>NC_054831.1:7634166-10595000 GCF_018345385.1 Vulpes lagopus
ATGCCTGGTGGCTCCGCAGTTGTGCATCTGTCTTTGGCTCAGGGCATGATCCCATGATCTGGGATCGAGTCCCACATTGGGCTCCTTGTGGGAGTCTGCTTCTCCCTCTGCATATGTCTTTGCCTCTCTCCGTGTGTATGTCTTTCACGAATAAATAAAATAAAATCTTTAAAAAAAAAAAAAAGTAAAAGCAGCTTACTAAAAGACAAATTTTAAAAGAATTAAATAGAACTTTCAGAAATAAAAAGTCACTAATGTTGGCAGGTAACTTTATAGGTAAATGCACTAGACTATCTTTCTCCCTGATTACATTAGATAGTTAAAAGCAAAAGTATAATGGTGTCTGATATGATTCTCTATGTAAAGGAGATATTTAAGACAATTAATTATAAAGTAGGGAGAATAAAGAGGACTAAATGGTGGTAAAATTCCTACATTTCACCTAAAGTTGTAAGACTATCACCCAAATTAATCTTCAAATTCAACACAAATCCTATCAGATCCCGAGGCTTCTTACAGATGAAAACAATCTTATCTTAAAATTTATATGGAAATGCAAAAGAACTGAAATAATTAAGAGGTGCCTGGGTGGCTTAGTTGGTTGGCTGGGTATCCAACTCTTGATTTCGATTTGGGTCATGATCTTACAGTTGTGAGATCAGGCCCCGAGTCGAGTTCCCTGCTCAGGGGAAACTCTGCTTCTTTCCCTCTCCCTATGTCTCTGCCCCTCTCCACGCTTACACATACTCGCTCTCTCTAAAATAAATTTAAAAAAAAAGAACTAGAATTGGAAAAAAATTGGAGGAAGACTACACCCCAATTTTAAGCTATGCAGCAAACAAAATCAAGACAGTGTCATGTTTACAGAGGAACAGACACAGAGACCAATGGAACAACACAGAGAACCCAGTAACAGAACCATACAAATATGCCACTAAATTTTGACAGAGGTGCAAAAGCAATTCAAGGGAGGAAAGACAGCCTTTCCAACAAACGATGCTGTAACAATTGGAGATCAATAGATAAAAAAATAAACCCTGACCTAAACTTCACATCTTATACAAAAATTAACTTCAAATGAACATAACATAAAACTATAAAAACCTTTAGAAGAAAAAAAAAAAAAAAAAAAAAACCTTTAGAAGAGAACATAAGAGAAAAAGTTTATGACCCAAGATTAGGTAAAGAGGAGTGCCTGGCTGGCTCAGTCGGTAGAGCATGTGAACTCTCAATCTCAGGGTCATGAGTTCAAGCCCCATAATGGGCAGAGCTTACTTAAAAAAAATTTTTTTTTTAAATTTTTTAATACTAAGAAAAAAAAAATTAGAGAAAGAGTTCTTAGACATGACACCAAAAGCATAATCAATCAATCAAGAAATAAAAAGGACAGGGGCACCTGAGTGGCTCAGTCAGTTAAGTATCTGCCTTCCAGCTCAGGTCATGATCCCAGAGTCCTGGGATGGCACCTTGCCTCAGGCTTCCTGCTCAGGGAGAAATCTGCTTCTCCCTCTCCTTCTGCCCCTCCCCCCTGCTCATGTGCTCGAGCGCTCTCTCTCTCTCTCTCTCTCGCTCTCTCTCTCTCTCGCTCTCTTTCTCAAACAAATCAAACCTTTAAAAATTTTTTTTAATTTTTTTTTTCATTTCTAGGACCTGTTCTTTAACATAGCTGAATGACAAGAAATTTTTACTCAATATGTTGAACATTAGAGCTCTTCTCAGAAAACCAAAGAGTAGTTAGAACCTTAGGTCTCTCTGTTTTGGGGATTTTTTTTTTCCTTTCCTCAGTTCTGTTTTATCCTTAAGTAGTAAAGTGGACAGGTAGAGGGGACTTATGTATATATAATTCTTTCATTTTAATGAAAGACATTGGCTGGACATCATTTACCTACAACCTATCACTTCAGGTTCATTATGAAAATCTCCAGGGAATTACACTTGAAGAGTTTCAGACCCTCAGGGATAATTCTGGGGCTGCTGGCATCAATCAAGGGTTATTCATAAAGAAAAAAGACCATCTCACATAGTAGAAAAAGGCTGATGCTCTACTAGCTTGAATTGCTTCTTTAACTTATCAAGTATTATAACTCTTAGTGGAATTTAGATTTATAGTTTTAGTCTAAGTTTAAAAGCCATTTTATTAGAAAGGGTAATTAAGAGACTTAGATTATGAAGTATTTTATTCACTTCTGTAATCCCAAAGTTTAGCAAAGTGCCTGCTAAGTAACAGCTCAGTAAGGTTTGAGAAAAATTATACTATTTCCCCAGGAAAAATGAAATGCTGAATTTGAGAGACTGAAATAGTGAAACTCACTTAAAGTCTGTCACCAAAAAGCCAACAACCACAATCCATCACAGCCCCACTGCATTCATTCTATACTCTCAGACATGTTAACAGCCCCTCTGACAGTGTTCTAATACTGGTCCATACTGTCTCTCTCCTAAACTGACAGCTAATAGCCCCTTCTGCTTTGTATCCTAAATCCCACAGCCAGTTTACGCTTCCTAGTGAATGGCTCTGCTCATGGCATCACCCTAGTTAACTCTCATGCCACTGCCTCAGAAGGTTCTTCAGCATCTGCTCACATTACTTCCTACTTTTGTGTCCCTTCACACATCTTCTCATGGCTTATGCTGTTGAATGAAACTCCCACTCATTTAACAAAAATGTACTGAGCTCCTACAGTGGACCAGGTACTATGCTTGACCCTACAGAATACAATGGAAAAGACTCAATTTTTCCTTTCATGTAGCTTACTTTAGGGTGGAAGAAAAGATGTTACTCAAACAATTATACAAATTGATGTGTAATTTCAAACTGAAATGTACACCCTGGAGTGGGAGTGTATATAACACACCCAAGGAATGTGGCTATAGCTCAGAGAAAAGGGGGAAGTGTGGTAAGGTCAGGCTGGAAGGAAAGCAGGGACCACACCCTGCTATAACTTGCAGGATATATGAAGAACTTTGGTTTTTTTCTTATAAACAAGGGGAAGATACTCAAGTGCTTTCAATTAGGAAGGTGATATGATCAGATTTATATTCAGATAAGATCCCTCTAGCTTCAGGGTAGAGAATGAGCTGGAAATGAGAGGTCAGGAATGAATGGGGTCCCTAGTCTGGTAGGTATTTGATCAGTAAAATAATGTAAAATGTAATGTAATAATGTAAAAAACGATTGTATTGAGATCAAGAAATTTTAATCAAGAAATATTTAGGAGGCCAAAACAACAAAACATGATGGACTAGACATGGAAGGTGAGGGAAAGAGGATGATCAAGGATAACTTCATGATAGTTTAATGGATGGCAGGGACATTCACTGGGACAAGGGTACTGTTTTGGGGTAGATAAGTAGAGATCATCAGCCCAGTACTGGACAAGCTGAGCGTGAGGTGACTCTGCAACGCCAACAGACGATATCAATCAGGCAGCTATGTGTCCAAGTCAGGAGCTCTGACAACATCTGGGCTGAAGTCAAATCTGAGAGTCTCCAGAGAACAAAGAATAATTGAAGTTGTGAACGTAAATGAGATCAGCCAAGGAAGAGAGTAGAGAGAAAAATGAGATGGAGCCTAAGATTGAGACTTAAGGAGTTTCAAAGCTCAACTGGCAGGGAGAAGATAATCAGAAGGCACCTTTGAGGGAGATACAAGAGAAAACCTAGGAGAGAATGCTGTCAAGAATCAAGATTTCAAGAAGGAAGTGGGCAATAAAGTCATACACAGCTAGGAGAAGTGAAATAAGAACAGAGTGTTCGTCAGACGTAGCAGCACAGATTTCCAGTTTGGCAAAAGCTATTTTTGTAAAGTACAAAACAACAACCAAAGAGAAGGCATTAATGGGCAGGGAGGACATGGAACTAAGGAGTTCAGGAGACTCTTCTGTGAAGTCTGGCTGTGAGGAGGAAGAGATGAAATTTTAAAATAGGGTTTCCATTTGTTGTTACTATCATTTTCACTAAAGGGGAAACTTGAATGTGTTAAAGTACTGATAGGAAAAAAAATTAAAAATTAAAAATAAATACTGATAGGAAAGAAGAGTTGAGAATGTAGGGCCAAAGATAAATGATAGCTTCTGTGATGGGAGAAGGGCGACAGAAGGATGGATATATTCTGACTAATACTCCCCCAAAACATCTTGTGCTCCTTAAGCTTACACAATCCACTCACCCTCTACTCCAAACACAAATTTAAAATTTTACCCTTAAAGAACAGCTCAAATTCCATATCCTCTCCCTTCTGTGAACCTCACCTAATTTTTCTAGCTCATGGGATCCTTTTTTTGGGGGGGGGTCCTTTCTTTATAATCCATGTGCCATACTTTCCACATTTATTTCACTGCAAAATCCTGTACAGCAGATTCCACAGAATACACACAGGGAAATAAACACTCTACTTCCTGTCCAGCTCATATCCTAGCCCTCTCAATACAGCCTATCCTAACCACACCAGAACAAAGTAGTACCTCCCTTATAAAGTCCTGAACAATTACATTGTTGAGCATATCAGCATGTTAAGTATTTAAGATCCTACAATATAAGCTCCAAAACTGTGGGGCCTTATCTGTCTGGCTAACCACTGTAACCCCAGGGCCTAGCAGGGCTGCCACACAAAAAGCACCCAGGAAATGTTTACTGAATGAATGAATTAGAAGAGATGCCCTGTTACTCTTCAACAATTGTAAATTATTTAAGAGCAGGGACTATGGGGCGCCTGGGTGGCTCAGTCAGTTAAGCACCTGACTCTTGATTTTGACTCAAGTCACTATCTCACAGTGGTGACCCAGAACCCCGAGTCAGGCAGGGAGCCTGCTTAAGATTCTTTCTCTCCCTCTGCCCCTCCCCACTTCCCCAACCCCACGCATCTATGTGCATACTCTCTCAGAAAGGGGAGAAAAAAAAAAAAAAAGCAAGCAGGGACAATGTCTTATGCCTATTTCTATACAGTACCCTACAAAGTAGAATAAATGTTCTTGATAACATGATGACAATTTATTATGGCCTAAAGTCATAATGGGAATTGAAAAGACAGTTTGGCAATATACCTTGACACTGATAAAGAATGAAAGTCTATGTAATGTTTCTCAATTCTAATTTTAAGAGATAATAGTTGTCTTCAAAACACTACATTTCCCCAGATATGAGATTTTTTAAAAATCCTTAAAGCTAATTGAACTAGCCTTCCTCTGCTTATGAAGTGCTTTTATAAATTCATGTAACACTAGAATTTCAGTGCCTATAAGATTTAAGTGAATTCTGGAGTTTAATATTTTCATATCTTGATAATACATAGCAGTACATCAGCAAAGGCAAGAAGTACATTAAGGATATTGTTAGAATAGATCTAAGTATCACCTCCCTGCCTAATAAAGACAGAATCATCTTAATGCCATTGAAGTACCAGAGTTCTAGTCATAAATGACACACAACAAATGTAAGATATGCAATTCAGCAGCATACAAAGCCAAAATCAAAAGAGATCAACCAAGGCTCTTCTCAAATATAAGCTTTGCTACCAAATAAGACCCAAAAATATTATGAAGTGGAAAGTGCTTCATTTTTCAGCAACTTCATTTGTCATGTGTACTTTGGGTTTTTTGGTTTTTTTTTTTTTTTTTTTGAGATTTTATTTATTTATTCATGAGAGACACAGAGAAAGACAGAGAGAGGCAGAGACAGAGGCAGAGGGAGAATCAGGCTCCATGCAGGGAGCCTGATGCGGGACTTGATCCCGGGTCTCCAGGATCACTCCCCTGGCTGAAGGCAGCACTAAACCGCTGAGCCACCCGGGCTGCCCTGCCATGTGTACTTTGCCTGCCATGTGTACTTTGTACAGGATTATGTCATAAATTCAATCTCGTGTTTCTCTCCCATTTTTTATTACTATGATTAAAAACATCTACAGAATTATCAAATTGGGACAAATAAGAGTACAAATAAGATCATGCTTTAAAGACTTTCAAACCAACCATCATTTCCAACCCCCTGAAATTTATTCTATTCTCTCTTTTGGGATAAATGTGCAAATTTTGGAGACAAATTTTAGACCAAGTAACAAAAGGCTCAGGTCAAAGACAAGTACCTTTAGAAATAAGAAGAGATCTCTTTTTATCCAATGGAATCTTAAAGAATAGGGACCAAATAAAAACTTCACTTTTTAAAACAAAAATCAGAATCTAAAGAAGTAAAGGAAGGTACCCATTGGTGTCAGAATTCATACTCAGCACCAAATAGCAAAAGAAAGCATCTCAAAAATATACACGGTTTTATTTTCATGATGTGTGAGCAGTCAGTCACACTGGAATATCTCTTCCATGATCAGTAAACTTGAGCAAACACAGAATATTCTCTCTCCTGACTTAATTCAGGGCAGTGCTTCAGCAGCACTGAAAACACCACCCTAAAAGGTATTAGAAACCGTGACATGTGTTGCACAAACTCCTAGTCCATGCCATCAAATAAAGTCTGTCTGGAATCTTATCACTTTTCTTCATTACCTTTTGGGGAGGTTCTTTTATCTTTTCATTTTGGAAATGTAAATACACCTACAAAGTAGAAAGAATGAAGTAATAAATGCATGCTCATCACTCAAATTCAACAATTACCAATAAATAGCCAATGTTATTTCATCTACTCTTACACATACAAACACATAAACGTTTCATATCCCCCATATAGACCTATACATACCAAATTATACTGAAACACAAGGGAAGACTTTTAAAGTCCCTTGTAAAAAATCTAAATTACAGGTCATAAATAGCAAAATATTCTATTCAGCAAACAACTCAGTGATAACTACTGTTACCCTTAAGGCCTTTACTTACATAAAACATACATTTTATGAAACAAGATTATCATACAGGTGTAATCCAAATTTCATGCTGTGATAAAGAACAGCTACTTAATAATAAAGCTGAGAATATAAGTCATCCACCAGCTATAAGCATAATTCAAATGGTAATCGAAACCATTATCGACCCACAAACATTAATCTCAAAGTTAATAAGACAAAGGCAAGAATTGCAAAGCTTACCCAGATGGCCGATTTTACCATGCCAATTTAGAAAAATGTGTAACTTTCAGAATCTATAATCAAATGAACACAAAGACTAAAATATACAAGAATTGAAAGTAGTCATCCCTAGATTCATAGTACGTCAAATAAAATGTCAGTTTTCATGAAAACTATTTTTCTTTCACTTTACACAAGAGATTATTATGAACCTAGCTTCTGTGTTAGTTATTTTATTTTACTTTTGTTGGTTCTTTATCTTAAAAAATCTGTCAGATCATCACTTTCTTCTTGGTAAAGTGTTGCTACATCAATGCCTACTCTCAGGGCTGCAGCCACAAACATCTAGAATTTACTATCTACAATAAGTCTTTGCTAAGAATTATACTCCTGCCTACAACACAAGGTCCTTGTCATGCATTGCAGAGACTCTCGGGGGAAGACGTGCAAAGTCACAAGCAGCTGTACCATCCGCTCAAAATCACGAAGAAGAATTCTAGCATTATTCGAGGCATCTGGAGGAATGCAGGACACCAAATTCCAAATGGCAAAAAGACGAAGACTAAATCCAGACCACAGATGAAAAGATGGGGAGACTTTAATGACCCCTAAGGCAACCTGCTAATTTTGAATCTGGTCTTTCAATTGAGTGCCCTGTACTGGGGGACCTGAGAGAGGCCTCCCAAGACAAACTGATGTTAGCCCTCCTTTCTGTAGAGAAATTAAGGTCCACATTCACACCATTCAACATGAGTGAGCTTCAAAGATGGTGACTCTAGGGTTTGTTGCTTTACAAGATTCCACATTTCCTAGATAAAAACCTCTACCACCCACAAGGGCATTACCACAGATTTAATAGTTAATAACTTTAGGTAGATAGTAGAAAAATAGGACAATCCAAGAAAACAAATAACCAAAAGAATTCCGAAAATACTGAAATGCAACTAAGGCCTGCAGCATTTCTTCTTGCTGCTTCAGAACTCATAACAGAGATAGAAGCAGTAGAATCCCTGCTTCTTGGGGAGACAAAACAAACCTGAGGTCTACAGGCCCCTGGGAAATAAGCTGGTCCTCTACTTCCACTCCAGAGCTCCAGTTACCCAGATGCAAGACTTCTGAGCAGAGCATGAGACATTGGCTCCACAGCAAAGTTCAGAATCTTAGGATTATTTTAAAACTTCAGACTGCCAATGTTCAATTTGTCATATATGGAGAAGCTATATCACTAAGACTTGCTATCTCTAGATGCACATAAAATATAAAACATATATTCATACAGAGGCTTGGTGCAAATTTCACTAATCCAGATGTGAGGAAATCCAAAGTTATGTTTCCCACAGCAACTGTAATCTTGGCAAACCCAGACTCATGTATTCTGTGTTACTTCAGATGGTACTGACCTTAAAGGAAACTTAGAATAAAGTACATCTCAATCTCCACATCTAATTACAAAGAAAAACTCTAAGATCAGAGATTAGAAAACTGCCTTCCTTCAGGGATAGTGGAGCTAGATCTTTGAGACAATTAACAAAGACTAGACCAAGCACTGAAGAATGTGCTGGAAGAAACAATCCTTACCTGGCCTGAACAACAGGAGCCAAGCAACTTAACAGGGCTTCCTCTTAACTGTCATTTCTAATTTGCTAAGACAACCAGCTGGTGGTGTTTAAACTTCATTTCAAATATTGAACACTTTCTAAAAGTACCCTAAATGCTAATCAGATGCAAAGAGGCTCAATTTTAGCTCCCACTTGAGACAACAGATGAAACATTTGAAGCCACCACAAAATGGAGTATCTACTAGAAAAAGAAGTCCAATAATACTTGCATTCGTCACTCACATAGAAAATGGTTTCACCGGTCCTCAGTTCAAGGTTAAAATGCCAGCTTCTAGAAGGCTAGGTGCTACCCAATAGTCTGTAAGATTAATGGAAGACAGCAGAGCTTAGTGGTTAAGAGGTTTCTGCAGCCAAAATGCTCAAGTTTTGTATCCTAGCTCTGCCTCTTAAAAGCTGTGGCTCTGGGCATCTGTGCCCCAATTTTACCATCTAAAAAGAGGCCATACTACAACCTACCTCGTAAAGCTGTCAGGAGTACTAAATGAGGTAATATAAGTAAAGTTCTCACAAGAGTGCCTGTAGATAGTAAGCACTCAAAAAGCATTCACTATTATTATTATTATTATTATTATTAATGTAATTATTATTAATGTAAGGTAATTTATTTTACCTTGGTAGCAATCTTCATCAATTTGAAAAACCAGCACCCACACTAAGACCAAAAAATTGAAGAATATCATAATAGTACTTTAATCAGTATCTGTAGCACAATAATAAATGGCCTTGCCTCCTCTTGCCTCCTTCCTGCACTCCTTTTGCTAACTAAAGACCTCCTTAGCCAAACATCTTAGTCACTTCATAATCTTCCCTTCTCCTATTATAACCTTCTGCTTCAATCAAATTAATTTTCTCACAATCCTTTAACCACAGCTTGTCATTTGACAAACATCTAAGAATCTATGGAGCCAAGCACTGTGCTAACACTACATGCAAAGTTTCGTCCTTAAAAAGTTCAAAGGATATAGCAGAAAAAGGCATGTAAAAAACAGTTTCAATAGAACTACAGTCACAAAGAGCAAAAGTAAGGTAGCTGCATGGAAAGGAGCTGGTAAATTCTGTTGGTGAATTCTCCTCAGGGAGGGCTTCAATGACGACGCCTTGCGAGAAAGGAGAAACGCTCAAGGATAAAGAGGAAAGCATAAGGCTGAGAAGAGGGTCAGAGGGCAAACAAAAAAACATGAGCAAAGAAATTCTGGGTAATGAGGTGCAGCTGACTGCTGGGGCACCGATGGAAGCTAGAAGCTAGAAAACAGGGACAGGCAAAAGGAGTGTCGTACCCAAGTCAGAAGCACTGGAGTAAAGCTCCGCCCTGGAATCACCAAAGAATTCTGAGCAGGGGCCTAACATGATCACATCTGTATGTTACCATGATCACTGCAGCTGCAGTTCAGAGGCTGATTTGGAAGGAGAGACTGGGGACTAAAAAACCCATTAAGACAACTGGAAGGATCCAGGTAGCAGTAGGGGTGGAAAAAGGGAGATAGGTTCAAAATACAAATTAATCACAGAATTGGTAAGACTTGGTTTGAACATAAAGGGGAAATATAGGAGATCTCAGAGGTTTCTAGCTCTAGCAACTGAAGAAATAAAAGAATGGTGACAAAAAAAAAAAAAAAAAAGAATGGTGACAACACACAGGCAGGGTGAAGAGTTCATGACCCCAAATGCAGAGACTAGGTCTTTATTCTAAGAGCGATAGAAAGTAGAATGGGACAGAACTTTTAATAAAAGGGGGGGGGAGGGTAAAAACCTAAATAGATCTTTAACCAGAGAAGAAACCAGAAAACACTGCCAAAGATCCATACTCTCTCCCCAAACTGCACCAGGTAGAGATGGTTTTAGAGGCAGGTAATTTCAATTTTATGGAAGCTTTTCAATTTATTCTAGGCATCTAAACAATTCCAATACCAAATATGACAAAGAAACACATACTATTTCACACAAAGAACTACAGAAGAATTTTTATTATAAACGCAAAACCCAATATAAAAAAATAAAAAGTCCAAAATTAAATTTTTAAAATCGTACAACAGGAACACATGGTAGAGAATGTTTATTCTAACATAATTCACATCATGAAACCTGTTAACATATTCATTATATTAGTAAATCAATGGAATGGAACCAAATCATCATGAAGAGAGAAGCCAAAATGCATTTTTTTAAAAAATACTTATCACTAGGATTACTATCCAACTGCATTCACTGAGCCAGAGACCATTGTCGCTCAGGTAGCACACTATCTACACTATTTGGAGTCCACAGCCAGCCAATGGCCTCGACTCCAGGCTCTAACAATGTGCACCCAACACCCATTCTGAATTAAGAGTTCTTAGGAAACTAGGACTAAAAGGAATTTTTTCTAATGCAATAAGATGTATTTCTCAAGGAAACAACACCTCTTACGTAGTATTCAGGCAAAGAATAATACATAACTTGAATTTAATCATGAGGAAACATAAAACATACCAATTGAGGAACATCCTTTAAAAAAAAAAAAAAGGCTTTATTTTTCGAAAATATCAATGTCATAAAAAACAAAGGCTAAAAGAAGTGTTCCAGATTAAAGAAGACAAAGGATTAAAGAAGACAACTAAGTGCCATGTGTGACCCTACACTAGATCCTGCACTAGAGGGGGAAAGATGCTAAAAGATGCATTACTGAATCAACTGGCAAACTGTAAGATGGTAGATATAAT
Organism: Vulpes lagopus; assembly: GCF_018345385.1. Lineage (NCBI taxonomy): Eukaryota > Metazoa > Chordata > Mammalia > Carnivora > Canidae > Vulpes > Vulpes lagopus. Next base: position 7,645,497 of record NC_054831.1, read on the forward strand.
CATAGTTGTATCAATTTTGACAACTGTAGGTATGTAAGAAAATAGCTATATTCTTGGAAAATACTGTAAAATTGAGGGTAATCATGTATGCGATTTATTCTCAAGCAGTTCAGAAAAAAAAATTTATATTTGTGTGTGGAGAGAGAGAGAAGGAACACAAATTATAAAGGGAATGAGACAAAATGTTAAAACCAGTGAATCTAAGCAAAGGGTATATGCACTCTTGGATGTTCATCCCAGAGAAATGAAAAACTTATATTCACACAGAAGACTGCATATGAATGTTCAGAGCAACTTTATTTGTAACAACCAAAAACTGAAAACAACCCAGATGAGCCCTTCGGCAGATAAATGGTGAAACAAGCTGTGATACATTTATGCCATGGAATGCCACTCACAATAAACAGGAATGAACTACTGATACGTACTATAATCTGAATGAACAGCAAGGGAATTTATGTGGAGTGAAGCAATCTCAAAGGTTATGTACTGTATGATTCCATCCATAGTATTCTTGTAATGACAAAGAAACAGAGGAGAGTGTCATGGCTATCAAGGGTTAAGGTGGCAGAGAGGCTGGCAGAGATGGCTGTAGCCATGAAAGGGTAGCACAAGAAATTCTTGTGCAGGAACTATTTTGTATCTTGACTACATTGGCAGTCACACAAATCTACAGATGTGATAGAACTAAATACACATACACACACACTCACACACCAATACAACTAAAACTGATGAATTCAAAATAAGATGGGTGGATTGTACTAACATCCATTTCCTAGCTGTGATATTATAGTTACACTAGAGGAAATTGGGTGAGGTATCCACAGGATCTCTCTGCATTATTTCTTACAACTGTATGTGAATCTACAAGTACCTCAGAGTAAAAAATCTTAATTTAAAAATAAAGTTTAAAAAGGAAAAAAGTTAAAACAAAAAATAGAAAAAAAATAGCAACAGAAAATAACTTATGGCGATCCCTGGGTGGCTCAGTGGTTTGGCGCCTGCCTTCGGCCCAGGGCGTGATCCTAGAGTCCGGGAATCGAGTCCCGCATCGGGCTCCCTGCATGGGGCCTGCTTCTCCCTCTGCCTGTGTCTCTGCCTGTCTGTCTCCCTCTCTCTCTGTGCCTCTCATGAATAAATAAATAAAATCTTAAAAAAAAAAAATAACTTAAGAATAGTCATAAAGCACTAGAAGCACTCCTATTAGCTTCAAGAATAGGAAAAGGAGGACAGCCCGGGTAGCTCAGCGGTTTAGCGCCGCCTTCAGCCCAGGGCGTGATCCTGGAGTCTTGGGATCGAGTCCCACGTCAGGCTCCCTACGTGGAGCCTGCTTCTCCCTCTGCCTGTGTCTCTGCCCCTCTCTCTCCCCCCCCCCCATGTGGTTCTCTCACGAATAAACAAATAAAATCTTAAAAAATAGGAAAAGGGGGGTGCCCGGGTGGCTCAGCGGTTTAGCGCCACCTTCAGCCCAGGGTGTGATCCTGGAGACCCAGGATCGAGTCCCACATCGGGCTCCCTGCATGCAGTCTGCTTCTCCCTCTGCCTGTGTCTCTGCCTCTCTCTCTCCTCTCTGTGTGTTTAAATAAATAATAAAAAAATCTTTTTAAAAAAAAATTTTTTAAAAAAATAGGAAAAGGATGCCGGCTCTTACAGTGTTATTTAATATTATTCTAAAGGCGCTAGTCATTGCTATAAACAAGACCATCAGAAAAGAGCCAAAACGATTATAAATGAAATCCTTGCTACCTAGAAAATACAATACAATCAAGTGAAAAACTATTAGAATGAATTCAGTAGTATCCAATATCCAAATACAATATATAAAAATGAATAGCCTTTTTATTATATCCCACTACTACTCAATTAGAAAACTGTGTAATAAAGAACTTCATTCTATCTTTAATTCTTTATCTAAGTCATATGTAATTATTTTTTAAATATTTTAAAACTGTCCAGGAATAATAATGACTATGTATGCCTAATAAGCTTCTCCAAACATATTCTCCCAATTTTCCCCCACTGAGTACCATATTTGTTCTCAGATTTGCTGTGTCTCTAGTCTCTAGTCCACCCAACACTTTAGAAGCCAAAAACTAGGGACGCCTGGGTGGCTCAGTGGTTGAGCATGTGCATTCGGCTCAGGGAGTGATCCCAGTCTGGAGATTGAGTCCTGCATCGCGCTCCCTGCAAGGAGCCTGCTTCTCCCTTTATCTATGTCTCTGCCTCCCTCTCTGTCTCTCATGAATAAATAAATAAAATCTTTTTTAAAAAGCCAAAAACCAGAAAGCAGACTCAAACATGTTTTCCAGTCCCCCAAGGCCTCAAATATTTTGCACAAGTGTTAATAAGGTTCCTTCCAGCTCAGAATCTCCATCTTGCCAGGAGCCAGAATCCCTTTAATCAGTTCAAAGAGACTCAGTGTGCGTTCATTCTTGCGCAGCCCTCAGGACCATCTCTCCTCTTCATGAGGCTTCACTCTCCCAGGAATTCCAAGTTCTCAGTCAGTGGCGCTCACTCTAGAGCAGACCCACATTAATCCAGTTTTAGTCAGGGCCTCTCCCATTAGCCCCCATTTCAAACACTAGCCGCTTCTAAACCACTATCAGCCTAATCCATGTCCTTCAGGGGTCCCCTGAGCCATGTATCCCATGTGAAAGCCAAGACAAGTTTTTCACTCCTTAGACAGAAGTGCTCTGCTAAGCTCCAGGTCTTCAATATACATGAAATATCCTCAGTTAAGAAGCAAAGAAAAATAAATAATAACGCTAAACATCTCTAAATTTGTAAATAATGTATGAATAAGGTGTCCATTTAGATCAGTGGAATAAAGACAGATTTCTCACTAAATGGTGGTAGAACAAGGTCAACTATGTAGAAGAAGGAAATGGATTGCCTCACACCAAATCGGATGGATTAAAGAAGTGACCACAAAATATGAAATGATAAAAAGATTAATAGATTCAACTGCAAAAAATCAAAATATGTAAGTATTGAACACATACCATATCATAAAAAATATAAAAGCAAATATTTTGCTTCCGATCTTAGGTAAACTATTCCAAAATACAGAAAAAGATGAGGGGCGCCTGGGTGGCTCAGTTGGTTAAGCATATGCCTACAGCTCAGGTCATGATCCCACGGTCCTGGGATCAAGCCTCCTGCCGGGCTTCCTGCTCAGCGGGGAGCCTACTTCTCCCTCTACTCCTCCCCTCCCATGCTTGTAGGCACACTCTGTGTCTCAAATAAATAAATAAAATCTTAAAAAAAAAAAAAAGAAAAAGAAAAAGATGAAAAATTCTCTAACATTCTAAATGTTAACTGTATTCTAGATTTCAAACTCAAACAAGGAAAGCACAAAAGTAATAATAATAATATAGGACAATCTCACTTATGAACACAGATGCAAAAATCCTAAATAAAATATTGAACTGAATCCCAACAGCATATTGAAGATCACGCTCAAGATATATTCTAAGAGAATCTACCTATTAATATGATTTATTTTTTTAATTTTTATTTATTTATGATAGTCACACAGAGAGAGAGAGAAGCAGAGACATAGGCAGAGGGAGAAGCAGGCTCCATGCACCGGGAGCCCGATGTGGGATTCGATCCCGGGTCTCCAGGATCGCGCCCTGGGCCAAAGGCAGGCGCTAAACCGCTGCGCCACCCAGGGATCCCTATTAATATGATTTAATACATAGCAACAGGGGGAGTGGACTCTTAATAAATGCCCAGCAAAAGAACATTATACAGTTTATCACCAAATTGTATTTAGCAGTATTTTTTTAAAAACTTTAGTTTTTAAACTAAAGAAATAGTGCAAAACTTCCTTAACTAAAAAATTAAGTCAGAAACAATAAACATCCTACTTAATGGTGTAATGTTACATTAAAGTTCAGACAGGATATCCCCGACAACTCAAAACTGTGCCAGAGAGGTCCTAGTCAATGTAATCAAATAAGTTATTAAGAAGAATAAATATTGGAAGAGAGACTGGGTTTTCAATATTTATAGATAATATGACTATCTAGAAAAATCTCAAAGGATATACTCGCAAATTATTAAGACTCATGATTTCAGCAAGAATGCAGAAAGCATCGATCCAAAATCAACAAATAAGTTATCACTAACATTCCTATATGCCCACAATAATCAATCTAAAAACATGACAGAGAGAAAGATCAATTCTAAGTAGTAACCAAAATCACAAAATGCCTGGGGATAAAATTAATAAGACTGATATAAGATCTAAATTAAATTTTTAAGTTATTTTTAAAAACACAGAAGAGCTAAAGAAACAAACCCTGCTCTTGACCAGAAAGACACATTATTATAAAGATGTCAGCTATAAATTAGTTTAAAAATTACAATGTAACCACAATTAAATCCAAATCATTACTTTTTTTTATAGAAATTGACAATCTCATCTAATCATCAAATGGAAGAAAAAAGGCAAAGGATACAAATAGACATTATTCCAAAGAAGATATATTCATGGCCTACAAACTCATGAAAACATGCTCAACATCATTAGTCATCAAGAAAATGTAAATCAAAACCACAATGAGGTTCCAATCACACTCACTAGGAAGGCTGTAACAAAACACAAACAAAAAAATAATAAATATTGGCAAGGATTTGGAGAAAGTGGAACTTTCATAAATTCCTGGTGGATATGTAAAATGGTTCAGCCCCTATGAAAAACAGTCTGGAAGTTCCTCAAAAAGTTAAATATGGAATTACCATATGACCTAGCTACTCCAGTTCTAGGCATATGCCCAAAAGAGTTGAAAATAATTATACAAATACTTATACACACGTTCATAGCAGCACTGTTCATAATAACCAAAAGGTAAGGTAAAAAAAATAAATAAATAAAAAGGTAAGGTAAAAAAAATAAATAAATAAAAAAAATAACCAAAAGGTAGAAACAATCCAAATGTCCATCAATGGACAAATAAATAAATTGTGGCATATACATAAAACTGAATCTTTTTAGCCATAAATTATGAGCTTATCTGAAGGAATGAACCCATGCTACAACACTGATGAATCTTAAAAACATTATACTAAATAAAAGAAGCCAGAAGGACACAAGGTCATATATGATTCCAAGTATATGAAATAACCAGAATAGGTAAATGCACAGAGACAGAGATTGGTGGTTGCCAGAAGATAAAGAGAGGGATGAATAGGGAGCAACTACTGAATCGGTATGGGGCTTTCTTTTGGAATTAGACAGAGGTAGTGATTGTACAACACTGAATGTACTAATAAATGCCACTGAATTGTTCCCTTTAAAGTGGTTAATTTTATACGTGAATTTCACATCAGTAAAAAAAAAAATTTAACTATCAAATGGAAGAGAAAAACATACAGAATGATGGAAAATATTTGCAAGGAAAAGAGTAACAAGGTTTACTCTATCAGATTAAAAAACATCCTATGAAGTAATGGTTATTAAAAGAGTATGATATTCAGTACTCTTACCTTGATGAGCACTGAGCAATATATAGAATCATTTAATCACTACATTGTATACCTGAAACTAATATAACAATGTATATTAACTATACCAGAATTAAATTTTTTTAATAATTTTTAAAGAGTATGACATTTACTTGAAATAGTCAAAGACGTAGAAGAAATCTGTCTAGAAAGAGACTCTTAGAAAATTATAAAAATATATATTCAACTCAGTGAGGGAAGACCACTCAAAAGATAATGGGACAGTTCTCCATGCCAATAGCACTCTAACATGGTGAATGTTCCTAAAACCCGCCAGACTTTGTGCAAGAACTGTGGCAAGCACCAACCCCACGAAATGACACACAGAAAAAGAAGGCAAAGATTCTCTTTCGTGGTACCTGAGTGGTTCAGTTGGTTAGGCAGTCAACTCTTGATTTCTGCTCAAGTCACAATCTCAGGGTCTTGGGATAGAACCCCAAGTTGGGCTCCATGCTCAGCGGGGAGTCTGCTTGGTATTCTCTCTCCCTCTCCCTCCATCCCTCCCCGCATTTGCACACATTCACACTCTCTCACAAGTGAATAATCTTTAAAAGAAAGAGAAAGAACAAAAAGAAAGACAAAGGAAAGAAAGAAAGAAAAAAGAAAAGAAAGGCAAAAATTCTATTTATGTCCAGGGAAAATGGCATCATGACAGGAAGCAGAGTGGCTATGATGGGCAGAAAATCAGTAAGCAGATTTTCTAGAAAAAGGCTATAGAAGATTGTGCTGATGCTTGAATGTGTTGAGCCCACCTGCAGATCTAAGAGAATGCTGGCTATTAAGAGATGCAAACATTTTGAACTGGGAAGAGATAAGAGAAAGGAAAACTAATCCAGTTCTAAACTTCATATTTTGTCATATTACGAAAACAATAAAATCTTGAGGTATGTTCACCTCAATCAAGATAATGGGACAACTGGGTATTTAGAGAAAAATAGTTAGGTCCTATTACTACACATTAAAAAATAAGACTGCAGTTGGCTTAAAGTGATAAATGTTAGAAGTAAAATTATAATTATATTAAGAGAAAATATAGGGGAAAAATTGCTTAAAATAAATGGGTAAAGAAAGTCTTCTTAGTCAAGACAAAAAAAAAAAAACCACAGACACCATAGAGAAAAAGACTCAAATTTTAAAAATTAAAAACTTCTGGGCGGCCCTGGTAGCTCAGCGGTTTAGCACCGCCTTCAGCCCAGGGTGTGATCCTGGAGACCAGGGATCGAGTCCCACATCGGGCTCCCTGCATGGAGCCTGCTTCTTCCTCTGCCTGTGTCTCTGCCTCTCTCTCTCTCTCTCTCTCTCTCTCTGTGTGACTATCATAAATAATAAAAAATAAATAAAAAATAATAAAGATTTTATTTATTTGTTCACGAGAGACACAGAGAGAGAGAGAGAGAGGCAGAGACACAGGCAGAGGAAGAAGCAGGCTCCATGCAGGGAGCCCGATGTGGGACTCGATCCCTGGTCTCCAGGATCACACCCTGGGCTGAAGACGGTGCTAAACTGCTGCGCCACCCAGGGATCCCAATAAAATCTTTAAAAACAAAAACAAAACAGCTTTTTAAAAAATAAATAAATAAAAATTAAAAACTTCTGTACACCAAAAGAAGCCATAAATAAAGACAAAACAACAGACTGAAAGAAAATATCAGCAACACATAAGAATTCAAGGATTTAGGGGAGCCTGAGTGGTTCAGTCAGTTAAGCGTCTGCCTTCAGCTCAGGTCATGATCTCAGGGTCCTGGGATCAAGCCCCACATCAGGCTCCCTGCTCAGTGGGGAGCCTGCTTCTCCTCTGCTTGTGCGCTCTCTCTCTCTCTCTCTCTCTATCACTCACTCTCTCAAATAAATAAAATATTTTTTAAAAAAGAAGAGGCAAATAGGAACAGTCACAAAAAGAAATATTCAAACTTAATTGGCCAGTCTTGGGCGTAGGTATGGCATTATTCTTCTGTGCAGTCAGAATAAAGAACCCCAAAACCATACCTATTTGAGGAATGGGGAGTGTCCAAGCTACCCAAGTAAAGTAGAAGGGGAAAGTGGAAAAATAAAACACCCTCAAGGACTTGTGCCCACTCAGTGAAGTATGGCTCTGAGAGATGAGTTCTGGAGTACATGGAGATGGAATGCCTTAAAGGAAACAATTTTATTTGCAACCAGTCAGAAAGCACTAACTTTTTTCTTTTTAGCGCTAACTTTTTTTAATTTCTAAAATGCAGAAACACGAATCTTATTCTTTATGAGATCAGTGAGGAAAAGTATTAAGAAATAAATTTATGCTCCTAAGTACAAGCAGGCCAGGATTAATTATTGGCAAAAAGTGACCAAAGCAGACACACCTAATGTTCTAGGGAGAAGCAAATCATTGAAAAATATCTACATTGTGATTCCATTCTACAAATTTCAAAAACAAGCAAGATTAAATAACAGTTTAAGGATACAAATGATGTGGTTCAAGTATAAAGAACATATAAAACTCAAGTTACCTCATAAAGGGAAAAAAAAAGTACGGATTACAAACAAGAATGTAGATCTTCAAAGGCAATGATAAATTTTTCTCCCGGGATCGAATCCCACGTCCGGTTCCCCGTGCATGGAGCCTGCTTCTCCCTCTGCCTGTGTCTCTGCCTCTTTCCCTCTCTCTCTGTGTGACTATCATAAATAAAGAAAAATTAAAAAAAAAAAAAAGTGGGATCCCTGGGTGGCGCAGCGGTTTGGCGCCCGCCTTTGGCCCAGGGCGCGATCCTGGAGACCGGGGATCGAATCCCACGTCCGGTTCCCCGTGCATGGAGCCTGCTTCTCCCTCTGCCTGTGTCTCTGTCTCTTTCCCTCTCTCTCTGTGTGACTATCATAAATAAAGAAAAATTAAAAAAAATAAAATAAAATAAAATAAATTTTTCCTACACTGGATAATCAACTAATTGTCCTATTATTCTGTATACCTTACACATATTTATCACACATTATTTTATAACTTCTCAGTATTTGATAAGAAACCGTAATTGAAAAACAAATAATGTGGGATTGACTATGTTGTACACTTGAAACTAAAGTCACATTGTGTGTCAACTATACTCAACTAAAAAATAAAACAACACTGTATAGATTGCATGTAAAGGCATATATATAGTCTTTTAATTCTAGATTCAATGTTTGTCACTGAAAATCTGCTTGGTTCTGTCATGTCCAAATAGACACCTGTTAGGAGTTAGCAAAATCCTTGATTTTCATCTTTTCTTCTGAAGTTGCATTAACAAGAAGATTCGTGGGGGTAGGAAGAGTTTACAACAAAGGGCAACACTCTTTGATCAAATTCACTGAGAACCACTAGCAATCACTTCAGGGAGCACTAGCAAAGAGGGTACTTGCCAGAACTCAAGAGTAAAAAGGTTTGCATAAGAAAATTAAAAGCAATGCAGGAAGAATGATGCAATTTGAACAGTAATATATTTTTCCATTAATTAGTTTTTAACTGATGAAAATTCAATGAAACCCTGGTTGAAACTTCAGCTCTCCATTGAGATCCTGCACGAAAATGAGAGTGAGTCCAGTTGAGCACTTGTAGTGTCAGAGCCAATTCTGCATGTAGTGGGTGGTTGCGAGTTCAACGACAGTACCACATGTACTCCTCCCTACCAGCCAGCAGTAAAAAAAAGTCCCAGAGAACCAGGCCTGGGCTCTGCCCACAACACTATCTTCTGAGCATTCCTTTCATTAGAACAGTACAAGATTACACAATGACCCTTAAGTTGAAACAGAATTCTGGATGCCTAAGAAAGTGGGATACTCTTTGCGTATGGTAAGCTGACTGCTGAGACAATCAATAAATGAATTAGCATAAAGTATGCTGACTTCTGTGGAAGGAATTTTATGAACACAAGATTTAAGACTTCTTATATAATAAACAACGCAACCACAAGAAGTAAAAGTAGTAGTTGCTGTTTAATTTTCATCAATTAAAAAGTAGAACTAAGAGTACTACAGTAAGAAAATGTTATTAGGGATCCCTGGGTGGCGCAGCGGTTTGGCGCCTGCCTTTGGCCCAGGGCGCGATCCTGGAGACCCGGGATCGAATCCCACATCAGGCTCCCGGTGCATGGAGCCTGCTTCTCCCTCTGCCTGTGTCTCTGCCTCTCTCTCTCTCTCTCTCTCTCTCTCTCTCTCTCTCTGTGTGACTATCATAAATAAAGTTTAAAAAAAATTAAAAAAAAAAGAAAATGTTATTAATCAATCAATAAACCTGTGACTTACACACAAGACTGTATTAAGTGATGAAAAGAAATTTTAAAAGACACTGTCCCTGTGTCAGAAGCATGCAGTAGTTAGAGACAAGATAATAGTAAAAAGTGGTGGTAAAGCCAGACATCAAAAATACTCCACAATTCTGTCCACTCTCCCTAGTCATCTGCTTTCCATATTCATACACTAGTTCAGCTAAACACATGTCCCAACCCTCCAAACCCACATACTGCAATGCACTTCTCTCCTCCTCAAATGCTTCACCCTCATTAGAACAACCTGAGAATCTTACCTGTCCTTCAGGTTTCATCCCAAAAGCTTTCTGCATCCTTAGAAGTCTTTTTTTTTTTTTTAACATTTTATTTATTTATTCATGAGAGACAGAGGGTGAGAGAGAGGCAGAGACACAGGCAGAGGGAGAAGCGGGCTCCACACAGGGAGCCCGATGTGGGACTCGATCCCAGGTCCCCAGGATCTCGCCCTGGGCAGGTGCTAAACCGCTGAGCCACCCAGGGTGCCCCTTAGAAGTCTTTTTAATCTACATACTCCCTTATGATCTTGCACAATTCTTTTCTATGGTTCCCTCCCTACTATTTTTAGTTCTATATTTGTTTTATCCCTCCTATTGAGACAGGAGTAACAGAAAGAAGTTGTGAAAAAACTAGATTTAAATCTAAATGTTAACTGTCCAACACTGACTAAACCAAACTACCTTTCATAAGCTTGTTTCCAGATATACAAAATAAATTATTAAATACCTTGCATTACTTCATTTAATAGAGTGTGTGAGAGAAAAAACAGAAACACAAAGACAAACAATATAGAAATGTATGGGGGAAATAAAGGACAGGAAAGTCATAGTTAATAGAACTGTATTTCACATGTTCAAAAAGAGGAAAGGGTTGAATGGGCTAAGAGGTGTCAAAGGTACTGGGGCACCTGGGTAGCACAGTCAGTTTCAGTTCAGATAGTGATTTCAGAGTCTAGGGATAAAGACTATGATGCCTGAAATGAAAAGTACACCCAAATGGGATTAACATCAGATCAGACATACTGAAGAAAAAATTAATAAACTGGAATATAAAACAATAGGAATTATACAAAATGAAAAGCAAAGAAAAAAGACCAAGAAATTAAGAGAGCATTGGTAAACTGGGGGATAACTTCAAGCGACCTACTCTATGCATAACTGAAATCTGCAAAGGAGGGAGGGGAAGGGGAGAAAGAAAAAAACATTTGAGAAAGTAACAGCCCAAAGTTTTCCAAATTTGATAGAAACTATAACACAAATCCAAGAAGTTCAATGACACAAATCACATACACAAAAAAGAAAACAATACTAAGACACATAAAATTATAAAAACAGCAGAGAAAAAAAGACACATTAAGTATAGCAAAACAGAGATAAGGATATCAGATCTCCTGTCAGACATAAGCAAGGAAGAGGACAGTGAACCAAAATCCTTATAACACTGGTGGGGAAAAAAACTGTCAATCTAGAATTCTTTATGTAGCAAATATATCTTTCAAAAACAAAGGCAAGGGGCACCTTGTGGCAGTTGGTTAAGCATGCAACTCTTGCTTCCGGCTCAGGTCATGATCTGAGTCATGAGATCGAGCTCACGTCAGCTCCATGCTTAGTGCAGAGTTGGCTTGAGATTCTATCTCTCCTTCTCCCTCCACCCCTCCCCCTGTGCACACGCTTGCTCTCTCTCAGATAAATAAAACCTTTTTTTTAATTTTTATTTATTTATTCATAGAGACAGACAGAGAGAGAGAGAGAGAGAGAGGCAGAGACACAGGCAGGCTCCATACAAGGAGCCCGACGTGGGACTCGATCCTGGGTCTCCAGGATCACGCCCTGGGCTGAAGGCAGCGCTAAACCGCTAAGCCACCAGGCTGCCCAAAACCTTTTTTTAAAAAAAGGCAAGATACAAACTTTTCCAGCCATGTGAAAACTGAAATAATCATTACCAGCAAATCTGCATTGCCAGATGTCAAAGGAAGTCCTTAAGGCAGAAAGAAAATAACAGATTGAAACTATTTCAGAAAATTAAAGAAAAACGAATACTTCCCAACTCATCCAAGGTGCCACCATTACTTTGATACCATAACAAAAACAAAGATATTACAAGAAGAAACATCCCAACCAATGCCTGTCACAACCATATATATATAATTTTAGGAAATCAGTTCCAACAATATAAAAAAAAGAGTAATACATCAGGACTAAGTAGGGTTTATTTCAAAAATGCAATGTTAGTTCTAATATTTGAAAATCAATGTATTTCACCATATTAAACTAAAAATGAAAAATCATCTCAGTAGACTCAGAGAAAGCACTTGTCAAATCCAACTTTATTTCTGAAAAAAGTCAGCAAACTAGGAAGAAAAGTTCCTCACTTACAAAGAGCATATATAAAAAGTCTACAGCTATCATCACACTTAATGGTGAAAGACTGAGCACTTTCTTCCTAAGATCAGAACAAGACAAATAGGTCTACTCTCACCATTTCTATTTAACACTGTACTGGGAATTAAATCCAGCACAATAAGAAAAAAAAAAACCCCCAAAGATTAGAAAGGAAGAAGTAAAACTGTATTCACAAATGACATAATCTTCATATAAAAAATCCAATGGAATCTATTTAAAAAGCCAATGGAATAAGTGAGCATACCCTACCTGATAGAAAAGATCAATTTACAAAAATTAATCATTTCTATATAGTAGCAACAGTCAAAAACACAAATTTGAAAAACCGTTTCAATACCATCAAAAAATACAAAATACACTATGTTGTACACCTGAAATAATGTATATTGTATATCATCTATACTTCAATTTAAAAAATGTTAGAAAATATATATGAAATATGTAAGGATAACCATGACAAAAGATGTACAAGATTTACCAAATGAAAACTACAAAATATTGCTGAGAAAAATAAAAGAAAATCTAAATAAATGGAGACTACAGCATATTCATAGGTTGGAAGACACAACATCACTAAGATAGTAATTCTCGGGACACCTGGTGGCTCAGGTGGTTAAACGTCTGACTTTTGGTTTTGGCTCAGGTCCTGATTTCATGGGTCATGGGATCCAGCCCCAAGATGGGACTCCAAGCTGAGCAGGAATCTGCTTGGATATGTTCTCCATCTACCTCTTCCCCTCCTTCTGTGTGTGCTCACTCTCTCTCTCTCTAAAATAAGTAAATAAATCTTTTTTTTTTTTTTTAAGATGGTAATGTTCCTCAAAGTGACCTAAATACGATCTCAAATTCTCAAGCAGACTTTTGGAAAAGCTGACAAGCTAATTCTAAAATTAATATAGAAATGAAAAAGACAGGCAGCCCGGGTGGCTCAGCGGTTTGGAGCCTGCCTTTGGCCAGGGGCGCGATCCTGGAGTCCCAGGATCGAGTCCTGCGTCAGACTCCCAGCGTGGAGCCTGCTTCTGCCTCCTCCTGTGTCTCTGCCTCTCTCTGTATGTGTCTATCGTGAATAGATAAATAAATAAATCTTTAAATAAATAAATATAAATATGTACTGCCTGTAATATGTCAACTATTCCACAGCACATCAGCTTTTTAAAAATATAGTCTTAACCAGTAATTAATAATCCTTCAAATAAATACAAACTGGACCCAAATTCGTTCACATAAAACTATTCCCTGTTAATAATGTGCATTTTAGTCATAAAATTCATAGGGCATCCTTACTTCTAAACTATTAAGAAAGACTGATTTAAACTGGCAAAATTCAGTAAATCGTAAAGAAAACAAATGTCTTATTGGAGCAAAAGAGCTCTGAACAACTCAAGTATTGTTTCATTTAAAAAACTTACAAGGACTAAAAAGAATAACAAATTATGTAAATTGTTGCTTTTACTCTAAGTAGGACTAAACAAAAATAACAATGTTTATTGTTATTTCCTCCCTAGTATCATAACTGCTGCTATAGTTTCATAATCAGTCCTTTAAAACAGATTAAAGCTGAGCAGGGCAAAGAGAAAGCAGCAACTGTTTCCCATGTGGAGAAATGCTCTCTAAATGAGAAGTTAAAGAGAAATGTCTGGGGCCTTTCCCTGAATCCCTTAGCACCTAGACAATCACCGCAAACCTCTTTTCCTCATCAAAGCCTAATGGGAGTTAGAAACAATCCAATTTCATTAAAGGAAACCTGCCGAGGAACCTAAAGAGCAGAGTTCCTCAATTAGCATATGACTTTCTGCCTCCTGGTTTGTACCCAAGCTCTCCAATCTACCAAATGCTCCAACAATATTTATTTTAAAGATTTTTTTTAACTTCCTGCTATATCAGCCTACTTCATTACTTGTCCTTTTCCTTATAGTCCCTATAGTATTTATGTTGATATTCTCAGCCTAGCATTCACGCTGAAATCAGAACCTGATTTAGAGAAGTAACATGATGCAGTGCTGTGGAAGGAATATGAGCTTTGGAATCAGACAGACATGAGTCCATATTTTGGTCCTAATACATATTGCCTTATAACTTAAGTAAACTCCCTGAGCCACAATTTTCTCATCAGTAGAAGAGCCAAACCATCTTTCTCATCGGATAACTGGTATTAAATGACATAAGGCATGTGACTTATTTGACACATATGAGGGGAGGGGGCTCCATAAATAATAACCCCCTTCCTCTTCTTCACTTTCTAATTAGAAGGCATTTTCTGAGGCAAGCTACCTCTATTAGCCCTTATCAGCCAGGTGATTTCCATCCATGACATTTTCACTGTACTTTGTGCCACATTAAAGTCCTTCCCCGCCCATGTCTCTTTGCTGACATCCGTGCATCCCAGAAGCAGATGTACTGGGATATAAGAAAGGAATTGAAAGTAGTTGGATGGTACTCCCATGTTCATAGCAGCAGCATCATTCACAATAGCTAAAATGTGGACCCAGCCCAAGTGTTCACCAACAGAGGAACAGATAGGCAAAATGTGGTATATACATATAAGGGAAAATTATTCAACCTTTAAAAAGAGGAAGTTCTGACTTATGCTACGACATGGATGAACCTTAAGAATACTACGCTAAATGGAATAAGCCAGTCCCAGAAAGATACTGTTTAATTCCACTTCTGAGGTACTCAGAGTACCCAAAAATCATAGAGACAAAAGGTAGAATGGTGGTTGCCAGAAGCTGGGGAGAGGAATATGAAGTTTAACAGGCACAGAGTTTCAATTTTACAAGATGGAAACCAGTTATGGAGATGGATGGTGGTGATGTTTGCACATTATGAATGTATTTAATACCACTGAACTATACACTTAAAAATGGTTAAGATGTGGGGCACCTGGGTGGCTCAGTGGTTGAGCATCTGCCTTCAGCTCAAGGTGATCCGCGGGTCCCAGGATCAAGTCCTGCATCTAGCTCCCTACAGGGAGCTTGCTTCTCCCTCTGCCTGTCTCTACCTCTCTCTCTCTCTATGTCTCTCATGAATATATTAAACCTAAAAAAAATAAAAAAAAAAAGACTAAGATGTTAAATTTTACCACAATAAAAAAAAAACAGAAGAATAAGTTTCTTTTAACTAACAGTAAACTAAACCTGACCACTTTCCAGCCTCAATGTGAGAATCAATCACATAATTACAACTCTCAGGCATCAAGTTCTTGCTATGGTTCCAAATAAAATGCTGTCTGAAAAGTCCTCATCAAATCCTTCTATGTCCCATAATGTGACACAACGGAGCATCTTGTGCAGCTCCAATACCCTCCATCTAATAAAGAACATTCATCTAACAACAAGAATTCTGGCCATCTCTCTGACATTGCCAGTAATGGCACAGATGGCTGGACCTCAAAGGGATCAATGGAGCTATTCCAGGCCCACTCACAGTCCGACTTATTTATGCATTAAGCATACTCCCCACATAAAACTTAAAAATTTTCTGAAGGTTCCAAAGGACGTTCTAAAAACTGGATTCTATAAGGCTGGTTCTACAACACTATAGGAATCCAAAGTCTAGGATAAATTGGGAAACTGCAAATAAAAGTTTACCAATCTCCCTCAAGAAAATGCTTTGTTATACTTTTTTGTACTTAAAATATTGAGCCATCTCAAAATCATTTCCAATCCAATGCCCAAAATCAACTGGTCTGAAGGCATTCTGAGGTGAGCACTATAAAATGTGCCACGAATATGACTCTTAAAAAACATTTACAGAGGGATGACTGGGTGGCTCAGCGGTTGGGCACCTGCCTTTGGCTCGGGTCGTGATGCCCAGATCCGGGATCGAGTCCCACGTCAGGCTCCCTGCGAGGAGCTTGCTTCTCCCTCTGCCTATGTCTCAGCCTCTCCTCCCAATCTGTCTCTCATAAGTAAATAAATCTTTAAAAAAAAAAAAAAACATTTACAGCAATAACTCAAATGTACTAAAAGCTGGGGGTGGGTGACAGTAGAAATAGGGAGTTGTTCAACAGGTATAGAGTTTTAGTTTTGTAAAATAAAATTTAAAAAAACGGCCTAGTGTAAATATAGTTAACATCACTGTACACTTAAAAATGGTTAAGAGGGTAAGTTTTATGTGTTTTCATTACTACAATTAAAAAGAAACAATCACAGGGCACCTGGGCAGTGCAGCTGGTTAAGTGTTAAACATTAAGACTCTTGGTTTAGGCTCAGGTCGTGATCTCAGGATCCTCCAGCACTGCCTCCAGCTCCACACTCAGTGGAGTCTGCTTAAGACTCTCTCTCTCTCTGGCCCTCCCCCCAACACACACACATACACACACTCTTGCTTCCTCTAATAAATAAATAAACAAATAAATCTTTAAAAGAAAGAGTCACAGAAGTTAGTGCCCTAGTGGTCATACTGATGCGAACATTTCAAATCAACTAGCTTCTATTATCCAATACTAATCTCTAAAATTCCTTTAGTCCCAATTAAAAAAAAAAAGTAGATATCTTGCTGGTAGGATATAAGCTTCTCCAACTAGAATAAAGCTGTGGGAGTATGTTTAGGAAATAAGAAGACAATACAAATACTAAGCAATGGTAGAAATACAAAGTAGACTATTTAAACCCAATCTGTGTACACCACCATCTGCAATGCAGATGTAAGTAAAGTCTCTAAGTAAAACTGTATAGAGGCTTCTCCTTACTCCAAAGATAAAGAAAAACTCAACCTGCTTATAAAGCCCAGCACCCGCCTCTCCAGCCCCCTCTCCTGCCAGATTCTTCAACACTCTTCCTATTCTCTACATAGAGCTGTACCCTGTATCCCCAGTCCTCCCCAAGAACCCCACCATCTTTGCCCTTGCTGTTTGCTGACTGGAATACTCTTCCTTTCCTGTGCATCCTTCAGATCTTAGTTCAAATGTCATTCTTGTGACTTCCCTAAATCAAAAAGTGTCAGTTGGAGTTTTACATTCATGTGATTATTTGGTATCGTCTGCTGAAGACAGGGGCCAGAGATGCATCCACTCTCTCCGTTTCCATAATAATGATGTACCCAATAAGCACTCATATATTTGTTGAACAAGTGAATAAATGGTCTCTACACCTGTAAGAAAGCAATGAAACATCGTTAAGAGGTTTCCTTAATGAATCACTTGAGGATGTCCAAAGCAATTGAACCTAAAATCCCTACTCAACTCCTAAGGAAAAAAAAAAAGTCAATTCAGGTGTCTGCATAAATTTCTCTGGCCCTTCCACGTCACTTGGCAAATGCTGAGCATAAGGCTGATAAGTAAAACACACAAATACACACACATCATGGATAAAGCAGAATTACTCCTTGCTGAGCAACTTGTTTTTTGTATTTCTTTATACAATGCCTGCTACATGGGGGGGGGGGGCACTCTGGAAATATCTGTCAAATGAATAAAGAGCAACATTTCACAAGACTTTTAGGTATTTATGAATCAGTGACTAACTCTACTGAAAAATGAAGTGATTTGGGCAGCCCCGGTGACCCGGCGGTTTTAGTGCAGCCTTTGGCCCAGGGTGTGATCCTGGGGTCCCGGGGTCGAGTCCCACGTCGGGCTCCCTGTACGGAGCCTGCTTCTCCCCTCTGCCTGTCTCTGTCTCTCTCTCTATGTGTGTCATGAATAAATAAATAAAACCTTTAAAAAAAAAACTGTGGTGATTCATATGAAAGTAAGACCATCACCGAACCAAAGGAGCGCATCTCTTAATCGGCAAAGTCCCCTGCTAGTAGCTATATTCATTTAGATCTCGTACTAAGAGTGGAAGAAATAGATACTGCAATCAAGTGACTGTAGAGCTTTAAATAAAAGCTACAAAGTGTCACTTGGAACTACTTCCCAAAATGCTTAAGAACATAAGAAACTCTTTAGAATTCCCAGTCCCCTCCAATACAAATACAAACTGTATTTATACTTCAGAGATATAACCCATAAACATAATACAGAGAACTCCAGCCCACACTGACCTCTCCTCCCTCTGATTTTGCATTTAAACAATGCTGCTTTATAGTTTTCCCACTAATTTAATGAAAACACTCTCTTGTTTTATATCCCTTCGTGTACGTGAAACACTGTGGGTGCTTATTAAATGCTTACTGAACTTACATGAAATCATATTGAATAGTGGATTTTAGTATAGAAATTCCTGCCAAAAAAAAAAAAAAAGAAAAGAAATTCCTGCCAATGTCATTCCTGAAAACTGTTCACATGCCTCACTTTTAGCTCCATCATTAGATCAAATATAAAGCGGTTACCTGACAATGTCTATATTATTGTCTTCTTAGGACCACACCTACAAACTCAATTAAGGGAGGTTTTCTGGGGGTTGGGTATCTTTTCAAGTGTAAGTCAGAGATCCTAACAAACACCTGCCCTTACTTTCTTTGAAGTAGTGATTTCACTTGATATTCCCCCCCCCCCCAAAAAAAAAAAAAACTCAGTCCCGGGGAGAGTCCCTTCTGTAGGAAACTGGACGAGACAAAAATCTAAGTAAACTACCTAATCCCTAACCGCGCATCCCTTAAAACAGAAAACCTAACCCTGCGGAAAAGGATCAGTTCAAGATGTTCAGTTACATCCGTCTCCACCATCAACAAAGCGGGTAAGAGAACATCGCTCTGGAAAGCGCAAAGTAGCAAACGTCAAGGATCCTTAGTTAAGCGGCTGCTGTTCGGGGCTCCTCAAACGCTCCATCCCACACATCCGTATCAGGACCCGTGAGAACGCGTCCACAGGTGACCGAGCCTCGGGAAGCGTCCGCTCGGCAGCAACAGGCTCTGTTTAATTCTGGTTTTCCCATCCGCCCTAAGGGGAGGGGGCGGCAGGGGCGGGCCGGGGCGGGAGCCGAGGGGCCGGGCGGGCCGGGGCGGGTCCGGTCGGCGGGGAGCTGGGGGCTCGCGGTGGGCAGGTGCGACGCCGGAGCCGGGCAGCGATGCCAGAGGCGGAGGGCGCACGCCCGGGGCCGCCGCCGCTGAGTGCCGCGGGCGCCCGGCGGCCCAGACCCAGGGCCGGTCGCGGGAAGGGGGTCGAGGTGGGGCGCGCGGGACGGGGGCGGGGAGGCCTCACCGTTGCTCGCGGGAGGCTGGCGCCGCGGCGGTCCCGCAGTTGCTAAGGAGAATGCTCTTCCGGGTCAGGGGCGCGGCGGGGTAGCGGCGACGGTGGCCGGCCGGGGCCAAGAGCGGCGCGCGCTGCTGCAGCGCGGCGGCGGCGGCGGCGGTGGTCGCCGGTCTCGCGGCTGCGCGGGGCGGGGCGGGGCCTGGCTGGGGGCTCGCGGGACTTTTGTGACCTCGCGTCGCGGGGGCGACGGGCTATGGCCGGTCACTCTAGCCAGGCGACCTCTGAGAAAGCCTTCCCGCCGGCCCGCGGGCGCCTCGGCCCCCTGCTCCGGAGCCAGGCCGCTGCGGGGGATGCTGAGCCCGCCCGGCCCGGGCTCTCGCCTCGCTTCTCGGCTCTTCCCTGGGACACGGTTTTACTTATTCCTTCTTTCGTTTACTAGGCACTCGGTTGTTGGGCACCTGCTGAGGGAAGGCTCCGGGGGCTGGGCCGGCCCTGCAGGTGCCGATGCTCCGGGGCTGGGCTGGCCCTGCAGGTGCCGATGCCCCGGGGCTGGGCTGGCCCTGCAGGTGCCGATGCCCCGGGGCTGGGCTGGCCCTGCAGATGCACAGAGGGGCGACCTAGGCGGGGTCCCTGCAGGATGCACCCAGACCGAGAGCCGGCAGGCGGACGGCTGCTGCTTCCCCAGGGTGATACGTACAGGCCGCGGGGTCCACCCAGACCCGGGGGCCGGCGGGGGGCGGGGGGTTAAGCTGATGGTGGAGACTGAAGGACTGGGAGGAGTGTTTCACGTGAGAAACCGCCTTCCAGGGAGGTCAGTGTGGCCTGCCCAGGGAAGTGTGTAGAGAAGAAAGGAGGGAGCCCAAGAAAACATCAAATGTGTAGGTGTGAACAAAGGAAAAGGAACCTCCAAAGAGCAAAGCAGGATGTTCGGTTGAAGGACTGTTGAGAAGACAGCAGGAAACGAAAGAATTCCAGTAAGGACGTGGTCACCAATGTCCGATGATGTGGCCATCACATGCCCAAGGATGACGATAAAAAATTTTTTAAAAAAATCAAAGTTTATGAATAAGGTGTCAAAGTGGACAGTGGCTTGAATCTGTGTAGTGAAGGAGTCCACCACCATATGGTCCATATTAAAACAAGGGGAAAAGATACATTAAATTGTTCCTGAATGCATTAATGTTTTTGAAAGTATTTTGTAAACTCCAGAATTCCTCTACTAATACTTACTGATATCTCTACTAATTCTTTTTCTTTTTTTTTTTTTTTTAAGATTTATTTATTTTAGCGAGAGAGAGCATGTGCAGGAGGAGCCGCAGAGGGAGAGAAACTCAGGCAGACTCTGCTAAGCCTGGAATCCGACACTGGGCTCAATTCCGTGACCCTGAGACCACGACCTGAGCTTGAAATCAAGAGTCAGACGCTTAAGAACTGAGCCAGCCAGGCTCTACTAATTCTTGAAGGTGGAAAATATTTTTTTTTTAATCTTGCATGTATGGTGCTTGCAACACATAAAGGCCTCAATTGATGTTTGCTTAAAGAATAAATGAACCCATGAGCCTATTTGTCTTTTAAGATTTATTTGAGAGAAAGAGGGAAACAGAATGTGACCAAGGGAAGGGGCAGAAGGAAAGTGAGACTCCTCAAGCAGACACGTGTACATACAACACACACACACACACACACACATACCCTGAGCACAGAGCCTGACCTGGGTCTTGATCCCAAGACCCTGAGATAACAACCTCAGCCAACATCAAGAGTCAGAAGCTTTACTAACTGAGCCACCCAGGCACTCTGAGCCTTTGGTTTTTTAATGTTCACACAGGTCAGAATCCTCAGCAAAACTGTGATATAGGCAAAACTTGTCTATTCAAACTAGATGAGATGGAAGAAGCCCAGCAGGGGCAGGAGGCAGAGGATGGCAAAGCTACAGTGATTCAGTAGATGGGAGAGGGCCCATGGAGCTTTGGGTGGGAAGACCCAGAAAAGGAAAAGAATAAAGGATTAATGACATAATAGCTGGGGGTTCAGAGCCAGAAACGGGAGATAAAGCCAAAGTAACTAAAAATATTAGAAGCAGGAATAGATGAGCAAGGACAAGAGCAAAAGAAGGACAATTATTGTATGTAAGTTCAACAGGCATATCCCATTTGGGGACAAGCTGACAAAGTGTGGAGTCAGCCGATGTGAAGGCTACAGGGCTCAGTGGACATGTTCCCATATCATCTAAGTAGAGTGAACTCTAGGCTTCCTCATGTGGACCAAAGGAAAACCACAACACTGTGGAGTGACTAGGGGTGAGAGTCTTGCCTCACAAGCATACCTCCAGTCCAGAACCAGTACATTCCCATTATATCAAGTATTACAATAGGCCCACCCAGAAGAGGAATATTCTCTAAGAGACTGTAAATCTATCCACAATGGATGTGACCAGCCATCTCTGGAATAAACCAAGAAATTCAAAATGTGTGGCTGACACGTTTGGAACACCCAAAATATCAGCCAAGGGAGCCTAGGAGTAACATGAGCAAGGCAGGACCAGAAAGTGGTTACAGGTTGATAAAAGGAAGCTAAATCAATTGTTCTGTGACCAGAAGGGACAAAATCAACTTGTAATATAGAAAAAAAAAAGAATCCCCAAATCTATAAAGTACGATAAATTCTATCTCACATTCTCCTGGCAGCTGTGAATAGAGCATCAATTCTAAAGAACTGTGTTCTGTTGAAGGGCCAGGGTGATTCATCAGGCTCAACTTGGCTGCGGTTCCAGGAGATTTCAATGGTGCCTCAAGAGATGGAAACTTATCATTGCTATGAAGGGCATATTTTTAGAGAACTGTAGGGAGTTGTGGGTGAACGCTGTACTTCCAAGGTGGTGTGGGCATGAAAGGCTCCAGATGATGAGCTTTATCTGACTTTGGTCTCTGGATAATGGATAGCCAATTAATAAAGCAAAGTGCTTTGAGGACTGCCCAGATTATAAACAGAGGACCAGGGTTACCATGCCCTGTTGGTATACACAGTGAGCCATCTGCTACCTCCAGAGGTAGCAGGGAGGGAGGGGTTGTGTCTATCATGAAATTCAAGCTGTCCTCGGAGTTTAAGGATTATAGACAGCTATAGTGCCCCAGAGTGTTCCAGGTGCAGCCTGACCCTGACTCTTAACCACCACCACCCCTAACTTGGTCTCCTAAACTAACAACCACTCCATCACAAAGGCAAACACCCAGACACCTAGGCGTCATCTATGACTCCTCCACTCTCCCCACCACCACCACCACACCCTCACCCTTACAGCCCAGTCCAAGAACAAGTCCAGTAGGTTGTCTCACTCCCCCACCCCCCATCCTACTACCACTAATTACACTGAAAGGAGCAAATAACCAAGCAACTCAGGATCAGTAAGAAGTGTTAGGATCATCAAAAATGAAGCCAGGTGATAAAATTACTGTGTGTGAGAGAAAACAGTATAATAACCAAACACCACAGGAACTTCAAGGAAATACAATGGAATAAATCCATTCAACAATAACATGTTTTGATTGCCTTTCACTTGTGAATTTCGCCTTTGAAGAAGTAAAAGATAACAAAAGGACTATTAAATATGTTGAAGGAAAAACTAAGGTAGAATTGAATATATTCCAAGAACCAAAGTGAAGGCGTGTTTGCTGCCAAGGGGTATGACTTTGGAAGGACCCAGTCAGCTGGGGGATGGAGTCAAGTGCCCTGAGCCTCGTCTTGACCTGTGCAGGCTGACAGTGCTGCCAGCTGAGTGTTATGGGTGAGCAGAAAATATGTCTCATCATCACCTATCAATTGATCTTGGCCTCCTCATTTCCAGCAATTAGCCCCACCCAGACCACTATTTCCCACTTGCAATCCTTATCTGATTAGAGTCTGCTTTTGTTCTTGTCTCACTGTAAACTGTTTTCAAAAAGTACATTTTTCTCTTCCCTCTATCTTTATGGTATTATTTTTCACTTAGCTTTTTAAATGTAAATCCTTCTAGATTCTTCCCACTTTTTGCCTCATAACACTTAGCCTTTACCTTAATTTCTCTTTTTACCTTCTAGTTCCTATTTTAAAAATCTCATCTTTTTGAATACTTCTAACTGTTCATATTATTTTATCAGGATCTATCAACAGGTTATTCTTAATTTTTTAGATTTTTTTTGTTGTTTTCTAGCTCTTTGCTCTTTTGTATCTTTTATTTTTTTTAATTTATGCTACTTTATGAATTTTAGAAACTTCTCATTTACAATGTTATTCTGAAGACTATACTTTCAGGAATCATTTCTATAGTTTGTTACAATGTTATTCTTTCTAAGTTTTTTTTTAATTTTTATTTATTTATGATAGTCACACACACAGAGAGAGAGAGAGAGAGAGAGAGGCAGAGAGAGAAGCAGGCTCCATGCACCGGGAGCCCGACGTGGGATTCGATCCCGGGTCTCCAGGATCGCGCCCTAGGCCAAAGGCAGGCACTAAACCGCTGCGCCACCCAGGGATCCCTCTTTCTAAGTTTTTATTCCCACAACTTTAGTTTTAAATTTGTCTTAATTTTTATGCTCCTTCATCCTTCCATTTTGATCTCTTCCTCTGATTTTCCTTTTTTTTTCTAATTTTGAGCTCTCTCTTTTAATCACAGACATATCTCAGCAGCTATAAATGGAAACTAATAATTATTACACTTTATTTTTTCTTAAAGATTTTATTTATTCGCTTGACAAAGAGAGAGCACGCAGGCAGAGGGAACAGGCAGAGGAGAGGGAGAAGCAGACTCCCTGCTGAGCAGGGAGCCCATAAGGGGCTCAATTCCAGGACCCTGAAATCATGACCTGAGCCAAAGGCAGATGCTTAACCAACTGAGCCACCCAAGCTCCCCAAGAAAAAAATAAAATAAAATAAAATAGAATTATGGGGTACCTGGGTGGCTCAGTCGGTTAAGTCTCTAATTTGATTTCCCCTCAGGTCCTGATCCCAGGATCCTGAGATCCAGCCTCCCCATCAGACTGAGCACTCAGTGGGAAGTCTGCTTCTCTCCTCCATCTCCCTCTGCCCTCCCCCTGCGTGTTCTTTCCTCTCTCTCTCTCTCTGAATGTATATGTGTGTGTGTGTGTGTAAATATATATATATATTTGAGAAAGATATACATATATATATCATATATATATCTTTTTCAAATAACTATTATTTTAAAGATTTATTTATTTATTTATTTATTTATTTATTTATGAGAGAGAGAGAGAGAGAGGCAGAGACACAGGAGGAGGGAGAAGCAGGCTCCATGCCGGGAGCCTGATGCGGGACTCCATCCCGGGACTCCAGGATCACGCCCTGGGCCAAAGGCAGGCGCTAAATCGCTGAGCCACCCAGGGATTCCCTCAAATAACTCTTTAAAAAGAAAATAAAAGAGAAAGCATGACATTGAAACTTGTTAAACCCAGAATGTTTATGCCTTCGTTTTGTTGGACAATTCATTGCAGAGGCAGCTCTTTATACGACAGGATTTTACTTCTCTCCTGTACCTTGCAAACCCTGCCAGATACCAGCCTCACATGAAGCTGGCAATTCCAGTACAGCAGCAATGCATCATAGCACTTAGGATGAGGGCAATCAACCTGCTGGGTTCAAATCCAACTCCTTTGGTTACTCACTGTGTGACCTTAGGCAAATTACTCAACCTCTCCATTGAGGTTTCCCTACCTACAGCATGTGAATGATGATGGTTCCACCTTATAAGGTTGATGTGAAATGTAAATGACTCAATACATGTAAAGCACTTAAAACAGTGCCTGGCACAGAGTAAATATATTCATTAATATTATTTGATAAGAAGTTGTCCTAAACAGTGGTCAACCTTAGGAATGCAAAACAATGAGGTATCCTGTAGATGATGGTCCTGACAAACACACCTTTCTTTCTTCTTTTTGTAGCAGATGCTGTAGCCTACCAAACTTCTCTTTTGGCATGCTCTCTTCCTAACAGAACCCCAATTTTTTTCCAGATAACAACTCTCCTCCAAGGAGTCATGTGCTGGAGGGGATGGATGGGTTTGCTCTGCATCTGTGTGCATGTTTAAGGTGGGTGAGGGACAATTTCAATGAAAGGTGAGTCTGTTTCTCCCATTCCAGGGCCCAATGCTGAATTAGTCATTTCATTTTAGAAGTCTAAAGAGAAAACAGCTGATTGGCTAAGGCCAGCCTATGAATTAGGTTAGGGGTCCATGGGATCCAGTCAGCTAATCCAGAGAAACAGACTCAGTACAATTATGACCATTTAGGTCTATACCATCCTTAGCATCTCTGTGTCTATGTGTGTACCCTCAGACCCACTTATTGAGGGAAACGGGGGTGAATTTCAATTAAAAGTATATAGACAGGGAGAAGTGATAATCTTATGCAGTATATAGCCCATCTGTACATACCCTAGTCAGAAAAGCAAGAATATAAAGTATAATTTTCATAAAGTATGATCATATTTCAAAATGTTTAACTGGAGTTAAAACTTTTCAGAATACCAAAAGCAAACCAAGAGGATTTGACTAAAGAGGACTTAGAGAAGTTCTGAAAACACAAAAGAAAAAAAAAATCTCAACCTATTTACAAGAAAGAAAAAGATTTTTTTTAAGAAAAGTAGTTTTTAATTAGAACAAATACAGAGGAATGAGAACAGTCTGTTTTTTGTTGGATAAGTGAGAACATAGTAAAACACTAGGAAATTGAATTGTTCAAAAAATGGTGAGAACGTCTCATCTCACTTAAATGAATCCAAACACACATCCTCCAATAGAAATCCTATATTAAGGTAAAGAAGAAAACAAAGAATTTTATTGACTGAGAAAAATACAGAATAACACAATTACGACAATTATAAGATTACATGTAAATGGACTAAATTCTCCTATTTAAAAAACAGAAGCATAGACTGGATTAAAAAGACAAAATCCACACCTATGAATCTTTCTCAAAAAGTACCTTTAAAGAAAGAGGAGATAGAATAATTTAAGAGCCTGGCTCAGGTAAATCATGCTTGCATAAAAGCAACTATAGCGGGTCTCAGCTTGACTGATTAAGTTATGTTCATCCCAGGATTCCGGCATACCTGGGCATGCCCAGAACACCTGTGGCAGGACCCACTGTAGGTCTGTTTTCCTGAGAAGGCGGCATCCTAGGAAAGAATCCCTTCTTCAGGCAAGACCAAAGAGTAGCCCAAGGACAACAGGCCAGTATGTGATGCAGTGTAAGGATGGGGGGCTTTAGAGTAGGGTGTGCACACAACACAAACTGTTTGGCCTAAAGCAGCCCTGCTCTGTAGCTTTTCAACACAACGGGGCACCAGCAGGGGAAGGTTGCTGTTGGAGCTTGTTGGTATAAACTCTCCACAATGATCCATTCATTGGCCCCAAACACAGGCTCTGCCCCAGCCCCACTGAGAGATCATGGGCAAGTCCCTGCACCTCGGGGGCCTCTATTTCTCCTACAGAAGGAGGTGATTGGAGGAACTGATCCAAGGAGGAAAAATTGGGAAACAGCTTTCCTAAGTGCACATTAAGCTTTCACAAAAAAAAAAAAGTAATTGCAATTTTGAAGATAAAGATATTCACAGCAGATACACAAAGATTTTACACATGCTTTCTCAGAATTTCATACAATAAATAAAAGAGAAAGCAAATACACTACCTATATGCACATGACCAGGCAAGAATGGAAGAAAGACTCTGACAGAATAAAGGAGTTAAAAAAACAATACCAAATCTGGGGACATTACTTTAAAAACAAAGAAAAAAGATACCATTTACACAGTTAAAGCTATGTCGAGAAACTTTTGTCTCTTGTGGCTATGTTAATGGGAGGGAAAAAGGAAAAAATAATCAATAAATCTACACCTAAATTTTTTAAAGTTTTAGGTAACAAATTTCAAAGGGAAAAGCAATAAATACGAAAGCAAATAAATTAGAAAATAAGAAGATATCTGTTAAATATGCAAAACTGAGATAAGAAAGTAACTAATATAGTATTTGTGGACTATTAGGATAGCCAACTAACTACCCAAGAGAATATGAAAAAAATGAAGTGCAAAAACTATAAAATGCAAAAAAGTTTCAATTATTAGGAAATATTATTCAAACTGATAAGTTTTTTTTTAATTTTATTTATTTATGTATGATAGTCACAGAGAGAGAGAGAGGCAGAGACACAGGCAGAGGGAGAAGCAGGCTCCATGCACCAGGAGCCCGATGTGGGATTCGATCCCGGGTCTCCAGGATCACGCCCTGGGCCAAAGGCAGGAGCCAAACCACTGAGCCACCCAGGGATACCCCCAAACTGATAAGTTTTAAATATTAAAGGAAATTAATAATTTTAAATACAAATTACACAAGAAAAAAAACTCAGGTAACAGGAAAAGATTAGTAAAAGGGAAAGTTTAAGGAAGAAACATGGAAAATCTATTGTAGAATGAATCAGTGAATCATTTTTAATCAACGAGAGTTGATAATGTTATCACTAATACTTTCAGTATCAAATAAAAACCAGGTTCATTTCATGAGGCAAATGTGGTTGTTTTCCTCCTTCTTGTAAAGATAAAGACTATATAAGACTAAAGTTTCAGAAAAAATTACTTCATACACAATTTTACTTCTTTTGCACAATTATTTTCATTTTATTCTATTTTTCAGGACTAATGTTATATACTCATGCTGCATAGTTGCAGAATGTGTAACTATTTTACCTCCTTTCATTTATAAATTGTATCTTAGTATGTTCAAACATTTATTTTAGAATTTTCTTTTATTCCCTGTTATATAAATTGTAAATGTTCATTAGAAATAACTTATATAATACATTTGATTATGAAGAAGCAACTAAGAATGTTTGCCCAATTCCACCATTCAGAGGTAGATAGATGGACAGATATATTCCCATGGGGAATAAAGTTGAGATAAACAATGAACTCATTCACCTTATTCAGGTGTCATTATTTTGTTCATCTTGAAACACAATAGTCCCTGAACTCTGAAACTGGAGGGGTTCTTGGAGGAGACCAAGGTGGGGATTTGGGAAAGTGTTGGTCTGGAGGCCAGTCTCTCCTTCCAGTCCTCCTTCTGGTTCTTCCTACTACCAGGGAGCTGCCACTTGTGAGATGACAATACTGTCCCCAAACCACACAATCTCAGGAGGAAACCGAGAGCTACCCTCATTCATCACCCCAATGTCTAAAGGTACAGGCAACCCAGGAGGGATCACCTGCTCTTCTCCTCTCAGGTACAGCATACATGTACTTCATCTTGGTCAAAGGACTTGGACCAGCTGGATCCTGAGGAGAAGTTCCACCAAGCACTGGGGCTTTTGTAGAAACCCAGCTGCAAAGCCCATTGTCTTTGTATATCCAGGACATCCCTAGAATGGCCTCCCAAGGCCTTAGGTTATATACTCTTGGAACAGGCTACGAGTGACCCCTAAAGCATCCACCTTGTGACTGGTGAGGATGGTGTATAAGCAGGGAGTGCCTCGTACAGCAGCAGGAGGATTCACTGATTGCCTGGTTGTTCTGTGTCACCGATGGCCTGTTTTCTCTAATTCATATGTGGGAACTGTTATCAATGCACTGTTATTTTTTTAAAATCTATTTGTCAGACCCAGGTAGTTGAGACCTGCCCCTGTAAACTTGGTCCATCTCCAAACCTCCTATTCTATTTTTGTCAACCCATCTAGTCCTTTACCAATAAGACATCTGTTTTTGGTTTCATTTTTGTTTTCGGCTGAAAGGTCTCACATTTATTACTGAACTAATACTGGTTTAGAGGCATAGTAACAGAGAAAACTCATTTCCCTGATAAAACATGTCTATTGGTCACATAGGAGGGATGTTTACAGAGTATTAGGATAAGAATGTGTGATCTTCATGCAGCTTAAGTATGTGTGCCATCTCATGTGCAATGTCTTATAGATCCAGCTTGGTTCGTCTCCAGGGCTTCCCCTTAGAGTTGTATCTGATTTTATTACCAGTTTTCAGCTGAATTCCCTAGGGAATGGGATGATTCTGCTTTTGTTTCTTGGCCAGGAATTGGTTGATTCTGATAATCTTGTGAGAAGACATGGCCAGGAACAGTCAACCACACACACCACAATGGCATGAAAAGCCAGTAACCATCCTTAATTAGTACTTATAACACATTTTTGTGTTTCTATGACTTTTGCCTGAAGACTTTTCTTTTTTGATCATTTTCATGAATTCATTATTCCTTAGAAAACTTATAGTTTTTCATCAGTCACAAAGACATTGAAATTTTGATTGAGAGCATGTCAAATATATGCAGTATTATGGGGAGAATTTACATATTTATAATAGAAAATCTTCCCCCCTCACACCAGAGAAAATGTATATATAATAGAATAAAAAAGTATTAATTCAATAAGAATATTTAGTTATTAGTCCAAGTTTAAAATTAATATGTAAACAGTAACAGTTTTATTCATGTGTCAGCAATAACCAATAAAAAATAACAGTAATTTTTAAAAATCCTCAATAAGGAAACATTTTAAAAATCTCATTTATTATAACCATAAAACCTATAAAAATCCAGGAATAACTTAATAAAAAGGTATAGGAATATGTGATTTAAAAAAAATTTTTTAAAGAGAGAGAGAAACCAAGTCCTAGTGGGAGGAGGGAGCACAAGTAGAGAGAGAATCTGAAGCAGACTCCACACTGACCACAGAGCCTAACGTGTGGCTCAATCTCACAACCCTGACATCATGATCTGAGCAGAAATCAAGAGCCAAGTGCTTCACCGACTGAGCCACTCAGGTGCCTCATAGATAAGGAAACTTCAATCTATGGAAATGGAAAGATATACTTGTTCTTGGATAGGAAAACTTAATTTTGAAAAGATGTCAATTTTTTTTTACATTTGTGTGTAAATCCAACAAAATTCCATAAAATCTTGGTAGGATAGTTGGGGAATTTGGATAAATTATTCTAAAATTCTTCTGGAAAATAAATATGAAAAAAAAGAATAAAGAAAACCCTGAAAAAGAAGAGTATCTTGAGAGTGATATGCCCTACTAAATATTAAAACATATTTTAAAACTACAGTGAATAATACAGTATGGTCAAAAATAAGCAGGCAAAGCAATAAGGCAGCCCAAAACCTTAGGTAAGTACATGTGAGAATTCAGCATGAGAAAAGTGAACGTTTAATTTGGTGAGGGGAATACTCAACAAATGTGCCCTCAAACCCAATAACAGTGTTGGGGCAACTGCCTACCCATTTGGGAAAAAATAGTTGTATAAACTTGGTTTTAAATCCAAATAAATTTCAGAAAAATCAAATGTATTAATTTTCAAAAGTCAAATATACTGAAATAAAAATCACATTAACTATTTCTGTCATCTTGTGTTGCAGTCACTGAAAAATGAAACATTTCTTGCCTCTAGGACACTTTATTTTTTTTTCTAGGACACTTTTAGAAATGCAAATGGACTAATAATCATCATCAGCCATTCTTTGCAAATTATCGTGGCACAACCTGATGGTGCTAAAAGGTGCCGTATAGGACAGATCCGAGTCTGAGATGGCGCTTCAGTGGAATGCTGATTGCCCTTCTCTTTGTATGCTGGAGTGAGCATCTTTGACTTTCTGATGCTTAGGCACACCTGCTTACCACCATCCTTGATGACCATCCTCTGGTCCAAGCTCCTCTCCATTCCCCCCACAACACACAGGTCCATTTCCACCCCTAGCAGAGCTGTTCTCACCGCAAACTGCCTTTGGGGCAGAATCGGTGAGATCTGAGGCTGAAGAGACCAAACTACTTTCAAATTTCATAAACTGACTCTCCTAGGCTCACCCTCGGGGAGATATTTCCTCTCTCACCTCAATAGTTGGGCAGAAAATGAAACCCTCTTTCGTCTAAATATACAAGATAAGCTCCTTAAAAACTATCAGGCAGAGGCATCTGGGTGGCTCAGTCGGTTAAACATCTGCCTTTAACTCAAGTCATGATCCCAAGGTCCTGGGATTGAGCCCACATTGGGCTCCCTGCTCAGTGGGGAGTCTGCTTCTCCCTCTGCCCTCCTGTTGCTTGTGCTCACTCTCTCTCATTCTCTTTCTCTCAAATAAATAAATAGAATCTTAAAAAAAAAAAAAAAAACCACCTCTCCAGCAGCCCAAGCCAACAGGCAAGCTGACCCTAGAGAGATACAAAACACAGACTGGAAAGAAGTCAGAAGTGGTCTCCCTCTTGCTCTAAATTCACGATTGCTTCCTCTGTCTTGGGAGAGAACCTCATGGGGCCATTGGGTGCTCCTAGTGTGAATTCAGCCAGGTTTTGGATGATCCTTGGAGGCTTGCTTGTCCCAGTTTTATGAAAGGGTTTGGCTTACCTGGTAGTTTCAATAAATATTTGATACCTTTGGCAACCTCCCAACTGTGTATGACAGAAATGTTATTAATGAGTATAAACTCTGGAACTAGATCCTGGGTTTAGATCCTGGTTCTGCTACTCTAAGCTTTGTGACATTGACCAAGTGACTCAGCCTTGCTGTATCTCAGTTTCCTTATCTATGAAATGGGGGTAAAAATAGAGACTAAGATGAGATGAGTTCATAATTAGTGTCTTTCGGAACAGCACCTGTTCTATATAAACATTATTATTTAAGCATCTAATATGATAAATTGTTCCTTCTACTTTTCCTCACATCTTACTCTTTACTGGTGTCTGCAGTGGAGAGCTGTGAAGGATCTGTAGGGATATCGTCACTGTAAAATGTGATGATTAAAGAGCATCCTGAAAGTATACATAGTAAGATCTCTCATTTAGATTTTACTATATGTAATTTATGATAATTTTATTATATTGGGATAAGTTTACATTTGTCCAATCCTAAAAGTTTGCTTGTACTACAGATAGAAAAAATATAAACAGACATGTTTAATCTACCAAGGGCTTAAACTGTTAACATGGACATGTTATATGTAGTTACCATAATTGCCATTTATATATTACTAATGAAAAATAATCCAATAGCATTCGTGAGATTGTTTAGCTCTCACCATGATTTTTATTATTTAAAGAACACACTATGGACACAGAAAATAGATTGGTGGTAGTTGCCCAGGTTTCAGGGCATAGAGGGATTGAGGATTGATGGTTCAGGGGTGGGGGTGGTTCCAGATGATGAAATGTTTTAATATGGATTACAAGGGTGATGGTAGCACAACTCTGAATACACTAAAAGCCATTGAATTCTACATTTTCAGTGGGTGAATTGATTAATGGGCACTTTAAATCTCAAAAAGCTGTTTTAAAACTGTTACTTTGTTTCCAACAGGTGAAACTTGCCTATGTATACACATAGGCTTAAGCTTACTTATTATAATCCTCAGTCCCTTGTATTTACTGATCCTTAGATCAGATCCTCAGAATAATCATGACACTAGATTTATTTTTATGCTCACCTTTCTTTTTTAAGAAAAAAAAAGATTTTATTTATTTATCTAAGAGAGAGAACATGCACACACACAAGCAAGCAGAGGGAGCAGTGAGGGGAGGGGGAGAGAAAGAATCTCAAGCTGACTCCACACTTGAGCGCAGAGTGTAACACGGGGCTTGATCCTACAACCCTGAGATCATGACCCCAGCTCAGACCAAGTGTCCCACACTTACCCGACTGAGCCACCCAGGCACGCTCATGCTCACTGTTAATATGGAATTTAAAAGAAAGTATTTAACCAATTTCAGCAGACTTGGGAGAATCGGTTCTTTTTTTAAGTAAATATTGCCACCTTTCAAGTGAATTTATCCTTTTCAGGAATGTGAACTGTTCTAGGCATTGACTTATAATAAAAATTTGGTTGGAAGCTCTCTTTTCTATAGGGACAATATCGCAGGGAAGGCTCTTGTGATTAGCTAACCTCACAGCTCTCAGAGACATAAAGTAAATTTTCAAGAGGCTATCACTGCCCCAGGTTTTATTTAATTTCAATGGAGGTAAGTTTGTGGATTTCCTGAATCCATTCTAGTTCTTTCCCTGAGAAACATTAATTCTTTTTCCACAATATCAAAACCAGTGTGATGGGAAAGTCATAAGCTTCACCTGCCTAGCAGCCAAGTAAGATCACATTTACATTTATGTCCAAGTTACCCTAATCCTGGGACCTTCCTGCCTTGTCAGCAGGAAGGCTGGTCAATTTGAAGGTGTAACCTCCCCTAATATATTAAATCTTCCGGCAGTGCTTGGATATGACCCCAAATTTGTCCTCCAGCAGCAGCTGGAGAAGCAGAAATTCAGAGGGTCCCTCAGGGACAAAGGCCTCCACCATGGCAGGAGTCCACCCCACCCACACTCCTACCCCGGGGCCTCACTGGCTGGTGTTGCCACCTCCAGCCCTGTGGCTCTGATGTCCAAGGTGGCCCTGGCTCACTGGCCAGGGTGCAGCTGGAGGTCGGGCCACAGCAAAAGCTCCAGGGGTATCTCACCCACAGTTCCTATGATGTTAGTGCCTATTCTACTGTCTCGACTGCTACAGGGAGACTGGTCCCACCTCTGGGTCACTTAGTTGAGTGGGGAAGGGAGAGGCTGTCCCCCACATTACCAGGATGTCCAGGGAAAGCACCAGCACCCCAAGGCAGTGCAGCTTTTCCAACTCACCCACAGCCAAGACCCTAGGCCCACCCATGATACCTGTGGGTTTGTGTGACCATGAGATAGGTGTGAGCTCCTGCCTGGGAGGGCTCAGGTCCACAGATTAGAGTTAAGAAACACCAGTGTGGGGTGCCTAGGTGGCTCAGTCAGTGGAACCTCTGTTTTTTTTGGGGGGAGGGGGGTTAGATTTTATTTATCTATTCATGAGACACACAAAGAGGCAGAGACATAGGCAGAAGGAGAAGCATGCTCCCTGCAGGGAGCCCGATGCAGGACCCAATCCCAAGATCCCAGGATCATGACCTGAGTCAAAGGCAGATGCTCAGCCATTGAGCCACCCAGGTGCCCTGAGCCTCTGACTGTTTATTTCAGTTTAGGTCATGATCTCAGGGGTTCCCTGAGTCAATCCCCCCAAATCGGGCTCCATGCTAGGCATGGAGCCTGCTTAAGATTCTCCTTCTCCCTCTGCCCCTCCCCCCACTCTGAAAAAACTGAAAAGAAAAAAAGAAAAAGAAACACCAGTGTGACCACAGGCTGGGGGGTTCCTTTCAGGACTCCCAGAAGTCCCTACGCTGGTTATTCTCCATTTACCCCCTCACCCCCTAAACCATTCTGCTTATTCTCTGCCCTGCTTGGCCGGTTCTAGCAGTGGCTGCTTGCAGAGGTTAAAATTACCACTGAAAGGCCCATCTTTCATGCCCCCAGCTCTCAACCCCCTTTAATCCCCTTATCTTGTGGGTAGTTGTAGAGAGCAAAATGGAGTCACTCGTGTCAAACGGTGGCTTGCATCAGGCAGTGACACGAGCAGCCAAGGGCGTTGCAGCTAAGACCGCATATCGCAGAAACCGGCACAGGCAGTTGGCACCCGGAACTGATAACCAGCAGAACCAGAGGAAGTCTGCAAAGTGCCAAGACTGATTAAGCTCCTTTAAAATGGGAGGATTTGGGGCAGCCCGGGTGGCTCAGCGGTTTAGCGCCGCCTTCAGCCCAGGGTGTGATCCTGGAGACCCGGGATCCAGTCCCACGTCGGGCTCCCTGCCTGGAGCCTGCTTCTCCCTCTGCCTGTGTCTCTGCCCCACCCCCTCTCTGTGTCTCTATAAATAAATAAAATCTTGAAAAAAAAAAAAACTAAAATAATGGGAGGATTTGGGCAGCACACTGTCAGACTTTCTAGATGCTGACCCTCTCACATCTGACCACGTCAAACAGCTGCCAAAGGCTCTGCCTACTTGAACTCAGAACAGAACAGAGACCTTCTGCTGCTTGAACATAGTAAACGGCATGTGCCAAGAGCTGATCCAGACCAGACAGGCCACGTCTCGTGCAGTCTGACTGCACGCTCAGACTGACTTCGCGTCTGCTTTGTTAAGGGCCTACCCCCTTGTTGTATCCCATTTGTTGTGCGACTTTGTGTCGTGCTTTGCTTTGTGTGACATGTAAGAAGCCAAGTTTAAACGCACAGTGAAATGTCCTTGAGTCCAGAATCCTGAACCTGCTTTCCCATCATGTTAACCTCACTTTATGATTCAATATAATCATAATTAAGACACTGTGGAAAGACACAACCCGTGTGTGTGCGTCACAGCACACCCACCAAAGTGTTCCGACTCTAAATTCTCCCATTTAAACCTTCTGAGTTGCCACGCACTTGACCCCTATGGCCCTCTGGGACTCTTGGGGAAACTGAGGCAGAGAAGTGGGCAGCAACTGACCCAACCCCAAAATGGTGAAACTGACCACCTATAAATAAGGCAGATGAAGACTGAGCCATTTTTAATCCAACTTGGAAAAATGGGAAAATGTAGCATGTTTTGCACATCAGCATCGCAGAGCAAATCCATACACTGGTACCCGAGTTTGGAGCTCTACGAGCAACTGGGATCTCCCAGGGGCCATGTCAGGTGCATAGACTGGTTTTTTTTTTTTATAATTTTTTAAAGACTTGTATTTATTTATTCAGAGAGAGAAAGAGAGAGAGAAGCAGAGACACAGGCAGAGGGAGAAGCAGGCTCCATGCAGGGAGCCCGACATGGGACTCAATCTCTGGTCTCCAGGATCAGGCCCTGGGCTGAAGGCAGCGCTAAACCACTGAGCCAACCAGGCTGCCCCATAAGACTGTTTATTGCTGTCTCCTTGATCTTGGGCTCCAAAGGCAGAATTGGTGAGGGGCTGAGCCCCATATGCTCAGGGAGAAGCCCAGGTCCTGACAGATCTGAGGTTGATGCCTTCGCCCTACGAGTTCCTGATCCAGGCTGCTTCTGTTATAAAGGGAGTCATTGATCAGATATAAGCTCAGGTAGGAAAAAGCCACTGGGGTCTGCCCTCCCTTCTCATTCAGTTGCATTTTAATAACTTGATATCATTTTCTGGATGAGCTGGTTATTAGTGTCTCCAACAGCACCCCACAGGATGCTTTAATGATTGTGGTGGGTGGTTGGTAACGCCTGCTTTAAATTTTTCATGTTAAAAAAATAAAGCTGGATCTCTACCTCACACCTTAGTCAATTCTAGCTATAAAAATGTACTCATAGACCAACACACACAAAACTCCATAAGAGTATGAGCGTATGGGAGGGGGGGGATAAGCAATGTTTATTTAATCTTGGGAAATAAAGGAGTAGGCCTTTCTAAAAATAATAACCAAAGCAAAAAATAATAATAATAATAAACATTAAAAAATATAATGGGCTATGGAGTGCCTGGGGGGCTCAGTTGGTTAAGCATCTGATTCTTGATCTCAGTTTGGGTCTTGATTTCAGGGTTGTGAGTTCAAGCCCCATGTTGGGCTCTACATTGGGCATGGAGCCTACTTAAAATAAAGCTTAAGGGGGATCCCTGGGTGGCTCAGTCGTTTAGCGCCTACCTTTGGCCCACAGCGCGATCCTGGAGTCCCAAGATTGAGTCCCATGTCGGGCTCCTGGCATGGAGCCTGCTTCTCCCTCCTCCTGTGTCTCTGCCTGTCTCTCTCTCTCTCTCTCTCTCTCTCTCTCTATCATGAATAAATAAATAAATCTTTTAAAAAAAATAAAATAAAACTTAAAAATGATGGGTTTACAATGAGATACCACCTCACACAGATCAGAATGGCTAAAACAAACAAGTCAGGAAACAACAGATGTTGGCAAGATGCGGAGAAAGGGAAATCCTTGTACACCGTGGGTGGGAACGCAAGCTGGTGCAGTCACTCTGGAAAACAGTATGGAGGTTCCTCAAAAAGTTTAGAAGAGAGCTACCCTATGACTCAGCATTTGCACTACTGGATATTTACCCCCAAAGTTACAAATGTAGTGATCTGAAAGGGCACTTGCACCCCAATGTTTATAGCAGCATTGTCCACAATAGCCAAACTATGGAAAGAGCCCAGATGTCCATCAACAGATGAATGGATAAAGAAGACGTGGTGTAGATATACGACGGAATACTACTCAGTCATCAAAAAGAAATGAAATCTTACCATTTGCAACAACGTGAATGGAATGAGAGGATATTACGCTAAGTGAAATAAGTCAATCAGAAAAAGACGATCTCACTCATGTGGAATTTGAGGATCATAGGAGAAGAGAAGGAAAAATAAAACGATGAAATCAGAGATGGAGACAAACCACCAGTCTCTCTCTCTCTTTTTTTTTCAGACTCTTTTAATCATAGGAAACAAACTGAGGGTCACTGGAGGGGAGATGGTTGGGGGATGGGGTAACAGAGTGATGGGCATTAAGGAGGGCATGTGATATAACGAGCACTGCGTGTTCTATAAGACTGATGACCACTGACCTCTACCTCTGAAACCAATAATATGTTGTATGTTAATTAGTTGAATTTAATAAAATTTAAAAATAAAAATAGATAAGAACAATGGGTTTGACTATATACAAAATTTTTTGACTATATACAAATTTGAAATTTCTATATGCTACTATTCACATGGATTTAAAAGTCAAAGCAAAAACTGAGAAACAACATTTCAACACGTGAGAAGCAAAGCGATTATGTTCCCAGTGTATGAATAACTCTCACAAACCAATTAAAAGTAAAAGAATACTCTGATGGAAAATATGCAATGGATATGACGTGGTAATTGACCAAGAGTTGTAAGTGGCCAGTGACCCCATGAGAGGATGTTCAACCTCACTGGTAACCAAGGGAAGATTTCAAAAGAAGAAAAGAAAAATAGGAGGAAAAAGAAAACCACACACATAGCACCATCACCATAGAACCCATAAGGTATCTTTTCTTACCTACTAGATGAGCAAAGGTGAAGAAAACTGTAACACCCACTGGGGGTGAGGGTTCTCACACTGCTTCTCACATGCTACTGGAAACAGTTTAAGTACTACAAACCTTTTGGAGGGTAGTCCTCGATATGTTTCAGAAGACTTAATAGACGGACACCTTTTGACTTAGCTATGCTCCTGTTACCCGGGAGCTGGCCTTGAGAGAAGGGATACCGTCTCCCTTGGCCGCTCCATCCAGAACATGAGACCAGCAAAACCTCTTAATTTCCCCAACAGAGCCGGAGACTGGCCAGCAAGCACAGCATAGACAGCCCAGGGTCATTCACTGGGAAGCACCTGCTTCCTTTTCTCCAGAGGCAGCCATCACATCCCTCGAGAACTGCTCTAGGCCTCTCCTTATGGCAACACTAGACCCAGCTGACCCAACCGTCAGCTCTGGAGCACAGCGAAGCAAGCACATTCTTCCACCACTGTCTCCATCCTTCACTTCCTATCCCAGGACATCTGACAGTGGAAACACCCAGTCACTGCAGGAGCAGCCCCCTCCACCCCCACTTACCTGGATGGGGTCTCATTCTCCAGACCCATTAAGATAATTGTGATATACTGCAAGATCTAAGCTCAAAAATCTGTAGTCATGTCGATACATTTATAATAGTCAACAGTGGAAACAACCTACAAATCCATCAATAAAAGAAGTGACTAAGTAAATAAGATCTCCAAGCATTAGGATGCCATGGAAAATGAGGACACAAACCTACTATAGTTGTGCAGGAGGAAGGGGTGGTTAGATGACCTGAGCCCATCTGTGCCAAGTGCCCAGGACAGCACAAGGCACACAGAAAGTGCTCAAGAGTTTTGGGTAAGAGGAAAAGGAGGCTACAAAGCAGTGTTACAGTCCAATTGCACTCTATTATTAAAATATATGTATCCTGGGGCACCTGAGTGAGTCAGGTGGTTAAGCATCTGCCTTCAGCTCAGGTCATGATCCTGGGGTCCTGGGATCAAGCCCCACTTCAGGCTCCCTGCTCAGTGGGGAATCTGCTTCTCCCTCTGCACCTCCACCCCCGCACTGTACTCTCTTTCTCTTTCTCAACTAAATAAATAAAATCATTTTAAATACATACATACATAAAATATATGTATCTATATGTATTTATATACACAGAAAAATATATGAAAGGATATAACCCAAAATGTGCAGAGTACCTGTTGTGAGGTGGTGGGCTTAGAGGTAATCTTCTCCTTCACATCTATTTGTATCTTTTGTGTTGTCTGTGTTAAAATGATCATGTAATACTTCATACTTTTTTTTTAATGATTCAAGAAATGGACAAGAAAAAAGATTTCAAGAATTTTCTGGTCAACCTTAACTTAATATGAAAAATCTTGACACATTAACTTGGTAATGATGTACAAATTATATAGTACTCAGAAAAGAAAACTATTTTCATTTTTTTAAAGGTAGAATAAAATAAAGCTTTCATATTAAAAAAAAATTACAATGCCTGGGGCCTGCTTGGGGGATGAGCCCCTGGGAAGTCCATACTCTACCAGCCCCTGAGCTGGAGGGTCTAAACTACTTTCTGTGGAAAAGTCGACTCCCCACAGGTAGTTCCCTGGGTTTAACTGGCGTCAGTGACAGAGCCCAGAGACAATGCTCATGAACAGTTCTAGGCTGGCCACCTCATAGGAAAGAGATTTCTTTCTTGTCAGTTCCAGGTAGAAAAAAAAAAAAAATCCCTGGGCCTGGCTTGTGTCACATACCGATCCTTGAATCCATCATATGGCCAGGGGGATGCAACCTGTTGCAGACAATTGTTCTTCAATTCCCAGGACCCCTTTCTCCTCTCCCTTTGGTAGCAGTTACCAAATTTCCTTTGGAGACTCACTCTGTCCTCTTTCCCTAGGATTCTCTGAAGCTACCAATATCTATACTCCATCTCTAGGTCCCAGAGACGAGCACTTGGGCTAACACTGGCCAATCCATGAAAAACCATCTTCCTGGCCACAGTAACTAGGGACTCAAATGAAACAAGACCAGTTGTCCTTCTTTAAGATCCTGTCTAGACAGGTATCTTCCTGAGGGTATCTCCCTCCTCACCTCCATTCCTTGACACCTGGAGAGAGATCCTCTACAGTAGGAGAGAATATAGACACTACACAGAGACAGAGCTGAGCTATGGGAGAGAGGGACTTGCCCTCATTTGAATCACTATACCTGGTTGTGATCAGCTAATAGCATCCCCCTCTGTAGACTTCCCAGTTATGCAAATGATAAAGTCCCTCAGAGCTTGACTTGGGTCTCTGCCATTGACAGATTCAGCAGCCTGGGCCTGATGAGATCTGAACCATGTCCGCATGTCTATGATCAAAGAAACAGGTTATTGAGATTGGCATACCCCAATAAAACCAGGGTGTTGGAATGGAGGAGTAACCCCAGGAGGGTTACTGCACAGGGACAGAGCAAACAATCATGGCAAGAGTAGAGAAACATCGTTGATCAAATAATGAGGGGGGGTTATCTACTTCTATCAGCATATTACAAATCAGTTGCCAAAAAAGAAAGAGTACATAGAAAATTCAGATAATAAAGTTGCATATATGATACTCTGTACCTTACAAAAAAAAGCTCTATTTGTAAGTTTCCATAAAATATTTTTAAAATATTATACATTCAAGGGCCCCTGGGTGGTTCAGTCAGTTAAGTGTCTGACTCTTGATCTCAGCTCAGGTCTTGATCTCACGGTTGTGATTTAAGTCCTGTGTTGGGCTCCACACCCAGAGTGGAGACTACTTAAAAAACAAACACATATGCATAATATTTTTTAAAGATTTTATTTATTTATTTGTGAGAGACACAGAGAGAGAGGCAGAGACATAAGCAGAGGGAGAAACAGGCTCCCTACAGGGAGCCCGATGCGGTACTCGATCCCAGGACCCTGGGATCACCACCTGAGCCAAAGGCAGAGGCTCAACCACTGAGCTACCCAGGCATCCCATAAATAAATAAATAAATAAATAAATATATATATACACACACACACACACACACACACACACACATATCTCAGGCTCCCTGCTCAGGGGGGAGCCTGCCTCTCCCTCTATCCCTCCCCCCAGCTCATGCTTACTCTCTTCTCTCTCAACTGAATAAAAATTTTTTAAAAGGTTTTAATAAAATGTT
This sequence comes from Vulpes lagopus, assembly GCF_018345385.1. Lineage (NCBI taxonomy): Eukaryota > Metazoa > Chordata > Mammalia > Carnivora > Canidae > Vulpes > Vulpes lagopus. Next base: position 7,686,833 of record NC_054831.1, read on the forward strand.
GAAAGAAATAATTATATCTACATTCATATGCGGAATGGATAGTAATGTCACAAGAATAACAAATCCTTACTCATGCTATTTACCACAGAACATTCCAGACAGGTTAAAGTTAAATATTCACATGCATACACACATAACCATTTAAAAAAAAAAACCAAACCCACAACAGAAGAATAGAAAAGCATGGGCTCACTCCATCTACTGAGACATGGGTGTCAGGACAAAGTGTGGGTTTCAGAGCAAACAGATCTCTGGGTTTCGGGTCCCATCTGAGCTGCTTACTCAAATACTTAACTCTTCTAAGCTCAATTTCCTCTCTGTTTTCCTACCTGATGTAGGTAAAAATACCCAATTCATGAGAATCAAAGCCACTTCGGGGTATGCACTTTTAGTTTCTGCAGTGGATTTTTCCAGGCTGGGTACTAGGGATGCAGTGGGGCATCTCTGGAACAGATGGCCCCCAGGGAGAGAGAGCTGAGTGAAGGAACTGTCCAAGCATGTAATTAAAGTATGGGAGGCTATGAGAATAGAATACATTTTTTAAAAAAATTTGTAAACATCTGTATATAAAACTAGAGAAAAACAATGGAGTAGAAGAATATTCCAAGGTATATATGAAAAATAATAATATGGAAATATTTTACAAGCTGATAAAAATATCAGCTTGTAAAATATTTCAAAAACCCTTAAAAATTAGAGGAAGACAACTTAAAGCACTCTGAGGGTCTTGGGCAAATACAAACAAGGCTTCAGGATTAGCAGAGGAACTAGAAGAGAATTCACTCAGTCGGTATGTAGCACTGGCCTGGAGTTGGCACAGAGCTACCAAACCACAGAGAGCTCACATCATCAAATCCTCCAACTGGCAATTCCTCTGATGAAAGAAAGAGAGAAATAGAGAGAAAGAAAGAGAGAAAGAAAGAAAGAGAGAAAGAAAGAAAGAAAGAAAGAAAGAAAGAAAGAAAGAAAAGAAAGGAAGGGAAGAAAAGAAAGAGAAAGAAAGAAAAGAAAAGAAAAGAAAGAAAAGAAAAGAAAGGAAGAAAGAAAGTAGGGAGGGAGGGAGGGAGGGAGAGAGAGAGGGAAGGAAGGAAGGAAGGAAGGAAGGAAGGAAGGAAGGAAGGAAGGAAGAAAAACAGAAGGGAAGGAAAAGAAAAGAAAAGAATAGAAAAGAAAAAAAGAGGAAAAGAGAGGCAGGGAGAGAGCAGGGAGGGTAAGACAGAAGGAAGGAGGGGAGTGAGGGAAGGAAGAGAAAAATTCTATTTGTACAGAGATGTTTTTACCTGCGTAATTTGTATATACACAGTAAACAGCCCAATCCTGACCGTGAAGGATTATATTGCAGACTGTGCAGTTCCATGGGAAAAGTCATACAAAATAACAGTGCATGAAAAAGTTGATCGCAAGATATTCTGTATACTTTAGATTCCGTCTACAGGCAAATTTTGGAGGATCTGAAAACCTAGGAAAGTAATAGGCAGGTGGTATTATACTGGTGGAGGTATTTAAACATTTTGACGTTGCTTGGACGTTTCTGTTGATCTTGCACTGTAACACTGGCTAAGTATTCTATACACGCTCACCCAAAAAATCAATTAAAGAAAGAACGTCACTCCACCCAAATTAAGCTTGACACTGCCCAGGCCATCTTGAGGCTGGCTTCCTAGCCTCAGCCTGAGGTTTCCGAGCAAGTGAGACTGTGTGTGCGGAGGGCAGAGGCTGGCAGGGCCGGCGGCGGGGGCTCCTCCTGGGGGACACAGCTGCCCGCAGGGGCCCGGCCTGGCGAGGCCTGGGGAGCGTCTTATCGCATGAGCTCATGCGAAAGCGCCACGCCTCCAGGTCTCCAGCGAACATTTGCCATTCCTTCCCTGTCACCACCCAGCTCTGTGCCTGTGCCCATGAGCTCATAGTACTGGGCAAGTCCTCCTGGGGTCAGATAACTGCCAGGGGCAGCTCCTTTCCCAGCCTCCTGCCTCTGCCCTGTGCCTGCGAGAGACGCAGGCTGCCCGACTCCCACCCTGTGGCTCCGCACAGCTCACCCTGTGAGCTCAGCAGAAGTCTGGGGGGCGGGGGGAGGCCCCTGTCCCAGCCTCGCCTCCGTCTGGGAACTGCTCGCGCGTAACCAGGTAGACCTCACCTGGACCCCAGGCCCTGCCCACGTCTGAGCCACTGTCTTGTTTCTGTCTCAGTTCCAGACTCCGCAGCAAGCCTGAGCCTCCTGCCGCCTCCCAGGTGGGTGTCCGCAGAGGAGGCGCTGGGCGAGGGGAGTGCGTCAGCTGTGAGGACCCCCACCTGGAGCCACAGGCGGAGGCTCTGTCTGTCCCGCTGCTGCTGCTGCTGCGAGGGAAGGTTTCTCAGGTGCGCAGAGCTGGCTCGTGCCCCAGGGACCCGTGTGTGCCAGGCCTCCCGCTGCTGAGACTCCAAGGGGAGTCCCAGGTCAGCTGAGAAGACAACCACCACCCCTTTGCTTGGGTATGTCACCCCAGCACCACCGAGCCCCACCCCAGCCAGCTCGGCCCCGACCACCTAATTCCCGGCGGCCACCTGAGAGGCCTGGTTTCCAGACACCAGAGCCCTCCGGCTCCCCAGACCTTATGACCGCAGTGCTCCCAACCAACCTGGCCCTATCCCCTCCAGACCTCCCAGAAATTAAAGAAGGAAAGAATGGGAAGAGGGCACAGTGTGGCTCCAGAGAAACGGCCGCTGACAGATGTGACAAAGGCCCCAGAACTCAGCACTGCCCCCCCACACCCAGAAAATGGCGGCGAGGGGCCGAGGAGCTGCGACGGGCCTCTGCCAACTGCACGCCCGTTCCCACGGGAGCCGCTCAGCACAGGGTGGAGACAGCTGTTCCTCTCAGCAGATGTCCTCGCGGGAAGCAGGGGCGCTCACTCCCAAGCCCGGTCCCCGGACTCCCTGGAGTCGGGCCAGCTCCCCCTGTAGGCCTGTGCAGCCCGAGGCCCGTGTGCGGCTGAGGGCAGATCAGAGGCGGCGGGGGCGCCGAGTGGGGCTGCTGGTGGCTTTGCCAGCACCCTGCTGCTGGGAGGGCAGAGGCTGTCTCTGCTGGCTTTACACCCTGTGCATTTATGAAGCACCTACTGTGTGGCGGGCAGTGTGCAAGGAACTGAAACTGCTGAGGTAGACATAGGTGTTCCTCAAGAAGCCAGCAGATGGTGGCATTCGGGCTGTGACAGCCACAGGCTCAGGAGCCGTGAGGACTCAGGCTGGGCCCCTGCTGACTGTGGGGAACCAGAGTCTATAGGGACCAGCAGGCCCAGGGAGAGCCCCGGCACTCAGCAGGACCATCACACCAGAAGATTCCCGGGCCATCCCACATGGTTTCAGATCCTGCCAGGTCCTGGTGCCAGAAACAAGCCTGCCTTGGAGGCTCTCCTGCTTCAGCGGGGCTCAGAAATCAGTCCCGACTGTCACGCATCCTTCTCCATGAGGTTCACCTCCTGGAAGGTTCTCAGTGAGCAGTCCCAGCCATGCCACCCTAGTCCAACCGCTGTTCTGCTGCCCTGCAGTCCACGCTGTCCCACTCAAGGGGACCAAGAGAAGGTGGCCTGGTCCAGACCCAGGCAGGGTCTAGCGCCCAGAGGTATGGGGCCGGGCTGTCCAGGACATGACACTCACATGCCTCTGCATTCCAGTTCCCTCCGAGGGTGGAGGGAAGGGGCAGGACCCAGTTCCTCTCCGAAGCCAGGAGCCCTGTCTCCCAGCCCCTCACCCTCCACTCCTGGCCCAGTTACCACCCGCTTTCTGGATTTTCTCACGACACATCACTCAGCACGCTGTGTTTCTCTTCACTCCGTGAAACCCATTCTGCCTGAGAAACACATTTGGATTTAATGGGGTAAGAAGGTGCTGAAGTTAGAAATATTTGCTTAATTTAGTAACACGTATGAGCATATGTCACATTCATTTTACTGAAGTGAACTCCCCCACCAGGCTGTGAGCTAGGATCAGGAACTATTTAATTCTATAGAGTGGGTATGATATTTTTAATCATCCCACAAAATAATTGACAATTCACAATTTTACAAACTACAAATTTACAATTATGACGTGATTTTTCAAGACAACGTGGCCGGCAAGCGCCAGGTTGGCTCATTCAGTTAAGCATTTGACTCTTGGTTTCAGCTCAGGTCATGATCTCAGTGTGGTGGGATCGAGTCCCGTGTCCAGCTCTGCACTAGGTATGGAACCTGCTTAAGATTCTCCCTCTCCTTCTACCCCTCCTCTCTCTCCCTCTTCTCTCTCTCTCTAAACAAACAAACAACAAAAACTAGGGAGTCCAGGTCAAACACCCATGCACAGTCTGCAGAGGTGGTCAGGCAAGCTTTTGGCATTTCAGCTTCCCTGGGTGGCTGAGAAGCCAGGCAGAAAAAATCTACTAATATCTGTCCACTACACACAGAGCCTGCCTCCCATCCTTACCACTGTAAATTATTTCACCCATGAAACAAAACAGGCCTCATTTCGGGAGGAAAGGAGTCTTCTCCTTGCCCAGCCTGCATTGAGACAGGAGGCCCTACTGGGAGGTCCTTGAGAAAAGGTTTGTTGTGTTATATTAGACATTGGACCCAGAAACAATCCCACAGGCACAAGGGTGGGTTCCAAAAAATTTAGCAGGGTGGGGGTGAGGATGGGGGGGGGGGGGAGAGCACCTGGGTGACTCACTCGGTTAAGCGTCTGACTCTCCAATACAGCTGCAGTCATAATCTCCTGATTGTGAGATCGAGCCCCAGGTTGGGCTCTACACTCAGTGGGGAGCCTGCTTGAGAGTCTCTCTCTCCTTCTCCCTCTGCCCTTCCCTCAATAATAAATAAAACAAATAAATAAAATCTTTTTTAAAAAATGATGGGCTTTGGGCTTTTTCAGGGTGGCGGGGCTTGGGCTTAAAAATATTTTCCAATCGCTGAACCCATACTGCAAGAAGTATGTTCTCTCCAACCCTTGTTAGCATCTAGCTTGGTCGTGTCTCTCTCTTGCCAGCGTATGCTGGCCATTCACGTGGACTGCTCACCAGGAAGTGGCTGATGATCACACACTCCTGGGGCAGAAATCCACAGAGGACTGTGAGGCTTGGGAAACCTAGAGATGGGGTTCCCTCAGCTGATTCGTGACCCCGGATCCTGAGAGCCCATCCCATACTCCCTTTCGTGAAGGTGCCAAGTTCAGAGGTGTCTATAAGACACCTGGGGCCCCTCCTACCTGCATGCAGAGGCCTCCTTCTCCAAGACCAGAGAGTAGACAGGCCCCTCCAGGTATACACCAAGAAAATGGGCTCACTATAGGGGACCCCCAGAGCATCAAGGAGTGGCTTCCTGTTTGGAAAAGCTCCATATGATCAACGTTTTACCAGAGTCCAGCCAAGGCAAACCCAGTCTCCAGGACACAGAGCCTGGCAGCAGATCTGTCCCCTCTGCAAACATCTGGTGCACACTACATGCCGAGGTCAGGATGCTGAACCGTCTTTGGCTCAGAAGGGCCCTTGCCTTTACCTCCCTGCTGGCTTCCTCAGGGTTTAGGCCCTCTGCTCCCTCGCCTGCCTGGTAAAAGCCAAACCCACATGGGGAGCAGTTGTTCCCCCCAGGGAACTGAGCCTATCTGTTGAGGCTATCTGTCAACCCTATCTGAGTTTTATTTTTGAAAAGGAAAAAAAGGAGGGATAAACTCTGACGTCATGGGCTTGCGTAGGACAGCGGGGTTGGAGGCCATCTGGAGCAGGTGCTGGCAGAGCTGCTGGGAAAGAAGAAGGAAGGCAGCTGGCTCATCAGGTGGGGGTGTCCTGGGGTCAGACAAAGACCTCATGGCACCATTAGGTTAAGCTTTCCTGGAATTTCTGGCCCAGGACGGAGGAGATGACGCTTCCTTGGCCTCCAGCTCCTGGAGGAGGCACCAAGCTCAAGAAGACCCAGCCAAGCTTTGGTCTCTGTGTCCTTCATGGGTCTCCACCACTGGATGGTCCTGGGGACTGTTGGGGGCTCGGAAGTACGAGTGTTCTCATGCAGTGACATTCAGATTCCTCGTCTGCCCCCAGCTGTTCTTCCTGCCTTTGTCTCAGGGTTGAGAGCCTCTTGTCAGGCCTCCTGATTCACTCTGCCCCCATCCAGGAGGCACGTACAGCTTTTTCGCAATTACAGGTGGTGAAACTGAAGGCCCAGAGCAGTGATGGGACTTGGCCAGGGTCCCGCTGACATTTCCCTGCCCGGACTCCATAAGATCTGCTCACCGCCTGTTCAGTGTCCTCTCTGGGAAGTTATGCAGCTGGAAGGGGGCCCCTGGGATGAAATAATTGCAGAGAAAACAGATGGGCTGCTAAGGATCCCTCCCTTCCTCCATGTGCCTGAGAATCCTCCCGCTTTGCCCCAGTGCCAGGAGGGGGCGCTGTTCCCCAGGGAGCAAGTTCCCACCTCCTGGGGAGGGGAGCCGCACAATCCTGCCTTCATCACCCGGTCTCCAGCCTCGGAAAAGCCCTTCCGCACACCTTTCTCACCAAGGCCCCCTTCATGTTCCATAGGGTCTTGCTAGCCGAGTGGATATCAACTGTCCCAAGGAAGAGCCTGGCCTGTAGCAGGTGCCAGGGTCTCCCCTTGCCTTCATGGACAAGAAAAAAAGGAAAAGGAGCCCACAAGAATGGAGTCTTTTCTCTCCATGTCCCCATATTCCAGAGGTCCAGGAGCAAGAAGAGGGTCCCAGTCGTGTGACTCTCAGATGCCTGGGGTTCGGCACACTTCAGCCTGGTTCTGACTTTCCCCAAGTCCTGTTCCCTCTCTGTGCCTCCTCCTCTCAACTGACCACCCTCGCTCGGCTTCATCTTTCATGCCCACCCCCTACCATCCCACCACCCTGCAACCAAGTTTGCTGTTCCTCCCCACCCTCCAGAGCACAGTAGGCTCCCACCCTTGCAGACGAGCCCCTCCCCCTCTTTATCACCAATGCCTCCAGAACCTGCCTCTGCTGACCAGCCTTTCTCCCAAGCCTGCCTCCTCTGGATCTGAAACCCCGACTCTCCCCGGTCTGAGCGTGCAGGGCTCTGCAACATCCAGGGGCTGCCCTCCCACTTCCCTTGGTTTCAAGGATTTGTCCTTTGGCGAGGCTACTTCTTATTTTTCCTTTACTGCAACCCTCTAATCATGGATCCCTTCCTCGCTCAGCTCAACTCGGTACAGACTTTCCCTCTCCAGGAAGCCCGCCCTGCTAGCCCAAGCTGGGAGAGCTGCCATCCCTCCCCACCATTGGCCTTTCCAGCCTACAAAGCTAGCGTCTGTTTCCTGGGGTCCTTCTTCATGGGGATGGGACTCCGCAGGCTGCCAGGGTGCTCAGTGGATACTGGAGGAATCAGTGGCTGGATAAGTGACACAGGACAGGATCCCCTACAGAACTGCCAGACTCCTGAGGCCCAGTGGCCTTTTCTCTTCCTCTTGCCATCAGGAGGAGTTTTCACATTGAGCATTCAATAAAGTGCTCCCAACAGCTCCAGTTCAGCTGCTCAGTGGGTCCAACTGTCCCAGGCCCGGTCCCTGGGACCAGAGCAGAAAAAGCAGACCTCTTGAGGGAAAAGCAGGACAGAGGAACCTGAGTCCCCATTCTAGACCCAAGAGGGAGAGAGCTTCCTCTCCATCTCACTATGGGAGGAACCCAAGGCAGTGACGTGCTGACTACCTCCTTTCCTGAGGGTTCCTCCAGCCTAGTCCTGGAACTTCTATCCACCCCACCTTCCAGGCTGCAGCTAAGCAGGAGCTGCCCCAAGGAGGCCTCGCTCCACAGGTGACTATTCTGGGACCTGGTCTGCCCCAGATGACCACAGCCCAGTGATCACCAGTGGGGGCTCACCAGAAGATTCCACTTCCAAAGAGGGGAAATAGAGTCCAAGGCTTTGTCCACATTGGGGTGGGGTTGGTTTATTTAATTTAGCCTCAAAGCTCAAAGAGAGAGGGGAGACTTAGACAGTTAGCCAGCTGTCACCAAGTACATCCAAGGGACACAAAAGACAGGAAGAACCAGCCTACAGACATTCAGACAGAAGGAGGTAAACTTTGTGCACCAGAAGCTTCCAACCTGTCCTTAATAAGGAATTTCAGAGGATGTAGCTGCTGTCTCCTGGAAAAGAGCCCAATGCCTGGCTCTAGAGTCAATCTGCTCAGCTCCTTAAACAGGTGGAAATAAAGCAAATCTCAGAGAAGCTCCAGAGTGGTAACATTCTCCTTTGATCAGTAGGCAAAGAGGAGAGAGGACCTCCATCACCCACGCAGAAATCCCTCCCTCTTCCCCATTCTTGCTTCTCTTTCTTACTCCTCAAATGCAAGAGTAGTGCCACTCTGTGGGTGTTACCACGGAGCAGCAACCAGGGAGGCTGCGTGGAAATGTTGCATCCACTCACCAGAACTCCCAGAGGATGCCCTGTCAATCAATGTCCGAATCCTCCTCTAGACTCGGAAATTCTGCTACGCCAAACTCAGGCCTCGGGTGTAGATTATTCCCTACACAACAGGACTTTGGGCTCAGTGGGTCTGCAATTTCTTAGTCAGAGTGCCAGGTGGGAAGAAGAGACCCTGAAGGGCCATGGAACCATTGCCTCCGCGTCCAGGCCCAGGCCCAGCTGTGGGAGCTGTCCATGGGGCACCTGATTCCCCCTGCCCTTCCTCACTGCCACTGCCCTCTCCCTGGAAAAAAAAAAAAAAAAAAAAAAAGCAACAAACAAACAAACTCCCGCAGGCACCTGTACCTGGCTTCGGTCTCGGCGCCTAGGGACCACCGCCCTGGCCCCAGGGAGTGCTCTCCAGCAGAGTCCTGCGGGGTGGCAATAGGATCATACATTTCTGCACCTCACTCAGTTCTTGAGGTCCCAGGCTCTCTGCCTCCTCTGCCCATCCCGAAGGGACTCCTTGGAGCCCAAGGCATTAAGACACCCTGTCCCAGGAGAGGGAGTTGTGAGCAGCGGGTCTAGGTGACTTTGTCCTGACTATCTAAGGCTGAAAAAAAGGAAGGCAACCACCTGTCACGGTCCCCGGAAGCCATACTGGGCTGGAGGCTGGTAAAGCTCTCTCTGCAGCCGGTGCAGGTGCGCGGGTCGGCGCGGCCAACGGCCTCACGCTGCCGGTCCTGCTCGGCGCGGGGACAGACTGGCTCAGGTACACACCGGTGAGCGCACACGAAAGCTACGGGGGTCAGACCTCGAGGGTTCGGTGCAGCGGACCCGGCTGAGCCGAACTTAGAGCCACAGTGACGGGTACAGGATGCTCCTGCACACACGCGTGGGCACCGGTATCTGCGGCCTGCCGTCGTAGCCCATCCGGTTAGTGTTTCACTCTCAAAAACACCCGCAGGCGAAAAGCTTGCAGTCTCCGGTGTAGGACTTGCGCTCCCCCCTGCGGCCCCGGGGCAAACCTCAAACCTCGCTCTCCCTGCGCCTCAGGCCCAGCTTCCGCCCCATCCTCTGCCTCCCTAACTTAAAGACGTTGGTGCGGCCTGAACTCCCGAGTAGGTGAAAGGTACTGGAGCCGCAGTACCAGGCCTGCTCCTGCCTGGTGCCCAGGGAAGAGTTTGGCAACAAGGCAGATCTGCGTGGATTTCGGGCTGTGCCAACTTTCTGGCTGGCTGTGCGGCTTTGGGCAAATGACTTAATTCCTCTGAGCCTGTCTTTGCACCTGCAAAGAGGGAAACTGATCCCTCCTAGGGAGAGCGCGTGTGTTGAGGTCCAAGCGTGTGTGGGGCACCGGGAGCACCAACGCTTGGCATGCCTGGCACGCGCTCGCTGCAAATGGAGTTCCCTGTGCGCGCCGCTGTGCAGCCGCGAGTGCGGCGGGAGAGAGCTGGCGGAGCGGCATCCCTCGGGGGTGGGATGTAGGTGGGGGCAGTGGGGGAGCCTCCGCGGCCCCCTCCGGGCCCTCGGCGCGCGTGCCATTGGCCCGGGCAGCCGGGTGGGCGGGAGGATGACATCAGCGGCAGGTTGGATTATAAAGGCGCGAGCGGAGCCGCGGGTTCAGAGCGCACCCAGCCGGCGCCGCGCAGCACTGGGACTCGCGCCCACACCGCAGCCCAGCCAGCCCGCTCCGCGCTCGCCTGCCCGTCTGCCCGCCGGCCCGTGCGCCCTCGCTGCCGCTGGTCTGCGCCCCTCGACCCCACCGGCACCATGCACCTCTCGCAGCTGCTGGCCTGCGCCCTGCTGCTCACGCTACTCTCGCTCCGGCCCTCCGAAGCCAAGCCCGGGGCGCCGCCGAAGGTGGGTGCTGTTGCATGGACATCGGGACTGTGAGGGGCCGTGGGAGGGCTGGGGGCCTAGGAGGCTGCAGCGCACGAGAGGGAGCAGAGGGCGCGAAGGCGGCCCTCTCCTCCGAGACGTGCACAGGTGCGAGCCGGGGAGCCCTCGAAACCGCCTCGGGGGTCTGCATCCCCAGCCTCAGGAGAACGTCGACAGATGCGCAGCCCCTGCCCCAGTGTGGCTAGCCCGGCAGGGCGCAAAGGACGGGAGGGCAAGGGCTCCCCGAAGGAGCCGACAAGGCAGCTGCGTGGCAGGTGGATGCAGGGCCGAGCCGTCCCGCGTCTGTGGGGGCGCGCTCGGGTCTCCGAAGGGACAAATCGCGCCGGCGGGCGCGTCGGGCCAGAGCAGCAGGGGTCCCGCCAAGTACCTGGCGCTGCCGCCGGGCGTCCCTTCACCTGCCGGTCCTTTCCCTCGGACAGGTCCCGCGAACTCCGCCCGGGGAGGAGCTGGCCGAGCCCCAGGCTGCGGGGGGCGGTCAGAAGAAGGGCGACAAAACTCCCGGGGGCGGCGGCGCCAACCTCAAGGGCGACCGGTCGCGACTGCTCCGGGACCTGCGCGTGGACACCAAGTCGCGGGGCGCGTGGGTGCGCCTCCTGCATGAGCACCCCAACGCGCGCAAATACAAAGGAGGCAACAAGAAGGGCTTGTCCAAGGGCTGCTTCGGCCTCAAGCTGGACCGGATCGGCTCCATGAGCGGCTTGGGATGTTAGTGCGGCGACCCCTGGCGGCGGTGAGTACCACCAACCCGGCCCGGAGCCTGTGCGCACCCAGCTCCCCCGCGGCGCAGCCACAACCCCGCCTGGACCCCCGCCCGCAGGCCGGTCCTCCCGGATCCCCCGCGGCGCCCTTTGGAGGAGAGCCAGGCGATCCCGGCACGAGCGAGTGTGTGCGCGAGAGCCATTTGCCCCCAACCCCGATTATCGTCCCATTTTACAGATGAAAAAAGTGAGGGATAAAGCGGTTAGGGAACTTGGGCAAGGTCAGAAACGGCTCCACCCGGATGAGCCACCTAATCTCCTCTAGAGAAGCCGACAGCTTGCATGGACACCGGGACTGTGAGGGGCCGTGGGAGGAGTGGGGTCCTGCTCACACCCGGACCCTGAGCAAGCCAGCAGAACTGGTCCCAGTTGACCATTTGAGGGTATTGAGGGGAGACCGTGGGTTTGTGGGAGCAGAGAAGGAAGGGCATATGCACAAGGGAGGGTAAGTTTCCCTGCCAGCCCTGGATCGTGGTGCCCAGGCAGTAGGCAGCCCAGAGGTCAGGGCTCTTTCCCGGGACTAACTTGGACATACTTGGAAAAACACCTGCCCCTTCGCAATAGAATAGCCCTCTGTTGGCATCACCAGGATGCCCTTCTGCCCCCAAAGTTTTCTTATTCTTACCCCTTCTCTAACCTGCGGCTATGAGCAAACTGGTCTGTCCAGGGTCCTGATGCTGCTTGCTGCCTGCGTGACTTCAGGATAGAACCCTGGTGTTTGTGGCACTATTTCAGGGCAGGGAAAAAGACTAAAATAAATCTTTTTTTTTTTTTTTTTTTTTTTGCCCCAACCTGGACCTCAGCATGTCCCAAATTGAGCCCCTCCCCAGCTTCCCACCTGCATCATGCCTGGGCCCCTCCACTAGGGCTGGAAACCCCTGTGCTACCTTCAGCCCCTGCCAGCATCCTGGCAGTGTGGCAAAGATGGTCCCCGCCTCCGCCCTCCTGTCCATTCCTGCTGCCCTTCAGTTCCCATGGAAAAACAGAGCCCACCTCTGAAGTTCACATTTAAGAACTGACTCTGGTTTTCAACCTTTCCCTGAAGCCTGGCTGCTGCCATCCTTGGTCCCACAGCCTGTCTATCCCACTCCAAGACCACGGGCAAGCCGTTCTCTTGCCCAAGAAGCCCTGTCAATGTCCACACTGTCTTCCCCCAGAGGGCAATGAGTGTGCCCCTCTTTGGAGCTCTCCAGGACATTGCCTCAGCACAGAACACTTTTCATCTGAACCATTGTTGTTTGGGAACCTATTTACCTCCTCCAAAGTATCTCATGAGCAGCTTGAGGGCCAGGTGCCTGCCTAAGGTGATCTGGGACCGACAGCACTCCCACAAGAGGCTTTTAAAAATGTTTGTCGATGACCAGAGAAACATGCCCCACCCAGCTCAGGGGCACTCCTCTCCCACCTGCCCTGGGTTTTTCCTCCGTGCAGCCAGACTTGACTGGGCTGCGTGCTCCTCCCCATTTCTGCAGGAGTTTCGTTTGAGATCTTGACTCACGCCTGCACAGGAAGAGATGATTCTGGGACAGGGGGCCTGGCCTTTAGTAGCTTCCATGGTAATGGCTTGGCTCTCTTCTTCTGTCCTATGGAAATAATGGAGAGATGGAGTCACATTTTCAGTTCACATTGTGATTTAAACACCAACCTCCAACTTTAGAATCTAAATAAATGTTATTCAATGGGTTAGCAGGAGGCAAGACAAGGAAGGGGGTCTTCACAGTGCCTGGCATGCACCTCCCCATAGTCTCCTTATTCTTGGGTGTGGCCATCTGTGGGTACCAGGTGATGGCCCAGCGAGTGGGGAGGTGGTAGGCAGGAGGCCAGATTGCTAAGACATCTCAGCCCCTTTGACTAGGAGTTGACTTCACTCAGGAGTTGACTTTGGCTCTTAGCAGTCACCATAATGACTGTCGCTGATGGTTACAGTCTTGGTTATAAAATTCTAATGATAGAGACGAGGTGTGGCCAATGCCTGAATGAACACCTTGCCCCTGAGCCCCAGGGACATCACAGACATCTATCATCTGTTTAAACACATGGGACAGCCAGACATGGGGGTTCATCAAGGCCTGGGGTCCTTCTGTGTGTGCTGTCCTCTGGGAGGGCACCATACCATCTGAGGAGGACTCCTCTCTCAGGCCCCAGGGCACCCACATGCCCATTAGCAGAGAGCTAGTAGAGCCCTCATCAAAGGACTCTTGACTCTCAACCCAGCCCAGCATGACCATTCAGTGCCCCAGGGCTGGCGTGGGACCCTGCTTCCCCTGCGTCTGAAGAGGACCCTTCCTGAGGCAAAGCGAGCTGGAGAAGGAAGTGCTATTTAATGAGGGGCATCAGTGACCCAGACACCTTGCCGCTGCCCAGTGTGTGGCCCCCTCTTGAATCTTCCAGCCAGCCCCAGGAGGTGGCTATTATCCCATTTTATGGGTGAGGAAAGAGATACTCAAAGCTATCCAGGGCTGTCCAGGAAGTTAATGTCAGAGTTGGGATTTGAGCCCAGAATTCCCAGCTCCTCAGATGTTTGCCTTCCCCTCCCCTCTGCTGAGGCCAACATCTCACTGAGGGTTTGGGCATTTCCACTCTCTTTTCCTCACCAAGTGCCAAGGGCAAGGTCTGCAGGGAGACTGAGGGGGAGGAGGGCTGGCAGGCAGTCTGATTCCACCTGTGCTGGGGCAAAAGGTGCCAAAGACACAGCAGGCAACGAGGTGAGGGCCAGAGAAGCAGCCCCCTCCCGCCCCCAGACGGCTTTGTCAGGCCCAGTAGGCCAAGGTGGGCCTGGGGCACGCTTCATGCTGCTGTGGGAAAGGGGCTGTCCTGTGGGCTGGGCTTTCTCAGCTAAGGGGCCAGAACTGAGTGTCCCATGTCCCCTCTGTGTTGCAGGATCGGGAACTTGCTCCGTTTTGCTGAGGTCATTCTTGGTCATCAGCCTCACAGCATCTGGAAGCACCTCCAACGCAATGTGGCTTTTACATTTCTTTTTTTTTTTTTCCTGGTACTGGGAATACACAACACCAGCTGTTTTATTATTATTTGGGAAGGGGGATATGATTTTCTTGTTTGGGGTTTTTTTTTTTTTGAAAATGAAAAAATAAAAAGTTATATATTATATATATATTATATACATGCAACACACACCTACACGAACATGATGACAAGGGACAGTTTTTAAGAGACTGACAAGACCAGCTGTAAAACATTGCTGTTTGTAAATTCATGTCATGCATAAATGTATTTATGTTGTAAAGCTATTTATATTGTTTATAAAGAGATATTTATAAAAATTTTATTTATGTAACTAAATGAAAGAAGTCAATCATTGTAATGTTTTTGTCTTAACTAGTGGAAAAATGTAAAAAAAAAAGTCATTCCATGAACATCTTGAAAACTGTCTTTATTTACTTATTGCATTTATTTTTTAGATGTGTCTTAGGAAGAGGGAGAATGTGAAGACAAGGGTTTTGCCTCTAAGTAGATCTAACAGCCAGGATTTGTTTGTATCAGAATCCCCTGGGGATCTTGGGGCACCTGGGTGGTTCAGTCGATTAAGCAACTGCCTTTGGCTCATCCTAGGGTCCTGGGATCAAGCCCCAAGTCAGGCTCCCTGCTCAGCGGGGAGTCTGCTTCTCCCTCTGCCTCTGCTCTTACTCTCTTCCCTCTCGCAAATCAATCAATCAATCAATAAATAAAAATCTTTGGGGGAAAAAAAAAGATCCTGGGGATCTTGCTGAAAATACAGTCTCCTGGCGCCACCAACATCCTGATTGACTGAATCTGAGTCTTCCAGATAGGATACGACTCACCATGTGCATTTTATCTCCAGTGATTCAGACCAGTTTGGCCAAATTGAGAAACTCTGCTTAGGGCACTTCACAGCTGGGAAGTCAGATGCCGTGAATTAAATTAAAATTGAATTTAGCTGACTGAGGGTCTTCTAATTCTACTCCATCTTCTCTCTGTTGTTAGAGGACAGAAAGCACTGGAAGCTTCCCTTCTGTGGTGGGGGGAGGGATTTAGGTTTCTGTGTAGCCTGCAGAGTTGGTCAGGTTGCCTTGTGAACCTTAGTACACAAATGCAAACAGTGGGTAGTTTTAACTCAGAGTGAATGTCACGGTCAACAAGGACTGGAGGCCAAGGACCTCAGAAAGAACGAGAAGGTATTAGCTTTCATGTTGGCCACGTGCTGTGCTTTGCCGGGGGTTGTGCTGTTTCTTTTCACTTGAAGCTACTAACAGTTATGATTCCAATGCCCCGTGGAGCCTGAATGTGAAATTATGAATATTTAGAATCTCTTTTCCTGAAAACTGCAAGAAAATAAAATAACTCCGAAATAATCTCACCATCCTTGGCATGGCAGCAGCTTCCGTCTGTCTTCTGTCCCCTTGGTGAAAGCATGGCCCCGAGGTCACAGGTCAGCAGGCCGGGCTGAGCGGTTCCCAAGGAACACCAGGAGGTGCGGGAGGTGACCACGGTACCCGGCCTTTCTGCGGGCATCTGAGCTCCGTGGCCTTTCTTCCCTCCAGCTGCAGGTTTTCAGGTCAACCCAGGGACCTCACCCAGGTGAGAAAGCTGCTTTAAAAAAAAAAAAAAAGATTTTATTCATTTATTCATGAGAGATGCAGAGAGAGGCAGAGACATAAGCAGAGGGAGAAGCAGGCTCCCTCTGGGGAGCCTGATGAGGGCTCGATCCCAGATCCCCAGGATCACCCAGGTGCCCCAAGAAAATTGTTTTTAAGACAGGTTCCAGCTGGGGAAGGTTAGGGCCCTTCCCACCCTGCTCAGGGGACGGCTAGGCACCCTTCTTTGGGCATGATCATCTTCCTCGGCCTCACCCCATCTCCGTGGCTCAGAACTCAGGTGCCTGTGTCAATGCAGGTGAGGGGTCCCAGCGCTCGGGCTTCTCCAGTGCCTCGGCTCCCTGTGCTGTCTGCAGACCCCCCACAGGGGGACACTGAGGGGGTTGCAAAAGCAGGGGGAACAGAAAGGCAGGGGGTTCACAGTGGGCTTTGCTGGTGGCGAGGCAGGCACATCTCCCCTAAGCCCCAAGACCCGAGGATGAAGAATTCTGGGATTCAGGGAGTCCCCGAGCTACAGGCTTTCCCTGCCGAGCTTCTCTGGAGGGCCGGTAAGCCTCCAGCCCACAGGCCGAGCTACCCCGCCAAGCAGCTCTCACCGCATGACTTAGCCCGCAAAGAACACGCACGATTCTGTTGTCAACTTCAGTCCCCACCGGGTGGAAGCCAGTCTCTCAGCCTGCGGACTTAGGATGTTTCTATCCACCTGAAGCCCTGTGGCTGCTTCCCCAGTAGGAATTTCTGCTGAAAAGCCAAGACGGATTAGACAAATATTCCATAAATAACAGTTTTGAAATCTCCAGGGGTTCCCCAGGTGGTATTCCTAAGAGCGTCCAATCCTCCCGTCTGTGTCTTGGTCTCCCCCCTCTCCACAAGCACCTCACCTCCAAAGCTGCCTGGGGAACCTGCAGCTTCTGTCCCATTCGGGGTGACCACAACAGCCAGGACCACCTGGCAGGAGGGCCCCAGAGAGATCCCATCCCTGCACCTACCATGAAGGTGATGGAAGCAGGCAGGTCCTCGGCCAGGCACATGGTTCCCGGAGTCTACCCCCCAACACACACACACACCCAACCCGTGGGAGGTCCTTCCATGACAGCCACAACCCCAGAGGAGTGATTCAAAATGGGCTGCACAGGATCCAGGGGCCCCCAGGGGTGATCAGAGAGGCGACAATGTCTGGACAGGCTCAGAGCCTGATAAGGGGCACAGAGGAGCTCTCCCTCTCAGGGACCATGTGAGGGGGAGGGAGCCACAGTCGGGGCCATCACAAATGGAATTTGACCCAGACGGTTGCATGAAGAGGCTTCACTGAAGGGACTGCTTACAGAGGTGTGGGCAGCTGCCACCAAGGAGCTGAGGGAAGCCAGTTTCTCCCCGGCGATGAAGGAAGGACACTGTCTCCTAGTTGGAGCTGGGTGGAGGTTTCGTCCCAAGGGAGTTGTGCCATGGTGCAGGACATGCCACCAAAACATAAGTGATGAGGGAGGAATACCCCAACTTCTCTCTCTCCTCCTTCTCCCATCTCTGCTGGTGCCTCACGGGCCACAGGCTGAGGCTGGAGGTGTTTCTCTCTCTGGCACCTCATAAAGGTGAGTACTTCCTGATTCCGGCATCCCATTGTCCATCAGCCACTCTTGGGGGGCTGCAAGCTTGGGTCCTCATCTACACCTCCCTGTAGATGTGGCCCTCTCCAAAAATAGCTCTGAAGCCAGGACCTATTTGCCAACAAAGTATATTCAGATTTTCGAGGGGCAGAAGTTTATCTCTTTCATTCACGGTTTTCCCTTTTTCATGGTCCCAGGACACAGGCTCTTCGTGAATTCCACTATTTTGCTATCTTCTTATCTGCATATTTTTGCTCATATATATTTTTAACTTAATAATTTATTTATATTGGTTTCCTTAACAATTCTCTGTACCTTTCCCAAATTTTGCTGTTGAACATTTATTTCTGAGTGTGGCTGTATTCATATGTCCAAATTTTGATATATGGTGTTCTGACTTTTATTGTCTCAATGGTCTGTTGACTTGATTTTTTTTCCTGATAATTTCAAGTGGGATTTAATTTTTCCTTAATTTATATTAGCTTTAATTTTACTGAGGTTAGACTCAGTGCTTATACATTTTCTGCTTTATTACATTTTTCATTCTTGTCCTCAGCTTTTTCCCCCAGATTTTATGTATTCATAAGAGATACAGAGGCAGAGACATAGGCAGAGGGAGAAGCAGGCTCCTCACAGGGAGCCCGATATGGGACCGATCCCGGGACCCCAGGATCACACCCTGAAGACGAAAGCAGGTGCTTGACCACTGAGCCACCCAGGCATCCCCTATAATCAGTTTTGTAACAGTTCATGGATACTTTAAAAGTAAGATCAATACGTTTTCACCTGTTCAAACTTCTGTAAGCATTTAATCCATTTTGTTTCTTATGTTACTATGTTCAAATCTTCCTGTCCTCTATTGATTTCCTGAAGACTAATTAATCATGATGTTGGAAAAATGCACTGTAATGGGGGGGGGGCTCTATTTATCTTTATATTTTAACAGTTATATGGTTTTTATTTATTTAGCACATAAAGATTCAGTATTAGTATATATATTAGGATATGTGAGGTTAGGCTGTGGTAACAAAAACCTCCAAATTTCAGTGGGTTAAAATAAAGATTTGTTTCTTGCTTGTACAGAGTCTACTGTGGGTCTGGGCAGCCCTCCAGGACAGCTCCTTACCAAACGAAGGCTGAGCGTTGCACCTCCAAATCAGAGTAGGTCTCCACCATGTGGAGAGGGGTGCAGAAGCAGTATGTTGGGAGGTCACATGTCCAGCGCTTCTACCAGGAGGTGATGCACTCACATTTAATTGGCCAAAGCAAGTCATGCAGCCACACCTTACTTTGAAGATCCTCCCTGGTGCCTGGAAATGGAGGAGACCTACCCTCCCGGAAACAGAAGTGTACTTGGACTCATATGCAGGAGGTTGCCACTTAAGGACTTCCTACATTGTGTGCCCTGTACTTCCTAGGAAATTCTATTTTATCTGATATGAACATTACAACAGTCCTACTTTATTTTTATTTGTGCTTGATATCTTTGTCCAAGCTTTGATTCTTCCCCTTGTTGTGTTTTATTTATTTATTTATTTATTTATGTATTTATGTATTTATTTATTTATTTATGTGTGCTTCTCAAGTTTTAGGTTAAACTATATGTAATTGGAGACACTTTGCATTTAATAAGGAAACTAGATTGTTCACATTTGCTGTCATTATTGCTTATCCTTTTTTTTTTTTAATTTTTTATTTATTTATGATAGTCATAGAGAGAGAGAGAGAGGCAGAGACACAGGCGGAGGGAGAAGCAGGCTCCATGCACCGGGAGCCTGATGTGGGATTCGATCCCGGGTCTCCAGGATCGCGCCCCGGGCCAAAGGCAGGCGCCAAACCGCTGCGCCACCCAGGGATCCCCATTATTGCTTATCCTTGAGCCAACTTCCTCATCTGAAATTTACTTTGTGTTTTTAAGGTTCTTTAATTTTTCTTTTTTGTTGTTTCTTTACGTTTAATTTTTTTCCCTCTAGACTGCTTGGCTTGCTTTTATCTTCTGCAATGATTTGGAAAGTAGACATCCTGTTTTTAATTCTTTTAGTGGTTCCACTTATTTTTTTATGGAAATTATTAAACCCACATTTATATTATTATCAAAATCAAAATCATAAACAATCACTTCAGACTCCTTCACAAGAAAGACAAAGAACTCAGCCCATTTGTTTTTTCCCTGGTCTCCTCTGTCCTTTCTGGGTCTCCATTTACATAAGTTAAGGGCACTCTCCTTAACTGGATCATTAAAACCAGCAAAACATTCTCCAAAATTCCTTCAGCTTTCTTTGTTGCTCCATTGCAATAAGATATTTAGACCTTTGACCCTAATCCTCTTCCCCAGATGGGGTCCCATTGCACACTACTTCTTTTCCCCTCTCTGTCCACTGCCTGTCCATCTCCACCTCAGCAGGGGGGGGGGGCGCCCTCCTGCAGGTCTGAGGTTTCAATTCAGCCCCAGGGTATGGTGTGGTGTGTGTGTGTGTGTGTGTGTGTGCATGTTGTGTGTGGGGGGGTGTGGTATAGTGTGTGTTTATGCTATGTAGGGGTGTGTGTGTGGTATCTGTGTATGATGTATGTGTAGGATGTGTGTGTGTATGTATGTTGAGGGGTGTATGATGTGTATTGTGGGACGTGTGGTGTGTGTGTGGTGTGGGTGTATGGTGTAGTGTGTGTTTATGTTGTTTGGGGATGTGTGGGGTGTGTGTGTGTAGGATGCATGTGTAGGATGTGTGTGTATGTATGTTGGGGGTGTATGGGGTGTATGTGTGTGTGCAAGTCATGTGTCTGTGCAGTGTACCTGTGTATGGTGTGTGTGTGTTCAGGGTGTGTGTGCGTGTGTATGGGGGCGTTTAGGGGGCTGCGCATCACACCGGCCAGTACAGTGCGCTTCCCGCCCAGAGTTTGCCAACCCCTTGCTTTCCTGAGCGCTGCATTCCCGAGAGGAAGGCGCAGCTGCTGCACATCGCTCCTCTGGCCGCAGACCTGCAGATCCGGAGCTGGACAGACTTGTCATCTCCCGGGCTGGCCGGCTCCCCAAGGCCTCTCCAGAGGCCTTCACCCCCTTTGTTCAATCTGCTGGGGAGGCCCGAGGAGCTCCGGGTGCGAGCAGGACAAAACGAGGTTCCAGGGGTCCTGTTGGTCCAGTTGAGCCAGGTCAGAGAAGGCGCCCCGCACCCGCATGGACACCAGGGAGCGCCACAGTTCTGGGCCCATCAGCACCCCCACCCCACCCCAGCGCAGGCCAGTGACTGGCATCAAGGCGCCTCGTGCAGCACGTGTGAACTGGGGCAGGGACCCCCGGCCTGGGGGTTCAGGGTGAGAAGGGGGACCCGGGCTGCGCCTTGAGCCCTGAGCCCTGGGAAGCGCTATGGGACTCCCTCTCCTGGCTGGGTGCTCAGGTGGTCAGAACTGTGGGCTCAGTGCACACATCCTCCCCTGCTGCTCATGGCCCAGGTCTGGTGTGAATTCTGAGTGAGCAGAGAGCAAGTCCGGCAGTCCACAGCAGCAGCCTCCCAAAACAGATGGGGCTGCAGGAGAGCTGCCCAAGCTGCTCAGGATCTACCTCCTTCTTGCTCCGTGAAGTAGCTCAAATTTGTGAGCTCATGCACCCCATCAGTAAAACCTTGGGTATCTTATTTATGTGTACATTAAATACAAGCACTTCTGTGTTAATAAAATTATAAGATTGTTTATATATATACTTTCTTCCCAGGCCCTGGGCTAGGCCCATATTCCCATATAAAGTGCACTAGCCCTATGAGCCCTCAGCACCATTCCGTGGAAGGCCTGGTGGGTGGGGTGAGACAAGATGGAAGGAATGGTGTCAGCTCCTGCATGATCCATGATCCGTGGGAGTGGGGGAGACAGGACCTAAGCTCAAGGAGAAGGTTTAGATCATTTTTTGAAGCTGGGGATGCAGTGACATCTGGCAGGATGTTTACCAAATGGTGACAGCTATTATCTCTAGATGAGGGATTTCAGGTGGCTCTTTTTATTTTTTGTACTTTTTGGTTGAACTTGTGTTTTATGTAATGAAGAGGTAGTATATATATGTATGTGTGTATATATATGCATATATATTCGCATGTATGTAGATGGGTATATATGTACATGGACACATGGACATACATACGCACATGTTCATAGCAGCATTATTCATAATAACCAACAAGTAGAAACTACCCAAATGTCCATCAGCTGGGGGATGCATAAGTAAAAATGGTATACCCATTCAATGAAATACATTCATCCGTAAAGGATGACAATGACACATGCTTACAACATAAATGAAACTTAAAAACATAAGGCTAAGGGGGCAACTGGGTGGCTCAGTAGTTGTGTATCTGCCTTTGGCTCAGGTCGTGATCCTGGGGTCCTGGGATCAAGTCTCACATTGGGTTCCCTGCAGGAAGCCTGCTTCTCCCTCTGCCTGTGTCTCTGCCTCTTTCTGTGTGTCTCTCATGAATAAAAAAATAAAATCTTTAAAATAAATAAATGGGAAAAGTATAGGGTATGTGACCTAGATCTCAATAAGTTGGTTATTTGGGCAGCCCCGGTGGCGCAGAGGTTTAGCGCCGCCTGCAGCCCAGGGCGTGATCCTGGAGACCCGGGATCGAGTCCCACGTCAGGCTCTCTGTATGATGTCTGCTTCTCCTTCTGCCTGTGTCTCTGCCTCTCTCTCTCTGTCTCTATGAATAAATAAATTTAAAAAATCTTTAAAAAAATAAGTTGGTTATTTAAAAAACAATACGGTTATTTCAAAATGGAGAAGAGTTCAGAAACCTCAAGAAAGAAAACTCTTAGAATAAATCACGTGCTCAGAACCCATCCCTGTGCTTGACTGGAATTCTTGCAGGAGTAGGGTCTCCCAGGTTGCATGCAGAGCTGGTGCACCAGCCCAGATGTTGGGTGGCCAGACCACTTTGCCTGGCCCCAGTTGGGAGGCTCAGGTGGTGACACATAGCATCCTCCTCCAGAAAAAGTGAGCAATCTAGTCCTGCCTTGTGAGGCAGCTGCGAGGTCCCAGGACATGATGCACGTCGGGGTCCTTGCTCTGTGCCTCCCCAGAGGGAGTGCCATGGTGTTCCCCTACCAGAGTGCTCAGGCTTCCCAGACGATGACTGAAACCTCAGTCACAGTAACAGAGATACCTGAATTACCGTGGCCTGCAGATTCAGGCCACCCCTTTGTTGTCACCCCCATTTTCAGGGAGACTCCAGAGGCACCACACACTGTCTTCTCTTTCCCTCTAGGTTGACAGCCAATGGCTCAGAAGCCCAAAGAGGACATTGCCCACCATGGCCACGCTGTCATTGCCCCCCAGAGACCCTACTCTGCTGATCACAGAAACTCCCCACAGGAGCCCACAAGCTCTCCGGGTGCCCATGTCTGGAGGTGGGCTGAGGGAGACTCCGTGTTCCTACGTGGTCCTGCTGGACCAAATCCACAGTCTCTCTGAACTACTCCTTCAGCTCCTGCCAGGAGCCATTCTGGCCTCTTGGTCTTGAACTCAATCCATGTGGGTGAGGGAGGGGCAGAGGCTGAAGGTGGCAGATGGCCCCAGGCCATCCCCTCCTTCCTCATCACACTGTATGTTCATCTTTTATGTTATCCTGACAGCCTACCCAACACCTCCTGCACTCCCCCAAAACTATTTCTTCCTCCCTCAGCCAAACCCAAAAGTCATCATGCTTGTCAACGTCTACTAATAGATGACCAGAAAGGTCATTAGCTCCCAGGCCCGTAAAATTAACCCTATTTGGGCAGAGCCAAAATATTCTGTGATTCCCGCCACACACACACCCCCGCCCCGCCAAGTGGTTGCAAGTTCTTCAAGGGCAAGGATGGAGCCTTTCTCATTTCAATGTTCCCAGTATCTCACCCAGTTACTGGCATGTCAGAGATGCTTAACCAAAGTTTGTGGAAGCCAAGGGCAAGCTGAAGGTTGGGGCGCTTATCCCTGCCAATGGGAAGCTGGGTAACTCTCATGAGTGAGACCCCCCTCGCTGCTCACACAAGGGCCCGAGGATGGTCTCAGAGACAAAGAGCACTCTCATTGAAGGCATGTGATAAGGAGAGATGCCTCCCATAAGGGCTCCCTCTCAGCACTGGTTTCCTCTCCGCACATCTCTGCTCAAAAGCAACAGAAATAGCCACTCTCTCTCCACCAATGCCACCATCAAAGTTTTAAGACTTCCTTTATGACCATGCAAAGCCCGTTCTCCCTGGTTTACTGCTTCCACCTGTCTTCGGGCAACATTCCCACACTGTGGTCTTTTCCTGTCACAGGAAAGTCTCTCTGACCCTCTGCAGTTAAGACAAACATCTTGAGATCTGTGTGGTTAAGCAAGTATCTCTGCCCCTCCAAGCCTTGGTTTCTTATTGGCAAAGCGGGGCTAATATCTAATTCAGAGGGTTATGGGGTGTATTGGAGGCCCCAATAAGTCTTCACTGTTGGCACAGGTAATAATAAATAGTAAGAACAGTAAGCTGTGCATGGGCTACTCTGGCAAAGTGCATTGAACGCAGGGGTGAATATGAAGTTTTTCCTAGGTTACAATTATTCCAAGCAAAACCATATTTCATAGAAATAGAATTTTATCATGTTCTATTTTTTAAGATTTTATTTATTTATTTGAGAGAGAGAGAGAGCATGAGAGGGCAAAGGGGCCGAGGGAGAGCGACAAGTAGACTCCCTGCTGGGTGAGGAACCCAATGTGGAGCTCGATTCCAGGACCCTTGAGATCAGGATCTGAGCTGAAGGCAGCCGCTTAACCGACTGAGCCAACCAGGCACCCCAGACAAAATTTTAAAGAAAAGACCTGCAATCATCCAGGTAGAGAGGTTTTAAGTCATCTAATGCAGAAGCAAAGATCATCAAGCCTGCCTTCCAGGAACACCCTGGATCTGACCACTCCTTGCCAGTCTTCTGCTCCCAGCCTGATCAAGCCCCATGCATCTCACACCGGGACAGGCAGCAGACTCCCAAGGGCCTCCTGCATGCACCTGCTCTTCCCCCTCTCTTCCCCATGTGCAAACCAAGTGACCATTCCCAGCCCAGGGCTCTGCACTTGCTGCTGGGCAGTCACATCCCCAGGTATTCTCACGGTGCCTTCACTTATTCAGATGGCTGTTCAAATGCCAACTCCTCAGACAGGCCTTCCCTGACCATCATATCTGGGATACCTTCCCACTTTACGGCCCCACACACTGGTTACCCTCTTGCCCCGCTTTGTTCTTCTTCTGACATTTCTATTATGAGCTTCCATGTTTAGTGCTTGCCCTTTTCCACTAGAATATAAATTCAGCAGGGGCAAGACTCTGTCTTGTTTACACCGAAAGTCCAGCGTCTAGACTCTAAAATACAGTAAGTGCTCAATAAATATTTGTCAGATGAATAAACCATCATGTTTACAGCCCAATCCTGGGTAACTGCTCAGTTGCAAGCAAGTTTAAAAAACACATAAGTTAACGGAAGTGACTTTCAGCCAGTTCGGAAAATACAATCTGTCTTTTAAAATATACAAACTATAATGAGCTATCACTTCACACCTGTCAGAGCGGCTAAAATCAACAACATAAGAAACAACAGGGGCTGGTGAGGATGTGGAGAAAAAGGAACCTTCGTGCGCTGTTGGTGGGAACGGACGCTGGCACAGCCACTGTGGAGAACAGTATGGAGGTTCCTCCAAAAGTCAAAAATAGGACTATTCTATAATCCAGTAATTGCACACAATTACTGGGTATTTACTCCAAAAATATGAACTCAAAGGGATCCGTGCACCCCTATGTTTATAGCAGCATTATTTACAACAGCCAAATTATGGAAGCAGCCCAAGTGTCCATTGATGGATGAATGGATAAAGAAGATGTGGCCTATTTACAATGGAATATTACTCAGCCATAAGAAAGAATGAAATCTTGCCATTTGCAATGACGTGGATGGAGCTAGAGAGTATCATGCTAAGTGAAATGAGTCTGTCAGAGAAAGACAAACATCATATGATTTCTCTCATAATGTGGAATTGAAGAAACAATACAAACAAGCAAAGAGGAAAAAATAAGAGAGACACAGATCAGGAAATGGATCTTTTTTCTTAAGATTTATGTATTTAGGGCAGCCCTGGTGGCTCAGCAGTTTAGCGCCTGCTTTCAGCCCAGGGTGTGATCCTGATCGAGTCCCATGTCGGGGTCCTTGCACGGAGCCTGCTTCTCCCTCTGCCTGTGTCTCTGTCTCTCATGAATAAATAAGTAAAATCTTTTTTAAAAAAAGATTTATGTATTTATTATTTGAGAGAGAGTGTGTGAGCAAGTGGGGTGGGGGGTAGGGAGAGGGAGAGAGAGAATCTCAAACAGGCTCTAGGCTTAGTGCAGAGCCTATGCAGGGTTCAGTCACACGCCCCTGGGATCATGACCTCAGTTGAAATCAGGAGTCAAAAAAAAAAAAATTTGTTGAAAGAAAGAAGAAAGAAAGAAAGAAAGAAAGAAAGAAAGAAAGAAAGAAAGAAAGAAAGAAAGAAAGAAAGAAAGAAAGAAAGAAAGAAAGAAAGAAAAATCAGGAGTCGGAGGCCTAACTGACTGAACCACCTGGTGCCTCAAACAAACTGACGGTTCCCAGAGGGGTGCGAATGGGGGAGAGGGGTGATATAGGTGATGGGGATTAATATAACACTGTTTGTTAACTAACTAGAATTAAAATAAAAACTATCGTTTTAAAGATTGTATGTATGTATGTATGTATTTGAGAGAGAGTGATAGCCAGAGAGAATGGGAGCAGGGGGGAGGGACAGAGGAAGAAGCAGGCTCCCCACCAAGCACAGAGCTCCACTTGGGGCTCGATGCCAGGATGCCAGGATTGTGACCTGAGCTAAAGGCAGATGCTTAACCAACTGAGCCACCCAGGTACCTCAAAATAAAAACTTTAAATAAGTAAAATGTACCTCTTATTAAAACTCCTGCAAAGCCCTGTGAACAGCAAGAGCAGTGTGAGTGTATCAGAAAGGTGTCTGAGGTCTGAACTGCTCCCAGGAAAGGGAACTCAGGGCTGTGAAGAAGAAAGAAAGTCCAATGCTCCAGGGAGGCAGCAGAAAGATGGATCCCCCAAGTCATTCCTGGATCTCTGTGCTGTTTGTTTGTTTGTTTGTTTGTTTAGAGAGAGAAAATGTGAGAGTGCAGGGACAGGTGGAAGGGTGGGGTGAGTGTGCTGCAGAGAGAGAGAGAATCTCAGGCAGGCTCCACACTCAGCACGGAGCCCGACTTGGGGCTCGATTCCACAGCCCTGAGATCATGAGCTGAGCCAAACTCAAGAGTCTGACAGGTCACCGACTGAACCAGCCAGGTGGCTCTGGGCCCCTGTGCTTCTACGGGAAGCTCTCAAGAAGGCCCTCAGGTCACCGCCAACACAGCCTTCCCTGCCTGAAGTGCACTGTTCTGAAGGCAAATTCAAAGCCCCTTTGATGCTAAAGCTGCAGCCAAACACTGTGTTGGGGGCGGGTAGGGCGGTGCAGGGAGGAGAGAAGCAAATAATTGGATCTGTTATAACTTTCATTTAAAAAAGAATCAATGGGATGGTGGCTACATTTGTCAAAGTCCATTGAACTATCGAACACTTCCGATGAGCACACTTACATGTAAATTGTACCTCAGTATGACTGATTGGAAAATAACAAGAAAAAAACCGGAGGGTGGGGAGAGAAGAGTCACTGGTGACCGCCAGGCTCTCAGCCCAGGGGACCTTCCCCTGCGGGTAAGAAGTCAGGGCTTCAGGAAGAGCAGAAGGACAGAATGGGCCAGCGTGAAGCTGTATCTTGCTTTTTATGGAATATAAACTTTTATTAGGAGGTGATCTTTGTTGCTGAGCCCAATGCTTCACGTTTCTTTGCATTCCAGATGAAACAAGCACTATCACCACCACCCAAAACACTGGGTCCTCCGTTAAGCAAGGATAGAGCGACAGTACGATTTGGTCCCAACATGGTGACATTTAAGATTGGCCAGCAATTCCCAACATAGTGACAGTCATTTTTTATTAAAAAAAAAAAAATGTCTGGGCAAATCTTAATATCCTTGCTAGTCTTTGGGAAGCTGAAAAGCGGCCAAGAGGGAAATCACAGCCCACTGGTGCCCTCTGGTGGGAAAGTGGCAGGACTGCATGGAATTGCAAAAGTCCCCGGAGCTCACCTCACCCCCAGTTCCTACAGTGGAAAGTCCCAGGTGGGGCCGGAGAATATGCATTTCTGATCAGTTCCCAGGTGCCACGGCCTCTGGGACTGCTGTTCCTGGGACCACACTGAGAATCACCGGCTTGAGTTTGTCCATCCGTACGCCTTGCTTCTATCATCCTGAACTGCATGCTTGGAAATTCATGAAAATGAGCATTTCCCTCCACTTCAATAGTTTCTGGGTGATGTTTTTGTTGGTTTTCCTAAGTTTTTGCAATGAGAGCATAACTTTTGGGTTTGTTTTTAGCAAAACAAAAAGACCTAACGCACATCAGTCTTGTGGGAGAATGGTTACTACAACCATTCTTCCAAGAGAGAGGCACAGACCACTTTGGCAAAGTTGGTCTGGGTGCTTCAGAGCTTGGGCCCTTTTTTGTCTTTTTCTCAGCCTTCCATCAAAGGCCCCACCAGGAGGGCTGTGCGTGGAACCTGCAGCTTGGCTCCCCAAACACAAGCTTGAGTCCCAGAGCAGCCAGCCCCCTGTCCCTCCAGACTAGTGCTCTCACCTTCTGCCTGGAGGCTGCAGACCCTTCTTCCCTGGCTGCCCCAGGCCCTTGATCTCAGCTTCTCCCCCCCCCCACCTCCCCCCCCACCCCTGTGTCTCTGAGAGCTCTTGAGACCTGTGTTCGCCCCTGCCCTGCTTGTCTACTGATAGGTCAGATTTGGAGCCGCAGATGAGGAGAGCCTCAGCCCCCACTGGCTTTGCAGAAAGAGCTCCTGACATCTCAGGGACTGGGGGAGAAAATGGGAAGAGGGAACAGGGGTGAGGGGTGTAGAATCAGCATTGCCAAGGCCACAGGGACTTCCTCTGCATTCTCTCTGTCTCTCTGTCTCTCTCTCTCTCTCTCCCCTCAGGGGTCAGCCAGTTTCTCTCGGGCCAGCTAGACCATGAGCTTGGCAGTTCCCACACCCCTCAACTGCCAGCATTACCATCAGGGAGAATCTAGGGGCTAAGGGAAGCAAAATCCCAGGGATGGATGCCAGCTGGCCTAGCTGGGGTCAAGGACTCACTTCAGGCCCATTGACTGTGGCCAGAGTTCAGGGGTTTTGTGATAAGCATTCCATCTCCACAAGGACCACTTGTGCTTGGTTGGCTTGGGGCAGAATTCACCCTCCCAAAGGAGGCTGGGCAGACAAGGTGAGTGTCCTGGCAACTGGAATTCTCCTTGCTTCTCAGGGTTGGAGCTTGCCATGGCCAGGCTGCCTCTGTGGCTGGCTCTCCTCGGGTGGCAGCAGCCATAAGCCATCTGGCTCTGCAGGTAGCTGCCTGCCCCCTCTCTGCCCCCCTTTCTAGAGAAGGGGCAGGGCCTACTGCTGAATGCTCTGCATGGCACCATGCGACCAGAGGGAAGGTGCTAATGGACTACATGCCCCCCTCCCCCAACAGAGCTACTGGAGGGCCTCCAGGAGGCCAAATGATGGAACTGCCTCCAGTCTCCTACCTTCCTCCCCAAGAGACCACAGGCACTCTGCCCTTCCACTGAGACGGGGGAGGTGAGGATACTCGGATACTCCTGCTCTGGCTGATGCCCAGGAGGTGGGCCTCCTGTTGCGCTAGGCCCTGGCCAGGTGGCTCCTCCTTAAAGGTGCGTGCACCTGCTGCAGACTCTGCCTCCGCTGCACCAGCCCCAGACTGACACCCTGTTCTCTATCCCAGCAGGGAGCTTCCCCTCCCAGAAGCTTGGAGGTCCTGGCCTCCTCCCTAGACAGAGGTAGTCGGCCAAGCAGCCCTGCCCATGTGGCCCAGGTCCCTCAACCAACCAAAAGCCTCCCTATGCACATGGCTCCTGCCCATAGATACCCTGTGGGGGCCCAGTGACCCACAAGACAACCCCCCAGGGCACTGCAGGGCACATCAAGAGGCCAGGGCTGACCTTGCCCACTGCCCACATGCCACTCCTGGGTCCTGGAAAACCCGCATTCTCCTCTCAGGCTAGGTTGGGCCCCCACTAGGTCTGGCCTTGCCTGCTCCCAGGTTCCCAGATAACCCTGAGATCTGCTTGGAAGAGCTCTGGACTTGCCTCAGAGTAGCATCCGCACTAAGTAAAATGACTCACAGGCCTTCACCGAGATCTGTGTCTCACATGCAATTGGCTGCTTTTGGAGACGGGTGGCGGTAGTTATAGGCAGTGCCAGACTCTCCCACCATTTCCAGATTTGCTCAGCAGTCTAACGTGTATGGGGGGCAGAATAATGATTCCCTTCAAGTCATCCACACCCTAACTCCAGAACCTGTGAATATATCACCTTCCCCAGCAAAAGAGATTTTGTAGATGTGATCATATCTCAAGGGTACAGACCTTGACATGCAGAAATGATTCCGGATTATCTGCTGGGCCCAATGTCAATATGAGGATCCTTAAAAGTGGAGGAGGCGGGCTGATGAGTCAGTCACTCAGAGGAAGATGTGACTACAGAAGAATGCCACAGAGGGGCACCTGGGTGGCTTAGTCAGTGAAGCATCTGACTTTTTTTTTTTTTTTTTTAGATTTTATTTATTTGAGAGAGAGAGAGAATGGGAGGGGGGTGGGGTAGAGGGAGAAGCAGACTCCCTGCTGAGCAGGGAGCCCAATGTGAGGCTCAGTGGGGGGCTCCATCCCAGGACCCTGAGATCATGACCTGAGCAGAAGGCAGATGCTTAACCAACTGAGCCACTCAGGTGCCCTAAGCAGCCAACTCTTGATCTCAGCTCAGGTCTTGATCTCAGGATTGTGAGTTTGAGCCCTGCACTGGGCTCCATGCTGAGCACGGAGCCTACTTTTAAAAAAAAAGAAGAAGAAGAAAAGCAGAGATGCACACTGAGGGCTTTGCAAGTGGAAGAAGGGGCCATGAATCAAGGAAAATGTGGGCACTTCTAGAAGCTGGAAAAGTTAGGAAACAGATTTTCCCCTGCAGTCTCCAGAAGGGAATGCTGCCCTGCCAACGCTTTGATTCGAGCCCCATGTTGGACTTCTAACCTACAGAACTGTATGATAAATGTGTGTGGTTTTAAGCCACAAAGTTTCGGTAACTCGTTAGAGCAGCAATAGAAAACTAATATGCCATGACAGCCTGGCTGGTCAAGAGAGAAAATTTCAGAGCTGCCATAGGATTTTTAAATTTTTGTAACAGCTTTATTGAGATATAATTCCCACATCATGCACTTCTCCATTTAAAGCACACAATTCACTATAGAATTTTAAGGATATTTTACAACCTCAACCTCTTGGGGGGAAAAAACCACCATTAACAAACTCCCAAGTACCTCTCCAGAGGCTTATGGAAACTATTTTGCATCTTATCAGTGGTTCTGAAACAAACGACTGGTATCAAGTAGCTCACCCTAGAACAGTTGTGCTTCCTGACTCAGAGGTTGAAAGTCAGGTGAGAGGAAGTGAGTCGGGTCCGGGTTGAACAGCTGGCAGCAGAAGCCTTCTGGGAGGGGCGCTGTCTTTGTGCAGAGAAACACCTCGACTGTTGGGGGAAAGGCAAGATTATGAGAGAACATGGAAGGTGACAGATGCTCAGTCCCCAGAGCTCGCTGAGTTAGTCCATCTGAGCCGAGGGGGAAGGGGTGGAGAGGGAGGGACAGAGAAGTTGTGGGCAGGGACTGGCAGGGGCCAAGGAGGAGAGGGACGGTGACACAGCCAACATCCAAGGATCTGTCTGAAGTGGTTTTTACTGAGATGTAAATCCTCCTGCTTGGAGGGCGGCCTTTTGGGGGTGGGGGGTCAGGAAAGGCCTGGGCTGCCCTCTTTGACACCTGTTTGAGGAGCAGGGTCCACCCTCTGCAGGGACGCTGCACACCCAAGTGCAGGACTCCCCAGGGCGGGCACCCAAGTCCAAAGGGCCAAGAGACAACCCCCCCCGCCGACTTGCACATGCCAAGCTCACTCATACATGTACACAGGTGGGGAAAGGTTTGATCTTTGGTGGGTCATACAGCCTGTTGCCTTCCTTACTGCCAATCATTAGTGTTCGTTTCAAAACGTATGGTGTTTTCAATCACGAGGTAACCAGCTTTCTTCCATGCCTCCCTGCTGTGGGTAGATATTGGGGCCCCAGCCCCCTAGTATATGTTCTCCTCCATGTGATCCCTAAGACCCTCAAGCATCAGGGTAGGGTTAGGGTTGACAGTGGCCACTGAGGCTCTGGGAGCTTGGAGAGCACCATGTCCTGCAGCCACAGGCCAGGAGCCCAGGTGCGGCCTGCTGGAGGACAGGAGCAGAGTCTGGGGCTCTGGCCGACCCCTTCTAGAACCAGCAGAGTTACACACACACACAAGGCCTCTGCCTGGGGCACGTACAGGACCACATTCGCATCCCCAGGTAAGCTGCTCCAAGATGTTGTTCTGAGGCCAATATCCCAGAAGTCCTGCAGCAGAAACCCTCTATTTCTCTCAGGGATTCTCCAAGGGGGTTGGTCAGATTTTTATGGCCCCTCAGCCCAGACTGTCGTCACGTTCTCTCATGTGAGATCAGAATGCTGCTGTCTTGTCCATCTCCTAAATACAAGCTCAGGCCAGGAGCACAGGTGTCCCTCCCTATGCTCCTAAGGTGAGTGGGGACTTCTGCCAATGAGTCCAAGGAGGTTTTCTGGCAACTTTTTAAGAATAAGAGGAACAAAATATAAACTTAGCCTCTAATAGGGCACCCTGATGTTCCTATAATTCTAAGTTTAATTTTCAGGCAAAGATGGTGAACATCCTTGGGTACTCTAAACTGCAATGTGTGTTTATTAAGTTATCTGCTTGTGCTAAGTTATATGCTATTTGGATCATTTAAAACATGAGCAGCACCATCATGTATTTTATACTTAAACTAGGACAAATATTATTTTATCATATGTTAAGAAAAAATTTAGAGTCTCAGCTTGATGCAGAGATTTTGGCCCATCATGCTCGTCCCTGCATCCCCAGCATTGAATAAAGTGCCTGTCACATAGTACGCACTCGACACATATTTGTCAGAGTCAATTAACTAGTTGATGAATTTTTATCAATTTTTAAAATACCTGAAAATGTCTTTGGTGTTAGAGCTCACAGCCTCCTTGCAATACTAAAGAAGAACATAATGCAGTAATTTTCACCTTATTTTTAAGATATTTCACTTATCAATCGTGCCTTCCCTTAAGTGGATCTAATGTTTTATTAAGAAACAAGATTGGAGATCCCTATGGGCATTAAATTCATCTTCTCTGAAATGAGAGCATAATATATTTGCACTAATAATTCTGAAACTTTTGAACTGATGGAAATTCATTGGGAAAAAAAGCTAACCATATTGGCTCTAAGAAAGCCATGATGTAATAAAAATTCAGGGGTGCCTCGCTGGCTCAGTCAGAAGAGCATGCAACTCTTGATCTTGGGGTCATGAGTTCAAGCCCAATGTTGGGTGTAGAGATTACTTAAATAATTTTTTCTTAAGTTCCAAAAAACCACAAGTTAACTCCTGATTTTACCACTTACTACTATCCCTGTGACATCAGAAAAGTTCACTGACGGGCAGCCCAGGTGGCTCAGCGGTTTAGCACCACCTTCAGCCCGGGGCCTGATCCTGGAGACCTGAAATCGAGTCCCACGTTGGGCTCCCTGCATGGAGCCTGCTTCTCCCGCTGCCTGTGTCTCTGCCTCTCTTTCTCTCTGTGTCTCTCATGAATAAATAAAATCTTTAAAAAAAAAAAAAAGTTCACCGAACCCAGGACTCCTCATTTGTAAAATTAATATAACACCTCACCCTCCTACTTCACGAAGTTGCCAGGAAGATCAAGTGGGATGACAGGTGAGAGCATGCCATAAAACACCACTCAAAACTAAGCCATCCTAAAAAATACGTATGTCTGATTACACACACCAAAAATGAGTATCTTAATTTTTAAAAGTCAAAGAGCTAAGCAAGAGTTAATCAGATAGATAATTATCATTTATATTTCCTTGAACCCCACTGCTCATGTTATCGGGCATTTGGATTTCTACCTCAGTGAACGGTCTTTTCTTACTCTGCCTATTTTCTTCTTGGGTGTTTGCTTACTAATTGATTTTCAGTAGCTTGTTACCTAGTTAGCATATTTATTCCTTATCTGTCATGTGTATTGCAATTACTTTTTCCCAGATGATTTTATTTACCAGATGGACATTTTACATTTTTGTGTAGGTCAAGTTTATCAATCTTTTATTTTAGGTATAGATTGATATAGAGATAGGTAGATAGATAGATAGATAGATAGATAGATAGATAGATAGATAGATAGATGATAGAGGTGCATATATATAAAAATATATATGTAAAGGTATATAAGCATATATATGTAAGCTTTGGCTTTTGATCAGTGCTTAAAGACAGTTCTCCGACTTTAAGACTATAAAATATGTTACCTATATATTTCTTCTTTGATAGATTTTTTAAAAGATTTTATTTATTTATTCATGAGAGAGACACAGAGAGAGGCAGAGACACAGGCAGAGGGAGAGAAGCAGGCTCCATGCAGGGAGCCCCATGTGGGACTCGGTTCTGGGACCCTGGGATCACGCCCTGAGCCAAAGGCAGACACTCAACCACTTAGCCACCCAGGTATCCCAATAGTTTTTTTTTTTTTTTTTTTTGAGAGAGAGAGGGAGGTGGTATAGGGAGGGGCAGAGGGAAAGGGAGAAAGACTTTTAAGCAGCAGGCTCCATGCCCAGTGTGGAACCTGCCATTGGGCTTGACCTCACGACCCTGAGATCATGACCTGAGCAGAAATCAAGAGTCAGATGTTTGGGGGTGCCTAGGTGGCTCAGTCAGTGACACGCCTGCCTTCAGCTCAGGTCATGATCTCAGGGTCCTAGGGCTGAGCACTGTATCAGGCTCTCTGCTCAGCGGGAAGTCTGCTTCTCCCTCTCCCTCTGCTCCTTCTCTCACTCATGCTCTGTTGAGCTCTCTCTCT
The DNA here is from genome assembly GCF_018345385.1 of Vulpes lagopus. Classification (NCBI taxonomy): domain Eukaryota; kingdom Metazoa; phylum Chordata; class Mammalia; order Carnivora; family Canidae; genus Vulpes; species Vulpes lagopus. Next base: position 7,721,150 of record NC_054831.1, read on the forward strand.
CTCAAATAAATAAATAAAATCCTTAAAAAAAAGCCAGATGCTTAACAGACTGAGTCACCCAAGCGCCCCAATAGATTTATTTTTATATTTAACTATTTGATCCATCAGTCATTTATTTCAGTATAAGATAAACAGTGAGGAATCTAATCATTTTTGCCCAGTGATGAGCCAGTTGCCTCAAGGTCATTTATTGGCTAACTGGTACTGATCTTAAATGCCTTTTTTTTTTTTTTTTTTCAGATACTAAACTCCCACCAGAACTTGCAATCAGATCTGGACTCTGTTCTGTTCTGCTCAATCTATTTATGTCTATGTCAGCACAACACAATTTTGATTACCAGAGGCTCAATAAAGGGGCCTTGATAGGAGGTGAATCTAAGACATGCTGAGTGAAAGAAGCTGGACACAGAAGAGAACAATCTGTAAGAGTTCATGTCGATGAAATCCTAGAACAGGTGAGACTAATCTATCATGACAGAAAACTGATCTGAGGTTGCCTCCATCAGGCCTAGTGTTGGGGAGTGGATTTGGGAGGTCAATCTTAAAGGGGCATGGGGACCTTCCATGGAGGTGTTCTATATTTTGGGTGAGTTGGCCATACACAAGAGTATATACATTTGTCAAAAAGAACTAATTGTAACTTAAAATGCATGAATTATATCATATGTAAATTATACCTCATCCAAAAATATCTAATAAGGCAAGTCTCCTTCTCATTTCATTGCTGTTTCCAAAAATTGCTTTTCTATGTCTTACATAATTATTCTTCCAGATGAATTTTAGGAGATCTTTATAAAAAAATTTTTTTAAATTCCATCAGACTCATGATAGGAATTGTGATAAATGTATTTATTAATTTGGGGCTCAATTGACATTTATATATTATTAAGACTTTCTATCCACAAAGAGGATATATCTCTTCACTATTAAAGCCTTCTTTGGTAAACTGTTGTCATTTTGGTAAAAGCATGCCATACACATTTTTTATGAAGTTATTTGAGAATATATTTCATGTGTTGCTACTGTGAAAGGGTTCTTTAGAAAATCATATTACTCCATCTCATTTCTGATATATGAAAAGGCTCTTGATTTTTGTTTATTTACCTTGTATCTGGACATACTATGTAAGTTTCTCATTGCTTTAATACTCGATTAAGCTGATGTTACTTTTTAGGTGAATAATCATGTTATCTGGACATGTCATGCTTTGTCTTTTATTCTCCAATTTACCCTCAACTTTGTTTCTTATCGAATTTAATCATCTGAAGCATCTAGAGCTTTTGAATAGTTTCTATGATAGTGGGCATTTCTGTTTTGTTCTTGATTTAACAAGTTTGCCTCTGTTTTTCCTGGAAGTACAATGTTTACTGTTGGTTTCTAATAAATACTTGCAACCATGCTAAGGAATCATATGTCTGTTTTTAGAATTCTGACCATTTTGGTCAGAAATGGATGTTGAATTTTATCTAGTGTCTTTTCAGCATTTACTTAGGTCAGTGGCTCTCAATACTGGCTTCAAATTAGAATCACCTGGAATCTTTAAAAATACTCTTGCCAGTGTGCCCTCTTACCTAGATTCTGATTTAATTGGCCCAGAGTAGAAAACCCAGGCCTCGGCATTTTTAAAAAGCTCTTCTGGTAATTATAACATCTACCCAGGGGTGAGAACAATTAAGCTGGAGCTTTGCTTCTCAAACCTTAATGTGCACACAAATCACAGGGCAATCTTGATAAAATGCAGATCTTGATTCAGGAGGTCTAGGGCTTGAGATTCTGCATTTGCTGTACTAAAATTGGGATCCTTAAGCCACCAGCATAGGCATCATCCAAGAGCTTGTCAGAAATGCATACAGTCAGCTCCATCCCAGACATACTGAATCAGTATCTGCGTGTTTACAGGAGCCCCAGGTAATTCTTATATGCATTAAAAAGTTTGAGAGGCACTGAAGATAATTATGTGTAAGGTTTTTTACTTTTATCCTACTAATGTAATGAATTACAAGAAGACCAAACTTCCCAAATTTTTAACTACTCTTGCACTCTTATAATAAAACTGGCTTGATATGCTGATGAATCAGGTTTGCTAATATTTTATTTAAGATTTTATATCAATATTCAGAAGAAAGTTGATCCATACTATCTTTTTGTGCTGATTTGTCAGGTTTTTGTGTCAGGGGCTGCCTCAAGGGTTATTTCTCCATATTCATGCCTAATTATGTGTATTTTTTCTTTGTAAAACTTGCCGGAAGGTTTCATCATTTGTTGATCTTTTCAAGGAATGTTCTCCTATTTTCCCCTTTAACATATGTTAACTCCCTCTGTATCCTAAAGTCTATTTTTGAAAAATTCTTTTTTTAACCATTTCATGCTATTTTAATTATTGTAGCTCTGGGTAGCATTTTAGCAACTCTTACCAGGAGATTTTGGTAAATCCATTGAGCATTCTCAAACCTCCCTTTTGTTTCCAGCTTCCCCGCTCCCTCCAGGAGCCTGATAGAATGTCAGGGGATGTGACATCACTTCTGCAGGGCTTCATTATGTGCCACTCAGTTGGCTGGCAGATGCTTGCCGTGTAGGTATGCGGGCCTCCAATCTGTCAGGTCCAAAACACATTTACCTTAATAAATGTCTTTACCACATGCTGAGAAGTCCCGAAAAGGAGCCTGGGATTCTGGGACCAACCCAGCCAAGAACACTGTGTTCCATCTTCCATCTTAATAATGAAACGCTGACTGCTTGCTAAAAGATGCACAATTTATTTTAAATATATGAATAGGATGATTGTTTAAAAAGAGCTCCAGCTGGTTAAATTTAGATTCCTGCAATAAAACTCTCCTCCGGCACATTCTCTGGCTTTGGGCCCCTAAGGGCTGCAGCTTCTCGCAACTAAATTGGACAGTGTGGTCTTGCGTGTTCGGGTTTTCCGGTGGTGGTTTTGATGTTCTGAGTCAGGGCATCAGGAGCTGCCCTGGCCTCAAAAGGACTCCCTCCATGATTCGAGTGATCCACTCCTAGAGCACTCTTGCCAGTTGGGAAAAGTGTCATTTGGTAAAATATTTTCAGTGAACCTTTGGGCAAAAAAATTCAGGTGGCTACTTTCCTTCGCCATAATCAGGCAAATTCTGTCTCCCTGCTCCTTTGACTGCATTGATGTCTTGCTGTCCAGCTACCAGGGAGAGAAGGGCCTTCGTGAGCTCTAAGCTGCCACCAGGTGTCAAGTCAGGGCTTTACCAGGACTTCATCAACAGGTTCTCATGTTCGGCTAACAAACTCAGCCTGGCATCCAAGTCAGTCTTGTCAAAGCCCCAAGGCTACCTGACCTCTTCTCTTTGTCTTGGTCACCCTGTGACGTTTTTACCCATGGCCTCCAACATCCCCTCCTCTGTATTAGGAGTCACCTGGGTCCTGTTAACATGAGGATGGACCAGGTGGAGGTGGCTGCCAGGACTCTATCTCAAAAGATCTGGGTTGGGAGCAGGTAGGGCTGTGCCAGACACTACTTCTAATACAGAGGGAGAGAAGGGGCAGGCTGGGGCACCAGGGTGAGGGAGAGTGTGTGAGAGCGAGGGAGCATCACTGAGCTCTCTGTTCTCTCTGATGATCTGTGTTCAGAGAGAGGAGGGATGAATGGCCTTCGGTTGGTTGTCTTCCTGAAGTTTAGGACTTAATTAGGTGGACTAGAGGAGTTAGGGGCAGGAATGTGCATGTGGTATACACCACATGGAATAAAAGGTTACTATAAAGGGAAGAAGAGGGAGGGGAGGTTGAGGTACCAGTTGCGTTTCAAGCGAGAAGAGCCTTCCCTGCAGAGCTGAGGAGTGTAGACTTAATTGTACAGGGACTGGTGTGCAGGCGTTACTTAAGAAGTCTATTTGGGCAGCAGCCTGTGGGATATCTGGAGCCATCCACTCTGCTGTTCACACTGTGTTCATTCTTTGAGCTTGAGACCAGTGTAACAGGCAGGTTCCTGCTGAGTCCTGCTGGGTAACAAATGAACTTGGGACCCACAGTAGCTTCCAGCAGCAATTGTCTATTTCATATCCATGGATCTGCAGGTTGTCTGAAGCAGCCTGCTTCAGGCTTTGGGTTCCATTTAGTTTTTCTCCATGTCCTTCTTCTGGGACCTGTGGCCACCTAGAGTATATTTTTCCCACAGCAAACAGCAGGAAGTGCAGCAGAAAACGTGATGTGGATAGCATCACATATGCTCTTTGGGACTAGCATATCAGTCACTTCTGCTCAGATTCCAGTTGTCATAGCAAGTTGTTTGGCCAACATTCACAGAGCAGAGAAATATACCTTGCTTACTCTAATGGGAGGCAACTCGCATCTCAAAGCAAGAGCATGGATGTAAAATTGGAAAGAACAGTTTGATTACCACTAATACCAACTAACTTCTCCTACAATTTAGGTCCTGGTTAATGCATGGCCATGTGGTATAATAGAAGGAGTGCTGAAGAAGGTTCTGGAGTCCTGGGTTCTAACTCCAACTCTGCAAGGCATTTAGTCTTTAAGACCCACCATGCCCACCCCCCACCCCATCCTCTACATAAAATGTTTGTCCTAACTGCTTTTCAAAATCTCCTCCAGTCATCATGAGTCTTCAATGCTCACATGGCTCCATCTGCCACGAGCATGATGGACTTGGGAAGGGCAGAGACCAGGGGCCAAAGACCATGAGATAAACATGTAGGAGGGCAGCCCTGGAATGGAAACAGGGGAGTGAGTTTGCAAAGTTCCAGGAAACAAGAAGCTGAGTGTTAAGGGGATTCTGGTGTTGGTAAGCAAAGTTATATGTTTGATTCCTGCTCCATGGGCCAGTTGTCAACACTCTGCCTGGCAGATCCAGTGATTCCTGACCAGGATTATGTGACGTGTGGAAAGTTCATAGAGAGCGAGCAACCCTGAGAGGTCACTTCTAAGCATTCTAAGCAGATTAACAAGAATCAGAATACAAACATAAATTCAGAACCTTTTAGTTATTCCACAACCTTCCATCTGGATTCCAATTTGTGGGTCAGGAGCTATTTTGAAACCAATAGTGGCCTTCATCCCTTTAATCTGTCAGAGTTGTGAAATTGAGCAGCTCTCGGTGAAATTCAACAAATGAGTATTAGAGGTCTTTGGTTTCAAACAAGGGAGTCTGTGAATCTAACCAAAAGGAAACATGTAGGAAGGCTATCAGATAACTCAGGAGACTGATGGGAAAGCAAAGGAAACAAGTTCAAAAACAGAGCAGGGACCAGGGTAGTACTACATATGCAATGAGTAAACATTGACTCTTTTCTTTTATGTCCTGTGTCTCTCTACTTGTCCTGGTATCTCAGAGTCCCTGAAGAGACTGATGGATGGAATGTACATCCTATAACCCAAGGAGCCATGGGCTCAGCAGTCTTGAGTTCTGTGATGGGCTCTGAAGACCCCTTTGGTCTCTCTAACAATAAGGTTGGGAACTTCCTGATCTATTGCTTCCCAAAGACAACACCCAATGAATGGATAGGAGTGAATCTCCCCAAAGAGACCAAAGGTTGTTAAAAAGTGGAAATGGATATTGAATGGGCCATAAAACAAGTATCAATGACAAATGGATAGAAGAACACTGGAATATATCGTTGCAGTGGTAGCAGACAATGGTTCATAGGGTCACTCTCAGCTATGATGTTTGGAAGAGACTAAGACCTATAAGGAGATGCCAGGAGGGGTATCCTAAGCCCCAGACCAGGCAATCCCATGGCAATCCTTACTGTGCCTTTCTCTGGAATGGCAAAAATGGCTAAGGTTTGTTATCCAAAAAAAATATCATCTAACTCCTTTCCTATCTTCTACTTTACAGTAAAAATAACTAATACTTATTAAACAGTTACTATGTGCTGGGCACTATTCCAATAATTAACATAAATCATCTCATGTAATCCCCACAACAATCCTTATTAGGTGATTACCAGACCTAACCCCATTTTACAGATGAGAAAACGGAGGCATAGATACTAGCTCATTAGACTGGTGAAAATTAGAATCGGGATTCAACCCCAGTTGTCTTGGTTGGAATCATTTAATCTATCCATGAATAATTCTTCAAAGAAGATGCCCCCGGGTACAGTGTTTACTGGAGGGACTTAGGATAAATACTCGGAGGTCTTAAAACAGGGGAAACTGGGACTATCTTGCAGGTGCCTGGAACGGGAAGTAATCGTGAGGCCCAAGGAGGAGAAAGAGATTGGGAGAAGGCAGTTTTTAAAATTCACAAAATAAAACACAAGGATGGAAAGCTTTGAAACCCCTGGAGGATTTCTCTGAAATGTTGAACTGTGGAGAGTTGAATGGCTGCTAATATCCTCACGTTCCTACTTCAGCTCCTACCTGGCGAGGGACTTGCATTTCCTGTGGGTTCCCGGGATGGTTTCTATTCCGTTCCTGACTCGTCTGTCACGCGGACTGGCCTGTGTGTGCAGCCAGGTGTGGGGCCTGAGCACAGCTGGCTCTAATTTGAGGGGCCTTCTGCCATTTTAAGATGACCTCACCCCATTCCCTTGACTTTTTAATATACAATTCACGCCACTTTTCAAAAATTGGGATAATGATTTATTGGCTTCTTTTCTTGCAGTATCCTGCAGTGTGAGGATATATGTTTTTTTGTTGTTGTTTAGGGGCTTGATAACTGTTCTTGATAGGGGGATTATAAATATATCTACTATAGGAGTGATCAAATGTTAACACTTTATGTCCACCATTCCGGCCATATTTTAGTCCTGGTCAAAGAATTCCTTCCCTCCCTCCTGTGTCTCCTGCTTCTACCTCTTACTGGTGAATATACAACAAGGGGGTGATGGTTAAGTGACTGGCATAAACAGACTTGAATTTGCATCTTGCCCCTGATCCTTAGCTGTATGACTTTGGGTACAATAGGGGACTCTACTCCAAGGTCCATCCCAGCAGCAGCAGGACATGCCCACTCCCTCAGTCTCTCCGGGGGTGGGGGGTCTGCACTACCCTGACCACAGCTGGTTGGCCAGGGTGGGCATCTGACCTATGAGTGTCTGGCATGAAAGAAGAGTGGAAGTGAATTAGGCCAGATTCCCTTTCAGAAACCTGAAGTGGGAAAAATAAAGAGCGAATCACAGTGGCTGATGAGGGGAATGGGCCAGGGACCAGGCATTGGGGGGCAGCTGTGTCTCAGTAGGCACTGATGAAGCCTAACAGGGAAGCCCAGACCATCTTTTTATCAGATAACCAAATCCTGGTGCTAAAGCCACCTTGAATCCACAACTCATCTCCTAGGGGTGGGTATACCATGGTCCCTCTGTTGGAGTGCTGGGGGGACACCTCTCCATCCTGTTATAAAAGAAAAACAAGAGGCTACAGCCATGTTTGCCTGGAGTGGGGAGGGAATGAAGGAAGCATCCCACTTCATATCAGTGGGGAAAGAAACCTCTACATAGCTCTCCTCTCCCTTTAGGGCCTTGTGGTGAAGGTAGAAAGAAAAGCAGGAAAGAAAGAGATGCCTCTGGTAGTTCTTCAGTGATTCCAATGTGAATGCTTATCAGATAATCTGTTTAGTATCTGTTTAGCAGAGATTATTCATGGTTTGGGGCTGTCCACGGAGGTCCAGACCCCAGGGAGAGTGAAAATTAAACTTCTTGGCACAATGAGAAGGCTGAGTTTGGAGGAAGCAAAGAAAGGACCCCCAAAATGAAATCAGGGCATGTTGCCGGCGACTCCTCTAATGTCCAGGAGGCTGCAGGCTGTCTAGAGAGGTATACAGGGGAAGTTGCTGATGATGGAGACTTAGAAAGTTATTAAGACTATGAAAATATTGAGTCAAACAGTTTGCATTCCTGTGAGGGAAATCCCCTTTCACCATTCAACACATGCAGTAAAATAGTACAAAGTAGCTATTTAGAATATACTCCAGAAGACAGAACACCTTGGGGCCTTCTGGATCCCTCAATGAACACCTACTTCCTGAGGAACTGGGAGGAACCTCTTGTTTCTAGAACCAGAGGAGTCTGCCCCAAAACCTGTCCTGCAGCAGGTCACAAGGACTGGGGAAGAGTGTCCACTGAGTGCCCAGCGCAGTGCCTGGCACAGAGTAGGTGGGCAGCCCACAGAATCATGTAGAAGTCAATCAGTACCAAACCCTGAGTGTCCCCTGGGTGGGACATGTAGCAAATGCAGAAACAGAGACTGGACTTCCTGTTGGGGTGAGAGTCAGGCCTTGTTGACCCAAGGGCTGAGAGAACACATGCATTTGCTAGGAAATTAAATGGCCCTGAGGCATCTTCATCAGGTGATAAATGGCTTGAAGGGACCACAGTACCGCCCACAAGACAAATGAGCTCTGGACTGTGTGTGGCCCATTTGTCCAGACCCTACTAGCCCTCATTACAGTCATGGAAGTCACCTGTATGCCCACAGGGACAACCCTGATTTATTCCAGGACCCTCTCACTTTGCAAAGTTCCCTTCAGGTATTTTTGGGGAGACCACAGAGGTAATCACACATGAACTCCTTGACAGCCCCATTCAGTTTCTGCAGGCTGTGTGACAGCCACCCCACCTACCTAGCACTGGCATAGCCTCTCAGCACAGCTTCTGATGCCCCGAACACCTCAAGAGACCAAACCTGCATGAGTATATGCATCACCGGGCAGATGACATGGGAGGAGTTGTAAGAATCTTCAGACCAATGGTTCACAGGTGAGCGGTGAAGAATGTATAATATTATGCTCTTTGACCCCAACGCTCAGGACAACAGAAATGAAAGGCTATCAGCAGAGCATGAGGGAACAGGCTTTAGTAATGCTGGTGAGTTTGGTCCAAGAATCACAATCATAAACTCATTTCCCTACATGAGAAATGTACTATTCACTTATTCATTCATCCAAAACAAAACATTTCAAGGACATTTTCACACTGAACTTGGCATTTCCAATCCAACTCTGGTGAGGGGCACTCTGGGTCCCTTGTGATAATTGGTGGTCATGTCTGGGAGATAAACTGTTACCTGTTCACTAGATGATTTCCTCTTGTTCCCAGGCATTGCTGGACTTCACTTCCCAACCTTCTTTGCAGTTAGGTGTGACCATGTGACAGTTCCCATCAAAGGAACAGGGGCAGAAGTGACGTGTGTCACCGGCCCATGAGAAGCTCCCATGTGTGATCCTCCATGCTCTTTGCCCCTCAGTCAGCTTAATGGAGAAAAGCACGGTGACCCTGGAAGTGACGTGTTGAAGACAGCAGATGGCAGGTGAAGATAGTAAGATGTCAGGGTCCTGGACCCAAGAATCAGTGCTTAGAGGTGAGCCAGCCTGCCAAGCACAACACTCACTTTGGACTTCCCATCATGTTTGAGCCTTATATATCATGAGGTTTATTTGTTACAGCAGCTGGCATTACTTTAAGTAAAGCCAGTTGGAAGATCTATTTGACCATTAGAGAAAATGTCCTGTTCTAAAACTTTAAAACTTAGGGGTGCCTGGTGACTGAGCGGTTGAGTGTTTGCCTTTGGCTTGGGTCATGATCTTGGGGTCCTGGGATTGAGTACCGCATGAGGCTCCTCTTGAGGAGCCTGCTTCTCCCTCTGCCTATATCTCTGTGTCTCTCATGAATAAATAAATAAAATCTTTTAAAAACAACAACAACAACTTTGAAACTTAAAAGTGTTTGTGGTATGTTTCCCTTCTCTTTTTTTGAAGATTTTATTTATTTATTTCAGAAAGAGAGCAAGGTAGGGGCAGGAACAGAGGGAGAGGGACAAGCAGACTCTGCCATGCTGTATGGGAAGCCTAACATGGATGGGCCTCAATCCCCAGACCATGAGATCATGATCTGAGCTGAAATTAAGAGTTGGATGTTTAATCGACTGAGCACCCCCAGGCACCCCTGTTTCCCTTCTTAAAGCTGCCCAAACTAACTTGATTTTGCAAAATACTAAAAATTAATAAATGGTGTTCAATGCATGGAGAGGAACAACATGACCTGCTTCAACAGCTTAGGATAAAAAGGGAGTCACATGTCTTTGAATTTCTAATTACATGTCTGCAAACTCCTATTAGCAGGAAGTTCAGTACTCCCATTCTGAGGCCTCCCTAATACACACCTAACACCAGGCAAAGAGAACTACTGCCATCTTTGTTTCTGATGCTGCCACCCAGTGTCACTGCTGAAAACGGGTCCCCAAATCTGCAGAAGGCTATGCACCACTGCACAAATGCCCCTGCTTGTCCCGACCCTCATCTAAGCCCCACGGCTTGGGATTCCCCCCAAACCTCCACACCAGCAGAGTGGCTGAACCCGGGACTCCCCGCCTCCGCCCACATGATGTCTGGAGCAGCACAGCCCTGTCAGCCGAGCAACCTTGGCCAGAGTCCGCTAGATGACCCCATGGGCCTCCCTAACTTCAGATCTCAGGGAGAAGGGGCTGGGGTCTCAGTTCTTTCCTCCCCAGAGGCTCTTGGTTTGCATGTGCCAGAACTCTGCACACCAGGGAGGCCAGCACCTGCTAAGCCTGCTCTTTGCTGACCCCCACCTGGAAAATGAGAGCCCACTCTCCTTCCACTGCAAAACAAAGGGGCCACCCAGTGACTCTCAGCAGATCCAGATCAGCTCTAAGATGTCCTTCTGTTTCGGCTTGTTCAAAAAAGCAGCTGGGAGCTTTTTCTTCTCTATTAAAAAAAAATTGCTGCATATTACATTGAGTTGAAGGGAATAGATGATGAGCCCCTGGGAAGATATTAATTTCTATTCTGCTACAAAAACACATACAAGCAGACTGCTAAGAATCTGATCCCCTCATTTTGCTTGTAAAACATGTTTTGTATTCGTTCATTCCTTTTTGCAGAATATATTAATTTGCATTTGCTCTTTTTTAGAATTTGGCTAATGGCTTATTAACTTAAGACTGTAAAGGAACTTCCCTTCAAAAAAAACATAATATTAAGTCCTCCCAAGAACTAGCCCCACAAGAACGTGTGAGCCTGACATAGCCAGTCTCCCTTCTCTGTGCTCACACTTGCCACCTGTGCGCCCCCTCTTCCCCTAGGCTGTGGTATCTGATCCCCAGATGCTCTGGCCTGAGGGCAGGCAAAATCAGAATCTTGCCTTTTTCTCTACTGAGGTGAAATTTAGCTGTTGTCTTTATGGTTTTAATTAAAAGCAGGTAAGAGAGAAAGGAAGACCCTATAAGTAGTGTAAGACTATGTGGATTTACAACACGTGGGTGTAAGCCCCACAGTAGGATACACTTGCCTCAAGCTTGTGTCTCTCTCTCTCTCCCTTGATGCAGGGTCTGCCGGGTGCTTTCCTGATTTTGACCATTCCCTATTCTGCCCCAATTACTTCCGGGGTACGCATTAGGGCAAGAGCCCTAGTCAGGAGTCCATGGCCAGGGGGTGGCTACAGGGTCAATTGAATCCCCTGCCCCAAGCCCACCTGCCCCCAGCTATCTGATGGGAAGGAAGAGCCAGCTGCCTGGAAAGTCTGGGCCCCTTCTTCCCGCCTACTCCACTTTGCCCCACTCTGCAGAAGGGCCATTTCCTCCCACGTGCTATTGATTAAGTTTATCAATTCTCTCTCTTCTCCCTCCATTTTGTTTAAATTTATTACTTCCTTTTTCTTCTTTCTCTTGGTTTGTAACTTAAAGGGAATAAAGTTCATCAGGTATGGACTTGATTTATTGTTTCTCTTTTTTTCCTCTCTGTAATATAAGCACTGGGAGCAATAAATCTCTTCTAAGTATTGCATTGGCAGCATCCCAGAAATTGAGATATGTCACTTTCATGGTTTTGTTCTTTAAATATTCTGTGGAGTCCTAAATGTCTTCCCTAACGAAAGGTTTATTTAAGAAAGGATCCGCTCTGCCGAACACAATAAGAAACAGCTGAAAAAAGAGGTTCAGCTCAAGGAAGGGAGAGGCAGGAGATACAACGATCATTTGTGGATAATGCGATTTTATTCCTAAAATAATCAAACAAAAAATTGAATTCTTAGGACTAATAAGAGTTTACTTAAAGTGAACAGATATAAAATAATTCATAAGTCAATGCCTTTCCTCTATACCAACAGCTAGAAAACAAAAGGGTGGGGGAAGAACCCCATACACTCCAGCAACTGTAAAAGTAAAATACCTAAGAATTAGTTTAACAATAAATTGCGCAGAAACTATATAAAAACAGAGAGTTATAAAAAGAAGAGCATAAAATAAAAAGACATGTCATGCATGTGATAAGATTCAATGTTGTAATGATGTTTCTTTTCAAGTTGATGTATATATTTAAAGTTATGTCAATCAAAATCTCAATGGAAATTTTTTTGAAACATGACCAATTGATTCTGAAGCACATCTGGAAAAATAAAGAGACACCATTTTGCCCGGGTATCCTCCTAGGGAGGTGAAGTTCTGGGCTGGGAGAGGAGACATCGATGGCTGGGGTGGGAGGCAAGTGGGGCCAGAGGGTTGGCCACCACCTGGGCCTTGCAATCCCTAAACTTTGAAAGTGGTCCTGGCTCTTAACTCCTGGATGTGACTCTGGGCAGTTCCCACTTGGCGGGGAGCAGTTCAAAATATATTCACTGAGCATCAGGCATAGCTATGAAGGGAGCACATTCGTGGCGGAAGTTAGACTCTTCTGTAGCATTCTGACTCTCCTGTTGGTATTGGAGGGCCATACATCTTCTAAGAGCCATAAAAAGAAAATTTCAGTGGCAGATAATAAACTTTTGGTGTGTCATTTAGTGACAAAGATAAGGATGACAGTGTTAAACTATAAGCAGGGTATTATTTGCCCATATAAATTATGGCTGAGTCTGGGTTAATTTTTTTCTAAGGTTACATGTGGATGAGAAAAAGGGTGTTAGCATTTTTATGAGGTCATGGAATGTCAGGACTGACTAATGTTTCTGAATAAGTATCTCCTGCATGGAATTTAATCCTCCCCCAGCTGCCTCTTAGAGGAAAGCCCAAACGGGTGGACAGCCACCCACAGTCCGCTATTCCTGTGGTAGAACACTTGCTAAAAATTTTATTTTATAATGTGGAGGCCCACAGACTCACTCCTCATGGCAGAGAATGACTGATCATCACCCTCCTGTCCCTTTGGGATGCTTGACCAAACAGTGAGATGTATGCACATGCCTGTACCCATACTTACTGATTTCATAGGATCATAGCCACTTTTCAGGTCCCATACCCAGAGGCCCTGCTATATAGAGGTAGATTAGTCACAGATTAGCGTATGATGGTGCTCCTTGGGGCTTACAGTAAGGCTTTCCCCAAGTCGCTAAAAATGTGCAAGAAGGGGAGAAAAGATTGCCCTCCAAGCGTGATAAAAAAGAGCTGGGTGATAGGGTGCTTGAGTGGCACCATCAATTAAGTGATCAACTCTTGGTTTCAGCTCAGGTCATGATCTCAGGGTCATGAGATTGAGCCCCACATCAGGCTGCATGCTCAGTGTGGAGTCTGCTTGTCCCTCTCCCTCTGCTCCTCCCCTAGCTCGTGTTCCCTCTCTCAAATAATTTTTTTTTTAAATCTGGAAGAAAAAAGAAAAGAACCTGGTAAGAATACCCCTGGTCAGGACTCAGCCTGACCCATGCCTGACCACCACAATACCCAACAGAAAGAATGGCTGACATTTGTGTTAGGTTTCTGTATGGACATACGTTTCCCATCTCTTGGTATATACCTAGGACTGAAATTACTGGATCAAATGGTAACTCTATGTTGAACTTCTTGAGGAACTACCAGACTATTTCCAAAGTGGCCATTTTACATTGCCACCAGCAGTGTATCAGGGCTCCAATTTCTCCACATTCTTACCAACACTTGTTATTATCTTTTTGATTATAGCAATTTTAGTGGGTGTAGAGTGATATCTCATTGTGGTTTTGATTCACATCTCCCTGATAAACAATGTTGGGCATCTTTTCATATGTATTGGCCTATGTATATCTTCTTTGAAAAATGTCTATTCAGATCCTTTGCCTATTTTTTAATTGGTGAAAAGATTTTTTCCCTCAACACCAGATACATGGTAACTTTTCCAACCTCAGTTCTCCAACTCTCCAACACCAACTAGATGTCCAATAATTCAATCTTATTCTAATACTACCTAGAGTTAGCATCAGGCTCCACAGGTTTAAGGGCTCAGTACAAGACTGCCCCCACTTCAGAAGCCAGGTGCAAATACTGTGTCCCCAGGTTATCTACACTCTGTCCAATTTGGCTAAAAGTCAGCAGTTCCCACCCACCCCAGGTTCAGTAATTTACTAGGACAATGCATAAAGCTCAGGAAAACCCCAGTGAGCCCTGAGCACTGGAGCCTCTATCCTATGTCACCCTCCTGATATGTAGATATGTTCATCTTACTCAGAAGCTCTTGAACCCTATCATTTAGGGGTTCTTGTGGAGGTTTCATTATGTAAACATGACTGTGCCATTGATGATTATCTCAATCTCTAGCCCCCTCCCCTCCCTGGCGGTTGGGGGTGGGGGTGGGGTTGAAAGTTCCAAGCTTTTAATCAAGGCTTGGTGTTTCTGGGAACCAGACCCTGTCCTGAAGCTACCTAGAGGTGGATAGGTCAACTTATTAGAAAAAAAAAAAAAAAAGTCGCTCCTATCATCCTTATCACTCAGGAAATTCCAAGGATTTTAGGAGCTCTGTGCCAAGAACTGAGAACAAGAACCAAGTATCTTTCTTATTATACCTCTATTAAGTTATTTGTCTGTTATTCAGTTATGAGTTCTCTATATAGTCTAGATACCAGTCCCTTATCAGATATATAATTGTAAATATTTTCTCCCATTCAATAGATTGTCTTTTAACATTCTTGTTGTGTCTCTAGCACAAAAGCTTTTAATTTGATGAAGTCCAATTTATCTATTTTTTGTCTTAGTTTCCAAGGAGACAAAGATTTATCTCTATTTTTTCTGAGGTTTTTATAGTTTTAGCTCTTATATTTAGGTCTATGACTCATTTGGAGTTAATTTTGTATCTAGTGTGAAGTAGATATACAACTTTAATTTTTTGCATGTGGCTATCCAGTTGTCCCAGTATCATTTGTTAAAAACCTTATTCTGGGAGTGCCCTCTACTTGCTAGATGGGATGCTGTGTCATTCATAAATCACTTAATAAAGCCAATTAGATCTGCAAAACAAACCAAAACACACACACACAAATTATTCTTTTCCCCATGTCTTGGCATCCTTGTCAAAAATCAATGGCTGCAAAGATGAGGTTTATTTATGGACTCTGAATTCTATTCTGTTGATCTATATGTCTATCTTAATGCCACTACCACATTATCTTGATCACCGTGTTTTTAGTAAATTTTGAAATTGTAAAGTCCTCCAAATTTATTCTATTTCAAGATATTTTTGTCCTTCTAGGCCTCTTGAGTTTCTATAGGAAATTTAGGATCAGTTCATCAATTTTTGCAAAGAACCAGCTGGAATTCTGACAGAGACTGCATTGAGTCTGCAGATCAATTAGAGAAATATTACCATTTTAATAATATTAAGTATTTTGATCCATGAACATAGGATATCTTTCCATTTGTTTGGAATTTTAAAATTCAACAATATCTTGTAGGGGTTTTTTAAAGATTTTATTTATTCATGAGAGACACACAGAGAGAGGCAGAGACATAGGCAGAGGGAGAAAAAGGCTTCCTGTAGGGAACCCGATGTGGGACTCCATCCTAGAACCCCAGGATCACATCCTGAGCTGAAGGCAGACACTAATAAAGAGCTGAGCCACCCAGGTGTCCCAATATTTTGTAGTTTTAAAAGTATAAGTTTTATACTTCTGGGACAACTGGGTGGCAGAGTTGGTTGAGCATCTGACTCTTGGTTTCAGCTCAGGTCATGGTTTTGGGGTTGTGGGATCATCAAGCCCTACATGAGGCTCTGTGCTCAGTACAGAGTCAGCTTGGGATTTTCTCTTCCTCTCCCTCTGCCCCTCCCAAGATAAATACATCTTAAGAAAAAAAAAAGTGTAAGTTTTACACTTCTGTTGTCAAAGTTATTCATTTCATTCCTTTTTGGCATTATTGTAAATGAAATTGTTTTCTTAATTTCATTTGCAGATTGTGCAAGTATATAGAAATACAACTGATTTTTGTATATTAGTTTTGTATCCTGAAACCTTGTTGGACTTGTTATGAGTTCTAATAATTCTTTTAAGATTTATTTATTTTAGAGAGAGAAAATAAAAGAGGGCAGGGGGGAAAGATAGGGGGAGAAAGTCTTAAACAGACTCCACACTAAGCATGGAGCCTGACATGGGGATCAATCTCATGACCCTGAGGTCATGATCTGAGCTGAAACCAAGTCAGGTGTTTAACCAACTGCACTGCACAGGCACACCTCTAATAATTCTTTTTCAAAAACACTGTATTGAAATGACAGAATTTAGGAAATCATCCTCAGGCCACCTCATTCCAAAAGTTCAGAGAACTAATTTCCCATAACGAAAAAAAAACGAGGAACACAAAGTATCAATGTAAAAATCCCACCCACAGTGTCTGTAAGAGAGGATAAGAAGCAGAATAACATCCATATGGACAAAAAGTGAAACTATACCAACTATTCCAAGTCAAGAAAAAAGATATTACAAATGTCATAATTAGAAGTGAGTCTCAGAAGTGAGATGACAGCACTTAGGACAGATTTATAAATAAAAGAGACAATAATTTTAGGTATGAAAACAAAATTAGAAAAAATACAAGAGCAAATCAGATGATGCATCATGAGAAATAAAATGTGAAAAGTAGAAATTTTATTTAATCAAAAAAGAAAAGCACACAGGGACGCCTGACTGGCTCAGTGGTTGAGCGTCTGCCTTCAGCAATCCCAGGGTCCTGGGATCGAGTCCTGTATCAGGATCCCTGCAGGGATCCTGCTTCTCCCTCTGCCTATGTCTCTGCCTCTCTCTGTGTGTCTCTCGTGAATAAATAAAACCTTTTGAAAGAAAAAGAGGCATACATAAAGGAGTTCAAAAGAAAACAACAAATATATAAAATAGGCAAAGGAGTGCCTGAAAATGAAGCTCGCAACAAGGGAACAGAACAAATACTAGAAACTAAAATTCAAGGAAACTTCCCTGAAATTCAAAAGGGGGAGCAGGAGAGATTTGATACTACATCACATTAGTCAGGATCCATTTAAAAGAAACCACAGGGGAATTTGTTTTTTTTTTGTTTTTGTTTTTTTTTTTAATTTATGATAGTCACAGAGAGAGAGAGAGAGAGAGAGGCAGAGACACAGGCAGAGGGAGAAGCAGGCTCCATGCACTGGGAGCCCGATGTGGGATTCGATCCCGGGTCTCCAGGATCGCGCCCTGGGCCAAAGGCAGGCGCCAAACCGCTGCGCCACCCAGGGATCCCCCACAAGGGAATTTGAACAGGAAAGTTTCCTATCAAGGATTACTGACTATAACAGGAGGTTGGAATAATGGAGGAATGGCCAATAAAAAATAAAAGGAACTTTAAAGAACACAGAAGTAGCAGATAAAGGGAAAAGCCTCTATATCTAGGGCTGAGACAGAAGAATCAACAAAAGATCCTCCTTCTTCAGGACTGATATCAAGACCTTGGAAGGGGACATAGCTGTGACTTCCTGGATGGTGAACTTTGCTGAAGTTGAAACCACCTAAAAGGATGCCAACGGAAGCTTCCCATGGGTAGTGCCCTGTGCTACTGACCACCAGGTTCTGATCAAGCTAAGAGCTCCATCACTGCAGCCACTGCATAAGCCCAGTGCATGAGGAACACTAGAGTCAAGTAGAGAAACCCTTTCCTCCTCCAGTGCCCCTACAGCACCTCTACTGACAAAGTTTAACACTGGGCCAGCTCTCAAAGAAGGAATAGCTATGGGGTCCAGCTCCATTATTGCAGAGCAGACAATGAAAATGGTTTTGGAAGCTGAGACATAATAGATTAATAACTGGTGCATATATATTAAAATAATACAATATGCTTGAGAAAATTGACTCAGAGTAAGCAACGGCTAAGACACATTTTAGTAAACTTACTGGATATTTAAGGGAGGGGGAATCTTTTAATCATCGAAATGAAAAAGAACAAGTAACTTATAAGGGAAAGAAAATTAGATTATCATCAGACTTTACAACAGCACTTCTTTGTGTCAGAAAAAAAAATGGTGAGAGCTATCTAAGGCAAAAGTGTGAGCCAAGGATTTTATATTCAAGGAAACTGATTTTCAAGTGTAAAAGGTACAAACTGTTATCAAGATACAAGAACTCAGGGAATATCGTTCCCATGAGCACTTCCTGAAGAATTTACTAGAGAACAAGACTCAGACTGCCAAAATTACTAGCTACATCAGCACAAGAACTAGCAGAGAGCATTAAATACATAGTTACTTGTAGAACTAAAACTATATGAAGTTTATTTTTTTTTAATTTATTTATTTATGATAGTCACAGAGACAGAGAGAGAGGCAGAGACACAGGCAGAGGGAGAAGCAGGCTCCATGCACCAGGAGCCCGACGTGGGATTCGATCCCGGGTCTCCAGGATCGCGCCCTGGGGCGAAGGCAGGCGCCAAACCGCTGCGCCACCCAGGGATCCCTATATGAAGTTTAATAGGCAGAGAATAGGGGCACTTGGGTGGCTCATTCCTTGAGTGTCTGCCTTTGGCTTAGGTCATGATCCCAGGATCCAGCCCTGTATCAGGCTCCCTGTTCACCAGGGAGTCTGCTTCTCCCTCTGTTCCTCACCCTGCTTGTGTGCGCGCGCTCTCTCTCTTTCAAAGAAATAAATTTAAATTTTTTTACTTTTATAAATAAGCTTATAAAAATAAATAAAAAGCAGAGAATATGGCATATAAGGCTATAAGCTCTACTGATGTGGATACAGAAAAGCTATGAACATTGGGGTGCAAACTTTTTTTTAATGTGGAACACTTCACAAATTTGCATGTCATCCTTGTGTGGGGCCTTGCTAATCTTCTCCATACCATTCCAATTTTAGTCTATGTGCTGCCAGAGCAAGCACAAGAACTTTTAAACTCTTCTCAGTTATCATTCTGCTGGTAGCAGCATTAGTACTGATATTCCCTGTTGTGTGTGTAATGTTGCCTAAAACAAATGAGTAATTATGAGCTTTCTTAACTATCATCCCCTGTGTCCTAAAAATCAGGATTCTCAGTGTGGAAGAAAGAATAGACAGCTGTAATTTTTTAAAAGATTAAATAAAAAATCCATCCATAGTCCTGAAATTTAATTGGAAAAACAGTATGAACTTATGAGGTATTTAATCTATTGTTCTATCTATATCTAATAGCTCCATCCATTGAAACAGCCTGGAAACAATGACCAGTTCGTAGCAATAAGCATCCCTGGAGTCCACATGGTGGTCACAAAATGCCATTTCCCACTAAAAGTCAGGGCTGCGTGGAGAAATGACTGACAGCAGATCAGGGGAGAAAATGCACAAAAGGAGTCTGGAACATCTTGATATAAAAGATGGCACATAAGCCATCATGGATAGGCTATATGTAGACTAGGGTAATGTCAAAAGAACACAGAAACCAAACCACGGGGGTTCCCACTGGCCAATAACAGGACAATTTGAGCTTTGAACATAGTAATAATTGCAACAAATTGAAATTTTCCAAATTTACTTAAATCCACGAGTTCATGATGATATTGAAAAAACTGGTCACCTGCAGAGGATAATAAGGAACCAGATTATTATTTTGCAAACTGATAAATATAGAGAATAAAGGAAGCATTTATCCTGCCTCTTCTGCATGAGCTATACCACTGGGTAACCTCATGGTACATGAGAGGAAGCATCTGTTTATAAAGAAATCCAGCAAATAAATGAAAAAGAAATGATGGAATTAAAATATCATCATCTTGTAGTGGTGGCAGCTGTGGTTCTTTTCATTACCTCATGTAGAACACTGGAACAGTCTCATCAATGATGCCATCATCTGTTTAACACTCTCAAGATATTTTCTCAAAGCCTATTTACTTATAAGTTGTGTGGAATGATAAAATTAATAAGCAATAAAATGTGAATCATAGCACAATGAAAATAATCTATGTCACCAGTTTGGACCCCCAGTGAATTAATGAATCTAGGGACGAGCATCCATAGCTACAAACACCACAAAGGGAGAGGCAGCCTAAAATTATGTGGCCCCTAATGAACACATCACCACCTAGAGTCTTGCCAAAAAGACAAAGCTGAGTCTGATCGATTTTCTAGATCCAGTTGACAATGAGCAGCAAAAACAAAGGGCAGCAGAGCATATGGAACTGCCCATGAGTGGGCAGCAAACAAACCCCAGACTGTGGCAAACGCTAAGGTCCAAGAGCCTGGATTCTTCAACAGATAAAATTGAAGGAAAAGGATGAGAGAAAACTCTGGAGATTAAAGAGAGGTAAAGATATATTTGCAGAGTGGGCAAGACTGGGGTGCTTGGGTGCACAGTCAGTTAAGCATCTTACTATTGGTTTTGGCTCAGGGTCATGGGATAGAGCCCTGCGTTGGGCCCCACACTCAGCCCAGAGTCTGCTTGAGATTCTCTCTCCCTTTCCCTCTGCCTCTCCCATTCATGCGCTTGCGTGCTCTCTAAAATAAGTAAATAAATCTTTTTTAAAAAGTGGTCAAGACTGAACCACCATTTCTAGAGATGCATACTTGGATGTTGGAACTATAAAGAAATGCAAGGAAGTGTTTACTAAAGAAACCAGGTAGTGGTTACTCTTAGGGTTGGGGGAGGGTACAACTGTGACTTGGGTGGGGAACATGGAAGTGCTGCTAGGGTGACTGCAACATTCCATCTCTTGGGTTACAAGAGCATTTGGGGTGTTTGCCTCATAATATCTCATTAAGATCCACCTTTGTTTTGTGTATTTTTCTATATCTCTATTTCAAAAGAGTTGTAAGTAAAAAGATTATTTAAAAAGGAATCTTGAGGTGCCTGGGTGGTGCAGTCAGTTAAGTGACTGGCTCTTGGTTTTGGCTGGGGTCATGATCTCAGGGTCATGAGATTGAGTAATGTAATGGGCTCTAGCAGAGTCAGCTTAAGACTCTCTCTCCTTCAGGCAGTCCTGGTGGCTCAGCAGTTTAGCACTGCCTTCAGCCCAGATTGTGATCCTGGAGACCTGGGATCGAGTCTGGCATCAGGCTCCCTGCATGGAGCCTACTTCTCCCTCTGCCTGTGTCTCTGTGTGTCTCTCGTAAATAAATAAATAATAATAAAAAGACTCTCTCTCCTCTGACCCTCCCCCTGCGCACACTCTCTCCCCAAATAAACAAATCCGGAAACAATGAAAAGGAATGTTAAAAAAATTGATGCATATGTCACATAGCACCATGGTACAAATAGTACACTTTGGGAAATGTTGAACTTTTCCATAAACCTGGATATTGAGAGGCACTAGAAGCTACTCTGCCACAGGAAAGTCTCTCCAAAAACCTCTGTGCCCATTTGGACTGGGTGGACTTGATGGTGGTGGTAGGGAGAGTAGAGCAGGAAAAGGATGTCTGCACTGTACAGACTGAGGACACAAGGGGAAGCCAGTGAACACAGTGTAGATGGGGTAGGAGGTGGGGGTTCCTATCTAAATATATCCTAAGCACTACTTAGCATATGCAGCTGAAACGCAAGATCTGTCTCAACCATAGCATCTCGTAGGTGGCCACCGGGCCCCTGAAAACCTGTACCAGGCCAATGGCGATGGCTAGAGATGTCACAACCAGCTTAAAGTCCTGAAGCATATAGAGACCTGCAGAAGTGTCTCCGAGGCACAAATCACTACTGTGGTAGAGACCTCCTAGGGTATCTGTCCAGCTCTCATCCTCGTTTATGCACCCCTATCTGGGTAGACATGCCTGTGCTATATTATCCTGTCCACCTAATCATAGCTGATTGGATCAGAGAGGAACACCCTGTGTTGGAGATAGTACACTCCTGTGCTTTGCTATTTCCTATTTCCTATCCAGCACCTGTTTTCCCTCCCTCCTGTAGTGGCACCTCAAATTTCTTTTTAGACACCTCCCTTCCCCCATGTGGTCAGGGTAGGCTAACCTCATCTCCAGTTTAAGCTTAGATTAAACCAATAAACTATTCCTATCTCCAGGTGTTCAAGGAGTCCAGGCACAAGCCAATCACTGAATGTCACTCCCTTGGCCCTGTGACTGTTGATGGATGGGCACTTGACCCACGCTTGTCCAATTAGAATGAACCTTACAACTCCTGTAGGGAAGGATGAAATCCCCCTCCCTGCCTTCACTTCTGTGTGATATGCAGTGAGGATGAAAGGTCTAGGACTGCCACAGCTTTTGTTGATATTGAGGGAAGACACCCTGAGACTGAAGCCAGAACTCAAGCGTGCAGAGTCATGGATGTTGCAGAGAAATGTAGCAAGTTTTCTTTTTTTAATATTTTATTTATTTGAGAGAGAGAATGCACGCTCACACAAGTAAGGGAAGAAGCAGAGGGAGAGGGAAAGAATCTCAAGCAGACTTCCCGCTGATCACATAGCCTAAGATGATGGCTTAGGACCATTCACATAGCTCAGCAATATCACACACACACACACACACACACACACACACACACACACAGAAATGCCAAATGTATGTACAGATCACATCTGAGTAAGGCCTGGATTGTATTACTGTCAATTTCTGGTTTAGATATTATACTAAAATTATGGGAGATGTTTACACTGGGGGAACTGAGTGAAAGGTAGACAGGGTTGCTACTATTGTTGCAAATACTTCTACTGTATTAAATTAAGGGTTTTTTAAAAGAAGATATATAAGTGTATTGACAGTTCTGCATTTGATTTCAGGTCTTTATATCTCCCTGCTGCTCATGTGGCTCCTGAGCAGGGGCGGTGGGGGTGAGGTGGGGAGGAGGCTGAGGCAGCATTCTTGAGTCCCCTGCCCTTCACAATTCCACATTTCAGCAGCATCACCAGGCCTTCCCTATTAAGCTGCTTCAATTTCCCAGTGAGACTGAGAGCAGAACAAGACAGCTCAAAGAGAGGCTGGCATACATGAAAGTGTATTATATCTGCCTTTCTGGAGGATGGGGCAGGCATCTGCATGCACATGCATGCACACATGCAGACAAACGCCCTTCCTCTGGCAACAACCTGGACTCACTCACAGTGCCACTTGTCTAAGGGCTCCTGGCTATCTCCTACCAGACACAATTCATTTTCCACACTGGGACCTACAGTCTTGGCCTTTCAAAAGTCATCTTCTTGTTCCAAACCCACCCGTTTCAGGTGAATAATTCAGTGTGGGTAGGAAATTAACCATCGTGACTGTCCTCAGGTCCCTCTGAGTCCACTGATGCAAACACCCTGGGACCCAGGCTCTGCCTTTGTGCAAAATAACACCGTAAGGTTCAGGGTCCAATGCCATTTCCTCAGCACCCTGGTGTGCTGCTGCCCTCTGCTGGTGACTTCTA
Source organism: Vulpes lagopus (assembly GCF_018345385.1). Lineage (NCBI taxonomy): Eukaryota > Metazoa > Chordata > Mammalia > Carnivora > Canidae > Vulpes > Vulpes lagopus. The sequence continues at coordinate 7,744,604 of NC_054831.1, forward strand.
GGTAGTACTTAGAAATCCTAAAAAAAAACAAAAACAAAAACAAAAACCACAATGGTCCAGTGGAGAGAGAAATGAGTAACGAACAAGAACAAGAAAGCCACAAATGAAGAAATGCAATGGGATAATCAGGATATGAAAAATATTTACCCCTACTGGTAACTAAAGAATTTAAAATTATAACATCAAAGATATATTATTCCCCCTGAATCAGATTGGCTATGAGGGAAAACAATGGCAAAGTCTAGTGCAGTCCAGGGCTTGTCACACAAGGCAAACACAGAAAGTGCTCAACCCCAACAGAGCACCCTCTAGAACCCACTAGGACTTGGGCACCCTGTGGCGAAGCTCTAGCTTGCATAGCTGGGAGGAGTGTAAGCCAACACGTCCTTTCTAGGGGAGCTTGGTTCTATACAGCAATGACCTTAAAAATTCTGACTATTCTATAGTGCCTGGGTGGCTCAGCTGGGTAAGCATCTGCCTTCTGCTCAGGTCATGATCTCAGGGTCGGTCCTGGGATCGAGCCCTGTGTCAGGGTCCACGCTCAGTGAGAGATCCTGTTTCTATTTCTTCCTCTGCCCCAACCCCCCTATGTGCTCTCTCTCAAATAAATAGAGAGCATGTACTCTCTCTCAAATAAATAAATAAAATATTTTTTTAAAATTCCAACTGATCTGAATCTCAAACATCCTACCTCTAGGAATTTCTCCTAAAGAAGTTATCAGACACAGACAATTGAGTAAAGAAATTATAACTGGAAGCTAATCTTCATACTGCCATGTTCTCAGTCAAAATACCCTCATTCTTCTCCCAGAAGCCAAACAGGCAGCCATTTCAAAATATAAAACCAAAAGAAAAAAAAATTAGAATGAAGCCCGTGGTTCCTTTGAAACTGACTTCCAGGGATCCCTGGGTGGCGCAGCGGTTTGGCGCCTGCTTTTGGCCCATGGCGTGATACTGGAGACCCAGGATCGAATCCCACGTCGGGCTCCCAGTGCTTGGAGCCTGCTTCTCCCTCTGCCTGTGTCTCTGCCTCTCTCTCTCTCTCTCTCTGTGACTATCATAAATTTAAAAAAAAAAGAAAGAAAGAAACTGACTTCCAAGAGGCTGTCTTTATTGCTTAAAACCTTTCCCCTCCCCATTTCCACATCCACAGTAACGGGGCCTGATTTTACCTATTTCACTCCTTTATTGTCTATCTACCAAACAAGAACAAAAGCTCCATGAAGTCAGAGGTATCATCTGATTCCTTCACAGTGCTTAGAACATGCCTGACACACTGTAGACAAACAATACTTGTTGAATGAATGAATCTATGGGCATTAGGCACCTCTGGAAGCAAGAGTGTGAATAAAGATGACTCACTGCTCTCTAACAACAGAAAGTGCCATCTACCTTGGAACTGTGTTGAGTTTAGGGAACTCTTTTCTGTAACAGAGATCTAGGGAGGCAGTTCTACAGAGCTGTTGAGAGCAGAGACCACATTATTTTCTAGCTGTATAACCTTGGGCAGGTCATGTCTGATCTTCAGTTTCATCATCTTAAAAAAAAGACAATGACACAGGCTTCAAAAGGTTGATGTGAGAACTGAATTATGTAATCCATGTAAAGTGCAGAGCAGAGTGCCCTAAACAGAAAAGTTGTTCAGTAAGTGTTACTTGTTAGCAGTCTTCATTATTGCTGAGAATCTGTATTTTTCCTTGAGAGGTGGGGAGGAGGAAAGTGGGGAGAGACCAGGCAAGATTAGGAGGCCTCAGCACTGCACCTGGATAGGCAAGACCATGTTCTCTGCAGAGGGTAAGGAAAATGAGGGTATCACTCAAAGTCTGAAGAAGAGGTTTTTAGAGAAGAGCTAAACGGAGGCCAGGTGAGGGCTGGCCCATGCTGAGCACCATCACAGGGATGATGGCAGGTCAGGAGTTCCATGGGGTGACCAACAGGGGTAGGGAGCTGAGGCCCAGGGGAGCCAATCAGCGCAGATGAGCTACAGCTACAATGTGGAGGAACTGACCCAGGTGGGTGAGACAACATCCCGCCATCACAAAATGCTAGATGATTGTGACAAACCATCGAAGACAAAGGGCTGATATCTGTGCTACGTATCTGTAAACCTCCACTTGAATAGGAATATTTTTCACATAAAATACTAGAAGGCCAGTTATCCAATGGCAATACAAATCAATACATCTGCATCATGGAATTCAAAACTAGGGCATGGCACTGTTCTTGCTGACATCTATTGCAGTTATCTAATGTTGAGTAACAAGTTACCCCCAACTTGAAGCTTAAATAATAGCATTTACAGACAGTACCCAACACAATAGTTCAACGTAAGATTTTTTTACTTCACAGCAGTGCAAAAACAAGACACATTTGGTGGAAACCATACTTCAAATTTTGAATTTGGGTCTTTTTTCAGGCTAGCAGTGTGCAGTACGATCCTCCCATCATGCTGAGCAGCAGCAGTGAGCTGCAGTTCTCAGTCAGCCACACGATCAGGAGAGTCGGAGTCAACAACTTGTACGTACAACCATTGTTTGTCACTTTATATTCAGTGAATTACACAACATAGGCAACACTTCATTATAAAATAGGCTTTGTGTCAGATGACCTTGCCCATCTGTAGGCTAATTTGAGTATTAGCATGTTTAAGGTGGGCTAGGCTAAGCTATGATGTTTGGTAGGTGTTTTAAATGCATTTTCGATTTATATTTTCAGTTTACAATAGGTTTATCAGGACACAATCTCATAAGTCAAGGAAGATTTGTACTCTATCTTCCTCACCTGTCTGCAATCTGTGAGGGTTTGGCAGGAAAAGCTTGTCTTTGCTCCATCTGGCACCAGCCTCAAACGCTGGGTGCTGGAATTACCTAAAGTCTTGCTTTCTCAGGTAGCACCTGTCCTGTGAAGACTCCTTGGGCATCTCTCTCTCCCTTCTTCCCTCCTTCCTCCTGCCCCTGCCCTCCAAAGTGATCTTTCCAGCAAAGCCAAGGGATTTCTAAGGCATGCATCCCAAGAAAGAGCTAGGTGGAAGCTGTATCACCTTTCCTAATCTATCCTCAGATGTCACTCAGCATCACTCCTGCCACATTCTATTCAATAGAAATGTGTCACTGAGATGGGTCCATATTCAAAGGGAGGGGAATCAGGCTCTACCTTTTGTGGGAGAAGTATCAAATAATTTGTAGACATACTTTAAAACCACCACAATATGGAAAGATGTTCACAATACTAAGAAAAAACAAATTACAGAATAATATGAACAGCCTGGGAGCACAAGAGCCCCTTTGCCATCTATGCATTCTTAGTCCTGGAGCTTGAACCTGGCCACCCCCAACCTCCCAGAAGCATAGCCATGCCTTAATTTCTGATGTAGTCTAAGTCAGCTCTGGATATAAATCCCAGCTCTGGCACATAGTAACTCAGAGCTGTTTCCCCAGTAGTAAAACCAGAGTTATAATAGCATTTACCTTACAGTTCGTGTAAGGATCCAGGAAGCCACCTATTAGAAGTGCTTAACCCAGCACCCAGTATATAGAAGTGCTCAGGCGCTAGCAGCTCCACCTGGACAGGCCTAGACTGGAGGAGGTCCCACACTGGAAGCCAAGATGCTCCTGAAGAATTTCTGGCAGTGACAGGATGCTGTTCCACGTTCCACTAGCACCCCACAACAGTGGAGTGTGGCTCCACCTTCCAGAGCTCCAGGTAACTGCAAAGCTACCCTCCACCCACACCTGCACCAGACTGTGCCTCACCAGTTCCTGTAGCACAGGCATTTAGGGCAGGGGAAGGCATTCCCTATACTGAGCACCTTATAACTCAGCACCAGGCATGAGGAGTATGGCCCCTGCTCTCAACAAGCTCATAGTCTAATAAGGGAGGCAAATAAATTGCAAAGGACAATAAGGCAAAAAACTGGTGGGAAGACAGAAAAAGGTCTAGGGTACCAAATGGTGCACTACTTAAGCTCCCTGGCAATGGGAGCTTTCATGGATGAGTATTTGCCAGATGGACAGGGGCAAGGGAAGGAGGAAACCCAGACAGAGCAAACTACATGAAGGCCAAGAGGCTCAATGGTGCAGATGGTCATGGCACTATCTGAACCACAGGTCAGGGAGATATGGGGTGAGGAGTGGAGAGATGTAACAGGGTTTGGGCCCACAGCATGATAGGCTTCTCATGACCAGATAAAAACTTGGACTTTATGAAGGGGAAGCCACTGTAGTCTGCAGCAGGACTACTTGAAAGATCACGAGGGAGGCAGTGGGCGGCTGCGCTGATGGCAGAAGCAGCTGCTGCCACACAGCAGGGAAGCACAGAGAGGCTGAAATTTATATTCTCCCAAAATATGTGTTGAAGCCTTAACCCTAATGTGACCAACCATACTTGGGGATAGGATTTAAAGAGGCAATTAAGGTTAAATGAAGTCATGAAAGTGGGGTCCTAATCCAGTATGACTGGAATCCTTATGAGACAGACACCAGGCATGCACAGGCACAGAGGAAAGGCCATGTGAGGCCCCAGGGAGAAGGTGGCCATATGCCAGCACAGAAGAGAGGCCTCGGAGACACCAAGTTTGCCAACGTCTTGATCTTGGACTTCCAGCCTCCAAACCGTGAGGAAAGAAATTTAAGTCCCTAGTCTCTGGTATTTTGTTACGCCAGCCCTACAAAAAAGTATACTTGGCAATTGGTGGACGCCATTTACTGACTATCTGCATAGAGCTGGAAAGCAGCACGTAGAGTTGCCACTCAGCTGCTGACTACACATGATGGCAGAATGAGTAGAGACAGAGATTTGGGTGTTATGAATAGAAGTGGATCCATAGCGGGACACCTGGGTGGCTTGGCAGTTGAGCGGCTGCCTTTGGCTTGGGTCGTGATCACGGGATCCTGGAGTTGAGTCCCACGTCAGGCTTTCTGCGGGGGGCCTGCTTCTCCCTCTGCCTGTGTCTCTGCCTCTCTCTGTGTCTCTCATGGATAGATAAAATCTTTAAAAAAAAAAAAAAAAAGGTGGAACCATAGGAATGAATCACAGAACCTATGAAGAATGTTTTAGAAATAAAAGAGGTCACCATGGAACCCTAGCAAATGCCTACAACTAAGACTCTAAAGGAAGAGATGCCCCTGAAGAAATTTTAGAAGCAGGGGAACACAAGGCAAATCTAGAGATTGGTGCCATGAAAACTTAAAGAACATTTAAGTGGGAGCAATAGTGCCAACTGTAACACAGAGATGAAAGCAGACAGGGGAGCCTGGGTGACACAGGTTAAGCATCGGACTCTTGATCTCTGCTCAGGTCACGATCTTAGGGTCATGAGACTGAGCCCCACATTGAACTCTATGCTCAATGCAAAGTCGGCTTGAGATTCTCTCTCCCTCCCTAAAATAAATAAATCTTAAAAAAAAGAAAAAGATAGACACGATTAGGGAGTTGGTGCCTTCTCCTTGACAGGAAAATCAGCAGGTGGTTATCAGGAGTCATGTAGCAAACAATTTAGGTGTGAGGAAGTAGAAACAGAAAGGGTAGACAACTCTAGAGACTGCTAAAAAAAAAAAAGTGGTGGCTCAGAACATCAGGTTCAGGGAAAGTCTCTTAAAGTATACAATTTCTAGTCACATGCAGCTTCAGAGGAGAGGCGACAGAGGCAGAACTCTGGGGACAGAAGAGGCAGATCGACATGGCACAGGTGACAAATTACTCACCTGGAAGGAGGGATGTCTTTTCCACTGTAACAGGAACAAAGCCGTTAAGGCTGGAAGCGGATTCCATAGGTGGAGAGAACCTAATGCTCTTTTCACTATGAAGCAGGAAAATTCAGTCATGCACTGAGTGAAGGATGATGGAGTAAACTACTTTGAAAGAATGGTGAAACTAGACCGGCTACAGGCAGTGAGTGGGCACTGCCTCATGACAGACGATGGGATGGCCCAACAGCTCTGAAGACCCAGTTATGTATAGAGACAACAGACATGTTGTAGTGGCACCACCCTGCAGTCATGGGACTTCTCCAGCAGCAATATGAAGTGCTATAGGAGTTCCTTTTCTCTTTAGATTTTCCTTGTGTTTCTCTGCCCATTCTAAAATGTCTTTAGGGGCAAGGGTCACCAGACTGGCTCAGTCAGTAGAGCACAGAACTCTTGATCTCAGAGTGAGGGGTTCAAGATCCACATTGGGCACAGAGCCTACTTGATAATTTTTTTTAAAAAGTAGAATCATGGAGTGCCTGACTGGCTCAGTCAGTTGAGTGTCTAACTCTTGATGTCATGATCTCATTGTAGTGGGATCGAGCCCCATATTGATTCCAAGCTCAGCGGGGAGTCTGCTTAGGATCCTCTCCTCCCCCACCCCCCGCCCATCCTGCTGTTGTTCACACACACTCTCTCTAAATAAACAGATCATTAAATATAAATATAAATAAAATTTCTTCAGGAGCATCTCTCTTCTTAGCATCCAGCTGGGAGGTGTTTGCCAGGGTTCTACTGTGACCTTCCTATTTTACTTATACATGTTCTCCATACATTCTATGATTCCACTCCCATGGTTCCAGCCACTTCCTACAACTTGAAAATGTAGAAAGGTAAGTAACTAGATGAATCCATACTGGGGTCTGGCTCAGGAAAAGCAATGTAAGAACAGGCATAAATGACCCCAAGAAGAGCTAAGACTGTACCCTTATCTTTCCTTTCTCCATCACTTACTTCCTTGTGGGTTTTAACTTTAAGAACAACAGTTCTCATCCCAAAAAGACCAAACATTCCCTCTTTATAATGAACACTTAGTTACCACGCACCTTTACTGTCCTGAGGTCAAGTCACAGATAACCTGCCTAACAGACATAAGTTTTAAAAGATCCATTTAATGTCCTCAAGGTAATGTTATGGAGACACAAAGTGAAATTTATAATAAAAATTAGATTTCAATTTGTAAATCTTAAGCCTAACTACAAGAAAAGACAATGAAGCAATCAGATGCTCATGGCTATATACAAATCCTCAAGAAGACACAGGTATAATCACAGAATGGTCAAATTATGCTATACTTGAAACTCAAATATGTATATGAAAGCCTTTGGGTCCAGTAAAAATCAATTGCTGCATTTCAAAAAGTGTTTGAAGTCTCAGGCTGTTAGAATAATGACTCTAATTATAAAAACTAGAACGTGATTTGGTTTCCAGCAACCCATCAGACAGAGAAAATGCAAATATGTAGTATGTCACAAGCTATTAATCATTTTAGGAGTCTTTGGTCACCACTCCATTTTCTATAACTCAAAAGTATGGGGTAAGGGGGAAATCCTACCATTAGCAATGGTCATCTCAGATTTGGAACACAAGAACAGCCTATACTGGAGGTTTTTACTACCTCCCTAATACTACCCATGTAGGAACCAGAATGCCTCTCATTTGGACAGACATAAAGACCAGAGGACTTCAGAAAGCAAACGGCTTAAAGAAGGTGGCTAGAGGCACTGCTACCGACCTAATGCTGTTTAATGCTGCCGTGTGTCCATACTAAGATGTTGCCCTATTAATGACACCTCTTCTGAACACTAAATAAAACACCTATGCATATTTCAGACCTAAGCCCAGCCATCAGAGCATGGCAGATGGGAAACCCAACAGAGCAATGAATATCCCAGCTATTCCCACAATTCCTGGAGCCCCATCCCCATCCTCCCTGCTTCATCACAAAGTGGTTAAGTGGATTTGAGAAGCAGAGGCTGTGGTGTGTTGGGTGTCAGCTAAAAGCAAGATGAGTCCTCAGAGGAAGGAGCAGGTAAAAGGATGCCAAAGGTCTATCTGGGGAGCAGACTAATTGTAGTATGTACTTTTTAAGCAAGCACTTAGGGAGCCGACTCTGTAACACAAGGAAGTGACAGGATATATGAGCTGGGAGATCTAGGAGTCTGTGTGCCACTTACCATCAGGGTACTCTGAGTCTCTAAGTCCCCTTTCCTCACATGTAAAGTGAGGAGGACTGTAGTAATACTTACCCTTACCAGCCTGAGGAGATTGTTTGAGTGGATGGGATTCAATGGCTTATTATACATGAAGACACTTTACACAGCACTTCACAGAGGTGTTCTTAGCACTCCCATTACTATTCTAAGGAAGCAAGCAACAGAGCTGTAAAGAAAATGAACCTAGAGGCCCTTAGGGCTCTGGGACAGTCAGACAAGTGGTCACACACTTCACACAAGTCAAGCTACACTCCCTAGTCTGCTCCCCAGTGAGAAAGATAAGGATAAAAGACCACTTGTCAAGAATGAGAGTGCCTGTTTGGGGTCTAAAAAAGAATAGCTGTAAAAACTGACAAAGCTGGGAGGTGTTCTTGAGAAACAGTGTTTCCAAAAATTTCCTCAAAGTGTGTTCCACTAGATAGCATCAAGAAGAATTTGGTGGTGAAATCAGTGTGGGAATAGGATTCCTTAGGCCTTTCCTGAGATCTTAAAAATAAATTTTCAATGAGGATGTGGGATGTAGGATGTGTGAAATTTATTTAACAACAGAACCCCTTTCCCACAGAGCATCTATCAAGGGGTTTCATGAAACATACTTTGGGAATTAAACTCTCCAGTTGGACAAAAGGTTATACAGGCACACGGATCAGGTAAAAAGGGAAACAATACTTTGTTGACATTCAATCAACAGTCAACACCTGCTGGACAGTTTGGAAAAAGGAGAAACCCATTTTTTAACCATGGTACTGAAACACCTGAACCACCCTGAACCACCCTAATCCCCGACCCTCAAGATCCACCAGTTGTGCAACCCCGCACTCCACAGTCACATACATTAAATCTACACTTTTATTTTTTGTTCTAAAATGTGCTTTTGTCTCTCATCGAACTTTAATATCAGTCCAGGACCTCCACCTCCCCTTTAAAAAAAAAACAACACACGCACACAAGCACACACGCCACCCTCCAACCAGGTGAAAATTCCCCGGCGATTAGTCTATAACAAATATTGACACAAAGGGGAAAAAAAGCATGTTGAAATGTATTAGAATCAGAACCTGTACAAAAAAAAAAAAAAAATTAAAATATAACCTGAAACTGTTCAAGTTCAGAAAGGCTAGTCAAGTCCTTTTCTCTTGCCAGGAGAATGCCATCATTGGTGGGCTCTGGGTCATCAGCCAAGGAGGGGTGGAAAGAGAGACAGAAGCAGCAGCAGGTCCTTCACCAGACAGAGGGCCCTCGGCACTACCATCCCCAGCTCAGCCATCGCCGGGAGGGATAAAAGATCTTGGGAGAGCAGGTGTCAGCAGACAGTCCTGGGCAGCAGCTGGGGCCTTCACAATGAAAACCAGTCTGCATAGTCAGGGGGCAGCAGGAAGCATGGCCAGCAAAGAACACCAAACAGGAAGAAACTTCTGCCACCTAGCAGACCCACAGCAACCTCCACTGGTGCTCAGGTACCAGAGGTTAGTCAACCCAGTGCTCCCAACTAATGAGAGATTAGAGCTGGGCTTAAGAGGCTGAAAACCCGCAGGTTTAGTAAACATAACCCAGCATCACATCCCTCCATGGCCTGATCGGAGCTTCCAACAAGGGATAAGGTAGGAGAGGGGAAAAAAAGCATTTGATACCTGGCTAGAGATCACCTGCACCAGTGTGGGTACTGTGGTACACGGGGCTGGAGAAGACATACCCTCCTCCTCACTCAGAGAGGAGCCTCCTCTGTAGTCATCCCTGTGGGCTGGCTAAAGCTGCCTCCGGCTTATGACCAGCCTGACAAAATGACACGGAGCAAAAGAAAAACTGGGAGGGAGACAAGCCCTTAAACAAAGACAAGAACCTCCTGGAAGGAAGCTGGGCAGTGTCTGACCCTGTTGGGATGGCATCAGTAGAGCCCCTGAGTCTGAAGGAACAACTGGGGGGAAGAGGGAGCAGGTGAGGAAAAGATGAACGGTTCTTCTGGAACAGTACCAACAGGGTGGGAGGTGCTGGTGAGGGGATGGGCAGGTCTGGAACTCACTGAAGGTAGAGAAGGGAGGAAATAGGCCCTCGGTGTCCCCTCCCCACCTGACCCAGGCCTGGTGAGTGCCAGCTGCCCCAGCCGGCCCTAGTGGCGGCTGGAGACCAGACCTTTCACTTTGGACATCTTCTTGGTGGGCTGCCTCTGCTCGGCATGAGGGGGACACTCCCGTTCAGCCAACTGTTGCTCCATCTCCTGAGCCGAGGAGGAGGCGGTGGCTTTGAGTGTCTTCTTAATGTTGGTAACCTGAAGGGAGACACAGAATTAGTGTGCTCAGCCTGTAAGTGCCAGAAACTCATTGACTCTTGTTCTCACTGTATTGGGGGCCACCCAGGGAAGAAACCAGAATCCTCTACAAGAAAATCTGAGATTATCTTCAGAAACCCAGATGAAGAGAAGCAAGAAGGGGGTACTCGTAGAAGACACATGGAAATGAGTCAAGCAAAAAATGGAACACTTGCTTGGTTGAAAAGAGGGAATAAGGCAATGGAAGTGGGACCACCTGGCAGAGAGGTACAACACAGCAGGTGAAAGAAAGCACTGGGTCAAATGGCCTTAGAAACAAAAAGGGAGGGATCCCTGGGTGGCGCAGCGGTTTGGCGTCTGCCTTTGGCCCAGGGCGCGATCCTGGAGACCCGGGATCGAATCCCACATCGGGCTCCCGGTGCCTGGAGCCTGCTTCTCCCTCTGCCTGTGTCTCTGCCTCTCTCTCTCTCTCTCTCTCTCTCTGTGTGACTATCATAAATTTAAAAAAAAAAAAAAAAGAAAGAAACAAAAAGGGAGCCCTAAGAATGCTATAGTCAGTTAACTACATTCATGTATTGAAACTAAAAATATTTTCACAGGAACTCTGGCAATACAGCTCCATGAGCCTTCTTGAATAAACAGCTAGCGGATGAATTTCAGCCAACCAAGTAACAAGTGACGAAAACATAGTAAAAGGACTGGCAAAACACAATTACACCAATTTTCAACATATGTTTCTTTACTTAACAAAGGAGGGCTCAAAACGACTGAAGCAACTTCTGAACATTTTCCACATCAGAACATGTATCCTTGGTATCCTCTGTGTACCGTTATTATGAATACTCTACAATTTTTAAATTAGTCCATTTGCTTTTCACTTATGTACAGTGCTGCTATGAACAGTCTATGTTCACCTGTTTGTACTTTTATGAACAGCTCTGGAAGACATATTACTAGAAGTGAGCTTTCCAGATCAAAGGGTTGGCACATTTTACATTTTAACAACTATTGCTATCTTGCTTTTGAAAAGAGATGACACCACCTTCTACTTCTACCAACCGTGCCCTCCTGTGCTTGTTTACATACACATTCCCCAGCACCAGTTCTAAAAGATCTTTTATGCTTTTGCCCCTCAGCCAGCTGAAAGGAAGTAAAAGGGGAGGAAAAGCATTCAAAGGAATAGGAGGTAAAGATGCTTCCCCAGTTCGATGATCCCTGTGTTCTCTGGGAAGCACGCTTGGTTTTCTATAAAGAAAGGAGGGAGTTGTCAGGGTCAAAAGTTCTTAGCAGTCAGAAAACCAGGAGCCTGAGTAAGAGGCAGTCCCAACACAAAGAAGAAATAATGCTATGACTGAGGCCAATGCCAGGCTCCTGAAAGAGATTTATAATCTGCAGAATGAGCCTTGACTAGATTAAAACTCATCTTTATTTTGTTTTTTGTTGTTGTTTTGCAACATAGGAACAACCATGCCCTAAACTGCTGTCACCTCAATTAACACCACAACCTTTCTGAAAGGAGTGTCAATAGAGGATTGTGAACTGGACAGTAAATACAGAGGGCATCCTAAGTCAAGTGTGGCTTCATCCAGTGTCTTGCCTGTTCAAGACATGCCATCTCCAGACACCAGGATGGCTCAGTCGGTTGAACATCTGCCTCCTGGAATCCAGCCCTGAGTCACTGGGCTCCCTGCTCAGCGGGTAATCTGCTTCTCCCTCTCTCTCTGCCCCTCCCCCTGCTCATGCTTATGCTCATGTCCATTTTCTCTCTTTCTCTCTCCCAAATAATTTTTTTAAAAGATCTTAAAAAAAAAAAAAAAGATATGCCATCTCAAATCCCAGGCACCCCATCTCTAGGGACTCACTGCTGCTTTCGTATCTCTTATTCAAGAGTTACTTGGGGATACAGTGAGAGAAGAATCTGAAGCAAATGGATGGCTTGCTGCCTTCTCATAAAAAAGAGGTATATTTGGGGACGCCTGGGTGGCTCAGTGGTTGAGTGTCTGCCTTTGGCTTGGGGCATAATCCTGGAGTCCCGAGATCAAGTCCCACATCAGGCTCCCTGCATGGAGCCTGCTTCTCCCTCTGCCTGTGTCTCTGCCTCTCTCTCTCTCACTCTGTGTCTCTCTTAAATTAAATTAAATTAAATTAAATTAAATTAAATTAAATATAAAATAAAAAATAAAATAAAATAAGGTATTTGGTTTATTTCAAGGTGTATTTTGGCCACCCAGGCAGGTCCAGCAAATACATCTGTTTTGGCCACATAGAACAATTGTGACAAGTCTACTTCTTTCACAGAGCCACTCTTCAAATGGTGACATATATCCCCACAGACTTGTCTTCCTTGGCCTAAATGTCCCTGGCCTCCTCTAATTTTCTTGAATTGCTAGCTTGCAGGTCATCCATATCTCATTACCCCAGATGACCCAGAGTTTGTCAAGTCCTTCAAACCATTGGCCTCAGTAACTTTCAAATGGGACTGTACCTGCTAACAAGACTGCAGCCTAACTCCATTAGAGACCTTAAATATTCAGACAAAAGGAGTGTGAAGAGCCTCCAGGGGAAGACCATTTTTGGATATGCAGCAAAGGTGGACAAGAGGAAGGAGAGTCACAGCTAGAAAGGTCAAAGATGAATGAGGAGAGGTGAGAGGTGGGGAGAATGACCCTTTAGGATGAAGCAGATGCCAGACCACAAGATCTGTCACTAACTTAACTCCTGGAATTCTCTACAGAATGGAAAACAACTTCTTTTGCCCAATTATGGTTTGTTATCTACATGCCTGGAACATGGCCTATTTTGTGAATATATATATGGCAAGAGCCATATACTGACATTCTGCAGAACCTGACATAAGCACATTCAAATATAAAGAAAATACACTCCAAAATCAAATATAAGTGAGAAGGTATTTTGTGATGCTTCGACTAATCATGACCTCCTCTCCAGAGTGCTTGCTCAGAAACAATGAAATAACTCATAATGTTATTGTTCCTATACTGGAATTGTAACTAATATGCGTTATTTCTGTGAGAAGCTAAAAGGAGAGAGAATATTCTCAAGCAGTTTATGATAGGACTGACTTTATTAAGGGGAAGGCCCTGGAAGCTAATATTCACCAAAAGAATGCTGTTATAAGATTTTGGGGTTAAAAACAAAACAAAACAAAACAAAACAAACAAACAAAAACATCTTTTCCCTCCTAGGACAAGCAATCTAATTTAAGGACAAATAAAAGATCAACTTAGTTGAGAATGGCTAAAAAAGTTGGGTTAAGAGTAACAGAAGCATAAATACAAGCAGAACAGGACAGAATTACACCTTTGTTCTTGGTAGATTTGTTTTCTTTTTAAGTCAACCAACAGCCTTCCATGCGCCAGATGCTGGGGAACAATCAGCATCCTACACTTAGTATCCAGATTACAGGTTTACTGAATGGGAAAGGGATAAGGCTCTGGATTTTGACCATGCTGTCTCTTATTATTACCCCAAATGTCTCAAATTATTACCGCCACCTGGTGGCAGCATCAGACTCTGCCAGCAGAGTAACCACAGCTGTAGTTTTCCAACAGTTGGCCTCTGATAACAAATCCATGTGCACTGGCTCTCTCTTTTTCAATAACCATAATTTAAAGAGCCCATACTGTTCTCTAAGTATTGGTCATTCCTCAACATCAGTCAGCATCTTCTTTTATCAGATGCAAGTAAACTTGAGCCGTTCAAAATTCTGAAATTAGTATCATTCATTTTTTGCTAGTGAGCAATTCAAACCCACCACCTACCACACAATTAGCAACAGTCTGGGCACAGTGGTGCCACCAGCAGTGATCAGGCTCCTCTTGGGCTACCAACCATGTTAAACTGTTACACTGGCTACCCCAGGTCAGTGGGCGCATTTCACCTCCAAACCTCAACTGTATCCAGGGTTTAATTTATAAGTAAGAATCAATGATAGGAGAGAGTGGTTAGACACTTCCTACTTTGCTTAGACATTAATCCCAGACAAAGAGGCCACCATACTCAACAGGGAGGATTACAGAGCTTATTAGAGAAAGCAGCAGGCTTACCATCCTAATTGAACTTGTTGGCTAATGCTAATGTAGTTCAGACTTCTTTGGCTAGAAGTAGGGTTAAAAATTAAACAATGCACGGAACATTCACAGACTCCATATATACATATACTATGTAGGGGCGTGTGTGTGTATCCAAAATAAATATGTTCTAGTTCATGAAAAGTATAGTTCAGCAATCCACAGACACACAGAGCATACCAGAAATATTCAGGACAACAAATAATTTGAGCACCTACTGTGGGTTAGGCATGTGACAAGGAGCTAGTCTTATAAAGAAAGATAAAGAAGACAGATTTTATTATCAAGGAGTACATATAACAGAGTAAGGGAAACTTTCAAATTCTACAAATTCCCCTTTATTTTTTTAAATTTATTTTTTATTGGTGTTCAATTTGCCAACATATAGAATAAGACCCAGTGCTCAGCAAGTGCCCCCCTCAGTGCCCGTCACCCAGTCACCCCCACCCCCCGCCCACCTCCCTTTCTACCACCCCTTGTTCGTTTCCAGAGTGAGGAGTCCCTCATGTTGTCTCCCTTTCTGATATTTCCCACTCATTTTTTCTCCTTTCCCCTTTATTCCCTTTCACTATTTTTTATATTCCCCAAATGAATGAGACCATATAATGTTTGTCCTTCTCCGAATGACTTATTCAAATTCTCCTTTAAAAGGCACATCTACTTATTTCTTATGTTTCTGGGTCCCCTTCTGCCATACTCTTGGACACATGACTTACAAAACTCATCAAATACCATGTACACTTCAAGTTCCATCACACTAGAAAAGGACTTTCGATGCTAAACTTTTTATCTTATGGGCTCCAAATTCTGAAGTCGCTTCACAAGTGTCCAGGTCACAGGCACACAAGCTCCCATTAACTGAAGGCTAGAGCCTGTGTTCCTGAGAGGCTAAAAGTGTCCAAACAACCAGGTGTCACTACAACCACAATCACACACATCTTCACTTGCATTTCATCTGCCAAATGTTTCCCCTTCCTTTTTCAACACGAAATCTATCATGCATGTTCAAAGGTTGCAACATACATATATAGCTTAGAGAATAAAATGCAGACTGTGCACCCACCACACAGCTTCAGATACAGAGCAGAACTAGGGCTTTGAAGCCCCAAGTGCCCTCCCTCTGCTCCTGCCCCCCTCTCACCCCCTCCACCCCAATGCTAACCACCACCCTTTCATTTTCTTTAAGACCCACTCCCTTCTGCTCTACAGCTGCAAAGTACACAAGTACTATAGAATGACAACATTTTCCACTCTCAAGCCTGCTCACCCTCCAGTGACCAGGAACCAGAAAGAAGACAGCATCAAAAGCAGGGACCATCCTCATCTGTAGCTCATTAGCCCACTGCCTATTTGCTAGTGACTGTTGCACCTACACCAAGAACCACAAGAGGAAGGAGCAAACATGGATACCCTGGAGCAGGTAACAGACATTCTCTTCCTTACCTCTGCCTCTACCTGCTGCTGAGTTCGGCTGTGGTTCTCCTTGTACTGGTTGGCTCGCAGAACTTGCTGCTCGATGCCTAGCAGAACCGCTTCGCAGCCATCGCACCTACAAAGGAGGTAACCAGCCCTGAGCCACAGAAAGGCCTGGGACTCTCCTCCAGCCTCCCAAACCTCCATCCCCAACTCCTGATAGGGACTTCCTTTAACACCGTGTCTGCCAAGGAAGGCTCTTGCCCTATACTCCTTCCAAGACCAGTGTTTCTGGATATATAACACAGAGCACCTGGAGATAAACATGAGGATGTGGGATGGTTTCCTAGAACACAGCTTGAACGTCAACCTTTGTATCCCATGGGAAAGGTTTACAGAATGTGCCACTAAGGAATTTGGACAGTCCTTACAGGTAGCACGGATTCACCACTTTTCTCAACAGAAAAAAATGATTTTCTAAAGACTGCCCCTTTTCTCAGAACCCTGTTACTTTTGGGGCACTTGGGTGGCTCAGTCGGTCAGTTAATTGATTTTGATGGCTCTTGATTTAGGCTCAGGTCATTATCTGAGGTCATGGGATTGAGCCCCACATCAAGTTCCACATTCAGTGTAGAGTCTGTTTGTCCCTATCTCTCTTCTCCTCCCCCTGCTCCTCTCATTGCTCATACTCTCTAAAATAAATGAATAAAATGTTAAAAAAAAAAAAGTTTGTTACTCCCTAATTTCCATCCCCCTCATTATTTCATTTCTCCACTTAATTTCAAAACGTTAAAACCTAAAAAAAAGTTGAAATAGTACTACGAATACACATTTACCCTCTATCTTAAAGTCAGTAACTGCAAACATTCTGCTGTATTTGGAGTACTGCTCTACCTAACAATTCTATTTCAAATCTAACTCCAGTGACTCCACAAAAGCTTTAAGAATCTGTACTAGTAAACATTCTGGGATGGGGTTAGGATGGCACCTCTGGGTGGAAACACGGCGAAGCCACACTCTGGGCATGAAAACAGCATCAGTCATCTCAAAGATGGAGTAAGGCGGCTGATGAAGTAGGACTCGAAACCTAGATTTGTGTGCCAGGGAACTTTCACGGGAGGGGGTGTTTTCTAAGTTTATTTCCTATTTATTCTGACTGAACACTTTTACAATCTTTTGAAAGTTCCTGCCTGTGTCAGATGTTATAAAGGGAAGGTGTCTGGGGCCAAACTTTGAGACAGAACCTGGGGTAAGGAGTGGACAGCACATGCCCTGGGAATAGTAGCTGAAGTGAAGGAAGCTCCGAGGGGTTTGGACAGGGGGTCAGGGAATCAAAGCTGGGCCATTCATTCCTGGAATGTTTCAGTCTGTTTTAAAGAAGACAATTTCTCTACTCCTCTGGACAAAGCTTGCTCACCCTGCTTCAATGATTTCCAACACCACCACGTGCCTGCCTGGGGACATGCTCTCTTCACCTCCAACTATACCTGCTCTAACCTTGCCCTCCTTCAAAACTCAGCAAAACCCTCTTCAACTAGGCCTATCTGGCTTTATAAGCTCCAAATCATTTTCATAACTCCATAACAAATCCTTGTAGAATGTCCAAAGCTCTTGCAATCATCAAATCACCATTAAAACAGAGAACATGCAAATATCCCACTTCTTTTTATATTCCAGAATATGGTTATCAAAGTCTGTGACTGTGCTTCAAATTAGAATAACCCATTCCTTGTCTTTACTATCCCTCACAATGTTTCACCAACACTAGCCCAATGTTACTGACTCAGCTGTATGTGGATTCTCAAATCCACAGAATCTGATCAACACTAACTTCCTGAGCTTAGTCAAACTTGGAAGCTGACTTTGCAAAGCACTGGATCCGTGTCACACTGCTAGGCTTCAGCTTTAGAGGCTGTGGCTGCTGCTATTAAATAGTCCCCTCCCCACCACCAGGAAGAGAATAATTTTATAACCAAGGCCCTGGGAGACCCGCAGGGATTCCTGCTGCCATACAGCTCTGGTCACAAATGCAGCCCCACTCCCTAGCATACTGTCCTAAGGCTCCAGCTCCCAAGCAGCCCCAGCTGATACCAGGAAACAATATTTCCCCAAGCGGAGGCACAAAGGGCATATGTCCCCCTACCTAACAAGAGGGGACCCCTCCTTTTTTCAGCCTCACCATTCATGCAAGGTCTTGACAATATTATTGATATCCTTCTTTCGGATGTCACGGCCAATGCAGAAATCCACTTCCAGCAGCTGGTTTCGCTGGTCTAGCTTCCCCTGGATGATATCAGTATAGACAGCCTCAATGATGAGGTCTTCCAGTTCCCGGAGATTCCGCATCTCCAGGTCCTTCAGCAGCACAGAGTAGGGTATACACTGCAGATAAAACCATGTGATATTTACAAAAAACACTGATGAGCACTAAAGAAAATGCAGGTGTACACCTGTCTCAGGGGTTTGGGAAATGCAGTCTGGTGAGCTGTGAGACCTATGGGATCCAAACAAGACCCACAGCACCCAGGAATGCATTCTCCTAGATTCTCTACCTCCTGGACTTCATCCAGCCTTTAGCTTTCATGTCATGAAGCACTCTTAGGAAGCGTCCCAGAGGAGAAAGGGAAATATTCGGTGTCTGCCACTCTGCCACCTTCTGGAAGCTTGCAGACTCGACATAAAATGCCAGATCATCACAAAACTCCAATTTCACACACTGGAGAGAACTGGCTGCCGCCCAGAAGAGTACAAGCAAAAAAGTTTGCAGGTTAACATATCCACCCATAGGTGGCCAGTGGGTACTGCCAGCTTAGAGGTCATCCTGAAGTTTTTATCTGTTTTCTCAGACTCTTGCAATCAATATCAATTCCCCAACAATAGTCCCTTGTTGAGCTATATACCAACACTTTGCATTTATTCAAGAAAACTGTGTATCTAAATATCCAGTTTTCTAGACATATCACTACTAGTTTGGAAGCTAACAAAGCAATCTAATCTCAAAAACAGACAAGAGGAAGAGGTATACAAATAAAAGAGTAACAGCAAACATACCTAGAGGGGTTTTCTATGACTGAAGGTCTGAAACCCAGGGATGTAGATGGGCTTATAATGACAGGTTGCAAAAATTTTTTTAAAGTTACTCCTACTTTTTGCTACACTTGGGGAAGTCCATGATCAGGCCAAAATAAGGGGTGGGAGGCCATTTCCTAAGAAAATAGGCCTCCCACCCAAATTGCCAGGCTGAGAATCACAAATTTGTTATTAGACCAAGGAAAATGATCTGAGCAACTGAAATGGCAATGCAATAACAAATCTACATCTCTCAAGCTCAATTACAAAGGGAAAATGCAAAGAGCAAACCCCTTCCAGTGACAAAGCCCCACAAAAACTTAGACAGTTATGCCAGGATTAGGTGGAGAGCCAAAATCAACTGTAAATTAACCAAATCTGGATCTTCTTTGTTAATGGCTATGAGAAGCTGGCTGCAAGGCCTCTTGTAAACTGAGTAGGGCAGAGAACTCAGAGATATGATGGAGTGGTTATCTTACAGAAAGTTAGGATCTAAAGATAGCATATAAGGCAAAAATTCTGATTAGGATAATTAAGCTTGATAATTTCCAGAAAAAAGCAGCATATTAAAAATCTAGCTCAGTAAGTCCAACATAGCAAAAGTCTTTCCCCCAGCACTGGTACAGTTCACTGTGCAATGAGCAACAGATGAAGTGGTTAACTTGCCTTAAGATGTCCCCCTGTTTGAAAAACTATGAATCTTCAAACAGCAGCCTCCCTTTGGTATGGCAAAATGCTCAAACCAAGTGAGTCACTGTAGCACGCCAGAGCTGAGACCTGCTGATTCACGAGGCATACTTTTCCTGAATGAAATACAAATACTTGTCTACACTATTTTAATTGTTACCTTCATCTCTTTTGTCCTTTGCCAAGAAAATTTTATGCATTCATGATATGACTACCGTGCATAAATGGGAGCTCCTGCACTGATGCCAGTGTGACACCTGCCTAAGGGTGAGGAGCAAGAGAGGAAAAAGTTCGGCACTGTACCTTCATTCTTGACGCCAAGCTCACAATGGTAAGGTGTTTCAGCTTGTTCTGCTGAGCTGTGCTCAGTTCTGGCAGGCTCTCCTTGTTGGCTGCTCAGTCCCACCCACCAAAAAAAATCAAGACACAAATAAAATTAGAATTTCTTTATGGAATAAGCTCACCATCTCCCCACACCAAATCTACCATTGATTCACTGTCATGACTCTGCACTTATATTCATGAAATGAATGTTCTATGAGCACCCCCTGTCTTCTCTGGAAGACTATGTACTCCTGAAAAGACAGGCATGAACGCACAAAATGATAGGACAATCATCTTAATGGAATACTATGTGTGCCCTATGTGACATTCAAACTTAGTCAGCATGTCTTCACTAGGAATCTGTTATGTGCAATGCCCCGTCTTAAGTGATTCAGAAGAGGCAAGGAGGGATAAGATGGCCTTGCTGGGGCTGCTACGCTATACAACCCCAGGGATAAAGCCACCAGGACTTGTGCAACCCCAGGGCCTTGGACTGGTTCTCGGTCTTACAATCAGTTATTTCAACAGCTATAGGTATAAGACAAGAACCACCAGAAAAAAAGGCACAAACTACCAGAAGAGAGTAAGAGGCTGAGGAGGAGGGGGGAGGCAGGAGGGAAAAGGAAAGAAACAGAGAAAGAGAGAGAGCAAGTGAGCACAATCACCTTGCGAGGGACAGGAAAGAAAAAGAAAGGTGGAGTTTGAGTTTGGCCTTGAAGAACAGGCAAAATTCTAATAACAGTAATGATAACAACAGCAATGGCTGAAGCTGCAGGGCCCATGTACACACACATCCAGTCAGTCCTCACAACATTCACAAGATAGATTCCAAATGTCTTCAACTCCTTATCCATAATCCTGGATTCCAAAAAGGTGAATCTAAACTGATTTTCTTGAGCATGCTGCTGAAATTCATCTGGTGGCAATTCCTGACCTCAGCTGAAGCAGGCTTTTAATCCCACTTGTTGTAAATCTTCATTTGTTTAGCTGCAAGACTGTGGATGTGTTTTTACTACAGGTGCTGCCCACATCTTGGAGGTGTTACATAAAAAGGTATATGCATCATATCACCTCTTTAGAGTCCCCAAAATTCTAATTTCTGAAACATCTAGCCCAAGGAGTGCAGGTAAAGGACTGTAGACCTCTATTATTACTCCCATTTTACAGATTAGGAAACTGAGGTACAGAAGATTATTTAATTTGCCAGAGGACACATAATTAGTGAAGTGGAACTAGAATATAATTCAGGCAGTCTGGTTCCAGGGTCTGTACAATGTTGTCCCTTTAGTGAGGATGGAAACAGAAGACACACTGGAACAAAGTGAAGGTCAGAAAAAACTGGCACATGGCAAATCATCCAGAATGACACAGCACAGGGTAAGTAGAAGTGACCAGGAGTAAAGAAAGGGAAAAAGAAGTCTGGGATATAGTAGGGAAGGCCCTGAGTCATACCATTAAAATAAACTACCAGGCTCTGTCATACAAAAACTAGGGAAGCCAAACAAAAATGGCTTGAGTGGAAGGTAAGTTAGTGTTTAGTAACCTCATCCCAGACACTTAGGATCCTAATATAAAATGACTCAAATGATCGGAGTCCCTGGCTGGCTTAGTCAGTGGAGCATGCAATGCTTGATCTCGGGGTTATGAGTTTGAGCTCCATGCTTGGTGTGGAGAAGGAAGGAAGGTGGGAAGGAAGGAGGGAAGGAAAGAAGGAAGGTAGGTTCAAATGACTTACAAAAGAGAATGGGCTAAATATGTCGTATTAGAGTACAGAAAGTTAAAAATGACTACAAAGATGTAAAATATGAGGACGCCTGGGTGGCTCAGTGGTTGAGCGTCTGCCTTCGACTCAGCGCATATTCCTGGAGTCCCAGGATCGAGTCCCGCATCGGGCTCCCCACAGTAAGCCTGCTTCTCCCTCTGCCTATGCCTTAGCCTCTCTGTTCTCTCATAAAAAAATAAAATCTTTAGGGATCCCTGGGTGGCGCAGCGGTTTGGCGCCTGCCTTTGGCCCAGGGCGCGATCCTGGAGACCCAGGATCAAGTCCCACATCGGGCTCCCGATGCATGGAGCCTGCTTCTCCCTCTGCCTGTGTCTCTGCCTCCCTCTCTCTCTCTCTCTCTCTATCATAAATAAATAAAAAAAATAAAATAAAATAAAGAATAAAATCTTTAAAAATAAAAACATGTAGAGCATGGATGTCTATGAAATAAGTGAAAACAGATACAATATTGTGTACATAACTGAATGACACCTACATAATAGAAAGCACAAGGGAGAAAAGTCCAGCACCATAATGCTAACTGCAGTTTAAGGCTGATATAAAACTATGAATGACTTTGTGTCCGATTTTCCAAATTGTCTTCAATATAATGATATTATTCTAATAATATTTAGGACACTTAAGTACTTTACAAGTGGGTATTCTGACACTTCACAACATTTCAAGTGTTCTACAAACACTAGTCCTCAAGAATCTCATCTGGAAAATAAATAAGGAGTATATTTACACATGAGCATAAACACAGTCCTCCTTTTACCATGCGAGGTCACCTACAGTACACAGTAAAGTGCAAAACAGCCAGGTCAGAAAGCTCCCATCCCATGCTTTATATGCCAGACCTCAGTGATCCTCATGGAGGCAACATGTCCAAATAGAATGACATAATTAAGAAAAGTCTTTGGAATATCTTAACCGACTCACCTATGTAATCTGGATATGTCCCATAGGCGAACAGGTTCAGCAACTGCAAATATGCAGCATTAGCTCCTTCTGCAAGCTGAAGGGGGGGGAAAAACAGTTCACAGATCAAGCTGTCTACTAATCACTGCAGTGTTTAAGCAAAGGGTGATAATCATGTGCTACAGTTGACTGTTTTTACTAGATGGTCCCCGAGTCCCCTCCAATTCTGATTCTCTGGGAAAAAAATAAATAAGATTTATTTAATTTTAAATTTAATTTTTCTCTCTCAGGAATACCTGTTTTACACTCCACATAGTGTAAAATAGCATGCCTAAGCAACTGCTTTTGTCACACACACCCACAAAGCAGTAAGTATTGGGAGCAGTTCAGGTTTTCTTAGGAGTTCCTTGCCACTAAGACAAAGACTAGAGGGGCACCTGGGTGGCTAGGCCAGTTAAGCATCTGACTCTTGATTTTTGCTCAGGTCATGATCTCAGAGCATCTTGAGATTAAGCCCCATATTGGACTCCATGGTCAGTGAGGAGTCTGCTTAAGGATTCTCTCTCCCTCTGTCCCCCCCACACACACAAAATAAATAAATCTTTAAAAAAAAAACAAACCGGGATCCCTGGGTGGCGCAGCGGTTTGGCGCCTGTCTTTGGCCCAGGGCGCGATCCTGGAGACCCGGGATCGAATCCCACATCGGGCTCCCGGTGCATGGAGCCTGCTTCTCCCTCTGCCTGTGTCTCTGCCTCTCTCTCTCTCTCTCTGTGACTATCATAAATAAAATTTAAAAAAAATTAAAAAATAAATAAATAAATAAATAAATAATTAAAAAAAAAAAAAAACACAAACCAAAACAAAGACTAGAACAGCCTTTAAAAAAATTTTTTTTTCATTTGTTTGAGACAGAGAGAGAACACAAGTGGGGAGGAGAGTCAGAAGGAAAGGGAGAAGCAAACTCTCCACTGAGCAGGGAACCGATGTGCTCCATTCTAGGACCCTAAGATCATGACCTGAGCCAAAGGCAGACGCTTAACCAACTGAGCCACCCAGGCGCCCCAAAAGATTTATTTATTTCTTTGAGAGAGATAGTGAGCAAATTAGAGAGAGAGAGAGAGAGAATGAGAGAGAGGTAGTCAGTCCTCGAGCAGGGGGAGAGAGAGAGGCAGACTCCCCACTGAGCAGGAAGCCAGATGCAGGGCTCAATCCACGACCCTGGAATCATGACTTCAGGCAAACGCAGACGTTTAACCAACTGAGGCACCCCAAGAGCAACCCTGTCGACACATCAGGTTGGAGTGTACAACATGAGCGACTATCAATCCAAACTGAATAAAGTGTAGGGTAGATTCCAGGTTTCAGGACTACATGAATAGTATGAATGCTGAGAGAGATTAGAATAGCATAAAGTGTAACAGAAGAGCCCAGGTGGGAGAGGAAAGCACAATATCAGGCAGTTCCAAATAAAAATGTTCATTAAAATTACTTATTCTTTTAAAAAAATGTACTTGGGATGCCTGGGTGGCTCAATGATTGGTCATCTCCCTTTGGCTCAGGGCGTGATCTCACGGTCCCGGGACTGAGTCCCACATCGAGGTCCCCACATGGTTCCCGCTTCTCCTTCTGCCTACATCTCTGCCTGTCTCTCTGTATCTCTCATGAATAAATAGATAAGATCTTTAAAAAATGTATTTATTCCCCACTAATGTGGATGGCAAAGAGACATCTGTAGAAGCAAAACAAAAAGAGATATTGCTCTGCCTGGAATTGCTCTGCTCTACTGTCAATTAACTGGGTGTTTCTTTTACTCACAAATATATATTGGACACAAACAGTAATACTACTTAATTTAAACTGTCTTTTTAAAAAGTTTCCAAGGAGCACCTGGGTGGCTTAGTCGGTTATGCATCTGACTCCTGATTTCAGCTCAGATTGTGAGATCGAGCCCCACACCAAGTTCCACATTGGACATGGAGCCTGCTTAAGATTCTTTCCCTCTCCCTCTGCCCACCCCCCACTTGCTCTCTAAAATAAATAAATGAATCTTAAAAAAAAAAATTTTTTTTCCAAAAACTACATCTATCATTTCAGACCACTGAAAAGCAACTAAGATTCCCAGCTCACATGTGAAAAAAAAAACAAACCTGGGGAGATAGAGATAATCTGCTCAGCACCCTCACAAGAACTCTGGCTTCCTAATAACCCAGTCTACCTTCTCAGGTTATCAACAACCTCTTGAGATCTAAAACAGACAAGGAAGAGACCATCAAATCTAGCCCCTACTTTCAGACAATTATAAAACTAATCCTAAAAGACTATTTTCTCTAGAGCAGATGCTCCAAAACTTCTCCCACTAGCCTAAATCAGTGTCTTTCTCATTTTAATTTTCATTCATCTCCTCTCAGCCAATCTTCCATAGTTATGAGACAACCACTTGGCATATTCATTCAGGCTTTTCATGAACCTGAAGGAACATATTACCCCTTTGTTATCTCTTCTGTTGAAAAAAATGATGAGCTATCAAGCCATAAAAAAGACATGGAGGGAATTTAATGCATATCACACTAAAAGAAGCCAATCTGAAATGGCTATATACTGTATGATTCCAACTATACTGACATTCTAAAAAAGTCAAAACAAGGAAGAGGGTAGAAAGATCAAAGGTTGCCAGGGACTGAGAAGCGAGGGAGGGACAAATAGGTGGAACACAGAGGATTTTTAGGGCAGTGAAATTACTCTGTATGATATTGTAATGGTAGACACATGTCATTGTACATTTATCCACATCCACAGAATGTACAACACCAAGAATGAAACCTAATGTAAATTATAGTCTGGATGATAATGATGTCAGTGTAGGTTCCAAACTGGTAGGGATTATTGGTAAAGGAAGAGGCATGCATGAGGGCAGGGATATACTGGAAATCTCTATACTTTCCTCTCAATTTTGTCATGAACCTAAAACAGCTCTAAAAAAATAAAGTCTAGCACCTGGGTGACTCAGCAGTTGAGCGTCTGCCTCCCGCATAGGGCGTGATCCCGAGGTTCATGGATAGAGTCCTGAGTCCCACATCAGGCTCCTTATGGGGAGCCTGCCTCTCTCTCTCATGAATAAATAAATACAATCTTTTTAAAAAATAAATAAATAAAGCCTAGGGGTGCCTGGGTGGCTCAGGTCATGATCCCAGAGTCCTGAGACTGAGCCCCATGTTGGGCTCCCTGCTCAGCAAGGAGCCTGCTTCTCTCTCTCTCTCTCTCTCTCTCTCTCTCTGCCTGCTATTCTCCCTGTGTTCTCTTGCTCTCTCACTCTCTATCAAATAAAATCTCAAAAAACATATTTTTTTAATAATGTCTATTAAAAAAATAAACCTACTTTAAAAAAATTTTCCTTATAGGATTTCTTTTAGATCTCTGATAAATTATATTTTTAGGGATCCCTGGGTGGCGCAGCGGTTTGGCGCCTGCCTTTGGCCCAGGGCGCGATCCTGGAGACCCGGGATCGAATCCCACATCAGGCTCCCAGTGCATGGAGCCTGCTTCTCCCTCTGCCTGTGTCTCTGCCCCTCTCTCTCTCTCTCTCATTCTCTGACTATCATGAATAAATAAATAAAATCTTTAAAAAAAAAAAAATTATATTTTTACTAAAAGCCTACTGTGTATCAGACTACATATTAAGCGCTGAGGAAACAATGGGGAGCACAACAGACCTACCCTTCGGAGCTTACAGTCCAACAAGCTAGGTTGACATTAAATAAAAATTCATGGAGTGCCTGGATGGCTCAGTTGGTTAAGAGTCAGACTCTTAATTTCAGCTCAAGTCATGATCTCAGGGTTGTGAGACTGAGCCCCACATCAGGCTCCATACTGCGTGTGAAGCCTGCTTAAGATTCTCTCTCTCCCCCCAACCTCTTAAAAAAAAACTTCACAATTAAAACATAAAAGTGGCTTTTTCTGTCTCCATCTATAACAGGAAGACAAGATGATGCCAGGTTCATACATCAGCAATGGAGGGTCATGGAGAACTGCTCCAGGTTCCTCATCAAGAGAAATAAGATGTGCAGGAGCGAAGTCCCATAATCCAGAGGTTCACATCTCTGCCATGAGGGGTTAATTCACCACAAGACTGTGGACATAGAGCCAGTAACTGATGGCAAAGGTGTCCTAACAGTCATGAAGTACAGAACCAGGCAGCAAAAGCCAGCCACTTCCTATATGTGGACCACCATCGACATGAATGCCCAGGCCACCTTCTGCCACATGGCATACACAATCCACGAGAACAAGCACCACAGTGATCTGTGCATGGAGTCCACCCCCAGAGCTAGTGCCATCCTGGGCAGCCAAAGAGAAGTTGTGATGGTAAAGAGGAAGCTGACCCACCCTCCAAGAGCTTCTGAGCACAACCCCCAATGTAATAAAGCTGTTCCTAGATTTTTCAATCAATCAATATAAAAATATCAATAGATAAATGTAAAAGTATCCAAAGTGAGAAGCAGAAATTGAGAAGTAGAGGTTGCTTTACAACTCTGTTTTACCTAATCATTCTTCACCAATCTTCTCACGTTTAAGGCACAACAATCACAACTAAATACCCAGTTTCAATAACAATAAAAAACAGAAGCAAAGTAAAAAAGGACTACTTCCCAGCTTTTCCTCGTATTTTTTTACACATCCACTTAGCATAACATTGCCATTTTCAACAAGACAATATATTCCTTCTTCATGCCCAGCTCATGTTCAATAGCAACCATTTTCTGCTTCATATATACCTGACCAATCTTTTTGTCTCTATGTGCATTGGAGGTTTTTTGGTCCTTGCAAATGCCTGAAACTACTCCTGTTAAATATCAGCAATGCTTATACTCTACTTCTTATTTATCAAGTTCAAGTGGATTTGTCCCCTACCTTTCAAATTATTGGCAACCCAATCCAATTTACCCCAAGTTGAGATGAAAATATTGACAAGAAAGAGCCCAAAACATCATCCTTACTCTCTTTCCCTCTTCTCCCACATTCCCATCCCTCCCTCAACAGTGCCCCCCACAGGTCCACAATGCTTCAGCACTGAAATTCCCTAGGAACCTGGATAATCACAGGAAAGTTTAGAACAAAGACAGAGAAATTGGAAACTGCTCTTACCTCCTGCACATTGGCCAGCTCCAGCAGTTCTCCAAAGACATATACTCCAGGAGCTTCCAAGACTTGGCTTATGAGAGCAGTGAGGGCTGAGCCACTGGTACCTTTGGCTAGTAAAATAAACTGTTCCAGGAGGTTACTTGAGGGTTTCTGTTCACCTGCCATTCTCTGGCCTTGAGATCTGTCCAAAAAAATAAGTGTTTCAGCCATTCTTCCTTCTCCTTTGCAAACTCTATGCTTAGTTAATGCCATATCAGACATCAGAATACTTTAATCTTAATAGTATTCAAAAAAGCAAAACAGTCCAGATGCTACAGCCTCTTTGTGAGATGGGTAGGGTTCCACCTGGTGTTAAAGGGATTGTGTCCTTGCTCAGAGGTTTGAAACACACTTAGGAAAAACCATTTCATTCATCCTCATGTGGCTGTCTCCCAACCACAGCACCCTCTAAGCCCTTAAATCTGACAAGACCCAAAGAAACACAGAGGAGTTTCTCAGTAACTGTTTTAGATCTACTTCACTTATAGATTCTATTTAAGAAGAAAAGAATTTTGCCCATACAGAGAGGCTGCAGATGTAAGCAAAAGCGATCAGTCACAGCTTATGGTGTGTTATTAAAACCCCACCTATAGCCAGATATAGAGAAGGAAAACCACAAAAAGCATACAGGAAAGATGTCTCATTGAATCAAAGATGTCATATGAGCCTAGGAAAAGGGGGAAAACCATGCTGAATGATAAGCAACATAATCAAACTAAGAAAATACATGCTGTGTAAGTCCATGAGGAAAATCCCTCTATTTGACCTCCTGCTGCTTATGTGATTTTTACCAAACATGACTTTAGAATTTGTACAAAATCTCAAAAAAATAACAAAAAGATTTGAGAAAAAAAAAAAAAAGATTTGAGAAAATGAAGATGTTGTATTGCCATCCTGAAGACATTAGGGGAGGGTGGTCCCTCAATTTTATAATCCAATTACATGCTGAGTGTACCCCAACACACACACTGCATACCTACTCTGCAGGACTCCGGTATGAGAAAAGACTACCAAGAACGACACATTTTGGGACAGTGCGACAAAAAGAAGAGGTAAAATAAAGTGAGGAAGAGAACAATTCAAAGTATAGTTTGGTGTAAGAGAATCTGAGTTTTCCTGTGGAGGCAGACAGAGCAGCAGTCCTTTCACAGTGGGAGAAAAACAAGCACGGAGCCTCACTTAGGGTTACATAAGAATGTCTTGTCGTAAACAGAAAAGTGAAGCGCTAGGGAATAAAGTTGCTGAGGAGGGAAAGGGAAAGAGGAGAGAGACGGGGGTAGGGTGGGAAAAGGCGGGAGAGAGGTGATGGAACGAAAAGTTCCCTTCCCAGCGGACACGTGTGGAGACTGAATGGAAGGGCGTGGGGTGGAGAGGGAGCAGAGAAATGGACAGAAACTTCGGTCCCTCAAAAAAAATCTCGGCCTGAGGCGCAAAGCCTGCAGGGGCAAAAGGGTAAGGAGGCGTTGAAATTCGCTTTTTTCTGAAGTGGGAGGGCCGGAGGAGGCGGCTAGGGACACAGGGGAGGTGAATTCGCGTCGTGCGGGGGCGCTATTCTGAGGCACAGCAGAGGGGCAGAGAGGCAGCTTGTGGGGGTGGGGAAGCGAGAACCGCCTCGGTAGAGGGACCGAGGGTTGCAGGCTTGGGTGGACTTCAGGGCGGGCGGCGTGCTCCAGGGAGGGCCGCGGGTGCGGAGTGAGGGGCCGCGGGGCGCGCTCCCCGGGGCGGGGCCGGAGCCGTGTGGCCGCGGGTTTTCCAGGGGGCCTGGCGCCAAGCCAGACGGCTGGGACGAACCTGGCGCGCCGGGCCCCGCCCTTTCACCGACCCCTACCTGGCCTCACCTCCTCTCCGTCCTTTCGGTCGCTGGCTCGGCCTCCCGGCGCCTGTCCGCAGGTTGTCAAGCGTCCATGATCGGCCCGGCGTCCGACGCTTTTCTGCCTCCGCCGACCCGTTGCCCTTGCGGCTCCCCCGGAAGCCTCCCGCCGCTGCACTCGAGTTCCGCCCACACTAGGTTCCCCCCACGGCGTTGGCAGCCTCAGACCTCCGGTGGGGCCTGAGCCTGGGAGAGACCTCCGAGGTGGGTCGAAGCCCGGGAACCGGGTGGAGAGGAGCCTGAGGAGGCGAATGCAATCCAGGCAGTGCTGGGGCCTGGCCAACAACATCACCCTGCGGCGCCCGAAATTCACCCCTTCGGCCAAGCTTTACCCCTCAGGAGCTGCCTACGGCGGCTGCGGCTCCCCCGGATGCAAAGACATAATAAGTGTAATAACGACCGCTTATTGAGCGTTTTCCCATGTGCCAGATGTGTACATTGTCTCGCTGAATAAACTCTAAGCTTGAAAATCCAAAAACCAGTAAGTGGCAAAGTCGGCTTGGGACCCCGGGCTCTGGGAAGCCAAAGACCATATTCGTGATCTCTGTTCAGAAAAACGTTTTAAAATAAGATGGAAAAAAATAAAAATAATTAAAATAATAAAATAAAATAAGCAAGATGAGCAGCCCGGGTGGCTCAGCAGTTTACGGCCTGATCCTGGAGACCCAGGATCGAGTCTCATGTCAGGCTCCCTGCATGGAACCTGCTTCTCCCTCTGCCTGTGTCTCTGCCTGTGTGTGTGTGTGTGTCTCATGAATAAATAAATAAAATCTTTTTTAAAAATAAAAAATAAAATAAGCAAGAGATGGGCTGAGCCAACAATGGCTCTGTGAGCAAAATGACATGTGAGGTTGCATCTAGTACTTAGCAACTCTCCTGGAAGATGGCTAAGGAATGCTACACAGCTGAACCCTTAAGCTGGTTTCTTTAAAGTATACATCACAGACTTTCTGGTCTTAAAGACAAGGAAAAAAGCCCTATTTGCTTTGGTAAATTAGAGTGCAGAAATCAGACAGATGCAAAGGAGCCTAGCACCAACCCACTGATTTATGCAAAAATGTCTTGTTCTAATTTCTATGTTCTGGCAGATTATATAAAGAGAAGACAAGATTCTTGCCCTCAAAAAGCTTCAGTGTGGGGGCGCCTGGCTGGGTCAGTTGGTAGAGCATGCAACTCTCAATCACCAGTCCTGAGTTCAAACCCCATGTTGCGCAAGAAGCTTACTTAAAAAAAAGAAGAAAAGAAGAAGAAGAAGAAGAAAAGAAAAGCTTCAATATGTTAGGTGCTATGAGAAAGATATGACAATACTTTAGAAGCATAGAAGAGAGTATGTTGGGGAAGAGAAAACAGGCATCTTCCAGACAAAAAGGGAAGAAGAAGAAAAGGTGGCCAACCATAGTCACAGAGGCTTGCCCTGTGCAGAAAAGAAACCCAGAGTGTCTGGAATACAAGGCTCAGGTTTGAGAAATGAGGGCTACAGACCTGGAGTCAGGTCATCAACGGTGTTATAAACCACACGCACAGCACTATACCCAGTAAATATCGTAATACTGCAAAGTCCCTACCTGGGATAGCCCACAGCCCTGGAGAGAGACAAACCTGTCTGGCTATAACAGCCAGTTGCCATAGGTACCCTAGAACTACAGATTAAGGCTCTTTGCCTGTGCTCTGGAAAAAGGTGATTTAAAGCAGGGTTCTGGAGATGAGGCTTGAGTTGAACATGGAAGAATGAGCAAGCAAATCACAAAAAGTATAAGCCATGTAAAGGAGTTATTATTTTATCTTGAGGGTGCTGGGGGGGGCAGAACTTAGGGCTTTTAACCTGTGGAGAAGTGTGAATAATTGCCACTTTAGAATGCTCACACTAGCTGCTATAAGAATGGATTGGGGGATCCCTGGGTGGCGCAGCGGTTTAGCGCCTGCCTTTGGCCCAGGGCACGATCCTGGAGACCCGGGATCGAATCCCACGTCGGGCTCCCGGTGCATGGAGCCTGCTTTTCCCTCAGCCTATGTCACTGCCTCTCTCTCTCTCTCTCTCTCTGTGACTATCATAAATAAATTTTAAAAAAATTAAAAAAAAAAAGAATGGATTGGATATGGAGAGAGCTGGAAGCAGGGAAACTCTTGAGGTGATTGATATAGTACAGAAAAGAGATTGTGAGATCCTGAACAAAGACAGTGGCAGTTGGGCATGAAACAGAAGGAACGTGGCGGGAGGCATTTAGACTATGGAATGTGTCCGATGTGCTGACCAGCTGAATGCAGGGGATAGGGAAGAAGGGTATCACCCAAGACTCTGGCTATTCACTCAGAGGTGATGTTAAGTAAATGGGGCTGCAGAGGAAAAAAAGCAAATTTGCGGTAGTAGGAAGATAATTAAGTTCTGTTTGAGTTCATAAATATTCTAGCAGTACTTCCACTTCTTCCAGAATAATGTTCAGACTCCAGGGCTGCAGAGAAATCCCTTCTCAGTATGCTTCCCTCCAACCTTTCCAGCTTTGGCTCGTCCCACCCTCTTACAGCCAAAACCCCAGGCCTTCCTATGCCCAACACAACTTCCACCTTCCCTCTCTGACACCAGGGCCTATGCTCAAGCTTGCTCTCCGTCCTTTTTTGCAATGCTCTTCCCATTTTTGCCTGTTAAAATCCTACCAACCCTGTAGGCAGAGATTTCTTAAACTCAATGCAAAAAAGCACTAATCATAAAAGAAAACACTGAACTACTATACTACATTATAATTTAGAATTTCTGATTATCAAATGACACCAATGCAAGACTGAAGAGGCAAGCCACAGAGCTAGAAAAGATATTCATGAAGCCTGTATCAAAGAACTCCATATCCAAACTTCATAAAGAACTACAAATCAGTAAGAATAAGTAGACAAAAAGCCCAATTTAAAAAGTAGGGAAAAGACTTGAACAAGCACTTCACAAAAGAAAACATTGAAATAATTAAAAAGCATATGAAAAGGTGCTCAACATCAGAGACAATGTAAGAAAAGACTGTAAGAAGGTACCACATTTATAGCCAAAAGAGCTAAAGTTAGAAAGACCTCTAAGACCCTGGTTGTTTTTGGTTTTTTTTTTTTTAAGATTTTATTTATTTATTCATGAGAGACAGAGAGAAAGAGAGGCAGAGACAGGCAGAGGGAGAAGCAGGCTTTACGCAGGGAGCCTGACTGGGACTCAATCCTAGGTCTCCAGGATCATGTCCTGGGCTGAAGGCGGTGCTAAACCGCTGAGCCACCCGGGCTGCCCAAAGAACCTGTTTTGACAAGGATAAGAGTC
Organism: Vulpes lagopus; assembly: GCF_018345385.1. Classification (NCBI taxonomy): domain Eukaryota; kingdom Metazoa; phylum Chordata; class Mammalia; order Carnivora; family Canidae; genus Vulpes; species Vulpes lagopus. Next base: position 7,777,434 of record NC_054831.1, read on the forward strand.
AACTAGAATTTTCTTACATTGCAGGTGAAAGGGAAAATGATACAAACACTTTGGAAAACTGACATACTGTTGCTGATCATATGCATACTGTACAAGCCAGCCATTCCTCTCCTAGAAATAAGTGCAGTCTACAAAAAGAAACCTATAAGAATGCGCATTGCAGCTTTAACAAAAGCCAAAAACTGTTAACTGATAACATAAATACCCATCAATAGAATAGATAAATATTGCTAGATACACACAATGGAATACTAGTCAGTAATTAAAAGAAAAAAAAGCTACTGCTACATACAACATGGATGAATCTCACACACACACAAAAAAAACACACAACTGATGAAAAAAAGCCAGGCTCCTACTGTACATACTGTATGATTACATTTAAGTGAAATTCACAACAAAACTGATTTATGGTAATAGAAGTCAGAATAGTTCTCGGGATGGGAGGATGCAGTGCTGATTGGGAAGGGGCACAAGGGTGCCAGAAATGTTCTATATTTTGATTTGGGGGGTGGTGACACAGATGTATACATATGTAAAAACTGTGCCCTTCCTGCTTGTCATACCTCATGAACAAAAAAATTTTAAGATAAAGTTTAACAGGAAAAAAAAAATCCACCCATCGTTCAAATTCAAATGCCACCTCCTCCATCAAGTTTTGCCAGCTGGATCTGATCTTTCCATCAGAACATCTGTAGCATTCTGATGACCTTTCCTTTATGACATTTATTGCAGTTCATCTTGAATCTCAGCAGAGTCTCCTTTTTTTCCTAACTAGATGGTTATCTTCCTGGAGGCAGTGACAATGCCTTTTCACCCTTTACCGGAAACCTGAAAAGGCTCTTTGTTGAATTACATGGAAGGAAAAATTGGGTGGGTGCCCAGATGGGTGAAAGGGGGACGGGAAGAGGAAGGAAGGCCTCGGAAAAGAGACAGGAGATGTCCAAGGAAACCTTAGCTTACGCTACAATTTTACCTAGTTCCTGAAATCACATTAAATGTCACCTTGAGCAACAAATAACAAATCAAAACACTAAGTCCTTCCTAGACTGAAGATAAACAAACATCACACTCCTTCACTTACAGGAAATCCACCAAAATGAATGCTTACCTAACCTCTGGGTGTTTCAACCTGGATGGGGATACTTCACTAAGGAAAATAATAATCACACAGCCATGTTGCTAAAAATATCGCCACCTCAGTGTGGTGTAAACAGCCCAAACTGAGGGTCAGGGGACTTAGAGCCGAATTCTATAACTCTGTCCCAAGTTGCTGTAACCAGTGGACGATCGCTTCGCCTCTCTGGGGCCTCAGTTTCCTCGTATGTAAAACAACAGAGGGTGGTTTGGCAAATTCTCTTAATATCCCTTCCGGTAGGGAGAGTCTGAGTATACGATCCATATCTCTCCCAGCCCAACGCAGGAGCACACCAGAAACCCCTGCAAAACAAGTAAAAGGCGCCCCAGACCAACAAACAAGCACGATTTAAAGGAGTCATTTTCTCTTCCGTGGTTTAATCAAGTGTTTTTGTTTGTTGTTTGCAGCCTTACCATGATTTGCAGGAGATTTCTGAGTTCCATGTAAACAGATGTTACCTCTCTGTGGGCTGTCATCCTCTTCTGAGCGTTAAGGGGGTCTTCCCGCCCAGGTTCAAGTCTCCGAATTCAGAAACCCCCAAAGCTGAGGGAAGGTTTACGAATTTGCGCACACTGCGCGGCACACTGGAGTCTAAGTTACAGAGGAACAGGGTGCAGGGAATGCTGGGATTTGTAGTCCCCGGGCCTCTTTGTTGCGTGATGGGATCTGTGGTCTCCCGGGCACTCCTCTGGAATGCTGGGAAATGTAGTCTCTCTCACATCGCACAGTGCAACCCGCCGTCATTTCAGCGCCCTAGTGTGCCCCGCGGAGGGAGCGGGCCCCTCGAGCCTCTGCAGATCTGAAGCCAACCCTCCGCTGGGGCAAACTCTAGGCAACAAGACCTAAAGAAAAATTTGTCCTACGGGACTTCCCGGGGAGGGCCCTTCCCACTGACGCTCGTCGTCCCCCGGCGAAGCCGCTGAATGTTTCTATTGGCTGCTCGGGATGCCAATCGGCGAAGAGGGCTTTCCATTGGCTTTGGGGCGGGCGCTCCGAGGCTAGGGGGAAGGAGAAGGGATCAGGAGCGGGAGCTGAGGGGAGGGAGAGGCCGGTCCGCGTCTGGCCGCTGCCGCTGCTCGCCCGAGGTCTCCAGGCCGCGCTGCGGCTCCGTCCTCGGTTCCTGGGCACCGTCTGCGAGGCTCCGCCGGGCCAGCGTGGGAGAGCCGCGGGCGGCGGCCGCCGCATCATGTCAGCCAAGGACGAGAGGGCCAGGGAGATCCTGAAGGGCTTCAAACTGTATCCGCCCGGGAGTGGGGCGGGGCGGGGCCGGGAGGACTCGGGGGGCGGCCGCTCGCGGAGGAGACGGGCCGGGGGCGGGGGCCGCGCCTGCTGGGCTCGGGACGGGAGCGCGGCGGGAGGGGACGGAGGGGACCGAGGGGACGGCGTCCCGGTCCCCCCGGCGGGACCGGGTGCTGGAGGCGGGGCAGGGGGCGTCCTGAGGGAGGAAGGAGACGTTGCCGGGAGCGGGGGCTGGAGTGGAGGAGCCCCTCACCGAGTTGGGCTGGGAGACGCGGCGGGCGTCGGGAACGCGTGGCGGTGAGGCCGGCGTGGGTCCGAGCCTCGGCCCGCGCCAGAGGCCGGAAGGGGGGCTGCGGCCCGCAGGGAGGGCCGAGGGGCGCGGGGGGCTGGCCTCGCAGCCCTGCAGCCCGTTTGGCGGGAAGGCCCCGGGGGAGCAGGGAAAAGTGACTCGGAGCGAGTGACCTTGGGTGGGACAAATGCAAATGCTTGTGCTGAACTCTCCCGGGTTCCCCCGTCCCCCCCTCCACGCCACCCCCTCCTGTTTCCACAACTTCTCTGCCTCACTTGTGGCTCCTTCCAGGGCTGGAGCAGAGAGGAAGGTGGGCCAAGAGAAGCCCGGGATCCACCTCATCTTAACACTCTCTTGGCCTTGTGAGGCACTGGATGGTGGCAGCTTCTCTCTCAGCCTTTCACTTTTCTGTCCAGCGAAGTGAGGACCCTGCACTCGAGCGTGAGATGCCTTGAGGTGTTTTGGTTTTGCACCGGGACTCCTGGCAAAGGTATCTGCGCGCTCGCGTTTGTGAGGTTCACGCGGAGACCAGGTGGAGCTGTCCAGCAATTATTTGATTACTTTGGGGACACGGTAGGATTTAGCAGGATCTAGAAATCATTGCCCCAGGCCTGGCCTGTTGTGGTGCCGCTTGTGCAGCCTTCTTTCTCTCTCTAACGTATTAGGAAGCCTCGTGTTTAAATGGAGTGACGGTCTGTGACCATAGGATGCGGATGAAAAATAGGCAAACCTGGACATTCCAATTTCACATTTTCCTGCTGAGCTTAAATCTCTTTTTACATCCCGTGCGTACAAAATGGAACGTTCTCAAATTCTTCTCTCCGTGAAGTTGTGGTCATCACTTTAGGTCTCCCCAACCCAAAGGAGATTTAGTGAAGCACTGTTCTCTGAGCTGCCTGTGTGTTTTCACGATGCCCATTTCACCGCTGGAAATTTTAATTGCTTTTCACAGTCAGAAAGCAAGTTGGTAGTAAATTTTAGAACCCAAAATGCAACAACAACAACAACAACAAAAAAGTTACAGGACATTTTAGATATACAAATGAAAAGTTTCAAATGGAAGCTGATCTGCTATGCTTCTTTTGAAAAAAACGGAAGGCATTATACACTAGGCATAAGGTCATTCGTGGTAAAGTTTAGTAACAGCCTCTTTTTATAGCTTCGTGTACCTTTCAGTGTCTGTTTTCATAATGGCACCTATAAGTAAATAGGGATGGCTGAAGTCTTAGAAAAGCTGTGACATGGATTTTATTTTTCCCCTAAGTAATTTGTATTGTTAGTTACATGTATACTGTAGATAGTAAAATCGGAGACTGGGGAATTGAGAGATTTCAGAAGCAACGTTTTTGGTCCAATTGGAATTAACATACTGCTGAAAACAAGAAAGAATCTTTTTAATGGTTTTCAGACAAAGAAACTTCTTACCTCAGTCTGGGCTCTTAAAGCTGTTGAGAAAGAGGCTAAGGGACACATGTGGAAAAGAGTAGAAATCATCATCAGGTGAATTAACCAGTTCAATGATGACGTTAGTGTATTAAGAAACAGGCTTTCAGAGAAGGTTTGACCTGAGCTGATTAAATCTCAAGGGAAGCAGCCGCATAAAAAAGTTAGCATGGAGCAAGAGGATGCTCATCCTCTGGTAGCTTTTATTGACATCTGAGGATTAAAAGAGAAAGGAAAGGAGTTCTAGAATTTGCTACTACCTTCAGGAAAACACAATCTTTTAGTAAAACAAACTGCTTATTGTCACCTTTTTTATTGGGTAAATTGTTTTTCTGAACTTTCATTGAATCTGTTTCTGTAAGAGTTTTTTTCTCCCAAAAGAAAGCACCATTATAGTCTCCTACCAGCGATGTTGACAGTGCTCAGTTACACATTGACTCTGTCTTTTATATTTTTGCCAATTTAGACAAGTGATACCTTATTTTAATTTGTATTTCCCTGGATATCTAGATCGCTGGACAGGTAATAGAGCATAGTGGTTAAGAAGAATTCTGGACTGTAGAGCTGTTCTGTGTTGGAATCCCAGCCCTACACTCTTGGTTGTCCCTGAGCAACTCATTTAACCTCAGCCTCAATTTCCTCATCTGTAAATGGGGTTAAAAATAGTACTTATCTCATAGGGTTGTTATGAAGATTGAATGAGTTGATAACTGAAGCATTCAGAAAAGCACCTGATGCCTAGTAAACATTATGTATTAGCTCTTATTATTGTTAGAGAAGTTGCAAAATCTTCTGTTTGGCAGTTCCTTTTCTGTGAATCGCTTGTTGATTTTGTTTTTTGCCCATTTTACTATTGAATTTTTTACTTACTGGTTTGTGTGTGTGTTTTAATATCATTTGCCTGTTCTGTATGTTGCACATATTTTCCATCAATATATTGTTCATCTCCTTTTTAGTTGAACAAATTTTATTTATTTATTTATCAATTTGTTTGTTTATTTATTTATTTATTTATTTTTAAGGATGTTATTTTGAGAGAGAGCATGAGCATGAGGGAAGGCCAGAGGGAGAGGGGCTTCATCCCAGGACTCTGAAGACAGATGCTTAACTGACTGAGTCACCCAGGCCCCCCTGTTGAACAAATTTTAAATTATCATTTCAAATTCATCAGCATTTTCCATATGGCTTCTGCATTTTGTGTCTTCTTTTTTTTTTGAGAGAGAGAGAGAGAGAGAGCACATGGGCATGCACATTCTCCACACACACGGAATCAGGTGGAGAGGCAGAGAGAGGGAGAGGGAGAGGGAGAGAATCTCAAGCAGACTGGCTGATGCGAAGCACAAGATGGAGCTCAGTACCACCTTGAGATCATGACCTTAGCCAAAATCAAGAGTCCCCGATGCTAAAGCAACTGAGCCACCCAGGTACTCCTATATTTTGTGTCTTAAGAAGACCTTCCTGACCTTGGGCAAGTCCCTCAACTCTCTTTCCATCCATTTCTTTAATATTCAAATGGATAAAAATCATAGTATCTACTACATAGGTTTGCAATACAGATTAAATGAATTGTTATAACTAAATAAAACTAGACCTTCCTTATCCTAAAATTAAATATTCTATGTTTTCATTTCCACCTGAAATGTTTTTACACAAATGATATGTGGTAGAATCTAACTTCTTGTGCTGTTTTAAAATGGTATTTGGGGCAGCTCTGGTGGCTTAGCAGTTTAGCGCTGCCTTCAGCCCAGGGCGTGATCCTGGAGACTGGAGATCGAGTCCCACATCAGGCTCCTTGCATGGGCCCTGCTTCTCTCTCTCTCTCTCTCCCCCCATCTCTAATAAATAAATAAAATCTTTTTAAAAATAAAATGGTATTTATTTTTTTCTGTTACATACGCTAGCCACCCAGAAATGACCTTTAAAAATCTTATTTATTGGGATCCCTGGGTGGCGCAGCGGTTTGGCGCCTGCCTTTGGCCCAGGGCGCGATCCTCGAGACCCGGGATCGAATCCCACGTTGGGCTCCCAGTGCATGGAGCCTGCTTCTCCCTCTGCCTGTGTCTCTGCCTCTCTCTCTCTCTCTCTCTCTCTCTCTCTCTCTGTGTGACTATCATAAATAAATAATAAAAAAAAATTAAAAAAAAAATAAAAATCTTATTTATTCATGAGAGACACAGAGAGAGAGGCAGAGACACAGACAGAGGGAGAAGCAGGCTCCATGCAGGGAGCCCAATGTGGGACTCGATGGCGAAACTCCGGGATCACGCACTGAGCCGAAGGCAGATGCTTAACCACCGAGCCACCCAGGCGTCCCACCTTTTTGATATTTTTAAATGTAATCTTCCAGTAAAGCTAATGTAATGTATTTGCTTTTATAAAAATTGAATCATAAGCATTATTTCTTATTTTTTCCCTTAATAAGTTTACCATATTCATAATTTCCAAAGATAATTACTTTTCATTGCTTTCCATGACATAGATTTGTCACAGTCCTCTTACACAGTATTCTAGTGTAGTCTGTATAATGCACTGTTTTGCCTATTCTAGTGTAGTCTGTATAATGCACTGTTTTGCCTATTTGCTCTTCCTCACCACAAATACAGTTGACGCTTGAACAAAACTGGTTTACATACCGGTCCACTGACAAGAATTTTTTCAGTAACTACAGTATAGAGTATTGTTTTACAGTATTGTAAATATGTTTTCTCTCATGATTTTCTTAATAACATTTTTCCTCCAACTTATTTTATTGTAAGAATATGGTACATAGGGCAGCCCGGTGGCTCAGCAGTTTAGCGCAGACTTCAGCCCAGGGCGTGATCTTGGAGACCCGGGATGGAGTCCCACGTCGGGCTCCTTACATGGGGCCTGCTTCTCCCTTTGCCTGTGTCTCTGCGTCTCTCTCTCTCTCTCTCTCTCTCTCTGTCTGTCTCTCATGAATAAATAGATAAAAATCTTTAAAACAAAAAAAAGAATATGGTACATATATAAAATACAGGTTAATTGACTTTATATTAGTAAGTCTAGTCATCAATGGGTTATTAGTAAATAAGTTTTGGAGAAGTAAAAAATTAGACACTGATTTTCAACTATGAGAATAGTTTTATTAATATATACATATTTACAGCTATATACAGCTTTATTAATATCAAGAAACTGCAGGCTACCATAAGAAAAACTATGCTTTTATAATTTTATTATTTTTACTCCATCTGGGATTCTTGAGTCTAAGGTGTGAAGTAGTGATTTAACTTTTTCTCTGATGATTAGCTAATTGCCCCTATTTACTTATACTGCAGAAGTTAATATAATATCTAGAAAATAAAGAACTGCCTACAGGGGCCCCTGACTGGCTCAGTTGGTAGAACATGTGGCTCTTAATCTCAGGGTTGTGAGTTCGAGCCCCATGTTGAATGTAGAGATTTCTTAAAATCTTTAAGGAGTGCCTGGGTGACTTAGTCAGTTAAGCATCAACTCTTGATTTTGGCTCAGGTCTTGATCTCAGAGTCATGAGATGAAGCTCCATGTCTGCTTAAGATTCTGCCTCTCTCTCTCTCTCTCTCTCTCTCTTTCTCTCAAATAAGTAAAATCTTTTAAAAATAAAAATAAATGACTGCCTACAAATCCATAAAATAAACATTTGACTCAAAATGGACAAAGGATGTGAACAAAGAGTTCAGAGAAGAAAACTACAAATAGCCAATGAATAAACTTAAGAGATATTCAACCTTAATAGACTCTTTTTTTTCCCAATTAATTGACAAAAATTTTAAAGGTTGATAATAGGTGTCCCTGGTTGGCTAAGTCAGTAGAACATGTGACTCTTGATTTGAGGTTGTGAATTCCAGCCCCAAATGGGGCTTGAGCCTACTATAAATAAATCAATCAATAAAAATCGATTGATAATATTCAGTATTGGCAGCTGTTTGGGGGAAAGGGACACTTCACTTGCTGTGTGTGAATAGGTTTTATGGAGAACGTTTATGTATAACTGCAGCAGAGCATAGAGCAGTAGTTAAGAGTGCAGTGGTTGGGATCCCTGGGTGGCGCAGCGGTTTGGCGCCTGCCTTTGGCCCAGGGCGCGATCCTGGAGACCTGGGATCGAATCCCACATCAGGCTCCCGGAGCATGGAGCCTGCTTCTCCCTCTGCCTGTGTCTCTGCCTCTCTCTCTTTCTCTCTGTATGACTATCATAAATAAAATAAAATAAAATTAAATTAAAAAAAAAAGAGTGCAGTGGTTAAGAGTATGGACTCTGGGTTCGAACTTAGCGCCTCTACCATTGTTATCCTAGACAGAACATTCAAACTCTAAACCTCAGTGGCCATATAATTTCCTCAGAGTGTTTATGAGAATTACATGAGACTGCATGTAAAACCTGGCCCATAGTAAATAATAAATGTTAGCTATGTTATTATTTGTTTTATTAGTAATTTATAACATTATAACAATAACAGTGGTGGTAATATTGCTGCAAAGCCAGTTTTTTTCTGAGGTAAACCAGGGCCTTCGTACTGTTGTATTGTCTTACTGAGAAACTATAATACTTCTGTTTTGCCTCTTTGAGGAAGTGATTTAATTAATAAGCACTGATGTATGCCTAGTGTTTATCTTGTTTCTTAGGAACTAATTACATTTCAATTTATGACAACTTATCAGAAAAGAAACTAGTTTGGCTCAGAATGTTTCTAAAAGTACCTTTTATGTGTTCTTGCATTCCCTTTCCATAGTTTGGTCCTGGATCCCCCATATGCTCTTTCTCATAGCACCTTGATCTTTAACTTTACTTCCAGTCCAAAATAGTTGGCTTTAAATCTTCTGTTCACTTAGATTTCCTTATTAAAAATAGTAGACTGTTGAACTTTTCTTGAATGTCAGTATTCTTTAATAGATGCTTTGGCCAAGTATTAAAAATGAGTTTGAGGTTTATGATTTTCTAAAATACAGTTTTTGTTTATCAACTCAAACTCTAGCAAAGCAGTCAAAACACAACACTCATAAAGCCAATGAACACTGTTGATCACAGATTGTACAGTAATAAACTTCGTGTAGATTGTGTTTGGTAGTGTGTTTTCCAGGATGAGAAGTTATTATTGTTATCCTGAATGTATTAAATGAAGGGATGTCCTATTTATCATGTTATTTAGGATTTTTTTTTAAATTTAAGATCTTTATTTTTATTTTACCTTATTTTTTTAAAGATTTTATTTATTTATTCATGAGAGACACACAGAGCGAGAGATAGAGACACAGGCAGAGGGAGAAGCAGGCTCCATGCAGGGAGCCCAACGTGGGACTTGATCCAGGGTCTCCAGTATCACACCCTAGGCCAAAGGCGGCGCTAAACCACTGAGCCACCCAGGCTGCCCGTTAATTTAAGATCTTTAAATGGGCATTCCTGCTTTCACGTTTTGGGGACGAGTTTGGAATATAATTAGATACAGTCTTCTTCAGATCTTCTAAATTTCTTTCAGGATTCTGTATATGGTTTATAGTGAAACATTATAGTAACTTCTGGAGAAATGGAACAGAACATGGTAAGACTCCCATGAAAAATTCTGTCTATATCGTCACCGTATTTGATAAAGGACTAGCAGTGGTGCTGAGGTTTGGCAGTTCTAGATTCTTTTCTTTTTTTTTTTTTAAGATTTTATTTATTCATGAGAGACACACAGAGAGAGGCAGAGACACAGGCAGATGGGAGAAGCAGGCTCCATGCAGGGAGCCTGACTTGGGACTCGATCCTGGGTTTCCAGGATCACACCCTGGGCTGAAGGTGGCGCAGAACTGCTGAGCCACCCGGCTGCCCCAGTTCTAGGTTCTTACTAAGCTTGACCTCCCTTTAGATTCACAGGCCTCCCTTGTCAGAACTCTGCATCCTCAAATCCCTATGACAGAGGACTTGACTTCTAAATGTATAGACCTATCTCTATTCCTGAGCTTTAACATCGTTGAAAGGTAGTTTTGTGGGGTTTTTAAAATTTTGTTTATTTGTGAGAGAAACAGAGAGAGAGGCAGAGACACAGGAAGGAGGAGAAGCAGGCTTCGTGCAGAGAGCTTGATGTAGGACTCGATCCCAGACCTCTGGGATCACACCCTGAGCCAAAGGCAGACACTCAACTGCTGAGCCACCCAGGCTTCCCTGAAAGGTAGTGTAAAGGCCATCTAGAATAATCTTGTGGTTCCAACCATTACTTGAATACTAAAAACTCAAATTTTCAAGATTTTAAGAGTACCATTCTTTTTTTTCTTTTTTTCTTTTTTTTTTTTTTTTTGCTTTTAACTTGATAATTTTGAGACCGAGAGGAAAAGCAAGTGTATTTTCTTACAGTCTAATATCCATAAAGATCTCAGTGATTGGCAAAGAAGTTAACAGTCCCACACATAAGGAACTTGTTTGATCTTCAATGAGGAGGTCATGGCTAAGTGCAGCTAGTCCAAAGGAGAGGCACTGGAAACTCAGGCATACAATAGTCCGAAAATGGTTAATGTTTGACCTGAAGAGGAAGAATTTTTTTTTTTTTTTTTTTTTATGATAGTCACAGAGAGAGAGAGAGGCAGAGACACAGGCAGAGGGAGAAGCAGGCTCCATGCACCGGGAGCCTGATGTGGGATTCGATCCCGGGTCTCCAGGACCGCGCCCTGGGCCAAAGGCAGGCGCCAAACCCCTGCACCTCCCAGGGATCCCGAAGAGGAAGAATTAAGCAAGGGTTGTCATGTGAGTGTTCTCTGCTAAAGTTTAAAAAACTGTTCTAAAGAGAAAGAATTAAATACATTCTATGTGGCTCTCAGAGAAGTACGAAACTCAAGGGTAGACGTTCTAGGGGACAAAGTTTATTTAGCCCATTTTCTAAGAATTAGAGTTACCTGAAGAAAAAAAAAATCTTCCAGAAAGTATTTTAAGCAGCAAGCGGATGCACCTGTCCATCAAGAGTATTTCAGAGGGAAATTAGGTGTGCAGCAGATAAGGTGTTAGAGTAGATAATCTCCAGAAGGACTCAAATCCTTTTCCAACACAATTCTTTGATTCAGTGACAATCATTCTTAATTGACAAGAATTCTTTTAGCAAGTGTTTTATTCAGATATGTACTACACCTAAAATAGGCAAAACATTTTTTGTAATTTGATGTAATTAAAAGCAAGACATCAATTCCATTTTTTTAGACAACTGTTTAAGATTCTTAGATACTCACTATTGATGAAGCATTCTGTTTCGTGCATTGTAGATCCACTGCTTCAGAGTCATGAGAGCAATTATTGTCTCTGAATTTAGATAAAGCCTAAAAAACTAAACTGATAACTCTAATAACACTTTAAATATAGCCACAAGAAGAAAAGAGATGGCCTAATAATATGACATCCCTATAGTCTTTTTCAGTTTTTCTCCTTTTTTTTAATTTGTATTTATTTATGATAGTCACACAGAGAGAGAGAGGCAGAGACTCAGGCAGAGGGAGAAGCAGACTCCACGCAGGGAGCCCATTGTGGGACTTGATCCTGGGTCTCCAGGATCACCCCCTGGGCCGAAGGCGGGGCTAAACCGCTGAGCCACCCAGGCTGCCCAGAGAGCAAGGTTTAGCTTAGAATTAGAGTTACTTGAAAAAGCCATTTCCCAAAATTTTTAGCAGCATGTATTAGTATGTTGGAGCTCCTATACCAAAATACCACAGACTAGGTAACTTAGACAGTAGACATTTATTTTTCAATAGTTCAAAGGCTGGAAAGTCCAATAACAAGATGCTGGTCTGATTTGGTTCCTGGAGGTGACTCTGTTCCTGTCTTGCAGATGGCCACCTCCCCATGTCCTCACATGACAATTAGAAAATAGATTGGCAAATTGTAGGAGAGTCATAACTGTGCCATGTGTGGCACTGCTACTCCAGTGACAGTTCTGCTTGGAAAGGATGGTTTGTGGACAGGTTGTGGCTAAATTTAAGATTTTTTTTTTAAAGAAACAATCTGAGAATCTAACCTGGTCACTTTCATCAAATAGAGGTGAGAAATTTAACTGTAAGCCTTTGCTTTTGAGGCATCTGTACAGAGTAAAGGCAAAGGAGCTCTGGCCTTTTGCTGCCACTTACTAGCTATTCATTCAGATACTTGTTAGCAGGATGTGCAAGTGCCAGGTAAACTGAAAACCCAATACAGGGATGCCTGGGTGGCTCAGTGGTTGAGCATCTGCCTTTGGCTGAGGGCCTGATCCCAGGATCCGGGATCGGGTTCCTTGCTTGGAGCCGGCTTCTCCCTCTACCTATGTCTCTGCCTAACTCTCTCTCTTTCTCTCCCTGTCTCTCTTTCTCTCTCATGAATAAATAAATAAGATCTTTAAAAAAAATACAAAATGATAAACCAGTTTTCATATCCAAAAGACTGTTATTGTATAAGGGAGAGAGAAAGAGACCATAACAATCAGAACACACTGTGATAAGTGCCTAAGTAGCATAATGTGCTTTGGAACCTCAGAGGAAGAATGACTACTGCTGGAGGTGTTATGGAAGATTTCAGAATTGTCATTGGAAAAGGATCTTGAGAGGTGATGAGTAGGTGTTGAGTAGTTTAATTTTCAAGACACTGGAGAGTCAAAGAGGAAGGAAAATGACATGAAACATGTAGGAAGAAAGTATTTTGAGGGGATTTGGGATCAAGAATGAGGAGGATGGAGGGTCAAAAGCAAGTCCGTGGAGTTGTTGGAAATTCTGTTCATTCACTGAATTTTTGTATTGAGAGTCCCTACCTTATAGATCGTTGATCTTTTTGAGAGTAGCCAACACTTGAGGAAACAAGTATAATATGCCAGGATTAGAAAATGAGTAATAGGGATCCCTGGGTGGCGCAGCGGTTTGCCTGCCTTTGGCCCAGGGCGCGATCCTGGAGACCCGGGATCGAATCCCACATCGGGCTCCCGGTGCATGGAGCCTGCTTCTCCCTCTGCCTGTGTCTCTGCCTCTCTCTCTCTCTCTGTGACTATCATAAATAAATAAATAAATTTGAAAAAAAATGTTTAAAAAAAAAAAAAAGAAAATGAGTAATAGATGAGGAAATAAAGTTACCAAGAATCGCTTACTTTTTCAAGAAATCTGGTGATCTAGGAAAGCAGGGATCAGTGAAATAGCTTGAGTAGGTAGAGAGATCTTTATTAAAGAATGAAAATCACTGGGGTGTCTGGCTGGCTCACTCAGTGGGTTGTATGACTCTTAATGTTGGGATTATGAGTTTGAGCCCCATGTTGGGCATAGAGATTGCTTAATTTAAAAGAAAGAATGAAAATCACATATTTAAGCTATTGACTTTGTGCAAGTTGCTTAACATCTGTAAAACAAGGAAAATGCTTGCATTGTCTCCTTTACAGAGAGATTCTGAAATTTGAGTGAAATAGTATATGCCAACTCACTTTAAAAACCATAACTCTACAAATGTATTGTGCTTACTAGCATTATTTCAATTATTTATCTTTATTTTAAAGTTCAGGGTTGCTTTCTATTTTGCAAATTTATAGGCTTCATGTTCCAGGGTATTGATAAAGCCAGAGTTTTAGTGGTTTTTTACTCCAGCTTACACATCTGAAGCCTTTTTTCACAATGCTGGGAAGTAGTAGCTGTTGGAGTGATAGCAAAGGAAGCCTTCTACATGAAAACACATGTCCCATTTGAAAACCAAAATCATCTCCAGGTTTGCTTTTTTTTTTTTTTTTTAAGAGGATTCTAACTTGAAGAAGTTGATTTCCATCTCAGTGCTGTAGCATTTTTTAAAACTAGGTAAAATGCACAGATATCTGAATGTGGCATTTGATAGGATTCCAAACAATATCCCGATGCCTCCAAATAACATAAGAAATAGTGACTGAAAAAAAAAAAAAAAAGAAATAGTGACTGATGCATTTAGGAACACATCCTTGGGGAAGGGCCTTGTATTATCTCTATGGCTATGATCTGGCTTGTTTCTGACCAGTTTCAGGCACATAATTATACACGTCAGTAGAGTAACAGACCTATGAGAAGAAAAAAGATTTCATTTGACTTTGCTGGTGAGAAGACCGTGTAAAGTTTCAAATAGTGATCTTTTTCTCATTACTAAATTACTTGCCTTCACTGTTTCCCAGGCCAGTTTGAATTTTGATTGTATGCTTTCCAGGCACAGTGCCTTTGCCAGGGCCAGAGTATTATTTCACAGGGGTATCACCACTGGTTACAGTGCTGCATCTAATGTTTCAAAGATACTAAACCCTGGTTTCTCAGGGATCCATTTGTATTTTCTCACCTCATCCCCCATAAATAGGAAAAATACCACAGAGAAAATCACTAGGCGATTATTGGGCAGAGAAAGATGTGTTAGCTTCCATGAATTAGAATTGGTTCTCAAGAATGAGGATTCACACGGGATGCTCTGTATAACCAGTGCTAGTACAGGAAAAGCCTAGAAGGAGGGCTTTGAAAGAAATGATATTTCAGAATTAAAGAAGGTTTTGAGGTGCCTTGGTTGGCTCAGCCAGTAGAGCACACGACTCTGAACCTCAGTGTTGCGAGTTCAAGCCCCATGTTGGGTGTAGAGAGTACTTAAAAATTAGGGACAGCTGGGTGGCTCAGCGGTTGGGCGCCTGCCTTTGGCTCAGGTTGTGATCCCCGGATCCGGGATCGAGTTCCGCATCGGGCTCCCTGCATGGAGCCTGCTTCTCCCTCTGCCTATGTCTCTGCCTCTCCTCTCAATCTGTGTCTCTCATGAATAAATAAATAAATCTTTATTTTAAAAAGTTAAATTTTTTTTTTAAATGAAGGCAGGAGTAAGAAAAGGAAATGAGTTCAGAAAGTGAGAAAGGAGGAGAGAGTTTGAGAGGGGAGAGATCATAAAAGCAGTGTGTTAAAAGAGAGCCAGAAGAAGAAAAAGAAAAGGCCACAACCCAAAACTAGGAAAGCAGAGCAAAGAAAGGCATTCCTTAAAAAAAAAAAAAGAAAAGAAAAGGCATTCCTGTGATGAAAATGCGTAGGATACCACCAAATAGAGACTCCCTTTGTTTATTGCTAGTCATTACAGCTGCTTCCAGGGGAGGAATGAGAAGAGAGGTTTTTCTTCATGCCTGTGACCTTGATGTTAATGCTTTGCCTCCTATTGCTCTGGTCTGCCTCGATAGACATTAGCATATATCAGTATGTGCTGAGTCAGCCACTTTGCCTGGAAATTCTACTTACCTTGAAATTCCTCAAACTATAGGTAATGAACCGCATGCCCATATATAATTTACAGATACGCTGCCAAGTCATGAATTCAACTTAATGTAGAATGGGCTTTTAAATTCTAATGTGTTTTTACCGGCAATTTGGCTGACTGACTTAGCTGTTCTCCTTAGGGAGAATGGGGGTGGGTGGGTGGGTTGGTTGGTTGGTTGGTTGGTTGAGTTTGCCAAGCTCCAGTTCTAAGTTGCCCTTTCCACAGCCGTCTGAATCCTGAATGAGCAGTTCTCCATGTTTGGCTCCTGGACACTCTTCAATGAGCTTTCCTTTCTGGTTGCTCAGCCTGAGATGGAGAATTCTAGTCAAACCCCCTGACTTCTCTCTGATACTCATTGTGGTTCAACACACATTTGAGTGTCAGTTATGTGCAGAGCACTGAGAAGGGATAAAAATAATGTGCCAATGGAATTTGACTTGCAAATTTGTCTTCTGTTCTTATAAGTACTTCGAATGCAGGGGTACACAAATCTATAAGTACACTGAGGAGGGATCAGATAGCTTTGCCTCACGGTGTATCAGGGACCACAATTAGATAGGAGGTTGAGGGCAGCCCCAGTGGCCCAGCAGTTTAGTGCCACCTTCAGCCCGGGGTGTGATCCTGGAGACCCGGGATCGAGTCCACATCAGGCTCCCTACATGGAGCCTGCTTCTCCCTCTGCCTGTGTCTCTGCCTCTGTGTGTGTGTGTCTGTCTGTCTGTCTGTCATGAATAAATAAATAAAATCTTTAAAAAAGAAAAAAGAAAAGAAAAGAAAGGAGGTTGACATGGCTTTTAGGGAGCATCCTGGGAGTGGGATACATGTTCTAGGCAGAGTAGAGCAGTGTGTTCTAACCACTGAAGCACAAGAATATACCATCTTTGGGAAATGCAGTAACTAGGCATGGTTGGAGGATAGGTACCTCTAGGGACTGGAGTAGAACGTGATTTTTACTTTTATTTTTTATTTATTTATTTATTTATTTATGATAGTCATACAGAAAGAATGAGAGAGGCAGAGACACAGGCAGAGGGAGAAGCAGGCTCCACACACCGGGAGCCCGACGTGGGATTCGATCCCAGGTCTCCAGGATCGCGCCCTGGGCCAAAGGCAGGCACTAAACCACTGCGCCACCCAGGGATCCCCTAGAACGTGATTTTTAAGAATGCAATGGATGGCAGAGACTAGACTCAGTGTCTTTCTTCCTCCCACAAGCCTTAATTTACCCTCTTGACTTCATTACCCCAGGCATATAGCACACATAGCACTCCTGGTTGCCTGTTGAGTTGCTGTTCTTTATCAAACTGTCCTTTCTACTTGCTTGATACTACCTTCATATCTCACCCTTTTCTGTTCTTTTTTTCACCTATTATTAACTCAGAACCACCCCCCTTTTTAAAAAAAAAAAAAAAATCAACATTCCTCAAACCTGTTTACAAAGCCTGAACTTTAATATGTCCCTCAGAAATATGTAGGTCTGAAAATGGAAGGACTTTTTTTTTTGGACATTCATATAGGATTATACTGAGACCTATCAAGATTATACTGAGACCGTATCAAGACCAGAGGTCTTATCTTTCAATCTAGAACAATGCACTTGAACTATCACTGGTAAAGATCCAGGTTTTTACTTCTAGTCCTTCACAGACCAGTATTTTCATAAAATAAATAAAATGACATACAAAATAAAAACCAAAAAGTTTTATGAAAATCCACAAATTACTCTGCTTAATTGCTATTAAGGTTTTTAAATACCTGTCACAAACTGGTAACACAATTCACAAACCAGCACCACTCGTCTGTGGATCACATTTTTGGCAACACTACTATAAAATCCTCAATACAGCTTGTGCCTGATACACAGTAGAACTTCAATGAATGAGATGGTTAACGTGACTATACCAGAAAACGGGGGAAATGAATGATAGTAGTACCTCTCTTTGGAGGCTTGGGGCGGGGGTGGTGGCGGGGAATGATAAAGGGAAAAGGAGTACTATAATAACATTACTCCCCCATGACACAGACTTTTCCTCATCACTGTCTCTAAACATCACTCCTTTGGCTCTTTAGTGAGCCAGATATATATTAGTAAATCATTCATGTAGATTTCTGAGAAATGATAGTTTTGATCTTGCTGATTATGCAAAACTTAATGTCTGCAGAAAGATCAACTTGTGTCTCAGAACTAGGTTTCATGAGCAAATCTAGTTTGGCTAGGATTGATTTCAAATACTAACACCTGTGATGCCTGGGTGGCTTAGCAATTGAGTGCCTGCCTTTGGCCCAGGGCATGATCCTGGAGTCCTGGAATCGAGTCCCATGTCGTGCTCCCTCATGGAGCCTGCTTCTCTCTCTGCCTGTGTCTCTCCCTCTGTGTGTGTGTGTGTGTGTGTGTCTCTCTCATGAATAAATAAATGAAAATCTTTATTTAAAAAAATAACTAACCCCCCCCTTCAAATCAAAGCATTTCTTCATGTCATAATATGAACCCTACTGCCAAATGCATCCCCTGCCTGAGACTTTCTCATTTCCTTCCGTATCTTCTGAATAGGGTAAGAAGCTTTATCAAAACTTTGTGACAAATTAACCTTCTGTATCAATTAACATAATCTTAGATTGCTTGCAACACTGCAGATTTTCAGTTCTTCAAAGCAAATTGTAAGGTCTTGAATCCCCTTCAAATAAGGATTCATGGTATCATTTGGAAACTAGAAAAGCAGTTCTTTTTTTTTTTTTTTTTTTTTTTAAGATTTTATCTATTCATGAGAGACACACAGAGAGAGGCAGAGACACAGGCAGAGGGAGAAGCAGGCTCCATGCAGGGAGCCCGACATGGGTCGGGATCCCAGGACTCCAGGATCACGACCTGAGCCAAAGGCAGGCAGGCGTTCAACTGCTGAGCCACCCTGGCATCCCAGGTCTACCTTTAAATATGCAGATACATAGGATATCATGTGAAGGATATCATTATTTTGAAATATTTAAACTCAAATAATATTTGAATGTAATTTATAGGGAAGTTTTATTACCATAAATGAAATGTTTCCATTGTGGATCAGTACGGCATCAGTAACTCAGTACATCATCCTCATTCTCTGCTGACCATACCCTAGGAGAACATTGTTAGAAAGCCAGAAAGACCACTTCCATGGCATATTTGGGGATCTGGCTGCCTTTCTCGCTGTATTAATCAGTTCCCTTAGCTCTTCTAGCTCTGGAGATCTGTCCTCATATATCCTGGACCTTCTTCTAGCTCTGGAGATCTGTCCTCATATATCCTGGACCTTGCAGCTGCCTAAAGCCACTGCCTAAGAGTATGTAGTGTGGACAGATCTCTATCTGAATGCTAGCTATGTTACTTACTAGTTGTGGATTGCTGAGAAAGGTATTTAACTTTTGAGAGCACCACTGTTTTATGTGGGTGTCAGTATTGAATAAGATTGAAAAATTAAAAAGAGCTCTTATGGCAGTGTTTGGTATAAATTTTAACCTATGTCTTTCTTTGAGGACTAGCTTTAAGCAATGAATGTGGCCAGCTGCCAGATAAGGCTGGATATACTGTTTACCTTTTTCCTAGCCTTTTGCTGTCAGCAATTACTAAATTAAACAAGACTGTTAGGAAGCTAGCTCAAAGAAATGCAAAAGAGTTAGGACTTTGCATTAGTAATGAACCACTAAGAATTATTGACCTTAGGGCACCTGGCTGGCTCAGTAGAGCATGTGACTCTTAATCTCTGGGTGGTGAATTCGATCCTTCTATCGGGTGCAGAAATTACTTAAATAAAACTTAACCCCCCCCCAAAAAAAAATTATTGACCTTTTCAGATATCGTTAGACTGACACAGTGAGGTTTCCCTTAGCCTTTGGAGACTTTAGAGAAACTCAGAAGAGAGATCAGAACCTCAGTCTTAGACTGATCTGTTTTGCCAATCTTGACTAGACTGGATTGTCTGGCCACACCCCTTGTCATTTGAATGTGGAAGAGGCCAACCCTCAGCTGGTACTAGATCTGTTACCTGGACATTGTTGTGGCTATAATCAATTTTATACAGTTTGATATGGTTCAATCATTTCTGGAAAGTTTAGCTAAGCTAGAAAATAGTGTCTCTAGTCATACGGTGTGTCCTTTTTGTAAATATATCTTTTGCCCATCAAAGATATATAAAAGATCAAGAATCCAGGACCCCAAAAGTAAATGAATTCTGACTATGGAATACACTAACAGCATAATCTGAGCTGGCATTCTATGACACCAAAGACATCCGTATACTACAGTGTTTGGAAGTATCTTTCTAGCCTCATGTCCTAAAAGGACTACCTGTCCTATGCCATGAGCTTACAGATCATGACTTATTCATCTTCTGTCCCCCTGTCTTGAGTAAGTCTCTCCCTGGTACAAACGAGGCATACAGGATAGCTGACTGTGTCATATAAATTTTAAGAGCATGGACATTAAATCAGGCAGTCAAAAACCAACTTCACTGCTTACTGGCTCCATGATCTTTGAGCAAGGTACTTGTCATCCCAAAACCACAGATTTCCTCATTCACATAAAAGCTCTAATAACTGCCTATTTCATAGCATTATGAGGATTAATTTAGATATGGATAAAGCACCTAGCCCAATATCTAGCATTCAGTACCTGTTAGCCATCATCCTCGTACAGTAAGTGCTGAATGTAAAGATCGGTGGTACTGTGATGATTGCCTGTGTTTCTGCCAAAGATTTTAACACTCAAAATGTGTAACATGAATTATCTGACAAAGCATCCTTTCCATTTCTTGGTAAAATCTTCCCCTTTAGTTATGTCTGTTCATTTAAACAGCAATTTACTTAGAATTGGCCCATTTGATAAGGAATGCATGATAAAGTATACCAGCTCATTCATATAATTGCTCCAGATAATTTTGTGTGAATGTTTTCATATTTTATTGTTTTTAGAAATTTTGGAAGAATGAGAATATGGTAGTGACTTATGAATATTTTTATTATATTTATATCAACTTTGTCATTCTAAAAAATATACTAAACATCTCCAATTTCCATGGGAAAATCCTCAGGGGGAAAATTTTTTTTAATAGCTCTAGTGAAGTTTAGAGATTTAAAGAAGGGAATTGCCAAGAAGCTGCAAGAGACCCCATGTTTGAGTTTCTCAATTCGATGTTCGTTCTACAGACAAAGAGAAACATTTGGGCACATAGTCCACTGTTTGTTTTTGGTTCCCAAAGCACTGCCAAGGGAGACCTAATACTCTTGGGGTCTTTTCTTAGCTCCCTGGGAGGGAGTTGATGGAAGATGGTTATTAATCTATACCAACCTTAGTTTATTAGCTGTAATAGTTCCCAAACATGTTTTCAGCAGAGAAATAAACTCTGCAGGTCTCCTTATAGTGTTTCTGTGTCCCTTTCCAGTACTGCTACCAAGGGTTTTATTTTTTCTATAAGAATTTTATAGACATTTATTCCTTTTTTCTCACTGCCCACCTCACTCCTTCCCCTTGTTTCCTTGCACTCCCTTGTGCACACAAAATAGAGAAGCTTCGATGAATGTTTTTCCTCTGAAAAATGTGTTTTCTAACTTTCAGTTCTCTAAAATCTTATTTTCTAAAAACATCTTTTAACAACCAGTGTCGATTCTTTGTTCATCCACTGTAGATCACCACTCCCTGTCTTGTATAGAATTTGGGCTTCAGTGGCTGTAAGTTGCTCTTTCCATTCTTTAAAAGATTTTTCTTTCTTAGAACCCTAAAGCTCAAAGTATGGTCTGGTCCCTGGGCCAGTAGTCTTGGCATCACCTGGAAGTCGGTTAAAAATGCAGAATGTCAGGTCCTACCCCAGATCTACTGAACTGGAATGTATATTTTAACAAGATCCCCAGGGGATTTATGTGCACATGAAAGTTTAAGAAAACACTACCAGCAATCATGATTTGTTTAAAGCAGGGAAAACTGTCATGTTTGATGCCAATACCTAGACTCCCCATCTCCAAAAATTTTGACTTAATTGGTCTGGGGGTAGCCCCAGCATTGGGAATTTTAAATGTTCCCCAAGTGAATTCTAACATGCATCCCAGGTTGAGAACTCCTGTTGTTCATGAATCTTACAATTTTACCTAGGTTTTAAAATAGCATGTATACGTAAATATGTGCAAGATAAATGACTAAAACCTATAGTTTTTGTAATACATTTATTGGGAGGAAGCATACATGCCTAGAAAAAAATTGGAAATACCTATACCAAAATATTAAACAGTAATCTCTGGGTTATGGAATATATAACTTTCTTAATTTTTTGTCTTCTGTTTTTCTTTTTTTTTTTTTAATTTTTATTTATTTATTTATTTATGATAGTCACACACACAGAGAGAGAGAGGCAGTACATACCGTTTAATAAATATCGCATTGTATATGTTTTATAAACTGCTTTTTAATTTTTAAAAAATTTTTTTTAATTTTTTAAAAATTTTATCCTGCTTTTCACATAGCATTATATCAGTATATTACAAGTATTTTCTCATACCTTTAAATATCATTTACATAGGCTTTTATATTGTTTAAGTGAATCCTGACCTAAGATGAATGGATTTTTGCTTTAAAAATGTTTACATACTGACTGTTGTCTTGAGAGACTGTTTAGCTCTTGCAAACCTTTAGTATTTGGAAGCTTTCCTTATCCACAGAAGGGGAGGTATCTAAATGGAGGTGTCAAAACTGCAGTGAAGTCAGGTCAGATGTTCCCAGGAGCTTTTGCAACTATTGTCAGTTGAGGACCAGCATTTTTTTTTAGTTCTTTTCTTTTTTTTTAAGATTTAATTTCTTTATTCATGAGAAAGAGAGGCAGAGACATAGGCAGAGGGAGAAGCAGGCTCCCCATGTGGGGAGCCTGATGCAGGACTCAATCCTAGGACCCTGGGATCACAACCTGAGCCAAAGGCAGACACTGAACCACTGAGCCACCCAGACATCTGTTTTTTGAGCTCTTAAACTTAATACATAGAATTTGACTTCGCTCTTCCAGAGTATGCTGCACCCCAGGGAATTCTTTTTATTTTTTAGATAGAGTATATGAGTGGGGAGGAGCAGAGGGAGAGAGAGAATCTTAAGTAGGCTCCCCGCCAGGGGTGGAGCCAGACATGGGACTTGATCTCAGGACCCTGAGATTATGACCTGAGCTGAAATCAAGAAGGATGCTTAACCTACTGAGCCACCCAGGCTTCCCCTTCCCCAGGAATTCTTAATAATGTTTGCCTCATAACTTATGTGTCCTGTGGGAGGGAACTATATTTCTAAACTACCTCCTCAAATCCTTTTTAGTTGGAATTGTGCTTCAAGACAATATCTCTTATAGTTTGAGTATTCTCTTCATTAATATATACATTGTGATAGGGAAAGCTAGAAAATTCCTAAAGTGAGTTGGGTTGAGGAGGCACCTGGGTGGCAGTGGTTGGGCCTCTGCCTTTGGCTCAGATCATGATCCCAGGGTCCTGGGATCAAGTTCCACATCAGACTTCCCACTGGGAGCCTGCTTTTCACTCTGCCTATGTCTCTGCCTCTCTCTGTGTGTCTCTCATTAATAAATGAATAAAATCTTTAAAAAAATAGAAAGAAAGAAAGAAAGAAAGAAAGAAAGAAAGAAAGAAAGAAAGAAGAAAGAAAGAAAGAAAGAAAGAAAGAAAGAAAGAAAGAAAAAAAAAGAAAAGAAAAGAAAAGAAAGAAAATTCTTAGAGCAACATCTTGAAACCTCAGTGGTATGGAGTTGGCCAAGCTATACTGTAATCAAAGAAAGTCAAGTATATTCTCTTACCCAAACCTTGGGAATAAAAACCAGTTTTATGACTTCAGAACAGTGACCTGCCTCCAAAACTGTTCTGTCCTTACCCCAGTCAAGTTGCATCATATAAGAAGAGAATAATCTTACTAATGGTCTCTTTGCAAGAAAGAAGACACAGTCTGCAGTTGGGGAAACTTTCTTAGATGCGTAGTAGCTTGCTCTGTGGAAGAAAAGCCCTTGTTGCCATCTTCTCAGCCAGAATTTCTATATAAAAGGTTCAGAAATATGCAGTTTTTAGTTTCAGAGGAACAGGCTTGATATTTTATTCACAGAATTGAAATTCTGACTAACAGAGCTTTTGAACTTAGCATTTCTTCTGAAGAGAAAGGTGCTTAAGCACTTCACAACATAAAGACTTCAGAAGCTGTACCTGTTGCCTAAGGTTATGACACAATGTGTGTTCTTTAGGTAATGTTTGGTCTGAGTTTTCCCCTTAACCTGAGATGGTAGCACACTATCAACCTTGGCTATCTTGTCTGAATATGCAAATCAGGAAGAGACAAGACACCTGGGTATAGCACAGTATTGAAAAGTGATACATGTTAGTGAGTGGGTATTCAGCTTTGGAAGCATGTTTTAGACACTGATAATTATCTTATCTCACAAGACCTGATCACAAGTAAGCTGAAGATGGTACTTTGTACAAGCCTCCATTAGAGATAGTCCTTCTCACATTGCATTGTGATTATTCTTCCACCTGGTGGTTTTCCCTACCTGGAGGAGAGCTCTAGGGAACATATACAGGGATTATGTTTTATTAATCATAGTATATGCTAACCCTGAGCCTAACACTCCTAAATCTTCATTGAATATTAGACAAATGAGATGAATGAATGAATTGAATGACAATTCAGCCTTGTTATATAATCCAAAACTATTTGGTCATCTTCAACTCTGGGTTAACTTTTCTTTTTTTAAAACCAGTTATAACTTTTTTTATTACTAAATGCCAGTAAGTGATTAACAACTATAAAGTAGATGACTATTCTGGATATTGTGGAGGGAAAGTAGAGGAAAAATAATTATGAAAACTTTTATCTAAAATGATACCAATACTGGGAATTTGGGGGCCGCTTGGCTGGCTCAGTCAGTGGAGTGTGAGACTCCTGTCTCGGGGTTATGGGTTTAAGCCCCACATTGGGTATAGAGATTAGTTAAAAATTAAATCTTGAAGCACCTGTGTGGCTCAGTCAGTTAAGTGTTGCCTTTGGCTCAGGTCATGATCTTGGGGTCCTGTGATTGAACCTTGCCTCAGGCTCCCTGCTAAATGGGGAATCTCGTACTTCTTCTTCCCCTCTCCCCAGTTCATACTATCTCTCAAATAAATAAATAAAATCTTTAAAAAGTTTTTTTGAGATAAATCTTTTTAAAAGACTTTTAGACTACATTTGTGTTCAGAATGATCATGGTTTGAAGGATGTATATATATTTCAGTTTCTTCAAGGTGCTTTAACTCTTTTTTTAAGAGAGGAAGAGAGTTGGGGAAGGGGCAGAGAGAAAGCGAAAATCTCACGCAGGCTCACACCCAGTGTAGAGTCCTATGTGTGCCTCTATCTCCATACCCTGAGTTCATGACCTAGGCCAAAATCAAGAGTTGGACACTTAACCAACTGAGCCACCAAGGTGCCCCATGGTCCATTAACTCTTATGTAAGATAGGGAAACACAAAGAAAATATTTCTCTGGCCCCTGATATTAATATATTAAGTAAATTGAATGGATGAGACACATTTGATTTTTGGATGCTTAGCAAAGTTATGCCTGAAACCATTATTTTGACTCATTAAGCATTAGTATCTGTGGTAGTCAGCTTGGAATTTGTTCATTCCAATTTTTTTATTTTTAAGAAATGAAATATATGATTGATATTAGTGTAGAATACATATTATACTGTATGTTAAACTGTGTCTCGGTATATAACAAATTACCATTTAAAATTAGTTCTAGGTGACACCTGGGTGGCTCAGCAGTTGAGCATCTGCCTTTGGCTCAGGGCGTGATCCTGGATCGAGTCCCACATTGGGCTCCCTGCATGGAGCCTGCTTCTCCCTCTGCCTGTGTCTCTGACTCTCTCTCTCTCTCTCTGTGTGTGTGTCTCATGAATAAATAAATAAATAAAATCTTTAAAAAACAATTAGTTCAAAATGCTATATGTAAGAGAAATTCACCAAGAAAAAAAAACCATAGTAAAATAAAGGAATATTCTGTGCAAAAGAGCAATTTACAAGTTTAGAAGGTAGCTTATTGGTAGAGCTAAGACTTGGGTTTTAATATATTTCCATCTCTTACTAGATATGAGGCTTTAAGTCTGTTAATGTCTCTGAGGCTGTTTTTTAATCTTTAAAATAGGAATGATACCTGCTTTGAGAGGGTCAGCTAGATAATATTGTAAAAATGATTTATAAACTTTAAGGTGCTATGCAAATGAATGATGAATTTCACTGATGGCCTTAGGTTTGATAGCCTAATTCTGTATCTTTTTATTATTGCATAATAAATCATAGTAAGCCTATTAAAGCAATGGCTTGGGAAACATTAGAGTGGAAGGTTTACTTGGGCATGAAAAATAACTACCATTAAGCTTTTCATATATCTATAGAGTCTATATGCAGACTAGACTCTTTTTTTAAAATTTATACAATAATCCTGCAAAAAAAATGTGGAATGGGTTATGTTGGACTCTCCGTAGTTTCTTTTAATATTTTTCCAGTTTTATCATAATATAATCAACATATAATATGCTTTTTCTTTCTTTCTTTTTTTTTCTTCAGAAGAGCTCCAGACCAAGACTATATTTCCTCTTTGTGCTAGATCCTTTCCATTCCTACAGATCTTTTTTTCACTTGTTTATCAGGTGTCTCTCTGAATCTTTTTTTTTTTTTTAATTTTATTTTATTTATTTATGATAGGCACACAGTGAGAGAGAGAGAGAGAGGCAGAGACACAGGCAGAGGGAGAAGCAGGCTCCATGCACCGGGAGCCTGACGTGGGATTCGATCCCGGATCTCCAGGATCGCGCCCTGGGCCAAAGGCAGGCGCCAAACCGCTGCGCCACCCAGGGATCCCTCTTTTTTTTTTTTTTAATTTTATTTATTTATTGTGAGGGATGCCTGGGGTCTCAGTGGTTTAACACCTGCCTTCAGCCCAGGGCGTGATCCTGGAGACCCGGGATTTGAGTCCCACATCAGGCTCCCTGCATGGAGCCTGCTTCTCCCTCTGCCTGTGTCTCTGCCTCTCTCTCTCTGTGCCTTTCATGAATAAATAAATAAAATATTCCAAAAAAAAAAAGAGAAGATCCCTCTAGAGCGTATAGAAGATCCCTCTAGAGTGTATAAAGTATCTCATTGTGGTTCTAATTTGAATTTCCCTGATAACTAATGATGTTGAGCATCTTTTTATGTGTTTATTGGCAACCTTTGGGAAAATGTCCAGATTCTTGCCCTTTTTTTTTTTTTTTTAAGATTTTGTTTATTTGTGAGAGAGACAGGAGGAATGGAGGGAGAGGGAGATATTCTCTAGGAGACTATCCTGATGTGGGGCTCCATTCCAGGACCCTGAGATCAAGGCCTGAGCTGAAACCAAAAGTCCAACACTCAATCAACTGAGCCACCCAAGTGCCCTTTGCCCATTTTTTAATTGAGTTATTTATCTTATGATTAAGTTGTAAGAAGTCTTTATATATTCTGGATACAGTTCCCTTATCAGATCTATGATTCACAAATATTTTCTCCCATTCTGTAGGTTGTCTATTTTCTTGATAGTATCTTTTGAAGCATAGTGTTTTTAATTTTGAGTAACTCCAATTTTTTGTTTTTGTTGTCACTTGTGCTTTTGTTATCATACCTAAGAAGACTGTGCCTAACTCCAGGTCACAGTTACGCCTATATTTTTTTCTGACTGTTTCATAATTTTATCTGGATCTGTAACCCATTTTGAGTTAATTTTTATTTATGTGAGAGCTTAGGATCCAGTTTGTTTTTGCACATAGGTGTCCGTGGTCTCAGCACCATTTGTTGAAAAGATTTTTTTTCTCCCATTGTCTTGGCACTCTTATCAAGTATCAATTGACCATACATGTGAGGTTTATGGATTATCAATTCTATTCCTTTCATCTGTATGTCTATCCTTATGCAAGTACCACAATATAGCTTTCTGAAATCAGGAAGCATGAGTTACCCAATTTTATTCTCATTCTTAGACTTGTTTGGCTACTCAAAGACTCTTGATTTCTTTATGAATTTTAGGATCAGTTTGTCAATTTCCACAAAAAAGAAGATGCAGCTGGGATTTGGTAAGGATTGAGTTTGAATCTGTAGATCAATTTGGGGAGGGATCCCTGGGTGGCGCAGCGGTTTGGCGCCTGCCTTTGGCCCAGGGCGCAATCCTGGAGACCCAGGATCGAATCCCACATCAGGTTCCCGGTGCATGGAGCCTGCTTCTTCCTCCGCCTGTGTCTCTGCCTCTCTCTCTCTCTCTCTCTGTGACTATCATAAAAAAAAAATAAAAAAAAAATTTTTTTTTAAAAAAATTGGGGGAGTATTGCCATCTTTTTAATTTTTTTTTAAGATTTTATTTATTTATTTGAGAGAGAACACAAGTAGAGGAGGGGCAGAAGGAGAGGAAGAAGCAGACTCCTCACTGGGCAGGGACCCCAACGTGGGGCTCAGTCTCAGGACCCTGAGATCATGACCTGAGCCAAAGTCAGATGCTTAACTGACCAAGCCACCCAGCCATCTTTTTTTTTTTTTTTTTTTTTTTAAATAGGCTCCACACCCAGCATGGAGCCCAACTTTGAGGTCAAGACCTGAGCAGAGATCAAGAATCAGACGCTATCTAAGCCACCCAAGCACCCCAGTATTGCCATCTTAACAGTATTAATTTATGCCATCAATGGAATTTTATTTTGATCTGTAGGAGAGAAAAAAAAGCATTGTAATGAAAGAAGTTTTTGCTTTCCCTCCACAAGTGAAAAGCCTCTGGGGGAAAATCCCACAAGTGAGTAGACAAAAAACCTCAGAACCATCGATCCCAGTCTCCCAACTCAGGAAGTTACATACACTGAGCCTTGGAGAATCCATACTGAGTTTCCATAGACTGACATTGGCCTGTCCCCTATTGATGGGGACATAGATTTTGTTCCTTCTGACCTCTAAAGTATCCTAAGTGGTCAGAGACAGCAGGGGAGGCATGTTTGTTTTCTAAATAGATGAACCTGTTGTTTTTGTATCCTTTAAGTCTTTAACTTTCCTGGGCATAAGAAAATTGCTTTTCGTTGTTGCCATTTTGTTTTATGCTGGTTAGTTTCTTTAGCTTGTCTGTTTTGGGGGAGTTCTTTAAACTTTATCAGCTAGAACAGTTTGAAAGTTAGCAAGATAAAATTTGCAGGTTAGCTTTGAGGCTTCTTCAGAGTCTGGAGACCTTGGGCTTCTAAAGAGACCTAATATGTAATAATTCCATTGGAAATCGGTTTATAAACACAATTACAGCATCAGTTAATTAATGGCTCATTTTTTATGTTCCTTCAGTGTTTACCCCCCAGAGTCTACTCCTATATAGTTGCACCAGCATGTAATAGATCAGAATAAAGAATATATACTGGTAGGGTCTGTCCTTCCCATGCCCTTGACTGTTTTGCCTTTCTCATTCTTAAGATCACTGTCTTAAATGTTACCTTTGGGAGAAGATGGCCTCTTCTGTACTCAGGAGGCTTGATCTTTCTATTAAGAGCCTCTCTTTTTTTACTCTAAGAAAACTAAAGGAGGATGGGCAGTCTGGTGGCTCAGTGGTTTAGCGCCACCTTCAGCCCAGGGCCTGATCCTGGAGATCCGGGATCGAGTCCCACATCGGGGTCAGTGCAAGGAGCCTGCTTCTCCCTCTGCCTGTGTCTCTGCCTCTCTTTCTCTCTGTGTCTCTCATGAATGAATAAATAAATAAAATCTTTAGGGGATTCCTGGGTGGCTCAGGGGTTAAGCGCCTGCCTTTGGCCCAGGGCGCGATCCTGGAGTCCCGGGATCGAGTGCCGCAGCGGGCTCCCGGCATGGAGCCTGCTTCTCCCTCTGCCTGTGTCTCTGCCTCATTCTCTCTCTCTCTGTGTCTATCATAAATAGATAGATAGATAGATAGATAGATAGATAGATAGATAGATAGATCTTTAAAAATAAATAAATAAATAAAATCTTAAAAAAAAAAAAAACTAAAGGAGGATAAATGATGCTGTTTGCTGATGGAAACCTGGTTTTTGTTCTTGATCCCTGATGGCCTGATTTCTGTCTCTGGAAATGATCTTCCTCTCATAGCAAAACATGGAGCTTCTAGTATGCTCTCTCTCTGAAAGTCAAAGGGTAACGGCAGTCCCAGGAGGAAAGCAAAGGCTCTGACTGGGGACTGATGTTGAAGCCAGATCTAGTGACAGTGCTCACTCAGTTATCCCTGGGGAAATCTCTAGGTAAGGGAAAAACGACAGATCTGGCTCATCAGTACTGCCCAGTGATCATTTGTAGAAATCCTAGGGCAATTTTCAATCTTAAAAATGAGTCAGTCAAAAAATAATTACTTGCATCTTTATCCCACTATTAGCTATTTAATATTAGGTAAGGTTTTTAATATCTCCAAAGCTTCATTTTCCTGTCCAGAAAGTGAAGTAATAGAGGTAACGATATCTGAACCATGGGGTTTTGTGTCTGTAAAGCCCTTATTGCCAGCTTGACACACTATTAATGAGATAAAAATCTATAAAGTATGAGGAAATAAGACCACTATAGAAAGTTTAAACATAAGACAGAAAATAACAGTACACACAAACTATTACCAGCTAGCGAAACAGACTTTACACTCAGAGAAAAAAGTGTATTTTGCCAATCATATTAATACTAATCTGGTGAATACTTACTGTGTTCCAGGCACTGTCCTACATTAATTCTCATTGAATCTTCACAAAAAATCATGTAAGTAAATACATTTTAGAGTTGAGGCAAACGAAACCTTAAGAATGGCAGAGCCAGGGTAGCCCTGGTGGCGCAGCGGTTTAGTGCCACCTGCAGCCCAGGGCGTGATCCTAGAGACCCTCGATCGAGTCCCACATCAGGCTTTCTGCATGGAGCCTGCTTCTCCCTCTGCCTGTGTCTCTGCCTCTCTCTCTCTCTCTGTCTCTATGAATAAATAAATAAAATCTTAAAAAAAAAAAAAATGGCAGAGCCAGGGATCCCTGGGTGGCTCAGCAGTTTAGCGCCTGCCTTTGGCCCAGGGCACAATCCTGGAGTCCCGGGATCGAGTCCCACGTCGGGCTCTCGGCATGCAGCCTGCTTCTCCCTCCTACTGTGTCTCTGCCTCTCTCTCTCTCTCTCTCTCTCTCTCTCTCTCTCTCTATATATATATATATATATATATATATATATATATTTATATATATATATATCATAAATAAATAAATCTTCACTGGGTGTTATTCTGTATGTTGGCAAATTGAACACCAATAAAAAATAAATTTATTATTAAATAAATAAATAAATCTTTTAAAAATTAAAAAAAAAAAAAAAAAGAATGGCAGAGCCATGGTTTTAACCTGGGCTGTGAGACTCCACACCTGTGCCTTAACCACATGTACACTGATGGGAAGAGAAGGAATGCCAGAGAAGTAAAAGGGAAAGAAAAGGGAGTTTCAGATGGGCTTCTATGCCTTAGGAAAGCATAGAAGGTTTCAGGGGATTGTGTCACATATAGGGATAGGTCAGTGATGGAACCAGTGGCTGAAGCAGATTCTTTTTAAGTAAACTGAAGACATCTTAGAATTCAGGGTGTTGGATAAGGGTGTGTGTCTACACTTGATCCAGTGACAGTAGAAAGCACTGAAAAGTTTGGAGCAGGGAGGGGACAAGATCCAAGTGATATTTTAGAAACAATAGTCTGGCAGTAGTGTGCAGATTAGGTTGGAAAAACATGCAAATGCATTTCAGTGGAAGAAATAGCAGGGTTTGGTGACTGGAAAGGAAGGAGAGGGGGTCATGAAGGTCAATGCCCAAAGAGACAGCCTTCAGGCAATTTTGATACCAAAATAGTTTTCTCAAATTTGGAAACCTTAAGAATAGGCTGTAAATGACTCCCTGCCCCTCATTCCTGTAAACTTCCTGTACTTCCCAAAATGCAGGCTTTTCCAGGATTCAGTCCCTTCTGGTTGCCTCATCCCTTTGCTTATACTCCACCGGTTTCTCCCCAACAGCGCCCTGCCCTGTCAGAAAGTCCTTTTACTTTCTAAACAAAATTCTTGGGCAGTCCGGGGTTGCTCAGAGGTTTTAGTGCCGCCTTCAGCCCAGAGCCTGATCCTGGAGACCCAGGATCGAGTCCCACATCGGGCTCCCTGCATGGAGCCTGCTTCTCCCTCTGCCTGTGTCTCTGCGTCTCTCGTGAATGAATGAATGAATAGATAGATAGATAGATAGATAGATAGATAGATAGATAGATAGATAGATAGATAAAAAGAAAGAACCAAATTCTCCCATCCTGGAGCTTTTCATGGAGTCCTCCCTCCCATTTGCCTGCCTCCCAAAACCTGCCTGACCCTTTCCCACAGAGGTGGCGGCTTCCTTGGGAGCCCTGGGGCGGATAGCTCTTCCCCACCCACACCAAGGGCCAGGCTCAGTGGGCCAATTTGACAGGTGAAGATGTGCCTTCCCCCATGTTTTGCCTAGTGTTCCTTTGAAACATTTTATCTTTTTCTTTTTTAAAAAAACATTTTATTTATTCATGAAAGAGAAAAAAAGGCAGAGACATAGGCAGAGGGAGAAGTAGGCTCCATACAGGGAGCCCAATGTGGGACTCTATCCCAGGACCCCAGGATCACACTCTGAGCCAAAGGCATACACACTCAACCACTGAGCCACCCAGGCATCCCCATTTTATCTTCTTCTTATATAAATGCTCCTTGTATAGTAAAGACCCTGTCCCTTTGCTTGTCATATTATAAATATTTTTCTAGGTTCTCATTTGACCTTATTTATGATGGTTTTGAGGTATGGAAAGTGTTCTGGTTTTACTTTCAGAAATACTTTAAGAATTAAATTTAACTCAGAAAATACAAATACATTTTTCTTGTAAAAACTTTTTTTTTCCTTGTAAAAACTTAAAATAATTTGAATAAACCAGTCCCTTTTTCTCTCTGTACCTAATCCTAGTCCTATTTCCCTCCTACTGAAACACTTGGGTTCTAAATTTTTTCTATGGAATTATATATACTTAGTTTTTTGTATGATTTCTTCTTTTGTTTTTCTACTCAGGCCTTCCTTATCCTTAGGTCATATAAATATTCACCTATATTTTCTTTATATCTAACTCTTGAGGCCAGTTGGGTACAGGTATCCTCTGCTTTTCCAAAGTTTGTGTTAGGCCACTTCACATTTACTAAAGACCTGCATTAGTACTTGTTTTCACTAACAAAAATCCAGAGGATTTTCACTTCTACAGAAAAAGGGGAAAACAACAATAGCGTTGAACATTTATCTTGGAGTGAGCCATTATGGAGGCTGTGTGCACCCCCAGCAGTGAGCGTGGCACCGCCCAGCTCCCATCCTGGAAACTACACCGAGTGTCTCAACATCAAGCCACCATAGCTTTGAATTGTGCCTATGAGCATCTGTGCTCTTTCTTGATTTATTATCTGTTAGCAAGATGTGTCTGGAGGTACCAGAAAAAACTGAGAGATGATTTTATAGGTGTAGAAACACTCAAAACTTTTTCCACATACATTAATAGTAATTACTTCTTGGCTTCATGCCATTTCGGCTTACAAAAGTTTTCACAGGAACACTGTACTTTTAGATAGTGGGTAAAACCTATATATTGTAATAAACAATGTGAGATAATTTTTTTTAAGATTTTACTTATTTATTCATTAGAGACACAGAGAGACAGAGACACAGGCAGAGGGAGAAGCAAACAACATGCAGGAAGCCCAATGTGGGACTCCATCCGGGTCCCCAGGATAATGAGCTGGGCCAAAGGCAGGCGCTAAACTGCTGAGCCACCCAGGCATCCCAGTGTGAGATAATTAACCGTTTTTTTTCCCCACTGGTTTGGAATTTAGTATATATAAAGTCAGTATATGCTGGGGTCATAGCTAAGTTTTTTGGTATATCAGTCTACCTATTTTTTTTTAATTTTTTTTTATTTATTTATTTATGATAGTCATACAGAGAGAGAGAGAGAGAGGCAGAGACACAGGCAGAGGGAGAAGCAGGCTCCATGCACCAGGAGCCTGATGTGGGATTCGATCCCGGGTCTTCCGGATCGCGCCCTGGGCCAAAGGCAGGCACAAAACCGCTGCGCCACCCAGGGATCCCAGTCTACCTATTTTTATGCTAGTACCACAGTAATTGTAGCTTGTCATATACTTTAGTGTACTTCCCACCACAACCACCCACATGTTCTACATCACTTAGATTAAAACCATGGCCCTTAAAAATGCCGTTCTAATAGCATCCTCCTTTACCAACCCTTTTCCCCTTCTCTCTAAAGTAAAAAATCAGTTTTCTCTCTTGAATTCCTTGATTTTTACAAAGTTCCATTATTTTTTTTTAGCTACCTGGTTCAAAACCATTAGCAGGGATCCCTGGGTGGCGCAGCGGTTTGGCGCCTGCCTTTGGCCCAGGGCGCAATCCTGGAGACCCAGGATCGGATCCCACATCAGGCTCCCTGTGCATGGAGCCTGCTTCTCCCTCTGCCTATGTCTCTGCCTCTCTCTCTCTCTCTCTCTCTCTCTCTCTCTCTCTCTGTGACTATCATAAAAAAAAAAAAATTAAAAAAAAATTAAAAAAAAAAAAACATTAGCAGCTGTTTATAAGGCAGCAGCTCTCTCCACAATGATTAACTTTTCTGTATCTTTCTCCTATCCCAAAACTTAAAATTCTCAGGCTGAGAAATATACCCCCAGTCAAAGGAGGACAAGAAACCTCCTGGAATGCCTGGGTGGCTTGACGGTTGAGCATCTGCCTTTGGCTTAGGGTGTGATCCTGGAGTCCTGAGATCAAGTCCCACATCGGTCTCCCCATGGGGAGCCTGCTTCTCCCTCTGCCTATGTCTCTGCCTCTCTCTGTGTGTCTCTCATGAGTAAATAAATCTTTAAAACAAAACAAAAAAAAACTCCTCCTCCTGGCCTTTACTGTAATTTCTCTCTAATTTCACTTGAACTATACTCCTGGCCTCTCTCTGCCTTTTTTCCCCTATTAAAATTTTTGTTCTATTACTGGAGTATCATTTACTCTGATATTACTAAGGGGGAAAAAACTAAATGATATGTTTAAACATAAGTAAAATACAACAGTGGGATATTGAAGTCCATAAAGAAGAGCCATAAAGTCTTAAATGTTGTCTTAGAAACAAGTAATATGGATGTACATGTGGGTGTCTTCATCTTTTTTTATTTTTAAACTCATTTTGAAATAATTTTAGCTTACAAGAACTTATAAAAATAGTGTAGTGAGTTCCCATGTACCCTTCAAGTACAGTGAGTTCCCATATACTCAATGATAACATCTTAATAGCATCTTACATAGCCTTGGTACATTATCAAAACCAGGAAACAGACACTGGTACAATACCATTAACTGCTGTTTTACCTTGGATAACATACATTCTAGAATTACCATGAGAGTTCTCTTGGCAAATAACCATGCATGGAGTAGTCATGGAACCAGCAGCTTTTCAGCTATCTTATTTCCATCCGGGCTCAGTGACATATATTAATAGAAATGAGAGGTTGAGCAGAGAAACAAAGGGTAACAAGAATCCTAGTGGACTTTGTCAAAGCTAATTCTAGAATGTCCTTTTGTTCTTCCTCTGACATTTCCATGTTCCCCAAGTAGCCAACCAGAAGTTTCATGGAATAGCAAATTACTCATCCTGTTTGGTATGTTCTTGTCTCCTGTTTTATCCTGTTTCCAGGGGAGGAGCCAGGAGTCAAGTTAGGCAGGGGAGGGAATCCATAGCCTCTGCTGTTGTTACAAGTCAAAAGCAAACGGTAGCCCTCCCCTGTGGCTTCGGACTGAGACAAAGGAAAGTAATGAATAATGTGACAGGAACAAATTGACAGTGGCCACATCTGCCAGCAGTTACTAATATAGCCTAGAATGTCAGGTTCTGATGGTCAAAGTTGGTGCTGCCCTGAAAGTTGTTTCCCATAAAGTTGTTTGGTCTTGACCCTTGTTTAAGGCATTATTGGAAGTGTATGCTTATCATAGAGTGTCACTGATGTAGAGGACAGTGCTGTTTTCAGGTTCTCTAGCCAAAAAAAGGAACAAATGTAAGTTTATGAATGCATCAAGGGAATTTTTTTAAAATGCTTTTAGCAGTCTTGTGTGGCAGGGAAAGGTATATTACAGTGGTGTGACAAAGTAAGGTCTAGCTTTTTTTTAGGAGACTCAGTATCTGAAATACGATTATATCAAAGTGGAGTATAATCTTTAGAGGTTGTTACCATCTGATGATGACTGAAATCCTTCCCTGTCACAGCAAAGACTTCCCACAGATGGACCTCCCTTAAGAAATCACTGTAAACAAATCAAACTCTCAAACTGGGGCAGGCACCTGGGTGGCTCAGTCACTTAAAATTTCAACTCTTGTTTTAGGTTCAGGTCATGATCTATGGGATCCAGCACCCCCTCCCCTTGCAGGCTCTACACTCAGGAAGTTTGCTTGAGATTCCCTCTGCCCGGGATCCCTGGGTGGCGCAGTGGTTTGGCGCCCGCCTTTGGCCCAGGGCGAGATCCTGGAGACCGGGGATCAAGTCCCACGTCGGGCTCCCGGTGCATGGAGCCTGCTTCTCCCTCTGCCTGTGTCTCTGCCTCTCTCTCTCTCTCACTGTGTGCCTATCATAAATAAATAAAATAAATAAATAAATAAATAAAAAGATTCCCTCTGCCGCCCACATGTGCATGCACGTGCACTCTCTCAAATAATCTTAAGAAAAACAACTCAAATTGGGGCTTTAAACATTAATATTATAGAGAATTTATTTCATTTATAAGATAACTCATTTGGCACTATTGAAACAGTAAGTTCCTACAGAGCTTTTTTAAATTGTTTGATTTACAAAAACCAAAAAACCTTCATTTTCACCATTTTTTTCTTTGTTTTTTTACCAACTTTTTTTTTTTAAGATTTTATTTATTTATTCATGAGAGACACAGAGAAGGGGAGGAGGGGGCAGAGACACAGGCAGAGGGAGAAGCAGGCCCCATGCAGGGAGTCCAATGTGGGACTCGGTCTCAGGTCTCCAGGGTCACGCCCTGGGCCAAAGGCGGCGCTAAACCGCTGAGCCACCCAGGTTGCCCTCACCAACTATTTTAAATTGCTAAAATTCACCTGTATAAAAAAGTATTCACCATGTTTTTATTAAGGCATCTCACTGGCTCTTAGATATGGTACATGGTTCCTTTTTCTGGTTAAAAGTATATATTCACATGACCAGCAAACAGATATGCTCATGTATTTTTAAAAGCTAACAAATCTCCAAAATACTATGAAAACATACTGTTATTTATTTAGGATAATACCCATTTTAAAAAGATTCCTGGGATGCCTGGGCGGCCCAGCGGTTGAGCGTCTGCCTTCAACCCAGAGCATGATCCTGGAGTACTGGGATCTAGTCCCACATTGGGCTCCCTACATGGAGCCTGCTTCTCTCTCTGCCTGTGTGTCTCTGCTTCTCTCTGTGTGTGTTTCTCATGAATAAATAAAAATATTTTTAAAAAATAAAATAGGGATCCCTGGGTGGCGCAGCGGTTTGGCGCCTGCCTTTGGCCCAGGGCGTGATCCTGGAGACCCGGGATCGAATCCCACGTCGGGCTCCCGGTGCATGGAGCCTGCTTCTCCCTCTGCCTGTGTCTCTGCCTCTCTCTCTCTCTCTCTCTCTCTGTGACTATCATAAATAAAAATTAAAAAAATAAATAAATAAATAAATAAATTAAATTAAATAAAATAAATAGATTCTTTCATATGTCAACTGTACTTCAATAATATTTTTTTTTATTTGAGAGAAAGTGCATGCCAGTGGACACAGGGACAGGGAGAGGGGGAGAGAGAGAGAGAGAGAGAGAAAGATCTCAAGTAGACTCTGCACTGAGCAGGGAGCCCAGTCTGAGGCAATCTCACAACCCCAGGATCATGACTAGAGCCGAAACTTAGAGTCAGACGCTCAATTAACTGAGCCACCCAGACACCCCTCAATAATAAAAACTTTTAAGTAAATAAAAATACAAAACATATTTAAGCTTAAAATCCTTTAGAATACTATGTCAGGGGATCCCTGGATGGCTCAGCGGTTTGGCACCTGCCTTTGGCCCAGGGCCTGATCCTGGAGACCTAGGATCGAGTCCCGCGTCAAGCTCCCTGCATGAAGCCTGCTTCTCTCTCTGCCTGTGTCTCTGCCTCTCTCTCTCTTTCTCTCTCATGAATAAATAAAATCTTAAAAAAAAAAAAAAAAGAATACTTATGTCAGCAAAGTTTAAGGACTTCCAAATGGATGTCCCTAATATTTGAAGGTGAATTGAAGACATTTATAAGTTAAAGATTGTGTATATATGATTTCTACACTTAATGGGAAAAATCATTCCAAATGAGATTCATTCATTTTAAGAAATTAAGACCAAAAAAATTTATTTGTGCTGGGCAGATTTCATGCTAATAGAGCTAATAATGATCTTTGTTTTTCTGGCATAGCTTTAGGAATGTACCTCTGATCACTTCTCAGACTTTTGGCTAAGTTAAGTGTAAGAATATACCTCTGTTTTGACTTTGGTAGCATCTTTAAGAGATTTCATTCTGCGGGACACCTAGGTAGGTCAGATGGTTAAGCCTCTGCTTCAGCTCAAGTCATGATCCCGGGGTCCTGGGATTCGAGCCCCACATTGGGTTCCCTGCTCAGAGGGGAGTCTCCCTTTCCCTCTCCTTCTCCCTCTGCCTTTCCTCCCCCTGCCCCACTAGTGTGTTCTCTTTCTCAAATGAATTTTTTAAATCTTAAAAAAAAAAATTTCATTCTGCAAAGTTTGTAATTCTCAACTGTCCTTAAAATGCAGGAAAGGGTGGCTCAGCGGTTTAGCGCCTGCCTTTGGCCCGGGGCGCGATCCTGGAGTCCCGGGATCGAGTCCCACGGTAGGCTCCTGGCATAGAGACTGCTTCTCCCTCCTCCTGTGTTTCTGCCCCCCTTTCTCTGTGTCTATGATAAATAAATAAATAAATAAATAAATAAATAAATAAATAAATAAATAAATCTTTTTTAAAAATGCAGGAAAGGATTATTCCCAGAATCTGAATTTTTTTAAAGATTTTATGTATGTATGTATGTATTTATTTAAGAGAGAGAGAGAATGCACACAAGCCGGCAGGGAGGGGTAGAGGGAGAAGTGGGCTCCCCACTGAGTGGGAGCCCCATGTGGGACTTGATATCAGGACCCTGAGATCATGACCTGAGCCGAAGGCAGATGAAAACAGATAATCAACAGACTGAGCCACAGGCACCTGTGATTTTTTTTTTTTTAATTTTATTTATCCATGAGATAATGGATAAATAAAGGCTCCCTCCAGGGAGCCTGATGTGGACTTGATCCCAGGATCCTAGGATCATGACCTGAGCAGAAGGCAGACGGACGGTCAACCACTGAGCCACCCAGGTGCCCCCCATGATTATTTTTTAAGTAGACTGAAAATAAGAACCAAGTCCTAGACAAATAAGAACTTCTCAACTACAGTACCTGTTAATAAGTGCTATGAGGAGATAACTTGAGCTCTACAAAGTAGAATAAAAATAAAATACTGATTGAGAAATTAGTCCTGTTTTTGCCTTAATTCAAAATTCTAAAATGAAAAACTTGTGCAGCCCTGATGGCCCAGCAGTTTGGCGCCGCCTTCGGCCCCGGGGTGTGATCCTGGAGACCCGGTATTGAGTCCCACGTCAGGCTCCCTGCATGGAGCCTCCTCCCTCTGCCTGTGTCTCTGCCTCTCTCTCTCTCTCTCTCTCTCTCTCTCTCTGTGTCTGTCATGAATAAATAAGTAAAATCTTATAAACAAACAAACAAATAAATAAAATGAAAAACTTCTCTATAAGGGCACCTGGGTGGCTCAGCAGTTGGGTGCCTGCCTTTAGCTCGGGGAATGATCCTGGAGTCCTGGGATCGAGTCCCACGTCGGGCTCCCTGCATGGAGCCTGCTTGTCTCTCTGCCTTTGTCTCTGCCTCTCTCTCTCTCTCTCTCTCTCTCTCTCTCTCTCTCTGTCTCTTGTAAGTGGATAGATAAAATCTTTAAAAAAAAAAGTACCCTATAAAAAACTGATATTGACTATATCCTAGAGTGCCCCAAACCCAGTAACCCATAAACAGTTTCTTTTTTTTTCCTTTTTTTTTAAGATTTTATTTATTTATTCATGAGAGGCAGAGAGAGAGAGAGAGAGGCAGAGACACAGGCAGAGGGAGAAGCAGGCTCCATGCAGGGAGCCGGACATGGGACTTGATCCCGGGACTCCAGGATCACAGGATCACGCCCTGGGCCAAACCAAGGCAGGCACTAAACCATTGAGCCACCCAGGGATCCCTGTAAACAGTTTCTCTGTCATTTGTCCTTCCTAGTTGTATTACCTAAAGGAAAAATAAAATCTTTTCTAAGTACTTTTCATGCTAGAAAGTTACTGAATGATGTGGCTAACATCCAGGAACTCCTAGCCAAAGATTTCTATGCTTTTGCTGTCAGCTGAATGAGAAGAAACACCTCTGCCCTCAAGAAGTTCATAATCAGGGTGCCTGCTGACTCAGTTGGTTTATATTTGATCCTTTAAGATTTTCTAGATATACAATCATATATCACTTACAAATAATGATACTTTTGCTTCCTGTTGTCCAATTTTTTAAGATTTTTATTTACTCATGAGAGACAA
Source organism: Vulpes lagopus (assembly GCF_018345385.1). Taxonomy (NCBI): domain Eukaryota; kingdom Metazoa; phylum Chordata; class Mammalia; order Carnivora; family Canidae; genus Vulpes; species Vulpes lagopus. Next base: position 7,817,486 of record NC_054831.1, read on the forward strand.
AAAGGGAGAGGCAGAGACATAGGCAGAGAGAGAGAGAAGCAGGGTCCATGGAGGGAGCCCGATATGGGACTGGATCCCCGGACTCTGGGATCAGGCCCTAGGCTGAAGGCAGGCGCTCAACTGCTGAGCCACCCAGGCATCCCACCTCTAGAATAATGTTAAATAATTCTGAAAGGTTCTGACACGAAAGAGAATGCTTGTAGTGCATCCCCGGTAAGCATAAATCATGGCTTACTTTATATGTAACATCTTTAGTTCTCCTTATTCAGTATTTCTTGACTCATTCTTCCCTGAATTCAAAATATGTCTTTTAATCCATTTTTAAAAATGTATATTCCTCTCCCATCACCTAACATTTACTTTTACCTCAAGATCATCCAAAGACTGCTAAACCCAGGATATACAAGAATGAGCAAACTAACGGAGACCCAAACAGGTAATGTTTAAGAAAGGATTAAAAGCTGTATTTTACTTGTGAATTACTTTCACAAGCAGTCAGCTTCACCTAGAGTGGGGAGCCTGTGACTGAAATCAGAATTGCCATTGATTTGAGCAGTTTGGTATTGAGAGAAGTGGTGAAGACTTAGCTTTTTTCTGGATCTTTTTACAAACAAGTTGTTTTTATTTCATTAAGAGAAAAAAAGACATTGTAATTTAAAGGATAAGAAAGATGATTGCAGAGCACAAGGAATAAGATGGTGATTTTATGGTTGCTTTATTCCTTATTGTGGGGAGGCAGCAGGCGACAGTGGAAGAAGCTTGATCTTTAGTCTGACCATCATCCCAAGTTCTGAGCTTCTACTTTTCAGCTGTGTAACTTTGGTTAATGGGGCTGCAACATATTTTCTAGGAATTATGGCAGCTCTGCTTTTTTGCCTTTCTCTTCATCTCATCATACACAGAGAAATTCTGCTAATCTTTGTAAAAAAGTTTGCTGCATGATATTTGTGGCATTATATAAAATGACCAAGAGTGTTTTCTTCTCTGAGCAATGGAAGTGAAGACTAGTCAGACTTGATGTATTTTATTTTAGAGATTTGCTTAGATGGCTTTGCTGTGCAGTTGGTACATCTGGGGCAATTGTAGCCAGCCTCTGCCAATGATCTCTGTCTTTGTTACTCCCATTTCCTTCTATCATGGTTGACTCCTTAAGGGTCCTTTAAGCTAAAGAAAGGTTTCTTCCCACCTCCTTTTATTAGCATGTCTGGTGTGCTATGTGGTGATCATAACACCTGATTGGGTCCCCAAAAAGTGATTCAGCTCTTTTGATTTTGCTGGCTGTTCTTGGGAAAGACTTCAAATGAGTGTCCAGTGTCCATGCTGATCAGAGAGCCTAGGGATGCACGAGGGCAGAGTATCCCCCCTGTGCCTAGATGAGAATAGGGAAGAGGGAGGAGTGCGCAGCAGAAAGGGTGGCAAGAGAGATATTGGGGGGGCCACAAGGTAAAGAATTTAAAATGCAAAGCTAAAAAGTTAAGACTTTTCTCAGTGAAAATCTTTTGAAAGTTTTTGAAGGGGAAGTAATGATATGATCCAGTTTGTGTTTTAGGGGTATTACTCTAGTCACTGTGTATTAGATTATAAAGGCTAATTGAGTGGTATCTTAACTGTATTGCACATGAGAATTGCTTTTTATTTTTTTATTTTTTTAAATTAAGATTTACTTATTTATTCATGAGAGACACAGAGAGGCAGAGACACAGGCAGAGGGAGAAGCAGGCTCCATGCAGGGACGTGCATGTGGGATGTGGGACTCGATCCCGGGTCTCCAGGATCAGGCCCTGAGCTGAAGGCAGCGCTAAACCGCTGAGCCACCCTGGCTGCCCGAGAATTGCTTTTTAAAATGAGCATTCAGGGCAGCCCGGGTGGCTCAGCGGTTTAGCACCACCTTCAGCCCAGCGCGTGACCCTGGGGACCCGGGATCAAGTCCCACATCAGGCTCCCTGCATGGGGCCTGCTTCTCCCTCTGCCTGTGTCTCTGTCTCTCTCTCTTTCTGTGTCTCTCATGAATAAATAAATAAAATATTTAAAATAAATGAATAAATAAATAAATAAATAAAATGAGCATTCAAAAAAATTAAAATAAAATGAGCATTCCCAGAGTACCTGCCTGTCTTATTCAGAAGAGCACGTGGCTCTTTTTTTTTTTTTTTTTTTTTTTTTGGTGTTCAATTTGCCAGCATAGAGCATGTGGCTCTTAATCCCATAACCCAAATTAATCCCTGAGACTTGTAGGTGAGCATCTAAATTTTTTTTTTTTTTAAGATTTTATTTACACATGAGAGACACAGAGAGGGGCAGAGACATAGGCAGAGGGAAAAGCAGACTCCCTGCAGGGAGCCTGATGCAGGACTTGATCCCAGGACCCCAGGATCATGCTCTGAACTAAAGGCAGACGCTCAACCACTGAACCACCCAGGAGCCTCTTAACTAAATATTTTTAAGCAGGTTGTTTACTGTTAAAATATTTTCTTTTTTATTTTCTTTTTTTTATCAGGTTTTTTTTTTTTAAGATTTTATTTATTTGTTCATGACAGACACACAGAGAGAGAGGCAAAGACACAGGCAGAGGGAGAAGCAGGCTCCATGCAGGGAGCCCGATGCGGGACTCGATCCCAGGACTCCAGGATCACACCCTGGGCCAAAGGCAGGCACCAAACCGCTGAGCCCCCCAGGGATTCCCTGTTAAAATATTTTCATGTTCATGTTAGAGATAAAAAGTTAGGTATCAGAGCACAGTCATTTGATAATAAAAGCAACTGACCTGATATAAATAAATAGTTGAATTTTAAAAATCAGTGGGAGAGGGATGCCTGGGGGGCTCAGCGTTTGGGCCCCTGCCTTCAGCTCGGGGCGTGATCCTGGAGTCCCAGGATCGAGTCCCACCTCGGGCTCCCTGCATGGAGCCTGCTTCTCCCTCTGCCTGTGTCTCTGCCTCTCTCTGTGTCTCTCATGAATAAATAAATAAAATCTTAAAAAAAAAAAAAAATCAGTGGGAAAAGAGACAAATCTCCACTGCAGAATTCCAAATAATTCACATAGGAGATAGAGCATAACTCCCCACCCCTTTATTTTGGGCTGCATACAGTGAATTCCTTCCAAGAGTACAATATGGAAAGGAGGGAAAAAACATATTTACAGTGGAGAAACCTGACAAGCACCACCTCAGATCAAGATCAACATCACCACTGATAAATCATGTTGATAGTACATAATAACCTTGACATGATGGGATGAAAATGGCACTTCATCTCAATGGTCTTCCTCCTAAAAACTCACAACCGCAGCCTAATTATGAGAAAAACATCAGACAAACCCTGACTGGCAGGCACCCAGAAAATACTTGACCCAGTACTACTCAACACTGTCAAGGTCATTAAAAAAAAAAAAAAAAAAAGGAAAATCTGAGAAATTCTCAGAAGCCCAGAGGAGCTTCAGGAGACATGATAACTATATGTAATGTGGGATCCTGGGACAGAAAAAAGGGATATTAAATTAAAACTAAGGAAATCTGAACAAACTGTAGGCTTTAGTTAGTGCCAATGTATCAGTAATGGCTCATTAGTTGTGGCAAATGTAAGATGTCTATCATAGGGGGAAACTAGTCTGGGGTGTATGAGAACTCTACTATTTTATAACTTTTCTATAAATCTAAAGTTTACTTTTCAGGAAGGGCTAGAACAGAATAACACTTGATAAACCAGTTCTCTTCCTGGTAAATTGTTAGGAATTGAAATAATACAATATAGATCTTCTATCCCTAGATTAGTAATCAGGAACTGAGTTAATATCATTAGATAATTATCTCAGTATCACTGAGAATTATCTAGCTTGAGTATGAATTGTTTTGAAGGATGTAAATGAAGAAGTTATTTGGTTTTGTAGAGGAAATCCACAAAATTATCAGAATAATGCCCAAATACAAGGAAACCCTGAATATAAGGCAATCTCTTAATATTCCAATGAAAATATTTTTTAAAAGGGATATATGTAGAATAGACAAATGTATATTTTACCTACATAGTTAAGACCATAAGTTTATAAAATAATATATAAATTTAGAAATATTGTCCCCCTCCACGTTTGTCACTTCCTATGAAATAATATTGCCCAGATTTTTTACATGCATTTTGATGTTAATACCTGACACATAGTAGGTTTTCAATAACCAGTTACTGAATGAATGATAGTTTGAGATCAGGTATATGGAGAGACCTGAATCAATCTGGGAGGATCCTTTGAATGTCTTTGACCATAGCAAAGGTGAAGCAGTGTTTAGCCTCTTCTCAGGGTAGTTGGAGATGGTACAAACTGTCTGCTTTGGGGAGGCCAGGATGTAGCCAGGGTTGGCATGGGTGCACAGAAAGAGCCCCAATTTAGGAGTCAGGCAGATCTGGATTCAGAGACCATACGGTAGACTGGCCCCAAGAGTTTCTCTGAGGAGGTGCCACTAAAGCCAGGATCTGGGGATGTGAAAAATAAGGGTAAGAGCAGTCAGGCGGCTTCATGGATAGAAGAAACACTAGTGTGCTGAAGAAAGAGAAAGGAGCCCATTATGGTGGGAGCATAGAGACTGGGGACCTTGCAAACCATACAAAGGACTTGAGTTTTGTTTTTAAGTGCAAAGGAAAACTGGGGCTTAACATCTAATTCACAGATTTTATAAAACTATCTTCTTCTGTGAGAATGGATTCAAAGAGGAAGCTAGGAGGGGCACCTGGGTGGCTCAGTTGGTTAAGCATCTGACTTGATTTCAGCTCAGGTCGTGATCTCAGTGTCGTGAGATCAAGCCCTGCATTGGCTCCTTGCTGAGTGTGGAGCCTGCTTGGGATTCTCTCCCTCTCCCTCTGCGCCTACCGCCCTGGCTCGCTGGCTCGGTCTCTCTCTCTCTCACCAAAAAAAAAAAAAAAAGACTGGAAGCGAGGAAAGCCATCAGGATCCTAGATAGGAGAGGATGATGGATTCATAACAACACTCTGCTCACTAGATCCCCAGGCACTGTTCTAAGCACCTTATATGAACCAATTCATTTAAGTGTGCTGTCCAGTTAGCACCTTTTCATTCTCAAAAGTACTAGTTTGATAAATTACAAGAAACTATGAATCAGCCAATTAACATTTTCAGGGGGCACAGTCTTCCTACCCATCAATTTCAAACCATTCTATGAAAGCCACTAACCAGGACAGCTCTATAATACAAGATTCAAGCAGGTAAAACTAGAATCTCGTCTCTGAACTTCCTGAGCCTCTTCCTTTTTGTTCTCTTTTATCCTGGCCTCTCGGTTACATGTGGGCATTTTTATTTGTCTCTTTCTCAGTATCTTTTTTTCTTTCTTTCCCTCCTTCCCTTGTGTATGTCTCTCTCTCCATTTGTGTGTTCCATGTTTCTTTCCTCTTTCCCTCTTTAGCTTCCCCATTCCTCCTCTCTACGCTCTCTCTTCCTCTCCCCTAATCTCCCTCCTGTCTCTCCTCTCAACTGGCCAGTGATATACTGCCATGTATAGTGGATCTGTTCTGTTTAATATATAAAAATCAAGGTTGTATGCATGCCAAAATGCTTCTAGATGACTCTTACTAAGTATTTTAAATTCTTCTATCCCAGTGCCTGCATTCACATCTCAAGGAAATTTACCTCATCCCTCGTTCATCTGACTGGTTTCTTCCAGTCCCCAAGCCTTCACTTCCCACTCCACAACCACCCCCCTGACGGCCTTCTTTACCTCAGGTCTGCCCCCACCCCCCGCACTGGACCAAAATCATACCAGGTCGCAGCTATTTAAAACATAAGAAGACTTATGTAACCTTCTGTGTGGAACCAAGTGACTCTCATTCTTCCATGTGTATCTTAGTTTACTCCTTTTTTCACCTTTCCTAAGGCTCCACACTCTACAAACTATTGATTTTTTTTCTGGAACTTATTGTTTCCAAACTGAAGCTTATTTTTAACATGCTCTTACTTTTACATATGAGAGTGTGCTGCTTTTGTCTGCCTGGTTCCAATAAGAAGCTACTGAGAACAGCTCTCTGAACAGAGGCTTCCCATAGTAAAGGAATGTTCCTTTGTGCTCACCCTGGGTATAAATCACCTGGGAGCTTCTAAATGAGAAAAGACCTGGCTGACCCAGAAGGTGGTATTTATAAATAGTCCTCCAGCCCCCCTCCTTAAAGCTTGTCCACCTAATCCTCTCCTCTCAAGATTGAAGTGACTTGACCTTTGAGTCTTAAAACTCAGGCTCTTTTTCTCTGAAAAATCTAGTTAACAAAAAGCTGCTAAAACAAAAATGTTTTCAGCCAGATGATGATCAGCCATTAAAGCTTACTTTTCATTTCCAACATTTTTAGCAAAATATGCTTCCTCTTTTGAGGACCATCTTTCCTTGTAGTTATTATTTTAAGATATCTACCTTAATAATTTTTATTTATTTTTGCTACTGGGCTGTCATGGATTTGTATTTTTATGACTTATAAAGCTATTCCCAAATGGCTGCATCTCTGCCATGAATTAAGAGTGTTCCTTTTCACCCCTAACTTACAGAAATTAGAGAGCCTCTAAGCCTCCATTCCAACATCATTGGATGGAACTCTGTTTATATTTCTTCAATCTTGTATTTATTGAGAGTAAAATCTTATAGGTTTTGTTAGGATTATACAATGAAGCACACAATACAGACACTGGTAGGTTACCAGATTAAGGTACTTGCAGGAAATACCTAATTGTTGAACTAGCCAAAATATTTTTTTAAGTGTATATTTCCAAGAAAGATAATTAAATCCTGAAACTGATTATTTATAAAGAGAAGAGGTGCTTATGTTAAGGAGATGAGCCATGTATTTTTAGCATCCTCTCCCTTGCTATAAAATGGAGGAATCTTAAATTCACTATCCACTAATTATCAGAGAGAACACTCTCATTTGAGACTTTTTCTTTCTATCCTTTGATAGGCTGAAGAGTAAATTCTGGTGCCAGGCTTTTCTTTGCTGACCTGGGCCAGCAGCAGTAATGCTTTTTTTGGAAACTGCTAGATCCGATCTAGCTGTTGCTTTATGAAGGGAGCCCCTTTTCTGAGCTTTTCTTGCAGTAGTTTTGCTAGAATGCCCCACTTGTATGAGAGCCTGAAACTTTAAGACTAATTTTAGTTTCGTTGTTTAAGAAAATCTGCTGTCCGGTGTGGCTATATTGGTACCTGGGAGACTATCTGTAGAAAAGAATGAAAAGCATGTACAGAACAGGTTAAATGAGTGCTGTATCTTCTGAAAAATCTAAGAGTTCTGTTTAGATCTGAGCTCAGAGTGGACTTGCTAGAGTAGTGGTATATACTGTTTCATTTCTCCAGTTGGGGAAGCTTTCTCTTCATATATGAAGACCCCTGAATAGATAAGTATATTTGTAGTCATTAGAATTTTAATATGTGATCTGGGGATGCCTGGCTGTCTCAGCTGGTAGAGCATGCGACTCTTGATCTTGGGGTGGTGAGTTCAAGTCCCACAGTGGGCATAGAGCTTACTTTTTTTTTCTTTTTTGTAGAGCTTACTTTAAAAAGAAGATAGGGGGCACCTGGGTAGCTCAGTGGTTGAGCATCTGCCTTTGGCTCAGGTCATGATCGCAGGGTCCTGGGGTGGAGTCCCACATCAGGCTCCCCACGGGGAGCCTGCTTCTCCCTCTGCCTATGTCTCTGCCTCTATCTGTGTCTCTCATGAAAAAATAAATAAAATCTTTAAAAATAAAAATAATTAAATTTTTTAAAAAGTGATTTTAAAAAATGTGATCTAAATAAGTATGTATACCTGGAACTTGCTTTTGAATTTAGATGTTTAAAAAAAAAGTGGAATTTCAAAATATGAAACAGAAAAAACCACATAGGTGTATAAGAGCAGCAGTATCTGGTGATATAATGAGCATGCAAGGAGACTTTGTTAGGATTGCACACACCAAGAGGAGAATAGCACAACCAACACAACCTCAAAGCAAAAATAGGTCCATGCCAGGAGGGAGCAGTGTACAAACAGGTTGAGGGCACAGGAAACTAGGGTACCTCTCATTCAAGGCATTCTACTGGATAACCTTTGGCTATTTTTCATGACTTTTCTCTAGTAGCAGCAAAACCTACTAGAATCTCTCCAGAGGGTTAACTGTACCATGACACGCATAGTGATACTAATCAACCACGTTGCTCTGGGTTCAGCACTGCTGGCTACCCAAACAATGGGAAAGATGGAAGGCTCCCTGGGGTTTCAGAACCACTGACAGAAGACAAGAGCCTGCAGCAGTGGCCACACAGCAGGAAAGTTTGGGTTAGCATGACCTGCTGGGCTATCCTGAAGAACTACTATTGACTTTTCTTCAAGTCCTGTGTGACCAGGCCCCAGAGCTGGTACCCAGGCATCCACGCTTAGGTCATGTGCTTGCCCCTCGCTGCACCAGGCTATGGAGGGAAGGATTTAGATCTTCTAGTTACAGTAATGCATAGCAGTCGCTGTCTCCCATGGCGGCATGGAGGCTGCAGGGTACTGTTGGGAAGAGGGTTTGGTTGCTAGACAGCAAAAAGAAAAGGGAAAAAGAAAGACTTGGAAACTCTATCAACTGGATTTATCTGAAGCTCAGTCTCTACAAATATTAACCATTTTTCTCAGACAGCCTCCATGTATAGATAATATTGATTTTTCTTTTTATCTGTCCATTGTTTTAAAAAAAAAACTCAGGAGTATCTTTTTAAATTTAGTGTTTTTATCTATCAGAGTTGTGTGTGTATTATTCAGAGTCAAATCTACCTGGTTTTGAATGATGAGCTGAGTTCTGTATCCTCACATTCCTATTTTCTACTCCCCAGAAAAAGCTATTTTCAATTTCTAGCTGATTTATTTGGTATTTATCTTCATATTTCTGAATTGCACACTGTGGCTATGTCTTAATGTCTCCATTTTAGGCATTGTTTATTGACTTCCCACTATGGAAGATGAGTTTTGTTCTTTCCCAGCACTTTCTGCCTGACCACACATATATGCTCTTCTCCTTCCCCCATCCTCCCAGGATGATGATATTGGATCCATAGTCCATGTTTTTTATTATGACTTATGGCAATACTGTTTGCAATGATGCCATTAGTATACTATAACTACTTTTGCTTCCAATACTGCCTTTGATTTTTTCCTGATGTTAATTATTGTCTTGGTTTTTTCATTCATTTGCTTAGATTTTCTGTGCTTCTCACTAATTAACCCTGAAATGTTCCTAACTGTATAAACCTTTCCATATAAATACATTAAATACTCAATGAATTTCATTCTGATTTCCTTTTGTCTGGGCCCTTGACCAGTCACCTTCCAGGCTTGCTGTAAAGCTATTATTCTGAAGTCTCCATCACAGTCATTCAGAGGACCTCTTTCACCTGTCTCTTGTTTAGATCCCTTACTTCCTGGATCCAGTATCATCTCTTCCTTTGTCTTCCTTGTCATTTTGAAGTAGCATATTTTTATTAGTTTCTTTTTTTTTAAGATTTTATTTACTTATTCATGAGAGACACAGAGTAAGAGAGGCAGAGACACAGGCAGAGGGAGAAGCAGGTTCCATGCGTGGGACTCGATCCTGAGTCTCCAGGATCACACCCTGGGCTAAAGGCGGCACTAAACCGCTGAGCCACCCAGGCTGCCCATTATCATTAGTTTCTTGAGAAAGTAAATCTTTTTTTAGTTTCAGGAATTTCCCTGAGAATTTTATTTTATTTTTTAAGATTTTATTTATTAATTCATGAGAGACAGAGAGAGAGGCAGAGACACAGGCAGAGGGAGAAGCAGGCTCCATGCAGGGAGTCTGACCTGGGACTCAGTCCCGGGTTTCCAGGATCAGGCCCTGGGCTGAAGGCGGCACTAAACCGCTGAGCCACCCAGGCTGCCCTCCCTGAGAATTTTAAGGGGAAAATCCTTTTTCTATCCTCCAGAGTCCCTGTTGAAAAGTGTGATTCACTCTGATTTTTTTCCCCCACTCTGATTCTGACCCTTTATGTGACAACTTGTTTTCCCTCTGGAAGCTTCACTTTAACCTTGATGTTCTGCAAGTTCCCATGATGTGACTTGGGCACTTGCTAGAACCTTTCAGTCTGGGACATTTTCTTGGTTTAATTAATTGATAACTTCCTCTCCTTGCTTTCTTGTTCTGTCTTGAACTCCTGTTAGATTTTGGACTTCTTAGACTTATATCCAGTTTTTGTATCCTTATTCTCTTGTTTTCTCTCTTTGTGGCTTTTTATTTTTCTTTCTGAAAGAGTTCAGAAAAACTTTGTCCTCAAACCCTTGCATTGAGTTGTTTGGTTCTGCTTACCAAAATGTGTATTTTTCTAGCATTCTTTTTTGTTCTCTGCTCTTTTTTTTCATTGTTATTAGTCCCTTATTTATTGTATGATGAACAGTACAGAAACTAGAAAATAGAACTACTTAAGTTAGAAGTCATTTTATAACAAAAAGAGATTATCAACGGACTAGCCTCAAAATTTGTGACCTCGAGCCAGAGAAAATCACCTAAAATATGCAAAATTCAATTGTATATAATTTTTAGTGTCTATAAGGGTTATGTTAGCTCTGGCTGTTTTGTTTTGTTTTGTTTTGTTTTTAAGATTTTATTTATTTAATCATGAAAGGCACAATGAGAGAGAGAGGCAAAGGCAGAGGAAGAAGCAGGCCCCATGCAGGGAGCCCGACATGGGACTTGATCCGGGGCCTCCAGGATCATGCCCTGGGCCAAAGGCGGCACTAAAACCACTGAGCAACCGGGGCTGCCCCTGGCTCTTTTGTTTTTAATGCTTCTTTTTAAAAGTTTGTGTCTTCCTCTGTAGTCTCTTTCCTCTGAGTTCCTTTTTTCTCTTTGTTTTTGTCTGTCTTTCATAGTAAATGCTTTCCTCAGTTTCTCGTGATCCTTGGCTAGTCTCTGATATTTAAGAGCAGGGCATTAAACAGGTACTTCAGAACTCTGGACTTGTGAGTAAAACTTGGGGCTATGATCCTCACTGTGGGGGTGGTCTGCATGAGTCATTTTTTGGGATACTTCTCTTACCTGTTTCTTTAGGTCTTTTATCTTCACTAGTCTGATTCTGTTGGAAAGTTTTTTAATTTTGCACTATTCATTTTCTCTCTTTTGCAATTTCTAGATGTATAGAGTCGTTGATTTTCCTGTTGTACATAAAAATATCTCTACTGGGTCTCTGCTTAAGATCTTCCTTTAGATGTCCTTTGGACCCTCCTACACATTCTTATTTGCTTTCATGGCACTTAGCAAATAGGCCGACTTTGCTAAAAAGTAAACAGGAGTTGGTAGGAGCAAATCTGAGAGCTAGAATACACCTGAAATACAAAGTAAAAGTCACTTCCAGTGCATTATTCTTCCTTAATATATTTGATCAGAAATTGGATGAACCTCCGGGATGCTGAGACAGGAAAGATACTGTGGCAAGGAACAGAAGACTTGTCTGTCCCTGGAGTGGAGCATGAAGGTATTCTCCAACCCTTTGTTTGCACAGGGCTCTAATTCGTTAGCACGGTCTAAGCATCAGGGAGCTAAATTAATGTGGACCCTAATGGGGGGCAAACCCCTGTGGGCACAGCATGTGTTGTTGAAATTCCTAGTTCTTTTCCTGCCTTTTCTTCTCTCACTTCCCAAAACCCACTTTGTGCTGAAATTTTAGCATTATAATATATCCAGAAATATAAACTAAGCTCTCAACTATTTTTTCCTAAAGAAAATTTGCATTTTTATCTCTCTGAAATAAAAGAAAATCTAAGAGGTTAAAACCAACAGAACATAGTAAAGAAGGTGCCTATTCAGCCGTTCCCTTGATGAGAGCAGCTAGGGAAAGCCCATGAATGCACTACATCTGGTGTTTCTTAAAGATCTTTCAGGCAGATGCACTTGACCAACTGGGGACCTCTGCCTTTAATTAAAAAGTATAATTCTGGGGCACCTGAGTGCCTCAGTTGATTGTGTTCCAGGCTCCTAGGATCAAGCCTGGCATGGGGTTGCCTTCTTCTTCCTCTACTCCCTGCTGGTGTCTCTCTCTCTCTCTCTCACTATCTCTGTAGCTATCTCTGTGACTTTCATTTAGAATGGCTTCAATATTTCTTTTTCTTTACCAGCCCGTGTTCCCAAGAAAATCCTCAAGTGCAAGGCAGTGTCTCGAGAATTGAACTTCTCTTCAGCAGAGCAAATGGAAAAATTCCGCCTGGAACAAAAAGTTTACTTCAAAGGGCAATGCCTAGAAGGTATTCTGTGGCCTAGTGCCTGGAAGCCACACTTAGGGTGACAGGGGAAAAAGGCAAGACCCAGTAAACTAAAAGCACTGCTTTGGTAACACTCATTTTGCAACTCGGTTTGTGATGTGATTCCTACACCCTGCGAGACTGGGGGCCGCAGCAAAAATAAAACAAAACTGGCAATGACAAGGGGCTTTGAGCCCAACAAAAGGGTTTCTGACACTGGTGGGCCTGGGGTTGGTGCCTGCTTTATACCTGGCGAATTATAACATGGTCACGAGGAAGCTGCTGCTGAGGGCCTGGCACAGTGCTCTCCATACAGCCTCCTATGGCTCTGACTGGCAAGTCCACTGCAGTGAGTTTCCACTGTGAACTATAAGAGTGCACATATGTGTCTTAGAGCTGAAACTCCAAGTAAGAGGCCTATTCTGTTCTTCTGTTTATCACATACATATAGCCTGCTTCTAAGAAAGCGTTGCTTATACTATATCCACCCAGTGGCCTAGTTCTTTAGACCCTAGAGCATAGGGAACAAGTCTCTGGTGTGGTCCAGAGGACATCCTGAGGGGCCTTTCATGATCTTTCTTATGCCTCTGACCAGGGAGGTTTATGATGGCTTCATTTGTGGGGGGTGGACAAGGAGCCCTGAGACTGTCTCACCAGCTTTACCTTCTTCCTTCAGAATGGTTCTTCGAGTTTGGCTTTGTGATCCCTAACTCCACAAACACCTGGCAATCCCTGATAGAGGCAGCGCCTGAGTCCCAGATGATGCCCGCCAGTGTGCTAACGTGAGTGAGCAGACCACAGGGATTGTGGAGTATGTCTAGAAGCAGGAGTCCCTGGCAGGGCTGTTCAGCAGGCAATCCAGGTTGAAAATAAGAGTAAAGAGTATCCAAGGGTATTCGAGCTTACAGGTTTACTGACTTCTGTCATGTGAAAAGGATAGTGTGATCAAGTGGAAAAAATAAACTTTAGGTTAGACCTTTAGACTAAATTCCTGATTAACCCTGACTAGATGTGCAATCTTGAACAATGTTTACCTCTCTGGCCTCATTTTTCTCCTCTCTAAACATAGAATTAATAATTCTATCTCACAGAGGTATAGTGAGGATAAACCGAGATGATGTGGAAGGAAATGGGCATGTACTCTCTATGAAATCTAGGCTTATTTGCAGACTTTCCTAATTACCAAACTTCTAATACTCTGTACTTTTCTTGAGTGCCTTTAATGGCATCTGGCAAAGTTCTAATTTTGTTTTAGAGGATAATGTTTGGTTATAGTTTTTCAGAAACTACCTTACTGTTTTAATATTTATGCTTCCTGCTCAAAAAATAGTTTGTCCTTTATACAAAAACACTATCAGTAATGGCCCACCTTCCATTTTCTCTAGGGAAAAGGTATTAGACTTTCAAAGGTTTTAGTACTAGTGTGTAATAATGAGTTATTCACACAGGTAATTGTGTAAATTTGGGTTGTCCCTTTAAACAGATCCTTGGTGAAAGCCACGCTGAACATAAAAAGAATTTATTTACTTTATAAGTCTTTAATATATTTTTTAATTACAACAGTAAGTATTTTTATATTCTGTTAGCCAATTAAATCTTGAGTTTCTTATGTACCTATTTTATAATTAATTACCAGCAAAAATGTCTCTGCTGGCTATTAATTACCTTGGGAAAGTACAGGGGAGTATATAGAAGGCATTTTTTATATTTTATTAGCCATCATTTGATTCTCCCTTGGCCAGGCCCAATTTCTTTCAGGTACTAAAACCAGTAAGTCTATGATAACATAGTTAGGCTATTTAAGTCATATATCATATTTTACTTTTTGGAACCCAAAAATAGTATCTCTGTTGCCTTTAACTTGATTCAAGAGTTGTGGTTTGAAAACACTGAGATACCCACCAAGAAAAGTGAAATTCCATTCTATGCAATACAAGTGAGTCATTTGGGGTTCTTTGGCTGTAAGTCATAGATATGACTCCAGCGGATACAGCAGAGCTAAAGCAGGGAGAGGGGGGCAGGAGGGATGGTGCTGAGCCCCGGGCAGCTCCAGAGATACAGATGGCAGGGGTCCATGGATGATTTCCTTCAGGAGCAGCCATAGGAAGGATCCTGCTCTGAGGAGAGGGTCTGATTGGCCCAAATTATATCCTGTGCCCACCCTTTTGCCAGATGAAGGAGAGGTTACTTGACTGAGACATGGACTGGAGATGGGTGGGTCCCCAAAAGAAGAGCAGAGTGCTATTACCCAAAGTGATGAGAATAAATGCGGAAAGGCCAACCCACAGCTGACTACCAGAATAGGTATTGTAGGTAAAGATACCACCCCTGAGGACTTCAGGTTTCCGTGTATATCAAAAGTCAGTCCTATTAAAAATAATTTTTTAAGTCCTATCTATAAGCACCCCTGTGTGCAGAGCATTCTGCTGAGGGTTTTACATATATCAAGGATTAAGACATACTCTTCTGTTTTCTGAACTTGAGGAGAAAACAATCACAAAGTTAAATGTCACATTAGACTTCTAACCCCATTTAGACATAGATTTAGTGTCCGTCCCCAAGCCAGGGTTCTAAGTGGGTGCATGTCCCTGGGCCCAGCAAAGCCAAATTGAAACCACTTTGTGCAAATGAAATCTGTTGCCTAACACACTCACTCTTTTGCCCTTTCTTCTTACTTATAGTGGGAATGTTATCATAGAGACAAAATTTTTTGACGACGATCTTCTCGTAAGCACATCCAGAGTGAGACTTTTCTACGTTTGAGAGAAGAATGTGTGTGCATTTCAAGAATTTGGGTTTTTTGGGGGAAAGGAGGAAACTGTTTACTTTTTTCCTCCACACATTTGATTATTGACACTTCCACCCCTAATTCCCTGTACAAAACCCACTTGCGGCCACCAGGGGACCAGTTCTGTATAGATAACCAGATGGCTGTTTCCTCCCAAGCCGCCATCTTCCACTGACCAGACTAAACTCCCAACCCCAGACCAGGCCAGAGGGTGAGCTTTGACTCCTTCCCAGGGTGACAAAGGGACAAACGCTTACCACAAGAGCCAATGCTGTTCCTGCCCCCTCCATGCCTCCTCCTTGGGCCCTACAGGCAACACATCTTCCTTTGGCCCCTGGTTTTGGAAAAAATCATATTCCTGACTTCTGTTTAGTTTTTTTCCTGCAATTTCTATTTCATACATTCTCATACATTTACCTTGTAAAATAGACTGTGATATTATTATTACATAATGAATTAAAACATATGAATTAAAATATTCCTACAGTCTTTAGCATGGCACTGCTTTCATCTCTACTTTTTCTGGAATATGAACCCGGTCCCGTGATGTGAAGAAAGACATTTATCAGACCGTAGGATCACAACTATATTTTACTCCAGAGATCAACTGATAGATCTTGTGGTTCCTGATGCTTCAGTTGCTGCTTTTCAAGAATGTACAACGTACCCAAACAAGACCCATGATGCTGAGATGTAATAGTAGTGGTTTTCGTCCACAACGTAGATGCACCCTTTGTTTTTTTGTTTGTTGCTTTTTGCTTTTTTCATACCTTTATGATGTACCTTTGTCCAAGAGGTTTCCAGAAAGGGTAGAAGTTCTAAACTAGCAGAGTAGAAACTCTTCTATTCTACATGAGAGAATAGAAGTCAGAATGGAGAAAAGATCTCCCCAAAGTCATGTGGAGAAGGATGGGGACGCATCTGGGATGGGGTAGGGTCCTGGGAGGGCTTAAAACCCAGGCAGAGGAAGCCAGTGTGGGAGAGAGGATGGTAACTGGATGCCTGCAAGTCTGACCTAAGAGAGAAGGGTTCTTTTGGGGGAACTTACCCACTTTTGGGGGAAAACCAGCAGCCTTCACTGTCTTTATAAAATGCCAGCGATTAAAGGTTTTCCAATTCACACTGTAGTAAGGTCTGAAGCGAGAGGAGAAAATATACCCAGAGATGTGCCCTCTTTGGCACAAGAGTCTGTCTGTTACCAAATGTCTGCTTGAATCTGTGGGTGGGGAGAAGTACATTTTTAGTGGATTATCGCCATCTTTCCTTGATAATTCCATTCCTCACCTGAGGGCTGTCATCTTCAGAAGCTAATTTTTAAATACCAAGATTGGATGACAAAACAGTTAAAATGAATCCAGATTTCCTTTTGCTTTCTGGAAATGCCATCTCTTTTCTATGTCTGCTCCCCACAATTCCAGCAGGGAAGGCTCTCCAGGAACTGGACACCTCCCAACGGAGAAAGGCTGCCCCCAGCGCAGCCTTTCCACCAGCTCAGTGCCTCCTTCACTGCCCTCTCCCACTCACTCACCCAACTACAACTGTCAGGGACACACTTCTTTGCCAGCTGGTCTGAGAAAAAAAAAAATTATAGCCCAGTCATTCTTAGACACTTACCATCTCTTCAGGCAACAATGCATCTGCTCAGGCAGTGTTGATCATTTGGCTAAAGCTATGGTGGGAGGAGGAGGAGGGGAGAGGTACCAACTGGGGTGAACACAGCAAAAGGAGAGGACACAAGAACTGTGAGGACGAAGGCCCTTGTAGGGCAGCATCCTCTCTGGTAGAGTGGGTGTAGGTCTAAATGCCTGAAGAGCTGGGGGGTTTGTAGCTGCATCAAAGGCCACAGAATGTTCCAAAAGATAGGCAGACAGCCCAGGCCTGCCACAGTGTACAGCCACTGGTTCACAAACATTTACAGGTACCTGCCCCACCCCCAGAGATTCAGATTCAGTAGGTGGGGGGGCCCAGAACTCTAGCAGGTGATCCTAACACAGGCATTCTGTGGACCATACTTTGAGAAATACTGATAGAGGCTGTAAGTAAATGTTAGAGACGTATACATGTACACAGGTGGCTGTATGATAAACTGAAGTCGTCATGTACCAGTATTTTGGACTTTTGTGATGGGTATGTGTTGAGCATTGAATCTGACCCTAGTTAGGCAGGAGGAGGTTGGGGGAAGACACGTCTGCCAAAGGGGATCAATCTATCTAGCCACATTCAGGCCACACTTAAACATTCTTCCTAGGGGACACCTGGGTGGCTCAGTGTTTGAACGTCTGCCTTTGGCTCAGATCATGATCCCGGAGTCCTGGCATCGAGTCCCGCATTGAACTCCCCACAGGGAACCTGCTTCTCCCTCTGCCTATGTCCCTGCCTCTCTCTCTCTCTCTCTCTGTGTGTGTGTCTCTCATGAATAGATAAATGAAATCTTTAAAAAAAAAAATTCTTCCTATATGCATATGTGTGAAGAAACCGCCTGCCTGAGATTTGTCTCTAATAGAGGGAATTATAAATGCCCTGGCATAAGGGAAGCACACAGTGAATTTACAAGAAGGAAGAAATAAAATGAAAATGGAAAAAAAAATTACACTTCAGAAAAACCAGGAAAGCCCTCTCTTCTCTGAATCCTTTGACTTTTAGCCTACAAAATATGTTCAAGTTACTCTAAGAAATATATTTTTTTTTTAAGATTTTATTCATGAGAGACACAGGAGAGAGAGAGGCAGAGACACAGGCAGAGGGAGAAGCAGGCTCCATGCAGGGAGCCCAACGCGGTACTCAATCCCAGGTCTCCAGGATCAGGCCCTGGACCAAAGGCGGCGCTAAACCGGTGAGCCACCAGGGCTGCCCAAGAAATAAATTTTTAAATATAAGGTTTGTGGGGCACTTGGGTGACTCAGTCGATTAAACATTGGACTTCAGCTCAGGTCATGATCTCAGGGCTGTCGAACTCCTCACACAGGGAGTCTGCTGCTCTCTGTCCCTCTCCCTCCACCCCTTCCCTGGCTCACACACACTCTCAAATAAATAAATCTCTTAAAAAGTAAAAAAGAAAAAGGCTTTCCCTCAAACCTGCAGCATCTATGGCTCCTGTTCCATCCTCCTCTGCAGAACCAAACTCCTTGGGGGACACCTGGGTAGCTCAGTGTTTGATATCTGCCTTTGGCTCAGGTCCTGATTCCGGGATCGAGTCCCACATCAGGCTCCCTGAGGGGAGCCTGCTTCTCCCTCTGCCTGTGTCTTTCTGCCTCTCTCTCTGTGTCTCTCATGAATAAATAAAATATTAAAAAAAAAAAAAAAAAGAACCAAACTCCTGGGGATTTTCTCCACTCACTCTTTCCACTCCCTGCCTCTCATTTACTCCTCAGCCACTGATGTCTGTTTGGCTCTGGCCAGTGGCCTTTTTTCCTCCAAAGCATCCATGAACTCCACTGATCCACCGCCCCCTTCTGGTCCTTTCTGCTTTGTTAGCTGCATTTGATCCTTCTGACTTCTGGAAATTCTGCACTTAGGGAGCCCCTTTCCTAATCCTGGGAATTCTGCTCCTTGTAGGCTCTTCATTCGTACTAACCACCTTGTCCCTAAAATGTTTGTTAGCGGATTTTCTTTTTTTTCTTTTTTCTTTATTCTTTTTTTTTAGCTATTGTATATTGAGAACATTCTATGTGCAAAAATTATTTAAGATTTTATTTCTTTATTCATGAGAGACACACAGAGAGGCAGAGACACAGGCAGAGAGGAAAGCAGGCTCCTCCCAGGGAGCCCGATGCAGGACTCAATCCCAGGACCCCGGGATCATGCCCTGAGTGGAAGGCAAACTCCCAACCACTGAGCCACCCCAGGTGTCCCTATGTGCAAATTCTTTAAGCATTATGCACATCATGCATTCACTCCACGTGTATTTCTTGAGCACTTTTTATGTACCAGACACTGTTTTAAATGCATTACTTGCTGGACAAGACCAAGGAAGTCCCTATCCTTACATTCTAATGAGAAGAGACAGGAAGCAAATAATTTCAGATGGCAATCAATGCTCTGAAGAAATAGGATTGTGCAATGGTAGCATCTGCCCGGTGCGAGAAGGAATGGAAGGAAGTCAGCATCCAGCTTTTGACCACCAAAACAGGATGGACGAGCCCCCAGCAAGCCAACACCCATGGAAAGCCAGACTTGAAAAGATTTTTTAAGTCCTCTGACCTATCAACAAAGCAAGAACCAGGTGTGGCACACACGATGGTCTACTCACAACAAAGAACTCCTTGTGCCAGGAGTCAACCTGCCTCTTTGAAGCCTGGCGTAGGATGGAAGAGAAGAAATAAAGTAGACCACAGAGGTCAGATGCAGACATCCCCGCTTGCCTTCACCACACTTCCTCCCAGGCCAGGGTGAGACAGGCGGGTACAGACACCAGGTTCAGGGGCAGGAAGAGAATGTCAAGGCTGACGACCACTTCCTGGAGGTTAGCGGGGAGAGTGGGCTGCCCTGCAATCCAGACCATGGCCCGGTGACGAGCTTTATAGGAACTCATGCTGCAGTTCCTATAACCACCTGGGGCCTGTTTAACCAACAGCATTGCCTTCCCTTCCAATGTATCCTTCGCATCTGGGCCAAAAAGAGCTCTGAAATGCAAAATGTACATCTGGTCGCCAATCCCTCTGTATCGAACAGTTCACTTTTAGAACTTGCTAGTGATTTGGTCATTGTTTTGCAGCTCTCAAAATACACTGTTAAAATAGTCCTCAAAGTGAAGACCTAACTGGCTTAACAGTTTTTTTGGTGCTTTTACTTGCTTTGAAACTAGCAGCTTTAGGGATCCTGAGTGGTGCAGTGGTTTAGCGCCTGCCTTTGGCCCAGAGCGTGATCCTGGAGACCCAGGATCGAATCCCACGTCGGGCTCCCAGTGCATGGAGCCTGCATCTCCCTCTGCCTGTGTCTCTGCCTCTCTCTCTCTCTCTCTCTCTATGTGTGACTATCATAAATAAATAAAAACTAAAAAAAAAAGAAACTAGCAGCTTTGACCATAGTTTTGAATAAACCGAGGGATGAAGTGGAATGAGGTGAGAAACAGAGATTTGATGAAGACATTTGGTTCCCAAACTGTGCACCAAGGTACACCCAGGCACTGCAGCAAATCCACAAGGGTGACAAAGCATATTTTAATTTTCAGAGGAAATGCAGCAATTCGGGAAGTCTTTTGTACACTGCTCACTATTAGCTCAAGAAAGTTCAGTTTCGACATTACATTGTATGGCACTACATTCTTTTTTATGAGATATATTTGGGAAACTGAATTCTTGGATGTTTTGGTGTTTAGTACCCCTGAAAAATCCACATGAACGGGGGTGCCCGGATGATGCAGTCGGTTAACCATACAACGCTTGTTTTCAGCTCAGGTCGTGATCTTAGTCATGGGATCAAGTTCCGCATCTGGTTCCAACTGAGCATGGAGTCTGCTTGGGATTCTCTCCCTCTCCCTCTGCCTCTCCCAGCTGTACTTGCTCACACTCTCTCTAAAATAAGTAAATAAATCTTAAAAAAAAAAAAAAAGTCAATGTGAACAGGAAATGAGGGTGGTTGTGTCCAATCTGATTCTAAGGTTTGAGAAGCTGTGCAGTGCTCAGCAGGCACACAATGACAGAAAGTCATTGTGATTATAAATAAAATGAAAATATTTTTCCTCTCAATTTATGTGGCTTTTCTTTTTCCAAAATAATAAGACAGCCACTAGGTAAGGATATAAATACTTAACAAGTTGTTTGGACCTAACTACATAATTTTTTAATTGGTTTTTATTTTGGTTTAGTTGCACTGTGAAAAAATTACCAAGACCCCAAGTGTGCTGTGAACAGAGAATGTTCAGGAACCTCTAGTAAGTAGGCACTTAGTTTTTTGGGCTTTTTTAAAATTTTATTTTTAAGGAATCTCTACCCCCAGCATGGGGCTCAAACTCACAACCCTGAGGCCCTGAAGTGCAATAGCCCTCAGTTTAAAACTATGCCTTCCAGGAGCACCTGGCTGGCTCAGTCAGTGGAATATGCAGCTCTCAATCTTGGGGTCATGAGTTTGAGCACCATGTTGGGCATAGAATTTACTTAAAGTACACCTTTCAGAGGGTTAGAAACACATGCACATACTACCATCTCTGACAGCAACAAGTGGGTATTGACTGCCCCCTCTCTGAGCCCTGAGACAGCTCTTGGTTCCATGGAATGCTTTTGAATTCTTGTATGTATTAAAGAAAATGTTTTCAAAGGAAAAGAAGGCATTTATTCAAATTTCTTAGAGTGGCTTTTTTAAGTGACTTGATTTATTCAAATCACCCCCCCAAATAGCGCTCAATTATAAGAAGATAAGCAAGATTATTATCACTTGAATATTTTATATATAATTATTAATTCATTTGGGGCTAAAGTATGTGCCTTAGACCCATACATTATGATATTTTAATGTGGTGCACAGGGCACCCCTGTGTAATTAAGGTGTGTACAAGCTATACTACCTCTTTATAGAACTCAAAATTTCATTTCACTTTTTTTTTATGATAATGGTCGTTTCTTTCCTTTCCTGCTATGTTGTTGGCCATACACACTGTTTACTCAGAGCCCAGCCCTTGGTCAGGATTGGAATCCAAATCCTGTCCTCTGGCAGATTGTCTAGTTGTTACTGTCTTTTAATTGGCTTGTATTCAGCAACAATCTGCAATACGTCTGGTACAATGAGGCTAAGGCTTTTCTTGGAGGGTTCACATTTACTTAAAAGAAGATACTTTGGGATCCCTGGGTGGCGCAGCGGTTTAGTGCCTGCCTTTGGCTCAGGGCGCGATCCTGGAGACCCGGGATCGAATCCCACATCGGGCTCCCGGTGCATGGAGCCTGCTTCTCCCTCTGCCTATGTCTCTGCCTCTCTCTCTCTCTCTCTCTCTCTCTCTCTCTCTGTGTGTGTGTGACTATCATAAATAAATAAAAATTAAAAAAAGAAGAAGATACTTTTGATATTCAAGAGGTTTTATGATCTTAATAATCCTCAAATATTTCTGGCACAGAATTCTGAGACCTCGGGTGTGGATTTGATGGTGTTTTGAAGGAGGTACACAATCATTTGCTGAAAAAAATCTTGCCTCTGCCCACAGGCCCCTCCTTAGCCTCAGTGGCAAGTGGCCTTAGTGGCAAATGGCCACTGCAAGTGCCACATCTAAAAAGTGTCATTGCATCTAAAAAATCCCAACAAGAGATTTTGTGATTTTGGCAGGCCCCTGAGCAGAGCAGGAAAATAATAGACATCCTGCCTACCTAATAATGGGACTCATTTGAGGCTAGGGTCTTTAAAATGGATTCAGACCACACTATCTCCAAGGAAAGAAATGAACATCCCCTGGTGAGGGGTGCTTACTGAGAGGTTGACTAATAGAATGATCACCTGGCCCTCAAAGCTGGCTAAGGACAGTGTTGACGAAAGGGTCAGAATTGTAGAATCCACTGTCACCTCCCCCCATGGGGCTGGAGCCCATCCAGCCTCAGTATCTTCCCAAGACTCAGTGTCTGCCCAACATCATTATCCACAGGTCACAACCTCAGGCTCTAGTGGAAACCACAGGAGTCACACTTGGGACATTGTGGGCAGATTGATGAGAAAGACCCAGAAAACACCTCTGGGAAGGGGTAGAAGTTTTCCTAGGATACAGCAGGAGTTGCAGATGAATTTCTAAGACAAAAGAACTTGACATATAGGGTCAAATGCTTTCCAGAAAGGTTTGTACCCATTTCTACCCTTTGCTACGCCCAAACCTCCTGACACCAACCACCTCTTAGGCTGTGTTGACAAGGGTCATAGGGCCCCACCTGAGGCTGAGGAAGCCTACATGAGGCCCATACAGGATTCTATGGGCCAGATTATGGAACTGGTTCCCAAGGGAATCCTTTCCTATCATCTATTGACTTCAGCAAACATTCCCTGAGCCCTAGGGCGGGGAGGGGTCCTTGTACAGATCAGCTGTTTCTGAACTAATGTCCTTCAGTATGTTAATACGCTTTCTGTAAAGAAATAAATAAATTCAATGAAATATTACTCAGGCATCAAAAATTAAATCTTTCCATTTGCGATGATGTGGATGGAACTAGAGGGTATTATCCTAAGAGAAATAAGTCAGAAAAAGACAATTATCATATGACTTAACTCATATGCGGAATTTAAGAAACAAAACAGGATCATAGGGGAAAGGAAGGAAAAACAAAATAAGATGAAACCAGAGAGGGAGACAAATCATAACTGACTCTTAACTATAAGAAACTATAAGGCTGGGCAGCCTGGGTGGCTCAGCGGTATAAGCTCCTGCCTTCCGCCCAGGGTGTGATCCTGGGGTCCCAGGATTGAGTCCCATGTCAGGCTCCTACATGGAGCCTGCTTCTCCCTCTGCCTGTGTCTCTGCCTCTCTCTCTCTCTCTCATGAATAAATAAATAAAATCTAAAAAAAAAAAAAAAAGAAACTATAAGGCTGAGGGGTGCTGCGGGGGGGGCAGGGGAGTAACTATATGATAGTCATTAAAGGAGGGGACGTGATGTAATGAGCACTGGGTGTTATATAAGACTGATGAATCGCTAAACTCTATCTCTGAAACTCATAATACACTATAGCTTACTTAATCGAATTTAAATTTTAAAATTCCAGGGATCCCTGGGTGGCGCAGCGGTTTGGCGCCTGCCTTTGGCCCAGGGCGCGATCCTGGAGACCTGGGATGGAACCCCACGTCGGGCTCCCGGTGCATGGAGCCTGCTTCTCCCTCTGCCTGTGTCTCTGCCCCTCTCTCTCTCTCTCTCTGTGACTATCATAAATAGATTTAAAAAAAAATTTTTTTTTAATTCCAGGTCAAATTTTGAATGAGCTGCACGCTAAACTTTCCTCTTAGAGATTCCTTCATATGTAAAGACCTAGGGAGGGCAGCCCGGGTGGCTCAGTGGTTTAGCGTCTGCCCTGAGCCCAGAGCGTGATCCTGGAGACCCGGGATCGAGTCCCATGTCGGGCTCCCTGAATGAAGCCTGCTTCTCCCTCTGCCTGTGTCTCTGCCTCTCTCTGTGTGTGTCTCCCATGAATAAATAAATAAAATCTTAAAAAAAAAAAAAAAAGACCCAGGGAGTCTGCTTTCCTTCTATTCTGTTCTGCAGAAGGAAAGCCCTTCCCGTTGCTTACCCCAGCACTTTGCCAAATGAGATGGATCTAACTTCTCAGGCACACCTTGGGAGGTGCCAGGCTGCATGAAGATGGGGGTTCCCCACCCCGAGTCCAATGAGACTGTGTTTGGTTATGAAGCATAGGTGGGAACACTGTAAGTTCAGTGAGTTCCTGGGAGGTCAGAGGACTAGAGAGCACTGCAGGCTGGAGAGAGGGAAAGGGGGACTCCAGGCAGTGGATGCAAGGTGGGCAGTTCAGATGACTGGGCCACGCCACGCCCCACATACCTGGCTGCAAATGAGTCCAGCAGTACTCTGCGATCCTATTGAAAATGAACCATGATCATCACAGCATCTGGGTCTGATTTCCCTCTCTTCTCCCTCAATCTGGAAACTACACCAAAAATACAATGCCCACACCTCTGCACTCCTCCCTCCTCAAGCTATCTTTGTTGTTCATGGAGGTCTGGTTAGCTTTAGAGATTAGAGGCTTGAGCCCACTATTCTCTGGTCTACTAGTATGACTCAGTTACAGACAACAGAAAACCCAACCTGAACCAGCCTAAATCAGGAGAAAAGGCACTGACTTGCTAATAGAAAAGTCCAAAGATTGGTGCAGTGTTAGGCAAAGGTCAACCCAGAGACTCAAGCAATGGCATAGAACTTAGGACCCCTCTGCCTCTCAGCTCAGCTCTCCAATCTGTGTGAGCTGCAGTCTCCACCTTTTACATTGCCCTAAGTTCAATGCTCACTACCCAAGCCCAAACTTCTCCCCTTCCCAGCAACTCAATCAAAAAATGCTAGGAGGTTGCACCTGGCTGGTTCAGTGGTGGAGCCTGTGACTCTTGATTTCAGAGTCCCGAGTTGTAACACCATGTTGGGCTAGATTTTACTCATTTATTCATGAGAGACAGAGATAGGCAGAGGGAGAAGCAGGCTCTATGCAGGGAACCCAATGTGGGACTTAATCCCAAGTCCCGGGGATCATGACCTGAGCAAAGGCAGAGGTTCAACCACTGAGACACCCAGGTGCCCATAGAGCTTCCTTTAAAAAGAAAAAAAAGAATCCCAGGACTCACTCTGATTGGATCAACTAGGGTCATGTGCCAACCCCAAGCCAATCAGTATAACCAGGGGTTCCTGGGAACTGACTGGTGGACACCAAATGGCATATTCAGCCCCTGGATTGGATTGAGAATACGGGAGGGAACGTTCTTTAGGAGGCAAACTGGACACCATTTCAGGAGATTATTACCAAGAGAAGGGTGATGGGACGGCTGCTGGTGACAAAACAGCAAATGTACCCTGGAACCTTATGGAAGCCTCACCAGCAGCTCCTTCCTGCGAGAGATCTGCTCCCTGCCAAGAGCCTCACAGCTGGCCCCGGCTCAGATGCATGTGAAATGAGGTTGTCTCAAGTGACCACCTGGCACCTCTTGTTGCTACGGGCAGCAGCACTAACGGAGAGCTCATGACGACAGACACCCTCCAAGCCGGGTCCCTTGGCTATGCCTAGGAGCTCACAGAATCCACGCCAGTCACAGGCTGCTAGGCCTTCTCCATAAATAATGTGTGTATCATTCCCCTAGTATATGCGGTCAGCGGCGCAGGCAGCCTTAGGACGTCTCAGCTGTGTTTCCTAATTTGAGCTTTCATCACCTCTCTGAACTCAGAGTGGACCCCGTGAGTGGAGGCTGAGGTCTCGAGAGAGCAAGGCCTGGGGAGAGACCTGGCCCCTTCCCTGGCTGGCTTACCCTACCTTCAAGGGCTTGGAGCAAGGGGTTGACAAGCAGCGGCCCTACAAAATTGGGCTACCCCAAGTAAAGCTGGGACCAGGGTTTCTGTCCCCAGGAAGCAGGGACCAGGAAGTAGCCAGAGCCTGACGCAGGCAGGGTTGGCCTGTATCCAGGACAGAGGAGGCCACACAGGAGGCAGGGCTGAAGAAGGCTGGGCATTGGGGATCTAGGTCTTGGGACCCCTAGGCCAGCAAGAGCTGCCGGGGACGGGTGGCACCAGACCCTGGCACTCGGGCCCAGGGCAGCCTGATGGGCAGCTCAGAGAGTGCCAGGAAGAGCAGCCAGGGGCCTCCAAACTCCCGCCCCCCCCATTCCATGCCCCTGAGGCCCCTGGACCAGTGACTTGGGTCAGCAGTCACTGTGAGTAGCCCACAGAGAGGACCAAGAGCTGGGCCTGCCCTAGGAAGGTGCCGTGCACACCAAGCATTTGAACGGGTTAAGCAAGAGGGAGCCCAGGGGGGCAAACCCAAGATAGACCTGAGCCTCAGGAGGAAAGACCCTGGCCTCAGCTCCCGCTCTGGAGAGGACCCCAGGCCTTGAGGAAAAGAAGCACCAGATCAGCAGCCCAGAGGGAAGGCTTGGACGATGGCCCCTGACCCTCATGTCTGACTGGGGCCCCAGAAACAGTGGGCCGGGGAAGGACTTTTTGTTGGGGTAGGGGTGGCCGAGGTTGAGGTTGCGTCCCCTGGGGCTGGGCCCCCCGCGGGGCTCTTTCCTGGACTGACCAAACCCCGCAGAGCCCCTGCAGTTCCTCTACGCCCACCAGGGGGAGCCCGTCCCTCGCAAATCTCCCAATGTGGGCCGTAGGGGCCGCCCTGCCCTTGCCTGGAGAGACTCAGGGCGGCGGAGGATGTGCCCGGGCCGGAGAACAGGTCCCAGGCGGTGGTAGGCGGCGTGCTGGGCTCGGGGCTGGAGGAAAGCGGGCTCTTCCGAAGGCAGCGAGGCTGTTGAGGTGGGGCGAGGCTGGAGGCTGAGTGGCGAGGCTAGGCGGCTGGGACGGAGGATGCAGGGAGCGGGGGGCAGACAGGGGCATTAAGGCAGCCCTGGGCCTAACTCATGACCCACATCCTTTTCTTTTCTTTTTTAAATATTTTATTTATTTATTTGACACAGAGAGAGAGAGAGAGAGCACAGGCAGGGGGAGCAGCAGAGGGAGAGGGAGAAGCAGGCTCCGCGCTGAGCAGGGGGCCCCATGTGGAGCTCGACCCCAGGACCCTGGGGTCATGACCTGAGCTGAAGGCAGACGCTTGGCCGCCTCAGCCACCCAGGCGCCCCATGCCTCGCACTCTTGTTCCCATTGCACACAGGAGGAGATTGAGGCCCAGCAAAGTTCAGTTACTTGCTCCCAAATGACATGGCTGTCATGTCTGTCTGGATGACACCTCTTTTCTAGAAGTTTAGAGGGTAGTAGTTCCTACTGAGCAGGGCCGCAGCCTGGGGGAGCCTGGGAGCCTGATGCCAGCTCCCTGTGTTGCCTGCTGTGTGGTCTTCTTGCTCCCTGGGTTCGAGACCGCCTGCCCTGGGCTCCGGGCCTTGGGAGCGTGAGCAGTACTGAGCTGCCCTGGGACACAGAGCAGAGAGCCGCTGGCTAGTCTTGCCTCAAGAGGCCAACAGCCCAGCCACGCGAGTCACATGGGGTGGGCCCACAGGGCCCTAAGTTCGCTCCAGCGAAAGCCTTGATCTGACCCTGACCCTGGCACCAGTTTGGGTACAGCTCAGTGGGTGACTGGCAGCCTGGCACTTGAGCACCCAGTGAGGACCCTCCACACTGTCCTCACTCCACAGGCTCCCACTCCTGTGAAGGGCAAGCTCCCTCCCCACCCCCAAAAAAATGCAGAACCCTGTGGAAACCACAAATGTGGGTGGGGGAGACAAGGGTGTGGAATGCCGTGCACCACCAAGAGGTGTCCTGTGGTGTCCAGAGGAAGGAGCTTCTCTCGTGCTCCTTTCTGTATCTCTGGAGCCTAGAACGGAGTCTGGCACAGTGAAAGCTTTCAGCACATATGCAGATGAATGAATGAATGAATGAATGAATGAATGAACGAATGAACAGAATGGATAGAATACTGTGAGCAGGGAAACGTGGTGGATAAGACGTGGGGGAGGGCAGCCCGGGTGGCTCAGCGGTTTAGCGCCGCCTTCAGCCCAAGGCGTGATCCTGGAGACCCAGGATCGAGTCCCGCATCGGGCTCCCTGCATGGAGCCTGCTTCTCCCTCTGCCTGTGTCTTCTCTGCCTCTCTTTGTGTGTGTCTCTCGTGAATAACTAAGTAAAATCTTAAGAAAAAAAAAAAAAGACGTGGGGGACAGCCAAAAAGCACACAAACCAGTAAATGTCGAAGCTCACTTTGTGAGAACTGCTGTGTGGCCGAGGGGCAGTAGCGGGGAGGGCTGCCTTCAGGTTGGGGTCAGGGGGGGCCTCTCTGGGGAGATAACCCCTGGCGCTGAGATGGTGCTAAATGGATCAAGTTAGGAGAAGTTTGGGAATTAGATAGTCCTGGGGCAGGAACAGCAAGTGCAAAGGCCCTGGGGGAGGACCGAGCTTGCTGTGGACACAAGGAGGCTAACGCGGCTGGGCACAGGATGAAGGGAGAGGTGGTCGTGGGCTCGGAGCCTCCACTCCCTGGTGTGACCTCAGCCTTGTCTCTTCTTGCTAGGCCCTTGTCCTGGCCTAGCTTGTTCATAGCTCAGCCTCCGTTTTTCTGGCCCAACCCAGGCTACTCTCCTGCCTTCCGGACCTGCGCACCCACCAGCCTCCGACAGTCGCCCTCCACCACGGTAAGATCCCCACGCGCTTTAAGCCTTGTCTCCAGCCCCTTGCACGTGGTAAAGGGCTCCTCCCTGCGCCAGGCCTCAGGCCAGAGCCCGAGAGCCTGGTCTCCAACACCCCTTCTATCTCTGAGTCTTGACACTTTACCCCATGTGATGTCTTTTTTTTTTTTTAACTTTATTTGGGAGAGAGAGTGAGCATGAGCAGGGGGAGGAGAGAGGGAGAAGCAGGCTCCCTGCTAAGTGGGGCTCCATCCCAGGACCCTGAGACCATGACCCGAACTGAAGGCAGACACTTAACCGACTCAGCCCATGTGATATCTTCAGGGCATCTACTTCTCTTCCACCTGGCCCTTCTGCTTAATCCAGGTCCCCTTCCTCTGCAGATGTCCCTTCAATGCTTTCCCTGGGCGGGGGGGGGTGGGGTTCCTGCCTGAAAACCATTCCATGGCTTCTCCAAATCCTACCTCAGTACCTGGTCCACAGACTGCCTGCCCTCTTTGCCTGTGCCCCCTGAGCACTCTCCTGCACCAGGGCCTGCCCATGCACAGTGCTCTGGCCCCCCAACCTGTCCCCCATCTCCTCTTTCATCCTCCTGGCCCTTCCAGTCTCAGCTTCCATGCCACCTCCCCAGGGAAGCCCTCCCTGCTATCAGGTCCCCCTGTCTTTGTGCTCAGGGTCCCCTTATCCATAGATCGTCCTTAAGGAGTTGTGGATGGTACCTCAGCTGCACCATCCTCCCACCCCCTGCTGCCCATAGGTGTCTTGAAGGCTCCCTAATGAAGAAAGTGGGGGCCTGGGAGGGGGGGAGGGTAGAGGAAGACAGGAGGGCAATGGGGGGCAGATGTCAGCAGGTCCTGGGGTCCCAGGGTTCTTCTATTGTATAAAACAGTGAGTCAACTCAAATGTGAGGCAAGAAGTGCCACATGGCCAGAGTGCTGGGGGGCAGGAGGGCATAGGGAGGGTGCCTGGCTTCTGTGCCCACCTGGTCTTCTGCCCACAGCCACTACTGCCTTGGGCACTCCAGCCTGAGAGGTGTCCTTCCGGAGGAGGGTTCTGTGCCCCCCAGTTCAGACCAACCCCCCTTTCCCTTGCAGCGCTGAGTGTCTCACTTGGACTCTTAAAAGAAAGGTATCTTTAAGACTGCACTCAGGGGGCACCCGGATGGCTCAGTTGGTTCAGCGTCTGACTCTTGGTGGCTCGGGTCATCATCTCAGGGACACAGGATGGATTGAGCCCCCTGCACAGCAGGGAGTCTTCTGGAGATTCTCTCTCCCTCTTCCCAAAACAAACATGGGGGCCTGGGTGGCTCAGTTGGTGAAGCATCTGCCTTCGGCTCAGGTAATGGTCTCAGGGTCCTGGGACCGAGCCCCCCAGTGGGGTCCCTGTTCAGCCAGGAGCCTGCTTCTCCCTCTCCCTCTGCCTGCTGCTCCCCCCACTTGTGCTCTCAAGTAAGTCTTTAAAAAAAAATTTTTTTTTTAAAGACTGCAATCAGGGGCACCTGAGTAGCTCAGTTGGTTGAGCATCTGCCTTTGGCTCAGGTCATGATCCCATGGCCCTGGGATCCAGCCCCATGTCTGGCTCCCTGCTCAGCAGTCTGCTTCTCCCTCTTCCTCCACTTCTCCCCATGCTTGTGCTCTCTCTCAATAAATAAAATATTAAAAAAAAAAAAAAAAAAAAAAGATTGCAATCAGGAGGGACAAAGGCAGCCTAGGATCGCCCAGCTGGTGGCAGAGGTGGGAGCAGGACCCATACTGTTCTGTGCTCAGTGAACATATTGCCCCTGGAAGTGGGCCCTGCAGCCTGTTAGCCAGGGGCCCTCCCCAGTACCAACAGCTAGGTCATCCCTCGCTGACCTCCTAGAGAATGGGTACCACCTGACTCGGGGGCACACTGGACACTTGCAGGGGGCTTCTGCTTGTGAAGTGCATCTGCAGGCCCCAGGCCAGCTGACAAACCACAGGCTTAGTGGGCTGATAGCTTGCTTTCCCGAGGGCTTGAGCTTCTGCTCACCCTCACTTGTGAGGTTTTGACTCGCTTACTGCTCCCAACTCTACGTCTGAAAATCCGAAGAGCCCACCCACCATCTCCAACTGTGCTCAAGTGGAAGGCTGGCCGCGTGCCTAACCAAGGTCCTACCTCCTTTCTCCAGGGCAGAGCTTGGAGGATTAGGGTAAATCTGCAGTTACTGCCACTAGAAGTCCGAAGGGACAAGGTGGCACCTGCCACCTGCCACCACCAGGGGGAGCCACAGTCACCAAGCTAACTGGGTGAGGCCTCAATTGAGAAGGCCAAGTTACTGGTTGTCCCACTGCGGGGTGCTTGTCTTGAGGTCTTGGCCCATGCTACCACCCATCCACCCCAACCCCAGGGCCTCCAAGACTGCAGTGCCACATGTAGCCTGTCCATCTGGAGGGCCCGAGGACACGGACTTTGCCTTCCAGGGCACCCTGGCCCACATGGTATCCATTGGTGTGGTCCTGGGAAAAGGCTCTTGGTACATTCAGTAGACCAACCCAGACAAGCAGCATCCCCTTCACAAGCCCTAAGGCCAGTGCCCTCCTGCCAGGTCTTGGTGACCAGCTGCAGCTCAGCCCTTGACCACCATGGCCACCCACCTAGCTGCCCAAATGGCATAACCCATCCTCCTTGCCAACTTGGGTCTTCAGCCCACTATCCCCAGGAAATACAGCTGTGTTCCAGCTCAAGATCCTCCCAATCCTCCCCCTCCCATCCTTGCCTCTCCCCAGAAAAGTCCAAACTGAAACACCGAAAAACCAGGCTTGAGACAGCTTTGTTAGAACAACTCAGCAAAATAAAATTCCGGTTTATTGTTGGACAACATTGTTTCACACATACATCAAACAGGCCAAAAAAAATAAACAGCAACTTCATAGACAAAAAAGGAAAAAAAGAAACCTTTTATCTTTGGCCTTTTTAACCATCTCATACAAACCAACTACTTATAGTACAGCTAAGTACATACACAAAAAAAGTTACTGGAATGCTCGGAATAAGATTGTTTTTTTGTTGTTGTTTTTGCTTTTTTTACAAGGTTTTTTTTCTCCTTTGAGATTATAATGAACATGGTCACACCACAAGTAAAGTCAGAAGTAGGACAGAGAACGCTCCAAAGGCTGGTTTGGTCATCCGAGATCATTAAAAATGGCTGACCCCTAACAATATGTACAAAAATATAAAATGTAAATAAAAAATACAAACAAATTTTCCTTTTTAAAGTACTTTTAAGAAAAAAAGCAGGGCCTTGGAAGTTTTGGTTCTTTTTTCCTCCCCTGTTGCAAATTCACGTTGTGGTTTTGGTTGGGTGGCGGAGAGCGTGTGTCATCTGCGGGTGGCGCTGCCCGCGTTGGGCAGGCGGGCGGGACTCTCTACTCGAAGGTGACCACGTTTAGATTCTGAGACGGGAAGTGGAGGGTGAATAGGTCACGGTGGCCTTTTTTTTTTGTTAAGTTTAACTTTTCCTTTTTTTTGCTGTCTAGTCATCCTCATCAGTCTTCTGCTTCTTGGTGTCGACGTCGTCATCCTGCACAGAGAAAGGAGGTCAAGGCCCCTGCAGCCCATTGGACCCGCCCCAACTCCTATGGGGAGAGGCCAGGACCAAGCACTCGCCACTCCAGAGGCTTCCAGAGCTCTGGAAAAGCCAGGCCTAGAGTTCTTTCCTGTTCCTGCTCTAGATAAGGGAGCCTTTTGGGACCACACCACCCAAGTCCGAATCAGCCCCTCTGGCTATATATAGTGCCTCAGATCCTGACCCCACCCAAGCCAGAACCCACCTCATCATCTTCAGCTGCCCGTTTGCCCGTAGCTGCCTCTGCCTCCTCATCTTCATCTCCATCCTCTTCCTCTCCTGTAGAACCAAACCCCAGAGTAAACCACACTTCCTTTCTCAACCAACCAGAAGAATCCGTGTACCCTACCCGCCCAGTGACAGCCCAAACTTGGGTGGGGTGGGGGCATGACAACACTGCAGCTCCTCAGGAGACCTCCCAGTGACAGATTCGCCAAGGAAGAAGCGTATTCCTTATCTCTGCTGCCTGACAAACCAGGCATTCAGGGTACCGCGCCACCCATGTAGGCATTGGTCTCTAGGAGCAAAGAGGACCCAAGCAGCTGCACCCAAACAGGACAGAATAACAAATCAGCACGTGGATCACCTGGTGGGAGTGAGGGTATGTGGGCACAGCTTCACTAGCCCAAAACCAGAGTCCAACTGCACTGTACAAACCCAGCTGCAGGTGGTCCAACCCATCTGCACCCCAGGAATTCTCAATTCCTGCCCCTTTGCTAGACAAGTCCAGGGAAGAAAAGTACCCGCTAAAAAGGGAGACAAACAAGGCTACTCACCATCACCTTCCTCCTCCTCCTCCTCTTCCTCCCCTCCTTCCTCCTCTTCTTCATCTACCTCATTGTCAGCCTCCTGCTCCCCATTTTCCTCATTCTCCTCGACAGAAAAACATACCAGGTTGTTAATAACAGATCACCACCCCTTCCCCCAGACCCACCCAATGCACCCGGGGCCCCAGACCAGGCACAAGACCTTAACTCCTCTTCCTAATGTTCCAGCAGAAGACCGTGATACAGGAACTACCCAAGGACAGCCTCCTCGCTCACCCCAGACTAAACCCAAGCTGGAGAGCACTTCCACCCAGGAGCAGCTAGGGCAGCACGGGCAAGACACTCACAGCGTTCCCATTAGCAGGCGCGTCTCTTCCATTCTCTGCCTCCTCCACAACTTCCTTCTTCTCCTTTAAGTCCTTCAAAAAGTAAGAGGGAACCAGTAAGTCTTTTGAGAACCCCTGAGCTGGTAAAGAGGCCCAGGACTCAAAAGGGCGCACTGATCTGATGTCCTAACAGCCCCGTGTTACGCTTGGAAATACAGGAAGGGGGAGCCACAGGATACCCAGTTTGTGGTCAGAGTTTCCAATTTCTCAACTCTGAAGAAACACCAAAAAAACAAACAAAAAAAAGAACCCTCTGCAGTTGCTCCCACTGCCCCTACTCCTGCATCTGCAGACAGGGAAGAGCCATGTGGCACCGCAGCCATAAACCCGTCTGGCCGGGCAGACGAGCCCGGGAACACTCCACTCGCACTCCCTTCGCAGACTGGTTTCCAACCAGAGAGCTCCGCCTCACAAGTCCTTCTTGGAAGACAGCAGGTATGTGCCATAAATAAATAAGGTAATGGAGGGAGGGCCGGGGCGCTGCGGGAGAAGCCCGTGGGCGGGCCGGCCCGGGAAGGGGCGGGGGAGTCCTCACCGCCGGCCGTCAGCTCCCCGGCCAGGCCTTCGGGCGCAGGTCTCTGCAAACCCCGAGCCCACCAACGCCCTGGCTGGCTGCACAGCGGCCCCCGGAGCTCTTGGTCACCGCGCACCTCGAGGGGCGGACGCCGCCGGCTTCCCAGAGGCCGGCGCGCCGCTGGCGCCCGAAGCCCAGTAACTTTTTCCACCTGGCCCTGCCGATCCAGCCGCCAACACAAACAGGCGCCGGGCCGGGCGCAGCTCGGCCTCCGTCCAGCGAGCGGCCCCGGGGCACCTGTCGACCCCATTACCACCGGCCGGCGGGCCGCGAACCCCGGCGCCGCCCGCTCCCGCCCCCTGGCGGCCGAAGCCCCGGGGAGCGGGTGGGGGCGGGGAGAACGCGGCGCGCAGGCGCGCAGCCCCCGCCCGGCGGGCTTTGCGCGCGGGCCTCGGCACGCACCGCGCGCGCGGAGCACGTGGCCCGGGGCCGCCGAGTGCGCCCCTGACCCTGGAGACCCGGAGCCTGCGGGCTGCGCGGGCCCGGCCGCCGCGCGACCTGCGCGCCAGCCTTTCCGGGCCTCTCGACGCTTCCACCGCAGGCCTCCACGCGCGGGCCCCTCTCTCTGCATTTGGCGGGCAAAGTCCCGCGGGAGGCCGCCCCGAAGTCCGCGGGGCTTTTGCAGTCCCGCAGCCCGAGGCCGTCGGGGACGCGCGGTCCACGGGGCTATTTATTGCTCCCGGCGGGAAAGCACCTTGCAGGGAAGCGAACGTCCGCGCCGGGGAGGGCCGACCCTCCCCCCACCCAACTAGTTCTCGGGCTGGGCCCGGAGGGGGCCGGCTGGAGCCCTTGCGGAGATCCCGGGCGCAAGCTCCGCTCCGCCGGGGGAGTCACCCCTGGGAGAAAGCCAGAGGTGACGCCACGGGCATAGAGGTTAAGGAGACGCCAAGGTGACTCCCGCCCGGACCCACAGGGGCACGGACCAGAACCTTGGGTGAAAAAAACCGATCTGCGTCCGGGTGCCGCGCTCCCGCCGAGGGCGAAGACGGAGACGCTCCCCGCGCGGGCCGCCGGAACGACCCGGCGCGCAGAACCGGCGCTGCGCCAAACGCGCAGGACCCCAAAACCGAGGGCAGTGAGCTCGGAAGCGTCAGGCCCCGACAAGCCCCGGCGCCCGGCGCGACCCCGCCGCCGGCCAGCCCCGGCCACAGCTTTTGTTCGTCCGCGTCGGCTCCGGGGCGGCCGCGCACACGGTGCTCCCGGGCAGCCGCGGGGGGCGCCCATCGTCGCCCCGGCGCGCCGTTCCTCACTTTCCGTTTCCTCCCCAAAGGCGCGTGGGCTCGCCTCCTCCACAGCCAAGCCCGGCACCGCTGGTGAATTATTGGAGCTGGGCGGCTGCTCCCGGGCGCACTCCTCCCGGAGGAGCCTACCCCCGCCCTTCCTGCGGGCACCCAGGGCGGAGGAGACCTTCACACCTCCGCGCAGACAATCGACGTCGCGGTCGGCCGACCCGCTGCCCCACGCCGCCTTGGCGGACCGCGGTCCACATAAACCACCTCGGACCGACCGCAAGGCGCGAAACGAGGCGGCCGGGCTCCGAACAAAGAGCAGCGCCGCCGGCGGGCGCTCGTTGCGGAGCCGCCACTTCCCGCAGCCGGCCCGCGCCCGCACGCGCCCCCCCCCCCCCCGCCACCGGCACTTCCGATCCCAAACGCGCTCGAGTTTCAAAGTTATTTCCGTGCGCCCTGCGGGCTGACGACCCCCCAGCCCGGCCCCTCGTCTCCCGCCACCTTCCAGACGAGTCACAAACAAGTTTCAGGAACCGTGGAGCACCCGCCACCCGAGTCGCTGAACCCCCGCGCCCGCCACCCGGAGCCCCGAGGGCGCCCGGCCCACTCCCCGACGGGCATCGCGTCTGCCGCGGTGCTTCCCGCCCCCTCCCCCGCACACAAAAGAGTGGGCTGCCTGGGGGCCTAGGCCGGGGGCGAGAGGTCCCTCCGCCGGAGAAAGCGAAACCGGGTTCGGGGCAGCCCGGCGGCCGCGCGCGCCAAACACCGCTCCGGCGGCAGCAGCGCGCGGAGCCCGAAGGGGCGGGCGGCGTCCAGCCTCACCTTGGTGGTGATCTCGGAGCTGGTGTCCACGGCCGCGTCTGACATGATGGGGCACGCCGGTGATCCGATGCGGCGGATTAAGAAGAGAGCAAGAGTTCGAGGACTCTGGCGAGGGAGCTGCCGGAGTCCGCGGTGGCGGAGGAGGCGCGCGGCGGAGGTGGTTGCGGCGAACGGGGAGCCGGACACAGGAACAATGCAAAGATGGCTTTTCAGAGCAGCCAGTGGGGAACTCACGCGGCGCCAGAACCTTTAATATAGATTAGTGGGCGGCCCTCGGCCTCCTCTGCCCGAATGCTATTGGCTGAGCGCAGGGAGCGGGCGCGCTCTCATTGGCTCGATTCCGAACAATGGGCAAGCGTGCTTAAAGCGGCAGTGCCTTGGTGCGTCCCGCGCTGCGCAGTCGCCGGCCGCACTGTCATTCAGGGCCTTAGTTTGCCGGGTCTCGGCGGCGCCGGCGCCGCGGGGGAAGGGCGCACGAGCGCGCTCGGGGCGCGCGCTCCCGCCGCTGTTTTGCTGGGGCTGCTGACGCAGAAAGCCAAAGCGCGGCAAAGCCGCCCGCCCAGCCCCCCTCCTCCCCTCCCCACGGCTGCTCGGAAGGAGGGGGAGGGAAGAGGAGGCGGCGGCCGGCGCGCACGACGGCTGCCAGCGAGGGGGAGGGGAAGGCCGGGTGCTGGGCCGCGCTCGCCCGGGGCGGCGCCCTGTGCTGTGCCCGGGGAGGTGCCCGCCCCCCGCGCCGGGGCACCTTCGACCAAGAATCGTCCCAGGGCGAGGGGGTGGGAGCCCTGCGACGAGCAGCGAGGGCTCGAGGCCCAGGGCCGCGCTCCTGGGCCGCCCCGTCTCTACCTCCTCCACGCCCCCTGCCCGGCCCCAGGCGCCCCGGGTCTTCGAAGAGGTGGCCCCGCTGCCCGCCCCCAGCATTGGCCGCCTGAGCCAGCCGCCGAGTGGGCTCCGTGCCAGGCACACGCACACACACGCCCTGGGTGGAATTCATGCTTCGAGGGCACTCGCGGGCCGGTGCGGGCTCCTG
Source organism: Vulpes lagopus (assembly GCF_018345385.1). Classification (NCBI taxonomy): domain Eukaryota; kingdom Metazoa; phylum Chordata; class Mammalia; order Carnivora; family Canidae; genus Vulpes; species Vulpes lagopus. The sequence goes on from NC_054831.1 coordinate 7,854,641, forward strand.
CCTTCGAGCAGGGCAGCCCACGGGCGTCGCACCACACAGCCGGCCCCGCACTCCAGCGCCCTGGACTGCGCCTGCCCCGAGCGGTCACTGCCGTCGCGCCAGCCTCGGGGAGCCTCCTAACAGGCCCGGCCATCGAGCCGGCCCGCTCTCCGCACTTCAGGCGCTGCGAGGGGCGTATGAACTTACACCCTGAGAGTTTGCCGGGGCAAACAATCGCCCCTTAGACCGGTTGCTCTAGTCCTTGGGGACTCCTTGAAGTTTGGGGCGCCATTTAGGGAACCACGCGGAGCCCTGAGAAGGGAACCATCAAGGCGCCACACTCAAGATGGCGCTGGGCTCGGCAAGCGTGGCGTGACGTGGCGCCCCGATCGCGCAAACGAGCCGGAAACCGCAGATCACACCCTCCTCACCGCCACCGCAATTGACTGTCGGGCTGCGAGACCAGTTGTGTGGGAAGATAGACTAGAACAGGTGGGAAAGTGTTCCAGAAAAAAAATAACTGCCGCACTCAACATGGCGACAGATAAGGTTCATCCCTGTCTTGCCAGAAGGGGGCGCCCGACACGGAAGGCGGGACTCCGGAGGAACGGGCGCACACTGGCTGAGAGTGGCGGGCGAACACAAAGTTGACGCTTTGCGCCCCGCCATTGGCGGGTTCCGCTGTCTGTCTCTTGGGGCCGCGGATCTGGAAATGGAGAAAACCCGGAGTCTGAAGTCGCGGAGGAGGGACGGATGCCAAGTCCCGTAGAGCTTCAAGCGAGGAACGGCCGGAGAGCCTGAGGCGCCCCTCTCGGTTCTCCTAGGCCAGGGGCTCGCCGACCCCGTTCCCACCGCGAGACCCCTGCGCTGGGCCGCCCACGCAGCCGCCGGCCGCCGCCTCGGGCCCACCGGGGCGCCACCCGGGTCTGGGCCCCCCGCCCCACGTCCCCGGTGCCGCACGCGTCAGGCCCGCATCCTGGTTCACACCTGGCGGCCTGGCCGTGGGGGCTTTCTCCAGCGACCTGTGCGCGGGGAAGAGAGAAGCCCGGGCTCCCTGTCCTTTGGCCGGGAGGAACGCAGGACAGGTGCTGGACAGGGCGGGACAGCCGCGCCGCCTCCTGTTGCTTGGCGGTCGCCATCCCGTCCCGGGTACGCGGCAGCGGGAGGGGGCGCCCGCGGGCCTCAGTCCTGCCCCCACCCCCCACCCCGGGCACCCCAATGGCTGGAAGGGGATTGTCCCCGCAGGTGGGCGCGCTCCAACCCAAGGGGCTCACGAGGGTGTCCCCGAGGACCACGCGTCCCAACTCTTTGTTCGCCCCCCCCCGCCCCCCGCCCCCGCCCCCGGCCAGTTGCGTTTAGTGCGCTCAGACCTGGGTCCGCCCTTCGCCCCAGAGGAGGAAAGGGCTCTTTGGCCGCTGTCGCTGCGACCCCCTCCTTTGTGCCACAGCCTCGCAGAAGAGGAGGGCTTGTGCGGCGACGCAGATGAGGCGGGACAGAGCCTTCTGCCTGCGGTGCATCCATTAAGCTGTGGTTACCCTAGAAGGGACTGTTCGGTCCACAAAAGCCGGATGCTTGGAGAACTTAGTCTATGCCACATCTAAGCGATTGAGGCTTCTTCCCTCCCTGGATGGTGGCTTTGGGCAGTTGTCTCTGTGTCCAAGCCGAAAACTGGACATGACTTCTGGATTCTGGGCGGGGGAGGGGAGGGAATGGAATGCACTGGCGGAAACATCCGGAAAGAGCCGAATGTGCGTGAATTTCCCTCGAAGAACTGCTTTGCCTGACCCTGTCCCCAGGCAGTTGGTTTTGCTAGAAGCGGTAAGGAGGGTTCATGCCCACCTGGTTCTGGAACCGGTATTTACATTCACCAAGCACTCACTGGGTGCCTGCTGTGTACATAGCAGTGAATCTTCGGCTCATGCTTCAAACATTTTCATTTATCCTCTGCACCTTGCAAGGTAGACAGGACAATTATAGGGTTGAATCCTATGAAACTGATGTTTTTGTAGGTCAAAACCAATTGAAAATCTGCAAATTTGTACCTTCAACCTCTAATATGCTATCACTTTACTTGTAACAAATCAAAAAAGCAGACCAAGGGGTTATAGCAAGTGACCAAATGAATCAGTGACCAGACCGGGGTGAAAATCCTTTTTTTTTTTTTTTTTTTTTTTTAAGATTTTTTATTTATTCATGAGAAACAGGCAGAGACACAGGCAGAGGGAGAAGCAGGTTCCCTGCAGGGAGCCTGACATGGAACTGGATCCCAGGTCTCCAGGATCACACCCTGGGCCAAAGGTGACACCAAACCTCTGAGCCACCCTGGCTACCCTCGGGTAAAAATCCTAAAATGGAGGAGTCTGTCTTGTTAGATGAGTCCTGGAGCAGAAGTGGCCTCCTTGGAGCTCCCTGAACTCATAAGTGATAGAGTTCTTTGGGCGATCAAGGGCTTCCTTCCTCCAGGGACAGGTAACTCACATCTTTGCTGTTCTTCCTGCCCTCTGTCACTTCCACTCACTGAAGTATCTCTGTCCTTTCCTGCTTCTGTGTCCTTTCAAACTCCCCCAGACAAGCTAGCATGCCCTGTTAGGTCACATTTCCTGGTGCCTGTCGGAGGCAGTAGGCTTATGTTAGGAGGCAGTAGGCTTATGTCAGAGCTGCTCTAAGCCATGGGGTGGGGTGGGAGGAGTGGGGGTGGGGGAGTGGGAAATGGCCTCCAGGCAAGTTTTGTTCTAAGGAATTTGTATAAGGACTTCTCTAGGTTGCCTACACATTCTCCAGTTGGGACCACAGGCCTCTCCCCACCAGGTGTGAGTCACACATTTATATATTTCACCTGCCTGGCCCTCTAGGCACTTAGATTTGCAACCCGTGCTCCTAAGCCATTTCCAGCATATTCCTAATTAGTTGTCTCACAATTCTGCTTGATTCCCCAAAGGCCAAAAAGGCTATAAATGGTGGTAAAGCTGCTTGGGTGCATATCCTGTGTGGTCATACCACACACTAGCTGTGGCAACCTGGGCAAGTTACTCCCCACCTCTAAAGAATGGAGACGACAATGACAGGGCCCACCTTCTGGGGTTATGGTGGGAATTGAACCGGTTAATATTCAGAAAGTGCTTGAAATCACGTCTGGCACATCCAGGTACACCATCAGTGTTCTCAGGACCTCATTTTCCAGCGGCTCTCTGTACCCAAGGGGATTGGTTTCACTGTTTGCAGGTCTCTGTGCAAAGGAAGACTGTCTTTAGCAAATTCTTCCCATATTCAGTGGGAAATGAGGGCACCAGTCTAGCTGAGTTTCTGGAAGCCTCTGATTCGGTGCCCGACATGCTTGGCAGCCCCTCTGGCCTCAGAGGAATGACAGAGTCTGGGAGGAAGCCTGAGTGGAGCAGGCCTCAAAAAAATCCCGCCTTCCCGCCCTTCAGAAAGCCAGGCATTTCAGGCTGTGGTTTCCTTGCCTGGGCATAAGGGCCTGGGGAGCTGCCAGCGGCCTTTCAACTCTCCCGCCTTGCAGAGCCCGGATGGGATTGTGTAAGAGCCACCCCCCACACGCCTGCTCCCTTGTGCAGCACGTCCGGGCCTGCCCGTTCTCCCGGGGAGCTATGCCAGAGGGCCCTGGTACCTACACAGGTCTGGCAGCCCCAAGAGGCTCCTGCCTGGCAGGAAGAGAGTGGGGGACATCTCTTGGCGTTCGGGGCCTGCCCCCAAAATGATGCCAAACTGGAGCTCTGGTTGGAGACTAGCTAAGGAGGCTGGGGGAGGGGTATGTACTGTGTCCACGGCCACCGCCACCTCCTGAGCACGCTCGCGCCCTGGTGGCAGTTCTGGATTCCCCAGGCACATGGCCCCTGTGACGTCTCTCGGAATCCTCTGCCTGTCCCTGCCCTTCCCTGCGCCGCTCCCCTGCATCCCCACATCCATCTGTGTGTGTGCTCCCCTCTCTGCACAACTCAGGCTCCGTGGGTGTTTTGCTTAAGCTCTGGTTACCGTTTGTGAGTGCGTGGGCCCAGCATCAGGCTGGCAGGTGAAGGTGCTGGTTGGGGGAGCACGTGTGCTGGTGGCACACATCAGTGACCCTGCTCGTCAGTGCCTGTGAGGGCGGAGCAGCCAAGGAAAGGTCAGACGCCTCTATGTGACAGGAGGAGACATTGAACTGGGCATCTCCACACCTGTCCCTTCTTGCCACCTGGCCCCACGTGGGAATCTAGTGAGACGGGAACCTAGTAAGACAGGAGGAGGGTCTGTATGCCCCCTGCCAGGCAGAAGTCCCAGTCCAGGTAAGTCTGAAGTTGGGGAGAGGCAGGCTTTTCGACATCTTGAAGTGTCTGCTTTCCTCTCCTCTGTTAAGCTCCAATAGGTCTTCCTTCACGCCAACAGAGAAGCCACCTCCAGGCTTAATTAGGGGGGGTAAGAGATGGAGGACTCACCACCAGCTGGAATTTGCTCACTCTCTCACACCAAAGGGGAGCACAGACAGGGTGACCAACTGTCCCCATTGCTCCAGGACATGGAACTCTCAGTGCTTCAACCAGGAAACTCCCAGGCACACCGGGACACGTGTGTCACACTGGTGCAGTCCTTCTTCACAACCTGGTAAGAATGGCATTTCTGAAGAAATCTCTAACCACCGCTGAGAAGGGTCCTGAAAAACAGCCTCCCACTTGGATTCTGCTCGTCTTTGCCATGGAGAACCCAGGGTGACGCTGGGAGCATTTGGTTTGCACATGGCAGAGCAGAAGGATTGAGGGGCTTAGCAGAGATCACAGAGCAAGCTGGCGGCACTGGGATCAGGACCTCCCGCACCTCTGGGGAGGGCTCTCGACTGCCACGTGCAGTGAAGGCTGCCATGCGCAGTGACAGTCGTGAGCATGGGAATCTGTTTCTAGATCCAGGTGGGAGCCGGGGTCTCTAGAACAGGGGGAGATTTCTCAGGCTCCTTTCAAAAATACTCTCTCCCCCAAGAGGTTTTCTGAGACTCTCCCGGGAGAAAAATCAAGGAACTCACTTGGACAATTCTGTAGGAAAATCTCAAACCAGGATGAAGCATTATTACCTTAAAACCCAAACCTTCCCAGAGAAGGGAAAGTGGTGGCTCCTTTTCCAGGGAAATGTGAGCTCCTCATGCATTTAAAGCCTGAGAGGAGGGGCGCCTGGGTGGCTCAGCCAGTTAAGCAACTGGCTCTTGATTTGTCTTGATTTCAGCTCGAGTCATGATCTCAGGGTCCTGAGATCAAGCCCTGTATTAGGCTCCATGCTTGGCCAAGCATGGAGCCTGCTTAAGATTCTTTCCCTCTGGCTCTGCCCCACCCCCACTCTCACACTCTGTCAAATGAATGAATGAATGAATGAATGAATGAATGAATGAATGCCTAAGAGGAAAGCGTTCACACACCTGAACCAAGAGCCACTCCAGCCAGAACTTTCCCCAGCTGCAGCATGTTCTCAATTGCTGTGTTGGGGCCAGGCCTTGCACTGCGACTGTTCACTGGCTCTCAGCGGCTTTCGCCAGGTCGTGCCATCTCTTGCCACTGAAGCACTTTAAGAGTGTTACCTCAAAAGCATCAGCCAGATACCTACCAGTCCACTTGGCTCCTGGCAAGATCTCAGTCTTCCCACTTGCTAGAGAGAGAGAAGATGGCCTAGCTCCCAGGGTGAAAACAGCATGGCTGCTTGTCCCTGCTCCTCGGCTGTTCACAGGGCCACAGCACTCTGAGTTGCAAAGTCCTTGGCCAGGATGTGGTTTTGAGACCCCCCAAAGTATTTCTCACCTTGGTAGTAATCAGTCTTGGGCCATATGTGATCTGTTGGAGGTTCACCTCAATTGAGATTTTTCAGGATGATAAAATGTATTCCAGAATGTTTTTCAGAAGTCACCACTACTATAAAGGCTGATTTTGGATTCAAGGACATTCCTGATAGAAAGTAAAATGTGTTCTGAATACCTGCAGAAACATAAAAAGGGAAATTAGAAATTAACGATTTATGTTTAAAAGTGAGCCTACATGAAATGAAGCAGCCCTCAAAGCAGGGAGGGCCAAACATCCTGACGGAGAACCCCAGCTTCTGGTTACTCAGAGCCCTCAGCTTCATGGAAGGCTGTGGCCTAGCAGCAGTGGGGGTTCTCCATGCTTGCTTTCTGCAGCCCCAGACTCTCTTCTTCTCGGGGCCTCCAGTAGGAGTCAGGTGCACAAGGATCTACTCCTAGCCGTGCCTGACACTGGTTCTAAGCAAGTCCTTTTTTCCATTCCCACCTTGTTCCCATTATCTGGGCTAAAATGAGAGGGGAATCACTGGACCTGGACAATCACATAAGCACCCACCTCCCTGTGTGTGCTGTGAGCTGGTGGTGGCAGGGCAGTCTGGTCATGCCCCCACTCGGTGTGGCCCTCTGCCTCTATCTGGCTATACTTCATCAAGAAATGACCGTTCAATTGCTCTGAATCAAATGGAATCGGGCCCAACATTCCACTGAGCCCCCATCCCAGGATGCTGACACCTGCTCTGTGCCAGAGGAGAAGAAAAAAATTGAACACACTTCAAGCAGTTATGGCAGGCACCCCCCTGCAGATGGAGAGGATGGAAAAGAGCCTCATTCTACAGATGGAGGCACTGGGACCCAGAATGGGAGGCTGATTTGCCAACACAGTGGCCCCTGGCCAGGAATAGAGCCCCCTTGGCCCTGGCTCCTAGGGCTCCATGCCACCCACCCTCCCTCTCACTGAATGCCTGGGGCCCTGGCTGTACCCGACTCCAAATCTCAAGAGACCAGGGCAGACCAGAGCAGTCAGGGGGTACATTCTGGAGCAAGCAGGGCTCGGCAAGAGCCTGAAGTCAGGGTAAGATGTGAGGGCGAGAGCAGGAGTGAGAGTCTTGGCAGCTCCAGTGTGAAACCAAGCCAGGCTGAGCGCATGAAGGAGAAAATGCGGCAGGAGGGTCACTGGGAAGGGGGCTCTTCTGAAACCTGGCTTGCCCCAGCTGAACAGAGACGTTCCAAGTGTGCCCTTCCACTCTGTTGCACGGCTGAAACCCCACAGACCTGTCCCATCATGAGCACAGCAAGTGACCATAGTCACAACCCCAGCATATTGTAGGTGCAAGAGTAGAGCGGCCACAGGAAACCAGTGGCAGCTCCTGCTTTCCTGAACAAACTCTGGGCCAGACATGGTGCTGAGTTCTAGGCATATTAACTTGTTCAATCCCGTGAGGCTTGTTGCCATCCCCACCTCCTGAAAGGGGAAACTGAGGCACAGAGCAGGCAGGTGTGTGGCCCAAAGTAAGTGTCAGAGCTGGGATTTGGAACTGGGTACCCAGCTCCAGAGCTCCACTTGCAGGAACAAGTCACTGGTCCTAAGTGACCCCACCGCCATCAGCCTCTGCCCACCCCACCTCCTTAAACATTAGGGATAGGATCTTGGGGTCCCTTCTGTCGATCCGTAAGTTTATTTTCACTGACTGAGATCCTTGTCCCCCCAGCCGGCACCTCTCAGACTCTAGGAATTGCAGAGGAGTCTTCCCCAGATTGGTGATTTCTGGTCGTGGGGCAAGATTTTTTCCAGAGCGACCTGGAGACCTGAGGGGAAGGACATTTTGCAACTGTTTGCCACCAGGGGCCCACCAGAAAATCAGCCTACCAGAAACTAAGTGTTCCTAGGATGTTCCACTGAGCTTTTTCATGGCATCAGTAGATAACTGGTAACATCTGTCTTGAACATTTCTCCAGGCTGCTGTTCACCATGGCCTGACTGAGCCCTGGAGGTAAATACTGCACAATGTTCCCTTTATAGTGATGCACAGGACAAATTTCTCTCTGGCCTCCGCACCAGCAGGACAGTGTGGCCTGATGATTAGGACTGTAAACTCCAGGTCTCCCCTTCCTGTCCCCCTGGGGGTGGATAAGAGCCCATTGGATCAGGGCTCGCCCCCCCACCTGTGCCGTTTAGTGCAGGTCAGCAATTCTCGGTTTTTTCACCTGTAAAATGGGAACCAGTAACAACCTCCTAAGATTTCTCTTGAATAGTGTGCTTCATTTTGTCATTATTTTATTTTGTTTTATTTATTTGACATACAGAGACAGCACAAGCAGGGGGAGCAGGCCTCTCGCTGAGCAGGGAGCGGGACAACAGGCTCGATCCCAGGACCCTGGGATCATGACCTGAGCTGAAGGCAGATGCTTAAGTGACTGAGCCACCCAGGCGCTCCTCATTTTGTTGTGGGGACTCTCCTTGTCTTGTACTGAATCACATTTTCCTCTCTGGGCTGCAGGAAGCTCAGCACCCACCTTGAGGTCACTTCAGAGTTCCAGGACATCCCGCGAGGCTGATGGACATAACCCCAGCCCTGGCTTCCTCATATTTTCCCTTAGCCGTACTTCTTCAGCGATTCTATTTCTGTTGGCCTTTAGGTACGTCAATTAACTTTAGAACTGAGGCTGAAAATAATTAATTAAAGTGATAATTTATTCAACAGCTGGAGCCCTTTGATACCTAAAGCACTTTCTCACAGGTTGTGCCCTGTGGGCCTCACCCCCATCCAGGTAGGTGCCCCATTTTACAGAAAAAGAAATGGAGGCTGTCAAAGGGCGCTGATGGGGTAGAGACAGGCTGTCAGGCTCTGGCCCAGCGGCCCAGCCCGCTTCCCTTCGCCAGCTCTGGCCCCTTCCCAGCACTTCCCAGCATCCCTGCCCCAATGTGGCTGGTGGTTCTGCGCCTCCCTGACACCTCACTTCCACCCCACCTTCCGTTTCCTGTCTCCATCTCTTGTCTTTTGGGGGACTTTCCATGAGACGGTAAAGTTCAGCAAATTATTTAAAGATGAATGAAAACCAGCCCCTCCACGACCCCCTTTATGGCATTTACACCAAGTCATTGAGATTGGGCTCTCTCCTCAAGTGACGGGAATGTGTCCCCCAAGGGCTGCTCCGCTTCTCAGCCTTAAGGAAGTGTGGCCCAATACGCCCAGAAACGAGCTGCAGGAGCTCAACGCAGCCTCCCTGCCCGTCTCCTGGGACCGTCAACCTGGACGTTCCATGGTTGGGCCTGGGCCGGTCCTTCAGAGAACCCAAAGGCAGGCAGGGAATAGCCACTACCCAGCCCAGCACCCCCTCGCTCCCTGAACGGGCTCCCTGGGGAAAGCCCGAGACCCCGAGGGGCTGACAAATCCCCTATAAAATGCGAGAGGACCCTCTTACCACCCCACCTGCCCTCTGGGGCTTAGAGCCTCTCTGAGTCCAGCGGAGGACCTGAAGCTCCCGACGCGCCAGCAGGGGCTGGGAGCTGAGTTGGGGTCAAGGTGGAGAGAGCTGACTCACTCTGCAGAGTGTAGGGGCATGGGAGCTCTTCCAGGACACCGGGCCGCAGTCATTCTGCTCACATCTCAATGACAGAGCAACCCTCGACTTAGAACATATTGATAACTTGTATTGTTCTTACTTGATGGTGATTCCCCTTCCCAGTGTACAAAGCTCACGATTGTCGCCTTTCCAGAAACTGTGGCAGTGTGGGTAGTGGTATTAGTCTCAGGTGTCCCAGCTGTGCCCTGAAGGTACTGATCCCTGCTCCCTTGTCCCCACCTGGGGGGCGGGGGCGGCCACCCCGTGTGTAAGCCATCCAGGAGACAGGACTGCCTGCTGCGTCCTCGCCGCTGGAGGTCAGGGGCCGGGCCTGGCAGAGGGCTCAGCAGGAAAGGCTGGGAAACAGCCAAGCGTTGCAGCCTGAAACCCCGGAAACAGGGTCAGGAAGCCCCAGCCCTGCTGGCTCACGTGTGGGCTCTGGGGAGCTGAGGGAGCCTGTGTTCAGTCAGAAGCACAGAGGGAGCGGCAGCTGGCCTGGGGACCTCGGCGCCGGGCACATGCGGGCACATGGTGGGCACGCAGCGGCCACGCCCGGCCTTGGGCCCGCTTCACTCTTCGCTGGAACAGGCCCCTTTCCAGACTCTGGGTGTGCACGTGTGTTGTAAATATGACCATGACCACATATCCCACATCCATGTCAGGCGACATGTCTCATGAATGCGGGCCACGCGTGTGTGTTCATGAGTGTGCAGACGCCGGCGTGCGCCTGGGATGACAGCAGTCACCGAAGCCTCCTTCCCACCGAGGGGCCGAGGCACCAGGGCACCCAGCCAGTCCCTGCAGGTGCATGGGCGCTTGCTTTATTCTCATTTGTATTTTTCTTTTTTAAAAAAAGATTTTATTTATTTATTCATGAGAGACAGAGAGAGAGAGAGAAGCAGAGACACAGGCAGAGGGAGAAGCCGGCTCCATGCAGGGAGCCCGATATGGGACTGGATCCCAGATCCCGGGATCACGCCCAGAGCCACTCAGGCGTCCCTTTCTTTTTCTTTTTCTTTCTTTTTTTTTTTTTTTTTTTTTTTGAGATTTTGTTTATTCACAAGAGACACAGAGAGGCAGCGACACAGGCAGAGGGAGAAGCAGGCGCCCTGCAGGGAACCTGATGCAGGACTCGATCCCGGGACCCCAGGATCACACCCTGAGCTGAAGGTAGGCGCTCAACCACTGAGCCACCCAGGCGTCCCTCATTTGTATTTTTCTGTATGTTTCTAACCTTCCCAAGTGGAAGCAGCCACACGCACGAACCTACACACACACAGAGGCTCCCTGCCCTACTCACCACCCAGTAGGGGAGTCAGGCACAGTCAGAAAGGCTCGAGGGCCAGAGCCAGAGGACCCGGAGGAGAGAGAGAGCCGATGAGCTCTGCCTAAGCAGTTATGGACGGCTTCCCGGAGGAAGCGTCCTCGGAGCTGGGATTTCAAAGATGATGAGCAGTGCTGCTCCAGATGGATCCGGACTTTCCGGGCTGATGGCTCCCCTGGCCCCATCTATTTCGTGGGGCAGAGCCGCAGAGCCCACCCTCTGTGGCTCCTTGCTGCGCTGTCCCCATCGCCCATCCTCACCTCCCTGCACCTTTGAGACAACATATGTCCTCCCCATGTCTCAGTGTTCTGACCAAACCAAATAAGCAAATCAAACAAACAGCTAATAATGCAGCTTATCTGTGGGATAACGGAACTTCAGTTCCAATGGAGGCGTTTCATTTGGACTAGCCTTTTTCTGGAAGCTTCTGAGTCACCTAAGCCTAAACACAGAAGGGGAGGGGCACCAGCCTGGCCCAGTAGAGCATGCTTCTCTTAATCTTGGGGTCGTGAGTTCAAGCCCCCCGTTGGGCATAGAGCCTACTTATAAATTAGTAAATAAAATAAATTGGGACGCCTGTGTGGCTCAGCGGTTGAACATCGGCCTTTGGCTCAGGGAGCAATCCCGGAGTCTTCATCGGGCTCCCTGCATGGAGCCTGCTTCTCTCTCTCCCTATGTCTCTCTCTCTCTCTCTCTCTCTCTCTCTCTCTCATGAATAATAAAATAAAACAAAAATAAAATAAAATAAAATAAAACCAGAAAACGATTATGGAAATAACCCAGGCCCACATCCCACCCTGGGAGCCAGGATCCCTCCCAAGTCCCCTTTGGGGATCACCTTGTGTCAGCCTGAACACCTGCGTGCACAGATGAGCACACAATCCTGCACGGACACCCACGCACCCAGCCTGACTTAGGAGTGCCCACGTCCCCATCAGCCATCAGACCCCAGGTAACCTCCCTACCTCCTGCCAAGTTCCTACCCTATGCCTCCCTCCCCTGCCTGGAACTAGGGACACAGTGGGCTAGGGACCACCCGGCTCCATAGGCTGGGGAGACAGTGAGCTCTGCTTCCTCCTTCCTGTGTGGTCTTAGAGAGATCAACTGACGTCTCTGAGCCTCTAAGCTTCTTTTTGTAAAGGTAGGGACAGAATGAGGAAAAAGATACAGTTTGTAAACTGTGAACTGCTCTGCAGATGCTGTTTATTATGATGAGACCATGTGAGAGTAATTACAGAGCAACCATCAAGGATTATAGAACAATAAGGGGCAAATGGCACACATATGTGCCAGGGAGGCCCCCCAGGAAGAGCACTTTGAGCAGAGTCCTCTCGTGGCTGCCATTTGGGTGGTATCTCTATGCCCTGTTTTCCTTGCACAAGATAAAATGCCTCTAATGCTCAAAGCCAGCCTGGGGAGGGGGGTCAGCCCAACGTGAGACCATGAATGAGGACCTGTTGGTTCAGAGACTTGATCACACAGCTCAGAGACAATAGGCCAGGACTGGAATTCGTGTCTTCTGGCCACGAAACATAGGTGCTTTCCATTCTGTAAGGGCAATAGGACAGTTTTCACGCCAGAGATCTGAGAAGATGTGAGTCACATGAGTTGATGAAGAGAAGTCACTATTTGCTATGGGGAAGGGCATTCATTCATTCATTCATTCATCAACACCTGTTTCTGAACATCCATCACCTGTTGAGTAAATGAAGCTAAGGGGTGGAGTGGCATTGAAGGGATGTATGTGGGCTCCTGAGGGCTTTTGTGGCGGAGATCAAGGTGGTGCCTTCCTCATCCAAGTTAGTCCTAAAGCTAAGACCCAGCCGGAGGCTGGCAGGGCTCAGCCCCAGGCAGTTACTGGGAACTTCTTATGCATGGACAGAGCCTGTTTTTCATCAAGACCGGTTAAGTGAATCCCAGGGCTTCAGTTGAGGGGGGCAGGAAGGCAAAGGGAGAGAGGGAAGGAGGATGAGGGGGGCCTCCCCTGGGTCACTCAAGGGGCCCAGGGGATGAAGGGAACGGGAGACAGAGCCTGGCAGGGCAGCCAGGTTGGCGGAAGCAGGGCTGGGCCCAGGTCCAGGGCCACCAGCCCTGCATGAGGGAGGGGTGGGCGGATGGAGGCAAGCTGGACCCGAGGGAGCAGGGAACAGCCTGATTAATAGGATGATACGGGCAGATGGACGGGCAGCCAGGGCTGCTCTGAACACCAGCCTCCCGCTCCCCGGCTGCCAGCCAGGCCAGTGGTCTGGGGGCAGGGACACCGCTGGCCTCTGGTGGGGGTGAGGCTGTGGTGAATGAATCACTGGCCAGTGCCAGGAGCCTGCAGGCCTCAGCACTCGCTCCCGGAGGACTAGCTAATTCACTTGGAGTGAGGCCGGGCCGCTAATGATAAGAGCAGCCTGCCTGGGCCCTGCTCAGCCCCATGCACGCTGACCACTAAACAAGGAGCTGGGCTGCAGGGGACAGGAGGACCCACCCCTGGCACAGGCTTGGCCGGGGCTCCCCACCTGCCTTCAGGAGAGGCACCAATGCCCCTGAGGCTGGGGAGCCCCCCCCCCCGGACCAGATGAAGAGGAGGCGCAGACTCCCCCTCCTGAGCTCCAAAGAACCTGATTATGGTGGGACAAGTAAGAATCAGGTTGGAGGGGAGTGGACAGGGCGGGCCAGCCTAGCCCTCCTGTCCTGGGAGAAGGCGGAAGAGGAACCTCGTTCAGCCAAGGCACAAAGCCAGGTTGTGAGCTCGGCCCCACCAGGAATAGACATTCAAGTCCCCGAGAAACAAACCACTTGGAAAACAAGGCCTGGCACCCTGCCAGGCCGTCCCTGACGCATGCTGTTTGCTGATGGCGTAGGTGTGGCATTCCCAGGCTGACCCCTATGGTGTTCATGCCCCAGGGTTTAGTGAGCACATACTGCAGGGCTCTCTGCTGGAGTCCAGATGCTGTCTCAAAGGCTCAGCCAGGAAAGGGCTCAGCACACAGGAATCGAGACAGGGATAACACCCAACTTCCACGCACCGAGTGCCCAGCCCCACACTGGGACTCTGCATGTGCTACCTTGCTGTCCTTGCATATACCTGCAAGGCAGTGACCGTTAGCCATGCCCATTTTATGGAGGATGCCCATTTTATGGATGAGAAAACTGAGGCTCAGAAGACTGGCTTGATGGCCCAAGGCCTTTAACCTGTAGGCAGCAGAGGCAGGTCTTCAGTGACTCCCAGGTGTAACCTCTGCCTTGTAGCTCCAGGACGCTGGGTTCCAGGGTTGGGGGATGGGAAGACTTCAGGCTTCTGTCCTTACAGAATCAGACGCCTCACCAGTGGCCCAATGGGGCCAGAAGAGCTGGGCACTTGTGAAAGGGAGGATTAAAGGGTTTGCCCTTGGGGTCTGCTAGGACCCCATTTCAGTATTCTGAGTCCCCCTCCCAGGAGACAACATGTCAACAGACTCTTGGACAGACAGTGGGGAGAAAGGAAGGGATGCAGGCCTGTGAGGTCCCTGGGGGCTGTATGGTCCCGCCGGCCTGGCCCTGAACACGCCCTGAACACCCGGCTGGCTCTCCCCTCCTTGTGGTGGCTGCCATCCCTGCGCTGTGCCCCAAGGCCCCCCAGCTCATCTCTAGGGCCGAGATGAGCGAGACCAAGCAGGGCCTCAAGGACTCTGTGGCCAAGCGGTCGCCAGGCACAGTGGCCTCCTCCAGGGCTGGGGAACAAAGGGGACCCGGCTTGGGAGGGAGGGAGGGTGGTGACCACATGCTCCCCCTCCCGCAGCAGCTGGGCCTGGAGGGAAGGGGCCTCGGGCGCCCTCTGCTGGCCTGGTAGCTCCAGGAGGAAGAGGGTGGCAGTTGCCTCGGGTGGGCAGCTCCTCCTCCTGAGCTTGAGGCCTGGCTGAGTGTGCTACCTGCGTGTGCGAGTGTCCGTGCAGGCCTCTGAGTGTGTCTCTGGGTGCCTGTGTGCAGCATGCCTGCGTGTGAGCGTGTGTCTGCGCGTGCATATCTGTGTCTGTGGGAGCACCTATTAAGGTGTGTGTTGGTGTGTGTGCACATCTGTGTTGTGTGTGTGTGTGTGTGTTCGAGTCTGTGCCTGTCTGAATGTGCTCTTGTCTGTGTGCGTATGAGTGTGTGTGTAAATGCACAGTCCACCTGTGCCCCGGGTGTGTGGAGTGTGAATGGATCTGGGCTTTGGCCTGCAACAGTTGCAAGGCCTGCAGCTGTTCAGCTGAAAACACCCTGGTCAGGTGGTCCCCGGAGTGGACAGCTCACGTGGGCACCGGCGGGAGGCTGAGAGGGGCAGAGCTGGCCACTGGCCACTCTAATGTTCACTCTGTGCCTATGAGGAGAGAGAGAGGAGGAGGAGGAGCCCCTTCCATCCCTAAGGAACTCTGCATGTGAGCAGTTAGAAATGAGATGAGAAATAAGATGACAACCACACTCATAGGTTTAGGCCTATGAGGGTCTAACTCGGCCTGGAGCAATCCCAGAATGCTCCATAGAGGGAGCAAGCCCGAGCAGAGGCTTCAGGGCACAGAGAGGGAAGTGAGGGCACACCAGACAAGCAAAAGGTTCACTGGGAGCCCAGTGGTGAAAAGCTGGGCCAGAGAGGGCACCAGGCACAGGTGCCCCGATTATGCCTGGTGTGGGGGGTGTCACTGGAGCAGTCTGGCCAGGGCAGAGATACTGCGGGGCCAGAGGGTGGATGGGGAGCCCTCTGCCTCCTGCCAACAGTCGGGAAGGAAGGTCCATGGTTTTTCCTTTTGGGAGGTGTGCAGGCACTGAGTCGGTTCTGCTTGCCGCAAGGAACTACCTCAGGATGAGGATGCCCAGGGCACCCACACTGACCACAGATGCTCAGATGCTGGGCCCTGGAGCCCAGTGGAGGCCTGGGTGCTGCACAGATCATCCCACTCCCCCTCCAAGGCCCAGTGAGGTCCATGCTGCGCCAGCTGCAGTGGCCTCGGGGCGCCTCTTTTGCCATCAATGCCTCCTCTGTGGCCTGGGCCTGAGAGGGTAGGCTGGGTAAGGCCTTGGGCCCCAGCCAGCCTGGTGCCCTCTCAGGGTGGCACCAGGCCGGCCTCCTCGGCACTGGCCTCAGGGTCTTCAGTGGACACTCTCCATCCTTAGGGCCTGGTGTTCCTGAAGCCCCCGGCCGAGGCTGGTCCTACCCTGGTGAAATCAAGCCGAGGGAAAAGTTCCCGGGACACATACTCATTTGGGCTCAACAAAATGGGCACATGGAGGGCACCTGGGTGGCTCAGTGGTTGGTCTGCCTCCAGCTCAGGGTTATGATCCCGGGGTCCTGGGATCAAGTCCCACATTGGGCTCTCCCTCTGCCTGTGTCTCTGCCTCTCTCTCTGTCTCTCATGAATAAATGAATGAAATTTAAAAAAAAAATAGGCACATGGGCACAGACGCCTGCCTATGGGAGAAGTGCAGCTTTACTGTTCTGAACTCTCGTGGCCTTTTTAAGTCAAGCCCCATTTACCAGCTACAACCCTGCGGGTGCTGGCTTCTTAGCTCCACGCTGCCTTTTCCTATGGGGTACCCAGGCCTTGTATGAGAGCCGTGGTTGGTCTCTGCAGGCCACTGCTGCAACAGCCCTCGTTCCTGCCTACCCACACACCCGCTCCAGCTGAGCTTGGGCTCGGAGACATGTCCTGTGCTCCTGGTCTGCAGCTACGCAGCCATTATCATGCGGGGGGCAGGATTCTCCAGAGCCGCCAAACTTCTCACTGTATACACCACCGCTCCCCATACACTCACCAAGAAGGGAGGTGAGCAACCATGCACCCCTCTGACCACGTGGAGGCCACGCTGTGACTCAGGAGCCTGGGCCCCCTTTCAAACCACTCTTTCCCTACTAGTGACAAGAGTACACTTTCAGGAGAGTTCTGCATGCATCGCATCACCTAGCCCTCCCAACAGACCCACAGGGAGGTCTCGTGTTGCTTCCAAATTACAGCTGGGGAAGCTGAGGCCCAGAGAGGCCCAAGGTTCAGACTGGAGCCCAGACCTATCTGACCCCAGGCCCACACCTACAGCAGGCCACTGCCACCCTGCATCCAAACACACCTCGCCACCTCTCACTGGTTTGTGGCCATGGGCTCTCTGCCGCCCTGTCCATCTTGTTCCTTGCTCATCATCTTCTGTGGCTCCTACAGATTCCAGATAAAGCTCCTGTCACATTGGCATTCAAGGCACCTCTGTCACCCGGCCCCACGGCTCCTCCTCCTTGTGAACCTGTGCTCCCGTGTCTATCATTCTAGTCTCCAAGCCGTTGCCCAGCTCTCCGGCCTCCGTGCCTGCCCTCTCTTCCTGCCCATTCTGGCCTTGAGAGAGGGAGAGGTGAACCACTGAGAAGGAAAGTGAAGGGACAGTCCTCCCCACCACCATGCTGTGGCCCGGTCTCCTCCCTGCCGCCCCCTGCAAAGCTCAGCCCCAGGCTCCCGAGGCATGGGCCCACAGAAGCCCCAGGCCCAAGACGTGCAGCTTGCCACGGTCCCGCCTCTGTCCTTGGAGCCTGGTGGAAGGCTGACCCTCTTCTGGAGCAGGTGTTGGCAGGGAGCTGGCGCATCGAGGGAAAAGAGGCAGCAGGCGGAGGGGAGCGCACCGCACGAGAGCTGCATCCCCTCCTGGCACTGCCTCTCCCTGCCCCTGGGAGCGGTTGCTAGGCTGGCACGCAGCAGCAGCAGGAGCACACACTCCTGTGCGGGCACAGCCTGTCAGCTGCACCCACAGCCCACAGGCAGGAGTGGCCGCGGGCACGGGTGACACTGCGCAGGGAAGATGCCGACGGGCCAGCCAGACCCTGGGCGGCACGGGGGAGTGGGCCTAGACAGAACAGGGCCCTAGGGCCACAGTGGAGGAAACTTCCACAGCTGTCTAGGTGGGGGTGACCAAATGGTGGTGGGGGTTCCCACTCCCGATACCCAGGGTCCTGGCTGCTCATCCTTGTTTATCTGCATCTGCCACCTTCCTGGCATTAC
Organism: Vulpes lagopus; assembly: GCF_018345385.1. NCBI lineage: Eukaryota > Metazoa > Chordata > Mammalia > Carnivora > Canidae > Vulpes > Vulpes lagopus. Next base: position 7,872,255 of record NC_054831.1, read on the forward strand.
GGGGGGCCAAGGGGCTGATGGGCCCATCTGCAGCCCGGGTCTGCTGCTCTGTCCCTGTAGGCGTAGGCCCCAGGGCCAGAGGACTCTTCCAGGCCTCAGGTCTGGGAGCCTCCTCTCTTCTCCAGAATTCCAGGTACTCAGAGCTTCTCCGGGGGCCTTCATTTCAACCAGGCATTCAAGAGGCTGGGAGTCTGGGTCCGCTCCAAGTCCTCGGACGCCCTTGGGCTCCATTAGGCTCTGGCCTTTCCTGTAGGCTTCCCTGAGGCTGCTCTCAGGATGTGTGTGGCCTGAGGGGGGAGGATTTGAGCCTTGGGCTGAAGCGGCCAGATCACCAAGCCTGGGTCCCTCCTGCCCTCCCCTCTGCAGTCCTAGGAGCAGATGTACAGCTGGGTGTGAGTGGTGAAGGCCCAGAGTGGGGGGTGTGGAGGGAGGGGCACAGTGATTCTGGGCAGACTCTTCAGCTGGCAGAGGCTCCTGCCAAGACATTTCCCTGCCCCGCCCCCCTCCCCTCCACTCATTATCAACTTGGGGTTTGTGTGCAAACAGCAGCTGGTCTCTTTTGTCGGCCTCCCCTCCCCCCTGCCCCTTCCCTCCTCCCCAATGCCTCCCAAATGGCTTTTTCATCTCAGGCCCTGCCTTTCCTTCCAGGTAATTTAGATCCTTAGGCTCTGGGGAGCACCTGAGAGGGGAGGCAGCCCCTGGCCAGTCTTGGCTCTGGGTCCTAAGTTCTCCTCTAGGCCTTCAAAGACACAATATTAAACTCATCTGGGACATGACATGAGAGCCAGAGAGGATGAGTAACAGAGCAAAGTCAGACTGGGCAGGTGCAGAGCCAAGCCCTAGACTCAGGTATGCCTGTTTGCAGAGCCTGTTTGTAGAGTCTGTTTGCAGAGCCTGTTTGCTGATCCAGTTCACACACACATACCCAAGCCTTAGCTATTCTTCTGATCATCCTATGGCCTGGCACTGCTTCTATTAGGGGTCCCTGGGAATATGGTTCCACTCCCAACCTTCTAAGCTGTGTCAAGGACTCCAACTGAAGTAATTCTGTGTGCCTGAGGCTAAGATGGGAAGGCAGAAAGGGCCAGGTGGCAGGGCCCTGTCAGTTAGAATCAGGAGTTGGGATTAGATGCTGAGGACAATGGGAAAAGGAACTTTGCAAACAGCAAACCCTGTAGACTGTGGAGGCAGAGAGCAAGGAGACTGATCAGGACAGGAAAAAGTAGAAGAGTATGGGCCAAGGCGCTGGTCCTAGGGCAGCGGGGCAGCCAATCTGGAAGCACAGACTCGGTGACAGTCTGTGGGCAAGAGGGTTGAGGATGACACCCAAGTCTCTGGCCTGGGCAATACAGAGGAGTAGGTGCGGCAGGATTAGAATCTTGTGTTTGAGACAAATTGGCTTTGAGATGCTTGAGGGATATCCAGGTGGAAGTTTCTGGAAAGATCCAGGAGACTGGTTATAGCAGGGCCGGTGGAGGTCTGGGGTGGATGAGCTCGCAGAAGATATGGAATAAGGGGAGAAGGGAATTGAGGATGGAGTCCTGAACAGAAGGCTGAGGTCAGGTCAAGGGAGGGCATTGTGGCAGGCACGGGGTGGGGGGGTGAGGGGGGGTGAGGGGGTGGGGAGGTGGTAGGTAATTACTGGATTTGCGAACTTGTAAGTGGCAAGGGCTCCCACAGGGCAAGTCCATGGTATGGCAGGGGCCGTGGCCTGCTGAGTGGGTGTAGTGGCTCCTTACCAGGCGGTCACTCTGTTCTTCAAAGATTTTAGCTATTTTAATCCTTGTAACAGGCCTAAAAGGACAAGCCTCAATCTCAAATGGAACCAAGATTAGGCCTGAAGGTGGCGGAGGGGGACTCTGGACGTACTTGGGACGGTGGCTTGCTGCCGCCCCCTGAGTGGACACGACACGCAGGGAGCACCGCACTCTGCCAGGCGGTCGGGTTACTGAGTCTGGGTCCCTCGGATCCTGCCTGCTGCACTCGCCACACACCCAGACCAGGGGCCCACGTGCTGGGTGAGTGGGCGACACCAGAGGCACCTGCGCCTCCCAAGACCCCCAAGACAAGTCTGGAAAGAGGCCGCGCGGCTCATCAGAGGGAAGCAGCCTGCGCAAAAGCGGGAAAGCGCGAGGGTGAGGAGGCTCTGGCCCAGCGAGAGAGGAGCAGCCCGGGCGCCGGTGCTCCCCGTGGCCCCTGCCCGTGGCCAAAGGTCAGCCTCTCGCCAGAGCTCCCGGGGCGGCCGCCCGCAGGCCTGCGCCGCTGCCCCGGGCCGGCCCTGCACACGCGCGCGCACCGGGCACCCGGGCGGAAGTCGCGGGCTGCAGCCGGGCGCGGGGCGGCGGGGCCCGGGCGGGGGCCGGGAGCGGGAACAAAGGACGCGGCGGGGCGGGGGCGGCGCGGCCGGGCCGGGATTGGCGGCCGGGGGCGCGGGGAGGCGCCCGCCGCGCGGGGATTGGCCGCGGCCTCCGCGGGGCCCCGCGCCCGCCCCGCCCCTCGCGGCAGAACCCGGAGCCCGGCCCGCCGCCCCGGAGCCGCCCGCGCCCCGCCCGCCGCGCAGATGGCCCGAGCCGGGTTCCCGCCCGCCCCCCCCCCCCCGAGCGGCTGCGCACCTAGCGGCCCCCAGCCCCGCCCCGCCCGGCTGCGCGCGGGTCCCCAGGGCCCGGGGCGGGGGGGGAGCCTCCCTGCGCCCCGCGGGGCGGGGGTCCGGGCACGGGAGGGCCGGGTCGCCCGCGTGGAAGCGGGGTCGGCTGGACCGGCTGGACCGGGAGTGGGTCCGAGAACAGGAGGCGCCCGAGGGGACCGCCCGGGGGGCTGGGGGGCCCGAGGCCCGGCTCCTGGGGAGTCGCAGGGGCTGAGGGCGGCGCCGACCTGCCAGAGGGCCCCGGCTGGGCTTGGGGTAGCAGAGGCAGCGCTCGGAGAGCCCCGCGGCCGCCCGCTCCGTGCCGGGGGAGTCCTGCCGCGGGGCCTGCCCAACCCCGTCCCGCTCTCAACTGCCTGGGAGGTGAGGGAGAGGGGAGGGGCGGGGGACGCGGGCCACCAATCACAGCCTCAGCCCCACTTTGAATCTGGGCTGGCGGCTCACCTGGCTGCCTCTTTGTCCCCACTTGCCTGCCTAGACACGTCCCACTCCACCCCCACCCTTTGGGAAGCTCTCCCCCACCTACCTAGTTCTCTCCTGGTTTTCCTGGCTGGGACTGACGCTGGACCTTGGTCTTCCCCGGGAGCTCTGGTGACTCCCAAACATGCCTCTCTCTCTCTGCCCCATCCTGGGCCCTGCATTGAGACCTAAACTGCGGGATGTAGGGCCCCCCATCTCCCCATGATAGCCACCAAGAGCCAGTGGTGCTGGGAGCCAAGCAGGCAGGAGCCGAAAATATGCAGCTAAGGTCCCGGCAGAGGGCTGGTCCAGGCGCCAGCTCTGTGACCCAGGGCAAGCCCCTTACCTCCGAGGTGGCTCCTGCAGTTGTGAAGCTAAGGTAATAAGGATGTACTCCCAGGTTGTTGTGAGGATTAGATGAGATCCTGTAGGAGACTGAAGCATCGAAGTGTGTGTGGGAGAGCAGGGGATGTTTCCCGCCTGTCCCATGCTGGGGGACAGGCAGCCAGAGAGGGTGAGTGAGACTCCCTGGTCCTGCCCTGTGGGCAAGGGTCAGGGTGTCAAGTTGGATGACAGAGAACAGCACAGTGCCATCCCCATGGAGCCCAGAGCCCCCAGACCCCGAACGGAAGGGAGCCAGAGTTTAGGGTTCCTGGCCTCACACATCCCCCAGGCTCTCCAGGGAAGGTGGGGCAGGGGAATCTGGGGGTGGCTCTTTTATATGTTCTGGTTTGAGGATATGGAGCCAGGGGCCTACAGGTTTCTCCCTTCGGAAGCCCCACAAGCTCCTACCCTCTCCCAAATCTGCTTCTCCATTCACTGCTTTCTGCCCTGCCCCCGCCCCACCCCCCAGCTCTAGCATGAAACTGGTCCCTCCAGGCTGCTTCCTTAATGTTTCTCAAATCTGTCTTATCTGTCTTCTTTCTATTCCTCCACTGCCATCTTAGTCACAGCTGAGACCATGATGATGACCTCTACCTGACCAGTGTCACCCTGCCACCAGGCTGCCCTGCCCACCACCCCCACCAGCACCCCGCAGCCTCCCCTACAGCCAGCATGAAAAACTAACTGTTGTTCCTTTCCTACTAAAATTCTCTAGTGGCTCCCCGCTGCCCCCGGAGCTCCCTGACTGGGCCTACCAGCGGGCCTAATAACTGGGTAAGCCCACACTCTCGAAGCAGCCTGCGGATGATCGAATCCTGAGGCCATTCCTTGTGTTGTTTTGTTCTGAATTAAGTAGGCTCCACACTGGGACTTGAACTCACAACCCTGAGATCAAGACCTGAGCTGAGATCAAGAGTCATGCTCAACTGACAGTTACCCAGCTGCCCCTGAGGCCATTCCTTGTTAACTGTGCCTTGGTTTCCCCATCTGTAAAATGGGGATGTGTTCCCACAACTGGCGGTAACAAGTGGGCAGGGTTCCTAGTGCTTGGCACATAATCATACTGACCCATCTAATCCTTACAGCAGCTCTGTGTATGAAGTGATTATCATACCTGCCATACTGCACCCACAATACCCCCAGTGAAAGTAGAATAATGGGATAACCGAGTTCATACAGTTATGGATTAGAGGAGCTAATGCATATCAAAATCCAGAAGAGCTTGGAGCCCAGTACATTCTAGCTCTTATTTTTTGACTCTGCCTCTCCTGCCAAACCTTCGCCCTCTAACCTCCAGTCCCACTGAAGCAAAGGTAAGTGCCTCTTCCCTTGCGCTAACCACCTTTCCCCTCCCCTGCCCCCTCTCTGGGTCCTCTCACCTGGCAGAGAACCGGAGCTTATCACATAGTTAGGAATCCGTGGAGGAGGGTTGGGGAGGAGCCTGGGCTGAAGGGATTAGTCAGTGCTCATGCGCCCCCTTGTGGCTATCCTGGGCCTTCCAGGCCTTGGCCCAACCTTTAAAATGGGAGGGCGGAAGACCATCTCAAGGCCTGGGAAGGTAGGCGAGGCAGCCTGAGGCCGGACTCTGTCACCCACGTTACTCCCAGGGTTTAGGCCCTGGGGGCGGCAGGGATTTGCAGCCCCCTGGCCAGCTCGACCTTTCTTTCCTCTTCTCTCCGAGAGTTCTATTTGTGTGTATTTGTCAGTGTGAGCTGGACTGTGCACCCCAGAGGCCAAGAGTTCAACTGTGTCTCCACATGGCAGCAACAGTTTCTGTTTTTCAGGACATGTCTGGTGGGGGAGGTGGGGGGGGGTAACAGTTAAGCTCACCTTCATGTTCATGTCCCTTGCTTGTCTGTGGCTACCACCCGACCCCATCTGGGCTGAGAACACTGAGCCTCTCAGCCTGCCAGTGAGCCAACGGTGAGCTGCAGCCTGTCACTGGAACTTTCTGGATCTTAGTGAACTCCATGGTGTCCAGGTCTCTGTGTTCTGGAAAGACAAATCCCCAAACTCTGTGTCTTCTTGCACACATCGACAGCTATTGGGCCGCTCTGGGCCTGTGTGTGCACCTCAAAGGGGAGCTGGTTTGCTTCTCCCCGTGCTTCTGTGGTCCTACTTGCTTCTGTGTGGTCCTGAGTCGTAGGTCCACATTCACGAGCGTCTCGGGGGTATGACACCTGTGTCTCCCCTAGTTATTTTGCCAGATTATCTACCTGTGCACAGGCAGGCTTGCATAAGAGCGAGGAATTGGAGTCAGACACGGCTGAGTTCAGATTCAGCTGTGACCTAGCTGTGTAATTGTAGACAAGGGATTTAACCTCACTGGGCCCCAGATTCCTCCTCTGCTCAGCGGTGATAATAATGCCTATTTCCTAGGTTGTCGTGAGAAGTAAATGAAATGAATGGAAAGCCGGGGTGTGGTGGTGACGGGCACACAGGAGGCAGGTGATAAATGGTGGTGATTACTGGTGCTGGAATGTTTTTGGCTTCCAGCAGGGCCTCTGTGCTCTGCTTCTGTCCTCACGTCTCTGCGTCCTGTGAGCCACGCCACAAGGCAGATACCCCTCTACCAGTGTTCAGAACGGCTGCAAGCAATTGCCACAGGCTGGCCAAGAAGCCCTTACGGCACCCAGACCGCACGCACCGCTTGTTTCATTCACACAGGAACACGCATGCAGGTGACCTCGTTTTCCTGCCCTCGAATTGGAACGCCTGGGCTGACCAGGCAGATGTATTTATGGGGCTAAAGGGGCAAAATGTCTGAAGCCAGTCCTTGCAGACTCCCCGGCCTTGGCACATGTGGCCACCTGGGGGAGCCCTCTGTCACTCTGGGAAAAGAGGGAGTGGAGGGGGATGTGTGGAAAGGGGAGGGGTGCTGGCAGCTTTGGGGACCAGGGGAAGGCTGGGACGGTGGAGGGGGGTGTCCCAGGCCCTGCGAAGCATCTCTTCCAGGAGCCAGGCCAGGAGTTAACCCATCTGCTGCCCCCCTCCTACCCCTATGCCGCAAGGGGGTTCTGAGCAGAGATGTCCAGGGCTGGGGGCGCAGGGAGCAGTGGCAGCAGCGGTGAGAACCTGGAATTCTGGGCCCTCAAATGACTGAGCCCCTCCAAACGTTCCCACCCTGCCCTCAGGAAGAGTAATGCCCGGGCGTGTGTGCATTTGGCTTCTCAAAATCGCCAGGATCCCCAAATCGGCCAAACTGCCTGAAGCCCTGAGAAGCAGGACAGGAAGGGCCGGAGAGGTGAACACTGATGAGAGCAGAGAAGGGAGGACAGTGACCCCGACGTGGCGCTGCAGAGACCAGCCTGAGTCTCAGGATGGCTGTGGGCTAGGGAATGAGGGAGGGAGGAGGAAGTGGGGCCGGGCGTGGGCCTCCCTCTCAAGAGGCTGGCTCTGGGCCCCTGGGGGGCTCAGTGGTTGAGCGGTTGCCTTCCGCTCAGGGTGGGATCCCGGGGTCCTGGGATCGGTCCCAGCGTCGGGCTCCCTGCATGGAGCCTGCTTCTCCCTCTGCCTGTGTCTCTGCCTCTCCCTGCCTGTCTCTCATGAATAAATAAATAAAATCTTAAAATAAAAAAGAGGGTGGCTGTGAGGAAAGGGAGCCCAGAGGGCAGTGGGCTCAGGGCACTCCAGCTGACGTGTAGGGACTTGGTAGCTTCAGGGTTGAGGGGAAGGATCCAACACTGTGAATACATGTGGAGTCCGGTGCCCAGAACCGCAGGTGGGGGCGGGTGGGACCGCCTCTGCTTCCTCATTGGGGACCAGAATGTGAGCTGTTAGCAGGTGACAGAGGCAGGAAGTAGGATGCCCTGCTGGAGGGGCTCTCTCTTCTTTGGGACTTGGATGGTGGGGGAGGGAGCCGAGAGGAGGGAGGAGGAGCAGGAAGGGAGTGGGGCTTTCCAGCTGGCTCAGGGCTGGGGTGGCAGGATCCGATGATGTGAGAGCCCTGGGGGGACAGTGCCCAGAGACGGTCTCCCAGGTCTGAAGCCCCTCTCCGATGCCTCTTTCCTGAGGCTCCCATCCAGCTCTTCAGGGGTACTCCAAGGACCCTCAAAAACCGAGACTCATTGATTTTGGTGAAAAACAAGAGTTTCAGTAAAATAGGGACCCTCTGTCCTTGTCCAGGGCCGGGAGGGGGTTTGAAATTGCCTGGTTGGTGGTCTAGGTGTGAGGTCTTTTTGGTGCCCCCTAGCAGGGAGGCAGGCAGGCAGGCAGAGAGAGGGACCTGGGGGACGGACCCTCCCATCTTCCCTTGGGGACTGACCCTCTTTTCCGGGGGCCTCGTGTCCCCCTCCCCACTGTAATCCCACCTCTTCCTCTATCTACTCAGCCCCACACACCCCAGGATCCCTGGAGCCGGCTTCTGGAGGACTGAGCCTGGGGGGTGGCCCTGGAGGCCCGTGCTGGGAAGCTCCTCCCAGTGGCCCATTCTGCTCCCTGAAGCCTGCAACCTGGGGGAACAGATGGCCCCCCCTTCCCTGACTGCTCCTTAGTAAACCCTGGGGGCCCCCTCGGCTCCTCCCCAGTGTCCCCCTCCTACTTTGGGAAGCAGTGAGCTGAAAAGACAACATCTGGGTCTCCCTAGGGCCCCAGTGGCCCAGCTGCCTGCCTGGCCAGCAGCCTCAAGAAACAGCCACCCCTCCCCCCAGTGCTGGTGTCACCCTGATAAGCATCATTTGAGTACCTGCCACCCTTTGCTGCAGGGTCCCAAGCTCAACACCCCAAGCTTTACATCCTAAGGTGCTTCCTGCAAGAAAGGCTTCAGGGGCCTGACCCACAAAGACCCCTGCCTGGCCAAAGCCACAGCTGTCCCTATTATAATGGGTGCCAGTCAGCTTCTCAGTCGTATCAGCCACCAGACCCACTGGGCCAACTTAGCCCTGGACTGAAAGACATTTCCCCCCTGAGCCTGGGTAGATGCCACCAATAGTCTATGGGACAAGTGATGGCAGAGGGGCAGAGTGCTGTGCCTTTGTCAGGGGCCCAGGGCCCAGGCCCCAGGGCCCAGGGCTCAGGCAGAGGAAGGCTGGCTTCCAGCCAGGGCCCTGTCCCCAGCAAGTGAATGTCACTGTGCCCCCCAGGTGCCCGGCCTGCTCCTCTCTGTGGGGACACCCAGGGGCCAGGCCACAGGCACTCTTGGGAGCATCTGGGTCTCACTGGGCCTTGTCTGAAGAGAAGGAACAAACACTGACTGATTTACATATTGAGTTCTCCTTTGCATTTCACGCCCAAGCTCTGGCCTTGACCTCCTCCCCGCTGTTCCTTCCCACCTAGGAAAGGCTCCTGTGGTCTACTCTCTGAGAATCAGAGCAATCACCTGTGGGCCCCCAAAGCTGGGATCTGAGGACCAAGGGCCAATGGGCACAGTGAGCTGCCCGAGGTCATCCAGCCAGCTAGGTTCAGAGTGGGACCTCACCCCTGCCCCCTGGAAACCCAGCCCGGGCTCTTTCCCTACACATGCAGCCTGCCTCAGACCCATAGACAGACCACAAGGGGGTTCAGGAGGCTGTCTCAGGCTCTCCAAGGCTTGGGGCAGGACGCGAGACTCTGAGCCTGAGCATGTGGGTGGGGATAGAGAGAAGGTGTGTGCCACAGCTGGGTGGAGGGCAGGGAATGTGAGGGTGAGGGTGGGGTCTGGGTGTGGGTCCTGCTCTCCTTGGCACAGCTGGGCCACCCCGGTGAGCTCTGGGGTATGGGGGCCAAGCTGGTATCCTCCTGGAGCGAGACAGAGCCAGTGCCCCGAAGCCCTCGGCCAGGACAGAGCTGAGAGCCTGCAGCACTCCGTGACCAGGAAAGTCACCATCACACGGGGCTTTCCTGCACTTTCCTTCTCAGACTTGGGGGAATTATCCTTTCTATGGTCTTGCACTGATCCTGTTGATTTCTGGGGTTTCCTCTCTGTCACAATGATCCTGCGGTGGTGGGGTACAGCAGGATCCCCCATGGCCTGCCCCTCCTCCACTGGCCTGGCCCTGCCTGAGCTCCCACCACTGCACCACTGGCTCTGACCATCTGGAATGAGGCCTGCAGGTCATCTTGGAGGGTGGGCACTCCGTGTCCCTCCAGAGGAGGAAAACCTCTCTGGGCAGCAGCCCTTGGTCCTTCCCTAGGGGGATCTTGGTGGACTTCACCTCCTACCTGCATTTGGTCTGGAAGTTGAGGCCAGGCCTGATTCCAGCTAGATTCCCGGCACACCCGAGTCAGCCTCAGGGCCCCAGCCTCCTCTCACCACCCATCATCAGATCCATGAACTGATGGCAAGAGGTGTGAGTTTGCTCTGGCCCCAAACTGCAGAGGGGAAGTGGGGGGTGACAGGTGTCCAAAGTGTGTCCAAGGTGTCCAAAGTGACACTGCCTGGGATGGCTCCCTGCCTCCCAAGCCATCCAGGAGTCAGCCAACCAACACACGGTAACCCACACTATTCACAGCTACTCTGCACCCATGCAGCTTTGTGGGAGGGCAAAGCTGACCCACAGAATCCAGGAGCCCTAGGGCCTTATGGGGCTCCAACAACCATGGTCAGGGACCTGCCAATTACTAGTCTTAGCTTGGGGACTTGGTGAGAGCTCCAAAGCCAGGTTTTGCTTGCTGAGCAAAGGGCGTATTCCAGCATCTTCTTTGCCCACGATCAGGGTCTCGACCCCATAAGCAGGTATAGCCCAGGAGGACTCAGGCTACCCGTTGCCCAGCCCAGCCTCCTAAGATGCCAGCTGGCACCAAAGGTCCATCCCAGGACAGGACATTATTGTCTTATGTAGCAAAGAGTCCTCCCCTTTGCTAAAATTGTGAAAGTTAAAGTTCCAGCTGTGGGGGCACCTGGGTGGTGCAGTAGGTTAAGTGCCAGACTCTTGGTTTCAGCACAGGTCGTGATCTCAGAGTCCTGGGATCGAGCCCTGTGTCGGGCTCCATGCTCAGCGTGGAGTCAGCTTGAGATTCTTTCCCTCTCCCTCTGCCCCTCCTGCCCATGCTCACACACACTCTATTAAAATAAATTAAACTGGGGATCCCTAGGTGGCTCAGCAGTTTGGCGCCTGCCTTTGGCCCAGGGCGCGATCCTGGAGTCCTGGGATCGAGTCCCACATCGGGCTCCCAGCATGGAGCCTGCTTCTCCCTCCTCCTGTGTCTCTGCCTCTCTCTCTGTCTATGTTTATCATAAATAAATTAATTAATCTTTAAAAAATAAATTAATCTTTAAAAAAAAGTGCCAGTTGTGCTACACAAAGAACCAACTTCTGAGAGAGATGCAGCCCCAGGGTCAGTCCACACCAGGGTAGTTGCACAGAACACACTATTGCTTAGAAGAAACATGGTGACTACAGAGCCAGGTGGGAAGGATGAAGACTGTTCTGGAAACAGTGTCATATATGGAATGGTGGGAGAAGTTGGTGTGGCTTAGCCCAGAATAGATGATACTCTGGCAAACCTTCAGTGTTATTTCATCATTCATTCCGACAACATAGTCACTGAACACCACTGCGCTCCTGGAGCCTGGGACCCTGCCTTCACAGAACACGTGAACAGACGAGGACCATGAGATGGACATGAAAGAAGACAGATTTCAAGGGTGCCTGGGTGGCTCGTGGGTTAAGCATCTGCCTTCAGCTCAGGTCATGATCTCAGGGTCCTGGGATCGAGCTTCGCATCCAGCTCCCTGCTCAGCGGGAAGTGTGCTTCTCCCTCTCCCTCTGCCCTCCCCTCAGCCTACTTGTGCTCTCCCTCAGTGTCAAATCAATAAATAAAATCTTAAAGAAGAAGAATTTCAAATCTATGTAAGACAGAACACATTGAAGAAGTGCCTTCCCTGTCCCTGGAAGTAATCCAGAAATGCAGTCAGGGAGATGTCTGCTTTAGGTAGTTGAGGTGACAGAGACGACCACCAAGAGCCCTTCATACTCAAAGATTTGGCCATTTTACTAGCATATGGGTTACAGCGTCTCCTGCTTTTAAGTGTCTCCTGCTTTTCCCCATCTCCCTTCTCCAGATTCCTTGAGGTCTCTCCACCTGGCAAGGATGGCCATTGTCCTCTTACTCACAGGATTCTTTTTTTTAATATTTTATTTTATTTTTCAAAGATTTTATTTAGGGATCCCCGGGTGGCGCAGCGGTTTGGCGCCTGCCTTTGGCCCAGGGCGCGATCCTGGAGACCCGGGATCGAATCCCACGTCGGGCTCCCGGTGCATGGAGCCTGCTTCTCCCTCTGCCTGTGTCTCTGCCTCTCTCTCACTGTGTGCCTATCATAAATAAATACAAAATTTAAAAAAAAAAAAAAAAGATTTTATTTATTCATGAGAGACACAGAGACAGAGAGAGAGGCAGAGAGACACAGGCAGAGGGAGGAGCAGGCTCCTTGTGGGCAGCCTGATGCAGAACTTGATCCCAGGACTCTGGGATCACGCCCTGAGCCGAAGGCAGATGCTCAACTGCTGAGCCACCCAGGTGTCCCTTAAGATTTTAAGTAATCTCTACACCCAATGTGGGACTCAAACTCATAACCCTGAGATCAAGAGTTGCATGCTCCACTGACCAAGCCAGCCAGGTGTCCCTCCCTGACAGGATTCTTTACTTCAGGTTCTGGAACCTTATATCCTATAGAAGAGTGGTTCTCTAACTGGGGGACTGTCCCACTGAACAAGGATGGGTGAGTGGGCTGGGGCTGAGTGGGACTCTGAGGCTGGAAATTATTTTTTTAAAGATTTTATTTATGAGAGAGAGTGAGTGAGATAGCCCAAGCGGGGGGCGGGGGGGGGGGAGCAGACTCCCTTCCACTCCCCCCAGAAAACCCAGTTAAGGTGGGCTTGATCTCAGGACTCTGAGATCATGACCTGAGCCAAAGGCAGACAACTGACTGAGCCACCCAGGCGCCCCTAGAAATGATTTTCTGGTGTTGGGTAGAAAGGGCAGGGAGGGCCAGGGAAGGCAGCTTGGGCATGAGTACCCCGTGACTCAGGGACAGACCCCAGGGAGCCAAGAATCTTGGGGCTGCAGGAGGAGGGATGGGAGTCACGGGGAAGCCGGGAGGGCAGGGAGGGCCGAGAGCCAAGCAGTTTCTTCTCCTTCAGCCCGGTAAGGGGGGTGGGGTGGGGTGCTGCATGCAAAGGCCTCCCAGACCAGGATTATCTCTCAGATGCAGCCTCGAATTATACTCTCTGAAATTAGACCAATTAGAGATTCACTAGGGTGGCAAACTTCTTGCTAAAAGCCCCACTTAATAAATATCCCATAGGGAACCTGCCCTATCAGCTATGAAAGTTTGCTCAAAGGCTGTAATTGTAATTGGCAAGGAGACCGGCCTGAGGCCCCAGGACAGTTTGGGGGGTCGGAACAGACACCTGCGAAGCTGGGGCGGGGGCGGGGGTGGGGGTGTCGGAGCCGGGGCGCACTCCTCAGGCTCGGGACGCCCTGGCCGCGGGAAGGCAGCCGCGGGCTCCAAGTTTTGAGGCCGAGCTCTCTCGGGAGGGCTGCAGCCTGCAGCCTGCACCCTGGAGCCTGGAGCCTGGAGCCTGGACTGCAGCCTGGAGCCTGGAGCCTGGAGCCTGCAGCCTGGAGCCTGCAGCCTGGAGCCTGGAGCCTGCAGCCTGGAGCCTGGAGCCTGAGCCTGCAGCCTGAGCCGACCCTGGAGCCTGGAGCCTGCAGCCTGGAGCCTGCAGCCTGGAGCCTGGAGCCTGCAGCCTGAGCCTGGAGCCTGCAGCCTGCAGCCTGCAGCCTGGAGCCTGCAGCCTGCAGCCTGGAGCCTGGAGCCTGGAGCCTGCAGCCTGCACCCTGGAGCCTGGAGCCTGGAGCCTGCAGCCTGCAGCCTGCAGCCTGCAGCCTGCAGCCTGCACCCTGGAGCCTGGAGCCTGCAGCCTGGAGCCTGCAGCCTGGAGCCTGCAGCCTGCAGCCTGCAGCCTGCAGCCTGCAGCCTGCACCCTGGAGCCTGGAGCCTGCAGCCTGCAGCCTGCAGCCTGCAGCCTGCACCCTGGAGCCTGGAGCCTGCAGCCTGCACCCTGGAGCCTGGAGCCTGCAGCCTGCAGCCTGCAGCCTGCACCCTGGAGCCTGGAGCCTGCAGCCTGCACCCTGGAGCCTGGAGCCTGCAGCCTGCACCCTGGAGCCTGGAGCCTGCAGCCTGCACCCTGGAGCCTGGAGCCTGCAGCCTGCAGCCTGCACCCTGGAGCCTGGAGCCTGCAGCCTGCAGCCTGCAGCCTGCACCCTGGAGCCTGGAGCCTGCAGCCTGCAGCCTGCAGCCTGCAGCCTGCAGCCTGCAGCCTGCAGCCTGCACCCTGGAGCCTGGAGCCTGCAGCCTGCAGCCTGCAGCCTGCACCCTGGAGCCTGGAGCCTGCAGCCTGCACCCTGGAGCCTGGAGCCTGGAGCCTGGAGCCTGGAGCCTGCAGCCTGGAGCCTGGAGCCTGGAGCCTGGAGCCTGGAGCCTGCAGCCTGGAGCCTGGAGCCTGGAGCCTGCAGCCTGCAGCCTGCAGCCTGCACCCTGGAGCCTGGAGCCTGGAGCCTGGAGCCTGCAGCCTGGAGCCTGCAGCCTGCAGCCTGCACCCTGGAGCCTGGAGCCTGGAGCCTGCAGCCTGCAGCCTGGAGCCTGGAGCCTGGAGCCTGGAGCCTGCAGCCTGGAGCCTGCAGCCTGGAGCCTGGAGCCTGCAGCCTGGAGCCTGCAGCCTGGAGCCTGCAGCCTGGAGCCTGGAGCCTGCAGCCTGGAGCCTGGAGCCTGCAGCCTGGAGCCTGGAGCCTGCAGCCTGGAGCCTGGAGCCTGCAGCCTGGAGCCTGCAGCCTGGAGCCTGCAGCCTGGAGCCTGGAGCCTGCAGCCTGGAGCCTGGAGCCTGCAGCCTGGAGCCTGCAGCCTGGAGCCTGGAGCCTGCAGCCTGGAGCCTGCAGCCTGGAGCCTGCAGCCTGGAGCCTGCAGCCTGGAGCCTGGAGCCTGCAGCCTGGAGCCTGGAGCCTGCAGCCTGGAGCCTGGAGCCTGCAGCCTGGAGCCTGGAGCCTGCAGCCTGGAGCCTGCAGCCTGGAGCCTGGAGCCTGCAGCCTGGAGCCTGCAGCCTGGAGCCTGGAGCCTGCAGCCTGGAGCCTGGAGCCTGCAGCCTGGAGCCTGGAGCCTGCAGCCTGGAGCCTGCAGCCTGGAGCCTGGAGCCTGCAGCCTGGAGCCTGGAGCCTGCAGCCTGGAGCCTGCAGCCTGGAGCCTGGAGCCTGCAGCCTGGAGCCTGGAGCCTGCAGCCTGGAGCCTGGAGCCTGGAGCCTGCAGCCTGGAGCCTGCAGCCTGGAGCCTGCAGCCTGGAGCCTGGAGCCTGCAGCCTGGAGCCTGGAGCCTGCAGCCTGGAGCCTGGAGCCTGCAGCCTGGAGCCTGGAGCCTGCAGCCTGGAGCCTGCAGCCTGGAGCCTGGAGCCTGCAGCCTGGAGCCTGGAGCCTGCAGCCTGGAGCCTGGAGCCTGCAGCCTGCAGCCTGCACCCTGGAGCCTGGAGCCTGGAGCCTGGAGCCTGCAGCCTGGAGCCTGGAGCCTGCAGCCTGGAGCCTGCAGCCTGGAGCCTGGAGCCTGCAGCCTGGAGCCTGGAGCCTGCAGCCTGGAGCCTGGAGCCTGCAGCCTGGAGCCTGGAGCCTGCAGCCTGGAGCCTGCAGCCTGGAGCCTGGAGCCTGAGCCTGCAGCTCGGAGCCCAGAGCCCGGAGCCCGCCTGGCGGGACAGGGAGCCGAGAGCCGCGACATTTCCATGAGGCACTGGCCGCTCCAGCCCTGGGCCATCCCTCCGCCGTCGCCCGCTATCCCTCCACCCCCAAATGCAGCTCCCAAGGCCGAGGAGGCTGCGGCGCTGGGCGGCTGCGCCGGGGAGGGGCAGGGAGGTGGCGGGTCCGGACCCGGGGCCCCCACAAGCGCGGGCCAAGTCGGGGCGCCACAGGGTCTGTTCCTCCTTCAGGGCAACGAGGGACGCGCTGCGGGGGACACGCGGGGCGGGGGCCTCCCCTCTTGGCAGGGTCCTGTTCCTCCTTCAGGGCAACGAGGGACGCGCTGCGGGGGACACGCGGGGCGGGGGCCTCCCCTCTTGGTCTCGTCCCGCAGGCGCGGCGCGGCGGCCCAGCCGAGGGCCAGGGTGGCCGCGAGGCCCCGGGCGTGGCCGCCGTCCCCGCAGCCCCCGGCGCCGCCCCGGCCCCGCGGAGCCACCACATAAGGAAATGTTTGCGCCGGGGCGGCGCGGCCTCCGGGCAGCGGCCCGCTCGCTCCCGCCTCCCCCTGCCTCCCGCCCGCCTCCCCCCTGCTCTCCCCGCCCGCCTCCCCCCTGCTCCCCCCGCCCGCCCCTCCTCTGCCTCCCCCCTGCCTCTCCCCCGCCTCCCCCCTGCCTCCAGCCCGCCTCCCCCGCCCCCCCCTCGCCTCCGCCAGCCTCTCCCCAGCCTCCCCCCTGCCTCCCCCGCCCCCCCCTCGCCTCCGGACCCGGGACCAGGCTGGGCTGGGGAGGCCGGCGGGGGGCGGGGGGGGCGGGGGGAGCGGGGGGTGGGTGGGTCCCCGCCCCGGCGGGTCGGCTGGGTGGGACCGGCCGGAAACCTTCTGCCGCCCCCGCGCCCCGGCCCACGTTGGGGACCCGGGCTGCCCTGCGGGGGAGGGGGCGGACGGGACCCCGCCTTGGCCATCTCAGACCCTGTGGGCCGCCTGGACGGATGGTCTCCCTGATGAAGTCCTCCCGCCCTTTGGAAGCTGGCGCACCCAGGCCGGCTGTCCCTCTGCGGGCGTCCAGAGCGAGGTGTTCCTTTTCTGCACTGTGACCGAGGCATCCCGACTCCTCACCCCGGAGGGAAGACACAGTGTATAACCTGCCTGCTGGGCGGGCAAGGTCAGGCTCAGGCGGACTGCCTCCCTTCCGGACTTTTCCATTAATTTATTTACACAGGCCCAGAACAAGCCCACAGACCTCTCCAGAAGTTGGCAGGCACAAGGTGGCATTTATTCTTCTGCAAACGGTCTCATTTCTCCAGGGACCCCTCCTCTTTTAAATGTGACCCAGGGAGGTAAGAAGCCGCCCAAGGGTGGTGCCTTCTAGGTCTCTGTGGTTTACTCTTGGGCGCTAGAGAAATTCCCCACCAGGTGTTTCCCTGGGCAAGGACTCGTGCCTTCGGAGGGGGCAGTTCTGGACCTCAGCTCAGGGGCTGGGGTCTCGGGAGCTGGGCTCTGAAGGGCTGTGAGATCATGACCTGAGCCAAGAATGGGCCGTGGAGGGAGAATAGTATCACCCAGATCCTTGGCCTGTGGGAAAAGTGTGAAATGCAAAGCAGTGATCCAGTACAACCTGCTCAGAGCAGGAGAGGGGGTGGGAGCACCTCACCTACTTCCAGGTTACAGATTTGATTGAGATCAGATCTCAGGCTTGGTTTCCTAGGACGGAAGTGCCAGCCTGTGGCCCTGCTAGTGGATTAAAGTGGTGGTGTCACCCTTGCCTGAGTGACACTGGTACAACAGCCATTTATCCCCAAGACCCCACCTCCTAGGCAGGCAGAGCTGCCTAGAAGTGGCTGCCAGGAGGGCTCAGCAGGATCACCCCCACCCCTAAAGGCAACCCAGAGCATCCTCCATGCCCAAAGCCCCCTTCAGAGGAACTGCATGAAGTGCCTCCTGCTCCAAATCATGTGCTCAGTTCTCCCCACCCCCAGTAGCAAGGACTATGGACCATGCCCAGGACTGGGACAACTGTGTATGGCATGTAGCAGAGGGAAGCTGGGTTTGACAAGGTCACTCCTCTCTGTTTGGGGGTGGGTGGTTGTGCACCCATCCAGTCCACACCTCCCTAGAGTTTTTTTCCCCAAAGATTTTATTTTTAAGTAATCTTTACACCCAACATGGGGCTCGAACCTACAGCCCGCAGATCAAGAGTCTCTGGCTGTACAGACTGAGCCAGCCAGGCGCCCCCTCCCTAGAGGTTTAATTCAGGATGCACAGGGACAGCCCAGGGGGCTGTAATCCACACTGCGTAGACTTTCAGCATCATATCAAGTGTGAAGAAGCTATTTGCTCTTTAGACCTGGCATCCTGTGATTTGGATTGATAAGGTCCTAGAGGCAGAAACTTTGGCTGCTGCAGGGGTGGTAAAGTTTTCCCTTCTTCCCTTCTAGGTTCTTTGGCTGGCCTAATAATTAAATTGATATAAGACAGAATAACAAGAGAAAAAAAAATGAACAAAAGTATACATGAATGGGCAGCCGGGGTGGCTCAGCAGTTTAGCACCGCCTTCAGCCCAGGGCATAATCCTGGAGACTCAGGATTGAGTCCATGCTTCCCTGCATGGAGCCTGCTCCTCCCTCTGCCTCTCTCTTTCTGTGTGTCTCATGAATAAATAAATAAAATATTTTTTAAAAAGTCCTTTTTTTTGGGGGGGGGGGAATATACATGAGTAACTAAGTCCCCCAAATGGCCAAAGCCGTCGCCTATCACTTTCAGTTAAAGACAAAAAAGATGCTGGGGTAGGGAGCCAATTAGGGGAGGTTACCAGCAAAGCACAGTAAACAAGTGTTAAGGTTGTTGTACAGATTTAAATTGTTGTCCTCTCCTTTGATAAGAGTTTCCACAGATTTAGAGTCATCCTCCTCTTCCTGGTACAGTGAGGGAGATACCCTTACAAATGGAGATTTCCTTTATAAATGTAAATGTCTCTTACAAAAGGTAACTTCTACTCGGTTTAGCTTCACCTGTGTCTGCTGTTTCCGAAAAATAACCAGCCTAAAATAATCAGTATGCTAAAGAGGCATAAATTGGGGTAGTATATTTTGCTCCCCTTCACTGTTGTAAGCCTAGCTTTAACACAGGCCTAACACGGCATGTGCACAGAAAGTATCTTTTGGGTGGCCTAATAAAAAGCCTTCATTTCAGATCACTAATATCTGGACCTCATAAAGGTAAATTTTACATGCTTCACCGAAAAGTCCGTCCTCTGATGTGGCCCATTCTCTATCATGAGACGCAGATGGGGGTACAATGATCACATTTGGGAGTTGTAGAGGGTTTCTCAACCAGAATGCGGAGGTATGTTAGAGGTGATGTATTTTCTTTTCTTTATTTATTCATGAGAGACACAGAGAGAGAAGCAGGCTCCATACAGGGAGCCCAATGTGGGACTCCAGGATCACATCCTTAGCTGAAAGCACCCCAGGCGTCCCGAGGTGATGTATTTTCATGCCCTTAGGGTGTACCTAGGAATAGTGAGCTGAACAAGAAAACATTCATAACAATATGAAAGGTCCACCAAGAGATGGTACTTTGATTATCTGGACAAGGACGGCAGACTAGGGAACTTTACAAGTCACTCCAGCGTAAATGCTCACATCCATGTTTAAGGACTACTTCCCCTGTGCCTCCAGTATTCTGCAAGCAGTATCTTCCTCCATCTCTGACTTAGGTGCCTGCCAGGCACCCAGCCAGTAAAGGTCAGTGCTGAGGCCTGAGTGTTTGTCTCTCCGAGGAGTGTGCTCAACACAGAAGAGCTGGAAACAGCAGGAAGTGTACATAGGAGGGGAGACCATAGTCCCCCATCCTGCTTTTCTACCCCATTCCCTGGCCACTTCTCTGCTGACCCCGCTCTATTACCCCCTAGGCCCCACAAACAGGCCTCTTGTACTTCAACCCCATCCTCTCAGACATGAATTTGGGGTCATCTCCTGTTTGAATGTCCCGTCGAACAAAGTTCTCAGGCCTGAGCAGAAACTAGGGCTTGACCCCCAATTCCATCTGTAGCCAGGCCCTGGCCTTGGCACTTGGCTTCCTCCAAGAGGCTTTTCTTACTGTAGCCGGCCAGGGGCCTCCTTCCCAGCTTCCTCGTGTTGCCCTTTACTGCTCGTTTCTTTGTTTCTCTCATCGCCTGCCCCTCACTGTCATTGCGTGACCCCATTGCAAAGTGGGGGCCTCAGCAGGAGTCCAATGAGCTGGGAGAAAAGAATAGAGATTAAGAATAGCATAGAGTAGCAGGCAGGTGGTTATGCTTTGCATGTAAACTCAGCAAAGGCAAAATTCCAAAACAGGCCAGAAACGTGGTAACTTTTCGCGGGTGCTCCAGGCTGCGGGAGGCTGAACTTGCACTCGTGGGTCTGCAACACCGGTGGGTGTGCACACCCCCCAGGGCAAACACAGGTTGGTGCATTCGCCAGGTTCATGAATCCACGCTCCTCTGCACATTTAGGGTTCGTGCGAACACGTGTCCGTACACACGAGCCTGTGTAGACGGCCAGTCGGCGCCAACACAGCTGTGCGCACACTCGGGTGGAAGCATACTCGGGACCATGCGCACTGGACGTGGAAACCCACCGGTCCGTGCGGCTGGATGGTGCACACACAAGTCTGGGGATACCGGGGCGTGTGCACACACGGTGAGGTGAACACCCCAGCGCTGTGCACACACGAGGCCGTGCGTGCCCCTCCCCGCCCCGGGACGGCGGCCAGGCCCGCTCGCAGGTAGACGCGCCCGTGTCTCCCCACACTCGGGCACAGCTTCCGCGCCTGGGCGCCATCTTCGCCCTGCGAGCAGCGTAAAGATCCGCAGGCCGCGCGGCCCTAGCGCGCGGGCCTTTGTTGTCGCGGCTTCCGGGCGTCCATCATGCGGAGGCCCCGCGCGCCGGAGCACGAAATGGCGGTTGGGGGCGGGGCGGGACGGGTCGGCGCGGAGCAGCGCCCACTCCCGGCTCCCGGCGGGGCGCGCCGTCCCGCCCCCTCGCGCAGGCGCACAGCACGGCGCGCGTTCCCGCGTTCCCCCCGACGCGCGCCGGGACACAAAGGGCTGGAGGGAAAGCACGGAGCGCGGCCGACGCCTCCGGAGCGGGTAGTGGTCCGGAGCGGCCTGGAGCGGACTCCCGGGGCTGGAGCCGGGCTCGCCGGAACAGCGCGCTCGGGCCGGGTGGGGCGCTGTGCGGCGCTCCTTCGCCTGCCCTCCCTCCCCTCCCCTTCTCCCCTCCCTCAACGGTCGTAACGGCCTCGCGGGCCGCGGTGGGGCGGAGCGGGCGCGCAGCGCGCAGGCGCCGAGCTGGTGGCCGCCGCGGGGAGGGCCGGGCGCCCCCGCTTCCCCTCGCGCGCCCTGATGGCGGAGCCCGGAGCTGCTTCTCTCCCCGTGCGCGGGGGGCGGGAGCTGGCCCGTGCGGCTCTGTAGTAGTTGCAGAAGGCGACGGGGAAAGACCCGTCCGCAAACCGGTGCAACAGTTTGCAACTTGCTGTTCGGATCGGGAATGTGGGTTTGGGAAAGGGGGGAGAACGCGGATGCAAGAAAGGTGCATTTTTTTGTGTTTTTCCTGTTCAGGGATGTTTGTTAAACACGGTCATCAATACAGCCTTGGAAAAGTATTTCTCCAGCAGCTCGGGTGGCTCAGTGGCTTAGGGCCGCCTTCAGCCCAGGGCGCGATCCTGGGGACACGGAATCGAATCCCGCGTCGGGCTCCCTGCAAGGAGCCTGCTTCTCCCTCTGCCTGTGTCTCTGCCCCTCTGTGTGTGTGTGTGTGTCTCTCTCTCATGAATAAAATAAATCTTAAAAAAAATATTTCTCATAATACAAAGGATACACATTCTTGGTAGAAATTTTCAGGAGAAAAAGAAAATTTTTTTTCAGGAGAGGTCACGATGGCTGGCATTCACTAAAGACGATGCCAGACCTGGTTTTAAGTGCTCTAATTATTCCTAACCAGGTACAGATGGAGAAATGAATACAGAGAGTTTAAGTACACAAAAGGACTTAAAGGAAAGTAGGAAAAGCAGTAAATCCACCTTCCAACATTACCGCTATGTGATAAACTGGCCTTGTCGCTGCCAGCTTTTTGCTTTTCTTTTTTAAGATTTTATTTTATTTTTTATTCACGAGAGAGAGGCAGAGACACAGGCAGAGGGAGAAGCAGGCCCCATGCAGGGAGCCTGACGTGGGACTGGATCCCTGGACTCCAGGATCACACCCTGGGCTGAAGGCAGAAGCTCAAGCGCTGAGCCACCCAGGCGTCCCTTGCCACCAGCTTTTTTCTATGCGTTAAGAAGTTTGGCTCAGGGGTGGGTGCTGTGTGGCTCCGTGGGTTAAGTATCTGCATTCCGTTCAGGTCATAACCCTGGTGTCCAGGGATCCAGCCCCAGGGGGGCTCCCTGCTCAGCAGGGAGTCTGTTCCCTTTGCCCTTCTCCCTTACCACCCCATTCTACCAACAGACTCCCCTCCCCTCGTGCTCTCCCCCTCTCTAGTAAAATCTTAAAGTTTGGTTCAAGTTACACACAGCCTATGGCATCTTGATTAACGAGAGTTAGTTGTGGTTTGGCAAACAGAAAAGGCTCAGAGGGGCCCAGAAGTGCCAGTTCCTGTCTGTCCTTGGGGCAGCTTGGTCCTGCGAGGGCCACGAGACTGTACTAGGTGATGCCTGAGGAGCACCCCAATTCTACAGTATTGGCCTCTAGGGATCCTGGAGGATTCAGATGACTAGTGAACCTTTCTCAGAGTCAGGAGGAAAAGCCTGCTTATTCTTCCTCTCTTTTTTCTCCTGCTGTAGCAATTTCTCCAGTCCTAATTGCCTTAACTTTAATTTCCCAAGCCTATTTGAACCTATGAGGAAGGTGATTTTTTTGCTGATGAGAGTAGGCTCAGTTTAAGAGAGGGCAGGCCAGGGGATCCCTGGGTGGCGCAGCGGTTTAGCGCCTGCCTTTGGCCCAGGGCGCGATCCTGGAGACCTGGGATCAAATCCCACATCGGGCTCCCGGTGCATGGAGCCTGCTTCTCCCTCTGCCTGTGTCTCTGCCTCTCTCTCTCTCTCACTGTGTGCCTATCATAAATAAATAAAAATTAAAAAAAAAATTTAAAAGAGAGGGCAGGCCAGCATAACTCTTCAGTTACAAATGAAGCAGCTGCGATTTAGGACTTGAAGTCTGGGCCAAGTTTATCAATTAATAGCGAAGCAGCGATGGTTCATCCAAGTTGAGGTGTCAGCCTTACAACCTCAGTCTCCAAATCCTCAGCTTCCATGGGATTTGTTATGTCTCTGTTTGTCTTTTTATGTCTAAAAACTTTAATAATATAGAGATCCCAACACCCAGCTGATGAACGGTAGGTGCTTCTCTTGCTTGGTGAAAGATTGTCTATTCTGAACAGGTGAGGGCTATGTAGCCAGCTCATCTCTCGTTGCCACTAATCCTTTAAGGATCACCTGTTTATCAAAATCCTTCTTGCCCCATTTTTAGTTTACTGGCGTAAAACAGACTTTTTGATTAGTTTCTTTTCTTGCAATATGAATTTGGTTTTTCTTTACTGTGTCGTAGAAGTCACCTGCTCTTATTCATTATTACTTCATTAGTATGAGGAAACCCTATACTCTTGGTTTTAGAAGTGGAAAAAGTAGGAAATGGAACCAGAATGTGATTTCAGGTTATACACACAGAACACACAGAAATACCCTGTCTTCTTATTCCCTCTCTTTATTGAATCACAAATTCCTGCTAAGCATTTCAAAATGTTCCTAGAAAATAAAAAACTTCCAGCGACTGAGAAAAGCTTTCTAGATAATTGCCTTTCCTTACATCGTGTAAGAGAAAATACTTTAATGCTAGCTTGTGGCTTTGCCAAGTTACTTATCTCCTGATTCTGTGTTCTCATATATTCAACATGGATAAGAATATGGAAATATGCAGAGTTTTGCGGGAGGAGATTGGAGATGATATTTGTAAAATGCCTGGACTGTAGTAGGTGCTCAACAAGTAAGTGGCAGCAATTGTGTCTGGTTGCTATTCTGTATTAAGGAAGTGTCAGGATTAACCAGCTGGTTGTCTTTGAGAAAACAATTTAGTTCCCTGCAGATCATAGACTTGTGCTCAGTTCTACCCTAAACATCCAAGACTTCTCAGAATCCGGTGCTGGTGAGGATGTGGAGAAAAAGGAATCCCCTTGTGCTATTGGTGGGAATGCACACTGGCGCAGCCACTGTGGAAAACAGTATGGAGGTTCCTCAAAAAATTAACAGTAGAACTACCCAATGATCCAGCGATCACACTACTGGGTATTTACCCTCCAAATATAAAAACGCTAATTCAAAGGCATAATGCACCCCTATGTTTATTGCATTTATTGCATTTATTGTGGCATTATTTATAGCCACACTATGGAAGCAGCCTAAGTGTCTGTCAGTACATGAATGGATATGGCAGCCCGGGTGGC
The DNA here is from genome assembly GCF_018345385.1 of Vulpes lagopus. NCBI lineage: Eukaryota > Metazoa > Chordata > Mammalia > Carnivora > Canidae > Vulpes > Vulpes lagopus. The sequence goes on from NC_054831.1 coordinate 7,895,845, forward strand.
TCAGTGGTTTAACACCATCTTCAGCCCAGGGAGTGATCCTGGAGACCCGAGATATATAATATCCATATATAATGGAATATATATATGTTATATATTATATATATATAAAATGAAATATTCAGCCATAAAAAAGAATAAATCTTACCATTTGCAATGACATGGGTGGAACTAGAGAGTATAATACTAAGCGAAATAAATCTGTTAGAGAAGGACAAATACCATATGATTTCACACATATGGAATTTCAAAAATAAGTGAGCAAAAAATAAATAAATAAGCAAAAAAAAAAAAGAAAAAACAAGAAACAGGCTCTTTTTTTTTTTTTAATCTATTTATGATAGTTGAGAGGGAGAGGCAGAGACACAGGCGGAGGGAGAAGCAGGCTCCACGCAGGGAGCCCGTCGTGGGACTCTATCCCGGGTCTCCAGGATCGTGCCCCGGGCCAAAGGCAGGCGCCAAACCGCTGCGCCACCCAGGGATCCCTAAAATCTTTTTTTTTTTTTAATGATAAAAGACTACTCAAAAGGGGCAGCCTCGGTGGCGCAGCGGTTTAGCGCCGGCTGCAGCCTGGAGTGTGATCCTGGAGACCCAGGATCGAGTCCCATGATGGGCTCCCTGCATGGAGCCTGCTTCTCTGTGTTTTCTACTCAAAGGATTTGTAAGTGCTGCTTCTGTTTCAGTACTGGTGGCAGGGGATAGAATAGTAAACAAAACAACCCATCCTTGCTTTCATGGAGCCTAGAGTTTATTGAGGAGGCCAGACACTGAGCAAATGACCATGGTGGGGAGTGTAGGATGGTATGGTGCAACATAAGGTGTCAGTGGCCCTGCCTTAGGCAGAAGACCAGGAAGGCTTCCTGGATGCAGGGATGCCTCAGGTGGGCCTAGCCTTGTCTTAGACTCTGAAGAGGGAAGAGACACTTTAAACTTGATCAACTGAATAAGTCCACAAAGGCTGGTCATAGGAGCTAAGGGGTAGGAGAGATAGGAGCTGAGACACAGAAAAAAAGCCAGACCATGGAGATTTCTGTAGGAATATAGAAGAAAAACAATGTCTTTACCCACATTAAATTATCTGAATAAATTAGACTACCAAAGACAGATTACCAAGAGAAAAATAAACAAGTTTATTAAAAAGTATATCTGGGGATCCCTGGGTGGCGCAGCAGTTTGGCGCCTGCCTTTGGCCCAGGGCGCGATCCTGGAGACCCGGGATCGAATCCCACATCGGGCTCCCGGTGCATGGAGCCTGCTTCTCCCTCTGCCTGTGTCTCTGCCTCTCTCTATCTCTCTGTGACTATCATAAATAAATAAAAAAATTAAAAAAAAAAAGTATATCATACGTACACGAGAGCACCCAGTGATGAGTAACTCAAAGGAGTGGTTAGAACTTGGGCTTATCATAGCATATTAACAAAAGAACAATACATTTTTAGAGAAGTGACAAGACAAAGGAAAAGGACTTTGAGTTTCTAGGGTGGGAAATTGTGGGAAGGTATCTAAATGGGGGAACTAATGTGGACAAGGATTAGTTTTAGCAAGATTTGTTATGTAGGTTCCTCTGGTGCCATGTCCAGGCTGGTAAGGGTCTGGAGTTTTCTCTGATGATTAACTTCTGTCCTTCCTGGTAGAGAGGGGAGTAGGGACGCCTCTACAAGTTATGTTCTGCTTTTAGGCAAATAGGAGGAGGGGAGAGTTTTTCTTGTATCTGTTTTTTTTTTTTAATTTTAAATATTTTATTTATTTATTCATGACAGAGGCAGAGACACAGGCAGAGGGAGAATTAGGCTCCCCCAGGGGGAGCCTGATGCAGGACTCAATCCCAGGATCATGACCTGAAGGCAGACACTCAACAACTGAGCCGCCGAGGTGTCCCTTGTATCTGTTTCTTCTTAATTGCCTTCCAATCAAAATAATCCTTATGCCGATGTGGCATATTTGGGGGTGATATATTTTACAACTCTTCTCCAGTTATGTTGTACTAAATTGTTAAATATTCCTCTCATTAGGGACGCCTGGGTGGCTCAGTGGTTGAATGTCTGCCTTTGGCTCAGGTCATGATCCTGGGGTCCAGGGATCGAGTTCTGTATTGGGCTCCCCTCGGGGAGCCTGCTTTTCCCTCTGCCTGTGCCTCTGCCTCTCTGTGTGTGTGTGTCTCTCATGAATAAATGAATAGAATCTTAAAAAAAAAAATCCTCTCATTAGACCTTTTTTCTTTCTTTCTTTTTTTTTTTTTTTTACATTTAACTCATATACTATAAACTTTAATCCTTTAAAAGTATGTGTAACTCAGGGGCACCTGGCTGGCTCAGTTGGTAAAGCATGCAACTCTTTATCTTGGGGTCATGAGCTTGAGCTCCACATTGGGTGTAAATTTTACTTTTTTTTTTTTTTTCAAAAGATTTTGTTTATTTATTCATGAGAGTGGCTCATTGAGCTCATTTATTCACTGGGTGGCTCAGTGAGTTAAGCATCTACCTTCAGCTTAGGTCATGATCTCAAGGTCCTGGGTTTGAGCTCCACATTGGGCTCCCTGGCCAGTAGGGAATCTCCCTCTCCCTCTGCCCCCTTTTTCCTGCTCTCTTTATCTCAAATAAGTAAATAGCATCTTTTTTAAAAAATAAAAAATATTTTTATTTATTTTATTTATTTATTCATGAGCGACACAGAGAGAGAGAGAGAGGCAGAGACACAGGCAGAGGGAGAAGCAGGCTCCATTCAGGGAGCCTGACGTGGGACTTGATCCCGGGTCTCCAGGATCACACCCTGGGCTACAGGCGGCGCTAAACTGCTGCACCACCAGGCTGCCCTAAAAAATATTTTTAAAGTATGTATTTCAATAGTTTTAAAATATATTCACAAAATTGAGCAGTCATCCACACAAATTCCAGAGTACCTCATCACTTCAAAAAGCAACCGTAGATCCATCAGCAGTCATCATCTGCCCCTTCCTCCAGCCTCTCCAGTAATCTGCTTTCTGGCTGTATGGATTTGCCTATTCTGGACATTATACAAACAGACCCCAAGTTGCCTGGATGGCTCAGCAGTTGAGCATCTGCCTTTGGCTCAGGTCGTGGTCCCAGGGTCCTGGGATCGAGTCCCACATCGGGCTGCCTGCAGGGAGCCTGCTTCTCCCTCTGCCTGTCTCTGCCTCTTTTTCTGTGTGTCTCTCATAAATAAATAAGTAAAATCTTAAAAAATAATAATAATAAACAATTCAAAATGTGTGCTCATTGTATTTGGTTTCTTTCATTTAGCATAATATTTTCAAGTTCACTAAGGTTGTAGCATGTATCTGTACCCCCACTCCTTTTCATGGCTGAATAATATTCCTTCTGTGGCTATACTTTTACAAGAGTCTTGAGAGGAAGGCATTTATATCTGCAATGGGAGCGGGTGCCTGGAGGCCTGGCCTCCGTGTGAGTGTTGTGCTTTGTGCGGCAGTTTGACTGCCTAGGCTCTCCCCTCACTGGCAAATCACTTTCTTTGCTTTTAGGCAAAGAAAGTGCCTCATTTTCCTCTCCTAAATGGGGATAATGTAGAAACTGTCAGAGGGTTGGTGAATTAAATGAATTTATATATCGAAAGGGCTTAGAAAAGTTTCCGGTGTAAAAGTCCAGTTGTTGCCGTGAAGAAAAACAGGCTGGCAGAAACAGAAATCCCCACGGACTAGCATATTGCCCTTTATTCCAGAATCTTCCAAATGGCTCCATGGCTACTTTATAAAATTTGGAATTATAACCAGGTCTGATTATAAGAGGAAATGAATTGAAGATAGCAGTTTCTCTACCTTTTTTAGGTGGAGGGGAACAGAATATGTCACCCCAAAATGTGCCACTTTGGCATGTAGATTATTTTGACCTGAAGGCAATTAAGTCCCAGCAGATTTAAGAAAAACTTTTATCTCTCCCTTAATTGCCTAAAAGAATTCAGATGGGGAGCCTGGGCCAGAAAGAGCTATTACCAGAGATAACTTTTTTTTTTAATCTGAAAGACTTCCCCACATGACAAGGCCAACATCTGTTTAGCAAACATCTGTTCATCTCATCTTCCTGCAAATTGCCCTCCTCCTCTTTGAAGCCCCAGGCCCATCTCTTTCCTTGTTCAGGATGGCATATGAGTCTCAGTTGCCTGACTGCCTTTGGGTCTCATATTTTTATGGGGCCCCTGTACGTACAAAATAAGATTTCTTTTTCTCCTATTAATCAATCTTATGTCAATTTAGGTATTAGAGCAGCCAAAGAACCTAGAAAGAAGGAAAATTTTCCCACCCAGACAGTTTGGCGACCTGCAAAGGGACCTTCTCTGGCTGGACACTGCTTGCTCCAGGGCTGCTGCAGCTGAGAGAGCCTTGGGCCTCTGACAAGAGCCAGCAGAAGGTAAGAATTCTTACCAGATGGATCTCCTGGATCTCCACCTGTTGGATCCAGTGGCAGCGAGAGTGGTGAGAGTCCTCTTTCCTTTTCTAAATGCAGATTAGCAGGTGACAGTATTTGTGTGAAGTCATTCCTTGAGTATGGTGATTCTGGTAAAGATTTGTTATGAGTACTCTTGCCTCTATTGATCCTTTTTCTCCCGGAGATAGATATTGTTTCCTTTGGTCTCTGTCACTTGTGTCCTTTGTCATGAGGAAGAGAATCATAGCCCACATGAGCTTTTTCCTTTCGTCCTGTTTCATGTCTTGAGAGCTTGGCTTTGTGAACCAAGGAGAATATTCTCACTGGAAGATGCATGTTCTAGCATGCGTTGGCATACAGCCGAGTAGATTGCAGATCTGAAAAGCAGCACTGTCTTTGTCCACTGAGCCAGCTCTCAGAGGAGTTTGTCTTAAGGGGTTTTGGTCCATAAGGGGACCTTGTTGGTGAGGGTGATGGGAAAGTCCCATACCAGTAGTGCCAGACTGGTATCCTAGCAGGTCTGTGACTGGAGGTTATGTTCTCGAGGAAGACCAGAGCCACCGTTCTTACTGCCTGTGACACTGAAGGTCTTTGCTTTCTTTCTTTCTTTTCTTTTCTTTTTTAAGATTTTTATTTATTTATTCATGAGATAAAGAGAGAGAGAGAGAGGCAGAGACACAGGCAGAGGGAGAAGCAGGCTCCATGCAGGGAGCCTAACGTGGGACTGGGTCTCCAGGATCAGGCCCTAGGCTGAAGGCTGCGCTAAACCGCTGAGCCACCAGGGCTTCCCAGGTCTTTGCTTTCTTAGGCTAATTATGGGAGTGAATTTTCTGGATCTTGTTAGGACTGCATCCTCTGCACCCTCTTTTGGAATGCTTCTCGTATCCATGGTTAAACCCCAAGAAGATTTAATTGGTTTGAGTCCCTGTTGAGATTAATATAAGATCCTATTTGTCAATAGCCAGATAATGGATCCTCTGAATTGGCTGTATTTGAAAGAGAACATTTTAGAGAGCTCTCCTCCAGCAATGGTCTTATTGGTATCATTTTTGTGGGAAAAAAAAAAAAAACAATTAAAAAGAGGACACAAAAGAATGTGTCGCTGCTAGCTTCAGGGACTCCCTTAGCAAGGTGAAAGAACAGAAATTAGACTTAGGACAAAAATTAAAGTCCACATTCCACAAAAATTCCCCTTCTCAGAATCCTGCGGCATCTGCCTGTTGTAGCTTCCCTTTTTCTTCGAGATTTACAGAGAGCATTCTGACTCCATCTCCAGGCTAAGGGTACTGGTTACCTGTGTAAATGCTGAGGGCCAGGAAACAAATTTAGCAGAAGCAGGGAGGTGGAGGGAGGGCGGCAGGTTGTAGGGCTCACTTGGCTGTTTCTTACCACTCTTCCTACTCTCCAGGGCTCCGTAATCAGCTCTGCCAGCCTCCGGTCTTCCGATGCAGTGACTTTTGTGGGAATATCCTGGATCCTGATCACAAAGAATTCATGCAAACAGAGACAAGCAGCAGAACTTTAATTATTATTATTATTATTATTATTTTTAAAGATTTTATTTATTCATGAGAGACAGAGAGAGAGAGAGAGAGAGAGAGAGAGAGGCAGAGACACAGAGAAGCAGGCTACATGCAGGGAGCCCAACGTGGGACTCGATCCTGGGACCCCAGGATCACGCCCTGGGCCCAAGGCAGGTGCTAAGCCGCTGAGCCACCCAGGGATCCCCAGAACTTTAAATTATAAAATCCTTTTACCTCCACTTCCAGAACATGTTACCAAATTTAGAGAAGCCTTAGAAAGATCACCGGCCAATTGCAACCCCCCTCACGGGGACCGAGATTAGCTGCTAAGGGGTGTTCTTTCCACCTGTAATTATACTGTAGTTAACAGGCTAGCCAGATGGCTCCTTGAGGAAAACCACCCTCCTCACGGAGTAAACAGATGACCAGAATTTCCCCTATGTGCTCCTATAAATGATGTTCAGGGGCTGATGGAAGCAATAGTAGAGGGTTTTTTTTCAGTGAATTGGCCCAAGTTTGAATTGTGCACTCAGGAAGAAAGCCTTTGTTAAATTACTTTATATAGACTTTACAAAGGCATATTGCATTAAATCCTGAAGCTCTAGAACATAGAAATCTTTTGATTTGCATCTTAGTTGGACATCTTCTCACTGATAAAAAGAAGCAAATGTAAGATAATGTAGTTGGTTGGGCGGATCAGCACCTCAATATCATTTAGGCTTCAACCCAATTCTTTGAGAAATTAAAAGCAACTGTCATAGGGTGCCTCGGTGGCTCAGACAGTTAGGCCTCGTTTCTTCATCAGGTCATGATCTCAGGATCCTAGGATCATCCCCACATCAGGGCTGTCTGCTCAGTGGGGAGCCTGCTTCTCCCTCTCCCTCGGTCCCTCCCTCCACTTGTGCTCTCTCTCTCTCTCTCTCAAATAAATAAATAAAAATTAAAAAAATAAAAGCAACTGTCTTTTTTTTTCTTTTTTTTTTTTTTTAAGATTTTATTTATTTATTCGTGAGAGACACAGAGAGAGGCAGAGACACAGGGAGAGGGAGAAGCAGGCTCCCTGCAGGGAGCCCTTTATAGGGCTGTATTCCAGGACACGGGAATCACACCCTGAGCCAGAGGCAGAAGCTCAACCACTGAGCCACCCGCCTGGGATCCCTTTTTTTTCTTTCTTTTTTATTTTTTAAAAATTTGGGATGCCTTGCTGCTAAGTGGCTGAAGGTCTGCCTTCAGCTCAGGTCATGATCCCGGGGTCCTGGGATCGAGTCCTGCATCTGGCTCCTGCTCTGCAGGGACCCTGCTTCTCCCTCTGCTCTCTCTGTCTCTCTCTCTCTGTCTCTCATGAATAGACAAATTAAATCTTTAAAAAATATATAAAAAAATAATTTTTAAGAAATTGATTTATTTGAGAGAGAGCCTCAGGGAGAGGGAGAAACAGGCTCCCTACTCATCAGGGAGCCTGACACGGGGCTGGATCCCAGGACCCTGAGATCATGACCCAAGCCAAAGGCAGATCTTCAATTGACTGAGCCATGCAGGTGCCCCACAACTGTCCTTTTCTTACAAATCTTTGCAAAACCAGAAATGCAGCTCTAGGGCAGCCCTGATGGCTCAGTGGTTTAGCACCGCCTTTGGCCCAGGGTGTGATCCTGGAGACCTGGGATCAAGTCCCACTTCGGGCTCCCTGCATGAAGCCTGCTTCTCCCTTTGCCTGTGTCTGTGCCTCTCTCTCTCTCTCTCTCTCTCTGTGTCTCTCATGAATAAATAAATAAAATATAAAAAAAAATGCAGCTCTAGAAACAATTCAAAGTCCACCTATCTTTACTGTCCCCCAAAGCTCTTCTATTCATCTCAAAATACTTGCACATATTGTAAAAAATGGGGATATTGGAAACAGAATTGTCCTACACTTAAGAAAATAAGGAAATTTTATTTATGTTTATTTAAATTTAATTAACATATAGTGTATTATTGGTTTCAGAGGTAGAGATCAGTGATTCATCAGTCTTATATAACACTCAATGCTTATTACATCACGTGCCCTCCTTAATGCCCATCCCCCAATTACCCCCTCCCTTCCAGCAATCCTCAGTTTGTTTCCTATGATTAAGAGTCTCTTATGGTTTGTCTCCTTCTCTGATTTTATCTTGTTTTATTTTTCTCTCCCTTCCCCTGTGATCCCTGTTTTGTTTTGGTTTTTCTTTTTTTAAAGATTTTTATTTATTTCAGAAGAGATGAGAAAGAGCTCGAGTGTGTGTGGGCAAGAGCGGGGGATGGGCAAAGAGAAGCATGTGGGAGGAGAGGCAGAGGAAGAAGCAGACTCCCTGCTGACCAGGGAGCCCAGTGCTGGGCTTCGGGATCGTGACCCGAGCCAAAGGTATAGACTTAACCGGCTTAGCCACCCAGGCACCCCTCTCTGTTCTGTTTCTTAATTTCCACATAATGAGTAAGATCATATGATAATTATCTTTCTCTGATTGACTCATTTTGCTTAGTGTAATATCCTCTATTGCTCCATCCATGTCATTGCAAAAGGCAAGATTTCTTTCTTTTTCTTTCTTCTTCCTTCTTTCTTTTCTTTTCTTTCTTTCTTTCTTTCTTTCTTTCTTTCTTTCTTTCTTTCTTTCTTTCTTTCTTCTTTTCTTTCTTTTTGATAGCTGAGTATTCCATTCTATATATGTACCACATCTTCTTTAACCATTCATCTGGATGTGGACATCTGAGCTCTTTCCATACTTTGGCTATTGTAGACATTGCTACTATAAACATTGGAGCACTATCTGTCCCTTCAGATCACTACATTTGTATCTTTGTAGTAAATACAAAGTAGTGCAATTCCTGGGTTGTAGGGTAGCTCTATTTTCAACTTTATTATTATTATTTTTTAGATGTTATAATTTATCTGAGAGAAAGAGCATAAGCAGAGGGAGCAGCAGAGGGAGAGGGAGAAGCAACCTCTCTGCTGAGCAGGGAGCCTGAGATGGGGCTTAATCCCAGGACCCTGGAACCATGACCTAAGCCGAAGGGAGAGGCTTTAACCAATTGAGCCACACAGCGCCCCTATTTTCAACTTTTTGAGGAAACTCCATACTGTTTTCCAGAGTGGCTGCATCAGCTTGCCTTCCTACCAACAGTGTAAGAGGGTTTCCAAGAAGGAAAATTTAAATAAAAATTTCTCTAGACCTTTGATAAGAGGTAAATATACTCCAAACTTTGTGGAGAAAACTTGGATACTTTCTCTACTCCTTCGTGGTATAGATTTTCTACCCCACCTTCTGTAGGACCTGATAACCAGCTTTTTGAAATGCAGGCTTTAGAATTTTCTTTTTTTTAAGATTTATTTATTTATTCATGAGAGAGAGAGAGAGAGAGGCAGAGACACAGGCAGAGGGAAAAGCAGGCTCCATGCAGGGAGCCCAATGCGGGACTCGATCCCGGATCCTGGAATCACATACACCCTGAGCTGAAGGCAGATGCTCAACCGCTGAGCCAACTAGGCATCCCAAGAATTTTCTAAGAAGATTTTATTATTATTTTTTAAAGATTTTATTTATTTATTCATGGACAGACACACACAGAGAGAGGCAGAGACACAGGCAGAGGGAGAAGCAGGTTCCATGCAGGGAGCCCAACGTGGGACCCCAGGATCACGCTGGAGCCAAAGGCAGACAGAACGCTCAACCACTGAGCCACCCAGGCATCCCGAACATTTTATTTTTTAAGCTCCACACCCAAAGTGGGGCTCAAACTCGTGACCCGAAGATCAAGAGTCTCGTGCTCTACCAGCTGAGCCAGCCAGGTGCTCCTAGGTAGAGATTTTCTATCAAAAAGATAAAAAAGGAACTATTTGTAAATTAGGCTAATTAAATATCTTAAATGTCCTCTCCACAAATATTAGTAAAAAGCCTTAGCTGTGGCACTTGCTAGCTCAATCAGTGGAGCTTACGACTCTTGACCTTGGGGTTAGGAGTTTGAGCCCCACATTAGATGAAGAGATAGATTACCTAAAAATAAAAGCTTTATCCATCTGAGCAGGTGAACGTATTTCAACTGCCAAAACAAAATTTGGATCCAATTGTTCTTTTATAAACCAGTAAGTTTTGTAAATATCATACCTGACTCTGCTAAAATTTTAGAATGAAAGCTATACAGTCTCTGTATTTGTCTGTATGGTTGTGTCTATATTTGTATGTTGCAGATGTATGATATTTTTCTATTTCCTGATGGTATTGCCAATATCAGTTTGCAAAAGAGATCTATTCAACTGGTTTTAAATAAGTGCTTATATGAGTTAAGTATTCCTAAACCCTCAGAAATATATTAGGAACAATTTCAAATGCCTTTTTTTTTTTTTTAAGATTTGATTTTGTTATTTATTCATGAGAGACACAGAGAGAGAGGCAGAGACACAGGCAGATGGAGAAGCAGGCTCCATGCAGGGAGCCCGAAATGGGCTTGATCCCAGGACTCCAGGATCATGCCCTGGGCCGAAGGCAGGCACTCAACCGCTGAGCCACCCAGGGATCCCTCAAATGCTTTTTAAGTTCACATGATCTGGGAAAATATTCAGTAACTGAAGCTAATTTAAGTTTATTGTTTTTTTTTATTATTATTGGAGTTCAATTTGCCAACATATAGCATAACACCCAGTGCTCATTCCATCAAGTACCCCCCTCAGTGCCCATCACCCAGTCACCTCCACCCCCAAGTTTATTGGTTTAATTAAACTAGGCATGTCTTCAGGGGCACCTGGGTGGCTCAGTTGGTTTGAGCATCTGACTTGATTTCAGCGTAGGTCATGATCTCAGGGTCCTGGGATCAGACTCTGCACTCACCAGGGAGTCTGCTTGAGATCCTCTCTCTTCCTCTCCTTCTGCCCCTCTCCCCTCAATCATGCTCTCGCTCTCTCTCTCAAATAAATAAATACATCTTAAAAAGAAATAGACATGTCTTCAGAATTCTCAGCATTAAATACAATGTAGACATACAACTTTTATTCTACTTGGGTTTACTAGTAAAAAAATTCGTGTTATCTCTGTTACAAAATTTTGTTGTTGTTTGGTGGGCAACAAAGCAAAGTTTACTGAGGGGTGGTATAAAGCTTCTGAAGAGGGAGGGGACTTGAGAGGGTTGCCCCTGTTACAAAATTAGTCAGCAAGAAAAATAGCTTAGGATGATGGCTGAGTCCATCTAAGAACTTTCACAAAGTTCTTCTGGGTCGTCTAAGCATAACTGTTGGGAACCAGTGGCTTAGATAGATGTAATTGAAATAAAAACTTTTAGGTGAAATTTTCTGCCATAATTATGTTTTATGGTCTGTATACTTAAAAACATCTTCCAAAATCAGGGGTGTCTCGGTGGCACAGTCAGTTGAGCATCCAACACTTGGTTTTGGCTCAGGTTGTGATCTCAACATTGTAAGTCCCCTGGCCTCGATCATGTTCTCTCTCATCTATCTAAGTCAATGGTTCCCAACAATTATGCTTAGTGACCCACAAGAACTCTATGAAAATTAAATGGCTGACACAGTTTGTGGAGCTAGAGACTCTTGACCTTGGGGTTGGGAATTTGAGCCCAGCATTGGGTGTTAGAGATTATTTAAAAATTAAAAAAATCTTAAAAATTGGGATGCCTGGGTGGCTCAGCAGTTGAGCCTCTCTTTGGCTCAGGGCAGTGATCCTGGAGTCCCAGGATCGAGTCCCACATCGGGCTCCCTACATGGAGCCTGCTTCTCCCTCTGCCTGTGCCTCTGTGTGTGTGTGTGTGTGTGTGTGTGTATGTCTCATGAATAAATAAATAAAATCTAAGAAAAAAATTAAATAAAAATCTTAAAAAATATATGAAGAGTAATAACAAGGGAAACAACTCTGTATACAAGGAAAGTAAGATGTGTTTTTAGAAAGAAGTGGTATGAGACCTGAAGATGTATTTTGTCAAGGGAAAAAAGTAAATTTGTCCCAAAGTAAAACTGGTTATTTCAGAATAGGAAAAAAGAATAAAGGACAAATGATACAGAAAGTTGGGAAGAGGGACGCCTGGGTGGCTCAATGGTTGAGTGTCTGCCTCCAGCTCAGGGCAGGGTCCCAGAGTCCCCGGATGGAGTCCCACATCAGGCTCCTTGTGGGGAGCCTGTTTCTCCCTCTGCCTATGTCTCTGCCTCTCTCTGTGTGTCTCTCATAAATAAATAAATAAAACCTTAAAAAAAAAAGTTGGGAAGAGAGGGAAAGAAAAGGAGAGAATTTTATCTCATGTAATGACGATAAAATTTGTGTGTGCTAAAATTTAATTGTTATTTTAAGGGTTTTAAAAATAAACCTTAATGTCAATAGTATACTTATGTAAAATGAACCTAATTTTCTTTCATCTACTCAAAGGAAAAGTTTTGCTGAACTATTTATTGGTCTGCTCTTGATAATAAGAGATTGTAAAAGGTTTCTCTTTACCTTTGTTGTTTTAAAGATTTTATTTACTTAGAGTGAGAGAAAAAGAGAGCAAGCATGAGCTGGGGGTGGGGGGACAAAGCAGGGGAGAAGCAGGCCCCCTCCTGATGGTCAAGAATCCCCTGGGTGGCTTAACCAACTAAGCCATCCAGGCGCCCCTTTTCTTTACCTTTTTTTTTTCTTTACCTTTAAAGTAATCTGTCAAGAAAGCAAAGATTTTGTGTTTTACCAAAATAATTTCCTGTTCTTTAATGTTTTATTTTTCAAGATTTAAGGATACTTTTTTCTCTTTTTTCTTAAACTAACTATGACTTATAGCAATTTGGTAAATTATACCTTTGTAAACAAAGATGAAACATTTACCTTTTCTCCCTGCTTGATGCCTCCAGAATTGGGAAACTTAGTGAATATTCTTTATGACAGTATATTTGTTTGCTTAAGTTCAATAAGAATCTGTTCTCCTTATAACAGGGCACAGTTCGAAACATTGGTTATATTATCAAGGCTTTCCCTGGAATGTCCTATCTGAAAATAAAATGCATAGATTCAGATATGATCAGATGGCTTAGGGAACTAATGTTGACTTTATAGATCCAATAAAGGCCCTTAGGAAAATTGACCTGGTACCCTGATTATGGGGTTCCCACAGTTTTACCAGGTAAGGAAAGAAGATTACTCTCTGGCAGGCTCAGGAAACTTAGGATATTTTGGGGACCTCAGAAAAAGAAGAATTTGCCCAAATCTATACATATTGCCGATAAAGTCTGATGGTGGCCCTTAGCCTTGAAAGGCTTTTAAAAGTCCAATATGAGGGCAGCCCCGGTAGTGCAGCGGTTTAGCGCCGCCTGCAGCCGGGGGTGTGATCCTGAGGACCTGGGATGGAGTTCCGCATGGGGCTCCCTGCATGGAGCCTGCTTCTCCCTCTGCCTGTGTCTCTGCCTCTCTCTGTGTGTCTCTATGAATAAATAAATAAAATATTAAAAAAAAATAAAAGTCCAATATGAGATTCTTTATGCAAAGTTCCAGCAAAGCAGATTTGAAAAAGCCTCTATGAAAAAAAAAAAAAAAAGAAAAGAAAAAGCCTCTATGGTCAATAATTATTCTTACTTCACGTAAGTAAATAATCAGGCCAAGTTATTCAAACTAGGCTTAATTTGCAAACAAATTAATCTTACTGTGGTTATTTTTGGTAGAAGGGGGGTGACTCTAGAGAGAAAATTATGTTTCAATGGAAACTATTCTATACCCTTGTGGATATCAGATTCTAGTCCTGCTAATTATCTTTCAGGTTTTTACCTGTAAACTGGCCTGGGTCCTGAATTCTTCTAGTTTCCTCTAATATTTGGCTATAGCTCTTCAAACTAACATTCCAAAATTTCTGACTGTTAATGTATATAAGGAATCCTTTTTCTAATTTTTAAAAAGATTTTATTTTATTTTTTTAATTTTTTAAAAAAAGAGGAGCCCGATGGGGGACTTGATCCTGGTCCTGGGATCACTCCCCGAGTCGAAGGCAGATGCTCAACCGAAGGCAGATGCTCAACCGCTGAGCCAACCAGGCGTCCCTAAAGATTTTATTTTTAAGTAATATCTACACCTAACATGTGGCCCAAACTCACAGGCCCGAGATCAAGAGTTGCATGCTCTACCGACCTAGACAGCCAGGGGCCCTGTGTAGTCTTCTACTTGTTTGACCCTTCTGACTTGAAATCATTGAGAACTAAAACTGCTCTTTCCCCAAAGCCATGCAAGATGCTAAGGCTGGACAATTTGATATAAACTTCAAAGAAATCATTACAGTAGTTCATGTACGGACAATCTTCATGCCTCATGTCACTCAGAAAGATCACCAGAGACATTCAAACTGCTAACCAGAAAAATCTATCAGGTTGCCACTGCCCTTGCCCACTCCATCTGAAGAGGTTTGGAGCCAGATATCTAGAAATCTTCTCAACTGGCTGCCTTCAGAACTCAGAAGCTGGAAGTATAATCTTCTTCAATCATTAACCATTGTTTTTCTTTTGTTTCCATAGAAATGCCTGTTATTAAATATCTTATTGCACAATAGCCCTAACTTTGGGAGCCCACCTGCATTTCTGCCTCCTAAAATGAGCCACAACTGTTTAACTGAACAGGTCTATTCTTGGGACTAAGAGACGGGTTCAATGAGGTGGGGCAATTTACCAACTCAACTGATGAATTGTGGAGCTTCCTGGAAAAGTTTCAAAGGTGGGACTGGGGGATCTGTGGGTGGCTCAGCAGTTTAGCTCCTGCCTTTCCACCCAGGGCATGATCCTGGAGCCCTGGGATCGAATCCCACATTGGACTCCCTGCACGGAGCCTGCTTCTCCCTCTGCCTGTGTCTCTGCGTCTCTCTCTGTGTCTCTCATGAATAAATTAAACAAAACAAAACAAAAACAAAGGTGGGACTGAAAGGGAACAGAATATGCCACCCCAAAATGTGCCACTTTGGCATGTAGATTATTTTGACCTGAAAGAAATCAAGTCCCAGCAGACTCAAGAAAAACTTTTATTTATTTATTTACTTACTTATTTATTCGTTTAAGATTTTATTTATTCATTCATGAGAGACACAGAGAGAGACAGAGACATAGGCAGAGGGAGAAGCAGGCTCCCTGCAGGGACCCGATGTGGGACTCGATTCCAGGACCCCAGGATCACTACCTGAGCTGAAGGCAGATACTGAACCACTGAGCCACCCAGGTGCCCCAAGAAAAACTTTTACCTCTCCCTTAATTGCCTAAAGGAATTTAAATGGGGAGCCTGACCCAGAAAGAGAGTTATTGCCAGAGATTATTATTATTTTTTTTTATTTTATTTATTTATTTTTTAATCTGAAAGACTTACCAATGTGGCAGGGCCAACATCTGCCGAGGAAACATCTGCTCTTCTCATCTTCCTGCAAATTGCCCTCCTCCCCTTTGAAGCCCCAGCCCCATCTCTTTCCTTAATATGTGAGCCTCCATTGCCTGACTGCCTTTGGGTCTCATATTTTTATGGAGCCTCTGTACATACAAAATTCAATTAGCTTTGTTTATTCCTGTTTATCTGTCTTGTGTCAATTTAATTATTAAACTAGCCAAAGAACTTAGAAGGGTACAAGAAAAATTTTTCCACCCTCACACAGGCATTTAGGATTTTATAGTTGTGCAGACTTTTTTTTTTAAAGATTTATTTATCTATTTATTCATGATAGACACACAGAGAGAGAGAGAGGCAGAGGGAGAAGCAGGCCCCATGCTGGGAGCCCAATGTGGGACTTGATCCCGGGACTCCAGGATCACGCCCTGGGCCAAAGGCAGGTGCTAAACTGCTGAGCCACCCAGGGATCCCCCCCGCCCTTTATTTTTTAAAGATTTTATTTATTTATTCATGAGAGGCAGAGAGAGAGAGAGAGAGAGAGAGAGAGAGAGGCAGAGACACAGGAGGAGGGAGAAGCAGGCTCCATGCAGGGAGCCCAACATGGGACTTGATCCTGGGTCTCCAGGAGCACACCCTAGGCTGAAGGCAGCCCTAAACTGCTGAGCCACCCAGGCTGCCCAGTTGTGCAGACTTTTAAATTTGTTGTTAGTGGGATCCCTGGGTGGTGCAGCGGTTTGGGGCCTGCCTTTGGCCCAGGGTGCAATCCTAGAGACCCAGGATCAAGTCACACGTCAGGCTCCCGGTGCATGGAGCCTGCTTCTCCCTCTGCCTATGTCTCTGCCTCTCTCTCTGTGTGTGACTATCATAGATAAATAAAAATAAATAAATAAATAAATAAAATAAATTTGTTGTTAGTGATGATGAATCAAGGGACTTTTTCCTATATATGGATTTCTAAGATCATGTACCTTGAGAACGAACTGCTTTGTTTTTTGTTTCTTACGATCGTATTTTTGTGTGTTTTTGTGTTGTTGTTTTTTAAGATTTTATTTATTCATGAGAGACACAGAAAGAAAGGCAGAGATACAGGCAGTGGGAGGAGAAGCAGGTTCCATGCAAGGAGCCCCTTGTGGGATTCGATCCCGGGAATCCAGGATCAGGCCCTGAGCCAAAGGCAGATGCTCAACAGCTAACTCACCTATATGTCCTCATATTTTTGTTTTTTAAGTAATCTCTACATCCAACATGGGGCTCAAACTTAACAACCCTGAGATCAAGTCTCATGCTCTACTGACTGAGCCAACCTGGAGCCCCAGAGAAGAAACTGCTTTATTTTTTATTTTAATTAATTAATTTGAGAGAGGGAGAGTGTGTGTATGGGGAGGGTGAGGGGCAGAGGGATAGAGAGTCTTAAGTAGACTCTGAGCTGAGCTTCAAGCCTGACAGGGGGGCTTGATCTCATGACCCTGAGATCACGACCCATGCCAAAACCAAGAGTCGGATACTTAACCGACTGAGCCACCCAGGCACCCCTAAAGTTTAAAAAATTATAATGAATTTTCAACATACAAACAAGTAGGAAAATATGATTCCTCATATACATTCAACAACATTTATTCCCATTTTTCAATTTTTGTTAAATGATTGTTGTTCCACAACTGGATGGGGGAGGCACACCCAACAGGTAGGAACCATCTTGGAAGGATCTGGGGAAACTGGTTTCATGGGCAGGTTGAGAAATGTATGTTTGCCTAGGTAGCTAGGATACTTTGTGAAAGGTAAGGGTGGGGAGGGAAGGCTGTGCTCCACCTCAGCTCTCCACCTGGCCACTCCATGAGGCTAGGCATGGGATAAGCTGGTTCACTCTGGGAAGCTGGCACTATTACCATGATGAAGTTGTCTCCAAACAGTGACATCAGTGTCCATCAAGAGTAAGGCATACGGCAGTCAGGCTCATACTTATGACACCAGGAACTGTCTGGCACAAAATTTTAATGGAAATCAACAGGTTGTGTCCCCAAAGGAGCAAGTGCAGGAGGGTAGAAGGCCTCTGGGTCAAGTACTCCAGACTCTCCCTACTCAAGTGGGGCTGTGGGCCAGGGAGCTGGTTAGAAATGCAGAGTCTTGGGCCCTACCCCAGAGCTACCAAACCAGAATCTGCATTTTAACAAAGCATCCAGTGATTCCTGGCACGTTTCACTTTGAGAATTGCTGCTGTAAAGCACTCAGAGTATGGCCTGTTGGAGGGAAAATTACCCCAAATTTGTAATCTCAGCAATTCTGGGTTGGCAAGCAGTTGGTCCAGCCCTTACCAGAAAATGCATAAATTCCTTTGGCAAGACCCTGGAGAAGGAGTCTCCAGATATCCAGCATCACCTCCATTCACAGGCAGTTCACCAACTAGGCAATACCTCCTTTAGTCTTCAGTAAATCACTGTTGGAAGGGTGTGGGCTGTGGGCATGGCAAGGGGAATCTTTTTAATTGAAGACCCTGCTGAGAATATCCCCTTTCAGTTGTGCTGGTGGAAATTCCAAGCCCTAAAGTTTTAGGAAAATTTTTCCTGTGTTATATATAAACCCATTTTCAGCCCATGTTCAATGGGCTGGCTAGTATTTGAGAAAAAGAAAGTATTTGAAAAAGACTTAGTAGTACATGCTAGTCATTTTTTTTTAAGAATTTATTTATGTATTCATGAGAGACACACAGAGAGAAGCAGAGACACAGGCAGAGGGAGAAGCAGGTTCCATGCAGGGAGCCTGATGCGGGACTTGATCCCGGGACTCCAGGATCACGCCCTGAGCCCAAGGCAGGCGCTTAAACCGCTGAGCCACCCAGGGATCCCCCTCATTAAATTTTTTTGAAAAATGCTGACACCCATACAAATACAATGCAGAAGCCTT
The DNA here is from genome assembly GCF_018345385.1 of Vulpes lagopus. Lineage (NCBI taxonomy): Eukaryota > Metazoa > Chordata > Mammalia > Carnivora > Canidae > Vulpes > Vulpes lagopus. The sequence goes on from NC_054831.1 coordinate 7,913,989, forward strand.
GTCTCTTCTCTCCCTGCTAATGCTACCCTGAAGGTACCCTTAGCCGTTAGCTGTGTATCCTTGCAGATCTATTTCTTTGCATTTAAAAAAGCTACACACACACACACACACACACACACACACACACAAATAAAAACAACCACACACATGCATGTACACACACACACCCATGCTTCCTGCAATCTTTCCACTTTATCTTTTTCTCAACCTTTTGCATTTCCTTCTCAAGAGAGTACTACTTGAGCATTCAAGCCTCTATTGGCTAAACTAACTGATTTTGAAAAAGCAGGTGAGTCTTCCAGGTCAAGCAACTTTAAGTGAGGGATGCGTAGAAGGCAGCATTTTATTAAAAAGAGCTAATGCTGTCCTAAAATTAAAACCTCTATGAAAAAAAAAAAAACCCCTCTGTGTATAGGAGCACCTGGGTGGCACAGTCAGTTAAGTGTCAAACTCTTGGTTTCAGCTCAGGTTGTGATCTCAGGTCATGAGATCAAGCCCCAGGTTGGGTTCTGTGCTCAGCAGAGTCTGCTTGGGTCTCTGTCTCCCTCTACCCCTCTCATGCACAATCTCTCTCTTTCTCAAATAAATACATTTTAAAAATTCTCTGTGTAGGGTAGCCCTGGTGGCTCAGTGGTTTAGCACCGCCTTGAGCCCAGGGCGTGATCCTGGAGACCCAGGATCAAGTCCCACGTCGGGTTCCCTGTATGGAGCCTGCTTCTCCCTCTGCCTGTGTCTCTGCCTCTCTCTCTCTCTCCCGCTGTGTCTGTCATGAATAAATAAATAAAATCTTTAAAAAAAAATTCTCTGTATGTAACTCATGAATCCTCAGAGCCACCTCATGAAGGACTATTATTATCCCCATTTCACAGAGGAGGAAACAGATACAGAGAGGTGGAGACACTTGTCTAAAGTCACTCAGCTAGTGATCAGCTAGCTGGGGTTTGAACCCAAGCAGCCTGGTTCCCAGGTCTGTTCTCAGGACACCTTGCTGTAGTCATGGAGATGTGTAAATCTTGGACTGTATCCCATTTCTGTGTCCTTTCCACCTTAGGGCTCCCAGGTCCTGGGACAACTCCCATGTGCAGCTCATCTACCCTACTCCTCCTGTCCTACCTGTTCCACTCTGGAGCTTGGAGAACTTAGTTGATGTTTTCTAGATTGTGTAGAATGGGGTAACAGCACTTACCTCCTTGGGTTCTTGGAAAGATTAAATGAAGAGATGCGCGTAAAATATCAGTGAATGTTGGCCATTGATTTTGTTATTATACGTATGAGTTCAAGGGCGGAGGAAGAGGCAGGGGAGGGGACCCACCAGTTGAGTAGAGACATCCGGGAGACAAGGGGAGGTATGTTAAATTCCTACCCAGAGTGGGATAAGGAAAAAGGAGTGATGGGGTAGAGATCTTCCAGATATTTTCTTGGACCTCAGAATACTCATGTACCCTAAACCCCTTTGTGAAAAGCTAAGGTGTGGGCTCTTGAGTGGCTTAGTGGGTTAAGTGTCTGCCTTCAGCTCAGGTCATGATCTCAGGGTTGTGGAATGGAGCCCTGCATCAGGTTCCCTGCTCAGTGGGGAGTCTGCTTCTCCCTCTCCTGCTCTACCTACTTGTGCTCTTTCTCTCTCTCCATCAAATAAATAAATAGAATCTGAAAGAAAGAAGAAAGAAAGAAAGAAAGAAAGAAAGAAAGAAAGAAAGAAAGAAAGAAAGAAAGAAAGAAAGAAAGAGAAAAGAAAGAAGAAAGAAAAGCTAAGGTGATGGGTGAGGGATATGGATGGTCAATTCATGTTCTCTTTCGTTCCAGTGCTCAGCAGTGTCCTGTCAATGATATGCAGGGATACCCCAGGTAGGAGATCGCTGTAGGCCAGCACCTAGGCTCTAGTGCCTATGTCCAGGCCTCTAGCACTTCAGGGCCCACTGGCTGGGCTGGACCCGGGGCAGCAGAGCCCCATCTCATCATGGTGGCCCCCAACTACCAGCAGCATTCTGGGGCGGGGGCCACATCCAGTCATCTCTACCCCTGCTGCTCCTGCTCCAGGGCTCCATAGGAACATAATAATAGAGGCTGATTTTATGAATATTCTCTGTAGCCTTTCATACAAATACAAATGCCTGTCAGAGAAAAAAACAAAACAAAACACTAAATTTTGGGACTGGAACTCCTTAAGACTGGAATCCTAGAATCTACCTCCAGTTTAAACCCATGTTGGCCATTTTAGACTTTAGATGAATCTTAAGTAAGGTGGTCAAATAATGTGTCATCCATACTATCCATCCATAGGGCTCTTCAGTTTGCTAATATCTGTCTTTTGGTAAGTTTTTCTGGAAATAATTCCAAACATACAGAAAAGTTGCAAGAATACAAATAATATAAGATACTCCTATATCTTTTATTCAGAGTTGCCTATTTCAATATTTTCGTATTTACTTTCAACCTCTTTCTCTCTCTCTAAATATATATATATATATATACATACATATATACACACTTGTATACATACATATACCTATTCATATATACATAATGTATATATATATATATATATATATATATATATATATATATATATATATATATATATATATATATATATATATATATATATATATATATATATATATATATATATATATATATATATATATATATATATATATATATATATATATATATATATATATATATATATATATATATATATATATATATATATATATATATATATATATATATATATATATATATATATATATATATATATATATATATATATATATATATATATATATATATATATATATATATATATATATATATATATATATATATATATATATATATATATATATATATATATATATATATATATATATATATATATATATATATATATATATATATATATATATATATATATATATATATATATATATATATATATATATATATATATATATATATATATATATATATATATATATATATATATATATATATATATATATATATATATATATATATATATATATATATATATATATATATATATATATATATATATATATATATATATATATATATATATATATATATATATATATATATATATATATATATATATATATATATATATATATATATATATATATATATATATATATATATATATATATATATATATATATATATATATATATATATATATATATATATATATATATATATATATATATATATATATATATATATATATATATATATATATATATATATATATATATATATATATATATATATATATATATATATATATATATATATATATATATATATATATATATATATATATATATATATATATATATATATATATATATATATATATATATATATATATATATATATATATATATATATATATATATATATATATATATATATATATATATATATATATATATATATATATATATATATATATATATATATATATATATATATATATATATATATATATATATATATATATATATATATATATATATATATATATATATATATATATATATATATATATATATATATATATATATATATATATATATATATATATATATATATATATATATATATATATATATATATATATATATATATATATATATATATATATATATATATATATATATATATATATATATATATATATATATATATATATATATATATATATATATATATATATATATATATATATATATATATATATATATATATATATATATATATATATATATATATATATATATATATATATATATATATATATATATATATATATATATATATATATATATATATATATATATATATATATATATATATATATATATATATATATATATATATATATATATATATATATATATATATATATATATATATATATATATATATATATATATATATATATATATATATATATATATATATATATATATATATATATATATATATATATATATATATATATATATATATATATATATATATATATATATATATATATATATATATATATATATATATATATATATATATATATATATATATATATATATATATATATATATATATATATATATATATATATATATATATATATATATATATATATATATATATATATATATATATATATATATATATATATATATATATATATATATATATATATATATATATATATATATATATATATATATATATATATATATATATATATATATATATATATATATATATATATATATATATATATATATATATATATATATATATATATATATATATATATATATATATATATATATATATATATATATATATATATATATATATATATATATATATATATATATATATATATATATATATATATATATATATATATATATATATATATATATATATATATATATATATATATATATATATATATATATATATATATATATATATATATATCTGAGATAAAGGCAGATGTTTAACCCCCCGAAGATGTTCTTAATAGCAGTTTTTCCCCTTCTAGTGCAGAATCCTGTCTAGGATCAGATACCACATTTAGTTGTCCAAAGCAGGAGTTTGGGGAGTGAAAGAGGGCACTACTAATAATTATGCTATAAAGAGACAAAGCCAGTGTGGCAAAAGATTGGTAACTGTAGAATCTGGGCGAGGGGGTAAATGGGCATCCACTTTGTTTACTTTCATATGTGTTTAAATTTTTTAAAACACAAAGTGAAGAAACAAGCCAAATAAGCAAACTGAAAGGACAAGTACAGAGACATAAAACAAGACTGCTGGTGAACTGAGCATCTGGCTGCCCTGTTTTTCAGGGTTCAGACTGTTAAAGAACAAAAACCCAACTGAATAAATGTGAAGATCTAGTAACTTAGGAACTGGGCAGGATCCTATTTAGCAAGGGGAGGGGTACCTCCAAGAGTTGTACCAAATGGAAGGTTTTTATAGGAAGGTGGGTGGGGTGAGGAAGTTATTAGCAAAACAGAAGAAAGTTTGCTTCAGGCAAGGTACTTTCCCTGGGGAGGGGGTCTTTTAGGAGGGTTGTCTCCTGTTCCTTGTGGTGGGGGTAATGCAGAGGGCCCATGTGATGGATTACCTCACTGGTGCTTCAAGAAAATTGGGGGGTGGGGTGGCACTGGCTCAGTCAGAAGAGCTGGTGCTCTTGATGTCAGGGCCCTAAGTTCCAGCCCCACGTTGGTTGTAGAGATTACTAAAAAATAAAAAACTTCAGAGAGACAGGCTAAGGCTGCCATTTCTGGGGGAGGTTCAAACTGCAGTTAGGTTAGGTATTAAGCCCAGTTAACGTGACTTGGCCTTGTGTTGCCATGTTGGGCCTGTGCTTTTCTTTTTCTCTTTCTTTCCTTTCTTTCCTTTTCTTTTCTTTTCTTTTCTTTCCTTTCCTTTCCTTTCCTTTCCTTTCCTTTCCTTTCCTTTCCTTTCCTTTCCTTTCCTTTCCTTCCTTTTCTTTTCTTTCTTTTCTTTTCTTTTCTTTCTTTCTTTTTTCTCTTTCTTTCTTTCTCTTTCTTTTCTTTCTTTCTCTTTCTCTTTCTTTTCTTTCTTTCTCTTTTCTTTCTTTCTTTCTTTCTTTCTTTCTTTCTTTCTTTCTTTCTTTCTTTCTTTCTTTCTTTCTTTCTTCATTATGGTTTTTTTATTTATTTAAATTCAATTTGCCAACATATAGTATAACACCCAGTGCTCATCCCATCAAGTGCCCTCCTCATTGCCCGTCACCCAGTTACCCCATCCTCCCACCCACCTCCCTTGGGCCTGTGCTTTTCTTTTGATTTCTTTTTATTTTTTTGAGAGAGGGAGAGAGAGCGAGAGAGAAAGCTCCAGCAAGGAGAGGGGCAGAGGAAGAGGGAGAGAGAGAATCCGAAGCCATGTGGGGCTTGATCTCATGACCTTGAGATCTTGACCTGAAGTCAAGAGTCTGATGCATGGGGATCTCTGGGTGGCTCAGCAGTTTGGCGCCTGCCTTCAGCCCAGGGCATGGTCCTGGGATGGAGTCTCACGTCGGGCTCCCCGCATGGAGCCTGCTTCTCCCTCTGCTTGTGTCTGTACCTCTCTGTGTGTCTCTCATGAACTGAGACATTCATTCTCATGAATGAATGGATGAATGAATGAATGAACGAACAAATAAATAAAATATTTAAAAAAAAGAGTCTGACGCTTAACCAACTGGGCCGCCCAGGAACCCCTGTGTTTTTAGTAAGACTTGGAGTGTCTGTTAGGATTGAAGCATTAGCAGAGGAAAGAGCTTCCCTCCATCTCCTCCCTGTTGGCCATTGAGGTGAAATGAACTATTTTTTGAAGGGAGGAAGCTCCTGGAGGATTTCTAGGTTTCCTGATTCCAGGTACTCAGGCATAGTCTCCTCAAGAGTGAAGTGAACTGGGGCGGTGTTGGAGGGGAGATGGAGAAATGAGGGGTGAGGAGCCCTGACCAGTCTTCCCAGCCAGGCCCTGATTTTTCATTTGTCACCAGAGGGCCTGGAGGTGTTGGGCGGGACATCCACTCCTGTAAACTTCACACCTGCTTCCAGCTGGGGCAAAGTATCCTGGCAGAAGCTAGACCAGTCCCCACACCTCCTTGGGCCTCCCAGGGGTCTCCCTTGTGTCCCTGCTACTCCCATTTTTGTTGTTTTTGCTTTTGTTTCTGCCAACTTACTTTGTTTTTTGTTGTTGTTGTTGTTGTTGTTTTCAGGTAATTAATACAACAAAGGTTTATTTCCTGCTCATGCTTTGTTTTTAGTGAAGATCAGCAGTGGGTTCAGCTTTACATAATATTTCAGAGACTCAGAACAATTGAGGCAGACTCCACCATACATTACCGTGAACAATGCACTAGAACAAATGGGGTTCTTTTTGGAGAAGGAGTGAAATGAGTTTGTTTCTTTTGTTTGCTCATTTGTTTGTTTTGGGTTAACTTGGTCCAGGGAGGAGAAACGGAATAACTCTGGGTGCTCTTACTATCCATTGACTAGATACAGTCACACACAGTCTTATCCAACGTGAATGGGCTTGAGGAATGTAGCTGACACTCACTTTGAGTAGCAGAAGTATATACACTGGTTTGGGGAGATGGGCTAGAAATCCATGTTCTTCCCCACTTGGTGCTCCTTCAAACCTTCACTCCTCAGTTTCTTAGCCTGTCAGGAAGGTTCTGGGAGTCCATGCTCTTGGGCAGGGAAAAATTTACATGTCTATTTTCACTAATCTTTCATTGAAATCTAGCATTTCCTTCAATTGTGTGCGTATACATCACAGCACAGTAGGAGAGGCCGTTCCTGGGACTTTGTCCCTAGTGGGAGTCACAGCTCTTTTTAAAATCACACTACAGCTGTTGCCAACATTGAATATCATCTACTCTCATCATGACTTCAAACTCATAATAGTTACCAGGCCCACCCACCACTATATTGTATTTCAATATAATTTGCTTCCTTTGTAGTCTCAAGCAGTTTTTACTTTATGCATTTAAAAGTCTTACTCTTAAGGGTGGGTGCCTGGCTGGCTCAGTCGGTGGAGCTTGTGACTCATGATCTCTGGGTTGTGAATTCGGGCTCCACATTGGATATAGAGATTACCTCAAAACAAATAAACAAACAAATAAAAATCTCACTCTGAGAAGGATCCAAAGGCCTCACCAGACTCCAGAGCGGCCTATGAACAGAAAAGATGACGGAACCTGCTTACTCCTGCCCACCAAGCCTGCCACCCTCAGAGTCACCCAGCCAGTCCTCTCTCCCGCCCCCCTCCCGTGTGCTGTGTGTAGCTGGCACCTTTCCACAGCAGGCCGGCTACACGCTGCCATCTGCTGGGGTTGGCCCACATGGCACCCTGCTGGGGATGCCACTGGGCCAGGGCTGGGGACCCGGAGTGTTCCCACAGGACCAGACAAGAGGGTAACTGGCCACTCCCAGGATAGAAATCAAACGTGAGCCAGCAGAAGACAAAAACAGAATTTACTGAAGGGAGAGAGAGAGTATGCAGGTGCAGAGTGTCTAGGAGACTCAGAAAGGAGAGGAGAGAGCCCTGTCTGTATTCAGGGTCTGGGGTTTTTATTGAGGGGTGGTCTGGTGTATGGGTCTTCTTAGGCATCCAGGGTCCAGTTAGAACAAAGGGCCTGGGTGTCATTCCTTGGAACCAGGGGGTCTTGGTGTTGAGATGTCTCGCTGGTGGTCTGGGATACACATATGGTGGCCTCCCTCTGGTCATTCTCACCTGGCCCTTCCTTAGGTGGAACTATTCCAGAGAAATCATGGACTCCTTGCTCTTTATAAGGAGGACATACACTATTTGCATTATGGGGCATGTGTCGAGTGAGGTGGGGATGCAAGTCCTAGCAAGATGGAAGCAGGAAAAAGAGCAAAAGGCAGATTTTTTTTTGAGATTTTATTTATTTATTCATGAGAGACAGAGAGAGAGAAAGAGAGAGAGGCAGACACACAGGCAGAGGGAGAAGCAGGCTCCATGCAGGAAGCCAGACGAGGGACTGGACCCCGGGTCCCCAGGATCAGGCCCTGGGCTGAAGGCGGCGCTAAACCACTGAGCCACCCGGGCTGCCCCCAAAAGCAGATTTTTATTTTTCAAAATTTTTAAAGATCTATTTATTTATTTATTTATTTATTTATTTATTTATTTATGGTAGACATAGAGAGAGAGAGAGAGAGGCAGAAACACAGGAGGAGGGAGAAGCAGGCTCCATGTAGGAGCCTGACATGGGACTCAGTCCCGGGTCTCCAGGATCGCGCCCTGGGCCAAAGGCAGGCGCCAAACCGCTGAGCCACCCAGAGATCCCCCCCAAAACAGATTTTTTTTTCCCCCAAAACAGATTTTTAATGGAGTCCTTCATTTCCCTGTCTCAGTGGTTTTGTTTCGATGCTTGTGGTCCTTTTAGTCCCACCTTCTGTGCCGCTCCCACTCGCCACTTGGTCCCTTGCCAAGGTCCTTGGGTGCCTGCACGCGGACGTGCGGTGCTACCTGGCTGGTGAGGAGATCCTCACGCAGGTGAGCGGCCCAGCACAGAACTAGGTCTGAGAGCTAGAGGCAGGCGCATCTGCACTTTAGTATCAGGCCACATGAATTTTTAAACCCCAATTGTTCTTTGAGCACCTGGGCCAATAGTCAAAAGTCCTAAAGGAGATGATGGTAAGAAGCTTCTCTCCCTCCCTGTCCCCTGACCTCAAACTTCACCAGCTTCTCTTTCCTTCCAGAGCCACTCACCACATCAAAAGCCAAAAGGAAGGTGAACTGGAACCCTGCCTTTTCTTATTTAAATCCTAAGATGTTAGGCTCCAGGTCTGCACCTGGCTTTTTACTTTAACAATATTGTCTTGGAAATTGCTTCTATCTACATATAAATAGTTTCCTCCTGGTTCTTTCCCTTTTTATTTCTCTGGTCATTTCCCAGCAGTCTGTTGAAAAAGAATGTCTTTCCATAGAAACAGGAGTACCCAGACAGAGCCAGAATTTTCAGAATAGTTCTAGAATTCATTTACCGACCTACAAAAGTCCAAGGATCCTGGGTTCAATAGGTCTGTATTCCTCTTTAGGTGGATTTGCATTTCAAAAGAGGCCTCATGGGACTATTGTATCTTAACTCTAAAAATGGCTGCAAGGTAAATTCGGGGCTGGGGGTCAGAGGTAGGTTGGCCTTTGGGTAGAAGACTCTTCGTGGAGCCCCCAAATCTAGGTGTTAGGGAACCAAGAACCTTGTCTTCCCAAGCCGACCTTGGGGCTCTGTATAATAAATGTCACTCCCCTAATGTGGAAATCTCTGGCAACCAACCAACTCTCCTCTCCAGCTTCTCTCCCAGGTGTGTCAGGCAGGCCAGCAGCCATTGGCTGGGGACACTTCAGAAAGATGCTCAGAGGCATGAGTGCTCCCCAAAGCTCCCTGGGGGTGGGCTGGGTAGATGGGCTGCCCTCTCTTCCCACTGGGAGCAGTTCTGAGTTTATTGGTGTTTACACGTCATCCTCCGAAAAAAGCTTTGAGCTGAGGAATAGGTGCTTTCTCCTAACAAATCATATGTCTGGCAGGGGGCTTTTCATTGACCTCTGACCCTTTCATTGCTTTGAGCCACTGAGATACACCAATGGATCCCAGGCCCACCCAGAAATCTCAGTGTAGTATGGTTTCCTGCCAGAGAGAGAGACTGTCCAGACCTGCCAATGGAAGCATCTTGGCCAGGCAGGTTTCCTGGCAAAATAAGATGATGGCATTCTGGTTTTTACATCAGCACTTGGTGACTTTGATTACTGTGAGTCAGTCTTGCCAAAAGGGATCCTCTCTGGCCCACAGAGCTAAGGGTTGCCCTGCAGACATTGGTGAATTCCTGAGTGAGCACTCACTTTGCCCTCTAAGACTAGCCGACCCGCAGCTTGGGGCCGTGGCTCTTCCTGGTGAGCCTTTCAGCGGGAAGCATGTTGATGAGACTGAAGGAGCTTTGAATACTTTAGCTTTGTGTGAAAGAAACTCAGTTGCAGAGACTATAGTGTCCTCGGATGTAGAGTGACCAGGTGGAAGAAAAATTAGCACAAATCCATCCTGGTCAGGGCAAGCGTGTCCCCTTCTATCTGAAAACTGGCACCACCAGTGTATCTCCTTCCAGATCAAACTCAGCATTGTCTGGGAAGAAAACCAGTTCTTGGGAACATGCAAATTAAACTGGCAAAATACAGATTTGCGAAAGAAAAGACAGATTTTTTAATTCACATACATGCATGTGAGTTCAGGAAAATGTGATTCAAGGAGGTGGTTAGAATTTGGGGCTTTTATACCATCCTAATAGGGGAGGAGGAGGGGGAAAGGGGCTTTTCTGGCAAAACAAATGGCTTTTAGGGAAGATAAATGGGCCCTTAGGAAAATGGGAGGAATGGTAGTCTTGTGACAATATGTTTGTGATTTTTTTTTTTTTTTAAGATTTGATTTACTTATTTGAGAGAGAAAGAATGAGCAGTGGGGAGGGGCAGAGGGAGAAGCAGGCTCCTGGCTGAGCAGGGACCCCAAGGTGGGGCTCGATCCCAGGACACCAGATCGTGATCTGAGCTGAAGGCAGATGCTAAACCGACTGAGCCACCCAGGCTCCCCTGTCTTTGTGATTTCTTATCCCAAAGCAAACGTCTTTCCAGTGAAAAGAGTCCATCTTCCTTGTTGCACAACTCCTGGGGAGGGGATTTATGACAGCTGAATTCTTTTGAGAGGCTCTGCTTTTAGATCCAGGGAATTCAAGAAAAACAACTCCTCACAGTGAGAGATTCTGGATCCCCTCAGTATGAATGCACTTCTTCTCCCTGTCCAACGGCCAGGCTGGCTGGGTGGGCTGCAGGGGCGAGGGGTTTGGCTCAGTGTTCCTGAGGTTGGCACAGGGAGCTCGGCAAGAGCAGTAGATTCCCCAGCAGAGGCTGCGCCAGGCTGGTGGAAAGGGCCAAGTCACTATGGTGATCAAGGGTGTGTGTAAGGAGCACAGACTGCCAGGGTCAAATCATATGTCCTTGGACCAAATTCTCGACTTCTCTGGGCTTCTTCATTCTCCTACTTGGGTAAAAACCCTCCCAGGATTGTAGTGAGGATAAGATTAGTTACTGCATTTAGAGCACACAGTGCCTGGCACATAGCGAATGTTGAGTTCCCGCAGCCAACGTCTCTAAGCCCGGGCGACAGAGCAGTGAGCAAAACCAAGCCCCTGCTCTCCCAGATCTTCCAGTCTGGAGAGGAACTTGTCAGAGGAATACGTGGCACGTCAGCTGACAGTGTGGTGCCCCCGGAGAAAGCACAGCAGGTGAGAGGCAGAGAGGAAGAGGTAGGGGCCAACCCCGTAGGGACAGCTGAGCAGAGACCAATGACGTGGTTTCACAGGAATGATCATTACGTTTTGTTGCGCGTTGCCAGTGCACTAAATGCAACCTTCCCTGGCCCAAGTTTCCTATGTCAGGTCCCATCTCAGGTGCCCATGTGGCTGACTCTCCGTGATCATTTCTGGTGGTGGAATTTGTGGGGCTAGAGAACACCCGGGCCCCAGGTTCTGGATGTGAGTCAGGGTGCTGGCTTTCTGGCTTCGGTCTCTGTCCCATTCCCGAGTACCTCACACTTATTGGGACAGGGCTTGCCCCCTCCAGGAGAAGCGCTTACTCCACGGCCCACCGGCCCACCCCCTACCTGGTCTGGAGGAGCAGTGGTGCTTGGGGAGACAGGCGGGCCCTATGGCTTCAGGGCAGGCCGGCCTGCAAGAACCAGAATAGAAGGTCTAAATTTAAACCTGTGTCTGGAGGCTTCAGGGAGCCTGGGGCCTGTGGGCCCTGGGGTGGCTCAGTTCCTCCTCCCTCCCTCTGTTCCCCCTCCTCCATCCAGCCTGCCTCCTCCCTCCCTTCCCCCTCCTCCCTGCCTCCTCCCTGCCTCCTCCCTGCCTCCTCCCTGCCTCCTCCCTGCCTCCTCCCTGCCTCCTCCCTGCTCCTCCCTGCCTCCCTCCTCTCCTCCCTCTCAGAATGGAAACTGTTTCTTTCCTGGCTGCCAAGAGCTGGTTTCCTCCCAAGGAAATAATGTCTCACCGCAGCCGGGGCAGGCTCTGCCCCCTGGAATTTCCCTGCAGTGGAGAAACACCCAGCCAGTCCTGAGATGGGACACACCTAGAGCCTGCTTGTGCACAGCCCAGAGGGGGACACGCCCAGAGACACACAGATGTAAACAGAAACAGAAACAGAAATAGGCTGGGAAAACCCGGGGAAAGGGGGGTACCCCTCAGGATCTGGTTCTAGTCTCAACTCTTGTCTCCACCTCCCTGTGAGGCTTGAGCAAATCATCTCCTTTTCTGAACCCGGTTTTTCACCTCTTTAATATGAAAATAGATCTCTTGAGAACCAAAATAGAACAGAACGCTAAAGGAACCAACCCAGAAAGTTCTTTGATTATTTCAAAGATGTCACTTTCTTTGTTCAAAAATATTTTTAAATTCTCCCCCTTTTCCCCCCCTTTCTGAAAAATTCCTTTCAGGACCAGCTTTAGGCACTCTTAGGTCTTGCCTTGTTACTTTTCCAGACATTTCATTTTTGCCCAGAGGGATCACTGCCCATAGTACCAAGAGACTTTGGGCTGGTTCCAAGTATTGAGTTCAAAAGATGCCTGCAAGGACAGTGAAAAGGGTCTGTCATGTGCCACTACTGTTGCAAAATTCCCCCGGTGCCCCCGATCGGGCCCCCAGAGAGGGACACAGCCTGGCCAGGAGCTTACAGGCAGAGTCCTACTGGAGCCTTACATGGTCCGGCACTCAGACACAGAAAGGTCTGCACGCACGTGGCCAAGTGGAAACACCCCATTTCAGCCACAATCTCCAAAGGCAGCAGCTCGGGAGAACCCCAGCCATGCACCGCTTGAGCTTCTGTGCATGTATCTCCGAGGCCGGACACGGGCTGTCACAGACCTGATCACGTGGGCACGGTCACAGCCCAGACGCCCTCCAAGCGGGCTGCGCCCATGGACTTGAGCAGGGGGGAGAGCACTGGGGGAACACACCCGGACACACTGGGTTGCCGGGTAACACTTAATGCCAGCCCCAGGGACACACACTCACCCTCTGTCCACACAGGCAGGGTTGCACGAAGCCGGCTGCCCATGCACGCACTCTTCCCGTGCAAATCCACCCACCGGGAAATGCCTTCATTCAGAAACAGCCGAGCAGCTGAAGATCCTGCTCCTCCACACCCCAAAACGCTCACCGGATTTAGATAGCGCCGAGCAAGCCCCCCAAAACTTCCAATCACACTCCGTGACGCACACACACTCAGTGGTCAGTCTAGACTCCTCATGTCCTTTTGTTTCCTCCCGGAAAACCTTTGGCTTTTCCATTTTAAGCAGCCAGTGACCAAACTGGTCTATTTCTGTAACTTCTTAGTGTTAAGCCAAAGATTGATTGTTCTTTTGAAATGTCTGCAGTAAGTTACAAAGAAGGCTTCTGACCTTTGTTTTCGAATTCAGCTATGCAAAAACACTAAACACAATGTTGAAGACTCAGAAGACAATTTTAACAAATCACAGACAAAGCTTGCTTGAGGGTTTTTTGTTTTTTTGTTTTTTTCAGCTTTTGGATGTAGGAGAAAGGCAAGTTTAAGGACTTTGCAGGGATTTTTAAAGTTCCAGCTTGGTAAACAGGAAAACAACTTGGGAGTCTTTGTAGGGTGAGCAACAGGAACAAGCTCCTCTGGGCAGCACCCCTCGCTCCCTGGGGATGGATAACCCGAGGACTTGCCTTTGACCTGGTTTCCACACCCTGACCTTGATTCAGCAGAACTTCCAGTGTGGTGGTTAGACTGCCGGTCTAGTAGATGGATGTGCCCTCGCTTAGGTCCAAGGACAGCCCCCTGTGGAGGTTCGTCCCTTTCTCTGGATGTTTCAGACACTGGGTTGGCTTGGGGATGACATAATCTGGTCTTCCTGGCCACAGCAGGCTTCTTCCCTCCTCCATCACCCGACAAGATGGTCTAAGACATCTTCAGATCTCTACGCTGGGTGTAGCCAGGCCCTCACCTGCAGTATAGATCCTTCCTTCCTTTGTTCCTTTTCCCCTTTGCCTTCTTCTTTCCCTCCATCTTTCCATCCCTCACTCCCAACAACTCCTCCTCCTCCCTCCTCCTCCTCCTTTTATTTTTCTCCCCCTCCTCCTCCTCCTCCTCCTCCTTCTTCTTCTTCTTTCTTCTTTCTTCTTTCTTCTTCATATTTTATTTACTTATTCATGAGAGACACAGAGAGGCAGAAACACAGGCAGAGGGAGAAGCAGACACCTTGTGGGGAGCCTGATGAGGGACTCAATTCCAGGACCCTGGGATCACAACCTGAGCCAAAGGCAGAGATGCTCAACCACTGAGCCACCCAGGCACCCCACTCATTCCCAACTTCTGACAAGAATTCCAGTGTGAACCTGGTAGGGATCTTGCCACACTCAGCATTTCCTCCCAGATTAAGTTACTTCCCTCTTGAAAAATTCCTATTCTTACATTTATACAGTAGTTCCCCCTTATCTGCGGGAAATACCAAGACCCCCAGTGGTTGCTTGAAAGGGATGGTACCAAACCCTCCCTATGCTATGTTTTTTCCTATACACACATGCCTGTGATTTATTTTATCAGTTTAATTTATAAATTAGGTACAGTAAGAGATTAACAACAATGACTAATAATAGAACAATTATTAAAATATACAATTTGAAAAAAATAATATAGCATAAATAAAAGTTATGTGAATGTGATCTCTTTCTTTCAAAATATCTTACTGTGGGCAGCCCGGGTGGCTCAGCGGTTTAGTGCCACCTTCAGCCTGGGGCCTGATCCTGGAGACCTGGAATTGAGTCCCACGTTGGGCTCCCTGCATGGAGCCTGCTTCTCCCTCCGCCTGTGTCTGCCTCTCTCTGTGTTTCTCTCATGAATAAATAAATAAAATCTTAACAAATAATAATAAAAAAAACCCCTGAGGGATCCCTGGGTGGCGCAGTGGTTTGGCGCCTGCCTTTGGCCCAGGGCGCGATCCTGGAGACCCGGGATCGAATCCCACATCGGGCTCCCGGTGCATGGAGCCTGCTTCTCCCTCTGCCTGTGTCTCTGCCTCTCTCTCTCTCTCACTGTGTGCCTATCATAAATAAATGAATAAATAAATTTAAAAAAAAAAATTCTAAAAAAAACCCCTGAAAACCCAAAATATCTTGTACTGGGTTCACCCTTCTTATGATGTGAGATGCTAAAAAGCCTACATTCGTGATGAGAAGTGAGGTGAATGACGTGGGCAGTGACATAGCCTTAGACTACTGTTGACCTTCTGACATTATCTCTGAAGAGGGTCACCTCCTCCCAGGCCACAGTTGACAGCGGGTAATAAGACCCCAGAAAGTGAAATCATGGATAAAGGGACATTACTGAAACTTAGCATCTGCAGATATTTTTTTTTCCTAAGATTTATTTATTTGAGAGACAGTGAGTGGGGGAGAGGGAGAGAGAAACTGAAGCAGACTCCCTGCTGAGTGTGGAGGCAACAAGGGATGGGGTGGGGAATGGGGAGGGGGGGTCTATCTCATGATCCAGAGATCACACTACCTGAGCTGAAACCTAGCCTCAGTTAACCAACTGAGCTTCCCAGGTGCCCCTAGAATTAATTTTAAAAAAATATTATTTTAAAGATTTTATTTATTTATTCATAAGAGACACAGAGAGAGAGGCAGAGACACAGGCAGAGGGAGAAGCAGGCTCCCTGCAGGGAGCCTGATGTGGGACTTGATCCCAGGACTCTGGGATCACACCCTGAGCCAAAGGCAGCCATTCAACCACTGAGCTACCCAGGCTCCCCTAGACTTAATTTTTTAATGAAAAATTTCTATATGTCCAAAACCACAAATAAAACATACTTAAAGGCAAAAGACAAAATTGGAAAATAAATTTTCCAGACATGTGGCAACAGAGGCAAATACCCTCAACATCAAAGGACTTTTCTAAAGCATATGTAACCAAAGAGAAAGATGGACGATGTGAGCAAGCAGATGAATCAAAATAATGAAACTAATGAAGAAAAGAAAATGTTTAACATCCTTCATACTCAAAGAAGTGAAAATAAAACCATTTGAAATAACATTTCTCTTATTACTATCAGACTATAGCAAATGAATACCCACTGTTGGGCAGGGGCTTTCTTAGGAATTACTTCTAGAAATACAAAATAATTGGAAGAGGCTTTTTGGAGAGAAATTAAGCCTTGAAATTACTAGTATCTTCTAACTTGTCAGTTCTATCTCTACTAGTTATCTGGAAGGAATCTCTAAGGTATCCAAAATATATAGTTGCAAAACTACTCATTGCAGTACTGTTGCTAAAACAAACTGAAAAAATGTGTTTATAATATTTTCCTCTTTCTTGTGATTATATACCCAATTCTCTTGGGCCTGCTTTTTTTGGTTTGCTTTTGTTTTTTAAGATTTTTAAAAAATTTATTTATTTATTTTTTAAAGATTTTATTTACTTATTTGAGAAAGAGAGAGAATGAGCAGTGGGGAGGGGCGAGAAAGAGAAACAGACTCCCTGCTGACCAAGAAGCCTGACTCAGGGCTGGATCCCAGGACCCGGAGATCATGACCTGAGTTGAAGGTAGGCACTTAAGTGACTGACCCACCCAGGCACCCCAAGATATTTTTTTCCAAGATATTTTTTAAAGTAATCTCTCTACACCCAATGTGGGACTGGAACTCATAGCCCCAAGATCAAGAAGTCACATGCTGGGATCCCTGGGTGGCGCAGCTGTTTGGCGCCTGCCTTTGGCCCAGGGCGCGATCCTGGAGATCCGGGATCGAATCCCACGTCGGGCTCCCGGTGCATGGAGCCTGCTTCTCCCTCTGCCTGTGTCTCTGCCTCTCTCTCTCTCTCACTGTGTGCCTATCATAAATAAATAAATAAAAAGTTAAAAAAAATGTTAAAAAAAAAAAAAAAAGAAGTCGCATGCTCTACTGGGTGCGACTAGGCCTACTGGGCCAGCCAAGCACCCCAGCCTCCTCTTTTCCTTCCTTCCTTCCTTCCTTCCTTCCTTCCTTCCTTCCTTCCTTCCCTCCCTCCCTCCCTCCTTCACTTTCCTCCCTCCCTCCTTCCCTTTCCTCCCTCCCTCCCTCTTTTTCTTTTCCGCCCTCCCTCCCTTTCTTTCCCTCCCTCCCTCCCTCCCTTTCTTTCTTTTCTTCCCTCCCTCCCTCACTTTCTTTTCTCCCCCTTTCTTTCTTTTCCTTCTTTCCTTTCTTCCTTTTCTTCCTTTCTTCCTTTCTTTCTTTCTTTCTTTCTTTCTTTCTTTATTCTTTCTTTCTTTCTTTCTTTCTTTCTTTCTTTCTTTCTTTCTTTTTCTTGCTTGCTTGCTTTCTTTCTTGCTTTCCTGCTTTCTTGCTTTCTCTCTTTCTTTTTCTTCACGAGCCAAAGGGAGAAGGCAAAGAGAGAGAGTCTCCAGCAGACTCCACACCAAGCCCTACAAGGTGCTTGATCCCACAACTCTAAGATCAGACCTGGGATGCCTGGGTGGCTTAGCAGTTAAATGCCTGCCTTCGGCTCAGGGCGTGATCCTGGAGTCCTGGGATCGAGTCCCACATTGGGCTCCCTACATGGAGCCTGCTTCTCTCTCTGCCTGTCTTTGCCTCTGTCTCTCTGTGTGTGTCTCTCATGGATAAATAAAATCTTTAAAAAAAAAAAAAAAAGGACTAGACCTGAGCCAGAATCAAGAGTCTGATGCTTAACTGACTAAGCCACTCAGGTGCCCCAACCGGCTTGTTTTATATTATATTTATTTAAGTTTTGAACACACTATGCCAGAATGTTATCCTGTATTTTACTACCTTAACAAAAAATGCAGGGGATCCCTGGGTGGCACAGTGGTTTAGCGCCTGCCTTTGGCCTAGGGCGCAGTCCTGGAGACCCAGGATCGAGTCCCACATCGGGCTCTCGGTGCATAGAGCCTGCTTCTCCCTCTGCCTGTGTCTCTGCCTCTCTCTCTCTCTCTCTGTGACTATCATAAATAAATAAAAATTAAAAAAAAAAAAACAAAAAAAAAAAACAAAAAAAAATGCAGTTAATAAGAAATGTTCTGGGGTACCTGCCTGGCTCCCTTGGTGGAGCATGCAACTCTTGATCTCGGGGTTGTGAGTTCGGGTCCCACCCTGGATATAGAGATTACTTAAAACTAAAGTACAAGAAAAGAAAAGAAAAAAGGAAAAGAGGGGTGCCTAGGTGGCTCAGTGGTTGAGAGTCTGCCTTTGGCTCAGGTCATGATCCTAGGGTTCTGGGATCAAGTTCCATGTCAGGCTTCCCACAAGGAGCCTGCTTCTCCCTCTGCCTAGGTCTCTCCTCTTTCTGTGTGTCTCTCATCAATAAATAAAGGTACGCCTGGGTGGCTTCTTAGCGGTTGAGCATCTGCCTTTGGCCCAGGGCGTGATTCCGGAGTCCCGGGATCGAGTCCCGTGTCGGGCTCCCTGTGTGGAGCCTGCTTCTCCCTCTGCCTGTCTCTGCCTCCCTCTCTCTGTGTGTCTTTCATTTAAAAAAAAAAATCAATCTATAAAATATTTTTTAAAAAATAGAAAGATGGGGATCCCTGGATGGCTCAGCAGTTTGGCACCTGCCTTCAGCCAAGGTGTGATCCTGGGGTCCCGGGATTGAGTCCCACATCAGGCTCCTTGCATGGAGCCTGCTTCCTGGCTCTGTGACCCAAGGAAGGGTCTTCCTCTTTAGTTTTTCATTCTGAATGTGTGCGACCTTGGGTTGAGTGAGGCTGTGGAGATGACTAAGGATGCTGTGTGGAGAGAAGTTGTCAGAAAAGCAGGAGGGAAGCTTTTGGGAAGAAGCCTGCAGGTTTGATTATAGGTAACCAGAGCCATGATGCTGAGCCATATGTCTGCAGTGGGATGTCCTTTAGAGAAGGATATTGAGTCAACAGATTGCAATGGGGTCCACATGCCTCCCCATAACCCACCTGGTGTTGCCATGGTGAGGGGCTGTCCCAGGCCTTCCAGGGTGAAGGTCTCTTGAAAAGGAAAATCAACCTGGACAATGCTCTTTTATGGAAAAGTTGTCACATCACCTAAACTACCCTCTGTGAGTGGACAGAGCTCCTTCATGTGGCTCAGGATTCTCCAGCCATCCTCACCCCTGCAGGGTAGCTGGATGCTCAAGGTGGCATGAGAGCAGATTTACCCTGAGAAACTGAATAAAGGAAACCTCATTTAAAATGGAATGGAGGGGCACCTGGGTAGTTCAGGCAGTTAAATGTCTTTGGCTTGGGTCATGATCTCAGGGTCCTGGGATCTAACCCTGCATCGGGGCTCCCTGCTCAGCAGGGAGTCTGTTTCTCCCTCTCCCTCTGCCCTGCCCTGCTCATGAGCTCTCTTTCAAATAAATAAATAAAATCTTTTTTTAAAAATGGGATTGGTTGCGAGTGTCTGGCCAACTCAGTCAGTGGAGCATATGACTCTTGATCTTGGAGTCATGACTTGGAGCACCACTTTGGATAAGGAAATTACAATCAATCAACCAATCAATTTAAAAAGTAAAGAAAGGAATAAAGTGAAGTCAGTGGGCCAGAACTGGGAGCTCTCCCACTCTCCCCCAAGTCCTTAATCACAGACCCCAACAGGAAGAGACAGTACCTTACATTCCCAGCAGAAAAAAGCCTATGCGTTACCACCCAGGCAGGAGGAAGAAGGATTATCTCCTTGCCCAGCAACAGCCCAGCCAATGAGAGGCTGCAACAACTCAGCCAATGAAAAGCCAGTTGTACTTAGAACCTTCCAGTTTATTCTGATGGACTTCTTGTTTCGAAGAGTTCTTGCCAACACCTCCCTTTTCTCTGCTTTGTATAAAGCCTGGAGCTCTCCTCACCTGGCAGTCCTCCACCCTGCCTCCCTTACAGAGGTGAATCATCACCTGGTTACTCATCAGATTCTTCTGGGGTGGGCAGCCCGGGTGGCTCAGCAGTTTAGCGCCGCCTTCAGCCCAGGGCGTGATCCTGGAGACCCGGGATCAAGTCCCACATCAGGCTCCCTCCATGTAATGGAGCCTGCTTCTGCCTGTGTCTTCTGTGTCTCTGCCTCTCGTTCTGTGTTTCTCATGAATAAATAAAAACTTGAAAAAAAAAAAAAAAAAAGGATTCTTCTGGGGGAACTTGAAACCAGTGGGAATTCCAGAGCCCCTCGAAGGCTTCCTGACTTAACATGGGTGTGTGTGTGTGGGGGGGGGGTGGAGTCTGTGCTTTAAAAATGCCTCCCAGTGACCCTGAAGCCTCAGATTAGCATCTCCTCAGCGGCCAGATCCTCCCCAGTAGGGGCCTTGCTCTGGCCATGGGGTCTTGCCATCTCCAAGGCTGACAAGTGTTCCCTTTTCTCCCTCAGCTTTTCCCCCTGGGGTGCCCCCTACACTTGGTGAAATCTAGAAACCCCAACTTACCCCTTCGTGAATTCTACACCCGTCTGCCTCTTCTCTGAACTGACTGCAATGTTCTTTTATTTTTATTTATTTATTCATGAGAGAGAGAGAGAGAGGCAGAGACACAGGCAGAGGGAGAAGCAGGCTCCACGCAGGGATCCCACTCGATCCTGGGACTCCAGGATTGTGCCCCTGGCTGAAGGCAGCGCTAAACCGTTGAGCCACCTGGGCTGCTCTTGTCTGTGTTGTTCATATATTTAATATATTTAAGTTTATTTTTAATTTCACAAGTAGTGCGGGAATACAGCTTTACTGTAAGACAATTCAGGTGACCCAGATGGAGTGAAGCCTCTGGATCTTCCGTTGTCCCCTACTCCCACCCAGGCTGACTCTAGGGCGTGTGGAGTGTCATGTCCTTCTAGACTCTTGTCCATGTATTTCCCACCTAGTTTCCAGATCTGGAAAGATAACAACCATCTTTCCTCCCACCCAAGACCACTCCTCTGCTGTTGCCATACTCTGGACCCTGAAGCCTCCCCCCCAACCCCCAGCCCAGCTTCTCTCTCCCCACCACCCTCCTACCCATAGGCACGTGTGCACACAGATATCCTCAGGTGTTTCTTTTCCTGAAAACCAGTCTCTCTGGATCCTTACATCCCTTTAACCCCCGCTCCTATCAGTGTCACTTCCAGCCAACTTCTTCAACAAATGGCTCCCTTGGCCAGACTTCACACCTACACCCATCAGATCTCAGCTGTATCCCCCTGCTGAACTCCCTCTTGGGAGGGCACTGATTCAGGTCGAGGGGTGGAGGCTCCTGTCAGCAAAGCGCTGTTGATGGCCCATCTTGCAGAAGTGCTCTGGCCTTGGAGGGAGGTCTGGCCGTCCAACATCTGGAGTCTCCCCAGCTGTCTACACAGCCTCTTCAGGAGGTAGGAAAAAGGGCCAGGGAGCATCAGGGAGCTCCTCATGCAGTGTTCATGTCTATCGCTGTGGTCACCTCAGATTTCTATGGGTTTCTGGCATCTTTACCTTCCAGGGAGGGAGGAAACTGCTCTAGAAGTTCTCCTGGGGTGTATGTGGCTCACCCAGTGCTCTGGACAAGTTCTGACAGACACAGCTTCCAGAAACTCCAGAACCTGCCTGAGATGGGCACATTAGTCTCTTAAATACAGGGGCTGGGATGAGGAACGTTCCTGAATAGCAAAACCTCTTCTGAAGGAAGAGGAACAGGAAGACAGGGCTTAAGGCTTTACTCCCCTTCTTCTAACAACTTCTTACTCCCCTTCATAAAAGAAAAGCAAACAAATTTTTGAATTATGAAAACACTCCCCCAAAAGTGCTGTATGAGTTTTCCATTGCTGCTAAACCAATTTATCATGAATTTAGTGGCTTAAATCAACACAGATTCAGTCTCTTACAGTCATGGGGGACAGAGTCCAAAAACCAAGATGCTGAAGGCCTTCATTTCTTCTGGAGCTTCAGGGAAGAATCCATTTTCTAGCTTTTGCTGGCTTTTAGGGGCTGTTTGCATTCCTTGGTTAGTGGCCTCTTCTTCCATCTTCAAAGCATATCCCCCCAAACTCTACCTCCATGGTCACATCTCCTCCCTCTGACTGACTTTCCTGCCTCCCTCTTGTAAGGACGTGGTGATTACATTGGGCCCAGGATAATTCAGAATAACCTCCCTTTTTCAAGATCCTTAATTTACTCATACTTACAAAGTCCCTTTTACCACATGAGGTAGAAAGAATATGCATGGATTCTGAGGATTAGGCATGGAGGGGCATTTTTGAGGCCATTATTCAGCCGACCACAAGTATACAATGCAATATGGAGAGACATCCGAAGGTAGACACTGAGATTACACAGGTGCTGATACTTCGCTTTATTTTCTTCAGATTTTTTAAGAGATAAAGCTCTGGGGGCACCTGGGTGGCTCAGTTAAGCATCTGCCTTCATCTCAGGTCATGATCTAGGGCCCTGCATCAGGCTCTCTGCTCAGCCAGGAGTCTGCTTCTGTCTCTGCTTCTGCTGCCCCCCGCCCCCGCTTGTACTCTCTCTCTCTCAAATAAATAAATAAAATCTTTAAAAAAAAGAGAGAGACAGAGAGATAAAGCTCTACAAAAATAGCTAAAGCCCTACGTGGCTTTTCCTTCCTTCTCTCCTCAGAAGTAACCACTTCCCTGAGATTGGTGAAAATCACCCCCAGGTATATTTCTGTCCTTTGCTACATATTATAAATGCATTTTGTTTTTGTTGTTAAATATTTTATTTTTAACTAATCTCTACACCTGATGTGGGGCTCGATTTTACAACTCTACAACTCCACGATCAGAAGTCCTATGCTCTACCAACTGAGCCAATCAGGTGCCCTAAATGAGTCATAATTTTTTAATTTTTTAAAAAGATGTATTTATTCACTTAGAGCGAGAGAGCATGGGGAGGGGCAGAGGGAGAGAGAAACTAGCAGATGGCTCACTGCTAGCAAAGCCCGATACAGGGCCTGATCCCTGATTCTGAGATCATGACCTGAGCTAAAGCCAAGGGTTGGACACTCCGCTGACTGCACCACCCACGGCCCCCCCAATGCATTTTTTTTTCCCCAATGCATTTTAAAACAGAACAGTATCATTTTTATGTGTTTTGAAACTTTTAAGTAAAAGGAATCACTGTGTGTACCCTATTTGCAACCTGCTCTTCTAGTGCAGTATGTTTTTGAGGGTCAACATGTTGGTACATGAAGACCTCATTCATTTCACCTGCAGCATAGAAGACCTCCCGCCACCAAGTTAGAATTCCTTTTGTTTTTTTGTTTTGCTGAGAGACAGATTGTTTTCACATTTTTTTGCTAGTACAAACAGTACTTCAATAAATATCTTTGTAAAAAAAAAAAAATATATATATATCTTTGTGCTTGTTTTGTGGAACACCTGTGCTGAAGACCTCGGTGGGGATGCGCCCAGGAGCAGCGTGGCTGGGTCTGGGTCTGGGATATGTACACTTTCAGCTTACTGGGTATTGCCGTGCAGCAATACTGCCAACAACAGAGTTTAAAAATACCCATTTCCCACATATCCTCAGCATCTGGTATTTGCAGATTTACTATTTTTTGAGATTTGTTTTCCTTACCTATTTTCCAATCTGTTCTTTTTTGTTGTTGTTAAGATTTTATTTATTCATGAGACACACAGAGAGAGGCAGATACACAGGCAGAAGGAGAAGCAGGCTCCCTGCAGGGAGCCAGATGCAGGACTGGATCCCAGGATCCCTCTATCACGACCTGAGCTGAAGGCAGACACTCAACTGCTGAGCCAGTCAGGCAGGTGTCCTTCCAGTCAATCTGTCCTTTTGCCAATATTCTTGAATGTTATGCAGCTGCAACCTTTCCCTCCACCTTGACCCTGAATGACAACCCCCCCCAGGACTGTCTGTGTCCCGTGTGGTCCTTTAAGCCGGTCCCCTGATTCTCTCTGTTGAGTCCTCCACTCAAGCCAGCCCTCCTCCCCCTTCCTGAGTTTCACTTGGGCCTGCCCTAGGAGGGCTCTCCTCAGTGTGGTTCTGGAGCCCTCTGCTCTCCCCACAGAAGGCGGTGGAATGTGCAGAGTTTATCTACTGGGAGGATCAAAGTCTTCTGCTTTACTACCCCTCAGCCTAAGTGAATGAGGCCAGTCTAGTCTTGACGATGTGAGTAAATCCACTTGAGAATTACTCTGTCCTGAACTCCCCCAGAAATACATGGCTATTTTTCCTGTCCCCAAGGGTGTTCTGAAACATACCTGCCAATAAACTAAACCATATCCTGGAACATGGCAGCTTGGAGGAATAAATCTAAAGACTGTGACCTTTCTTCCCAGGGCAAGCCTCTTTTATCAGCCTGTGGCTTTTATTTTATTTTATTTATTTTAGTTTATTTTTTTAAAGATTTTATTTATTTATTCAATCCAGTTCAATTCGATCCAGTTCAAGTGGTGGGCTCACCATCTTGAGCTCCCTCAAACACAAGGAAGTCATTTCTGAGTTATCTGGCCCTCATAACCATCTAGGTCTCCTCCTCCTGTTCCCTAAACTAACTGAGAGGGCATTGTCCTCATGTATGGAGGGAGCCAAAGACAGTTCCCAGCCATCTGGTTCCAACCTCACAGTCTCCCAAGCTCTGTATACTCGTGCTAGCTGTACTTGCCCATTTTATATTCCCATTAGCAATGGCTTTGTCTGAGATATATCCCTGGAAAAGTTGGGGCCTGAAGGATTGCTTCCTAAAAGGGATCCCCCACATGCTTCAAAGGGAGCCTGGGGTGCTGCTGGGGGTCACCCGTAAGCTCCTGCCGCACACCAACAGCTGGGGGGCTGTGTGTAGCGAAGCTTATACCCTAGTGCATCTTAGCACTTGGAATGAATCCCCTGCTCAGTTCTAGGCCGGGGATGGATACTTTGGAAGCAATTCCTCTCCAGTAAACTAACAGTTTGTGGTTGGAATGCTCAACCTGTGTTCCTGTCTCTATTCCTGGGGTTTAAGGCGTGGGGGTTAAGGCGTTCACAGAGGCCAGCCCGGCATGAGGCCCCCCTGGGTTCCCAAGGTTACTTACTGTCATTTGAAATTCCACTTCAACTGTCTATGAGAAGCAGCTTTCCCGAGGAATGACCCAGACCAACCGAGCCCAGGTGGACATCAGCCCTAATTATCCTCTTTCTGACAAAGACTGCAGGAAGCTCAGAATGCCTGACAGAGGTGCCAGGGGGCTGAGGGACAAGCCAGCCACAGAGGAAGTCACCCAGAAACCCAGGGAGTTGAAATCCCTTCTCAAGTGCTTGTTTTCAAAAAACAAATGTTTCCTAATGGAGCTCAGAGGGAGTCCTGGGCAGCCACCAAAGTGAGTAATTTGGCGGATGTCAGGGCTGGGTTGTCCACGGCTTCTGAAGAGGATCAAGGAAGCCCAAGGTCACACGCCTGCATGTGACTCCGCTCATTCGGCTCCTCTCTCCAGGTTTTTAGATTCCTCAGTTCTCTCTAGCTGCGAAATTTGATCAACCCTCTGAAGGTTTTATTTATTTGTTTTTAAAAGTTTTATTTATTTGAGAGAAAGTGAGGGAGAGCTCGAGCAGAGAGGGAGGGGCTGGGGAGAGGGAGAAGCAGACTCCCTGCCGAGCAGGGAGCCCCATAGGGGTAGGGGTGGGGGGCAGGGTGCCTTTCAGCCCCCATCTGAAGTTTTTAAAGGACCTAGGTGAAACATTTCCCCCTCCTACCCCTGGCAGAGCAATTTAAATCAAGCCCTGAATTAAGGGTTCATTCAATCCCTAAGTACTTGATTAGAAATTAAGATATTGTTTCCTCATTTACTCAAAGGTTTTATTCTTTGAAAATGACATCTCACTAATCAGGTTCTCTCTCTCTCTCTCTTTTTTTTCCCTCTCTCTTTTTTAAAAGATTTATTTATTTAATCATAAGAACACAGAGAGAGAGACAGAGGGAGAAGCAGGCTCCATGCAGGGAGCCCAATGTGGGGCTCGATCCCAGGTCTCCAGGATCACACCCTGGGCTGAAGGCGGCGCTAAACCGCTGAGCCACCCGGGCTGTCCCACTAATCAGGTTCTTAAAATCCCTTACCCTGTAGTTTACCTGATGCCCCTTCATAGTTTTCTGTCACACGATTCTCAATGACAGACTCTCCCCATCTATTGTCTTAAATGAGGACCAGATGGGTTGATACATCCATTCCGGTGTGGTGCTTGCTATACTTGGCTTCATCTTCCTGGGAAGTTGGTTCAGGACAATGTAAGAAGGAAAGTGTAGGTGTCAGATGATTCCATTTGTGTGTGTCTGGCTGTGTGTTTAATGATGTACATGTAATTTTACTATGGAGAGCGGAGCTGGCTCTCATCCCTAGCTAATCATGCCTACTTCCTAATTCTGCATTTGCTGACATCACGTTGGTAGCTTGAAATCAGCCATGGTGGGAGTATTTACACCATGAAAATTGGCAAACACCAGAGCTTTTTGTTCCATGGTGGGGATGGGGGGGGTGGTGAAATGGGGTGAGGGCTTAGAAATGTCTGGAAGAAACAAGGAACACCATATATAGTTACTTATACAGAATGGATCTGAAGAACACGGGTATTGGAGATAATTTTTTTTTGGTGTTTTGAATTTTTGGTTATGTGCATAACTATTTTTTCTTTTAAATAGAACTTTCTTTTTTTAAGAACAAAGACTTCCTGCTGTGTTTATTAATCCCACACCATCAGCTGGAAACTGCCTGGGGCCGAACTGTCTGATGGAGGAAGAGATCAGAGCCTGGAGAGATGTCTTCACTGTGGCCTCTGGAGTGATGTTCCTGGGAGTGGAGTTTGGGGCTGGGCACACACAGAGTACAGCAGCAGGCAATCCTTCTAAATCTCATGCCAAGTCTGAGGGGGGAGTCAAGGCATGCCAGGCCCTCAGCCAAGACATCGGGCCAAAATTCAGGTCACCAAACTCCAAGGATGAAACAGAAAAATAGGTATGAATATAGGACCCTAAAAATGGTCCAGGTCTAGGGAGGCTGCGGTAGGAGACAGGCTAGAAGGGACACCTTTCATGGGAGGGTCTTTTAAATTATGGGGCTGAGGGGCAGGTTTTTTTTTGTTTGTTTTTTTTTTTTTAGATTTTATTTATTCACGAGAGACAGAGGCAGAGGCAGAGGCAGAGGAAGAAGCAGGCTCCATGCAGGGAGCCCCATGTGGGACTTGATCCTGGGTCTCCAGGATCACACCCTGGGCTGAAGGCAGATGCTCAACCCCTGAGCCACCCAGGCGTCCCTAGGGGCAGCTTTTTAGGCCATTCTCAAGGTAATTCCCCCCTGCAGTTTAAATTTAAAGGGGACATCCGCTTTGCCTGGGAGGGACGGAGGGAGGGCGAACTCTGGGCAGTGAGGAAACAAATAAGGCTGGTTCCTCACCGCTGGGGAGAAGGCTCACCACCACTCCCCAGGAGAGGCCGCAGTCCATAGTAAACAAGTTCCAGGGAATGAATCTGGTCGGATTCCAGGAAGCTCATCTTACTCCAAAAAAGGACCCCTCTGAGCCCTGTTTGGTGTCTGGGGATGGGGTGGGTGTTCCCACTGGAGGATCTGAGGAGTCGCCTGGAAATTCTAGGCAGAGATTAATGGAGGCCCGGGTGCAAGATGGGCCACAGCCAGAGAAATCCTGATATACAGCAGGATGCAGGATCTGGAGGGCAGCCCCAGGACGGGCTTCTAGGACCCCACAGATGGGGGAACTTGGGGGCAGCATCCCATCCCTCCCATAGGGCTAGGTTGCTTGGGGAAGGAAACTCTCCAGGAAACAGAGAACAAGGGGCCAAATACCTGTCCAGGATGGCCAGGAGGTTGGGGAGGGGGCCCAGTGAAAGGATGGAGCCGGCCACTCCCCTGGCAACAGCCAAACGCCAAGGTCTGTGCCCTCCAGGACCTCAAACATTTCCAAACTTTACCTGACAGCATGGGCAGCAGCCTTTGAAATCTTGTCAGTTAGGGCTGCAGCTAGTTACCAGGGAATTGAAAATCCCATTTTATAAACACCCAGCAGCGGTGCCAGGCAACCAGGACTAAGGCGGTCACGTCTTGGCCCCCTTTCTTTTTAACTTGCTGCTAACGTCCTTCAATTTTTAGATAAATTAGATGCATACACCTCCTCTCACTGGCACAGGAGATCCTGATCTCCCCATACGGTGGAGCCGTGAACAACCTTAAAATGCCACTGAACCTATTAATGAGTCAGCCCCCAAAGCCCTCTATCAATTACAGGTAAACTAAGTCCATGTCTGTTGACATGTGGAAGGTGGTATTCCCATGGACATCACTAAATCATGATAGCCAACTGACTCAGCTACGTGGGAGCATATTTGACAGTTGACTCACCCCTCAAAAAGTCTGTCATAAGGCCAGGAACCCCTCACGAGATACCAAGGGAAAGCCTGCAGAGCCTGTTATTCACTCAACCAACAGTGGCCAGGTTTGCTGAGTGCCAAGGATGCAGAAGGGGCCCGGCCTAACCCACAGGAGAGGATTGGCCTGTGACTGGGGCCCCAAGGACAGCTCTGTGCTATATCTGGGACAGTATCTCTGGTGCCTAACAGGAGGCCTAACACTTAGTAGATGCTCAGTAAAATATCAGAAACGAATAATACAATATGAGGCCTTTGATAATAAAGATTTGGGAAAACAAGAGGAAGTGGTTAGTTCTGCTGGGGAATTAGAGACAGCTTCGTAGAAGACGCCACAGATCAAGCTGGTTCTGGAAATGGAGGAAGCAGTGAGCAGGGAAGGGAGAAGAACAGAAAAGCAGTCCCCAGAGAGGACAGTGAACAAGAGGGTGATGTGGCAAGAGGTCAGGCAGGCAGGAAGGCAGGACCGGGCAGATCTTGAACTACAGGAAGATCCAGGCCCTGCAGACTCTGCGCTCTGTTCAGAATCTACAGTCCATGTGACAAATTCTTAGACTCTGGAATCAAGTGCCTCTTTAGAAACATTACTTTCCTTTTGTCAGAGAGTGCAACCATGCTGTTTCCTTTCTCACCTTGACTGCCTGAAAGTTCCTGAAGCTCTGGATCCCTTACACTTTTTGGAATCTCTTATTACCCCCATGCAGGACCTTTCCCCTAACAGATCCTGCATCAGTGCTCTGTTGTTGCTGTGCAATATAGCAATACAACAACAAACGTAGCATCTTGAAACAACACACGTTTATGAGCTTGCAGTTTCTCCCCAGAAGTCTGGGCAAGGCTTAACGGTCTTCTGCTGGACTTGGGTCAGGGCTGGGCCTCCTCTGAGGCCCGACTGGGGCAGGATCTGCTTGCAAGCTTGCATGGTGGTCATTGGCAAGATTCAGGTCCTTGCAGGTTGTGGGGCAAAGGGCTCAGTTTCTCGCCTGTTTCAGCTGGTACCTCAGTGTCCCACCCTCTCTACTGTCCACAACACAGCTGCTCGCTTCTTCAAAGCCAGTGAAGAGGAGGGATCAGAGAGAGATGGTCCTTGCAATGTCTTATTATGTAATCAGATGCACATGATCACAGCCACCCCCAGCACCTTTGCCTTATTCTATTGGTTAGAACAAGCCCCACCTCCACTTGGCAAGCTGGTTTTAGAA
Source organism: Vulpes lagopus (assembly GCF_018345385.1). Taxonomy (NCBI): domain Eukaryota; kingdom Metazoa; phylum Chordata; class Mammalia; order Carnivora; family Canidae; genus Vulpes; species Vulpes lagopus. The sequence goes on from NC_054831.1 coordinate 7,944,109, forward strand.
AGGCATGAAGACCAGGAGGAAGGATCATGGAACCACCTGGGTCTGCCCACTGCGGGTCCTCATCAGGTATTACCGGCTACTTGTTTTTTATTATTTTATTTTTTTAAATTTTTAAAAAAGATTTTTAATTACTTATTCATGAGAGACACAGAGAGAAAGAGAGAGGCAGAGACACAGGCAGAGGGAGAAGCAGGCTCCATGCAGGGAGCCCAATGTGGGACTCGATCCTCCAGGATCATGCCCTGGGCCGAAGGCAGGTGCTAAACCACCGAGCCACCCAGGGATCCCGTTTTTTATTCTTTTAAATATTTTATTTATTTATTCATGAGAGATGCAGAGGGAAAAGCAGGCTGTCTTTGGGGAGCCTGATGCAGGACTCGATCCCAGGACCCCAGGATCAGGACTTGAGCCGAAGGCAGACACACAACTGCTGTGCCACCTAGGTGCCTCAAACGACTAATTAAACTAGTCCTGTTAGCACTTTTAAGATATCACCATTACACAGACACACGTATTGTCTCCACAAGAAGGCAGTGGAGTAAGTTCTCTGCCTCCTATGAATGCTCTCCCTGCCTGCATAGCATCTGCTGCGATGCTGGGCAAAAAAATAAATATGAAATGAAATGTCATGGGCAGCCCGGGTGGCTCGGCGGTTTGGCACCGCCTTCAGCCAGGACCTGATCCTGGAGACCCAGGATCGAGTTCCGAGTCGGGCTCCCTGCATGGAGCCTGCTTCTTCCTCTGCCTGTGTCTCTGCCTCTCTCTCTCTCTGTGTCTCTCATGAATAAATAAAATCTTTTTTTTTTTTAATTTTTATTTATTTATGATAGTCACAGAGAGACAGAGAGAGAGGCAGAGACATAGGCAGAGGGAGAAACAGGCTCCATGCACCAGGAGCCTGATGTGGGATTCGATCCCGGGTCTCCAGGATCGCGCCCTGGGCCAAAGGCAAGCGCCAAACCACTGCGCCACCCAGGGATCCCATGAATAAATAAAATCTTAAAAAAAAAAAAAAGAAATGTCATAGTTCATTTGAAATATGAAATAGGATTTGTATTACTGCTAGTAGGACCTGGAGTTTTCTACCATCAAGGTAATTACCGGTTTGTCATAAATTTCTTGATTAACATATGTAATTTAAAAAAGCCATATAACAATTTTAACAACCACAAAGTGGGAACTAGGTCAGACATCACTATTATGAATGTGGCCCTTCCCTAGAAAAATGTCTCATAACCCACAACACCTGTGATTTTCCCTGACTTTGCGGATGAGCTACGTACATGGGTACTGTTTCCCGATTCTGCTACTGCAAAATTTGACCAGCACAGCATAAGAGCACGGGCTCTGAAACCAGGTGATCTGGGCTGGAGTCAAACTTCCACTTACTGTGTGACCTTGGAGAAGTCCCTTACCCTTCAATAACGGTAGCAAATGTTTAGTATTTGCAATGTGCCAGGCTCTCTATATATATTAAGCCCATAGAAATTCATTTAATCCCTATCACCACCCTGGGAAATAGACACAATCAGTATATTCTGATTTTAGAGATGAGAGAACTGAGAATAGTTAAGGCCTGGGATTAAGATTCTCAGCCTGGCCAAGAGCAGGGAGGGTGAAGGACAAATGGACAAGACAGCTGAGGGAAAAGGTAGAGCAAACGGAGTGCTAGTGCCAGCAGATTCTCCTACTAACCTGCTGCACCCACGGCCATCCCTGGCCAGATAGGACTGGTGAGAACTGTGGTTAGACAACGTAGGCCTTGTTATCTAAGACCTTGCACGGGACTTGCACCCCTTTGCAAGGTGTAGTGAGAAGGAAGAAGAAGCCAGGATGTCACCATTTGGGGAACTGGATTGTGTTCCTGCTTCCAGCCACCCTTTCAGGGCAGTCAGGTTCCCCCACGACCATTTAGGACACAAGCTAAGGCACCAGGGAAAGAAGAAAGGAGCGCACTCAAGGGCTGCAGGGACATCCCGCCTACCCCCAGCGAGAGCCCTGGGCCTCCTGGATCTGGACGTTCCATATCCCTCGGCCTCCTCCCACCTCTACCTCTTGATCTTTGGCCACGTGGGGCCGCCTCCGGTTGGGCCGCGGGGAGGGGCCAGCCAGGGCTTCCCAAACCCCCACGAGGCCAGGCAGCGCTTAACCCAGAACCCCTTCCTCCGCCCAGGCGGTCCCCTCGCCACCTTACCCCGGAGGCCACCCGGAGCGTCTGCCTCGCTCCGAGGCAAACACGGTTCCCTCCGCTCTTCCCGCCAGCACGGCCGAGTAACGGCCGAGGCTCCCCAGGCGCGCACGGCCCCCGCTGCGCAGAGACCACACTGAACGGGGCGCAGCTGCACAGGACGGGGCTGCGGGCACAGTGCCCGCGGCCGTGAGGATCCCGTGCCCGCCCTCACCCCCAGGACACCCCCCTTTCCGCCTCTCTCCCCTTCCTTCCTGAGGCTGGGGAGGGGGTTCGCGGCGCAGGGGAGCTCACTGCCGCGAGGGTGCCCGGCTTCCCGGGGGGCGGGGGCCGGGGCGGGGGCGGGGGCTGCGTCCCGGTCCGCGGGGCCCTGCGCGCGCCTCGGTTCTGCGCCCCTGCCCCGCGGGAGAAACGCGAGGCCCTTCCACAGCCGGAGGAGCGGCTCCGCGGACCCTGCCGCCATCTGACCTCGCCCCACAACGCGCACCGCCGGGAGGGCCACGGGGCGCCATCTGCGCTTCCCAAGAGAGGGGGCGCGCGGGCCGGGGGGTCAACTTAGCGCACAAATGTAGGGCTCGGGGGTCGCGGGACTTGGCTTTGGGGGCGGGGGGGCGGGGGACGGAGCGTTGCGGCCGGAGAGGGCTCGGCCTCCCGCTGGGGATCGCGGGGGTCCTGCCGAGGGCGCCGCTCCTCCACGCTCCAGTGGGGCCCTGGAAAAACCCCGGCGCGCGGCGGAGAGGCGGGCCAGCTCGTCAGGACGGCGGGAACAAAGGCGGCCCGCGGCCGGATGCAGTCATGGAAAAACCCAACGGGGCGCCGGGGCGGGGGCGGCCGGGGAGAGGCGGCGCGCGCCCCGCAGCCCTGCCACCCCCGCGGCCGGCCCGGGCGGGGCTGCTCTCGGCCCCCGCCCCGGAGCGCTCCCGGCCGGCGGAGCGCGGAGGCCCGGCAAAACCGAGACCGCTGGACCGGGAGGGGAGGCCCGTGCCTGGGGCCGGAGAACCCGGGGCCCCCACGCTCCGGATGCTTTGGCCGCGAGGCGAGGGCAGGGTGGCCCGGGCTGGTACCCGCCTGGCACACGCAGCGCTGCACACGCCACCTGGCAGCTGCGGCAGCCGGGGCGGCCGGCCCGTAGGGGGCGCACGCACCCCCGCGCGCCGGCCCGGACGCGTGTTCGGCGGCGCGCACGCTCCTCCTGCACACACAGGATCACTTACACGCACGTGCGCTCTGACACGCGAGCTGCCCCTCGCTCCCGGGGCAGAGCGAGGGAAAGGGTCCGAGCGAGAGGGGCCCGAGTGGATGTTGGTTAGGGCGCCCCCGGGGTGGAGCTGGAGCAGCTCAAGCCGGGGGCGGGGCCTGAGCAGAAGCGGCCGTTGGGCTCCCACCCCCGCCCCGCGCTGCAGGTGTGGGACTGGGCCACCTGGGCCGACGGCGTGCCCAGGTTCCGCCCGGGGCTGGAGTTTCCCGCCGGCGCGGGGTGCTTCCCTGCCCTGGTCTCCTGAACCTGCCTGCAGACTGGGAGGCAGCACGGTGGGGTGGGGGGGTTATGCATTAAAGGAAAGTGTTGGCTCGAGTTGGACCTAGTGACTCCTGAGGCCTTTTCCAGCTCTGACTTGTTATGAAGAAGGAACTGGACCCAGAGGCCATAAAAGGAGTTGGTGGGAGCCGAGAAGAAAGTCGTTGGCCCCAACCACAGCTCTTCTCGGCTCAAATGTCCCCTTGTTTATTTGCGCTGCTCCTTGCCGCGGGGTGCCAGGGGGCCAAGCCGAATCTGTAGGGTCTCTGGGGGTGGGGAAGGGTTGTCGAATTTGAGGCTAGGATCAGAGGATACCCCAGAATCTGTCAGAACGGGAGGCTGCTGTGTTGGGGGCACGTAGGGATCCCTGACGGCCAGAGAGCAATGAAACGGGAGACCATGACTTCAGAAGTTTCGAGAAGGGGCCATTTTTCTGAGCTGGCTGTTGGAATTGTTGCTGGCACACAGCAGGGGATGCGGTAGAGAGGTTATGGCCACCACTCAATACAGGATCGACGGAAGCAGGGACACCAGCCACGTGACAGGGCCGGAGGAGCTGGCATCTACTCGTGGTCCCTTTGGGAATTGAGGTTGGATTCAGATGACCCAGCTCTGCCTCTCCCTAGCCTCCCGATTTGGGGGAATCTCATCCAGCATCTTTGGCCCTCAGCTCCCTCATCTGTAAAATGGGAACAAGAGCTCCTGCAGCAGAGTGTCGTGGGGGTTGAAAGTGTGTATAAACAACGTGCATGGGACGCCTGGGTGGCTCAGCGGTTGAGTGTCTGGCTTCGGCTCAGGGCATGATCCTGGGTCCAGGGATCGAGTCCCGCATCAGGCTCCCTGCACGGAGCCTGCTTCTCCGTCTGCCTGTCTCTGCCTCTCTCTCTGTGTCTCTCGTGAATAAATAAAATCTTAAAAAAAAAAAAAAAAGAAAGGACAACGTGTATAAGTCCCCCTTCCATCTTGCCTTCCCTCCTTTTCCACTTCTCAAAGCCCCTGGTGCTTGCTCGCTAAGACGCCTTCCAAGTCCTAGTTTCTGGTGAGCAGGTGGGGTCGGGTGGGACGAAGGCTGGGGAGCAGCGCCCTCTAGTGGCCGATACCAGGAGGTCCAGTCAGTGCCTGAAGACACGCCCAGCCTAACCGGGTTAGTGCCTCAGGGTACCTGGGAAGTTAGAGCCTCCCCGAGGGCTGATGGGGGGGGGCTCGTACTCAGCGAGGCCTTCCTTTCGGATTCCCGACAGCGGTCTCTCCTCTGGCCCCTGGCGGCCCAGCTTCTGCAGCTTTCACTGGCTTCTCTCCCTTCTGCCCGGAGGAGTCTACGCACTTAGCATTCATACTCGGTTTTATAGCCCGCAAAAAACACTTTGACACACATTACTTGTCCCTGAGGTGTGCTGGCCCTGGGTGGTGAAGGCGCTAGATGGACAGAGGATCGTGGTTTAGAGGGTGGCTCCGGCGCGGGGGACTGCTTGGGATCATGCCTCTTCCGTCCAGCTCCGTAACCAGGGCGACGTTCAAAACATTGAATAATCAGTAGGGCAGGCAGCGACCAATCAGAACAGGCCCTGTGTGGACGCCAGGTACCGCCAAATGCGTGTGTACCTGCTGAAGATTCTGGAATAACCCCAGCCTCACGGGGCCTCGATTTCTTCATCTGCAGTATTGGCAGGGAGGTTGTAACAGTGCGGCCGTGAAGACAGAATTAGTTAACTCATGGAAACGATTGAGAAACCAGTGTCTGACACATAGAAAGCACCAGATATTAGCTTTATTACTGGTCTGAGCTCTTCTCAGACTCAGTGACTCAGGGTGGCTGGCACTTTTAAGGGAGACTCCTCAAGTGAGCCCACTCTGTGCACCCGCGTTCACCTCCCGGCTCACCTCCGGGCTCACCTCCCGCCTTCCCCACCTCCTTGTCTGGCCCTCCAGTTATTCTACTCTCTAGAATGGCTTCACAAACTTTACTGTGCATCCGAATTTCTGGAGGATCTTACTAAACCGCAAACTGATTCAGGAGGTCTGGGTGGGGCCTGGGATTCTAACTTTCCTATAAGCTCCCAGGTGGTGCTGATGCTGGACCGAGAGGCAAGACTCCAGAAGATCCTTGCAGATACAAAAGTGTCAGCTAGTTGACTTGTAAATACTTACTGAGCACCTACTCGATGCAAGGCGGTATGGGGATCCAAACAAGTCCGAGGACTGGCCTCCACCCTCAAGCAGCAAAGAGGCTATTGCACAAACACCAGGTAGGAGCAATCAAGCCTGAAGGGCAAACATGCGCCAAACAGCAGGTGGTACGTGCAGTGAATCCCTTCTCTGCCCAGTAGCCAGAGTGAGGCTTTAAACAGGTAATTGCCATAATTGCCCTGCTTAAAACCACCCAATGAATTCTTCTGGATTTTTCTGGATTCTTCTTCCAGGCCCTACCTCTTCTGGCCCTGCCTCTGGCCTCATCTCTCAGCACTCACTTTATTCTAAACTCACCATTTGTTCCTGTGAACCCAACATCCCAACTTCCTGAGAGCCTTTGAACTTGCTTGGGTTGATGATGCTTGTCCTTCAAACTGGTGAGTGCCTGGCCTCTTATTGCCGCCTCAGAGAGACCTTCCTCTGTCCCCAGAGGAAGTTTGATCTAAAGTAACTGCCTCCAGGGCACCTGGGTGGCTCAGTGGTTGAGCCTCTGCCTTTGACTCACTCAGTATGTGATCCTGGGATCTTGGGATCGAGTCTCACATCAGGCTCCCTGCAGGGAGCCTGCTTCTCCCTCTGCCTGTGTTTTTGCCTCTCTCTCCATGTAGCTCATAAATAAATAAACAAAATCTTTTTTAAAATTTATTTTTATTATTTTTAAAAGATTTTCTTTATTTATTCATGAGTGACAGAGAGAGAGAGAGAGAGAGAGAGAGAGAGAGAGACAGGCAGAGGGAGAAGCAGGCTCCACGCAGGGACTCGATCCCGGGTCTCCAGGATCACACCCTGGGCTGCAGGTGGCACTAAACCGCTGAGCCACCCAGGGTGCCCCCCAAATAAATAAAATCTTAAAAAAATAGTCTGTCCCCAGATCAGATATTCTCTATTGTATAATTCTGATGTTGTTTAATAGAACTTCTAAGTTGGAAGTTATCGCATTGTATTTTTGGTTGCTTTATGTCTGCTCCGTGAAGGCAGAGGTGTTTGCCTGCCTTATTCTGCTTTACCCCCAGGCTTAGAACAGCATCTGGTGCATAGTAGGTCTTCAGTGAAGATCTGTTGAGTGAAGAACAACTGGTCTAGGGCAATTAAAAAGGTGGGAGGGGCCCATAGATGCCTCAGGTGGGTAAGAGACTTCATAGGCTAGTGTACAGGAAGTCTAGCAGGGAGCTGTCCTGGGGTCACCTCCGTGGAAGGGTCGGGGAGGTGGCAGGAGCAGAAAGAAGGAGAAGTGGGGCTGCAGACCCACCTGACCCTTGAGGAGATCCCAGGCAGGGGAGGTCTTTTACCATTGTCCCCATTGATCCTAGAGTGAAGATGAACCCAATGGGCTGAGGCAGAGATTCCTTCCCCTGATTCCCCCAGGGCGAAGTGAGATGTACCATGGGTGTGACAAAGACCTTAAGAGGCTGTAAACACGCCCTTGACTTTTGTTCTTCTATATTGTTTTAATGTTGATTAGTGCCAAACCCTCATCAATCAGCTGCTACATTTCACATTTCACCATCTTACAGAGATGCCTCATATATTTTTTCAAGAGCAAGTGTTCTTCAGCTGAAAATAGAGAACCAAACATCTGGCATTTGCATAAATGAACATTTCTGGAAGTAGTCTATGATTTGGTCCTTTGATGGGAAGGTATTGGACATATTCTCTCCATGTGATATCTGCTGGGCCTGAGGACCCCTAGCTCAGTTTATGATAAATGGGTGGTTAAGAAAGTGCCCCCCAAAGTGGTTGGCCACAGCATGGGGAGAAGCTAACAGATGGACCCTGACAGAGGGAACACGTGGACTCTGCAGGAAGACGCCTTGCTGGGTGTCTAGGGCTTGCCAGTCGGGTGGGGCAGGTTTGGGAGTGTACAACCCATGCAGTCACTCAAGGCCCCAGAGCTTGGTTCAATGCTCTATTGTCACCATCTTGACATTCTTTTTTTTTTTTTTTTAAAGTTTATTTATTTAGGGGCGCCTGGGTGGCTCAGTCAGTGAAGCATCTGCCTTCTGCTCAGGTCATGATCCCAGGGTCCTGAGATCCAACCCCTCATCAGGCTTCCTGCTTAGCGGGGAGCCTGCTTCTCCCTCTCTCTCTGTCTGCCACTCCCCCTACTTGTGTTCTCTTCCTCTCTCTGTCAAATAAATAAATTTTTAAGTACTGTCTACACCCAACATGGGGCTAGAACTCCTGACCCTGAGATCAAGAGTTGCATGCTAAAAAAAAAAAAAAAAAAAAAAAAAGAGTTGCATGCTTTTCCAACTGAGTCAGCTAGATGCCCCCCACCCCTATCTTGACATTAATACTTTTTGAACAAGGGACCTTGCATTTTCATTTTGCCCTAGGCCCCACAAATTATGTAGCTGGTTCTGAGCACCAGCTCTGGTTCCTAGGCCCAGGGCCCGTTCCCAAGGAATCCTCTGGGGGAGTCTGGCGAATCTGGGTAGGAGGTGCGCCTGGGTGCATCCTAGAACAGGTCCTGTCTGTGAAACTAGGATCATGGAGCCTGCTTCACCCAGAGGAGAGGAGAGGACGAGGGCTTCAGGCTTTTCTCAAGTGAGGATCAGGCTGTGGAAATTCACTGCCTGGGAAAGACAGTCCAGAGGCTGCTCTCTCAGAGACACCGGATGCTTCTGGTCCTCAGAGCCCCTGGTCGGCAGTCAGACTGTTGACAAGAGATGTGAAGGTTTATAGGGATGGGGCAGATGCCTCCCTTGGGTGGGACAGGCGAGCGGCCGGGGCTCTTGGGCAAACAGCAGTCTGGACATTGATGCATTCCAGTTCTCTGAGACCTGGACCCAGATATCCAGGTCCCTGGATCCAGCCTGGTCTGGCCCATTGTGCCAGGGGAGGTGGTGGTGGCTCCCTGGAGACAGACTGCGGGAGGCTTGATGTTATCCTCTTGTACCAGGTGCCATTAGTGGGAAGGGCCTGAGAGGCCTGGCTAGCCTGCATTGCCTAAGTCTTGAGAGCCCGTTACAGCCCCCTGTGGCCCTAGGGGCCCTCCTGGCAACCTGAGGCCAGCTCTCAGGCCCACATTTGGGTCACTGCTTTGTTTTTGATGGTCTTTCTGCTCCTGCTGTCTTGTTCCTCACCTTCTTCCACTCCAGATTTGAACCTTATCCTCTCCCCTCTATGGCTGATGTCACCTGCCTCAGTTTCCGCACATACGCGTCACTTTCACCGCCTTGCAGTTCGTCCTTAGTCGGCAGGACTGGGGCCTGTTTCCTACATTGTCCCTCGGTCATTTTTGAACAAGGGGACCTCTCATTTCTGCATCGTGCTCCCCGCCCCTCAGATTATGGAGCCCATCTGCTGATGCGCTCTCCAGGGCACGGAGGACAGGTAGGGAGGCGCTGGAGATCGGAGCGCCCGGGAGTGCTGTGCTGAGCGCCTACTGTGTGCAGCGGGGGGGGGGGGGGGGGGGGCGCTGCACACAGAAGCCCCTTTCTTCCTCCAGTTCACCCAGGAGGGCGTTCATAAGTAGGACAAAGCCCGCCGGTGCAGGGCCTCCCCCTCGGGCGTGGGGAGAGAGCCGGGGCGGCCGGGAGCGGAGGAGGGGCGCCCTCCCGTGGGCGCAGACGCCGCCCCGCCCGGGTCGCCGGCCTCCGGAGCTGAAAGGGCCTCTGTGTTCCGTCCCCCGCCTGCCCGCGGGCCAGCGGCGCATTTCCTCGGCTGCGCCAGACCCCGGAGGCTCCGCAGCCCCTCTGGGGACAGACACAAATAGTTCCCGGCCCAGCTGCCCGGCCAGTTACCTTGGGAACCAAACTCAATCGCCTGACGTCACCGGCCGTTGCGTAGCAACCGGGCCCGGCTCCCCCTCCCGCGGCCCCCGCCCGGCGCGGAGGTCTCGGTCGCCGGGGACACGGCGGGGCGGGGCGGGGCGGGGCGGGGCTCGCGGTCCTCGCGGTCCTCGCCGCCCCCCGCCCGCCCGGCCGCGCCCTCGGGCCGGCCCCGAGCTGGGCCCCCCGCGGCGGAGGGGGGCGAAGGGGGCCCGCCCCGGCGCCCCCCGCGCGGCCCGGGGACCCTCGGCAGCCGCGCTTCTCCCCCAGAGGGAGGCCTTGGTGCGCCCCCGGCTCTGCCCCAGTTTTCGGGCCAGCGGCGTCTCTGAGGCCGCGCGACCTGGGCGCCTGCTCTGGCCCCGGGCAGCAGGTGGCAGGACCGGGCGGTTTCCCTCCCCGCCCCTCCGGTCGCCCAGGAAATCTGTCGCTTGGCCACCTGCCCGGGGGGTGGGGGGGGACACCGGCCCGGCTCGCGCCACTCGGCTCTGTCCGGGGCTCGTCCCTGGCTCGTCCCGGGTTCGCTCCTCCGGACCCTGGCGTCCGCGCCGTGACACCCGCCTCCTGGCCCCGGCTGCGGTCCGACCAGGCCACCCCTGGGTGAGGGCCGGGGGGGCCCACCTGGGCGCCTCGCTTGAGTTTCTGGCCTGGGCCTTGTTCTTAGGCTGCTCTGTCTCCCTCCCATCTCTGTTCCACTCCGTAGCCGGGCATTACGCGCTGAATCCCAAAGCCCAGGACCATCCAGGGGCCAGCGATTATGATCTGTCCCTGACTTAGGGACAGGTGAGGCTGGGTAGGGAGAGATGGATAGGGGGCTACCGGATGAGGCTCAGGGAATCCCCCAAATGCTGAGGGGACCAGAGATAAGGGAACAAAGCCAGGTCACCCTGCCCTAGCTGTATTGGGGAGGACGTGTCTTTTATTTTTTTATTTTTTATGACAGTCACCTGTGACCAACAAAGACTAATCAGACCCTAAAAAGAAGGAAGCCATTAAGGATGTTATCACCAGTCCTTCCTCAAACCGAGACGTCACAAGAATGCTAAGGCCACCAGCTCCCTGGTCAGTTCTAAATAAAACACTGTCAGTGGAGGCCCTGGCAACCCTTTCCGGAGCCCGCTCACTCCTGAGAACTTCTTCTTCTGTATCCTTCCTTAATAAACTTCTGTCGCTTTACTCATTCCCCTTTGTCCTCGAGATTCATTCTTTGGCTCTGTGAGACAAGAACCTCTCTCTCCCGCCTCACCACCATGCCCTCCCCTCATCTGCCTCAACTTACCCATCTTTGGCCAGGGGTCCTCCTCCTGCTAACTTCCTCTCCTTGCTAGAGGACCTTGCTTATCTTGTTCAGTTTCAGTATGGTGGAGGCCTTCTGTGGGAGGTGTTTTTCCTCACCAGAAACTGTATTTTGACAAGTACTAATAAAATGCAGGTGGTCAGAGGCAAAACCAGGTGTTTTAAGTGAATCCTATTTCCTCATTGGTTGATATTTAAAATTCAGAGTTGCAAAGGAGCATTTTTTTAAAATTTTTATTTATTTATGTATTATAGTCACAGAGAGAGAGAGAGGCAGAGACACAGGCAGAGGGAGAAGCAGGCTCCATGCACTGGGAGCCCGATGTGGGATTCGATCCCGGGTCTCCAGGATCGCGCCCTGGGCCAAAGGCAGGCGCTAAACCGCTGCGCCACCCAGGGATCCCACAAAGGAGCATTTTTTAATTCATGGAGTTGGAGTACAGTTGAGAATGCCTCAGATCTTTCTGAAGCATGTGGTCAAAGGAAACTTCTGGGAAAGGTAGTTTTTATTTGAAGACCCCCATTCAGTTGCAGGGGTGGGTGGAGAGGTTGGAGCAGTACCACCTACAGTGGGGACAAAGGAAAGCCAAGAGGGGACAGACAGGCTTCCTTAACTCCTTCTCCTCTCTGGGAGGGACACAGCTCAGAGTGCCAAAGCAGGGAGTCTGCTTCTCCCTCTGTCTCTGTCCCTTGTTTGTGCTCTCTCTCTCTCTCTCAAATAAACAAACAAACAAAATCTTAAATATATATATATATATATTTGGTCTCTGCCTCACCCCTGCCTACTTCCTGGCACAGAATTTCTAAAGCTCTTGGAATTCCCTAAGCAGTGAGAAGGATGTGAGGAGCATATTTTGTTATTCATACTATGCCCCTTTCAAAGATACCTGAGTTTATGCAAATTGACTCTTGGAGATGGGGGGGCTGGTCACCAAGGAGCCAATCCTGGAATTAGAGAGGTAAAACCCTCAGCACCCCCTCTCCCATCTCTGGGAAGAAAAGAGGGGCTGGGGATTGGGCCAATGATTTAATCGGCTGTGCCTATATAATGGAATTTCTTTCTTTTTTTTTTTTTTTAGAGATTTTATTTATTCATGAGAGACACAGAGACACAGGCAGAGGGAGAAGCAGGCTCCCTGCAGGGAGCCCCACTGGCGACTCGATCCCAGGTCTCCAGGATCACGCCCTGGGCTGAAGGCGGCGCTAAACCACTGAGCCACCAGGGCTGCCTTGTATAATGGAATTTCCATAAAAACCTTAAACAGGAGAGTTTGAAGAGTTTCTGTGTTGGTGAAGGCTCCCACGAGTGGGATGGCGGTACACCGCAACTCCTGGCGGACAGAAACTCCTGTGCAGGAGACCCTTCTGGACCTTGCCCTGTGTACCTCTTCATCCGGTTGTTCACTTGTATCGTCTATGATATCCTTTATAATAAACCAGGGATAGTGTTTTCCTGAGTTCTGCGAGTTATTGTAGCCCATCATCCAACCAGAGGAGGGAGTCGTGGGAATCCCCGACTTGGTAGCCAGGTCAGAGAGAAGAGCGGGTACCTGGGGACCGGCTACTTGCAAGTGGCACCTGAAGTGGGGCAATCTGGTGGGACTCACCCCTTAACCTGTAGGGTTTGTGTTAGCCCAAATGACCGCCAGAACTGAATAGTAGGACACCCAGGTGGGGGTCTGCAGAGAATTGGAGAACTGCTTCGTGTGGAAAACCCACACATTTGGTGTCAGAGGTGGTGTGGGTAGAGAAAATTTTCCTTGAACCCCCCTTTCTCTCACGAGGGCCTCCCAAATCTCCAAGCCAACGTCCCCGCGACGGGGCCTCGGCCTTCTCTCCAGCAGAGGGCGCACCCTCCACTCTTAGGGGCCGGACGCTCAAGATCCTGGCAGCCTCGGAACTGGGGCTTCCTTTTAGCCCGGAGAGCATCCAGCCTTCCATTTAAATATGTAAATATGTGTACTTAAGACCTTAGTTTACTTTTACACTTTGTTACATCCCCCTGGGGGGACTGCCCTTAGCTGTGGTCACTTTCTTTTGGAGACGCTCTTTCCTGGAGAGAATCCGGGCCTTGTCCAGACAAACCTATAAACTTGACCACAATCACATGGTGACTTTAACCAATTAGCCAAGTGGCTGTAGACGAAACAATAACATTGTTTCGTAAGGACAAAACAAATAAGAACACTGACAAACATTTAGCCTTTTTTTTTTCTTTTTACCATTCTCAAGATGGCATCAAATTTCTAGCTTTTCTCACAACAAAGGTTCTTTTTAAAAACATCTTTGAGGGGGCGCCTGCATAGCTCACTTGGTTGAGCATCTGCCTTGTGCTTAGGCCATGATCCCAGGATCCTGGGACTGAGTCCCACATGGAGGTCTCTGCTTAGCGGGTGTGTGTGTGTGGGGGTACTTGCTTCTTCCTCCCTCTGCTTGTACTCTGTCAAATAAAATCTTCAAAAAAAAAAACCAAACAAACAAAAAACAAGCATCTTTGGGGATGACTGGCTGGCTCAGTCAGCTCAGCGTCTACCTTCTGCCCAGGTCATGATCCCAAGATCCTGGGATCTAGCCCCGCATCAAACCCCACATGAAGCTCCACATCAGGCTCCCTGCTTAGTGGGGAGCCTGCTTCTCCCTCTCCCTCTGCTGCTCCCCCTGCTGGTGCTTTCTCACTCTGTCATAGAAATAAAATCTTTATTTTATTTTTTAAAAAATATTTTATTTATTTATTCATGAGAGACGCAGAGAGAAAGAGAGAGAGGCAGAGACACAGGCAGAGGGAGAAGCGGGCTCCATGCAGGGAGCCCGATGCGGGACCCAATCCAGGGTCTCCAGGATCACTCCCTGGGCTGAAGGCGGCGCTAAACCACTGAGCCACCAGGGCTACCCAATAAATAAAATCTTTAAAAAAAAAGTCTTTGAACTTTTGCCACAGTTTTATTTTATTTTATTTTTTTTGCCACAGTTTTAATTTGCAGGTCCCCTTCACGCCCCCCACCCCCACCCCACGCATCTTAGATGGGAACAAAACTGGTCACAAATTGGGTTGTCTGGAACGCAGGATCTGAGAGCCAGCAGGTGGAGGGGAGTGGAGTCTGCAGTGCGAACCCCAGGTTTCCCGCCCCCCCCCCCCCCCCCCCCCCCGCTCCGGCCCCAGCCAGCCCCACGGGCACTCCAGAGCTGGAGTTGGACGGTCATACCGTAGACTCTGGCCCAGACTTGGCCACGATGGGGGGGGCAGCTCTCTGAAGGAGCTGGCACTGAAGGCTGACCCTTGACTGCGCCCCCAGCAGCAGGGGGAACAGGTCCTTAATTGAAGGGGATGGATGACCCACCACAGTGTCCACTGTGCCACAGGGAGAGGCCACAGTGTCCCTTCTGCCGTGGGCCAGGACTAATCTGCGCCCTTCCCTTCGCCAACCTCCAGTTCCTGTGGGGCTTGGAAGTCACGATGTTGGGCCCGTACCCCTGGATCTCAGCCCGGCCTAAAAGTCTCTGCGCAGAACCTCTGCTTGCAGGCCGATCTCTCAGTGGCAGACAAACACCCAAAAGGGTGGGTGTTGATCCTGGAGAAGCGCTGGTGGTTGTCAGGTGTGAGCTCTGGCATGTAAAGGAGAAAGGGTGGGCCCTTCGGCTCAGGGTCATGACCATGACCCCATGGGGCTCCCTCAGAGCCTGCTTCTCTCTCTCCCTCTCCCTTTGTCCCTCCCCGTGCTGCTCCTGCTTTGTCTCCCTCTGTCTCAAATAAATAAAACCTTAAAAATAAATAAATGGGAAAGAGTGAGGGGGTTCCAGTTCCGTGGGGGTGAATTAATGACTTTGTCAAAGCTTCAGTTCTCAACACCAGAGAGTTCCCTCCATTCAGCCGCCCGGTTATTCGTTCTTTTTGTTTTTTTTTTAATTTTTAAAAAAGGTTTTATTTCTTTATTCATGAGAAACACACACACACACACACACACACACACAGAGAGAGAGAGAGAGAGAGAGAGAGAGAGAAAAGCAGAGACACAGGCAGAGGGAGAAGCAGGCTCCATGTAGGGAGCCTTATGTGGGACTCGATCCCAGGACTCCAGGATCATGCCAAAGGCAGACGCTCAACCGCTGAGCCACCCAGGCATCCTCCACCCCATTATTCTGACCACTGCTCCTCCTTTCTCCCCCTTCCATGCCACCTTCCGTTCCCACTACCTGCCTCTCCCCAGTAATGCTTCCCTTGTTCCATATTTGGCCACCCAGAGGCCCGCATGGGCTTAGGCTGGATCACGCCCCTGCTCTGCTCCTGAGTCTCGGGAACCGTTTCCCTCTTGCCTGGGGAACCAGGCCTTTCCCCCAAGTTCCTGCCTGGGCCCTTTCCTTTCTGGCTCTGGCCTTCTGATCCAGAGCTGGGGTGCTCCCACTTCTGTCCATGTCTCACCCTCAGCTCCCAGTGTGCACTTCTGGCCTTCTCTCTGGGTGCACTAGTACCTGGATGCCTGGGTGGGTCCCACCTTCAGAGAAGATGTGCTGCCAGGAGGATTTGCAACATGACTGTTTATTGGGCAGTAAAGAGGAAGGCCGGAGCAAGCAGGGAAAGTCAGTCCTTGGCAATGAATGGTTCCATAGAAGCCTCTGTAGTTAGAATCACAATGATTGCAAACACACACAGCACTCAACTGCGTGCCAGGCACTGTGCTGTGAACTTGACGCATTAACTCATGTGGCCCTCAGGGCTGCCCGATGCCGTAGGTACTGTTATTATTGACATTTTAGGGATAAGGAAACTGAGGCACAGGGAGATTAAGGTAACACAGTTCATAGGAGGTAGGACAGGATTGGAGGCAGCAGGGCCCCCAAGGGCACACTCTTACAACTCTTCAACATGCAAAATGGTGTTGGGCTAGCAGCCCTTGTGGAGGGGGAGCCCTCACTGCCGGGCTGACCCTGGTGCCCCCCCTTCCCCTAGGTGGGTGTGAGCCTCAGTGATTGGTGCAGGAGGGAGCACGGGGCCCAAACCCATCACAGCTGGTAAGAACAAGGCTTCTGTCTTTCCAGGAAGGTGGCTCAGCCGCCAGGAAAGTAGCCTGCTGGGGCTGGGGAGGGCGGGGCAGGGGGCAAAGTTGCAGAGATGGATCCCTGAGGACAGGGCCCAGCCTGGGTCCAGCAGCTCCCACCTGGTCTTGGTGCTTTTCGGCTATTCCCAGCAGCTGATCTGGCTTGAGTTTGGTTTCTGTCCCTTCCAATCTTTCCTTCACCTTGGCAGTCTCTCTCTGCCAGACAGTGGCACTTACCTGGTTCAGAAATTGTGGAAAGCATTTGGGGTCTACCCTGGCAGTCTGGTCACCTGTTCTCGGCTCTGGGTTCAGCTCAGGTTGAGCTGCCCACCACTCTCCCACACCTGCCTCAGCTTGTGTTCCCGTCCCCTCTGTCGGGGAACACCACCGCTCCTCTCTTTTCAGATCTGACTCAGTTGCTCCTCTGGAAGACCCTGATTACTAGGATCTGAATTGATGATCTTCCTCCCCTGAAGTTTTCGCTTTCACTATGAAGACAGTTCATGTCTCACCTACTGGAAATAGCAGCTTCTGGAGAAGAGGGGGTAGACACACCTGGTCTGTCTTTGCATCCGCTTGGGGCCTGGTATTGCACTTCCTCGAGGGAGCCATCAGCAGGGTAGGGGTGGCAAAGGCGCGCCTCTGGGTGCTGGCCAGGTGACATCAATCACCCCGCAGGCCAGGTAGGTCTCTCTAAAGAGGGCAGCTGGGCTGCTGGTTGCTTTGAAAAAATAAGGCCTCTAGGTTTTTTTAAGAGAAGCAGGAATCTATTTTTTTATTCTGTCACTTTATGTTAAAATATCCTGCCTTTTAAGTGTTAGAAATTAACACAAGATTTGAGAAACACCGTATGGGACAGGCAAATACATCGATGAGCCGGTTTCAGCCCAGGGCTCCCACTTGGAGACGGTGGAATGAACTAAACCACAGCCAGGGCTGAGGCAGGGAAGGGTGCAGGGTGCGACCGGCACAGGCACCAGGGGCGAGAGTGGGGTTGATGTGCCACCGGAGCTCCGCTCACCAAGTCACCTGCCTCGTGTGGCACGGTATGCAGACAGAGGGTGGGCTGGTGGCTTTCCAACAACAGGTGCTCCCTTTCCAACAGAGACATTTATAAAGAAGCCTGGGTCTATGGTGACCAGCTTGTCCTAGTTTGCCTGGGATTTTCCTGGTTTTAAAATCTGAAAGTCCCACGTCCCAGGAACCCTTCACATCCCAGGCAAACAGGGATGGTTGGTCCCCCTACCTAGACCCCTTTTCCTGCCGTGTCCCCAGTCTACTGAGGATAGTAACAGCATGTGTAATGTGTGAGCACATTAAGTGCCAGACACCATGTGTTAGGCCCTGCAATGTTTTCCTTACGTCTCGTAAACATCCTCATGGTATGGATTCCTTATCTATCCTACTGGGGAGAACCGGAGATTCAGAGGGTGAAGTGGCTTGCCCAAGACCAGTAACAGCATGAGGGTGTGAACCCACACTGGTCTGGCTCTGACCTCTCAATCCCACTTAGAGAGGTCCAGCAGGTCCCCCCCAACAGCCCCTGATGCCGGTAGGGCACCCCCCAGCCTGCTAGGCCAGCAGGCCCTGGGGAAGGGTCAGGCCTTACTTCCTCAGGAACATATTTACGTGGTTGGAGGTCTAGCCAGAGTCAATGTCTGCAAGTCTGAGACCCCTACACCTGGCCCTCCAGTCCTGCCAGTCTATTCTGTTTCTGGACTTCAATCTCCAGCCCCCCAATGGGACAACCCGAGAAGCCCTCGGGGGACACCTTTCCATGCTTAGAAAATAAACGCTCTCCAGTGCTTTATTGCCTGATCTGGGGAGAGCCGGCCAGTGCAGGGGCGGGCAGGGGAGCAGGCATGTGGGGCCCTGGCCTCTCAGAGGCTGCCAAGCCGGTCCTCCAGGGCTCCCTTACTGGGGTCTAGCCGGAGTTTGGGCTGGCATGGGCCTGGTGGGGAGCGAGGTGGCTGGTCAGGTAGCGCACGGCCAAGCGGACGCCCTCTAGGGTCCTCTGTTCCACCCTCTCCAGCAGGTGGGTGACAGAGCGCAGGGCCAGGCTGGTCCCCGCCATCAGCCCAGAGGAGAAGGTGCTCCCCAGGATACTAGAGACGGAGCGCAGGCTGGGCCCCGGGCTGTGCAGCAGGTCTGTCACCGAGCTGTGGCCGGAGGCCAGCAGGGCCGAGGCCATGCCCACGGTGGTCTCAGACCACACGAGGACGTCTGCCAGGGAGCTGATGGACCCCTCGCCTCCACCCAGCAGGCTGGTCATGGAGCGCATATAGCTGTCCTCCTCGTTGGCCATGCAAAGGCTGGAGTCGAGGGACCTCCCCCCCAGGGCCACCTCTTGGGGGCCGGGCGAGGGCGGGCCACTGCCTCCTGGGGCCACTGAAGGCCTCCTCAGGTCTCTGGAGCGCTCCCCCAAATCCCCTTCGGTCACTCCCTGGGACTCAGCTCCTGGCAAAGCTTCGGTGTCAAGGCTCACGGGCTCCAGATGCTCAGGATCCGCTTCCGTAGACTCGGTGGCGCTGGTGTCCTGACCGCGCGGCTGACTAGCCGTGTCTGCAGTGCTCCCCATCGGCTGGGCATCCACGGTTCTGGAGGGCTGCACCTCAGCGCTTGGGGTGGTTGGGGCTGATTCCTGTTCTCTGTCCGGGATGCCTGCCGATTGTGGGGTCTCTTCTCCCGCCAGGGAGTCACGTTGGGAGGTCTGAAGGCCCTGAATCATCCTGGAATCTTGCCCCTGTCCATCCCATGCTGGGTCCTGGGGGCTTGTGGACATTTGTAGAGTGTTTGAGGCCTCTCTGGGCTCCTGGCTGTGCCCTTCAGCCACTGCATAGCTGTCCTGGTCCCCAGATGCTGATGTGGGTTTGGAGGTCACCGACTCGACAGAGGCCTGATCTACATCCTGCTGTTCAGGTGATGCTACGGCATCATTAGCCGCTGGTCCCACCTGATTTTGGAACCCCGCTCCTGGACCATCCGGGGATCTGCTGTTGCCGTCTGTGGGGATGCTGGCAGCTCTGGCCTCTCTCGAGGGCGTGGTGGTCATCTAGGTCCTCTGTCACTTGCGCTGGTTGCAGGAGTGGCCACAGCCCTGCCGGGCCAAGTTGTTCAGGTGGTGATGTCACAGGGGGCTGTAGGCAGCTGGCGATGTCATAGCTACTTGCGCAGCAAGGGTCCTGAGCCTCTGGAGTGGCTGTCCTAGTGGGCTGAGTCCGCAGGACAATCTATAGCTGAGTTTGCAGGTACATCATGAAAGAGAGGCAAGTTTTTTTTTAAAGATTATTTATTTATTTATTTATTTATTTATTTATTTATTTATTTATTCATGAGAGACAGAGAGAGGCAGAGACATGGGCAGAGGGAGAAATAGGCTCCCTATGGGGAACCTGACGTGGGAGTCAATCCCGGAATCCCGGGATCTGGACCTGAACCAAAGGCAGACGCTCAACTGCTCAGCCACCCAGGCATCCCAAGAGAGGCAAATGTTTTGGGAGAAAAGTGGATATATATAGGTACAGGTGTTGGTGCCTACAGGAACCATGGGACACAGATGTCGATTTATCATAAATATTCTAAGGAGCCAGCCCCAGTACCTGTCTGTCTATGCTGGTGACTGAGGACCCGGATTTGGCCAGTCTTTCTGCAGAGAGTCAGTTTCCCAGCAGTGGTGAGTTGAAACGAGTGAAGGCTGAGGGCCTGCGCAGCCCCTGGCAATGACTATCTTTGGTTTGTTTTTTTTTTTTAAGATTTATTTATTTATTCATGAGAGGCACAGAGAGAGGCAGAGACATAGGCAGAGGGAGAAGCAGGCTCCCTGCAGGATGCTCAACTGCTGAGCCACCCAGGCATCCCAATGACTGTCTTTGGTGTGGGGTGCCATAGACTGAATGTTTGTGTCCCACTCCAAAATTCAGAGGTTGAAAGCTAATCCCCAATGTAATGGTATTTGGAGGTGGTTAGGTCGTGAGGGTGGGACCCTCACAAACAGCATCGGTGCCCTTATAAAAGACCTGCCTGGTGCCCTCCTCCATGTGAAATGCAGCCAGAAGGCAGCAATCTACAAACCAGGAGGCAGGTCCTCACAGACACTGAACCCACGTGGGCCTTGATCTTGGACTTCCCAGCCTCTAGAACCGTGAGAAATAAGTTTCTGTTGGGAGTGCCTGGGTGACTCAGTCTGTGGAACACGTGACTCTTGATCCTGGGGGTGGTAAGTGTGAGCCCCACGTTGGGCATAGAGTTTACTTAAATCTTTTTCCAACGTTCATAAGCACCCCCCCCCCCACCTGCCCTGGTCTATGGTGTTCTGTAATAGTGGTCCGAATAGACTGAGACAGAAATTTGTGCTGAGAAGCAGGGGGCTGTTGTAGCAAACACTTAAACATGTGGATGCAGCCCTAGAACTAGGTTATGGGCAGAGGCAGGAAGAGTCTGAGCTGTGGGCTCAGAGAAGCCTTCAGTGCTGTGAAGATGTTTAAGGATGATTCCGGAGAAAGCTAGAAAGGAGGGGAGACCTCTGGAGTGAAATCCTCAGTTTTCTCAGAGAACCTCCAATAATCCTGAATTTACTATTGATAGTAAAGGCATTTTGATACGATCTCAGGTGGAAACAAGGACCGTGTTATTGGAAACTGGAGGGAAGGTGAACCTTGTTATAAAGTGGCAAAAAAAACTCAGCTGAATTGCGATAGTGTTCTAGTGTTTTCTGGAAGGTAGAGCTTGTGAGCAATGGAATCGGAAGGATTTTTTTTTTCAGAAGGATTTGAAGCAATTTCTTCCTTTTTTTCCCCATTGAGGTATTATATTTACATGTATGTATTATATCCTTAGAGAATCCCAGAAGTTTCCCTCCTGTGTGTGTGTGTGTGTGTGTGTGTGTGTGTGTGTTTAAAAGATTTTACTCATTTATTCATGAGAGACAGAGAGAGAAGGCAAAGACACAGGCAGAGGGAGAAGCAGACTCCTTGCAGGAGCCCGATGTGGGACTCGATCCTGGAACTCCAGGATCACACCCTGTGCCAAAGGCAGACACTCAACTACTAAGCCAAAGGCAGACGCTCAACCACTGAGCCACCCAGGCATCCCCCTCCGGTGTGTTTTCATCTTGCTCCTTCATGGTCCACAATGCCAACTGGGGTTGTCAGTACCATGAAACCAAACTGGTGGGACGGGAACAGATTATTCTGCTATTTTTCTAGATCTTTGTGGTGGTACATCAAGTCTGAGGCTGATCATTCCACACTTATTTAACCTGCCCTGTGGGGTTCACAACAATTTTCCCACCCCTTGAGAATCAATGATTTCAAATTTTCCAACATAACTATGCTTCATCATCACAGTTAGGAACCAGATGATGACTTTGGAGCATGGCCTAATAAAAACCTGGTATTTGTCTCTCTTTTCTGCATCATTAATGCTCTTGAGAGCATCTACCAGGACACTCATGTGCACCATTATGGTGGCACGAAAACAGCAGAAATTGAAGCAATTTCTAAGCAAAATATTGAAGGTGTGGCTTGGCTGCTTTGATGGTTTATAGTAGACTTTGAAAGGAGGGAACTAACTTAAAGATGGAATTATTAAGCTAAAGGGAATTAGAACTTAAAGATCTGGAAAATTCTCAGTCTATCCATACTGCAAAGAATGAGAAAGTGTGGATTTTTTATGGTTTCAGGTCTCACACTTAGCTCTTTACATCTTGCGAGGTTTTTTTGTATGTGTATCATGTTAAAAAGTGGTCCAGTTTCATTCTTTTGCATGTAGCTATCCAGTTTTCCCAGCACCATTTATTTATTTTTTAAAAGATTTTATTTATTTATTCATGAGAGACACACAGAGAAAGGCAGAGACATAGGCAGAGGGAGAAGCAGGCTCCATGCACCGGGAGCCTGATGTGGGACTCAATCCCGGGTCTCCAGGATCACACCCTGGGCCAAAGGCAGGCGCCAAACCGCTGTGCCACCCAGGGATCCTCTCTGTTGGTATTTTGATAAGGATTTCATTGAATCTGTAGA
This sequence comes from Vulpes lagopus, assembly GCF_018345385.1. Classification (NCBI taxonomy): domain Eukaryota; kingdom Metazoa; phylum Chordata; class Mammalia; order Carnivora; family Canidae; genus Vulpes; species Vulpes lagopus. Next base: position 7,966,122 of record NC_054831.1, read on the forward strand.
TTGCTTTGGACACTATGGACATTTTAACAATAATTATTTTGTTAGGGACGCCTGGGTGGTTCAGTGGTTGAGCTTTTGCCTTTGGCTCAGGTCGTGATCCCGTAGTCCTGGGATCATAGTCCCACATTGGGCTCTCTGCAGGGAGCCTGCTTCTCCCTCTGCCTGTGTCTCTGCCTCTCTCTCTGTCTCTCATGAATAAATAAATAAAATCTTTTTAAAAATAATTATTTTGCTAATTTTTTAGTAAGCTCTCAGCCCAACGTGGGGCTTGAACTCAGGACCTCGTGATTAAGACTTGAACGCTCAGGGATCCCTGGGTGGCTCAGCAGTTTAGCGCCTGCCTTTGGCCCAGGGCATGATCCTGGAGCCCCGGGATTGAGTCCTGCATCAGGCTCCCTGCATGGAGCCTGCTTGTCCCTCTGCGTCTCTCTCTCTCTCTCTAATGAATAAATAAATTTTAAAAAATTAAAAAAAAAAAAGACTCAAATGCTCTACCAACTGAGCCAGCCAGGTGCCCCCATGTTAACAATATTAATTCTTGCAATCCATGAACATGGAATATCTTTCTTTTTCTTTTTAAGATTTTATTTATTTGAGAAGGAGCAAAGAGAGAGGAAGAGGGACAAGCAGACTCAATGCTGAGTGCAGGGCTCGATCCCACGACTCAGATCAGGACCTGAGCCAAAACCAAGAGTCAGACACTTAACCTACTGAGCCACCCAGGCTCCCCCCTCCTTTTTGGAGTATCTTTCCGTTTTCAGCAAGTGTGCTGGGAAGAGAACACTGAGGGTGTGGCCAAGCAAATGTTTGACATCATCAGGGCTGTCGCTCCTTCACAGGCACAGGGTGCGAGGGCTGCTGAGGGGGGAATGCAGGTCCGTGTCCGGCATCTGAGCGGCTGCCAGTGTGGGGCCTGAGTGTGACAGTGGGCACAGCTGCAAATTGCAGGCTTGCTGCCTGCACTCCTTGAGACACGGGATGAATAATCTCCATCTTCTCCCTGTTCAAGGGGGCTGGAGGGGCAGGGAATGACGAGATCCATAAACCCCTGAGTATTCCTTGGAAAAGTGCAGACCTAGACAAGCCTCCTTGCACTTGTGCTCTTTGTTAGGAAGGGGGCTGGAGCAGCAGGTTGTATTCCGTTAGACCTGGGTGCTTCCCCTCGGGTTATCGGCTAACGAGCACTCGCCACAGGTGGGAGAAGCAGCCAGGCACCTAATCCTTCCAGCTACTCCACTGTCTCTGGATAGGTGCGCATCTAGCATTACACCCATTTTACACGTGGGGAAGCTGAGCCTCAGAGGGAGTAAGTGGCTCATTCAAAGTCACACTATTCATAAGCACTGAATCTGGGTTTTGAATTCTGACTTTGGAACACAAGCTCTCCCCCACCTTATACCCAGGATGGGATATTAAAAATATCAAATCACTGGCATGGCAAGGCCACTGGATAATACAGACACGGGCCGACCCTAATCATCACATCAGTAGGTAACAGCTGGTATCACTTCTGAGCACCAGGCTCAATGCTCATTAAGTATTTCTTCTCCTCATGAGACCTCTGCTGCCATGTCAGAGGCCACAGGGCAAACCCAAGTTGGTTGGGGTGGGAGGAACCAGTTGATTCACCCTTGTACCTTGTCAAAGAATCGTGGAGAAGACCGCTGATTGCTCATCCTAGTAGCCTTTCTTCTTTAGTGTCAGAATCACAATTTTATTCAGGTGGCTACGTGCTCAGCCAAAAGAATACATTCCCAGGGCAGCCCCGGTGGCTCAGTGGTTTAGCGCCCCTTCAGCCCAGGGCATGATCCTGGAGACCTGGGATCGAGTCCCATGTCAGGCTCCCTGCATGGAGCCTGTTTCTCCCTCTGCCTGTGTCTCTGCCTCTCTCTCTCTCTCTGTGTGTCTCTCATGAATAAATAAATAAAATTTATATATATATATATATATATATATATATATATATATATATATATAAAGAATACATTCCCAGCCTTCCTTGCAGCTAGGTAAGAGCTTCCATCAGGGAGATGTAACGGAAAGTACTGAGTGGAGTTTGGAAGACTTAGAAAGACTAAGTACACAGCAAGCAAGTTCAATGGCATCTGCGTGACTCTAGAGCACAAACTATCACCCCCCCCCCTTGATATCAATTCATGGATAGCCTGTGGCCCATTAACACGTCAAGCACTTTTCATAGGCCTTGAAGCCAAGATCTTTGTCCTTCTTTTCTATTGGAATTCGACTTTTGATTCTACACGTTGGACTTTATACTTACCCTGCTTAAATCTCACATGTCTTGGGGCACTGGGTGCCCTGTTGGTTAAGCACCTGCCTTTGGTTAGGTCATGGTCCCAGGGTCCTGGGATCGAGCCCCACATTGGGCTCCCTGCTGAGTGGAGAGCCTGCTTCTTCCCTCTGCCTCTGCCTGCTGCTCTCCCTGCTTGTGTTCTCTCTCTGTCAAATAAATAAAATCTTAAAAAAAAATCTCACATGCCTTAAGAATCTGTGCCAAGGAAAGAGAAAGTAGAATAAAGAGAGATTAATGTCAAAGAGCAGAGATGATTATTAAAATTTAGGGACAAAATATTATTTATTTACACATAAATATTAGACAGCATTGGTGTAGAACATAATGTGTGTCTATCTCGTTATATGAAATATATGTATGTACCCGTATATAAGAGAAAATATATCTAAGAATTTTTTCCCCCCTTAATTTAGTTTGAAAGTTTCTTGCTTTGGGGCACCTGGGTGGCAAAGTGGTTGAGCGTCTGCCTTCGGCTCAGATTGTGATCCTGGGGTCCTGGGATTGAGTCTCCCATTGGGCTCCTCGCGGCGAGCCTGCTTCTCCCTCTGTCTCTGCCTCTCTCTCTCTCTCTCTCTGTCTCTCTCTGTCTCTCATAAATAATAAATAAAATCTTAAAAAAAATAAAAAGCAGGATATATTATTTCACGCACACTACATGTATTTGCCAATACTCTCAGCTGGAAGCAATGGAAACCCAACTCCAACTGGCTTAAGCTCAATATAATAATAAAAAAGGAATTTGTTGATTCACAGAAACCTATGAAGTCTAAGGGAAAACTTCCCTACAGCAGGGGCTCAGTGATAATGTCAAGGCTCCATCTTCTCTCGCTCCCTCTCCTATCTCCCCTTTCTCACTGATGCTAGATATTTAAAATTTTTTCACTCTTTTTAAAAAAGATTTTATTTATTTATTCATGACAGAGAGAGAGAGAGAGAGAGAGGCAGAGACACAGGCAGAGGGAGAAGCAGGCTCCATGCAGGGAGCCCGATGTGGGACTCGATCCCAGGCCTCCAGGATCAGGCCCTGGCTGAAGGCGGCGCTAAACCACTGAGCCACCGGGGCTGCCCCTGATGCTGGATTTGTAGGAGGATGTCCTCGGTGTGCAGGCTGCCAGCGGCTGTGGGCCAGCGCAGAGACGCCGCTAGTTACGTAGTTGTGGTGAACCTCAGGCCTGGGCCCTGTGGGCTCCTGGGGTCCTTCTCCGAAGGGATCTCCACAGCCTGCCAACCACATCCTGGTTGGTCAGGCCTGCAGTGGGGGCATGGGGTCAGCCCCACTGACACAGAAGGCCTGCAAGTGGTATCGGAGTAGGTCCCTGAAGGATTTTGGGGTGCTGTACCTCAAAGAAGACAGATGGATGCTGGGTTGGCAACTGGGTGGGCAACACAGACAAGATCCACTCTACGGTGAGTGCAGACACAAAGAAGAGACTCCACTGGGGAAAAGCTGACAGGAAATAAAGCAAATTGCCCAAACGCTATTCCGATTATTGTAACAAAATCAGAAAATACATATAAAAAATAATAAAAGGGGCACCTGGGTGGCTCAGTCTGTTGAACTTCCAACTCTTGATTTTGGCTCAGGTCATGGCCTCAGGCTCATGGGGTCGAGCCCTGGGTTGGGCTCTGTGCTCAGTGGGGAGTCTGCTTGGGATTCTTTCCCTCTTCCTCTATCTACCCTTCCCAACCCCCCTCACATGAGCATGCACTCTCTCTCTCTCTAAATAAATAAGTGAATGAAATTTTTTAAAGTATTTTATTTATTTATAGAAAGAGAGAGAGAGAGAGTCAGAGACATAGGCAGAGGGAGAAACAGGCTCCTTGCAGGGAGCCTGGTGTGGGACTTGATCCCTGGACCTGGGATCACACCCTGGGCCAAAGGCTGATGCTCAACTGTCAGTGAGGAGGGCTCCAGCAAGGCTCCGCCCATCAAACCTGAAGGGGTGTCCTTGGGTGGGGTAAAGCCACAGGATAGCAGGAGCTTCAGCTTGTCTTGGAGTGTTGCTGTTGGAATCGGACACAGGAGCACCTGCTTCTTCATAACCGCAGACCTACTGGGAGTGCCTAGTAAGCCCCCCAAACCCATACAGCGGTCTGCGGTGGTGTGCAGTCGGCTTGCACCCGCCTGCTGGGCACTTTTCTTCCCAGTTCTGCGTTCAGTGATGCCAGGCTAGCAGCTGGAAACCAGCCTTGGTGGGATTATTGACACCGTGGAAAGCAACTACCAATCAGGGTTTTTTTTTTTCCCCCAGTGAATTGGTGGTTTACTGGCACACTACTGAATCTGATTACAATCTTTTCCCAACAGGGAGGCTGTTGGCCCTGCCCTTGGAAGCGGATGACCATCAGGGTTCCCTTCTGAGGAGGGCCACTCTCCGTGACTCCCCAGAGTGCAACACAGCAAGGCAATTGGTGTTGCAGCCAAGGTTAAATTGGAGAGGGCCACCTGCCTTCAAGTCCTGCTATTGCTCTAATGATGTGTGTGCCCTAAGGCAAGTCACTTAGAATCGCTGTGCTTCAGTCCCTCCATCTGTAACATGGGGATAATGATAGTCTACCTGTGGAATGATGAAAAATACGTATTTGCTCTTCATCCTGGTTTCCTGGCACAGTGCTCCTAAAACCCGTGGAATTTCATGGTAGGAGTGGCTTGTGTTACTAATAATGAGCCCCTTTGGATCATACCTGAGTTTATGCTAATAAGGGATTTGCATCTCGAGGAACCAGTCCTGTGGAACTCCCAGCCCCATGCCCTGACCTGGATGGAAAGGTCCCCGAGATTGAGTTAATCACCAAAGGCCAAGGATTTAATCAGTCATGACTACACAATGAAGCTTTCATAAAAACCCTGAAACCAGGAGGCTAAAGGAGCTTCTGGGCTGCTGAACACATCCACATGTGGGGAGGGTGGCCACCCTGACTCCAGGGGGACTGAGGCTCCTGCTCTGGGGACCTTCCCCCTTCACCCCATGTACCTCTTCATCTGGCTGTTCATTTGGCTCCTTTGTGCTAAACTGTAGTCCTGAGTCCAGTGTTTTCCTGAGTTCTGTGACTCATTCTAGTGAACATGAGGGGGCCGAGCAGAAGTGCAGGTGACCTGGGGACCCATTTGCTGCTGGGACTCCCTCACCTGGGTGGTCTGTGCTGACTCTTTAGTTCCAGCTGGGTTGGCCCAGCAGCCCTGATTGCATTCAAGGAGGTGATGGAGATAAAGCTCTTAGGAAGCACAGAGCCTTGGGGAGGGTTGGACAGCGTGTCCACGATGACAATGAGCCGTCTTCTTCCGTTTTGGACAGGCTGCCTGCCAACGGGGCTCATGGATGAGTTGCTTTTTCAAGGAGTCTCTTCAAGTGAGCCCAGGAGTCCCTTGGAGGGTCTATGGTGACTCCCAGGGCCTCCCCAGACCTCACTCATTGGAAATGTATCCCCTGCCCCATGAATAATATTCCTATATTGCTGTAGTGAATGAATAATTAGCTTTGCTTGCATGATGAGGGGTGGGATGTGCTCCAGGGCAATGTGCTTTTGCAGGCTCCCTGGGGATTCTGGTAGCAACCACCCTCACCCCTCCCCAGCACCTTTTCCCTTTGAGGTAGGCTTGCCTGAGACCCTCTGCTGCACTAGCATGTGGGTGATGGGAATCATCTATTTGGAGCACCCATAGTGAGGAGGGAACATAGTAAGGGAGAAAGTCTGGCCCAGTCCAGCTCTAGGGGTGGGCCTGATGATCTAAGCTATTTCCCTGAGGGGTTCACTGAAGGCACAGGCCTTCATGCAATGCTAGCCATGGAGTCATGAGAGCGAGGTGAGTTCTGCTAGAGATTCTGGGAGGTTTCTTTACTCATTAGAAGACCCAGGAAGAGGTAGTCCTCCTCTGATATTGACCATGATCACATTTAGTTGGGCCTCTTATAATCATGAGGGCACCTGGCCTAAGAAAAAAGTCCCCACACAGAGAGTAGTGGAACCATGGGGATTGTAGAAAAGTAGGGTAAAGCCTTGATCAAACACCCAACCACTAGATTTCCTATGATGAGAGATGATTTGTTTTCAAGTTGTTTCAGCAAGTTGAGCCAGGGCTTTCCATTACTAGCAACCAAAGGCACCTTAAGGAACAGCATCCCTACCTGAAAGTCATCCAAGGAACCTGAGCTGTGGAGGCCCCACCATCCTCTCTCCAGAATGCCGTGGGACCTCAGGCTACCACGGCCACTGCTCTCAAGTCATTTCCCTTCTGTCTGGGGTTCAGAGTTCTCTATCCCAAGACTTCTGCCCCCACTGGTCCAGAAATCACCCCACAGGGTCCCTCCCACAGCCTGCCTTGAATTCTTCCCAGCACTGGCACTCAGCAAAAGCCACCACTGTGGAGGGGACACTGCAGGGCTCATCAAAAAAAGCAAAAGCTGTCATTTCTCCCCAGAGTCTAAGGAACAGAGCTATAAATCAATCTAGTCAACTGGCATCTATAGTGGATTGAATTGTACCTCCCTCCCCCCAAGATATGTTCTTACCCTAACCCCTGGAACCTGTGAATGTAACCTTCTTTGGAAAAAGGGTCTTTGCAGATATAATTAAATTAAGGGTCTTGAGGGACGCCTGGGAGACTCAGTGGTTGAGCGTCTGCCTTTGGCTCAGGTTGTGATCCCGGGGTCCTGGGATCGAGTCCCACATTGGGCTCCCTGCATGGAGCCTGCTTCTCCCTCTGCTGGTCTCTGCCTCTCTATCTGTGTCTTTCATGAATAACTAAATAAAATCTTTAAAAAAAATTTAAATTAATTAATTAGTTAAGGGTCTTGAGGTCATCCAGAATTAACATAGGTCCTAAATCCAATGACTAGTATCTTTATAAGACAGAAGCATTCTATATTTTCTTAGATTTTGTAAGTCTGTTTAGCATCTTTCAATCACAGGGTCAAATTATTGGCCAGAGTATTTACCTCTGTCTCCTGCAAGTCAGCTTGCCAGGAACCCTCTGTTCTGGAGCAGATGGGTTACCTAAGGCTAAACCCCCACCCTGCCCTCCTTTTTTTGGTTAAATATTTTATTTATTTATTTGATAGAGAGAAAGAGCACAAGCAGGGGGAAAGGCAGAGGGAGAAGCAGTCTCCCGCTGAGCAGGGAGCCTGATGTGGAGCTGGATCTCAGGACCTGAGCCGAAGACAGAGGCTTAACCCACTGAGCCACCCAGGCACCCCCCATCCCACCAATCTTCTTATCTCTTACTCACCCAGTTACCACCCATTTCTTATCTCTTTACTCACCAAGCCAATATTGCCCCTGCCCCAAGTCATTCCAGGACCAGTTACCAGCACCTAGAGACCACTCCTATAGCCCAAAGCCTGTTGGAATTATTTGAACTAGTCATGCCTTTTTTTCTTTTTTAAGATTTTATTTATTTATTCATGAGAAACACACACACACACACACACACACACACACACACACAGAGGCAGAGACACAGGCAGAGACACAGGCAGAGGGAGATCGATGCGGGACTCGATCCCAGTACCCCAGTATCATGCCCTGGGCCGAAGGCAGGTGCCAAATCGCTGAACCACCCAGGCATCCCAAACTAGCCATTTCTAAATTCTTTACCCTGCCTTGCCTTGACCTTCTCAAAGAAACTGTAGTTAAGGCTCTGGTCTGTGCCTTCCCCTCACTTCTGTCTTCTGCTCCTGACCAGCTTGAGGTTTCCCATGTGGCCTTGTGTGGCGGGGATGCCCCTTCTCTCAGCAAGTGTAAGTAATACATTCTTTCATTGGCAGTGACCTCTCCACGTTATCTTTTAGTCACCTCCATACATTAAAATCCCTCAGGTACAGATAACACAATATGAGAGAAGGAGAAGGGAGTGATCTCATGCCAGGAACCTCCAGAAGTTGCAAGAGGCAGGAAGGATTCTAACCTAAGGCTTTGGGGGTGGTGGTGGTGGTGGTGGTGGCGGGGATAACCCTGCAGACACTGTGATTTCGGGCTGACCTCTGCAACTGTAAGAGAATAGTTTTCTGTGGTTGTAAGGCCCCCAGTTGTGGTAATTTGTGGCAGCCCCAGGAAGCTAACAGAGCAGTGAACAATGATGACTGGTTATTGGGTCTTCACTCTCAACACACACACACACACACACACACACACACACACACACTGCACTACTTAATCCTCCCAACAAGGCCTGTGGTAAATACCATTATCCCATTTCAGAAATGAGAAAAGTGTGGCTCAGTCAGGGCAAGATCTGGGATGTGAACCAGCCATCTGGCCACGCCCATAACCAGGGCTCTTAACCACCACAGGATCCTGTGAGCTAACCTTGTGGAACCAGCACCCCTTTAAAGCAGGTCAGAATTCGCTTCCATAAGCCTGTGCAATCACATGGGGAAACACAAGTCCTCTCCCCTATCTCAGGGTCTCTATGGCTGCCACCCACTCTCTACACCTGCTGTGATGTGCACTGTTCACCATGGTCACTGCTCTGGCTGTTACCACCCCTGGCTCCACGGCTGCTTCTGGGAGTGTGGGCCTGGGGACTTCTGGAGCTCTGCTGCCCTGCCCATACGTCCCCGTGACGGTGTCCACCTTGAGGAGGGTGGTGCACATGGACCCTGAGACCACCTTGGAGACCTGGGAAGGGCCCTGGGGGTCTGCCTCTTTGGGTGGCTGTTCCCTAGGTGCTCAATTCTAGCTCTTAGCTCCCAGGACAGCCTCTCTGAATATCGGCACTCCAAGCGGGAGGTGGTGGGGAGGGGGGCTTCACATTCTGCATCTTCCAGAACTCCCACTTCCTACATGTTGAAGACACCGAGGAGATGGAGCACCCTAGAGCTCCATTAGCAGATGGTATGGGGAATTCCACTTAGACACTGGATTTGTTTGGAAGAAATAGGTTAATAAGCCCCATGGGGTGGGGACTGGGACCCCAAAGGACTTCTCAAATGACAAAAAAAAAAAAAAAATCTAAAAAACAGTTGCTACTCTGCTTTCTAAGGAGGTGGATGCTGATAGCTGAAGGTCTTTGTTTGGAAAAAGCTGGGTTTGGGCCAGAAGCCATACCAGCCAATTGTGCAGGAGAGAGGGAATGTGGGTTTTGAACTTCCTCAGGAATGAATGCCCAGTTACAGGTGGGCAGCAGGGGAGCTGCCCTGAGAAGGGAGGCAAGGTCAGGCCCCAGGGGTGGAGCCAGGGAGGCTCAGGAGAAGGAAATCTCTATAGGGAAATTTTAAGTTATTTGCATGGAGGTCTCCAAGGCAAACTCCTCGCCTTCTCCACAACATCAAAAATCACGTTTGTTTTTTAAGGCTTTTGTGTGAGTGCTGGCAGCCAGGGGACTGCAGGCCCTCAGGGAATGTGGGGTCCTTTAGCCTGATTGACTTGTAGCTGAGACTGCCCTTGAGGGCACAGAGAGCAGGGGCAGTAGAGGGCAGGGGTACAAAGTGGTGCTGGGACAACTGGTTAGGTTTTTGGAAAACCTTGGGTAAATTTCTCACTTTTGCTTCCAGATTTTATTTTGTTTTTATTATTATTTTTAAAGATTTTATTTATTTATTCATGAGAGACACACTGAGAGAGGCAAAGGCATAGGCAGAGGGAGAAGCAGGCTCCCTGTGAAGAGCCTGATGTGGGACTCAATCCCAGGCCCGCGTGATCATGACTTGAGCTAAAGGCAGAGATGCTCAACCACTGAGCCACCCAGGTGCCCTGCTTCCAGATTTTAAAGAGGCAAATGCAAAGAAAGAAATCAAAGAGACAGTTTATAAATAAACTAAAAGAAAATAGCTCGTTTGGGGAAGGAGAAGTATTCTCTAAATGTAAAAGCCAGTAAAGAATTTCCGAAGGGAAAAAATAGACACAGGTCTAAAAACACTAAGAAACTTAAGAGCTTGGGATCCCTGGGTGGCTCAGCGGTTGAACAGTGTCCACCTTTGGCTCAGGGCATGATCCTGGTCTGGGGATGGAGTCCCACATCAGGCTCCCTGCGAGAAGCCTGCTTGTCCCTCTGTCTATGTCTCTGCTTCTCTCTCTGTTTTTCAGAATAAATAAAATCTTTAAAAAAAAGATTAAGAGCAAATCACAATCTGGGTAAAAGTATTTGCTATAAATATCACAAAGGGTTAATGCCTATACTACTGTTGGGGAGGAAAATTTTCCTCTACTTTCCTAAGGTTCTTCTGGCTGTTCTAAGAATTAAATTGACATGAGACAGATTAGCAGGAGAAAAATCTAATTTAATTGCAGGAACCCCACGTACAGGACAGATTAAAAAACAGAAAGATAAAATGAGGTATGCATGCCATCCTGAGCTAAGGAATGGGATAGGGGTCTGAGACTTCAGAGGGGAAGAGGGCAATTCACAGGACACTAAGAAGAGCAGATGTTTGGTAATTAGATGTTTGTCTGTCATACAGGTGGGTCACTCAGATAGATTTATCCCTGGCAATGACTCTGATTCTGGGAAAGACCCCCAATTTAGATCTTCTAGATAATTAAGGAAGGGGCAAAAGTTTCTCTTGAACTCACAGGGTCTCAATTGCCTTCAGCTCAAAATAGTCCATGTGCAAAAGTGACACATTTGTGGGAGAATTCTTCAGAACCTTTTTATTATATAGAGCTTCCAAACAGATTGATACTATTAATACCCAATAACACTATATGCAAAAGACAAGAAATGACCATTTGCCAACGAAATCTAAATAACCAATAAACATGGGAAAATATTGGACTGTATTAGTAGTCTAAGAAATATGGTAAATATAGACTCCTAACTCTGGGAAACGAACTAGGGGTGGCGGAAGGGGAAGAGGGCGGGGGTGGGGGGGTGGGGGTGAGTGGGTGAGGGCACTGAGGGGGACACTTGACGGGATGAGCACTGGGTGTTATTCTGTATGTTGGTAAATTGAACACCAATAAAAAATTAATTTATTAAAAAAAAAGAAATATGGTAAAAAAAAAACAAAACCCTAAGGTCTTTTTAGGTAGTGGGATTATAAATGACTTAATAAAATTGCTTTCTTTTGGTGAACTGCATTTTCTAAATTTTCTATAGTAACATCATTTATTACTTGCATTAAGATCCTGAAAGCACATGATAGTGTCAAATGACATATGACTAGCCAGCGTCGGAGACTTCTAGTTTTGGTGGATCATGGGCAAATTTTTTTCTTTCAAGCTTTTGTGCATTTCTAACTTATATGATTCATTTATCCTTTCAGCAACAAGTAAATATCACTTTAAGTATTAGAACAAATTTGCAAGTTAAAATAAATTCCTTCTTCCTAACCTCCCAGGAAGTCTGGGCCCTGTATGCAAATAGATTCCCGGGGCCACCCAAACACCCACTCCGGAGCAGGAAGGCCAACTGAACTGAGAGCCTTTGCCTCCCACCTCCATCTCCAAAACAAAGGGTACTTTAGCCCTCCTCAAACCACACGTACACCCCCTCAGGCCACCCCAAGGTCTACCCTGATGCCTCTCCACCCTCAGGTTTGGCCTGCCAGCTGCTGTAAGAGGACTCTGGGCAAGTGCCTGAGGGACCAGGGAAGAGGGAGTGAGCCACCCATGACCCTCAGATGCTGGCCTGGTGGCCATGCAGTGTCCTGAGGGGCTCTGGTGTAGACTAGCTTTGAGAGGTCAGAGTCAAACTATGATCCCTCTGCCTACAAGTCCCACCATCCATCCTCATGTTACTCCTGGATGTCTGTTCTGGACTGAATTATATCCCCTCAAAATTCACATGTTGAAGTCCTAACCCCCAGTAGCTTAGAACATGACTGTATTTGGACAGTGGGCTTTTAAAGAGGTAATTAAGTTAGAATGATGTCATCAGGGTGGAGTTTATTTTATTTTAAAGAATTTATTTATTTATACTTGAGGGACACAGAGAGAGGCAGAGATATAGGCAGAGGGAGAAGCAGACACTTGATTCTAGGAACCCAGATCACGACTGGAGCCAAAGGCAGATGCTCAACCACTGAGCCACAGAGGCGCCCCTTAGGGTGGGCTTTAATCCAATATGACTGGTGTCCTCATAAGAAGAGAAAATTTGGACGCAGACACACATTGAGGGGAGGGAATGTGAACATGAAGGGCATCTGAAAACCAAGGAGAGATGGGGGACAGCCCTCCCTTTCTGGCCCTCAGGGGGAACCAACTCTGCCAACACCTTGATTTCTGACTCTGCCTCCAGAACTGTGAGAAAATGTATTTCTGTTGTTCAAGACCTCTCCCAGTCCGTGGTACTTTGCTATGGCAGCCCCAGCTGATGAATAGAGAGAATCCTTGAGCATAGGGTTAGGCTCTCAAATAGATTCTCAAAGAGGTTAAAGATAGATGTTTGCTTGCAAAATCTGTATTACCCCATTTGAGAGACAAATTACCTACATGTTGTCTCAACACAGCCCCGTGTGCCAAACGCACCTTCCCAGGAGTGTGCAGGTTCCCAGAATCTAGGATGTTGGCAAAACTCACCAACAGGGCCAGTCAGAGACCAAACCATGGGATGTGGTTGGGGGGGGTGGGGTGGGTCACAGGGCTTTGCCCTCAGGCTTCCCAGCTCTCTGCTGGCCCCAGCCATCTGCTAGTCATCTATGGGGTACAGGGCTGGGGAATGGGGGTGCATGTGGAGGGGACAGGGCCTTGAGCCACCCCTCCTCCGGCTTGCAGCTGTCACTCTGCATGGAGCCAGCTTTGCCCTGTCCATGGGGCACCCTGCAGGCTGTGGTGCCACATCTGACCCAGGGGATGATTGACCTGTCGGGACACGCTGTGCCTGCTGTCTGTTCCTACCGGGCCCTGTAACACAAAGTGAGTTGGGTGAGGGGTTTTTCTACCTCCAAGCGGGTGTACCCAGCGGTACTGCTCTAAGGGAGAGCTACTCACTGCTCTCTTGCTCTAAACTTGCAGTTAGAGCCTCCTTAGGTCAGGAAAGAACGATTTGGTGTAGCAGTGAAAAGCTTTGGGTCCCTCCCTAGAAAAATGCACATGCACAGACTCCCGGAGCCTTCCCTCTGAGATTTGAGCTGTTTCTGGTTATTTGCATTCCAGGGACCTGCAGATGCCAGAAACTCACCTGCCCTGTGGCTTGTAGGCAAACAGAGGAGTGGACAGGTGGAGGGAGGTGGGACAGGGATGCAATCCGGGAGAAAGATACCAAGGCAGGAAGGGGTGGCCCCTGGATGATTCTGGAAGGCTCTCCCTAGAGGGAGGAAGAGCTCTCATTTCCTCCTAGAAGCCAAGCCAGTGGTGGAAGGTTCTGGGCAGGAAAGAGGCATGGAGGAAGCAGGGCTTAGGGAAGGGTTTGGGAGAAGGCCCCTAGAAGCATAGCGCTGTAAGAGCCTGCCTGCCATATTGCCACCATACACAAACATCATTTTTGCAAATGTTCCCCCAAAAGACTGGCCCTGTCTTTCAGGACACAGCAGGAAGAGCAGGGGCAGGAAGTCTTATCAGGTTTTGGGTGACTAGAACAGTAAGTCCTGAGGTGCCCAAGACAGGAAAGTGTTCATGGAGGACGGTCAGTAAGGGGTTTAGGAAATGGGGATTTGGGAAGCCAGCACTGTCAAGAGGAGACAGCGCTCTCCCTGGTGTATCTCCTGGAGGGTGGACCCTCCACAGACTCCTGGAGGCATCCCACTCACTCCTGCTCTGAGCCCACACTCACTCAGCCACCTACTACTTCGGCTTCTGTAGTAGGTTGAACTGTGTCCCCCGCCCCAACCCAAGACATGTCCACTCATAACCTCAGAATATGACTTTATTGGGAACAAAGGTGTAGATGTAATTGTAAGAATTGTAATTGAGAATGAGACATGGGTGTGTGTGGGGGTGTTGGCAAATGAAGATGGAGAGGTGGAAGTGAAGTGAATGACACATCTTACAGGCTAAGGGTCACCCAGGGTGGCCGGCAGCCACCAGAAGTTTGGAGAGAGGCATGGAGCGAATTTTCCCTCAAAGCACAAAGAACCAATCTTGCTGACATCTTGGTTTTTGGCATCTCGTCTCTAGAAACAGTGAAGAGAATAAAGCCACCCAGCTGGTGGTGGTTTATGACAACAGCCCTAGAAAGTAACGTGGCTTCATACGGTGATCGGAGGTGTAGGAAAAGGATCTCCTGTTTGAGTGAGTTTGGGCAACACTGTGATCAACTATAGGCTTCTGGGCTGAGGAACCGCTCAGAGCCTGTGAGGAGGCCTCGGAGCCTTATGGATTTCCAAGGAGGGCGCGGATCAGTATGAGCACCCACTTCCCAAACATAATTAATCAAGGAACCCTGATGTCTTAGGTGGGCTGCCGTGACAGAACACTGCAGGCTAGCTGTTGGGACAGCAGTTCTGGAGGCCGCCAGTCCAAGATCGAGGTGTTAGGTTGGTTTCTGGTAAGTTTGCAGACAGGCTTCCTGCCGGGTCCTCAGATGGACTCGTCCCTGTGCGCACACACAGCCAGCCAGAACTCTGGTGTCTCCTCCTCTTCTTGTGAGGACACAAGTCCTCTTGGATTAGGGTCTTATGCTTATGACCTCATTTAACCTTAATTAGTCCCTTTTTTAAAAAATGAGTTTAAGTATTTTTTAAAAAAGATTTTATTTATTTATTTGACAGAGAGAGAGAGGGAGAGGGAGAGAGCACAGGCAGGGGGAGCAGCAGGGAGAGGGAGAAGCAGGCTCCCCGCTGAGCAGGGAGCCCAGTGAGGGGCTCGATTCCAGGACCCTGGGATTATGACCTGAGCCGAGGGCAGACACAAGACTGAACCACCCAGGCACCCTAATTTTATGTATTTTTTAATCTTCAAAATAACCCCCTGAGGATGGTCTTATTATCATCCCATTTGCAGATGAAGAATCCAGGGACACATAAAGGATGAGCAACGTGCTCGAGGTCATACAGCTGGAACACGGTGGTGCTGGATCTGTATGTGGGCAGTCTGGCTCCAGAGCCCGTATTCTTTTTTTTTTTTAGGTAGGTTCCATGCCCAACATGGAGTTTGAACTTACAACCCAAGGTCAAGAGTCACATGCCCCATCTCCTGAGCCAGCCAGGCACCCCTGGAGTCTGTATTTTGGTTCTGTTAGGCCTCATTTCATGAGAGAGTGACAAGTTTCTGGAACAGCATGCAGGACTGGAAATGTTGCCGTGGCCATTTTTCAGAAAAGACAATCTGCTGACATCTGTGTTCTGATTTAACAAAAAGGAAAAGATTTTAAAAATCCCCAGTCCAGGGGCCTGGGCGTGGCTCAGTTGGTTGAGCGTTTGCCTTTGGCTCAGGTCATGATCTTGGGGTCCTGGGATCCAGCCCTGAATTGGGGTCCCTGTTCAGCCGGGAGTCGGCGTCTCTGTCTCCCTCTGCCACTCCCCCTGCTGGTGCTCTCTGTCTCTCTCTCAAATAAATAAATAAATAAAATCTAAAAAAAAAAAAAAAAATCCTCTGTCCAGCAAACAAAATCCCCATCCACACATTCATCCAGCTGCGCATATAGGACTCTATGTGTGTGCGTGCGCGTGTGTGTCTTACTTACTTTCTTCTTCTTTTTTTTTTTTAATGTGTCTTACTTTCTTAAAGGCTCTATCTCTGAATGACATCACACTGGGGGGGCGGTTAGAGCTTCAATATACCAATTTGGGGGGGATATAATTCAGCCCATAATATCTAACTCCATGGGACTGGTGTTCCTCAGACACAACTGGGGAAAGGCACATTTATCTGCCTTAAATTTGATCAGAGGGGTGATGGGAGAGAGGCTGGGGCTGCCGTCCACCTCTGCTTGTATAAGGATGTGCTTGGTAGTGTCAGAGAGAAGAAAGAGCGTGTGGTAGATATTATTTTGGAGATCACGGCATTTTGCAGCTCCTCCTGTCAAAACATGGAGCCTCTATTCTCTACCCCCTGATCAGGGCTTGACCATGTGACTTGCTTTGGTCAAGGCGACAGTAGGAAACAAGATAAAGCAGAGGCTTAAAAAGTGTTCCTGCACCAGGGCTTGGCTTCTCTTGCTCCTTTTGGAGCCTAGCTGCTAAGTGAAGAAGTCTGGCCTGTTTGATGATGAGATTAACGTGGCCCAGTTGTCCCCCATCACCCCAGCCAAACACCAGGCCCGGGAGTGGGGTCATGTGGGACCCAGACCTACCAGCTCCCAGCCCACCTGCCTGCTGACTGCAGCCACATAGTGAATACTAGGAAGCCCAGCGGAAGAACCACTCTGCTTAGCCCAGCCCCTCAGGTATAGTAGTGATAGTGGTAATAATTGACCACTCAGTTTTTTTTTTTTTTTAAAGATTTTATTTATTGATGAGAGACACACACACACACAGAAGCACAGACACAGGCAGAGGGAGAAGCAGGCTGCATGCAGGGAGCCTGACATGGGACTTGATCCTGGCTCTCCAGGACCATGCCCTGGGCTGAAGGTGGCACTAAACCACTGAGCCACCTGGGCTGCCCTTACCGCTCAGTTTTGAGGTGGTTTGTTCAATAGTAAAAAAGTCACATTAGATGAGACTGGGGACTGTCCCTGCTTTCTATAGAGTAATCTTTTCAGGACGCTGCTGTCTGTACCCTTCACAGTTTTATAGCAAAATCCTTCTTGCTGCCAGTCCTGCTGTTAAAAGCTTTCTAGCCTTTTTTCTAGGTGAAAAAGATCTTAAACTGCTAGCCCACAAAAATGGGATGTGAGCTTTATTAGGGGAGTCCCCCAAAGTAGCCACAAACTGGCTGTAGTGGAATTGAGTAAATGTTCTACATGACAGATAGCTAGGTGCCACATGTAAAAATTGATCTCTTGAATATTCTTGAATATCCCACTGGCAGGAGCCGGTGACATACTTAGGATTTTTAAAAAGATTTTATTTATTTACTCATGAGAAACACAGAGGAATGCAGAGACAGGCAGAGGGAGAAGCAGGCTCCCCTCGGGGAGCTGGATGTGGGACTCCATCCTGGGACTCGATCCCGGGACCCTGGGACCACCACCTGAGCTGGAGGCAGACGCTCAACCGCTGAGCCACCCAGGTGCCCTGAAACAGGTTTTACTTGCAAAGCAATTTCCCTTTGAAAAATGGCACCATCTTCTGAAGATCAAGCTGTGGCGACTGTCGTGGTGGTAGGGAAGGTCAGGGCGGGAGACCCCGGGGGAGAGCCGGTGGCGGGGACGCTCCAGGCGCCCTTCCAGCCTGACCTGGCTCTCTGCTGCCCCCTAGTGCTGGTTCTGTGGCATCGCAGGAGGGTGCCCCCCCTTGATCCAGTGTCCCCGCAATAGGCGGCTGATCCTTTCCAGGGTCTGGATCTGAGCCCCAGACCCCACTGCGGAGCATGAAGGGAGCAATCTTGTGCTCCATACCTCACGCCCAAAAGCTACACATTCACTGTCACTCCACAAAGTATCCAGCGGCAGGAGAACATGAATCATTAGCAACCACCGCCTCCTCTGGGGAAATTTTGTTTTGGGGTCTCATTCACATCATATTAGATGCACTGAAGGTCCCCACTAAATGAGAGTTCCATCTAAGTTATATAAGAGTTCACTTGCAGGGCGCCTGGGTGGCTCAGTGGTTGATCTGTCTGCCTTTGGCTCAGGTGGTGATCCTGGGGTCCTGGGATCGAGTCCCACATCCCCTTCTCTTGAGAAGCCTGCTTCTCCCTCTGCCTGTGTCTTTGCCTCTCTCTGTGTGTCTCTCATGAATGAATAAATAAAGTTTAAAAAAAATGACTTGCATTGATTGCAGTTGAGTCTGGAAGCTTGTTTTTGGTGGTCAAATACGTACACATAAAATTGACCATTTTAATCATTTTACAGTGTGCAATTCAGCAGCAGCAAGTACATTCACAGCGTAGTGCGACCATCACCATATCTAGTTTCAGATCCTGTTCATCCCCCCAAATGGCAACCTGTACCGTCAAGCAGTCACTGCATTTGACTTCCGGACATTAGGTTATAATTTGTAACACTTAAACATTTGGCTTTTATTATTAAATATTTATTAATTCAAGAATACACACTTCTATTTTCGTATTTGTAGTCGATTCATCTCTTTTTAAAGTCATGCATAAGTCTCACAGGACATCAGAAGCTGCTAGTTTAGATGTGTGCCTAGGGGTACAGACAGTGTGACTGGTGCTTCTCCATTTCTCCCTCCATGCCCCACCAAGACCCCCAGGACCCTGGTCCTGCTCCCTCCCAGGGCTCCCTGCCCTCTGCACTGCTATTGGCTATTGATTTTTTTTAAGATTTTATTTATTCATGAAAGACACAGAAAGAGGAGCAGGGACATAGACAGAGGGAGAAGCAGGCTCCCCACAGTGAGCCCAATGCAGGACTTGCTCCGGGGATCCTGGTGTCATGACCTGAGCCAAAGGCAGATGCTCAGCCACTGAGCCACCCAGGTATCCCAATTATTTTCTTTTTAAATATTTTATTTTTAAGTAATTTCTGTACCCAACATGGGGCTCGAATTTACAGCCCTGACATAAAGAGTCCTGTGCTCTACTGACTAAAGCCATTCATGTGCCCCTCAGCTATTGATTCTTTGATTATTTTTAAAAGATTATTTATTTATTTGTTCATGAGAGACAGAGAGAGAGGAGAAAGAGAGAGGCAGGGACACAGGCAGAGGGAGAAGTAGACTCCATGTAGGGAGCCCCGGGACCCCAGGATCACGCCCTGGGCCGAAGGCAGGCGCTAAACTGCTGAGCCACCCAGGGATCCCTGATTCTTTTAAACATACTTGTGCAGTATAATTATTTTTCTAAATCATAAAACAATGCCATGGTTATTATACACAAGTTGGAAAGTTCAGAAAAGTAAGGAGAAAAATCACTCTAACTTCACCGCTTTGGGATAAACACTGTGAAAATATTTAGGTGTCTTTTTCTCTCCCAAATTCTTTTGTTTCTTAGGGGACGTTATCAGCCAGCTTACCTTAACCAATATATACGAGTTATATACTTTCTAAAAATATTTTTTTTGGCAGCCTGGGTGGCTCAGCGGTTTAGTGCCACCTTTAGCCCAGGGCCTGATCCTGGAGACCTGGGATAGAGTCCCACATCAGACTCCCTGCATGGAGCCTGCTTCTCCCTCTGCCTGTGTCTATGCCTCTCTCTCTCTGTGTCTGTCATGAATAAATAAATAAAATCTTTAAAAAATATATTTTTTAGTTTCAAAGTGGGGATCCCACTGTACTTTTAGTTTTAAATTTTGCCTTTATTTACTAAAAATGATATTTTGAGCAATTGCTTATATCCTTACATATAATTTCAATAGCTGCGTATATTTTTTAAAAGATTTTATTTATTTCTTTGTTTGTTTACTTATTTATTTGAGAGAGAGGCACTTGAGCAGGGGGAGAGTAAGAGGCAGAGGAAGACAGAGAGGGAGAAGCAGACTCCCTGCTGAGCATGGAGCCTGATGCGGGTCTCAGTCTCAGGACTTGGAGATCATGGCCTGAGCCAAAGTCAGATGCTTAACTGACTGAACCACCCAAGCACCCCAGTTGCTTTACACATCTAAGTATAAATTTAAAGTTAATATAATTATAATTTATATAATTTATTTTTTTAATTAATATAATTTAAAATGTAACTTTAAATTTGCTAGCTGTGTTCCCATGAACACATGGGAGTATGGATGCACCGTTTTCTATTCAGCCAGTTGTGTCTCTTAGGACAGTTTCACTCAGCTTTCACTATAGGTTTGCTGCAGCTCACAGCCTGCCGTCCATTTCCTTCACAGTTTGGTTGTGACGTGGCTCCTTTTGGCTGTGGGTTGGCTATGGCTTGATTTTTCCTCATTCTAGAATAAAGCTAAAGGAACAGGCCCCACCAGGGACATGTCAGTCAGTCTTTTGTCAGAGGACAAGAGCAAGCAATCAGATGGAAATAAGCAATGGCTCTTAAAGTCTCTGCTCCCACATGCCCTGACCAAGACCATGTTGCAGGCACACACAACCACTGGCAAAAACAATCAGGGATTCAAGGCCAAAGTCAGTGGGGCGGGGTGAGTAGTCCCCCCCAGGGAGGCATCCTAGGTCTCCTGGCAGTGGGCAGGGTTGTATAATCCCCTTTCAGGAAGTGAGCATGGATAGCTGGGGACAATAATACAATCAGCTACAGATGTTTTCATGTTTTATTTATTTATTTATATTTATTTTTATTAATAAAAATTTAAATATTTATTTTTTTTTAAGATTTTTTATTTATTTATTCATAGAGACACAGAGAGAGAATGAGAGGCAGAGACACAGGCAGAGGTAGAAGCAGGCTCCATGCAGAGAGCCCGACGTGGGACTCGATCCAGGGTCTCCAGGATCACGCCCTGGGCTGCAGGCGGCACTAAACCGCTGCGCCACCGGGGCTGCCCCAAATTTAAATATTTAAATAAAGATTTATTTTTTTAAAGATTTTATTTATTTATTCATGAGAGACACAGAGAAAGAGAGAGGCAGAGATACAGGCAGAGGGAGAAGCAGGCTCCACACAGGGAGCCCGATGTGGGACTTGATTCTGGGACACTGGGATCATGACCTGAGCTGAAGGCAGATGCTCAACCACTGAGCCCCTCAGGTGCCCCTGATTTCTCTTTTTAAATGATATTAAATCTTATTTTTTAAACTAAATTTTAATTGTAACCAAGGTTGCACAGGCACAAGTTTTAAAAAGTCAACTAATTCAAATGATGCGGGGCTGGTTCCGTTGGTAGAGCATGGATTCTTGATCTCAGGGTCATGAGTTTGAGTCCCGTGTTGGGTGCAGAGATAAAAAAAAATTTTTTTTGAAGTCAAATAGGGTGCCTGGGTGCTCAGAGGTTGAGCATCTGCCTTCAGCTCAGGTCGTGATCCAGGGGGGTACTGGGATTGAGTCCCGCATCATGTTCCCTACAGGGAGTCTGCTTCTCCTTCTGCCTATGTCTCTCTCTCTCTATATATATATATATATATATATATGTCTCACATGAGTAAATAAAATCTTAAAACAAACAAGCAAAACATTCCTTTGGAGCCAGACTTATGAGCCCCTGGCCTTCTGTGATGCTCCTCACCTGGCACTCCCCCCACTGCCACCTCCAGCCAGACCACCCTGATTGCCACAGATCCAGGTGAGGAGGCTGCTCCTCTCTCTCCTCTGCAGGGGTGGGCACGTGCATGGGTGGCTTGAGGACAGGCCTGGTTGCTCTGGCAGGTCGCTCCAGCCCTAATGTGGTTCCAGCATTGTCTGGTGTCTGGTCTGGAACTGGTTAATGGGGTCTTTGCCACTTTCCATCTAGGAAATAAATGGGAAAAATATCAAGCCTGGGCATGTCAGAAATTTCCAAATCACGTTCATCGCTGAGCTTTGCAGCATATAGAGCTCAGTCTACTTGCTTCGCTTCTGCTTCCAAACCGCACTCTGATGGGTTTCCCCAGCCCTTCCTCAGAGCTCTCTTCCACTCCATGCCACCTGCCACATCATTCCACAGAGCCGGGGCCAGGCTGGGCGAGCAGAGCATCTTCAGGCAGTAAGCCACCCGTGGCTGCGAGACCTGTGTCTGTCTGCTGAATCCTTGCGGGTGGGCTCCTCCCCGAGTGGGGTTGCTCCTGGGCTCAGACTCCTTTGCGGTGCTGTCATAGGCTCATTGGCCTGGGGGCACCAGGCTAATGGCATTCCTCTCTTGGTCCCGCTGCTCCTCAGGGGCACTGCCAGGACACAGGAGATGGACCCCCCTGCCCTTGGACTCATGACCTCCCCCTCCTCTCCTTCTGCTTGCTTCTCCCTCCCACCCTCTAACAGGTGGGGGAGCCTTGCACCCTTTGTAGCTATTACTGTGGCCTGCTTTCCTTTTACTTCCTCACCAAACCCTCTGAGTTCCCCTAAAAAGGACTTTCAGGGGAAAAGAAGCCGCTGCCCAAGTGGGGTCCCAGTGGGGAGTGGGAGGGCCGAGGTGAGAGACACTTTGAAGGCTGAATCAACAGGACCGGGTGGCTGATGGTGAAAAGAGGGAGAAGCCAAAGTTCAGCCTGGAGAACAGGCCTGATCCCCGGAGCAGATGTGAAGAAGCCGTTGGTGAAGCGAGGGGAGGACCCGCCTGTGGACGCGTCCAGAGTCTGTCCAGAGGCTGTTCGGAAGTGCAGGGCCGGGGAGAAGGCCCGATGGGTGAGAAGAGCTGGGCCCGCTGAGGACACTCGCGGGGAGGGAGAGCGTGACTGTGCACAGGGAGGGCAGAGGGTCAGGCCACCGCTTGGAGACAGGGGTCTGAGGCAGAAGGGGAGCAGGCAAGGGGGCTGGGAAGGTTTATAAATAGCTGATGGGGACCAGCTGGCTCACACTTCCACGTTGGGAAAGGAAAGTAGGCTGGGAAGGCGACAACAGGGTGTAGCCACCGAGCCCTGCATACAAGAGGCGCTCAGTTGGAAGGGGGGGTGTGTACCGGGTTCCTGCCATAACCACGTCCACAGACGGAGGGGGCCTAAGCAACAGAAATGAAGTCTCTCCCCGTCCTGGAGGCTGGAAGTCCCTGATCGAGTGTCATCAAGGCTGGTGTCTTCTGAGGACTTTCTCTTTGGCTTGCAGAGGGTCACCTTCCCACTGTGGCTTCACAGGGTCTTCCTCTCAGCTTCTGTCCTAATCTCCTCTTCCTATGACGACATCAGCCATATCAGATTAGGGCCTATCCCAGTGACCTCATTTAACCTTAATTATCTCTTTAAGGACCCTATCTCCAAATACAGTCACACTAACCGGGGGTCAGGCCTTCAACTTACAAATTTTTAAGGAACATGGTTCCAGCCTGTAAGTGGGAGCATCGACATATAGTTGGGGAGACAAAATACGCACACTGAAGAAGTGGACAAGCCGGTGCACAATTAATTGCTAACTTGTGTGCCATAGATGAACAAGAGAATGAGACAGAATGTAAGAACTGACTTTCCCCGGGGGCGCTGAATAAAATAGAACAAAATAAGTTTGTGGATACTTAACCAGGTTTATTTATTTATTTAAAAAATATTTTATTGGGGACCCCTGGGTGGCTCAGCAGTTTGGCACCTGCCTTAGGCCCAGGGTGTGATCCTGGAGTCCCGGGATCGAGTCCCATGTCAGGCTCCCGGCATGGAGCCTGCTTCTCCCTCTGCCTGTGTCTCTGCCTCTCTCTCTCTCTCTCTGTGTGTGTCTCTCATGAATAAATAAAATCTTTAAAAAATAAATAAAAATAAAGAATATTTTATTTATTTATTCACAAGAGGCAGAGACACAGGCAGAAGGAGAAGCAGGCTCCCTGCGGGGCACCTGATGCAGGACTTGATCCCAGGACCTGAGCCAAAGGCAGGTGCTCAACACTGAGCCACCCAGGCATCTGCTTAACCAGGTTTAAACTAAGAAAGGGAAACTCCCAGGTGCTGGGAATGCAGTGAACGAGTGAAGTTAGAAGTGGAAACAGCTCATGGGGCTTTGGAGACAGATGGTGGCCTTCAAAGCCACAGGCAGGGCAAATTATCATAACTCATGCAGCTCAGGGCCTTGGGAGGCAAACGCACAGAGCCGTTGGTTTGCTTCCTTGATTTAGGAATGAGGGACTCCCATCAAAAGTAACCCCACTGGAGTTGAGGTCACAAAGGGTCAAAACCAAGGAAAGCAGAGGAGTGTAAAAATGGCCCTTGTCAGAGGCGCCTGGGTGCCTCAGTTGGTTAAGCTGGTTAAAAAGAGGAACAGGCAGGGCACCAGGGGTGGCTCAGTAGGTTAAACATCTGCCTTCAGCTCAGGTCATGATCTCAGGGTCCTGGGAAGGTCATGATCTCAAGGTCGTGGGATTGAGTCCCCTACCCCCATCAGGCTCTGTGGGAAGCCTACTTCTCCCTCTCCCTCTGCCTGCTGCTCCCCCTACTTGTGCTCTCTTTCATTCTCTCCATCAAAAAATAAATAAATAAAATCTTAAAAAAAAGAACAGCCCTTGTTGGATGCCTGTACCTCTTTTATTTTTTAAAAAAGATTTTATTTATTTATTTGACAGAGACAGAGACAGAGAGAGAGAGGAGAGGGAGGAGAGGGAGAAGCAGGCTCCTTGCTGAACAGAGAGCCCTACATGGGGCTCCGTCCCAGGACCCTGGAATCATGACCTGAGCTGAAGGCAGATGTTTAACCTACTGAGCCACCCCTGGTGCCCTGCCTGTTCCCTTTTTTTTTTTTTTTTTTTAAGATTTTTATTTATTTGTTCATGAGAGACACAGAGAGAGAGGCAGAGACACAGGCACAGGGAGAAGCAAGCTCCATGTAGGGAGCCTGACCCTGGGACTCCATCCCGGGACTCCAGGATCAGGCCCTGGGCCAAAGGCAGGCACTAAACCGCTGAGTCACCCAGGGATACCCATCCTCTTTTAAAGAATTTCCTCAAAAAAAAAAAAAAAAAAAGAATTTCCTCAGGGGTGCCTGGGTGGCTCGGTCAGGTGAGCCTCTGCCTTTGGCTCAGGTCATGATCCTGAGGTCCTGGGATCGAGTCCTAAATTGGGCTCCCTGCAAGGAGCCTGCTTCTCCCTCTTCCTATGTTGTCCCTCTCTCACACTGTGTGTGTCTCCCACGAATAAATAAATAAAATCTTAAAAAAAAATAATTTCCTCAAAAGTCCCACTCTACAGCTTCTACGCAATGACATCCTCTCTTTGGGAGACAGTCTTTTAGCCAGACGCAAGCTGTTTACGTAAATGGTCACTTGGGAGAGCACAGTAGGATCCATCAGTGAGGAAAGAGGGGGAGAAGAGATTGGGTATGGGGGAGGGGGGCAGCTTGTGGTCTCTTATCATGGGTCCCCACCCAAACCCTCTCTACCTCTTATATTCCAGGCTCCACCTAGCAGCCAGAGTAATTTTCTGCTTAAATTTTAAGGCAATCTATGTACATGGTGAAAAAAATATCTAGCAGTCTAGCTAATACCATAATGTAAAAAAGCCTCTTTCTCACCCCTACTCCTCACTCCCCCAACCCAGAAATGACCTGGATTCTCAGTGTGTGGACCAGACCGTATCTTTTCCCTACTGAACACTCCCCCACTCCCCCGTGGCTCTCAGTGTGCTCCCAGGCTCTGCCCTCCCTTAGTTCGCGCCACTGTCCTCCTGTCTCCTGGTGGTTGGTTCTCTGGCTTCAGGTCAGTCCCTGGAGATGCTACCCTGAGGCCTTTTCCCTCGCTGTTCTCTCGGCCTGGAACACTCTTCAGGGCTCGGTCCAGTTCTACCTTGTTCAGCGACAAGACTTTCTCTTTAGGCTCAAGCTGTGACCCTGTGAAAGTATCCAAGCCCTCTACCCTCCAGGTGTGGGCATGAACTCCTGGACAGCTAGATGCTAGGGTCTATTGTGGATCACCCAGGGACATGATGGGTCAGTCCAGGGCACTGTGGGATGGCAGGGAGGGGCCCTGATCTGAATGTGGATGAACTTAGGAGCTGCGGAATCACTCATTCACTCAATAAGTATGAGGCGCTGCCTCCTATGACCTGGTCTCAGGAAGACACAAGAGAATGAGATGGGCACGTTCTCCTGACCTTCTGGGCCAGAGTGAGGACACAGTCAATAAGCATGAAAACAAACAAATAAAATCATTCTAGACTGTGATTAAGTTCTACAAAGGGCATAAATAAGGAATGTAGCAGATGATTTGGGGAACGGAGGGGGCGTGTCAGAATGTGTGGTCAGCAAAGCCATCTCAGAATCCTGAAGGATGAGAAGGTGTCATTCAAAGAGCTGGGAAAAACAAGTTCCAGGAAAGTAAATAGCATGTGCAAAGGTCCTGAGGTGGCAGAGAGTGGTCTGGCAGAGAAAAGGAGGGAGAAGGTGAGCAGAAGTAGGGCAGGCTGGGCTACAGGTTGAACTAAGCTTGGGTTTACTTTATTGTAATTTCCTTGGGAGAATTTTCATCAGGGCAGTGGTGTGACCTGTTTTGATTTATGTGGAAGCTGGCCGTGGGACCTGGATTTTGTGAGTACTTTGGGTGGTTTCTATAATTTTCCATTCACAGCACTGTCTTGGGATAGCTTTATGGGAGTTACTTTGGGCTCTCTAGCCAATCTGGTTAAACCAACAGCAGGATGCATTTTATGGGTGCAGAGCAGCAGGGCAAGTTTCAGCAAATCGCCCATCTGCTTCCCTATGACCTTGGTATTGTCTCCCCGAGGAGAGACACTCATCCCCCCTGAAAGGTGGACTCTTTGTCAGCCCCTCTCAGGCCTACCTTCCTTTTAGGGTAAATGTATCAGTCATGGCTCTGCAGAAAAACAAAACCAACTGGTAATACACACTTTTTCTTTTTTCAGGATTTTATTTATTTGAGAGAGAAAGCAGGGGGAGGGGCAGAGGGAGAAGGAGAGCCAGAGAATCTCAAGCAGACTCTGCACTGAGCACGGAGCCTGACACAGGGCTCGATCTCATGACTCTGACATCATGACCTGAGCCAAAACCAAGAGTCAGACCCTTAACTGACTGAGCCACCCAGGCGCCCCATCTTTTTTTCTTTTCTTTTCTTTTCTTTCTTTTCTTTTCTTCTTTCTTTCTTTCTTTCTTTCTTTCTTTCTTTCTTTCTTTCTTTCTTTCTTTTCTTTCTTTCTTTCTTTTCTTTCTTTCTTTCTTTCTTTCTTCTTTCTTTCTTTCTTTTTTCTTTCTTTCTTTTTAAAAGAAATTGGTTTATGTGACTGACTGTGGGGGCTGACAAGTCTGAACTCTATGGGGCAGGCTGATGGGCTGAAAACTCAGGTAGGAGTTGATGCTGTGAAACTTCTCAGGGAAG
The DNA here is from genome assembly GCF_018345385.1 of Vulpes lagopus. Taxonomy (NCBI): domain Eukaryota; kingdom Metazoa; phylum Chordata; class Mammalia; order Carnivora; family Canidae; genus Vulpes; species Vulpes lagopus. The sequence continues at coordinate 7,993,148 of NC_054831.1, forward strand.
CCTCAGGTTTTGCTGTTACTGCCTTCAACTTATTGGGTGAGGCCCACCCTCATTAAGGAGGATAATAAAGTCAGCCCCTTGTAGATATTAACCATATGTACAAAATACCTTTACAGTAACATTTAGATTAGTGTTTGAATAAATAACTGGGTACTATAGCCTAGCCAACTTGACACATTAAACTAAACATCGCCGTAGAATATACAAAAAATGAAATCAAAGTTTTTATTCTAAGACCAACTCATGAAATCTTTAAGCTAATTGGAGCTCTTTTGTTCTGTTGCTTTGGGCAACGCTTTGTGTGAGTGCCAGAAACATTCACATCTGCAACTATCTTTTGCTTAAAGATGATGGCATTGGACTAAGGCTGAGCTGGCCGAAATTGGGGAAAGCAAATTCCAGGCCCCCGTTTCCCAACCTTGGCCTAGAGGCTGGTGTGAGAAGCTGGGTCAAGCCCCAGAATCTTCCCTCTCCTGCTTGACAGTCAGCTTGTGATCAGTGATAGTTGAGGAGGTTCACAGCCAGAGTGACCTGAGCCTCGTCGTGCAGAAGGTACCTTCTCACACTGGTGCCTTTGCCTGGGAGGCCTCCAGGAGTGTTCTTGGTCCTTTAATTTCAAGTCTTAGCTGTGCAATCTTTTTTCTCCCTACACCCCCATCTCTCTGGTTCACCATTGAAGGGTCTGATCCTTCCTACAGAAAGGTCCCACACAGCCCTTCATAGCCTCCTGCTTCTGTTTTGGTGGTTTGTGTGGTCAGATGACGCCCAGGAACAGAGACAGGCAAAATAAGCCAAAGGGGAAATGAACATGTCCCACAGAGCCTGACTCTGGGGTAAAGGGCAGTGACAGGCTAGGTTAACAGTCCCAGGCCTAAAAGAATGTGTGTGTGTGTGTGTGTGTGTGTGTGTGTGTGTGTGTGTTAGCGTATGTGCAAATCATACCAGGCTAATACTGGGCACGCTGGGGGGATGGAGGCCAGCTCCATGACTGTTCTGGACTTTGGTTCAAGCCTTCACCCTGGGCGGTCTGCCAGTAGTCATAGTCCTCCCATCTGGGTTCTCCATGGACGGGTGCAGAATTGGCCCCAGGCCAGGAGCCAGGACTCCCAGACCTGCAACCCAAAGAACACGATTGCTTTAGTTTGGGTTCCTTCAAAAGCAAACCTTGAGACAAGACCTGGGTGAAGTAGTTTATTTGACATGTGATCCCAGAAAGCATAGGGTAGAGAAATGAGACCACAGTCCTACAGGGGATGTTCTGAGAGACTATGTGGGGACATGCTTCAGTTGTCCCACCCACGGGAAGGAAGCTGTGGTGTATTTGTTATCAGATTTTTTTTTTCAAAAGTAGGCTTCCCGCCCAACATGGGTTTTGAACTCATGACCCTGAGATCAAGAGTTGTACACTCTACTGACTGAGTCAACCAGACACCCATTCATCATCAGCTTTTTAAACAGTTTTATGAAAACGTAATTCACATACATATGGTATGCCTGTTAAAAGTAGACAATCAGCATTTTGGGGCTTAGTCACAAATATCTGTAGCTGTCATCATAGTCAATTTTAGAAAATTTTCATAATCTTTAAAAGAAATCCCATCTCTTTAGCTACCACCCCTACCACCACCTCAGCCTAGGCAACCACTAACCTACTTCCTGTCCCTATAGACTTGCCTATTCTGGACATTTCATATGAATGGAATCAGAATATGTGGATTTTTGTGACTGTCTTCTTTCACTTTCCAAGGCCCGTTCAAGCTACAGCATGTATCTCTACTTCATTCTCTTTTAGGCCAAATGATATTCCATTGTATGAATATACCACATTTTGTTTTCCATTTGTCCATTGATGGACAAGTGGGTTGTTTCTGCCTTTTGACTCTCGTGAATATTGCTGCTGTAAACATTCACGTACAAGTTTTCTGTGGACATATGTTTTCATTTTTCTTGGGCATATACCTAGGGGTGGAATTTCTGGGTTATACAGTAATTCCATATTTATTTATTTATTAGGAGATTTTATTAATTTATTTTTAAAAAGATTTTATTTGTTTATTCATGACAGACAGAGAGAGAGAAGTAGAGACACACGCAGAGGGAGGAGAAGCAGCTCCATGCAAGGAGCCCGATGTGGGACTAGATCCCGGGACTCTGGGATAAGGCCCTGAGCCAAAGGCAGACGCTAAACTGATGAGCCACCCAGGTGTCCCAGATTTTATTAATCTATTTGAGAGAGGGAGAGAGAGAATGAACGCATGTATGTGGGGAGGGGCAGAGAGTTTCAAGGAGACTCCATGCCAAGCATGGAGCCCGACATAGGGCTCCAACCCAGGACCCTGAGATCATGGCCTGAGCAGAAATCTAGAGTCAGACACTCAACCGACTGAGTCACCAATAACACTATATTTAATCATTTGAGGAACCCCAAACTGTTTTCCAAAGTGGCTACACAATTTTCCATTCCTATCAGGAATATATGAGAATATTAGCTATTGTTGCATAACCAATCACTACAAAGCTTAGCAGCTTAAAACAACAAACATTTGTTGTATTACACTGTTTCTGAGGATCAGGAATCCAGGAGCAGCTCAAGTGGGTGGTAGTGGCTCAGGGTTCTGCTCAGGGTCTCCCATGAAGCTGGAATCATCTGAAGGTTTGACTGGGCTGAAGGGTTGACCTCCAACATGGCTGGATTACTTGCCCGACAAGGGAGTGTTGGTTGTTGGTAAGAGTCCTTCGTTTTTTGTCACATGTACCTTCCCCTGGGCTGCTTGAGCATCCTCATAGCTTGGCATCTGGCTTCCACCAAGAACAAGAGATCCAAAAGGGAATAAGGCAGGAGCTGCACTTCTTTTATGATCTAGCCGAAGATATCATGTGCTGTCATTTCTTTAAACATCCTATTGCATAGTTCAGCCGGTTTCTTTCTTTCCTTCTTTGAGAGAGCATGCGTGAGACTGTGAGCAGAATGGGGGAGGAGCAGAGAGAGAGGAAGAGAGAGAATCCTAAGCAGTCTCCGCATGCCAGTGCAGAGCCCCACATGGGGCTTGATTTCACCACCCTGAGATGATGACCTGAGCCGAAATCAAGAATTGAACAGAGTTCAACAAGAGATTAACAGACTGAGCCACCCAGGCACCCCTTCAGCCATTTTCAGTGGGGAAGGAACCACACGGGGTGTGAGTACCAGGAAATGGGTCATCGGAGGCCATCTTGGGAGAGGCCTACTACATGAGGCATTTTATCCACCCACTCCCATCCCTCAGGAGGAGGGTTGCTCCTGGGGTGTTAAGTCCCTGGAACTTTTGGCCTAAACCAGAACACACTATCACACTATGCTGAAGACAATCCTCCCTTTGGCCTAACTTGGATCTCAGCTGTGGCTTGGGAGGACGGGTCCCAACTCATGTGCATGCCTTGCACCCTCTGCTTTCTTCTGCCCCAGGACCTTCTCTGACATGCAAGAGCCTTCTGAATCCTTGTACAAACAGGGCCAGAATACACAGGGATGCTAAGAGCCCTGGAGGAAGACAATTAGCAACCAATTATCTGGTCCTTCAGGCACATGGGTCTGGGAGGCATACAAGACGCTGCTTTCAGGAGCTAAGATAAAGAAAATTGAGCTTGCCTCCAATTTTTCATTAGTACAAAAGGGCTGTAACTAGTATCTTCTTACACTCATCTCTGTTTTTGAGCTACTATCCTTTTTTAATCTTTTTTTTTCTTTTCATATCAAATTTAATCAGTACTGGTCAACAGGGTCAATCAGATAACTCTTAATATGAACATGGGGGGGAAAAAGTGTATGTATGTGGATGAACAGGGGAACTAGAGGCTGTTTAACAAGGCATGTCGGGCAGTAGTTCTGGATGAAACTTGTATTGTGTTTTTCATTTCCACAGCTGTGTGCTGAGAGTCTGACTGGATGAGCCTCCAGACCATCCTGCTGCTGCACTGGGGGGCTGGTCAAAATCCACTGTAGGGTTTGTACTACTGATCCTCATGCCAGCCATTGACTGATTCATCTGTGAAAGGTTCCACTGGGGTTCCTGAGCTCGCGGCAGGCCAGGCTTACTCTGGAGTACCCCCATCTGTCCCACCATTCTTCCTTGAGGCCAGCCACATTTGGAAGAAGTGGTATCCTACATGAACCCACTGTGCATGGGCCTGCCCACCATCACGCTTCCCACTCTGTCCCATTACGTTCCCCAGAAGGCCAGGAGCTACAGGTTTAGCCACAGGCACACCCATTGATGGATAATCTTGAGATCCATTTGGTGCTTGTGAGGTAAATGGTCTATTTGTGGGTCCCTTAAACACACCAGGAGTCCTCTGCCTCTGAATGGTTCCTGTACTATACAGAGATAAGATGGAGTCTTTGGAGAGTTTGTTTTTTGCCACCTCTTCTGATTTTGTAGCTTGCTCAGTGAACAGATGCAGATCCCCGGATATTACTGTGGACAAATTGGCAGCTCCGGGTATAGAGAACATCTCTGGAACTGGGGGCAAGAGAGTTGCAGGTGAGGGATTAGAAATCCTTGGTCCAGGGGCACCTGAGTGGCTTAGTCAGTTAAGTGTCTGACTCGTGATTTTGGCCTAGATCATGATCTCAGTGTTGTGAGATAGAGCCTCGAGTCAGACTCTGTCCTCAACAGGGAGTCTACTTGAGATTCTCTCCCTCTCCCTCTGCCCCTCCCCACCAGTAAAATAAATAAATAAATCTTTAAAAAAAAATCACTGGTCCAGGGATCCCTGGGTGGCGCAGCGGTTTGGCGCCTGCCTTTGGCCCAGGGCGCGATCCTGGAGACCCAGGATCGAATCCCACGTCGGGCTCCCGGTGCATGGAGCCCGCTTCTCCCTCTGCCTGTGTCTCTGCCTTTCTCTCTCTCTCTGTATGACTATCATAAAAAAAAAAAAAATTAAAAAAAAATCACTGGTCCAAAGATGTCCAGATATCATTTAGGGCTGACATTGTGGTTATGTTCCCATAGGTCACTGGTGCCTCAGTAGGGCCGTTGAATCCTAAAAGATCAACAGTGGGCTCTGCAGCATTTTTACAGCTGATACTTTTTTTAAATTCCAACTGCTGATTGTCTTTCTTCCACAGCCTGTTCAACTGTAAGAGGTTTTGCAGGCTTTTCTGGTTCCTTTTCTTTTTCTCTTCCTCCCTTTCCCCTTTTCTTCATTTGTAATAGCTATTGAATTTTTATCATAGTATTTCTTCTTTTCATATTTATCTCTTTTGTAAAATATTTTATTTTTAAAGATTTTTAAAACTTATTTAAGAGGGCAGCCCGGGTGGCTCAGTGGTTTAGCGCCGCCTTCAGTCCAGGGTGTGATCCTGGGGTCCCGGGATCGAGTCCCATGTCAGGCTTCCTGCATGGAGCCTGTTTCTCCCTCTGCCTGTGTCTCTGCCTCTCTCTCTCTCTCTCTCTCTCTCATAAATAAATAAATAAAATCTTAAAAAAAAAGTATTTGAGAGAGAGAGAGAGAGCAAGCAGGGGGAGGGGCAGAAGGAGAGAGAGAATCTCAAGCAGACTTCACTCTGAGCACAGAGCCTGCTGTGGGGCTCCATCTCCTGACCCCGAGATCATGATCTGAGCCGAAACCAAGAGTCAGATGCTTAACCAACTGAGCCACCCACATGCGCTTCAGACTTTATTTTTAAGTAATCTCTACACCCAGTGTGGGGCTCAAACTCACAACCCCAAGATCAAGAGTCACACACTCCACCCACTGAGCCAGATAGGTGCCCCTGATATTTATCTTTGATAAAAAAATTCCACTGCTTGACCTATCTGTGGTCTTCACAAAAGTTCTCTGGAAGATTGGCTTCTGAGTGGTCTTGCTTTCGTATTTCCCATATTTTGCATGTGCTGCATCTGTCCTGGTGTCCACTGGTCTAGGTTGACTGATTTAACCCTGCATGTATGAACCCCAAGATTTCTATGGGTTCTAGCACATCTCATGCAAATAAACACACCAATTTTCCAGGAAGCCTACTATCGATGTTTGGCCTCACAGTTTGAGGCATATCTGTCCTCCTCCCTCAGGAGCTGGGACAGGACGAGCTGCTGCTTCTCGTTCAGCTTCTGAGTCTTCTCCTTTTGGGAGCCCATCACTATCTTGGTAGTGGGGTGGGGAGCCCAAGGCAGCGATGGGGGAAGGGGAGACAGGCAGAAGCTGGGCAGGAAGCCACCAGGCCTGTGGGCAGACGCTGACTACTATTCTTTTCCACAAATTTTTAGAGGCAGAGTTGCAGGGCCAAAAGGATAAATTTCTATATTTTGGTACCTATTGCCAAATTTGTCGCCAATAATGCTGTAATTCTCATCGTGGTGAGGGAGCTGTTCCCCTCCATCTGAGAGGTTGGGTGCAGTGAGGACGGTGTCCTGCATGCCTCTCAGATAAAGGTGGGGAGAAGCCCACTTACAGTAAGGCTTAGAGAGGGTGAAGAGGGGTCTACAAGGCGGGGTGGTAGCAGCATAGAAGACTGGTTACACACTCCGGGGGGGTCGACCCTACAAATAAATATGCAAATAAATATGCAAATAGCAAAAGGCACTTTTCTCACTCACAGGGAGTAATGAATGGAAAGGGATAAATGGGGATCCCTGGGTGGCGCAACGGTTTGGCGCCTGCCTTTGGCCCAGGGCGTGATCCCGGAGACCCGGGTTCAAATCCCACATAGGGCTCCCGGTGCATGGAACCTGCTTCTCCCTCTGCCTGTGTCTCTGCCTCTCTCTCTCTCTCTCTCTCTCTCTGTGACTATCATAAATAAATAAAAATTTTAAAAAAAAATTAAAAAAAAAAGGAAAGGGATAAATGCTGTGGTAGTTAGGTTGGAACTGGAGGTACTGATGTCAGTTTACATTTTTTAATATTTATAAATTAGATAGATATAAAATGAATATCAATGTGTGTGTTAGGTATACGTTCACATACATATATATTTATGTTTATACGCATATTCCCTGGTTCTGTTCACTGAGACGGCCTGGGGGGCAGCAACACTGCGGCAGTAATGAGCACAGCTGGCACCCAGATCTTGGTTTCTAAATCCATCCTCCACTGAAAGGAACCAGAGCTCCTCGGCAAATGGCTGATTTCAGGCTGGCCCAGGGAAATACATAATAAGCCTGGAATATCTTATTGTGCCAGAAAATGACAGAAATATTTAGGCTGAGGACATGTGGGGAGGATATAGGAGGCAGCTTAAAGGAGTTTCCACTGGCCAAGTGTCAGACAAATTTCGACATCATACATAACGATAATGGAGTATTGTCCATTGAATAAGATAAGAAATCCCAAGTCCACACAGATATAAATATATCATGAGAGAAGAAAATGTTTCTTTACAGTATAATGTCAGCTAATCAATGAAGAATGATAGAATTAAAACCACTGTTTGGCAATCGTTATAGCAATAATTAATTCATTGGAGAATCATAAATGGATGCTAAAATTAGGAAGAGTTTGATAAGAAATGGGATATTCACATAACCTCAAAATGCCTCCTCATAAAATACACAGTGATCCCCAAAAGAAAAATAGTAATCATTAAATTCTACTCCTGAAACTATTACTCTAAACATTTAAATAAAAATTTGGAGAGGGGGAAGGAAAAATAGTAACTTTTTAGAGGAGGAACCTGCCAGGTACCACCCTAATCAAGGGAATAAAGTTGTCATCTTCAGGAATGGGGCAAATGGAAACTGTGTGCTGCCCCTGAGGAAACAATGAAGAGAACCCCCCCATCCCCCCCCCCCCCCCCCCCCCCCCCCGCCGCTCTCCATGGTATTCCTGCAAAAATGTGTAACAAGAGTCTGGGTGGTGCAGTGGGTTAAGTATCTGACTCTTGATTTTGGCTCAGGTCATGATCTCAGGTTCATGAGATGAGCCCCATGTGGCAAGCTCTGTGCTCAGCGGGGAGTCTGCTTATCCCTCTCCCTCCCTGTCTACCTCTTCCCCTGCATGCACATGCTCTCTCTCTCAAATGATAAAATCTTAAAAAAAAAAAGAAAAGAAACATTAGATAAATCTTAATTGAAAGAATACTACAAAATAACGGGCTTATAATTTTTTTAAAGATTGTATTTGTTTATTCATGAGAGACACACACAGAGAGAGAGAGAGAGAGAGAGAGAGAGAGGCAGAGACACAGGCAGAGGGAGAAGCAGGCTCCCTGCAGGAAGCCCCATGTGGGACTTGATGCCAGGACTCCGGGATCACACCCTGAGCCAAAGGCAGATGCTCAACCGCTGAGCTACCCAGGCGTCCCTGGCTTATAATCTTAAAAAAAAAAAAAAAAAAATTCACGCTCATAAAAGTCAAGTGGAGATTGCAGAACTGTTCTGGATTGAGGATTAGCAGGGAGTAATGCCTCAGGGTGCAGTTCCCAATGGGGCTGGCTCAGCTGTGGTGATGTAGGAGGGGTCTCCCTTCCTAGGAAATGCACACTGACAGATTTAGGGGAACCTGAGCCTCAGGTCAGCAAGTCACTGTCAAATGGTTCAGGACAAAAAGTTCTTTGTAGTCTTCTTGCAAAACTTTTTCTGGAATGCGTTTTGTCATTACAAATGTCACATGTGCCCAGGAGTCTATAAAAATGATCTCATTCATTTGATCCTCAGAGGAAATGGCCTAAGTACCCCCCCCAGCCACACACACACACCTTGAGGGACGACAGAAATGATGGCCACAGCTCAACCAGGCAGCTGGGGCAGAGGGGCTTCAGCCAGGGTTGTGCCCTCCTTTGAGGTCATTCAAGAGCAGGGGGAGCGGGTACCAGCTGAACTCCCTCCTCCGAAGGGAAACAATCCTGAAGCCGGAAGAGCCCACAGACCTACAATGTCAGGGAGGACGGTCCTAATTTCACAGAGGGACCATGTAGAGGATGTGATGGGGCCCAGGCTCCTGGCCAGAGGCCCCTGTGAGCCCCGGGGTGGCCCGGAGGTGCCCAGGCTGGGCCCAGGCCCACCACCAGCACCCGCAGGAGGCACCGTGGGGCTGAAGGCCCAGGGCCTGGCAGTGAGGAGTCTGGAGGAGAGCAGAACGCGTGTGGCCCCTCGCTCCTCACACCGGGCCTGGCAGAGGGGACAGATGGAAGGTGTGCTGGTCGGGGTGACTAAATGGCGGTCATTTTGTGAATGGTGAAAGGGGCCTCAGGTACTGGCTGGGGTGTGTGACTGGCTGGAGGTGACAGTGAACGCTTGTGTGTCCAGGTTCTCCTGAGTCTAACTGAAGGAGGCTCTGACCAGACTGGGCCTGGTCCTAACGACGGTCTGAAGAGAGGGCTTGGCCAGAGACAAGACGCCAGGGAGAAACAAGGAACTGGGTTTTCACACGAAAAAATAAATCGACGTGTGTATTAGAATAGGAGGAACAAACGATTGTTGACGAACATTTTAAACTGAAAATAAACAGAATTACCTCTCCTGCTCCGGCCTTCACCTACTCCCCCGAGATAACCAGTGTTTACTTCCGAATCAGACGCAGGAAGAGACACAGCCGCCCCTCCCGTCCACCCTGCTTCGCTCCCCAGCCTGGGTCCCACACAGGCTGCAGGTGGACAACCCCACAGGATAGCCTCAGCCTGTTCTCCTGCCACCAACTCCATCAGGGAGATGTGTGTCCCCAACCTGCAGACTAGGAAGCTGAGGTCAGAGGAAGGAAGGGACTTGTCCAAGGTCACACATCCGAGTCCTTGCTCCTGCTGCAGCCGCCTTCTTTCACCGCAGAGTGACCTCTGCTCAGGGAAAGAGCCAGTCTGGAGCCAGGGGGGGGCTGGGGTCCTCCTGGGGCCCTTTCCAGGGGTAGGGGAGCTGCCTGGCTGAACTGGTTCTGCCCTAATAAAGGTCTGCTTGTCGCAGCCTGCTCATTCCGTCTTTGTTTACTGCGCCTCCACACAAACACACTTGAGAACTTCGTGGGAACACGAGGGGCCGGAAGGCAGGATGCTAGCGGGAGGGCGGACAGGGCCTGCCCCTCCACCTACATGGGATGGGGCCTGTCTCCCTTCCCTACGCCTCTGGCCTTCAGTTTCCCCAAACCCCTTTTCACGGGGCAAAGAGGAACCTCTCTATTATTGTCTCTTGCTGCCTTGGAAGAAAAATAGCAAAAATCAGTTCCTTTTGGGGGCGCCTGGACAGCTTAGTCAGTTGAGAATCTGCCTCTTGGTTTCGGCTCCAGTCATGTTCTCAGGGTCATGGGATCGAGCCCTGCACTGGGCTCCATGCTCAGTGGGGAGTCTGCTTGAGATTCCCCCTCTCCCTCTGCCTTTCCCTTGCTCACAGGCATGAACTTTCTCTCTCTCTCAAATAAATAATCTTTAAAAAAATCATTTCATTTTTGTCCAGAAAATGTACCAAGCTTCTGAGACATGCACCTACTTTCTTTTATTTGAAAAATAGTTATCAGGGGTACCTGGGCGGCTCGGTGGTTGAGCATCTGCCTTTGGCTCAGGTCATGATCCCAGGGTCCTGTGATCGAGTCCTGCATCAGGCTCTCCACAGGGTGCTTGCTTCTCCCTCTGCCTATGTCTCTGCCTCTCTTTCTGTGTCTCTCATGAATAAACAAACAAACAAATAAAATATATTTTTAAAATTTATTTATTTATTTATTTATTTATTTATTTATTTATTTATGAGAGAGAGAGAGAGAGAGGCAGAGACACAGGAGGAGGGAGAAGCAGGCTCCATGCCGGGAGCCCGATGTGGGACTCATCCAGGGACTCCAGGATCACGCCCCAGGACAAAGGCAGGCGCTAAACTGCTGAGCCACCCAGGGATCCCCACAAATAAAGTATTAAAGAGTAAAGAAAAAGATACTCTTTACTTAAAAAAAAGGAAAAGAAAAATAGTTATCAAGTGCCAGCTAAGTGCTTTCTGGGCATTCTGTATCCTTTATTTCTTTTAATTCTCTTATGACTTTATAAGTAGGTCTGTTGTCACCTCCATTTTGCAGATGAGGAAACTGAGGCATGGAAAGTCTAAGCGATATGCCTTTTCCCCTCCAAGAGCTTAAAAAGAGATAATAAAATTCCATTTTTGGAAACTCACAGCCTCTGAGCTGCAACCACAGATTCTGACCCCTTGGAATGCACCAAGCCCTAAATAGGAAACTCTTGAATTTTTTTTTCAGAAGTTCCAGAGCCAACTGGGTACCAACACAGCTTCCAGGAAAAGCCACTCAGGAACTGCCCAAGGGCTGGGAGCGGGGAGGGAGCTGAGGAGCCCATGGAAGGTGCCGCCCACAAGCAAGTCAAGGTCATTAAGAACAGCAGCCAGGTAGGGCAGTTCTTGAAGAAAACCTCATAATCCAATGATGGAAAGGCAGTGTGGGCTTGAGAACGGGATCCAGCCTAGGCGTGTTTACAAAAATGCAGTCTTTGAAGGAGAAATAAACATGTGGACTTTTTTTTTTTAAAGTCTAGACTCTTAAAAAAAAAAAAAGTCTAGACTCTTAAAATTTGATTGTTGGGGCGCCTGGGCGGCTCAGCGGTTGAGCATCTGCCTTTGGCTCAGGTTGTGATCCCGGGGTCCTGGGATTGAGGCTCCATGGAGGAGCCTGCTTCTCCCTCTGCCTGTGTCTCCGCCTCTCTCATGAATAAATAAAATCTTTTTAAAGAATAAACAAAATGTGATTGTCTTGGGAAATGGGGGACCTCTGGGGTCAGAACTGTAGGGTCAAAGGTATGAAGTGTTTTATTCAGATAGCCTTCGTTTCAAATCCCAGCTCCAGCCCTCATTAGCTGTGAGATCTTGGACAAGTCACTTAACGTCTTGGACTTGCTGCCTCCCTGTGCGTAAGGCCAGTTTGTTATAACCTCCATCTCGAGGCAGCTTGCAGGAGTAAATCGACATTTTCTACCTAAGAACAGGCTGTTTACACAAGTTGCTGGTTTTTTTTTTGTTTGTTTGTTTTGCTTTTTGTAAAGGTTTTATTTATTTATTCTTGAGAGAGAGAGAGAGAGAGAGAGAGGCAGAGACACAGGCAGAGAGAGAAGCAGGCTCCATGCAGGGAGCCCGACGTGGGACTCGGTCCTGGGTCTCCAGGAACACACCCTGGGCCAAAGGCAGGCGCTCAACCGCTGAGCCACCCAGGGATCCCCAAGTCTGCTGTTTTTTGGGTCCAAATAGATCAGGGAAGTTTTAAACTTCCAGTTCCTGGATGTGGTGCCTCTGAGTACAAGTGCGAGCTGGTCTCTCCAAATTTAAAAATCTGGAATCTCTCATCTTCCCTGCAGATATGTTATCTCCTGGGCATCTTTTCCCAAAAAGGTTTTGTCAATGTAGTGAGCCTGTTGGGACCCCCACCCCACCCCCAAGCCAGGCCTCAGTGTGCCCTTTCTCTGATGCTGGTGCATCTGAAAAGGCCTTGAACCCTGAGTGACAGGGATAGGTGTGCTTTGTTTTGGTGGCTTGGCACTTGGGCTGTCTGCCAGGAGCTGTGGATGAGCCAGCGAGTGGGAATCTGCCTTCCTCCTCTCCAGAAGTCCTGAAGGCTCACCTGTCCCGAGCAGTGAGAACGCCAGGGTAGGATCCAACTGCATGGCCTGCCGAGTCTTGCTCACCCAGGGCAGGGAGTCCAGGCAAGTGCGCTAGAGAAGTTGGGATGTGGTCCCAGCCAGGGACCCTGCATCCAGCAGGTGCAGACCCACACCACCCGGCCTTTGGGCTACATGTCTGGGTAGTGGGACCAGCCACACAGCCTCCCTGGCCCTACAGCTACCTGACAGTCTTCGGGAAATTCTGCCGATATTAGCCAGAGCCGATTTTGACATTTGCAAACAGAGATCCTCTGCTGACAACCAGAGTTTCAGCAGTGGCATCTCCCACCTCTCTGCCTTCAAGCGCTCAGACTCCTGCCTTCTCCTGACTTTGGGCCAGCTGTGCCCACACCGATGCCCAACCCTCCAGCACACACTCTCAGCGTCCCCATATTCTGTCCCTTTCTGCATGTCTAATGGTCGCTGGTTGATACGCCCAATATTTTCCACTTACCTCCTGATGAAAAGACATTCATTCCATCTGCTCGGGCACTACCTGCACGTTTCGTCATTTATTTTCTGCCATTTGGCGTTATTTCCTTTGGAACTCTGAGCCTCTGTTTACTAGCACTTCGAATGCTTACTGCTTTTGCATGTGTTGGCTGTGGAAACAGTCTGCCTTGGGAACAGCAATAACCTCAACAAGACGTAAAACAGCAATCAGACCAACTAAACATTGTCTGCTTTCTTTTCTTTTCTTTCTTTCTTTCTTTCTTTCTTTTTTTTTTTTTTTTTTTTTTGTTGTTGTTGTTGTCTGCTTTCTGTGATCAGATGTGCTAAGTGAGAAGACATTACTCCTTCCAGGCCGGCTGCTCCCTTTACACCCATCCCTTGACACCATTGCAGATGGCAAGTGGAATTAACGATATTCAGTGAAATGCTGCACCTAAGCCACAACTGAAGTATTTAGTTGTGTGGTAAAGGGGCATTAGGTCTGCAACTGATTCTCAAATTATGCTGATATTAAAAACTCAGAGGAAAGACAAAAACGCTAAGGCAAACACAGCAAAGTGCTGCGGACCAACGAGTCCCAGCCCTCTGACACCCGTCACTGGCAGGAGGACGGGGGGTTTGGTTCTGAGCTAACTGGGAGCATTCATAAAGGCAAGATCCCAAGAGGGGCCTCTCTGGCACCTCTGACTGACTGTGTTTGTTAACTGGGAAGGCCGCGTGGACCCACAGATACCAGGAGCACCAGTAATATCGAGCCCCACCCCGAGGGATACAGACTCAGGGCGAGAGACCCAAGCATTTTCTGACCCTCTCGATGTGTGACCTCAGCCTGTCCTCCTTTTGGCCACAAGTGGAGTTTGGGGCCTGGGGTACCAGCAAGCCATGGTGGGGTGGGGGGTAGGGGGTGGCTGACTCTGCACCCAGCCCCGCCCGAGAGACTGGGTGGTTTGGAACCAGGCTGCATGGCCCTCAGCAAGGGGCCAACTATTAGTCCCACGTGGCTCTCTCCATGGGCTGGAGGGGCCGAGGTCTCCTTGGCCGCTGGTCCCCAAGGTCCAGCTACAGGGCCTGGGCCTCCTGCACTGTGGCCAGTCTCCCCACAAGTTTGTGTGTTCCTTCTTCTCACTGGGGCGCAGCTCTCCTGCCCCAGGTTGTTGGGGGACCTTGCCCTTCCAAGCCCTGCTGAGAAAGCTCTTCTGTCCTTCAGCTTCCACCCCAGCCTTGACTCCTGCCAGCTTTCTAATATCTTCCAGAGAATTCCGAGCATAGTTACAGGTACCATTTCTTGAGTGTGTCAACCCTAGGTGTTTTAAACCCACATTATCTCACTTAATCCTCACAGCATCCTGAGTGACAGGTCTGTTCTTGCTGTTTTACAGACCTGGGGTTTGGAGTGCAAAGTGACTCATCTGTGGCCACACAGCCAGCTTGTGGTAGTATGAGCAAGATTTCTCATCCAGGCCTCACTTTCCCTTGCCTCCCTTTGCCTTCTCCTTGGGAGTGTGCTGGTCTCTATGAACAGATCCAGGCTTGGGGGCTGGGGGAGTGTGGATGGACACACACAAGCTGCATAGTTTACTGGGTGGGGTGCAATCCGTACTCTGAAGGGGCTCAAGCCTTTTCTCTTCTCTCTCCTGGCCATGCCCTGGCCCGGGTCCAGCCAAACTGAGCCAGGTGAGCAGTGCCTGACTTGGGGAGGTTCCTAGGTCAGCATGGCAACTCTCCTCCAGATGTTTGCTGTACCCAGCTCTCCATGTTTGCTGAGCCTGATTACTGGTGGGTCCTGGGCTGTCCCCATTGCCTAAGCTACAGAGCAGTTCCTCCCTCCCATCCAATGCCTCTGTGTCCCCAGACTCATCTCATCCTCCTTGTCTGGCTTCTATAGGCAGTTGAGCAGGGTGACAGGGTGGGGTGGGGGCTTCTAGGTGAACAGTGAATGTTCCAGGAGCTGCTCAGGTGGTGCTGGTGAAGACCTGGCTCAGGGCAGCTGCCCTTCTGGGGCTCTCAGGAATCAGCAGGTGAGGAAGGGCTATGGGGCCAATCACATACTTCAGGCTCATGAGCCCTGCACAGACCCCAGGACCTGAGAGGTCTCCCAAGTGGCTCCGTGGGCCCCAGAGGCCCTCCCTTGGCAGATGTGCTGTTGTGGAGAGTTGGGGCCTAAACACCCGGGTCTGGGCAGCAGCCAGGTTCAGGAGACTGAAGTATATACCCAGGAAACCTAGGAGGCGTTTGTTACAGGCTTCACCCTGCAGGCATCCCCAGTAACTATGTCCTGGAGATACTTGCTCAGGATAGAGCAGAGAGGCAGCAGGATGTCCTCGGGTTCTGATGGGACATGCCACCATGGTGGTCTTGAGCTCAACCTGGGGCACCCAGGGCCTTCTGAATAGTGCAGGGGTAGCCACAGCCTTGATAGCCACAGCACCTCTCTTTTTGGGGGACTACCCTTTATTTAGCTTGCCACGGTCTCTGATTGTTGTTAATGCTGTGAATGGTGCAGCCAGCTGTAAGAGTTCCTGATTGGTGGAGCCATTCTGCCTCTTTAAGGCAGAAATAGGTCTTCTCTTCCCCCTTCTTTCCTGGGCCCCCGAGCACCTCCAAGGGGTCCCCAGTGGGTCTCAGGATGCTCTGAGTATGTGCGTAGTGGTGCATGTATATGTGAGTGTGACCCAGGGATGGGGGCAGGTGTCAGCAATGCTTCTGCTAAATGCTGCCTGTGACCCCATGGTGAACTCTTTCTCAGGGGGGCCGCCTACCCCTCATTGTTCCTCTGCTGTATGCTATGATAGCAGCCCAGACCTTGAAGGTTCACTCATCTGGAGTTGAGGACTTAATTCTCAGGGAAGTCCCAGAATCCTTTTCCCCAAGGACATGGGGACCATCTGCCCCTGCACGGCTCACAACCTCTCCCTGTGCCTGGGCTTGTGTTTACATGTGGAGTTCCTGGGAAGGCAGGCCCGGTGGAGGCTCTGAGAGGGTATGACTCCCAGTCCCCAAGGCCAGACAGTGACTCATGGGTGGGGGTGGAGGCTGTAGGGAAATTTGGGGGGAACAAAGTCACACCTCCAGTTGTCATTACATAGATTTTTTTGAGTGCTGGCTGCACGCCAGCCCCGTGCTAAATCTTCGCTGGGCTACCTCAAGGCACTCATGGTTACACATGCTACAGGAAGCAGAACTGAGGCACGGTGGGGCTGATCTCTTCCCATCCACACTGCTGACCAGCCACCTTCCTGGTGCTAAGGCTTTGTACCTAACCCCTCCCAGTGCTCCTCAAAGTATGCTTCTGAGGTTTGGGGCTCCCTGGAGGGTATTTGTTAAAAATGGGGGTTGCTGGACCTGGCCCAGACTTATCGAATCAGACTCTGGGAAGAGGCCCAGAAGCCAGCATTTTGGCCTGTAAGATCCATGTGTCTAGGCTCCCTAGAAAGTTCCTGATAAGTAACTAACTTCCAGCTAAGAAGCTGTTTGGAAGAGGGGGCAGGGCAGGGAAAGGGTTCCCTGCTTGGCTTTACTGTGTAGAGTTTTGGGGATCAGGAGGAGGCTGGGATCCCTGCAATCAAGATTCTTCCCTACAGTCCCTCCTTCCCTGGAGAGCATCCTACCCTGGAGAGCATCCTACCCTGGGATGCACCGGATGGAAGAACACTTGAATGGATGAGAGGGAGGGCATTTGGGGGTGAAGAATATAGTGAGGGGGAGCCAGGAAGGCAAGTGGGGCATGGGGGTCCAGCCAGGCTAGACTTTGGTGTGTTCTTTTTCAGAAGGAAGTGGGGGGGGTGTCCCTGGGAGGGTTTTCCAGCAGAGGAACCATGTCTCTGGGGGTTCAGGAGGAAGACTGGGCCCTGGGGGACAGACTGGGGGGAGAGTGGAGCTTCCCTGGCAGTCCTGGGATGGACGATGGGAGGGGGTGGGAACTGCTGGCCTGGGACTTGGGGCCGAGGGAGGGAGGGAGGGAGAGGAGACCTCCAAGCCTAGGAGGGGGATGAGACCCTTTGGGACACGTGAACTTTGAGGTGCGTCTGAAATATGGGACAGGAGGAGGCGGGGCTGGAGAGGCCCCATAATAAGGAGGTAGGCTGAAAGTCAGCCCCCGAGCCCCCAGCCCCGGCTGGGAGCTGGGTGCGGGAGCCACACCTGTCGCACGCGCTCCATCTTTCTGGGGCTCAGTCTTCTCCTGGTAAATGGGTTGTTGTGAGGACCCCCCAGTGGTGCTCCCGGAGCGTCCCGGCCCGGAGAGCGGCTAGGACAGGAGCCGTGTGGGGCCCGGCTGCGGCGCGAGCCCCGCCCCCTGGTGGCGGTCCCTTTCGGGGCAGCGGGGCCACCGGCGGGCGGGGCGTCGGCGCGGGCTTCCTGGGGGCCGGCAGCCGTCTGTCCGCCAGTCGTCTGGTCGTCGGTCTCGGCGGAGCGCATGGTAGGGCCACGGGCGCGGCGGCCGGCGGGGGCGGGGGCGGGCGGGGGCGGGGGCGGGGGCGGGGGGGCCCGGGGGTCCGGTCCAGGCGCCCACCTCTCGGGGGCCTCGCAGCCGCCGGGTTACTTCTGGCTTTTTGCGGGACGCGGGCGCTGCCACCCTTCCCGGGGCGCAGGAGTCCCTGGAGCATCCAGCTCATCCCCGCCTCATCCCCGCGGCCCCGCAGCCTGGGAGTCGGGGTGAAAATGCCCCTCCAGGCCCAATGCGGGGATCAGGTGTGGGGACCGGCAAGGAGGCTGGGGGAGACTTCGGGTGGAGGTGCTGGGGAGGAGAAAGATATTCAGGATTAAGAATTCTTGGGGTCGGGATCCCTGGGTGGCGCCACGGTTTGGCGCCTGCCTTTGGCCCGGGGCGTGATCCTGGAGCCCCGGGATCGAGTCCCACGTCGGGCTCCCGGTGCATGGAGCCTGCTTCTCCCTCTGCCTGTGTCTCTGCCTCTCTCTCTCTCTCTCTCTCTCTCTCTCTGGCTATCATAAATAAATAAAAATTAAAAAAAAAAAAAGAATTCTTGGGGTCTGGAACAGAAAAGGACCCAGAAAGAAAGCTGAAGGCACACGGGCGCCAAGCCCCTACTGAGAAGGGGCAGTGGAGCTGAAGGAACAGTGAGCGGGTCCAGGAACGGAGCCTGAAAACCCGCGGTTGCTCCGAGGACAGGGGTGGGCTTGGCCAGAGGGCTAAGGAGGACGGTCCCCAGATCCTGGCCTGTCCCACCAAACCACCTGCCCTGCCAAATCTTGTTTCAGTCCCTGCCCCATCTCCCTCAGACTGTTGTTTGTTTTTAAAGATTTTATGTTATTTTCTTTTTATTTAAAAAAAAAGATTTTATTTATTTATTCATGAGAGATACAGAGAGAGAGGCAGAGACACAGGCAGAGGGAGAAGCAAGCTTCCTCTGGGGAGCCTGATGCAGGACTCAATCCCAGGACCCCGGGATCAGGACCTAAGCCAAAGGCAGATGCTCCACCACTGAGCCACCCAGGTGCCCTGTTATTTTATTTTTTTAAAAATATTTATTTATTTATTTATTTGAGAGGGAGACAGAGAATACTAAGTAGACTCCCCACTGATCGAGGAGCCTGAAATAGGGCTTGATCTCAAGACTCTGAGATTATGACCAAAGCCAAAATCAACAGTAGGTAGATTAAAGACTGAGCCACCCATGCTCCCTTAATATTTTACTTTTATTTTTTTAAAAAAGATTTTATTTATTTATTCATGAGAGAAGGGGGGGGGGGAAAGACACAGGCAGAAGGAGAAGCAGGCTTCATGCAGGGAGCCCGATGTAGGACTCAATCCCAGGACTCCAGGATCACGCCCTGGGGGAAGGCAGGTGCTAAACCGCTGAGCCACCGAGGGATCCCCTAAGATTTTATTTTTAAGTAATCTTCACACCCAATATGGGTCTTGAACTCATAACCCCAAGACCAAGAGTTAGTTGGGTGCTCTACTGACTGAGCCAGCTAAGCACCCTTCCCTTGGACTGCTCTTCCCTGCCATGTGGGAAGTAAGGATAATGTTACTATGTATTGATATTGCACACCTGAATTGTGCCAGGCACACCCTGAGAACTTTATATGTGTTCTCTCATTTAATCTTCACAGAAATCATGAGGTAAGCTTTGTGGACACCCCCATTTTACAGATGTGTAGACTGAGGTAGAGTGAAAAGATGTGATAGCTAGAGTGTAGCAGAGCTGCAACAAGGCTGCAGTGACAAGGTTGTCAAATATTTCAACTTTTAACAGTGCAGGTGATAGGAAACAGAAACAAGAACGACTTTTGGGTTAGCATTCTGGTTTTTAGCCCTTTTACCCCTTCACTTGAGCCCCACAGTGACTCAGTCCTCACTGTGAGGTGAGTGATGACCAGCCTTTCTCTGGTCCCACGTTAGTACCTTTTGTAGATTAAATTGCTAGATCCTTGCAATAAGGAAACAGAGAGGTTCCCGTGCAAATGGTCACACAGCCGAGAACTGAGGAGGCTGGACTGGAATCCAGGCAGTTGCTTCCAGAGCCCTTGTTCTTGTTCTTGCTCTTGTTCTTTTTTTTTTTTTTTTTTTTTTAAAGATTTTATTTATTCATGAGAGATACACAGAGAGAGGCAGAGACACAGGCAGAGGGAGAAGCAGGCTCCCCTCAGGGAGCCCGATGTGGGACTTGATCCTAGAACCCCAGCATCATGATCTGAGCCAAAGGTAGATGCTCAACTACTGAGCCACCCAGGCATCCCTCTTTTTTTTTTTTTTAAGGTTTTATTATTTATTTGAGACAGGAGAGGGAGAGAGAGAGCACACACAGAAGCAGGGGGAGAGGGAGAGAGAAAAAGAGAAAAGAAGACTCCCCACTGAGCAGGGAGCCTGTTGTGGGACTCTGTCCTAGGACCCTGGGATCATGACCTGAGCTGAAGGCAGATGCTTAACCGACTGAGCCACCCAGGTGTCCCCAGACCCCTTGTTCTGAATAACCATACTGATGAGTTACTGCATGTTGTGCCCATTTTACAGATGCCCAAACTGAGTCCCTCTCCTGAAGTCCAGGGCTTGAAAGGGGACAGACCCAAGGGGAGACTGCTGACTGCAAAGCCCATGATCCAGAGGATCCATCCTTTATTCAAAGGCTTCAGTGGATCGTGGAAGCCCTGCCTTGTATCATTTTTAAGATGTACATTTTCATATCTCTGAAATTATTATTATGAAATTATTCATATCCCTTACAAGGGATGAGAGGTTTTTAAAATTTTTTAAAGATTTTATTTATTTATTCATGAGAGACACAGAGAGAGAGGTAAAGACACAGGCAGAGGGAGAAGCAGGCTCCATGCAGGGACCCTGACATGGGACCAGATTCCGGGTCCCTAGGATCACACCCTAGACCGAAAGCAGCGCTAAACAGCTGAGCCACCCGGGCTGCCCATTTTTTTAAAGATTTTATTTATTTATTCATGAAAGACACACAGAGGCAGAGACATGGAGAAGCAGGCTTCTTGCCGGGAGCCGGATGAGGGACTCGATCCCCAGACCCCGGATCACTCCCTGAGCTGAAGAAAGATGCTCAACCACTGAGCCACCCAGGTGTCGTGGTTTCTTTTATTTCTAAGCAGGACATGAAATCATGTTTCTCGGGATCCCTGGGTGGCTCAGCGGTTTAGCGCCTGCCTTTGGCCCAGGACATGATCCTGGAGACCAGGGATCGAGTCCCACGTCCGGCTCCCTGCATGGAGCCTGCTTCTCCCTCTGCCTGTGTCTCTGCCTCTCCCTCTCTTTCATGAATAAATAAAATCTTAAAAAAAAAAAAAATCATGTTTCCCTTCGGTCTCCTGGATTCCCAGGGATTTCCGAGTGACTTTTCTGGGCGTCTCTGTTCTGTTCCACAGGCTCCTCTCTGCTTCAATTGCTCCATCCTCCCCGGAGACACGTCTCCACCGGACGCAGGGAGCCTGGTGCCCTGCAATGGCAGTCGGGCGTTGGGGCTTTCTGACCCCGAGGACTTAAACCTCACTGACGAGGAACTGAGAATCAAGTACCTGGGGCCCCAGCAGACAGAGCTGTTCGTGCCCGTCTGCATCACGTACCTGCTGATCTTCGTGGTGGGCGCCGTGGGCAACGGGCTGACCTGCGCGGTCATCCTGCGCCACAAGGCCATGCGCACCCCAACCAACTACTACCTCTTCAGCCTGGCGGTGTCGGACCTGCTGGTGCTGCTCGTGGGCCTGCCCCTGGAGCTCTATGAGATGTGGCGCAACTACCCCTTCCTGCTGGGCGCCGGGGGCTGCTACTTCCGCACGCTGCTCTTCGAGACGGTGTGCCTGGCCTCGGTGCTCAACGTCACGGCCCTGAGCGTGGAGCGCTATGTGGCTGTGGTGCACCCGCTGCAGGCCAGGTCCATGATGACTCGGGTGCACGTGCGCCGTGTCCTCGGAGCCATCTGGGGCCTCGCTGTGCTTTGTTCTCTGCCTAACACCAGCCTGCACGGCCTCCAGCAGCTGGAAGTGCCCTGCCGGGGCCCAGTGCCCCACTCGGCTGTGTGCACCCTGGTCCACCCCCGGGCCCTCTACAACCTGGTCGTGCAGATCACCACCCTGTTCTTCTTCTGCCTGCCCATGGCCACCATCAGCGTGCTCTACCTGCTCATCGGGCTGCGGCTGCGGCGGGAGCGATTACTGGTGCTCAGGCAGGAGGCCAGGGGCAGGGCCCGGTCCCGCGACAGCTGCAGATTTCCGGGCTCGCAGGATCGGGGGCGGACACAGGTGACCAAGATGCTGTGTAAGTGCTGCTACCGGGGAGAGAGGCGGGGCCAGACCCTGGGGGGTGAGGCTAGAGCTTTTGGGACCTGGGGGCTGAGGGTCTGGGTTTCCGATGGAGGCTGAGTGTGAGGTCTGGAGTTACCCCCCTCCCCCTGCCCTGTGTGTGTGCACACGAACGTGTGTGATTACTCTCTGAGAGACTCATATCAAAGATAAATGGCAGGATGGGCCACATAATTTGTGGGGGCTGAGGCAAAATGCAAATTTGGGGTCCCCTGTACAAAGATCATTATGACTGTCCAGAGAGCAATAGTCCTTAAACTAAGCCCAGGGTCCTTCTAAGCTTGGAGGCCTGGGCAGGTGGCAGAGGGTGGCTCACCCATGCAGCTGGCATTGGCTCGTGGAATCAAACTCACAGACTGGGCAAGGGCACGTGGCTGGGTTCTGGGAGGGCAGAGCTGTTCGTGGGAGCTGGACCCTACAGGTCTCTCATCTTTGCTCCTAAACATCTCTTTGCTCTGAGGCCAAGGGCAGCCTGGGAAGCATAGCCATGGGCACAGAGTTCCTCTTTCTTGAGGAATGGCCCTCTTCTCTTAATGGCTGTTGAAACGTCCCAGGTAAGAGTTCTGATTGGCAGGCTTAGGTCATGGCCTCCTCCCAGGCCAGAGTGGCAGGATGCCGAGGTCTGTAGCCCCCACACATAGACTCACATGCTGGGATCTGCGGGGAGCAGAGTTCCCCAGAGAAGGCGAACAAGGTGCCGGAAGGACAAGATGATACGTTTCCTCCATGTTGTACCTGTGGGTCCTCGAGGACCGCGGGGATGACTGTTGTCT
Organism: Vulpes lagopus; assembly: GCF_018345385.1. Lineage (NCBI taxonomy): Eukaryota > Metazoa > Chordata > Mammalia > Carnivora > Canidae > Vulpes > Vulpes lagopus. Next base: position 8,015,702 of record NC_054831.1, read on the forward strand.
AAAAGAGGCTCATCAGGAGGTGTGTTTGTGAGGGTCAGTGTGCAGAGCACAGGAGAGTCAGGGCAGAGGTGTGGATGGGGGCAGGCCGCCAACTGGGTGGAGGCTCTGGGTCTTACTCTGCTCTAGATCTGGCCCTTTTTCAAAATCAGAGGCTCTGAGGAAGCCAGACAAAATGACACAAAGCCAATTCACAATTTCCTCCTCAACCTGACCCACCCTCGCAGGGCCTGAATCAGGTAGATGGACTGAGCCGGGGCAAGACAGAGGTAGTGAGACCTTGGTCAAAGCCATGGGATTATAGCCAGCTCACTGGGGACTGCCCTATTCCCAGAAAGAGACCCATTCCTCTTGTGCCCCAGTAACAGTGTCTCCAAGCCAAGGCCACTTGTGCAGCTCCCTAAAGTGGACTGACCCCAGAGTTCCAAGCTTGCCTTTCAGCTCTGCCCTGTGAAGCCTGCCCTACAGACCCCCTGCCCCCTCTGCCTCTGCCTCCTACTCCCTTGCCCTGCAGGTACCAAGTCTGCTCAGCTGGGATGGCCCTCACCCTGGGGAGCTGGGGTGGTTCCTTCAGGGATGGTGCCTGGCTTGCTGGCCTGGGCCTCTGGCCTTCTCTCCCTCCCTCTTTCCCTCCCGCCCTCCTTCCCCCAGCTTCACTTTCAGAGGGCCATGGGCTGGGGATGTGGGCTAGGGATGTTGTAAGCAACATCCTGATGGAAATCCCAGATGATGAGGGAAAACCGTGCTGGGGTGTGGTGGGGAAGGCACGGCAGGGGAAGATAGGCAGTTGGAGAAGCAAACACAAGAGATAAGAAACAAAAATCAAGGCAAGCCCGATGACAGGCATGGCTGGTTGACACTACAGCTGAAGGGAAGCTCTGGGAAGCTGGGTGACGTCTTAGCCAAGAGTCACCTACTTCCAGACTCTTGTGATGGGAGAGCCAGACTGGGCCAGCTTGGCTCACACGCCCAAACCACACTTTGGCTGGGAGTAGGGCAGAGGCCCACTGCCCAGGCAGTGACAATGGTGGGACCAGCCTCCCTGAAGGGCGTGCTGAGGCTAGGGTGGGCAAACTTCCAGAACCTTCCAGATGAACAGTGGGTGTGGGTAGCAAGGTGACAATGACCAGACTACTGTGAAGCCCAGGGAAGGCAGTCTGGCAGGCACACAAGTCTCCCTTCTGTGCCCCCACAGTTGTGCTGGTCGTGGTGTTTGGAATCTGCTGGGCCCCCTTCCACATTGACCGCCTCATGTGGAGCTTTGTGTCCCACTGGACCGAAGGCCTGCACCTGGCCTTCCAGTACGTGCACGTTATCTCTGGCGTCTTCTTCTACCTCAGCTCGGCCATTAACCCCGTGCTCTACAACGTCATGTCAAGCCGCTTCAGGGAGACTTTCCAGGAAACCCTGTGCCTGGGGACTCAGTGCCGCTACCACAGGCCCCGCCACAGCTCGAGCCTCAGCAGGGTGACCATGGGCAGCACCCTGTGTGACCTGGGCTCCCCGGGCACCAGGGCCCAGCCTCTGTTGGAGAATGGTGGCCGAGAGGGGCTGCAGGAGACTGACCCCTTCTGAGTGGAGCCTGGAAGCAGCTTCAGCAAGAGAGGCCAGAGTGCCACATGCGGTTCTGGAAGGGGTACTCACCCTCCTCCGCTGGAATGTCTTCTCAAACTGTCCCCCTTTGTGTCCCATCCCCACTTCGGCCTATAAACTCTGACCAGCACCTCAGTGACTCCTGCCCCCATCCAAGTTTTTGGAAGGGATACGAGCCTGCTCTCTGCCCCCCAGAGCCCTGGGCCTGCAGGTAAAGTCCTTCTTCTCCAGAACCAAGGCAGCTAGTTAAGTGGCAGAGCAAGCCTCCATCTGGGGTCTCCCCCACCCCACCCCTAGTTTCTGAAATGTTTTTGTGAGGCCCCACCCTTCCTTCCCATTTCTCATTGAGATCCTGCAGGTTCTGGCCCATTCTGGCCCTCTCCAGCTCTTGGCCTGTACTTGGGACCCCTGTCAACCTGACCCTCCGTGGCCCTCACGCAGTCAGCACATTCTGCTCTGGATCTCCACCTGGTGGAGTGGCTGGGCCACAGGGGTGCCAGGGATCCGGGGGACCTGGTTCCAGTCTCAGCCCTGCTGCTACCACCTTGCAGCGTGGCATCACCTTTGCAAGCCTTGGTCCCTGGTCTGAAAAATAAAAGAGGCCCTGACATTCTACGGTGTCACACTTTGGCACTTGACCTGTGGTCTTCTGAGCATATGCATCAGTCAGTGCTTGTAGCAAAACTGTCAGAAAACCTTAGATCAACAAAGGCAGAAATTACCCTCTACTTCCGCACCAACCCGCGACTCCTGCTCTGTTCCTGACCTCTGTGTCTCCTCCAGCCCCTGCACTGAAAGCTACTCCGGGCATGTTCTTTGCTTGACACCGACTGAGGTCTGGCGAGTGAGCGGAGACCCCTGCCCGGCTCTGTCCTTGCCTCCCTGTGAGCTGGTTTGGGGCCCTGAGGTGAGCAGAACCCAGGGCCTGGCTGACCAGAGGGTTCCAGAGACAAGAGACACGAGCCAACCAAGGGCAAGGAGTGACCCTGTGAGGACAGTTTTGCTTGGGGCTCAGTGAGGTGAGAAGAGAGACAGCGACCAGTCCCTGTGTCCTGAAAACAGAGCCCCATCCCAAATGCAGGGGTGGGGGGCAGTGCTCAGGACCCACTCAGTGGCGGGAACTTAACCTGCTGCAAGTCCGTGAACCCTGTCCCCCTCCCAAGAGGAGACTCCTGTGAAAGGACCACTGGTCCCCCTGGTGGGGTGCCGCGGGTGCCCTGGGTGGAGGAGGCAGCGGGTCTGTCGCCTGGGTCCCCCTTGCCTGCAGACCCTTCCTAGCTCAGGACCCGGGTCCCCTGCCCGTGAAGTGCAGAGATTGTACAGGGTTGCACATAATGTTCTGGAGTGTTCAAATTCAATTGTAAAAATAGCAAATGCTCTTTGAAGAAAACTTGGAAAGTGCAAATAAGCAAAAATGAAAACAATTTAAAATAGTTAAAATCCACCCTTGCTGGGGCTGGTGGGAGAGAGACATGGGGGGTTGTTCAATGGGTATAGAGTTTGTTTTGCCAGATGAAAAAATTCTGGAGACTGGTTGCACAAGAGTGTGAATGTACTTCATGCTGAACTATAATACACTTACGTGGTTACAAGGATGTTTCATGTTATGTGTATTTTACCATAATTCAGACCAGGACTTGTGAAAAGAAGCAGTGCAGCAAGTGGCCCCTGCAGTGGGTCCCCGGAGCCCAGGGGTGGTGAGGCGGTGGGGCGGGGCACCTAGATCCCGGACTCCAGGCTGCAGTTGTTCCCAGAGACTGTCAGAGATGACTTAGGGGCCTGAGGAGTTCGGGTCAGTGTGCATCTAGGAGAGGCCGGCTGGGTGCCCAGGAGCACCGGGCTGACTGGGAAAGTGGGGACAGGAGCTGTCAGAAGGTGTGGCTCCCCTCAGTGTAGAGTGGATGCCTGTCTCTCAAGTGCCTCTGCAGCATGTTAGTGGGTAGGTCCCATTTGTCATGGGTCATCAGTTGCCATGGAAGATGGAAATGGTAGCTCTGGGCTCAGCCCTGGAGAAAAAGGGATGGAGGCAGAAAGGCCAGCCAGCAGGATCCCCCTCTTCTGGACGGGGAAGCAGAGTCCCCTGCAGCACCAGTCAGGGTGGGGGCGGCATTCCCATGAGCGCCCAGTGCTACTCCCAAGCCAGGAGTCCCCCACTCTTCCTAAGTGTCTGGTGCATCTGGGGCTGGAGTCACTTCTACTCCCAGCTGCAGTCACCTGCATCCTTCTTCCTCCTGGGTTCAAGAATGGGGGCTCTCTGCACTTCCCATATGTTCTAGTCTTGGCATTCTCTATGGTGGCATCGAAGGCCACAAGGATGTGCCACTGCCGCCCTGGTTTCAGCTCCTGATCCTTCCTGCAGTCCTGGAGACCTCTCCTCCACCCCAGCGCTGGGCCCCTTGGTTACATCCTCACTCCCAGGAGTTCCAAGAATTTTTCCATTTCAGGAAGTGTGAACTCTTGACCATGACTGCCTCCTTCCTGCTCTGCTGCCCCGATGATACATTTTTCAACTTCATCCAGCCTTCCTTATTCCTGACTGCTCTGCTTTCCCCCAAGCCATCCTCGCCTCCTTCCTGATGGGTCCTACATCCCGCAGTCCATCACACACAACCTTCTTGGCTAGTATCTCTGAGAGCCATGGTGAACATACTGGAATTATCCTTCTCAGAAAAAAGGTTTATTTTCTCTGCAAATTTCGAGTCCCAAGATTAGTCTCGACAAACAAAGCTGCATTTGTCCACCCTTCCTTCTGTTAAGTATCTACTCAGAAAACATAAAGGACACAGCACTTGCCACCTATTCTGACGTAGTCACCTCATCTTGTACGCTTAGTCTTCCTCTCTTCCCCATGCTCCCTTCTAATGGATCTACCAAGTTTTCTTTCCCAGGTTTTCCATGTAGAGAGGAGTTGCCTTTCCAGGGCCCCCTGGCATTTGCACTCCATTCGTAGTGTGTGTGTGTGTGTGTGTGTGTGTGTGTGTGGCGGGGAGAAATCCCTCAGTGTGTGACTCATTGGAGACCAAGCCCAGCCTCCCACTACAGAAGCTGAAAGGCTTCCAGTCACTTTCCACCACTTATGTTACCGTGTGGCCCATGACTTGTACTCAGGCAGCTGGATGATCCGACATGAGACTCCTGTCCAGAGCAGGTGATACTAAGACCCATGACAGCAGGGGCGGAAGTGTCCAGGACCACAGTGCTCACGGCAGTGTCCCATCAGGACTGTTCCTGGGCCTTCTGCCACCAGCCTCCACTGGTTTCTGCCCAGTTTCTCTGCCAGGTTTTCCGGCCTTCCTGTTGATGTTCTGAGCTGCCGAGAACTTTTCAATAAACTCCTTTTCTGCTAGAGTTGGCCAGAGTTGTTTGCTGTTGTTTGCAACTAAGAACCTTAACAGATTCATCTGTTTATTGGTTTGAAGGTTATGCATTGTTTGTTCTACTAGTGGTTATCTTCACACATTTCTTTAAATTTTTTTCTTTACACATTTCTAAGATAAGCATATATTATCTAAGATAAGCATATATTGATTTGTTAAAATCCCAAACTACAGTCTGTAATACTTCATAATCATTGTCATTCTATCTTACTGTTTTAAAACTATCTTTGGTTTTTCAAAATTTATTTTTAAAGATTTATTTATTTGAGGGACGCCTAGGTGGCTCAGCATTTGAGTGTCTGCCTTTGGCCCAGGGCATGATCCCAGGATCCTGGGATCAAGTCCCGCATTGGACTCCCTGCAGGAAGCCTGCTTCTCCCTCTGCCTATGTCTCTGCCCCTCTCTGTGTCTCTAATGAATAAATAAATAAAATCTTTTTTTAAAAATTTTTATTTATGATAGTCACACACACAGAGAGAGAGAGAGAGAGGCAGAGACACAGGCAGAGGGAGAAGCAGACTCCATGCACCGGAAGCCCAACGTGGGATTCGATCCCGGGTCTCCAGGATCGCACCCCGGGCCAAAGGCAGGCGCTAAACCACTGCACCACCCAGGGATCCCAATAAATAAAATCTTTTTTTTTTAAAGGTATTTTTTATTTATTTATGATAGTCACAGAGAGAGAGAGAGAGGCAGAGACATAGGCAGAGGGAGAAGCAGGCTCCATGCACCAGGAGCCCGACGTGGGATTCGATCCCGGGTCTCCAGGATCGCGCCCTGGGCCAAAGGCAGGCGCCAAACTGCTGCGCCACCCAGGGATCCCCCAATAAATAAAATCTTAAAAAGAAAAGATTTATTTATTTAAGAGAGAATATGAGCAGGGAGGGGCAGAAGGAGAGGGAGAGAGAATCTCAAGCCGATTCCTCCCTGAACGCAAGCTGGATGTGGGGCTTGAGCTCATGACCCTGAAATCATGACCTGATCCAAAACCAAGAGTCAGACACTTAACTGACTGAGCCACGCAGGCACTCCTATTTTTTTTTTTTTTAAGACAAGGAAGATGAAGACAGGTTTAAGGAATTTGATCCTAGAAACATTTACATTTACATTTTTCTAATAAACCTCTTCGGCACAAGAAAAAGAACTTGAGTGTGCTTCTACTGACAAAGCAGTAGGGTGTAGAGGTGGTGAGCAAGGACTCTGAAGCCAGGCTGCTCGGGTTGGAATCTGCGCTCAGCCACTAACTACCCTTAAAAGTCAGAATGGCCTTTGGCCAAAGTCTGACTGGACTGAGAGGTATTGACATTTCTAAACAAAGAATGTGTAATCCGCCTGCACACAAATCAGACACCTCACAGTGTAACATTGACAACAGCGTCCTTCCAAACAGTGTCCAGGTTCCTAAATCTACATGGTTTAGTGTGATAAAGGTAGTTACTCTCTAAGGTAAATGTCCCTTTGTGTGGCCTCCTTAATTGCAGTATCCCAACCTCACCCTCTTTCAAGCTTATGCACGGGGTAGGGAAGGACAACTCAGACTCACAAACCTGACATCAAGAGTTGCATGCCTTTCCAACTGAGCCAGCCAGGTGCCCTGAAAGTAGTATGTCTATTCTCAGGACCTAAATTAACCACTGTTAAGATTTTGGCAATTTGATTCCTATTATTTCCCCCCACTTATCCCCTGCCCCCATAATGAATAATAGATTGTTTTCAACATTTGCTTTACAAAACAAACTGCCCAGAGCCATCAGGTAGAAAAATCAATGGTTATAATGGATGATGAAGCTGAGAACACCCAAACTGTCTCATCAATTTTAACATCACTCAAGTGGGACAACCAAACATTAGGTGCCCCCTAGAGGGAGGCAAAAGAAGTACATGCCACCAACCATGAAGTCTTCCTGCAAAAACCCGAGCTTTAATCTAATGAAGCCTCTAGATCTAACTACCAGTTTACAAGAACACAGAGACTGGGTGAGTATGTTCAAGATACCTTAAAGGTCTCAGTCAAGTGCAGAATAAGGACAAATTCTATAGGACAAATGACTTGGTTTCTTCAATAAATAGATAGCATTTAAAAGAGGTTCTCTTGGGGATCCCTGGGTGGCTCAGCAGTTTAGTGCCTGCCTTTGGCCCGGGGCCTGATCCTGGAGTCCTGGGATCTAGTCCCACATCGGACTCCTTGCATGGAGCCTGCTTCTCCCTCTGCCTGTGTTTCTGCCTCTCTGTCTCTCATGAATAAATAAATACAATCCTTTTTTTCTTTAAAGAGGTTTTCTTTTTCGACCTCAGTTGCAGCAACTTATTGCTAGACAATCTCCAAAGGCAAGGGAAAGAAAAGCAAAAACGAACTATTGGGACTTCATCAAGGTAAAAAGCTTTTGCACAACGAAGGAAACAGTCAACAAAACCAAAAGACAACCCACAGAATGGGAGAGGATATTTGCAATGACACATCAGATAGAGGGCTAGTATCCAAAATCTAAAAAGGACTTATCAAACTCAACACTCAAAAAGCAAATAATCCAGTCAAGAAATGGGCAGATGGCATGAACAGACATTTCTCCAACTAAGATGTACAAATGGCCAACAGACACATGAAAAAAATGCTCAACATCACTCGACATCAGGGAAATACAAATCAAAACTACAGTGACATACCACCTCACACCAGTCAGAATGGCTAAAATTAACAAGTCAGAAAACAACAAATATTGGTGAGCATGTATAGAAAGAGGAACTCTCTTATACTGTCGGTGGGAATGCAAGCTGGTACAGCGACTCTGGAAAACAGTATGCAGGTTCCTCAAAAAGTTGAATGTAGAGCTATCTTACAACCCAGCAGTTGCCCTACTAGGTATTTACCCAAAGGATACAAACATAGTGATCTGAAGGGGCACTTGTACCCACAATGTTCATAGCAGCAATGTCTACAATAGCCAAACTATGGAAAGAGCCCAGAGTCCATCAACAGATGAATGGATAAGGAAGATGTGGGGTATGTACACACACATACACACACACAGGCAGTGGAATGCTAGTCATCAAAAAAGAAATGAAATCTTAATATTTGCAACAACGTGAATGGAACTAGAGGATATTATGCTAAGTGAAATAAGTCAATCAGAGAAAGACAAATACCATGATTTCACTCATATGCGGAATTTAAGAAACAAAAAACAGAGTATCATATAGGAAAAGGGAGGGGAAAAATAAAACAAGACAAAATCAGAGAGGGAGACAAACCATAAGAGACCTTAAACACAGGAAACAAACTGAGGGTTGCTGGAAAGGAGGGGGAGGGGAGACAGTAACTGGGGGATGGACATTAAGGAGGGCACATGCTATAAGGAGCACTGGGTGTTACATGCAACTAATGAATCACTGAACTCTACCTCTGAAACTAATAATACACTGTATGTGAATTAATTGAATTTAAATTTAAAAATTGAGTAAAAGAGTCTCTATTATATATATATATAATATATATATTATTGAGAGAGAGAGAGAATGGAGGGAGGGGGAGAGGGAGAAGGAGAGCAGCAGACTCTCTGCCGTGTGTAGAGCCAGCCATGGGGCTCAATGCAGGGCTCCATCCCATAGCCCTGAGATCATGACCTGAGCCTAAATCAAAAGTTGGACATTAAACCAACTGAGCCACCCAGGTGCCCCTAAAAATAAATTTGAATTTATTTATAATCTCTACACCCAATATGGGGCTTGAACTCATGGCCCTGAGATCAAGAGTTGCAAGCTCTCCTGACTGAGCCAGCCAGGTGCCCCAAGATTCTCTATTATAGACTTATTAATTAGATATTTTATTTACTTACTCATGAGAGAGAGAGAGAGAGGCAGAGACACAGGCAGAGGGAGAAGCAGACTCCATGCAGGGATCCCAGGTCTCCAGGATCATGCCCTGGACCGAAGGTGGCGCTGAACTGCTGAGCTACCCTGGCTGTCCTCTAGTATAGATTTAGAATGATTTAAAGACATATCAACCAAATGTAATGTGTGGAAATTTTTGAAATGTTTTTGGAAATTTTTGAATCTTCAAGCAAATCAACAGTAAGACATTTTGAGACAGAAAATTGAACACAGACTAGCTATTAGGTGGTATCAAGCCAACAGCATGTTACTATACATAATAAAGTGTTTATAGGTGAAATGATAGGACATGTAGGAGTCCCATTAAAATACTCAAGAAAGAAAAAGGGAGAGGAGGGGGAAATTGAGGCAAGGAATAGTTTTAAAATATTGGCAAAAATATTGAAGTTTTGAAGCTGGGTGATGGGTAAAACTGGATTTTTAAAAAAGATTTTATTTACTCATGAGAGACACAGAGAGGCAGAGACATTGGCAGAGGGAGAAGCAGGCTGCCCACGGGAAGCCTGATGCAGGACATGAACCCAGAACCCCAGGATCACGTCCTGAGCTGAAGGTAGACGCTCAAATACTGAGCCACTCAGGGATCCCTCATTTATTTACTCTCTCTACTTAATGTATGTTTGGAAATGTCCACAACAAAATTATTTTTAAGTTTGCAATAAAGATTTACATATTCATCTACGTGAGACTGCTTCTGTAGGTTACACACTTGTAAGTGGAATTCCTAAATGTAAGGAATGAGAATTTTTTAAAAAAATATTTTATTTATTCATGAAAGACACAGAGAGAGGGGCAGAGACACAGGCAGAGAGAGAAGCCTGACACAGGACTCGATCCCGGGACCCCAGGATTACGCCCTGGACCGAAGGCAGATGTTCAACCACTGAGCCACTCAGGTGTCCCTGGAATGAAAATTTTTACCTTGACTGGAAATTGCCAAATTTCTCTCCAGGTGTTTGTAATAAGGGGATTCAGGTTAAACTACCGCCAAATATGGCACTGTGGCATATTGACTAAGGTAATGGAATTTGAAAGAAAGCAGGTGCAAGGACTCTGATCTTCCCCGAGGCAGGTCACAGCTTCTCATGTGAGAGGTGCCCACCCTATACCCAGAGGAAAGGAGCATTTTTTTCTCCAAGACACTAGGAGGAATCTGGATCAACAGGCCTTGCTTGTTTCCCCGTTTACTACACTGAGCTCATATTCCTTTGTCTTGTTTCACGTTCCCATTAAGTCTCTACTCTTCCACCAAACATAGCATAAAAGCTCAGGCTGGGACACCTGGGTGGCTCAGCGGTTGGGCGTCTGTCTTTGGCTCAGGGTGTGATCCCAGTCCGGGGATCGAGTCCCACATCGAGCTTCCTGTGGGGAGTCTTCTTCTCCATGTCTCTGCCTCTCTATGCCTCTTGTGAATAATCTTTAAACACCACCACCACTCAGGCTTACCTGCTTCTTCAGGTCTGCATTTCTTTTTTTTTTTTTTTAAAGATTTTATTTATTTATTCATGAGACACAGAGAGAGAGAGGGAGAGAGGCAGAGACACAGGCAGAGGGAGAAGCAGGCTCCATGCGGGGAGCCCGATATGGGACTCCATCCGGGGTCTCCAGGATCATGCCCTGGATCACGGCAGCCGGGCTGCCCTGCATTTCCTTTTGAAGGCTTCCATGTTCCATAAAACTTATGGTAAAGAAATTTAGGGCACTTGGGTGGTTCAGTGGATTGGATGTCTGCCTTTGGCTTGGGTTGTGATCCTGGGATGGAGCCCTGCATGGTCCTTACTCAGCAGGAAGCCTACTTTCTCTCCCACTCCCCCTGCTTGTGCTGTCAAATAAATAAAATAAAATCTTAAAAAATTTATATGCTTTTCTCTTGTTAATCTCTTTTGTTACAGGGCTCCAGCCCAGAATTTAGAAGAGTAGAGCAAAAAAAGAGATTTCCTCCCTTACAGTAGCAGCTTCCCACAACCCCAAAACAATTGATGTTTTAATTTCTGTTAATCTGATGGACACAAATGGGATCTTATTAGTTTATTTATTTACAAGATTTTATTTATTCATGAGAGGCACAGAGAGAGAGGGAAAGAGTCTCAAGCAGACTCCCCACCACACTCAAAGCCCCACAGGGGTTCTTATCTCCTGACCCTGAGATCATGACCTGAGCTGAAATCAAGAGTCAGATGCTTAACCAACTGAGCCACCCAGGCACCCCAGTATCTTACCATTTTAAGTTATGTTTCCCTAATGGTTGTATAGTAGAGCATTTTTTTATACCTTTATATGCTACTTAAATTTCTTTTGAAAATTGCTTTTCAGGGGTACCCAGGTGGCTCAGTCAGTTAGGTGTCTGCCTTCAGCTCAGGCCATGATCCCAAGGTCTTTAAAATCTTAAAGAAAAAGAAAGAAAATGGCTTTTCATATTCTTTGCCCATCTTTGTCTTTTTCTTACTGGTTTATAGCTTTCATATTCTGACACTGGTTTTGTTACATATGTTATAAATATTTCTTTCCAATTTATTCCTTATATTTACTTGACAGAGAGCACAAGAAGGGAGAGTGGGAGAGCAAGAGAGAGAAGCAGACTCCACCACTAAACAGAGAGCCCAAATGGGGGATCGATCCCAGGATCATGACCTGAGTGGAAAGCAGACGCTTAAACAACTGAGCCACCAGGTACCCCTTCCTTATATTTGCAGACACTTTTGCATCCAAAACTTTAAAATCATAAGGTGGTCAAATATGTCTTAATTTCATTTACAGATATTCCTCTTTGTTTCTTAGGAATGACATTGAAAAGCCAAGCTCTTTTACCCATTAAAAAACTTAAAAGAAAATAAACTCTAGGCCACACGTGGGGCTCGAACTCACTACCCAGAGATCAAGAGTCTCAGGCTTTACTGACTGAGCCAGCCAGGTGCCCCACTTATCACTGATTTTAGTAAGACTACTTCTTGTCATCAAATGTTTTATTTTCACAGGCTTTATTTCAACCGACAGGGTGTTTGTCTCCCTTTAGTCTGACCTATTTCTTTGCTCTGAAACATCCTTGTATCCCAGAATTCAATCCTACTTCATCAGTATTTTTTTTTTTTTTACTACACTGTTTGGTTTACCTTGCTCAAATTGCTAGTATTTCATTTGAACCTTGCATCTTTATTTGTAAGTGAAATGCACTTCTGCTTTGAGCCATCATCATTGATTAGTCTTTGGTGAGGTACCAAATCTAAAATACGCAAATTAGTTTTCCTATCCTCCTTCCTTCCAGTTTAGGACTTTCTAAAGCTAAGAACCAGACCAAAAAAAATAAATAAATAAAAGAAAAGAAAAACAGAGCAAGGCCCCTTACTCAGGACTAGCCCCCCCCCCCCCCCCCCCACATATCCCATGGCGCTTTTTGCAGATCCCAATGTGGGGACAATTCCTAGGATTCTGATCCCCCTACTGACCCTACTACCGGTGCTAACGGTGACTCAAAAAGCACATTGATGGTTTCAACTCAAAGAAACAATATGGAGTAATTGAAGATGCGAGTCAACAGCGGTGGAGTTCCTTTAACCTCTGTGGGCCTCAATTTCCCTGCGTGTAACGTGAAACTATTAAAAAACAAAACAAAACAAAACAAAAACCAGGGGATCCCTGGGTGGTTCAGCGGTTTGGCGCCTGCCTTTGGCCCAGGGCGCAATCCTGGAGTCCCGGGATCGAGTCCCACGTCGGGCTCCCGGTGCATGGAGCCTGCTTCTCCCTCTGCCTGTGTCTCTGCCTCTCTCTCTGGGTCTAAAATAAATAAAAATAAATAAATAAATCTTTAAAAAAAAATGTAAGCTTGTTTGGAAACGTCCATGATAAAACGTGCGAAAGGCAACACAGCCTGGGGCCACGCAGGCCCTGGGGACTTTGGCTACCGCGGCTTCCACGGCGCCGGGAGACCCGGGGAGGGCGCGGGGCCGACTGCGCACCCCGAGCCCTCCCGCGCCTCCGTCTCGGCTGAAAAGGACGAGAGGACTCCCACCTGCCCCGCCTCGCCCACGAGCCCGCGATGAGTGGCGGCTTTTATGACCCTTAGTCACGTTTTCCGGGCCCACCGCCAGGTGCCTGAACGTAGCAGGAGCCGCACCTTGTCCCCCACCAACCGGGGAAACGCCCCACTCGCCGCGCTCGAACCCGAGCGAACCGACCAACATGTCCGCCCTGCGCGCAGGCGCAGCAGCGGCGGCGGTGACTCGAGGCCCCGCCCCCAGGCGCGCGCCTCTCCGTCCCGGCTCGGGATTGGCCCAGAGACGGCGCGGGCTCTGATTGGCCGAGGCGGAGTTACTAGGGCAACCGTCTCCTTCCGGAGTGTGCGCCGCCGGGGCTTCCATCCCGGGCCGCCGCTGGGAGGGCGCTCTCGACCTGTCGGCGCCTGCAGGCCGCGGAGGGCGCTTCCGGAGCCTCCCGCCCGGCTCCGCCTCGCGCGGTGGCTCTGGGTGGGCGGGGCCGTGCGCCCGCGGTCGCCTCTCGGGGGAGCGGCGAGACTGTGCGGGTTTCCTCGGGAAGCGGCGGTTCTGGGTTCAGGTGTGCGACTCCTAATGTGTGCTGCACGTTTGCATGTGGGTGGGGATGGGCGCTGCTCCACTTCGCCCTGGGTTCTCCGTCTGCAAAGATAAAGACCCTTGAACTGTTGGTGCTGAGTTTTTACCGTTAGGGGGCTTTATTTTGGCCCTCTGGTTCCTTCATTTGAGCACCTGGTGGTGGAACCAATTTTTTAAAAACGAAATTATTTGAAAACGCGTGTTGAAGGGAACAGAATGAGAGGGAAAAGGGAGGAATTCTTGGAAGCTTTCCTGATAACCTCGAGGAGTTCTCCATTTTCTAGATCGTGGCAAAAGACAAGGTATGGGACCTCTGACCTACAGACATAGGCCAAAAATGATCTTTTTCTCTATATTTTGATGCTCAGTGGCATGGGTAAAAGATTCCGATCGAAAGTAACTCTAGGATGAAGCCTAACGTGTTTATTATAAATAAAAACTTAATCCAGATCCTAGAGGGAAAACATGCATAGTATAGAGTGTTGAAGGCCCTGTGATGAGCCTAATAATTGTGTCCATTTTAAGCAGAGGAAAAAAAATCTAGGTGAATTGAAGAAAATGAGCTTTTTTTTTTTTTTTTCCTCCAAAGGAGATAGAAGATGGGGAAGATGAGATGTGGGAAGACAAGGACCGTGGAGGTAGAGATGAGGTAATTGTATATACGGTGCAGAGCACGATTTAAGGTCAACAGTCAAAATCCAGAGGAAAACAGTTTGAACTGCCTTGTTTTCATCGCAGAAGTGGTATTGTGAACACTTTCTGACTAGTTTTACAAGCCCACCCTAGACTCTACCAAAATCGGACACCGTCATTTTTACGGGGAAAAAACAATTGCAGACCACGGCCATGAAGGTAGATGCAAGAATTCCAAACAACGTGAGCAAATTAAATACTAGTATCAAGTAAGAAGAAGAATACATTGTGAGAAGTGAGGTTTGTTTCGAGGGAATGCAAAAATATTTTTTTTGTTTGAAAAGTCCTTTAAAAAAAAAATCCTTTTGGTTGCCTGGAAATACTGGTTTGAAAGAAACTCTCTTGATTCTTAGAATTGCCTCATTAAATTCCAGTAGTTTGTGTGCCTGTCAAACATCTGTGTTTCCATATTTATTCTTTTGACAAATATTTAGGTCTCTACTCTGTTTTCTGCTTCTGGCTGGGAGCCTTAGTGGTAGTTTTTCTTTTTGTTTTTTAAGATTTTATTTGACAGAGACAGAGCGAGCACAAGTAGGGGGAGTAGGAGAGGGAGAAGCAGGCTCCTCACTGAGCAGAGAGCCCAATCTAGGGCAGGATCCCAGGACCCTAAGATCATGACCTGAGCCAAAGGTGAATGCTTAACCCACTGAGCCACCCAGACGCCCCTGTGTTAGTATTTGAATATGGATAGGTTTGAGATGAGTCCTAAAAGAACTGGGATGGGTGAGTGGATACACAGCCTGTGAACAGTGAATGCTTCATGTGTGTAGCCACCGTGGGGGTTTAATGCATCTCATTTCATTTTCCCAGTGACTGTATTAGGCAGGTATCATCAGCTCTGTTTTCTACGTGGGAAAACAGATTTAGCCATTAACTTAATTGCTCATAGTTTTCTTCTTTTTTTTAAATAAAGATTTTATTTTTTCATGAGAGACACACAGAGAGAGGCAGAGGGAGAAAGGCTCCTCCAGGGGAGCCCAATGTGATCCCTGGACCCCAGGATCATTAATTGAGCTAAAGGCAGATGCTCAACCATGGAGCCACCCAGGCACCCCTTTGCTCATGGTTTTATAATTAATAGGTGACAGAGCTGGGATCATACATAGTTCTGCCAAATTCAAAGTCCCTACCCACTTCCTGATTCACATTTTCGGTCTTTCTCCTGCCCCCACCCCCCCTCCCCCGCCCCAAGCAACTTGTTTTGAGAGGCAGCTAGCATGTTATTTATTGTCTGCTTTGAACAGCCAGTTGTATAATAGAAACTTTCTTCAACCCCATTCAATCTAGTAGTTGTTGTAATCAAAAGTAAATTACCCATACATGCCTTCTGATTTCAATTTAAAACATGTTAAATGTGTATTCATTTACCAATATTTTGATGTGGGACTAAGGCCTCGTTGACTTGGGGTTCAGTGTTGGGAGTAGTTTGTCTTCCCAGTACAGAGTACACCCATAAGTGCATCTTCTGTGATTTGAAGTTTGTCTATTTGTTTTTGAGTTTTTATTTAAGTGATCTCTGCATCCAACTGTGGGGCCAGACTCATGACCCCAAGATCAAGAGCTGAATACTCTGCTGACTCAACCAGGCAGGTGCCCCAAAGTTTGTTTCTTTAAAGCAAAACAAAACTAAAAAACTAGTAAAGGGGCAGCCCTGGTAGCGCAGCAGTTTAGCGCCGCCTGTAGTCAGGGTGTGATCCTGGAGACCCAGGATTGAGTCCCGCTCGCTGCATGGAGCCTGCTTCTCCCTCTGCCTGTGTCTCTGCCTCTCTCTGTGTCTCTATGAATGAATCAATAAAATCTTAAAAAAAAACAAAACTAGTAAAGCAATTAGAATACTCCTGCATTTTTATTTTTCCCCCCATCTTTTTATGGTTGCTCATCCACACCTAATTTGACTACAGTGGCATTTTTAAGCTTTATCAAATATGTCCGAAGCATTCAAAGTGGTCTTCACAGATTAACTTACTTTTTGCGTTAATTTGATTGGTTTATATGATTTTATTATGTAATTGAAACCGCAAATACAACAGTCATGTACAGGTTTGGAACAAACACAACTGATGCTTATTAAGGATATACTTTAGCCTATGGAAACAGAAATGGCCAGGTGTTCTGTGAATACCACAGAAGAACCTGCTAGCCACATGTACTTAGCATTTCACAGACATCAAGTTAGTAAGTCTTGTTTGGAAATGAGACTGTCATTCAGTTGAGCCATAAATGTAGGTTAGTATGAGTTGGTTAGGTAGACATAGTTAAGACACAGTTAAGAGAGCATCTACTGTATTATGATGTTCACAATACGTTGCATTAACTTTTATAGCAATCAGAAAATTCTTGGTGAATGCAACTTTTGCTTTGGAATCCAGATTCTGGTTCTTGGAGGAAAACAGGAGTAATCACATTATATTTTCCTTAGGTTGGTATGTATGTGATGTTCTAGACTGTTCACACTGGTTACCTTTGGTCATTCCTCTTTTTTCTTTCTTTCTTTTTTTTTTTTTTTTTTTTAAGATTTTACTTATTTATTAATGAGAGACAGAGAGAGGCAGAGTACACAGGCAGAGGGAGAAGCAGGCTCATGCAGGGAGCCTGATGTGGGACTCAATCCCAGGTCTCCAGGATCAGGCACTGGGCTGAAGGTGGCGCTAAACTGAAGAGCCACCGGGGCCGCCCGGTCATTCCTCTTTAAATTGTGATTCCTATAATGGTTTCTTCTGATTGGTGCAGCATATAGAAGTACTCCCACAGTTAAATGAACTTTAGAGTTCATTTTAGAGTAACCGGACTCTAAAGTTGGCTCATTGAAATTATTTCATTAAAACCCTTGTCTCTTGGGGTGCCTAGTTGCTTCAGTTGGAAGAGCATGCTACTCTTCACCTAGGGGTCATGAGTTTGAGCCCCACATTCAGTCTAAAGATTACTAAAAAAATAAAATAAATAAAACCCTCATCTCTTTCCCATAACATCCCTGATCCCATATCATTCCCATGCCAGATGAACTGGTCCCTCATCTGCTTGCCTGTAAATTGTGTTCATAACCAGTAATGCTAATCACATTGTAGTTACTTATCTCTTCCTGTGATGTGGATTGAGAGCTATATATACCAGTTATATTCGTTTGCTAGGGTTGTCTTAGCAAAATTTCACAGACTGGGTGGCTGAAACAACAGAAATTTATTTTCTAGCAATTCTGAAGACTGGAAGTTGAAGATCAAGGTGTTGGTAGGTTTGGTTTCTTTTGAGGCCTCTCTCCTTGGTTTGTAAATGTCAGCCTTCTTGCTAAGTCTTCACATGGTCATTTGTCATCTGTGGCCTAATCTCTTAAAAGGGCAGCAGCCATATTGTATTAGAGCCTATTCTAATGACCTCATTTTAACTTAATTACTTCTTTAAAGGCCTGTCTCCAAATACAGTAATATTCTTATATACTGTGGATTAAGACTTTGACATATGGATTTTAGTGGGGTATCTTTCAGCCCATAACCAGTAATGCCTTCCCTCCATTATGACATTCTGAATTAACACTGGCAAGATAAAGACACTAGTTTTATTTATTGCCCATGTTTCTTCATTTTGTCCTTTTGTGTATGGTGAGACTTCAGTGTTTTGCTAACTTTTTTTTTTTAAGATTTATTTATTTGAGAGAGAGAGAGAGAGAGAGCATGGGGGCAGGGGCAGGGGCAGAGGGAGAAGGAGAAAATCTCAAGCAGACTCTGTGCTGATTGTGGTGAAGCCAGATGCAGAGTTCAATTGCACGACCATTAGATTATGACCTGAGCTGAAACCAAGTTGGATGCTTAATTGACTGTGCCACCCAGGTGCCCCTAAAATTTTTTCTTTAGTTATTTAGTGTTATAATACCATGCCCAGTTATTAATAGCTGTGGGTTGGGAATTGATGATATAATTAGGAAGCATGAGGCCCAATCTTTGGGGCTTGGCTCTTGTTCCTCTGTATGTTCCAGTTGCCTGTAGTGGGGGGCCCTTCACTTTGGTATTTATTTGTATGCAAAGAGTGGGTATAGAGATTACTTAAAAATAAAATCTTTAAAACAAAAACCAGGGGATCCCTGGGTGTCTCAGCGGTTTGGCACCTGCCTCCAGCCCAGGGCGTGACCCTGGGGTCCTGGGATCGAGTACTACTTCGGGCTCCCTGCATGGAGCCTGCTTCTCCCTCTGCCTGTGTCTCTGCCCCCACCCCCATGCCTCTTATGAATAAATAAATAAAATCTTAGAAAAACAAAAACAAAAACCAAAAAAACCCCCAAAACCAAACAAAAAAACAACAAAAAAATAAAACAAAAACCAAAGAGCACTCTGATGGTGTGTGGAGCCACCTAAACAGTAATTGACTTGGTATATTTTCCTAGGGCAGTAGCTTGGAAACTTCTAGTAACCTAGTTCTAGTTCCTTCCCTGTAAAGATTCTGATTTGATAGCTCTAAGTGAAGTCTAGGATTTTTTTTTTTCCTTTTCTTTTTCTTTTTCCTTTTCTTTAGGTGAGCATGGCAGGTGGTGCTGGGAGCTCTCTTACTACACATTGAGAAGTTCACCTTAGAGAGAGCAACATAGACATTGACATATGTGCCTGACCAGATCTTGTACTCGCTGACTGCACAATGTGGTTGTAACCCCCGTGGGCACAGGGAAGATGTGCTCTCTGTGTCCACTTCTTTCCAGATTGTCATCCCCCAGAAAAGTGGTGGGAAGATTACTACCACTCCAAAAAATAAAGTCAGGGAGGGGGGGAGTTTCTGGCTCCCAAGTTTGCTGAGAAACTGTCACCACACAGGAAGACAGCCACCAGGGCCCAATTACCAAAAGACAGGAGGGGTGCCAAGCTTGAGGACCGTGAAGAGAGAATGGGAGCTATGAGGAAGAGGAAGATAAGAACGCTGAATTGGGCCAGGATGCAGAAGGTGATGAATTCTCTTCCAGGGCTGTTCTGGCTAGCAACTGGCAGATGGCAAGGGTCGGCCCTGCTTGCCATTCCATATGCCGTTGGGGGCGGGTTCTGTGAGTATACCCACCCTTCGGAAAGTTGCCTTGGCAATTGCTGGCTGACTTTTCAGGTGTGGCTTCGTCGATGAGGAATCTCAGTGGACCTTTGACCTCTGTTGTCCAAGTGATCAGAATCAGTGTTTTCTCTGAATTTTCTACATTGATTATTTCTGTCCCAGTGCATAGGAGCCATGCCAGTTAATTGTCCCCCAAACTTAGTTGTCAGTGATTTTGTTTTTGTCCTGATGGAGTGGAGTCTCTGTAACATTTTAAATGATACTGCTTCCAAAGAAGTAATTATTAATAGCTTTACTTAAATACAATGGCAGTACCTTTAAAATTATTTCAAAAAAAGAGGTTAAAGTGGCATTGAATTTTTTCCTTAGGTTTGTGTATTATAGTCAGATTTATGAGCAGTTTCTCTGAAAGAATAATTTGTTATTCTCAACAAGTGTGTGGGAGCCATTGGTTAGGTGGGTTTTCATTTAGATTCTGAAAAAGGTGTATGTTCTGCATGGGCCAGAGGGAGAACAGTCCTTCCTGTGGGCGTCAGGGAAGACGAGCAGGACAAGGGCAGTGATGACAAAGGATGTGAGGAGGGAGAGAAAGAGGAAGGCCAGGATGGCCTAAATCAGCTCAATTGAGGGATGGTCCATATCAAGGAATTAGAGTTGTAAGGGAAGCCCTTGGGCAAGGGTTGTTGGATGTCTTTTAGGAACTTGAAGAATGTTCTAATTAATTTATAAATGCTTTTGTAAGTACTCTTGTCTAGAGCTAACTTGTATGTCTTGTGAAGAGTAGGAATTACCATAGGTGTGATATTTGTGGATAGAATAAAAGCTTACAGTTAACTCGTTAGTGATACAGACAGATCATTAAAAATATAATATTCTGACTTTTGCCCACAGAGCCTATCAAAAAAATACCTGATAAACAGAAGAAGGAAATGGCCAAACAGAAGGCTTCCCGTGAAACCAAAAAACAGAAATTGGAAGGTAACTTCTTTGCTGTGTGTTTTTTTTTTTAAGATTCTATTATTTATTTATTTATTTATTTATTTATTTATTTATTTATTTATTTATTTATGAGAGACACAGGGAGAGAGGCAGACACATAGGCAGAGGGAGAAGCAGGCTCCATGCAGGGAGCCCGATGTGGGACTCGATCCCAGGACCCCAGGATCACGCTCTGAGCCAAAGGCAGATGCTCAACTGCTGACCCACCCAGGCGTCCCTTTGCTGTGTTTTAAAGCACAAACAAAACATAGAGAATTTCATATTAACAGAATAGATGTAGTGTAGGTATGATACTTGTGGACAGAGTAAAAGCCCAAGTGGCAAACAAGGGGATTTTTATTGCAGTTTGGTTATTACAATGTGCCAGAATCTTTAATGGAATTTTCTTGTAGCATCATTGTTTCTGAACATTTTGAGTTCCTTTTCTTCTTTTCTTTTCTTTTTTTAAAACCTTTTCATATGGCAGTTGAACTACCTGTAACTTTCAAACTGTTTGTTGGAAACTTGAATTTCACCAAAACCGCTGCTGAACCAAAAAAACTGGTCTCAGTGAATTTTTTGCTGAAAATGATCTCATAGTTGTTGGTCAGAGGTGGCTTGTCCAGGTAAATTCCAATAAATTAAGAATATCAGGTTTATCAGCCCAGCATTATTATCCCTGGAAGAATTAGGAGTTCCTGTAACTTTCTGTTTCGTTGTGGGTTACTAGACTTTTGTGTTGTCAAATCCTTTTGTGACCTGCTCTTTACCCTTTGGAGGGGTTTTACCTCAGCCTCTTGCAGTTCAGAGTGAGTATAGTCTCGTATCCTCGAGGATACATTATAAGACCCCTGGTGGATACCTGAAGCCACAGATAGTACTGAACCCTACATGCACTATGTTGTTTCTTTTACATACATATCAGTGATAAAGTTTAATTTATAAATTGGCCACCATAAGAGATTAATAATAATATAACAAGTAGAATAATTACAGCAATATCCTCTAATGAAAGTTATATGAATGTGGTTTCTCGAACCTCACAAAATATCTCACTGTACCATACTCGTCCTCTTTGTGATGTGAGATGATAAAACGTCTCTATGATGAGATGAAGTAAGGTCCATGGCATAGGCATCGTGACCTAGCATTAGAGTACTATTGACCTTTTGATGCTAGGTCAGAAAGAGAATCCTGTGCTTCCAGACCACACAGTTGACTGTGGGTAACTGAAGCCATGGATAAGACAGACTAATGTATTTAAAACCCTTTGGTGACCCTTAGAAAACCCATTAGATTAAACTCTGCTATCTCATTTTTCCAACTGAAATGTTAATATAATCCTGAGATTTTTCCTTGTCTTCACAGAACCATAGTTTCGTGAGCAATGTTATTTGCCTCAAACTACTTTAAAGCGAATCACACCTTTAATCACAGCCCCCTAGCTCTGGTGGCACATATGGGTCCTGTATCACTCCTCCTTTTTTGCTGATTCGAATTTTCTCTTTCTCACTTCTTTTGTATCAGAAGCATATTCTTGGGTGTGAGCATATAGTACTCAGACTGTCCGAGGTAAAAACAAAAAGATAATGATAATAGTGAACTCACTGAGCATTCACTATTCCAGGCATTGTTTCTAATTCCTTCCTTATGACCTTCCTTATGACCAGTTCAGAGTGAGTCACTGGATCTGTTAAGACAATCCTCAGTGGTAATTACTGACATTATCCCCATTTCACAGAGGAGAAATTTTAGGCACAGAAAAGTTAAGTAATGTACCCTGTATCACATGGCTAGACAATGGCCAAGCTAGGATTTAAGTACAGCCGTCTGGCTTCAGAGCCTCTGCCACGACTTTTGTCACATTGCCAGTACGGTTTTTGTTAACTATATTTTGTAATACTGTTGGATTTGCAGGAAATACGAATTTCTTTTGCATTAAAAAATATATTTGTAGTAGCCCTTCGGTTTGCTAACACATTCCTCATTACGAGTGATATTTTTGTTCCAATTTGCAAATGTAGATGGCCCTTTCTTAAAGCAAAAATTCAAAACCTCATAATTTCAAGCTTCATTTTCTATAGCTTTTGGTTAAATTGGGTCAGTTGGCTAAACAGAAAACTAATAAAGATTTCAACAGGTGAATTTGCACTGACTCTTAGTCCTTGCTCCAGGACAGGTTAACATTTTGGGCCAGATAATTCTTTGTGGTGGGGGACTGTCTAGTGGATTGCAGGCTATGGATTCCACCCACTGCATACTAGCACTCCTACAGTTATGACAGCCAGAAATGTCTCTAGCCCTTGTCTAACTTGCCCCAGGGTGAGAACCATTCCTTTCTGATTTTTTTATGACATTTATATTGCTAGCTGGCAGAGCCTTGGTTTTAAATTGTAATGACTCAATGCTGACTTCCACTTTCACATCCAGCGTGACTAGCCAACTAGAGTCGTGCCTCTACATCTTACCTAAGTGTTTTTTTTTCCCTTTTCTTTTACATCTCCGTAAGAAATTTGGTTATGTAAATTTTAAATCTGCTGATGACCAGAGAAAAGCCTTGAAACTTAGTGAGACAAAGGTCCTTGGGTATGAAATTAAATTGAGAAAACCAAAAGGAAAGGAAGTAAAGAAAGGTATACAAATAAGGTAACTATTTATAGATACTTGTGTATCTAGAAGACTCTGGGTCAGGAATGAGTCTCGCAATTTTACTCTGTGCAAGTAGTCAGTTACCATCAGGTCACCTACTTGCACAGCACAAACTTTATCTACATTGCTCTCACCTTCTATGCTATAGCTGTATGGCTCACCTTCCCTGTCATAATGTTCTTTGTCTACTGTACCTTACCTTCATTATGTCATTATGTACCTTACCTTCTCTGCCATAATGTTGTCTCTGGGACTCATTCCAGGGCTACCTGAAGTCCATCCATGGAATCACAGCTTAAAGTTCATTTCCTCAAGATCAGAAAAAATTTCCCTTACTACCAGACTAGGTTAAGTCCTTTGGGGGCGGTGGGGGCAGTGGTGGAGTCTAGGTGGGACTTTCTTTCTGTTTTACTTTCTTTCTTTTTCTTTTCTTTTCTTTTTTTTTTTTTTTTTTTGAGAGAGAGAACATGAACAAGGACAAGCAGAGGGAGAAGGAGAGAAAGAATCTTTAGGCAGGTTCCATACCGAGCGTGGCGCTCAACATGGAACTCAGTCCCACAACCCTGATGAGATCATGACCTGAGCCGAAATCAAGAGTTAAATGCTTAACTGACTGAGCTCCCCATGCACCCCTATTTGTTTGTTTGTTTTAACTTTATTTATTTTAAGTAATCTCTTTACCCAATGTGGGGCTCAAACTCACAACCCGGAGATCAAGAATCACATGCTCATCTGACTGAGCCAGCCAGGTGCCCATAGGTTAAGTCTTTACTAGATGCTCTCATTTCCCTTTTTACTTTTCCTTCTTGGCACTTTCAAGAGTTTGTAATTATGTGACTGCTTACATAGCCTTTTCCCCCAGTAAGACCACATTCCCGAGAGTAGAGGGTAAGTGTTTTTTCATGTAGCATGTAGCATAGCTGTCGCCCAGATATGTGTCTAAATATTGTTAAATGAAGGAATATGTATTGCTATTAATGCTCTCCAACTCTTGGAGAAGTGTTTTTTTCTCTTTTAGAGAATTTTCAATGCTTCTTAGATCTGAACCCAGACTAAAAATACTCTTTTGTGTTAATGTAGATCTGAATGCCAAAACACTTTTGATCAAGAACATGCCTGACAGCCACTTAACATGACTCAAGATGTGTTTTTTTTTTTTTAATGTTTTTTTTTTTAATTTTTTATTTATTTATGATAGTCACAGAGAGAGAGAGAGAGGCAGAGACACAGGCGGAGGGAGAAGCAGGCTCCATGCACCGGGAGCCTGATGTGGGATTCGATCCCGGGTCTCCAGGATCGCGCCCTCGGCCAAAGGCAGGCGGCAAACCGCTGCGCCACCCAGGGATCCCTTTTTTTAATTTTTATTTATGATAGTCACACAGAGAGAGAGAGAGAGAGGCAGAGACATAGGCAGAGGGAGAAGCAGGCTCCATGCACCGGGAACCTGATGTGGGATTCGATCCCGGGTCTCCAGGATTGCGCCCTGGGCCAAAGGCAGGCGCCAAACCGCTGCGCCACCCAGGGATCCCTAAGGATACCTTTCAAATTAGATTGGTGAGGAAGAATAGGACAAGTAAAACATGTGTTTTGTACCTATATTGAAAAAGAGTGTATTTCTACTGAATTCAGACATAACAGAATTACATTGCATTCTCCTATATCACTTAACGCCTGATTTTAGGGAAGGGAAGAGTAGTTATCCAACCTTTCTACCAGCAGGCATAGAAAACTGAAGGGGGCATCATAAATGGACAGCCAGAAGATTCTAGAAAACTGTGGTAGTGTCATTGAGAAATGAACATTTATTCTACAAAGTTTAAGATTGAATATTAGACGAATTCAGTAATAGATTACCTCCATTCTTCTCTCTCCAGGGTTGACGCTAATGAAACACGATGTTTGCTGACTTGCCTGGACAGATACTAAAACAGCACTGAATTGGTCCATTAGAACTGTGTTGTAACAATCAATGAAACACTAGCACCGTGTAGCTAGGCTTTGGTAGAGTAAGAGGTGAATGTGGTAAAATTAGAAAGGATGGAGTGGGATGTATTTTGAAGGAATTTTTTTTAAGATTTTATTTTTAAGTAATCTTTACACCCAGTGTGAGGTTTGAACTCACAACCCCAAGATCAAGAGTTGCATGCTCCAACGATTGAGCCAGCCAGGGGCCCCTATTTTGAAGGATTTCTTAATGAGGTGCAGCTTGCATATCAGGATTACAGATACATTTAAGTGAAAATTGCTGGTTTAGGTGAACTCTAAAATAGTCTACTTTAGACTAGTCTACCAGTATATTCTGAATAACATAAGCTCTAGAAAAGAATCCTGCCAATTGAGAAAACAAGTCTGAAAGGATAAATCCCATATTGTTAGCAATTTGCAATTGTCAGTGTTTAGTGTGAGGGGATTTTGGGCTCTCTGCCACGCATGTAGTCAGCAATACTGGAAAATGACAAAATGAAAAGTTGCTGCAAAAGCCATAGAATTTCTCTAATGTTAGTTACCTTTTGATTAGATATACTTAAGTCTTTAGAATCATTCCTTTACATAAAGAATTATTACAAAAGGAAGATAGGAGATGCCAGGGAATCCATGATTAAATAAAGCATAATAAAGCATAATACCTATGTCAGAAGAGAGTGTGGTGCATTCTTCAAGAATATGCTTACTCAACAGATCCTTACTTCATATCTTTTTTTTTCCTTTTTTTTTCTTATTCCATATCTTTCACCAAAGTAAGTTACAGGTTCGTGAAGGATTACAATGAAAATATGAAATGATAAAGTAGTAGAGGGAGATGTGGAGAATGTTTTTGTTTTGTTTGTTTTTAGTAATCTTCAAGAAGGGGAAGCCTGTTAAGTATGACACAAATTCTGGAAGTTATAAAAGAACAGATAAATTTGACTGCATAAATATAAAACACTTCTACATGGGGCGGGGTGGGGGAGTAGAGGAAATCCCATAAGCAAAGTCGAAAGACAAGTGACAAACCAGGAAAAAAAATCATGATTTCTTTTAAAACTGAGGCCTAATTTTCTGATAGATAAAGTGCATCTCACAAATCAGTAAGAAAAAGACCAACAGGGGCGACTGGATGGCGCAGTCTGTTGAACATTCGACTCTTGGTTTTGGCTCAGGTCATGATCTTGGGATCATGGGATTGAGCCTCATGTTGGGCTCAGTGCTCAGCCTGGAGTCAGCTTGAGATTCTCTCTCTCCCTCTGCCCCTCCTGCTCATATTCTTTCTGTCTCTCTCTAAAATAAAATCTTTTAGAAAAGAATAACAACCGTGTAAAAATATTAGCAAACTATGAACAGGTAGGTCACAGAAAAGGAATTTTCTTTTGAGCATAAAAAAGATACTTATCCTCACACATACTAAAAGAATTGTAAGTTAAAAGGCAATTTTAATTAATTTAATTTAGTTGTAACATTTTACTTATTAGGTGTTCAGAGATCAAAAAGCATTACCATAGTATTGAGGAGGGTTAGAGAAATTGGCATACTCAGACTTCGTTGGTAGAAGGAAGATTGGTGAAGTGCCTGTGGAGATGAGTTGGTATTTCTTAGTTTTAGTTGCATGTATCATTTTATCCTGCAATTACACTCCTAAGAATTTATCCCACAGATAGACACGTGACATAATGTATTACATAGTTGGTTGATGCAAAATTAGAATTAACCTGAACATCTATCAATGGAAAACTGGCTAAAATTTTCGGTACACCCAAAAGATACTGTACTATGCAGTTGAAAAAAGAAGTGAAACAGCACTTTATGTACTGATGGAAAATAATCTCCAATATAAAGGCAAGATATAGAACAGTGTGTTTAATATTCTCTTTCATGTAAAAACATAATGGAGGACTTAACTCTACAAACATTAACTCGAAATTGATCAAAGACCCAAATGTAAGAGCTGAAACAAAACTATGGGGAAAACACAGGAGTAAATCCTTGTGATCCTAGGTTGGGGTGTTGTGCTGATGATAAAATAGAAGATTGACAAGTTGGGCTTTATCAAAATTGAAACCATTTATACTCCAGAGGACACTACACAAAAAGTAAAAAAGAACCCTCTGCAGACTGAGAGAAAATATGGCAAATCATGTATCTTCTAAGAGCCTTGGATTTGGAATTTGTGAAGAACTCTCCCAACTCAGTAATAAGACTAATTGAAAAATGGGCAAAGAGCTTGAATGGACATTTCTCCAAAGTATATGGATGGCCAATAAGAACATGAAAAGATGCTCGACATGAGTTGTTAAGGAAATGCAAATCAAAACCATGGTGTGATTGACCCCACTTCATGCCCATCTGAGTGGCTGTAATAAGAAAGGCAGGCAATAATAAGTGTTGACAGAGCTACAGGGAAATTGGAACCCTTATTCATTGCCAGTGGGAATGTAAAATAAAATAGTGCAGTTGCTTTGGAAAACTATTTGGCAATTTCTCAAAATGTTAAACAGAGAGTTGCCATATGGTGCAGCAGTTCTGCTACTAGGTGTGTACCCCCTCCAAAATGAAAATAGCTGCACACTTCTAACCACATGTTCATATCACCTTCTGTGATAATGGCCAAAAAAGTGGAAACAACCCCAAATATCAACCAGCTGATGAATGGATTAACAAAACATGGCATTTCCACACAAGGTAATAGTATCCTGGCATAACGAGGGATGAAGTACTGACACATGCTACAACTTGGATGAGTCTGGAAAACATTAGGCTAAGTGAAAGAAGCCAGACACAAAAGATTGCATATTCATATGATCCCATTTCTATGGAATATCCAGAATAGGCAAGTAGCATAGTAGTTGGGCCAGGGGATGGGAATGAGTTGGAGGGAATAAGGAGTGACTGCTAATGGATACTTTGGGGGGGGGGGATGATAAATATGTTCTAAAATTAGATCATGGTGATGGTTCTAGAATTCTGTAAATATACTAGAAACCATTATACACTGTTTTTATTTTTTTAAGATTTCATTTTTAAATAATCCCTATACCCAATGTGAGACTTGAACTCATGACCTTGAGATCAAGAGTTGCACACTCCACTGACTGAGCCAGCCATGAGCCCCTCATTGTAAATTTTATGATATGTAAATTATATCCCAGTCAATCTTTGAAAAATAGAGTGTGTATATATATATATGTACATTTGCTTTTATATATATGGCATGCTGCCTATAAGGAAAGAAATTGGACAGAAGCCACACTTCATATCCTTTTCTACCTTTTGTATTTTGTCTTGTATGTGTATTACTAAATCAGAAGACAAGAATACTAAATGTTGACTATTCTTTCTTCTCTCTGTGATCCCACCCCCACAACTGCAGGATTGCCTATGTTGACTTCAAGTCACAGGCTGATGCAGAGCAAGCCGTAGAAGAGAAGCAAGGAAAACAAAGACCGGTGGGCTTGCCATAGTTCTGGACCATGCTGGAGAGAAAAGTCAAAGCCAAGAAGAGAGAGGCAGGAAGAACAGAATGTGTAGAAGTAAGGGATGCTAAAGCTCTATAGACTGAGACTTTCCAGGGTTGTTAGCAAGGTTCCCCAGAGAGGCACTAACAGGAGGATAGACACACTTAAATAAAATTTCTCATCAAAACCTTCTTAAATAAAATTTCTCCCTGTTTGAAAAACGTGTAAATCATCCTCCTATCAAGTGAATGAGTATTCTAGTTAACTATAACCTTGAAGGCTGCAAAAACATGCACTTTGAGATACATCAGCTTAGCTCCCCTCTTTGGGTACCTTCTAGTTTCTGTTTGGACAGGCTTTTAAACCTGTGGTTTCAGAATCAGCTATTTAATTCTCTTTAGACATTTCATTCTCTTCAACTAGAGTTTTTGTCAGGTTTGTTTATTTATTTAAAAGATTTTATTTATTCATGAGAGAGAGAGAGGCAGAGACACAGGCAGAGGGAGAAGCAGGTTCCCTGCAGGGAGCCCGATGTGGGACCCCATCCCAGGACTCCAGGATCACGCTCTGGTCTGAAGGCAGGTGCCAAACTGCTAAGCCACCCAGGGATCCCCCTTTTTGTCAGGTTTAAACAAGAGACCCCCAAACCAATGTCCCTACTCTGCCTAATCTCAGGGATAGATGTTGTAGCTTAGATAGTATATATAGAGGGGAAAAAAAACCCAATTTATTATGAATATTTTTAAGAATCAAGGAATTTCACATGGAAATCTGGATTTCCAGGTTCTTTCGGTACTGCATCAGGAAACCAGTCCCCTAGGGTTGCATTCCTACATGCAACCTACCCAATTCCTAGAGTTGTGTGCACTGGAGAATCAGAGGTTTCTTCTTAGCTGTTTCCTATAATCTCTGTGATTCTCGCAGTTCTCTTCCACTTCTAAGGAGTAAACACACTTAGACTTTGAAAAAATAGAGCCAATACTTTTCTCTTGCAAAGTAGTACTTTTCGTAAAGGTGACATTTTAATATTATGCATTTGTGTCTTTCAAAAGTGGGAAAATGAAAGCTAGAACAAGAAAGCCACACGTTTCAAGAAAAATGGGAGCAAGCTTATTTCTTTGTGGAGGTCAAGAATGTTCCTACATGTTTATTATTTTTTTCCTACGTGTTTAATATGCAAACAAAGTGTGTCTGTGTCAAAGAAATTTAACCTCAGGCGCCATTATGAAACAAACCATAGTAGGAACCACAATGGATATGCAGAAAAGATGCGTGATAAAAAAACTTAATGAACTGAAAAAAAGACTGAAATTTCAACATGACTTAATTTTGAACATGAATAAAATAAATGACGCTGCTATGAAATGCAGTTATATATTAAGTGAGAAAATTGCCCCGGCATCAAAACCTATTACAGATGGCGAGTTTATAAAGGAATGTCTGTTGAGTGCAGTGGAAATTATGTGCCCTGAACAGAGACAAGCATTTGCCAGTCTAAGACTAGGTGCTGATACTGTTTCACAGCATGTGGGCCACATGGCAGAGAACTTACAGGACAAACTGCAAGAAAAAGCTAAATCATTTGTGGCTTTCTCCATTGCTGCTCCTGAAAGGGCTGATGGAGGTAATCCCTCCCCACCCCAGTTGGCTGTATTTATTCGTGGTGTTGATGAGACTTTGGATGTGATGGAAGAACTTTTAGACACAATTTCCATGACAGGCACTGCATCAGGAAATGAATTACTTGTCTGCGTTGAGAAAAATCTTAAAAATTTTAATGTAGACTGGTCACAGTAAATGTTAGCACAGATGGCAATTCTACACTGGTTGGGGTTGAACAGCTTGTTACAAAACTTAAATCTAGAGTGTCAGGGCTTTGCAAAGACACAGAGCTCAGGTCCGTGCATGGCCTCATTCTCCAGGAGTCACTTTGTGCTAAAAAGTTAAAAATGGATCATGTCATGTACGTAGTGATTCATACCATAACCTGGATATGTTCCCATGGCTCAGACTGCAGCAAGTTCAGTGCTTTGTTCAGGGAGTTAGATGCACAGTATGGAAGCCCGTTCTGCCCCATGCGATGGAAGTGGCCGTTTTTTGAACTGTTGGAAGAAATTGATTATTTTCATGTCTTCTAAAGGAAAATTGGCTCCTCAGCTTACTAGCAATGATTAGGTCAAAGACTTACCCTTTTTGGTTGACGTTATGACTTACCTAAAGACACTGGATATTTCTTTGCAAAGGCGTTCACAAGTGGTTACACAGATGTA
Source organism: Vulpes lagopus (assembly GCF_018345385.1). Lineage (NCBI taxonomy): Eukaryota > Metazoa > Chordata > Mammalia > Carnivora > Canidae > Vulpes > Vulpes lagopus. Next base: position 8,046,160 of record NC_054831.1, read on the forward strand.
GGACTCAATTCACTCATTACTAATGAAACTGTGTCTTTGTGAAACTCATTTGGCAAAGAACAGTCTGGCCCACTTCCCTACACTGAAATTAGTTTCTGAAAATGAAAGAGATGGCCTGAACTATATTTCCCGAATTAAAGAGTTGAAGACTGAATTCCAAAAACGGTTCTCTGATTTCAAACTTTATGAAAATGAACTGACATTGTTCAGTTCACCTTTCTCAATTAATATTAATAATGTGAGTGAAGAGCTACAAATGGAAGTTCTTGAATTGCAGTGCAACACTATACTGAAAATGAAATATGATGGTGTTGGGATCCCAGAATTCTACAATTATCTTGGGAATGGTTACCCTAAATATAAAAACCACTATGCAAAGATTCTGTCCATGTGTGGAAGTACCTACATTTGTGAGCAGCTCTTTTCTGTTATGAAACAGCATAAAACTAAATCTTGCTCCTGGTTAAAAGACTCGGAGATGAATTCTCTGCTGCACGTTGCTGTGCAAGATTCACAGCCTGACCTTGATTGACACCTTGGGGCTTGAGAAGGGAATATGAGGTGCTGGATTTCAAATCTAAAGAGAAAGGAATCATGAAACTTTAATTATTTCTACTTCCAAATTATATTTGTCCAATGTCAAAGTACAATCTCTGGCATCATATGTTTGTGCTTATCACATATAAAATAAAGTTTGATTATATCTTGGCAGTTTATTTTTCCTATTCAGGGCCTTTCTGGCCCTTAGAGTGATTCAGGTTGATAAACTGCTGCCCTAAAAGCAGCCACATTTTTCCTAAAGGCACTCATGAACTAGGGATATGAACCAGGGAGTGAGCCGGGTGAATGAGATGTTTAGCTGCTGAGCACAGCTGTCTCCCCAAGAATGACAGACCTGCCATTGTGATCTTGGGGCTCAGGTCAGAGTAACCCCCCTTCTTGGACAGAGCTGGGAAGCATAGCCAGTACTCACCTCTGGGCTTCTTTTGTTAGTGTTTCCATTTTTTTTCCTTAAAGATTTTATTTGGGGATCCCTGGGTGGCGCAGCAGTTTGGCGCCTGCCTTTGGCCCAGGGCGCGATCCTGGAGACCCGGGATCGAATCCCACGTCGGGCTCCCGGTGCATGGAGCCTGCTTCTCTCTCTGCCTGTGTCTCTGCCCCCCCCCCTCCCTCTCTGTGACTATCATAAATAAATAAAAATTTAAAAAATTTTTATTTATTCATGAGAGACACACAGAGAGAGGCAGAGAGAGACATAGGCACAGGGAGAGGCAGGCTCCCTGGAGGGAACCGGATGCAGGACTCTATCCCAGGACCCCAGGATCATGACCTGAACCAAAGGCAGACGCTCAACCACTGAGCCATCCAGGCGCCCCTCCATTTTGGATTTACACATTTCTTTGAAATTTCAACATTGTTGGTCAGTATTAGAATGAGTTGTTGCTAGCCCCAGAGCCATCCTGCCTCCTACAGGCAGGGAGGGGCATTTTCTTGGCATCAGGGCCACCCCAAGGGGATGCAGAATGAGGTGTCAGTATGTTTAAGAGTTTATGAGCAGGGGATCCCTGGGTGGCTCAGTGGTTTGGCGCCTGCCTTTGACCCAGGGTGTGATCGAGTCCTGCTTCGGGCTCCCTGCATGGAGCCTGTTTCTCCCTCTGCCTCTCTCTCTCTGTGTCTCTTATAAATAAATAAAATCTTTAAAAAAATGGAAAAAAAGAGCTTATGAGCATTCTTCTAGGGAGCAGGCCCATAGCTACCATCAGTGTCTTAAAGAGCTCTGTGACCCAAAATGGGTTTTTCCACTATGAAATTAGGACATGACTGTCACTGCTACAGAAACTGTATCTTAAAAAAAATCAGTTCAATTATAAAACTGATATATACTTATTGTGGAACATCTGGAAACTATAAAGAAATAGAGGGGAAAATCTATAATCTCAACAACCAGAGGTTACCCCTGTAAATATTTAGGTATATTCGTTTCTTTCAATTTTCTATGTATTATTTTATATGGTTGAGTGTAGTAAGTCTGAATCATTTTGTATTCTGCTCCCCCTCTCCCGTCCCCCATTGAACAGTGAAATCTTGGGGTGCCTGGCTGGCACGGTTGAAACATGCACTTCTTCATCTCCAGGTTGTAAGTTCGAGCCCCATGATGGGTATAGAGATTACTTAAAAATAAAAAATAAAATCTTAAAAATAAAAAACAAAACTCAAGACAAGAACAGGGAAATCCTAAGTATCTGTCAGTCTTCCAAGCTCAAGTTGGGTTTATTTGATTGCATCACGTGTGTACTGATGGACCTTTGCCAGCCAGGGTGAGTCTCTTGGCATCATGTAAGCCATAGGCTTGATTTCCAGGTGTGGGATCCCTTTTCTGTTCTGCCAGGTTCTGAGAAGACCAGAGGAAAACCCTACTGTCCAGGGAAGGAGAGGCAGAGTGCATCTGATGACAGGACAGCCTTTGGGCAGAGGTTCCAGGACCATTAATGAGTGTGAAGAAGCTCGGCTTTTTAGATCTGATGTTAATCTCTGCAGCATTTGACACCACTACCCACCCCCTCCCTCCCCTTCAAATCTCATTCCCATTTTTCTCCTAGCTTTCTGAATGCTGCTTACCAGGCCCTTTCCTTCCTCTGTCCCTTAAATACTCATTTTTCTCCAATGACTTTTTCTCCCTACAACTTACCAGTGACTTTTAACCTTTTTGGGAGGAAGGGGACAAGGGAGGTCAGTCAGGGCTCTCTTAAAGTATCAGTTAAAAATACCAACCCTCGGGATCCCTGGGTGGTGCAGTGGTTTGGCGCCTGCCTTTGGCCCAGGGCGCGATCCTGAAGATCCAGGATCGAATCCCACGTCGGGCTCCCGGTGCATGGAGCCTGCTTCTCCCTCTGCCTGTGTCTCTGCCTCTCTCTCTCTGTGTGTGTGACTATCATAAATAAATAAATAATAAAAATTAAAAAAAAAAATACCAACCCTCTTCCAAGAATCATGCATGTGTATAACTACATGTGTGGGTTTTTTTTAAGATTTTATTTATTCTTGAGAGACAGAGAGGCAGAGACACAGGCAGAGGGAGAAGCAGGCTCCATGCAGGGAGCCCGATGCGGGACTCAATCCTGGGACTCCAGGATCACGCCCTGGGCCGAAAGGAACTAAATGGCTGAGCCACCCAGGGATCCCCTACATGTGTGTTTTTATTGCACTTTCAGGAAGTCCCCAGACCCTAGAAGCCCACCTTAGGACCATCTAATCCCATGGATTCAGTTATGTGCAAAGCTTCCAGTGTGGAATCTCCAACCCTGCACTTCCTTTTTTTTTTTTTTTTTTTTTTTAAGCTTATTTACTTGAGAAAGGGAGAGAGAATGAGGAGAGGGGAGGGGCAGAGGGAGAAGGAGAGAGAATCTCAAGCAGATTCCATGCTGAGTGTGGAGCCTAATGCAGGGCTCAATCTGACAACCCTGAGATCATGACTTGAGCCAAAACCAAGAGTACTGCTCAACTGACCGAGCCACCTGGGTGCCCCAGCACTTCCTTCTAAATGCCAGCCTGGAAGCTGCTGGACTTCTCCATTGGGATGTCCACAGGCATTTTCAATGTGTGGTGTTGATGATTGAATTAATCATTTCTCTCCCCAACTCCTAAACCAACCTCCCCCAGTTTTCTTTATTTTAGTGAATGGTACCATCATCCACCCAGTTCTGGCTCAAGGCATAAACCTAGCAGTCATCTTGGACTCCTACTTACTCATTTCCCGTTTCTATTTAGTTGCTAAATCTTGTTGATTATACTACTTAACTAAGGTTTCAAATCTTCCCACTTGTCTACAATCCCATTAGTAGTGAACACTCCTCTAGCTGGGACCATCATCATCTCCTGCTTGAACTTCTACAAAAGCCCCAAACTGGTCTCCCTGCTTCTAGTGTCTCCGTCTACAACTCTTTGCCTTCAAAACATTCTCCACCGGGGTGTGTGTGTGTGTGTGTGTGTGAGTGTGTGTGAAGGGATGGGGTAACTGGGGGATGGTGAGGAGGGCATGTGAGGGCAGCCCCAGTGGCTCAGCAGTTTAGCGACGCCTTTGGCCCAGGGCGTGATCCTGGAGACCCGGGAAGAGTCCTGCGTCGGGCTCCCTGCATGGAGCCTGCTTTTCCCTCTGCCTGTGTCTCTGCCTCTCTCTCTCTCTCTGTATGTCTCTCATGAATGAATAAATAAAATCTTAAAAAAAAAAAAAGGAGGGCATGTGATGTAATGAGCACTGGGTATTATATAAGACTGATGAGTCACTGAACTCTACTTCTGAAACTAATAGTACACTGTATGTTAATTAATTGAATTTAAATTAAAAACAAACAAAAAGCCAAAACATTCTCCACCCAACAGTGACCAAAAAATAGAGTCAAACAACTCAGATTAGGTCACATTACTCCCCTGCTTAACATTCTCCAATACTTCTCTTCATCATTTATGGTAAAACCCAAACTCTTTAAATTCAACAACAAAAAAATCAAAGAACCCAATTTAAAAATGGGCAAAGGACTTGAATAGACATTTCTCCCAAGATGTACAAAAGGCCAATAAGCACATGAAAAGATAATCATCACTGATCAATCAGTAGGGATACGCAAGTTGAAACTACAATGAGATGCCACCTCACATTCATTAAATAGCTACTATAACACAAACAACAATGACAACCAACAGAAAACAAGTGTTGGAGAGGCTGTGGAGAAATTGGAACCCGTGTGCACTGTTGGTGGAAATGTAAAATAGTACAGCCACTGTGGAGATCAGTATGGTGATTCCTCAAAACTTTTTTTTTTTAATTTAATTTTATTTATTTATGATAGGCACACAGTGAGAGAGAGAGAGAGGCAGAGACATAGGCAGAGGGAGAAGCAGGCTCCATGCACTGGGAGCCCGACGTGGGATTCGATCCCGGGTCTCCAGGATTGCGCTCCGGGCCAAAGGCAGGCGCTAAACCGCTGCGCCACCCAGGGATCCCCTGATTCTTCAAAACTTAAAAATAGAATTACCCTATGATCCAGCAATTCCACTTCTGGGTGTATACCCAGAAGAATTGAAAGCAGGGTCTTGAATAGATACTTGTGTACCCTTGTTCACAATAGCTAAAACATGGACACAACCCAAATGTCTCTCAACATATGAGTAGATAAGCAATATGTGATATATACACACAATGGAATATTATTCAGCCTTAAAAAAGAAAATTATACACCTGCTACAACATGGATGAATATAGAGAACATTATGCTAAGTGATACAAGCCAGTCACAAAATAAACAAATACAGGATGTTTGCTCTTATATGAAATACTTAGCGTAGTCAGAATCCTAGAAACAGAAAGTAGAATGGTAGTTGCCAGGTCTGTTGGAGGGGGAATGGGAACTTTCATGTTGAATGTGTGTAGAGTTTTAGCTTTACAAGATGAAGAGAGTTCTGGAGATGGATGGTGGTAGTAGCGCAACATTATGAATATATTTCATACCATTGAACTATATACTTAAAAATAATTAAGATGGTCAGTGTTGTTATGTGTAGTTTGCCCAGTTCAAAAACAAAACAAAACAAAACAAAAGCCCAAACTCCTCACCTACCATGGGACTACAAAGCTATATATAACAGGGGGGTCTCCTGTCTCCCTGATCTCTTATGCACTTTGTTCTTCACTGTATACTTGATACTTGCCTTCTTTCTGTGCCTTAAGTCCTTGGACAGAGCTGTTCCTGGAATATTCCTCTCCAAGTCTTCTGACCACCCAGGTCAGAGCTTCAGTGTTACCTCCTCAGAGAAATCTCTCCTGACCCACCTTAAAATGACCACCCCTCTCTCTCCTCTTTTGTTTCCACTTATGTGATATCCTTACCCCAAAAGGTTGTATCCTCAGTGTGTCATATCAGGAGGTGTGTGGTGTCCATTTGCCCCATTCCTGGTGATGTTAACTTTGATCATTTATTTAAGATGGTTTCTCTTAGGTTCCTTCACTGTAAATTACTTGTTGATAAGTTACCTCATGGAGATGCTAAGGGACTCGTAAATATCCTGTTCCTTATTCTACTTTTCCCTAGTAATTTTACCATCTGTTGCTGATTCTTGCCTGAAACAATTATTACTGGGGTATTTGCCAAGTGGCAGTTTTCAATTTTCCTCATTCTACCTTGATTAGTTGGAATTCTGTGGGGAAGACTTTTCACCGTCATTTATTTAAGTATTTATATCACTATGGACTCACAGATTATATTTTATTCTATAGCTTCTTATATGAGTTATAATCCATAATGATCCTTATTTATTTTGTCTGTCAGATTGTCCCAGATTTAGCATAGGAGCCCATTCAGGTTGCCTCCCATGTCCATTGACATGGTCCACATGTCCCCATTAGTGCTTGAACCCTTCCTTACTTTCTGGCATCATGAGATGTTGGAGGCTCATCTTATAATTTCTTTGCCACAGCCCTGAAGATATGGCTATTCCCCCAACAAGCCTTGGTGCCTTCCATTGCAGAATGGCATGAGGCACCAAGACCTGGGTGCTGGGTGAGGTCATTGGTGTTGGGCATTAGGACTTTCTGGCCCTCTGAATGGACAGTCAGGTAATGTACATGTACATACATGTATCTACATACATGTAGATACCAAAAGCTATTTTGACACATCTGTCTGTATTTTGAATACCATGAGTTCACAATGCATCATGTTCATTGATGCCTCTTCTTCCAGTCCCAACACCACAGTGTTTATTCTAGCTGACCCCCTCTCTGTATTTTTAACAGATTTTTCTGATAGTAAGAAATCTGGCTTTTATTAGTCACAGTATATTTACTTACCTGTTTAATACTAGAATATGCATATTTTCTGATTTTATTTTTTTAAAGATTTTATTTTATTTTTAAAAAAAATTTCACCTAGGTGGCTCAGTGGTCAAGCATCGCCTCTGGCTCAGGTGGTAATCCTGGGGTCCTGGGATCGAATTCCGATCGGGCTCCCCGCGAGGAACCAGCTTCTCCCTCTGCTCCTATCTCTGCCTCTGTGTGTGTCTCTCATGAATAAATAAATAAAATCTTTAAAAGTAATAGATTTAATTTATAGGAGGAGGGGCAGAGAGGGAGAGAGAGGGACAAGCAGAGCACAGAGCTCAGAGCCTGAGGGGGCTCAATCCCACAGCCCTGAGATCAGGACCTGAGCCAAGATCAAGAGTCAGATGCTTAACTGACTGAACCACCCAGGTGCCCCTTAAAGATTTTATTTTTAAATAATCTCTATACTCAACATGGGGCTTGAACTTATAACTACAAGATCAAGAGTTGCATGCTCCACCAACTGAGCCTGCCAGGCAGCCCCAGTATTTTCTGAATTTCTAACATACACCTCTCTGAAAAACAAACCTACTACTTAGAGTAAAACACTATACAGTTTTTCTCCTTTAGTCTTAGAGCTTATGGTCAAAATACTCCTTAGTAAAGCAGCTTAAGTGATGCTCCTGGTGTCCTCAGGGCTATTACTCATTTGTGGTACACTTATGGTCGTTTGTTCCTGTTGATATTCCACTTCGGGCCATCTCCTCTCCCCCCTCTTCCCCAATTCCATGTTAATTAAAAATGTGTTCAGGGGGTGCCTGAGTGGCTCAGTCAGTTAAGCTTCTGCCTTCAGCTCAGGTCATGATTCCAGGCTCCTGGGATCAAGCCCTGAGTCGGGCTCCTTGCCTCAGGGGGAGCCTGCTTCTCCTTCTGCCTCTGCCTCTCTCTCTATCTCTCATGAGTAAATAAAATCTTAAAAAAAAAAAAAGGACAAATGTTCAGAACTATGAAACATAGTCCTGATTCTAAAAGTCAGAACTATACAGCTATGTCCAGAGAAGTGTTGCTTCCCCATGCTTCCACTCCTCCTTCCATTCTCCCATCTTCATACCCGTCCTCTGCTAAGTAACCGACGTCAGTGTCTGCTTTATCTCTACTGTATTTCTTTTTGCACGCATTTATTTTCTGGCTCCCCTTCTTTACACGAGAGGGAGCCTACTATAGATCGCTTTTGCACTTTGCTTTTTACACTTAACAGTTTCTTGTAGGGGCAGCCCCAGTGACTTAGCGGTTTAGCGCCACCTTTGGTCCAGGGTGTGATCCTGGAGACCTGGGATCGAGTGCTGCGTCGGGCTCCCTGTGTGGAGCCTGCTTCTCTCTCTGCCTGTGTCTCTGCCTCTCTTTCTGTGTCTCTCATGGATAAATAAATAAAATCTTAAAAAAAAAAAAAAAAAAAACAGTTTCTTGGAAATCACCAGGAGACGTTTCGAGCTATTATATTGTGCCGCTTAGTCACCAACAGTGTCATTTCATCAAGTTCACTGTCAACGTTTGTGAAGTTGTTGAATAGTCTTGCCTCTGGCACATGCAAAACACCTGGGACCATTTGGGGGAAGCACAAGGCTCTGAGGGGGGGAGGTAGGAGGCAGAGGGAGGTGAGGCCCAGAGACAGGCAGAGGCCAGGCCAGAGGAGGCGAAGCCTCCTCCCCCCTTGTGGCACCCTGGGGTGGGGTGGAAGCAGGGAGACCAGCCCAGAGGCTCCTGCAGGGGTGTGGGGGAAGGGCCAGAGGAGGGCGACATCTGGATATGGAGGGATGCCTGACAGAGTCAAAAACGCCTCCCAGACTTCTAGCTTGGTGACCAACGGAGGGAATGAGGGCAGAGGAGCCGGTGTGAGGGATGGTGAGGGCCGCAGTGGTAAGCAGTGGGTGTCATCAGCGGAGAGCGGTGCTTTAACCTCTGTGCCGTGGAACGCCAGAAAATACTCAGCAGTCGGAGTGGCCTGATGGTGAGTGAATGAAGCCAGGCTCCAGAGGCTACCTACTACATGGTTCCCTTCCTGTGACCTTCTGGAAAAGGCAAAACCATAGAGGCAAGATGGATCAGGGGTTGTGGGGGCTGGGAGTGAGGGGGGATGACTGCGAGGGAAGCTTTGGGGGGCTGGCAGTGTTCTGTCTGGATTCTACCGTGACTGTACTGTTTACTGAAGCTCGTTGAACTGTACGCCCCGAAAGGTTGAGTTGTACTGTGTGTAAATTACACCTCAGTAGGTGACTTTTTAAAAAGTGGCAGGAAGGACAGCCCGAGTGGCTCAGCGGTTTAGCTGTCTTCAGCCCAGGGCGTGATCCTGGGGTCCCGGGATCGAGTCCCACGTCGGGCTCCCTGCGTGGAGCCTGCTTCCCCCTCTGCCTGTGTCTCTGCCCCTCTCTCTCTCTCTCTCTGAATAAATAAATAAAATCTTTAAAAATAAAAAATGGCAGGAAGCCCAGGGGACACCGATGACTGTGAAACAGTGAGGAGACAGTCCAGAGGAGAAGGAGGCTAGGCTTGAAACTCTACGGAATAGAGGGATTGAGTGTCAGATTCCAAAGGGGTCAAGTAAGATAAGACCATGTTTCAGGGGCAGCCCGGGTGGCTCAGCAGTTTAGCGCCGCCTTCAGCCCAGGGTGTGATCCTGGAGACTCGGGGGTCGAGTCTCACATCAGGCTTCCTGCATTGAGCCTGCTTCTCCCTCTGCCTGTGTCTCTGCCTCTCTCTCTCTGTCTCTCATGAATAAATAAAATCTTAAAAAAAAAAAAAAGAAAGAAAGAAAAAAAAAAGACCAGGTTTCCAGGAGATGTAGCAACCAGGAGGCCACTGATGACCTCACCGACAGATTTATTTTTCCCTCTGTAGGGTCCTTGTCACCCCCTTGTAGGGTCCTCACCCTCGCCCTGTAGGGGCCTCATCCTTTCTAGGCTTCCCTATAGACAGTGAGCTGCTGGAGACAAGCATGAGCAGCAGCCCCAGGGAGGCCAAGGAAAGGCCCAACAAAGGGAAGGGCCCAGCACATTTCTGAGAAAGAGCAGTGAGGGGGACCTGAGGCCACATGAGCTCTGCCACCCAGCACCTAATTTGGGGGCCAAGCGCAAGATGAAAACGCAGGGCTCCCCATTCAGCAGTTGTTAATGTTTCAGGACAGCAACAGCGGAGCATGGAACCAACCCCAGGGCCCTCCCAAGTGTGGGTCACACACCCATGAAGCTGGCCCTGCTGCCGCCTGGAAGTCGGGGATCCCAAGAAAGCACAGCAGCTGTAGGATGTGGCAGGAGAAGCCAGCCAAGAACAGGTTAGGGGATCCCTGGGTGGCTCAGCAGTCGAGCACCTGCCTTTGGCCCAGGGCGTGATCCTGGAGTCCTGGGATCGAGTCCCAGGTCGGGCTCCCTGCGTGGAGCCTGCCTCTCCCTCTGCCTGTGTCTCTGCCTCTCTCTCTCTCTCTCTGTGTGTCTCTCATGAATAAAATCTTAAAAAAAAAAAAAAGAAAACAGGCTCGCGGGCTTGGCCCGACCAGGAAGTGCCTTGGCGCTGCCACCTGCTGGCCACGTCAGGCCACTGCGCCTCGCTTCCGAGGCAGGACCTTGGAGAGTAGGACGCGCCGCCCTGACCACCAGGTGACCTAGCCCTTCCTTTCCCTGAAGAGAAACAGCCCCAGCGGGCGTTCTGCCAAGGTCACTCCAGCCACAGCATCCCACTGATGATGGCAGCACCTGTTACATTTAAACACCTGAGTTCTTTACAATCCCACAAAGTAGAGATTATATCCCGCATAGATGAGTATATGAATTTGAGTTTTCGGCTACTCTGGTTGCCCTCCATGACTCTTTGTTGTCTTAGTCCCCTGATGATTTTTGAGGCTCTCCTTTGGCCCAAGTGCTGACTCACCTGGGCCTGGGCTGGGCCCACACCGATCAGCATTATCCCATTACCTAGCCACAAGGTAGGCCTCAGGCCAGTGGAGATGATTTTTTTTGGGGGGCTGGGGCTGCTGGAAAAAAATGTGTTCTAGTTCCCACTGGACCCCAGGTTGTAGAGACAAGAGGAGGTTCATTGGTTGGCTGTAGCGAAAGACATTTTTCCACAATGCTGAAAGCTACCACCATGCTGAAGCTGACATAGAAAGATGAGGAAAGAAGGACAAAATAGTGAGTATGGAATGCCATTTTTTAAGGCAGCCCTGGAGTGCTGAGGATTGGGGCTCCTAGGACTTTGCAGTGCTGAGAACCAAGGAATCCCTTGGATATTTATTTATTTTATTTTAAAAGTTTTTTTTTTAAAGATTTTATTTATTTATTCATGAGAGACACACAGAGAGAGAGAGGCAGAGACACAGGCAGAGGGAGAAGCAGGCTCCATGCAGGGAGCCTGATGCAGGACTCGATCCTGAGACTCTAGAATCACACCCTAGGCCGAAGGCAGGTGCCAAACCACTGAGCCACCCAGGAATCCCTCCCTTGGATATTTAAATGGTTTTGAAAAAAAAAAAAACGGTTTTGAGCAGCTGCTTGTAATGAAAGGCGTCTAATCCCCATCTGCCTCTCTAGCCCCATCTGCTATAGATTTTCTTCCTCTCTTGATCAGGAGTCTCCAAGTCCCTCAGTCTCCCTTGATTCCTCAGCACCGCACCAGCCCTCTCTCTCCAGGGCCTTTGCCATGCTATTGCTTTGCCCAGGGCACCCTCCCCTTACCCACCTGGCTGACAGATCCCACAGGCCCCACTCTGGATGACATCTGCTCAACAAGGCCCTTCCTAACTCCCAATTAACTCTAGAAACATTTGCTGAACTCCCACTCTACCAGGCACGAAGCAAGGCTCAGCACCGCATGGGAGCTCTGGAGATGCTGGTGATCGATCTCAGGGGAGTCAACGTGAATCGAAGGCTCATGCTCATGTCCTCAGATCTGGACCAGGAAATACTGGGTGAATCTGGACATTTCAGAGAAAGCCAGTGGGGCTGCAGAGCAGAACTGGGGACCTAGGAATGGATCTTACTGTCATGGGAGTGCTGATGTGGTGAAGTTAGGATTCTAGATAAATATTGTGAAGATTGTCAACTGGCCTCCCATGTTCGGCAAACTCCCTTCTGATTTAGCTTCCATTGTGACTGTAGAAATAATACAGTCCTGGTCCAGTGCGAGGTGTAGTTCTCTTGAAGGTTAATATATTTTTGTGTGGAATTTTTTTTTATTGCAATGTAATCCACATGCCATAATATTCACCTTTTTAAAGTATACAATTCACTGTTTGGCTTGGTTTGGTTTTGGTTTTTGTATATTCACATTATAACTATCTAATTGTAGAACATTTTCATGATCTCAAAAAGAGACCCCATCCCCATTAGCAGTCACTTCCCATTTCCCCCTTCCCTTAGTCCCTGGAAACCATTAATCTCCTTTCTGTCTTTAAAGATTTGCTGATTTGGGGGGCACCTGGCTGACTCAGTTGGGTGATCATGTAGCTCTTGATTGTTTGAGCCCCACGTTGGGCGTAGAGATTACTTAAATAAATACATGTTAAAAAAAAAAAAAAGATTTGATAGGGCACCTGAGTGGCTTAGTCAGTTGAGCATCCAACTCTTGGTTTTAGCTCAGGTCATGATCTCAGGGTCGTGGGATCGAGCCCTGCATTAGCCTCCCTACTCAGTGGGGAGTCTGCTCAAGATTCTCTCTCTCCCTCTCCCTTTGCCTCTCCTCCAGCTGGTATATGCTCACCCTCTCTCTCTCTAAAAATGGATAGATAAATCTTAACCAAAAAAAAAAGATTTGCTGATTTTGGATATTTCATATAAATGGAATAATAAAATATGTGATATTTTGCATCTGGCTTCTTTCACTTAGCATAATGTTTTCAAAGTTCATCCGCATTGTAACATAAGTAAATACTTCATTTCTTTCATTTCTTATTTTTTTTTAATTTTAGCAATACTTACACCCAACATGGGGGTCAAACTCATGACCCTGAGATCAAGAATCGCCTGCTCTTCTGACTGAGCCAGTCAGGCGCCCCACTTCATTTCTTTTCATCACTGAAAAATATTCCATTGTATGGATACACCACATTTTGTTTTATCCACTCATTAGTTGTTAGACATTTAGGTGGTTTTGCTTTTTTGTCTATTATAAATAATGCTACCATGAATATTCATGTACAAGTTTATGCATGGCCATAAGTTTTCATTTCTCTTGGTTATATACCTAAAAGTGAATTTGCTATGTTATGTGGTAACTCTTTGTTTAGCCATTTGAAGAACTGCCAGACTATTTTCAAAAGCAGCTGCACCATTTCACATTCCGCCCAATAGTGCATGAGGGCTCGTTTCTCCACATCCTTACCAACACCTGTTATGATCTGAGCCACCCAGGTGTCCCATGATCTGACCTTTTGTTTGTAGCTGTCCTAGTGCTTGTGAAGATATATCTCATTGTGGTTTCCTTTTGTGTTTCCCTGGTAGTTAATGATGTTGAGCATCTTTTCTTTTCTTTTTTTTTAATTTTTATTTATTTATGATAGTCACACACAGAGAGAGAGATAGAGAGGCAGAGACATAGGCAGAGGGAGAAGCAGGCTCCATGCACCGGGAGCCCGACGTGGGATTCGATCCCGGGTCTCGAGGATCGCGCCCTGGGCCAAAGGCAGGTGCTAAACTGTTGCGCCACCCAGGGATCTCTGAGCTCTTTTCATGTACTTATTTGCTATTTGTATCTCTTCAGAAAAATGTCTATTCAGATCCTTTGCCATTTTTTAATGGGGTATTTGTTTTTGTTGCTCTTGTTAAGTTGCAGAAATTCTTCATATATTCTAGATATTAACCCTGATCAGATATATGATTAGTAAATATTTTTTCTCATTGTGTGGGCTGTCTTTCAACTTTCTTGATAATGTCTTTTACAACACAAAGGCTTTTTTTTTTTTTTTTTTTTTTTTTTTTTCACAAAGGCTTTTTTTAAAAAAATTTTTTTGCTGGGATCCCTGGGTGGCACAGTGGTTTAGTGCCTGCCTTTGGCCCAGGGCGCGATCCTGGAGACCCGGGATCGAATCCCACGTTGGGCTCCCAGTGCATGGAGCCTGCTTCTCCCTCTGCCTATGTCTCTGCCTCTCTCTCTCTCTCTGTGACTATCATAAATAAATAAAAATTAAAAAAAATTTTTGCTGAAGTCCCGTTTATCTATTTCTTCTTTTGTTGCTTATACCTTTGGTGTTATATCTAGGAAATCATTGCCTCCTGTAAGATCAGGAAGACTTATGCCTATGCTTTCTTGTAAGAGTTTGATAGTTTTAGCCTTATATTTAGGTCATTGATCCATTTTGAGTTAATTTTTGTAAATGGTGTGTGAGGCCCAGTCTCTTTTGCATGTGGTTAATTCATCTGTCCTTGCACCATTTGTTGAAGAGACTGTTTCCCTGCCGAGTTGTCTTGGCACCTTTGTCCAGATCAATTGACCATAAATGCATGGGTTTATTTCTGGATTTTCCAATCTATTCCATTGATTTCTATGTCTATCTTGATGCTGGTACCACACAGTCTTGATTACCACAGCTTTGGGGTAAGTTTTGAGGTAAGAAAGTATGTCCTTCAACTTTGTTCTCTTCCAAGGTTGTTGTGGCTATTCTGGGTCTTGCATGTTCACATGAATTTTGGAATCTGCTTGTCAATTTCTGCAAAAATAGTTGGAATTTTTTTAATAGGTGGAATTTTAAAAAAAGATTTTATTTTTTTATTCATGAGAGACACACAGAGAGAAAGGCAGAGACATAGGCGGAGGGAGAAGCAGGCTCCATGCAGGGAGCCCAATGTGGGACTCGATCTCAGGACTCCAGGATCATGCCTGAGCCGAAGGCAGATGCTCAACCATCTGAGCCATCTAGGCACCCCCACAGCATTCCTTTTAACGTTGTTTTGTGGTTTTCAGTGTACAATCTTACACTACTTTTGTCAAACTTATTCCTAAGTGTTTTATTTCTCTTGATGCCAGTGTAAATAGAATTCTTCTTTTTAAAAATATTTTATTTATTTGAAAGAGAGAGAGAGAGATCATGAGCAGAGGGGAAGGACAGGGGAGAAGCAGGCTCCCCAATGAGCAGGGAGCCCAATGTGTGACTTGAACCCAGGACCCTGGGATCGTAACCTGAACTGACAGCAGATGTTTAACAGACTGAGCCACCTGCCACCTCAGAATTGTTTTCTTAATTCCGTTTTTGATTGGGGTGCCTGGGTGGCTCAGTCAGTTAAGCATCTGACTCTTGATTTCAGCTTAGGTCATTATCTCAGAGTTATGAGATCGAGCCCCATGTCAGGCTCCTCACTCAGCATAGAGCCTGCTTAAGATCCTTTCCCTTTCCCTCTGCCCCTCCACCCCATCCATGCATATACATTCTCTCTCTCTCTCTCTCTCTCTCTCACACACACACACACACAAAATGGCTAATTCCATTTTTTATTGTTCATTGCTATTTTATAGAAGTAACCTTGATTTTTACACACATATCCTACAATCTTGCTGAACTTTTGTTAGCTCTAATAATTTTGGGGGAATCCTGTTAGATTTTCAATATATCAGATAATCTCCTCTGCAAGTAGGGATAGTTTTACTTCTTCCTTTTCATACCACATGCCTTCCCTACTCTCATTATCCTGCATAGAACCCTCCAGTACAATGTTGAATAGAAGTGGTGAAAGTAGACGTCTTTGTCTTGTTTCTGATCTTAAGGAAAAAAGCTTTCAATCTTTCACCATTGAGCATGATGTTAGCTGTGGAAATTTTGTAGATGCCCTTTATCAGACTGAGGAAGTAACCTACTTCTTTGTTGAGTGTTTTTATCATGAAAGAGGGTTAGATTTTGTAAAATGCTTTTCCTGTGTCTGTTGTAATGAATATATGGTTTTTGTCCTTTATGGTTGACACATTTTAAAAAGCAGTTACCTGTGCAGGATAGAGGAATAAGAACCAGGAAAATAGGAGACAGGAGTGCAAGAGACATTTTTTACTGTCTATCCTTTTATTTTTATTTATTTATTTTTTAAAAAAGATTTTTATTTATTTATTCATGAGAGACACACACACACACACACACACAGAGGCAGAGACATGGGCAGAGGGAGAAGCAGGCTCCAATCAGGGAGCCCGATGTGGGACTCAATCCTGGGACCCCAGGATTACGCCCTGAGCCGAAGGCAGGCACTAAGCCCCTGAGCCACCCAGGCGCCCCAGCCACCCAGGCACCCCTACTGTCTATCCTTTTAGATTTTTTGGTTTCTTGACTGTATTTCTTTATTCTTTTAAAGATTTTATTTATTTATTCATGAGAGACATGCAGAGAGAAGCAGAGACATAGGCAGAGGGAGAACAGGCTTCCTGTGAGGAGCCCGATGCAGGACTTGATCCCAGGACCCCAGGATCATGACCTGAGCCAAAGGCAGACGCTCAACCACTGAGCCACCCAGGCAACCCTTGACTGTATTTCTTACTTTAAAAATTAAATTATCTTGGGGATCCCTGGGTGGCTCAGCGATTTGGCTCCTGCCTTTGGCCCGGGGTGTGATCCTGGAGTCCCGGGATCGAGTCCCCGTCGGGCTCCTGGCATGGAGCCTGCTTCTCCCTCCTCCTGTGTCTCTGCCTCTCTCTCTCTCTCTCTCTCTCTCTCTCTCTCTCTCTGTGTGTGTCTATCATAAATTAATAATCTTTAAAAAATTAAAATTAAAAATTATCTTTTTAAAAATTGTGCTTAAATAAACATGAAATAGAATTTACCATCTTAAACATTTAGTGTACAGTTTAGTAGGGTTAAGTATATTCACACTGTTGTGCAACCAAGCTCTGGAACTTTCTCAGCTTGCAAAACTGAAACTCTATACTAATTAAACAGTAACTCTTCACACACACACACACACCCCACCTCCCCAGCCTCTGGCAACTGCCATCTTATTTTCTACTTCTATGAGTTTACTCTGGTTAACTCATGTAAGTGAAAGCATACAGTATTTGTCTTTTTGTGACTCTATTTCACTTAATGTCTCCAGGGCTTATCATGTTGTAGCATGTGTTAGAATTTTTTTTCTCTTTTAAGTCTCAATAATATTCTTGTGTGTGTGTACCACATTTTGTTTATTCATTCACTTAAAAATTTTTTCTTTAACATTTTATTTATTTATTTGAGAGAGAGAGGTGTTGCATAAGTAGGGGGGAGGGGCAGAGGGAGAAGGAGAAGCAGGCTCCCCGCTGAGTGGGGAACCTGATGCAGGGCTCAATTCCAAGACCCTGAGATCATGACTTGAGCTGAAGTTAAGACACTGAACCGACTGAGCCACCCAGGCGCCCCTATCCATGCACTTTTGATGGATATTTGGAACGTTTTGGCTATTGTAATAATAGCCAGGCATGGCTATTGAATATGAGTGTGCACATATCTTTGAGACTCTGCTTTCAATTCTTTTGGATATACTCCCAGAAGTGGTATTGCTGGTTCATATTGCTGGATAATGGTAATTCTAATTTTTTGAGGAATCATCATACTGTTTTCCATAGCAGCTGCACCAGTTTACATTTCCACCAACAGTGTATAAGGGTTCCAGCTTTGCCATATCCTCACCAACACTTTTTTTTTTAAGTGTGAGGTATAAATTATCTCTTTAAAGTTGATTCCTGAATCTTCAAAACTGAGGTCTACACCCTCATCTATTTTCAACCTCTGTCCTGCCCTAGACCCAGGAGGACAATTGGAGGACTGGATGGGAATAGAGGCTTAAGCCAAGTGTAAGACAGTGGAGATTCAGGAAAGAGAGTACTTGGGCAGTCCCGGTGGTGCAGCGGTTTGGTGCCGCCTGCAGCCCAGGGTGTGATCCTGGAGACCTGGGATAGAGTCCCATGTCGGGCTCCCTGTGTGGAGCCTGCTTCTCCCTCTGCCTGTGTCTCTGCCTCTCTCTCGCTCTCTCTGAATGAATAAATAAATAAATCTTAAAAAAAAAAAAAAAAGGAAAGAGAGTACTTGGCTAGGAAGGTCTGACAGGTGACTGACAAGGTGGCCATGGGTTGGGGTTAGACTGTAGAACTTGGAGGCAGGTGCCTGGTTCTCTGGAGTTATCTGGGATCTCCATAGTCTTTAGAATATCCATCAGAGTTCTGGGGATCTCCATGGTTAATAATGAAGTTCCTCTGGTTGGTTGCTCTAAGGCATGTGGTCATCATCCATAGAATCAGTATTTATTGAGCACCAATAAAAGGATGAATCCTTTTCAGATAAATTCTGCATAACCTCAAGAAGCTCATTGCTGGGATGCCTGGATGGCTCAGTGGTTAAGCATGTGCCTTTGGGTCAGGTCGTGATCCCAGGGTCCTAGGATCAAGTCCCACATGGGGATCCTAAGATCAAGTCCCACATTGGGCTCCCCACAGGGAGCCTGCTTCTCCCTCTGTCTGTGTCTCTGCCTCTCTCTCTCTCTGTGTGTGTCTCTCATGAATAAATAAATAAAATATTTTTAAAAAGAAGCTCATTGCTGAGTAGGGAGACAGACATGTAAGCATACTCACCCATATGTGTTGTGGCAGCTGGTATTTTAGGGGCAAAGAGGAGTAATCAACCCCATCCAGGGATAACAGGAGGACTCCTAGAAGAGATGGTTGAGTCCTGAGGGTTGACCAGGAGGCCAGGGATGGGGGAGGTCATCTCAGGCTGGGGGCCTACTGAGAAAAGGTCAGTAGTTCAATTGGCTGAATCCTGGAGGTCGTAGCAGGGTACAGGACCATGACTAGGATGAGGGCAAATGAGGCAGTTCGGTGCAAAATTTAAGACTGAAACCATAGTAATCAACATGATATTTTTTTTTAATTTTTTTTATTTATTTATGATAGTCACACAGAGAGAGAGAGAGAGAGGCAGAGACACAGGCAGAGGGAGAAGCAGGTTCCATGCACCGGGAGCCTGATGTGGGATTCGATCCCGGGTCTCCAGGATCTCACCCTGGGCCAAAGGCAGGCGCCAAACCGCTGCGCCACCCAGGGATCCCCTCAACATGATATTTTAATGCAAGATTTAAAAATCAAAATTAATGCAAGAAAATACATGAACAAAATATCATTTTTATTTTAAAAATTTTTTTAAAGTAGGCTCCACGCCCACCATGGAGCCCAATGTGGGGCTTGAACTGACAACCCTGAGATCAAGACCTGAGCTGAGATCAAGAATCAGATGCTTAACCAACTGAGCCACCCAGGCACCTCCAAAATATCAAATTTTAAATGAAGATGGGATCACTAACAGTGCTGTACCAACCATAGTGGAGCCTAAGGCAAAAGTAGTATCAGTATTACCCAACCTATTTTCAGTGGTGAGGCTAAGGCACTGGATTTTATCCTGCCTACTCTGAGAAGTCATTGGAATCTTTTAATTAGAATGTATTTTTTATCTATTGATTAAAAGACCAACATGGCTACTGTGTAAGTAGATCAAGATACAGGGCAAGACTGGTGTCAGGGAGGTGTTCATCCAGGCAGAATGCGATGGGACTTGAAGAGAGGAGAGCTATGGGAAGAGTGTGGATTGATTCCAAAGCGACCTGAAGGCCAGGCCTTGGGAAGCATCAGCTGGAGCTGAGGGAGAGGGTCAGGCCGACAACCTGTCTGGCTCCTGGCTGGGAGTGTCTCATTTCCTGAGGTATGAAGGATGGCAGTTCAGCACGGAGGAGGAAGCCGAGTTCAGTTTGTGGTGATTTGCATTTGAAGATTTATAGGACACTGAAGGGAGATATCCAGCAGGCCAAAGGATTAACGAGTCTGGAGCCCAGGAGGAAGTTGCTCCTGGAGAGACCCCGGTTTGGACACCATCAGGTGGCAGTCATCCACTGGGAGGTGGAACCATGATGGCAGAGCTGCCGCTGCCACCAGAGAAGGTGCCCCAAGCAGAGGGGCCAGAGGATGGGCTAGACACAGAAGGAAGCTGGGGCCATGGTGGGGACATGGAGGTGAATCCAGGAGAGGATGGAAGGGAGGAGGAAGGAGGCAGGGGAGAAGGTGTGGTCAGGAGAAAGAACCTGCGGAGTGGTCCAGAAAGATAAGATCTAAAGTGTCCTTTGGGGGGGGCACCTGGGTGGCTCAGCGGTTGAGCATCTGCCTTCAGCTCAGGGTGTGATCCTGGAGTCCCGGGATCGAGTTCCACATTGTACTCCCTCCGGGGAGCCTGCTTCTCCCTCTGCCTGTGTCTCTGCCTTCCCTCTGTGTCTCTCATGACTAGATAAATAAATAAATCTTTAAATGAATGAATGAATAAATAAATTGTCCTGTGGACCAGCTACCAAGAGGGTGTGTACCCCCAGTGCGCGGGGCTGCAGGGCCTGAGGGGGACTGATGCATCTTTCCTCAAGGATTCCAAAAGCTTGCTCCAGTGAAGGATAATAGAAGAGAGGAGGTATTGAAATGGGAGGTGTAGCAGAGGGAGATCATTGCAGTGGGCCCCCAGGAGAGCCGGGAGGGCTCTGGTGAAAGGGTGTTATTTTAGAAAAGATTCCAGCTTCCCTGGAGCCTTGAAGGGGAACTTGGGACTTGGCTGGATGTAAATCAGGCTGGGGGAGGGCCCTGGGGAGGTCTGTTTTCCTCCGTGAAGTAGAGGGTAGGATGACAGTCCAGAGGGAGAGGAGGGGGAAGGGAGGAGTCCCTGGAGAGAAGAGGCTAGTCGGTGCTAGGGAGGTGGGAATGAGAACCCTGGGAGCTCGGAAGATTTTCTGGGAGCAGGATGATTGTCATACAGGATTTTTCTCCTGGGGAGCAGGCCTGGCTACTGGTACTGTGGGGAGCTGAGGGCCGGCTCCGGACTATGAGAGAAGACAAAGGCTAGGTGGCTTCCCTGCTCTGGTCGCCTCACACATGGGAACACTGGCCTATACACCAGATGAGGTCTGGCGAGGGAGAAAGAGTTCTGGAAAGCATCTGAAGGCCCATGGAAGAGAAAAAGAAGCAGGGTTGGGTTGGTAAGGGGAAGTTGGCTCTGCCCCTCTTCACCGCCTCACAGCAGACACCCCAGGCCTCTGGGCTCAGGCAAGCTCGGTGCCCTGGAGTTGAGGCTGGGAATTCCTCTCAAGGCCAGTGGGGTGCCCATTGCTGCCTTGCATCTCTCCTTCCCCTGCCCCTGCCCAGAGTGCTGACCCTCTGCTTGGGGCAGCTGCCCTGGAAGCAACACTAGTCCCTCCACCGTGGCCAGCCTTCCATGGGACCCTGGTCTGAGGGGGGCAGCAGCTTCCTGCTGGTGCCTTAGGCCCCATTTGGCTTCTCAGCAATTCTGTCCAGTTCTATCAACCAGTTCCCTGCTTCAAACTCCGTTTTAAATACTCAGGCAATTGAACACCAATAAAAAATTAATTTATTAAAAATAAAAAAAAATACTCAGGCAATTTTTCTCTGCTGGTTGCAGCCTAACTGAGGCGTTGGGTTCCTAGAGGCCTGGGAATTGGAGTTTTCCCTTTTGAAGATGCACAGACTTGCTCCAGGGGGCCCTGGGGACCGCCTCCCCCCCCAAAGCTGACGTGAGGCCCATTGTGGCTGACTGGGTCTCGGGGGTAGAGGTGCCCTCAGATGTCCAGAGCAGGCACCTCAGCACAGACAGGTGCAGTGGGTAGTGGAGGCTGGCAATGGGGCTGTGCCAGGCAGTGGGGAGAAGAGGTGGCCAGTGGTCGTTCAAAGAGGCTTGGGCTGGTGCCAGAAGCTGCTCAGACCCCCAGCATGAAAATTCAAGGAAAAGTATTAGAGTGATACCCCTGTGGGTGTGGCAATGTCACACCTCTCCCCCATCCCATCCCTTCTCTGCCAAAATGTTCAGCGCTGTCTCAGTCCTGGAGCTCTGGGGGCAGTAGATAACCCCAGCCGGCCAGGGCAGGTGGGATCACCCTTGGCTGGATCTGCCACCAAAAACCCCAACCAAAGGCCACTCTTGGGAGAGCATCTGTTGAAATGTGAAGGACCATACCCTGTGACCCCACTGTTCTACATTTAAGTATTCTACAGATGTAACTGTTTATGTACAAAATAAAGTATGTAAAAAGTATATTTACTATGGCAGTTTGTAGTAGCAGCACATAGCAAACAAACCCAAATGTCCATAAATAAGGACAAATAATTAAATAAAGGATCCTTCCACGTGAGGAACGCTTTGTAGCTATTAAAAAGAATGAGGCAGGGTGGCTCAGTGGGTTAAACATCTGCATCCGGCTCAGGTTGTGATCCCAGGGTTCCTGGGATTGAGCTCCCCATCGGGCTCCCTGCTCAGCAGAGTCTGCTTCTCCCTCTGCCTGCTACTCCCCCCTGCTCAGGTTATGCTTTCTGAAATAAATAAGATCTTTAAAAAAAAAAATGAGGCAGCTCTGCACGCAGTAATGTGGAGTTACAAAATAAACCTAGTTAATAAGAAAGAAGGGCGAGTTCAGGTGAGTGTGTAGTATGTACATAGCATTTGTGTACAATATAGTAAACATACACGTGGCTATTTGAATCTGGAAGGATATGCAAGAGACTGCTGCTGGCATGGTCCTGGGACACGGTGGCCAGTGGACAGGGAGGGAGGAGGCCATTTACTGTGTCTTTTTGAACTTTTTGAACTTTATACCATGTATGTGCTTTGCAGTACAACACATAAGTTTTCATGTTTAGAAAACTGATAAAAGGGGGCGACTCAGTGGCTGAGCGTCTGCCTTTGGTCCAGGTCGTGATCCTGGGGTCCTGGGATATCCTGCTGGGAGCCTGCTTCTGTCTCTGCCTATATCTCTGCCTCTCTCTCTCTCTCTTTGTGTCTCTCATGAATAAATAAAATCTTTAAAAAAAAAAAAAAAAAGATGCAGGGAGTCCGATGTGGGACTCAATCCTGAGACTCTAGGACCATGCCCTAGGCCGAAGACAGGCACTAACCCGCTGAGCCATCCAGGGATCCCCAATAAATAAAATCTTAAAAAAAAACTGAAAAAAAAGTAGCATTTGCAAACAAAAGGCCTATCTTGCTGCCACTCTACTCTGTGTAGACCCTGTGGTCCTGGTTACAGGTTAAGGATAGAGAAGAGCACTGGAATCCTGGCAGCAGAGAATACCATGGAAGGTAGCCTTAGTTAAGTTTCTGGGCCTTTGGGGAGCCACCTATGGTTTCCCTTCCAGAATCTCAGATTTAGAACCCCTGCGGATGTAGAGCTGAGCAATCTTTGCTTTACTCTTACTACTTAGCCACATACTTGGAAAAGGGAAAAATAATTCCTACCTTCATTGACTAGATGAAAAACACAGAGGCTGAAGGTCACAGACTGAAGAGGCAATATTTCCTGTTTAGCACCCATTATATGCCAGGGCAGGTTCACACAACAATTTCCCCTCATCCAAGGCCCAGTGCCTTTGGACCTTGCCAAGGGGGTCTACCCTGAAGGGCATCATCCTGTTCAAAGCAATAATCTGGTCTTCCCTGTTCTGACTGTAAGCAATTTTTTTCATCTGGTGTTTACTCACCTTTTATTTATTTTTAGATATTCTGTGTTTTTTAAATTTCAGCTTTGAGGTGTAATGGATATTTAAAATTGTAAGATAGGGCACCTGGGTGGCTCAGTTGGTTAAGCGTCTGCCTTTGGCTGGGTCATGAGCCTGGGCTCTTGGGATGGGGCCGCTTCAGGCTCTCTGCTCAGCAGGGAGCCTGCTTCTCTTTCCCCCTCTGCCTCCCGCTCTGCCTACTTGTGCACTCGCTCTCTCGGTGTCAAATAAAAAAAAGTAAAATCTTTAAAAAAATAAAATTGTAAGATATTTAAAGTGCACGCATTGTGGTGATTTTATATACGTAGAAACTGAAAGGATTCCCTCGTTAGTAAGTTGGCACATCCATCACCTCAGATATTTATCTTTTCTGTTTTGGTGAGAACACTGAAGTTCTACTCTTAGCAAATCTCAATTAGACAATACTGTATTATCAACTGTAGTCAGTATGTTTTACATTAGCTCCTCAGTCCTTATTCATCTTATAGCTCAAAGTTTGCACCCTTTTACCAACCTCTCCCTATTTCCCCAATCCCCTAACCCCTGGTAACCACTTTTCTACTCTGTTTCTAGGAGTTTAATTTTCTTTTCTTAGAATTCTACATATAAGGGATAACCTGCAGTATTTGTTTTTGTCTCGTTTATGTCACTTAGCCAAATGGCCTCAGGTCCATTCACATTGTCCCAAATGGCAGGATATTTTTTTTTTTCTTACAGCTGGGTAATATTCCAATTGTGTGTGTGTGTGTGTGTGTGTGTGTATGTGTGTGTATACCACATCTTTACCCATTCATCCACCAACAGACAGGTTGTTTCTGTATCTTGGCTATTGTGAATAATGCTGCAATGAACATGGGGATGCAGATATCTTTTCGTAAGACCCTGTTTTCATTTCCTTTGGAAATATATACCCAGAAGTGGGATTCCTGGATCATATGGTAGTTCTATGTTTAAAATTTTTTGAGAAACCTTGATATCATTTTCTATAGTGGCTGTACCAATTTACATTCCCTTGCATACCTTTTTTTTTTTTTAAGATTTTATTTTTAAGCAATCTCTATACCCAACATGGGGCTCAAACTCACAACCCTGAGATCAGTTGTATGCTCCACTGAGTCAGCCAGGTGCCCCAACCTTTGTATGCCTTTTAATTCCATCCTTGGGCATTCAAGAAAGTGTCCCCTCTTCTCCTACCACTCTGTGCTCAGTAAACTCCCATCCAGACCCCTCCCTTTCCTTCCAGAAGACAACCTCCCTTCCTCTCAACAGACCGGAGCTGCCATGTTTCTGACACCCGCACTCCATTCAATGAGAGGATGCTTACTGGGCAGCCAGGGTAGCAGTGGCTCAGTGATTTAGCGCCGCCTTCAGCCCAGGGCATGATCCTTGAGACCTGGGATCGAGTCCCACATTGGGTTCCCTACATGGAGCCTGCTTCTCCATCTACCTGTGTGTCTGCCTCTTTCCTCTCTGTGTCTCTTGTGAGTAAATAAATAAAATCTTAAAAAAAAAAAAAAAAGAGGATGCTTACTAAGCACCTTTCGTGCATCAGGCACTGTCTGGGCACTTAGGAGGCACTTACTGAGCCAGACTGACAGGTAAGCCTTGTTGCTGCCGCCCTGTCCCTCCATCCCCCGCCCCAACCACATTCTGGCATCCATTTGCTGGTAACTACACAGGTACCCTTACCTTTAGTCTCAAATTGGCCTGGATCAAGGGGTGACCCCTATATTCAAGAATCCTTCCTTCCTTAATCTTATCCCCCCGTTTCCTTTCTGACCTTCCAACTCTATCTCCACTGACTCCTTCCCAATAGGCTAAACTGTTCATCTTCCCCCTTGAGTAGCTTTAGTAGAAGGAACATTCCCTCTTCTAGGGATGCTTCCTACAAGGGGCACCCTGCACTCAGTATCGCCAATTTTTCACCACAGCAGTGTGGTATCTACCCCAGCATGATGAAACAAGTCTTGCCAAAATCTACATCATTTCTCAATACTGGATCTAGCAGACCCTCTCAGACCTCACCTTGTGACGTTTTTGTGGCAGTGGACACTGTTCTTTCTTCCCTTTTTCTTGAAACCCTCTTTCCTTGGCTTCTAAAACTATCCTTTCAGGGATCCCTGGGTGGTGCAGCGGTTTGGCGCCTGCCTTTGGCCCAGGGCGCGATCCTGGAGACCCTGGATTGAATCCCACGTCGGGCTCGCTCCCGGTGCATGGAGCCTGCTTCTCCCTCTGCCTGTGTCTCTGCCTCTCTCTCTCTGTATGACTATCATAAATAAATTAAAAAAAAATTAAAAAAAACAAAAGAGTATTTAAAAAAAATAAAATAAAACTATCCTTTCAGTGGCTTAGTCAGTTAATCATCTGACTTTGGCTCAGGTCATGATCTCAGGGTCCTGGCACCCGGTCCTGTGTGTAGCCCCACCTTAGTGGCGAATTAGCTTTTCTTTTTCCCTCTGCCCCTCCCTCCCTGCTTGTGCTCTCTCTCTCAAAGTAATAAAATCTTTTACAAAAACAAAAAATAAAACTCCCTTCTCTGGATCTGCTTCTGCCTCTGGGCCTTCTTCTACTCCCAGCTTTTTCCTCTCCTCATTCTGGCTGCTGCTCTTCTGGGCAGGTTCCTCATACAGCCTGTGTCTGTGGCTCTGTGACCATCTCTTGCAGAACCAACTGCCTGAAGCAATGGATATCCCTCATGTACTCAATATGTCCAACACTGAACTCATTAGCTTCCCTGAAAACCTGCAGCCCTGCTTGTGTCACTCCACTTACATACACACTCAACAGATAATGGACATAAATTGTCCTTTCTCCCTCTCTAGCCAAGTCACCAAGACTGTCAATAGTAACAATGGATAATATTGAGGGCTTAGGGCTTATTATGTGCCCTCAAAAAACACACCCAGCATCTCTCTTAATACAATTAGTGATCCAAGAGGCTGGAACTATTATGACCCCCATTTTACTTTATTTTACTTTTTTTAAGATTTTTTTTTTTTTTTTTTTATTCATGAGAGACACAGGGAGAGAGAGAGAGAGATAGGCAGAGACACAGGCAGAGGGAGAAGCAGGCTCCATGCAGGGAGCCTGACATGGGACAGGATCCTGGGTCTCCAGGATCACGCCCTGGGCTGAAGGCGGCGCTAAACCGCTGAGCCACCCGGGCTGCCCAGACCCCCATTTTAATAAAGAATCTTGGATAAGGGCACTTAGGTGGGTCAGTCTGTTAAGTGTCTGCCTTCTGCTCAGGGTCCTGGGATGGAGTCCCAAGTGGGGCTGCCTTCTCAGTGGGGAGTCTGCTTCTCCCTCTGCCCCTCCCCCCTATTTGTGTGCATTCTCTCTCAAATAAATAAAATCTTAAAAAAAAGAAAGAAAGAAAGAAAGAAAAGAACCTAGAATGATAGAGTAGGGTCCTAGCTCCTCCACTTACTAGGTGTGTGACACCGGACAAATTGATTTACCTCTGTATGCCCTAGTTCTGTAAAACAAAGGTAACTTTCTTGTAGAAGTAAATGAATCAATATATAAAGAACTGGAATACTGCTTGGAACTTACCTTCTATAAATATTAAGCATTACTATTTTTCTATCCCAGACTAACTCCAAAGCAAGGGACTTGAACACTGAACAGTACTGGATCTTCCCACTACCTCTTTTACCTAAATCATTCATTCATTAACAAATAATTTCCACCTCTATGAGGTCTGCCAATGCTTTAGGTGCCAGGAATACTGCAGAAAACAAAATCCATGTTCTCACGACTGGGGAGTAAACAGACAATAAACAGCCAAGGAAAATGCCAGGTAGTAATAGGTACCTGCAGATGACTCAATTACGGTGATGTGATGGGGAGTCCCTAGGTGGCTTTTCATTCGAGAATCAAGGAAAACCTCTTAAGAGGTGACACAAACAAATCTGAACAAGGAGCCAGCCATGCCAACATTTCTAGAATATTTTCAACTGATCATGCCTACTGCTCATCTCTCCAGCCTCTTCCTACAAGTGCTCTAATCGTGCTCTGTGCCAAATTGCTTGAAAACACCAGGATTGTCTTCTTCCACCACGCCTTGGGCCCAGGCTGTTCTTTCGGTCCCCTATAACCGAGGAAGTGTCCCCTTGGACCCCATCAGAGTTCAAAATATGAACTTCCTCAAGGGGGATCTCCATACGTCAGAAAGCAGGGTGCTGGCCCCAGACTCCTCCCAAGTCAGAGCCCCCCTGGGTGGCTGTAGATTTCCTACCTGCTCAGTCACAGGTGTATGACAGTTAAGAATTGCAAAGTAGGGGATTCCTGGGTGGCTCAGTGGTTTAGCGCCTGCCTTTGGCCCAGGGCGTGATCCTGGAGCCCTGGGATGGGTCCTGCGTTGGGCTCCCGGCATGGACCCTGCTTCTCCCTCTGCCTGTGTCTCTGCCTCTGTGTGTGTGTGTCTATCATGAATAAATAAATTTTAAAAATCTTAAAAAAAAAAAAGAGTTGCAAAGTAACTGGATGGTTCACAAGAATACCCGTGAGCCCCTGTTAAAACAAAATCCCCGTCCCCAACCCAAACCTCTTTAATTAGAATCTCCACGGAGGAGCCTCTAAACATCAGTTCAATTGTGGAAATATCCTGAAGCTGAAGGGATCCTGGTTTTGTAGAAACATCGTAGGTACTGGATGCCCAGGTTATGTCGCAGGCGGGCTCTGTACCGAAGGAAGTGCTCTGGGATGTTCGGCACTAACAAGTTTGCCCACAATGACCCATCAAAATAACTGGCAAAAGCAAAAGGCAAAGGCCCTTCTGTGCCTCCGCCATTGAGGGCACCTTTCCTTTGGCTCTTGGGACCGTTAGGTGACACGGAACCCTCCTCAGTCAGCACACCTTAAGGTATGCTTTAGCCCCAAAAAACAAAAAGGGAACTTGCGCGGCCAATGGGTCGGTGTTTGGCCTGACCAAGTTCCTTCCCCCGCCGCCGTTGTAGCACCCGGTGACCACCAGAAAGTTATTCCTCCGGGCCTGTTCCTCGTTGGGACAAAAACCTAGCGCATGAGGTGGCTTGACATTAAATGTGGCGTTTGTGCAGCGCTCAGACATCCGCGACCGTCTTTATTAACAGCCCTCAGGAGGCAGCTTCGGACACGTGGCCCGAAAGAGAACCACCTGCAGACGGCGCGAGGGGGGGGGGGGCGGAGGCGGGCCTCCAACCCGGGCGCTTTGAACCTCACGGTCCCCGAATTTCCGGAGGTCTCGGGCTCATCGGCGGAGGGAGAAGCGGGCGAACACTTTCTCCTCGGCCGCCGGGCGGCTCGGCGTGGAGAGCGGGCCGGAGCCGCGCGTAGGGCCGCCTGGCATCTGCGAGGCCTCCGGAGTCGACAGGACCCTGGACACTTTCGGGAACCGGAGACCACCAGTACCCAGCCTCCCGGGGCTCGGGAACAAGCGGCGCCAAAAACGGCCGTCTTACTGCGCAGGCGTCGCGAGCGCGGGCCGCGGAGGGGCACTTCAGGAACCGCGCGCCCACTACCCAATCAGCGCCGGCCCTGCACAAAGCGAGTCCCGCCCCCAGGGCGCCGCCACCGAATCCCCTCCCCCTCCCCCGCCCGCTTCGGCCCGCCCACTCCCGCCTGCGCCCCGCCCCGCGCCGTTCTTGGGTAGAGGCTCGCGATTGGCCCACGGGATGGGCGCAGCCTCTGATTGGCCGAGACGGAGTCACGAGGGCGCCGTCGTCGCCTTTCCAGAGGCGATTACTGGGCAGGCTCAGTCTTTCGCCTCAGTCTCGAGCTCTAGCTAGCAGCCAAGCGTACGCGCTCCGGGAACCTCTCGTACCCGCGGCCGCCATCGACGTCGCTTGGATTCTTCTGGGCTCGTCTGCGCCACTCGCCCGCCACACACTCCGCCGGCATAAGCCGCCATCATGGTGAAGCTCGCAAAGGTAAGAAGACGGCTTGCGCAAGCATGGACGTCGAGGCCTGCTTTCTGAGGAGCGCGCGCGCGGCGCCGCGAGGAGGAGGGCCTGCGCGCCGTCCCGGGCGCGTTCGAGGGCGCCATGCTGCGGGAAATCTCGCGCGATCGGCGGGGAGGTCTCGCGGCTTTTGGCTATTTGGTAGCGAGGTGAAGAGCTTCGGCAGGTTCCGCGGGTGGTTGGTGCGGCGCCGAAAGACTTAGGGACTGAGTGGGGAGGGGGCGCTGGGCCTCGGGGTGGAGGGATGATGCCGAACTCCTGCGACGGGCCCAAGCGGGGCCCCGCCTCCTGACGCACGTGCCTCAGCGCGCTGCCCGCCACGTGGGCCGCGCCGCGTGTGTCCCGGCGTCTGCGGAGGGGACTTGGAGGGGAGGCGGAGAGCTGCGGGATGGATTTAGATGGAGGCCCCGTGGCCTGTGGGCCCCGGCCAGACGGGCGGGCGCGAGGTGGGCTTCAGGAGGAGGCCTTGCCTCGTGCTTTCTGCGCCCTGCTGCGCGCACATGGTGACCTACGGGGTATCCCCACGTGGCTCTGCCGGGTCTGGAAGGGGCGGGGTTTTTTTCCACGGGAAAGATCTGGTGCTAGGATTTACCAAAAGCTTTTTTTTTTCCCCCCCAGGTGTGGTTCTCCGCCCCCGGTGAAGGGCTATGAATTGTTGGCCGTTAAAATTGGCCAGTTGTAGTCTATTAAAATCATGCGTGTTGTAACGGTCGATTTTGGAAGTATGGTTTTAAAAACGGATGTGCTTAACGAAGGCAAAAGGAGGAGGGAGATAATATTGTTGTAGTTGCATTTTTATCCTTGGGTTTTTGTAAAACCTGACAGGAGTAATGGGGTGGGGGTTGACAGTTGCTGTTTTGACGTTGGCTTTGATAGTGTTCGTGTTAATTTTTATATCCAGCATTAGGAAATGTGGACTTTATGTAGGGAGACGGCTGCTTTTTACTCTGAAGAATGATGGCACAATATGAACGGTCAGATGTTGTAGGTGTAATGTGCTAAATGTCTATTTTAGGCTGGTAAAAATCAAAGTGACCCCAAGAAAATGGCTCCTCCCCCAAAGGAGGTAGAAGAAGACAGTGAAGATGAGGAAATGTCAGAAGATGAAGATGATGACAGCAGCGGAGAAGAGGTAATTATATACAACTTTATGGAGACGTGTGTTAAACTATGAAACGGAGAGCTGAAATAGCTGATACTGGATGTATGAAAATATTGGCAAAAATAAGATTATATTCATTGAGTATGGCCTGCTGAGATTGTTTTCCAAGCTCTTCATTAACATGTTGATATAGGTAAGTATTTGAATTTGAGAGAAAAAATTGGGAGTCCTCTTTTCATGTGCATTTTTTGTAGGGCTTGGTGTTATATTTGTGTTCAGCCGTGACATTTTTCTAGTTTGAGTATGTTAACCCACCCTACCAGATAAATAAACAGCCTGGACTATTAAACTGTTAAGTAAGTGGCATTGCTGTGCATTTATTCAGGTCTGAGGTTAGCTTTGCCAGATTCCTTTCCTAGCCTCCAAGCAGGATTGATTTGTCTCTCATTGTATAAGAGCATTGTGATACTGGTTACTGAACATCTTGGTGTGGGCTGAGCGTTGCCACCTCACTTTGTGTTAACCTATTACTGTTCTTGGTTACTGTTTGCTTACTGTAAAGACAACTATTGTATTTGTGTTCAGATTTCTTGTTTAGGATGTAATCAATATTTTACTGATGATATGGTACCCAGGAAAATTAGGAGTGAGCAAAAAAGTATAATTTTAATGTAGATGAATGATGGTTTTTATCAGGTTTAAGGTGCTTACTCTTTACTAAACTTAGGAAGAGCTAACTCTCCAGTGTATTTGACACTCATTTATTGGCCTTAAGAACAAGCATTCAATGAACCACTGCCCATTGTAGGACCTCTGAATGATTCAGTAGCATCTAACAAGTAGAGCTTTCTATTGCAAGACTTCTAATCACATATATGTCAACTCCTAATCTAACAATGTGTAAGGTTGGTGCTGTTATCCTTTACAGAGGAGAAAAAAAGTCGAGGCTTAGAATTTTCTTAAAGCCTGCTTTAAAGTTGCAGTTATAATGTGTGAGGTATTTTAGCTGTTAAAAAGGGGCTCCATATGCTTGAGTATTATACCTGAAGATGAAGGCTGTGATTTCTGGCACATGGTTCTGTAGTTTAGCATGCTAACATAACCTCCAGTGCATGTGGGTCTGAAATCAGAACAGTGTTAGAATTTAGTCTCATTCATAGGACCAAGGCTGTCTTTTTGGGTTTGGAAGAAGACTTACATTTGGTTTTATTTGTTCTTTAGGTTGTTATTCCTCAGAAAAAAGGAAAAAAGGCTACCACAACTCCAGCAAAGAAGGTAATGGTTTCCCCAACAAAAAAAGTCGCAGTTGCCACACCGGCCAAGAAAGCAGTTGTCACCCCTGGCAAAAAGGCAGCAGCTACACCAGCCAAAAAGGCGGTTGCACCAGCCAAAGCAGTAGCAACACCTGGCAAGAAGGGAACCACACCAGGCAAGGCATTGGTAGCAACCTCTGGTAAGAAAGGAGCAGCCACCCCAGCCAAGGGAGCAAAGAACGGTAAGAATGCTAAGAAGGAAGACAGTGATGAGGAAGATGATGATGACAGTGAAGAGGAGGATGAGGAAGATGAGGATGAAGATGAGGATGAATTCGAGCCAACAGTGATGAAAGCAGCTGCTGCCACCCCTGCCTCAGATGAAGAGGAGGATGAGGAGGAGGACGATGATGAAGACGACGATGAGGAGGATGAGGATGAAGATGAAGATGGTGAGGAGTTCTTTGGCTAGTTTTTAGGCTACTTTTGTAAGATACATCAGGGTAAGGTTTTGGCAGTAATGATACGTATACCATGACAACCTGGGAGTTAGATGAACATCTTTCCAGGGATTTTCCTGAGGTGTTCATGGTACACTAAACTCAGGTTATCTAAAATGATTGCCTGCCCCTGAGAAAATACTTTCAGTGGGTGTTTTTCATAATGGCGGATTTTGCTTCCAGCTGATCTGTTAATCCCTTCCATAACTGCTAAGCACAGTGGCATTGATAGGATTGTATTTCCTTTAGGTTTTCCTGGAACTAATGTTGGTTTTTGGGAGGATTCTCTTGAGTTTTTGACTTTTCAAACTCAGACTTAATTTTCAGACTCGGAAGAAGAAGCTATGGAGACTACACCAGCCAAAGGAAAGAAAGCCCCTGTGAAAGCTGTTCCTGTGAAGGCCAAGAGCACAGCTGAAGATGAAGATGAAGAGGAGG
The DNA here is from genome assembly GCF_018345385.1 of Vulpes lagopus. Classification (NCBI taxonomy): domain Eukaryota; kingdom Metazoa; phylum Chordata; class Mammalia; order Carnivora; family Canidae; genus Vulpes; species Vulpes lagopus. Next base: position 8,078,730 of record NC_054831.1, read on the forward strand.
ATGATGAGGATGAGGAAGATGATGACGAGGAGGAGGACGAGGATGATGAGGATGAGGAAGATGAGGAGGAGGAAGAGGAGGAAGAAGAAGAGGAAGGTAATCAAGTTTTCATCTGAAGTACACTATAAAAGTATTATTTAAAGGAGGCACTTGAAGGGGCATCTCTGGCTCAGTTGGCAGAGCATGCGACTCGATCTTGGAGTAATTAGAGCTGCATGTTGGGCATAGTTGAGTTTAAAACCAAAAAAAAAGGTACTTCAATGTGTGTGGCTACTCACTGGTAACCAGATTGTTTGAAATCTTGTTCAGAGCCTGTTAAAGAAGCACCTGGAAAACGAAAGAAGGAAATGGCCAAACAGAAAGCAGCTCCTGAAGCCAAGAAACAGAAAGTAGAAGGTAACTTGGAGAATAGCAGGGATTGGGGAGAGGGTAATGACACCTCACTGCACAAGTGATGAACAACAAAGGGACTTAATACTGAGACCTGATGTAATACGATGTCTGATGTGCTCTGTGTAGTAATGGCATATTGGAAGTTGAAGTTCGTACCATACTTTACAAATAGACTAATTTGAGTTTGTTTTATATAGCTACAGAACCAACTACGTCATTCAATCTTTTTGTTGGAAACCTGAACTTCAGCAAATCTGCTCCTGAATTAAAAACGGGCATCAGTGACCTTTTCGCTAAAAATGATCTTGCTGTTGTGGATGTCAGAATTGGTGTGTCTAGGTGAGTATGAGGGAGTTCTGCACATTACTCCTGGGTTTGGAAGTCTTCAAATATTAGACATTAATGTATTCAGTAATGAGATTTGATGCTTATGTTCCTAGAAAGATCTAAAACTGTTGGAATTGAAGAGCTATAATAGTGAATGATTTTATTAGGTTTTTTTCTTGGTGCTTATAAACAGGTTCTTTTGTTGGTTAATATCGATGGTTACAAAAAAAAATAAATTAAAAAAAATATCGATGGTTACAAACAGTATGGCTAATAAGACCTCAAAGGTGAACTCAGCATCATTTCCCGGTACTTAGACCTTGCTCTGTAGCAACAGTTTACAGAGCCTTGACTTCTTTTAATACTATAGGTGCATTTTTATTTAATCCTTGTTTGCATCCTGGCATTAGTGTAACTGCTTGCCCAGTATGTGTTCTCTAGCATATATTTTTGTGGGTTTTTTCCCCCTAGTCATAATTTTGCCTTTTTCATCTTCTCATTCTATAGGAAGTTTGGCTATGTGGATTTTGAATCTGCTGAAGACCTGGAAAAAGCTTTGGAACTCACTGGTTTAAAAGTCTTTGGCAATGAAATTAAATTAGAAAAACCAAAGGGAAAAGACAGTAAGAAAGGTATGTAAGGCTAGGGTAATTTTGATACTACTCTCTTACTTGTTAGTAGATATGTATCTAGTTGGGAGCTAGGTGGCTAGTGTAAATAAATAATTTAACTTTTTTTCCTTGGTTTCCTTACAATTTGAGAATTGAATGAGTTCAACTGTTAAATCCACAGCTTGCTGGTGTTATAAATTCCTGAGTTAGGTAAGCAAGAATAGACCCTTTTAAAAAAAAAATAATTGGTTGATATAGAGGGAGCTTTTCCTTGCTGGAACTGGGTTAGATCCCAATTACACTTTTTGTATCCTTTATCTTCTCTGTATTCACTTGCCATACTTAAAAATGTTCATATGTTTAACTCAAAAAACATTGAGCACCTATTGATTTCAGTTACAGTAACTTGTGTTTTTGCCGTTGTTGCATCTCCATACTAGCAGAGTGCCTTGTATATTGTAGGATCTCAAATTATTTGTTGAACAAAACTTTTCCATTAGTTGATTTTTATGGGGAAGTGTCTTTTAAGCCATACCTTTCCTATTTTGTCTGTTTATCTAGATCGAGATGCAAGAACACTTCTGGCAAAAAATCTGCCTTACAAAGTTACTCAGGATGAATTAAAAGAAGTATTTGAAGACGCTGTGGAGATCAGATTAGTCAGCAAGGATGGAAAGAGTAAAGGGTATGTTTTGTCTGTGGATTGTTGTTTTATTAAAACCTATGCATTTCCTTGATTTTGTAAAAAATTTTGATCTCACTTTCCAAAGTGTGTTATTTTGGCCAAATTCATCTTCAACCAGTGCCTCAATTTCCTGTCTGCACAGTGGGGCTAGCATACTTAAATCCATAGGGTGATTGATTTTATTTATTTATTTATTTATTTATTTATTTATTTTTGTTTTTAATCTTTTTTTTTTTAATTTTTTTGTTAACTTTTATTTATTTATGATAGTCACAGAGAGAGAGAGAGAGAGGCAGAGACATAGGCAGAGGGAGAAGCAGGCTCCATGCACTGGGAGCCCGACGTGGGATTCGATCCTGGGTCTCCAGGATCGCGCCCTGGGCCAAAGGCAGGTGCTAAACCGCTGCGCCACCCAGGGATCCCCCATAGGGTGATTTTAAAAGACCAGCTAACATGTATGAAGTGCTGTGAAATGTGCCTAGCTTTGTAAATAATAGCAGTTACGCAGTGAAGTGGGGTTACTAGAAACAGTTTTTCGAGGTGTGCTTGGCAATCTTGGGTAGTACAGGAGGAAAGTTTTAATTGGAACACAGAACATAGCAGAAAACCAGAAAATTTCAGTTTATTTGAAACAACTTTTTTATTGTACTCTTTGAAATAAGGTTCTGTTGCTCAGATTAAAACATTTGTTAAAAGACTATGGTTTTTAAAAATGAATTCTCGGGACGCCTGGGTGGCTCAGCAGTTAAGCGTCTGCCTTCAGCTCAGGGCATGATACTGGAGACCCTGGATTGAGTCCCACGTTGGGTTCCCTGCGTGGAGCCTGCTTCTCCCTCTGCCTGTGTCTCTGCTTCTCTGTCTCTCGTGAACAAATTAAATCTTTTTAAAAAATAAATAAATAAAAATAAAAATGAGTTGTTGTGGCCCCCCCCCCCCCCTTTTGCAGGATTGCTTATATCGAATTTAAGACAGAAGCTGATGCAGAGAAAACCTTCGAAGAAAAGCAGGGAACAGAGATAGATGGGCGGTCTATTTCCCTGTACTATACTGGAGAGAAGGGGCAAAGTCAAGATTACAGAGGTGGAAAGAATAGCACTTGGAGTGGTAAGAATTTATAGAATTCCAGGATTGACAGGGAAATCTTTGCATCTTTGAACTTTCCTAAGTTAACTAATAAATTAGATGTATGTAGGTATCAAACAAGTTATACCTCTGTAGTGATGATCATTCAGTTCTTGAGTAAAAGCTATACAAAATCATTTTGTTTTAGAACACAGACAAATCTAGCTTTTGTGTGTTTTATAGTTTAGCTTAGATGGTGTGCATTTTTAAATTATAATATTCTAGGAGGATGTAGACCAATATTTTTTTTACATCTCTAGGTAACAGGGAGGAAACCGTGCATGACAAATACTTAGTAACAGGTGGAAGTCCACCTGCATCCACATTGTCATGTTAATAACTCTTTGCAAGTGTAGAAGTTCTTGAATAAGGTATTATAGCTGTGTCTAAACTTTAGAGGACCATTGTTTCAGTCTTCATTTGGCATTTTTTTTCTTTGTAGGTGAATCAAAAACACTGGTTTTAAGCAATCTGTCCTACAGTGCAACAGAAGAAACCCTTCAGGAAGTATTTGAGAAGGCAACTTTTATTAAAGTGCCCCAAAACCAAAATGGCAAATCAAAAGGGTAAAATAATTAAATCTTTAGGTTATCAACTATAGGCTCTGAGAATGTTTTGCATAGATCTAAAGAAGGGGGGACGGTAAATTTTTTCCTGGATGTTACTGGAAGCTGAATCCTATAAGCCTCCACAAGTTGGTTTAAAGAGTATCATTTAGGTATATTCTTGAGGTAAAAGGCTTGGTGGCATTAGATAATATAGGAGCTGTGTGCTTGGTAACTTGCTCTGAGTATTGATTATTTTTCCTCAGGTATGCATTTATAGAATTTGCTTCATTTGAAGATGCTAAAGAAGCTTTAAATTCCTGTAATAAAAGGGAAATTGAAGGCAGAGCAATCAGACTGGAGTTGCAAGGACCCAGAGGATCACCTAATGCAAGAAGCCGTGAGTTCTATTTATTAGGGTGTGGTGGTGTGGGTCAGCACTCCTTAGTGTGCTATGCTGCATTGGTTGTTTTTTGTCCAATTTAGAGCTGGACATTTGTGTTTTCCTCTTGTTGCTGAGTGAAGGATACTGGATATGATGACTGATTATCTGAGAAAATAATTGATGAAATCAAGAAAATTCCTCTAGATAGTCAAGTTCTGATCCAGCTATGTCTTCTCTGAGCAGCACATCTGCCTCTGGTTACTGCCTTGTGCGGTGATCATAAAAGCTATCTGCTTAGAGATTGCCACTTACTTGCATTGCTGCTCCTGCTTTCCATAAAGGATCTGAGACCGGATCTCTGCTGTTTTGGTAATCATTGTAAGCTTAAGATGGTGGTGATCTATGACTTCTATTTTAATTAAGCACTAGTTTGCTAAGTTTCTTTTATGTTTTTGTTTCCAAACAGCTTTTGAGTGAAAAGCAAGCTTCTGCTAAGATGAGCATTCTTGGCCTGTAGTTCCATACTGGACATTATTGAAAGCCAGCATCCAGTTAAGAATTGTGGCTTTAGGTAAAATGTACAATTTTTCTTCCGTAGAGCCGTCCAAAACTCTGTTTGTCAAAGGTCTGTCTGAGGATACCACAGAAGAGACATTAAAGGAATCATTCGACGGCTCTGTTCGGGCAAGGATAGTCACCGACCGGGAGACTGGGTCCTCCAAAGGGTAAGATGATCAGGGAATGAATGTTCAGTGTTTAAGTAGAGACCCCCTCCCCCCCCATCTAGCGTATCTTCTCATTGAGCTCCTTACTGTCAATTGGTGGCAGTTTATGGATTCGCACGAGAAGAAGAGACAATTCACAGTTAGCATTATTTTACCTTCTGTCTTCACAGAGGTATATGTTGCTGTTTTGTGAGACATCTCTGAGGTTCCAAGCAGTCAATAAAACCAGTTTTGACCTTCTATGGGGAGCTACTATTATTACTTGTGTCTTAGTTGAGCAAGTTTACTTCCTATGGGATCACTGTTCAACATGTGAGGTTAATCTTGGCATTTGTTTTGGTATGTGTTGTATAATGGGCAGTTTCATTTTGCATTTTAGGTTTGGCTTTGTAGACTTCAACAGTGAGGAAGATGCCAAAGCTGCCAAGGAGGCCATGGAAGATGGTGAAATAGATGGAAACAAAGTTACTTTGGACTGGGCCAAACCTAAGGGTGAAGGTGGCTTTGGAGGCCGTGGTGGAGGCCGGGGTGGCTTTGGAGGCCGTGGTGGTGGCAGAGGAGGCCGAGGTGGATTTGGTGGCAGAGGCCGGGGAGGCTTTGGAGGTAAGGAGGCTGGGGGAGGGACTTCCTTGTAATATGCATTGAACATTGTGTGGCATATGCACTTCAGAATGTGCTCAGAACTCCGGGTTCCCTGGATCAATCTCCCAAGTTCTCATATGATCACTCTGGGGAGGGGAGGATTCCTGGCAGCTTTGTACTCATTCTTTAATGATGTTTTGCTTTCCTATAGGGCGAGGAGGCTTCCGAGGAGGCAGAGGAGGAGGGGGAGACCACAAGCCACAAGGAAAGAAGACGAAGTTTGAATAGTTTCTTCCATCCCTCTGTCTATCCCTCTTCTGTTTGAAAGAAAAGGACTCTGGGGTTTTTACTCTGTTACCTGATCAATGACAGAGCCTTCTGAGGACATTCCAAGACAGTATGCAGTCCTGTGGTCTACTTGGAAATTCGTATAGATAACATTTCAAGGGAGATACCCTGTTGGTTTTGACTGGATATTCATATAAACTTTTTAAAGAGATGAGTGATAGAGCTAATCCTTATCTGTAAGTTTTGAATTTATATTGTTTCTTCCCATGTACAAAACCATTTTTTTCCTACAAATAGTTTTTGTTTTTTTTTTGCGTTGGGGGGTGTAAAGGAAAGCAGAATGTTTTATCATGATTTTTGCTTCAGCAACTTTGGGACAAATTAAAAGTCCTAAACTCTGGTGCCAGACTTGTACTTCCTCCTGGACTGTCCCTGAAGGTGGAGCATGGCAAAGCCAGCTCTGCCACTCCAGATCCAGCCCACCACCCCTGCTGGAAATACTTAATTAGTTGGTTTCAAGCATCCTGGCTACAAGTTTTGGTGAAATGGCTGGTAAGGTGACATGAAAGGCTTGTATTTTTTGTAAGTCCTCCAACAGCTTCAGGTTAAACTAACGAGAAGGGTCTTAGGTATTACACTATGTTCAGTACTCCCTCATTTAAGTACTCCTTGTTCCCTCTGCCTCTACTAATAAAAGTTAAGGGCCACATGAAAAGTCTTTGCCAAGGGATTAACAGGATTACTAAACAGTGCCCCCAGATGCTACAGAGTAGAGATTTTTTTTTTCTTTTAAGATTTTTATTTATTCAGAGAGACAGAGGCAGAGACCTAGGCAGAGGGAGTAGCAGGCTCCATGCAGGGAGCTCGATGTGGGACTCGATCTGGGGTCTCCAGGATCACACCCCAGGCCGCAGGTGGCACCAAACTGCTGCACCACCGGAGCTGCCCTCAGAGCAGAGATCTTAAACCTAGCTATCCAAATCCAAAAGCCCGTGGATTATAACCACCTGTTTTAGAATCAGACTAGTCCGTGCCAAATCAAGTTGTAGAAGGGGCACCTGGCCAGTAGAGCGTGCAACCCTTGGTTTCAGGGTTGTGAGCTTGAGCCCCACATTGGATATAGAGGTTACTTTAAAAAAACTTGAAAATAGTGTAAACACACACTCTACACTGGGAGGATTTGTTCAGCTTAGAAGGCAGTCTAAAGCAAATAAATGGACAGTTGATTTTGTCCTGATTTTCACTATGGGGTGAATAAATCTAAGCTCTGCATATCTCTGACTCAAACCAGTCCTGTTGGAAGTACTGTGGGGGTAGACAGATGGCCTGCTTGGAGGGTAAGAGTGCCAGTGGAAGTTTGCTGCTGGGAAGAAAGGTCAAACTAGCAGGAGGGTATTCTCTGAGCAGTCAAACCTAGGAAGACCTTGGCATCGTGTTTTCTCCAGATTCAGAAGTTTGAATTAGAGCATATCAAGGATACTGTAAGTCTGTTAGCTCTTACATGATAGCAAAGCTGAATGGAATTCTGACTGCCATAATGACAAAATAATGTCCCACAGCTGAACTTGTTGGAAGGCCTGTGAGGTTGGTGTTAGGATCTCACACCCACGAAAGGATGATTGTAGGGCTTTTGTGACCCTATAGTCTTACCTCACATGGGTACTTGCCCCGATAAGCTTGCAGGTTTAAGTAAACCTGAAAATAAGGTTATTTGGCCAATTAGGAACATGAATTAGGGTTGCCATTACTCCAGGCCCAGCACAGCCAGTGCTCAGGTCTCAAATGCTGTTTGCATAGAATTTGACCACCCAGAGGAGGGGTTTTTGTGGGTTCCTTGCTAGAGGGAAGGGAAATCTACTCCATTCCATTAAACTTGCTCCCATACCTTTTTCCTTAATGTGAGAGCACGGAGAGGGAGCAGCAGAATGCCGTGTGGGGCTCAGTCTCAGGACCCTGAGATCATGACCAGAGTAGAAGGGAAATGGTTAACTGAGCCACCCAGGTTCCTCTGTGAATACTTTAAAAAAAAAAAAAACATGAGCCAGGGGGAGAGGGAGAAACAGGCTCTTCTCTACTGAGTAGGAAGCCAGACAGTTGTCTCCATCCCAGGATCCCATGATCATGACCTGAGCCAAAGGTGCTTAACTGACAGCCGCCCAGGTGCCCCTGTATTTTAATATAAAAGAGCTAATGTGCCTGGGCTATGCCAGGCATTTACCTCATCCCCTCTGTAAACCTGCTATGGACAAGGCATTTAAGGTATATTTTCACTTTCTACTTTTTGATTCATCACCATTAAAGAAGGGTGACCGTCAAGCCCTGTTCCTACAGGTTGTTCCAGAGGTGGTACCCTGACTTGTATGGAATGGAGAGGAAGTTGGAGGGTTGTTGGTAGCCCCAGAAGGCCAAAGGGGAACATTCAGGCTTTTATTTAGGGACTGGGATCCTGCAAATTTCTTTAATCCTAGGCCTCCCTGATGGGTGGCTTGCTGTTGTGGATTTGGTGGGTTGGGTGAAGGTGTTGCAGCCATTTTAGAAAAGTTCTCTACCAAATGGTTGTCCCCACTTCTGTCATTCTTCCAGCAGGTGGCAGCACATCCACAAGGATGTGGAAATCCACAAGGATGAGGCTTCGTTTTAGGCCAATGTGTCTAACTTCAAGCTTAGCCTCAGATTAAGTGCTGGGGTTTGGGAATCTGTAGAAGCCCACTCAGCACATTTTGGAGGGATTCTGTAGAATCCACGGAGAACTCCATTGTATTGAATGCTTGTCTTGTGCCCTTTCTCAGTTACCCCATTTTTCTGTGGTTAGTTCACTAATAATCTCTTGTATCTCAATGTCTGTCCCCCTCAGCCTAAACAAGTGCCAAAACTTTTCTCATTAAAAAAATTGTCCCCTGACCCGATCTCTCCTTTCAGCTGTTGCATTTCCCTTCATTTCCAAACTTGGAGAAGGATCAGCGTCTGCTTCTCCCTCCCATTTTTTCCAGCATTGTGGCTTCTGCCTGCTTGCTTCCCTGCAGCATCTAATAGATGATCCCTCCTTCCAGTCTGAAACTCCCTTTAGAAGATGGGCACAGTAGAGTGGTGGCTTTGTGACACTGGGCTGAGGTGAAGAGGGAAAGAAGAGGACAGCTCTGGGATTAGATCTTTTCAACATGCTCATTCAGGTCAGGTAACACAAGTCACTTAGGGTAAAGGCCTGGAGAGTTCCTTTTGTTGGCCTTCCCATGGAAACGTGAACACACGTGTCCCTGCCAAGCTCTTAAGTAGAGGGGCTTGGTTTTGTTCATTGTTCTGTCTTTGTGGACCCAAGACAATGCCTGATGTATAGTACTTGGTTAAGTGATGAATGAAGAAACTATGGGGAAACTCCTTCCCTTAAGTGTAGGGAAAGCTGTGCTAGCAGGAGAAATCTAGGCGCAGAGTTCTTAACATTTGTGTGGAGGGGATTCTGGTAAAGCCTTTGGATCTCAGAATAATGTTCTCAAAATTATTTATTTAAAAGGATTACAGGGGTGCCTGGCTGAGCAGGTGACTCAATCTCAAGGTTGTGAGTTGAACCATGTTGGGTGAAGAGATTACTTAAAATCTTGGAAAAAAAGATTGTAAGGGAGACCAATTATATTAAAGTTAGTTTTTATTAAATTTAAGCACAGTATTTGCAGTAGAATTCTATGTGTCCACTATGCAATAGATAAAATGTATTTGCATTTAAAATAGGGAGTTTGCAGCAGCCCCAGTGGCGCAGCGGTTTGGCGCTGCCCACAGCCTGGGGCGTGATCCTGGAGACCCGGGATCGAGTCCCACGTCTGGCTCCCGGTGCATGGAGCCTGCTTATCCCTCTGCCTGTGTCTCTGCCTCTCTCTCTCTCTGTGTGTGACTATCATAAATAAATTTTTTAAAAAAATTAAAAAAATAGGGAGTTTGGTTCCAGTAATGATGAAGTGGCTTAAAACAGACTAACCCTCCTGTTGATCACAACTAAACTGTACAAAATATAAATCAACTTTAAAGGCGTTGGACAAATAGTACCAGTTAGAAAGTGGAACAGATGTCCGTCATCCTTCAAAGGAGTACTGTGAGATCCATCTTTAGCCAGCTTTTCCTCTGGAGGTATACCCCAGTTAGTATGAATCCTCAAGAGTTTAAGCAGAAGGGGGTGGTGTCTGTCTTACCCCACTGAGGAGTCAGTTTGGAGTTTGAGTCTGGAAATTTTCCTGAAAATACAGGAGATACAGAGCCATAAAATCTGCACACTTAATTGCCTTCAAATTCTCGGCCAAGTCCTAAGTTATGTATAGGGCAAGTTTCTAATGAGCCCAGGGGAAAACAGTGGAAAGGTGAAAGAGCTGGCTACAGATGCCAGCAGTTGACTGGTGCTAGGGAGACATTTGGAATTCAACTTCTGTCCAGTTAGAGGGTTTTGTTTTTGTTTTTTACTTAAGATTTTATTCATGAGAGACAAGCAGAGGGAGAAGGAGGCTCTCCATGGGGAGTCCAATTCAGGACTCCGACTACATCCCTGGAATCCCAACCTGAGCCAAAGGCAGATGCTCCACCACTGAGCCACCCAGGTGCCCCAGTTAGAGTGTTTTGATACGCACTTCAAGCTTTTCTTTGAAACTTAGAAGGGTTATTCTGTAGAAAGAACAACCACGTTCCAGGCATTAGGACTAAGGGCAAAATCAAAATAAGCCCGCCCTAACAAAGCCTAAAGCTTGAAATTGAGCCCTGACATGGTTGTGGTGATCTGTGGGGAATTTAGTTGCCTACCAGTGCAAAATTGTTCAGAGGAGAATAGAATTCAAACTCTACAGGACAATAAATGCCATGACCAGTAAGCAAAAAATTACTAGGAGTGCCTGGCTGGCTTGGTCTGTAGAGCATGTGACTTTTCATCTTGGGGCTGTGAGTTTGAGGCCTATGTTGGCGTACTTTTTTAAAAAACTAAGCATGCAATAAAGTATGAAAATGTAGTCCACAATCAAGACAAAAGGCCAATAAATGCATAACTCACATGTTGAAATTTGTAGGGAAGGACTTCATTACAAGTAGTTAAAGATAGAGATGCCTGGGTGGCTCTGTGGGTGAAGCATCTGCCTTTGGCTCAGGTCAGGATCCCAGGGTCCTGGGATGGAGCCCCTAGTCATCGTGAGCCCTGCTCAGCGGGGAGTCTCCTCCTTCTGCCCCTGTCCCCCGCTTGTGCTCTCTCTCTCTCAAATGAATAAAATCTTTTAAAAAACCAAACATTGTTAAATAATTTTCAGGAAGGGACACCTGAGTGGCTCAGCAGTTGAGAGCATCTGCCTTTGGCTCGGCGTGATCCTGGAGTGCCAGGATTATGTCCTGCATCGGGTTCCCCACAGGGAGCCAGCTTCTCTGCCTATGTCTCTGCCTCTATCTCTCATGAATAAATAAAATCTTTTAAAAAATAATTTTCAGGGAAAGATTAATACATTTAATAAAGAAATGGTGAATTTCTGGAGAGATGGAAACTCAACCAAATGGAAAGCCTAGAATTGAAAAAATATCTGAAAAAATTTCAAAAGGGCTTAACCACAGAAGAAGAGATCAGTTAACTAGAAGACAGATCAATAGAAAATATTGGCAGAGTTCAGGACATGGTACCTCAAAACATAGCATCTTGGCATATTGAATATTTCAAGCTGAAGGAATTTGAGAAGCAAATGTAGGACTCTGACCTTCCTGAAGCAGCTCATAGACCTTCAAGTGTGAGGTGCCCTCCCTATACCCAGAGGAAAGGAGCACCCTCATTTCTGAAGATGAACACTGAGGAATTTGAGGGACAAGCCTCGCTGCCTCCCTGTTTAATGAACTTAGCTCATACCTATGACCTGTTCCCACAATCCTCCACTCTTCTACAAACCTAACAAAGACCCTCAGGTGACACTTTTCCCCCTATGTTATCCAAACTGAAGCTCAAAGATTGAAGAACAAATGAAAAAGAGCCTCAGTGACAATAGTGAATTGCCTTAATGTGTAATTGAGTCCATGAAGGAGAGGAGAGAATAAATGGGGATGAAAAATAATCCTTGAAAATTTCTAAATTTGGGGAGCCCTGGGTGGCTCAGCGATTTAGCACCTGCCTTTGGCCCAGAGCGCAATCCTGGAGTCCTGGGATCGAGTCCCACATCAGGCTTCCTGCATGGAGCCTGCTTCTCCCTCTGCCTGTGTTGTGTCTCTGCCTCCCTCTCTATGTCTACCATAAATAAATCTTTAAAAAAAAAAAATTTCTAAATTTGATGAGAATCCACAGAGCTAAAGAAGAAAGCCAGATCTCTGCACATAACTGAATTGTTGAAAAGAAAAAAAATACAGCCAAAACAAAACAAAACAACCCTATTACATGCAAAGGAACATCTGTAAGAATTATGGCTAAATTGTTATCAGGAAAAACGTAAGACAATGGATGATTATATATAATATTTATATATATATATTTAAAATTTATTCATTTATTTTAGCATGAGTGAGGGGAGGGCAACAGGAGAGAATCTAAGCAGATTCCCTGGTGAGCACGGAGCTTAGAGCCCGATGCCAGGCTCAATGCCATGACCCATAAGATCATGACCTGAATCAAAACCGAGAGTTGGAAGCTTAACTGAGCTACCCAGGCACCCAACAGTGGACAATACCTATAAAATGCTAAATGAAAAAAAGCAATCCAGAATTCTATATCTACAAAAGTATTCTTTTTTTTTTTTTTTAATTTTTTATTTATTTATGATAGTCACAGAGAGAGAGAGAGAGGCAGAGACACAGGCGGAGGGAGAAGCAGGCTCCATGCACCGGGAGCCTGATGTGGGATTCGATCCCGGGTCTCCAGGATCGCACCCTGGGCCAAAGGTAGGCACCAAACCGCTGCGCCACCCAGGGATCCCTCTACAAAAGTATTCTTAAAAAGCAAAGGAGAAGTCACTTTCAAATAAGTGAAGATGAGAGAATTCATTAGCACACTTAAGATTAAAAAAAATGCTAAAGAAAAATTTTAGCTGAAGAGAAATGACTGAAGGGAAATGATGTCAGATGGAAAGCTAGATCTGCAGGAAGAACTAAAGAGCACTAGAAGTGGTAAATAATACTCTCTTTGAAAGGCTACTGTCTAAAACAAAAGCAATACACATATTATGGGGTTTCGAATATATGTAAAAGTGAAGTATATGACAATAGCACAAACTAAGTGAAATTATATGGTTTTGAGATTCTTGTATTACACTTAAACTAGTATAATGTTAATTCACAGTAAACTGTGATAAGTTAAAGATGCATATTGTAAAAAAAAAAGATGCATATTGTAGTCCTCAGAGCAGTCATTAAATAATACAAGGAAGAATAGCTGAAAAGCCAGTAGAGGACATGGAATACTAACTTCAGAGAGAGGAAATATAAAAAAAAAACTCAAAATAAGGCAGGATAGAAGAACAAAGATTAGGTGAAATACTAGAAAACAATAAGATGATAGACTTAAACTCAACCATATAAATAATTACAATAAGTGAAAATGGACTAAGCAATTGAAAGGCAGAGATAATCAAACTGGATGGAAACAACAAGAGCTAACTATAGGCTATTTGCAAGAGATGCCTATTAAATAGAAAAAGGCAGAAGTAAAAGGATGGAAAAGCATATACCATGCAAACACTAGACATAAGAAATCTGTTGTGGCTATTTTTTGTAAGATTTATTATTTATTTACTATTTATTATTTTATTTATTATTTATTTATGAGAGACAGGGAGAGCATGAGCAGAGAGAGGGAGAATTAGGCTCCCTGCTCAGCAGGGGTATGGGGCTCAATACCAGGACCCTGGGGTCATGACCTGAGGTGAAGGCAGACACTTAACCAACTGAGCCACCCAAGTGCGTGTGTGCATGTGTGCCTGCTTTATCTATCTATCTATCTATCTATCTATCTATCTATCTATCTATCTATCATCTCTACATCCAACAGGGGGCTTGAACTCATGACTCTGAGATCAAGAGTCACACATTCCTCTGAGCCAGCCAGGTGCCCCTGTTATGGCTATTTTTAATATCAAAGTGATTTCAAGATGAGGGGTATAACCAAAGATAAGGACATTTCATAAAGAAGAAAAAAAAATCAGTTTCAGATAGACATAGCAATCCTAAGCATGTATCCTCCTAATAAAAAAGTTTTATAATATGCAAAACAAAAATTGACAGAACCAAAAATAGAAATAAATACATTGGCAGCCCCGGTGGCGCAGCAGTTTAGCACTGCCTGCAGCTTGGGGTGTGATCCTGGAGCCCTGGGATCGAGTCCCACATGGGGCTCCCTACATGGAGCCTGCTTCTCCCTCTGCCTGTGTCTCTGCCTCTCTCTCTCTCTGAATAAATACATCTTTTTTTTTTTTTTAATAAATCTTTTTTTAAAAAAAGAAATAGATACATTCACAGAGTTGGAGATTTTAACATCATTTAGTAATAAAGTAAGTACACAAATATCAGTAATGATAAAGAAGGACTGAACGTTGTTGGCCAATTAGACCTAACAGCTGAAAAATACACATCCAAGTGCACATGGAATATTCACCAAAATATTCTAGGCCACAAAACAAATCTCAAGAAATTTTAAAGATTGAAAAACATGCATAGTATATTATGTTGAAATGACAAAAATAAATTAGAAATCAATAACCATAAGATACCTAAAAAAAAAAAAAAATCCGTAACAGGGTGCCTGGGTGATTTGGTTAAGGTCCTGACTTTTGGTTTGGGCTTAGGCCATGGGATCCAGCCCATATCTGGCTCTGAGCTCAACTCAGCAGGGAGTCTGCTTAAGATTCTCTCTCAAAAAAAAAAAAATTAAAAGATTCTCTCTCTCCCTCCGCCCCTCCCCACTGTACTCTCTCTTTCTTTCTTTTTTCTTTTTTGTACCCTCTCTTTCAAATAAATAAATCTTTAAAAAAAAATCTCTAAATATTTGGATATTAAGTACACTTCTGAAAAAAACATTCTGAGTTAAAGTAGAAACCCCAAGGGAAATTAGATAATATTGCAAAGGGAATGATAAAACATTTTGTGATGCAGCTAAAGCAGTGTGTAGATGGAAATTTATAAATTTCAATGCTTTATAAAGGAATGGAAAAAAGCTTTAAAATTAGCTAAGTTTTTAGCTTAAGAAGGTAAAAAAGGAAGAGGAAATTATGCTCAAAATATGCAGAAAAAGGAAATAATAAAACTAATGAAAATTGCTAATATAGGAAAATCAAGGTAAATGTTAATTCATTGGAAAGACTAAAAGGATGAGTATAATTGATAGCAAGACTGATGAGAAAAAAGAACTGAGGCGCTCCTGGGTGGCTCAGTCGGTTAAGCATCTGCCTTTGGCTTAGGTCATGATCCCAGAAGCCTGGGATTGAGACCCAGTCAGGCTCTCTGCTCAGCAAGGAGCCTACTTCTCCCTCTCCCTCTGTCTGCTGATCCACCTGCTTGTGTGCTGTCTCTGTCGAAAAAAAAAAGCATCTGTCTTCAGCATAAGTCATGATCCTGGAGTCCCAGGATCCAGCCCCATATTGGTCTCTCTGCTAGGTGGGGAGTCTGCTTCTCCCTCTCCCTCTGCCCCTCCCCCTGCTCCTTCTCTTTCTCTCAAATAGATAAATAAAAGCTTAAAAAACAAAAAAAAAAGGGGAAAAGATCTGAAAATACAAATAGCCAATAATAGGAATGAAAGAGGAAATATCACCACAGATTTTACAAATATTAAATATAAGGAGGGATAGTATGGACAGCTCTATTCCAATATGTTTAACAGTTTAGCCAAAATGAGCAAATTCTTTGACAACAAAACTTTGCAAAACTGACACAAGAAGAAATGGAAAATCTGAATAGCTAGCCCTGCAACTATGAAGACATTGAACTTATCATTTAAAACACTCCCACAGGGATCCCTGGGTGGCGCAGCGGTTTGGCGCCTGCCTTTGGCCCAGGGCACGATCCTGGAGACCCGGGATCGAATCCCACGTCGGGATTCGATCCCGACGATTCGTCCCGGTGCATGGAGCCTGCTTCTCCCTCTGCCTGTGTCTCTGCCTCTCTCTCTCTCTCTCTGTGACTATCATAAATAAATAAATAAAAATTAAAAAAAAAATAAAACACTCCCACAAAGAAAACTCCAGGTTCGGACAGCTTTTAAGTCAATTCTATCAAATGTTTAAGGAAGAAATAACACCAATCTTACACAAACTACTTCAGAAAATAGAAAAGGGAATGCTTTCCAATCTGTTTTATGAGCACTGGTTTATGATATGATGAGGACTTTACAAGGAAAAAAAAAAACAATATCCCTCATTGGCATAAACAAAAAATTCTTTAGAAATATTAGCAAACTAAATCTATCAATGCGTAAAAATGATAATACATCATGACTAAGTGGGGTTTATCCTCAATTCAAATTTGACTAATATTTAAAAATTGGTATAATTCACATTACAGAATGAAGGAAAAAACACAAATGTCCAAATGAAAGCAGAAAAAGCACCTGTCAACATTCAATGATCAATATTCATAATAAACAAAACTCAACAAACTGTAACAAACTGATGAACACCTATGAAAAACCCACAGCCTTTATCATACTTCACAGTGAAATGTTGAACATTTTCCCCCTAAGAGAATGAACACAAAATGGATGTCTGCTCTCACTATTTCTACTTAACACTGTATTGGAAGTCCAGTGCAATAATAAGCCAAGGAAAAGAAATAAAAAATCATAAAGATGAGAAGGAAGAGCTAAAACTTTTTATTCACACATGATACGCTCTGTCTACGTAGGTGGGATTTGGGCCATCGTTTTGAATCTCTTCAGAGAAAATGGTTGATAGAGTTTGTAATATTTCTATTCTCCTTTCAAAGTCTCCTCACTGACTTGTCCATTAAGTCTGTCTATTGCATTTTGTGCTTTATCGATATCGATATGTTCAGTTGTCTCTTGCTCTTCTTTTTCTGAGGCACACCCCAGGTTTGTGGATGTTAAGATGTCATCCTCTCCAAATTTATAGACTCAAACCAATTATCATATCGTCAGCAAACTTTTTAGTAGAATTGACAAGATGGTTTTTTTTTTTTTTTTTTTTTTTTTTTATTTATGAGAGTCATACAGAGAGAGAGAGAGAGAGAGGCAGAGACATAGGCAGAGGGAGAAGCAGGCTCCATGCACTGGGAGCCTGACGTGGGATTCGATCCCGGGTCTCCAGGATCGCGCCCTGGGCCAAAGGCAGGCGCCAAACCGCTGCGCCACCCAGGGATCCCGACAAGATGGTTTAAAAACTTATATGGAAATGCAAGCCAAATAGCCAAAACAATCTTGAAAAATAAATGATTTCAAGATTTATTATAAAACTGCAGGAATCAAGGCTGTTTGCTCTTGTAAGGATAACTATATAGATCAATGAAACAGAGGAGGCATTCTGGGAGTAATTCCTTATATACATAGTTAATTGGTTTATAATGGTAGTAAGGCATTCAATGGGGAAAAGACAATCTTCTCAACAAATAATGTTTAGAATCTAGGTATTCAATGTTTTTAAAAAAATGAACCTTGGGGTGCCTGAGTGGCTCAGTAGGTTAAGAGACTGATTCTTGATTTCGTCTCAGGTCATGATCTCACGGTGGTGAGATCCAGCCACTTGGAGGGCTCCATGCTGGGTGTGGAGCCTGCTTAAGGTTCTCTCTCTCTCCCTTTGCTGCTCCCCACTCTCATGTGTGCATGCTATCTCTCTCTTTCTTAAAAAAAAAAAAGAAAAAAAGGGATCCCTGGGTGGCGCAGCGGTTTGGCGCCTGCCTTTGGCCCAGGGCGCGATCCTGGAGACCCGGGATCGAATCCCACATCGGGCTCCTGGTGCATGGAGCCTGCTTCTCCCTCCGCCTGTGTCTCTGCCTCTCTCTCTCTCCCTCTGTGACTATCATAAAAAAAAAAAAAAAAAAAAAAGAACGTCAACTTTTACTTCACACTACATACAAAAATTAATTCAAGATGGATCACAGATCTAAATACAACATGTAAAACTTCTGGAAGAAGCTAGAAAAAGCTTCTAGTAAAAGCTTCCAGAAGAAGATGAAGGAGAATATCTGTATGACTTAAGGGTAAGGAAAGATTTCTTAGGATTCACAGGACATTAAGTATAAACGGAGGGTGAAAAAAATGCTAAGTTGGACTTCATCAAAATTAAAATGTCTGCTCAGAAGACACTGTTAAGAAAATGAAAAGACAAAAAAAAAAAAAAAAAAGAAAATGAAAAGACAAGCCACAAGTTGGGAAAAAATATTCACAAAATGTATTTCCAATAAAGGATTTGCACTCATAAGATATAAAGGATAAATCCATAAGAAAAAAACAACCCAATTAAAAGTCTAGTGTTAAACAGACCCTTTATGAAAAAAAAAAAGAAGGTATCTAGATTCGGAGAAAAAGCACACACGAAAAAGTGCTCAACATTAGTCAGCAGAGGAATACAAATCAAAACCACAAGAAGATACTACATACCCACCAGGGTGGCTACAATGAAAACTACTGACAGTGCAAATGTCAAGGCTGTAGAACTAGACCTTTTATTTATTGCTCGTAGAATTCAAAATGGTAGGCCATTTGGGAAAATGGCCATCTGTTATATAAAGTTCAATATACAGCTATACCAACAGTTTATAACACTGTAAAGTCAAACATATGCCTACCCTGACTCCAATTCCACTCCTAAGTATTTATACAGGAGAAATTAAAACCTAAAATGTCCACACATGCAAAGATTATATGAAAATATTTCTAGCAGCTTTTTTTGTGGTGTAAATCCTGAAAATCTTGATCTGTGTAGATACATATCTCAGCACCCAAGGCTTGCTTTACTAGATGAAGACATGGTTTTCTCAAAGAATACTAGAATTCTTCAAAGCTCCTTTAGTTAAATTCTACTTGTAGAAAGTATTTTTGTCCTAAGAACAATGAGCTCATCCTTAGCTGGGTCACAACTCAGAAATACATTATCTCAGAGAGGAAAGAATTGTGGATTTATGGTTCAATTTTGATGCCCTAAAGATTGAAATAACTTTTGATAGAGTTATGAAGTATTTCCAGTTGTTGGCAAATGGCTCTCTGCAAAGAAATTGCTAGAGCATCTTGTGTCTGCACTCTGTCTTGCTAAAACTCTTCCCCAGCTTTTGATCATTTGCAAGGATATTGCTGGCTCCGTGATCTTCTGTATTGGCAGCAACCAAGAAAGCTTGTAAATTTTCTAGGAGCATCACAAATGGTCATCTCAGGACTTTGGATAGGAGGACATCTTCATAAGGTTAAAGATAGCTGCTGAGTAAACCAACCCAAGGATAAAATCTTTTCCTTCAAAGAGTTTCCAGAAGTGGGCTTGCTTTCTCTCATTCAGAAATAGTAAGACTTCTGCAGTTAGTTTGAAGAAATGGTTTAGGAATTGTCCTTTGAAAGCCAGTGAGAAGCGCTTCATATACTGCTTTCCCATTTCCAGGTAAACTCTTTCAAATGCAGTGATGGAGAGGCCTGCTTCTGATAAAGTTAGTGACTTTTATGAATGTTGACAAAACATCTTTTAGGAATGTGGGGCAAGTATTGTCTGCCTGTCTAGGTAAAAAGCATTGAACGATGATGACAAAACGGAGAGCTTTCTCTACCACTTAAGTTTGCAAAATCAGCTTTGCAGGAGGTCCATCCGGGCAGAGAATGAAGCGTTCCTTTCCAGGCAAAATTTATTTGCGAAAAGGCCTTTTTACCACTCCCAGAATACTGACAGGCTTTGTGGTTTGCAGGGGCGACTCACAAAGTAAGAAGTGTCAGCACGCCCATAGCGACCCCAAGCAACTCCCTTGAGAGGCGTCTGTGGTTTCATCCAGAATGCAAGTCTGCTGTTTCCTCAACGACCAGCTCCCAGTGTTAAAAGAAATGGCAACTATTCTAGAACATTACACACCATTTGACAAAGGAACTGCATCCACTGTTTTCCTCTGATCGAATCCAGAAAGTAGCTCAATCATTTCTGTGTACAAGTCTTAGCCTTCTAAATGTGTAACAGTGTGGGAAATTCCTCTTTGGCTAAGCAATTTCAGAGTGCGCTTCAATAAAAGCTTGTTGTGAAATAGGCCAATCCAAGTGTTGGGACTGTTCCAGCTTTTTTGAATTGAGCTTTCCTTAAACAAAACCTCCTGCATCTTTAAATGCATTTGCAGGAGGGACAGAAGTGCTACGCCCTTTCAGTTTTGCTGGTTTCATTGTTCCTTTCACTGGCAAGAATTTTCCAGCACAAAAACACTGGCTCTTGCGTTGTCCTGTTCATTATTAAAAGTGAAACTGGATAATACATAGTCTTTATCACACTTCTCTGTCTTCAATGTTACAACGGCGGCGTGATTTCGTCCAGTGACTTTTGATGTGTCCACCTGGCTAAGCTACAGACCTCAGTTTTTTCAAATGCTAACCTAGGTGTTGCCCGGACGATGATTTGTGGAATGATGCAAGTTCACAGGCAATTGATTTTAAATAAAGGAGATTATCCTACATAATCGGAGCCGGCCTAATTCAAAGAGTTGAAAGGCTTTAAAGAGGAGGGTGGAGGATTCTGTGAAGGATCCCCCAGAGAAAAATTCTGCCTGGGTACTTCAGCTCGGGTCTGTGGAGAGTTCCAGCTCGCCCCTCCTGACCGGCTGCCCTTGGGGATTCTGGGCTTGCCAGCCCCACAATCGAGAAAGTCAGTTCTTGATGATACATCTCGATCTATACAGCAATCCTCATTATTGTTGGATTTCATATTTGCACATTCAGGTATTTGCTAAACTTTAGTATATCCATACAATGAATAGGAAATGAAAAGGAGCTACAGAGTGTGCCAGGCTGGCTCAGTGGAGAGGGCATGTGACTCTTGCTATCCAGGTTGTGAGTTCAAGTTCCGTGTTCAGCGTAGAGCTTATTAAGGGGGGAAAAAGATGGAAAAGGAGCTATTGATGAAAGGAAGCAGATCAGTGGTTGCCTGAAGAGCAGGGAAGGAGGGGAGGGAGGCAAAGAACGAAGGAAGGGAGAGATTAGATGGGGTATGAGTGATGGATAAGTCACTCTCCTGATTGTGGTCATGGTTTGACATGAGCGTGCATGTCACCTTTACGACATTATACACTTTCAACATGTGAAATTTATCATATATCAATATATTTCAATAATGATGTAAAAGACCCTCCCCTCATCTTGGTTATAATTGTATTAAGGGGCTCCTGGCTGGCCCAGTTGGTAAAGTGTGTGACTCGTGATCTCAGGGTAGTGGGTGTGAGTCCCATATTGGGTGTGGGGATCACTTAAAAAAAAAAAAAAGAGTTGCATTAAAACCTGTACATTAGCCTGGAAAGACCAACATGGTTACAATACTTAGTGTTCTACCCTTAGTGTTCACACCCTGGGTGTGAATGCATGTTTCACACCCACTTAGAGAAAGAAAGACATTTACGGGGGCTCCTGAGTGGCTCAGGGGTTGAGTGTCTGCCTTTGGCTCAGATCATGATCCCGGGGTCCTGGGATTGAGTTCCCCCATGGGGAGCCTGCTTCTCCCTCTGCCTGTGTCTCTGCCTCTCTCTGTGTGTCTCTCATGAATACATAAATAAAATCTTTAAAAAAAAAAAAGAAAAACATTTACATTTTTTTAAAAATTTTATTTATTTATGATAGTCATACAGAGAGAAAGAGAGAGGCAGAGACACAGGCAGAGGGAGAAGCAGGCTCCATGCGCCGGGAGCCTGATGTGGGATTCGATCCCGGGTCTCCAGGATTGCGCCCTGGGCCAAAGGCAGGCGCCAAACCGCTGCGCCACCCAGGGATCCCCATTTACATTTTTCACACATCTCTTGCATTTATTATTAAGGCTCCTTCTAGCAGCTTTTTGTTTTTTACCCCTTTTTTTCTTTAGTATTTTCCCCCAATGTTTATTTATTTATATATATATTTTTGGCGAGGGAGCACGCTTTATTGGGGACAGAGCACTGCCCATGACCCACAGATGAAGGCAGGCCAGGGGTGTCCTACACATCACAAGCAAAAAGGCACATGGGAGGTTTTGCTAAGAAAGATCGACTGGAACATGGTTTCCTCTGGAAGCTTCCCCCACCTCCTCCCTCGGAGGGGTCGGGATATGCCCAACCATCTCCTTGAAGGCAGCTCTGGTCTGCTAGAGATACAGTCCCTCGGGGGTGCCCTCTTGTTTTTTATAAAGAACATTTTCTCTAGATTTCTTGAAGTCTTCATTTGTTACTTTCATCCGATGCTCTGTCAAGGCCATCAGACCAGCCTCTGTGCAGATGGCCTTGATGTCGGCACCAGAGAGGTCATCCTTAGCCATGATCAAGTCCAGGGTCACATCATCAGCCAGCGTCATCCTGCTTGTGCGGATCTGAAAGATGCGCTTCTTAGTCTTTTCGTTGGCAGGGCTGCTCAATCTTCCTGTCAATGCGGCCTGGTGTGATAGTGCTGGATCCAAGGTTTCTATCCGGTTTGTGGCCATGATGACCTTCACATCCCCCCCTTGAATCAAATCCATCCAGCTGGTTCAACAGTTCCAACATCGTTCGTTGAATTTCCCTCTCCCCACTGGAATTTGAGTCATATCTTTTTGTTCCAATGGCATCAATTTCATCAATAAACACGATGGATGTTGCATGTTCTTCCGCAACTCGAAACAATTCCCGAACGAGTTTGGGCCCATCGCCTAGGTACTTCTGAATAAGTTCAGAGCCAACCACTCTCAAGAAAGTGGCTGAGGTTCGGTTTGCTACTGCTTTGGCTAATAAGGTTTAACCTGTGCCAGGTGGACCATAGAGAATGACCCCCTTTGGGGGCTTTATACCCATCTCTTCATAATATTCAGGATGAGTGAGAGGAAGCTCCATGGATTCCTTAATTTCCTGGATTTGGTTGTCCAACCCCCGGATATCAGCATAGGTTTCCTGGGGGGCCTTTTCTACCTTCATTACTGTGACCAAGGGATCTGTGTCATCCATGAACACCACTATGACAGCATGCACCTTGTGGTTGAGCAGGATGGAGCAGCCTGGTTCCAGGAGATCCTTGTCTACAAAGGAAAGAATGCTGACGTAGTGTTCTGAGCCCACAGATGTAGACACAATGACATGATTGCCATCAATGATCTCGTCCAAGGTTACTACTGACATTGGGGTCCCCCTCAGATCATCCACCTTAGATCTTTCCTCCTCTTGCTTTTCTTCTAAAGGCTTCATTTGTTCCTGATTTCTAATGAATTCTTCCTCCATGAGAAGATAGTCTTTACTTTTTATTTTTTATTTTTTTTTAGAAGATAGTCTTTAATTCTAACTTCAATAATTTTAACCAGCATTGAGTGTGAGGTGTCACCAGTGGAAGCTTGCTCACAGCATCTGGTCCCTTTGTTTTCTTCTTCTTTTTCTCCACTCTAGTTGATACAGGAGGTTCGTATTTCTTTTTCTTGTCCTTGTCATCCTTGTTGCCACCTCCAGGGCCAGGACCACCACTCTGACTTTGACCCATCTTGGTTCAGCTGCTCGAACCACCCCCCCCCCACAAATTTTTATTTAAATTCTAGTTAGTTAGGGGCACCTGAGTGTCTCATCAGTTGAGCATCCAATTCTTTTTTTTTTAAGATTTTATTTTTTATTTATTCATAAGAGACACAGAGAGGAAGGCAGAGGGAGAAGTAGGGTCCTGTGGAGAGCCCGATGTGAGACTTGATCCCAGGATCCTGGGATCATGCCCTGAGTCAAAAGCAGACACTCAACCACTGAGCCACCCAGGTGCCCCAAGCATCCAATTCTTGGTTTTGGCTCAGGTCATGATCTCAGAGCTGTGGGATCAGGCCTCTGTCAGGCTCCATACTCAGCAGGGGGTCTGTTGGAGATTCTCTCTCTCTCCCTCTGTCCCTCCTCCTCTCCCTCTCTCTCAAATAAATATATAAATCTTTTTTTTTAAAGATTTTTTTAAATGTATTTATGAGAGACACACAGAGAGAGAGATGCAGAGACACAGGCAGAGGGAGAAGGAGGCTCCCTGTGGGGAGCCTGATGCAGGACTCGACCCTGGGACTGTGGGATCACGCCCTGAGCCAAAGGCAGACACTCAACCGCTGAGTCACCCAGGCATCCCTAAATATATAAATCTTAAAAAAAAATTTTAATTCTAGCTAGGTAACATTTTTTTTGCTCCTAATAATTTTTTTCTGGTTATTTTAATAGGATCTTTCCCATCATTCTATAATTTAATCGATTATTAACATATAAGAAAGCATGTCTGTTCTTCCTAATGAGTGCGAGTCTTGCATTCAATCTCTTTGCTACACTGTCATATATTTGAAATATTGCAGTTGGTTTGGGTTTTTTGGAGTAGTCAGCTCTATAATCTGCAAATCAAATAACATCCTCTTCACTAGTCATACTTCTCGTGTCTGTTTACTGTTCTGTGTCTTTTTGTATCATGACCTTCCAGCCCTAGTTAGTACATGATTGTGAGTGTGCATGTATGTTTTGCCTTTGATCATGATGAGAACCACCCTAGTGTTTTATCATTGCATAGGATGCCTACTTTTAGGTTGAAATGGATATATTTTAAAAGTCTGGTATTAGGGACATTGTCATGTATATATGAAAGTAGAAAGACCAGAATAATGAACCTGCTAGCCTATGGCCCCCAGTTTTGTCCACCTTTGTTTCATTTGCCCCTCATCCTTCCCCCAACCCTTGGAAAATTTTGAAATATTCCAATTTTCTATTATCTCATCCATATTTCCAATATTCCCAATATTTTGCCCATATATTTCCACCATTATATTAATTTTTTTGAGATATTTCAATATGTATCTTTAAAGGTTAATGATTCTTGGGAACCTGGGTGGCTCAGTCAGTTAAGCATCTGCCTTCAGCTCAGGTCATGATCTCAGGGTCCTGGGATTGGGCCCTGCATCGTAGGGCTCCCTGCTCAGCGGGGAGTCTGCATCTCCCTCTCCCTCTGCCCCTCTCCCTGTCACTACCTGCTTGTGCTCTCTTCTCACTTTCAAATAAATAAGTAAGTAAATAAATAAATAAATAAATAAAAGATTTTTTTAAGAGTTAATGATTATTTTTTTTACCTAATTGAGTTTTTGTTAGTTGTCCTAAGAGTCAGTACAGACATTTTATTTTATTTTATTTTATTTTATTTTATTTTATTTTTTGACATTTTAATTTGTACACAATTTTTAAGTTAGGTACTGAAAAATCTAAAAAGTCATGTAGTTGTGATTCTTTTCTTAATGTCATTCCCATGACCTTTCAGCTTAAAATTTGGGGGCAAATTTTCCTTAACAGTATATCAAAGTACCAATATCTTCAAATGTTGATATGCTGTTAACTTTGTCAAGTCTCATTAATTCATAGTTTATTTATTTCTTTTTTAAGTTTTTCTTTTCTTTCTTTCTTTTTTTTATGATAGTCACACAGAGAGAGAGGCAGAGACATAGGCAGAGGGAGAAGCAGGCTCCATGCACCGGGAACCCGACGTGGGTCTCCAGGTCGAACCCGGGTCTCCAGGATCGCGCCCTGGGCCAAAGGCAGGCTCTAAACTGCTGCGCCACCCAGGGATCCCAATTCACAGTTTAATATAATATACACTACGTACTAAAACGAGACCATTACCAAGACGTTACAGAGTGCACAAGAATTCTTTTTTTTTTTTTTTTTTTTTTTTTAGTGCACAAGAATTCTGACATGGAGAGCCAAGATCTAGGAGTGGTTTAATTTTCTTTTCTTTTTTCTTTTTTTCTTTTCTTTTCTTTTCTTTTCTTTTTTCTTTTCTTTTCTTTTCTTTTTTTTTCTTTCTTTTCTTTTCTTTCTTTTCTTTTCTTTTTTCTTTCTTTTCTTTTCCTTTTCTTTTTTTCTTTTCCTTTTCTTCTTTCCTTTTCTTCTCTTTTCTTTTCTTTTCTTTTCTTTTCTTTTCTTTTCTTTTCTTTCCTTTCTTTTCTTTCCTTTCCTTTCTCTTTCTTTCTTTCTTTCTTTCTTTCTTTTTTCTTTTCTTTCTTTCTTTTCCTTTCTTTCTATATTTTATTTATTTATTTGACAGAGTGTGCACAAGCAGGGGGCATGGCAGGCAGAGAGAAAGGGAGAAGTAGACTTCCCACTGAGCAGGGAGCCTGATGTGGGGCTCCATCCCAGGAACCCAAGATCATGACCAGAGTGGAAGGCAGATGCTTAACTGACTGAGCCACCCAGGTACCCCCAGGAGTGGTTTTATTTAGGAAACGATTCTACCAAAACCAACATGGAGATAGAAGTAATTTAAAATGTTCAAGATATATTAAATACACGACTGACTCCAAATTGTCATTTAGTATGGTTTGTTATTACAGGATATAAAAATTACCCCATCTATGGAATGTTGAGCTGATGCCCAAGACAATCAAAGCCTCCCAAACTCAATATCCCACTATATCCTGGTTGTATCAAAAATAAACGACCGGCAAATGATTTCACCTCTTTATTTTTTTTTTAAGATTTTATTTATTTATTCATGAGAGACACACACAGAGAGAGAGGCAGAGACACAGGCAGAGGGAGATTGATTCAGGACTCGATCCTGGGACTCCGGATCACGCCCTGGCTGGAAGGCAAGTGCTAAACCACTGAGCCACCCAGGGATCCCCTGATTTCACCTCTTAAAAAAAAGCATTTACACTTTAAAAAATGGGCTGAGGTAGGATTCCCTCCTTCTTAAAAATGTTTCTAGAGGGGCACCTGGGTGGCTCAGTTGGTTAAACGTCTGCCTTGGCTTAGGTCATGATCCCAGGGTCCTGGGATGGAGCCCCTGCTCAGCGGGGAGCCAGCTTCTCCCTCTCCCACTCCCCCTGCTTGTGCTTGCGCTCTATTCCTTTCTGTCAAATAAATAAATAAATAAAATTAATTTTTTAAAATGTTGCTAGAGCTACTAAAAACTTGCATTTACGAAATAGTTGATAAAAATATTCCTCTGGATTGTACAAGAAGGGAGACAGGGACTACTGTTAAAACAAGGTATATGATAATAATCAGACTTGGCTTCTTTCTCTCCTGCTTCATCCAGGGCTGGACTCTCCTTATTTTTAGTTTTCCGTTTTCTGCAGGTAAGGTTTCTTCTATTTCTTGGTTAGCCACTTCAGGGTATTTTCCCTTGGCTTCCCCTTTTCCCCTTTGCACTTTTTGTCTGAAGATTTATCCTTTCCTGCTGCCTTTTTTGGGGTTCGTTTCCACTTTTGCAGGAGCAGGTGTAGCTGACAACCCCCCCACCTCCTCTTGGGCTCCTTCACTGCCCCCTCGAGGGAGCTGACCTTCCCTTTGGGCATCGTGGTAGCGAGGTGGGGATGTGTCAGGTGCTTCCTGGGTGTGTGGGGGCAGCAGTGCACCAGAACTTTCCCGAAGCTGGGCTGCCTGGCTGCTGCTGTTCCATGTTAATGATTCTTTTTTTTTTTTTTTTTTAAACAGGCTCCATGCACCAGGAGCCCGACGTGGGATTCGATCCCGGGTCTCCAGGATCGCGCCCTGGGCCAAAGGCAGGCGCCAAACCGCTGCGCCACCCAGGGATCCCCATGTTAATGATTCTTTAAAAAAAAAAAAGTAATGCTGTTATCATATCTTACAAATTAAACATTAACCTCTTCATATCATCAAATATTCAGTGTTCAGTTTCCCTTGATTATGCCCTCTTTTTTTTTTTTTCCCCTGACTTGGCTTATCAAATTTGCATTCAGAGGAGCCACACACGGCTTTGGAGTCTCTTTCAATCTGTGAATTTTCCTTCTCACTTTTCATTTTTCTTGCTGTTTGTTCCTTGAAGACATCAAGTAATTTGCCCTGCAGAATGAACATCTTGGTTTTGCTGATGACATCCCTGTGGTGGTGTTTACCGTGTTCCTCTGTCCCCTAGTATTTCTAGAGAACAGATCAGATTGAGGTTCAGGTTTTGGGGCAAGTATAGGTGGTGTCACAGGACAGGCAGCCAGGACCCAGCCTCTGGGAGGGAGATTTGCAGAAGGAGGTTTACTGGGCAGGGCTCTCAGGCTCAGAGCCTCTACGGAAGTAGGGGGACGTGGGAGGGGACAAAGGAGCAGCTGGACAGGGATGAGCTGAGACAGAGGTCTCAGCACCCTTGGGAGCTCTGGAGCTGGGACAACCCCCACATTGTTCCCGATGGAGGCGATGAGTGAGGCTTTTGTACCCTCTCATTGGCCTGTCTCTGGGGGTGGGAGTACAACCTGTGGACACCCCCAGGGAGGGACCCAGGTATGACAGCTGGGGGAGTGCCTGCTGCAGTCCTAAAGGCAGAACCTGAGCAGGGCTTCGATGGATACTTCTAGGGCATCACATGGGGAAACACTCTGTCTGGTTGTCTCTCTTATGTTAAGATTGATCAGGGGGTGTCTGCTGCTAGCCAGCCTGTTCTACCCATTATAGGCTCCCCCATCAGCTTTTCCATAGTAGTTGAAACAGTCACTGATGATGATCATATTCGGTCATTTTTTTTTTCATGAGTTACAAAATAATGATATTCTAATTCTCCTATTCATTCCTCTTTAATCAGCTGGAAGTCTATAAAGAGTTTTTTCTCCTAAACTCTGGTTATCCTGAGGTACAGCTCATACAGAATGGTCAGAATAAGTGCTTGATTTTTTCCCTTGATTTTCCAATTAAAATGTATCTAGTGACGGTGAGGCTGCTGATCTGTGGACCACACTTTGATGAGCAGGTCAGTATTGCTAGAGATTTTGTTAGAACTGCTGACTCTCTTGGACTCCTGGGTGGCTCAGTTGGTTAAGCATCTGCCTTCAGCTCAGCTCATGATCCCAGGATCCTGGGATGGAGTCCCATGTAGGGCTCTTTGCTCAGTGGGGAGTCTGTTTCTTCCACCCCTTCCTCTGCTTGTGCTTGCTCCCTCTCTCTCTGGTTCACTCTCTCTCTCTCTCTCAAATAAGTGAATAAAATTAAAACAAAATAAATCATGTGATTAAAAAAAGCAAAAAATAACTGCAGACTCTCAGGCCTATACCAGGGTCTCATTCCACAAAATCCATTATTTGTGTATTTCTATCAAAGGTGGAAAAAAACTGGAATATTTTGCCTTACATAAAGTAATAAATTACTAACTCAGTACTGGGTATTAAATTTTGCCAAACGCTTTTTCATTACAAAATCCAGATGATCACTATTGTCTGCTCAGTGTTAAACTATATACACATTTTCTTGTTCTGTGCCTTGGTAGCCTTTTTTTTTTTTATTTTTTTTTTATCTCTGGGCACTATATCATAGCATGGATATTCCACACTTTATTTATCCATGGATCTGTTGATCGACACCTGTGTTGTTTCCAGTTTTTGACCACTGCAAGTAAAGCTCCATGAGCAAGTGTGTATAAGTTTTGAGTGGACACATGCTTTCATTTTTTTGGGGTAAGTACTGAGAAGTTGAATGAGTGTGTCATGGGTGTATTTTTTTATTTCTTTTTTAAAAAGATTTTATTTATTTATTCATAAGAGACACAGAAGAGAGGCAGAGACATAGGCAGAGGGAGAGGCAGGCTCCCCACAGGGAGCCCAATGCAGGACTCGATCCCAAGACCCTGGGATCACTACCTGAGCCAAGGCAGACACTCAACTGCTGAGCCACCAAGGCTATGTTTAATTTCAAAAGAAACTCTCAATATATTTTTTCAAATTGACCCTCAGAAAATATTGTTCACATATGAATTTCCACCAGCACTGTATAATGGCGCCCATTTCACTACACTATTGTCAATACTGAGAATTATTTCTTTTAAAAATTGACAATCTAGGGACACCTGAGTGGCTCAGTGGTTGAGCACCTGCCTTTTGTTCAGGGAGTGATCCTGGAGTCTCGGGCTCCCTGAATGGAGCCTGCTTCTCTCTCTGCCTGTGTCTCTGCCTCTCTCTCTGTCTCTCTCATGAATAAATAAAATCTTAAAAAAAAAACAACCGATAAGCTGTCTGTCACCTATTTATCTCTCATCTATCTATTATTGTGGTAAAATATGCATTTCACCAAATGTGTCGTTTTTTCTTTTTTAAAATGTACGGTCTGGTGGCACTAAATGCATTTACAATATTGTGTGACCATCACCACCATCCATTTTTCATCATTCCTGATATAAATTCTGTGCCCATTAAACACTCTCTCCCTCCTCTCCTCACCCCCATGGTAACCTCTGCTCTACTCTGTCTCTATGAATTTGGCTACTCTAGGTACCTCATATAATTGGAATCATACAATATTTGTTCATGTCTGTTTTCTTTCACTTGGCATAATATTTTCAAGGTTCATCCATGTTGCAGTGTGTACCGTGTGTACCGTGTTATAACAATTCCATTCCTTTATTTGACTGTATGGATAGATGACACTTTGTTTATCAGTTCATGTACTGATGGACATTTGGGCTGCTTCCACCTTTTGGTTATTATGAATAATTCTTCATGAACACTCATGTATAAATATCTGTTTGAGTCCCTGCTCTCAGTTCTCTTGGGTATATATCTAGAATTAAAATTGTTGGATCAGGGAACCCTGGGTGGCGCAGCGGTTTAGCGCCTGCCTTTGGCCCAGGGCACGATCCTGGAGACCCGGGATCGAATCCCATGTCGGGCTCCCAATGCATGGAGCCTGCTTCTCCCTCTGCCTATGCCTCTCTCTCTCTCTCTCTCTCTCTCTCTCTGTGTGTGTGTGTGTGTGTGACTATCATAAATAAATTTTAAAAAATTAAAAAAAAAATTGTTGGATCAAATGGTTTCTGAGAAGGATGCCTGGGTGGCTCAGCGGTTGGACGTCTGCCTTTGACTCAGGGCGTGATCCCGGGGTCTGGGATCAAGTCCCCCATCGGGCTCCTGCGGAAAGCCTGCTTCTCCCTCTGCCTGTGTCTCTGGCTCTTTCTCTTTCTGTCTCTCATGAATAAATAAATAAAATCTTTTAAAAAAATGGTTTCTGAGAAACCACCAGACTGTTTTCCATAGTAGCTACATCGTTTTACCTTCCCACCAATGGATGAGAGTTCCAATTGCTCCACATCCTTATCAACACTTATTATTTTCCTTTTTTAAAAAAGTAGGCCCCACGCCCAATGTGGGGCTTGAATTCACGACCCTGAGATCAAGAAGAGTTGGACGTTCTACCAATTGAGCCAGCCAGGCACCCCTTACCCCTCTCTTTTTTTCCTTCCTTCCTTCTTTCCTTCCTTCCTTTCTTCCTTTCTCTTTAGAGGGAGAATCTTTTTTAAAAAAATATTTTATTTATTTATTTGACAGGGGTGGGGGAGAGCATGAGAAGGGGAGCTGCAGGCAGAGGGAGATGGACAAGCAGACTCCCCACTGAACAGGGAGCCTGATGCGGAACCCTAGGATCATGACCTGAGCCAAAGGCAGACACCCAACTGACTGAGCCACCCAGGAATCCCCCCTTCTTTTTTTTTTAATAGCCATCCTGATGGATAATAGCCATCTTAATGAGATACCTAAGTGATATCTCATTGTGGTTTTAATTTGCATTTCCATAATGACTAGCGATGTTAGATATTTTTTCATGTGCTTATTTTGTTTATCTTTTTTGGAGAAATATCTATTCAAACCCTTTGCCCACTGAACTATATATATATTTTTAAAGATTTTATTTATTTATTCATGAGAGACACACACAGAGAAAGGCAGAGACACAGGCAGAGGGAGAAGCAGGCTCCATGCAGGGAGCCCGACGTGGGACTCAACTCTGGGTCTCCAGGATCAGGCCCTGGGCAGAAGGCAGGCGCTAAACCGCTGAGCCACCCAGGGATCCCTGAGCTATATTTTTAATGTGCTACTAAACTGTATTGCCGGGATGCCTCAGTGGCTCAGTGGTTGAGTGTCTGCCTTTGGCTCAGGGTGTGATCCCGGGGTCCTTGGATCGAGTCCTGCATCAGGCTGCTGCATGGAGCTTGTCCTGGTCTCTTCTGGCTTTGCTTTAGTCTATTTTAAAGTTCTTTCCCTGAAATTCTGAGTTGAAATGTTAGCTCAGTTATTTTTATTATTTTTTAGATTTTATTTATTTATTCATGAGAGACACACACAGAGAAAGGCAGAGACACAGGCAGAGGGAGAAGCAGGCCCCATGCAGGGAGCCCGATGTGGGACTCCATCCCAGGTCTCCAGGATCAGGCCCTGGGCTGAAGGCAGTGCTAAACCACTGAGCCCCCCAGGCTGCCCTACTTTTGAATTTCTTTATCAATTCTACTGCTTTCATATTCAACCAATTTTAACTTTCATTTTTACTATGCTTTATGATTTCCTTCTTCTGGCTTTGCTTTAGTCTATTTTAAAGTTCTTTCCCTGAAATTCTGAGTTGAAATGTTAGCTCAGTTATTTTTATTATTTTTTAGATTTTATTTATTTGAGAGAGAGAGAGAGGCAGAGACACAGGCAGAGGGAGAAGCAGGCCCCATGCAGGGAGCCCGATGTGGGACTCCATCCCAGGTCTCCAGGATCAGGCCCTGGGCTGAAGGCAGTGCTAAACCACTGAGCCCCCCAGGCTGCCCTACTTTTGAATTTCTTTATCAATTCTACTGCTTTCATATTCACCATTTTAACTTTCATTTTTACTATGCTTTATGATTTCCTTCTTCTGGCTTTGCTTTAGTCTATTTTAAAGTTCTTTCCCTGAAATTCTGAGTTGAAATGTTAGCTCAGTTATTTTTATTATTTTTTAGATTTTATTTATTTATTCATGAGAGACACACACAGAGAAAGGCAGAGACACAGGCAGAGGGAGAAGCAGGCCCCATGCAGGGAGCCCGATGTGGGACTCCATCCCAGGTCTCCAGGATCAGGCCCTGGGCTGAAGGCAGTGCTAAACCACTGAGCCCCCAGGCTGCCCTACTTTTGAATTTCTTTATCAATTCTACTGCTTTCATATTCACCATTTTAACTTTCATTTTTACTATGCCTCCTTATGATTTCCTTCTTCTGGCTTTGCTTTAGTCTATTTTAAAGTTCTTTCCCTGAAATTCTGAGTTGAAATGTTAGCTCAGTTATTTTTATTATTTTTTAGATTTTATTTATTTATTCATGAGAGACACACACAGAGAAAGGCAGAGACACAGGCAGAGGGAGAAGCAGGCCCCATGCAGGGAGCCCGATGTGGGACTCCATCCCAGGTCTCCAGGATCAGGCCCTGGGCTGAAGGCAGTGCTAAACCACTGAGCCCCCAGGCTGCCCTACTTTTGAATTTCTTTATCAATTCTACTGCTTTCATATTCACCATTTTAACTTTCATTTTTACTATGCTTTATGATTTCCTTCTTCTGGCTTTGCTTTAGTCTATTTTAAAGTTCTTTCCCTGAAATTCTGAGTTGAAATGTTAGCTCAGTTATTTTTATTATTTTTTAGATTTTATTTATTCATTCATTCATTCATTTATTTTAGGTTTTTGCATTTCTTGCAATTCTGACACCTCAGGGAATCTAAAATGACTTCTCTTGTGTCATGAAAGCTGTATCTCCTCTTTCTTTTTTGGAGACCCCTACCTCCTTCTGCTGACTTTTTTCTTTTTTTTCCCTCCTTTTGGAAAAATATCTCCTAAGTCTGTTGCTGCCTGCTAGAGAATCAAATCAACTCAGAGAAAAGAAAAGCTAACAGGTGAAAGACAATCATTGAAGCATCTGGACCCAGCCATGCCTCAAGGCCCAGAGATTTGTTACATCCAGTAAAAGTTCTTTTTCTCTTGATCTAGTTGGGAGTTGAGTTTCTGTCAGTTACCAGTGACTGCAACCAGAATAGGGGAAATCTTTGGGGCAAAACGGAATGAAACATATTCCCCCAGGGACTTGAGCGATCTTACTGTGGGACCCACTCCCCTGGTAAGAGAACAAGATATGAGAAGGGGAGATGTGTCTCAGTTAGGTGCAGATATGGAGGTGCTGGTGAGAAAGCTGCGGAGTGGAGAGAGAGGTGGGGGGAGCAGCAACAGTCTCCCTAAGGGGAAGGATGGACACTGTCTAGTCCAATCTCTCTAGCAGAGAACTAACAGAGGCAGCCCTAGCTTGCAAAAGGTCCCGAAGGGGGTCTTCCGGTCCACAGCTGAGCAGTAATGCCCATGGGTTGCTAGAGAGTCAGAGGCACTCAGGGGCAGTGTGGGCACAGGCGGGTGAATAATTAAGCTGTGTCTAAGTCAGTAAGAGTGATGAGGGAGGCAGCAAACAAAACCCAGCCTTGGGGGCACTTGGGTGGCTCAGTCAGTTGGGTGGCTGCCTTCAGCTCAGGGCGGGATCCCAGAGTCCTGGGACAGAGCCTCTTGTGAGGCTCTCCGCTCAGCGGGGAGTCTGCTTCTCCCTCTCCCTTTGCCCATTGCTGCCCCCTTCTCTGCTCATGCTCCCTCTCTCTCAAATAAATAGAATCTTTTTTTTTTTTTAATATTTCACTTATTTATTTGAGAGAGAGAGAGAGTGAGAAAAAAGAGAGCGCACAAGCAAGAGGAGGGCTGAGAGAGAGGCAGACTCCCTGCTGCATAGGCAGCCTGATTTAAGAGATCTCCATCCTGGGACTCTGGGATCATGGCAGATGCTTAACCAAATGAGCCACCCAGGTGCCCCTAAATAAAATCTTAAAAAAACACAACACAACAAAACCCCAGCTTTGGTGAGAATTACCCAGAACACAAGCTCCTTGTGGGTCCTGGAGATAGGGTGAAGGCTGGGTCTGCCCTGGACAAAGGGGACTATTGATCAGTGGGATTTAGGGACATATGGGCGAGCAAGTACCTGGTTGCTCAAGGCCTGGAGCTGGGAGGGGGTTCTGGCTGTGTGCAGCCTGCAGGAGTCCTGGGCCATGCGGGGTGCTCTCTCTGCTGGGTTGGGCGCCCAGTTTATATTTATTTCATACAAGGAGCTGGAGAGTTTGTCTTTCTTGTTCACATCAGCAACAGCTTATATTGATTGCAGTGAGTTGTTTCTTTGGAGGCTGAAAGATCTTAACTGCCCAAAGGATCTCCAGAGACTTTGGGAAGATGATTCTTTGATAATACTTTCAAATTCTTCCTCACTTATGGGAACATAAGGATTTTCTTTTTTTGAATCTTTCTTAATTTGAACCATACTTTTCAATAAGATTTAAAAATCTATTCACATATTCATATGGGAATTGTAATTCTTATAATCTTACATTATAATCTGCATTAATACCTCAACTTGCTAATTATATTTGTCTTTTCTCTCCTTTTTAAAAAATTTGACATAGATCTAATGCTTTCTTTTCTTTTTTCTTTTTTTGTTAAGATTTTATGTATTTATTTGAAAGAGAGGGAGAGTAATAGTGGGGAGGAGCAGAGGGAGAGAGAGCAGGGAGCCAGATGCTGGGGTTGATCTCAAGACCCTAGGATCATGACCTGAGCCAAAGGCAGCCGCTTAATTGACTAAGCCATTCAGGTGCCCCTAATGCTTTCTTTTTTTGTTTAAGAATCTATTTTTGGGGCAGCCCCGGTGGCACAGCGGTTTAGCGCCGCCTTCAGCCTAGGGCGTGATCCTGGAGACCCTGGATCGAGTCCCACTTCGGGCTCCCAGCATGGAGCCTGCTTCTCCCTCTGCCTGTGCCTCTGCCCCCCTCTCCTTCCTCTCTCTCTCTGAATAAATAAATTAAAAAAAAAAAAAAAAGAATCTACTTTTGGGGACACCTGCCTGGCTCAGTTGGTGGAGCAAGTGACTCTTGATCTCGGGGTTGTGAGTTCAAGCCCCATGTTTGGTGTAGAGATTACTTAAAAATAAAATTGTAAAAAAAAATCTACTTTGGGGTTTCTTTTCTTTTTAAAGATTTTATTTATTTATTCACGAGAGACACAGAGAGAGAGAGAGAGGCAGAGACACAGGCAGCGGGAGAAGCAGGCCCCATGCAGGGAGCCCGATGTGGGACTCCATCCCAGGTCTCCAGGATCAGGCCCTGGGCTGAAGGCAGTGCTAAACCACTGAGCCCCCCAGGCTGCCCTACTTTTGAATTTCTTTATCAATTCTACTGCTTTCATATTCACCAATTTTAACTTTCATTTTTACTATGCCTTTATGATTTCCTTCTTCTGGCTTTGCTTTAGTCTATTTTAAAGTTCTTTCCCTGAAATTCTGAGTTGAAATGTTAGCTCAGTTATTTTTATTATTTTTTAGATTTTATTTATTTGAGTGAGTGAGTGCCCCTACCCCTGCTCGCTCTTTCTCTCTCTAGAATAAATAAATAAATCTTAAAAAAAAAAAAAAAAAAAAAAAAAAGCCTTATACAGATAAGCCAAGAGAAAAGAATAAAGCCTAGGGAATCCCACTACCAGGAAACAATTCCTGTTAAACAGTTTGCTGAGGAGCTTTCTAGCATCTGTGAGGCTCACATGCCCTTAGGTAACTGCGGGGGGAGTTGGGGTTCAGCTAATGCAAGTCACAGATTTCCACAAAACCAGCTCAGAAAAAAAAAAAAAAAAAAAAAAAAAAAAACCAGCTCAGGGGGCAGCCCCGGTGGCACAGCGGTTTAGCGCCGCCTGCAGCCCGGGGTGTGATCTTAGAGACCCAGGATCGAGTCCCACGTCGGGCTCCCTGCGTGGAACCTGCTTCTCCCTTTGCCTGTGTATCTGCCTCTCTCTCTCTCTCTGCCTCTCATGAATAAATAAATAAAATTAAAAAATAGGATACAAATGTCGATACAGAGATAAACAAACCAATAAACAGAAAAGAAAGCTTTAAAAAAAACAACCCAGCTCAGAGCCTCCCTCCCCTCCCGTGGTCACGATACCCCACGTGGTCAGTAGGGGGCGCTCCCCGCCCTCTCCCGCGATCGCGCAGGAGCCGGGTCCCCGCCGCTGCGGAGCCGGCCGCCGCCGGCAGGTGCGCCCCGCGGGAAACCGGGGTTCGCCGCGTTGCACCCCCATCACCGCCCAGCTCTCCGCGCCCTGCCTGCCCGACGGCGACCTGTGACCGTCCCCACTAGAGCCCGCGGCGGTTCCGGGATGGCCTGTGGGTGGCCGCCCTCGGAGCCCCGCGCCCTCCAGCACCTCCTTTCGGCCCCGCGATTACGAGCCCCCGGGGGGCAGCTGCAGAGCCTCGGGGCGGCGGCGAGAATTCCGGGCATTCCTGTGAGATTGGGCCGCAGCGGATTAAAACAAAGCCCGGGGAGGTTCCTAATAGGTCACCTGCTGCGCTGCAGGGTCAGTCCCCGCCTTGGCGCCCCAGGTCCCCGCCTTGGCGCCCGTCCCAGTCGCCGGGGCCGCGGTTTGAAACCCCAGGACTCGCGGCCGCTCCCGAGCTTCAGGCTCCCGAGCTTCGCGAGGGGCCCGCCTGGGTTGGGGCCCGGGCGCGAGCACCTGTCAACGCTCCCTGGGGGGCTTTGCACACCAGCTGCGGGGCTGAGCTCCGGGCCCGGCTCACCTGGAAGGGGTGAAATGTGGTCCAAGATGCAAGTTTTGTATTAGAAGTACATGCAAAAGTTGCATTCCGCTCCATAATATGTGTTCTTTCTTTTTTTTTTTTTTTTTTTAAGATTTTATTTATTTATTCATGAGAGACACGGAGAGAGAGAGGGAGGCAGAAGCAGGCTCCACGCAGGGAGCCCGACGTGAGACTCGACCCTGGGACTCCAGGATCACGCCCTGGGCCAAAGGCGGATGCTAAACCGCTGAGCCCCCCCCCCCATCCCCTGTGTTCGTTTTAATATAAAAGCAATTGTTAAAAGAATTCTCATAAAGAGGTACATTTATAATTCGTACAGATAGAAGAGTGACCTTGAGGTATAAAGATTTATTTTATTCACCTGAGGGCAAGCAGATGCTACAGCCGGTTCCCAGGAGAGGTTAAAAAGCACAAAATTATCTGGAGTGAAGGAATTGAATTGCAAACGGAGGCCAAACTGGTTTTTCCACACGGGGGGAGAGAGAGGAGTCAATGGAAGCTCTGGGGGACGCCTGCTTCCAGGAGCCACCAGTACCTGCAATTTACAAAAAGGTACAGAATAGCTCAAGGACCATGACCTGGGCTAGGAGCGCACAGCTTGGGGGTTGTGCTTTAAAGCTTAGTGTAGTTTTGAAACACGTTTTTCTTCACAATATTTGAAGTTAACTATCTGGAAAAAAAAAAATGTTTTTTTCCCCTCACGGTGCTAATACTGCTGTGCTCCCCCCCTACCCCCCGACACCAAAAATATCCGATTTCAAATCACTCCTTGGATATAACATTTTTCTACTCTTTGGGCTTTGGAGAAAAATAAAAAATCCACAAATATACCTGGAGGTGACTACTAAGGGAAAAAGGAGGGATTGAAGGTCTTGGGAGACAGTAGGTTGAGGAGTTAAGGAGCACAGACCAAAAAAGTTCCAGGCGCACCCTGTCACACAGTAGCTGTGAGAACCTTTCCCTGGGAACCTGTTTCTTCACATGATGCTGGTATAATGGGGTTCCAGAAGCTTCCCTGCCCACTCCTTCTCAGCCTAAGTGGACAGAGCAAGTCACTGGGGAACAGGCTTTCTTTGTTCAGGCTAGGGCTCTTTGAGTGGTCTCCTATAGTTATGGAAACGAGGCCCAGTGGGTGCCCATGGCTCCCCCTTCTCAAGCCTCCGGGCAAGGCAGAGCTGGCGGCCAGGGATGAGGGGAAGCGTCATGGGGTTGTACTGGAAGCTCAGAGCCTTTGTAGGAGGAAAGGCTTTGAGACCCATCTCTGCAGCCTGCTCCCCAGGATCAGGGCGAGGACAAACACTTCTGTCAGGAGAGGCCTGGAAGTTTGCCTGCCCGGGACAGAGAGCCTGAGAGCAGACCGTGTACGTGACTGGGAGCCACAGGACTCAGCACCCAACTTGCTACCACTCTTTGGGGAAGGATGGCTGCACTGGTGATGGGGGGCGGTAAGCGTGTGCAGCCCGGGGTCCCCCCACAGCTCGTGCAAGGAAGGCAGCGTCTACACGGGGGCCTGACCCTGCAGGCTCCCGTTCCACAGCGCCACCGCGTTGAGGGACAGGCACCAGTGGCAGAGGCCGGCTCCAACTTTCCAGACTCGCTGGACATTTGGCCTTTGGACTCAGGAGGTCCTTGAAGTTCTGGACAACCTGGGAGTGAGTGGGCTCCAAAAGGGGGAGAAAAAAATAATTTTTCTGAGATCCCCCTGGGATAAAAGACAGAAAACAAACAGAAGTTTACTGGCATGTGTACCTCCTGTGTGCATGGGAGATCCCCAGGACCACGGAGTGACACTCTACGAAATGGTCAGAGCCACGGCCCTAAATACCATCTTCAGTGGAAGATTAAAGAAAGAGGGCGCCTGGGTGGCTCAGTGGTTGAGCGCCTGCCTTTGGCTCAGGACCCGGAATCGAGTCCCGCATCGGGCTCCCTGCAGGGAGGCTGCTTCTCCCTCTGCCTGTGTCTCTGCCTCTCTCTGTGTGTCTCATGAATAAATAAAATCTAAAAAAAGGAAAGAAAGATTAAAGGAGGATGTTGGAGCGAGTTGCCTGTGTGTGTGTGTGTGTGATGCGGGGGTGGTAGTGACTTATGGGAGGTCACCAGGAAAAGCAGAGCAAACAAGTGTAAGGCCCTGCCTTCTGCACTGATGCTCCTTGTGACTTAGAGCTATCTTCCTCTTCTTGGTAGAGAGAGGGAGACCCCAAATGGAGATTTCTTTTACAGCTTTGAATGTCCCTTACACAAGGGTAACCTCTAACTCAGGTTTCAGAGCTTCTCCTGTGTCTGCTGTTCCTTAAAAATAATCAGCTCAAGATAATTCTTATGCGAAAGAGGCATATTTTGGAATGTCATATTCCACTTCAATCTTCTGCCAGTAAGGGTACAGGAGGGACTCAGACTCCATCACCCAATGAGAAACATGAAAAAATATCTGTGCTTGTGCCGTGAGTGACATACATGTGAAACGTCAGGCAGACTGAAGAGGCTCCATAAAATGGTCATTGCCGTCACCGTTAGCGGGAAGCAAGACAGTCAGACTTAAAGGCCTTTGTGTCTGTTTCCCAAAATGGTCAGTAACAGACCTTGGAAGGGCCAAGGTCAACACTCCTTGGAGGCAGCCAGGTCACACTCCCAGGCGGATGGAGGAAACCAGGGCCGGCTGAGCAGAAGGGCCAGAGCCAGGCCAGGAGCTGGCGGAGGGCTGGTCAGCTGGGCCGTTCTTCTCGAAGCTGGCTGAGGGCGGGCAGGGTCTCAGCAATTTTCCCAGTCACCAGCCCCTTCTTTGGTGAAGTCCTGTTCCTGCTGAGGGGACAGAGGAGCCAGGGACAGGCCTTGGGGCCATGTTTCATGTTTCCAGCCTGATGTTCCTGGAGCCTGGGACTGGCTGCCTCCCCACGTGGCCCACAAGGGGGTCTGGGGTCAAGGACATGTTGCTAGGGTTCCCATCTGATCTTGCTTGTTCCTGGCTCTGGAAGCCGTGCGCAGTCCTCAGTGCCGGCAGAAAGCATCCTCACCCTTAGCCAGGCGAGTTTCTTTACCAGGACACCCCCGGTCCCTCCCAGCTCCAGTCCTGTCCACACCAGGGACCTGGCTGCTCCCCCATGCCCCGCTGTTTGGCGCTTCTGGGCTGTTGCACATGCTCCCACCCTGGGCTGACCTTCCTTCCCCTTCTACCACAGGGATGCCACTCCTCCTTTAAGACACAAGTGGAGCGTCAGGCCCAGGGCTGGAGACTGCTCCCCACCCTGTGCTGGGGGGCCTGTTACACTGTTCCCCTCTGGCGGGCTTGCCGACCTTCCTCCTTTTTCGCTGCAGTGTGAATGCCGGCTCTGGCAGCCCAGGCTGGGGCCCCTGAGCTCTGAAATGGGATCGGGCCATCCATGGGGCCCACGGAGGAGGAAGTTCCCATGCCAGGAATGTGCAGTCTCCACTGAGAGCTCCCAGCGCGCGGGGCCCAGCTGGAGACACCAGTGAACCCAGAGGAAGGGGCTGCACACCCAGGTCCTCTGCTCCTTGCCTCTTGGCTCTCTCAGGATCAAGCCTGAACACATTCCTGAAACCCAGAAGGCTGAACAGGCCTTGCCTGCCTCCCTCACGGGGAGGCAGTCCCTTCTCTCACCTGCCCTCGCACCCCCTGTCTCCCGCCCCCCACCAGGGAGGCCCTCTTTTCTTCTGGTTAGACGGGAGGCCCCACTGCCCTACTCTGCTTTCTGGAGTCTCTGGCTTCCCAGCGTGAGAGGAACAAACAGGGCTGACAGCTTGGGTCTGTGACCTGTGCTCAGAGGACCGTGTGCTTGGCTGAATTCTCTGTGGGGGCAGTCCTGAAATTCTTAACTTTCTAAACCCAGGGGCCCTGCGTTCTCGTTTTGCACTGGGCCCTTCAAAGCCCGCAGCTGGTGCACAGAGAGGGAGACACGGGGCAATCCGTGCTGAGGGGGAAGAGCAGCAAGGTTCCTTTTCCTTCTGAGGGCTTGGACCCGGGCAGCCGGGGCCACGAGGGACACCCATGCAGTCTCGTGCCCCCTTGTGCCCTCTCAGATGTTGCATTATATGAGGACCCAGCCATTCCTTTCACTTCCCCGGAGGAGAGGCCCAGGGTGGACATGTGGGGGCCTCTGACCTACTCCGTGATGCCTCGAGCTGGGCGCAGGGGGAGCAGCTGGCTTGCTCACTATATGGCCCCGTGACCCTTCTGGGGCTCGACAGCTGTTCTCCCCACCCTGAGGTCAGCCACTTAGGCCGAGGTTCCCCGTGCACTACATCCCCCGGGCCCCCAAGGCTGCCCCCCCAAGCCACTGTTTCAGGGCTTCTTGTCAACCCTATCAATGCTTCCAGGATGACTGGAGGGACATCAGGGACCCCCCCCCCCAGAACCCTTCACACCGCCCGACCCTACCCACTGTAACATCAGGCAGGCCCCACAGGAACGCACCATTAGTGGGCACATTTCTCCCCCATACCGCCTCTTCTGGGGGGCAGCTGTCTGGACTCCGGCCCTTGTGGCCTCTGCTTTGATCCTGGCACCCGCATCCCCTTGAAGTTGTGCACCCACCAGCCAAGAGCAAGGAACAAGCAGTGTCTTCAGAAATCTGGCAACCCTGGCCCCAGACTCTCTCTGATGGACATGGTGACAGGAAGTTCCACACCAGAAAAAAACAGCCCCCTTTTATTGAGAAAACAGAGTTGGTCCCTCTATCTTTTCCCGGGTGACTCCACCTGGATATGAGGTGGCATCCTTCTGCACCCATCCCCAAGGACGCCTGAGCCCGGGTGAGGTGGCACACAAGGTTCACTTCATCCCTTCACCGGGGCAAATGCTGGTCTGCTCAGGCCCTGGAGAAGCGGGCAGGCGGGTAGGACAGGGTTCCAGAGGGGGCCGTGACAGGCAAGGGGGTGTCCCGGGAGGGGGGTGAGTGGCCGAGGGAGGAGGTCTCTTGCTGGAATGAGGGTAGGGAACGGAGAATACCACCAATCTCCCGAGGCCTGGCACTCCCTCCCTCCATAAATAAAAACTTCACAGTAATAGAGGAATGTCCATCTCCAGGGCCAAACCGGCTGGTTTCTGGCGGGGGAGCCAGGCCTCGGTGGGGCTGCGTGAGGGCCCTCGGCGGGTCGGGCAGCACCATGACTGCGTGGGGCTGAGCACTGCTCTCTGGCCCTGTGTCGGGGGAGTGGGATGGGGAGGGGGTGCAGCCCATCCAGAGGTTCTGAGGATTGCTGAGGTAGTCAGGGCGGCCAGCCGCGCTTCCAGACAGGGGTGGATGGAGCATTGTAGGGACACAGCCAGGAGGGAAGCCACCTGGTTGCAGAGACTGAGCAGCAACTCTAGGCAGGTGTGGGGGTGAGGATGGTGCTGAGGGCCTTCTGAGGTTCCATCTCCTGGAGACCCAGGGGCATGGGCTGCGGGGGGTGGGGGCCTGTGAGCCCGCACAGGGTTGAGCTTCTCCTGAAAGGGCTGCCTGGGCCCGTGGGGGGAGACTGAGGCATTTCATGGGGGAAGGAGAATCTTGTCTGTGAAGACAAGAGGGCCGCCACGGACCCATCCAGGGCCAGGCCTAAGCCGGGTACCTGAGTACAGAGTTCCTTCAGAGACCACCAGGGCCTCCCCCCAGGTCACCGGGAGCCAAGCAGGGAACCCAGGTTAGGAGGGCTACCAGTGGCCAACGGCCCCGCTCCCAAGACGACCTTCAGCAGTCAGGGCAGTTGCAAACGTTCCTGGGCCTCAGCTCCACTTCCTGGGGGATGTGCACACCGGGAGGCCCCCTTCCGGCTAACTGCGCCCCATCACAGCCCGGGGCACGGAAAGCTCGAACCCCCTCCACCTCCCTGCGCGGGGGGACCACGGTCCATGTCCTGGCATTGCCGTTCCAGCCCCCTGACTCCCGGGGCTCAAGGACACGTGCCCTAGCCTCTCGGGCGGCCTGGCCGGGGTCAGAGCAGCTGCAGCTTGCGGGAGCAGGTGAGGTTGCCGTGCACCAGCCCCCACATGGCCAGCAGCTCGGCGGGCAGCAGCTTGTGCACGACGAGCATGGAGCGGAAGAAGCACGGCTCCTTGTTCATGCGGCTGTTGCGGTTGCGGGAAATGCCGAAAGTCTTGAAGCCCTCGTGGGCCGTGGGCTGCACACCCAGCACCTCCAGGCACATGCCCAGGAAGACGTCGTCGATGGGGTACAGCTCCAGGGTGTCGCAGGCGTGGTGCAGGCGCCGGGCCAGGCCGCCGGCCATGAGGAAGCCGCCGCCGCCCGCATACGGGGGGTAGCTGGCCTTGCTGTACAGGACCCCCGGGATGTAGTACTTGTTGTCCTTCTTGCGGATGGGCCGGGCGTGCTGCAGGACGTCGCCCACGAACAGGTCTTCCCGCGGCTGCCAGTCAGCCAGGAACTCCAGCAGGTTGGTGGGGTTGACGAAGACGTCGTCGTCGCCCTTGAAGATGAACTGCACGTTGGGGCAGTAGATGTCAAACCACTTGAGGAAGTGGATCTCCTTGAGGGTCAGGTTGAAGAAGCTGTCGAGAAAGTCCCACTGCAGGATGTCGCCGTAGAGACGGTCCTCGTAGGCCAGCAGCTGCTGGTAGTGGGTCCGCTCCTCCTGCTTGGAGGCCGTGCCCAGCAGGAAGAGGGTGCGGATGGCGCCGCGGCCGCCGCTCACCGACTCCTGCTCGCGGCCCCAGGTCTGGCGGATGGCCTCGCGGCGGTCGTGCTGCGTG
The DNA here is from genome assembly GCF_018345385.1 of Vulpes lagopus. NCBI lineage: Eukaryota > Metazoa > Chordata > Mammalia > Carnivora > Canidae > Vulpes > Vulpes lagopus. The sequence continues at coordinate 8,122,570 of NC_054831.1, forward strand.
ATGATCGACTTGACCACCACCAGCAGGTGGACGTGGCCGCCGCACTTCTCGGGGTGGTTCAGCAGCATGGGGAAGTACCGGCAGTGACGGTAGGTCAGGAACTGCCGGAAGTGGGGCTCCAGGCCTTGGAACCAGGGCTGGTGGGTCAGGTTGACGTTGGCTGAGCAGTTAGTGGTGCTGACGTCCCAAGTCTGGGGCCCTTGCGGGGCCGCGGGCGTGGGGGCAACCACATCCTTCGGGTTCTTCCAGAAGCTGTTGGGGTTCACCAGGTGTCCACTTGATTTCTGGGCCTTTTGTGGCTCTGGAGTGGGTGGCGGGGGCTCTTGCAGGAACTGGTTGGGGGTCAGGCTACGCTGGAATACTGTTACGGCCACAAGCAGGGCCAGAGACAGGCACACGCTCTTGTAGACGGTTTTCTTCCTGGGGGCGAAGGGATGGAGGGTGGTAGAGAGGGGGGAGGAAAGGATGAGTCGTCCGTGATTCTCGAAGTCGCCTTGTTCTGAGCCCCGGCCCCAGATGGGCGAGTGGGGCCTGGGCACGGACACAAGTCCCGGGCCTCCCCGCCCCGAGTGGTTAGAGCTGGGTCCTGCTTCCTCTCCGACCCTCACCTCTCTCTTCCAGGACCAGGGGACCCACGCGGCACAAAGTTCAAGGACAAGCACTGCAGTCAGGCTGCCGGGGTTTAAATCTTGACTCTGCCACTTACAAGCACAATGACTCTCTAAGTGGGTCCCACTTAACGTCTCCAAACTGTGATTTCTTTTTCCCCCTCAATGAGGATAACGAGGTATCGGAGCGCCCACTTGCAGTGGGTATGCAGTCAGGGGGAATGCCAAGAGTCTATAAGGACGACCTCTGGTGGAGATTTCTGCTGGTTTCCCAACCCCCCAGCAAGCCACCCCATTTGCTTTCATTTCCCTGTGCAAACCTGGGGAACCACTGGGGTGAACTGTTGTGGGGGGCAGAGATAGCACTTGCTCTACAGCCTGGGGGCTCAATCGCCTGTGGGGGATATTGGGGAGAGGCTCTAACGTGGGACCTGAAGAAGCCTGTCCCTTCCCCTCCTACCTCATCCATCTGACCCAATGCAAAACTGTCCACATGGCTGGTGGAGGCCGGAGAAGGGGGCAGGGATCTCCTAGCATGACCGCTGCCCTCTATCCATTCCCAGGGACCCTCCTTGCCAGAGAGTCTCTAACACACCCATTTATGAAGCGGAAATTAAAGCCTTTTGCAGGAGGTGTTCGCAGGCCTGGGGCCGGGTGTGTACATGTGTCTGTCCCAGGACCCTCTCTCCTTAGCTCACCCTCTGGAGGTGGCCAGGCCTCCTGCCCTGGTCTCTCTTGAGGAGACACAGGGGCCGAGGGCTCTTGGGGGAACACGCAGCTAGAAGTGTGGCCTCACAGGGCCGGGCCAAGAGAGAGCCAGCCCGGACCTCAGGAGCGAGCTGCAGGGTCAGGAGGAATGGAAGAAACCCCACTGGGACCCCACTGGGGGGGAAGTGTACCCCACTGGGACCCTGGGGACCCTGGAGAAGCCCCGGGGTGGCCCTCAAGACTGGCTGGTTGAAGGTTCAGGCACCCAGGGCAAGTGGATGTTGAGCCCCCCGAAGCACATTTTCCCATGGGGGTCCCAGGGTTTCCTGTGTATAGGGTCAGAGGAAGACTGGGTCAGCCCAGGTGCTGGAGTGTGTGTGTGTGTGGGGGGGGGGGTGACTCGAGAGTTGACCCTCCCGAGGGAACAGCAGAATGTTCCAGATCAGGGTCTCCTGCCCTAGGGGATTCAACGAAGCACCCCTTCCCCTCCCAGCTCGACAGGTGGGTCCTGGAGGAAGTTCCGTGGGGGTCACCCCAGGGGAGGGGGATGCGTTGGGGTGGGGTGGGGTGGGGGCCCCAGGCCGGTCCACTTGCATCGTCCCACAACACTTGTAGGCCAAAAGTCCCGCAGGGGAGGAAGGAGAGGGGAGAGGGGGAGAGGTGGGGGCTCGAGCTCCCCGGGAAGGAGGAGAGCCCCTCGGGGGTGGGGGTAGAGGATGGGTGTTGCCCTGCACGCAAGAGGCCCTCGGAATGGGTGACGGGACCCAGTCTCCCGGAGAGCCCTGGAGTCCCCAGAGCCCGAGGTCCCGGGGTGGGGTCAGGGTGCCTGGCAGCCTGGGCCCAGGGCCCCTGCGGTCCTGCCCGACCAGCTGCTCGGGGCGCCGCACCCTGCCAGGCATCCCGCCGCCGCCGAGCCCGTCCATCCCCGGAAACTGAGGCCACCCCCTGGGCGCCCCAGCCCCGGGCACTCCAGTTCCGGGCACCCCAGCCCCGGCACCCAGCCCCGGCGCCCAGCCCCGGCACCCAGCACCCAGCCCCAGCCCCAGCACCCAGCCCCGGCACCCAGCCCCGGGCACCCCAGCCCCGGCACCCAGCCCCGGCACCCAGCACCCAGCCCCAGCCCCGGCGCCCAGCCCCGGCACCCAGCACCCAGCCCCAGCCCCGGCACCCAGCCCCGGCACCCAGCCCCAGCACCGAGCCCGGCACCCAGCCCCAGCACGCAGCCCGGGCGCCCAGCACCCAGCCCCGGCACCCAGCCCCGGCACCCAGCCCCAGCCCCGGCGCCCAGCCCCGGCACCCAGCCCCAGCACCCAGCCCCGGCACCCAGCCCCGGCACCCAGCCCCGGCACCCAGCCCCCGGGCACCCAGCCCCAGCACCCAGCCCCGGCACCCAGCCCCGGCACCCAGCCCCAGCCCCGGCACCCAGCCCCGGCACCCAGCCCCAGCCCCAGCACCCAGCCCCGGCACCCAGCCCCGGCACCCAGCCCCGGCACCAGCCCCAGCCCCGGCGCCCAGCCCCGGCACCCAGCACCCAGCCCCAGCCCCGGCGCCCAGCCCCGGCACCCAGCCCCAGCCCGCACCCAGCCCCAGCACCCAGCCCCGGCACCCAGCCCCAGCCCCGGCACCCAGCCCCCGGGCACCCAGCGCGCATCCTGCTCGCATCCCGCCCCCGCCCGCCCCCGCGCGCCCCGCGCCCTGGGGCACCCGCCGGCCCCACTCACCACAGAGACATGGCGGCCCGGGCCGGGCGGCGGCGGAGCGGGGCGCGCGGGTCGCAGCTCTGGGCGCCGCGGCTCGGGGACGGCGGGCGGGGACGCGGACGGGGCGGGCGGGAGCGAAGGCCGGGCCGGAGCGAAGGCCGGGCCGCGCCCCCGCCGCCACTTTCCTCTTCCCCGCGGCCGGAGGAGGGGCCGGGAGGGGCGGCGGCGGCCCAGGTGCGTTAACCCCTTCGGCCCCGCCGCCGCCCGCGCCGCCCGCCCATTTCGCGGAGGCGGACCCCGAGGCCGAGGACCGTGGCCTGGCCCCGCCGCAGCCCGCGAGGGTCGCTCCCGGTGCCCGCGGACTCGGCTCCCCGCGGGGCTCCCTGGGGCCGTGGCCCCTCTGCGCGCCACCCACCGGGGCGCCCCTGCTCCTCCCCTCTGGGCCAGCTACCTGGGGCCGGTCTGCAGAGAAGAGGGAGCCTGGGGGGGGGGGCAACGGCCTTGGGATAAGGCCCCCCCCCCAGGCTGGGCTGCCTGTGTCGGGGTCACAGCTCTGGAAGCCTCCGTGCCCCAGAGTGAGGCCCTCACTACTGACCGAAGGCCTATTTGCAGGGCCGCCCACCTCCTCCTTTTCAGCCATCGACAACTATTTCACTCAAGACCCTTTTCTCCTCAATCTTTATTAATCTGTGTGTGTGCGCCAGACCCAGCGGTTCCTGGGGAGTGGGCTTGAGCAGACGGAGGACACAGAGGGGCATTCCTGGCCCAGCGGGGGGCTGGGGTGGTAGGTGACTTCCAGAACCCTCTACCTGGTAAAAAAAAAAAAAAAAAAAAAAAAAATCTCTGCCCGTCTGGCTGTTGTCCACATGTCTGTTCCAGTCTGGTTCCATGTTGAGGTCCCATGGCCGAGCTGACAGTAGGACCTCAAAAATGCCCAGAGAATTGAAATGGAAGCATTTCACGGTCCAATAAATACCAGCTAACATTCACCAAGAGGCTACAATATGCCAAGCAAGATTCCAGGCTCACACTTGAATCACTTAATCTTAGAGGCATGTGCCATTATTATTCCCACCTTACAAAGGAGGAAACAGAGGGGGAAGGCCCAGTGGGTGAGGACTCATAGTTGGTAAACAAAGCCAGAAGGCCTGCCTGGCTCCAGAAGGCAGGCCCTGAGCCCTTGGAGGACAGCAGTGACCCGGAGTTATTTTCCTGCCAAGTGGTCCCTGAGGGCAGAGGCTGGTGGTGGGAAGTCTAATGAGGCTGCTCCTGCTGAGCTGGACCCCAGAACACTGAACCTGAGGTGAGGAGCTTCTTTCAACTCTTTCTCTAAGGCTCAGGGGCCCCTTGGGAGGGAGGAAGAACCCAAGGTATAATAAATAGAATTTGCTAGGATAGTATAAGCTCTAATCAGGGAAAGTCAAAATTCTCCCAAGCAGAATTCCAGAGAAGAAGCCTCGAGTCAGGCTCTTTCTAATGGTCCTTCCCAAGCACCAGAGCAGGAGGAGGGTCTGACTGGCAGCTCAAAGTCCCCCCTTTTGGCTTGGCTGCCTGCTCCCAAGGGCCCCCTGCAGCCCCACTGGCCACCTGTCCCACAAGGCACCCGGCACTTCACTCCATTGCCCAGGCTGCTGGGTTCTCCTACTTCCCCCTAAAGTCTGGCCTGGAAAGAGGGCTGGGCTGTCTGGCTGAGGACATCCCACTAGGCCTCAGCTCTGACCCCTCGCCAGGAAGCTGTGGGGTTTCCTCAGGTGCCTGGGAGGGGCACCTGAGAAGGGGGGAAGGAGCCCAGGTTGGAGACTATAGAGGGATGGGGGCTGGGTCAGGCCTCTGCCCTTCCGGGCTGTCAGTAGGGGCAGGTGGCTTATCCCCTTGAGACCTCAATTTCCTGCCAGTGCAGGGTTACATGGGATGACGCATGCAAAGTGCGTAGACTAGTGTGTCCCACATGGTGGCATTATGACACGTTGGCTACTGTGGATATTATTATTGTTATTTGACCTAACCCAAAGGCCCCAGAACCTACCGGGGCTGGGGGAGGTGGCAATGGGGGAAGCTGCTAAAGCGCCAACTGAGTGTTTGCCAGTGGAATCTGGTCGATCAAGAGAAACAGTTTGTCATCATGGATTCATTTGATCTGTGCCTCGGTGGACGGGGACAGAGGAAATGGATGAAAATTAAATACTCCGTCCCTGGCTGGGGGGTGGGGGTGGGGGATGTGGGAGCTAGGACAGCCCCTGCTCAGTTCTCACGGTCACTCCGGTCACTCCGGTCACTCGGACAGGCTCCCCTGCAGGTGGCTTGGGCCAGGCCCTATCAGGAAGCACTCTGAGGCTCCTGGAGTCTGGCCCCTTCCACTTGTCCCAGCGCCTGCGGCCCGATTCCTGCTCCTTATCTCAACCATAGCCAGGGTGGTTGAGCAAGGCCCCGAGGAGGGGGAGGTCAGCCTGCAGATGGAATCTGCCCTCCACGGAGGCACCCCGGAGCTGCAGGACCTCAGATCCCAGGGGGTGGGGGTGGGGGCAGGGTGGGGGTGTGGGTAGGGGCGGTCAGTTTCCTAGCCTGGAGGGAGGGCGGAAGATTGGGAAGCGCAGTTGGGTAGGTCACCGGTGTCCCAAGCAGTGGTGGTTTAGCAGTCCCTGTCCCCAGGTAGCCCCTCTTCCCCTGAGGCGGATGTGCTGCCCTGGATGAGGGAGCCCAGGTGTGGGCTCAGGTGTGCCTTCTCCACACCTCCTTGGCACCTTTCCTCCTCCTTCCCATCCCTGCTCCCTCGTTCCTCTCCCCTTTCCCTCTCTCCATCCCTGTTCCCACTTTCTTTCCTATCTGCCCCACCAACCCTCTAGAACTGGTTGGAATCCAGAGGCTGCTGGGTTGCTGCAAGCGTGGTGTGGCCTTTCCCTGGGCCAGCCTCCCACCTGGGCCCCAGCGCACCTGAAGGCGGGTGTGAGGAGCCCTGGGCGCCTTTCAGAGGCTGGTGCTGGGAGCGGGGCCACCGCCCCCGGGTGGAGAGTCGCCCTGGCTGTAACCACCTCAGTGCAGCAGCGCCGTGTTTGAGAGCGTGGGATGGAATTCATGTTAAAGACCCTGAGGAGAAGCCTAAGCCTACACCCCGGGGCAGCTACACGACTCTGGCAGCCGTGGCCAGTGCTCCTGGTGTGGCCGTCTACACCTGCAGAGGACTTGTTAATTGGCCGTGGGGTGTCAGAAGTCCCTCTTTAGTGAAAAGAGCATCCCTGCAGATAGGTGTGTGCCTGGCAAGAGATGCTGCACAGTCCCCTCTCCCCGCGTCTGGAAAGTCCAGCAACCCAACAGAGCAGTACCCTGTATCCAGAACTTTCTCTAATTGGTCCTGGATGCCCCACACGATGATCGGACTAGAGGGTTAGCCTGTCTTTGGCCACCCCATCCTTGAATCCACCCAGAGAGAAGCCTTCCTGCACAGGTTGGAGAGTGGGGCTCCCCCAGGCTCTTGGGCAGTGGTGGGAGATCTGTTTTGTGCCTCTTGGAAGTAGTTGCTTTAAGTGGGGCAGCATTGATTGCACTGTAACGTACCACCTGGGGGGGAGGTGTGGGGTGAGGCCTGCCGTCTTCACCTACCTCTGGTCCTCGGCGGCCACCCACACCCACCGCAGTGAATGACCCGCCCTGCAGGGCACCCTGGGAAGAACTGCCCGGTCAGGAGGACATGGTGCAAAGAAAGAAGGAAAGAGACCAAGAAGCTAGCAGAGAGGTGCGGGGCTGCAGGAAGGGAGGAGGAGTTCAGCGGGGTAGGGCGGGCAAGGTTTTCAAAGCATGACTGGTCCAGTCTGGAGTCTGGAGGTCCCCTCACCCAAGGGAAGGTTGGGCCAAAGAGGAGCTCAGATCACTAGAGGGTTCAGATGAAGATGGAGGTAGGTCTTCAGAGAAGACCTTGCAAGGTCCCCATATAAGCAACACAACAAACATCCTGTTGAGGGGAACCCTGAGATGTCCTTCTGGGGCCAAATGCTGACCAAGCCAAGACTGTCCCAACAACCGAGAGGGCAATGTTGCCAAAACCAGGGAAGGTGTGTTAAAATGATGATTTCAGGGCCTGCCCGCAGAGGATCTGATGGAACCTGGGAAATTGTCTATTTCCAGTTTCCCAGAAAATTCTGAGGTATGGGCAGGTTTGGGGTCCACTTGCACCAAGCTCTCCAGTTCCAGCGATCTGGGTCAGCTGTGGGCGGGCAAGGGGGCAGAGGAGGAACACAGAAGGAAGACAGGATGGGGAGGCAGCTCTGGAGGAAAGTCAGGGCAGAGCAGGCGACAGCTGACGGATTCACTTTACCCAGCCAAGCAGGTGGCAGTTGAAGCATAGGTGGGTTTGTGAGTTTGACAAGAGTAGGAAAGGGTGGCCGCGGCCTGTGTGTGGCGTCTGAGGGATCCAGGGAGAGACTTCGAGGAGTGTTCAGTGCCAGGCGAGGGCGTTCCTGGGCACCCATGGCTGAGGCAAGGATTATCTAGGGCTCTTCTGGGTGTGAGTGACAGAAGCCCAACTCACAGCAGCTCAAGCAAAGGGAATGTATTTGCTCCTATGACAGGGAACCCCTCTCTCTTGTTCTCTCCCCACAACCCACTGCTCCTGGACAGTCGGCCTATCTCTTGGCTCTTCTACATCCGCAGGCTCCTTCCACGAAGAGTAGGAGAAAAGCAGGTGTGCAGATGGCCTCTGGCATTTATCACTCTATCTTGAGGATCCCAGAGGAAAGGGTTATTTTTTCCCCCCTCCCAACTTCCCAAATTCAGGGAAAGGACTCTTATTGGTCTTGCCTCAGTCACATGGCCAAACCTGGGCCAGTGCTCAGGTCTGAGGGCCTGGGTACTATGACTGGCTAGGCCTGGGTGTCCCTTGTGGTGGTTGGGACAGGGCCCTGGGACTCTCAGCCCTACAGGAACACCCCAGAGGGGGGCGGATCTGCTATTTTCAAAAAAGCGGAGGAAGGGATGCTGGGCCAGTCCTCCCACTCGTGTTAAATCCCCTCGGTCCTCCAAATTGCCCTCCAAAACAAACCCCTAAGACTCAGAGCCCCAGAAGGAAGAAGGAAGGGGTGGGTGGCCATGTGGGAAATGTTCCCACATACTTTCTCGACAAATCCTTCTCTCCTGGATGGGAGGAGCCCCCAGGCTGGCCAGTGGAGGTGGACACAGCTCCTTTGAGGCCTGGCCACTCTCTGGCTCCTTTTCTTCGCTTGGGCCCCTGCTGGCTGGTCCAGGGGCAGCTGTGGGGTGTGGGAGCCAGTCAGGTGAGGGTGGAGCCGGGCTGGAAAAAGAAGCCAGAGTTTAGAAATGCCCAGGAACAAGGATCTGGGCAGGCTTGGGAGCAGTGGGGTGAAGAGGCCCTAGACCAGCTGGGCTGCACCCCAGGCTCCCGTCAGCAGGGTGTGGTGGGTACATGCACACAGACACACGTTCTCTCTCTCTTTCTCTCTCACACACACAGAGACAAATGAGACAAATGCTCCTAGCAGAGCAACACAGGCATACAGACGACACGCACCCAGGAACTCACATACACACATGGACGTGCATCTAGATACACACACACAGAGCACTGATACACACAGGCCAGACGTACACACACACTCACCCAGAAGCATGCACATTCAGACACACTTACATAGCGCTCAAATCTGCAGACACACGAGATATATGTACACCCAGTAAAAAAGATACATAGACACACAGACACCTGCCCCTGCAGAGATACACATTTCTAGAGAGGTGCGTGTGTGCTCACACATCTAGACATACCCACAGACACACATACACAGGTACTCATCACACACAGAGACACACTTGGAGAGACACATACCTTCACACACATACACACACAGGCCCCGGGTTTCTCCCAGGCGGGAGGGGCCTCCCCTAACCACCTCATCTGCTACCACTGAAACCCTACCTGGTAGGCCCCATAGGAACCGGCTCAGGACCAGGCAGGTCCCCTACTCCATCCATGACTGGCCTCTTTTGATCTGGCCCCAGGTCCTCGAGTCTGTGCCCATCCCTCCCTCCAGGAGCCTCTGGGCACTGCCCACAGGCCCCAATACCATCCGCATCTACCCCCAACCACTATTCCAGCCATCCTGGCCTTCTCCCATGTACCACGATCCCAGCCCTTTTCTGCTCAAATGCATCTCCCACCCCTACTCCCTCGCCTCCTGAATCCAGTGAATTCCTGTTCATCTTTCAAAACCCAGCTCGAATATCCCCTCCCTTGGGCTAGACGCTCCCTCCCTTGGCTGGCATCACATCTGTCTGTCTCTCCTCCATCTGTCCCACCAAACTGGATACAGCGAAGCGCAGGGCACGGGCCTCTTTTCCCGGCAGCACAGGGAGGGCCCTGGCACCTCTCGGGTGAACAGCCCAGGGAACGAATGGCCAGCGCTGGCCACCTGGAGGAGACCCTGGCAGGGACGCCGTCTGGCCTTGGTCATATTCAGGGGATGAGAGGGTGTGCCCGCCCCGGGGAGGCTTGGGCATCCCGGACAGATTTTGCAGGGCCTCAGCCCCGCCCCCAGCGCACACGTTAGAATTCACACTGACACGCATTCACACGCGGGTGGGCACTGCGCCCCCTTGTCCTGGGCAGCTGGGCTGCCGCTCCCCGGCCACCGATGACTCACGTCCCCACCCGCCAGGCGGTCGGCTTGGGCACACACAGCCTCCTTTCAGCCCCTCGGCCTCGAACACTAGCTCAGTCTTCCCTGCCGGCGCCGCCCCTTCCCCAGAGCCCGCCTGCCCTCCCAGCCTGGCAGCTAGACCCGCGGGGAGGCCACGCAGAGGCTCCTTCCTCCCCGGAGCACAGGGCTCCCTGTCTCTCGTCACCCGGCTCCTGTCCAAGCCAGCCTTGAATGGCTGCCTTTTCATGGCCCAGAGCCTGGCCAGGTGCACTCTGGGCAGCTCTGCTCCCGCCAGTGTCTGCCAGGAAGCTGTAGGGCCTGCTGTTGCGACCACCGAGGCGCGAGAGCCGGAGGGGGCCGGTGAGGCTCCGCTTCGGAAATCTCTCCCGGGCCCCGGGCAAAGGCCTCCTCACACCTACAAAGACTCTTCACACACCCTCCCATCTGCCTCTTCAGCTGCCCTAAGTAGCCCGCCAGGCACAGCTCACTCTCATTCCCATTCTACTGAGGGAAGAGCTGAGGCCCAGAGAGAGAGGTCAGCCTGCTGGTGGATGGTGGGGCTGGAACCCAGTCTTGGTGAAGAGGGGAGACGAACACAATGTACCTCATGGGATTGCACTGGACATGATGAGGCAGCCGAGCCAGCACCCTGAGGGGTTCCTCCTATCAGCACCACATGATGATGGTCACAGAAGTGGTTCTGGGTTTTATACCCAGCACACTTCCTTTCATTTGGTAATGGACATCCCCTCTTTAGTTTTGGGGTGGGTTCTCAACCAGGCTGGGCCAGTCCCAGTCCCCGATGCGTCCTCTTGTGCCAAGAGTGGGCTCAGTCCAAGGAATAGGCCCATGACCTGCATTGGGTCAACTAGGGCTTTTCCCTGGGGAGTTTCAAAGTGAAACTAGGAGAGGGACACCCTTTTCCCTTCTGACCGTGGGGATTTTGAGGGTGCAACTCATCATATTGGGCATATGTGTCACATGTGCCCCATGCCCCCTTCACTCTGCAGTGGGAGAGAATGAAACAACACCAGAGCAAAACAGAAACAGAGTCTGAATGGGGCCAGAATCATCAGAGGCCTTGTGGTCAGCAAAATAGACCCACTCCACCGCCCCCCCCCCCAAAGATATCCATGCCCTAATTTCCCAGAATTTGTGACTATGGTAGGTTACAGGAAAAAGGATACAGATGTAACTAAGGTTAGAGACCTTGAACTAGGATGGCTAGCCTGGACTACCCAGATGGGCCTAATCTAATCATAAGAGCCCTTGAACATAGAGAACTTTCTTTAGCCGAAAGCAGAAGAGATAGAGCAGAAAGGAAAGTCGGGGAGATTCCAGGCTCAAGAGGGATCTGGCATGCCTTCACTGGCTCTGAAATCCAGGGAGCCATTTGTACCCTAGAGACCAGAGCAAGGTCTCCAGGAGCCAAGGGCAGCCTCCCGCGGACAGCCAGCAAGGATGTGAGGATCTCAGTCCCGCAAACACAAGGAACTACATTCTGCCCCCAGTCTGAATGAGCTTAGAAGCAGATTTTCCCCCAGAACCACCCAGTAAGAGCCCAACTGGCTGGCACCTTGATTTTGACCTTGTAAGATTCTGAGCAGTGAAATTAGCTGAGCCAACCCAGGCTTCTGATCTCCAGAGAATAAATCTGAGTTGTTTCAAGCCACTAAGTTGGTGGTCATTTTGTTAGAGCATAGGGAAGGGAAGGTAGGACCTAAGAAGTAGTGCGACACTGCCTCCCCTGATTTGGTTACAGGTGCCAATAATTTTTTGTTGGTGTTTTTTGTCTCCAACTAACTAATGCCATTACTGTTAAACTGCTCCTTCACTGTTTCTCCCAGTAGCCTGCCCTCACAGGCGGGTAGGAGGCATCACCTAGGACTTGAGATCGCCGCCACAGCAAAAGTTTGGGGACAGCAAAGAGGGTGGGAGGGACAGGTCCTTTTGGACCTCACATTCTGTACAGGCTTGAGGAAGTTCTTTTAGAAGGGTGGCCTGGCTCTGCCCCTTCCTCTTCCTTACCAAGCTGGATCCCTCCCTTCCCCACAGCAGAGCTGAGGTCAACGAAGAGAAAGCCAATGCGTAGGAGCCAGGGAGAAATGACTTGTTTGAATACTTTCTACATGGCTTGGTGAAAGCTTGTAAAGGCTGTCAGGGTCAAAAGACACAGAGGTGGTTCTGGTCCAAGATGGCAACATAGGAGACTCCTGAACTCACCTTCTCCATGAATGAACTGACTCTCCAGCTACACACAAGCAACCTTCTCTAAAGGAAGTTGAGAAACTAGCTGAGCGATTACCTACACGTCAGGAGAATAACAAAATATCTACATTGGAAAGGTAGGAAGGTCTGAGGTACACTCTCATCATATACCTGGCCCCCAACGCAGTGACACGCAATTAAGAAGGAACTCACATCTCCAACTCCTCCCTGAGGAGCCAAGTGGTTTGACCCAATATCTAGCACCCAGCTTTTAAGACTTCTACCTGAAGGATGGAAATACCTAGCTCTGAAAGCCTACAGGGCTTGTGTTCCTGAGACCCACCAGGCCATAGTAAACAAAGAAAGAGTTCTTAACTGGCTAACCTCCCTGCCCCCACCCTAAGGGCTCTACTATCAAAATTCTAATGATGTTTTTCACAGAAATAGGAAAAACAACACCAAAATTTGTATGGAACTATAAAAGACCCTGAAATGCCCAAGCAATCTTGAGAAAGAAGGTCAAAGCTGAAGGCATCACCCTTCCTGATTTCAAACTACACCATAAAGTGATAGTAATCAAAAAAGCATGGTACTGGCATAAAAACAGACACCCAGCTCAATGGAACAAAACAGAGAGTCCGGAAATAAATCCACATACATATGGTCATTTACTTTATAATAAAAGAACCAAGAATATACAATGAGGAAAGGATAATCTCTTCAATAAATGGTGTTGGGGAAGACAAATATCCATATGCAAAAGAATGAAACTGGACCCTCATCTTACACTATACCCAAAGTCAACTCAAAATGGATTAAAAGGGCAGCCCGGGTGGCTCAAGTGGTTTAGCACCGCCTTCGGCCCAGGGCCTGATCCTGGAGACTCAGAATGAGTCCCACGTCAGGCTCCCTGCATAGAGCCTGCTTCTCCCTCTGTCTGTGCCTCTCTGCCTCTCTCTCTCTCTGTGTTTCTCATGAATAAATAAATAAAATCTTAAAAAAAAAAAAAACCCAAATGGATTAAAGACTTGGATGAATTACAACTTGAAATCATAAAACTTCCAGAAGAAAATGTAAGGGGTAACCTTCTCAACATTAGTCTGGGAAATTTTGGGGATTTTTTTGGGACTTAACTCCAAAGAAAAGGCAACAAAACAAAATTAAACAAATCAGGACTACATCTACTGAAGAGCTTCTACACAGCAAAGGAAACCATCAAACATTTAAAAGGCAACCTACAGAATAGGGGAAAATATTTGCAAATTATATCTCTGATAAGAGGTTAATATCCAAAATATATAAAGAACTCATACAACTCAATAGCAAATAATCTGATTAAAAATTGGGCAAAGGAACTGAATAGACATTTCCCTAATGAAGACATCCAAATGTCCAACAGGTACATGGAAAGGTGGTCAACATCACTAGTCATCAGGGAAGGGAAAATCAAAACCACCTCATACCTGTTAGAATGGCTATCATCAAAATCAAGAGATAACAAGTACTGGTGAGGATTTGAAGAAAAGGAAACCCTTGTGCAGTTGGGTAGGGATGTAAATTGGCATAGCTACTATGAAAATAATATGGGGGCGCCTGGCTGGCTCAGTAGGTGGAGCATGTGACTCTTGATCTTGGGATCATGAGTTTGAGCCCCATGGAGGGCACAGAGATAAATAAATAAATAAATAAATACAATAGAAAGTTAAAAAAATAAAACATGGAACTATGATGTGATTCAGCAATCCCACTTCTGGTTATATATTCAAAGGAAATAAAAATAGGATATCAAAGAGAGAGATGCACGCCCATGTTCATACAGCATTATGTACAATAGCTAAGATATGGAAACAACCTAAGTGTCCATCAGCTGATAAGCGGATAAAGATGATGTTGTATATGTATACAATGGAATATTATTCAGCCATGATGAAGTAGGACATCCTGCCACTTGTGACAACATGGGTGGAATTTGAGGGTATTGTACTAAGTGAAATAAGCCAGACAGAGAAAGACAAACACTGTATGGTATCACTTAATAGGTGAATTCTTAAAAAAAAAAAAAAAAAAAAAGTCAAACTCAGAAACAGAAAAGTGGTTTCCAAGGCCTGGGGAGTGGAGGAAACAGGCAGAGGTTGGTAAAGGGGTACAAACTTTGAGCTACAAGATGAATAAGGTCTGAGGATCTAATGTATGACATGGTGATGATTGTAGGTAACACTGTAGTGTGTACTTGAAATTTGCTAAGATAGTAGAATCTAAACATTCTCACCAAAAGAAAGATAAATGTGTGAGCTGATGGATGTGTTAACTCACTAGATGGAGGGGAAGCCTTTCACAATGTCTATCTATATGAAATCACCATTATTTATTATTAATTAATTAGTTTATTGTAAGATTTTATTTATTCATGAGAGACACACACACACAGAGGCAGAGACACAGACAGAGGGAGAAGCAGGCTCCATGCAGGGGGCCCAAAGCGGGACTCGATCCCCAGACCCGGGATCACACCAGCTCAACCACTGAGCCAGTCTATTTATTTTTTATTTAGAGAGAGAGAAAGTGAGCTGGAAGGAGGGGGGGGGGCAGAGGGAGAGAGAGACTCTTAAGCAGGCTCTACGCTCAGCATGGAGCCCAATGCGAGGCTCAATCTTATGATCCTGAGATCATGACCTGAGCTGAAACCAAGAGTTGGATGCTTAACTGACTGAGCCACCCAGGCGCCCCAATGATGTACATTTTAAATATCTTATAATTTTACATGGTCAATTATATCTCGATAAAGCAGAGGGGAAGAAACATAGGCAATCATGATTCAGAGGAAGATTTGTAGCAACAGGACAGAAAGGCTAGTGTTTTTTTTTTTTTTAAACAATTTTTATTTATTTATGATAGTCACACAGAGAGAGAGAGAGAGGCAGAGACACAGGCAGAGGGAGAAGCAGGCTCCATGCACCGGGAACCCGACGTGGGATTCGATCCCGGGTCTCCAGGATCGCGCCCTGGGCCAAAGGCAGGCGCTAAACCACTGCGCCACCCAGGGATCCCGAAAGGCTAGTGTTTTATTGCATGCAGAGATTACCCAGATAGAAAAAACAGGAAGGCCCAAAGAAAGCAATGAGGCAAAGGAAATACGCATCATCTCAACGGTGATGTAAAGCTAACTCACAGACAGATGAGAAAGAAACAAAGAGGAGGAAGAAGGAAGGAGGAAGGAGGAAAGGGAAGGAGTGGAAGAAGGAAAGGAGGCAGGGAAGGAAGGAAGGAGTGAGGGTTTTCACTGAATGGTGGGGGGCATTGGCATCTGAGCCTCTAAGTTGCCAGCTTCTCTGCCCCAGGCTGCCCTCCTTTGGCTGCACGTTGCTCCCTCTCAGTTCCTTCTAGAAAAATCTCAAGGCACCATCAACATTTTTTGTTGTTCCCAGTGGGTCCTTAGCAGCTCTCTGGAACCACATTTTCTGGAATCTACCTCTAGGTAGAGGCTCCTCAGCCTGCCGTCCTTCCCCCTCCCTGGCTCTGCTTTTCACAAGCACTGACTGAGCAACAAGGGCATACGGGCTGGCTGCCAGGTGCTGAAATGGGAATGAACATTTCTTAGCTGCACCACCAAAAGCAGGGTCCATAAAAGGAAAAAATTGATAAGTTGACGTCATCAAACTTAACTTCTGCTCTTTGAAAGACATTTGGAAAAGAATTGAACAGACAAGCCATAGACTGGAAGCAACTTTTTGCAAAGCTGGTTTCTGATAAAGAGCTTGCATGTCGAGCACAGAGAGAGAACTCTGCAATGTGATTATTAGAAAACAGAGGACTCGGAATCAAAAATGAGCAAAAGATTGGAACGGACTTCTCGCCAGGGGAGGTCTACAGATGGCAAGCGATCACATGAAAGAGGTTCAACATCAGTCATCGGGGAGCTGTGAACGAGGGTCACGGAGAGACACATCGAATAGGTTGTCTGAATTAGCAAGACTGGCTGTATCGAGTGTTGCGGAGGACGTGAAGCAGCTAGAACTCCCGTACCACGGTGGTGGGAGTGTATGTGGGGGACGTCAACTTTGAACAACAGTTGGACAGTTTCTTTTCTTTTCTTTTTTTTTTAAATAGGCTCTGTGCCTAGCATAGAGCCCAATGCAGAGCATGGAGCTCAGAGTGGATCTTGAATTCCTGATCGTGAGATCAAGACCTGAGCTGAGATCAGGAGTCGGATGCTTAATCGACTGAGCCAGCCAGGCCCCCCCACCCCAGTTGGACAGTTGCTTAATAAGTTAAACATATACCTACACGTGACCCCGCCGTTCCATTCTCAAGTATTTCCCAAAGAGAGGTACGTCCATGTGAACACTTACACGTGAAAGTTTACAGCATTTATTTGTAGGAGACACCGGGGGTGGCCTATCTATCCAATGCAATTCTACTCAGTAATAAAAAGGGCTAAGTTACTAGATGTTACACAGAGATAATCTCAAACTAATCACGCTGAGTGAAAGAAGCCAGACAAAAAGGGATATGTACTGTGGGATTATATTATACATATATAAAAGTCTAGAAAATGCAAACAGATCCGCAATGACAGAAACGTAAATTGCCTAACGATGGGGGCGAGGCACAGGGGGGAGATTACAAGAGGGCACGGAGATTGTTGGGGGTGCTGGGTTGCTTACTCTGTTGCCTGTGTTGGTTTTATGGGTGCTCACATCTATCAAAGCTTATCGCCTTGTACCTTTTAGTGATACCTCAGTAAATAGTGCTATCTCAGGAAAGCTGCTGTTTTTTGATTGCTTTTTTTAAAGTAGGCTCCATGCCCAACCTGGAGCTTGGAATCACAGCCCTGAGATGGAGAGTTGCACGCTTTATCGACTGAGCCTGCCAGGCGCCCCGAGTGATACCTCAGGAAAGCTGTTGGAAGGAACGAGAAATCAGGTTTGCACAGGCTCCCCAAGGGAATCTGTGGTTTGCAGGAAGGCAGTGGACGCCCAGCAGTGGCCGCAGCCAGGAGTCGGGGGAGGGGGGGGTATTGCTCAGGACAGAGGCCTGAATTGAGACCCAAAGCTGGTACCCAGGTGACGCCCACACTGGCCGGGACAGGACACTGTGGGGAGCAGCCCCGGCCCTCCCTACCCTCTCGGAGCTCACGGCCAAGGACCCCAGAGTGTGCCTGTGCTGTGACAGGATGCTGAAGGATCTTGGGAAGCAGGGACAGAGGGGGGACAGGAAAATTGTCCTGGGAGTTAATGTCTCAGCAGGGGTCCAAGGAGGAATGGGCGTGGGGGTGGGGAAGGCCAGGTAAGGGGGCCTAGGCAGGTAAGGGCTACCGCAGACAGGAGCTGCAGCCAGGAGGAACCTGACTGTGTGTTTCCTGGGGGCCACCCTAACACCCCAGGGGCCTGCAGAGCCTTCCCTGAAGACGTGGGGCCTCCCCAATCTCAGCCTGGGGTCCACTCGGTCCCCACATCCCCCATCCCCTCCATCGCCTGGCTGCTGGTCTTGCTTCCCTCTCCCCCCTCCCCAAGGCAGCATCTCAGAAACCAGAACTCTGCCCAGAAAGTGGTCACCCAGATGCAGGGGGATACAGGCCCTGCTGGGGACCCCAGGCTGCTCCGGTCACTGTGGAAGGCCATCCCTGGGCCAGGGATAAGGAACCATACGATCCTGTCTGGTGCTGAGAGGTGAGAAGTAGACAGAGTTCAAGGCACCAGGTGAGGCAGTTGAGGAAAGAAGAGTGGGCGAGACAGGCCCTGGGGTGCCTCTCCACCACTCCACCACTCCGGCATTGCCAAGGGAGCTGGGTGCAGACACAGGGGCGCCTGCAACCGAAAAGGTGTCTGGGCTGTGGGCAGCTTCCCACCTGCGGAGCCTCCTGGCTGTCTTCAGGGTGCGAGCTTTGGATTTTGGAAGGGATGAGGCCAGGCCGTGTGCAGTCTCTGGACAGGGCAAACCAGGAGTGTGGCGCTGCCTTCCCTGCCCCCCCTGATGTGAGCCTGCTTGGGCAGGTGACATCCCCACACCCAGGCCTGCCTGACCAAGGAAGCTTTCAGTGGGACAGGGAGAGCTGGCCTTGGGCCCCCTTTCCACCCTATTCCGCATGGGCGGACATCTATCTGAACAGCCTTGGGCTCCCTGTGGGTCCACTTCCAGAGGAGTCTCAGGGCCAAGGGAGGCCACATCCTCATTCTCCTACTCCGTCCTGCTCTTCCCATCAGAATGGGGAAAGGATATCCCGATGGAATAATTTTTCCTTTGCCTGGAAGCTTCCCTCTGGGTTTGTGGCAAGGCACTTTTGCCCCGTCGTGGGCTAGCGTTCTGAAACACAGTGGTCCCAGTCTGAGGCTGCCCTTACACAGGATGACGTCTCTCTTCCAAGATTTAATGGAGCCAGAGGCACCCAGAGAGGAGGAGAACACAGGCTAGGAGGCCCCCCTCCTCTCTACTTAGACCCTCTTGTCTATCTGTGCAGTCCCTGGGGCCCTCCCTTTGAGAACTGTCATCTGATTGGGGACTGGAGGGGAGCCCTGGGTAGATGGGAGCGGAGGGGCTAGAAGGAAGCAGGTCAGTGAGCTGATGGGGTGAGGGGCAAGGAGCAGAGAGCCAGGGGACCCAGGATTCTGGAGACTGGGACCCAGGATCTTTCCTTAACCTGGTCACTTCAGGTGGGGAGTCCCTGGTTAGAGGCGTTAGAGAACCACCTCCAAAGGGTGGGTGTCTGGGTGGCTCAGTCGGTTAAGCGTCTGCCTTCGGCTCAGGTCATGATCACAGGGTCCCGGATCGTGTCCCGCATTGGGCGCCCTGCCCCGCGGGGAGCCTGCTTCTCCCTCTGCCTCTGCCTGCGGCTCTGCCTGTTAGTGCACGCGCTCTCTCTGTCAAATAAATAGATAAGTAAATAAGTAAATTCTTAAAAGAAAGAGAGAGAGAGGAGAGAGAGAGAGAGAGAGAGAGAGAGAGAGAGAGAACCAACAAAGGAGAAAAGAAAACCCAGTCCTGGATCTGATGGCGCAATAGCTGACCGAACAGGGCTTGAGCGAGGGCAGGGGGTGCAGGGGCGCGGGGCACCCGCTCCAGGGCGCAGGGGGAGAAGCCAGAGCTGTTCCGGGAGGGGCGATTGCAGCACCTGCCGGCCCCCACTTAGTCAGCAGGCACGGGGGCTCCCATTCTGGCCCTAAGATTTTTTTTTATCGGGCTCGCCACTGTGTAGGGAAGAGATGGTGGTATAGTTGGTGCCTGGGCCAGTTTCTGAGAGGTTGTATTTAACTGTGAACCATGACCTTGAACTTCTTGGTCTCATCTGTTTGGCCGGCAGGTGCTCCTGCCTCGTGGTGACCTCAGAATCCTGGCAGGGACCCCGACTCTCATGACACAGGCTGTGGGGGGAGCCAGGGCCCCCAGCAGAGCCCAGGGCAGATCTGACCACCTGCGGGCACTGCGGCAGCGCCCACGTATCCCGCCTCTACTGCCACTGCTCACTCCCCCGCACCCCGACCCGATCTCGAGGTCACCTCCCTTGTCCCCTCTAAGCCTTATTTCACACGCATCACAGAGGGGCCCCTCAGCATTTTGCAATAACAACCAAGGTGGAAAGTTGTTCTCTCCAAGAGAGGAGGAGGGACGGGTCTGGAACTTCGTGAGGCTCGTGGCTCAAGAATCCGAAGGGATCCAGCGACACAGGGGTTCCCGGGAAGGACCAGAGGCGGAGCTGCTGGCATTGAGCTTCCTGCTGGCAGGGGGGGCTGGGGAGCACGTGGGGTGGGAGGGGTGACTGCGCCGCACACAGGTTCGGAGCTGGAGCTACGCTGTGCTCAGCGACTGGTTCAAGGGGGCTTTGGAAGGAATATCAGCCCGGGTGGCCCACAACCCGAAAGGGAAGCGATGGCCACTGTTTCACCCTCAAATCTTTTGGTGGCTACTGACCTCTAACTTGGAAAGTCACTGGGGGGAGGGGGGAAGGTGGGGATTTATTGGTTCAGATAAGCAGAAAAGGTGAGGGTGTGGCTGGAGAGAAGTGAAACCCCAGACGCCGCCCGCCCGGCCAGCGTCGCCTCTGCTCCTTCCTGGGTGGCACCCCATTCTCTGCAGATGGGGACGTGGCCGCTGGCACCAAAATTTCAGCTTCGCCAGCAAGAAGGAAGGGGCTCCTATTTCAGGCTGGAGGCTCAAGTCCACCTCCTGCCCTGCCAGACCCGGGCGGCCCCGGCCGTGGTGCGGGAGGGGTGCAGGCCACGGATGGGGCTTTATGCTCCCCTCGGAGGGAGGTCAGCTCGGGCTCCCAGGTCAGCACTCCTGCTGATTGTCGCGGAGTCCCAGGCCCTGCACAGTGGTCCTCACGGATGGGGCCCGCAGGGTGTGGTGGCGCCTTAAAGCCCATCTCTGGGTGGCGGGGTGGCGGGCGTCCTAGGATGTGGCCTCTGCAGCCTCGGGGCTGGGCCCTCCGACCTGCTGCAGCTCCACACCTTTCCTAGTAGTAAATTGTCCCTGAAGTCGGGGTGATGAAAGCACCACCCCACCACTCACCTCCTCCCCTGCAGCCACCTGACAACACCCAGTCATCTGGTTGCCCAGGTGCTGCCTCAGAGGAGGGGCTGGCCCAGCCTGGCTCAGCCTCCTTCGCTGTGAAGGGGGAGCTGGTGTCCTTGGGGTTCCAGGACAGGCCAGGGACAGCCAGGTCCCTGCCTCCCTCACTGTTTCCAGGTGTTCCCTCGGGACGGTCCCACAGAAGCTCAGAAACCCACTCCTCTTTTGCCTGGCTTTTGTGTTTTTCCACCTGCTGGCCACTCCATGCTGTTCGCAGAAGGAGGCCTGTGGCCACTGATTCCCTGTCCAGGGTTTGTCCCCACTGTCCCCTGAGCCCATTGCTAGTACTCCCCTTGCCTCTGGCCCCTCTGCCTTGGGCCGCCCGTAAGCCTGTTGGTGATGCTCTGGGCAGGCTTCCCCCCGAAGTGACCCATCAGGAGACTCCCAATGCCAGCTCCAGCTGGGACCCCCCTACCAGGCCATGAATGGATCCTCAGGCCACAGGGCCCGGGAGCTCCTCTGAGGCCCTGCAAGCCCTATGATCACGGTGCTCCCCCGGTGGGCCCCCCGAAGACTGGCTTTTGGGAATGGGGCTGGTGTCCCTCACCTCACACCCCAGCCACTGTTGCCTCTGCTCTTCCTGCCTTAGACTCAGGCACTGAATCCAGGCTCGATGCCCTGCCTTCTGCTCGTAAGCCCAGTGTTCCCAATAAACCCAAGGCTCTGCCCTTCTGGACCTATTAAGTCGCTGGGGCTCTCTGCCTGGCTTTTCCCTAGAAAAGCCTGAGTTCAAGGCCAGCCCGGGCCCTGCCTGGGGACCTGCCAGTGTGAGGAGGGCCCCCTGCTTATCTCTTTTCCGCGTTGTCAGTGCTCCCACCCTGACCAGAACACAAAGTTCTAGGAGTCTAGCTGTCTCCTCGGTGAGGTCTCACTCCCAGGGAGTGGTGACGGCCACAAGTGGCTGGTAGACAGAGCCGCGCCGTGTCTAAGCAGGTGGGTGGGCTCACTTCTGGGTAGCGCAGGTAGTGGAAGTGTGAGTGGCAGCAGGATACTGAGCGGCACACCGCAGGGTAACCAGATGCCACCCTCACTGATCACCTCACCCAGGAGCAAAGGCTCTGTCCAGGCTGCTTCAGGTGAGGTGAGGGCCTGGAAGTGAAGTGATGCACGTTGGGCCAACACCAGGGATCCCAGGCTGTCGAAACAGGTGTGGACGGAGGCTTCTGGAGCAGCTGCCACTTGCCCCGCACACATGCCACCCTTTGGGGGCACCCCCTACCCTGTTGTTTCCCAGTTACCTGTACAGTCCTGGGTCCATCCAACATCCTTTTTTTTTTTCCTAAGATTTTATTTATTTATTCATGAGAGACACAGAGAGAGAGAGGCAGAGACACAGGCAGAGGGGGACGCAGGGAGCCCGATGTGGGACTCGATCCTGAGACTCCAGGATCACATCTTGGGCCAAAGGCAGATGCTCAACCACTGAGCCACCCAGGCGTCCCTCCATCCGACATTCGGCCTCAGGTTGCACTTCTTTGCACGCTCCTGCCATTGGTGTGCTGGCAAATGCTTAACCACCAGCTCTCTGGGTAGGGGGAGGGGAGAAGCCCTGGGAGGCGCTGTTTCTGGTTTCTGGGGTGTAGGTATTCCCAGCACGGCCAGTCCCCAGAGATCAGAATGATATCACTGAAGACAGAGTTGGGAAGAGAGGCCCAGGAGCCAGGATTTTGTCATATTTCCCCCACCGAGCTACAACATGTAAATAGCCTCCACGACATAGGCAATAGTCAACGCAGTAAAATAACTCAGAAGGGATGTTTTGAGTATTTATTACCCTTTAAAAATAGAATTTATTAATTGTAAGTTTATATATAAATTTAAGATTTGTTAATGGTTATGTTTAACTTAGCTATCAGCTCTTGTGAGCAGGCACATGCTGGCTCCGGGACACGGCCGCCTCCTGCCCAGATGAACCCCTGCTCCCCAGCACCCCTCAAGATCGCTGCCCCGTGGCCTTGGTGGCGGTCTCCCCTCTGGGAGCTTGGGCTGTCATCTTGCCCCCACTTCCCCCTCCAGGTTGTTCCCCACGGGCCCCCGGGGTCTTCATGGCCTCCCCCTGCACCAGGCTGACCTCCAGTCCTCACCTGCGGGGTACAGCTCTCTGGACGGCGGCCTCAGCAGCCAGCCTCTCCCCCGTGTCCTCCAGCTCTGACAGCAGTGACCGCCCGCACGCCCTCCTTTCCTCCCTGGGTCCCGGAGCCCGTGTCGCCTGTCCTCCTCCCAGAGGGTCCCCTGCACCAGCCCCTCTTCTTTCTCTCACCCCTCATTCTGCCCACAGGTTCTTACTTCTCAAGTCCTCTCCTCTGAGATCCCAGCCAGACCCTTGGTCCTCACTGTCGCCTTCACCAGGGGCCACTCTATGTGGGTTGTGTGAGGCCTGACTTCCTCTCGACCTCAGGACCTTCCTCCTGGACGTCTGCCCCTCGCTTCACT
This sequence comes from Vulpes lagopus, assembly GCF_018345385.1. NCBI lineage: Eukaryota > Metazoa > Chordata > Mammalia > Carnivora > Canidae > Vulpes > Vulpes lagopus. The sequence goes on from NC_054831.1 coordinate 8,145,436, forward strand.
CGGGCACCTGGTACGGCCCTTAGAGAGGACCCCTGTTCATCTCCCACTCACTGCCCCCTCCCTGCCCCCTGCTCTTTTTGGTTTGGACTGACCAGCCCGGCCTTCACCCAGGGACCCTAGAAACACTCCACCCACCGGCCCTACCAAAGGCAGACGGCCCGGGAGCTGCTGCTCACACGCCGCCTGCCGTGGCTCCCCTTGTGGCCTCTCGAGGCGTGAGGGCCCGTGAGTGGCGGCCTTCCCTACTTCACCTGCTCCGCTGTGGGAGGCCCCCCCGGAACAAATGTAAATTCAACAGAATCACAACACCCCACATCCCAACACAGAGCAGTCCCACAGGATGTTTGCCGAACTGAATCAAGATGGAAAAAACAGCCCCGGAAGATCTGGGCCCGAGCCGCGAGGTAAGTTCTGGATGCCTCCTATGTGGCACGCTGTCTGGGTCGTGCCCCGGGTTGGTTGGGTTTCCCTGCTGCCTCACCCCTGCACGCAGACTTTGGCTTCGGTGGTGTGACCTGCTTTGGCTGACGGGAGAAGAGGAAACACAGTGCAGGTAGAAACTCGAGCAGCGCCTGGGCTTCGTGTCTCTTAGAGCAGTTGGGGCCTGGAGACCACCAGGGAAGGAGCCCAGGCGAGCTTGGTGCAGGATGAGAGGCCTCCTGGGGCAGAACTCGGACCCGCCAGCCGCCGGCTGCCAGGCATGAGCCAGGCCCTTACTGCCCTCTGACCGCAGACACGCATCTGGGTCCAGCCAAACCCAACAGAACTGCCCGTCTGAGCCCAGCCCCATCGCCGAGCCGCTAACTGTAAAGCTAATAAATATATATATTTTAAAGCTAATAAATACTTGTTTCAAGTCGCTATGTTTGGGGGTAGTTTGTTATGTGCAAAGTGAACCACCCCTTAGCCCAACGCACCATGCAAAGTAGCTGGAGAGATGAAGGTGGTCCGGCGGGCAGGAAGGCCCACCGTCCAGCCACGAGGCTGTGCTACCGGCACCGGGGAGGGCCCAGGAGGACGCCCCAGGTCCTGGGCAGGGATAAGGGTAAGGCAAGTGAGTCGTTCGCCTTGCACACAAAGCGTAAGGTGGCACCCCAAAACTCAGCAACCAAGATAAACAATATTTTAATGCAATATTAAAAAAAAAATCAGAAAACTATGGCTTACACCCTGGCTGCTCTTTTCCGTAAAAAAAAGTTTTGTTGGAATTGGAGCTGGGATCAGGATGTAGCAAGCAAGGGTATGATCACAGAACCCCAGGGTCAGAGCTTGTTTTTATTAAGAAGTCTGATTTTTTTATCACGGAATTTTTGCATTAATCTTATTTGTGCATTTGTTTTTTATTTTAGTGCTTTTGATGTGGGCTAAATCCTTCCCAAACTACTGAGTGATTGAGCCCCGGTATCTGATTAGATCCCAAACCTCTGTGTCTATTATATTCCCACCAAGGGTCATGATTTAAGCTGTTGTCAGACATTTACACCGCACTGTGAATGGACCGGAACAAGATCCAGTTTGACTCAGGAGAAATTAGGGGGCCGGGCAGCCAGAGCGCTGGGGTCATCTTCCTGAAGGCCTACCAGCCTCAGGATGTCCTCAGCGTCTCCACCGTGGCTCCCTGGGGACACAGGGGGCACATCCCAGGAGCCAGTTGTGTGACCACACGTCCAGGTGACCTTTGAGACCGTCTGGCTTTATTCATGTCCTGGATTCTTTCCCTCACAGGTCGTGTTCGAGTCCGACCCCAGCCGCCCGGGGGAGGCCAGCAGACGGCTGGGATATTTATGAAGGAGTTGCTGGGATCTCACCAAGGCTCCTGCCAGCCAGCAGCTCGGGTTGTGGACGTGTGTGGGGGTGAGAGGAGTCTCCCAGGGCGTGGTGCCCAGGCCGGACGGTGTTTACTTTCCTCAGAGACCCGCCCTGGCTGCACCTGCTGACTTCAGTGTAGTTTCTCCCGGATTTGGGTACATGCCAAATCTCTCAAAGACTGTCTTTTCTTTTCCCAAATTGTCAGACGTTTACAAACCAGACTTTAGCTCATCTGTGGGTCTGAAGGAGAAACAGCAGTTGCCTTTACACCGTGGAGAAGGCCGGGGGGGGGGGGGCGGGATCCCGATGACTCTTCTGGATTTCTGGAGATGGGGCTGCTCCCACACCAAGGCAGGGGAAAGGCCGTGCCAGTCAGTGGCATCTGAGGAATCTAAGGGGAGTGGATTTACTGGGGAGAACGGGAGGGATTTTTCCATCGCGCTGCCCTGCCGCTCATCCGCAGCCACGTTCCGAAGTCTCACCGCGCAGCGATCCCATTTCAGGGACCCAGGCTCTGCTTTCCGTGTCTGTCCTCACCTATAGTACTCGTGACTAACGGCGGGGTTTCCTCTTAATGCCTCCACGGGGGAGCTGGACAGTCCCTGAGGTGGACATTCCCAAGAGGCGGGTAGAGCCTTGCTCTCCACAGCTTTCTCCCGAGCAGCGCCGAGGGCGCGCACATCACCAGAGTCTGGATGTGGCCTCTGGGCCAGTCACGCAATCGCAGAGCTCTAACGTGCCCGGTCTCGAGCCACTGCCAAGAACTTGCAAAATGAAGCCAGGACCCCAGCCGGTGACGAGTTTATGGGGAACTTGGGGATAACCTGGGACTTGCCTGCTCTGACCTTCTGTTTGCCTCCTCTGCTCGCTCTCTTAGGAGTGAGGAGGCCGATGCTTATCCTCTGTGTAGGTCCAGCTGGACCCCAGAAACGTCTTCACTAAGGGCATAGCCAGGGCAGATGGAGTGCCTGGGGGATACTGCGTGATTTTACCCCCCCCCCCCCCCCCCCACGTACTATCTATATTGATTACTGGGCAGCCCCAGTCGCTCAGCGGTTTAGCGCCGCCTTCAGTCCAGGGCCTGATCCTGGAGTCCCAGGATCGAGTCCCATGTCAGACTCCCTACATGGAGCCTGCTTCTCTGTGTCTCTGCCTCTCTCTCTCTCTCTCTGTGTGTGTCTCTCATGAATAAATAAATAAATAAAAATTAAAAAAAATTGATTACTTTTATTTCAACAGTCATATTTTAGGAGAGGTCAGATCTTGCTCCTAGCTTGGGTGACATTTGCTGGCTCTGTAGGCAAAGTTCTCACCTTTGTCCTAAGGCATGAGCTCTGGTGTCACCCCTCCGCAAGGGGCCAGCACAGTCCTCCCCGGCAGGGTCCAGTCATTTTGCCAGGGACACCACTGTGGGTATAGTCTAAAGGCGGGGGTGGGGGCAGGGGGTGTCACACTGGTCAACGCTATGAGGTTTTAAAGAAAACACGTGTGCAGAAGATTAGGAACGGCCATATGTCCCAAGCTATATACGGGACTATATCATATTCTTACCAGATTTCAAAAGAGGACAAAAATATCAAATTTGTTGCTCGGGAATATGGCTGGAGAATGAGTCTCCCTTGCTATTCTAAATCCCTTCAGTTTTCCCCCAACTGGACGGAGACGAGCGAGGGTTTCCAGCGAGGCCAGGGCCCCCGCCCCTTCGCACGGGCTCCCGAGACGAGGGGCCCGCGGCCTGGGCTCGCCCCGTCCACTCGGCTGCGGTCCCCTGTGCGAGGGGCAGGGACGGAGGCGCGGGGACAGGGGCCTGCGTCGCGGGGGCCGCGCTGGGCCTGCTCCCGGGCCTCGCCTCGGTTCCTGAAGCCACTTGGCGGCTCGCAGACCACGTCTCTCCACATCTGTCACCTGCAGCCGCCGGCGGGCCGAGACGGGGAAGCTGGCGGGTCCTCGGGCCACGGGATGGGGACACTGGCGACGAAGCCACCCTCACTTTCTGTGCGACTGGCTGCCTGGAGAAGAAAAAGCCAGAGCGCGCTGCCAGCCCCGCGGCGGCGCCCGCACAGAGTCCCCTCTGTCCCACACAAGCTCTTCTTTCAATTGGCTCCTGCGAACAGAACACAGAGGACCTTCCCTCCCGGGTCCCCTGCCCCGGGTCGGGGCACGGCTCACGTGGCCGTGCTCTTTCCTCACAGGAAGCAGGCCGCTCGGCGCGGGGCCCTCCGTGAGCTTTGCTGGCAACAGCTTTGTTGTTTGTCGAGGCCACAGGACACGAGGCTGCTGCAGGCTGAGCTCTCTCCGCGCGGGCGCGGGGGGCGCGGGGGGCGCAGGGCCGCCCCCCCCCTCGGCCAGGCCTTCCCGGGGTTAGCCGGGCTTTCCTGTGGGCCCGGCTGAGGAAGCTGCTAGACCTGCGCTGCTGGGGGGACACGGGGCTGGGGCTCCGCACCCGGCAGATGGGCCCTGGAGGTGCCGGGGCCCGGGGCGCCTTCCAGCCTCGGCCCATTAGCCACATGCCAGCCCCGGGGCCTTGGCTGGCCGGAGCGCCCAGGGCTCGGGCAGGAAGCGAGGGGGCAGGAGTCGCAGAAACGCATACATCCTGGTAGGGGACGGGTTTTCTGTTGCTTGACATCCTTTTGTCCTGCTTCCCTTTATTTTTCATTTATTTATTTTTAAAGATCTTATTTTTTAAGCAATCTCTGCTCCCAACATGGGGCTCCCCCTACAGCCTTGAGATCAAGAGTCACGGGCTCTGCTGACTTTGCCAGCCAGGTGTCCCTCCCTTAGTTTTAGTTAAGGCGCCTTAGAAAGGTCCAGGCTCAGCTGGGGAGGGGAGGGGCGTGGCCAACTGGCCAAGCCTAGCAGGGGATTGAGGGAGGAAGTGGTCTTTACAGTAACCACAATGTCAGGAGGGGGGCACCTTGGGCCCACCCCAGCCTCGGTCCCTCTAGTGGCACCCCCTCTAAGGCATGTGCTTCTGCTTGATTTCCAGGCTGCCTGCGTCGCTGCCTCCCACCAGGAACCAGGGCCAGGTTTCAGGGCCCACCACACAAGTCCCACAGAAGTGGGGGGATCTTAACTCAGAGCACTGCCTGGCTAGTCTGTCTGCCAGGTTGTGCCTGAGCCTCTGAGGCCCATGGCAGTTGCACAGATAGAAAGATTAGTGAAGAACTGGTCTCTAGGGCAGAAGGGGACACCGGCCACGGCTCTGGTCCTGCAGGGAGGGGACGCGGCCTTTTCCCTATTTCCCTGCAGCCCGCTGGGCGCAGAGAGCACGATGCTCTTCCCTCTGGTCTGACTTACTCTGTGGGCCCCTCGTGGAGGACATCATGGAGCTGGGGCGGCTGGCCTGCTGGGGGCCACAGGAAGAGAGCTGAGGGGTCAGGGCTGATGCCCTGGCCTTGGGAAGGTTCAGGTCCAGGATCTCCGGGGTGCTGGGGGTCCGGGCCTTGCAGGTGAAGGCCGATGTAAATTCCCTGGAACAAGACGTGCAACCTAGGGTCACAGCTACTGCATGGTTAGGAGTCGCAGGAGGAAGGAAAGAATTTCCCTCTGAGCGCAAAGGTGCCTGGCAGGCCCTGTCCTTCCTGGGCTTGGGTGGGGCTGGGGTAGAGCCCGGTGCCTGGAGGCATGCATCCCTGCCCCCTCGGAGCTCACACTCCAGGGGAGGAGGAAGAGAATTAAAAAAGAAATAAATGCTAAGGAGGAGCTGAAGCGAAGGGAGACAGGGAGCTTGGGGGAATATTGAAGTGTTAGGATGGCCCAGGGAGGTGTGGCTGGCAGAGGAATGGTCCCCCATTCTGTCCACATCCTACTCCCTGGCACCTTTTATTTTTGTAAAAGATTTTATTTATTTATTTGAGAGAGAGTGAGTGAGCAAGAGAGAGAGAGAGAGAGAGAGCGAGCATGACTAGGTGGAGGGCAGAGGGAGAAGCAGGCTCTCCACTGAGCAGGGAGCCCGACGCGGGGATTGATCCCGGGACCCTGGGACTCCAGCCCGGTGAGAGCTGTGTGGGACTTCTAACCTACAGGACCGTAAGGTTCTAACACATCTGTCGTGTTCGGGTCACTCCATGTGTGGTAATCGGTTGCAGCAGCGAGAGGACACTAGTTTTAAGTGCAGTGGCCAGGGAAGGCCCAGAGAGTCTGGCAGGCATCACAATCCCATTTCTCAGATGTAGAAACTAAGGCCCCAAGTTTGTGAACTTTGCCACGGTCACACACATGACAAACAGGTTGTGAGGCCAAGATTTGAGCCCAGGGGAATCTTACAGCCAGACATCCTCCAGATGCCATCTGGACCACAGCCCCAGGGAGCTCACAGAGAGGTGGTGGAGGAGTCCCGGAGCCAGCACCCTCAGCTCGGGGCTGTTGGACAAGAAGTCCTGGGAGTGGGGGGCACCTGAGTGGCTCAGTTGAGTTTCTGCCTTCTGCTCAGGGCGTGATCCCGGAGTACTGGGATGGAGTCCTGCATCGGGCTCCCCGCAGGCAGCCTGCTTCTCCCTCTGCCTATGACTCTGCCTCTCTCTCCGTGTCTCTCATGAATAAATAAATAAACTCTTAAAAAAAAATCCTGGGAGGGGGCCCCTGGCTCTGTGACCTCCCAGCCACCCTGCTGGGTTTGGGGATCCCCCTGTAAACCACCCAGCCCTTTGCTGTCTGGCTATCATAGAGCTGTGTACACGTACACACCTTGCTCCTACCTTGACTTCTGGGGTCCTTGCTACCTGTGTACCCATTTTCCTGACCATAACTCTGAAGACCAGAGTCCCAGGCTGTCATCATCACTGAATGAGCTAACGTACAGATCAGCTCAGCTACCTGCCTGGCACATGCTCTGTACGTGGCAGATCTGTCTTCCCTTTCCTGAGTGGGTGTCTTAGCCTGTGGGCTTCACATGGTCGGTGCACAGCAAACACTGTGTGAGCCTGGAGAGTGAGGCTCCCCTCGATGAACAATGGGGAGAGTGTGCATGTACGTGTGCACACGGGGGTGGGAGCATAGGCAGGGAGGGGTTGGGGAGGCCAGGGGGGTATGCTCCCTGGAAGGGCCCAGACCCTCCGTCCTGCCCTGCTGCTCTTTAGCTGGTGATTGAATGTAAGCAAGTTTGCTGACAATGGAGGAACCTCAGTTTCCCCACCTGTAAAATATCTACAGGACAGCTGTGATGATTCTGCAGGGAGGCTGTGCCCTGAGGCCAACTGTGGGCCCCATAAACGGGGGTTCTGGTTCTGGGGAGTGGGACTTGGGAGGAAACTAGAATTTATTTGATTCACTTCTATATTCCCATAGGCCCCTCTTTCTTTTTCTTTCTTTTTTTACAGTGAGAATACTTTAATCTTTAGAAAAATAAAAAACACCGGAAAAATTTTCAAATTCAAATTTAGGAGAAGACTGACATAAAAACTACCCATACTTTAGGCAAGAAATCTTTGATGGATTGCTTGATTATTGTTATAGCGTTGATTATTTTTAAATTGTGGTAAAATAGATATAAAAATGACCATCTGTGATATATATATCTATATATATATGTATATATACACACACACACACAATGGAATACCACTTAGCATCAAAAAATGAAGTCTTGCCATTTGCAATGACGTGGATGGAACTAGAGGGTATTATGCTAAGTGAAATAAGTTAGAGGAAGACAATTATCATATGATTTCACTCATATGTGGAATTTATGAGACAAAACAGAGGAACCTAGGGGAAGGGAGGGAGAAGTAAAACAAGAGAAAATCAGAGATGGAGACAAACCACAAGAGACTCTTAACCATAGAAATGAACTGAGGGTCACTGGAGGGGAGGTGGGTGGGGGGATGGGATTACTGGGGGATGGACATAAAGGAGGGCACGCGATGCCATGAGCACTGGGTGTTATATAAGACTGATGAACCACTGACCTCTACCTCTGAAACTAATAATACATTGTATGTTAATTAATTGAATTTAAATTTTAAAAAGTAATTCCAAGAGAAAAAAAATTATCATCTTGACCATTTAAAATGTAGCCCTACCACATTTTAAAAAGGCACAACCAAGAGAAATTAGTGCAAACTACTCGGAGAACACTGGCAGCTCTTCCTGGGTTACCCGGGGATGTCCATCACGCGGTCGCAGGACAGGGAGGCCAGGATGGCAGGCCAGCTTTGCTGCAGGGGACCTTAAAGCCCAGGCAGCAAGATGAGGTTTCAGGGATGGGGGACCCTGAGGTGAGTTGGCGAGGAGTGAAGGGAGAAAAGGTCTGGGTCCCAGGGCCAGGAATCTGTAATCCCCCAACCCCAGTGCAACCAGAAAAGGGCCCCGTCCTTTGGGAGAGCAATTTGTTAATGGGTATGGAAACTCTTAGGTGTGCGTTCATTTTATGTATCAACTTTGCTGGATGCCTAAATATTTGGTCAAATATTATTCTGGATATTTCTGTGGTGTTTTTTTTGGATGAGATTAACACTTAAATAGGTGGATTTTGAGCAAAGTAGATTGCCCTCTATAGCCTGGGTGGGCCTCGTCCAGTCAGTTGAAGGCACAAGCAGACAAAGACTGATCTCTGAGCAGGAAGGAACTGTGCCAGCAGATGGCCTTTGGACTCCAACCGCAACTCTCCCCTGGGGCTCTGGCCTGCTGGGCTACCCTGTAGGGGTACCCTCGCCCAGCCTCTGCAATCACGTGAGCCAAATCCTTAAAATAACCCCTCCTGCCCATCCCCACCTCCCCTCCCGTTGGTTCTCTTTCTCTGGAGAACCCTAACAGGCCTTACACTAGCCTCCTCTTTGCCCCAGGGCACGAGGGCAAAGGGCACTTATTTGCCCCCAGTAGTATGGTTGCTGGTGAGAAGAGCATCCTCAGACAAGGGGGCCCCTCCGGCCCCTCCTCCAGCACTGGAGAAGGCCGCCCTTGGCAGGGCACCAAAGAGCCATCGCTTGGCTTGGCCGGGCCCCAACCACACTGGGCGCTGCTGCGGGAGGTGGTGGTGTTGACTGAGGATGCTGGCCGCTGTCACTGACCTCTGCGGGGGGGATGGCTTCAAGGCCCTGTGGGGGAGGGACACCGTGGGAGGCAGAGGTGGAGGCTCAGCACGGCCTCCGGGACCCTCGAGTGGGGAGCCCAGCAGTCTGAGCAGCGGGGAGCCGGGGCCAAGAAATGGTGATGAGGCCAGATTAGGGCAGGGCAGGAGAAGCGCGTGGGCAGGAGAGTCAGGACGCAGCGACCTGTGACTGCGGGAGCGTAAACCGCCACGGGCAGCGTGGTGCCGAGCCCTGGGCAAACTTCACTCTACGCGGAGAGTGGGGGGTGGCCCGCGAGATGGACAATTATCCATTCCCGGGGCCTGCCCACGGAGGTGATCCGGGCTCATCAATGGGAGCATTGTGCGGGAGGGAAGAGCCAGCAAAGGCTCCTGGCGATATTTAATCTTTGCTCGCGTCTGGAATGCTGCTGAGTCGTAATCTCACAGCGGCGCCTTCCCGGGGCGGAGGACCCCGTGTCGCTGTGGGCATGAAGGTCCGATCCCCCTCAGCGGTCTCCGCTCCTCAGGGCCCGCCACGGGCTCTCGGGCACCGCCACGGAGGTTGCACCTGCGCCCTAACAGCGCAGAGGGGGCGAGGCGTGGGGTGACCACACACGGGACGCAAGCAAATGCACAGATTGTCAACCGTGCACGCGAGTGTGTGTGTGTGTGTGCGTGTGCTCGTGCGCACAGGGACACGCAGGGCTCCTGGCCTCATTCCCCTGACGTCCTTGTTCTTAGTGTCTAGTTACTTTGAGCTGGAGGCACCTATGTGTCATCAGGCGCTGCCACGTGTCCCTTGGGGACAGATGTGAGGGGGATAAAGCGCCCGTGGAGACGGATGTAAACGCTCTCTCTTCTTCACTTTCTAAAAGCCATGAGACTTGCCAAAGAGTCATACCCTGTCTGCGGCGGGACAGGCGCTGCGACACTGCTTCCGATCTGATCTGGCCTGGGCCCGGCGGGTGTGCGCAGGGGCAAGGCGCTGACCCCAGGAGCCCACTCCCCGGGGTCCTTGGCCCGGGGGGCACCGTCCAGCAGATGCGCCGGCGGGTTAACGGTGTGCTCCCCCCGCCCCCCCACTCCCGCTCCCAAAGCCAAGGACTCTAAGGAGCAGAGAGAAAAGAGAACAGGAACACTTGGGGGTGCGGGGGGGACTTCGGGGTCTGAAGCTTTTTCTCGTGGCTTCCGGGGAGGCAGCTGCACGGCCAGGCGGCGGCTGGAAGCGGGTGCAGCTGCGCTGGGGCCTCGCTATCTTTGAGGCACCTCCTAGCTGGGGTCAAGCGATGAGAGTATCGCTGGGTCTACCGTTTCCCCAGACCCGCCGCTCCAGAGCCTTCCATGGGAAGCCGGCAGTCAGGCGGCGCCCACCCGGCAGTCTTCTGGGGCAGGGGGCTGTCCTCTAGGGACGGAGACAGAGGGAGAGGGAGAGAGAGGAGCTGGGGCGAGCCGAGGGACGAATGTTCCCCAGGCCTGAGTCATCGCGGAGCCGCTGTCTCTCCCCTTCTCCCGGCTCATCCACCAGCGACTTCGAGAGCCTGCGCGGGGCCAGGGAGGGACACGGACACCGCCGGCCGAGCCGCTGGCCCTGGTCCCTCAGGACAGTGGGAGCCGGGCCCAGACCCAGGGACCCCGGTGCTCTGCGCCCCCATGCAACGGGCCCTTGGGGTCGGGGGCGGGGGAAGGGGTGCTTGGCTGAGACGTGAAGCGCAGCCCGGGGGCAGGGGGACAGTGTCACTGGCAGCGGTCACACAGCCAGTGGGGGAGCCAAGAGCCGGGGGGGAGGGGGGGAACCAACTGTCTACTTCTCCCTCTTTTCTTCCTCCTCTTCCTCAAACAGAACCCCCCCCAGCCCTCGCCCCTGCTTCTCCCAGACTTAAGAGATGAATGCACATGACTGACATTAAGGCGACAGTCCCCTGAACTTAACCCCAAGGGGGCATTTGTGCCCTACAGGAGCTTGGGGGGGAGTCCCTGGCTCGCCCCACTTGGCGTAACCGGGGGGATGTTCCTAAGGAGAGCCAGTGGGGTCCCCTGCCTACTATGAACACACTTATCCTGGGGAGAGATGATTGTTCCTGGTGGCAAGCCTCAGAAATGAATTCTGCCTTCCCGGGAAGGAAGAAGGAACGGTCCCAGCCCTGGAGGGCCGGTGTGGCCTGGCTGAGACGTGCGCTGTGCCTGGGCCCGGCCCGGGGAGCAGCACCCCAGGATCCCAGGGCCCAGCCCTCTCATGTCGTGTCCCTGCTTCAGGAGGGTCCCGAGAGCGGGTGATCCCCTGGCCCCTGGACCAGCTTGTGGGCCTCGGGCACTTCTGACCCGGGCCACACCTTCAGCCAGGAGGGGGAGGTGGGTCCCTGGGTCCCCAGCGGGCCAGGGGCTCAGCCGGAGGAGACCAGAAGCTCGGCCTCCCCACCCCAGTCCAGCCCCAAGTCCTCGGCTCGACCCCACACAGTGCCGCTGCCCCTGGGAGCCCCAACTGTCTTTTTACCCCGTGCCTGCCACAATCTCTGCCTAGTGGTGCAGGTGAGGAAGGTGGCGGGGTGCTGCCCAGTGGGGGTGGGGGGGCTGCAGCACCCTCTCAGCCTTGCTGCTCGCGCTGTGGGAGCCGGCTCTGCTAGGCCTTCGGCCCATGGGGCTCAGCAGGAACTCCCGTTTCTGTGGCTTCCACCTGTGGGAGGGCAGCCCGGCCTGGCCAGGGGAGGGGGGGCCATGGGCTGGATCCTCTGCTCCCTCTGCACCATGAGGGGTAACGTCTGTAGGGAGGCAGAGGCTTCAGGTCTCAGGGGTCTGAATGTAGCCCCCCTCCCGCCCCAGCTCTGCAAGACCCTGTTGCTCAAAGAGCTCCTGAGGGGGCCAAGGTCAGCCATCCCCACGGCTGGGGTTCCGGCCTGCTCACCGCAGACACGTTGGTGGCAATACTTCCCAAGTCTATAGAAAATTCTATATACAGGTGGAGACACAGGGGGCCTGAGCAGTCACCATAGCAAAATCCCTCCAGTTCAGCGACTCCAAGGGTGTGGTCACGTTAAACACGGCTCTAGGCCAGTGTGGGAGCCCAGGAGGCTGGCTTCTCCGTCTTGAAGTGACTCAGGCTGCAGGGCCCTGTGTGGCCAGGAGGAGCGGCGGCAGTGGCAGCCAGGGTGCCCCGCCATCGGGTCGGGGCTGAGACCAGGGCTAGGCTCCTCTCCCGGAGCAGACTTCCTGGGATCTGAAAGAAGGGGCCTAGACACCCAGAGTTTCTAAAGGACCCCGAGTGACCTATGGGAGGCCCGTCTGTATGCATTTGGTGCAGAGGAAGAGAAAGGACCTTTCTTTCTGTGCAGGATCCAGTTTCTATTTCAGGAAGGTGACATCTGAGCCAAGCCGTTCCACTCATCTCATTCTCCATCCTTCTGCCCTCCATCCCACCTTGTCCAAAAGCAAACAGCTAAGACAGGAGACAGGAGCAGCTAAGACTGCTCACAGGTCACTCCAAACCACCCAGGCTCACAAACGTGCTCAACTCGCAGTTCTCGAAATGAGTCCCCTGGATACGTTTAGAAGTTTCTTCTCCTTCCGGTCTGACAACTGAGGGTTCCCAGGTGGCAGGTCCCTCCCCTTGGGCTCTGAGGTTAACAAGTGCCATGGCCACATTCCCCCGGGGATCTCGTGGGCTGCTTCAGGCCCAGGTGACACGCTCCTCTGCTATCACAGTCAGAGGCTGGACCGAGAGGGGCCCTCCCAGGACACCTCCCCATCCCTACCTGCCGGGCTCTCCACTGCCTGGGGCCTGGCTGGGGACCCCCGCAGAGAGCAGGCGAGCTTCTCCCTGATGTCCTGCTGGCCACCATTCTCCTGGCTTGATGTCCGCGGTGGCTGGGGAGGAGAGACAGTTCAGTCACCTCTGGCTCCGGAACCTCTCTGAGGATGCTCCTTACTGAGCTGGGCCAGAAAGCCAAGGAGAGCACAAGCCCAGGGTCACCCCCAACAGCCCCCTGGAGCCTTTGGATGAGGACCTGTTTACGTGAGCAGCCCGAGAACGTTCCAGGTGGCTGCTTGGTGTACTTAGAACCCGCGGCCGCAGCGTGAGCACTCTGGCCAGAACACACGCAGCACAGAGAAGCACAGACCTTCAGTCCTGTTGCTTCTGGCCTCCCCCTGCCTCTCAAGGAAAAGCCAGCAAATGTGGAATTGTCTCCCTGGGCCACTGCCTGGCACCACTGATCAGGAGCACGAGGCATACTGAAACTACTAGTTGTTCATCTGAAATTCAAATTCAGTTGGGTGTCCTGTATTTTTTAAAGAAAAAAAATTTTAAAGTTCTATTTATTTAAGTCATTTCTATGTCCAACGTGGGGCTCGAACTCACAACCCTGAGATCAAGACCTGAGCTGAGATCAAGAGTTGGATGCTTAACCGACTGAGCCACCCAGGTGCCCCTGAGTGTCCTGTATTTTTACTTGTCAAATCCAGCAACCCCAGAGGTGGGGCTCTCTCCCCACTGAGCTGCCCCAGACCCTTCAGACCTGAATCTGTCAATCCACCCACGGGGGTAGCGCTGCCCTAGCTCCCAACCAGCAGTACTTGTGCGGACATCGTGGTCAAGGCCCAGGACACCTGCGTCATCCCGAGGACCTTCAAAGAGAAGTGACAGTTCCAATGACACTGCCAGCGAGCTCTCCTGACAGCCTATTCTGTGCTTCAAATGACATGACCCCCTCCTTCTCTGACCCCACTTCTCTTCCTGTTCTACAGCCAAGAGGTCCATGCCACCGTCAAAGCAATCCTGTGACAGAGTCAGGATCTGCTGCTTTATTAAGCCAAGCTCCTTCCAGCTCTTTTTTTCTTTAAGATTTTATTTATTTATTCCTGAGAGACACAGAGAGAGAGGCAGAGACACAGGCAGAGGGAGAAACAGGCTCCATGCAGGGAGCCCAACATGGGACTTGATCCCAGGACCCCAGGATCACACCCTGGGTCAAAGGCAGACGCCCAATCACCCAGCCACCCAGGCGCCCCTCCTTCCAGCAACATTTAAAAACCTCCCTGGTGCCTTTGCAACGTGCCCTCTGCTTTATCTTAAATATAAACGTTCTTCTTTGCCCGTGTCTTCAAACCCACAGCGAGGGCTGCAGCTTTGACTTCCTCTGACTTCTTTTGACCCAAACAGGGAATCTGTTTCTGGCATGGAACCCAACGGACGCCTTTATTTATGGTCCACACCAGATGGTCTCCATGTGGTGCTGGGACTAGACCTGAAAATTCAGTCTCCTCTGACCCGTTCTCCGGTGGACGACTGGCCTACTTGTCTGTGCTCTCTGCTCAACAGGCTTCTCGTAAGGCCCAGGAGATAGAATGTAGGTGCATGATGCAAATAACAGTTGTGTGCTGGGCTACACACAGAGAAAGCCCCATTCCAGTGAATGGTGCCCAGGGGAAGGCAATCCTTCCAGATCAGGAGCTTCCTCGGGGGTGGGAGGTGGGGGGGGTGGAGGGACAGGTCGGGGGTGGTGGGAAAGCCCCCTGGCCGGAGGGGAGGAACTCTGCTGTGCTCTCCTGAGACCCTTTGAGGCTTTCTGGTCCTGTCACCAAGTAGCAGCCCCCTCCCCATGCCCCTTCCCACTTCCTCCGCTGAACGTCACAGTGCAGGTTTTCTGAGCTCCCACCACAGAAAGACAGGCCCACTGAAAGCTGAGAACAGTGCACACTCCAGGTGCTCCCTGAGCCCAAGGACTATTTCCTTGCTTGTGGATCCGTTTCTTTTTTTAAAAAAATTTTATTTATTTACTCAAGAGACACGGAGAGAGAGGCAGAGACACAGGCAGAGGGAGAAGCAGGCTCCATGCAGGGAGCCCGATGCGGGATTTGATCCCGGGACCCCAGGATCATGACCTGAGTCGAAAGCAGACGCCTAACCTCTGAGCCACCCAGGTGCCCCTGTGGATCCATTTCTGACAGGACCAGGCATTTGCACTCCAGGCCACTGACAAAGTACATGACTTTGACGTCCGAGATAGCCCTGGTTTGATGGGGGAATGGGAATAACTTTCCTTAGGCCCGTGTCTTACAAAATTCTAAGGCACATTCTTGGCTTTTTCCTTTGGGAACTATTTCCTTTTGGCTCTGTGGGGCCCAGGCCCTCTGCTTAAGAAGAATGTACCATCTGGGCCTGCGGTCAACTGATCAAGCAGTTGGAGGATCCCAGCTTCCTCACCACAAGATTTCACCTTTGCTCTTGACCGAATGCGGAGGTGTGAAGAGCTTTCTGAGCAAAGACGCTGGGGCTGCAGTGGTGGGTTCCCACTGGGTCTGTAGTGGGCATGAGTTCCTGGCATGAGTGAGGCCAGGAGGCCAGACTCAGCCGAAAATCACACATGAGGGGCCTCAGAGAAGTAGCTTTGTGAGGCCGGCCTGGGATGGGGGCCAGGTGGGCAGGAGCACAGAGGCAGGAGAGGGGGCTGCAGAAGCAGGACTGTACGGACAGAGGGGTCCAGAGGAAGTAAGGTCAGGCTTCTGGAAGGGAAGGAATAACACAGAAGACCATGAGGCCAGGTGCCTGGGTGGCTCAGTTGGTTAAGTATCTGCCTTCGACTCAGGTCAGGATCCCAGGAGCCCCACATTGGGCTCCCTGCTCAGCAGGGAGCTTGCTTCTCCCTCTTCCTCTGCTGCTCCCCCCTTCTTGTATGTGCTCTCTGTCAAGTAAATAAATAAAATCTTTAAAAAAAAAAAAAAAGACAAGGAGACTGACTACCTGGCCCACCACTGTCCTCTTCCTCTCGGGCCCTCTTATACCTGCCAAGCCCAGATGCAGCCTCAGAACTAGCCTCAACACTGGTTATGTGCATTCTGAGCACATAAGCCCAAGCCTACTTGCTATCCATCCTCACGCAGGGGCTGGGTCAGAAGAGGGATTGATGGTGGCGATGAGACCAGCTGGGGGAGCTGACACTGGTCTAGGGACATGGGTCCTGGGGTGGCTGCAGCTGGGCAAGCCTAAAAGAGGGTAGAAGGAAGAACAGAATCTTTACCAGGAATGTTCCCTACTGTCTCCCTGAGTGATGAGGGGGAGCCACTAACCCAGAGGGTTGGCTTCTCCAATAGGAGGCCCTTAGTCAAGGATTACAAGGGAGAAGTAGGAGTGCTGCCCTGAGGCTGAGAGCAGGCTGGGCAGGGCAGGGCAGGGGAGAGTCGTTCCTATGGCTGGTTTCTGGCCTGTGGAGTGAGAGCAGTTAGTTCTGGAGCCCAATGAGGCAGATGGGGAGTTGATGGGTGAGGTGGGGGTCCTGGGCTCCAGGCAGGCCTAAGCTGAGAGGGCAGGTCAGAGGAGGGGACATGTGGAACATGGTCTCAGTGTTGAGGGCTAAGGGGGTACACCTGGCAGTATGGCCCAGGCCAAGCAGCTGCCCTGGCTCCAGGGACTGCATTTAGGGACTCCTACTGCTCACCCACCCTGGGTCCCCTGGTGGCTGCCCGCTGTTGTCATGCGAGGAGCCAGGATTTGCCAGGGCCTTGACTTTGTTCTCAAAAATCACAGGGACATCAACATCTCTAGGAATATCAGCTGCATGCAGCTACTCCATCAATAGCAACCTCAAATGCCTCCATCCTAGAGGTGACACATGCTAAATCTTTCCAAACTAGAGGAGGACCGTACTGATAACCAGCACAAGACAGAGGGCCACCCTGGTGGGCACTTTGGCCAAGCAAGGTTGTTCCTGATAAATAAATTACCCTACATGCCACGTTTTGGAAGTCCAGGCCTCTAGAGCTTGAAATAATTTTTAACTCTATGGCATTAGGTCAAATTGGCAAAACTGGTCAGACCACCTACAACCTCCACCCTGGCAGCAAAATATCTCTGGACAAATGCTGGTGCTAATCACCGTTTAGTGAAGGCATATTCATGTTTACAGCTCCAATAACACATGTAAAATAACACACGATCCCAGCTGGCAGGACCCCTAAAGCTGTGCATCACCAGGAGACCCTCCCCCAGACTCTCAAACAACCTGGCTTTCCTCTGGCTCCGTGACCAGCCTACTGCTTTGAAACCGGGGCTTGGAAACATTGGCATCCAATTGTGAACAGATTATAAAAGTTCTCAGATGTTTCTCATACTGGAATCTGACCTGCTCCTCTGTTGTTTTTCTTCTCTGAATGGATATTACAGTCTTATCTGGCTTGCTCATATCCTTTTAATTTCCTCTTGCAAATTAAAAAAAAGAAAACAACTTTGGACATTTCTGATTCAAAGCATATATTTTTTTTTTCTGGCATCTAAAAAATCCTTTTCTCCCTCGTCCGTCTCCAGTGAACCCGACTAGATGTTTCCGAATGCCTTGGCTCTGGTGGCCCTTTCTGCTTCTATCGGCACATTTCTGGCTCAGACCAGCCTTCGAACAGGTGGTCGACTGCCTCGGCACCAGAATTTGGGGCGCCAAAGTCTTGGTCACAAATTTACATCCTTCTGAGACGACTACTTTGAAATTGCCCAATAAACGCAGATTTCTGCCAGGAGAAATCTTGCCCGACTGGCTTGTGGACGTGAGTGGTGCACGCAGTGCTCCGGGAGGAGCCTTAGAGGAGAAGCCTGTGCTCAGGTGCGGCCCTGTGGCTGCAGGCCTGTGCGCCTCTGTGACGCAGGGCCGTGGTGGGGCTCAGGGGTGAGGCCGAGGCCTTTCTGGGGCTCTCATGCTGCGGCTTCCTTAGATTCTAGGCATCACCAGCCCCAGGGCCTCTGGCCCCCGTGAGGCCAGCCTTCTTACCTGAACAGGAGGCGCAAGGCTCTGAGGTGCTGGGCTCCCCGCCCTTGTACCCGGGAGGGTGGGTGCTCGTCAGCGACGGGACGCTGCCCTTCCTGGCATGTTGGGCCATCTGGGGAGAGATGGGGTGGTCTTCCAGGCTGGAGGAAAAAACCCAAAACAGCAATAAATGCAGATGGCCAGGAGGTATTTGCTGACAACCACGTAGCATCACAAATACGGGAAGTGGAAGTACCTGAAATTCTTTTGTTAAGCTGGTATTTGCAGATATTAAACCTTTTTAAGGGTGTTGGCAGAAACTAGAACGTACTCTGTTAGCTGCTACAGATTCACAGTGATGCATGGCTTCGCAGCCTTCTAACACACGGTGATGTCTTCTGGGCCTCGGGGGACAGGGAGGCATGACATTTCAACCAAACATTAAATTTAAGGGACCCATCTCCTGGCCTTCCCCTCAGAGGGTGAAGCAGATTAACGGAGGGGTGAATGCAGTCGTGCCATCAGGGCGGTGGCAAGAGCCGGGCGGGTGCGGGCCGAGGAGGGGCTGGTGGGCCCCAATGGCCCAGCAGACTCGCACTGGGCACCCCAAGGTGTCAGAGCCCCGGGCAGGCGCCGGACACAGGGGCTCCGGGCAGCAAGGCACCGGGAGGAGGCCGGATGGAGGCGGTTCAGGCCGGACGACAGGCCCCGAGGAAGGGTCTCCAGGCGGCCCGGCAACACAGCACTTGCTTCCCTTCGCCAAGGAGACCCGCCGCCTGCCCAGCAAGGGCTTGGTGGGACACGCCACGCGAGGATGTGGCGCTCGCGGGGGCCTGTGAGATGGCTGTTCTTGAGGGTCGGGCCCAGGGGCAAAGACAGAGACACTGAGCCTCCCTGAAGGGCCGGGAAGGCTGTGTGTGTGTGTGTGGGGGGGGGGGCATCCGGCTAGTCCTGAACCCTGAACTAGGCCTGCCTGGGCCAAAGAGGGAGAGTTTTCCAACAGAGGTAACAGCAAGGCAGATGGAGAGGCAAAGGGGAAAAAAAAGGTATATACTTATGCTGCATGCATCACAGAAAGATTTAAGGCGTCACAAAAATTGTGGACTGGAAGGGAAGGGGACAGGGTGTCCAGGGGAGCTTCGAGACTTGAGGTGGTGGTGGGGGGCGGTCCACTGAGAAGGACCTTGTCAGCCAGGGTTTGATTAGATTTGACCCCTAAGGGAAATAGCTGCAGAAATGACATTCCGTGAGGATGTGCTAGAAACATCCTTCTAGGGTGGTGGAAGGTGGACTGTGGCAGGGGGACCGTGGGGAGAAGAGATGGCTTGGGGGGCAGAGGGCAGGCCCGGGGTGGGGAGAGCAGAGGGAGGAGGGGGCTCGGCCACGAGGTGGGATTCTGGCTCTGGCCTTGGGGGGTGTCAATGCCACTTCCCGAGGCCGGGGGCTCGGGAGACACTGGTGCTCACCTAGGAAGCGCTGACACGGGGTGCTGCGGGGAGCCCCTCATGCTTGGGGCTGAGATTTGGGTGTCTGCAGTGTGTAGGGAAGCCCGAGGACATGCAGGATGGGGGGGGACAAGAGATGGGGGCATTTGAGAAGGAAGAGGGGCGTGTTGGGGACCAAGCCCACATGGCAGCAGGACGTGGGGGCGGGGTGACCAGGAGGGTGGTTAGCAGGGGCAACTGCAAGACGCTGAGGATGCTCTAGGGTTGGAAACTGCGAGGTCATGGGTGACCCAAAGTCATGGCTGGACCATGGGGGCCGCGGAGGATGGGGCCGGGGCCGGGCAGCTGGGGAGACGGCCTGGGGATCTGGGGGCCTGTCAGGAGGCCGGGGAAAGGAGAGCAGTGGAGTCGGGGTGGGTGGTGGTGGCAAAGGTGGAGCACGACAGGGTAAAGGGGTGTTAAATGATGGTGCCAAGTGCGGCCAGTGAGTGCAGGGGAGGGATCCGGAAGCAACAGAGGGGTGAGGCTGGGAGGGATGCGGAGGAAACAGGCCGAGGGAGGGCTGGGGTGACAGAGGGCACAACCCAGAGTTGTGCAGGGTGACTGTCATTTTATTTTCAACCTTTCTTTTCTTGATTAAAAAAAACCAGTGTTTATCATGAAAAAGTAGGAAAATACAGACTATAAAGAATGTCCTGCCCTCCCAATGCCTAGATACGACGACCATCATTAACATCTGATATCTTTTTACTTTTGAAAAATGCAAATATATACTTTAAAAAATAAACTTGGGGGCAGCCCAGGTGGCTTAGCGGTTTAGCATCTGCCTTCAGCCCAGGGTGTGATCCCGGGGTCCCAGGATCGAGTCCCATGTCGGGCTCCCTCTATGGAGCCTGCTTCTCCCTCTGCCTGTGTCTCTGCCTCTCTCTCTCTCTCTCTCTGAGATTTATTCATCTCTCATGAATAAATAAATAAAATCTTTAAAAAATAAATAAATAAACTTGGGATCACTGTGAGTGGCCAGCAGGCTAGATCTATCCTGTTTTATAATTTGCCTTTTCACTTAATATATAGAGGCTCTCCCCTAGTCTTATATATATTCTAAAACATCACTTTCAGTTCTGTTTTGTGTGAATGTATAATTATGTCAACAGTCTCCTACTTTGGGCATTTAGATTCTTTCTTTTTTTAAATGAATAACTTTTTCTTTATTTTTTGAGAGAGGGGCAGAGGGAGAGAGAGAGAGAAAGAGAATGTAAAGCAGACTCCTTGCTAAGTGCAGAGCCTGACACAGGGCTCGATCTCACGACCCTGAGATCATGACCTACACTGAAATCAAGAGTAAGATGCTTAACCAACTGAGTCACCCAGGTGCCCCAATTTAGATTATTTCTAATGAATACTGCAATAAATACCCTTGTACATGTATCTGTGAATATCTGATTACTTCTCAGCATATAACCCCAGAAATGTGATTACTGACTCCAGGAGTACTGGTACCTCGAATGCGTGCAGTGCATATTGTCAGTGTCTCCAAGATCACCGGGATTCTTGATTTGCACTCCTGGTGACGCTAGGTTATCAGCGCCAGTTGGCTTCATGGTGTCACAGAAACTTTTTAAAGAAGCTAAATAAAGATCCTGAAAGTTACCTTTCTGCCAACCGTGGGGAGCATGCTGCATCCACCACAGTCCATTGACCACAGTCCATCAATCATTTCTCTCCCCCACAAGGCGGCTGGGGACAGGAATCACATCTCATTTATTCTGGTTTCCCTGGCAATTAGCACACCATCTGGCACCCAGGAGTGATATGTTTGTAGAATTGGCCCAGAGGAGGCAGTTGGTGATGAGCAATTGTTTCACCAGTGTGGGACGGTCCATAGTCAGGACAGTGAAATCCTCTCACTCCTTGCAGGGGCTGGTCCCACGAGTCAGGGGACTGTCACCATGCTCCCCAGGCATGGAAAGATGTCCTCTTCTTCCTCTCCACAAGGTAGAACACCTGACCCCAGAATTAACGGAGTCAAGTGGTTAGATCTTATATTTATTAGATTCCCTTTATCCAGGGCAGCCCGGGTGGCTCAGCGGTTTAGCACCGTCTTTGGCCCAGGATGTAATCCTGGAGACCCAGGATCGAGTCCCACGTCGGGCTCCCTGCAGGGAGCCTGCTTCTCTGCTTCTCTCTGTATCTCTCATGAGTAAATAAATAAATCTTAAAAAAATATATAATTAAAAAAAGATTCCTTTTATTATTTATAACTAAATATCCTTATGCCATTGTTGCCTCTCTGGGTTTCAATAACTTTAAAAGATAATCTTGTTTTTTAAAACATTTTATTTATTTATTTATTAGAGAGAGAGAGAGAGAGAAGCAGGCCCCCTGCTGAGCAGGGAGCCTGATGCAGGACTCCATCCCAGGACCCCTAGATCATGAGCTGAGCCAGAAGCAGACGCTCAACCGACTAAGCCACCCAGGTGCCCCTAAAAAGACGTATTTATAAACTAGAATTACTAGTAGTTAACACTTGGCTATATTCTAGATCAAACAAGTAAACACAAAACCTGATATAAATGACATTTTGGGGGCAATTATGGGAATACTGATATACTTTATAATATTACGTGAATGTTAACTTTCTGAGGTGTGATAATGTGGTTAAGTACAGGATGTTCTTACGCAGGGGATACCTGTTGCAAGCCTGCAACCTTCTTTCAAACAGTCCAACAAAACAAAGTACATGTGTGTAAATCATATATTATGCACATAGAAGGAGACCGAGAGAGGAGGCAACGGTGGCAAAATGTTAATAGCTGGAAGCTAAGTTAAAAATACTGGTAGTGAGGGGCATCTGTGTGGTCCAGTGGTTGGCGTCTGTCTTTGGCTCTGGTAGTGATCCTGGGATCCTAGGATTGAGTCCGGCATCAGGCTCCCCGCAGGGAACCTGCTTCTCCCTCTGCCTATGTCTTGTGTCTTTCACAAACAAATAAATAAATAAAATCTTTACAAAAAAATACCAGTAGTGAGTTTAAGCAATAAATACTTATTGGTGGGACGTCTGGGTGGCTCAGCCATTGAGCATCTGCCTTTGGCTCAGGGCATGATCCCAGAGTTCTGGGATCAAGTCTCACACTGGGCTCCCTGCATGGAGCCTGCTTCTTCCTCTGCCTGTGTCTCTGCCTCTCTCTGTGTCTCTCATGAAAAAATAAATAAAATCTTTTTAAAAATGCGTATTGGTAATTTAAATTAAGAACCTTGAAATATGAAGCACGTGGTATCTCATTTTGAAATAAAATCTAAGAGAACACCAATCCGTGGTGTGGACCTGGAAATCCTCATAGGTCAAGTCCCACATGGGCAAGAGCACTTGGCAGGATCTGGGTGCCAAGTGCTGGCTCAGCATCACCAACAGCCACACATGGAGCAACGCGAGGGCAGGCGTTTCCGTGTTTGGTTTATGGCTGTATCCCAGGCACCTGGTTATTCATTACAAATTGCTATAGAGTAAAACTGGAAACAAGCAAACTGCTCAGCTATGTGGGTTAACTAAATAAAATACGTCCCGCTCATTTCAAGTATTTTATGGCCAATATTTGTTGAATGAATAAACATAGGTTTTTCTCCTGCTTTCTATAAACCTCTGGCTCGTACCTGTTTCTCTCTGCAATTTTCTCTTGACAGCTGGGCTGCCTGGCCTGGGGCCCCTGAGAGCCCACAGGAGTATAGGCCGCCAGCCCCCCAGGTCGATCAGAGGTTCTGGGTAACCACACTAAAGTTTTGTTCCTGTAAGTGGGGTAGGAGCAAGGCTATGAAGAAAGCTAGGCTGCTAAACATGCACAGACTTGCTTTTAAAAGTAAGTTGATTTGGTGCCTTGACCTGTGACCCCCCCACTCCAACATAAGTCCTGGTGCAATGGTGGGGGGGGGGGGCACAGAACAAAAGCAACCAGAGTCCTGTCTGAGTGGGCCCAACTGCTCCTTCTGGTCCTTTCCTTTGAAATTACATTGGCCAATAGTTGGCTTCTCCTGGGCGAAGGCTGGAAATGCCTAGAGATCCTGAAGGCCAACCACTTCTTTTTTTTGGAAGAAGAAAGCCAGGGTGAAGAAGACAACTTCTTTCCCGGCAAAAAAATCCCCAAGAGATAAACAATGAAGAGGTAAATGCTTTCCAGTGTGAATGTTTTATTTTGAGTTTTTAAATACACGCATCTTACACTGCAGTTAAAACAAAGCTTAAGCATAGATATCCCCGCCTCCGTTAGCCCGGACTTACACTGTGGTCCTGTGGCCGCCGGGGGTGACAGGCCGGCGCAGGGGCTCGTGGGCACTCTGCTGCACACCGACCAGGCCCTTCCGCCTCGTCTTCCCCGTGTTCGTCATAATCTGGTGGAAAGAAAGAGGAGAAAGGGCTGGAGACACTGTGTACTTGTGAGCTGATCTAGAAGTAGAAGTTCCTGCGTGTAATAAATTAATCTGTCATAATCAAAGGCTTTGCAAATAAATGAGTAAGGATCATGACACAGATTATTCACATAAACAGAAATTGGGGGAAAATTTCCCGTGGGCTTGCATATTATACCATTTGACAGTATAAAGTAAAAAAATAAATCAGACTATGGAAAAGAGAAGAAAACAGTTGAATACAGTAATAATCACATCTCTGGGAAGACTGAGTTTTGAAAGTGAGAAGGAAAAAAAATTAGCAGATTTGGTTTCATAAAAAAGTAACATTTCCACTTATGTATTAGAGATAAACCCAAACTACAGGTAAACAACAAGCTAGGAAGAAATATTTGCACCTATTTAACAGATGAAATGTTGAGGTTTTCATTAGATAAGCAGCTCTTACAAATCAAAAAGTAAAACAGTAGATTGTGTTGAGCAAAGAAGTCAAATAGCTAAGTCATAAACAGAAAAGATCACCAGTTAATAAATGATGAAAACTTTACAAGTTACAATAACTTTACAAGTTATTGGAAACTACAACTTCACAAAACAGGTATCATCTTTCAACTATTACATGACCATTAAAGCAATGATCCACCCACTGCCAGCAGGAGTCAAAAATGTTAGTGCCACAGGAAGCCAAGTCATTTCTAATTACTCTGGGAAGTAATCTGGTGTTTTATATCAGGAGTCATAAAAATGTTCACATCCTTGGGTGTAAATCCTAGTGAAAGTACTCCAAATATGGAAAATATTAAATAAACAAAGTTGTTTGTTACAAAATTGTTATACAGTAAAACTGGAATAATCTGAGTGTCTGGTAATAGAGGAATAATTAAGTGAGATATGGCATGTTCATTTGAAATATTAACTGGTCATTTACAATGATAAAGACTTGGGTTATGAAGAAAAATGTTTCTTTAAAACATTTAATAAAAGGTTATAATACTACATATAAATGATGCTTTCCATTATGCTAAAAGTACACAAAAGACCAGAAGGAAATGAACACTACAATGCATACAGTGGTAAGCAGTATAGTAGAACCAAGGGGGATTTTTTTCTCCCCTTTATTTTCCAAGTGTTCTGTAATATGGTTAGATTATGTTAACAGTTAAGAAAAACAGTTTAAAAAATAAATTACTGTAAAACTGGTGCAATCTGAATGGAGTTTGGATTGTGTCAGGACGGACTGCCCATATGACAGGGCACTGCAATCATTTGAAACAGGGCTATTATGGAGACTGGGGGAAGGGTGCACAGGACCTCTCTAGGCTACTCTTCCAAATTCCCACGAATCTAGAGTTATTTGGAAATAAAAATAAAAAAAAATTGGCATGTACAGCAGCAAAAACAAACTAGAAATTTTTTAAAAATTGGAATTACATCTTTGATTTCTTGATTTTTGCTGAGAGGTTATTTGGGTTTATCTAGCGTTTGAGGTAGAGAAAAGAAAAAAGGGGCCCCATTGTGTTGTGGGGACAGCTGCCAGCTGGGTGAGTGGACAGGGTGGGCCCAAACCCAGGCTGGTAAAGGTGGGGGTGGAGGGGAGGCAGTGTGAAGGGGAGCGGGGTGGGAGGAGAAAGAAGGTGTGAGGCCTTCAGCATGGGGAGGAAATGGCACAAACTTCTAGGTAAGAACTAAAATGCAGTTCTAACTCCCTTTATATCTCTTGTGTGATGTGCAAAAAAGGGCTGTTTTAACTGCAGTCAATTCTCACACCTGCTGCTTTTACTAGGACTCCCCTGTGGTCACGTTGCCCCGTCCAGTCCAGTATTGAGACTCAAATTTATTGGCTGTGCTACTCATCAGGGGAGCAGGCCCCTTTTGCCCACCCCAGGAACACCCATGCTGCTCTTTCTGCCTCCATTATTCCAGTCAGAACACCTGAGTCTTGCCAAAAAAGGCCTAGAAGGTGGGGTCTTAAGGTACTAGAAAAGGAGAGAAGGTGAATATATGGCTTCTTGCCTCCTCCTCCTCCACTCACCCTCCCAACTCCTTCCTAGAAGACAGAGAACACTTCACTTACGTGTGAGAGTGTTTCAGATTTTGGAAAACCCTGTCAACCATACCATTTCCCTTTTATCCCCCCAAAAAGATTTTAAGTAATCTCTACAACCAACATGGGGCTCGACCCTGGATTAAGAGTTGCACATTCTACCAACTGAGCCAGCCAGGCGCCCCTGCCGTACCATCTTCTTAACACCTTATAGACTTAAGAAATAACTTAAGGTGGGTGGTATTCATCCTCTCCAGTGGATGAAGAAACGGAGTCTGGCCTGCGGGCTGGAAGTGTCTGGTCTGTTACCCAAAGGCCTGAGGAAAGGTCCTTGGTGGAGGGAAAGTGCAGGACCCAGCACTGTTCTGGGTACACCCAGCGTCTCAGAGCAGCTGCTTTCCCTAGGGCCCACTTCCTGCTCACCTTACAACCTGCTGTGCTTGTGGGTGAGCCACATGGGAGTCCATGAGGTCTCCAGGCTCCTCTCTGGGCCCCTCAGTTTCAAAGCAGCCTTTTTAGGCTAGAAAGATCTAAAAGGTTATCTAGTCCTGCTGACTATACTGAGTTCCACAGAAATGCCTCAGGGGCTACTGGGAGAGAGCAGAGAAAGGGTTCCTGGCAGCCACCTTACTCAACCAGAGGGACTCAGCCTTCATCTGTGTGACAGATGGGGGTTTGGTTTGAAAGAAGGTTCTGCTACTAAAAAAATGCAGTGGATGATTTAGCAGAATATAATTTATTCAGTAGTAAAAGATGGTCAACACATGTCAATTTAGGTAAAAAAAATGTTATTTCCCATTGACTAGTTTTCAAGGACTGGTGAATCACATAAAGAAATTATGACATATTAATAAAGCAGGATGAGTTTTTATAAGAAAATATAGGTATTCTTACTATCTTCTATCGATCCACCCATTTATCTACCCATCTATCCATCCATCTACCCACTCACCCATCCACCTACCCATCCATCGATCCATCCACCTATCCATCCATCTAGCTACTCACTCATCCATCCATCCATCCATCCATCCATCCATCCATCCATCCATATAGAAAATTACATGCAAGCTAGAGCAGATACTGTTTGCTGGTTACCCAATATTCATTCTCTCTTGACCAATGGTGCTCTAATTTTGTTGGCACATAAATGTTTCTACTTTGGGACCCCTAGGTGGCTCAGCGGTTGAGTGTCCACCTTTGGCTCAGGGCATGATCCCGGGGTCCTGGGATCGAGTCCCATATTGGGTTCCCTGCATGGAGCTTGCTTCTCCCTCTGCCTATGTCTCTGCCTCTCTCTTTCTGTGTCTCACATGAATAAATACAATCTTTAAAAAAAAAGAAAGAAAGAAATGTTTCTACTTAAGAATACTCCCTTTCCCAGATTCTCTTGCAACTAGTAGTTCTGTGACCTGGTCCTGACCAGTAAGAATGGAGTGGAGGTTGCTAGCTGGAGCTTTGGGGAAAAGCACTGTAGACAGGTAGATTTGGCTGGTCTGCCAGTTTGGCCTTCCTCCTGACTTTATCATGGATTTGTGCCAGGAGCTGCATGGGTCACCTCATTACCACGAGGCAACATGCCTGGGAATGAAGGACTGATGTATGGAGGCAAGGCAGGACTACCATTGAGCTGACGAAACCGGAGCTTCAAGGCCCCAGAAGGGGCCCAAGCAATGTGTTCATGTGGGCATATTTTTTGTAACATTTGCAAAAGTAAGATATTTTAATTGCAAGCACTTTATACTGCTGTTTCTTTCCACTCTGACTTCCCTTCTGCTGTTTCTTCCTACTCTGACTTCCCTTGTCACACTTCCCTTCATGTTGGTGACATGATGCTGGAACAGCCAAAGGCAATTTGGGATTTAGGTAAGGGGATGCTGAGTCCAGGTGACATTTAATTTGGGTTTCCTGGGATGTATTCATATGATTCCCAATCACCTGGGTGCACAGCCAAACAACTGCTGGCCATTCTGGGGCAGGAACGGCTTCTAGGAATTCCCTATGTTGTTGGAGTATTTATGAATAATCCGTATGCAAGAAAACTTGAAATATCCCCAAATTTTGCGGCTTATTTGTGGAAGAAACTTGAGGAAGGTGTTCTCAAATTTAGTGACTATCCTAAAAAAGTAGCCAGCATCACCAAAAACTAAATGTGAGGCCAAAAAGTTTTCTAATCTTGATAAAATCTGATTAAATTTGATCAAATATGTTATAAGAAGGACTAATTTCCATTTCTCTCTGTAGAAAATATTAGGAACTCATTGTCATATATGTAGAGGCAATCAAAGGCATGAAACAAAAGTAGACAAAAAAGCCCCCATGGGGTGTGCAAAGCAGCTAACTAATAAAAACATTATTTTTCTCTTTGTGATATCTGTCAATTCTTTTTTTTTTAAGATTTTATTTATTTATTCATGAAAGACACACACACGCACACACACAGAGGCAGAGACACAGGCAGAGGGAGAAGCAGCCTCCAAGCAGGGAGCCCGACATGGGACTCGATCCCGGGACTCCAGGATCACCCCGGGCCGAAGGCAGGTGTTAAACCACTGAGCCACCCAGGGATTCCCTTGAGCCACCTAGGGATTCGCTGTCAACTCTTAAAATGTGAATTTCATTGTGATTTCTCATTCTCATTCTAAATCAGGTGTTCACTTCCATAACTAACTTTGTATTCCTTTATTTAAAGACCTCCTAAACCCCATAAGCCAGAGGACCCATGCAACCTGGGTCTTTCCTTCGTATTGACGGGCAGAGTGTAGAAAGACATGGACAAAAAAAAAAAAATGGACAGAGCCTGGGGTCTGATGTCCCACAGCATCATCAGCAGGACTGATAAGTCAGGACTCTCCGCTATTAGCCGTTAATAAAGCAAAGACACGACACAGAGATAAATGGAAGAGTAACAGAGGGAACCGTGGTTATTATGGTTGTTTGTGCTGTTTTCTTTTGACTTTCGAGTAATACACATGTATTTCTTTTGTAATTAGAAAGAAGAATACACGGGGTGCCTCACTGACTCAGTCGGTAGAGTGTGTAATGCTTGATCTCGGGATTGTGAGTTCGAGCACCAAGTTTGGTGTAGACATTACTTAAAAACAAATACACATTAAAAAAAAGAATACAAGAAACAAATTGAAAAAGAAATGCATTTGGAGGGACACCTGGGTAGCTCAGCAGTTAAACGTCTGCCTGGCCCCGGGTGTGATCCTGGAGTCCCGGGATCAAGTCCCACATTGGGTTCCTTGCATGGAGCCTGCTTCTCCCTCTGCCTGTGTCTCTGCCTCTCTCTCTGTGTCTCTCATGAATAAATAAATAAAATCTTTGAAAAAAAAAAAAGAAAAAGCATTTGGAATATTTAGGAGTCTGGGATTCCCACTCCCCCTGCTTGTTCAGTTGTTTTCACACAAGGATATGGATTTTTAACTCCAACCCAATTCCTCACTCTGTAGAAGGCACTGAGCCTTCAACCACTAGGCAGAGCAGGGATAACTGGTTGAAAAGTGATTATAAAAAGGTCCAAAGTGGAGACACATTAAAAAAAAAATTTTAAAGCAAAAATTGTAAACCAAGGCTCTTCCTTCTCTGATTTTGGTTTTTGCTGCAAGTAAAGCACAGCCAGCTGCAAGCGCCTCATACTCCCACCAGGGCAGTGGGATGGTGGGGGCCCAGAGCTCTGTCTTTCTCCAAGGGGCTCAGCCCGGCACCCTGGCCAGCTGTGCCCACCACCCAAGTGGCAAAGTTTCCATGGTCCAGACTCTGGTTTCAGGACCACAGGGCGTGTGCGTGTGTGTGTGTGTGTGTGTGTGTAATAAAGATGCAGATCCCCCCTTGCACCTCCATACACACATTCTCTGGAGGCAGGGCTGACCAGTCCTTCAGGCGATCTCTGGAAAACTGAGTGAATTTGGGTCTTTGTCGGACAGGGGGAAAAAAGTGTGGAAAGTGAGTAATTAGCTTTTACAATCAGCCTCCCCCTGCCCCCCAAACTGAGTCTGTGCTTAACACAGACCATATGGAAATTGTGAATATGCCACTCAGTGGGACTTCTCTCAATTTGCAAATACAGCATGCAATTCACTGGAAAACTGACAGCTTTTCCAGAAGGTGGCACAGCTTAGTGGGAAAGAACAAAGGCAAGCAGGCTCAAATACACTTGAGAATATTCCTTACCTTCCTTAGTCTCAGCTCTCCTGTCTAGAAAATGCTATACTATCAGAATTTCCCCCATAGCTTGTTGGGAGGACCAAATTTACTGGAGTCAGGTATGTGAAGCCCTCAGCACAAAGCTTGGCCCGTGACATGTGCTGAACTCATTTAAGAC
Source organism: Vulpes lagopus (assembly GCF_018345385.1). NCBI lineage: Eukaryota > Metazoa > Chordata > Mammalia > Carnivora > Canidae > Vulpes > Vulpes lagopus. Next base: position 8,175,194 of record NC_054831.1, read on the forward strand.
GTGCCTCTTGCTGTTGTTGAGGGTAACGAATGATACATTTAAACTGTGAAATAAAAACAAAAAACTGAGATCCTATGGTAAATATCTATACCCCTTTAACCAAGGTGACAAAGCTATTTAAATCCGGCCATTCTTTTTAGGAAGAATTAAGTGATTATTCAGCATAGTACGGATGACACAAACAAATTCAGAAATAACCAAGCAAGGAGAAGTTGGCAAATCATCCGTCTTGACATGCTGACGGTCACGGCCTAAGGAAGAAACGAAGCATGCTGCTTTCTACCAGAATTACGAGTAAGCAACACATTTCATGTGACCACTCTCATGCAAGCTTAGGAAAAGTGACTTGTTCTCTTGTCACCAGCTTTCTGAGTTCTCTGTGGTCTGCAGCATTTCTTGCGGCCAGGGCTCTGCAGTGCACGGGGTCTGTATGCTTGCAGTTGGGAGGAAGAGGACCAGCAAGGGGGCCTCGTGTGGGTGTGGCTACAAATGCCCAGCTGGAGGCGAGCTTGGGGGTGGTGGTGCTATGTGTCCAGGAATCCTGGTAATGGCTTCCTTCCATCCCCGAACACCTTGGTGGGCTGCCCCTACTGTACCTCCACCCTCACCCCAAGCCAGTAGTTTCCAGATCATTGGTGTGTATAAGAACCGATTCCTAAAAAAAAAAAAAAAAAAAAAAAAAAAAAAAAAAAAAAGAAAGAAAGAACCGATTCCTGGGATTATGGTAAGGAGGTCTGGCGTGGGTCCCAGATTCTATCTTTAAGCCACATTCCATGTTCTGGGGCTTTGAGAGACCCTGGGCAGCTCTGTTGTGCAGGATGTGCAGGACAGTCTCTGCCAACCCACTCACCACCCCTCGCTGTTATCTGCAGCCCTCACCAATGACACACTTTGTCTGCTCTGTGTCTTCTTTTGTAAACTTCTCGAAGGTGACAGCTAGGTCTTAAACTTTTTGGCATTCTGCTATGTGTTAGGCAAATGCCCCGAGTTCAAGAAAAGCATTTTGCATGATCTAATCCAACGTTTCAAAAAGTCAGTATCTTCAAGGGATTTTGAAAAACCTACAACCTATGTAGGATGTCAGAATAGGATGTAGGAATCCTGACTTTTGAGCACACACTCCCCAGTGAGAAAAATCTTCTACCTGTAGCAGGTTCCCTCGTCTGCCATAAACTGTTGCGACAATGTGAACTGAAAGCCCCTGCTCGCACTGGAGCCAAAGCACAGCAAGTAAGACTCCTTGTTGAAGTCAATGACCCTAACACAGAGGCTGGCTGGCTGTCAACTTCAAATCAAGACCAGGGGATGGAGGGCAGCTTTAGCATGGGTGACGGACAAAGACAGGAATGCTGGGAGTGTGCACACCACCTCAGTGACTACTGCTCCACATACCGTTTTCTAGTGAGACTGTAAAATCCCTTCTATTATGAGATCCTACAGTGACCTGTTGCAGTGGGCTGAGGGGCAGTGGCCCCAGATAGACATGTCCATGTTCTAACCTCAAGAACCTGTGAATGTGACATTTGGAAAAGCAGTCTTTGCAAATGTGATTAAGTTATGGATCCTGAGATGAAAAGATCATTCTAGATTATCTTAGATCCAATGATAAGTGTCCTTATATGAGGCGAAAGAAAGAAAAGGGGGAGAAGACCTCATGGAGATGGAGGCAGAGTTCAGGAGGGACGCAGCCACAAGCTGAGGAACACATGGAACCATCAGAAGCTGGGGAGCATGAAAGCTTCCCCTGCAGGGCCTTTGGAGGGGACGTGGCTGTGTGGACATCTTGATGTTGGACCTCTGGCCTCCAGAACTGTGAGAGAATAAATTTCTGGTGTCTTAAGCCATTCGGTTTATGCTCATTTATTACTCTGGCCCTAGGAAGCTAATACGCTTGGTCTTCACATTTATATAATGAATTCTTTCTGGATGTCATTTGTATTACTCATGTCTCCACCAATGACACAAGCAAACGTGCAGGGAACTTTCCTGTTGGATTCAAAATCTCTCCTAGTACATAGGATAGTATGTACATCCTAGGATAGTACATAGACATTCAGGAGATTTAGAACTGCATGCTATGAGAAAATGACACCATTTCCAGATGCCATGACACTCGGTGACCCGTCGATCTGCAAGCTCTGCCATTTTGTGCCTCAGTGAAGCTGCATGAGGAAGCTGGGAGTCCCAGATGTTCTGCATCTGGGACTTTTTTTGGTGTTGTTAGAAATCTTCACCACTATCAACATAAGATCTCACCCACACCATTGGACTGTGTCGCGGTACCGCAAGTCATTCAGCTGGGGGCTGCATTTAGGTTTCTTATTCACCAAGCTGCGTGACATCCTTGCTGACCCTCATGTGCCTGCGTGGTTGTGTCTGTGGGCTGTGTGCCCGATGGCTGGTGCTTCCATCCTCCAAAGAAGCCCCACTGACTGCCTCTTCTGTCCTCCTCATCTCCCACCCCTGAAGCAGGAGAGTCTTGCTTTTAAACAATGCACAGCCTATCAAATGGAGCCCTGTCCTTCCCTGACAAAGCCAGCACTCTTCCAAAGGGAAACAGAGCCTCGTCAGGGCTCCAGATTCCCGTCAACAACTTGGAACCTGGCTCCCTCACTTCCAACCTTACTTGACCTAATATAAACAGAGCCTCCACAGTCAGACTTCTTTGATCCTTGAGACATTCTAAGGACCGTGGCAGGCTATTGGCCTTGATGGTGGCCAGATGCAAGGGCGGGGGGGGGGTGTAAAGGTGGCACCCTGGCCCAGCCTCCTTGGGTCATCCCTTCTGTCACTTTTCCTCCTTACAGTCTTTTCTCCATTATGCAGCCAGAATGAAAATAGAAGGTCGTATATTAAAACAAGTCAAGGGATGCCCGGGTGGCTCAGTGGTTGAGCATCCACCTTTGGCTCAGGGCATGACCCCGATCTGGGGATCGAGTCCCAGGTCAGGCTCCCTATGAGGGGCCTGCTTCTCTCTCTGCCTGTGTCTCTGCCTCTCTCTCTGTGTCTCTCATGAATAAATAAATAAAATCTTTTAAAAATAATAAATTAAAACAAGTCAAACGGAGTCACTCCCCAACTCCAGGATGCTCCCAGCTCATGTAGGATAAAATCCCAAACCCTTGCCTAGGAAGCTCCCACAGCTGGCTGCCTCTAACCTCAAGTTCCACCAGCAGATTCTGTACTCTGGCCTGGGGCCCTGGAAATTCCTCAAAAAGTGAGGATGACCGGGGCAGGTGACTGGGGAGACCAGTGCCCAGGATGAGATGAGAAGGGCCGGGATGGGGGTGGCGCTAGAAAGGCACTTTCTGCTTCTAGCCACTCCTACACGGCTCATGTCACCTGCATCCACATCCTTCTCCTTCTAAAGTCACTGTCCCTGCTGGCCGACTGTTGAGAGACTGGCTCCCGGCTTTCTGCTCCAACAATAACCTGACTCATTTGAGGAAAGGTCAGACTCTGTGTGACCGACTCAGTCAACCATCAGCTTCAAAATTCCAGGAGCTTCTCTTGATGCCATGGCCATTGCTGCTGTGCACTCTGCTGTCCGTCTTGGAGCTCCAGTCCCTACTGGCTCCCAAACCCTCGCAGTTGCTCCTCCCTTCAGAAACCTCACATACCACCACTCCCCCTGTCCACTGACGTGCCTTCTGCTCATGGTTTCATGAGAAACCTGTGCGTCCGTGGCACTGCCACCCTCTCCTGGCCAATCGGCAGCTCCCTCCTGGCTAATACCCTTCCCTGTTTAGCTAGAGGAGCTAAGCATGGGCGCCCAGAGCTGGCCGGGCATCAGAGTCAGCAGGGAGTTTTTAGGGCTTAGATTATGGCCTGATCTAGGACGTGTGACTCCACAGGCCTCTTGGATGCTTGGACTGACCACTCAGTCCATTCTGAACCACTCCTCCCTTCAGTTCGTCAGCATGCTACAATCTCCTGGTTCTCTGCAATCCTGATTGTCCACTTTTCTGCCTTTATCAGAGGCTCCTCTTCTTGCTTCCCGTCCTGACACATCTGGTCTTCCCCTCTGGCCTCAGCCCCTCACCCTCTCCCCCCGGCCCTCCACTTCAGTGAGCAATCACACCTGCTTTGATGGTTTCAGCCATCACCTGTGTGTAGTGACTGCCCTCTTCCCCTCTACTAGATAAGGTGCACAAGAATTCAGAAGCTGGGCATGTAGATGATTACTACTAAAGATGGGCACAACATTAGACATTAGGAAGGCTCCTGGCATGTGCCCTCTGGTTATATTCTAATCTTTTCCTGTTCACCCACAGCCCTGGGGCAGGTAGCTGGGACCACAGTGCACTTAAGGGCCATTGCAGGCAAACAGGCCAGCAAAGAGCTTCTCACAAACACGGTATTGTAGCAGACCAAACCAAACCATTATGTGTCACTGCAAAGGCTCAATGCATCAATGGCGCATCTCTCCTTTCCCCTTTTCCCCCGCACCCTCATGTGGTACTTACTCCCAAGTACTCCGTGGTCAGAAGCTTCTCGCCTGAGAGCTCTCCAAGCTGGGGCTGGATCAGCTCATCTTTGTCCAGATCAGCTTCCATAGTGTCATGGTCCTCCTGTTTCAAAGGACACATGGGATGAGTGCTGTGAACCCCCAGCCATGCATTCTCAAAGAGGCTGCTGTTCCCTAAGTGGGCACCTACCATATAATGACAAGGTCTGTGCCCAACCCTGACAACTGGTGGGTTTGCATGTCAAAGGGCTTTGGGGGCAGTCTGTCCTCTGCTTATAACCTCTTCATGAAGATGGAAGGGAAGATGCCAGCCTCCTCTTTCGGAAGCTGGGCACCTAGGGAGCACTTCCACGGCCACAGAGTGAAGAGGTTCAACAGGACACCCAGCAGTCTCTCTTAGTTCTCTGAATTTCCCTCTGTGAGTTCCAGGTGCCATGTGAACAGCCAAGTCAGTCTACCAACACCTATTAAGCATCTTCATATGCACGTATGCCTTCCAGGGCACACAAAACTTGTTCTCTCTAGTAGTTTACAGCCAGTAAGTAAGGAGACTCCTCAAAAAGAGAAGAGCTGTTTTGCTTTTGGGAAGATGGAGTAGATATAATTTTCACTATTCCTCCCACTAAATACAACCCAAACACTGGATGTTATGTATAAAATAAACATAAGATACCCTGAAAGATGGAGAGAAGGAGGCAGACTGGCTAGGTCTCTGAAGATGCAAGGAATGAAAGGTGCTGAGTTCCCTGGGTTTCCTTTGTTCTTATAGATTCCACACTTGGAGCAGAAGAAGCCAGCAACCTGGCAATGTGAATGGTGAAGGCAAAAAATCCCCCCCCAAAGCCTCTAGTCAAAGGACCAGGAAAGGGATAGCCTAGCATAACAGAAGTTTTAGAAAATAACCAAACACTACAGAAAATATCATGGCCCTGTCCCAACCACACCAGCAAGGGCCTCAGGGAGGGGGCCAGACTTCTACTCATTAGGTATCATCAGGCACCCCTATATCCCCAGCTGGGGTGCATGAGAAAAGAGCAAGTAGAGAGGGGGAGCTTCATCCCTGCTGGGCAGTAATGAGGTCCTCATCCCCAGGTGAGAGCGGAGACCATGTGGAGAGCCTAGCCTCCACTTGGCAGTAATAAGATATCCCCCTCTCCATGCTCTGAGGGTGTCAGAGGAGCCTGGTAGAGAGAGAATCAAGGGCTTCACCACTACCCACCATGTCCCTGTGGCATCAGGGGAGGCAATGTGGGCAACACTAATGAGGTGCTCCTACCTGTTCTGGTTAGGGAGATACTAGTGGAGGCCTAGAAGGTATCTGGGGAATTCCCATCCCTACCCTGCAGTAACAAGGAGTCTCCTCCTCCTCAACCCCCACCAATAGGTGTCAACAGAGGCAGAGTGTAAATCCTGAACTTTTATTCACACCTGGCAGTAATAAGGAGGAGCCCCTGCTCCCTCAGCCAGAGCAGGGTCAGGAGCAGCTGGCTAAAACAGGTTTAAATTAGATAAAAAGACTTATAATACTCAAAATATCTGGGTTTAAATAAAAAAAAAATCACTCATTAGGGGCACCTGGGTGGCCTGAAATGGAGCCCACATTGGGCTCTCTACTCAGCAAGGAACCTGCTTCTCCCTCTCCCTCTGTTTGCTGCTCTGCCTACTTGTATGCTCTCTCTCTGTGTCAAATAAACAAAATCTTTTTTTTTTAAAGATTAAAAAAAATTTTTTTTTTATTCATGAGAGACACAGAGAGAGAGAGGCAGAGACATAGGTAGAGAGAGAAGCAGGCTCCATGTAAGGAGCCCAATGTGGGACTCAATCCCAGGACTCCAGGATCACGCCCTGAGCCAAAGCCAGATGCTCAACCACTGAGCCACTCAGGCGTCCCAATAAATAAAATCTTTTAAAAAAATCACTCATCATACCAGGAGTCAGGGAGCTCTCAAACCAAACAAAAAGAGACAATCAGTAGATGCCAATATCAAGATAACAGAGTTGCTAGAATTATCTGCCATTGATTTTTAAAGCAGTCATCACAAAAAGGCTTCCATGAGCAATGCACATTCTTGAAACAAATGAAAAAAAAAAAAAAAAAGAAAGTCTCCAGAACACAAAAAAGACTAGACAAACCGAAAGCAAGCAAAAGGAAGGAACTAATAAAGAGCAGATATCAATGAAAAGGAAAGTAGAAAACAGTAGAGAAAATTAGTCAAACAAAAAGCTGATTCTTTGAAAAGATTAATAAAAATGCCAAGTCTCAAGCAAGACCAACAAAGAAAAAGGTAGAAGACAGAAATTACCAGTGTTGGGAATGAAACAGAAGGTATTACTACAGATCCTACAGATAAAAAAAGATAAGGGATTATTATGAATAACTCTACACATATAGGTTTGACAACTTAGATAAAAACACAAATCATGGGGCGCCTGGGTGGTTCAATTGGCTAAGTGTCTGCGTTCAGTTCAGGTTATGATTCTGGGGTCCTGGGACTGAGCCTTGTATTGGGCTCCTTGCTCACTGGGGGGCCTGCTTCTTCTCCCTCTGCCTGCTGCTTCCCTTGCTTGAGCTCTCTCTCTGTTAAATAAATAAAATCTTAAAAAAAAACCCACAAATCATCACAAGCCTGTCAATATGAAACTGTGATATAAGACTATTCAAGTAACCTTAGAATTATGACTATGAGGGAAATTGCTTCATAATTTATTTTATTTTATTTTTTAAAGATTTATTTATTTATTCATGATAGACATAGAGAGAGAGAGAGAGGCAGAGACACAGGCAGAGGGAGAAGCAGGCTCCATGCTGGGAGCCCGACGCGGGACTCGATCCCAGGACTCCAGGATCGCCAAAGACAGGCGCTAAACCGCTGAGCCACCTAGGGATCCCCTGCTTCATAATTTAAAAGTTCCCTGAAAAGAAATCTTCAGGCCTACATGGTCTCCCTGAAGATTTCTATCAGGCTTTTAAAAAAGTAACACCAATTCTGTCTTCAAGAAAACAAAACAGGGGATGCCTGTGTGGCTCAGTGGTTAAGCACCTGCCTTTGGCCCAGGGCATGATCCTGGAGTCCCAGGATAGAGTCCCATGTCAGGCTCCCTGCATGGAGCCTGCTTCTCTCTCTGCCTGTGTCTCTGCCTCTCTCTCTCTCTCTCTCTGTATCTTTCATTAATAAATAAATGAAATCTTTTAAAAAAAGAAAGAAAGAAAGAAAACAGGAAGAAACACTTCTTAATTCATTTTATAAAGCTTTTATGTTACCCAAACCAGATAAAGACAGTACCACAAAAAAACAAAACAAAACAAAGTCCTTCATGAATAAAGATGCAAAAATCCTTATCAAGTCAAAAGAAAAGGGAAAAAAAATCCTTAACAAAATCTTAACAAATAGAATAGAGCAATAGATCAATATGTTAAAAGAATTATATGCCATGGCAAGTGGGGTTTGTTCTGTCAATGCAAGTCTGGTTCAATATCTAAAATTTAAACATTGTAGTCTACAAGATTAACAGGTTTGTGAAGAAAAAAGTCACATGATCATATAAATGGATGAAAAAAAAAAAAAGACCAAACTCAACAACATTCATGATAAAAACTCTAAAAAAAAAAAAAAAAAAAAGAAAGAAACAGAGGGGTACTTGATAAAGAACCAATAGCTAATATTGCACTTAATGATGAAAGACTGGATGCTTTCCCCCTAAGACTGGGAACAAGACAAGGATTCCTGCTTTCACCATTCTTTTCAACATAGTGCTAGAAATTCTAGGCAGAGCAATAAAGCAAGAGGAAAAAAAAAAAAAAGGAAGTAAAAAGCATATAGATCAGAGAGGAAGAAACAGAACTATCTCTGTTTGCAGCTGCCGTGATTGTCTATATAGAAAATCCCAAGGAATCAACCCCTCGAAAATCCTAGAACTAAGAGAGTTCAGAGAGTACACGAGATACAAGATAAATTCATGAAAATCAATTTCTATATACTAGTGATGAGCTTAAATTAAGACACTGAAATAAAAATACATCATTTATAATTGGTCAGAAAAAATAAAAATGAAAAATACTTAGGTGTCAATCTAGGAAGACATGTATGGGACTTGCATGCTGAGAGCTATGAAATGGTAATGAAAGAAACTGAAGATCATATAAATGGAAAGATATATCTTGCTCATGAATTGGAAGACTCAACATAGTTAAGATGTCAATTCTATTCAAACTGCTAGATGAATTTAATGTAATTTCTATCAAATACCAGCAAGATTTTTCTGTAAATACATACAAGATTATTCTAAAATGTAGAAAGGGCAAAGGGACTAGAAGAGCTAAGAATATTTTGAAAAAGAATACGGTGGGAAGAATTAATACACCCAATTTCAGGAATTACTATATAGCAACAGGTTTCAAGACTGGGTAGGATTTCAGAGGGCCAGAATTGAGAACCTCAAAACAGATGTACACAAACAGAGTAACTGGATCACTCCCACACTGAGAACACAAAACTGGTACAGCCACTGTGGAAAACAGTCTGGCAGTTTCTTCAAAAGCTAAACCTACAACTACATGTGGCTCAGCGATTACACTCTTGGGCATTTATCCCAGAGAGAGGGAAACTTATCGTCATATAAAAATCTGTACATGAGTGCTTACAGCAGCTTTACTTGTCACAACTCAACACCCGGAATGCCGGCTGTCCTTCCACAGGGGAACCATTCAACAAACCATGGTACATCCATACCAGGAACTACTGATACACAAAGCTGGATGACTCCCCAGTGAATTATGCTGTGCGAAACAGGTCATTTCTCATGGTTATAAACTGTACAATTCTATTTACATGACATTCTTGAAGTCACAAAACGGTGGAAATGGAGAACAGATTAGTGGTTGCCAGGGGTTATGGAGGAAATGGGGGGGAGGGGAAGTGGGTGTGGCTATTAAAGATATCCCAGTGGTAATGGAAATCCTCAATGTTAATATCCTGACTGTGATATTATACTATAGTTTTGCAAGATGTCATCACTGGATGGAACTGGGTAATGGCAGGGGGTGGGGGGGTCTCCTGCAGTACTCTTTCCCACTCCCTGCCAAGACTTCAGAGATATGTTGTCCTTTGCGGTTTAAATTATAAAGATAACACCAAAACAGAGCAGACCTTCACCTGACAGGTACTAAATAAAAACTGTGTCTATGATGGGAGCTGGCTGGCTATGGGAGTGAGAAAGGGGGAGGACAGGGGCCTGAGGAAGCTGGCAGTTCAAGTGCTGGTCCAGCCCTCAGGGTGTAGGGGTGCCTCAGGCCTGGTGACAATGGTCCCTGAGATCACCTAACCAATCCTTACCCTGATTCCTTGCCCACTCAACAACCTGTCATTTGCCTCCTCTAAACCTCCCAACAGGAAGAGAGGCCCTATTCTGCAAATAGGTGTTCCCTGCCCCTATTCATTCTGGGTGCCCCAGTCTTCTGTGAATTTGATTTATGAGTCAGTGTCCAAGGGATCTGAGGGCTCACATTCCTGTGGGGCCCACGTCTGGGCAGGGCTGTTTCAGGGAGGACAGGCCGTCTAAGCTCTCTTTAGCACACAGATGGGTAATGCCATCTGCCATCACTAGACAGTGCCACCCAGGACGGGATGTCTTAAGGGGGTCTGATTTACCTGTCTTAAGGTGGTCTCCAAAGGCAGACTAAGAGGCAGGTCCCAGACCAGCACAGAGCCTTCTCTAACCATCAGGACTGTCTTCTTCGGGGCACGGGCAGCTGAGCAGATCCTCCTCTGCCAGCTTACATGTAAGAGCATCACATGGTGCCTTCTGATCACAGGATCACTGAGGAACCCACCTTACGTGGATTTCCATGGCACTTTGTGTCTTAGCTGGGGGTTCCCTTTACTTTACCTATTGTGTCTGGTGTGGACTGAGCCCGAGAGAAGTGGCCAGCCCACAGTGACAGGTGGGTCTGGAGGCCAGGAGTCCAGACTTAAAGCTGGAAGCAGCCCTCTTCTGCCCAAATCTTTGTGATTCAGCCACTTGGGACCTGCAGAGAACCTATTTCTGAGGAGGCTGGGGCTGAACTGACTGTCTTCGAGGCCCAAGGATCCCCACATCTGGCTAAGGTAGAGCTCAACAGGCCAAAGAGGGAAGAGCAGGGCTGCAGCAGCATTCCAGAACTCTCCGTCTCATCTTTCTCCTTCCCGTCCCATCTAATTCCAAACAGAGGATCCACTCTTGTGCTGCTGGTGCACCAGGTTCAAAGGCAATCTAACCCCTAGTCCTGACTCATTGCCACAGTCAGGGCAGCTGCCTTCTCCTGCTGTTCACCGGAGGCTGTAGCTCGGCTGGCCAAGGGCTAGTGTACCCACCATCCTGAAATTTCACTCGGGGCTCCTTAAAGGTAATGCTATCTGCAAGGCCCTACCTGAGGTCAGCTACCTGAGGTCAGCTCTGGGACAGCTAGGAGGAGTTACAGTGCCTCCATGGCTTAGAGTTTAGTTTACTTAAAGCCCAACATCTTAGTGATCAAGTATAGTGTGTACATTATGGATTATTTTAGGAAAACAACTATTCCGTGAACAAAAGCAGCAGGCTCTGTGGTAAGAGTGAGTGGCAGGGAGCTCTGGGCAACGGGGTAGTATTTCAACTCTTTTCCAGGGGCCGAAGCCTTGGAGGCACAGGCGGGAAATGGGCTTATGAATCACAGTTTCACGGAGGGATTGGTGATACACCACGTCCCTGCCAGGGTGGAATATAAAACGTTAAGAAACTAAACAAACGTCCACATTCCATTTCGATGAAAAATAAATGGTCCATGGCTAACCTCAGCCAGTGCTAGCCAGAGTATTTCTTTACCCTGGACAACAAGCACCTCTGTAAGACACTCACAAATCAACCTGTACACACGCTAGCAAATACTTTTCATTGCAAGTTAAAGCTTGATTTAATTTGTTCCAAAACTAGTAAGGGATTCACTGAAATATTTACCCAATATTCTTTTTTAGTTAAAACAAGTTGAAGATTTTTTTTTCCTTTTTATTACAACTACTTTATAGTTAAATTCGTTGGTAATGGATAGGCCCTCCCTAACCTCCAAAAACATAGGACACTTCCTGCATTTGGTCTCTAACATATACAACTGTTAATGAAAGATAACTTGAATTGCAGTGTAGTATGGGAATGTGGGGCCAGAGAAAGAACCAGGGAACTATGCCCCATCTACCCGCCACCTGGAGAATTTGCTTCCTCCGTCATTGCTTCTCTACTGGCAGCATGTGGACAGACACTCTCGGTGCTTTCAGGATATTATGTTAGTGTAAATGCACAAAGGCAGGAAAATGGACGTGAAAAATCATTATTAAATTGATAGTTCTTGGTTAAGCAAGTTTTGAACTGAGGCTGTAATTTGGAAAAACAGGACTCTTGCCAGTAGGTCTCAGTTTCTCCAGCCAGCAGACGGGATCCTCTTGCTTCCTCGTTGGAAATCATGACTTACTGACACAGGAAATTTCTTAAGTTCTCTGATTTTGAAAAGCCATATGCTGGAGAGACATAGACAAGTCATAGTCATGGTTTTCCTAAGAAACACTAGTATCAGTGGAAAGGAAATGGAGGCATGTTGGGACTTCTGAAATGTAAAGAGCAAAAGTAAAATGAGCTGTACTAGTTGAGTTGGAAAATGCAATGTAACAAAGAGGAGCGAGAGCTTAATTCAATACTATTCAATCCGCTTCCAGCAGCACTTGGGAAACTATGTGCAGAGAGAGGACTGGGAAGGCAGAGGAAAGCACTAGATGCGGTGGGAAATGTAAGCAGAGAGCCTACCAGAAATGATGCTTGCTGATAGCGGGGCACTTGCTCTACTTTTTCAGTTGGGGCCAAGTGGATTAAAACAACTGAGGACGTATAAGAACTTTCTGAAATGGATGAATGTGGGAGGCATTCCGCGACAATCAGAGTTGATGCCGTCGATTGGGGAGAGAGGCATCTACTTTTCCTTACTTTCCCCCAGTTTAGATGGGAAGAATTTTACTTGCCCCGCTCAAGTGCAAGTGGCTGAGCACAGTGGCGCCCTGGGGCCAGAAGGCACCGTGTGAAAACAGCACCAGCCACCCTGCTAACTTTCCCCAGCTGCTTCTGAATTCCAAATGAAACATATTTTGAAATCTACTTTGTGAAGCAGGGAGGTGATGGATAAGAAAATGGTTCAACAATAAATGCCTCATAAGGGTGGGTTTTAAATACCATTGTTGGGAGGAATTTTACTAAAATTACTGGTCTTTATGTGCTTGAGCAGAATGTATCAAATTACTAAAGGAACAGCTCGGTGATAACTGATTACTTCCAGAAATTAAGAATGCCTCCTGAAAAAGGCACTTGAGCTGAGATGAATTTAGATGTTCTAGTACGAAGCTTCCCCACAGCAGCTCGGTGATCTTATGACACTACAAGATTCTTAACTGGAGGCTTTAGATACATAATACTCCAGACAAACCAGATTCGAAGCAATTGGCCTGAAAACAAAACTAAGGTTGACCACTAAATGCATTTGAAAACTCAGATTCTTCCAGATATAATGTGGAGAGCAGAATGTATTCGAGTGGTTTTACATACGACAAGTGAAAGTATCAAATGTGTTTTCCACTTGAAATAATTACAAGACTTCTACCAGCAGTTTAAATTTGAGACACATTCTCAGAACACTGAATTGTAAAACTCACTCTTTGTAAAAATAAGGGAAAAACACTCCACATGGGAGAGAAAGGGTGGACCGAGGTGACCAGGCAGGCAGTATAATCAACAGATTTCCCGCTAGTAGAATGGATCCTTTCCACTTCTGTAGCTCTGAGTGTGTGCCCAGGACTGTGGATGCAGACAGGTCCTGGATCCTGGAGGATTCATCGTGATGCTGAGTTGTTCTAGACAGCAACTTCCTCATTCACAGAATGCGTCCAGGGGTAATGACAGCTGGTCTAACCAACCCGGTTCATAACTAACCACATGATAGAAACCAGAAAAAACTCTTATAACCTTTACTTCCTCAATTCTTTTAATTCATTGCTTTAGCCACTCAACCTGTTTGCTTCAACTTTTTCTGACATCTAAGTGAATATGGAGGAGGTGGCACAGTTGCTCTGTCGAAAGTGAGCTTACTACAACACGGAATACATAGCACCAGAAGAGACTTGGAGGCTTTATAGGACCAGAAGTCAAAGACAGTAGCCAACAGCACAGCAGGGTCCAGAGACCATGCCTTACACAGACAAGAGGACTCCGGTAACCCAAATCGTGGTTCCTTCTAAATAGGGGTTCCTATGAGTATGCTCAGGAGACAGTGGGGGTGCCTCAGGGGACCAAACAGACCCTGGGACCAAACCTGGATGTGAGGCTCAACCGGGAATGAGCAGAATTAGGGCTAGCTAACAAGAAACCACCACCTGAGAAGTGGGAGCCATGCCCCTGACATAATGAAGGTTATTTTCTTACGTGTCAGCAAGAATATCATAAGGGAAAACTATTATTCAATAAAGCACAAATGCTCTAAACACTTAGAGGAACCTCAATGTTCTCACAGAATCTAGATAAAGATTCGAAAAGTAAGACTTGGGGCACCTCGGTGGCTCAGCTGGTTAAGTGTCTGCCTTTGGCTTGGGTTGCAATCCCAGGGTTTTGGGATTGAGCCCCGCATTGGGCTATCTGCTCAGCAGGGAGCCTGCTTCTCCCTCTCCTCCCCACTTGTTGCCTCTTTCTCTCTCTCTCTCTTGAATAAGTAAATAAATCTTAAAAGAAAAAAAAGACAAATAAAACTCTGTGTTTCTCAAGTTAAAGTCAAGTCTCAAGGAGGGCAGGAATCTGAATTCATTGGGTTTTTCAGGGAAACTCTCATAGGCCTGTTGTTACTGGAATTTGCACTGGCAATAGCTTCCTTCCCTTCCTTTACCCGCTAAGGGTGTCCAACTTCTCTTCTCCTTGCTCTGTACCCCCAACCCCACCCTGGCCACCCACTTACTGGTCTCAGTTCTAGCTCTAGCCAGACAACATGGGATGTACCTCTACTCTAGAAGACTCTGGATTGCTCCAGTCTAGGCTGACTGGATTACGATGATATTAAAACCAGCTAACAGGCAGGTGCCTGGGTGACTCAGTCAGTTAAGCGTTTGCCTTCAGCTCGGGTCATGATCTCAGGGTCCTGGGATTGAGCCCCATGTTGGGATCCCTGCTCAGTGGAGAGTTTACTCCACCCTCTCCCTGTGCCTCTCCCTATTGCTCGTGAATACTTGTGTGTGCGTGGGCCTGTGCACACTCTCTCTCTCTCCCAAATAAATAAATAAAACCTTATACAAAACAAAACAACCCCCCCTCCCAATGCAGCTAACATGTATTGAATATGTGCTAGCATTTTATAGGTATTATGTCATTCGATCCTTGCAACCACCTGATGAAATGGGTATTTATATTCTTACTTTTTTAAGATAAGGACACTGAGGCCTAGAGAGGTTAACCAACTTAGCCAAGGCCACACAGCTGGTTAAGTGTGGGGCAGGACTCAAACCCAAGCAGTCTGATTCCTGAACTCCTTTCTTGGGGTTTAGGTTCAGCCAATCACTATCCAATAATCAGCAGGTGTTGTCAATTTTCAGGGCCTCTGCAGGAGTAGAGAGAGGCTTCTGTGCTTAACCCCATGTCACCTTGGGCTTGGAATGAGGATATGGGCAGCACACATGACATGAGACAAGAATTTGATCCAAGACCCCAGTGCAACAATAAACCGACTTGCCAAGAAGATGTCTATTGGGGAGCAAGATAGCATCCTAGCCTTGGCTTTAACACCCAACCCTTCCCCAGCATTTCTAGATTAGATTTACTCTACATGCATCCTTCTTTAGAAGGAGGAGCAAGCAGATACTAACTGGACAAAAGGAAGGAAAGGAATGATCATTTTTGTGTGTGTCCATTATGTGCCATACATTGACTCCCTAATCTGACAATGGTTCCGTAATATTTTATCCTTATTTTTATGGATGAAGAAATAAAGCTAACAATGTGAGCTCCAACCCTTGGTTTCGATTCAGGTTGTGACCTTGCCATTGTGAGATTGAGCACTGGGTCAGCCTCCATGCTCAGCACAGAGTCTGTTTCAGATTCTCTCTCCCTCTGTCCCTTCCCTCACTTACACACATTCTCCCTCTCAAATACATAAGTAAATAAAATCTTTAAAAAAAGATAAAGGTAGATTGGGGTCTCACTGAGTGGGGCTTTGAATGTCATTAATCACTTAATTTTATTAGGTGATGGAAAGCACAGCAATTTTTTTTTAAAGGGAAAGTGTATGAGGATCCTTGGGTGGCTCAGCGGTTCAGCGCCTGCCTTTGGCCCAGGGCATGATCCTGGAGTCCCAGGATCAAGTCCTGCTTCGGGCTCCTGGCATGGAGCCTGCTTCTCCCTCTGCCTGTGTCCCTCTCTCTCTCTCTATGTCTATCATGAATTTAAAAAATTTAAAAAATAAAAGGGAAACTGTAAATTAATCCAGCCACTCTGAAGAGCAGCAGGACAGGATCTAGAGTAAGGATAAGACCCTTCTGTGCACTCTGTGATACAGCAAGCCCAGGTCTAGGTGGGTACCTGAATCATTTACACATGCGAGGAAGCTCCTCCCTGCAATGTGGAAAATATAGGACCAACCTGCTGTCCCTTGAGTGAGAATGGATAACAGCATACAGTGGAATGCCATATAGCAGTTAAATGGATGAGCTAGGGCAGCATGCACTGGTGTGAATAAACCTCTTAACACATAATGTTAAATGGAAAAAGCAAGTTGGTAAATGATTCAGAGAGTGCTATGCCATTTAAATAAAATTAAAAGCTGTAAAACAATCGTGTATTTGTTTATGGAAACATAATGGTATTATAAAAGTATAGAATCTTCTATGAAACTTTACACACCAGCTACAGGACAGCGGTTGATTCTAAGGAGGAAGTGGGGAGGAATGGAGGCTGAAGGGATAGAGCCACAGCTGTTATATTATTTTCTGTACTTTCTGGAAAGATTAAAATGTTCCCCAATTTGAAATTAAGTGCTCATGTCCCTGCGTGCCCCAAGCCCTGCTGGGGGAGGATGGTCTGGTGGCCACATGCAAGACAGGCTGGGAAGGAAAGAGACCAGGCAATCGGCAGGGCATGGAGACAAGCCTTAAGTGAGGATGTGGAGCAGAAAAGGAAATGAACAGGAAGATGAAAGTGACTTTCAGAAGGATGAGCCACAGTTTCTGGAAGATGATGACAAAGTATGAGTGGTAAGGAATGATCACAGGTCACTTAGCAGTTTAAAAAGCACGGCGGGGGGGTGTGCCTGGACAAGCAGGCACTTTGCAAACCTCAGGGTTTGTTGGTGCCTATATGCGACTCAGATTTACTTACTATGTATCACATGAGTGAGACACTGGGTTGAGTACTGCTCTCATTCAGGGCACTTAGCAATTGGCCCATTTAGAGAAACCGACTCTTGTATGCGGCACAGTCAGGACCCCAACAAGGGCCCCTGGTTCTAAGCTGGGTGATGGTTTTTTAAGGCCAAATGCCTCCTCAGCCCAGAATTCATGAGGCCCACGGGCTATCTGGTCTTAGTTCAAGTACAGGAATGTCAAGTCCCATCAATGACTGACTGAATTCCTGGGGCAGTTTTCTTTCTCATTGGGAAGCTGTTAAGTGGGCACTCTTTGCACTTAATGCAAGAGGAGTGATAGTGTCCCTTTTCATAAAATCCCTTCTGATAGCTTCCTTTTTTCCCAGAATAAAAGCTAATGTTCTTCTCAAAGCCCTGGGTGATCTGAACATCCCTCCCCATTTCTCCTTGCTCCCAGAACACCCAAGTATGCTTCTACCTCAGGGACAAGACATCTGCTGTCCCCACTGTCATGGGGCTCACTCCCTTGCGCTTGTCCCACTTGCCTGCTCTTCAAGGCACTCACCATCATTTGACATATTATAGTTCAAGTTGCTTATTTGTTTAAGGTCTGATTTCTCCCAATACAGTGTCTATTTTACTTACTGTTCTACCCCCAAGGCCTAGAATAGTGCCTGGTGATGTCTGGTAATAGGAACACAAGTTAGTCAGGCAATTCCCTTCTATAAAAATCAAGTACAAAATGTGACACATTTATTAAAAACAATCATTTCAGAACACTGGAGAGTGACCAATGGCAGGCAGCAACTCGAGAAGTGTTTGCTCACTGGGGAGGCCCTCCTGCAGCTGGGCAAGAATGGCACATTTATGGTCCACTTGCCTGGGGGAGTTCCCATCTATTTTCAGGCAGTGAAAACCCACAGCTTTACCAGCTAAAGGTGGACCTGGTAGCACACAGGAGAGCAGCCAGGAGCGGAAGGGGGGATATCGGGAAATAAGGGAGCCACAAAAAGACTGAGGTAATAGAATCTCCATGCATCCCTGACCGCCTGCTAAACTGTAGATCCAGACAGAAAACCCCAGGGGGCCCAGAGAAAATGGAAAGTTTGAGGTGGAACTTGCACATTTTTTTATACTTTTAAATGTATTTCTCAAACTACACACGGTTCAAGTGGCAGCAGGTGGAAATCTTACTGTACTGAGGTATGTAAACATAATCTCTGACTGGCAGTCAAACTATGCAGGGAGGCCTCCAGGAGGGGTAATAATAAGCAGAGGCGCCACTGGCTGTATACCACAGGGGAGAGAGATTGTAGCCAGAGACCAGGCAGGTTAACTATTTACTAAGACAAACAAAACAACAACAATCAGGAGAACAAAACATAATCCAGAATCACTGCAACATACTACATACAATTCATAGTTTTCAACCAAAGGTATTACTAGACATGGCAAATAAAGAAAAAAGCCTGGCCAGTGCTCAGAAAAAATAAAGTCACCAGTAGAAGGATCTTTGAGTAGGCTCAGATGTTGGACTTAGCAGACAAAGAACCCAAAGCGGCTCTTATAAAAATGCTTAAAGAGTTAAAGAAAAGCATGGTTAAGAGTTAAAGGCAAAATGAGTTTAAAAACCCAGGAAATTTGGGAAATGGGCATTATAAAAAAGAAACAAATGGAATTCTAGAACTGAAAAGCATAATAACTGAAATGGAAAACACAGTGCAAGGCCTCAAGATCAGATACAAGATGGCAGAAGAATCACTTAACTAGAAGATGGAGCAACAGAGACATCTGGCTCAAAGAGAGGAAATAAGAACAATGAAGAAGAATGAGGAAAGCCTCAGGGATCTGTCAGATAATATCAAGAATTCCTATACATGTGTCATTGGATTTCTAGGAGGGGAGGAGAGAAAGGGGCAGAGAATATTTGAATAAATAATGGCTGAACACTCCCCAAATTTGATGAAAAACTGTAACTTATAGACCCAAGAAACCCAATGGACCCTAACAAAGAGACACACAAAGAAAATCACACCCAGACACATCACAATCAAATTGCTTAGAGCCAAAATCAAAGAGAAAATCTCAAGTAGCAAGGGAAGAAGAACCCCTCTGGATAGGGAAACCATGATCAATAAAACAATCAAGAGCTGGTTTTTCATCAGAAACCATGGAAGCCAGAAGACAAAGAATGACGAATTCAAAGTGATAGAGAAAAGCCTGCTGGCCAAGACATGCACATCCAATGAATGGAGCCTTTAGAATGAAGGTGAAAAAAAGGCAATTCCAGGTATTAAAAACAGAGAGAATTTGTTAATAGACCTGAACTACCAGAAATGCTAAAGGCAGAGCGTCAGATGAAAGGGAACCTGTTAGATGGTAACTTCACCAGCAGGAAGGAATGAAGAGTTCTGGAAATGGTAAACATGTGGGTGGAGACACAGATAGATTCTTTCCTGGAATTTCTTTCAAAGATGTGTGACTATTTAAAGCAAAGAGTTACACCACTGTGTTGATAATAAATATAGATGTAGTATATATGGCAACAGAGCACAAAAGAGGAACAGAAATGGAGCCATACTGGTGCAAAGTTCTCCTATTTTACCAGAAACAGACCTGTATTGACCAGAAGTAGATTGTGTTAAGTAAAACATGCATATTGTAATCCCTAGAACCAACTTAAAAGGAAAAAGGCAATTACAGCAAAAAAGCTAATAGTCACTAAGACGGTACACTAAAAATTACTTTAATACAAAAGGCAACACACATAAAGAGGGCGAGAAGAACAGAGGAATAAAATGATGATGTAAATAGAAAACAGCAAGTAGCAGAATTAAACCCAAGTAGATTGGTAATTACATTAAATGTGAATGAATATTAAACACATTAAAAAACTTTTGAAAAAGAGCAAAGCTGGAGGACTCCCATTTCAAAATCTACTGTAGAACCACAGTAACTAAAATCATGTGGTGTCGGCACAAAGACAGACAGACATCAAGTGAACAGAAATGAGAGTCCAGAAATAAATGCCCATGTTTAGGTCAATTGATTTTTTTCTTTTTTCTTAACAGAGGTACAATTTGATAAAGTAATTCAATGGGTCAAAGCATCATCTTTTCAACAAATGATACTGGGCCAACTGGATATTCATATGCAAAACGATAAATTTAGATCTTTACCAAACATAAAAATGAACTAAAAATGGTCCTAGATCTAAGTGTAAGAGCCAAAGTTAGAAAACTCATAGAGGGAAACACGGGAGAAAATCTTTGCAATGTTGGTTTAGCCACTGGTTTTCAACCAGGGTCATTTTGTCCCCTCCCAAGGGACATTTAGAATGTTTGGAAACATTTTTAGTTGTGACAACTCTGGAGTGGGGTAAATACTTTTAGCATCTAAGGAAGAGAGGCCAAGGATGCTGTGCAACATCTTGTAACACACAGTACAGCCCCACAACAAAGTGTTAGCTTTCCCAAAATGTCTACAGCACCAAAGTTGATAAACTCTGAGTAGGGCCAAGACTCTTTAGGGGCAACAATAAAAACACAGACAAAAAAAAAAAAAAAAGGCAGGGTGCCTGGGTGGCTTAGTGAAGTGTCTGCCTTTGGCTCAGGTCATGATCCCAGGGTCTTAGGATGGATCCCCTGTTCAGTGGGGAGTCCGCTTCTCCCTCTCCTTCTGCCCCTCACCCCTGCTTTGTGTTCTCTTTCTCAAATAAGTAGACAAAATCTTTTAAAAAAAGAAAGGTAAATTTGACCTTATCAGGGTAAAAAACTTCTGTGCTTCTAAAGATGACATTAAGGAAAGGAAAAGACAGGACACCTGAAACTAATTTAACACTGTATGTTAACAATACTGGAATTAAAATAAAAATAAAATGAAAAGAGAAGCCACACATTGGGAGAAGATACTTGCAAATCATGTATTAAAAAAAGGACTTGTATCCAGAATATATAAAGAATTCTCAGAACTCAGTAATAAGAGAAACAATCGGGTTTTAAAAATGGGCAAAATGTTTCAACAGATCTCACCAAAGATCACATACGAATGGCTAGTGTTATGAGCTGAATTGTGTATCTCTAAAAGATATGTGGTGTTCTTAACCCCTAATACCCCAATGTGATGAGAAAAACGTTTGTTTTTCTGAATTGCTGCCTATGCATCTTATAGTATAATAGCCCTACTCACACCCAGAGTGTGGAGATTTAGATAAGGACGCAAGTTTAGGACTACTGCAATAAATTCCTGCTTTGCTTTTCCTAGACACCTTTAAAAATAACCACTTAGAATTAAGTCTGAGAAAAGTTAGTGACCTCTGCTCCAACTACCTTACAAGTAATAGGTGTTTATCACCCTGCCCTCTACCCCTGCCCTCTCATGACCTGGGACATAGAACTGCCCTTCCCCAGCTCACTGTCCAACCTAACCCCACCCTCCCACCTCTCCCCCCTCAACAATGTATGGAATCTGTAAACAATAAATCTTGTGACTCTACTTCCTTGGTATGTGTGCCTTAAAACAGTGCCTTCAATCAAAACAACCTTGTGGGGTTCACCTCCCCAAAGTGGGAGTTTGGATGCTGAGGGATTGCCTGTGTGCGGCTCGTGTCCCTTCATTCAGCAGGCTATAATATGCATATTCTTCATTCAAGACACCAGCTCCAGCTTCTTACCACATTCAGAGGGTGACCTTCATTTGAAATAGGGTGGTTGTAGATTTCATTAGTTAAGGTGAGGTCATCCTGGAGCAGGACGGGGTCCTTGACTCAATATGACCGGTGTTCTTTTAAGAGGACGATGTGGAGATAGGGTAGGTGTGAGTGCCGTAGGACAGGGGAGGCAGAGCCTGGAGGCACGTGGCTACAAGCCAAGGACTGCCCAGGACTTCCAGCCAAACCAGGAACTGAAAGAAAGGCCTTGAATAGATTCTCCCCTAGAGCCCTGGGGGAGTACAGCCCTGCTGACCCCTTAGCTCTGGACTCCTAGCCTCCAGAACTGTGAGGCAACACATTTCTGTTGTTTGAAGCCACCTAGTTTGTGGTACTTTTGTCACAGCAGCCTTGGCCGGCTGATACAGCTGGCAGGGACATGAAAAGATGCTCAACATCATTACTTATTTGGAAAATACAAATTAAAAAACACAGTGTAGTATCAGTTCACAGCCACTAGTGTGGCTCTAAGTAAAATAACAGACGATAACAAATACTGGGGCTGATGTGGAGAAATCAAACACTTGTACGCTGCTGGTGGGAATATGAACATGGGCAGAGCCACTTGGTGTTGAAGAAGTTTGTTCAGTCCATCAAAAGGTCAACATAAGGCAGCCTGGGTGGCTCAGTGGTTTAGCGCTGCCTTCAGCCCAGGGCCTGATCCTGGAGTCCCAGGATTGAGTCCCACGTCAGGCTCCCTGCATGAAGCCTGCTTCTCCCGCTGCCTGTGTCTCTGCCTCTCTTCTCTCTCTGTGTATCTCATGAATAAATAAAATCTTAAAAAAAAAAAAAATCAACATAAATTTGTCAGATGACCCAGGAAACATAAGACAACACAAAGACTTGTTCACAAATGTTCATAGCAGCTATGAACATTTATTTATAATAGCTAAAAAAAAAAATGGAAACAATGAAAACATCTAGCAAAGCAACCAGTGAACAGGCTAAAAAGAAGTATTTCTATACAGCTCAATACTAGTCAGCCACAGAAAGGAATGAATTACTGCTGCCTTCTATAATAGGGTTAAACCTCAGAAGCATACTAAATGAAAGCCACCAGATGCAAGACTATATACCATAAGAAACGTCCAGGGGCGCCTGGGTGGCTCAATTGGTTAAGCATCCGACTCTTGATTTTGGCTCAGATCATGATCTCAGGGTCATGAGATCAAGCCTGCTGGGTGTGGAGCCTGCTTGAGATTCTCTCTCTTTCCCTCACCCTCTGCCTCTCCCTTCAGCTCTCTCTCTAAAAAACAAACAAAAAACCTACTACTACTACTACTACTACTACTACTACTACTAATAATAATAATAATAATAATAATAATTAGGAGAAAAAGAAAGGGAAAGATCCAAAAAGGCAAATCTATACACACAGGAAGACTTGGTAGTTGCTTTGGGCTAGGGGGGAGGAGGAAGGTGGAGAGAAATTCCACATTTGGGGATGATGGAAATGTTCTAAAACTGAATTGTGGGGATAGTAGTGCAACTCTGTAAATTTATTAAAAATCATTGAGTTGCACACTTAGAAAAGATGAATCTTATGATTTGTAAATTACACCTCAATAAAAACTGTTCAAGTGTTTAAGGATGCAACAATCTAATCAAAGGCAGAGATTGTCAGACTGGATAAAGAAGCAGAATCCAGCTCTATCCTGTCTACAGAGAAGTATTTTATTATTATTTTTTAATTTTATTTATTTGACACAGAGAGAGACTGCATGCACAAGCAGGGGGAGGAGCAGAAGAGGAGAGGGAGAGGGAGAAGCAGGCTCCCCACTGAGCAAAGAGCTCAGTGTGGGGCTCAATCCCAGGACCCTGGGATCATGATCTGAGCCTAAGGCAGATGCTTAACTGATGGAGCCACCCAGGCACCCTGAGAAGTCCTTTATTATCAAAAAAGTTTTTCTTAAGTTTATTTAAGTAATCTCTATATCTAACATGGAGCTCAAACTCACAACCTCGAGATCAAGAGCTGCCTGCTAGTCAGGCACTCCTAAAAAAATTGTTTTGATTGAAATATAGTTGACATAGAATGTCATATTAGTTTCAGGTGTACAACACAGTGATTCAACAATTAGACACCTTATGAAATGCCCACCATGATAACTATATTACAGTATTAGTGACTGCATTCCGTATGCTGTACTTTTCATCCCTGTGACCTATGAGAAGCCCTTTAAGTTCAAAGACACAGCTAGGTTGCAGTAGAAGAATGGAAAAAGCTATATACCAGTAAACCATGCATAAGAGAACTGGAGTGGCTACATTAATATTAGACAAAACAGTTTAGGAATGCTAAGAGAGATAAGGAGGATATTTCATAATGATAAAAGGGTTAAGGCTATGGGATGATACAACAGGTACACATAAATATGCTTAAAACAAAAGATCTCAAATAGATGACAATGAGTGGCTCAGTTGGTTGGGTATCTGCCTTGCTGAGTCCGTCTCTGTGTGGTTTCCAGAGCGTGAACAACTGGGATGACGCAGGAGAAAACAGAAGAGCTACCACTCCCTGACCACAGATGGTATGGGCCAGGCACTTGGCCAGACTACACACAGATACTCATTTACTCCTCATGGCACTGCTCTCTGGTTGTTAGAAAAAATTTAAGTTTCTGAAATTAAAAGCCGAACGTGAACCCCAGCAAGACTGGAAAAGTGTGAGATTCAGGCTGTCACAGGCAGCTGGATTTTCCCATGTGGGGTTAAGGTTTTAATGGTAATAAATGTCAATTTATTTTGTTAAAACTCTTAACCTTATCTGGAAAGAACTTCTTGGTTTATTGTCTTTTGTTTTAGGGTTGTTTTGTGAAACCACAAAAGGTTATTTTGTTTAGTACACAAAGGCTATCTTAAAATGCTTTGTTCTGAGATGAATCTCACTATGGTGGATTGTTCAACACACAGAAGCTCTCCCCTCCAGCAAGCACCCCTTTGCAACGCGCTTTGCGAACCCTGCCTCTTGCAGGTGGGGTGTGTGTCTCTGGTGGCGTCTGCCTTCGACCTCTGGGAATTTGGCAACAGTAAGCTGGGAAGATGCCGGGCAGGCTCACTGGATGGGAGGCCACATGGTAAAGGACAGGCCCCTCTGCCAGCGCCAACTGTCAGACTGTGGGACTACCTCCAGCCAGACACAGCCATGGGAGTGAGCCCAAGTGAAACCAGCTGAGGACCTGCCCAGCCAACAAAGTATCATGAGCAAAAGACTGTGGCTTTTTTAGGCCACTCAGGTTTGGGGTGCTTTGTATCAGGTAGCAAAGCCTAACTGGTGCACCCACACATATAACATTGAGCAAAGGAGCCAGACTCAGTGTGTGTCATACTGTATGATTCCATTTAGATAGATTTCAAAAATCGAGCCAGATGCTGAGGGGGCCTATGGGATGTGGGTTCTAATGAGCTGGGTGGTTCTGACAGGCTTGTGTACTCTGTGAAAATTCTCCAGGGCCTGGAGCAGGTGCCTGGTTACATTCCTCTGGAGGATCCTCGGCAGCCAGAGACTATCAGCACTCTTGCACAATTATCTCTGCTGTGAGCACTTACTCACTCAGTGAATCCCTGTCCAGGAACCTGCATGTGCCATGTATTGTGGTAAGGGGTGGGGGGTGTCCTGAGAACCAAGCTGACACTGTCCCTGCCCTGGTAGCACTTACAGTTTATTACCGGAGAATAAAAGGCAGTGCAAATAAATAGCAGTTAAAAAAGATGATTAAAAAAAAAAAAAAAAAAAGATGACTTAAGCACGAAAGATAACATCAAAATAAATGCCAAAAAATAGCACATAGGGGCGCCTGGCTAGCTCAGTCAATGGAGCATGTGACGCTTGATCTCAGGGTTGTGAGTCTGAGCCCCATGTCAGGTGTAAGATTTCTTAAAAATCTTAAAAAAGAAAAAGTAGCACACGGTTGGCTGCTAAATGAACTGCATAACTAATTCTCTGTAGTGTGGCTTCCACAGAACAGACTTTCACTTTGTTTCTGTTTTTTTCTATTGCAGGTGAACTTGCCTGCCTTTTCCTTTTAAAGATTTGACTGACATCTGCTTGACTCCTCTTAGCAGCACATCATTAATACACCATGCCCAGCAACCACATAATGACTGTCAGTTCTGTAACTCTTGTCATTCTACGAAATTGAGTATGGTGCACTGCTCATTTTACTCACTATACCAGAAAATTGCCTCTATGTTTTACAGAGCACCATTGTCAATATTTTATGTAACATTTGTGGTACATAGCATAGAATTTAGATACCAACTGACTCAACTGGAATCAAACAGATCCTGAGCCCTTACGACCAAGCCACAGTGATGCAAGCAGAGGCCTCAATTACCACTTGGGCCACAGATGCCTAGAATTGTGAAGCTAGAAGCAACGGCAGGATCAGCCACTATTTCTTCTTTGGTCACATTCCCAGACCTAAAACACTTGTGTTTCTTGAATGTCGAGTGATAGTGATTTGATGGGGTAAGTAGAAACAAGTTCATTTACTGAATAAAAATTATAAAATGGAATAATGTGGAGCAGTATTTCAGCACAAGGATTTATCCAATAGGTCACGATTAGAGATACACAGGCCTCATTATGGATAATGTACTGCTATTCCAAAACTCTGTGATAATAGGAAAAAGCCATGCACGGGTTTCATTATTTGAAAAAAATAGATAAGAGGAGGAAAAAGTCTATTGTGGAGCACTGGTTGATCGTCTCTGCATCTGTTTCCATGGAAACAACATTGGACAAATAGGGTTTGTGAAAGCCCAAGAATCATGAGGTGTCTCCGAGCCCTCACCTTGTTTTGAGCCTTCTGATGTCTATTTCCATAGAAACCAGAGTGGAAATGAGGGCAGGAGCCATGAGTCAGCCTGTTGGGTGGTTCATCCTGGCCAAAGTCTGAGCGCACAGGAGGCGTGGTATAGAAATAAACGAATTTAGAACCAGAAAAAAGCAAAATCCTTAATTGGGAAACACTGGTTTCTTTCTTGACTTGGTTAAATAATGGAAAGACCCTGCCACTAATACAGACATAGACATTTCTCTGCTAATTAGGTAACAAGGAATTAAAAGCGTATCTGCACCATGCCCAGCAAGCTGACCACAGCGGGTGAGCCATCAGAGGTGATTTGTGGAGAGTGGCTTGCTCTTGGCTCTTTGGATGCATACGGCTTCAGTTGGGTTGGCCATCTCACATATTATATATGAAGGCGGCAGAAGAGAAAGGAGGTCATGGCCCAAGCACTCAACAGTATGCCTTTGTCTGTGGAATACAAGGTCACTTGAGGGAAACCTGTGTAGAAATTGAGTGGTTCTAGGTCCCATCACTTTCTGTTGTAGCTACATCATGGTATGTACCTCTCCGTTTGAAGTCAAGTTTTACCCTGCATTGATATGCCTCCCCAAGCCTGTGTGTCCCATTTTTGTTAAAGGCATCACCATCCTCCCAAAGTCACCTCAGTCTTCAGTTCCTGATGACACACCCTGGTAGTGAGCTCCACTCAGAAGATACTGCCTGTTAAGTAATTCTAAGCTTTCTGGATCTTCAGTTAACTTGAACACTGAGGCCAGATGAATCTTCTTGGAGCACAGCTCTGTTCATACCCCTCCTGGGCATATGACAATTCAGTGGTCCTCCATTTCCCGTAGCCTGGCCGCAGAGCACCATTGCAGCTTAGTCTCCCATGCTCCTGCTTGCACTGCCCATACCAACCCAAAGTGACCCATCCTTGGCTGGGTCAGGCCTGGGTTCTGGGCTTACACCACTCCTCAGCCTGATGTCCACATCTCTGCAATGGAGCTCTGCACCCTAATGGCTCTCATACCTCTCTTATTTGCTAAGTTTCTTCCTCTGGTTTTAAATAAAAATTCTTTTTGAAAGACTCTGGCCTTTATCAGTTGGGGTGAATACTAAGAGGGTCAGTGTGAATCTGACAACCAGATATGATGATGGTGGTAACTGTCCCAAGCCTGGAACCTGGGTGGCAGCAATGGTGGGTTGATGGAAATGGGAAAGGTTAAGGGGTAAGGTTTGAGACCATGTTAGGTCCCTGGAGCTCCTGTACTTAAAGAACCCATTTCAGGGAGAACAGGAAGATGGGGCCAGAAGTTCAAAGGGTCGGCCTGTGGAAGCCTCCTGTATCAACCACATCTCCTGGTTTCTCTATCGCATGCTCTGACATCTGGGGCCTTGCTGGCCCTCGGAGGACTGCCTCTCCCAGGGCTAGCCAATTCCTAGAGACAGTGAACAGCTCCCTTACGAGCACACCTTTCAAAGGCAAGCTAACCAATCCAGAGCCCACACCCCAACCACCTCCTGTATCAGACTGTCATGCTCAGGGCCATAATCCACCTACCCTCATCACCCCAGGACCAGGTGCCAGACAACCAGGGACAGCCCCTAGGCCCCGGAGCCCAGTGAAACTATTCAAACCAGCCAATCCTAAACCTGCTTACCCTGCCTCACTGGATCCTTCCTGCGGAAACCATAATAAATGTTCTTGGCCACATTTCCTTTCTCTTCCTCTGCCTCCTGACTGACTCTGGTGCTCCCTTGTATAGCTCCCCAGGTTGCAGCTGCCCTTGCCTCTTGGGAACTGTAACTTTGTTAAAGTTAACTTTCTTTTTTTTTTTTTTTTAATTTAGTTTTTTAAAATTTAAATTCAATTAACATATAGTGTATTATTAGTTCCAGAGGCAGAGTCGAGTGATTGATCATCACGCGCCCTCCTTAATGCCAGTCACCCAGTTATTCCATCCCGCATCCCCTTCCTATCCATCAACCATGTTTCCTAGAGTCTCTTATGGTTTGTCTCCCTCTGATTTTGTCTTATTTTTCTCTCCCTTCCCCTATGATCCTCTGCTTTGTTTTGTAAATTCCACATATGAATGAGATCATATGATAATTCTTTCTGATTGACTTATTTTGCTTAGCATAATATCCTCTACTTTTATCCATGTCATTGCAAATGGCAAGATTTCATTTTTTGATAGCTGAATAGTATTCCAGTGTGTGTGTGTGTGTGTATACCGCATCTTTTTTTATCCATTCTTCTATCAATGGACATCTGGGCTCCTTCCATAGTTTGGCTATTGTGGACATTACAAGCTATCTTTTCAAAGACACTTGTCTTCTGTTAGCCTTACTGAACCTCAAATTTTCTACTAATACACTATATTTTAAAACACCTGAGGCTAGGGGCACCTGGGTGGCTCAGTGGTTGAGCATCTGCCTTTGACTCAGGGCATGATCCTGGGGTTCCGGGATTGAGTCCCATATCGGGCTCCCCGCAGGGAGCCTCCGTCTCCTTCTGCCTGTGTCTCAGCCTCTCTCTATGGGTCTCTCATGAATAAATAAAAACTAAAATCTTTAAAAACAAACAAACAAAAAAATAAAACACCTGAAGCTATATCCTTATCTAGGATTCCTCTATGGCATCCATCTGCCACCAGAGTCAGAGACGGAATGCCAGGTGCAGAAATACCAATATAGGGCAGCCTGGGTGGCTCAGCGGTTTAGCGCCGCCTTCAAGCCAGAGCGCAATCCTGGAGACCTGGGATCGAGTCCCACATCAGGCTCTCTGCATGGAGCCTGCTTCTCCTTCTGCCTGTGTTTCTGCCTCTCTCTCTCTCTCATGAATAAAAAAATAAAATATTAAAAAAAAAAAAGAAATACCAGTATATGTGGTTCTCTATAGCCAGGTGTGGTGGGCCCTGGGGTTATGCTGAGGGCTGAGATGATATTGATGTTGTTGAACATAATTATCACGCCAATAATAATGAGAGTTAACATTTATCAAACGCGTAGAATGTTGCAGAAACTGAAAAGTGATTTGATGTTAATTATTCCCTAGTGATGCCAGAACATACAGGGATGTTATAAAAGCTACTGATTCAGTTTTACTGCCTGCCACCTTTCTTTGGATACTCATGTTTCTACCCAGGGCCTTGTTTTGGTAAAATGCATCTAAAGAGAGTATCATATTGAGGTCTATGTTGAAAATTATATGAATTTTTATTTTAAAGGAACAAGACCCGATTTTCTGCTTTCTGCATTGATGCTGCAGAAATATGGTTTCAAAAACAGAAAAAGAAAAAAAAACAACAACAGAAAAAGTCTAGCTCTTCTGTGTCACAGTCAACCACATGAGATCACTGGGTCTGAGTTGACTGCAGCTATCTGGGGGTGGGAGAGGTCAACCGCAGACCCGCCCACCAGCCATCTTCCTTCCTGTACCTGACCAGCTTCATTTCCTCAGGAGAGTATGTGCATATGTCACTGGGCCACAAGGAATGTGTTGGGGCAGAAGAACTGATAAGATAAAATAAAACAGAATTAACTCCAGTCCTTAAGGAAAAGATGAAAAAACCCTCTTATTGATTTTATGAAGTCAGAGTAAATTGTAATACTTAAAGTCATAAAGACTGTACAAAACCTGTAAACCAGTGGTTCTAAAAGTGTAATCTGGGGAAACTTTGGAAGCCTTAAGACCTCAGAGGGTCTATTAAGTCTAAACCATATTCACAACTACAATATACTTCTACATCAAAATACATAAAATATAAATAATATATAATTATTTTAATAGTAATAATACTTGCCTTTTTTACTCTCATTCTCTTATGATACAGTGAAGCTTTCTAGAGGCCACATGATATGCGATGGCATCACTCTGATAGCTAATATAATGTATATTTGAGTATTCTTGGATTTTCTAGAAACTTCTAAGGCTTAGGGTATAAATATGTGTTCTTTGTTCTCTTGTGCTTTTGCTAGCTGTCTTAGTTGCATCTATTATAACATAATATACATTGATATAAGTTATATCAATAACTTCATTATCACTCAATATATCATTATTTTGAAATCAGATCTTTCCTTGCTCCTATGTGGAAATAGTCTATGAGTACATTTACTGTTTTATTTTGGAATAGTATTTTTATAATTTTTCAAGAACTTTTCTAAGATTTTCTCTAAAATTGTTACCTTAGGGGTGTCTGGGTGGCTCAGTCAGTTGAATGTCTGCCTTTGGTTCAGGTCATGATCCCAGGGTCCTGGGATCAAGCCCTTCATCGAGCTCCCTGTTTAGTGGAGAGCCTGCTTCTGTCTCTGCCCCTCCTCCTTGTTTGTGCACTCTCTCAAATAAATAAAAATCACTTATTCTAAAATAAAAGATAACTTGTTTATAGTATTTCTTTCTTATATTTGTAAGGATGGATGATTGGCTTAAAAAGGGAGATCAGAGGATCCCCTTTCTCAGCTCAAAGCTGTACCATTTAGATGAAAAGATGCTGAGAAAAATGAAACTGACTTATCAGGAAGTTCTCTGACTCATGGAAGGGAAGGATGTATTCCAAAAAAGCTGAGCAGACTGCAAATAAATGGAATTACAAGGAAGCTATCTTTCCCACAGTTTTATAGATGTCAACAGTTTGCCTTATTGTATTTTATGGAACAAAACTTTTTTGGATAATATTATTATGCCACTTAAGCTGAGGTATAATTTTGAGACTAATCAATGAGAATTGAAAAAGGATTTGAAAATTTTAAACATAGATGCGATGAGTTGTTTTTTAAGATTTTATTTATTTGAGAGAAAGAGAGTAAGTGGTGGGGACGGGCAGAGGGAGAGAGGGAAAGGGAGAGAGAGAGAGAAAGAGAGAGAGAGAAAGAGAGAGAGAGAGAGCAGACTCCCTGTTGAGTAGGAAGCCTGATGTAGGGCTCAATCCCAGGACCTGGAGATTATTACCTGAATCAAAGGCAGATGCTTAACCACCTGAGCCACCCAGGCACCCTGCTATGATTCTTTAAAAGTCAAAAACTGAACATTTGTTTTGACTCTTTTTCAAACTAGAATTAAAAAGCCTCTGCAGCTGTGTGATGAGTATATGGGGACTCTGTATTATTTTTTTCTGTAAATCTAAAATTATCACCCCACCCAAATTATTAAGAAAAACAGAGCCACTGAGGAACCCTGAAGGGTAATTATTGTCTTGGTTGAAGAAACATACACAATAGCCTTGTAGAGGTTACACTGCTGAATGCCTGCTGAATGGAAAGTTAACAAAAGAAATTATAGCATGCTACATTCCAATGAAACAGTAGCTTGTTGAAGCAAAGATTAAGTTGCAAACATGAAGCCTGAATTAATTAATATCTCATCTGCAGAAGTATACCTGGACTTGCTATTTGACTTGTATTCATCCAGTATCAACAGTTAACTACTCATTAAAGATTGTTTGCATAGAGATCTTTTTTGTTGCTTGGCAACAAAACATAAGTGCTGCTAGATGAAATATTAATGTATTGACTTTCATGGTTTGTCCTGTGATAACTATACTGATATTTACACTGATGGTACAGATGCAACAGAGGGTAAAACCACTGGTGTTCTAGTGTCAATCAGGCAGTGCTAACAAACATAAGTAGCAGTCATTGTATTCTCCATTGCCACTACAGGTAGACAGATAGGTAGATGGATGGATAGGCAGATGGTAAATAGATGGACAGACAAAAAAAAATGACAGATAAATCAATGATAGAAAGATGCTGCATAGAGTTTCATTTAAGAATGCCTTTGATGATGACCGCCTTGAATGGATTAGTAGGCTAAGCATCCAACTCTTGAGTTCAGCTCAGGTCATGATCTCAGGGTTGTGGAACTGAGCCTCGTGTTGAGCTCTGTGCTGAGCATGGAGCCTGCTTAAGATTCTCTCCCTCTCCCTCTGTCCCCTCACCCCATCCCCAGCTCATATATGCATGTACTCTATCTAAAGAAAAAAAAATGTCCTGTTGAAGCAGCAGGAATTTGATTAAGTCTTGACTCTTGTGGTCTGCCTTTTTACCATTCTGTGTAACAAAGTGGGATATACATGATGATCATCTTGAAAAACATTTGTGAGATAATCTGAGTTGCAAGTCTAAGTAGGCAATTTTTTCAAGGAGCACCATTTTTAATTGAAAGAATGATAAATTATGGTTTTTCAGACTTGGGTGTTTAGTAGGTATTTTCTCAAAAATTAATGAGGTGAGCTTGTCATGTCAAAGAAAACAACTGATAGTATCTATTATCAATAATAAAATTTGAACTCTCAAGAGAAAACAAAAATTAAAAAAAAAAAATTTGTTCCTGCCTCTGTGAGCTTAATAGCTTTCCAATACTTAAATACTTAAAGACTCTTCTGATGAGATCAGTGGGGATATTAACTAATGCAATATTTGGATGTTTTATAATGAAATATGGCAATACATGGAAGAACTGCAAAGCTGAAAAACCATTATTTCTCAAATGATTTATGCACAAAAATACAAAATCATGCATGGGTAAAAGAGCTACTAAAAGTATAAAATAGGATGTCAGCAAGAATGGTGAAGTGACTTCTGAAAATCCATTCCTCCATAAAAGCAAGGAAAATACTGGCAAAAATTGTCCAAATCAAATTTTCCAGAACTCTGGAAATTAACCAATGGCCTGTGACAATCTGAAGGGTACTTATTCAAGAAAAAAAAAAAGGCTAATTGTCAGTATGAACAGCAAATGTTGTGGCATTTAAACTTCCCTATTCCTCTCTGTCCCTAGCTCATTGAAAATTACCAGCCCTGCAATCAAAGTGAAAACTAGCAGCCAAGCAGTCACTGAAGGGAGCAGATGGGCTTTGAGCTCTCCCCAAACCCCATTCTGAGAGAACTGTCATTATTTAACCTATCTGTCAAGACTCTGGGATATACCCCTCTTACAGGGCTTCTCTATTTATTTGATCTGAGAGCTTGCTCAGTTGTCAACAGCCTTGTCCTCAAAGGCTTATTGAAAGCACACATAATAAGCCAATGGGCTAAAGAAGAAATCACAAAGAAATGCAGAAAATATTTTGAGATAAATGAAAATTAAAACGCAACTTTCCAAAACCTATGGGATGCTGCAAAATCATGACTCCGAGGGAAATTTATAGGGTTGGTTGAGGCTATGACAGTCCATGTTAGGTGAGCCTGGCATACACCTCTGTCAGGTAGGTCTCCTTTTGTTTTTATTTAAATTCCAGTTAGTTAACCTACACTGTAATATTAGTTTCAGGTGTACAATATATTGATTCAACAATTCCATATATAACCCAGTGCTCATCACAGCAAGTGCACTCCTTAATTCCCATCACCCGTGTCCCCCATCCCACCCCCTTCTAATAATCATCACTTTGTTCTCTCTAGTTAAGAGTCTGGGGGATCCCTCGGTGGCTCAGTGGTTGACTACCTGCCTTTGGCTCAGGCTGTGATCTCGGAGTCCCAGGATTGAGTTCTGCATCAGGCTTCCTGCATGGAGCCTGCTTCTCCCTCTGTGTCTCTTCCCCTCTGTCTCTCTCATGAATAAATGGGTTAAAACTTATAAAAAAAAAAAAAAAAGAGTCTGTTTCTTGGTTTATCTTTTTTTTTTTTTCTTCTTTGCTCATTTGTTTTGTTTCTTCAATCCCAAATAATGAGTGAAATCATAAGGTATTTGTCTTTGGCTTATTTCACTTAGTATGACATTTTCTAGCTCCATCCATGTCATTGTAAATGGCAAGATTCCATTCTTTTTTATGGCTGAGTAATATTTCATTATCTTCTTTATCCATTCATCAATTGATGGACAGTTGGGCTGCTTCCATATCTTGGCTATTGTGAATAATGCTGCAATAAACATAGGAGTGCATATATCCCTTCAAATTAGTGTTTCTATATTCTTCGGGTAAATAACCAGTACTGTGATTACTGGATCATATGGTAGTTCTATTTTTAAGATTTTGAGGAACCTCCATACTGTTCTCCACACTGGTTGCACCATGTTGCATTCCCACCAACAGTGCAAACCTACCACATCCTTGCCCACTACAGTATATATATTTAATGCATGTATTTAATGCCTACATTAGAAAAATAGAAGGCGTTCAAGGCAATAACCTAACTTTACACCTTAAGGAACCAGGAAAAGAAAAGCAAAAGGAAGGAAATAATAAAGATTAGAGCAGAGAATAGAAAAACAACAGAGAAAATCAAAACAACAATATGAAAAGTTGGTTCTTGTAAAGATCAACAAAATGGATAAACCTTCAGCCAGACTGGCTGTCTTAGTCAGGTTGGGCTGCAATAACAAAATACCACAGATTGAGTGGCTTAACCAATAGCAATGTATTTCTCACAGCTCTGGAGGCTGGGAAGTTCAAGATCAGAGTGTGGGCTGTTTTGCTTCTTGATAAGAGCAGAACTCTCTTCCTGGCTTGCAGCCATGTTCTCTGTGTTCTCACATAGTGGTGAAAATGTTCTGTTGTGTCTCTTCTCATAAGGGAACTATTCCCATCTGATCAGAGGCCCACCCCTATGGCTTCCTTTAATCTGAAGTACTTCCTTGGAGGTCCTGTTTCCAAATTCACCCACACTGCAGGTAAGGGCTTTAGTATAAGAATATGAGAGGACACCATTCAGTCCACAGAGCTGACCAAGCAAAAGAGACAAGACTCAAATTACTAAAATCAGGAATGAAAGGCAGAATGCTTCTGATCTTACAGAAAGAAAAAGGACCATAAGGTAATACTATGAACAACTGTATACAAATCAACAAATTAGATGTCTTGGATAGAATGGACAAATTCCCAGAAAGACACAGATTATAGAAACTGACCCAAGAAGAAATTTTAAAAATTTGGATAGACTTATAACAAGTGAAGAGATCAAGTCAGTAATTTAAAAAACTTCCTGCAAAGAGAAGCCCAGGTCCAGAAGTTTGTACTGGTGAAGTCTAACATATGTTTAAAGAAGAATTAACATAAATCCTTCACAAACTCTTCCAAAAAATAGGAGAACACGTTCTAACTCACATTATGAGGACAGTATTATACTGATATAGAACTAGAGCAGGAGATGTATATAATTGTTGATCACTATGCTATACACCTAAAACTAATATAATATTGTATGTCAACTATATTTCAAGTGAAAATAAAAAAACTAAAGATTTCATAAGAGAAGTCACACTGCAGTCTGATGTCTATTATGAGTACACATACAAAAATTCTCAACAAAATACTAGCAAATCAAATCCAGTAACATATAAAATTATAAATCATGATAAAGCAAGATTTTTCTCAGAAACTCAAGGGTGCTTTAAAATATGAAAATCAATGTCATACACTTTATTAACAGAATGAAAGTAAAAAAATCTCACACGATCATCTCAACTAATGTGGAAAAACATCTGGCAAAATCCAATACTTAAACTCTGAAAGAATGGCAGTGTCTCAGCCTGATAATGAGCCTCTGAGGAACCCACAGCTAACATCACACTGGATGGTAAAAGACAGAAATCTTTCCCTCTACAATCAGGAAAATGACAAAGGTGTTCACTCTTAACCACTTGTATTCAACACTGTACTAGAAATTGTAGCCAGAGTAATTAAGCAAGAAAAGGATATAAAAGACATCTAGATTGGAAAGGAAGAAATAAAATTATCTGTATTCACAGATAACATGGCATTGTGTACAGAAAATCCTAAGGAACCCATTACAAAACAAAAGAAACAAAAACTCTCCAGAGTTAATAAATGAGTTCAGTAAGGTTTTGGGATACAAGATTGAAATACTAAAATCAATTGTATTTCTATGCAGTAGCAATGAACAATCAGAAAATATGATTAACAAAATACAAAAGAGACTAACAGATTTTAACAGAATAAAAAAAGATTTGTTGATATGGTGTTTATGTTGCAACTAACCTTTAATAAACGATCACTTGTCCAATTTTGAAGTAGTATCAAAGAAAAAAAATCTCTATCCAAAAAAGGCTATTAAAATACTCCACCCCTTTCAACTACAATGTATTACAACAGATGGAATCCAGAAGAGGATTTGAGAATCCAACTATTTTCTAATTCAGACATAAAAGAGATCTGCAAATAAAAAATACAATGCTATACTCTTCTTAACACTTTTTTTTAGGAAAGTAATTATTCTTTTTTATAAAAAATATCTTGTATTAACAAATAATGGGTTGCTTACTGTCTTTTAAAAAGTAATAAATACATTTCATCAGTTTTGTTCTTTCTAATTTAGTAAATGTTGATAGGCAAAATACACATAAGCAAAAGCTCTTTAGAATCTTCAGTAATTTTTAAGAGTGTAAAAATGTTCTGAAACCAAGTTAACTTCAAACCTTATGTAAATATTATATATATTTTTCTATGTATAAAATATTTAATAATTGGCTCAGAGGGGCATGAAACTCTTGATCTCAGTGTCATGAGTTTGAGCCCTACACTGGAAGTATAGTTAGTTTACTTAAAACAAAACAGGACATGAAGACTCCTAACTCTGGGAAGCGAACTAGGGGTGGTGGAAGAGGAGGAGGGCGGGGGGTGGGGGTGACTGGGTGGCAGGCACTGAGGGCTCAGGGCACTTGATGGGATGAGCACTGGGTGTTATTCTGTATGTTGGCAAATTGAACACCAATAAAAAATAAATTTATTATTTAAAAAAAAAAAAAAAAGAAAAACAAAATAAAACAAAACAAAACAGGGCAGTCCCTGTGGCTCAGGGGTTTAGCGCCACCTTTGGCCCAGGGCATGATCCCGGAGACCTGGGATTGAGTCCCATTTCGGGCTCCCTGCATGGAGCCTACTTCTCCCTCTGCCTGTGCCTCTGCCTCTCTCTCTCTCTCTCTGTGTCTCTCATGATTAAATAAATAAAATCTTTAAGAAAAAAAAACAAAAAACAAAAAACCAACAACAGGGGTGCAGTTGGCTAAGCATCTGACCCTTGCTTGATCTTGGCTCAGGTCACGATCTCAGGATCATGGATGGAGCCCTGTGCTGTTGTCAGGCTCTGCGCTCAGTGAAGAGTCTTCTGGAGACTGGAGACTCTCTCTCTCTCTCCCTCCAACCCTCCCCCTGCTCGTGCTTGCTCTCTCTCTCTCTAAATAAAATCTTTTAAAAAACCAAACAAAAACAAAAAATATATATTTAATAATTAAAATTTAAATGAAAAAAAAAAAGTCTTAGGAGTAAATCTAGGAGACTACACGTCAAATTTAATGTTCAGGGAAACCTTAATTAGGATAGAAACCCAGAAACTGTGAAAGAGTCAATTTGTTTAGCTTTTAAAAATTTTTTAGGATTTTTGGCAAAAGATATTAAAATAAGTCAATGAATAAAAGACATCTTTCAGTTTTTTGCAATGAAGGTGAAAAATGGTCTATATCTGTAATGTACAGAGAATTCACATGAAGTGACATGGAAAGACAAACACAATTTTAAAAATGGGGAAAGGCCATGAATAGGAAATTACAACATATCAAATTCAAATATCCAATAAAATAAACATAAAAGACACTCATACTACGCAATGGAGATGAAAATTAAGATAACAATGAGATAGCACTTTATCAAGAGATTGGCAAAAACAAAGAGTGGTTGCACCTATGGCTGTGGAGATGGAGGGAAAAGTTTCCTCCCCTGCTCTGCTAGTGCAATCTGAATTGTACAGCCTTTTTTTTTTTTTTTTAATTTTTATTTATTTATGATAGTCACAGAGAGACAGAGAGAGAGGCAGAGACATAGGCAGAGGGAGAAACAGGCTCCATGCACCGGGAGCCCGATGTGGGATTCGATCCCGGGTCTCCAGGATCGCGCCCTGGGCCAAAGGCAAGCGCCAAACCACTGCGCCACCCAGGGATCCCTGTACAGCCTTTTTGAAGAGCAATCTGAAAAAACCTATTACAATTAAAAACACACATACACTTTTCTTGCAACCTAGCAACAAAAGCCCATTAAATAAAAGTACCAGTAAATAAGGATCTACTTACAAAGATATTTACTGCAGCATTGTTTGACAAAGCAAAAATCTGGAAAACTGTACATCTATGTATGGCATTAAAAAAGAATCCATTTGGCCCCTGGCTGACCTAGAGGGCTTTCCAGAAATTAACAAGAAAAAAAGGCAACAATGTATATGTGTGTGTCTATATCTATATCTATGCTAAATCATTTTGTAAAACCAGTATTGATGAAAACATACGTGGATATGTGTACATATATGTGTATTGTGTGTATGTATCTTACAAGAAAAATAAGAAAGCACATATACATACTGATGTGGGTCAGGGGAGCAGCAAAGGATAAGCTTATAAGCTTATGCTCTCTCCCCTGGAAGACATCTCTCCTGCTTACCTGACCACACCTTTCTCTTCATCAAGCCAGTCCTCTTACCTTTCGCCTAAGCTAGGGAAGTCCTGTCAAGACAGGTATGTTCCAATATTCTTGCTGTACTTGGAATTCGTATAGCACTTGCCGTTTCTATCATACCCATGAATCTATAATCATATATTTGTTTTCTATTATTGGTTAACTGTATGTTTGTCTACATCTGTCTCATGAGAGACAAAATCGTGCAGTGGTTAATGGCGTGGCCTGGGGAATCAGACCACTGGGTTTGATTCCAAGGTTACTTCTTACTTGGTTCTTAGCTGTGTGAACTCAGCAAGTGCTGTATTTTCTCTGTTACCCCATCTGTGAAATAGGACTAATAACAGTACCTTTCACAGGCCTGGTATGAGCAAATGAGTGAGCACATGTACGGCACCTAGAACACTAGAACAGTACCTGGCACGTGGTGGTGCTACAACCGGGAGCCGCTGTTACCAGAATCACAATTATCTCACCTATCCAAATTTTAAACTCTGGGAGGTATCTTAAGCCACAGAAACTCTTTTAGATTTCTTTTGTATCCCTTCGTCATTATTTCCTAGAATAAATGTTATTTCAAAGCGCTCAAATATTTGTTGAATAAATAAATGAAGGACTCATATTTGAGAAATCTCTAGAGAAGGAAATTGCTGAGCATTTGATTGTCACTTACGTGGCAACCAGCAAGTAAATGTCTGTGGCTGATCTCACCTAGCACTTAAGTCTGTTTTGTTAAGAGGAGAGAATATTTGTCTTCAAACCCGTCTTCTCAAACAGCACAGGAAGGCCTTTCTTCTCCACTTACGAGCTGCACACCTCACCTTAAACTGTCATAAGGAAACAAGCCATTTGCGGTAGAAACCCAGGCCTCAGGGTTTCCTGGGGCCTGTGATTTACTGGCAGCTCTTTGGGAACATATGACATATGCTTAATACAAAAATAAATTGTATTAGATGATACGTTTGTTTCAAGTCCCTGGTGGGATGCATTCAAATGCTTACACTGCAGTGGTCATCTCCCTGTTCTTGTGTCTGTACTGGCCAAGCTTATCTAATGATGCTTGTATGTCTTTGGAAGTTTAAATGGGTCTAAGGGCTTGTGGGTCAGGAGAGCAGAGGAAGAAATTGTGAAAATAATGAAAATGCTGGTCCTTCTGATGCCGCCCTTTCTCTCCGCCTCCCGGTTGGATTCTTCCCAGCAGCATTGTAACATGCTGAGGCTTCTCCCCCATCAGAATACAGGAGAACGAGAATGCCCTGCTTAGCTGCTATCTATCTGCACTCTTGCTCTTGCTCACATCAGATTTGTAGGAAGGGCTGCATATACTCGCCAGCTCTGTTATCCCACTTCCCACCTGCTCCCCAACTACTCAGTTTGGCTTTCGCCCCATTAGTCTTCAGAAGGGCTCAGCACCTGCCCTCTGCCCAGCACCCTCTCACTTCTCATTTCACGGGCCACTCTGCAGCTCTCTACGGCTGACCAAGGCCTCTCCACGGCACCCCCACCCCACTTCCTCCCCCTGACCTCCAGGTAGCTTTTAGTGTCAAAAAAGAGGGCGTAACTTTCCATGCCTTTCTGCTACCTGTACATAGAAGCATATACATTATTCATCAGGATGCGTATTTATGTTTGTTTTTTTCTGAAATTGAATTGTAGTGTTCACAGAACTTTGCGAGTTCCTTTTTCTATTTGACTTTGTACCCTAGACAGTCTTGGAAGTCAAAAAAGTAATTTTTAAATTTTTGTAGGTAAATGTATATATGTCACACATGTCCAGCACAACAGGACAAGTTGTCATACTTTTAGAAATTAGAAAAATAAGATTTTTGCATCTGGAGTTCTCTTGAGTTTCCAGGGGACTAGGACCAGAGGCCACAATCACAAATGCACAGATATTAACTTGATTTAGGGCAAAATGAACATAATTTCCCTTGGCTTCTGGCCACACCCTGATGAGCCATTTTATCTTTAGAAGAACGGAGCAGGTCACTGAAAACACTGGCTCTGTCACCTGTGTTTTGGGTTTAAATATTAAATTAAGAAAATATTTTACATTGCTAAGCAAAATGACATATGATCATTTTATATGATCATATAAAATAATTTTACTTGGGAGGTGGTAGCCACATTCCAACATCTTGGATGGACTTGCTCAGATGATCTCTGGAAGTTTCTTTTAGTCTAAGTCTAGGCATCTTTCACTTTCCTTTTTCTCTCCAATTTAAAAAGTCATATCTGCCCTTGGAGAAGGGTGAGTATAACACAGACAGCTTAGCCTTTCCCATGTTGCCCTTGCTAACAGTGTGGTAGGCCATCAGGGTCACGAGGGAGGGAGAGTCCAGGACCTGCTCACCAGAGTTCAGCCCAAAAAGTCCTGTTCTGGCCTCAAATGCCGGGTCCTTTCCTTACAATTTCCCAATTAAACGCCATCTAAGAATCCTCTGAAAATTCTAATGATCACAACCAATATCTTCAAACACTACCCTTTTAAAATAAAAATCTGCACAAGATAGCCAAAAGTCCAGAAAATTAAAAGATCTTTATAGGGGCGCCTGGCTGGCTCAGCTAGTAGAGCGTGTCACTCTTGATCTCTGGGTTGTGAGTTTGAGCTCCACACTGGGTATAGAGACTACTTAAAAATAAAATCTTAAAGTACATAAATAAATAAAAGATCTTGATCGTCCTTCATTTTTAGTAGACTATAATTGCTTCCACAGGTATAGTTCACAAAGTTGGAATTCCCATCGTTAACAGAACAGTTGAATCAAATGAATTTCCCCCTGTGATACAAAGGGGTTGACAGCAACAGAACAAAACAAAAAATCCAAAGCAAACAAAAGGCTAAAGAGGTAACATACAAGGGGAGGAAAGATAGATCTCAAGAGGGGAACTTGTGGACATGATGACAAAAACTCACTGGAATCAAATAAGATATTAACTTAAAATATAATTTAAAACAGAACTGAAGGGCCAGGCACAGAGCAAGTGTCTTACCACAGTCCTGAGAAGACAGAGTCAGGGAGCTGGGTTCCCTCTGGCAGCTGGCAAATAATGGCCCAGAGGCCAAGATGCTTGCTTTTGAAAGGCCAGCAAGCTGAGAGTAAGTTTTACATCTTTAAACATTTGAAAAAAAAAAAGTTTAGTGACCCACAAAAATCAAATGAAATTCAAATTTTAGTGTTCATAAATAAATTTTACAAGAACACAGCCACATTCATCCATTTACGTATTGCTGGCAGCTCCTTTGCGTTACAGTGGCAGATCTGAGTGGCTGAAACAGAGATGGGGTGGCCTACAATATTTACTACTTTCCTCTTTACAGAAAAGTCTGCCAATCTCTGTTCTAAAGCAGATTTTACTGCCATCGACTTTGTGTGACCTTAGGCTGGTCTCCTCCCCTCTCTGGACCCACTTTCCCAAAGGAAGGGGCCTAGAGAAGGTGCTGGCCAGGCTCCCCAGCAGAGGTCCCGAGAAGGTGGACGCAGCAAGAGCACCCGCTGGTGCCACCTACAGCTCAGGAAGAAGGTGGCAGGCGGAAGGCTGTCTGTGGGAGGGACAGTCACCGGCAGACCTCAGGGCTATGGGTGGGTGGGGGCAGGGGTAGAGGGGGCGGCTTCTGTAGAGGGCTCATGAATGACCTATCTCCCCCAACTGGTGCCATCAGTGGACAAGATCCTGACTTCTACACACCTTTGAAACCCAGAGGCCACAGCTCCAAGTGGAAACCTATCCTCCACATTCATTTCGGGAGTCATTGTTCCCCACAACCCAGAAGGCACACAAACCAATTATTACTACAGAGAACTGAAGAGGGTAATGTGTATGTTTTTTCTAGGTCTGAAGGAAAAACAAGGAAAAAGCTTATCACCTGAGAAATCCCTCTACAGCCAGTGAGTCACCATTCTCTATACTACTTCATGAGACTCACCCACATTCATTCTGAACCTTCACGCTTT
The DNA here is from genome assembly GCF_018345385.1 of Vulpes lagopus. Lineage (NCBI taxonomy): Eukaryota > Metazoa > Chordata > Mammalia > Carnivora > Canidae > Vulpes > Vulpes lagopus. The sequence goes on from NC_054831.1 coordinate 8,217,911, forward strand.
AAAAAAAATCAGGTAAGCAGATTTTTCACATCTGAGGAAACCCGTATGAAAACAATGCAAATAAAGGAGTCAAGCAGTTGCTTCTGTCTGTCCTGAAGCAAGCCTTTCACTTTAGAGATTCTCACAGGGAGCCTTGGTGCCCAATCTTCCCAACCAGGGGAGGCTCGTGCCCCTTCAAAGCAGAAGATTCATGTTGAAGAACTGCTGTCTTTGAACCTCCCATAAAATCCAGGTGCTGTGAAACGCGGCACCTGTGTGCTGGCTGTAGCAAATCCACCCATGGTGTGGCTGGTGGTCTTCAGAGGTGGCCACCCACAAGTCCTCCCACCTGGAGCCCTCCTGTTGATGGAGTCTAACTGCCACCCCCACAGTCTGGGCTAGTCTTGTGATGTGCCCTGAGCAGAACCCAGCAGAAGACATGCCCTGATACTTCTGAGACTGGAAAAGAAGACTGGAAGCTTTGCCACCAACTGGTAAGGAAGTGTAGGCTAGACGGCTGAGTGATTAGAGGCCACATGGAGAGGCCATGGAGGATGTGAGGCCAACTTGGACACAGAAGGCAGCCACATGACATCCCATGTGAGACCAGCAGACACCCACCCAGCTGAGCTCTAGCCAACTCTCAGAACTGTGTGAAATAAGGCAGCAGGGATTGAAATCTCCATTTCTGGACTACCTCTTCAAGGCAGGGAAGAGATGCAATAGTTTCACGCAAGTTTTTTACGTGGTGTCAAGAGCCTCCAACTTACTTCATCATCTTCATCTTCATCATCGTCAGACTCAAGAACACCATCCAGTAGCTCTTCTATAAAGAAAAAAATAAATGAATAACTGCGAATACAGCAGGGAAACTTGGCCAACAAGACATGTGAACAGGCTAATGAGGATTAGGTGGCACCAGAACATTCAGGTTTCTGGTGCCCGTGCAGCTACAGACTGACATCATCCTAAGCAGTTTAAACCTCTTTCCCTGTTTTTACCAGAATGCAGTGTTAGTGGCATGGGAAAAGTTAAGTCACCATACAATTTTAGAGGAATTTAGAGGAAAGAGAGTATTGCTGGGCACCATGATGAATACTGTCCCACATGTTATTTATTTATTCCTTACCACGATTTTGTTGACTCTTATCCCCATTCTATAGCAAATAGCAAATGGAGGCATAAGGGACTTGTTCATGGTCACACTCCCATAAGTGACAGAGTTGAGATTCAACTCAAGTCTATTTCTAAATCTCATGATTTTTCCACAGAGACTGAGGTAGGGGCCATGGCAGGTTGGGTTCCTGAAGGCTCCTGTGGTGCACCGTTAGATTGTAAAAGAGTTCATAAAGGAGGGATAATAGCAAAATGGAATCAGAGAAAGAATGAGCCTCTGTTTCTTCATCAGTGAAAGGGGTATCAGAGCAACTACTTCCTAGGGTGGTTGAGGGGATTTTTACAACACACCAAAACTAAACCACCTGGCCCAGGGCCAGGGACATAGAAGGTTTGTTTACTTTCTCCTCTATGAAGGCTTCCCTGATCCCTTACTGAACAGTTACCTCTCTCTCCACTGAACATACTCAGCATTTTCTCTAGTTAGCACTGTACTAGAGTAGTACTAGACAGCACTGTAGTATATAATAGTACTAGACAGGCACTACAGTAGATGGTAGTACTAGATAGTACTATAGACAGAGGTACTAGATAGCACTGTAGTAAATAGAAACCCCAGGACACCCATCATCCTTGACACGACCGTCATTTTAAAGGAAAGGACTCCATTGACTTGGCTGGATCAAGGCCAGTAGGACACCACCATCTGGCCCCACCTCAGAGGGGCCTGCACGCTTCCGTGCACATCATGGCCCCACTGCTGTCAAGAAAACTACACTGCAGGCAGGGGGAAATGATGTCATCCTGCATTTGAGCTAAAGCTCTGTTACCTGGCTTCTATCGCTTCCTGGCACACGAGAAGCACTACTCCATGCCACCTGCAGCAAATGCCTATCAAACAAGTGGCTTTCAGAATGAGGTAGCTGCTATATTCATCAATTACAAGCATTTCTTTTTCAAATATGGAATGCCCTCTCTCACTTTAAAAAAAAAAAATCTTATATGTTTTGTGAGGCCCCAGACTGGTCCAGCCACATCCTTTCCCCCGAGCCCACTGGCTTGGATTCATCCTCTTCCCCGAACAATCCAGTCCTGTGAACTGACGTACCTTATAAACCTCAGCTCCAAACAAAAACAAAAAACAAACCCCAAAACAAACCAAAACAAAAAAACCTCAGCTTCTCCTCTAGAGCATGATGGAGCCATCAGCCCTGTTTCCCATAGATCCCTGGGTTGCAGCACAACCAGCCACCCTCACTCCAGTAACTGACAGCACCTAATGCTGGAGCTGCCAGTACCCTTCCTTCCCTGAGGACCCAGCTGGTGAAGCTGGCTCTGCCCTGCTCCTATCCTCTCTTCAGTGCCTGGCTAGGATCTGCTGGTCCCTCCTCGCTGGGGGCCACCATCGTGGACATACCTCCCAATTGTTGCCAGTCGTCTCTGCTTGTCATGTCACCAGCTTTCCCTTAAGTTTCCCAGAGTAGTTCTTCCCCACCTGTGGGGTTAGGTTCCCAAAATACTAGAATTTTTCCATTTGGAAACCTTAAAACTTTAAAAGAAAAATAGTGCTAGAGAACTGATATGTTTGAATGTATGGAAACCCATATACATGTTTTAAGTATATACTAAAACAAGAAAGTCAATCAATAAAGACTGTGGCAATGCCATTTTTGTCTCTTAAGCCAGTAAACTGCTACTAATTCAGACTCTCCTGTTAATATCCATTTGAGGATGAAGCCTGGACTGGGTGGAAACTCCAGCTCTCTCCTCTCTGGCTTTCATCACCATGCTGGTACATTCATTCATTCTGAGTCCATGCTCATGACACATATCCTTAGGTATTTGTGTGTGTATGTCTGGTCCTCCATCCAAACATTCAATGACTTTCTAATTTTGTTTCAAAGTAGCAGACTCCTAAGGAATCGGCTCCGGGGACCTGCCACTTTCCCATGGATCCAGAATAACTTAAGTGCTTGAGATGAAAAAAGAAATGCTTTAAAAAAAAAAAGAAATGCTTTTGACACTCTTTATTTAAACAGGAACGTACTGAGAGAGGCAGGTATATCTGAAGCCTTTCCTGGATACACAAGGTTATAAAGCTTGAGCTCTGCCCATGATAACTTCTTGGCAAGCATATCCCTCACGTAAATGTCAACTGACCCTCCCTCTTCACATTCTTCAGCATGCTGGCTCAAGGACCAGTTTTAAATAAGAGAAAGATGGTTTTGGACAGAATGCAAGACGGAACCTCCCTCTGTGTCTTGGCTCCCATAAAGGAGGGAAGACTGACAAGGAAATGGAGGTGGGTGTGTCTCAATAGACTGAAACACAGAGTTAGCTCTGAAGAAGATTCACAGTCCAAATGTGCCCCTAAAGCTGCAGAGGACCCCTGGCCTGAGAGGGAGGTCTCAGCATGGCTGATGAGCATGGAACAGATAGGGACCAATGGTCCTGCATTCCCCCTCTTCCCAAACTGTTGCCTACTCAAAAAAGGTTAAGGAGCAAGCTCAGCCCCAACTGAGGCTAAGTATTTATTTAGTGTTATTTTGTAAATATGCTTGCCCAGCAGAATTGCTGGGCAATTGGGCTCAAAGGCAGAAATGAAGCTGTTGCAGGGGCACCTGGGTGGCTGTCAGTCAAGCGTCTGCCTTGGGCCCAGATCATGACCCCAGAGTTGGGCTCAGGTCATGACCCCAGGGTTCTAGGACCAAGCCCTGTGGGTCTAGAACTGCCCCACTTCTCCCTCTGCCTCTGCACCCCCCCCAACACCTGCTCTTTCTCTCTACTGCATGCATGCTGTCTCTATAAATAAATAAATAAATTAATTAATTAATTAATTAATTAATTAAAATCTATAAAGAAAAGAAAAAAGAAATGAAGCTGTTGCATAGGCTCAGTCAGTTAAGCATCTGTCCCTTGATCTCTGCTCAGGTCACGATCTTGGGGTCCTGAGATGGAGCCCTGTGCCAGGCTCTGTGTTCAGTGGAAGGGTGGGGTCTATTTGAGATTCTCTCTCTCTCTCTCCCTCCCTCCCTCCACTCATGTGCTTTCTCTCTCCCTCTCTCTCTCAAATAAATAAATCTTGAAAGAAAGAAAGAAAGAAAGAAAGAAAGAAAGAAAGAAAGAAAGAAAGAAAGAAAGAAATGAAGATGTTGCAGAAAATAAAGTTCTATTCCTTGCTTCCCTGAGTTTGGGATGAATCATTTTTGCTCCGTAAGAGCCAAGGGAGAAGATGCTCATATGGAAACTGGCCCCAGGCTGAAGGAAGCCGGGTTTCCCACCTCACTGGCTGCTCTCCCAGCTGCTTCCAGTCGAGCAGGAACCTCTGATGTCCTCTCTCTGCCTCTCCATTTCTGCGCAGGTCAGAGGCAGGGATATGCCACTTTGGCTGCATGTGGGGATTATCTGGGAGTTTTAAACACTATTCACACCTGGAGTTCCCCCAGAGAATCCAGTTTTACTAGCATGGGGTTCTGCCCTGGGGATTTAAAAATCTCCTCAGGTGACTGCTACATGTGGCTCAGACTTCTTTGAGTGAATGGCTTCTGGCCACTACCTATTTCTTGGCCTTGCTTAAGCTGCTGACTTGGGAGTAGAGATCAGGAGATTCATTTTTCACCTTTGCTCATGTGCTGAGTGGGACCTGTGCACCTGGACTTACAGTGATGTGGACTGCAGAGTGTCGGGAAAGGGCATGTAGAAAGACAGAAGTGACAACCTTAGCCCTGGATGCTGGCAGTGCTCATGCCTCTGACATGTGTATAAATCAGGACCAAGATGTCAGGAGTCCACAGAAGAGCCAGAGCTCCCCATCCATCCTGGTCCCATCCAAGGTTTCCTGCACCTTCTTTTCCTGCTTACTATGGGATGTAGATTACCAATGTGATGGACAAAGCCAGAGAGAAAGAGGATCATATTCTCCCGTGGAGCCAGTAGGCAATATAAATTTTTCTTGAAGGAATGAACACATGCAGGAGAATGATGTTTTATGTAGTGGTACTAGGGAGACTGGCATTTGTTTTCCTTATCCAACCCTAGGACCCCAGGGAAGCCTTATGAGGTAAGGAAAGAATTAGGAGGGGAAGGCCCACATAAAGAGAATATAAGGTTAGAGCAGGGTGTTTGTGATTGCTTTTGAATTATTTTTGTTGACTATAAGCCTAACGTGTGATGAGAGATAGCTGGTCTTGGGACAGACTGGTCTTGACTACCTGGTCAAACTTTTGTTGGTGGGTTCACTTGGATCTCCCGCCTCCCTTAAAACCTCTTGAATGAATTCCAAGGCATGACAAGCCCATGTATCTTTCTGGCACATGTGAAAGATGCAAAAGATAGATTATAGATGAACGAACCTGAATTAAGTTGCTTGATGATAAATTCAATCTGGCGGACCATTTCAGCATTGCCTTCTTTGATGAAGCAGCGAAGGATGTCCTCCATTCCCTAGGGGCATTGGAAAGAGTAAAAGTCAATATTTCAGGGTTATTTTGTTTGTTTGTTTACAAGAGAAATTAGTTTCCAGTGGAATACTCTCACTGAAACAACACAAAACCCCCCTTTTTGGGGGGGGGGTATACACAATAAAAATTCCTCTGCTCAGTTCTAAATATTTTTTAAAATTTATTTATTTATTTATTCATGAGTGAGTGAGTGAGTGAATGAATGAATGAATGAATGAAAGACAGAGAGAGAGAGAGGCAGAGACACAGGCAGAGGGGGAAGTGGGCTCCCTGTGGGGAGCCCAATGTGGGACTTGATCCCGGGACCCCAAGATCATGACCTGAGTCAAAGGCAGATAGATGCTCAACCACTGCACCACCCAGGCATCCCAAGTACTACATATTCTGTTTGTTCTTTTTACAATTCACAGTTAAATTATTTTACTCTTGGTTGAGTATCTGACCTAATTATAAAACATTTAGCAAACAAAAAAACCTATTGTACAGAGAACTGGGAATTGCCAGAGGGTGGTGGAGGGGGGATGGGTGAAATAGGTGAAGGGAAATGAAGGGGCATGAACTTCCAGTTAGAAAATAAATAAGCAGCATGGAGATAAAAAGTACAGCATTGGGAATATAGTCAATAATGCTGTGATAATGTTGTATGGTGACAGATGGTGACTGTACTTATCTTGATGAGCACTGGCTCCTGTACAGATTTGCTGAATCACTATATTGTACATCTGAAACTAACACAACACTGTATGTCAACTACACTCTGATAATAAGTGAAAAAGAAACTATTGTAAAATTTTACTCCATACGTAAGTATTCCCTTCAGTTTGGGCAGTATGTTGTTTTGGGAGGTGACTTCTTTCTTTTAATTTCTTTATACTCTTCCTTCTGGATTTAAGCACAAAATGAAGAGTGAAACCATATCTGTAGAGAAGTTAGTAAGTGGAACCTCTTTTTAAACAACTATCATTAAATAAAAAAAATTAAAAAAAAAAAAAAAAAGGGATCCCTGGGTGGCGCAGCGGTTTGGTGCCTGCCTTTGGCCCAGGGCGCGATCCTGGAGACCCGGGATCGAATCCCACGTCGGGCTCCCGGTGCATGGAGCCTGCTTCTCCCTCTGCCTGTGTCTCTGCCTCTCTCTCTCTCTCTGTGACTATCATAAATTTAAAAAATTAAAAAAAAAAACAGCTATCATTCTTTTTCTATCAAAAGAATTACAAAGTTACTACACTGTGCATTATTTATTTTGTTACAAACAACTAGCATCAGAACTTTCAGTACTGACTAACAGAAGGACAAGGAAATGGAGAGGTAAGATACTGACTCAAGCACAGATGTCTGTTTCCCCTCTTCCCTCTTTCCCGAGGAGAGATGTGGATGAGCATGGATGGCAGGAGCTGATGAGGCTTCTTGCCACCACAATGAATCCAAAACAGAGGAAGCAGAGAGAAATGGATCTAGTGATGTGAACCCTGATCGAGCTCTGCCTCAATCTTATGCCTGAACTTTTCAGTGGAGTGAGCCAATATTTCCCTCTTTTAATGTAGGCTTGTTTGGAATCAATAGCTGAATCTGAATCAAAGACAGGCCAAGTGCAGTTTTGAACATGGTGAATTCCTATCGTCTAGAACAGAGCATTACCTCCTAGAGGGTTAAGTTTGGATTGCATCCGAGCTCCCTCAGGAAACTGTGTGACCTTGGTCAAACTGCTTAGTTCCTCCCAGCCTGTGACTTCAACTCTAAAATAAAGATGGCAACTCGAGTTAACAGGAAATTTTTAAAAGATAAAGAATGTAAATTGGGTACCGGTTATGTTGATGCATGTTTGTTAGATGCACTGAATTGTATACGTAAGGCCTGTGCATTTCACTGCTCATAAATTATACCTAAAAAAGTCATATCTAGTCTAGCTGCTGGCACATAACACATGCTCAATAAATGGTTAAGATTGTGCTTGCTATTCTCAGAAGAATTTGGTGGCTCAGAAGAGAGATCTGGTAGCTGAAGCCGAGGGAGTAAACAACATTCAGAAGAGTGAGAGGCTTAGGATGGCATCTTGGAGAACAGGAGCATTAACTGATAGGCAGAGCTAGGTAAGCACACAGAGAACCTGAAGGGCAGCTCTGGATGGTCCTCGGATCAAGGAAGAGGGTGCCAAGAGGGCCGCAGTCTGCTCTAGCTCAGGGCAGAGTGTTTGGCTGGGGTTTAAATTTTTAAGAAAGAGCTTTGTGGCCGACAACTGCTCCAGCCCTAGATGCAGGAGGCTTTGGAGGAGGCCTGAGGGCAGCCCTACTGACCGAACTGCTCCCCTGCCCCAGACCTTGGCAGTCTCTTCAAGTTCAAATGAGGCTCAGTGCACTCATTTATTATTTCCTCCACTTTGGGAACTATTATTTAAGACCACCACAATAGCATTCGGTACTGATATATGTATGTATTTTTGTCATCTTCCACAAGCACACCAATGTTTCACACAGTTGCAAACACAGAGTTCTTATTATGCCATATTCTCCTTTCCTTGAACTCCAGGTACATAAGTGTGAGACCTCTGGGTATCGTTCCCCCCAGGTCTCTGAGGCACGGTCCCTTTCCTCCATATTTTTTCTCTATGGCCTGGATGATCTCTAAGGGTCACACTCTCACATCCTACAACTGTGAGTCTTTCCTCCCCACCCATGCTCTGTCCCTTTACTGCTGTTCCCTCCTCTCTTTTCCGCCCCTTGCCCTGGGTGTCCTTCCTCCATGCTGCCTTTCATGCTACTTGATCCATACCACCTCTGCTCATTCTTTCTCTTCAGCCTACATGTCTTTTTCCTTGTTTCTGCTCTGGTTGACAATTCCTCTCACTGGAATGACCATAATGCAGAGGTTAATCAAGTTTAGTTCCTCCATTCTGTATTAAAATAGCAGATTTTATTTTATTTTTTAAAGAAATAGGCAATTAAGTTCCATTGTTTACTATGACCACACAGAGGGGCTCCTAATTAAGTTTTTATCTCTGGCATAACTGCTGATACAATTTTAGATGATTAATAGGAGATTTAGCAATTCTTCTAAGGAAGCAAAATTAAGTGGAGAAACATGTTTCATTGGTCTCAAACTGAACTTGGCCAGTTTTTGACTGGAAATATTTAATCTCTTCATCTTAGCATTTAATATGTACACTGTTAACCTAGTTTCATGTTACAGGAAAAAGGACAAAACTTCAGTGCTTTTGCTGATTAGATCTAGAAACACTTGTCTCAAAAGATGCTAATCACCTGGAGCTTGTTTTACACTCCCAATACAAACACTAAACACATTAAATATTGCATTTACTCTTTGCCAGCCAAACCAGGTACCAGTTTTGTCATCTTTAGGAGGGATTCTGCCTCCTTTGGCTGCTGAGCACCTGCAGGCTGTGTCTGGTCTGCATGCATCAGCTCTCACTGTACCACAGGCCCTCTGGGAATCCTGGGAGTGCATTTCAGTGGTGGCTTTTTCCATTTCGCCATTTAAGCTCCCTCTACTATGAAATCCATAGGCTTTCCCAAAAGCCTCCAAATTAAAATAAGCCATTAAAAAAATGTCTCTAGGGGATCCCTGGGTGTCTCAGTGGTTAGCTTCTGCCTTTGGCCCAGGGCATGATCCTGGAGTCCCGGTATGGAGTTCCACATTGGGCTCCCTGCATGGAGCCTGCTCCTCCCTCTGCCTGTGTCTCTGCCTCTCTCTGTCTCTCATAAATAAATAAAATCTTAAAAAATATTTCTAACTTTCTAAAAATAAGCCTGCTGGGAACTTTCTAACATTAGTTTTTTTCTTTTTGTTGTTAGAGAGAGAGAGCGTGAGCGAAGGGGAGAGGGGAGAGAGAATCCCCACACCCAGCGTGGAGCCCAATGTGGAGCGCAGTCTCACAACCTTGAGATCATGACCTGAGCCGACATCAAGAGTCAGATGCTCAACTGCCTGAGCCACTCGGGTATCCCTCTAACACTGAAGTTCTTAAGATTTAGGAGTTAGGGATCCTTTGAGAATCTGATAAAAGCTACAGATTCTCTCCCCAGAAAACTGCAAATGTGTGCTTGGCATACAATTTCAGGGAGTTCACATGTGCAAGCCATGGAGCCCAAGGTGCACAGAGCATAGTCTGAGAACTCCTTGCTCTAATAGCTTCTGAACCGTGGCACTGACGGAAGCTTATAAATTTCTCAAGCACATTTTCTTACCATTGCTCTTGCTTCCTCACGAATGGATGGAATAGAGAGGATGCTGTACAGAGCTCCATTCACATACGGCTGTATCTTTAAGGGGAGAAAGAACAGTCATGTGCAAGTTCTCAAATACTGTACAACTCAACGATCAAACACCCTACTCAAGAATAACCTGGCTACCGAGGAGAGTGAGTGCCATCTTCCTGAGCTCCAGGATGCGTGTTTCCAAATGACAGATATCTCCATTCACATGTCCTAGTGACAGCTACAACTAAGAGTTCAAAGCCAAGTTCATTATTGGCTCCTAAAGCTCACTCCTGTGTTTCACTGCTTAACTAATATCATGCTGATCATCAGACTAGAACCACTGGAGTCGTTATTGAATGCTCTTGCTTTTGCTTTCCAGTGATGAGCTGCTAAGCTGCTTTTGATAGGAACTCTTCTTTCCCACACACACCGTCACTGTCCTTGTTCAGATATGGTCTGTGACCTGGGTGACACTGAATCTCCAAAAGGGTCTCTGTCTCTGATGTTCACTCTTTAGTTCAATAATCATATCATTGCCAAAATTCTGCAACATGGGCCAAATCATCCCTCTTCCTACCTTGGAAATCTTCTCTAGAGTCCACCTGGAAAGTCCTAACTCCTTGGAACAGCACACATGGCCCTTCAAGGTTTGGCCTCACTATCATGTCCCCCTGCTCCTTCCTGCCTGCCACCATGTAGACTACACTGTACAGATCAATCCCACAGTACTTACGGGGCCCCTTGCCACACACCACACTCTGCTCTGCTCCCTGTATATCCCTCCACTACCACACTGGATTCAGTATATATTTTTTATTTATACTTAAGTCTCCCCTGTTGTGAGCTCTTCAAGAACTGGGCCCATGTTTTATGTACATAGGTAACCCCAACATCAAGCCACCCAGGACATGGTATATGGCAGGTACTTGATAAATGAGAGCTCCCTTTGGAGCACACTTTATGCTCCACTTTCCATGGCAATGGAGGAGGGCCTATTCCCACCGTTCTTTCCCAGCACTGGACTTTATTACCCTTTAATTTTTGCCAATCTGATGGGTAAAGAAAAATTCATCTTATTGTTGTTCTTACTTTAATTTTCTGGACTACTGGCAAAACTAAACATCTTGCCTTTGTCTACAGGTCATCAGGATTTACTGTTCTGTAAACTGCCCACGTGTACTTTATCCTTTTCTTCTTTCACTTATTAATTAATAGGAGCTCTTCATATATAAAGAGTATTACACCTTTATCCTGTGATGCAAATTTTTTCTCCGGGTATCATTTGTCCACTGACTCTTATTCCTCTTTCTACATAAAAAGAAATTTAATGTTCAGAGTCAAATATGTGCATCTTTCCGTTTATGGCTCCTGGGTTTCATCCTTCAAGATCATGATTATCTCACACAAGACTGATGTATGTAGCATTTATTTATGTAGTGAATGCATTTCTAGGTTCTAACATGTGTACAGGTAGATTTTCTAGCTCACCTTCAAGGCAAATATATTTGTAACAATTATAACAAGATTTAAGTCCTCTGGTCTAGTCTGTAACATACTGGTTCCAACACTTGAAACCAACATTTACTATTAGAGACAGAATATATTTCCCACAGGCTTCAACTGCCTTAATTGAATAAAATGGAGAACAGAGTCTAGAAGAAGTTAAGAGCTCTTGATTTTAAAATATAAAAAGCATGGCACACACTGTACTAACCACCAACTCTTCACTTGCTGAAGCAGCCCGGGGCACTCAGCTGGTGGGTGCCAGAGGGATGGAAGATGTGAGAGAAATGAACAGAAGGGGAGCTGCTTGAAATGGGACCAGATGCAGGAATACTAAGTGCCTCAATCTGACCCAGCAGTACTCAGTGCTGTCCTGCTAAGATACCCCTGCACCTGATCTGGCTAACGAGATCAGGTTTTGGTTGGGGCTTTGGCTTCAGGTGCAAAGTGATGCCATGGTTTCTGTGTAAGCATCTGTAGAAAACCGGTGAAAGGATACTCACACTGTTTAGAAGTTTCTGTTAGTTTATCAAGACCTCTACTTTATTTTAAAAGGGCTTGCAGCCCATAGGTTAGATGACAGAAAATCACACCAGTGTTGGGGAGGCCATGGAGGAGAGTAGGAGCTGGTACAGCCATGCTGTAGGACAGAGTGGCAGGACTCCGACCTGAGACTGAAACACGGGGTGAGCCAGCAGTGACGAGTATGTCTGTACCCCAGGGACCATTAGGGGGCCAGTATGGTGGTGTCCTGAGGCCTGCTGTGGCGATTGAGAGCTGGAGGCACTGAGGTGGACAGGCCTGGGGATCTGGGTGGGAGGGCTGCAAACATGGGCTGTTCTGCAGTAGCGAGAGTTAAGGAATGAGATGTATACAAAGCAACACAGAAAAGTTCTAAAAGGATAGTGAAAAGGCAAGAAAAGAATAAGATCTAGAGTGCAATACAATTTACACAATTATACATTTATACATGCAACACAAAATGTTAACTAAATTTTCAGGCCACGAACCACCATGGTGAGAGTGGACGTGGGGAAAGAATGAAGAAGGGTGGGTGACAGGAGGAGAAGGCCTGGGAGGGAGCTGGCACAGACCCGTGGAGGCAGGGCAGTAGGAAATGAGGAGTCGGGGATCAACTCCAGCTTCCCAGTTCCAGTATTTGGAGGAATGAACTTCACTCACAAGCCCTCCCCCAAGCCCAAGGCTAGCAGCGCTGGCCCAGTACCTCATGGTTCTCATGGCCAAGTAGGTCCGAAAGAACTTTCAACACCAGGCCTGCCACCTTGGCACACATGTTCTTCCCTTGAGAAAAAACAACGAAACAAAATGTGACATGTTTAAACTCTGAAGCACACAGTTTCAAGTCGGGCAGACCTGAATGCAAATCTTGGCTCCTCTGCTTATGAACTGCATGACCCTGGGTGAGTCACTTAACCAATCTGGGCCCCAGTTTCCTCCTCCTGGGGTTCCTTAAGGACTATTAATACCTATTTCAAAAGGTGATGCAGAATGAAGTAACTCAGTATAGGTTGTGCACTCCAGGTACTCAGTAAATGATGGTGCAGAGAACAGAGAGCTATTCATGACAGCAAAAACACAATAGATTAGAGAGCTATGTTCTGCCTCCCAGGTGTGCAGACCATCATCATAAAAATCATACAGATGTTTCGCCAATCCAAACATCATAACAATCACAGCAAATAAATTGATGATATTAAAAAAAAGCTGATTAGAATCTGAAAAATGTTTTAAAGTTAGGATATTTGCTTTGCATATGCTGTTTTTTAAGAGAAGACTGGAATCACATTTGCTCAGTAAACAGCACATGAGTGGTTCAGATTACAAAGCATCCAAGGGCAAAAAAGCTTCTAACATATACCCCTGAGCTATTTATTCATATAACCTTCTCCCAAAACTGGGGCTGCTCAGACTGGTATCAGCCACAGGCTGCACTTGGCACCTCTTCTAAAGACACTTCTTGGGCAGCCCTGGTGGCTCAAGTAGTTTAGCGCCACCTTTGGCCCAGGGCCTGATCCTAGAGACCCGGGATCGAGTCCCACATCAGGCTCCTTGCATGGCGCCTGCTTCTCCCTCTGCCTGTGTCTCTGCTTCTCTCTCTCCTCTCTGTGTATTCTCAGAAATAAATAAATAAATAATCTTAAAAAAATAAATAAAATAAAGACACTTCTTCCAGTCTAGGTAACAGATCAATTAAATGGGATGAAATCTGTAGAAAAGCTGCTATCACTACCTTTATTGATCAAATGAGATGTGCACATGAGTATCTCATCTCCAGGGAGTGAAGTGGGAGAGACTGCTGTGGTTAGGAGAAGGGAGCACAGTCTAACATCTTTGCTCTGCCACCAACTTACTTATCCTTGTAGAATTTTGGAAACATATTTCTCTGTCTTTGGACAGAATGGATCATAATTCTTCCTAACTTCGAAGATGAAGATGAAGAAAAATGTAAACTGTTTTAATTTCCTCTTAATTCAGACACTGCATACATATAAAATGCTCTTTCCAAGGCCAGAATGGTATCTGGCTTCAGGGATTCAACAACTGTATTACTAGTTGAAAATGTTTTACACTCTACTTCTGTTTCAGTTTTCTTTCTTTTTTTTTTTTTGTTAAAGATTTTATTTATTTATTCATAGAGACACAGAGAGAGAGAGAGAGAGAGAGGCAGAGAGAGAAGCAGGCTCCACGCAGGGAGCCCGACGTGGGACTCGATTCCAGGTCTCCAGGACCACACCCCGGGCTGCAGGCAGCACCAAACCGCTGTGCCACCGGGGCTGCCCCTGTTTCAGTTTTCTATGAGAAAGACTAAAGGCAAACCATGTCAGGCTGGGTGGTCATCAAGGCTTGAGGACCAGGCTCTCTTCCCCTGCCCCACACCAAAGCCTGAGGGCACGGGGACAGGGGATTCTGAGACCTGCGCTCCTGAGGCAGAGGTTCATGAGCAAAGCCACCGAGTACTCCAGCGTATAGTCTGACAGGCAGTCAGGTTCCTTCAGAATATCAATCAGCCAGAAGATGAGGCCATCTCGAATCATTGCCGTCTGCAGCGGGCGCCTAGGAGGCAAAAGCCTACAGGTTAACAAATCTGGCAAGAAACCTTCCCTGTAAGAGTACATGGTGATGTGCATGCTGATCAGAAAAGACAAATAGGGTGCTTGGGTGGCTCAGTCGGATGAGCATACAACTCTTGGGTTTAGGCTTAGACCATGATCTCAGGGTCCTGGGATCGAGCACCCCCATCGGGCTCTGTGCTCAGTGGGGAGTCTGCTTGAGGACTCTCTCCCTCTCCTTCTGCTCTCTCTCAAATAAATAAATAAATCTTAAGAAAAAAAGACAAGACAAACTGCAGAAGGTATAGACTCTGAAGAATATTTTGTTGTTAGACTCACACAATTGAAATAAATTCTTTACCTTTTGCGGGTATCCCTAAGGATTTAGAGGGAGATAAGGCAGTCAGGAGGCCTTCTACTTTGAAAGTTTCTTTTTCAATATTTAAAGTTAGCAGAGAATTACTTCAAATATTTAATAAATATTTACTGATAGCTTTTGGTTCACTTCACCCAGGAGATAGCCATAGAAATCGTTCATCGACAAATAGATTTTTAGTAAACTCTAGTCTGGCTAGGCACTTTTGAGCTGTGTAAAAACGAAGAAAAGCCAAAAACCAGCTCAATTTCATTTTGATTCAGGTCTCTGTAAAGTACGAATAGTTCAATGATGTGGGCAATACAATTTACACAGAATTATATTCCATCAAAGTCCAGGTATAATTCTTACAAAATCTAACACTCATCAAAATGTGTTATGGTGAATGTCTTCATGCCAGCTTTAAGAATTGATTAGATTAGGAGCATTTGGGTGGCTCAGTTCAGTGCAGCGTCTGACTTTTTTTTTTTTTTTTAGCATCTGACTCTTGATTTCAGCTCAGGTCGTGATCTCGGGATTGTGAGATCAAGCCTCATGTCTGGCTCTACACACAGCGTGAAGTCTATTTAAGATTCTCTCTCCTTCTCTATCTGCTCCTCCCTGCCCTGCAAGAATTGATAAGATTAGGCATGATGATATCACCAGAGAAGAATTCTTTGAACATCAAAAGACCATGGGGGAACCATCACTCACATCTCCTAATCAACAGGTTATGGTAGGACTCCCACCCAGAACAGTATCTGTTTATGCTATATATATATATATATATATATATATATATATATATATATATATGTTTTAAGATTTTATATTTTTAAGTAATCTCTACACACATCATGGGGCTCAGACTCACACAACCTGAGATCAAGAATCATATGCTCCACCCACCAAGCCAGCCAAGTGCTAGTTTGTGCTTTTCTGAAACACCACACTCACCTCATCAGTTAAATTTACTAGAATACAATGAAGGCTACATTCTCTTGGTAATCCTAACTATTTTCTACATTCATTGCACAGACCCTAGCAAATGGTGAAAACATTAAGCATATTTCCAGAACAGAATAGCTTATTACTATTTGAAGCACAGAAAAAACTGGCAGTAAATATCTGTATTACCAGGAGGAAGCATGTCTTCATTATATCTTACTATAGTTACCAAGTTTCCAAAAATTTTCCAAATATGGTCAACATCAAGGTAAATTATAAACAGAAACCAAGTGTTCATATGATCTGAGGAAAAATAACTCTGGAATTTACTATTTACAGTTCACATAGTTAGAACAAGAACTTTTCATTGGCAGGGACTCAGCAAAAAACAGGAAACAAACACCTACCACTTTCCTTCACTAAAAGTGCACATTTAGAGTAAGTCACTTTGCAGGCTTTGGGTTATCGAGAGTCAATCGAATGTTAACCACATTGGACAGGAAGAAAAGTATGTCCAGAAGAGGACTGATGGTCAGAAAAAGTTGAGGACTCAAGGTACTAGAATTCTTAGTAAGGCAAAGAGAAAGTGAGGTGCTCCAGAAGGAACCCACATGCTGGAAGAATGTCATATGACTCAGCTATTCTACTCCTAGACACGGACCGACTCCAGGTCCACACAAAGACTTGTAGGCAAATGTTCAGAACACAATTATCTGTGATAGCCCCAAAGTAGAAACAATCCAGATGTCCATCAACTGATGAACAGATAAACCAAACATGGTCTATCCATAGAACGGTGCATTCTTCAGCATTACGAAGGAACAAAGTCCTGACACAGGCTACAACTTGAATGAACCTCAAAAACACTATGCTGGGCGAGAGAAGCCAGTCACAACAGAACACATATTATATGATTGCATTTATCTAAAAATGTCCATTTATCTAAAAATGTCCACACTACGAAAAGCAAATCCGTGGTTACTTGGGACTGGAATGAGGACAGGAAATGGGCATGAGGCTTCTTTGTGTGGGGATGGAAATGTTCTAAAATTAGCTTGTGGTGATGGTTGTACAACTCTGTAAATCTACTAAAAAAATCACTGAACGGCACACTTAAAAGGGGTGCATTTTGTGCTATGAGCGTACACTTCAATAAAGCTATTAATGAAAACAAAGCTCTAGGTGGATACAAGATCCAAGTCCTGACATGGTCCAGATGGAGACCACGAACCACAGGGTGGACAAAGAAGCAGGAGTCCCCCACCCTGTTTTCCACAGAGCTACCCACCACACCCACTGTGGCCATTTATTTACAGGCAGTGAGCCAATTGCAGGCAGTGAGCTCTATCAGGTTTTATTCATGCGCTCGTCTCTATACCATGCACGTGGCCTGAAACACAATCCAGCCTCTGGCCAGCACCAGCTGTGTTCATGAGAAGACCATGACAGAGCTTCCTCCTTCCGCAGCAGCTGGAGCAGGAGGGTGTTGAGGATTCAAGATAAGCTTTCTAGTTCTATCTTGGAAAATCACCTAACCTCTCCAAAACATTAACAGAAAATGTCATCTGGATCTTGGACTGCCACAGGGACTAAGCGGTTCTCAAAGAAGCCCTATTTGGTTTCACAGGAGCCACTGTGACCTCCTGCCTGGTCAGCACCTGAGGCTGAACTTCTGCAAGGCCCCGAGAACGTTCTCACGGGTGACGATGTCCTCATCCTCCTCCTTCAGCCTTTCCTCCAGCATCCGCAGCACCTTTGTGCTCTGGGCCAGGTAGAGGCGACCTAGTAATATAACCAGAGATGCACAAGTGAAAGAATTTATCTTGTTAAGTGTATGTTCCAAAACCACTTTCTTTTTTTTTTTTTAATATTTTATTTATTTATTCATGAGAGACACAGAGAGAGAGAGAGAGAGAGGCAGAGACACAGGCAGAGGGAGAAGCAGGCTCCATGCAAGGAGCCCGACGTGGGACTCAATCCCGGGTCTCCAGAATCACGCCCTGGGCTGAAGGCAGCGCTAAACCGCTGAGCCACCCGGTCTGCCCAAAACCATTTTCTAGGAAAACTGTGCATGTAACACATGTAGAGCTTGGGTAATTTTAGGTTCTAAAAAACTTAAAACATATTACTTCTGCAAAGTTGGTTTTATTCAATCAACTATCTAATGAAGAGAAAACCACTCTACTTATAATAAAAACATAATTCATCATGGGGCACCGGGGTGGTTCAGCTGGTTACGTCTCTGGCTCTTGATTTCAGTGCAGGTCATGATCTCAAAGTTGTGAGATCGAGCCCAGAGTTGGGCTCTGCACTTAGGAGAGAGTCTGCTTCTCTCTCTCTCGCCCTATGCCCCATCCCTGCTCACATATATACACACTCGCTCTAAAATAAATAAATAAACAAAAAATATTTAAACTAATTCATCACTATGCTTTTGTGGGGAGCCTTGTCAGATCTACCAGGAGAAAGAGAATAAGGAATCTCTAATGTTTTGGGTCCCTTAGTCTTTATAATAGAGGCAGCCAAGCAGTAGTACTTTCTGGCCACACTCCTTGCTCCTTCTAGACACACCCTGTGGCTTGGAGGAGTTGGGAACCATAGCTGCGACCCTACAAGAAGCCCTGAGTTATCACTAGCCTGTTGTGGACGTGTGTCTTGATAATGTTAATGCATGCACCCTCACTCATAATAAATGTCTGCTAAATGGATGGAAGAATAAGCACATGAATGAGTGAACCAACTTTTGGAGTATCGTATATTCATAATTTGAAAACTCCCTTTATTTACATTTAAAAAGCTGAAACAAAGTAGAACTTATAGAAGATAATGATACTCCATAAAATCATTTTGAATTCAGCTTTGATATGTATTATCTTTGGAATTCAGATCTTCTTGGTTATCTACTTTTTTTTTGTTTGAGATTTTATTTTTAAGTAATTTCTATACCCACTGTGGGGCTTAAACTCACAATCCCAAGAGATCAAGAGTCACACATTCCACCGACCTGGCCAGCCAAGTGTCCCAAGAGGTTGTACTCTTTTGAAGGAAATGGTGCAGTGCTTTGGGGATCAGCTTTGATTATTTCACTAACCTTATTTTGCCTTAAGCCAAAAATTATAGAAAATGCATCACCTGTTATATACTTGAAAACAAGCTAACTAGTACTGTTAACAAAACCAGAAAGCTTTAAAATAAAATAAGAAGGCTTATGGAATAAACTCTAAAACCATCAAAATTTGCTCTGACATAAACTAAGCAGTATGACAACAACCAATTTGCAAAAGACCCCTTCGATGCACTGCTCAGGGATCTCTTGAGGAAATATACAGTGTCTTTAAGAAACCTGAAGAAGAATGTCTGCTTTCAGAGGAACAAAATGCCTTAAATAAGACCTAGCTGTTCTCTTTGAAGAAAAGCTAATGATTTACCTCCTGCCAGGGATGCAAAAGCATTGATGAGCCGGGCCATGTACTGCCGTACTACCTCGCTCTTTGAATGCAGCAGCTGGAGCACAGTCCTCTGGGGAGACACATCCAAAGAGGAAAATGATGAGGTTAAAGAAAACAGCCAAACATATATCTCCTCTATGGGTCTGCTGTTCTCTGCCTCTGTGCGAATTTATTAGAGGTGAAATAAACAGACTAAAGTCAACACTTCATTTGGAAGTCTCAATTTCCAACGGATTTTTTATGAGAGTTAACAAAAATCAGTTATTCAGACTTCTAAACTGAAAGACTGAATTATACTGAGCACCTAGCCAGTGGCTGGCACAAGGGAGGCAATGCTGTTTGCTATTATTGTTGCTCATGTTTTTCCAGGTTAATGATAGGTCCAATAGACGCATCTAATTTTGCTCCCTGCAAACCACAGTAAAACTACAGTGAATGGATTTTTTAAAAAAAAGATTTAAATTCTGAAGGACAGAGAGACAGCAGAAGAAATGTAACAACATAATTTTGGAATCAGGAATATAGGGTGGTAAAAGACTTAGCAGAACCAAGAATGCCAAGTCTTGAAGGCAGCAACAGGCAATGAGGAATTACCCAATTTGCGGCACTTAATCCTCAAAAGGAAAAAAAAATAAAGAATGAATACAAGCTGTTAAAGCAGCAGCTGGATTCCACTCTTGTTGTTCCTCCACAACTGTCCTCCTGCGTATTCCCACCATCGGTCTGGGGGTGTTTCCTTGCGAGGGTAACACAAAAGGTCTCTGGATGTGTTAGTAGTTGGACAGGTAGGTGGTCAGGGCCAGGGTCCCCAACAAGAAAATATGGAAGCAGGATGGCTAAAACAGCACTAACATCCTGTTTTACAGCTTAGATAGGACCACACTTGCATTCTGTTTTGCAGCCTTTGCAAAAATGACTTCTGCAAAATGTCCTAAAATAAGACGATTAACCACAAACCATTTGTCTCTATCCTGGGCAAGGGGCAGCGAAGACATAAGCCCCCAAGTGTCAGCAAAAAAAAAAGACCATCAGCACAGAGGCATTAACCCTAATAGGCAGACAGATACATGATCAAAGCTCTGACTGGTGTGACTCAGCACACCCTGATTGCTTAAGAGAGTTCTGTAAAAGAGCTCATAAAATCCTTTAAATTTAGAAACTCTGGGGGCAACCCACTTGGGCCCCCCTCCCCTCTCTGGGAGGTTTATACTCCTGCTCAATAGACTTTGCTGCCCACTACTCTTGGTCTGATCTACCTCTTCATTCTTTGAAGTGGCGTGACCAAGAACTACGGGCGCTAAGGGGACACAGATCCTGTAACAGAGGGGATACCTGGCACAAGTGAGCAGGGCTTCCACGCCCAAATGGGGAAAGGGAGCAGTGCCTGAAGGTAGAATGAACGCTGCACAGAGAGTACCCCTTTCCTCTTCTCCTACTTGGCTCCCAGATCCTCATCCTCTAGGGAGGAGATAAGACTCTTCTCAAAGGAAAATGACCAACCCAAGAGAAAAGAACCAGAGTCCTCTACATCAGAGGTTCCTAATAAAGAGCCTACTTGGATCACCCTCAGTGGAGCTCTGCGTGGACAGGCCCTACCCTCATACTCAGAATTTCTAACTAGCTTTCATTCCCTCCCCCTTAGAACATTATGAGATAACCATGGTCTACCGGAAACCTGAGGCAAGTTCCCAATATGGGAGATAAGTTCAAAATAAATGTGGGGGAGGGAGGGCAACCTGAAGGAAACGGGCCTGTGCAGGGAGAAGAAGACCAGAGATAAGCAAAAACATGTCATTCATAGCAGCTCAGAGACTCAAGAGGCTGTACTGTATCCATGAAATACCAGGTTACCATAAAAAGGGGGAGTGAAAAACTGGACAGGAAGGTTGGAAAATAAAGATAAGGAGATCTCCCAGAAAGTAGAGCAAGAAGAAAAATATGGAAAATATGAGAGAAAAGACAGAATTGGAGAACCAGTTCAAGATGTCCGACATTCAGAGAGAAACGAGAATACAGAGAGGAAATTATCAACAAAATAAAATCAAGGAAAGTTCCCAGAACTGCACTTGTCAGACGGAAAGGACTCACAATGCACTCAAAATGGTGAATCAAGGGGCACCCAGGTGGATCAGTGGGTTAGGAGCCTGCCCTCAGCTCATGTCATGATTTCGAGGTCCTGGGATGGAGCTCCAAAGTCAGGCTGTCTGCTCAGTGGGGAGTCAGCTTCTCTCTCTCCCTCTCCCCCTCCCCCTGCTTGTGCATGCTCTTTCTCTCAAATAAATAAATAAAATATTAAAAAGAAAAGAAAAGACTCAACAGGCTTCTAGGGAGAGAACACCAGGCCATATACAAAAGATCAGGAATTAGAATGGGTTTGGACTTCTCAACAGCAACTCTGGAACCTAAAAGGCAATGGAGCAAGGTCTTCCAAATAATAAAGGAAAATTATGTACAACCCAGAATTATGTACAAAAAATAAGGACATTTTCAGACATATATAATTTCAAAAAATCTACTTCTCACCCATCCTTTCTCTGAAAGTTATTAACTACAAGACATGTTCCACCAACAAGAGAAGGAAAAACAGTAATGCTCAAAAGTGTGGTTCTGGACCATCAGCAGTAGCATCACATGAAAACTTGTTGCAAATGCAAATTCTCAGGCCCCATTCCAGATTTACTAAACAGAAAGCACAAGGGCCCAGTAATCTGTGTTTTAATGAGCTTTCCAAGTGATAAGACTGTTGCACGCTAAACTCTGAGAACAGCTCAGCTAGGAGAACTCACTAAACAACGAGTTCAATTTCTTGGCTGAAAGAGCCATTTTATCTTGGTATCATGGTGACAGGGCATCCATGTTGGACGAGGAGATTTCCTGCTCTGCAGGTTCTCTGACCTTTTTTTTTTTTTAAAGATTTAATATATTTATTCATAAGAGACATAGAGAGGGAGGCAGAGACACAGGCAGAGGGAGAAGCAGACTCCCTATGGGGAGCCTGATGCAGGACTCGATCCAGGACCCCAGGATCACACCCTGAGCCCAAGGCAGACACTCAACCACTGAGCCACCCAGGAGTCTCAGATTCTCTGACATCTTAAGATAGCTCCAGCTCATTCCTTACTTAAAATAAATCACATCAATTAAATATAATGACATGGGGAAGAAATAACATGTCTTCAGTGGCTACAGAGATCACAGCATTGTAACAAATCACAAAACCGAAGATGTCTTTCATTAGAGGACACGTTATTTTTTATATATACAACCAAGAAAGAAAAGAAGCCAAATAAACTACAACAGGCCATCAACTATTATATATGCTCCATTTTCCCAGAATCCTAAAATAGGGGAGAAAAATGCATCTCAGATTAAATGAAATAAGATAGTTTCAGAAAGATTCAATATAGAATTTACTCTTTGAATTTGAGTTTGCAAAGTCACAATATATTTTTCAGCTGCTTCATGCCTGATAAGTCGGTTTCTGTGCCATGACAAATATAAGCAGAAACAAAAGTAAAAGGAAATAAGCAAAAAATTTGAGAGACCATTTTACAAACTTAACACACAACTGTCTCATGGGGACAGTAAGACTACTTTCAAAGAATAAACAGGCAACCCCAAATTCTTGAACGTTACTGCTTATGTGCATGATAAGTTAACATGTGATTAGTCACTGCTGGGTGCTGTTTCATCAGCGATCCTAAGGGGTATTGATATTTCACCCGATGTACACACTGTGAAGCTTAAGAGTAGGGAAGCAAATGATCTAAATAAGATCATTTTAGATAAATATTGAGTGGAGATAATGAAATGCAGTGTCTATATATATGCCACGTTCAAGATCTTGCTCCTCCTCCTGTCTAGCAAAGCCTGGTACTGATAACAGGTAAGGCGGGGGAGGAGTGGGGAGGGGAACCACCAGGTATTGGCTACTCTGTGCTGGGCACTGGGTTAAGTACTTCCCACATGTGACCAAACACAATCATCCCCACAACCTCAGGAGGTACGTAATGGCTCCTTCTCAGAGATGGGAAGCACCCTGAGACCCAGTAACTTACTTTAGGTTATCTGGCTCATAGGCAGTAGCGTTGAGTTTTGAAAACTTAATCTCATTCCAAATCTCATACTTTTCCCACCTATCTGGTCCAAAGCTGTATATAAATATAGTGTTAACATATCTTAAATCAGATGAAAAATAGAGCCAAGATGAAAAATAATTGAATTAGCTCACCTGCCTTGCCTGTCATAAGTCATGCTGGACTTACAGGACTCATGGTTAAGCAGTGGAGTGAGGGAAAGAGTTGGGATTTGGGGAAAAGGAAAGATGACAGCAAAGAGCGCCAGAGTTCAATCAAGCAGTTCTAATCTGTTTTCGGACTCTATTAGAGGTGAAAAGGGGGCCAATGTCTGGGGCAAATAGCAGATCTCACCAGCTAACAGAAGGTCAAGGCTGATATACGGTTGCTAGGCTGAAAATACCATATAAGATCATCCCCTTGACATGAAGGCCGTGGCTGGGCTCTGGCCCATTTCTCACGGACCTGGCTGTGGCTGTGACAATCCAGGAGGTCGTTGCCAATGTAGGCTTCCAGAACGGTCTCCCTCTGCTCTCCAGGATGGGATGTGGTCAAGCGCTAAAATGAAGAAAAAGAAAAGTAATAGACCCACATCTTAATATGGAGAAAAATGTTCATATAGCACTATCTTTTAAATGACAGTAGCAGTAACTACACATTTAACCAAAGTAAATAATATACCATTGGGCGGTGGGGGGTTGGGAGGAAATGGTTACCCAGGCAACCAGTCAACTAACAAAAAATTACGATGTCATACTGCCTAATGGGTGATGTAGGAGTCAACTTACACACATGAAATCTCCAGAGAAGTGGTAAAATGCCCAGACTGTAAGTGTACAAATAAGGGAGAGGCCGGTCACCAACATCTAGTGAGGTTTTCTCACAGGAAAGGGCTCAAGAGCTGGCCCCTGAAGGATGAGCAGACTATTAGCCAGCATAGGGGAATACGAGCATAGTGGGGAGTGGGGGGTGGGGGGGCGGGAGCAGCAGTGTGTTATGGGTCAGGAAGGCATGAAAATACATGGTGCATGTGGTGGAGCTCAATGGGGCGTGGACACAAGGCAGGTTGTGGAAGACTTGAAGCAAATGCACTGCCAATAAATTAGACTTTATGGGGATCCCTGGGTGGCGCAGCGGTTTGGCGCCTGCCTTTGGCCCAGAGCGCGATCCTGGAGACCCGGGATCGAATCCCACGTCGGGCTCCCGGTGCATGGAGCCTGCTTCTCCCTCTGCCTGTGTCTCTGCCTCTCTCTCTCTCTCTGTGTGTGTGACTATCATAAATAAATAAAAATTTAAAAAAAATTTAAAAAAAAATTAGACTTTATACGACAGGGCCTGATGCAGCAATACTGTGTGTGTGTGTGTGTGTGTGTGTGTTTATGTGTAAGGAGTAGGTGAAGTTGTATTTTATAGATTTTGAAAGTCCTAAGTCTCTTGTGTTAAGGAAGAATTTACTTAATGTCCCTAGAGCTAGAAAAAAAATTTTGTATGGGGAGTGTGTAAAATGTGTGTGTGCATATGAGCATGCACAGGTGTGAATTATGAGAAAGTGACATAACTAAAGTGAGCAAATGTCCTTGCTTTTCCAGGAAAATCCTACTAACGATGCCTGAGATGGCAGGCCCCACTTCTGGCCGAGGAGGAGCTGGAGGTGTAAAGAACAACATGGCAAGAAGACAAGAGCAGCAGACCACCCCCAGAGTGAAAGGTGGTGGCCTCCAGAGGCAGGGTGTTGCTGACAGACTGGATCCCCAGCGGCCAAGCCAGGAGCCCTGAGGGGAGAAGGTGTGTCAAGAAGTGCCACATGTGGGGGCTGCCGTCCTTCTGTCCAGTTCACTGAAGCTGGGGCCCAGATGCTGGAATGAGGTGGAGGCGTGAGAAGCTGGAGGGGGACACAGACAAGATTTTTGGACACCTGTTTATTTTTTCTGGTGATTCTGTGACAACATGATTCACTCAGCAAAGGAATAGCCTGTCTCACCAAGATGCTCAGTAGCATGGGCTGAGAGGAAGTGCTGGGTGGACAAACTGGGAGCCAGAGAATGAGTCGGCTAACCTGAGCAGAGACAGGCCAGGTGCGGGGCTGGGATGGTCCCCCGAGATGACTCATGCTGCCCACCCAGCCTAGTTAACTGAGGCAGGCATCACCAACTGACCCCAGGACTCTTTCTGCTGATGTGAGACGCATCCCCAGGGTATTCCTTGGGACCATATTCCAGGAAGCCTATCAACCATCAGAAATGCAAGCAAGGAGACCTTTTTCTACAGAGATGGGGAAATTGCTCAAAGGCATTTTGACGCCAACATACCCTGAAATTCAGGGATCCGTGAAGGGCTCTGACACTATTACAAGCTACGTTGGAATGGATCATCCAGTAAAAGAGCCAACTAGTGTTGGCCTAGTGCTGCAGATCACAAAGTGTAGTCTGGGGAATTCTAGGGGTCCCCAATTCCTTTTCAGGGAGTCTGCAAGATCATGATTATTTTCATAATAATACTAAGATATGATTTATCTTGTTTTTTAAGATTTTATTTTTTTTTTAAGTAATCTCTATGCCCAGCATGGGGCTCAAGCTCATGACCCTGAGATCAAGAGTTGTATGCTCCATCGATTGAGTCAGCCAGGGGGCCCTGATTTATCTTTTCCATGGTCAACTTCCCTGAGGCTATACAAAGTGTTACACTGTGACAAATCAAATGGGGAAACAGATATGAGAATCCAGCTGTCCTCCATCAGGCCAGACATTAAAGAAATTTGCCAATATGTAAAACAATGTTGCTTTTCTTACTAAGTTTGTTTGGAAAATAGTTATTTTTTATATCTTAAAAAATATATATTTATGGTATGTATGTTCTAGCTTCATGACTACCTCACATGAATTAATATTTAAAATGTTCTCAGTTTTCATTTCTAATACTGGTAGATAAATATTGGTAGATAAAATTCACATAAACTAAAGCCTCTATGGTTCTCAGTAATTTCTGAGTGTAAACAGGTCTGAGAACTAAAAATCTTGAGAACCACTGGCTTAACTGGGACCAGTCTGAAGAGTTGGAAGAAAAGCAATAATTCAGATGAGGTTTGATTTCCCTCAAAGACTGGTTTGTCATGCCCACCCTTGCTATCTGCTCAAGTGGCCCCGTGGTCACACCTGAATGCGGATGTCTTCATGAAGCTGTCATGTGGGGATGACTCTGGGCTATCACACACCAGCCCTGCTGGCTGGGAGTGTGGCTCACAACTGACCACAGGGATGGGCTTGAAATGGCACAATATCAAACGACCAAGGGAAGGCAGTGGCAACACAAGGGTTTTTATAAAGAGGCCAGGGCTGTCTTTAGAAGCTTTTTTTTTTTTTAACTTTAGCTCTTGGTGTTGGCAGGCAGCACGAAGAAGGATTTTGTAGATAGGTTACAAGATACAAGCAAGGTAGCCAGCCAAAAAGACCAACATGGCCTTTTTTTCCCCTTAACTTCAAGGGAAAGGTACGTACCCAGCGCAGAGCCTGCAACAAGAAGGCTTTCAAGCGGTCACTCCCCAAAATCAAATCCTTCTTCAGCTTCTCATAATCCAAGGAAGGCAGCAATGGGACATCCTTCAGTTTCCTATTCAGCAACACAAGTTCAAAGAGAGAGAAAGGGCAAAAGGGCACATCCATTAGACCTCCTGAGTCCTGGGACACCAGCAGCAGCTCCGCTGTTTTCTCTACTCCTAGAACTAAGTACAGGCTTCCACAGAGAGGGCTTTCCAGGCTGCCCACCCCCTAGTGTTAGTGAGCTCCGCTGTGCCTTTCCTTCTGGAGGTACTGGGATTTTGTTTAACACCTTTCCCAAAATCAGGAGCCCATGCCTAACCAGGTTTAGAAAGCACTGTGCTCACATTGGGCCAGGGCTCCATCCAACGGGAATGGAATCACCTTGGAGGCACCAGAACTTGCCACATGGCCAAAGTCCTATTTAGAACCTGGAGCAAAGCCCGAAGACCAGCAGGCAGCAAGAGCTCTTCCCCAAAACCTGAAGCTGCTGGCCCTCTTAAGTCCGAGGGACCAACTGAGGGGACGCTAAGGGCAGACCAGTGTTAGGAAACCATGAAGAGGAGGTACACAGTTGATCCCCCCAAGGGCAGTAAAGGATGTATCAGGAAGTAGGGAGGGTTCAAACTCTGGAGAGAGTAGCAAGAAGAAAATTTGCAAACACTCCTCAAGAGGGAGTGGCTCAGCGGTTTAGTGCCTTCAGCTCAGGATGTCATCCTGGAGACCCGGGATCGAGTCCCACATCAGGCTCCCTGCATGGAGCCTGGTTCTCCCTCTGCCTGTGTCTCTGCCTCTCTCTTTCTCTCTGTATCTCTCATGAATAAATAAATACTTTAAAAAAAAAAAAAAAACCTCCTCAAGAGGACTTGAGTGGAGCCCTCCAGGGATGCCTTACATAACTAGTAACTCACACACACACACACACACACACACACACAGCCTCACATATATACCTCACATCACACACACACATACCACACTCATGCATCTATCCCACACATGTATTCCCACAACTGTGGTGTGGTGTATGTGTTTGGGATATGGTTATGATTAGTGACTGAAGACTTGCTTTCATGTTTGGAATTGCAGGTTTGTGGACTGGACTGCTCCCTCATGGGGCAGCACTGAACTGCCTGGTCTTCACAGTTTGTTTTGTTCAACAGGAGGGAACTGGAGTGCACGGAAGAATCAATGAAAAGGGAGCAAGGCCTGTGGTCTAGTTAACAGCGCTGTCCCCATGTTAACTTCTTCGTCATGGAAGATGTCACCGCTGATGTGCTGGGGGTTTAACTTCCTGTGAATCTATAGTCATTTCAGCATAAAACAAGTGAAAAACAAAAGCAAAACAACAATCTGGTTTTTTTGACACTCTGCAGGGAATATTAATGTTAAGATCAATACTCCTGGTACAATACTAAATAGGCTCACGAGGACATGGGTGAAATGATGCAAGATAAAGGGTTCCTGGGGCACCCAGGTGGCTCAGTGGGTAGAGCATTTGACTCTTGATCTCAGGGTTCTGAGTTCGAGGCCCATATTGGAGGTACAGATTACCTTAAAAAATAAAATCTTAAAAAAAATGATGAAAGGTTCTTTTGTTTTTCATTGACGTGTAACTGAGATATATTACATTAGTCACAGGTGTACAGCATAATGACTTGACACCTGTATGCAGTGCGAAGTGGTCACTGCACTGAGTCTCTTTACCCTCTGTCACCATACAAAGTTTCCACGTTTTCTTTCTTGGGAGGACAATTTAAGATTTACTTTCCCAGCAACTTTTAAATTTGTAATACAGTGCTATTGACTATAGCTCCCATGCTGTCCACTGCATCCCAGGAGTTTTTATTTTACAAGTGGAAATTTGTACCTCCCAGTCTCCTTCACTCATTTCACTTATGTCATTAGTTTTAAACGGCGGAAGAGAGATGGAGGTGAGACCTCTGGGGGGCAGCAGTGAGGATACTGAAAATTTTCTTCGTATGTGCCTATAGCGTTCAACTTTTCTGTAATAAGCATGTTTTACATTATAAAGAAATATTACATGCTAGTTTTCTTAATGTTAGTTTTTAAAAGACAAAATGAGATCTTCTCAGAAGGCCCAGGGAAAAAGGCTAGAGACGGCATCAGATGAGATCTCAGTAAACACTACTGGGAGGCGATTCACCTGTCCTGTACATTAAACAGCAGCGCCTCAAACATGTGCACACTGATTATTTTGACACTTATTTCCCTGAGGTAGATACTACTGTTTTTGAAAACGAACACAGATACCTTAAAAATTCCAATTCCAAATAACTGGCCAATATTCTTCAAAAGCATCAAGGCCATGAAAGACAGAGACTGAAGAATGATTTCACATAAAAGGAAACATAGACACGACAACCATGTCAACATGTGATCCTGCACTGAATGCTGGACCAGATAAAGGACACAATGGAACAACTGGGAAAATGTGAGGAAGGCCTGTACATTATGTGATATGATATCAGCACTGATTTTCTAACTGATTTCTAACTGATTTTGATAACTGTACCAGGCTTACACAAAATATCAACACCAGGCATCTGGGTGAAGGGCATAGGGGAATCCTGTGTACAATATTTGCAGCTCTGAAATTATTTCAATAAAAAAAAGATTTTTCAATTTAAAATTTAATAATTTATTTTTTTAAGATTTTATTTATTCATGAGAGATAGAGAGAGGCAGAGACACAGGCAGAGGAAGAAGCAGGCTCCATGCAGGGAGCCCAATGTGGGATTCGATCCCAGAACCCCAGAATCACATCCCGGGCTGAAGGTGGTGCTAAACCGCTGAGCCATGCTGGCTGCCCGAGAGATAATCTATTTCAATTTAAAATTTAAACCAGGTCTTATTCTAGATAAGAAAGTTCTGGGACACCTGGGTGGCTCAGTGGTTTGGCGCCTGCCTTTGGCCCAGGGCATGATCCTGGAGTCCTGGGATTGAGTCCCACATTGGGCTCCCTGCATGGAGCCTGCTTCTCCCTCTGCCTGTGCCTCTGCCTCTCTCTCTGGGTCTCTCATGAATAAATAAATAAAATCTTTAAAAAAAAAAAAAAAAGAGCTCCATTTGGAAAGCCAAGTCTGAAATTGTTCTATAGCTGGGATGCTTCTTCTGGAGGAAAGAAAAGCTATCAAACGTGGGCCATAGTTTCTTGTCCATAATGGCAACATGAGCAGCTAACCTTACTGCCAGCTGAGCTGCTGAGCAGCCCCACGTTTCTGTGGCCCAGCCACTCTCCCATTTTCCAAAAAGACTGAGTCATACCTTCTCCTTTGTCCTCTGAAGCCCCTTCACTGACTACCCACCCCCTCACTCTTGGCAGGGGACCTTGCCTCTTATACCCCTGGGAATAACATTAGCAAACACTCAGAGAGTTTATCTAAAGTCCCCAGCACTGCCCTAAGTGCTTTGGACACATTAACTCATTTTTATCCTCAAAACAATCCTATAAGAAAGTTATTATTGTCTTTATAAGTGAAGGAACTGAGACAGAGAAGTTACATAAGTGGCCCAGGTCACAGAGCTGGCAGCAGAGGTGGGATTTTAACCCAGGCAGTCTGTGCTCATGGGTCAGTGTCAGACTCCGGCAGGACTGAGGAAGGAAGTAGGCCGTGAGTAATCTAACAGCACCCAGTGAACCCCACAGAGGGTCACCAGAATTCACCCTGTCCTCATGCCTCTGCCGAAGGTTCTCAGCTTCCTTGTTATTGCAACATATTTACCTGATGAAGTTCCTGAACATCAGACATCCACAAAGGTGACAACCTCATTGATTAGGATAGGAATGCTCAGGCATGCACAAAGCTACCCTGTGGCCCTGCTC
This sequence comes from Vulpes lagopus, assembly GCF_018345385.1. Classification (NCBI taxonomy): domain Eukaryota; kingdom Metazoa; phylum Chordata; class Mammalia; order Carnivora; family Canidae; genus Vulpes; species Vulpes lagopus. The sequence goes on from NC_054831.1 coordinate 8,248,459, forward strand.
ACATGTGAGCCAGCAGAGAACATAACATTTAGACACTGCAACACTCTGTTGACTGCCCTACGATGAAAGATTAATCTCTAGAGAATAGAACACACAGGTACAATTTAACATTTTTTTCCTTTTGATGCTATCTCTCCAAAATAAATAGAATTAATACTAAAAGATACTTCTAGTTTAACAGTGTCACTTATAATGACTGGTCTTTCCTTTAATATCCACGTGGAGCTCCAGTAAATCAAAGGTACTACTCTAAGCTAGGCTGTTAAGTGTTTATGAAAGTTACTTTGAATTCTAGTTTTACCTAGAGCTGTTCTCCATAACAAATCCTAAGAGCAAGTACTTACCCAGGTGCCAAGGAGGCTCTTAACATGGTTGAAGCCTGGAGATGGAGGAGGGGAACAGAAGAAGAGACACCATGTTAAACAGTAAAAGCAGTGCATTAATCTTAAATCACTGTACTCACACAAAATCAACAGATTTGTAAAGTTTTTTATCCAGCAGTATTCTCTTATCATAATCATATATGATTTAAAATTTAGTTCAAACAGGGGTGCCTGGGTGGCTCAGTCAGTTAAGCATCTACTTTCAGCTCAGGTCATGATCCTGGGTCCTGGTATCGAGCCCCACATCAGGCTCCCTGTCCCTCTCCCTCCTACCCCTCTCCCCATTCATGCTCTCTCTCAAACGAATACATTTTTTTAAAAATTAAAAAATTAAAATAAATAAACAAGTAAAAATTAGCCCAAATAGGGGTGCCTGCATGGCTCAGTTGGTTAAGCATCCAACTCTTGATTTCAGCTCAGTCCCTGATCTCAGGGTCCTGAGATGAGCCCTGTGCTGGGCTCTGTGTGAAGTCTGCTTGTCCCTCTCCCTCTGCTCTACCCTCTCCCCACCTCGGGCTCAAAGGCACACTCTCTCTAAAACAAATACATAAATAAAATTTAAAATAAAAATAAAAATAAAATAAAATAAAATAAAATAAAATAAAAATTAGTCCAAACTGAAGTTAAGCAACACACTACTCAAGTATTTCCCAAGCTGTCCACCACCCTTCTTGGTTCATTGCAACTCTGCTCCAAGGAATACTCCATGAAAAAATGAGTGGGCTCTCCCCAAACTCCCAGGGGTGCTTAAAGCTGCCTAGTCAGATGTTACAAGAGAACAAAAGCAATGAAAATCACTTTATTATCCTGATTTTTTTCTTTTTTAAGATTTTCTCTTTGAATATAAAAATAATATGCACTTTGTACCAAGCCAAACACTATAGTGGTGTTTATAGAAAAATCCGCCTCCAATCCCACTCTCTTTTAACCTCACTTAGAGGCTTTTAATCCTACTTACAGGTCAAATCACTGCCAACTTTAGGGATATTCAATGTTCCACTTATTGTTTGTTTTGTTTTTGTCACTACAAACAATGCCATATTAAACATGTATTAAAATAGACTTGAGAAACAAAAAAACAAATGCTGTAACACTTGGTTAGACCAACTCAAACCAACTGTAAAAAATATCTTGAGAAGATAAGCAAAATCTAAGTATGGACGGCACTGGTACTATATGATACTAAGAATCTGTGTCACTTGTATTTGGCATTGTGGTTATGTTTGGTTACTGTTCTGTAAAGCCTTTATCTGTTAGATAAATATAGTGAATTACTTACAGGTAAAGTGATATGTTTGGGATAGGTTTTAAGGAACTCCAGGAAAATAAAGTAAGGAGAGGAGAAGGAAGAGATCTCAGCCCTCTGTGGAACCCTTCCTGGAGGGGCAGGCAGTGGTTCTCAGTCTACTGTGTGTCACCACAGCTCTTGAATGGTCATTATCCACACATTGATTGCTATTATCCACACATTATCACATTGATTGTGATTATTTTGCAATTATTTCTGTGCCTTTCTCCTTCAGCAGACATTGAGTTCCATAATGAGTGGAGATGTAGTACCCTCAATATATGCACCCAGCACCTGGTACAGTGCCTGGGCAGAGACATGTGATCAACACTTAATAAATGAATGAATGAATGAATGAGGATTGACTTCCCAAGATGGGCTCTCCAGAATCCTTGACTGATCCTAGTTGATGATTCCATTCTCTACTGCTTCCATCTGCAGTATTTATGGGTCACACAGATTCCCACCTTGGAGACAGCAAACCGTACTTTTAAATGGCTCATGATCATGTATGTTCTTATATTTTTTAATCCTTGACTTTTTTTTTAAATTAGAGGAAATGCCCATTCCTGTTATTGGCTTAAATAGCAAGAAGTTCAGAAAATAAATTTGAAATGTATCTAAATTACTCATCTAACACTTACAAGATAGTTAAGTCAAATGAGTCAAATAAGGGTATTAGTCATATTAAAATATTAGCCTAATATAAACATAAAATAAAAATATTTTTAAATTAGTGTTATTGGCTACTTCATATATCCACAAATAAAATTCATCAACACCTTCCTTTTTTTCAATTAAAAAAACTTTTCCTATCATTTACTTATTTTTAAAATTTTATTTATTTTTAAGATTATATCTTTTTTAAAAAGGTTTATTTATTTTAGAGCATGGGGGTCGGGGGCGGGGGCACAGATGGAGAGAGAGAATCTCAAGCTGACTTCCGGCTCAGCTCAGAGCTCAATGCAGGGCTCGATCCCATGACCCTGAATAATCTCCACACCCAACGTGGAGCTCAAACTTACAATCCCGAGACCAAAGTCCATGCTCCACCAACTGAGCCAGCCAGATGCCCCTTTCGATCTTTTAAAACACTGCCTCTGTTTTGCTAAACTTTGTATCATTCTATCTACTCTGTAAGAAATTAATTAAAAAACACTAAAAACTAACCCTTTTATAAGAAGAGGCAGCGTATTAAACATTACTGAGCTTTTATTATCCAATCAAGTAAAAAAAACAAAACAACACTAGAGCTGAGCTGTGGGAAGAATGGGCCAGCATGCTCAAAAGAGAGGAGCGTGTGCTCTTTCATTCATTCAGTACGTACCTACTGATTGTCTCCTATCTGCCAGGTCTCTGTGAGGCACAGTGATACCAGAGTGACCAATGCAAAGCCCCTTTCTCAAAGAGCTTACAACTCAGTGGGGGAGAATCAGTAATCAGATAACTCTCTGTGCCTCATCTGCAAATGGTGGCAATAGCAGTACCAGGGGTATGGACCCCTCTGAGAGCACCCAGAAAGTCAGCACGCTTCCCCTTCTTTTCTGCCTATCCACGCTGAGCTCCCCTCCCCTGATGGGGCTGCTGGAGCTGAAAAGTCCCGAACTCCAATCTAAGTTATGAATTTGATGTTGACTTTAACCCTGATTCTTGAGTATAAATTTGCTCAGAGAATAGAGAACTCACAACAGGCACTTCCTACCCACTGCATGAAGGCAGTTAATAGTAGTCAAACTAATAGTCAAACGTTGATAGTAACATATGAACACTCAGAGGGCTGCTCCGATCTTTTGGCCAAACTTTACTTTGGACTAGATTTATTTATTTATTTATTTATTTATTTATTTATTTATTTATTTATTTATTTATTTTTAAGATTTTATTTGAAAAAGAGTGAGAAAGCACAAACAGGGAGCAGCAGAGGGAGAGGGAGGAGCAGGCTTCCCACTGAGCAGGGAACAGGACAAGGGGCTTAATCCCAGGATCCCAAAACCACAGCCTGAACCCAAGGCAGACACTCAACCGACTAAGTCACCCAGCCATCCAACTTTGGACTAGACTTCTAAAGGTCATTGCTACCAGCTGCAGGTGCTGTTCTGTGTACGGGAAAGTGGACAGAGCTACAACATGCTGGCAAACAGTAACTCAAGAGGAGAAAGATGGGAGAAGTTCCAAAATCATCAGTCACAGTCAGAATAATAATTCCCCCGCATAAATAATAAATAAATATAAATAAATAAATATAAATAAATAAAAATAAATTTCTCTCATGAGCTAACAATGAATTTTGAACATGGATGGACCAGCCCCAGACTGGATCCCCTTGCTAAGGAGCCGCCAAAGAGGCCCTGACTATGGCCCCATAGAGCACTGAGTGATTCCCAGATTTTATGCTGGGAGCTCAGGCAAAGGTCTCTATGGAAGCCACGTGCTTCACTGTGGACATGTAAATGGACAAGTGCTTTCCTGAGAGGCACAGTGAATGCAGGACAACCTTTCAAAGTGCCAGTAGAAGACAGAACAATGAACATAGTGACCCATCAATTATTCATTGAGCACCTACACGGTGCTGGGCTCAGGGCAAGGCTCTCTGGACCGCTTGGATACCAAGAAGTGAATTTCTACCTGAGCAGAGAGTGAAATGGAAGCATAATGCCTCCATCACTGCTCAGCTACAGGCAAGAAACCTGAGCTTGGCCCTCAGCTGTTACTGCTCCCCAAAGCCAGTAGTCATGGGGTGGGGACAAGGATGAACAGGGTCCACATGAGTGGGCCAACAGCAAAATGAGGAACTTTGCCTATGATATGTGAAACATCAGAAAGTGTTTTGAGAAATTGGTCTACGGTGTCACGTGACAAAGTATCCCTGACCAAAAGTATCTGCAGATGTACCGGGTTGGACTCTTCAAGAATCTTTAGCACTGCTGAGTATTGTGAATCTCAGAATATGACATGTCTCAAACTTCATACATCAGCGGTTGGTTTTGGAGATGGGGAACCCCTCTAGGATTAGTGTCCGTAGGCACTGCGTTTGGAAAAAAGCTGCTATAGAGGAAGGCAGCAGGTGTGTGCAGCCCAGGAGGGTCAGAGAGCAGCAGCTGTCACATCCTGAGGTCATGGAAGGTGCTGTTTGGGGCTGGAAACCTAGGACCAGGCCTACTTGTTATCAGCCTCCCTCCCTGGCCTTGGGACTAATGTTGAACCTCTGTGGCCACCTGTGCTGTGTAGAAGAGATGAACAGTGAAGGCAGGCCCCCTTGGCAAGTGAGCTCAAGGGGAGAGATGACCTAGAAGAGGTTAAATAACCACAGTGGGAGGAAATGTGCCTTAGCCATGGGACAGAAGAGGCCACAGCAACTGGGAACCAGAGGAACAGCCCCACCACATAGAGAAGGGACGTTGCTACAGCCAAGTCTGTAACAGGGAGGGGTAGTTGCATAGCACAGACTGCAGGGGTAAATTCAGGAGGGGAGGGCGGAAATAGAACCCTGGGCACATGGCATTTGGAACTGAAGCTAAGTTAAGTGGAGGGGGAATACCGAGTTCCTGAATGTGCTTCTCGGGCTTCCTGGGCCACCAAGGGCACCACTCGTGGCCCTGCCTCCACCCTGTAGCCTGTTGGCACCTGAGAGCCTGGGGCTTGGCAAGGTACACAACAACATGGCCACCTGGGGAAGTGCTGAGGCCTCCTGGGCTTTCTGTGACCAGAGCTGAGCGTAGAGAGACAGATGGGCATTAGATCACAAAAGGCTGTGGACTTCAAGCTGAGTACTCCAGACCTAGAGTAATGACAGGTATTAAGCAAGACAGTAATGTAGCCGATGCCTGTATGTACCTCCATCCCTCCCCAAACTCGAGGGCATAAATGAACATGACCCAACCAGAAAAGTCACCACTGCTCCCCCATGTGCATGAAAAATCAGACAGGTAAGAGCTTTGAGACTGAGATCGATTAGAAAATGTTGCTTTAGCCAGGACAGAAAGAGGAAGAGCCTGAACAAACACAAAGGAACAAAGACATGGGGCAAGAGGGAGGAAGCCACTCAGATCCCTAGGGCTGCCTGAATGTAGGGCCCCAAGGAGGGAAGAGGCTCAAATGACTTGCAGGTGTTCTCTGGAGGATCATTCACCAAGACAGGAAGTACAGGATGGGAGACCACCTGTTTGGAGGAGGAGAGTAGCCTGTTTTGGGACATAGAAATGATGTGCATATCAGACATTCACAGGGAGAAGGCTTATAAGTCTGGGTCTGGAAGTCAGCAGAGAAATCTGAACTAATGGTACAGTCACTCTCTGCCAGTCATGGTCTCACCAACTGGTTGAGATCAAAGGCAGTCAAGCCTCAAATCTCAGTGTAAGTTCAGGTATATGATGGGTGCAGGGGTAGCAGGTGTAACAGGGAGAGACAAGCTAGGTGTGCAACTCCTCCTCAGTACATGGAGCATGAGGCCCAAAAAGGCTGCCTTGAGATGTAGTGGTAAGGCAGACAAAGAGCAGGCCTCTTGCCGAGACTTAAGAAAGTGACATAATGGACAATGTAAGGACTGAAGGCATTGAACGTCAAGCCAAAGCCATGGTCCGTCCACACAACAGCAAGCTCTAGGAAGAATCCTCCTCAGCAGAACAATGCCACGGCAGTAGTCTCTTGAGCAACTGCATGAAGCCATCCCGAGAAAGGGCTGCCACCATCAGCCCCAGCCCACTGCAGGTTTTTACTGCTAAGGAAGATGGCTGATTTTGAAGTAAACGCTTTCTAAGGTTCACATGTTCTGAGCCTTAAATATATATAATGCAATCACACCTGGCAGTATTTTAACTTATTCCCAATGAGGTCTACTTGGGAGTTGCTGAAAAGAGTTAATTCCCAAATGGATTATTTTCCCAAATAAGGATGCATTTAAATGGAAACTTCCCCAGCCAATGAACCCCCAAACCACAGGTACCACTAGGTGGGACTTGGGAATCACCTAAGGAGCTATGTTTGGGTTTCCACTTTTAGAGTCAGCACTGGACTCTGTTTTTTTGTTTTTAAGGTTTTATTTATTAATTTTTTTCTTGAGAGACATAGAGAGACAGGCAGAGACACAGGCAGAGCAAGAAGCAGGCTCCCTGTGGTGAGCCCAAAGCAGGACTCGATCCCAGGACTCCGGGATCATGACCTGAGCCAAAAGCAGATGCTCAACCACTGAGCCACCCAGGTGTCCCAGCACTGGACTTTGTATCACAGTCAGCCCGCCTCCTCCCCACTCCTGCCCTAGGATGGACGCTCTCCATGGGTAAAAATGGTCACTCTCCTCCATCAGGCTCTCCTTTCCTGGGGTTTCTCTGCATTTGTGCTTGCCCAGTACAAATAGAGAGCTAAGAAGACAGACAGACCATGGTGCTTTCACATGCTATCTGCAGCATACAAATATGTGTGCTGCATGATTATTAGAAACAGCAAAATACTGAAAAGCAACCTAAAGGTTTGCTAGAGGAATGGTTAAATGTACCATACTGCTCTTAACTTAAAATTCTAAAAGATAGGGCAGCCTGATGGCTCAGTGGTTTAGCGCCGCCTTCGGCCCAGAGTGTGATCCTGGGGACCGGAGATGGAGTCCCACGTCTGACTCCCTGCACAGAGCCTGCTTCTCCCTCTGCCTGTGTCTCTGCCTCTCTGTGTCTCTCATGAATAAATAAATAAAATCTTTAAAAAAATTCTAAAAGATAAGGAAAATATGAATAAATCCAGAAGGACACAGAAAACTCTTTAAAATGTACACGCAACTGCAAAGAGACAGTTGCAGGGTGATGTGTATAATAAAAACCTTAATTCTACCTGATCTTTAAAGTCTGGAGGGATGAATGTGAAATAGTCAACAGGGTTACCTTTGGAGGGAGAGGAGATGGGGTAAATGTGAGGAAGAGAAGGGATTTGTGTTTACCATTAGTCTCTTACATATTTCCAGTGAGAAAATATTTGTGTATTACTTGTACAATCTTAGAAAACAAAAAAATCCCCATCTCTTCTGCCCTGAGGGAGAAGCCTCTCTTCTTACAATTATCCGATTGCCAATAATATAAAATCAGATTTATCTTGTATCCCAGTAAATACTAAATCCCATGGTTTGGAACTTGAGTTGGTAAGGACTAAAGAATGACAAACCAGGGGTTAGGGTGGCAACAGGCAATCAAACTGTAAGAGTCTACCTGAAAGAGTTCTCTTTGCAAAAAAATCAATCCCATCACCATTAATCCTTCTGGGAACATCCAAATTTGATCATCAGCTCTGCTAAGAGGAGTGGAGTTTTGGACACAGTTACCTGGGAATGAACTAGGCCCCACTCATGGCATCTCTTCTGCAGGGCCCTGTATCAGCATAATTCCCCTGCTCCAGATAGTAAATTCCTGAATTTGTAGGTTTGGGAGAGATCGGGACACACATAGCCCTGCTCCCTGTTTCCTGGGAGGGAACGAGTGCTCCCAGGGAGCAGAATCAGTCCTGCATGCAGCCCTTCATCCCTGGCTGCTAGTGGTGCTGGTCAGGGGAGGGGTTTGGCCAGAGCTGGCCGTGACTGGGTGGCCACATTTCTTTAATCCCAGGATTTAAATGTAGGAAACCCACTCGTCTACAAATGAAATCCATACCTCAATATAAGTTTCAACAGAGTTGATGGCAATATTGTCAGCTCCTTTTTCCTTTATTCTTTTGTCCTATTTTTCAATTGGCTCAGAACTCAGAAGTGTGTTATTTACTGAGTTCTTCTGAACTTTCAACAGTGAGGGTGCAGAAGGCCAGATTCTTCTTATCAGCCAGTTTTAAAAACCAGTATCAAACATACAAACTTTATGGATACCAGCAGCATTTTGATGGGCCCGGCCCAGCAACTTTATAGGGTACAATGAATGGAAACACTCAAGGTCAACCAAATAGAAAGTTGCTGATCAAAGGATCACACTGAAAACGAAACTGGTCTATGCCCATTTTTTTATCTTGAAACTGATGGCGTTCAAGATGGATGGCGTTCAAACTGATGGAAACTGGACCTAGCATTGACTTTAAACCCCTGGCAAATAGGAAAGCGGCCCTCCTCTCCTTCTAAATCCTAAATCCTACTGTTCAACCACTAGATATCCCAACTAAATTATACCCTAATTTCCTCTTCACACATCATAAATCCGATGTCATACATTGACCGTAGGCATGCCCAATCAACTACGTTCTGTTATAGTTTTACAACGGTGTTACAGTAACTCATATCCACTTTTTATCTCTTACAGAGAAATCTATGGGACTAATGCAGCTTTTATTGCCTGTTCCTAAGTCAGTGACTCACAAGAAAAAAAAATGGTTAGGAACTAAGATAAACAGAGCTCATCCTCTCTCCTCTGGTTTCTAAGGCCTAGAATATGTACCTTAATGCCACCATAATAGGGAAAGATGGTAGCACTAGCCTCTTAACAAAAAACATTAATGTCTAATGGGACAAAATACCAGATATGTTGTGCCCCCCTCCCTTTTAAACTGCTCCTTATTAACATGATATCCATTGTAAATAAGCTGGATGCATCACTCTGCCAATAGAAAGTGGAAATATAAGGATGCTTATATATACAATATAGGATGGGGTTTCCCTTAGGGATGGTGATTCCCTAAGATTTCTGCATGCTAAAACTACGGTGGCCACATTCTAAAGCACAGACCCTACAGCTTCTATTATCCACGTGTCCATGTGCGGCAAGGCCACCACCACCAACAGCTCTATAATGCTTCTGCGAGCAGCTGGGTGATGGGGTCAAGGACATTTGCTTTCCGTCACATTGCTATGTCCTTTCTGTGAAGATCCACAAAAGAAACTGGAAGTCTAAACAGCCCAGAGAGAGTGTCCGTGGCCCAGGAATGGTCTGTCTGGGGAATGTGTGGTGGGCACTGGGGCATTTATCTCACTGCTGTGCTTCCTAGGCTGTGTGTGTAGCATGATGTTTCAGACAGATGCAGCAAAACTTAGATAATAAACATTATGCAACCATCTCTCTTTCCCTGGAAGCAATTCATGCACCTGCTCACTTGTCCCTGTAGCATAGGCTCTGATGAATCAGAACCGGGTCCCTGCCTCCTTCTTTAGGTGTACGTACAGCAGCTCTGACATGCATGTTTGGTACTAGCTTAGCCATGCCTTCCTTGTATTGTCCTACCTTCATTTTCCTTTAACTACAATTTCTTCCCCTCTCCCCAGCATTACTGAGATGTACTTGACACAGGACACTGTGTACATTTAAGGTGTATGAAGTGCTGCATTAACACACGTATATATTGTGAAATGATCATAGCCTAATAAGGTTAGTTAACATGTCCATCACCTCACAGTTCCTTTGGGGGGTAGGTGAAAGCATTTAAGATCTGAGTAACCTTCAAGTATATAATATTGTTAATATTAGCCACCACGCTATGCCTTAGATCCCCGATCCCCAGAACTTATTTATCTTATAACCAGAAATTACACCCTTTCACCAACATCTCCACTTCCCCCACCTCCCAGCCCCAGGGAACCAACACTCTACTTTCTGTTTCTATGAGTTCTAACCACAATTTTGTTCTTTCCATTTTCTATTTTTATCTCATATTTTGTGTTTTCTCATAAGCTGCTTCAAACCTACTTGAGAATGAAGTAGGGTATAAATTTTTGCATATTAAAAAAGGCCTCTGTTGATGAAGATCCTAATATTAATGTGTAGACCCTCCCCCTTAATCAAAGCCATGGCTCTGATCTATGGGGGTACCTCAGGATCCCCTGGTGCTTCCTTCTGAGCTGAACATGCTTGGCTCTACCATTTAGCCTGTCGCCCAGGTGGTACATTGGGGTGAGCTCCAGGGACATGGGTTCAAGAACTTTGAAAATGTCCTTAGGAGACACTGGTGTATTTGCTCCCCTGGTTAAGAACCCCAACTCAGGGGCACCTGGGTGGCTCAATGGCTGAGTGTCTGCTTTCAGCTCAGGGCATGATCCCGGGGTCCTGGGATCAAGTCCTGCATCGGGCTCCCCCACATGGAGCCTGCTTCTCCCTCTGCCTATGTCTCTGCCTCTCTCTGTGTGTCTTTCATGAACAAATAAATAAAATCTTTTTATTTATTTTTTAAATAAATAAAATCTTAAAAAAAAAGAACCCCAACTCAACACCACATCCCTTTGGATGAGCTATCCTTAGAAGGACGCAGTATCACCTACATAATATTTTGCCCTGGGATGCAAACCCTGAATCTAATCATGAGAACGTAAGAAAGACAAACAGAGAAATGCTCTGTTTTTTTAAATGAAGGAACAACTATAAAGGACATGGTTCAACTGACAAATTGGAAAATGCCCAGATTAGATAAGAATATCATAAAGATATTAAACTTACTGAAGTTGATCACTGTATGGTTACATAAGAGAATACTCCTATTAAGAAATGAACTCTACACTGGAGTAAAAGGCCATAACATATGTAATTTATTCTCAAATGGCTCAGAAAACAGACGTGTATGTGTGTGTTTGTGTGTGAATGTGTGTGTGTAGAGAAAGTAAACACATGAGTAAAATGCCAATAGTCACTGAATCTGTATAAAGGGTATACAAGTGTCCTTTGTGCTATTTTTATGATTTCTTTGTAAGTTTGCAATTATTCTGAGTAAAAAGTTAAAAAAAGAAAAAAGAGAGCACCTGCCTTTGACTGTACAGCTTCCAATATGGCAGTTATTTTAAAGAAGAGAATGAAGTTTCCTTCCTTTCCTACTGATTTGCTAATTGTTACCAGCTCTTGGCACCAAACAGCTCCAACTGGCGCCTCTCTCCCACCACCCCCAGGATGCCAGTTCCCAGCTGCTCACTGTTCAAAAACAGCTTTCTTTTCCTTCTGGGACTTTACAGACTTCTGAAGCCAGCTGAAATCCAGACTCCTGCATGTTATTTGCCCATGCTCTTTTATTTTTTTTAGTTAGGCTACTTTTAAATTTGGGGGGCAGTCCCAGCCCTAGGGCACAGAGCCTCACCGTCCCAGGTCTCGTGAAGTCCACACTGTGCGCCAGGCTCTGTCGCATCTGGTCACTGAAGAGGCGGACACACACGCTCTGGAGGTACTCCGGGGTGATCTGCAAAGAGGACACGAGGATGGCTGGTGCAAGGCACAAAATGCCCCCTATGACATTAGGGCCCCAGAAATTATCAGAGCTCTCACCAGTTTTTCTGGGAGGTATATAGATGGAATTTTGCTTTAACATAGGACCTTTGGGAGCTAAAGCACTGAGTCTGACAGAAAAAAAACTGCTAACATACTACAGGTATGATAGTGGGGAATCATGTTTTAAATTATGTAATTCCACTAGATATACTCCCAGTCATATAAAATAAACTGATTTTAAACCATTTGTGTTGTGTGTGTGTGTGTGCATGTGTGTGTGTGTGTGTGAATTCAAGCAATAAAGTCAATTGGGTAGCCAATGTGTGGTGGAAAGAATAGTGGGCTTAAAATCTGAAAATCTAACCTCAAGCCCTGGACTCAAGAAAACCAACAGCTTTGTCCCTTGCCTTCTGACCTGCTGAATGAAATAAACAATGTCTGCCTCTGTGGATCACAGTGACAGAGTGAATGAGATCACACATATGCCTGGCACAGGCCAGCTCATTACAGAATGAATGATGGAGGCATTTTTTATTGCATGCCTGCCAGCGTGAGGCTGCATTGCTGTGCCCACCAAAGCTGTTCAATTCTTGCCTTTTTTTAGTGGCTTCTCACCCTCTTGTTAAGCAACTGTAACTCAGGACTGGTATATAGCATCTCAGGTGGTAATCTCTGAATGTTGTCTTTTCATTTTACATCTTTTCTTTTTCTACAAAGAATGAACATTTAAATTTTACAAGTGCCCCAACCTCTCTCCAGTCCCATCTTTCCCATACATCAATCTCTGGAGGTAACTATTAACCATTCTTCACCCACCCAACCTTTTTTTTTTTTTTCTATGCCTGATTGCTGGAGGAGAACCTCCCTTTCCCCAGCCTCATGATTCCATGTGGTGAACTCCCTGATTGCTGGAGGAGAACCTCCCTTTCCCCAGCCTCATGATTCCATGTGGTGAACTCCCACATGGTCATATAACCGGCCCCTCTCCGCATCCTTACTCAGTTGTCCCCATGCGAAGACTACTCAACTGATTCATAAGTTAGAAAGAGATGCACCAAAAAAAAAAAAAAAAAGAAAAAAAGAAAGAGATGCACCATTTCCTCTCCTTGGAGGACTCTGTCAACCCACTGGAAATTTCTGGTCTGCTTCAGACATGTGAAAGGCTCTGCATCCATGGCAGATGTCTGTGCTCATCCCTTGACACTCAGCTCTATGTGAAGTGACTCAGACAAAGAAGTGCCCCATCTCAGAGCTGCACTTCCCACATGATTCTGCATCCGCTTCCTCTGAATTGTGATAGTATCAAAATGTAAACATTCCTTTCTCATCCTGTATTTTTAACCTTTCTTTACATCTTTTCATTGTCTATAACATAAAAACACAATTATAGTTCATATTAAAAAAGCACCTTCCCCTTCCTCTACCCTAGGTCCTCACCTTTCGACCACCCACTCAGGATTCTTCTGTCACAGCCAAAGTCTTTGAGAGAACTGCCTCCGTTTGCTGTCTCACCTTTCCTGGATCTTTCTACCTGCTACAGTTAGGCTTCCAGCTGCATCACTCCATAGTTCCCATGGCAAAGGCCACCACCACTGACCTCATTGTCAAAAATCATTGGACACTGTTCAGTTCTAGCATTTTAAAGTTTTCTGTGGCTTCTGAGACTCTACATCAACCTCTTACTCCTCAAACTGTTTCCTCCTTTGACTTCTGGAACTGCTACCAGAACCATATCTTTAACAAGCATATTTGATTGTGTTACTTTCTTGCTTAAAACAGGTGAATGAGAAAAAAAACAAACAGGTGAATGAGAGGAAAGGACACACATAATCAGTAGACTAAAAAGCAAAATATAAATGGCCAACTGGGATCCCTGGGTGGCGCAGCGGTTTGGCGCCTGCCTTTGGCTCAGGGCGCGATCCTGGAGACCCGGGATCGAATCCCACATCAGGCTCCCGGTGCATGGAGCCTGCTTCTCCCTCCGCCTGTGTCTCTGCCTCTCTCTCTCTCTCTCTCTCTCTCTCTCTGTGACTATCATAAATAAATTAAAAAAAAATTTAAAAAAAAAAATAAATAAATAAATGGCCAACAAACATGAAAACATATTCAGCCTCATACATAATTAAAGAAATGCAAATTGAAACATTTAGAACACCAAGTTTTACTTACCAAGCCAGGAAAGGGTTCAAAGTATAATTAGTTCAAAATATAATAGTATCTGATGTTGGCAAGTGTGTGGAGAAATAAACACCTTGATATGGGTAAACTCCTGGGGGGTTTGGATAAACAATTTTGAAATCTTGGGAGAAATGATTTGTCAACATCTATCAAAATGTTAATGCCTATAACCTCTGACCTAGCAAGTCCACTCTTAGGATCTTACCTTACTTGTTTTCAAAAGTATACACTATATACAAGTATGTTCATTGCAACATTTTTTTTTTGTTCTAGCAAACAAAAAATCTAAATGTTCACCATCAGAGATCTAAAAAATTATGGTTCACCCTTAGAATGGCATAATGTATAAGCCTAGAAAAGAACGAGGGTAGTATGGTCATGTGGAAAGATTTCCAAGATATACTGAGAGTAAAATAGCAAGTTTCAGAAGAATAGTGGGTCATAGGATCCCAAGTATATGTAGGCTGCATGCAGACACATGCATATGCATAGAAATGTTTGGAAATAATATGCAAGAAAAGTTAATCTTGAATGCTATTAAAGAAGGGACACTAACAAACTGTACGGGAAGGGGCTTTTGCTCTTCACTATACATTACTCAGACTTGTTCTAATTTGTTACCACAAATATGTATTTTTTTACATTAAAAACAAGCCAGTTAGGGGCACCTGGGTGGCTCAGTGGCTGAGTGTCTTCGGCTCAGGTTGTGATTCTGGAGTCCTGGGATCGAGTCCTGTATCAGGCTCCCTGAGAGGAGCTGCTTCTCCCTCTGCCTGTGTGTGTGTGTGTGTGTGTGTGTGTGTGTGTCTCTGTCTCTCATGAATAAATAAACAAAATCTTTAAAAAAAAAAAAAAAGAATATACGATTCAATATTAAGGAAAAAAAATTAGAAAATTTTGGGTGAAATAGAGTCAATTTTTGTAAAACAGGTATATTCAAGCACTGAAAAAAACACAGAATGTTAACAAGTGTTATTACTAGGTAACACAATTACAGGTAATTTTATTTTTGCATAGTTCTCTATTTCTAAAATTTTCTATAATACATATTATTTCATAATCATATTTTAAGTCATTTAAAAAATTATTTTATTTAAGTGATCTCTATGCCAAACATGAGGCTCAAACCCACGACCCTGAGATCAAGAGTCACGTACTCTACCCCCTGAGCCAGCTAGGAACCCCACTAAAAACAATTTTAAATACACTACCTCTCATTTGTGATAATATAATACAGAACTTAATATATGTACATGAGTAAAGAACTGGAGAAATCAGAATAAGATCAATAGCCTGGGTCAATGTCAATGTTCTGGTTGTGTGATATTGTACTATATAGTTATGCAAAATGTTACTATTCGGGGAAACTGTGCAAGGTGTGCAAAGACTCTTTGCATTATTTCTTAGAATTGCATGTCAACCTATAATTATTCCATTTTTAAAGAAAATGTATATTTCCACAGAGAAATTTTATTATAATTTCTAATTTTTTAGTAAGTGAAACACTAGAGTCATTCTCATTAAAGTCAGGAATAAGTCAAGGAGGCCCATGACCATATTTTTCAACAATGTTCCACAGTCTTAGCCAGTATGCTAAGAAAAAAAGAAAAGTCATTATAAGTAATGAAACAAAACAAAAATATCATTATTTGAGGATATTATGACTGCCAATCTAGAATACAGGAGAATCAATCAAAAGAATCTATCAGATTAAGAGTTCAGAAGAGTAGTTGTATCAATATGTGAAAATCTGTAACTTCCTTTTATACCAGTAGCTTATTTCCCCCTCATTTTTCCACTCCATATTATTTTTTCCCGTTGCCAGACAATTTATTCTTCACTAATGTTAAGAATAAGGTAGAGAAATAAAGATGTGGTCAATAGTATGTCAGGAAAAATGGATAAAATACTGTAAGCAGCACCATAACTGGGGTGGAATGTCAGTGTGGTCTTCTTTCTGCACTTGGCTTTGCGAAGTACAGGGGCAGGTGTCACTGGCTGGGAGCATTATCAACAAACCCCATGCTCTTAACACTTCTTTAGCTCCAGACACACAGGCAACTGGGGAATCTTCCTTACCATCTTGCCACTGACTGTGGCCTCCAGAGAATCCACCAGCTCTGCTGTGACCCCAATGAGATTGTGGTAGTCCGCCTGGATCTTATTGTACCGCTTCAGGTATGTCATTGACCTTCGCTCGGCTTCTACCAGCTGCTGGTGGAGCTGCTGTGACGTTTCTAGGAAGACAATTTATATTAAAACAAAACAACAGTAAGAAAACCCCATAAAAAAATAATGATGTTCGGGGATCCCTGGGTGGCGCAGTGGTTTGGCGCCTGCCTTTGGCCCAGGGCGCGATCCTGGAGACCTGGGATCGAGTCCCATGTCGGGCTCCCGGTGCATGGAGCCTGCTTCTCCCTCTGCCTAGGTCTCTGCCTCTCTCTCTCTCTCTCTCTCTCTCTCTCTCTCTCTCTGTGTGTGACTATCATAAATAAATAAAAATTTAAAAAAAAAATAATGATGTTCTTCCCAAGCAAGGATCATTGTCTCCTCTCAGAAGATTTTGCTATGATGATGAACTTGACATTATTTGTGTTTAACACTTGGCTGCTATTTCTTGACACATTTAATTTTTTAAATATATATATATATATATATATATATATATATATATATAGAAGTTTGATTTGCCAACATATAGCATAACACCCAGTGCTCATCCTATCAAGTGCCTCCCTCAGTGCCTGTCACCCAGTCACCCCATCCCCCCCACCTCCCCTTTCACTACCCCTTGTTTGTTTCCCAGAATTAGGAGTCTCGTGTAATAAATGGTGCTGGGAAAATTGGACAGCCACATGCAGAAGAATGAAACTAGACCACTCTCTTGCACCATACACAAAGATAAACTCAAAATGGATGAAAGATCAAAATGTGAGATAAGAATCAATCAAAATCCTAGAGGAGAACACAGGCAACACCCTTTTTGAACTTGACACATTTAATTACCAAGTGCTTAATGACCACTGATTTTCAGTTTCTTGTCTCTGGTAGTTCAACTGAACCATCATTGGTTTTCCTCACACAATCTATTTTCTTGACTGAGCTCCACACAATTTCTTTCAGTTTGTTCTATGTACAACAAACAAACTCAGTGTTTCTACAGTCAGCCCACAGACTGGATGAACCACACTTGCATCTTTTCCTGTTTTTTTTTGTTTTTGTTTTTTGTTTTTTTTTTTGCCCTGTGAAGTTATCTGGGGAACTCTAAGTACCTGCAGGACAGTTCCTCATGAAGATCATGCACAAATTAGATTTCAAAACCTCTGTTTCATGATTACGTGTAGAAAAGTAAAATATTTTAATTATTAAGACCCCAAATATCACATAATAATGAACTAATATTATTGGTTAGCATCCTTCAAATTTCAGTATTGAAAGTTAACTTTAAAAACTCTTCTGGCATGGGGGCAGCTCGGGTGCCTCAGCGGTTTGGCACCGCCTTCAGCCCAGAGCGTGATCCTGGAATCCCAGGATCGAGTCCCACATCGGGCTCCCTGCATGGAGCCTGCTTCTCCCTCTGCCTGTGTCTCTGCCTCTCTCTCTGTGTGTCTCTCATGAATAAATAAATAATCTTTAAAAAAAAATAAAAATAAAAATAAAATAAAAACTCTTCTGGCATGAACTTATATCCAGTACTTAAAGCTTTGGAGAACATCTCTGGAAATCATTTATTGAATTTTTTCTTAAATATTATTAGAGAGAAGGAGTCACTACCATATTCCTATGTTAAATATTATTTTTTTTAAGATTTTATTTATTTATTATCCATGAGAGCCACAGAGAAACAGGCAGAGGCATAGGCAGAGGAAGAAGCAGGGAGGTCAATGCAGGACTCGATCCCAGAACCCTGGGATCATGACCTGAGCCAAAGGCAGAAGCTCAACCACTGAGCCCCATAGGGTGCTCCCCATGCTAAATATTAAAGCTTTTTATATGTACAAAACTCTAAATTACATAGCTAGAAATTCCAATGATGAAAATTCTACAGCATGGTTCATAATTTCATTTCGTGGTAATGAATATTAAAGCGCATCTGTATGGACTTTCTCAATGTGTATCGAGTGCCAGATGATGAATGAAGTACCGAAACCCATTAACTGGGGCAAATGACCTCAGAAATCATCAACAGAAAAGTCACCAAAGTAGTCCCTCTTGAAAGGAGACTGCACCAAGGAACATATCCCCTCAGAAACTCACTGTACAATTAACTAAATGTAAGGGACTACTGGTGGCACCTCGGCCTCAGGAACCCAGAATTGGAATTTATGACAATTTCGAAGTATGGTACACCTGAGGGAAAAGAGGCTTCATTGCCAGCAGCCACAGGAAGGAGAGAAGTGGGCAGTTGGGGTGGAATATTTGCCACCAGTTCAAATACACCATTTAGCAGAACAGCCTGCTGTATAAAGACACATCACCTTGTAAACACCTCAGCTGGCTACAAACAGGACTTGACCATTACTGGAAGCTTTTGGGGTCTCAGCTCCAAGATCTCAACTTTATTTCTGAGCGTTAAAAAGGATTTTGACTCTTCTTTACTTCTCAAACATTTTATGAGACAAGGACAACTGAGCCAAAATCCCTTGCTGTGCAAGAGCTCAACCTTTCTTTCCTTATATTTTTAAAAGAGTTTATTTATTTATTTGAGAGAGCATGGGGAGGGGCAGAAGCAGAGGGAGAAGTAGACTCCCTGCTGAGCAGAGAGCCCCATCCCAGGACCCTGGGATCATGACGTGAGCGGAAGGCAGACGCTTAATCTTAATTGACTGAGCCACCCAGGCCCCCTAAGAGCTCAACTTTTAGTGGAGAGGTCTCATTAGAAATTCCATGTTATATTAATGAAACTGTCTCAGTCATGCTGGGGACATGACATGATTTATTGACTCTTCATATGTCAAAACTGATATAATTTGTACCAAAATCCAAAGAACTACATCTCAAGTTTGTTTGTTTGTTTGTTTTTAAAGATTTTATTTATTTATTCCTGAGAGACACAGAAGCAGAGACATAGACAGAGGGAGAAGCAGGCTCCGTGCAGTGAGCCCAATGTGGGACTCGATCCCAGAACTACAGGATCATGCCCTGAGCCAAAGGCAGACACTCAACCGCAGAGCCACCCAGGCACCCCAACATCCCAAGTTTTAAACAAAGAGATATATACAACTAAAAGAATGTCAGTGAAGGTCACAGAAAGTTTGCCCATCACTCCAGCATACATTGAAACGGTAACAAAAGTGATAGAGATCTCCCTGTGGCCAAGCCCGCAAGCTTTCTCTTAACATTTCTACCTTAAGTATGTTGCTTTTTTTTTTAAGTAGATGAGATTTAATTTTAGAGACCCCTTTGTTGCTCAAGACAAAATGATAGATTTTAAAATACAAAACTCTTTTTCCAACATCTAAAAATCTAAAATCAAGCTCTTTAACTTTGTAATATAATATACTCTTTCTTCTTTGTATTCAGATATAAATCAGCTCTTTGCTATTTTGCTAATCCACAAGCACTGGATGAAAAGTTATGATGCATAACTACGAATATAAGTCATCATTTAAAAAATACCATTTAGGGCTTTGAATTCTAGAAAAACGGTCAGTTGCTCATTTTCTGAAGGAGTCAAATCAATTAATGACAGAGATGCTAAAAGATACTATCTCTACACCATTTTTAGATGACTAGGTAAAATAACAACATACTGTATTTTCAACCTGAAATTTTCTTCTAAACTCCATTTTAAAATATAATTCCTTTTGAGAGAATTTTTTACTCCAATCACTTTTCTTGCCTTCTTTAAAAGCTCACAGAAATCTTAGCTTATCCACGAAATCCTCCTACAAGATACACAGAATAACGATTTGCCCAAACATTCAATGTACAAAACAACACCTAAGTGTAGAATCAAATTAAATTGGGGGCGTGTCTGTGCTTTGTAATCACTGCAGCCATAAGTGTGGGAGGAGGGGACAAAGTGCTGACATCGGGCTGTCAGGACATGGGGCCTGGGCCCAAGCCCTTGGTACCAGTGTGCCCCGCAGTGCTAATCTCTGGTCTCCATGGCAATTCTGCATTGCTGGGGGCGGGGGGGGGGGGGGGCGTTGCTTATTCAGCCACAGACACATGCTGTGCCTGCCAGCCTCAGTTCCACAGACATTCTGCTTGGCTTCCTCAGAAAACTCAATTAAAATCAAACCTACAGAAGGCTCAAACACTGTGGTCTCCTTGGTCTCCTTGGTGAAATCCAAAGGAAAGATATATAAAAACACACAGGCTCTTCCCTTTGTACTACTCCTCCTAGATTTATTTTATCTGTAAAGTTGGGCCACTTCTCAGAGACATGACAGGATCCTAGCAGAAAGTTATCCTTAAAAGCCACAGGGTATGTTGGGGTGACAAGGGCTGGCTGAGACTCAAGAATCAGGGAGGTTTCCACCACTTTCTCTCTGCCAGCACCAAGTTCAAAAAGTGAATCTGAACAGGGACTACACAGATTCAGTCAAAAACTAAGGTGATTTTCTGAGACTCAAAGGATGCGGGTGGGGTAGTGGTTTTAAAATGACTGCCACATCTTTGACACTCCTTCCTATCAAGAGGTAGAAGGTCACTCTCCTTCCTTTGAATGTAAGTTGGCCTTAAGAATCACTTCTAATGAAGACAATGTAGCAAAAATGACACTGAGTTACTTAAGAGGCTGGCTTAGGAAAGGTGACACAGCTTCCACTGGCTCCATGTGGGGACATTCACCCTTGGAACCCAGCCATGAGGAAGCCCAGGCCACATAAGTGTTCCTGTCAAGGGCCTCAGCACTGGCCACCAGACTTGTGCAGGTGGGCAAGGAAGCCTTGAAGATGGCTCCACCAGGCTCGATGTGCCTCCACGAGACACCAAGGGAGAACTGCCTGAGCACGTGATCCCCACACCATGCAAGATGATGGCAAGAATAATAAGTGGACATTGTTGCTTTATGCCACTGAGCTGAGACACTAGACTAGGCTGTAAAAGAAACAGAAATAGTAGCACAAAGGTGCATTTCCAGGAATTGCAGTGCAGGACCCAAATGCCTAGCACAATTTATGAATTCCCATTGGGGAATTCTGGAGTGCCTGGGTGGCTCAGTCGGGCAAGCGATGACTCTTGGTTTCAGCTCAGGTCATGATCTCAGGGGGCTGGGATTAAGCCCCATGTTGGGCTCAGTGCTCAGTGCAGGGTCTGCTTGAGGATTCTCTCCCTCTGCCTCTATCCTTCCCCCTGCTGTGCTCTTTATCTCTCAAAATGGATAAATAAATTGTTTAAAAAAAAAAAAAGAATTGCCAGTGTTCTGAATATGAGAACACTGGCACAGGACCTACCCCAGCCAAGGCCCAAGAATTATACTTGAGGAGCTGAAGAAATCTGCTCAGACTTATCCTCAGACATAACTATAGTGGGGGCAGAGCAGCCTCAGCAAGCTCCAAGGCTATAGCCTGGTGACCCTTGGAGCATTCCACGTGGACCCCATGAAACCACACCTATGGCCCAGCTCCTCCACGTTCAGGCAAGGACTGATGCTTCCCCATGAAGGCTCAGTGGGGCCAGTCCCTCTGAGCTATGGGGGTGGGACAGCCGGCAGAGCCATTCACACACTTAGAACTGCCGGGCTGGGGAAATGCAAGGTTATACAAGGCAGAAACATTCAGACTTTCTGCATCTGAAGCTATTGCCTCTGTCCTTGCGTGTCAAATCTAAAGCATCGCTCCTCTGGCAACATCCTGGAAAGCAAAGAGCTAAAGAATTTACTTACGCTTCCATTCTTTACAAAACTTTAACTCTCTTAAAAAAAAAAAAAAAAACCAAACACCCCCAAAAAACGGAATCCCTGGGTGGCTCAGCGGTTTAGCGCCTGCCTTCGGCCCAGGGTGTGATCCTGGAGTCCCGCGTCGGGTTCCCTGCATGGAGCCTGCTTCTCCCTCTGTCTGTGTCTCTGCCTCTCTCTCTCTGTGTCTCTCATGAATAAATAAATAAATAAATCTTAAAAAAAAAAAAAACAAAAACAAAACAGAAAAACAATGGCAAGAACTTTTGAGATCCTCTCTAACATTACCCTGCCGTGGGAAGGGCAAATGCGCTGTTTCATGTGATAAAACTCCACCTGCTGGGGACTGAGGATTACGCCACCAGAATCT
This sequence comes from Vulpes lagopus, assembly GCF_018345385.1. NCBI lineage: Eukaryota > Metazoa > Chordata > Mammalia > Carnivora > Canidae > Vulpes > Vulpes lagopus. The sequence goes on from NC_054831.1 coordinate 8,270,660, forward strand.
ACAGAAGGTAACACTTCAGAGGTTTCATAATAGAGCATCAAAGCCAAAACTCAGACAAAGAATCACAATTGACTTGACGGTAACTAAAGTTTTTCTCACCTGACTGAAAAATGAACAGTTCTGGTAGAAAATGGTTAATAATGGAAAACCATAATTTTATTCTAAAAACTTAATGTTGGAATTCCTGCTTTGAATGCAAAAAAACAGAAATGCTTCTAAGATGGGTGCTCCATATTGCTACAGAAATTAGACCGCCCTAGACTAGTGCAGGGTAAAAGTGAAAGATACTAAAATGCTTCTTGCCCCACCCACCCTGACGGTGTCCCCTGGCTGTGCTGCTGCAGTTACATCCCCTTGGGACATGGCTTCGATTCTCATCATCGCTCCACAGGCTGGTTACCTGATCTGCAAGACGAAGCTAACGCCAGCCCTTCTGCAGGGTGGGCCTCAAGGAGTCACAAATCTGATTGCAAAGTGCTTCATAAATACTTATTTTGGTTTTTAATTTTTGAAAAAAAAATTTAGACTTTTAGAGCCTTCATTTACTAAGTGCACCAATTCTCTCCATCTGTTTCTGTTTCTTTTTTTTTTAAGATTTTATTTATTTATTCATGAGAGACACAGAGAGAGAGAGAGGCAGAGACACAGGCAGAGGGAGAAGCAGGCTCCATGCAGGGAGCCCAACGTGAGACTCGATCCCGGGACTCTAGGATCACGCCCTGGGCCGAAGGCAGGTGCTAAACCACTGAGCCACCCAGGCATCCCCTCCATCTCTGTTTCTATCTCACTACTCAAAACTTGAGTTGGCAAAATTGTTCTTTAAAAAATGTTAATCTAGGGATGCCTGAGTGGCTCAGCGGTTGAGCGTCTGCCTTTGGCTCAGGGCATGATCCCGGGGTCTTGGGATTGAGTCCCACATCAGGCTCCCTGAGTGGAGCCTGCTTCTCCCTCTGCCTGTGTCTCTGCCTCTCTCTCCATGTCTCTCATGAATAAACAAATAAGACCTTTTAAAAAATAAATAAATAAAAAATGTTAATTTAGGGCAGCCTGGGTGGCTTGGCGGTTTAGTGCCGCCTTCAGCCCAGGGCATGATCCTGGAGACCAGCGATCGAGTCCCACGTCAGGTTCCCACCATGGAGCCTGCTTCTGTCTCTGCCTGTGTCTCTGCCTCTCTCTCTCTGTCTCTCATGAAGAAATAAATAAAATCTTTAAAAAAAAATGTTAATCTAGGGATGCCTGGGTGGCGTAGTTCGTTAAATGACTGACTCTTGGTTTCGGCTCAGGTTGTGATCTCAGGGTCTATGAGATTGAGCCCCACACCAAGCTCCGCGCTTAGCTCGTCGGAATCTGCTTGGAGATCTTCTCTCTCTCCCTCTCCTTCTGTCCTTCCCACCTGCTTGCTCTCTCCTCCTCCTCCTAGTCCCACTGAAATAAATAAATCCTTTTTTTAAAAAAATAAAAAAAAAATATGTTAATCTGGATGATTTACCTTTGTTACTTTGTCCATTCTCCTTCTGGGATGAGAAAGAAGTTAAGGAAAACAGGCATTGAGGATAAAGCCCTCAGGGTCCCTCACATTGTGGGACCAATCTGAGAAAGGTACAAAAGAGACTTCTCAGGGCAATACAAGCCTCTTCTTAATGTTGCTATCAAGAGCTGAGACTACTACTGACTGACTTCTCAGTAGTTGGATGGTTCACTCTCAAGTGAATCCTCTCCTCTCCAGCTCAATTACTGCGGCATGTGTGCAACTCTTACACTATTTCAACAGGCCTCTATGTGGCCTCCTGACCCCCTTCCAAAGACCTTCTCCACTGCTGCCAAATGTTCTACTAAAAATGCAAACTGAACTCATACCTTTCATTGAAGGTATTCATTGAAGTGAATTGTCACCTCAATTTTAAAGCTCTATTCTAAGGAAATTGAGGTTGGAATGGTGACAGCAAAGCACAGTAGCTCAGACCATAGACTCTGGAGCCAGACTGCCTGAGTTTAAATCTCAGCTCCTACACATCTGGCCACATGACTAAAGGCAAAATACTTAACTTGGTTGATTTGGGTTTTCTTTTTTTTTTTTTATTTTTTATTTTTTTGGTAACAGCCTTACTGAGATATAATTCACATATAACTCACTCATCTCAATCTTATATTTCAGTGGTTTTCAGTATATTCAGAGTTGTGCAACCATCACTACAATCAATTCTAGAACATTCTTGTCACCCCAAAAAAGAAACTCTATACCCATTAGGAGTCATCCTCATTTTCCCTACTCTCCCTGGGCCTAGGCAACAACTAATCCACTGATTAGTCTCTACTGATTTGCCCATTCTAGACCTTTCATTCAAATAAAATGATATCATAAGCAACCTGTCATGTCTGGCTTCTTTCACTCAGCATGACATCTTCAACATTCATCCACGTTGCAGCATGTGTTAGGACTTCATTCCTTAACATGCCCAAGTAATATCCTATTTTATGGATATGCTGCATCCTATCTCTCCATTCAACTCTTGGTGGACATTTGGGTTGTTTTCACTTTCTGGATGTTTTGAATAATGCTGTTGTGAATGTTCATGTACAAGTTGTTGTGTGGACATATGGTTCCAGTTCCCTTGGGTATATAGCTAGGAGTGGAATCCTGGGTCATATGGTAACTCTATGTTTAAACTTTTGAGTTCAAAAAATTGTTTTTGAAGCATATTTAATGGTATGGGAAATGCTCCCTCCATTTGATAAAAAATATTTAAAAATACACAATGTACAGGTATCTGTTTAAACATTACATACTTTTGGGTGTATGTATGTATACATACACAGAAAGTGCATTTCTGTGCTTTCCAAATTTTCTATGAGGAATATGATCAATTTTAAAATCACAAATAAAAAGGAGTGATTTTTTTTAATGTAAAGAGCACGGTATTAAAATGCTTAAAATGTGCTTAAAATGCTTAAAATGTGTCACAGGCTGCTCCTGACTTACAAGACCTCACGCAAACCTTTTTGTCCAGGCCTTGCCTAGTCTCTGACTCTCTCTATTCTTCTGTTCCAGCAATACTGAATTCCCAAATATACTGTCTCAGTCCTTTTGCATGACCTGTCCCCTCTACCTGGAATTCTCTTTTTGGACCTTGACACACCCTCCTATTAATGCTTAATTTATCTCATCAATATGAAGGCAACACTAACAATCATCCTCTATCCATGAGGCAGCCTAAGCCAGGGTGCTACTCCAGCACCACAGGTGGTCTCCATCTGCTTCAAAAGGATACGTATAATGTTAAAAGCTTTGGCGTGTTACTAGCTTTAAAAATTAAAGCCAGAAACTTTTCCAACTTCAACTTTAATTCTGGAGTCCAAGAATCCTGAAATAAAAAAAGAAAAGTAATAAAAGCCCTAGATCATTAAATGCCAACAGCATTGTCAAATTGTGGTCTTTGGTTTAAATAACCCTAACACAGTTATTGAAATCAAAAGCAAGATGCCTTGCCTGTGGTGTGATGCTGTGAAAAATAGGTTTTAGGACATCTGACCAATTCATTTATAAAAGATTCAAATAACCACAGCAGGAGGAAAGAACAGAGTTCTTTCATAAACAAGGAAAAAAGAATCTTGTACATGATTTGAATATTTCATGTGATTTAAACACAAGCATAACAAATAACCTTATTAGGTTGAATGCCAAAAAGAATTCAGCAGCGTTGAAGCATACATGGTACTGGCAGGCATACATAGTTATCACTAAGTTACTGAAAGTTTCCCAAAGAGAAAGACTCATTTCCATAATAATCCTCATCTAGATAAGACAAAAAAAAAAAAAAAAAAAGACAGAAGCTGTTATCTGCTTTAAAAACTCCATCATGAAAAAAAAAAAAAATTAAAAAAAAAAACAAAACTCCATCATGTCAAGAATTATGATATACTTTCAGTTTGATTTGTCCCTTAATAAAACATTACTTATCTCAAATAATGCTTATTGAAAGGAAAAAATAAGACTTCAGTAGTAAAAAAAAAAAAAGTAACAAGCAATTATCTTTCACAGGACAATTTTCCTCACAGACTTCATATAAAAATATCTACCACCCAAACCAAGCAGTCTCTCAACAAGATCAGCAAGATCAGCAAGATCTCTAATATTCCTGCCTACTTACCTCTTAGGTCCTGCCCCACCCCAACAGGCCCCCATCCTTCCCCTGTTCTTCCCTGATTCCCCTCCCCAGTTCTGTGTCCTTATCCACACCTCCCACTCCACCCATTCTATTCAGTGCATCATCTGGCTTTTGGAAAAAATACTGTCTTATATTTTTAAAAGACTGTGTAATTCCCTGACATGGCATGACAGCTTTAGTTATAATGTGTGTGTTATGGGTTGAATTGTGTCCCCTAAAAAGATATGCTTAAGTCCTAGCCTCCTTGAAATGTGAGGTCATCGGAACAGGGTTGCTATAGATGTAATTAGTTAAGATGAGGTCATACTGGAGAAAGGCGGATCCTTAACCAACATGACTGGTGTCCTTACAAGAAACAAAATTTAGACACAGACACAGAGAGAAGGTGGGCCTGTAAAGACGGGGAATTAGAGTGATGCTGCCACAAGCCAAGGTACACCTGAGGCTACCAGAAGCCAGAAGAGGCAAGGAAGGATCCTCCCCTAGAGGCTTGGCAGGAAGCATGGCCCTGCCAACACCTTGATTTCAGACCTCTGGGCTCATGAGCTAAACGAGACAGTAAGTTCCTCTTATTTAAGCCACCTGGTCTGTGGCCCTTTGTTAACAGCAGCCCTGGGAGACACTACAGCTCAAGGACTCTACGCTCAGCCATATTTAAAAAAAAATTGCAGGGAAGGACTACTATGTTCGCCAATATAAAGGAAGACATCTTAAAAAAACAAACCAAAATATTTGGGACATGTAGACTTCCAGTTAAATTGCTGTTGCTGATTACTATTTTGTATAACCAGCAAGTATTTATTTTTCAATTTAACTGTTTACCTTATGATGTTCTGCTAATAACAAGACTGGGATAAAACCTCTCTGGGCAATGAATCCCTTATATTTTTCTTGACTGCTCTTATTTGTCTGTGCTTTCAGCTTTAGAACAAGAACATTTCCTAAGTCTGAAAGACACATGACTGCCCAGATCCCATGGGATAGGGGAAGCACTGGGCTGGTCCTGCTGTACTGCCTGCATGAAGTCACTCACCCTCTTTATCTCATAGTCTCTCCACTTGTGGAACATGGACTTTCCATGAGTGATTGTCTGACTTTTTTTTCCAACAGCAAAACCTTGCCCAGAACCCTAATACATGAAATGAATAAAAGCAGGGTATTCTTGTTATGTGGTATATATTTATGTATACACAGCAATAACATTTAGTAAATGGTGCTGCCATACAGAATATAATCATTTTTGTGTATTGAGTTGGTATCTGGAAACTTCTGTTAAGTTCATAATCATTAAAAATGTAGTGGTTAGGCATCTGTCTTTGGCTCAGGTCAAGTCCCAGGGTCCTGGGATTGAGTCCTGTATTAGCCTGCTTCTCCCTCTGCCTATGTCTCTGCCTCTCTCTCTGTGTTTCTCATGAATAAATAAAATCTTTTAAAAATGAAAAAAAAAAAAAGCAGGGTATTCTTGTGGAGGAAGGGGAGAGCTCCATGCTTGACTCCCCTGCCTCCTCTCTCTCTCTTGCAGAGCCCACGAGAATTCCTTCTTTCAATTTTCACTAATTAAGCTTGGCTTGGTCCTTGGCACCTAAGAACCCAAAAGTTTTTCTGGAAGTAATCAACTAGAGAAGTATCTAAACATTTCTGCAAGAAGATATTCACTGACAAACACTTTGCTGAAAAGAGCTCATTACTATCTCTACAAAGAAATTTCCTTTCCTGACACCTCAGCAGAAAAGATAACCTGAAAGAGCAATGAAAACAACTAAAAAAGCTGGATAAGTTAACCATCTTTTATTTTTTTTTTTAATTTTTCTAAATTTTTATTTATTTATGACAGTCACACACACACACACAGAGAGAGAGAGAGGCAGAGACACAGGCAGAGGGAGAAGCAGGCTCCATGCACCGGGAGCCCGACGTGGGATTCGATCCCGGGTCTCCAGGATCGTGCCCTGGGCCAAAGGCAGGCGCCAAACCGCTGCGCCACCCAGGGGTCCCAAGTTAACCATCTTTTAAAACACATCCCCAAGAAAGGAAAAGCAGAGACTAAAAATGACAGTTTTTCCTCTAAGGACAAGTTGGAGACTAGAAGACCTCACACCTCCTAAGCTCTAAGAGTTGTTGTGGTGCAGACGACAGAAGGCAACAGGATCTAATCACAGTGAACAGTCTAATAGGAGACCTTAGCACAGAACTGGGAGCCCTAAGGGCTATACTATCAGGAAAAAGTCAAAGACAAACCAATTCACTGCCTAGAAGGTGACAGCAAGGAAACTGACCTGTCTTGACCTTAACATTAGGTAGAGGAGAGGAAAAACCTCATTTAAAACTTCATAACCCAGGGATCCCAGGCTGGCTTAGCGTGTTTAGCACCTGCCTTCAGTCCAGGGCGTGATACTGGAGTCCTGAGATCGAGTCCCACATCGGGCTTCCTGCATGGAGCCTGCTTCTCCCTCTGCCTGTGTCTCTGTCTCTCTCTCTCTCTGTCTCATGAATAAATAAATAAAATCTTAAAAAAAAAAACTTCATAACCCAAACTAGTCCCATTAAAGAGTGTAGCTGAAAAAATAAAAAAATAAAAAAAATAAATAAATAAAGAGTGTAGCTGAAACTGACACTATCTGTGTGCTTCCCAAAGCCTTGAGCAAAGATATTTAATTTAAAATTATCGTGGGCTGGTAATGCCCTAGAGAGATGCAAATGCAGATCTTCTCTGAAAGAACCAAACTCCACTCGGGCCTCAAAAAACTCTCACAAGTCCCAAGTAAAATAAACTCATTGTCAAAACTCAAAGTAACAAATTAAAAAAAAAGATATAAGGCACTGTGAATGAGAACCAGCAGAAGTAAAACACAGCAGGATCAAATCTACAAAGGCCCTGATATTAAAATTAATAGATAAAGAATATAACACAAATGTATGGTAAAGAAATTTTAAAAGAGGCTTGAAAATATGAGCAAAGAATAAGAGACTATAAAAATGACCCAGTAAATTTGTTTTTGTTTTTTTTTAAAGATTTTATTTCTTTATTCATGAGGGACACAGAGAGAGAGAGAGAGAGAGAGAGAGAGGCAGAGACACAGGCAGAGGGAAAAGCAGGTTCCATGCAGGGAGCCCAACATGGGACTCGATCCCGGGTCTCCAGGATCATGCCCTGGGCCGAAGGCAGCGCTAAACCACTGAGCCACCCAGGGATCCCCCTGACCCAGTAAATTTGAATGAAAAAACAAAAAGAACTTCCCTTAACAAAAGCTAATAAATGAAATTATAAATTCAATGAGGAGATTAAAAAACAGATTAGACATAGTTTGACAGGTGAACTTGAGAACTAAAAAATAAGTATGAATCAATCACTCAGAATACAGCTGAGGCAGAGATCACAAGATGGAAAATACAGGATGGCAAGAGACATGGAGGGCACAACACTGAACATTCCTGACTCTACCGAACTGTATAGTTCATGATGGTTAAGATGGTAAATTTTATTTTATCACAAATTTTTTAAATTAAAAAAAAATGGACAAGATAGAAGAAACAAATCTAAAGTAGATTTAATCAGATATGTAGATTAAATGTAGATTTAATCAGACATTTAGAAAAAGATAATAAAGAGGATGGGGGAGAGGCAATATATGAAGAGAAAACAGAATCTTCCAGAGTTGTTGAAAGACACAAGAAGTCACAGTCAGAAGTCCAACAAATCTCTAGTATAAACAGAAATCTAGGGGCACCTGGGTGGCTCAGTGGTTGAACGTCTGCCTTTGACTCAGGTTGTGATCCCCCGGTCCTGGATGGAGTCCTTATCAGGCTCCCTGCAGGGAGCTGCTTCTCCCTCTGTCTATGTCTCTGCCTCTCTGTGTCGCTCATGAATAAATAAATCAAATATTTTTTAAAAAGAAAAGGAAAGAAAAGAAATCTATCCCTAGACACACCAGAGTGAAATGACACAACCTCAAAGGTCAGAGAAACAAGACAGATCACCTATATGGGAACGGTGATTAGACTCATGGCTGACCTCCAACAACAACAATGGGAGTAAGGTGATAACATCACCTTCAATGTCATAAAACAAAATAGCTGTCTGGGACGCCTGGACAGCTCAGTCGGTTGAGCGTCCAAAACTTGGTTTCAGCTCAGGTCAGGATCTCAGGGTTGTGAGATCCAGCCCATATTGTGGGGTCCGAGCTCAGCATGGAGTCTCCTTGAGATGCTCTCTCTCTCCCTGTCCTCTGCCCCTCCCCACACACGCATGTATGCTCGATCGCTCTCTCAAAATAAATAAATAAATCTTTAAAAAAAAAGAAGGAAAGAGAAAGAAACAGAAAGAAAGAAAAAGAAACAGAGAAAGAAAGAAGAAAGAAAGAAAGAAAAGAAAAGAAAAGAAAAGAAAAGAAAAGAAAAGAAAAGAAAAGAAAGAAAAGAAAAGAAAAGAAAAGAAAAGAAAAGAAAAGAAAAGAAAAGAAAAGAAGGAAAATGGGTATAAATCTATCACTTTGGACCCGTCTGAGAAAGCGACAGACACATTTCAGACGGGTGAGGACAGAAAGAAGAGATCTTCAGCTACAGGAGGCTCTAAAGGATGTATGTGAAGCAGAGGAGAAAATGATTACAGATGGAAGGTCCTTAATGCAAGATAGAACAGCAAGCACAGTTATGGGTACATAGAAGAGTAAATCCATACATACACAGATTGCATAAAATAGTAAGAACATGTGGGATTCTATTAACATGTGGGATTACAGTATATAACTGAATACTTGACAAGAACAGCAGGTGAGCTGGGAAGGGGATGAAGGAGGTGAATGCATTCTATGGTCCTTGTGACGGTCAGGAAGAGGAGGAAGACACGAACTTTAGATCTTATTTTGCACACATACTCAAGTATCTATCATGTCCACTGAAAGGACATAATGTAGAGTAGCAAAAAGGGGGGAAAATGGAATAAAAGGACTCCCCATGAATACTGAGCTCTGCAGACTTGGAATGCCAAGCCAGAGCGGGTGAGTCGCCTGCTGCAACCTGGGTCGGACCGTTCCTGGCATCTGCACCCCACCTGACTTCAGCTGCAGCCACACTGCTGTGCCATCATCTTCATAAACAGAAGCCATCATGATGAGAAAATCCAACATTTCTTTTCAAGTTTCACCGCCTTCCTTAACCATGATGTATTTTCAACCTTCTCAGAGAGGAAGGGAGCAAAACTAAATTTGGATGGACAAAAAAAAAATCAAGCATAGAATTCAACTTAGGCAGGACGCTTGGGTGGCTCAGCGGTTGAGCGTCTGCCTTTGGCCCAGGGCGTGATCCTGGAGACCCAGGATCAAGTCTCATGTCGGGCTCCCTGCATGGAGCCTGCTTCTCCCTCTGCCTGTGTCTCTGCCTCTCTCTCTCTCTCTGTGTCTCTCATGAATAAATAAATAAAATCTTCAAAAAAAAAAAAAAAAAGAATTCAACTTAGGCTAATCTACAACAAACCTGCTGTGATAAAATCGGCCAATTCCCTGGACTTCAATTTAGTGGCTACTATTCGGGAGTGTTGACAGGTGTTTGACTAAATTATAACGGAATAGGGGACGGAGATATACCGGGTCTGGAAAGAGAAGTGCATCTGTTGTTCAGTGGCACAGGAGTACTCTCCAAACATGCTCGAAACAGTGTGAGATCTTTCTTTAGAAAAAGCCACTGCATCACAATTATTTCAGTCTCTTAAACACATTTTCATAAACTTCTCAAGGGACATCTTAATTTTATTAAGTCCACAAAAATTACCAGAATGGATAAACACTGATAACAAATATATGCTGAAATGTCAATGATGGTGAAATGTAACAATTAAAGGAGCTCCAGGCAAGCAGTCTGAAAGAAGTAATAATAGTACACAACCAGATCATCAGACATATGCCAAGTGAGATTCTCAATACAAATTAAAATGTGCATGGCCAGCAAGTCTGTAAAATAATCTAGTTTCTTTTTTTCAGGCTACCAATTTTCTTCCATTTTTTTGTTTATAAGATTTTATTTATTTATTTATTTATTTATTTATTTATTTATTTGAGAGAGAGAGAGAGAGAGAAAGCGCACATGAGTGGGAGGCAGAGGGAGAAGCAAGGCTTCCTGCTGATTAGGGAACCCAACGCAGGCTTGATCCTAGGACCCCAAGATCATGACCTGAGCCAAAGGTAGATGCCTATAACCAACTGAGCCACCCAGGTGCCCCCAGGCTACCAATTTTCAATGAAACTGAATAAAAATTATCCTTTCGATAATGAAAAAGTATGCATGGAATGGTTTTAAGAAGTAAGGACATTTAAAAATAGTTACATTAGTCTGGATTAACAAGTCTTTTTTTTTTTTTTAAAAGACTTTATTTATTTATTCATGAGAGACAGAGAGAGAGAGAGGCAGAGGCACAGGCAGAGGGAGAAGCAGGCTCCATGCGGGGAGCCTGATGCGGGATTTGATCCCGGGACCCCAGGATCATGACCTGAGCCAAAGGTAGATGCTCAACCACTGAGCCACCCAGGTGCCCCTGGATTAACAAGTCTTAATACAACCCAAAAAAATCACATTTTATGGCACAAGCAAAGTTAGTCAAAGAAAATTATCTGAAAACAGAAGCAATTTTTCATTTTTTTTCACAGCATCGTTCAGAAACGACTAGCATTGACAAGGTGAAACCGCAATGCCGCCCAGGGTCCGATCCAAGATTCAGAGGCCATCACTCACCTGGAAGAGCTCTTTAAATGAGGGGTGTACCATGGGATTGGGAACAAAAGGCAGAGCATAGAAAGGGAGAAACTCTGTGGTCTGGCTCAACGCTGCCCCTTTGGTCTCCAGGTAGGTTCTGAAATAAGAAATCCTCTCATCCAGGTTCTCTTTGTCCTGCAAAGAAGGAAAGATGCTCACTTGGGGTCTCCTGCTGGATGCCCAGTCCCCCGTCTATCCACCCTCTCTCCGAGGCTCCTTCAGTTCAACCACGTGCCTGGTATCCTCCCCACCTGGCTGAGCAAGCACGCTATCTCCAGTCATTCTAACACCGCCCCTGATTTCACTCCAAATTTTGTCAGGAATTTCAGAGAACTAGGTAAATTGTTTGATCTGTGTCCTTTTACTTTATAATTGGCATGGCCTCATGTCCTTAAAGTTCTTCATAAACATCATTTCTACTGGCAGGACAAAATCTCACCTTGTGGGTCTATCACAATTCACTTAACCAATTCCCCCAGTACTAGACATGTACATTGTTTCCACTTGGCACAGATCATGAACATGAGCCTGCATTCCCAGGACTCCCTCAGGAGAAGTGTCTACGGGTGAACAGGTGGACCTTTATAGTTTTTTGAAACAGAAGCTTCCATAGCATTCCTCCTTTCTTTGCAAAGCTAACTAAGGACTGATCTTGCAGGCTTCACTGGTTCCACGTGTGATCTGAGGCCACTCAACCCCTCTCAGGTTTTGATTGCCTCTTGTGCCTCAGTGAGGTCGGAGGACTTGAGCTGCTCAGCCTGGAATCAGGCACTCTCCCTCCCTGACTACCTGGCCGCACCAGATATGGGCACCCTGTGTATGTATGCTCTTCTAATCAACACATCTCACCCCGTCTACAATGTGAAGCCCTCTTCTGGACACCAGGCTTAAAAAATACATGATGTTCATTGACTTTTTTTAATCTTACATCAAAATAAAATAATTAGAAAACAGAAATAAATAAAAAGAAAGTGAAAATCCCCCATGATCTCACTCCTTATGACCACTGTCTTGAAGAACAGGAAAGGCTACCATGACATACTGTGAACCTGCTCTGTCCACCACTGACCTATTCTGAGGCACCACCCCCCAACAACTTACTAAGTGAAAACAGGTGCTTGGGGGCAGTAGCTAATGCCAGTAGAAGCCACTAAAGAAACGTACGTACGTGGTCAAATGTCAACATGGCCCTGTTCCCTTCTCTCATTTGCTCTGCACCTGGAGGCTCAGCGGCCACAGCGGCAGGTGCTCTCAGCTGTGCCTGCTGCACCTCTGTGGAAGGACTGCAGAGGCTACGTTCAGCCCACCGTCAGACAGACCTTCACAAACAGGCACATCTCCACAGCTTAAGCCTACACTTCTAACAGACTAATATGTGGTCTCAGTGGGTGTTCTCTTAGACATGTATTTATGTTAATACATGTACATATATTTATGTTAAGTTGCCAAATAAGGAAACTATTTTGCTGGGTTTTCAAAAATTTGAGGCATTGAGGAAAACCATATAGCTTTCAGTACAGAAATTATTAACTTTCCATATAAATGAGAAAATAAACTTCTGGGAATGAGACAGAAAATCATGCACAGAACACAAGACTCCTTGGATACAATATGATAAAATGGCCACAAAACTAAATTAATGCTCATTTACAAAACAAAGCTAACATTCCCCTTGAACACACCACTCAGACCCACCCAAATCACAAAGGGAACCTACAGGTCTCCCTATGGAGTGTTTCAGAAGATAGATGGCAAAATGGATATGAAGATAGAATTCCAACTTCTGGGCAAGGGAGTCATGATCTCGGATGGAACTGGGAACGTGCTCCTCCCACAAACTGAAGAACACCTTCTGGTCTCCATTGTCAAATGCAGTAACGAGGTTCTTCTGTGGAGAAGATATCAGCCTGAGCCCCAGTCATAATAAATGCCGTTCTCCCAACAACCCAAATTCTCACAGTCTACCCAATACCCTGCATACCCCACACACTCCATGCATGGTTCCAGTGTGATGAAAACTCAGTCTCCTTCTCAAGACAAGAGACAGAAAAACATAGAGCTCAATGGCTTCAAGTATCTTAGGCTGAGATTCCCGCAAACCAACCCTGGTGGCAAAAACAAGTCTCGGCTTTACAAGGAAGAGATAAAACATTTAAGTCTCTGAAGTGGAAGGCGCCAAGCATAGGCCAAGGACTTGAGGCCAGAAAACTCAAAGGCACATAAACACACTGAAGTCCCCCTGTAGACTTGCTGATCCACAGCCTGTGATCGATAAAAACCAGGCCAGACCCAAAGCACAGCCAGGCCTCAGCAGAACTTACCTCACATACAGAAGCTTGCTGACGCCCAGCTGAGTCCTGGAGTGACAGCTCCAGTCAATCCCAGGCCTGGGTGTTGGGTGCTGCCATTTGCTCCCTGTCGTTAAAGCATGTCCCATCAAGATGGCACTTGGGAAATGACTACAGATCCCAACACACCCATACAGGACTGTCTATGTCCACCAATTACAGAAACAGGGACACATAGGCTGGAGATGGAGGAAGGAGCAAAGGCCTGGTACTCTTCCAACCTCAGGGCTCTGTGAGCCTGACTATGCAGGGCAGTTTCCAAACCTACTATGCAAACGCTGAAATAGAGAATTCTTGGGAAAGGAGGGGGCAACTGTCATGCCACCAGCCTCACAACAAGAATGATAAGTGACCCACTGAAAATACCTGCTGCAAAATTTTGCAGATTTAGGTGTTAAGGCAAAATGGACAGAACATCCTAACAATCCCAAACCATGTGATCCATATTATTTTCCTTACTGTATCATATGCTCAAGATACTAAGACTTACATTTTGTGCTCATTTGCAAAAGTTTTTCTTGGACTGGATTTTCTGTAGAACCTCCAATCCACACCCCCCCACACACACACACACACACAACACCATTATGCATCACCACTAATTGGTCATTGTTCTTTTATACTTTTTTTAGATGTCTTTATAGTTTTCTTCCTTTTTTTTAGGTTATTTAGAAATAAGCTTGTTAATATTATAAAATGGGAACGTACTGCACAAAGTTGTAGTGTCTGGTTATGCTTAAAGACATTCATTAATAAAGAATCTTCAGGGGAACGCCTGGGTGGCTCAGCAGTTGAGTGTCTGCCTTCAACTCAGGTCGTGATCCGGGGTGCCAGAATCAAGTCCCACATCAGGCTTCCTGCATGGAGCCTGCTTCTCCCTCTGCCTCTGTTTCTGCCTCTCTCTCTCTCTCTGTGTGTCTCTCATGAATAAATACATAAAATCTTAAAAAAAAAAAATCTTCAAGGTGCCTGGGTGGCACAGTCAGTTGTCGACCAACTCTTGGTTTTGGCTTGGGTCATGATCTCGGAGTCAAGAATCTTTAACTGTGATTATTACAGAAATTTTTTCTACCATGTGATCAAGAACAACTAAATATTACCCTACTCTGGAAGGTCTTCGCTCCTCAGCCTTGGAAGAAGTAAAGGACAGACTGTCAACAACCATGGGAAGGGAGGTGCCCAAATAAAGTACAAACAGTCAAGCACTGCCACCTCTGGAAGAACTAGGAGAAACCCCATTACCGACTGATACAAAGGTGAAGGGGCTCTTCCCAAGTGGCAGTGCTGCTGGGGCCTGACCCCACTCCAGGCTCACCTCTGCTGAACTCTAAGCAAACCCTGCCATCCCTGCAAGCCACTCTCCCCAGAGAAGGCTAGTGACCAAGAGCTCTTTGTGTGAATGAGTTGAGTGCAGAGTCTTAAGTATTTTAAGGCTTCGAGTCAAGGTATTTTCTTATGTGGCTTGGCAGGGTCCACATGTTCAAATGGACCATGTAGAGTTTGTTCTGAATTCTTCATTTGTAGACCTGGGACCACAAACCTTCCCTGTATCATTATAATCACATCTAAAAGCCATCCTACGGGCAGCCCGGGTGGCTCAGCGTTTTAGTGCCGCCTGCAGCCCAGGGCATGATCCTGGAGACCCAGGATCGAGTCCCACGTCAGGCTCCCTGCATGGAGCCTGCTTCTCCCTCTGCCTGTGTCTCTGCCTCTCTCTCTCTCTCTGTGTGTGTGTCTCTCGTGAATAAATAAAATCTTTTTTAAAAATTAAAAATTAAAAAATTAAAAATCATCTTAACTTATGATTCATATTCTGTACCTGAAAACAGTCACTGCATTTAAAATAATATCGACATACAAAGCAATCCAGTGTTATAACTCATATAGTCAGAAATATTAGTGATCTCTAATATAAACCATGATCCCAGCCAGAGTCACCAAGATTAGAATATTTACACACTATCAAAAATAACTTATAAACACACACACACACACACACACACACACACACTCACACCTTACAGAACTGTGCTTAGGGAAATTCTCCATTTGTTGAGTGCCACTGACACGATATTTTGCTAAGCTGCTGTTTCAGGTATTTTTGTTCAGAAGAGCTATCATAGTAGGCACAGCTACTTATTGAATGAGCAGAAAACATATGCTTGTGGCAATCAGAAAGTTTCGAGGTCTTTCAAGTTATAGAAAAACAGACCTGAATACATCTGAGAAATGCAAACCCAAGCCACAAGATATCACTTCACATCCATTAGGATGACTACTATCAAAACAAAACAAAACAGAAAACAACAAGTATTGGTAAGGATGTGGAGAACTTATAATCCCTGTGCATTGTTGAAGGAAATGTAAAATGCAATCACTGTGGAAAATAGTATGAAGTTTCCTCAGAAAATTAAAAATAGAAGTACCATATGATCCAGTAATGCACTTCTGAATATATATCCAAAATAACTGAAAGCAGAATCTCAAAGAGGCATTTGTACACCTACATTCACAGCAGCACTATTCATAATAGCCAGAGGTGGAAGCAACTCAAATGTCCATTGGTGGAGGAATGGATAAACATAATGTGGTATAGACAGATAATGAAATATCCTTCAGCTTTAAAAAGAAACACTGTCACATGCAACAACATGGATAAACCTTGAGGACATTATGTTAAATAAAATAAGCCAGTCACAAAAAGAAAAATACTGTATGATCCCACTTAATATGAAGTATCTTAAGTAGTCAAATTCATAGAAACAGAGGTAGAATGATGATCATTAAGAGTTAGGGTTGGGATCCCTGGGTGGCGCAGCAGTTTGGCGCCTGCCTTTGGCCCAGAGCGCGATCCTGGAGACCTGGGATCGAATCCCACGTCGGGCTCCCAGTGCATGGAGCCTGCTTCTCTCCCTCTGCCTATGTCTCTGCCTCTCTCTCTCTCTGTGACTATAATAAATAAATAAAAAAATTAAAAAAAAAAAAAAAGAGTTAGGGTTGAGGGCAGCCCGGGTGGCTTAGCGGTTTAGTGCCACCTTTGGCTCAGGGCGTGATCCCGGAGTCCCAGGATCAAGTTCTGTATCAGGCTTCCTGCATGGAGCCTGCTTCTCCCTCTCCCTGTGTCTCTGCCTCTCTCTCTGTGTCTCTCATGAATAAATAAATTAAAAAAAAAAAAAGAGCTAGAATTGAGGGGATACAGGGGTAGTATTGTTGAATGGGTATAGTTTCAGATTTGCAAGATGAAAAAGTTCTGGAGATCTGTTTCATAATAACATAAATATATTTAGCACTACTGAATTGCACACTTAAATAGAGTTAAGATGGTAAATTTATGTTATGTGTTTTTTAGTTTTTTAAAGATTTTATTTATTTACTTATTTGAGAGAGAGGGAGAGAGAGAGAGAGAGAGAGAGAGAGAGAGAGAACACAAGCAGGGGGAGTGGCAGAGGGAGAGGGAGAAGCCGGCTCCCTGCTGAGCAGGGAGCCCATTCCAGGACTCAATCCCAGGACCCTGAGATCATGACCTGAGCTGAAGACAGATGTTTAACCGACTGGGCCACCAAAGCATCCCTGTTACGTGCTTTTTAAATCACTATTTTTTAAAAGATTTCATTTATTTATTTAGAAAGAGAGAGTTCAAGCAGGGGGAGGGATAGAAAGAGAGGGAGTGAGAGAATCTCAAGCAAATTCCATGCTGAGCACATAGCCCATCACAGGGCTTGATCCCACGACCCCAAAACCATGACCTGGACTGAAATCAGGAGTTGGTACTTAAAAAAAAAAAAAAGAGTTGGTACTTAACAGACTGAGCCATCCAGGTGCCCCTAAATCATAATTAAAAAAAGGAAAAAAAAGTACCTGAAGAGGCATTTAAGTATTCTCACATTCAGCTGGGGCTGAAATGTGGTCAAACCTGCTGCAAAAAGTATACAGCAGCCACTTCTGGAAGTGATAGCTACACAAAGAAGTTTCAGGATACAGAACTTATCCTGGTTATGTGGAAGTTTCATGGAAGATTCTATTTTGCTAGTTAGCTATTGAGAATTTGCTAGATCCCTCTCAATGTTACCTTTAATTAAGAGATGCTCACATATTTTTCCACCTTGCAGGGTAAAGGCGGGTGGCCCTCCTTCATTTTGAAGGAGAAACTAGGTGCTGAGTGCCCAGGAGCAAGGCTGAGATGCTGAAGAACAAGCATTACTCTGATTAAGAGCAGCTCTGTGTCCATGTCTAATAATGGCTATATTCTGGTTTCATGTTCTAAAAAATTTGCTCTGGGGTCGGAGGTGCTCTGTCAGGCTGCCCACTGTTGCATCCACAGAGGAGTCTGTGTCTGACACAGTGGCAGTTCAGTGTCTAGGTGCCCAAGGCCTGGAGGGACACTGAGCAGAGATGCAGCCCCAAGGGCCACTCTAACAGTACCCCACTCAATGGTGCCCCGTGCCAGGGGAGCTGGGGACCAGGAACAAATGGATGGTGGCTGCAGCCTGACCCCCAGCTCATCAATCGGACTCTCAAAGCAAGTGTCAAATTTTTCTTGGAAATAGAGATATTGAAACTAATAAAGTTATTAAAATAACAAAATCACGCAAAGCTGAACTACGCTGCCTCACAGCTGAATGTGATCAACTACGCTGATCAGGAAGCAGTATGCTCTCTTGTCACTGAAGGAGTTGAGCTCAATCAGTCATTTACATGGAATGTTACAAATGAGATGGAGGCATCAAACAATGGATAGAATGAGGACTTTTAAGGTCCTTTCTAATCCTGAGAGTTGAAGACTGTATAATGCCTGTCCTCTGCAGCCCCTGGCATTCCTGGAGCTGCTCAGGCTCTCTCTTCTGGAAACTGCCTTGTCAGTAAGATTCTTGCTCCCTGTCCCCTTCAGCCTCCCCCAACTAGAATGCAAGTGCCTAGAGGGGTGAGCTTTGGTTTGGTTCACCACCGTGTCCCCAGTGCCTAGAATTCATAACCTAAAACTCCTCAGGATGGAAATCACATTTGTTTCAGTTCCTAAGCATTGCATGATTTCCTCTTTTTCTTCTTTCCAAGAAATGACCTTAAGTAGGGCACTTGATGTAATGAGCCCTGGGTGTTATATGCAGAGTATATACATTTGAAACTAATAATACACTATATGCTAACTAAATTGAATTTAAATAAAAAATTTTAAAAATAAATAAAATAGGGATGCCTGGATGGCTCAATTGGTTAAGCATCTGCCTTTGGCTCAGGTCCTGATCCTGGAGTCCCAAGATCAAGTCCTGTATCAGGCTCCCTGCAGGGAGTCTACTTCTCCCTCTGCCTATGTCTCTGCCTCTCTCTCTCTGTGTCTCTCATGAATAAATAAATAAAATCTTGGGTAGCCCAGGTGGCTCAGTGGTTTAGTGCCGCCTTCAATCCAGGGCCTGAACCTAGAGACCTGGAATCGAGTCCCATGTCAAGCTCCCTGCATAGAGCCTGCTTCTCCCTCTGCCTGTGTCTCTGCCTCGCTCTCTCTCTGTGTGTCTCTCATAAATAAATAAGTAAAATCTTTTTTAAAAAATAAATAAAATCTTGAAAAATAAATAAAATAAAAAATTAAAATAAGTAAAATAAACAGAAATGCATGTATGTTAAAGATACTATGTCACAACACACTTCCTAGGGAAGGTACTCAGATTAAAGATGACATTACTGGGGTACCTAGGTGGTTCAGTTGGTTGAATCTGACTCTTTTCTTTTTTAAAGATTTTATTTATTTATTCATAGAGACAGAGAGAGAGAGAGAGAGAGAGAGAGAGAGAGAGGCAGGCAGAGACACAGGCAGAGGGAGAAGCAGGCATCATACAGAGAGCCCGACAAGGGACCCGATCCAGGGTCTCCAGGATCATACCCTGGGCTGCAGGCGGCGCTAAACCTCTGCGCCACGGGGGCTGCCCTGAATCTGACTCTTGATTTCAACTCAGGCCATGGTCTCAGGGTCGTGAGATAGAGCCCCTGGGCAGGCTCCTTGATCAGTAGGGAGTCTGCCTCTCCCTCTTCCTCTGCCCCTCCCCCTGCTTGCACACTCTCCCTCTCTCTAATGTAAATAAATAAATCTTTAAAAAAAAAAAAAAAAAGGATGACATTACCAATTCACACAAAAACACCTGAGTATCTAAAAGTCACTCTGGGGGTGCCTGGGAGGGTGCCTGGCTGGCTCACAGTTGGTAGAGCATGTGACTCTTGATCTCAGAGTTGTGAGTTCTAGCCCCACATTGGGCATAGAGCTTACTTTAAAAATAAATCAATTAATAAAACAAATAAGGGCAGCCCCAGTGGCTCAGCGGTTTAGCGCCACCTGCAGCCCAGGGCATGCTCCTGGAGACCCGGGATCGAGTCCCACGTCGGGCTCCCTGCATGGAGCCTGCTTCTCCCTCTGCCTCTGTCTCTGCCTCTCTCTCTGTCTCTCTCTCTGTGTTGCACATGAATAAATAAATAAAGTCTTTAAAAATAAATAAATAAAACAAATAAAATAAAAGTCACTCTGACCAAGTTACCAGAAACAATTCCAATATTCTGTAATAGCATTTCTTACAAGTTGGGAACATCTCGATTATTGACAGAGATCAAAAAAAGCAAAATGTTACCTGGATGATCAATGATTTGGAATCCTTTAAAGAGCCACCTGCTGTTTTAGATAATGGCTTTCCTTTCATTTTGCATTCTTTTGAAAATGTTTTCAAGGTGTCTTCAAATTCGGCAAAATCTAAGTACTATAAAAAAAGAACATAAGTGTATATACATTTCTCTATTTTAACATCAACAAAGCAACTGTCTTTGATGTAATTGTACAGGCTCAGTGTTATCACCGATTTATAATGGGGTTAATGAACTGTCATCTTTGGGAGAACTTGGGATCCAGCTTATAATTTACTTAATTGACACACATACCAAAAGCCTAGAAAGGCAATCACAGAAAATGCTTATTTACAGAAAATAAATTTGTTTTCAGAAAGAAAATGTGAAAAAAAAAAAAAAAAAGAAAGAAAATGTGAGCTGCATGACTCATTATCAATGGAAATAAACTGATGTCTTCAGCAGTCTGGAAAAGGCAGAAGTGATCCTCAGAAGGCCGGCTTTGGGTCTGCTAGGTCTCTGGGAATTTGCTGCTGAAACAGGCACTGGAAAGAATTCCTGTCCTTAAGGACAGAAGCCACGCCACATTAAGAGACAGGTACCATCATTGGTGATCCTTAAGCACAGCACTCATGCTCACCACCTGTCCCGGGATGACCCTCTCTCTGGCTTTCCCTACCATGCACTCTACTTATGCTCTCCTGCCCTCCTTCTGTTTGTGGTAGGCCCATCTTTTGGTTTCCACCTCCTCTGAGTGGCCTATGTCCCCAGGCCCTGTCCCCAACCCTTTGCAGTGATGGCTTTAAGAATTTATTCACGATCACACCAATGAACTCCAAAGCTGCGTTTCCAGGGTAGATGCCTCACTCCACTGCCACGGCTTGCAGTGCCTCGTGAATGGTCTAGTCACAGACTAAAAAAACAGCAGCAGCAGTTTCTTTAGCACCAACTATGTGCTAAAAACTACGTAGAGAATATAAACAAGCATAAGGTGTGGGCCCTGTCCTTTAAAAGCTTTCAGCGTAGGAAACCTAAATGTCCACCAGGCAACAAGTTAAGTAGATACGGCCACTCAATGAAAATTCTAAAGCATTGAAGAGTATGAGGCAGATCACAGGAAGATATTCACACTATACTATTGATAGAGAAAAGCCAAGTTTTGGAACAATGTGTGCAGCATTGTTCCATTTTGTAAAACAAACTATAGATGTGTAAATATATTTTAAATATTCATGGGGAAAAAAAAGTCTGGAAAAATAGATTAACCCACTAATGGTGGTCACTGCAGGAGTGGAACAGGGAAATGAACTTTTCATACTTCCACACTGTTTGAATCTTTACCATGAGCATATGTTACTATTACAATTTTCTCTAAAGAAATTTTTACAAAGGGCTTTAAGATTTCAGTTGAGTTAAGAAAATTTTTTAAAAAGTATCATGCTATATGATAAGGATAGAAAACACGTTATAAGGCACTATAAAATTTGTTGTATTTTAAAACACAAGTTTTCAAGATCTCTTTTTCTGCAACCTGTGTTTTGTAGAACATACCTCTTTCACAAGTCCAAGTAATTCTGATTCATGAGCCAGGATATCCCCCATATTGAACTGTTACTGTTAATTCTCACAGCAGAAATCTGAACAAGGCAAAAGTATAAGAGAAAAGCTTTCATTTCAACCATCTGTGAAATCATAAAAAGGTGGCTGTGGTGGGCTGAATGGCCGCTATCCTAATCCCCAGAACCTGTGAATATGTTACGTTGAATGGCAAGAGGGGATTAATGTTGCACGTGGAATTAAGGTTGCTAATCAGCTGACCTTAAAATAGGGAGAGTGAGTATCTAGGATTATCTGGTGGACCCAGCATAATCACGGGGATCCTTATAAGGAGGCAAGAGGGTCACTATCTGAGTGGCTGCACTGCTTGCCCTAAAGGTAGAGGAAGGGTCCCAAGCCAAGAAATGAATGCAGACAGCCTCTAGAAGCTCAGAAAGACAAGGAACAGATTCTCCTCTGGAGCCTTCCCAAATGAACAAGCCCTGTGAACACCTTGATTTTTAGCTCAGAGAGAACCATTTTGGACTTCTGACCTCCAGAACTATAAGATAATAAATCTGTGTTGTTTTGGGGCACCTGGGTGGCTCAGTGGTTGAGCTTCTGCCTTTGGCTCAGGGCGTGATCCCGGGATCCTGGGCTCAAGTCCTGCATCAGGCTCCCCAGAGGGAGCTGCTTCTCCCTCTGCCTATGTCTCTGCCTCTCTCCGTGTCTCTCATGAATAAATAGATAAAAATCTTTAAAAAAAAAATTTGTGTTGTTTTAGGTCACTTATCTGATGGTAATTTATCACAGCAGCACTAGGAAAGATGGAGGCTAATGTCCGAAGTAATTCCTTCTTCCTTGACAACTACTTAAAATGAATATGAAAAAAAAAATGAATATGAACATGGCTAGAAGGTGGTGTCAATGAGAATCGAGGATTGTAGTGAGACTGGGAAAGATTATTCTTCTTATTTGGTTTTCTAATGTGCCATAACATGTTATGCGTAATTCAAACAGTCAAGACCACAAAGTGCATTTTAGAACAAAACAGAATTTGATAGGGTTCAATCGTTTACCTTAAAGAAGGATATGCATTAAAATTAATCTGATAGAAATGAACAGAACCTCCAAGTAAAAAAATAATAACCATTCACAAAAAGATGAGATACTACTTTTTTGCAAGAAATCTTTAATGTTTTCCAAAGATCACAATCATTTACCCTCACAATAATGGGGGAGGAAGTGGTGTCCATTTACACAAGTGTTAACATACATACGGTCATGCAACAGAATGCATTATGTCAGTTTTTGTTTTTTGTTTAGGGAGAGAGCACGTGCACACAAGCTGTGCGGGGGGGGCGGGGCGCGGAGAGAGGGCAGTGGGGGAGGGCAGGGGGACAGAGAGAATCTCAAGCAGGCTCCACACTGGGCATTCAATCTCATGACCCTGAGACCATGACCTGACCGAAAACTTAGAGTAGGATGCTTAATCGACTGAGCCACCCGGGAGCCCCACAGTCAGGTTTTTTAAAGTTATATTTATGGATGGACAACATCTATATACATTTCCAAACATTTAAATAGATAAAATATCACGAACCGGAGATCCCCGGGTGGCTCAGCAGTTTACCACCTGCCTTCGGCCGAGGGTGTGGTCCTGGGATCCCGGGATGGAGTCCCACGTCGGGCTCCCTGCATGGAGCCTGCTTCTCCCTCTGCCTGTGTCTCTGCCCCTCTCTCTGTGTCTCTCATGAATAAATAAATAAAATCTTAAAAAAAATATATCGCGAACCTTTTTATTTTTTATTATTTTTTTATTTTTTTATTTATTCATGATAGAGAGAGAGGCAGAGACACAGGAGGAGGGAGAAGCAGGCTCCATGCAGGGAGCCCGACGTGGGACTTGATCCTGGGACTCCAGGATCGTGCCCTGGGCCAAAGGCAGGCGCTAAACCACTGAGCCACCCAGGGATCCCTCGCGAACCTTTTTATTTTTTTTTTTTATTTTTTTTTTTAAATTCATTCTTTTTTTTTTAATTTTTAATTTATTTATTTATTTATGATAGTCACAGAGAGAGAGAGAGAGAGAGAGGCAGAGACACAGGCGGAGGGAGAAGCAGGCTCCATGCACCGGGAGCCTGATGTGGGATTCGATCCCGGGTCTCCAGGATCGCACCCTGGGCCAAAGGCAGGCGCCAAACCGCTGCGCCACCCAGGGATCCCCCTCGCGAACCTTTTTAAAAAGCACTTTTTACTTTTTCTGTCCCCAGGTGTGCCCAAAGCTGCTACTCCCGGTGCCCCACTCCCAGGCTCTTCACCCACACTGGCTGCCCATCACACCAGAGGAATGAAAAGGTCTGGGCACTAATACTAACCGTCCCATTCACTGGCACCTGGTCTGGGGCAAGTCACTAAAACTCGGGGCCTCCTTCACATGCAAAAAGTGGAGAATTATCAGATCTCTTATAGTTATAGGAACATGATTCTGTAACATTACATTTGATCTGCCCATTAGAGTCCATTGACTTATTTGAGCACAAGTCAGGGAGATTAAACGTAGTAATTTCCTCCTTTTCATTCTCTTTGTCTCACTATCATTTGTGGCTTCATCTCCCCCAAGGTACAGGGACACAGTCTTCCATCCCTTCTGTCTCCACTTGAATTTCTATCCTATTACCTAGTGATCCTTCCCTTCCACACTTTCTCCTCTGCTCTGTTAACTTGAGCCACAGCGGCTGCCATGTGGCTGCACTCACTGGATGTCCACAGCACATGCCTGTCCTCTCTCTCTCGAGGACTTTGCACTTACTACAGACACCCTCCTGACACCCTCATCTCATTCAGGTCACTTAAATGTCACCTCCTCAGAGAGACTTGCCCTGACTACCCTTTGTAAGGGGTCAGCCCCATCACCTCCTAGTCTTTTGTCCAGCATTATTTTTCTCAACAGCATTAACCACTACCTGCCTGAACATCCCTACATTAAGTAGTGCTCCCTGTAGATTTAGGAGGAACCTCCATTTCCCTGGCATGGCCAGTGCCTGGCATGCTATAGTTGCTCAAAAATACTTACTGGAAAAAAAAAAAAAAACTTACTGTTGGAAGTAACATCAGATACAGGGAAAATAAAGCAAGGAAGGGGACAGTTTGGAGAAGAATGGCATAGGGCCACTTTAGATGACATGGGTGAAGGCCTCCTTGAGACCACATGGGCAGAGACACAAGGACCTGAGCACTTCTGGGTCTGGGGGAGAGGGAGCTGCAAGTACTCAGGCGGTGGAGTGCTGAGGGACAGAGGTGTGGTGAGGGAAGCCAGGCATGGAGGCCATGAGGGCCCAGAGCAGGTCAGACAGGCCTTTTGTGAGCTAGCAGCTTCAGTGTGACAGGAAGCCTGGAGAGGGGACTGGGAGGGGCCTGCCACCATCGGATCTACAGTTCTTAACAGCAGGGTCCGCTTCATGCGGGAGCCTGAGGGGACACGGTGGTAGGGAGGCCACTGCAAAGCCCAAGCTGGTGATGAGGGAAGTTCGGACGAGCAACAGGAACTCTGTGAAGGGTTAGGGTTCCAAATGCAAAAGGGAGGTGGTGTGACCCACGGATGGACCAGAGGTGGATTATGTGAGGGGGAAAAGTGAAGGGCGATGCTAGGGCTGAGACAGGTGCCGTTTGCTGAAGTGGGAAAAATGTGGTGGGGGGGGGATGCATCTGAGAGGCCAGCGCAAGAGTGCTGGGCCAGTCACAAGTGTCCCAGGCCCATGAGGCATCTGAGCTGGGTACTGAGAAGGTCGGGGCATGTGAGTCCAGAGTAAAGGGAAAGGCAGGAGCTGGAGGCAAGCATTTGGGAACTGTCAGCATAACGATGGCATTTCAGGAGACAAGGATCCCAAACAGGACTCCTAAGGAGAAGGCCTGGGCCTGAGCATTGGACCATTCAGGGACCAAAGAGAAGCAGTCAGCAAGAGACGAAGCAAGAGCAGTGACCTGTTGGTGGGACACTACTAGGAGACTGTAGCACCTGGAAGCCAAGGAAGGTGGTCCCCACATCAACTGCGACTACTTGTGGTCAAGTAACACGAAGGCAGAAGACTGAAGCCCTGGATTTGGCAACACAGAGGTACGAGCAGTGATGAGAGCTGCCTGCCTCGAAAGGACTAAAGAGAGCAAGAGAAGTAACAAAGGACAGACAGGGAGATCTGTCACAAAAAGGAGAGGAAAGGAGGGGGAGTGGTGGCTGGAAAGAGATGGGAGGTTTTTTAAGGTGGAGGATATTACAGCAGCAGGTTTGTAAAGTGATGGGAATGACCCAGTTAGAGAAGGACAAATTGAGGCAGAGGAGGGGAGATGGGTAAGGAAGCTAGCTCCTTGCCGCATCCAGTGTCCCACTGGAGGGCCAGGCCCTAGATAGGGCAGGGATGGTCCACCCCCCAAATACAGAGGGAGGGCAGAGGACATGGGTACTGACCAAAGAAACAGACAAACTCAGTGATGAGGAAAACAAGAAACAATGTCACGAGCTGACAGTCAGAAGCATGTGACAGCCGAAAAAGAAGAGAAGGCAGGAACCAAAGTGCCTACGGACACGTGGCAGGATTTCTGGTATTGAGAGTCTGCTTAAGACTCATGGACTAAAATCCAAAACGGAACCAGTCTGCATGATTTTGTAGTCTCTCTCCAGCCACTCTCAGCTGTCTGAGTTAGGCTAGCCAGGGTGAGGTTTTTCCAGGAGACAGGGGAAAGAGAAGACAAGTGCAACAGTTATAGAGCAGCAAAGGGAGAGGAGGGGAAGCACAGGGGGGGTTGTTGGGCAGTGAAAAAGCAACAGGGTCAAACTCCTGCCTAAGAGGGCACTGGGCCTAAGATCTGCTTCAGAGGCACATCCATGGGCGCTTGAAAGATAAAAAGCATGATCAGAGTGGAATGGGTGCTTGATTTAGGGGGTGATCCAGTAAGAAAACATTCATGATCGTGGGAGTGAGTAAAGAGAATGGGACAAAAAAGATGCCTAATAGATGAAGAAACTGGAGCGAGCAGCCAGGATGGTGAAATCCCTAAAAATGAAGTAGAGGAGGTGGAGAGGTAGACAGCAAGCCAGGCAGCCAGGCGCTACAGCCTTCGCGGGGTGACAACTGCACTCCCAGGAGGGGTCGGCCTCAAGGTGGGGCAGCAAGTGGTCAAGACTGGGGTATGCACTTCAGTGGAGCTGGGAGTTTTGAAGAAGGAAGGCAGTGATCTGCAAGTAGCAGGGAGGACACCTACCCTTCTGGCACCTGCAGACCTGCCAGATACAGAAGGAGAAAGGCCGCCTGCTGTTAAGGACCACCATCTCTGCAGCCCTTCTCTGGATCCACACCACCCCTGCCCCTCTCACTGCTGCCCCTACCCCTTCCCCACATGAGGCCCACCAGTGGTAAACCCCCAGCATTCCTCTCTACAGCATGCTCTTTCACAAATCCCAAAACTTCTGTTTGATGTACTCGCCCCACCACAAACTTCACTCATTGTGCTAACTTAACCCAGAACTGACCTCCTTCAGGTCTTCCACGAACCCCTTCCCTTCCTTCCCTATCAAGGCAATTCTCCTCCTCTTCTCTGAACTCTAAATTTACTTCTACTGCTACACTTATTACCCTGTTTACAAACGCAGGGAGGTAGATTTAAATTTGATCCCTCCAGGGGTACCTGAGTGGCTCAGTTGATTAAGCCGACATGATTTTGGCTCAGGTCACGATACGAGTGTCGTGAAACAGCCCTTCCTCAGGCTCCACACTGGATGTGGCATGTGCTTAAGATTCTGACTCTCCCTCTCCCTCTTCCCCTCCCCAAGCACCCCCCTACTCATGCACTCTCTCTCTCTCTCTCTCTAAAATAAATACAATTAAATAAATAAGTACGTTTATTTAACTAACCACCTGGAAGGCATGATAGACACCCAAGATATTTACAAATAGATCAAGTCCAAGCAGAAAGAACAGCATTTCTGAAGACCCTAGAACAAGAAAACTTTGTTGTTTTTTGAGAACTCAAGCTCCTTCCTACCTCAGGGCCTTTGCACATACTCTTCTCTCTGCTTGCCCCATTTTCCTCCTCTTTTTTACACGTGGCTAACCCTGGTGTTTAATAAACATCACTTCCTCGGAGAAGTTCTTCAAGACCTTCATCTGAATAAGAGTCTGCCCTTATCAGTGAATGTGAGCCACTGTTGGGTATTCCATTACTCTGACATTCTCAGAAATCAGAATTCTCTCTAAACCTTTATATCATAAAAGTTCATTTATTAAGATTTTTTAAAGATTTTATTTATTTATTCATGAGAGACGGGGGCAGGGGGGGGGGCAGAGACACAGGCAGAGGGAGAAGCGGGCTCCACGCAGGGAGCCCAACGGGAGACTCGATCCTGGGTCTCCAGGGTCACACCCTGGGCTGAAGGCGGTGCTAAACCACTGAGCCACCCGGGCTGCCCCGTTTATTAAGAATTTATTGTATGCCAGGCAACGTGCAAAATGCTTCACATATAATTTTCACAATAAACCTGAGAGGTGAATATGGTTTATATTCTTTTATAGATGAGGTAACTGAGGCTCAAGAAGACCTTGGTGCTCCCAATAATCCAGCCAGTAAGGGGCAAAAGCCGGAATTTAAACCCAGACCGCTATTAACCACTACACACCATTACTCCAAATGCGGGCACCACCTCAATCGCAATCACCCGGGATGCTTGTGCAAATGAAATTCCTAGAACCACCGTGATCTTACTCAACGCCAGGGTGGCATGATGCCCAGAAACTTTTTTTTTTTTAATTTTTTTTTTTATTTATTTATGATAGTCACAGAGAGAGAGAGGCAGAGACACAGGCGGAGGGAGAAGCAGGCTCCACGCAGGAAGCCCGACGTGGGACTCGATCCCAGGACTCCGGGGGTCACGACCTGGGCCAAAGGCAGATGCTCAAGCACTGAGCTCCCCAAGTGCCCCCCCAGGGATGATTTCTATGCACACTCAAGTTTGCGAAGCACTGCTCTACTACTTGATGCAGGAACTAGAGAAAACTTCAGCCACTCTTGGGGGGTTGCAGTGTGGCGGCTTCGTTTCTACATGAGGGGCTCTAGGACCGACGAGCTGGCGGGGAAGGGGAAGGCTATGGGATTTGCCTGGAGGACGAGCATGCACGCTGGCATCCTACTTTTGCTCAGGTGGGATGAAGTCTGGGGAGGCGGCGCTGATGCGGGTAACCCCGCGGGGAGACGCGGCCCCTCACGTTGGCACAGATCAGGGTCCGCTTGCGGGAAGCCGCGGGCCGCTCTTCCGTCGGTCCAGGAGGCGGCCTCGGGCCCAGGGCGGCGGACTAGACACGGGGGTGCCGGGGGGCGGCTGCCAAGCTGGCTTTCCTGCGGCCCTCGGGCCCCCCACACTGCTGCTTCCCGCCCGGAGCTGCGGATTCTGGGGCCACCCGACCGCTTCTGCCGCCGCGCTTACCTGCTGCACCGCCGCGGGCATCCGCGCCGAACCCGCTCGGCCGCCACCTCTCGGGCCGTCGCCCCGGCAACCGCCGCCGCCGGCTCAGCGTCACGTGGGGGCGGCGCAGCCAATCGCGGGACGCGCCGGCGCGGAGCATGCTGGGAGGAAAGGCGGGCGCTCCGGGCGCTGGGGCCGCGGCGCTTCCTGCGCGCGGAAGTGAAGCTGCGGTTTGCGGTTCGGTGGCGGCTGCGGGCGGCGTCCTGGGCGGGGGAGGCGACCCTGGCTTCCTCGCCGCGACTTCCCACTCGTTCATTCCCCGAACGACGCGCCTGGCGCCGTGCCCGGCTCTGGGGATGAGCCGAGGGCGGCAAGAGACCAGCGTACAGGCTGGTGGTCGTGGAAACACGCCTAGCGGTTGTTATTCTCGGTTCGTTCGTTCGTTTGTTTGTTTATTTATTTATTTATTTAATTTTTTATTTATTTATATATATATTTTTGTTATTCTCATTTTACAGGAGCGACCCAGAGCTACCTTAGGACGAGCGATGTCGCCCAGAATCTGCCCGAAGGCCTCAGACGTCCACCCTGGTGCAGCTCGGCAGTTTCCTGGAATTTTACAGAAATTTCGTTCTCCGAAACACCCGAGATTTTGGTTTTCAAAAATAATTCAGGAATGCAGATCCTCCCTCTCCTTGCACGCGGTGCTTGGGAGCTCAAGTCAAACTCGGCACTGAAAGAGCACTTGCCAGTCCTCCCCCCAACTCAGGAGGTGGTTAGAGACCACACCTTCCCTCGAGGCGGTCGGTACCTTAGAGACCGAGGCTCTTGAGTGGCAATCTCTGTGTTTCCACTTCGTGCTTCCAAAAAGATGACCCGAGGCCAGAGTCAGGGAAGAGGGCATGGAGAAAGTAGGTGAGCTTTACCCTGAAGAAGCCCTAAGATGGTCTGTGGCCACCATCTCCGTAGCTCCCAGCCTTGCCAGTACTCTTCTGGAACTTGAGATTGTCTTCAAAAAAAAAAAAAAAAAAAAAAAAAGCTGCTATTGAGCAGGAAGAGAAATCCTGTCTTTGTGATATATATTGAAAATGAATCTCCGTGATTCCAATAATAAGTTAACATTTGTGACCTCACTGTGTGCCAAAAGTTGCCAGACAAAATATAGAACGTTTAAATTTGTGTGTGTGTTTTTTACTTTTTCTTTCTTAAGATTTTATTTATTCATGAGACGCACACAGAGAGAGAGAGAGAGGCAGAGACATAGGCAGAGGGAGAAGCAGGCTCCATGCAGGGAGCCCGATGTGGGACTCGATTCCAGAACTCTGAGATCATGCCCTGAGCTGAAAGCAGATGCTCAACTGCTGAGCCACCCAGGCGTCCCTAGAATATTTAAATTTGAATTTCACATAAGTTTTTAATATAAGGACATTCCAAATATTGCCTTATTGTATGGCGAATACAGAACATTATATTGTCCTGTATTTTTATTTGCTGAATATGACAACCCTGTATGTGCCTAGCACTGTGCTAAGTGATTACATAGATTATTTAACTCACATCACATCTATGAGATGGGTATTTTCAGCATTTTATAGATTAACAATGTTGTGCTTTACCTGAGGTAATGTCCACGTTGATGTCTGATCTGGGATGCTCTCCCTATTGCTATAACGTGAATGAAATCAATCTCCTTACCTGTCCAGGTTTTGTCTTTGACAAGGTAAATAATATGAAGTGCAGCAAGGTTAAGAACTCAGAGTTCACACAGCTGGGGAGTGGTCATGGCACCAGATTTGAATCTAGGCCCTTGTGCCTTTGGGCCCTGGGCTCTTAGCTATGATAAAAACCACAACTGGGGCACCTGGGTGGCTCAGTCGTTTAAGCATCAGACTCTTGGTTTCAGCTTAGGTCATGCATGATCTCAAGGTGGTGATATTAAGTCCCACATTGGGCTCCACACTCAGCACAGTGCTTGAGATTCTCCCTCTTCCCCCTTCCTCTGCCCCTCCCAGTTCTGTCTCCCAGTTCTGTTCTGTCTCTCTAAAAAAAAAAAAAAAAAAAAAAAACCGTTCCTGCTCTGCTTTGCCTTCTGAGGGCATTTGCCTGACTGCCAGGATTATGGTCATTGTGCTGGTGATTATCTTTGCCCATCACCTCTCTCCCTCCTGGTGATAAACCTGACCACAGGGCTAGGCACCCAGCCCAGAATGGACTAATCTTACCCTATCTCTCTCACCACAGTGATTGGCCCAGGATGGGCATGTGATTCAGGCTGAGCCAGTGAGTCTTATGGGATTGTTCTGTTGAAGT
Source organism: Vulpes lagopus (assembly GCF_018345385.1). NCBI lineage: Eukaryota > Metazoa > Chordata > Mammalia > Carnivora > Canidae > Vulpes > Vulpes lagopus. The sequence goes on from NC_054831.1 coordinate 8,301,817, forward strand.
ATGTTCAGATTATTGTAAAATGAAACTCCAGGGCAGCCTTGTAACCATGTCCTTTATCACCTAAAAAAAGCCTAAGAAGGGATCCCTGGGTGGCGCAGCGGTTTGGCGCCTGCCTTTGGCCCAGGGCGCGATCCTGGAGACCCGGGATCAAATCCCACATCGGGCTCCCGGTGCATGGAGCCTGTTTCTCCCTCTGCCTGTGTCTCTGCCTCTCTCTCTCTCTCTCTCTCTCTCTCTGACTATCATAAATAAAAATTAAAAAAAAAAAAAAAGCCTAAGAAAATGAAGCGGTCACTCAGAGAGATGCAAAGAGAGCCTGTTAGGGGTATCAAATCCTTGGGCCCAGATTCTGAGTTCCATGGAGCTGCTCTCATTTCTGCAGCAGCTCTGTCCTTTGTGTAAACCATACCTCCCTCCAATCAACCATCTTTTTTTATCTAAGTTGATTCACATTGGGTTTCTGTCACTTGCACCCCAGAGAATTATTATTGCAGACATAATTTCAATATATGTCATATCAACTAAAAGTAGCTTCAACAATGGAGTTTAGGGCAGCCTGGGTGGCTCAGCGGTTGAGTGCCTGCCTTCAGCACAGGGCATGATCCTGGAGTCCTGGGATCGAGTCCCACATCAGGCTCCCTGCATGGAGCCTGCTTCTCTCTCTGCCTGTGTCTGTGCCTCTCTGTGTGTGTCTCATGAATAAACAAAACCTTTTTTAAAAATGGAGTTTATTATTAATTTACAATGTTACATTAATTTTATAATCCAGAGGTAGCTTCTTACCAGTACTTTAAGTTGTCAAACACTTAGGTTGGTTTCTGACATGTAACATCTTTGTGATTGTGGCTGATGCTGGGACAAGTAGATATTTCTAGATAAAGTTAGTAAATAAACTGCCATCATTCTTTAGTTATAGTGTAAAAATTCCTTCAAATCCTTGAACATTTGTGGGATACAAGCATTAAACTGGAAAAAAAATCTCTATATCAGATTCAGTATATTTAACCCATTTGATATGTCATGATAGGTACAAAGATTACTTTTGTCACAAACGCAAACTGCTTCTATCTGAAGCTTCATCTTGGCCCTACCTAGCTGACTCCGCTCTGTAGATTCATAAGTTCAGAGCAGCACACTGAACCAGCTGCCTCACCTTCCCATCTCTTAGGCTTACCAAAGCACCCCTTTGGTTTTTGCTTGGCAAGTCCAGTTTTCCCAGAGACAAGATGGACCCAAAATGACTTTCTAAAACGTTTAAGCATGAAAATTTCAAACACAAATCTCCATAAACCCATCACTCAGATTTTAGGATTATGAAAATCTTGCTGCTGGGGAAACTCAACCTCAAATTCAATTTTTGGAATATGCACAATACTTCAGAGGATCTAACCAGGCTTTCCCTGGAAATAAAAGGGACTGGCTGAGTTCCAGGTTCAAGGGACAAATCTGAATCTTATGAAGTCAACAGCCCTCTCTGGGCCTCAGTCCTTGAGCACCTTGGTGGTGGGAAGCCATGCATCTCTGTGGCATGCTATGTAGTTCTCTCTCTCTCTCTCTCTTTTTCAGTTTCAAACATTTTATTTTTTATTGATTTATAATTGATATACAAGATAGTGATTTGATATTTTTATACATTACAAAATGCTCACCACAGTAAGTCTAGTTACTCATACAAAGTTATTACATTATACTTTTTTTTAAATTTTAAGTACGATTGAGTCCCACATCAGGGTCCCCTTAGGGAGCTTGCTTCTCCCTCTGCCTGTGTCTCTGCCTTTCTCTCTGTCTCTCATGAGCAAATAAATAAAATCTAAAAACTAAATAAATAAATAATTTTAAGTAATCTCTACACCCAATGTGTTCAAACTCATGACCCTGAGATCAAGAGTCACATGCCCTACTGACTGAGCCAGCCAGCAGCCCCAAAGTTACTACACTATTATTGACTATATTCTTTGTGCTATATATTATATCCCTCTTACTTACTTCATAACTGGAATTTTGTACCTCTTAATGCTTCACCTGTTTGGCCCATCTCCCCACCTGCCTCCCCTCTGGCCACCACCAGTTTGTTCTCTGTATCTATGAGTCTGTTTCTGTTTTGTTTTGTTTCTTCATTTATTTTGTTTTTTAGACTCCACATATGACTGAAATCATAAATCATGAATATTTGTCTTTCTCTGAGTTATTTATTTTGCATAATACCCTCCAGGTCCATCAATGTTGTCACAAATGGCAAGATTTCATTCTTTTTATGGCTGAGTAATATTCCATTATATATATATATATATAAACTTCCTTATATATAAGTTATATATAACTTCCTTATCACTTCCTTATCCTTTCATCCGTCAATGAAAACTTAGTTTGCTTCTATAAAAAATGCTGCAATAAACATAGGGGTACATATGTCTTTTTAAATTAGTGTTTGCATTTTCTTCAGATAAATACGCAAAAGTAGACTTGCTGGGTCATATGACAGTTCTTTTTTCAACTTTGGAGGGAACCTCCAACATAGAGTTTTCCACAGTGGCTGCACTAACTTACATTCCCACCAATGATGCACCTGGGTTCCCTTTTCTCCCTGCCAATACTTGATATTTCTTGTGTTTTTTTTTTATAATAACCATTTTGACATATGAAGCAGTATCTCATCTCATCATAGATGATGAGATGCATCTTTGATTTGCATTTCCCTGATGATGAGTGATGTTGAACATCTTTTCCTATGCCTATTAACCACCTGTATGTCTTCTTTGGAAAAATCCTATTCAGGTCCTCTGCCCATTTTTTAAAAATATTTTTAAAATTTATTTATTTGAAAGAGAGAGAGAGCATGAGTGGGGACGGGAGGTGGAGGCAGAGGGAGACAGAGAGAGAGAGAGAACCTCAAGCAGATTCTGCTGAGAGTGGAGCCTGACATGGGCCTGATCTCACCACTCTGAGATCATGACCTGAGCTGAAATCAAGAGTCATATACTTAACCGACTGAGTCACCCACGGACCTCTCTGCCTATTTTTAAATAGGGTTGTTTGCCTTTTTGTTATTGATTTGTAAAAGTTCTTTATATATTTTGGATATCCACCCCTTGTCAAGTTTGTAAGTATCTTCTCCCATTCCATAGGTTGCCATTTTGTCTTGTTAATGGTTTCCTTTGCTGTGCAGAAGCTTTTTAGTTTTACACAGTACCATCTGTTTATTCTTGCTTTTGTTGCCCTTGCCTGGAGAAACAGATCCAAAAGGGAAACAGCTCTCAAATGAAGTCATCCTTGCCGCCGTAGCAGGCAACTGTCTGGCCACTATCTCTACTGAAGGACAAAGAGCTGAGACCACACAGAAAGAACACTGTAAAAATCCTGCAGAAGAATGAGTTGGATGAGAGGGTAAAGCCCTTAAGGCCGACCCACTCAGACAAAGCTGGCAGCCAGCTGGACTGAGCTTATCGCTAGAGCTCCTACAGGAGTTCAGACCAAGAGCATGTCTCTGAGGAAGCACAGGGCCTGGATCTAATCAGCAGGTAGGAGGAGGAACATACTGGAATACTAGGCACAAATCAAAAGAAGGACTGCTGCAAGACGCTGCCTAGACAAAAAAAAAAAAAAAAAGTCCTACCAGGAAAGTTGGGTTCTGGTCACTGTCCAAATCTCATGTTGTGTGAGGGATTCAGATCCATCTGTTTTCCCAATTCAGAGTCCATGCAGAGGTAGAAGCACTGGATTTTGGTCTCCCAGGGGCTGCTTGATTTCATGAAAAGAGAGCATACCTGGGTGGGAAGACACATTCCCCAGGGGAACTATCACTGAGCAGGAAAGCAGGGGAGGCCTGAAAATGGGGGAGGCCAGAGTCTCAGAGTCCATCTTGGCCTCAAGTGCCATCCTTCTTTACCTTATCCTGGAGATGTGAGTCACATCACAGCCCCCAATTGTTCTGTGGCCTGGATGAAGTTGCCAAAAAAGACCCAGGCCTTAAAATGGACTTCCAGAAGAGCACATTTGGAACTAAAAATCTTTTTTTTTTTTTTTAATTAGGTTCTGTACCCAACATGAGGCTTGAATTCACAACCCCAAGATCAAAATTCATGTACTCTACCAACTGAGCCAGCCAGGTGCTTCATGGAACTGAGATCTTTCCAAACCAAGTATACTTCTGCAAGAGACTGGTGGGACTCTCCACTGGTCATGTTCATAGATACAGAGATATACAGACACTTAAGGTTTTTAGTGAGGAATATCACCAGCTTCTAAGCAAGCTTAAAAATGCACATTGAGGGGATCCCTGGGTGGCTCAGTGGCTTAGTGCTTGCCTTCGGCCCAGGGTGTGATCCTGGAGTCCCGGATCGAGTCCCACGTCAGGCTCCCGGCATGGGGCCTGCTTCTCCCTCTGCCTGTGTCTCTGCCTCTCTCTCTCTCTCTCTCTCTCTCTCTCTCTCTGTATATCTCATGAATAAATAAATAAAATCTTAAAAAAAAAATAAAAATATAATTGAGGGATGCCTGGGTGGCTCAGTGGTTAAGCACCTGCCTTGAGCTCAGGGTGTGATCCTGGAGTCCCAGGATCGAGTCCCGCATCAGGCTCCCTGGATGGAGCCTGCTTCTCCCTCTGCCTGTGTCTCTGCCTCTCTCTCTCTCTCTCTCTCTCTCTCTGTATATCTCATGAATAAATAAAATTAAAAAAAAAAAGAAATGCACATTCTCAGAACCCCCCCCCCCCACTTGCTGAATGAGCTGCGGGTAGGGGGCGGCGCGAGGTCCTGCCCAGCGGAACTGGGGCGGGGGGTGCCCCGGGGTGGCCAGCAGGGGGCGCAGGGGGCGGGGCGGAGCGAAGAGCGCCCGCGGGTGCGAGGCGGGGCATGCGGGGTGCAGCGGTCCCCTCCACCCCCGACCTGCGCCGGGCGGGGCGGAAAGCTGGCTCCCGCCGGGCCGCCGCCGCCCCGCCCGCGGGCGGTCACTTCCAGGCCCCCGGAGTCCGGCGGTGCCAGCGCCGCGGAGGTTCCCAGAAATCGCCCGCGCTCGGGGGGGGGGGGGGGGGGCCGCCCGCGCAGCCCGGGAAGGAGTGGGGCAAAGCTGGAACTGCCCCTGCACCGCGCCAGGCCGGCCTCGCTGCGAGCTGCCCGGCTCCCCTTGCAAACTTTTTCCCTCCTGCCTCGGCTCCCTCCCTCCGTCCGAAGTCGGGCGGGACCCGCCTTCCAATCCGGTGCCGGGAACCTCTCAAAATAGCTTACCCAGGGGGCGCCGGGCCGCGGGGTCGGTGCAGCGTGCGCCTCTCTGGGTCCTGAGTTTGAGCCCCACGTAGGGTGGAGCAATTACTCAAAAAAAAAAAAAAATACATAAGTGAAATATTAAACAGTTTAAGGCAAAGGGACTTCGTTGGCTCACATCACAGGTCAAGGCAGAGGAGGAGCTGGCTTCGCCCAGAGCTGCAGGACTCCAGCGATGAAAACCTTCAGCTCCGCACTTGGGGCTCTTTTCCTCTGGGCTCTGCCTGTGGCTCTGAGTGGGAGCGACTGGAAGTCAGTTCCCTCAGTGGCCAGGCCTGGAATGGGTGGCCTGCAGAGAGCTAAGCCCCAGGGCAGGGTGCCCCCTGAGGGTCTGATTCCAGTCCTCCCAGGGTGGCTTCACGCTGCCCTGGGCTTTCTAAAATACCTCTGCGAGTATAGAGTAAAGGCTCCTTCTTTGCTGAGCATGTGCGAGCTGGTTGCTTTACTAGCATGGAAGAGTCTGGGCTCACACAGGCTCGCTGGGCAGTGAGTGGGGGCTCAATCCCAGGCCTCCGGGCCTGGCCATGAGAGAGAACTCTCCAGCAAGGAAGAGAGGTGGAGGGGCACAGATACGTGCCCCAGCTTCTGGCTCTGTGACCCTCCTCTTCCCTCATTCAGCAAGTCAGGGGAATGGCCTGGGTCTCTGACTCCCTGGGCCAGGTCCCAGGATGGCCTTCCAAGATCCTGGGGGAAGGTGTCAAAGTAGGCAGAGATGTGGAGTATGGTGCAGTGTGTACATATCTTGTCTGGGCTCAGAAGTTTCTGGTAAATAGAGTTAAGTCACCCTCCGCCTGAGTATTTGCAGCGCCTAGAGGCTGAAAAGCTGTCCAGGAAAAGTGACATGAACCTTGTCCATCCCCTGGGCTCAGGCAAATATGGCCCAAACAAGGAGTCAGGGCAGAGCTGGCAGTGGTAGCTCCAGGAAGCTGAGGCCAGGACACTGGGTGCACACAGTAGGGGCCTGGACAGCTGCTCTCTGGAGCTGCTCCCCTCCGTATCCCAGCAGCCGAGACTAACACGTCAAGATTGTGCTCTCCATTTTGCAGGTGACACTTGGCAACCTACAGAATACAGCAGGCCCCAGCTCCGAGAGGGGCTTTTAATGGCAGAGTCCAAGTCTTGGAGCCAGAGCTCTCCAGGACTGCTGAGTAGTCCTGGAGACTGGCTCAGGAGTCAACGAAACCACATGAAAAACACATGGAGAGTGAGAGGGGGACCTCCTGCTGCCAAGGGACCCTTCAATCCACCCCCTCTGGACACCAGGCCTATTGGCTAGTGGCCTGGAGGGGTAGATGTTCTGAATTTGGAGGTTTTCCACCTGGGCCATGTGTGGTGACATCCAACGAACCACAGCCAGGCTGGAAAGATGACACAGTCTCCTTTGTATGGAGACGAAGGAAATTTCTTTCTGTAGGTTTTCTGGTAGGCTGAGCACTGGACTGGTTTGGAAGAAATACTTGGATAAGTCCTTCAGCACACTGGTGGGGTGAGGAGCAGACAGGAGCCCCCGGTCTCAGTGTGCACCTTCCCAGGAATCTGGGGGCTGGCCCCAGGGCCTTTGCGTCTGAGTACCGAGGTGGGTGTGGGCTGTGCCGGTCAAGGGGGAGCTGCGGCTGACCTGAAGTGCCCTGGCAGAGAAGGGCATTTGGAGCCGGGGAGGAAGGGAGCCAGCGGGGCAGGGTGCTGCTCCGGGAAAGGACGGTGGTCTGGCTTCATCAACAGGGCATCTGGGGGCCAGAAACATGCACTGGAGGCAAAGGGAGGCAGATTGTTTGTCGTGGAATGAGCAGTGTTGTGCCCGATTACCCTTCTCGTCTTTTCCCACAGCAATAAAAGCATTTTTAGCTGGCCGCACGCTCCTCGGTATTTCAGCTACAGCCCAAGAGGATGAGGGCAGAAACGATGGCCTGACATCTGGGATGTGTCAGTCAGGGGAAAGTTGTGTCTTTGTTTTCTTCTTCCTTCCTCCTTCTTTGTGGCGGGAATGCAGATGGATCGTCCGAAGCGCAGGCACCACGTGAGACCCAGAGGTGACCTTGGGAAAGGAGTCCAGCCGTCGAAGCCGTAGTAGTTTGGTGGAGCCACCATAACACATTAGCACGCACTGGACAGCTTAACACAACAGAAACGTATTCTCTCTCTCAGAAGCGCATTCTCTCAGGAAGTTCCGGAAGCCAGAAGTCTGACTGGTTCCTTCTGGAACCTTCCTCCTAGCTTCTGGTGGTTGCCGGCCATCCCTGGTGCGCCTCAGCTTGTAGAAGCTTCCCTCACTCCACCTCTGCCTCCGTCATCACATGTCTTCCTCTGTGGCTGTGTCTCTGTGTGCCCTCTCCTCCTCTTATAGGGACACCGCTGGGTTTGAGGCCTCCCAATACTCCACTTTGATCTTGTCTTAACTAGTTACATCTGCAAGGATCTTATTTCCAAATAAGGTTACATTCTGAGGTTCTGGGTGGGCGTGAATGTTGTGGGGACACCCTTCAGCCCAATACAGGGCGCAACAAGATAGAAGGAGCACGGGGCCCTGATGCCGCGGTGTCCCAGGCCGGCCCTGCACTAACTAGCTGCAGACATGGTGAACTGAGGGAAAGAGCCTTCTCCTTATTGAAGTCACTGTCACTTTGATCATTCAGAGATCTGTGGTCAAATCTAATTCATGCTAATTCAAATCTAATTCCCTCTAATTCTGAGGGAGCCCCTCAGAACCCCTTGTGCCATCTACACATCTCTCTGAGGGGGGATCCATGGGTGGGGCACTTGAAGGGACGTTGAGTTCTCCTTACAATCAGGGACAAGGTGAAAAACTGAGAGAGCCTGCTTGCTGGAGCCTGAGGAGGAGGAGCACTGACACTTGCCTGGATGACATATGTGCTGAGCAGCACTTCCTACGCTGAGCGCTCTGGTGTGAGAGGACTAGCGGAGGAGTCAAGCATCCAGGGGGCGAGTGCCAGGGGTGGCATCTGGAGAGGGGTTGTCCTGGGAGCTGGGAGCATCAGGAGGCTGGTGCTGCTCAGGGACCTGGCTGCCCTGGAGATGGTGGGGCTCTGGGGTCTCTTAGCTCTGTCTCTGCTGCCCACTCCAGTCCACATGGCCCCACAATGTTCTTTGACCTTCTCCATGCATGACCCTGGGGGAGACATAGGTTCAAGGTCTCTGTCCTCATCCCAGGCTCTCAGGGAGCCCAGTGGGCAGCAGTGTGTGCCCTGCCTGTCTAGTCACACAGACCAGCTCACCTAAAGGTGAGTGGGCCCACACAGCCTGTCCACTGCACTCTACCTATAGCAGGTACTAGAGCGTAGTCCGGGGGCAGCTCTGCATCTGAGCTGTAAGGATGGAATTGGAAGTCTGACCTTGCCTGTCCTGTCAGTCTTGACCAAGGTCAAGGCATATCTAGAGGTGGTCCAGCAAAGACTCCTAGATCCCTAGTTCTCTGGTAGCTGCAAGAGCAGCATCTTCAGAGGTGCTTAGCAGGGGGTGGAGAGTGAGCAGGGCCCAACTGACTTCTGGAAGTGAGGCTCACTTTGACATGATCTGGACCTGGGCTTCCACACATGGTCGGACTGGGTAAGGAGGTGCAGGATGACCTGTGACGAATCACCACCCTGTCCTGTGCCTCTGTTTCCCCTTTAGCCTGCCCATGAAGACCCCTCCTTGGAGGAACTACCAAAAGGCTGGGAAATAAGCATTTTTGGTTCTGAGAACAGCTGGAGAAAAAGGTGCAGGGGTAGCTCCTTCTCAGCCTTCTCCCTGTAGCTAGCTCAGAAGTGCCCTGATAGAATGCTGGGGCCTGGGGAGTGGCCTCCCTCTGGGAAGGTAGGGGTGCTGGGTAACCCACCACTGAATCCAGGGGTACTCCTGGATGATGGTGCACTATGGCAGCCCTGCTCTGCAGTGTGCCTTTGTCTGGACCCCAAAACCCCTCGAGTCTAAGCTGTTCAGGTCTTTGGAAGGCCAGGTCTCAGGCCAGGCCAGCTGCGGCCACACAACTTCCTAAGCAGGACTTTTGCATGTCCACCATGGCGCCAAACCCAAAACACAGGTCTTGGGAAGGAGCCAAGACAGGGATAGACTTCCCTCCTTGCCCCAACCCCCCACCCCATTCCACCATCTTGGCCCCAAGAGCCCTTAGGGCTCTGGTCTGTCCTAACTCATATTTCCTAGAACCATCTGTGTCCTGGAAATGTGTGTGCATCTGTCTGGAGGTAAGTAACAGGGGCTGTAGACACGCAGTGTTCTTTATTTGCACTTGAAGTCTGGTTTGCTCTGGATCCTCTAATTAGAGGCTCCCAGAGCCAGGGGCACAGTGGAGCCCAAGCTCTGGGAGGGGCCTTCTCTTGGGAGGCTGCATGGCCCCTCAACCTCCATAGCCCCCACTCCCTCCTTCTGGGAAGCTGTGAGAGCTGCAGGCGCCAGCCAGAAGGGCCCATTCATTTTCTCTGCCTGCTCAGCCCTCACATGTCCTTATAGGGTAGAGGTTGCAGCCAATGCAGCCAGCGGCGGAGGCCAGGCTGCTGGGAGTAACAGACAGGGAGGCCTCAGAGGGGCTCCCTGCTGAGGGTGCCCAGCTGCCCTGGGTGATGAGTCTCCATCTTCCCAGACTCCCTCTTTAATCACATGTTTTGTAATACCTTCTTTCCTTTTTAATTTTTTTTATTTTTTTTAATTTTTATTTCTCTATGATAGTCACACAGAGAGAGAGAGAGAGAGAGAGAGGCAGAGACACAGGCAGAGGGAGAAGCAGGCTCCATGCACCGGAAGCCCAACGTGGGATTCGATCCCGGGTCTCCAGGATCGCATCCTGGGCCAAAGGCAGGCGCCAAACCACTGCGCCACCCAGGGATCCCCCCCCCTTTTTTTTAATACTTTCTTTTCTATCCTAAAATGAAATTTCCAGATAATATAACCTACTTACCCACATGATTTTAAAATAATTGTTATAATGCACTAACTGTAATAAAAAGAAGAGATCAAAGGGAAGGAATTTATAAAAAATAATAAATCTATTTCCATATGTAAGCACTTGGGTTGGCTACACCGGGAGACATTAAAAGTTGGATGGGTGTGGCCTTAAGGCAGCCACTGTGACTGGCCCAGGTGTGCCACGCTAGCAACTTAGTATTGCTGGTGGTGGTGGGGCCATCTTTGATGTGAGTTTTCAAAATGATGAGACGTTTTTGGTCAAGTTCTGAACTGGACCAAGACCAGTCTTATCCCAGACACACACTGCAGGACATCCAGTGTGGCATGGTCCCACCAGGAATGCCTCTTGGGTTCCCCAACCATTATGGAAACCCCAGATGCCCCCACCAATGTGTGAAATGCCTCCTTCCTTGGGGCAATTGTGCCCCTACTCTGAAAACCATGGCTCTAGGCCATGGAAGTAGACAGCATATGAATGTGAATTGACCAAGTCCAGTCCCAGGAGCTAAAACCTGCTGTGACAAGAACATATCTCCTCTTGAAGTACTCTTTTGGTGTCATATGCCCCAAATTCAACTCCAAGTGGCTTGCTTTTTGCTTACATATAAGAAGAAAACTTGTTGCTCATGGAACTTCAAAGTCTGGAGCCACTTCTTAGCTTGGCTTTCTCTGGGTTTACATCATCTTCAGGCCACATGAGGAGTGGAAGCGACAGCAGTTCCCAGTAGCTGGAGCAAATGTCCCAGAACTGGGTCTTATCGGCTGGGATTGGCCTGACGTGAGTCATGGCTTTTTCCCTGACCCAGTCACCATGGCCATGGGTGGAGGGTGCTGCCTGGTGTCTGGGCTGAGTCCTAGCCTCAAGGAGAAATGAAGACAAAGGCACCGGTTACCAGAAGGAATGCAAGTGGTGGCTGGGCTGCAAAGTTTATAGAACTTCTCTAGAGGATGGGTGATAAATGAGTGAATGGGCTTCTCCCATCTTCTCTCATGTGGTGTAGAAGTATGAGCTAAATCTGGTTATTTAGATTTAATTTCCACAGTTTGGTTTGGTCACACTGGCCTCCTCTCAAATGCAGTGCTTCTCTGTATTCCTTATTAGTATCAGCTCCACCACTAGAGCATGACAATTTTGAAGCAGAGGCTTGAGAATATGAAGGGACCAAGCACAAAGTACATGCTCCCATTTGGGCCTGGATTAGAACTTTACAGACTCCAAGCACTAAAAAGGTTGTGGTGCTTCCACCCAGCACTTTCCTTGCCCTCATTAAAAATAAAAAACATTTCTAAGCCACAAAATAAATGGAAGGAAGTTTAACAACTTACTAATTTTTCCCGTGAGACTGCTTCAACTACATGTTGATCGAATTATTTTAAGAAAAATGGAATTATTTTGTCCTGGGCCTCTGCTAGGCTGGCTCTAGCATGTGATGGGAAATCTGGTGCTGCCGGCCTCCCCTGACCCTGGAGCATTATCCTCTTGCTTTCCCCCTGGCCACTGGTTGAGGTGCTAGAGCACTGAATGATCACAGGGCCCCTGAGAGCACTCGAGAGAGGAGAGGCTGGGGTACCTGTGTTCAGGCCACTGTGGGTTCGGCCTGCAGCCTGGAGAATCCAGGGTCAGGATCGCCTGGATGGCATCTACTCATAGGCACTGTCTGTTCAGGTACTGTCAGGTCATGCGATGTCACCACAAGCCACTGTCTCAGACTGGGGGCCACAGTGGGGTATTTCCCAGGGTAAGTGGCCTCTTGGCTCCTCAATATGCTCATTTCAAAAGCCTCTAGGAAAGAGAGCAAGAAGCATCTCTCTTTTTTTTTTTAATTTTTTCTCCCGTTTTCTTTTCTTTTCTTTTTTATAAGGTTTTATTTATTTATTCATGAGAGACAGAGAGAGAGAGAGGCAGAGACACAGGCAGAGGGAGAAGCAGGCTCCATGCAGGGAGCCTGATGTGGGACTCGATCCCGGGGCTCCAGGATCATGCCCTGGGCTGAAGGCAGGCACCAAACCTCTGAGCCACCCAGGGATCCCCCAAGAAGCATCTCATAAAAATGGACTACTGCCAGTTAGACAAATCCCAAGTCGTTTTTGATGGTGAATAGCAATTGCAATAGTGCGTGTAGGAGAGCTGGAGATAGGAAGCCAGTGGGTCTGGTACTATATAGCACTTGTACTACAAAGAGAGACCCATCCAAGGGACCATTGCAGGACAGCATTACTGGTTTCTGCCACTTGGTCCATTGGTTTGGTTTCTGAGGACTTTTCCTTTGGGGAGTACATTCTGTCTCTAGGTATATTCACACTCTATTGATAACAAGGTCCTGCGTTACCCTTGGAGACTTCCATCTCCTCAGGATGGCTTTTGCTGATGGCTATGCTGCTGGGAGGGGTCCTCACTATCCCTGTATCCAAACTCCTTTGAAATGGCAAGGGGATGCTGGTCTTCCCCTTGGGGGGCAGCTTTGTACAGGACAATGTTTCTTAATGTGGTCCCATATCCACCTGTATCACAGTCATCTGAGTCTGAGCTAAACTTGATGGATTCTAAGTTGGACTCCAGATCTACTGAATCATTGCCAAAGTGATGAAAATATAAGCAAAAGCAAAAGCAAAACAAAAGACAAACTCTGTTGTCACCCAGATCTGGGTTTGAGTTCCATCTCCTAACGTATGATGTATCCTTATCCTCTCTAGGCCCCATTCCCTGGGGATAGTAATATATTTACCTCACAATATAGCAGTGAGGATTAAAAAATGGCAAGGTGAATAAAGTGCTGAATATAGTGCCTAGCCCATAGGAGAAAAATACAGGTTTGCCACCATCTGTCCGTCTATCCAATCATCCAATACTTACGGAGTGCCTTCAATGAACTAGGAACTGCTCTCGGCAGCAAGAATACAGCAATCAGAAAAAATAAGCCCCTTGTCCTCATCAAGTTTACATGCTAATCGTGTAAGTGCCATGGAGAAAAATTAGAATCACCAGACTCCCCAAGCTAAAGCAATTATAATTGAAGAATTATTATTTTTAAAGATTTTATTTATTCATGAGAGACACAGAGACATGGGCGGAGGGAGAAGCAGGCTCCCTGTAGGGAACCCAATGCAGAACTCGATCCAGGACCCCAGGATCATGACCTGAGCCAAAGGCAGATGCCCAACCACTGAGCCACCCAGGCGCCCTATAATGAAAGAATTATTCAATCAGAAACAAATACGCTTTATTTATCAAACACTGTAACAGGGACCTTGGGAGATACTTTGAGGCTTGCCCTGAAGGGGCTTATTTATAGACTGGCTGGGAAACAAACATCCTACAAACCACTGAAAAACAAATCGCCTTGCTAACCCTGTGGTGTACATGCCCGAGAGCTGACTGGAAGAGAGACTGATTATTGGGACTGGCAGTGAGGTGTAAGTGAATAACCTCTCCTCCCACCCCACAATCTTCTAATCCAAGAACGAAGGAAGGACTTTGCTTAGGGATGCATCAGCAGCCCTTATTTCGGACAGGCTGGTTTATACTCAACATAAGCAGAAAGCTTTTGATGCTTGTAAACCTCTTAAATCTTTAGAACATGAATCAGGGCTTCCGAGAGAATGGCACAAGAGTCAGAGGCTGCTCACTCCAGGTCATGGGAATGTGACTTGATGGGAAACTATCTCTGTTCAACTTTTGGCCAAGTCCCAGCTCTATGTTAATGCCTGAGATCTTTGAAGGTAATTATCTCCTGGATGCAATTTTATTATAAATACATAGCCTACTGATTTGGAAAACACCGAATGCATGCACCAAAGCTGCTGCCTGGATCCAAGCAAATGGATGGAAAATGTCCATCAATAGTGGGCTGTGTGGTAGAGTCTCTGGGTATTAGAAAATACTGCTTTTGGAAGACATCCAAATGGCCAACAGACACATGAAAAGATGCTTAACATCACTCATCATCAGGGAAATACAAATAAAAACTACAATGAATTATCACTTCCCACTTATCAGAATAGCTAAAATTAATAACACAGGAAACAACAAATGTTGGTGAGGATGTGGAGAAAGAAGAACACTCTAGCACTGTTTGTGGGACTGCAAACTGGTGCAGCCACTCTGGAAAACAGTATGGAGTTTCCTCAAAAAGTTAAAAACAGAAGTATCCTATGGCCCAGAAATTGCACTGCTAGGTATACAACCAGAGAAATGAAAACATGAATTCAAAGGGATACCAGCACCTTGATGTTCATACATTCTAGCACTATCTACAACAGTCAAATTATGGAAGCCCAAGTGTCTATCAACTGATGAAGGCATAAAGTAGATGTGGTGTATACACACAATAGAATATTACTTAGCCATAAAAAACAAAATCTTAAAAAAAAAAAAAAAAACAAAAAAAAAACAAAAAAAACAAAATCTTGCTATTTGCACTGACATGGATGGAGCTACAGTATTATGCTAAGTGAGATAAGTCAGAGAAAGACAAATACTATATGATCTCACTTATATGTGGATTTTAAGAAACAAAACAAATGGGATCCCTGGGTGGCGCAGCGGTTTGGCGCCTGCCTTTGGCCCGGGGCGCGATCCTGGAGACCCGGGATCGAATCCCACGTCAGGCTCCCGGTGCATGGAGCCTGCTTCTCCCTCTGCCTGTGTCTCTGCCTCTCTTTCTCTGTGTGACTATCATAAATAAATAAAAATTAAAAAAAAAAAAAAAAAGAAACAAAACAAATGAACAAAGGGAGAAAAGAGAAAGACAAACCAAGAAACCGGCTCTTAGTTATAAAGAACAATCTGATGGTTACCAGGGGGGAATTGGGTGGGGAAATGGGGGGAAAGAGGTGATCGGATTTAAAAATGATCTTGTTTGATAACTGGGTGTTGTATGGAAATGCTGAATCACTATATTATACACGTGAAACTAATATTACACTATATGTTAACTGGCACTTAAATAAAAACTTAAAAGTAGAAAATATTGCTTTTGTTGACAAAAGTACACCAGCCAGTAAAACAACCTTTCTGAAAAGGTGTACTAGCTTAAGAATGTGGAGGACACAAACTAGGAACAGAATCTGAGTATAGGATAGGCAGAAGAAAAAAAAAAAGGCTATTTGCCATCTGTCTGTTGCCCCTTTGGATCAAATAAGGTAAGGCCAGAAAATTAATAGGCTGGAGACTAGCTTAGTGGAAAGGTGAACTGGAGACATAACTATACAAATGGGTCTTGATGTTGAACAGGTCATGTCACTGTTACAAGTGTCCTCATGTGTGAAATGAAGGGTTAGGCCATACTGTTCTGATTCAACTAAAATTTAGTTAAGGCCTACTTAAGTAGGCTCTAGGGGATCCCTGGGTGGCTCAGCAGTTTAGCGCCTGCCTTCAGCCCAGGGCGTGATCCTGGAGTCCCAGGGTCGAGTCTCACATCAGGCTCCCTGCATGGAGCCTGCTTCTCCCTCTGCTTGTATCTCTGCCTCTCTCTCTCTCTCTCTCTCTCTCTCATGAATAAATCAAATTTTAAAAAAAAGTGCTAGGCTCTTTAATATAGATCTACATTTAAGATCTATGTTTAATATAGATAATAGCATCTATCTCCGAGGGTGATGGTGAGGAATGAGTACAATACTTGTGATTCTTAGCAGTGTCTGGTGCCTAGTAAGGATATAATAGCCGTTATCATTTAATCCCTGTAACAACCTTGAGGTGAACGTTATTTCTTCTGTACAGATAAGAAAACCACTAAGGGATAAGATCAGGATACGAACCAGTCTGAAGCCAGAGCCCAAGATCTTCCTGTTACGCAGTTTGGCTTGGAAGGGCCCCTATGGCTTTTAATTGTAATAAAGGAGAGAATAGAAAAGGAATTTGAACTTTAGAAAATATCATGCTAAACACCTTCTAAAGAATTTTCTGTGGACAGTGGAAGTGTTGTCTCATTTATGATAAAGATAAGGAGGTTGGGGAGTGGTTTGGGACAAAGCTACAAAAGCTTCTTTGCCCTGGCTCATGAGCCCAGGCTCATTTCTTTCTTTTTTTTTTAAGATTTATTTATCCATTCATTCAGAAAGAGCGAAGAGAGAAGAGGCAGAGACACAGGGAGAGGGAGAAGCAGGCTCCATGCAGGAAGCCCGATGTGGGACTCAATCCTGGGTCTCCAGGATCACACCCTGGGCTGCAGGCGGCGCTAAACCGCTGTGCCACCAGGGCTGCCCGCCCAGGCTCATTTCTTCTTGTCTCATGGCAATGATAGATTTCAGACACGATCTTCCCTACACACCCAAAGAAAAGCCTGGGTTTTCCAAGAATAAAACGATTGAAAAATGGTCCTTAGTAGAAATGCTTTGTCACTGCAGAAGAGGAATGAGAAGAGACAATTATAGATCCCCGGAGAAAGCAGCTCTGAGACAGATAATCCCCAATCACTCCAATGAATTAATCACCTCTGATGTGCTCATGGACTCTGTTCCAATTGTTGTTAGTGCTCAGTTGTGGCTCTCACCATTCCCAACACAGGCAGTCAATGAATCTATGATTATGCTGTATGTGCTAAGGTTATAAAAGTAAGCAGTACGAATGAGGGGGAAAATAAGTTAACTTGGCAGTGTAAGATTAGTGTGAGGAGGACAGCAGGGGGCAAAGCAGGGCACTGGGGAAGCAGAAGGAACCAGTCCTGTTCTGGTAAGGGAGGGCAGATGAACTGGAGATACTTGAGGCTAAACATCCAGTCAAGGGTGAAGCGTGAGTTTCTGGTGTAAATTATCAGATGGAGGGGTTGTCATTAGCTCCAAGTAGAGGAGGCTGGATGTACGTTGGATATACTGTTTCAAGCACCTGTGAGGCACCCGAATGGGGATGCCCAGGGAGTGGCTGGATGTGCCTGCCTGCCAGGAGCTCAGATGAAAGGATGTGGATCAGGGAGTCGTGTGCATCAAGTGGATGAAGGTGTGGGATGGATAGGGCTGCTTGAAGAGTGGGCTGACTGAGAAGACCAGAGACCCAATTCTGAGGAAGGCTGAAGCTCCAAAGCAGTCAGAGGGAGTGGGACCTGCCAAAAACCAAAGAATCCCTTCATGGAGAAATGCTCAAATTAACTATTTTTTCAATTTATGGTCTCATCATAATCTGATCCAAGTGGCCATTTTACTTCATAGCTTACATTTTTTTTAGAGTTATAACCTCAGTATTTCAGACCCATTTACAAATCCTAAACTGCACTGCTTACCAGGAACTAGGGCCGACTGCTCCCTGAAGTTCAATCTGCTAGTTTGGAAGGAATTTAACCACTTTGGCCAGAGGCCAGTGAATGTACCACCTCTCCTGAACTGCTCAATTTTGGACAGTGACATCATTGAGAGACTTCTGTTTTATCAACATTTCATATATTAAGGGAAATGTTAGAGATAACTGTCTGAAATGCAAGCAATGTTAAGAGCTTGAACAGGAAGGACATAGCTAATGAGAAGCTAGGAAATGAGATAATCTCTTTTATAGAATCATCTGATACTGAGGAAACAGGAATTTGCAAAGGAGGGGATACAATGAAATTAACCAATGAATGGAACCACCTTTTGGCATCAGTAACCTTTGGACCTGAACCTAGCAAAAAAGTTGTGGTGGATGATTATAGTAGGGCTAATCTATCTGGGCGCTGGTTTCCTTTAACGATAGTTCTTCCCCCACAGACTCAGAAGGCTATAGCCTAAATTAAAAAGTATAAGGATTAAGGCTAGAGCAAAGAACCATTCATGTATAAATGCTGGAAACAACCTACCTTTATTTTACATGAAGACCAAACACACACAAAAAAACCCCCAAACTCCTCAAATTTAGCTCTTATTGCTATGTCCTAGTACATGAGAGATCTACTTTCATGTGCCAAGAACAAGAGATGGGGTGGTTGTCAGAATAATGACCTGGTCTGCTTATTTCAAAAGCCCAACATTTAAGTAAGGCCTAGTAATACAGAAATCAAAATTGTATTTGTCAAAACTAATCAAATTGTATACACTTCAAGCCTCTGCATTATTATATTTAAGTTATAACTCAAATTAAGAAGCACATGGCAAAAAGAGATAGGAAAAGAGAGAGAAAAAAAGGGCACATTATCAAATGCTGTAGCTAAACAATTTTATATCTCTTGTCCTCCACAGGGTCAAAAGCAGGAAATAATAGGCAAAGCTGACTTCTAAATAATGCTTCCGAGCTGCCTAAACAGACATCTCCCTTGGGCACTACAGGGACTTCTTCAGTAAATGATGGCACCCTGTGCCCTCAGTCTAATTTTAAAAACTGCAGAGAACTCTTGGAGTGAAGAACAAGGGAGGGGTACCTCAGTGGCTCAGTGGTTGAGCGTCTGCCTTGGGCTGAGGTCATGATCCTGAGGTCCTGGAATCGAGACCTGCATTGGGCTCCCCGCAGGAAGCCCGATTCTCCCTCTGCCTATGTCTCTGCCACTCATGAATTAAAAAAAAAAAAAAAAAAAAGAAGTGTTGATTTTTCTTTATTTTTTCCCATTATTTTTCAAATAATCGACAAACTATTTTTTTTTCATTAATATAAAAATCATGTCCACTCATCGTAGCCATCAAGGATTTTAGCTCCTTGGGTTTTGGCATTTCATGGTGAAGGGGAAAGGGTATTAGGTCCATTTATTTAAAATCGAGGCTGAAAAGCAAATGAAAAAGTCCTTGTCCATCTGGAGATTTTAATATATTTATTTGAAAACCAAGTTCTGTGAAAGAGCACACTAAATAATCATATATCTTCTCTTCACCAAAGACTTGGAGACAAGGTTCTTCGGGTCAGCGCAGAGGCAATGGTACATGCAGTGAGTAGCAGGTCTCAGCATGGATTTCTTCACAAGCATCTCCAGTACAGGCCTGGACAATCTTCTTCAGATGAGCAACGAGATCCTTGGGAAGGAAATAGGGGGGGCAGCTAGGGTCATTCTTTGTTAAAAAAAATTTTTTTTTCTTCTTACCACTAGCTGTTGAAATCTAAAACTAGCTCCTAACCCTGCCTATGCAGTCCTAATAAATATGCCAGTTTTTGCTAAGACAAATTACAGTTTTTACACTCCTACTAAACTGAGTATTTTATCCTTTTGAAAATTAATCAGAATCCAATTTCTGGGGTGCCTGGCTGGCTCAGTTGGAGAGCATGTGACTCTTAATCTCAGGGTTGAGAAGAGAAGTCCCCAATGGATGTAGAGTTTACTTAAAAAAGAAATCCAATTTCTACTTCTAAGCCATCTTGTAGTTAGTTGCCTTGAAAGACTTAATCAGGGGGTTTGCAGTAAGGAATGGTGAAAGGTTTGGGGGGCCAATGTGAGTCTGTTCAGTTGCACATAGAGACCGAGTGCTTATGTATCGATACCACCATGTACTGGTTGGGTAAGGCTTAGGAAATCATCAAAGGCCTGAAGATAATTCTCAAAAGCAATTTTACATAGAGAGAAAGTTAGTATAAATCTCCCTCTCTCAAAGGTCCAAACACTTTCAGAGGCTTGAATACATTTTCCTACTAATGGCAAGGTTTCTGCCTGAATATTTATCTGAGATTTATGTAAAAGCTTTCATTAATTGCTAATCAGTATGTAACACTCAAGGTGCTAGATTTTCAGCCCGGCATTTAAATGCATTTTTCTTTTGTCATAATGTAATAAATGATACTATTCTTATTTTCTTTAAAGAGTAGAAGAGTAAATTCTTTTTTGTTTATATTTGTAAAAGGGTGGAATAAGAAAACCTTGCTTATATAGTTTATATGCATCTTCAAATATGTGATGACTATTCAAAAAATGGGTGAAAATAAGAATGACAATTTTATGACATTAGATTATTCCAATCTTTTGCATCGAAAGACCTACTTCAACACTGTTAAAACACTGGCATAAAAATTTTTTTCAACTGGACAAAGCTTTATAGTCTAACTGACTCCAAAGTACCTTTAAGCACCGTGTCTTACACACATTACATGTTCAATAGCTGCAGTGAATAAATGACTATTAAGGCTTTTAGTGCCAAAAGCCTTTGCCACCAAAGGGAAAGGAGAGAGAGATGAGTCAGTGATCCATAAACTAGTACTGGCCATAAAGGTAACTGATCTATAATAAGGGGCTCATGTCAAAGTGTAAATCAACTCTATCATGAGCAAACTGTCAGTTCAGTTGAGTTTTTTTTTTTTACGGTGAGGGAGTAAGCCAGTTTTTTCAATGAAAGAAGCATTGAAAAAGTAGACTAATATTTTGGAGCAAGCTCCCTACCTCTTCAAGGACCCAGGAGAACAGTTTTTAGCTACTTTGAATAGCAATGGTCAAACACTAGAGGGTAGAGAGAGAGAGTCAAAGGAGAAAAGAAAAAGGAATTGAAGGTTATATATGCAGGAAGAAGTCAAAAAGAGGGGGAATTTTAATACCATTTAGGTACACAGGGTTTAAGCACAAAAGAATGGAAAAAGTGACGCAAGGCCATTTATGATGTATTGACAGATTTCCCTTGATAACACAATTTCATTCCTCACATACCTCTGGTTCTTAATCATCGATATACTCAAATGGTTCTGGAGGTTCTGGCTCTTGTTCTTCTTCCTCGATTTTTGGGCCATGAGCTGCCACAGGTTCCACCAGCTCTTCAATGTCTTCACTGGTATCCTTCAGGATGATGATGCCTCCAATGGAAAGCTGTAAATACAGAGCAGGGAATGAAGCAGCACAAATTCCCCTCATATTTTCAGACTGCTCCAGAATCTAGAGTACATATTTATTAAATGATACCTTAACACTACTTAAATGATTTGGATGGAAACAACTGGAATAGAACTACACCTCACTAGACAAGACAAGGAAACCTGGGCATGTGTTCCTGTGTGATGCTATACCCATGACCAACTGTTCAACTGTGAAAAGCGGCTAGTAAGATCTTCCTCTTCCACTCCTTCAGGTTAGTCTGAGGACTAGATGACGAAAGCAACACCAGTATACATTACAAAAGATAAAGAAAATTGTAATCTATAAGAAATATTTATAAACTTAACCCAGTGGCTCTGGATGGTAGAACATGTGGTGCTGTTCTATTTAGATGATGCATCCCAAATGGGGAATAGTATGTCCAGCACTGCCTTAGTCTGGCTGTAGGGAGAATGTTTACTGTCCAAATATGGCATTTTAATGTCTTGCTACTCAACACGTGTTCCTGGATCACTAGCATCATTATAACCTGGGAGTTTGTTAGAAATGCAGAAAACATAGCAGGACCTAGATCTACAGAATCTGCACTTTAACAAGATCCACAGGTGATATGTATGCACATTACAGTTTGAGAAGCAGGGCAGCCTGGGTAACTCAGTGGTTTAGCACCACCTTCAGCCCAGGGTGTGATCCTATAGACCTGGGATTGAGTCCCACGTCAGGCTCCCTGCATGGAGCCTACTTCTCCCTCTGCCTGTTGTCTCTGCCTCTCTCTGTGTGTGTCTCTCATGAATAAATAAAATCTTAAAAAAAATTTTTTTTTTGAGAAGCACTCTACTCTAATGGATACTTTATTACTTGTGAGATAACTATCATTTTGGACACAAAAGATAATCTACAAATGAAAAGCCAATTTCTCTCCAGTGAATTCAGAATAACAGAGTGAACAATATAAATATCACAGATATACCCAATATTTTCCACTTTAATCTACAAATCCTTGTGATACAAGATGAAGTAGTAGTAGATGAGAGCCAAAAAAGAACTAGACTGTAGAGGCAATTTTTGTAAGCCCTCTCCCAAACATGTTAGCAGGAATTCACACACCAAACTATTCACCCATCTCTGTGTGCTAATCTTATTCTATTTGCTTGCCTGTGTCAAAGGAAATGGAAAGCTGCTCTTTGTAATTAAATCAGTCAACAGTGGCAGGGCACATCTGGAAAAACATTATTTCTACCAAAGCAAATTACTGGGAAGGAAAAGAAGCATAAGCACATTAGTCAAATGATTCACATATATACAAATAGCTCTGCAGTAAACCTAATCTGATTTTTACTCATTGGAACTCTGTCCTGCCATGCTATAGAACTGCTATGCCTTCATGAATTTCTGTGCTATTTCCCTTCTCTCAACACACACATATCCATACACATTAATTTCTAACTCTTTCCTGCTTTCTTTGAAGAGAGCCATTTTATGAATGGACCCGCCTTTCCTACCAATATTCACTCAAGAGCAATCACAGTAGAAGGCCACTGTCCTAATCCTCCATGGCCTAAAAGTTTACCTGAGCCTATAAAAGACCAAATGGAGATGAATGATCTACCAGAACAGAAGATATACCTATGTACACAAAAAGGACTTCCTATATTTTTGGAAACAGATGGTTCCAGGTTGTAACAAGTGGAATGAAATAATACAACTCAAATCCTGCAATATAAACAACATAAGGAAAGAGCCTTATAGCTACATAGTTCAGTTTTTGTTTTTTTATAAGTAATCTCTATACCCAACATAGGGCTTGAATTTACAACCCAGAGATCAGGAGTTGCATGATTGACTGAGCCAGTCAGGTGCTCATGACCTTTTTATCATCGTAAAATGTTTTCTTTGTCTCCAGCAACAATTTTTCTCTTAAAGTATATTTTGTCTGATGTTAGTACAGCTTGCTCCAGCTCTCTTTTAGTTACTTGTTTGTATGGAATATCTTCCCATCGTTTTGCTTTTAATCTACTTCAATCTTTGAATCTAAGGGGTGTGTGTGTGTGTGTAAGATTTTACTTTTTAAGTAATCTGTTGAACTTACAACCTGGAGATCAGGGGTTGCATGCTCTGCTGACTAAACTAGCCAGGTGTCCCATAAAGTGTGTTTCTGGTTGAGAGCATATAGTTGGATCATTTTCTTTTTTATCCATTTGACTCATCTCTGCCCTTTAAGTGGTGTGGTTAGTTCATTTACATCTCATGTGATTAAGGGCCTCTGGTGGCTCAGTTAGTAGAGTATGAGACTCTTCTCTTGGGGTCGTGAGTTCTAGGCCCATGGTGGGCCTAGAGCTTATTCCAAAAAAGACATCTCATGTGATTACTAAGATTTACTCCTGCCATTTTGCTCTTGATTTTTCATGTCTTATATTTTTGTTCCTCAATTTGTCCACTGCTGGCTTCTTTGGTATTAAATAGATATTTTCTAGTGTACTAGTTTAATTTCCTTATGGTTTCTTTTAGCCTGTTTTTTGAATTATTTTGTCGGGTGGTTACCTTTGGGTAACAACATCATCTTAATTTCATTGAAAAATAGCAACTTAATTTCAACAGTATACAAAAACCACACTTTAAGATAGCTGTGTTTCCCTACTCCTTTGTGTTGTTCTGGATTGAATGTTTGTGTCTCTCCACCTTGCCATTCATATGTAGAAATCCTAACCCCTAAAGAGGTAGTATTAGGATGTGGGCCTTTAGGAAACAATTAGGTCATGTGGGTAAAGACCTCATTAATAATGAAATTAGTGCCCTTATAAGGAGAGATGCAAAAACAGCTTGTTTTTTTTTTTCCTCTCTCTCCTTCTCCTCTCTGCCACATGAAGATACAATGAGAAGGCCATCTCTAAAGTAGGATGAAGGCCTTTACTAAGAACCGAATTGTGTTGGCACCCTAACCTTGGGACTTCTAGCCTCCAGAACTGTGAGAAATGTCTGCTGTTTAAGCCATTCAGTTTTATTTTCTTAAAAATTTTATTTATTCATGAGAGACACATAGAGGCAGAAACAGGTAGAGGAAGTAGGCTCCCCATGGGAAACTCGATAAGGGACTTGATCCCAGGACCTTGGGATCATGCCTTGAGAGCAGAAGGCAAATGTCCAACCGCTAAGCCACCCAGGTGTCCCTAAGTCCTTCAGTTTTAAATGGTAGGTGGCAATCTGCTACAGCAGCCAGAACCTTGACATTATTTAATTCATATTTTAACTTTACACTTTTATACAGTGTGTCACATCAACTTATGATTCCTTTATACACTTGTCTTTTAAACCAGACAGAAAAGTTACAAACAAAAATACATTTATACTATCTTTCACATAGTTTACCTACGTAGTTACATTTGTCACAAGTGCTCTTTATTTTTTCATTGTGGACTCAAATTATTGTCTAGTGTCTTTTCATTCCAACTTGAAACATTCACTTTAGTATTTCTTGTATGGCAGACTGGCTAGCAAGAAATTCTGATTTATTTATCTGGAAAGGTCTTAATTTCACCCTCATTTTTGAAGGACTGTTTTGCTGGATAGAGAATTGTTGGCTGAAGAGTCTTTTCTTTCAGCACTACAAATATGTCATCCTACTGTCTTTGGCCTCCACGGTTTCTGGCAATAAATCAGCTGTTAATCACTGAGCATTTTTGATATGTAGATTACTATTATTCATAAAATCTGGTAAGTTTCCAGTCATTATTTCTTCAAATATTTTTCTACACTTTTCTCTTTTTTTCTCAGTTACCCACCATCCCATTTTAGGTAGCTTGGTATGCCTGATATTTTTCTACATGTCTCTGAGGCTCTGTTCATTTCTCCTCACCCTTTCTTTAAGTTGTTCCTCAATTGACCTATCTTCAGGGTTGCCCAAGTCTGCTTAGAACAGCTGCTGAGCTCCTTTAACAATTTTCATTTCAGTTACTGGATTTTTTTAGCTCTACAGTCTCTACTTGATCATTTTTTTATGATTTCTATCTCTTTGCTGATATTATTTGTTGATACAACATTCTCATACTTTCCTTTAGGTCTTTAGACATAGTTCCTTTAGGCCTATGAACATATTTTAAATGGGTGTTTTAGTCTGCCTATGAAGTCAAGGTTTTTATTTCTTTGGATGTCTTGTAATTTTCTGTTGAAACTGGACATTAAATTAATATAGTGTGGCAACTCTGGAAATCAGGTTTTCTCTCTTCCCCACCTTTGTTGTTGTTGGTTTGTTTTGTGACTTTTCTGAACTTCTTGTATAAAGTCAGTATTTTCTCCTATTTGTGTCCATGGAAGTTGCTACTCAACTGAGTGGTCACCTATGATTAGACAGGGATTTCCTTGAACACCTGGAACCAAAAGGTCTCTCAGTCTTTGCTGAGGGGCTGTGTGTGTATTAGGGAAGCACCCATTCAACAGTTAGCCAGGCAGCTGGCAACTCTTCCTTAGCCTTTACTTCTTGTTGCACAAAGGCAGTCTTTTGACTTATAGAGAGATAACTGTTACAGTGTCTCCTTATTCTGAGCAAAGGCTTAACATTTAATTTCCAACCAAAACATACCAGTCTCATATGGCCTCATGATATGTAGCATATACTCTGCTGTCTTTAATTCTTCGTAATTGTCAAAAACATCAGGTATCTTGTACACTTAAAGTATTCACTAGTTGTGCACTAACATATCTATTCTCAATATACCCCACTTCAGTTGGCAAAAGCAGTTTCTAGACACTGTTAGGATACATTCTCTGTAAACATTCCCACTTGGATGAACTAGGCTCCAGAGAAGACAGTGACTACATTTAAGGTATCCATTGGTGATTCTATCAATTCATTCATTAAACACACAGACGAAGCAATATTAGGTCCTTGCTATAACAGAATTAATAGGAGGTGGGAAAAGATCTTCAAGCTGTTCTCGCCTTCCTGGCCTGGTTGTCTTGCTACCTACAGATGTGTGGTGACTTGCCACCACCATCAAGAAATATTTATTGAGGATTTCCCATGTGCCAGACATTGTTTTAGGTATTTTACATATAATGATCTATTTTATCTTTACAATCTAGGATGTGGGTAGTACAATGGCTCATTTAATAGATGAGAAAATTGAAATATGAAAAGATTAAATGACTTGCCTCAATAATATAGCTAAGAAATGGTAGAGCTGGGATATAAACTCAGTTCCACCTAATTCTAACTTTTCACCACTAAATACAGCCATATTCCATCTCTGTCCTTGTCTTCTCTAGCTGATAATCTAGTCAGGTAAGATCCTGGCTCACAAGTATAGGTAAGAGATGCCTTCCACTCGCCACCATCAGGGACCACTTTCTGATAAAAATAGTTTACTTTTTAAAGAAATCTCATCTATGACATTTTAGGCAGGTCCAAGATCTGGATGTATTAAATGTGCTTACTAATGGCTTTTTAGTTTTCCAGTTTCAAGAACATAGAAATTGCTGATTTCTCAAATTACTGATCAGCATTTGTTTCTAACCTTAAACATTCTTCCTTAGAAAAAAATTAAATGGCAGGAAGATTCAAATTGTAAAATTCAATACTCCAAGTACTTGTGTATTAACTGTATTACCTTGTTCACTCTTTGTCACATTCCTGAGTTAGGTATAATTCTTATTTTACAGTAAAGGAAACTGAGGTGGAGAAAGGTTTAGTACTAGACCTAAGATTATGAAGGCTGAAAGTGGTAGAATCAGGATTCAAACTCAGGATGTCTGGTCCCAGAGTCTATGCTCCTAATCATGATGCTCTATTAGGAACTTCTATAGTGTAAGCTTCTGGTAGATAAAAGGATGTTTGTAGGGTTACCCACAGGAAAAATGTCTCTTCCAAATCTATATGAAATGGAAGGGAATAATACTCTTTTGCTAAGAGATTTATTTGTACTAAAGAGCTTTCTCCACTGCTTTGGATATTTATCCTCTGTCAATATACCACTGTCCCATGAATTAATATCCCACTAGTATATAGCTAAGGGCCATTGATGACTTACTGGTTTGAAAGGCTGGTATCTACAGGTCTCTGGCATGGTCAGGACCTTAAGCTGGGCAGGCATAACTCGGGCTGGATTATCTAATAACTGGAAGTTTGGCTCAGGTTCTTTTTTCTTCTCTTTTTCTTCCTTTTTCTCTGCTTCATCCTGGAAAATATTTAAAAATGGCCCAACAAAGGTTCACTTCTCTTCCATATCACTGAATAATGTTTTACAAGTTTACTAAGCAACTCTTAGGTACAAAAGGTAGCTAGGATTAGATATAATGAAAGTACAACCAAAGTCATACTAGATTCAGAGGATGGAGAGGATAACTGTGCTTAGGGATGAGAATGTTATATAACTAACTTGGTTTTAAAGCATGAGGTTTTTCTAACCAGAAGAGACCAGAGAAAGAGGATATTCTCTTTGCTTGAAAGGGCCTTTTTTCCTCCCACCATTATCTTACTATCTGAAAATTCTACACTGCCCTTTAGTTGTCATTTTCTCCAAGAACTCAAGTATCTTCCCATTAAAACTAGAGGAATCTCTACGCTTGCAATGGGATACTTATTTAAAGGAAGCCAAGAGCAAGGTATGGTAATGTTCACTTCAGGAAGAATCTGGACCATGACAGTATAGATATATCAACCCACATGGCCACCAAATTATACCTACCACTTCCATTTTCTCCTCCTCTTTTTTCTCTTTTTCTTTTTCCTTCTTTTTAGCCTTGGCAGTAATAGATAACACAGCAGTGGAAACCTAGAGGAAGTGAACAGAGTATATCATGATCCCTTACCTACATATGAAGGTACAAGCCCAAAGAGAACTCAGTTCTACAGTACTACTTTGTTTCCTGGCATAAGTATCATAAAAAATAAAATTATTAGGGAATAAATGGGAAAAGCAAGTAGCACACTTATTTACATTATTTACTACTATGGTCCTCAGGTGACTCGAGTTCCTAGAGGCTTGAGTCAGTATATCATCATCCACCACCCTCAAATTTGGTCAATTATATAAATTTCCCCATTTACAAAGTTTATAGCAAAAAATCAACAACTGGCTAATATGGAACACTACCTTGAGGGGAAAAAAAAGCATTTTTCTAAATATACAGTATCAGAAAGGATAATTTTACTGAGAAAACATTGGGGGGAGTGCAGCTAATTCACTATGGTTTGATTTAACATACACTGATGAGTGTTCTCATACATTGCTGATAGAGGAGTATAAGTTGTTATATGTATTTTGAAAAGGAAATTTAGTTAATACCTATGAAAATAATGTACATTATTTTTTATCATATCTAATATTTAACCTATAGATATACTTGCACAAGTACACAAATATACATGTATAAAAAAGCCTTTTACTCTAGTCTCATTTGTAATAATAATTAATAGAAATCACTTAAAATGTCTATCAGATGAAGGAGGAATCGAGAAGAAAAATAATGGTATATATACATAGAGGGATTGCTCTGCAGCAAAAAACGAGATCCATATACACTGACATTTTTAAATTTTTATTTATTTAAGATTTTAATTTATTTATTCATGAGACAGAGAGAGAGAGAGAGGCAGAGACATAGGCAGAGGGTGTCCCTACATCGACATTTTTAAAGACTATTATTTTGTTTGTTTTGTATTAAGTAGGCTCCATGCCCAATGTAGAGCTTGAACTCATGACCTTAAGATCAAGAGTTGTATATTCCACTGGCTGAGCCAGCCAGATGCCCCTTAAAGATTAACTAAAAAGAAAAAGAAAAAGATTTTATTTATTCATGAGACACACAGAAGCAGAGACACAGGCAGAGGGAGAAGTAGGCTCCATGCAAGAAGCCTGATGTGGGACTTGATCCCAGGACTCCAGGATCATGCCCTGACCCAAAGGCAGATGTTCAACCACTGAGCTATCCAGGTGCCCTAAAGATTAACTGTTAAAGTTAAAACAATAAGCTGCAGAATAGTACACCAAAAGTAATTCTATCTGTGGTATAAACAGTATTGATATGTGCGGAGAAAACATCAGGGGAGGGGGAGTGTTCACAAATTATGATTCCTGCAACATGGGACTTGGATGACCAGGAGAGAAAAAAAAAGGCTTTTACTTTATATTCTTGTATAATGTTAGATTTTACCATAAGAAGTATTACTTTGAAAATACCTAATTTAGGGCAGCCCAGGTGGCTCAGCGGTTTAGCGCCGCCTTCAGCCCAGGGTGTGATCCTGGAGACCCAGGATCGAGTGCCATGTCAGGCTCCCTGCATGGAGCCTGCTTCTCCCTCTGCCTGTGTCTCTGCCTCTCTGCCTCTCTCTCTCTCTCATAAATAAATAAAATCTTTTTTTTTTTTTTAATTCTCTATTTATTTATGATAGTCACAGAGAGAGAGAGAGAGAGAGGCAGAGACACAGGCGGAGAGAGAAGCAGGCTCCATGCACCGGGAGCCCGACGTGGGATTCGATCCCGGGTCTCCAGGATCGCGCCCTGGGCCAAAGGCAGGCGCCAAACCGCTGCGCCACCCAGGGATCCCTCATAAATAAATAAAATCTTAAAAAAAAAAAAAGAAAGAAAGAAAATACCTAATTTAAAACACAAAAATATTTAAAACAAACCCAAGTAAAACACTAAGTAGCTTCTATGCGTAAGTATAAATGCTGCTCAAGAGAACACAAACCTACCTTTTCCTTTTCTTTTTCTTTTGGTACTTCCAGAGGGGCAGGATATGCAAATGTGGATGGTTTACAGTTTGATTTATACTGAACTTTTGGCATCTGAAGAAATAAAAGAATTTTTCTCCTTAGGTTAAAAGAAGCCAAATAAAGATTTAAGAATTCTATGGTCTTGACAAGCATACAATGCAAAGGAATGTCAGAAGTTTCAATCCAGGCTAAATGTTCTCTTACAGTACTCCCTTATGAGTATCTCTCTTCTTACTCTGAATTTGTTATGAGGTGTTTTACAGAACTACCTGCAGCACCCTAAATCTTCCTAAAGCTCTGTGTTTGTTCACAGGCACCCCTTGATCTCATCTTTACTGGCCGTGCACCTTGCTTCAGTGGATTAAGTACCACTCATGTGTGATATCTGATCAACTGTTACGTCCTTTATAAAGTGTTATTTATCTAACCTCAATACCTAACTTTATGCCACTCCAACCAACCTACACAAGTCTGTACAGTTTCTACACCACATCATGATTCCTCCATATTAAGAGTCTAACATGAGCCTAATGAAAAAGTCGGTTTCATATTACTTAATTGACTAGGTGTTAAATACACTAGTCTGAATTCTTCTCTATTTATCCAATTCACACTGATAGAGAATGGTAACAGGCATCACATTTATTAGGATAAGGAATCTTGTCTCTTTCATCCCACTTTCCTTGTAAAGAATATAAATAGAGATCAGAAAATTATGTGCTATAGGAAAAAGTCCCTATAGATCACATAGGACATTTAACCACAATGTTAAAGGTTAGGGATTGGGAAACCTAAAGATTCTTGTTTTGAACTTCAGTATTAAATAAAATTGGTGAGAGTGGTATATAAAGCCTTTTCCTATTTTTGTATTTGCCCTCTCTCTTACCATTCCCTCTCAATTGCTTCATCCAAGGTTATAGTTAGTAAGGAGATTTAATTTTCAAAACTTCCACTGACACACCCCATTCAACAAGGTGATGACTCAGTTTAAAGGGGAAATACAAAACTGGTAAAATGCCAACTCATCTTTAAAATTTCATGAAAAATCCTTGTGAGTGGGTGTTTAGGATACAGTGAAGAAGATACACTATAAAACTGAGGTATCACAAACATACCTTTAAGTCCTTGTTAAGGCCAATGACACAGGTAGGGGTATAAGCCAATGACAGGAAGTGTGAAAGAGGAAACCAGAACCAGAACTGGGTAAAGACAAGAACACCAACTACAGAAGGCATATGGGTGTGCCCAGTCCTGGACTGTAAGGAGATTGTGACATTATGACCACCTGTAGAAAAAGAGAAATCATGAACATGAATCCAGTAGGGCAGTATAAAGATTCCTAAGTATTACACTAAGAAAACATTTGGTGATTATTTTAAGCATACAGTTCATAAAACTGATACGGAGTAGATGGAATTTGTTAGCCAGTGAACTAAATAGAGTCTCCAAAAATGGAAGTGCTGTATTTTAATTGGAATCAGTAAATCTAGACTTCTTCCTACATAAGTAGGAATTTTCCAGAAACAAAGCTTAGAGGATATCAAAACTGAATGCTAAATTAAATATTAACATATATTATACACCGGGGTTTTTAATGTGCTAACAAAAAGTAAAATTTCAGTACACATCATATTTGCAAACAATAGCAAAGAGGCAAGAGGTAGATACTATTTGCTTAGTTTTACTCTTTGTGCTTTAGTTATGTCCAAATGCAGGCAGCTCCAACATTAACTAGCCTTGTGGACTTGGACAAATCACTTTACCAGTAGAAAGTCTCTTTTCCTATTGATAAAAGGAGGGTTTAGACTTGAGCACTTGAACTAGAACCCTACTAACAAAGAAAACTTTTAATCTCCGATCTTTGATTCAAATGACTTTTTTTTTTTAAAGAAGCACAATATGTGAAACAATGAAATCAGAGCTAATTCTATTTAATTTTAAGTTTGGGCTATTGGCTGAATGGCTCAGCTTGTCTTGTTCACCCACCTCCTGCCACATCCCCTCGACTATCCCTTTTGGGAGTGCAGAGAAACACAGTTTGAGAACTAGTTGAATAAGAGCTAAGATCTAAGCATCAGTTAGACAACTGGATCTTTACTGGGCCCAAGAAAAGCTGAGTTTCTAGGAGGCTATTAGGGGTTGCAAACTTGAATGCCTTTAGGCACCAGTCAAGCAAACAAATGAGAACATTTGGTCTGGAGGCAGTGGGGAATTGAAGCAACTGGAAAGTTCACACTGTTTTTAAAGAGAACATGCTACTAAGGGTATAGGTAGGTTCAGTGTCACTAGGTAATTTTGTTTTTAAAAGACTCTAAACTGGATTTTGTCCAAAATTTTGCACAATTTGTGAGGCAGGCAAACATGTTTAAATCTGATTTGGCACATGGGCTGCTCTACTGCACCCTCTGGTCTATTTAAGTTTTAATGCAGGAGCCCAGAACTCGAAGACACCAATCTTTTAGTTTATACAAGACAGCCTATAAAAACGGGGCTTGTCTGTGCCTAGTCGCCATCCTAATTTGTTTTTTTTTCGCCACCATAATTTGAATTCCAATTCTGGATCCCTATTGCTCACATTTCACTGCTTTTTTTTTTTTTAAAGATTTTATACACGCGCGCGCGTGCGCGCGCACACACACACACACACACACACACACATATATAGAGAGAGCGAGCGTGTGTGTGCTCACAAGTACAAGCAGGAAGGGGGAATAGCGGAGGGAGAGGAAGAAGCAGGTTCCCCACTGAGCAGGGAGCCCAATGTGGGGCTCGATTCCAGGACCCTGGGATCATGACCTGAGCTGAGGATAGACGTTTATTTTTTTTATTTTTATTTTTTTTTAAGATTTTATTTATTTATTCATGAGAGACACAGAAAGAGAAAGAGTGAGTCAGAGACACAGGCAGAGGGAGAAGCAGGCTCCATGCAGAGAGCCCGATGTGGGACTTGATCCCGGGACTCCAGGACCATGCCCTGGGCTGAAGGCATGCACCAAACCGCTGAGCCACCCAGGGATCCCCGAGGATAGACGTTTAACCAACTAAGTCACCCAGGCGCCCCACATTTTACTTATTTTAACTTCAATCTCTCCTAGGTGCCTCTACATTAGTCACGAAGTGAGTACTAATTTCACTAAACTAAAAAAGCACTTTAATTTTTTGTAAGAATCAGGGTTCTACTGTTTAACCAAATAATCTAGATTTTATTTGGAAAAATTCAGGTATACTTTAATTGTTTTTGCAACAGGTATGAGTTATATGCATTTATTGTCTGCTTGTACTCTAACCTCCACATTCACTGAGTGCTTACTATATATTGAATTTTGAACAAAATACTGAAAGGGATCCCAAGGAGCCTCTAATCTAGTGGAGAAAACAGATAACTAGATAATTAAACTAGGGCATACACAAGCATTATGAAAATGGAAACCCGGGCACTGGTGAGAACATACAGCTAAGCAGGGCACTAACCCGGGGCGAGGCGGGGTGGGCAGGAGAGAGGGAAGGCTGCTCAGAGAACATGATACTTGATTTAAGTTTTGAAGCTGAATTCCCTTTAATTCCAATGAAATCCATTTTCTTCAGACTTAGAAACTAAACTAGCCTTTTGTGCCAACAGTCTGTGATTTAATACAAAACAAGAAAGAGTTTATCCTATTGATAGTGTTTACACAGTTTTACAAACCTCGATCATAAACCTTAATCTTTGGCTCTTCTCCCTGAAGAGAACAAATCACTGAATGAATTTTCATAAACTTCAACTTCACTCACTCCTTTGAAGTTGCCCTCCAGATTTCCTCCATTAACACTAACTTCTGGGAGCCAGACTGCAGGACTACATATTTTTTCTAACGCAGTTACAGCAGTTTGTAGGAGGACAGGATACTGACAAAGTGAAAACGAGTGAGAGAAAAATTATGCCTATAATAGTGAACACGACAGTACAGAACTTTTATGTACTATAATAACACTAAAATAAGGCAAAAAAGATTATAAATAAAAAAAGAAATGGAAAGAAGCATCAAAACTTGATTAGTCCACAGCAA
Organism: Vulpes lagopus; assembly: GCF_018345385.1. NCBI lineage: Eukaryota > Metazoa > Chordata > Mammalia > Carnivora > Canidae > Vulpes > Vulpes lagopus. The sequence continues at coordinate 8,335,430 of NC_054831.1, forward strand.
TTCAAAGAGATAACTTCCAAAAGGAAGTGAAGGGAGAAAGGGGCTGAAAGGGGAAGGAAGGGAGAGAGAGGACTTCTCGTGATGATGGTAGAATAAAGCTGAAACAGAGAAGGATCCTCCTCCCCTAATTCTTAACAAATAATTAATATAGCAGAAACCAGCAAAAAACTGTAGTAACATTGAATGAACAAGTAAAGTGTTGTTCGTAAAACTACAAACTTAAAACTGGCAGCTAAAAGAAATAAACAGAAGATCATGGAATAGTAAAATGTTACTCCTAAATCCTATTTAAAAACCAATTACCCAAAGTAGCCAATCTAAAATGACTATATACTGTATGATTTCAGCTGTATAATACTCTGGAAAGGAGAAAACTAAAGCCATGGAGACAGTAAAAAAACATCAGTGGTTACCAGGGGATTGTGGGGAAGGGGGGAGAGATGAAAAGGTGGCACACAGAGGATATTTAGGGCAGTGAAACTAGTGCCTATGATGTAATTGTGGGTATATATTTAAGCATTTGTCAAAATCCATAGCAAGTGAACCTGAATATAAACTAGGGACTGATCAAATCCAGCCAATTCAGTGTCAGGTCTTAGTACAGATACTCAAGAAAAATAAGCAGCAATAAAAGAAATGGCGATGAGCACTGAATCCATTTAAAAATGGAATGAAGACTAAACTGTGAGAGGATTTCACAAAAGAATGTAAATGTCATAAATCATGACAATGTAATATAAAAATATTGGCAGGTGGGGGCACCTGGATGGCTCAGCCAGTTAAGCATCTTGCCTTAAGCTCAGGTCATGATCTCAGGGTCCAGGAATGGAGCCCTGGCTCATGCTCTTTTTTCTCTCAAATAAATAAATAAAATCTTAAAAAAAAAATGTATACAAAAATACTAGAAGGTGGTGTAGAATGAGGAAGGAGAAACTATGACATGTGAATATCTGTACTGATTATATACAGGAGAGACTCAATATCACTGAGAATTGAAATGTTTTATTCAAGTACCTGTGGAGTATTTACCTTATTTATACACAGCTTACAGGGAATGTCTTTATTTATTTAAAGTCTTTGGGGCACCTGGGTTGCTCAATTAGTTAAGTGTCTGCCTTTGACACAGGTCATGATCCCAGAGTCCAGAGATCGAGTCAGGCTCTCTGCTCAGCAAGACATCTGTTTTTCCCTTTCCTTCTGCCCCCTGTCACCCCTGACTTGTGCTCTCTCTCTTGAATAAACAAAATCTTAAAAAAAAAAAAAAAAAAGCAATTAAATTGCATCTTAACTCAAAATTTAAGCAAAAAACTCAATCTCTTGAAAATGAAAACAAAAGAAAAACCCCCACTAGACAATGGATTAAAAGAGAAGACTATGGGAGCACCCAAGTGGCTCAGTGATTGAGCATCTGCCTTTGGTTCAGAGCATGATCCCAGGGTCCGGGGATCGAGTTCTGCATCAGGCTTCCCGCAAGGAGCCTGCTTCTCCCTCTGTCTAGGTCTCTGCCTCTCTCTTGATGTCTCTCATGAATAAATAATAAAATCTTTAAAAAGAGAGAGAAGACTATGTGCTTCAAAAATTTAAGGAAAAAAAAGCCAACATCCTAAGAAAACAGAGAAATAGGCAGAAAAAGATTCCAGCAAGATGAAAGAATTTAGGGAGAAAAAAAAGCATCAGCATATAAACAAGAAGAGAAATCTCTAATATACTCAAGGAAAACATACAATAAATCAAATTAGAAAGATGATACAGATTAAAAAAAAAAAAGCCACAAAGGAGATTATCTGAAACTAAGAAGACAAAGACACTGAAAACCTCAATATGGTTAAAAAAAAACCCACTCTTAGCAAGAACTTTAAAGATATAAAAAGATACAGTTTCTTTTCCTGATCTCCTTCACTAGAAACGGACATACATTTCTAGTTGACCAAGAAAAGAATGCGATAAATATGGCTAGGAGTATTTTTATTAGAAGAAATCAGATGGCTAATAAATTTGAGAAAATGCTCACTGAATAATAGAACTATTATGAAAAGCTTGAGATATTATTCTTCACATCTTTCAAATTAGCAAAGATTAACATAAAAAGATTATATTCTATATGGCTAGGGTAAAGAGAGAAAATACATGAAAAATGTAATAAATATGCTTGTTTTCTTCTACCTATTGGGACGTCACCAATAATACCAGTTAAAGAATATGTCTAATGAGCCCAGGTTCAAGGCAGTAAGAGCACACCCTTTCAACTTGGAAAGGCAGCCTGTCTCAAAAATAAATCACAATGTAGTGGTGAATAGTGTGAATTCAGAAGCTAAACGGCAGGCAGGGTATACTATGTATTTATTAGGTAAATATTCCATATATCTTATTTTTAAGATGATTTGGTTGCTTGAAATTGTCTAAAAAACTATTTTTTGCCTCAAAATATTTTCAATGTCAACCTGTTTAAAATTGATATATACTAAGAAAACTAAAGAAAAAAAATCAGCCAGCATTCACTGAGCACTTTTATTTAGTGGCAGGCACTGTTCTCACAGCTTTACATACATACATACATTTATTTATTTATTTATTTATTTAAGATTTTTTATTTATTTATTCATGAGAGACAGAGAGAGGGAGGCAGAGACACAGGCAGAAGGAGAAGCAGGTTCCATGCAGGGAGCCCGACATGGGACTCCATCCCGGGTCTCCAGGAACACACCCTGGACCGAAGGCGGCAGTAAACCACTGAGCCACCCAGGCTGCCCTTTACATGCATTTATAACTGTTCAAAAACTACAACGTAGACTTTAGAAGAAAATAAACACCAAGAGGGGAAAACTTCTCAAAGTTCTAAGGTTAGTACTATAAAGGGACTGGGACTCAAAACTTAACAGTCTACACACTTAACAACTCTACTAAATTATTTTTCTACGAACTGTAGGTACCACATTTTCTCCCAGAAATAATCTCCCCCCAGAAAATTTCCCCAACAATTCCCCAAATAATTTCTTCAATTTCTACTATGTCATATAGTTAAAGCAGAATAGTTACTTCATTAGTTTAGGTAGATAAATGCATCTAGAAGTATAACATTTACCTGCATCCAGGATGCCCTGTGCCAAGATAGCACCAAACTTGGCCATGACATCATCATGTTTATCATTGATGACTTTGGAATACAGCTGTCTGAACTGATTCACCTGAAGGAACAAGCAAAAGAATTACAGACATATCATATTTTATCTGTGGTGTCATTTCAGATCAGGGAACAGATTGTTCAAATTATAATGAAACTTGAGCTCTGAATTTCACAACATTCAAAAAGAGAGGGATATAAACCAGATCTGAAGGCAGAAAAGTTCCATGGTTGAAATCATGGGTGTTATGACTTTTCTGATGTGGGAGTGAGCACCAGTTCTGTTTTCAATCTTCATTCCACGGTGGATGATTCAGACTCTTGGGAATGTTGAATGCGATTTCATATCGCACTACTGTTAGTCAGTAGGCGTAAACAGTCCAAGCAAACGCTGAGGCTTTCATTGTACTGTGAATAACATCTCTTTTGCTTACCACCACCCTTACGGATTTCCTAGCAGACGTAATCCTTTAATTCTATCTTCAAGTAAACTATCCTTTACTGAAGATAGTGTGACGCATATTTTGGATTTAATGTATATTCACATCAAGATTTTCCTTATGCACATGTATTAATGTTTTGAGAACATGTGATGATAATCACTCGTCAAAAAAACACACCAAAATGGAACATGTCCTAACTTACATGTACCAGCCTGGGATGACTGGTAATTTTTGCTTGCTTCTTTATTCTTTTCTGTATTCCTAAAACTAATATGTATTCCTTTTACAATTAGAAAATAAAACTTAGGGCAGCCTGGGTGACTCAGTGGTTTAGTGCCGCCTTCAGCCTAGGGTGTGATCCTGGAGACCCAGGATCGAGTCCCATGTCAGGCTCCCTGTATGGAGCCTGCTTCTCCCTCTGCCTCTCTCTCTCTGTGTCTCTCATGAATAAATAAATAAAATCTTAAAAAAAAAAAAAAAGAAAAGAAAAGAAAACTTATAAAATACATGTTATCAAGATATCTGTGACTCCTTTAAAACTATTTGAGTGACAATAAGGGAACTATTGTACGCTTCTTCCATGTCTTACACTTCTGTTTCCCCACCAGTGCTTTTTCAAGTGAGAAGTACCCAGGAAAAATTCTGCTTGTTCAAGAGGCACATGACCATGGAGCTCCCCAAATCTGCCAAAAGCAGAAAATATAGAATTTGAGTTTCCTCATATAATGACCTTATTTGCATGACATACTCTTTCAGAATCTCTTCCCCTCTTCACCTGTCTTGGTCTTGGAGGCCACGCTGTACAGTGCAGGGTAATAAAGAATCAGACAACCCTGGCTTACAAATATCTCTGCTCCAATAATCTGTTTAGGGAAGTTACTTAGCTTTTATGAGCTTCAGTTTCTTCATCCCTACAGGGATTGCGGCACCTATCTTATGCAGCTGCTGTAATATGATGCAGTATATGTGTAATGTAATGTACAAAAGGCATTTTATAGTTCAATAGGCATGGCTATCCTACCATACTATGGCAGAACCCCACCTGTCCCCCTTGACTATTATCTCTGTAGCCTAATGCTGCTAATAAAATGTGATGGGGAAACCAATGAACTCACTCTTCCATTACCTAGCATATAACCAACCATTAGTGAGCCACTTCTCTAAGTCTTACTTTCTCTAACTATAAAACCAGCATGACTAGATCATCATAAAATTCCCTTCTAGATTTAAAAATCCTAAGGTTTAATGCTTTAACTGGTTCAACAGGTCAAATTCCTTTGATTCTGAACTTATTTTAGATGAACACTTACATTACCTTATATAGGATGGAAATTTTATGTGCTTAAAGGTTTGTGAAACATGTCATGAACTTATAAAAAGAAAACAGTGGACAAAGCAGTGTATGTACATTATGAGGAAGAATTTAAATACAAAATTGTGCCCAGAACAACAGGAAAACATTCAGTGAAACTGAAAGATGGGATTTAAAAAAATCAGTACAAATATGTAATAGGATTATCCAACTACTATTAATCAAACTACTTTAGAGAGCTATTTGTTTGTCATTTAAAAACTCTTTTCTGGGGCAGCCCGGGTGGCTCAGTGGTTTAGTGCCGCCTTTGGCCCAGGGCGTGATCCTGGAGTAGTGGGATTGAGTCCTATGTTAGGCTCCCTGCATAGAGCCTACTTCTCCCTCTGCCTGTGTCTCTGCCTCTCTCTTTTTCTCTGTGTCTCTCATGAATAACTAAATAAAATCTTAAAAAAAAAAAAAAAAATTCTTTTCCTCACATTTTATTACTTATGCAGCAGTAACTTAATTCTCATGTTTATGATTCTTTGTAAAGAATCATTATTTTTGTAGGTTAGGATAGTATCTTATGTTTGAAGGCAAGTTTGAGATCACGTACTCCCTGTATTTTACAGAAGTGAAACTGAAGTAGGACAGGTGAAATGAGTGGCTTGTTTGTGACCATAAACAACTAACTGCAATCATGGTGAGGATCATGATTTCCTGATTCAATTTCAGTTATGAACAGTAAGGCACCCTCATATAAAGCACAATTTGTTGGAAAAATTATTTCCCATTTTGTATTATGATAGTCTCACAGAAAAGACAATTAAATTCGAGGCAATCTTGTAATCCATGGATTCATTCTGCTGTGATTATCTAAAAACCTACTTTCCCAAATTCATGGATTTTTAACATTCATACTTTTAACTCTACCCCTTATACTGCTGGGGGGGAAAAACCACTCTCAGAAAAAAAAAATGAGAAAGGAATAAAGTTCTTTGGGGTCATTTCTGTTGGTATCACCTAAGTATATCTCCTTTCAATCTTCTATTTTCCTGCATATAGAGCACACTTTAAGTTGTCTTTCTTTTTCTCTTTCTCTGCCATTACAAATCTGCTCTTATAACTTCAACTATAGGCCTAAAACTCCTTCCATGAAATCTTTGAGGTCAGATGAATTTTGGAATTCAGAATTTATAAAGATAACATGGTCCATATACCATACATTATGCAATATTCTCAATGAAGCATGGGGGCAATAACCTATAATCAAACAAATTAATATTTCAGAGGCAGCAAAATGACTGAATACTAACACTAACTGGGATACAGGTTATAAATGAGTTCATATTATAATGGTCAAGTTTTATAGCCAAATGAGTCCTTAAAAATAAACAAATCTCTTTTTAGTTTTCACAGCTTTTTGGATTTGGAACTGCAGATAAGAGGTCTTCAGTTCTGACTTTTTTTTCCCTATGCACTCATCTGATTTCCAGCTGACTTGCTATCATCTCAAACTCAACATGGCTTAAAAAAAAATTATCTTTCTTCTTCTTTTAAAATATTGTCAATGTTATCATGATTTCCCCATTATCAATATACCAAATGATATTTTTAGCTTCCTTTCAGTTTTATGAGTATTATTTTGTTTATGGTAGTTGCCTGCAGCCCTTTCTTATATTATCATTGACACAAAGTTCCTACCTCAAGGCAATAGTATGGAAATATAGATTACCATTTATAAATGTGTTATACTATAAACTATCACCTTATAATATAAAATTTCATTCTTAGTAATTTCATCTTATAGAAGTTCAAAGATTTCTCCACAGAAATACTTCTAGGTCACCATGATGGCTCACAAAAGCCTAATCTACTCAAATTGTGATTTTATTTATTTATTTATTTTTTAAATTTTTTATATTTTATATTTTATTTATTTTATTTTATTATTTTATTTTTTATTTTATTATTTTATTTTATTTTATTTTATTATTTTATTTTATTTTATTATTTTATTTTATATTTTATTTTATATTTTATTTTATTTTATTATTTTTTTTTATTTATTTTATTTTATTTTATTTTATTTTATTTTATTTTATTTTATTTTATTATTTATGATAGTCATACAGAGAGAAAGAGAGAGAGGCAGAGACACAGGCAGAGGGAGAAGCAGGCTCCATGCACCGGGAGCCTGATGTGGGATTCGATCCCGGGTCTCCAGGATCACGCCCCGGGCCTAAGGCAGGCGCCAAACCGCTGCGCCACCCAGGGATCCCTCAAATTGTGATTTTAAAACTAGAAAAGCTTATCAAGCTTGGCCAAACATGATCCTTTTGCCAAAAGAGCACCTGTCAGTTGTGGTTACCTACCTACAGCAGGTAAATTTAAGCCAGATGATATTAGGCAAGGAGGAGCATCAGAGATTTTATTTTTACACTGTAATATTTTTATCCGATTCTATATATAATTATGTACATGTTCAAAAATGCTAAAGGTGGATTTCATCTACAAAAAGTACATTATTCTAGTTAAATGGTTCTGAATTTCTGGTCTAAGGGTTTTCTAAATTGGGTTTGTAATCACCCAGGGGCATATACATGTTCCTGGATCTATGTTGTTGAGACTGAGTGAGCAAATTTTGGCATAATAAAAAAACAAAGATGCAATGGAATTACTTAAACCAAGACCATAGTGTATAGAACTAAGCATTAAGGCAGCATTCTGTAAGAGGATGTGACATATATCATGCTTATTTAAATATTTCCTTTGGAACTTTCTACTTTGAGTTTTACAAACTATCTGAGAAAGTCCCTTTTGGATTCCTCTGAGGAGTGGTTATAGTCTTAATGAAATGAGCACTTCATTTCCATTTTATTTCCACTTAATTTCATGTACCAGTTTGCAACCTTGTGACTAGGACTCTGCAGTCTTGCAAACTTCTCTCTCTCTCTTTTTAAGATTTTACTTATTTATTTGAGAGAGAGAGAGAGAGAGTGAGCATGTGCACAGAGAGGGGCACAGGGGGAGGGAGAATCTAAGGCAGACTCCACACTCGATCCCATGACTGCTCAGGACCTGAGCTGAAACCAAGAATCAGATGCTTACTTAATGGACTGAGCCACCCAGGTGCCCCTCTTCAGCCTGTTAATAGCTTTTTCTTTTCAGCGAAATGTCACATACCATTCCAAAAGAATATCTTGTCTTTAGCAATTATCAGATAAAAGACAAAGGATATAAATGACAGTCCACAGAAATCTTTACTGCATGCTTAACAGCAGAAAACAATGAAACAGACTCAAACCTTTAAGAATTCATGAGCTGAGTAACAATTTCCCTCTAAGGAATAGTGTTTCCTAAAAAAATACCAGAACTTTACACACTGGTACACAGTTTTAGTCTCATAGTCGGTAAGGTATACGTTTAACTCTCCCCATGGAGTTTATGTTAATGGCAATGGCTAGCAGCAATAACTGCATTTCAACATTTTAAATTAATACTCAAGATTCTGATATAACCTGAAGATGGAAGAGCAACCCATGAATTCGCATCAGCTAAGACTTGGTTCAACAGCATTTTATGGAATGATTAAAAAATAATAATTCTTTAAATTCTGTATTTTTTCACTTTTTCTAAATGTGAAAAGGTTTTATTTATTAGAATAAAGAGTTGACTGTTTTTCAAACTACACAGCCTACCCTACTCCACTCCCATTCCAAAGGACCCTGCCATTGTTGGTGCAGAGTTCATGCTTGAAAAAAAAATCAACAAAATCCTACAGCAGAGGATGGAAAGATAGTAATTTATCTTATTCACAATACATATAATATGAAAGCAACATGTGAGGTCTAAGTGAGTAAATATCTATATATTATTGTTAGAAGAGGTGCATTCCATGGCCTAAACGTCCTTCTTTAATGACATTACTCAAGTGGATAACCTCCAGCTGATAAAGCTCAGAAGATCAAAAGCAGAAATAAATGCAAAAGCTACTCATATTACAACTGCTATATTTAAAAACAAAGGCCAAAAAGAAATGTGGACTCTCTGAAAAGATGTTTATGTTCTAGAAGATATAATATATGAATATATTATTAAAACAGAATGAGAAGCTAGGCTTCTATTTTTGGCAAGAATCCAATTTTTGGAAGTCTTACAGTTGATTCTGACAAAGTGAGCAGCACTGGATTAATGAAATAAAAATGATAGCGACTATTTAGAAATGGGAGTCTATTAAACAAAATTCCATAAAATGAGAATAATCAATGAATTCTGGAAATTCTTCTCTTCTCCACCCTCCCATCAATCTACTTTGCTGATAATGAGGATGGTCTACATTTTTTTGATGAGGCAAAAGACAGTATATGCCAATGGTTTTTCCAACTGTCAATTTTTTGACTGTTTCTCAAATAGAAGCAAAATCAATACAAAACTATTAAATGTCCTAATTTCAAGTTAAGAATAAAAAAGTTCTGAAATTACTGCCTTAGCTACACACATCTACTTAATATAGCAAAACTGGTAATTTTTAGTACATGTGAATAAGATCTATGCATTTTCTGTTTCTCAACAAAATGAGAAATTTTGGCTGAGGTGCCAAGATACATTAGATATCATACTCTAACATGATGTCTGGGAGACTGTCACAGGGAAATTTTAAAATAGATTATCTCAAAATCTGTGCTGGGAGTCATCCACAGGGCATCTGTGAGAAGTGGACTTGCAGAAGGATGTGTGAAGGGTATTTCTGTGGGGTAAATCTGGGCTTCAGAGGGACCACGTAGAGAAGTTAATATGATCGATTGTCACTGTGCACTGACATCTGACACGAAGAGTTAAGAGGCATTAGATATCCACTACAGTACTAGCAGAGAAGGAGAGGGAGATGGAGGAGAGGAGGGAGAAGACAGGAAAAGGGAGAGGGACGGGGCCAATAAAGCTGCAGAGAACTACATATTATACTCCTAGCTACAAGGGCAAAATATGCAGGACCACTTTTGTGAACAGATGTGGGCTAGAAAGAAAGAAAGCTGTCCACGAGCCATGTGAAACCCTGCCCAAAAGATCACCCCCAAGGGCAGTGACATTCTAACAGAGAATCTGGATACACTCATTTCTTTTTTAAATTTTTTTATTTTTATTTAATTTTATTTATTTATGATAGGCACACAGTGAGAGAGAGAGAGAGAGGCAGAGACATAGGCAGAGGGAGAAGCAGGCTCCATGCACTGGGAGCTCGACGTGGGATTCGATCCCAGGTCTCCAGGATCGCGCCCTGGGCCAAAGGGAGGCGCTAAACCGCTGCGCCACCCAGGGATCCCTCATTTCTAAACTGAGAATGTATATACCATGTAAAGTGAACGTAGGACATTTTATTACCTCAGAATGATGGATCAAAAAAGTCACGAACTGCCTGAGTTCACATCCTGTAGCATGGGAACAAGTTATCCTACTAAAGGCATTTTAAGAGGACAGCAAGAGGCAAAAATTAAAGTTCATTTTTATGATCCCATCAACCTGTAAGTTCTAATTTTTCAAGAATGGCTAAATAGCTGAATTAACAAAGTGACTAAAAATCTGTAAAAAAATGCACTTAAAGAATATTATAAAGTTATCTCTTTCTCCCACTTTTTTGCTTCCTGTGAGTTTAATGCCCACCACATTTGGGGTAAAAATGTCCTTAAAAGAAGATAAGTTACTAAAGAAAAGCCTAAACTAGCTCTCTTTTGGAGAATTTTTTTTTTATTTGCTCACCTTTGGACAAGTGATTTCAGTCTGCTGGATCATGATGAGAGCTGAAGCTATCAGAGCTCCTTGCCTCACATAGTTCACAGGGTCATTTGTCATCGGTTCTAACAAATTGATTGCTTCCTGAAAGCATTAAAAAAAAACCAAAACTTTAAGCTGTTATAGCTGGATTTTCAAATTAGTTACTGTCATTCTAAGTCAGTATTTTCATTTAACTTTGTAGTAAGTTCATTAAAGACTACTTGCAACTGAGTATGTCTTGTTTCAATATAATTGATGGTGAGAAGGAAGCTTGTAGAAGGAGTGCTCCTGTCTTGAGGTAAAAGTAAGTAACAGAAAACGAGATTGATGTTTGATAACAACTATTATTTTCCAGGCACAGCATGTATTTTATACATGTTATATCCCATATATTTCTATCAATCCTAAAACAAAAACAACAATAACAATATAAAACAATCTTTATAAACAAAGAAACAGGTTAAGAAATTCATCCAAAGTCAGACAAGTAGAGAACTCAGTCCAATCTGACCCTAAAACCTGGATTAATTATCCAACTTCCTTCAAATACTAGGGTAAAGTAATGGCTTCAATGATTTTATAAGACCTAACATAAAAAAAAATTAAATCGACATTTAACAGGATTTTCCCAGTATCACATTCTTCAGAATAATCAGTTCTATGAAAAAAGGATTCCTTGATGAAATAAGTATGGTAGTTCCTATGTACTATATAACACCTTGTTTCGGAGATTCAAAATATATATAGAATTTGATAAGCTATACATCATTGATAATGATATACATTATGGCAAAAGATCCAGAAAGCCTTATTAAAGAAATCACTCAAACTCTGCTTAACCCACCACCTGTTCACTGTATTTGACCAAGAACTCTTTGGTTCTATATAACTTCTGTTAAGGACATGCAGGAACTTTCTTAAGTGCCACTTTGTAACATTCCTTATAAGGTCTTTGGTACATATAAATCCAGAGGAACAGAGAATGGGTTTACAAGATTATCAAATTTCTTTTTTTTCTTTAAGATTTTATTTATTTATTCATGAGAGAGACACAGAGAGAGGCAGAGACATGGGCAGAGGGAGAAGCAGACACCCTGTGGGGAGCCCAACGTGGGACTTGATCCCCGGACCATGGGATCCTGACCTGAGCCAAAGGGAGACACACTCAACCACTGAGCCACTCAGGTACCCCTCAAATTTATTTCTTAACACAATATGCCATTTCTTAAATATCCTTGTTTCAAGGACAAGGAAAGACAAAGTTGCATCCTTTTTTAAAGACAACAGCTTCAGATTTCTTTACATGAGGATTTATTTATTTTAAAAATCAGAGCTGTTAACAGATAATATACATACCAGGTAAGTGTATTCTTTCTCCCCATTTCACTGAAAAATGCCACGACATTGTGCAGAGGAGTTTTCAAACACTATTCATAGTATTGTCAATATTGTTTATGAGGTAGTCATGATAAAAAATATAACCAAATTTCCAAGTTGTAAGTTAAAAGACACTAACTGGGACGCCTGGGTGGCTCAGTGGTTGAGCATCTGCCTTTGGCTCAGGGCGTGATCCTGGAGTTCCAGGATCGAGTCCCACATCGGGCTCCCTGCATGGAGTCTGCTTCTCCCTCTGCCTGTGTCTCTGCCTCTCACTGTGTTTCTCATGAGTAAATAAATAAAATCTTAAAAAGAAAAAGACACTAACTTGGTCTTTGAGGTATGTGATATAACCTCAACCTTAAGATAAATTTCAGAATAAAAAAAAAGTTTTAGGTTTTTAAGAAATAAAAATAAAGCACCAAACCTTGGTCAGATAGGTATTATTATGTAGATCATACAAATGTCTAGAAATTAAGCAGATTTGCTTAGTATGAGTAACAAAAATTTTTTACTGAATTAACTTTTCAAATGCTGTGTCTCAAAGAACACTTGCTCCTAGATATCATATTAAGTTTACAATAATCTGGAAGGAAAAAAAAAATCTAATGTACATTTAACTTACGAGGCTTGACATAAATGTCTGCTGAAGACCTGAGGGGAAAATACTTCATAAGACATTCAACTATAATTTACCTTTGTTTACAGAACAGATGTGTTCCAGAAAAAAATGGACAGCCAATTTCTACATAAACTGTATTTTATATACCCAATGATATTCCTTTTGTTTTTTTAATTTTAATTTATTTATGATAGTCACACACACACACACACAGAGAGAGAGAGAGAGGCAGAGACACAGGCAGAGGGAGAAGCAGGCTCCATGCACCGGGAGCCTGACGTGGGATTCGATCCCGGGTCTCCAGGATCGCGCCCTGGGCCAAAGGCAGGCGCTAAACCGCTGCGCCACCCAGGGATCCCCCCCAATGATATTCCTAACAAAACTAAAGATACAGTCTCATGTTAAGAAATTCCCTCCAAAAGAAAACACTTTAAAAACAAATCTCTGTGAGAACAGAGAGTACGCCCAACTTGTTCACCATCATATCTTTCAATGATCTTCCCCCGCCACCATTGAGTTGACAAATATTTACTGAATGCCTACTATGTGGCAGTCCTGACACAGGTTCTAGCAGTGAGCATTCTGTTCTTAGGGACCTTACATTTCAGGGCAGAGGAGACAGACAATAAATAAATAGGTATAAAAATATGTCAGGTGGTGATAAGTCCTATGAAGAAAAAAAAAAGCAGGGTAGGGAAACAAATGAGAATACTGAAAGGGGATGTCTCTATAAATTTTTATGCACTTTTTATCACAAATAGTGAAAATGTCTATTTTAATTCCTAGCTTCAGTAACATTTTATGTGACTAGAAAAAATTAAGCAAATTAAAATTTAATTCCTGGACTCAAGTAATAAATGTTTTATTTTATTTTGGATGAGAGGTTAAAAAAATTACTCTTCTGATGAAAAAACACTGGGAGCAAAACCTAGTTATGCTCTTGTTCTTTATGTTCTCATTCTCATTATGTTTGTGTTCTCTCTCTCTCACACACATACATACAACCATGCACACATGCACTATTAAAAGAAAAGTTCATATTTTGGGGGGTGGTCAAAGTGGTGTGCATTTGTGCCATGAAAGGCAAAAACGTGATGATTATGTCATTGTTGTGAATCAAGAATACTTGCTTAAGCAACAGAACATTTCATTATGAATCTCATGATGAACTGTATTTTCCAATCATCTATTTGGAACCCAACTCTTCGTCATTTTTTTTTAGATTATTTATTTGAGATAGAGAATGACAGAGAGCAAGCACAAGCCAGGGGGCAGAGGGAGAGGGAGAAGCAGGTTCCCCACTGAGCAGGGAACCCAAATGGGACTCCATCCCAGGACCCTAAGATCATGACCTGAGCTGAAGGCAGACACTTAACCAATTGAGACCCCCAAGTGCCCCTGTTTTGTCACTTTTGAGGACTTAACAAATATCAGGTTGCCTATTATGTTTATGAGGAGAGATCAGGCAAATAGGCGATTTGCTTAAAACAATCAAAGTTAATTGATTTTGGTGGTCTCATATGAGAATCTTGATTTCCACGATACTAATCATGTCAATTAAACATGTAAATTACCATGTAAAGGGAACAGAGTAATTCTTTAAGAAAAAAGAATATTTTATCTTTTTTATAAAAAAAAAAAATCAACGCTTTCAAAGAAAAATTCAACAGCGTTGTTTTCATTAGAATCACCCATGTAATGTGGTGGTTCATTCTTCTTAACTGGCTTTGAGCAACCCAACACAGTAAAATGAGGAAGTTAGTTCTGGGAAGCTTTGTGAGGCAAGTTAACTCTTATAGATCACACCATACTTGCATTTTTACAGTGGTTGTATAAACTTTTCTGCAAAGGAAAACAGTGTGGTGCCAGGAAAGAACTGACCCCACTGGCTTTGGGCTTTACCTTGTTTCCTGTACCAGCACAGCAGATGCCCAGGGCCATAGCAGCTCCATAACGCACATGAGGATTGTAACTCTCTGACAACAATGAAACAACGCTGGGGCACTGTTCAGGGGTCCTGATAAGAAATAGAGAAAGTGAAGACAGTGTTATAGGTAAAATATTTTAAATCAAGATGGAAGAATTTTAACTATTTTCTTAAACTTATGGGAAATAACAGATATATTCACACAGAAGTTGGAGAATTATTATTATTTTTTAAAGATTTTATTTATTTATTCATGAGAGACAGAGAGAAAGAGAGAGCAAGGGGGGGAGGGCAGAGACACAGGCAGAGGGAGAAGCAGGCTCCATGCAGGGAGCCTGCGGGACTTGATCCCGGGACTCCAGGATCACGCCCTGAGCCAATGGCAGGCGCTAAATCGCTGAGCCACCAGGGATCCCCAGAAGTTGGAGAATTAAAAATCACCTATGGAATTCTAATTATTGATATTAAAAATCTATCTTCAATATTCAGAGAATGTACACAAAGCAGAATATATCAGTAATTCCTCAACCACAGCTTTGTATTATAGTCCTTCCCTTGTGCCTCCTCCATAGTGAGTAATAACCATGACGGTGTGGGAGGCACACAATACTCTACATCAATTCTTATCTTTCTTACTTACTTTGTGTTTTGTGTCAGAAGACAAAAACTGATATAGAGACTCCGGCATGTTTCCAAAGCTACATAAAAGATTTGAATCACCCAGTATAACTCTGATTCAATATCAAATTGGTAAATATGCCTTGATAATAAAAAAATTCTGGTTTTTTTCTTTAGCAATTACTGGTGTTGATAAGAACAGAAATTGTTCTTTTTTAAAAAAGATTTTATTTATTTGAGAGAGAGTGAGAGTGCGAATGTGGGGAAAAGCAAAGGGAGTGGGACAAACAGACTCCATGCTGAGCACAGAACCCAAGATGGGGCTCAATCTCATGACCCCGAGACCATCACTCCAGCTCAAATCAAGAGTAGGATGCTCAACCAACTGAACAGGAAGGTACCCAAGAAATTGTTATTTTCTCAACCTCTTCATATTTTAGCAAAGACAAAAACCAGGGCAATGTTGACTAATGAAGTACCTGACCTCATCTTTACAGTGGTTACTCCTTTGGGGCAGCAGGGGCAGAAACTAGAAGAGAATGTAGAGGAGTGTGTAGGTGGCTGACAAAGATCTCAAACTGGGTTGCTGGTTACAGTGTGTGTTTAGTTGTGAAAATTCATCAAGCTGTAGGTTAATTATGTGCATGTTTTTGGATGTATATTACACTGCAATAAAAACTTAAAGGAAAAGACTAGCTATTGACTACATTTAATTTATTCTTTTCTTTCTTTTTTTTTTTTTTAAGATTTGTTTATTTATTTATGGTAGACATAGAGAGAGAGAGAGAGAGAGGCAGAGACACAGGAGGAGGAAGAAGCAGGCTCCATGTCCAGAGCCCGCCAAAGGACTCGATCCCGGGACTCCAGGACCGCACCCTGGGCCAAAGGCAGGCACTAAACCACTGAGCCACCCAGGGATCCCCCTGACTACATTTAATTTAAAAGATTTTTAAAGACTATCTTGTTGTGAATGAAAGCAGTTATTACCTACAGACCAATTCAAATCTGTAGCTCTTTGTTGGAATTGTCCTCTAGCCTCAAACTCTAGTAAGTAGTAAATTCAAATTTCAAATGGAGTAGAGCCAAATTTATGAAAATTGTCCTGAAAAATGGAATTTTGCTACAAGAGAAGGTTGGATTTCCTCCTTACAACAGAGTCCATCATTCTTTCTTGAAAATATTCTCAGTTTGACTAAGCTTCCTAATAACTTTTCTTGACTCTTTTGCTGGAATATAAAAAACAAAATGAGCAAATAACTGAAAATGTAGTAATAATATACACCTTCTGTTAATGCACACTGACATAACTATACATTATATAAGAGGAAGCCATGAAGTCATAAACACATGTTCCAGTTCTTGTTTTGTGTCTAAATAGCTGGGATAATTTAGACAAGATTCAATGAAGCAAAGACTTTGGGATCCCTTTCTATGTATGAAAAAAGAAGGAATGGAACTAGAAGTTCTGTAATATCTTTCCCACTTTACAATTCTATGGCTTTTATTATATTTTATTTTTTAAAGATTTTATTTATTTATTCATGAGAGATAGACAGAGGGGGCGGGGGAGAGAGAGTCGCAGAGACATAGGCAGAAGGAGAAGCAGGCTCCCCATAAGGAGTCTGATGTGGGATGTGATCCCGGATCCCAGGATCAGGACCTGAGCTGAAGGCAGACGCTCAACCACTGAGCAACCCAGGCAGACATACCTGGGTTCTTTGTAAAAAAGGAAAGGTAACTCATACCCAAACATTCATTTAAAATAATATAATATAAAGTGAGTTGGATATTAAACCTAGAAAGTTGGCTGTAATCAGGGCCCTGACCTCCAAATCTCCTCACCAACTTTTTAAGAAGCTAATGGCACACAGAACACTTACCCACTTGTCCCTCAGCAGCAGCAAGGGCAGGACATTCTAGGGAAAACTGACTCACACCAAAAAGCTTTTTCTAACTATATCTTAAAGCTTCATTTATTTTATGATGCTCACTTATTAAAAAAGTATTATACTTCAAATAGGATTAATAGTTTCATGAGATTCAGCGAAAATTTTGCCAGGGAACATAAATACTGGGAGCTTAATGCAGAGCTTTACCTAGCTGATTACCATAAAGGCTAAAATAGGTTGTGAGGGCTCTAAACTCAAAAGACATAAAAAAAAATTCTTGTTAAGTTTCTTAGTCTATAACAGTTCCAATGCTGACACATTCTTCAGTAAAATGTTAAGACAAGAAATGATAAATTATTTAATAAATTAGCTTAGACATTCAGCTTCTTCAAGAGTACAATAAAACCAGAATATTCTATGTTTACTCTAATTCTTAGCAAGTAGCTCTAAAAGGACAAAAGAGTCCTTCTAAGCAATGACTGGAATGTAAATATTCACTGAAAGCAAAGCTTCTGCACATTAATCTTTGTCTAAACATATAACACACATAAAATGTATGCATAAATATAAAAATTTTAAAGTAACAGTTATTAATAAGTGAATAAATGGCGAAACAATTATCGCCATCACTTTGAGGCTTGAAGTGAATTAATTGTTCAGCATAATTGTTACAATGGCTGCTAACATAATAAAAATAGAAACAAGTAGACCTTATATGCACTGCCAACCCTGCCTCTCCAAAAAAGAGAGACAGAAAGAGAGAAATTGAACCTCAACGTGACCAAGCCTCAAGATCCAACTATCAATTTACAGGAAATACAGAAGACCAAAAACACATTATACTACACATAGGGATATAACAACACGCAATTAGTAAAATCCATACTGTGCAAACTAGACAGTAGTAATGACCCAGTTTCTTCAACAAATAAACTGCAAGGTAGAAACAAACAGGTGAAGAAAAAGAGAGAGATTAAAAGAAAATACACCAAATCTTTAATAATAGCCCATAAAACTTCCTTTCATTTATTTTAGATAATTCTAACACTACTTGAATCTTAGCTTTTCTATGCAAACATTTATCTCTTAGATAATATCACAAAAATAATTCATCATTTGATATAACTCCCTTAGATTAGCATTTATAACAAAGTACTTAAATGACTAATCCCTGATCTGCAATAAAAACTGATCTCTGCACCTGCATATTATATTTTTTAAAGATTTTATTTATTTATTCATGAGAGACACAGAGACATAGGCAGAGGGAGAAGCAGGCTCCATGCAGGGAGCCCGATGCGGGACTCGATCCCAGGACTCCAGGATCACGCCCTCGGCCAAAGGCAGATGCTCAACCACTGAGCCACCCAGGCGTCCCATATTTATTTATTTATAAATATATTTTATTTATTTGTTTATTTATTGGGGAGGGTAGAGCATGTGTGAATGAGGGGAGGCGCAGGGAGAGAGACAAGCAGACCCCTCCTGAGCATGGGGCCAAGACAACAAATGGAGCCAAAATCAAGAGTTGGACACTCAACAAACTGAGCCACCCAAGCACCCCTCCATGAATATATTTAGAAAAAATAAATGTCTAAAATGATCAAGTCACAGGAAAATAGTATGCTTTGTTTTATTTAATAGGGAGAGGTAGTAAGCAAGGAATTCAATAGTTTGGAAAGCACTGTATTAGCATAAAATGCGTTACATATGACAACTTTTTCACGTATTTATATTTTGGTATGTTAAATTTAAAAGCATATTTTCTCGGACAATTATAAATGTGCTAGCCACATTTGTTTTTTTTTTTTAATTTTTTTTTTAATTTTTATTTATTTATGATAGTCACAGAGAGATAGAGAGAGAGGCAGAGACACAGGCAGAGGGAGAAGCAGGCTCCATGCACCGGGAGCCCGACGTGGGATTCGATCCAGGGTCTCCAGGATCGCGCCCTGGGCCAAAGGCAGGCGCCAAACCTCTGCGCCACCCAGGGATCCCGCCACATTTGTTTTTAACAATGGAGCTACTACATGTGGTGAGAACTGTACCAACTTTCTTATTCATTTTTTGGCTAGTTTGTAAAACTAAAAAAGTGAATATCATTAGGTTAAAAAGTGAGAGATATATTTTCTGAATGTTATTTTCATTACAATATAAACGAGATGCATCAAATATTCATCATTAGGAAAATAACTGAAAAGGAAGACAGCAGGTTTGTTTTCCCAGCGTACTTTCTTTTCTTTTTTTAAAATTATTTATTTATTTATTCATGAGAGGGAGGGGAGAGAGAGAGAGAGAGAGGCAGAGACATAGGCAGAGGGAGGAGAAGCAGGCTCCATGTAGGAAGCTTGATGCAGGACTCGATCCCAGGATTCCATGATCATACCCTGAGCCAAAGGCAGATAACCACTGAGCCACCCAGGCATCCCAGTCCAATGTACTTTCATCCCACGAGCCTCTGTATCCCAAGCTGCTGCTACATATGAATTTTCACTTGCTCAATTTAGATCTATCAACTACATGTAAGGTACCATTAAGAAAACAAAACAAAATTACACAGATCCTGCCCTAAATTGTACAAATTTAGTCCTACCTTTAATATAAATATATATATTTTAAAGATTTTATTTATTTACTCATAGAGACAGAGAGAGGCAGAGGGAGAAGCAGGCATCATACAGAGAGCTTGACGCGGGATTCGATCCGGGGTCTCCAGGATCACGCCCTGGGCTGCAGGCGGTGCTAAACCTCTGCACCACCGGGGCTGCCCTAATATAAATATTTTGAAGTCATTTTACTAGACTTCATAGAACTAAAAATAGCCAGTTTTAGATAAGTTTTTGCTTTATTTCCAAACAGATTGTTTCTTTTAGGTGTTACCAAAATAGGGTGAAAATATGTCAAAAGGTGAGAAGAAAGTAGATTCATAAGATTTATATAAAGAACTCTACTTCACCCTAATAAAAAACGTAGCTCTTAAAAATATCAAATTGGGGCAGCCCCAGTGGCGCAGCGGTTTAGCACCGCCTGCAGCCTAGGGCATGACCCTGGAGACCCAGGATCGAGTCCCACGTTGGGCTCTCTGCATGGTGCCTGCTTCTCCCTCTGCCTGTGTCTCTGCCTCTCTCTCCTCTCTCTGTGTCTCTATGAATAAATAAATAAATAATCTTTAAAAAAATCAAATTGCATTCCTGGATCTAGAGAAATCTGTAATATTCAAATTTGTAATATTCAAAAAATAATAGTATTATTAGCACATTCCTTTCCATCATTCCTTAAAATGAGCAAAGGAAAGACTTATAGTATGAGTGGGATGCTATCAACTTGTACATTATTAAAGTATCAATATTTCCTTGATTTTATAAAATGAACATAAATATACTTCAATTCTCAGAAAGTTTAATTCATTTCTGATATTTAAATAAGTATCCTGATAATAGAAGTTTACCTTTAAAGCTGATTACAGTAATTACTGAAGACTTGCAGAGCTGAGCAAATTTACATCAAATATTTGCATCTTTGAATCAACTTTTATAGAAGTCTGTAATCTAGACAAAAACTCACAACAACCAGGGGACAGCTTAATGAAGCATTGTAAGAGAGTGCTGTGATGTTTTAAACTGCCCATCTATCACCTCTCTACTCCTGAGACTGGTGGTGTCAGTGGAGAGGGCAGTCTGTGTCCTAAACACTTGTTACTGAGAATAAATTGGGCTTCAGCCTGTCTGGTGGTTCCCTGAAGCACCAGTGCAATAGTCTGCCCTTGTTTCACCAAACTTAGAGTACTCCCAGGGTTGGAGCAACTTCCCAAGTGACATTTGTCGAAAACACTTAGAAGCAAAAAAAGTAGGGGTAGCCTGGGTGGTTCAGCCATTTAGCGCCTGCCTTCGGCCCAGGACGTGATCCTAGAGACCCAGGAACGAGTGCCACGTCCAGCTCCCTGCATGGAGCCTGCTTCTCCCTCTGCCTGTGTCTCTGCCTCTCTCTGTGTCTCTCATAAATAAATAAATAAAATCTTAAAAAAAAAAAAAGGCAAAAAAGTACTGGCCATGGGAGCCTGGGGCAAGGATTAATTAATTGGCTAGGCAATAAGCAGACCGAGAAGCACGGCAGTCTGGGTGGCTAAGTCAATAGGACAGACAGAGAAGCTTGGGAAAAAAGAGGCTAGGAAAGGAGATATGTGTAGTTAATAAGGGTTTTAAAAGCTGCTGCATATACTGGGGGAATCAAGACTACCACATGAATACTCAGGTTGGACACACGCTCAGGAAAGCCTTAAGACTAAACTTTCACTTCAGGCTCAGCACACACAGGAACTGAAGGCTAAGGCACAGTGATAAACGACCTGGCTGAGTGCTAACGGACTGTTCCAACACAATTTGCAAAGACGGAGAGAGTCTTTTTCCTTTTCCCTTTCCTTGGCTCCAGGCATTTAAGGAAACTCTTGTCACTAGCTAACCACTAGGCTAATGTAACACAGACTTCAGAGGCCATTCATGAGAAAGAATACAGACTTTATAAAACTTCTTTTAAAAAGTCACCAAAGGGCGGCCCTGGTGGCGCAGTGGTTTAGTGCCGCCTGCAGCCCAGGGCGTGATCCTGGGGACCCTGGATCGAGTACCACATCAGGCTGTCTGAATGATGCCTGCTTCTCCCTCTGCCTGTGTCTCTGCCTCTCTCTCTATGTGTCTCTATGAGTGAATAAATAAAATCTTAAAATAAAATAAAATAAAAAAATAAAAACAAAAAGTCACCAAACAACCATAACAAGCAGCAATATAAACCCCTGGAAGCGGGAGGGGGCAGAGAATCTGATTTCCTTTGTTTCTCACATTGTAATATTCAAAACATCCAGTTTTCAACAAAAAATTATGAATCATGCAAAGAAAAAAATGAAGTATAGCCCATTCACAGGAAAAAAGAAACAGAATCAGTCCCTGAGTAAGCCCAGGTATTGAACTTAAACTATCTTAAATATATTCAAAGTGAAAAAAAAGAAAGGCAAATAACTAAAGAAAACAGAACAATGCCTTATCAACTCAAGAAAATCAATAGATAGAAATGACAGATAGACAGATAGATAGATAGACAGACAGATAGATATAAATAAAACCAAATTCTGGAACTGAAAAGCATAAATGAAATGAGAAATTCAGTAGAGTGTGTTCAATAGCAGAACTGGGCATGCAGAAGAAAGAATCACATTAGGTAAACTGACAATATGTTTGAAGCTGTGGAAAAGAGTAATGTCAACGTGACTCCAAAGGGTAGGATGGATGAAAAGAAAGACATTCTGAGAAGGCAAAAGGTGGTAGCATTTTCAGATTGGTCTAAATCTTTCATTAAAATAGAGGTAAAATCAGTCATCAGGGGAGAGTGAGTGGAGTCTAAGATTAAGTTTGGAAGAGCTATTTTTAGAATTTTAACTCTTTCACTGATCTTGTCAAAGAGAATGAGTAAGAAAGGAATAAAAAAAAAAAAAAGCCAAGAAATATTTGAGCTGGGCTGTGGGACCTGTTAAAAGTGAGCTAGTTTGGGCAGCCCGGGTGACTCAGCAGTTTAGCGCAGACTTCGGCCCAGGGTGTGATCCTGGAGACCCAGGATGGAGTCCCATGTTGGGCTCCCTGCATGGAGCCTGCTTCTCCTTCTGCCTGTGTCTCTGCCTCTCTCTCTTTCTCTCTCATGAATAAATGAAAAATCTTAAAAAAAAAAAAAAAAAGAAAAAGAAAAATCTTAAAAAAAAAGGTGATCTACGATCTTTCATAAAGGAAATTTTAGAAATGATGTTCTAATGCCAAGCTAGTCTTACAATTTAGAAAAAAACTTAGCATAGCTGTTAAAATTTTTATACCAACTTTCTGAAGGCAGAAATATATTTTCATTACATCCTGTATACTTTTCCTAATGTATCTGTGAAAAAAAAAAAAAAAAAAACTGCTAATGAACCAACCCCCCTCAATCCCAGAAGCCATCTGTTTAAAAATGAGCAATGAAAAAAAAAAAAAGAAAAAGAAAAAGAAAAAAAAAATGAGCAATGAAAGTTTCTGCTAAAACCTATGTATACATGTAGAATTCAGACCTTTCTGTACTCTTCTATATAAGGTTGCAACCAGAGGGAATTAATTGTGCTCCACAGCAAACACATAAAAGCTGAGTAAGAATCTTGTTCTGAAATTAAATTCTGGGAATCACTATAAGGCTTACAGGGCACATTCTTCACAGAATGAAAACTCTAGAATCTCTAGATTATATCTTATTTTTTTTCAAGTGGGAGAAACAGCTCAGTGTTAATCCAAAGCAAAACTATCTTAAGCTAAAAATGACAGAGTTTATTTCAGTCCCTCAAATATCAAAGAGAGCTCTTAAGAATACAACAAAATAGGGTCATGAACTAGTTCAACATACTTAACTGGTAGTTTTATGAATTATAATGAATGCTGCTACTCTTTAAAAATGAATGTATCAAAGAGGAAATAACCTCATTGGCATGCGTGCAGCTATTCGACACATTTGTTTCATTGCTTTCAAGCAACAGAGCAGGAGACTCTGAATAAGTCAATGGGAGGACTTCTTCAGTCAGAGCAGCAAGCAGGTCTACTGAGCATACAAAATTACATGCTTGGGAGATTAACAATAAGAGGTAAGTGTTTAACAAATAAATATAAAGTAAATCTAAATTTTTTTTTCCTTCAAAAAAACTGCTACCATAATCTTTTATTTCTATTCAGTAGTTTAAAGATCAAAACAAAAATTTTACCAATGTTAAAGGAGTGATACTTAATATGGGATTTATAGATTTTATGATTAAATGGTTTAATCTTCCTCTTAGCTTATACTCTTTCCCCACCAAACTGGGCAGGTTAAGGAAAAAAATGATTACTTAAAGCAAAGCAAGGAACTGTTTCAAATTTGGCAAAAAGTGATAAATTTAGAAACTATCTGTGGCGGTATAGGCTTTCTTTGAAAGATGAAATTACCAAAAAACAATTATTTGGATCCTACTAATACCTACTTTTTTTCCTTACCTCAAACTAAAAGAATTTTAAAATGTTGTATAAAAATGGCAATTATATCAGTATTAAGATAAACCTGATCAGACAAAACCCAATTACAAATAAAGATTCCTAGCTGGTAAATAATTTATTTGGACCTTAGCTGGGCTTGAAGAATTTCTAAGTGGGTAACCAGCAGGTACCAAAATGTTCTATTCACAACTATTTAGTGCTTTGATGTTTCTATTCTATACATATTCTAAGGTAAAGGTAAAAAGACATTCAAGGGTCAGGAAATACCTAAACGTTTTTTTTAAATAACCACTGAAAAAATAAATGTATCTCTTGTTTCGTAACCTGAGACATATCAGGAATATGATTGCGGAAATAGGTTGCATTGCCACAAATGCAAAAGAGATCTATTGAGATGGGAAGGGCTACTCTAAGTTCAAGTGTTTTTTTCTGTTTCTTGAAAATAACAAAATAAAATAATGTAATCTACATATCTTATATCTAGGGGGAACTCTTGGGACTCATTGGCATTCAAATTCAAACACGAATCTACCACTACAGCAGAGAGAGAAACTAATAAACAGTCTTTCTTTCACAGCTACCAGTTTCTTTCACTAAACATTCTGACATCAGAGCCTCTGCAGAAGGCTAAACCCTTGGGCCTTACCTACAGAAAAGAACAGATGCGTGCACGCTCTCATTTTAGAGAACCTGAAATTTTTTTTAAAAGAAGGAGTCAACTTTGGTTTTGAGTGTTTGGCCTGGGTACAATGTCTTTAAAAAGCAGATGACCAGCTTAGCTATCGACCATGCTGACCAGAAGTGGATCATATCACACAAAAACAGCGAATGGCCATCTCTTATAGAATATCAGAACAGAGCACAATTCCTGAGCACATTGTGCAGAGCTCCTTTCATCACTTAATCTTTGCTAACTGGTCTGGATTACAAACAGAATCGATACCAGAGGAAATGAAACAGACTGGTGAGCAACAGGGAAAGAAACCACACTGGGCAGCTCTTCTGATACTCATGGTGATAATACCCACAATTGGTGGGAACATCCTGGTTATTCTGGCTATTTCACTGGAAAAAAAGCTGCAGTATGCTACCAATTATTTTCTAATGTCCCTAGCAGTGGCTGATCTGCTAGTTGGATTGTTTGTGATGCCGATTGCCCTTTTGACAATAATGTTTGGTAAGTATTTCACTTTGTTCCTGATATCAAACCAGAGAACTAAAATATACTATTAGAGAAATGAATACTCAGTCTTTAAAGATGGACCATTTAAAGATACAGTGAGTGAACAGTCCTTTGTTTCCATCATTTTCTATAGTTGATAATGTATTAAAGAACAAAAAATAATTTCTTAGAAATAATTCTACTCCTTCCCTACTCATCTAATGAAAGTCTAATTAGTCATCTAACCATTTAAAAAGTTATCCAAGTTAACATTATTCAGATTCTGTGTTCGTCACTTAAAAATTATAGTGAAGAACGGACTTATACTTTAACTTTCCCATTAATACTTTTTCCCCTTGATAAATCAACAAGTAGGACACTCCCATGACAGGTATGCTCTGAGTTATTTATTAACAAAAAAAAATCTTTGAAATCACTCAATTCCAATTTGAATCACTAAACTCCAATTTAAAATTGGAATTGTTCTAAAAATGTGTTATATTTCTTTATTGTTTGTGTACTTTAAACTTAAACCTAATTCTTACGCACGTGTCATATTAAGAAAATATTATGTTTAGTTGCTAAAGGAAATGGTCTGGTTCACAGTGTCCTAAGAGATGATTCATCTATTTAATTTTTATGATTTCTAACCATTCACGTCCTTGATACAAGTAAGAAAACTGACCTAAAATAAAATATTATTAAAAATAATTTATTAAAAATTATTAAAACAAGTGACCGAAACCAGAGTTATTATAATAATGTAGCTTGATATACAATATCAAGATATATATATAGCTTTGTTATAATAAAAAAGATAATGAAAAAAAAAGATGATATTAAAATTAAGTAGTTTTCATTTATGTGTATCATCGCTAGTTATAGAATTTGGGTAAATACAAATAATTGCTGATAAATTATGAGGGTTTCTAAGAAAAAGCAGTAAGAGGATACTTAACTTAGTCAATGCTCGGCATAAATTGATATTCTATTCTTTAACTGCTTAAGAAAAATTATTATTTGCAGCAGATAGGGCTTCCTGAAATTTATACGGTGAGGATAAAAAGATTTCAGGTTACAGAAATAAAGTTTATTTAACTAGAATACATATTAGAAGGAAAACAAAAACTCCAATAAAAATATTATATTTAGGTTTAAATCTTAGATTTTTAAGTGTAGAATGATATCTAAAATTAAGTATTTGAATCCCCAAATATCAGATGGTAACAGGCTGAAACTTTCCATTCTAAATTAACATCTAACCCAGGCTTTAAATTCTGTAGCAAAAAATAAAAAATAAATAATAAATAAATAAATAAATAAATTATGTAGCAGAACAAGCAATAAGCAGTAAGGATCCATAGTTTTAATGGTCTCTTTAATAGTATTATTTATCCTCTTCTCTTTTATAAATTTATAACTTTTTGAATAATTTGGTACAACATGATATGACCTAATAAAACACAAAAACAGGTACGAGAGATAATTCCTGTAGTCCACAGGAAAAGAGTAGGTATTTGGAGCTGACAACTAAGCTTATATTTAAGCTGGGAGTCTGGGGCCAGGGGGTCCCTGGGTGGCTCAGTGGTTTAGTGCCTGCCTTCGTCCCAGGGCGTGATCCTGGAGTCCTGGGATTGAGTCCCGCGTCGGGCTCCAGGCATGAAGCCTGCCTCTCTCTCCCTCCCTCCCTCCCTCTCTCTCTCTCTCTCTCATGAAAAAAATAAATTAAAATAAATAAAATAAAATAAAATAAAATAAAATAAAATAAAATAAAATAAAATCCTTTATAGTCCCAAACACTTTTACTATCAGTAACTAAGCTCTACAGGGGGATTCAATTTTTAAAAAATAACCTGGGAACTTAATCACTATTTAAAAATTATTGCATTAAATTCATTATTAAAAACATTATCCTATTTCTATGAAAAACTGCATACTCTGCCCTCTAAAAAGGTCCAAAGGAAGCATTCATAAACTAGAACTGCATATATTATAAATTCATACCTAACTTCAAATACTAAGGTTTAAAGCCCTTTACATGTTAACAAATACAAAGACTTTCTAAATTAATGCATTTATAAGAATTTATGATAACTTTAAAAGGCAGGAGTAGATTTTATATCTTTTTATCTCATTATAGAAATAATCTAATGAACTTCTAAAGTCTATACAAACAAACAAAAGTGTCCCTGATTCTGTAAACATAAAAAATTAACTACACCTGAGTGGTATGAGTGATTTTAATGATCTCAGGGAAATTTAATGAAAGGAATAAAAGAAACTTTACATAAGCTAATGTTTTTTTTTTTTTTTTTTTTAAAGAGCACTGCTTTATTTATTTATTTATGATAGTCACAGAGAGAGAGAAGAGAGGCAGAGACACAGGCAGAGGGAGAAGCAGGCTCCATGCACCGGGAGCCCGACGTGGGACTCGATCCCGGGTCTCCAGGATCGCGCCCTGGGCCAAAGGCAGGCGCCAAACCGCTGCGCCACCCAGGGATCCCCAAGCTAATGTTTTAATAAAGTTAAGTTTTAAAAAAAGAGCAGTATAACTTTAAAAACAGAATTTCCACTTTTTACCAAGATTATGATGAGAGGCCTAACATGGTCTCTCAAATGAACTCTGATATCTGTGTCAGTTTTTCTGTCACTTCTTTCACTCTGGGAGCACTAGACTTAACCTTTATTCATAGGTCTAGTTTTAACTGTCTTATGTATAATTTCGAAAATTCACAAGTTAGTAGCTTATAACATAAGGCTCGAAAATGCCTACTCAGAAGGCATTGAGAAATACTTGAGTAAGATGCAAAGGAAAACAGAACAGCATATGCCAATATAAAAAAGACAGGGGGATCCCTGGGTGGCGCAGCAGTTTGGCGCCTGCCTTTGGCCCAGGGCGCGATCCTGGAGACCCAGATTGAATCCCACGTCGGGCTCCCAGTGCATGGAGCCTGCTTCTCCCTCTGCCTGTGTCTCTGCCCCTCTCTCTCTCTCTATATGTGTGTGTGTGTGTGTGACTATCATAAATAAATAAAAATTAAAAATAAAATAAAATAAAATAAAAAAGACAGGATGTTCACAGTTTAAGAACTTCTCTGAATTTTCCCTTCTCTCATTAAATAAATGATTAAAATGTGAAAGGAGAAAATATAGTGTTTGGTCATTATTGGTTTATTTATAACAAGTTTTAATCCATGTTTCAGGATTAAAGTTGAAACAGCATCTGTGGTAGCGCTGGCAGAGGGTGTATAAAATAAAATGGCTGAAAGATAGAGGTCTGAATCAAGACACTGCAGGCATTGAATCCTGGTTCTCCTGTGCTGGCTTAGACAAGTCACTTAACACATCAGGTTCAATCACCTTGTCTGTAAAACAGGTATGATGAATCTTACACATTGCAGGCTATGCAATGTGAAATGGTCAACTAAGGCCCAGTACATAATAGGCACTAATGATTGGCAAGTATTAGTAGAGTATGAAAAGAGTATATGTGATTTAGTTTATTTTTTAAATTTAAAAAAACACACACAGAGAGAGAGAGAGAGAGAGAGAGGGGCAGAGACGACATAGGCAGAGGGAGAAGCAGGCTCCATGCACCAGGAGCCCGACGTGGGACTTGATCCCGGGTCTCCAGGATCGCACCCTGGGCCAAAGGCAGGCGCCAAACCGCTGGAGACCCGGGATCGAGTCCCACGTCGGGCTCCCGGTGCATGGAGCCTGCTTCTCTCTCTGCCTATGTCTCTGCCTCTCTCTCTCTATGTGTGTGACTATCATAAATAAATAAAAATTAAAAAAAAAAAAAACTCAGGTTTTTATATCAGTTAAAAAGAGAGCAAAATAAATAATTAAAAAGTAAAAAGACAAGCATGGCAATACATACAGATATTTATGTTTGCTATTTATGTGTATATATATAAAGACAGAGAGTAAAAGGCATACTTTCATGACAAATTAAAAGATAAACATGTTTTCATGCCTTTTTAAAACGAGTACAACTTCAAATTCAACTGGATACATGCATTCTTGCTACAGTGGGCAGGAGGTCAAACATACTGATTTTGCAGTAATAATATGACTTAACATTTCTAAGTAGGAGTGTTTTAATGGGTCGTCTAGTTGGCCAGTTTCTGTCAAACAATATTAGTAATAAGAACTAACATTTATTGAGTGCTTTCTCTATGCCAGACATTGTTCTAAACACTTTTATTATTGCATTTAATCTTCAAAGCAATCCTATAAAATTGGTTATCATCACCATTATTCCTAATTTACAAGAGAGGACATCGGAATGAGAAATTATATCAACCAAAACAGTCATATTTGGCAAAGAGCCAACATTTACCTCAAAATAACTCTACCTAACAAGACAGCCATAGAGTTTTCTCTTGGGACAAGGCAGAACAAAATATTTTTTAAAGTTATATTTCATATTAAATGATACAGAATACTTGGGTCTTAACCAGTACTTGTATGACTCTTTGAGATGATTGCAAGATCTCTTTTCTGAGGAAGATATTAGACCTAGGCCCATGCCTATGAAGTTGCTGAACCCTGTCTGGAGACAAATAGAAAGTGATGTAACTGAATGGCAAAATTACCACGTTTTATGTATGGTGGTACCTGAAGCATGCAAGTTTTCATTTTAACAACAAAACATTTGTGCTATTAATTTTTTTGGATAAATAATTAACTATCTATAACCTAAGACTCACAAGATTTGTTTTCCTCCTATAATTACTGATCTGTCATTATTTCAGGCAGTCATGGAAGTGCTATTATTCAAATCTTATTGAAATTAAATTCCTCTTTAATTTGGGAGGGACTTCTGGGTGGCTCAGTGGTTGAGCGTCCGCCTTCAGCTCAGAACATGATCCTGGAGTCCCGGGATCGAGTCCTGTATCGGGCTCCTTGCATGGAACCTGCTTCTCCTGTCTCTGCCTCTCTCTCTCTGGTGTCTCTTATGAATGAATAAATAAAATCTTTAAAAAAAAAAAAAAGATTAATTTGGGGGAAGGTAAAGGAAGAAGTAGGTTTTTCTCCTTTTTTTTAAAAAATACATTTTTTTTCATTTTTTAAAAATTTATTTATTCATAGAGACAGAGACAGAGAGAGAGAGAGAGAGAGAGAGAGAGAGAGAGAGAGAGAGGCAGAGACACAGGCAGAGGGAGAAGCAGGCTTCATGCAGGGAGCCCGACATGGGACTCGATCCCATGTCTCCAGAACCGCACCCTGGGCTGCAGGTGGCGCTAAATCGCTGCGCCACCAGGGCTGCCCTGAAGTAGGTTTTTCAAAGAAATTTTGTGTACTTTCTGGGAGACAACAAATACTATATAAAATTTAATAGTTTTCCCTTTTTTGTCTTAGCTTTTATGAGAAAAACAAAACAAAACAAAAAACAAAACTCAGAGCCCCAGAACAGCAGTAATTAATTTAGTTCACGTACCTGATAACTTATTTCTTTTTTTTTTAATTTTTTTTTTTTAATTTATTTATGATAGTCATACAGAGAGAGAGAGAGAGGCAGAGACACAAGCAGAGGGAGAAGCAGGCTCCATGCACCAGGAGCCCGACGTGGGATTCAATCCCGGGTCTCCAGGATCGCGCCCTGGGCCAAAGGCAGGTGCCAAACCGCTGCGCCACCCAGGGATCCCCTGATAACTTATTTCTTATACTGACTCTCATATATATGAGAAAAGTATATACTTTTCTTTTTATATAAATTTGTAACTGGTCCATTTTAAATAGTATAGTAAACTCTTATGGAAATAAGCTGGACATAATACATTACAACAAATAAATGAAATTTTAAATCCTTAAAACAAATTAAAACTCCTAATAAAAGGGATGCCTGGGTGCTCAGTGGTTGGTGTCTGCCTTCAGCCCAGGGCATGATCCTGGGGTCCCGGGATCGAGTCCCACATCGGGCTCCCGGCATGGAGCCTGCTTCTCCCTCTGCCTGTGTCTCTGCCTCTCTCTCTCTCTCTCTCTCTCTCTCTCTCTGTGTCTCTCATGAATAAATAAAATCTTAAAAAAAAAAACAAAAAAAAAACCTCCTAATAAAAATAACAAAGTTTTGGGAAGTTAACCTACTCACACCAAACCAACTAAACCTTTTTTAGTTATTCTGAATAGTAAGAAACTTTTCTGACCTTGAGCCTATCAAATTAATACTAACTGAAAAAAATTATAGACATGAAAGTATCTGGACTAGGGAAAATCCCTTTATAACCTGAGAATGTCTAGAACTGTTTTTAATTTGTATAAATTCTTAGATTACCTCAATCTATTTAGGCAGACAAGCTTTTTGTTTTGTTTTATAGAAAAGGTTTCTATAAATTTAATGCTGTTGTATTACTTTTATGTTCTTTTCATAAAAAGTCTATTGACTAGTATCTTCACAAAATTTGCAATTATAAAGGTTAATCATGAAGATCCATCTCTCTCAACCCTAAACCTCATACCACAGTCTCCTTACGTAAAGATCAAGTCCCATGTCAGGCTCCCTGCATGGAGCCTGCTTCTCCCTCTGCCTGTGTCTCTGCCTTTCTCTCTCTCTCTCTCTCTCTCTCTCTGTGTGTGTGTCTCTCATGAATAAATAAAATCTTAAAAAAAAAAAAAAGAAAGAAAAGAAAATTCTCTATCATGTCTCAGTATTTCTACTGTTAGCAGTAAGTACTGACCAAAATAATACAATTCTAGTAATCTGCATTAATTTCAGAATCTACTTTGCATCCCAAAATTGGGAGTTTATAAACTAAACTCATTCTGTTGGAAAGTAAACCTAATCAAGCTTCACAGGCTTAAAGAGCACTAAAGAGCTTTCTCTTTTAGCCCACAATTAGGAATATATAAGTCATACTGTCTATTTTCCAAAGACATGTACTTCTTACATGAGAGTTCTATTGTGGCTTCCTGCTCATGGCTACTAGATTTATAAATAAAATTTTTGAGATCTTAATTTAAAAACAAACATAGTTAGAAAAGCTAAATATGCCAGTTTGAAACTATAATCAGTATCTCTTGTTGTAGCTCTAGAGATGAGTATTTTTCTATCTTCTGCTCAGTCCTAAACGTAGAACTGTAGGACAGTTAGAAATGTAGTCTCATTTCAAGTAGTTTCCACTGCGAAATACTATCATGTGGTTCTTTTCACTCTACTTGAACTGTTAGTTTGCTTAAGCTGAGGTCCATTGTTGCCTTTCACTGTCCAAAGTCCTTTTCTACTTATCAACAGAGAATCTGAAAACTATGACGAAGAGGAAGAAAAATCTAATTGATTAGATTCTTTCTGTTTGGTTTTTTTTTTTTTTTTTTTTTTTGGATTAGATTCTTTCTAAAGAAGATTTCTCTGCCATAGATTTATTTTGAGACGTCTCTCATATATTCCTTTCTATGAGGCTTTCTAAGTGCCTATCCTACACCAGGGAACAAATGTAGGTGTATCTTTTAAGACCCAAGACACAATGTTTCCCAGTCTTCTAAAACAATACTCCTCATTTATTTGCATACTTTGGAAAAAGACATATTCAAGTCAATCTCAAAACTCTCTAAGTGATAGTCTTTTTTTTTGTGGGGGAGGGGTCTGGGATGCTAACCTCTCTCTACCCCCAGGCTTCTTGAATTCGAACAGTTTACAACTGGAGTTTCTTGGTGTTCTGAAATCCTAAAATGACATCTTGATCTTTCTTCAATCAACCCAATGATTTTATACCTGTCAAAGTCGGATAAACATGCAAAAACCAGGAAAAGTAGTTTATATTTTGTCAGTGGACATACATATGTAAAAAGGATTTAGATAATCTCACATATATAGCATTTGTTCTATACAGAGGTAATTTGCTTTTATAGCAAGGTCTAAAATTGTGTGTGTGTGTGTGTGTGTTAGTAAAGTGGATTCTAACGGAAATATTCTAGGGCAAACCATAAAATAAATTTTAGCTGTTTTAGAACTGCAATATGTATATTCTGGGTTATGAATAATATACAATATCTTAACCCATATGTATATAGATACTTGTCTAAATAAATTTATTGGAAAGCTATGTAGGATAGTATCATATCCAAAACCTTAAATTTTTCAAAGTCAGTATTTCTCAAGTACTTAATAAGACTTATGAAGTATAAATACTTTTTTTTCATAAGAATTTGTTACATAAAGTAAGTACTATGTTTAATCTTGAGACTTGCTCTTTAAACTGGGTCCCCAGTGACAGGACTGAATTCTGGAATATGAAAGGATAACAATCCATTTTTCTTCAGAATAATCTGAAGCCATTCCTTTTGCAAACTTTATTCTGGAACTACTTCTGTCAAAAAGAAAAGTCAAATCATTCCACTTAATTATTTCACCAAATGAGAGTCTGCTATAAGTAAAGATCATGCTGCCAGTTATTGGTAGAAATGAGACAAATCCTAGGTTTCACTAAAACTCTTATTCTAATACTTTTTGCCACATTACACTGCTTCCTCTATATGGTAAAATATATTCCTTTCATACAAAAGCAGCTTAAAAATTAATTTTATTTGACTAGCAAGGTTAAGTTCCAGTTGCAACTATGTGAAAAATTTTAAAAGATCACAAAAGAAACAGACAAAAGAGCAACAATCAAATTAATGCTAAAAATGCTAAACTGATTTTGAAAAAGGGCATTGTGATTATTATACAAAATAGAAAATGTATTTAAAAGGTATCATTTACAGAAATATACTTAATATTACTAACTCCATTACCTTAAGTTGGAAGTCTTGTGGAGGCTAAGTCATAAAATTTCAGGTAAACAACAACAACAACAAAAATATGTATCACTTTAAAAATAAAGTGCAGATTGAAGACTGTCATTTTGCAGGAGAATATGTTTTGTTTTGTTTTTCAGAGACTATATGGCCCCTCCCACTTGTTCTATGCCCTGCCTGGTTATTTCTTGATGTTCTTTTCTCTACTGCATCCATCATGCATCTCTGTGCCATTTCTGTGGATCGTTATATAGCCATCAAAAAGCCAATCCAGGCCAATCAAAGTAACTCACGAGCTACAGCATTCATCAAGATTACAGTGGTATGGTTAATTTCAATAGGTATGTGGGGAACAGCAGGATGTGGAGTGGGGTAAATAAATAGCTTTTGGTTTCTTTTGGGTAAGAAAAATACCAGGCCTGGTAGACTGTGAAACTCAACAAGAGAGGTCAAGGCAGATTACTGATATACCAACACAAGCTCCTTATGCCATGTCATCATATAGCTTCTAAACCATACTATCAGCAACACATGCAAAAAAGCAAAAAGCTCATGTCCTCAGAAAGAACCATCTTCACAATGTTTACTGAGATATCTTCTTGCTTTGATCTTGACATGCAAAAAGACTAAGCCTAAAAACACTTTTCATTTTTGTCAACAGATCATTAAGGTCTAGGCAGCATCCAAAATCTAATCTCAAAACTATATTAAAGTAACAATAAAATAAAATCTTTGGTCACACTTAAGAAGATAAGATAGGAAAAGAGGGAAAAAAAACCCCAAACATTTTGTATGCAGGTATTAAAGATCATAAATTCATCTTGGAGGCCAATATGTGTATAGAATAAAGGCAGTAAGTGTCTACATAAGTGTTTTAGATATATGTTTAATCAGAGGTTTTAAGGGAGATGCAAGTGATACTCAGAAATGATTTACAGAAGAAAATACTATTTCTTCTAAGCTGTCTTATGCCCCTGTGCCCACCTTTAATGCTCAAAGATAGCTGCTATAATAGAGTATCTTAGCATGAAATACAGCATAAGTAACCCAAACTTCTTATAAGCTAATATTAGAAAAACAGATTCACAATTACTATGATCATTAATAGTGTGACTAGCAGATTAACTTCTTCCAAAAAAAAAAAAAAAATTAAGAGAGATCTGGAATACAAAAGGAAAACAAGGAAAGCAAGATAATGAGTGATTTTTATATTCCTGAAATAATACCAGGGAGGTAAAAATAAGGAGTGTTACTACTCTGGCTTGGGAAGAAAGTAGGGTCAAGGAAAAGTCTATTTAAAATGAACAGATTTGCAAACAGTGAGATAGGCTAGTTTTGGGGGTAGACACTGACAGAGCAGAAGCCCCCCCCCAAAAGAAGCCAGACAAAGAGCTTGGGAGATAAGGGCTAATAGTCACCAAAACGTAGAGTGGAAAGGAGGGAAACTAGCTCATGCCAAAAGTCCCATATCTTTGGTAAGTTCACTGACATAAGGGAGAGGACAGGGTAGATAGTATGAGGTGTGTGTGTGTGACTGTGTGTTTTGGGGTAGGGTGGGAGAAATGAGGAAAAGGCAGAGAGAAGACATGAGAAATGATCCTTAAGAACTAAGACATTTGAAACCATGAATATGTTCAAGCCAATAAATAGTCTTAGAAGGGATGCCTCAATTAAGGCTAGATCCCATGAATTCATAAACAGATCTAGCCTTTGCTGATTACCTATGATATACTAAGAAACAGGAATATAAAGATAAAGAGTTTTTATGTTCAAGGAAGGCAGATAATAAATTAGATTAATATAAAGTGTTAGTATGCAGAAGGAAAAGAATAAAAAGAAGACCTCAGATTTATAGCGTTGGAAGGGATTTTATAAATTCACTTTTTCCTTTTATAGATAAGAAACCTAGAGGTTTTAAATAGTTGGCTTAAAGATCGTTAACAACTTTTTGGCACCAAGGTCAAGATCAACACTGATCCTTTCATCACACTTTGTTTTGTAGGACCAGAGACAATTTAGTAACTTTGTAAAAGAAAAAGCAGATGTTAGGGTTAGTTCGGTTTTTAAATTCTGCAAAGTGCTAAAAAAAGCTCACTTCTTCTGGACTTAGTTATCCTAGGTAAGCCCTGGCAAATAGTAAAGAATGAAAGATTAAGGGGATAAGGGTATAAAAAGTACCAGTGAAAACTTGATATACTAACTATACTTATGTTATATATAACTAATACTTATGTTATTTACGGACCACCAAGCTGGTTGAGAAGGTAATGTGAGCTTGAAAGAGATTAATGGAATGTGAAAATAGAGAAGGAAGAATGGACTAAAGGTCAAGATAGTAAAAAGAAGTCTCACAGTAATGGAGAGCAGCAGGACAAGAAAGGGAAAAATCAAACAAAGTTCATGGTTTTAGATATGGGACAGTTTTAAGAGGGCTTATGGATGGCTTCACGAATACAAAAAATAATGAGGGCTGATACACCCGAAACTAATAACACTGTATGTTAATTACACTGGAATTAAAATTTTAAAAATAATAAAAGAAATTAGAGCGGAGTTCAACAGACATAAAATGAAGGTGTCAGAAGGGTCATCAGTGAGATCAAGTCAAGGAAGGTAAGAGCAGTGGAACAGTGCAAAGGAAGGCTATATAGCAAGGTGCTGAATCCATTGAGGAAGATGAACAGATGTCCTGGATGGAAAACAGAGTGGTGTAAGCAGATTAAACAGACTTCAAAAGGGAAGGGCTCTGGAGGGAAAGAACAGCATAACGATCTCTTAGAAATAACAAGGTAGGGATCCCTGGGTGGCTCAGCGGTTTATCGCCTGCCCCTCTGGCCCAGGGCATGATCCTGGAGTCCCAGGATCGAGTCCCACATCGGGCTCCCTGCATGGAGCCTGCTTCTCCCTCTGCCTGTGTCTCTGCCTCTCTGTGTCTTTTATGAATAAATAAAATCTTAAAAAGAAAAGAAAAGAAAAAAAGAAAGAAATAACAGGGTAGTCCAGGGGTCAGCCAACTTTTCTTGTAAAGGGCAAGATAGTAAATATTTTGGGCTTGCAAGCTCTTAATGATTTCAGTCACAACTACCCAACACTGCAGCAGTGGAGTAAAAGCAGTCATAAACAATTTGTTAACAAATGGGTATGGCTGTGTTCCAATAAAATTTACAAAAACAGAATTCAGGCCAGATTCGGCCCTCAAGCTATATTGTGCTAACCTCTAGCATAGAACAGTAAGTATACAGAATCCTCTTTCTGGTGGTGGTCTTGAGGAAAAGTAGAAAAAGCAGTAACCTCCCTGTTAGAAAGGATCTGAGGAAATATTTCTGTCAAAGGTTGTTCAGCTACCATAAAAAGGCTGTAGTGCTATGAGATTCATAAAAAAACACAAGGATTCTAAAAGTTTTTAAAGATCAGTCAATTCAAACTTCTTTTTAAGAATCTGCTGTTTCAAAGGGAAAGGATTTAGGATGACACTTGTGTGCCTAACTCACCACGCAAGATCATATTTAAGTACCCACTTCATGATATTTAAAGTATTAGAAAATTAGCACAAGATACATTTCTTTCATATCTGTTACAGGAACCTTCAATTTGAAAATTAATTTTATTAATTTTTAAGTGGCATTTAAAAAAAAAAAAAAAACAATGAACTCCCCTCAGTTTTCCCTAAGTCATCAGAGGAAAAGATTAAGACATTCATAAACTTCAAAAACTAAAAATGTCTGTCAAATGAAACTCTGTAGCCTCAAAGATAATAGATATATATCTAGAATTAAGATACTGCATGAATGTACTCCCTTTAAATCAACTACATTAGATTATAAAAATTCTCTCCTGAATTCCTTTTCCTTAACCTGGGATAGAGAAACAAACAAAGAGTATGAGAAATGAGAATAAATGAAGACATTCTCTCTTATTTCATGGATATACTACAGCTTTAGGGAAGCTTAAATTATAAACTTAAAATGACTAATCAATCTGTTTAAAAACAGCAGGTCTGCTTACTTAGCTTTCATTTGTTATTAAATCTTCCCTTGATTAAATGCTTTGACAGATTCTGCATTGTGTGTACTAGGAATGACAGTACAGTAACCACAAAAAGTCACTAAGATAAACTCTAAGAGACAAAGGTCATAAAATTAACTTCATTTATATTATTTTCTCTTCCTTAGGCATTGCCATTCCAGTCCCTATTAGAGGGATAGAAACTGATCAGGGTAACCCAAGCAACATCACCTGTGTGCTGACAAAGGATCGTTTTGGCAACTTCATGCTGTATGGCTCACTGGCTGCCTTTTTTACACCTCTGGCAATCATGATTGTCACCTACTTTCTCACTATCCATGCTTTACAGAAGAAAGCTTCCTTGGTCAAAAATAAGCCACCTCCATGCCTAACATGGCTGACTGTGTCTACAACTTTCCGAAGGAATGAAACACCTTGCTCGTCACCTGAAAAGGTGGCAATGCTGGATGGTTCCCACAAAGATAGAACTCTGCCCAGCTCAAGTGATGACCTACTTATGCGAAGAATGTCCACAGCTGGAAAAAAGTCCATGCAGACCATTTCCAATGAACAGAGAGCCTCCAAGGTTCTAGGAATTGTTTTTTTTCTCTTTTTGCTTATGTGGTGTCCCTTTTTTATTACAAATGTAACTTTAGTTTTGTGTGATTCCTGCAATCAGACTACTCTCAATATGCTTCTGGAGGTATTTGTGTGGATAGGCTATGTTTCCTCAGGAGTAAATCCTTTGGTCTACACCCTCTTCAATAAAACATTTCGGAATGCATTTGGCCGATATATTACCTGCAATTACCAGGCCATGAAATCAGTAAAAACTGTCAGAAAATGCTCCAGCAATAACTACTTCCGAAATGGCAGAGAACTCAAAGTTTTTCATGAAACGTGGAATGTGAAATGGTATTAATCCTGCCACGTA
The DNA here is from genome assembly GCF_018345385.1 of Vulpes lagopus. Classification (NCBI taxonomy): domain Eukaryota; kingdom Metazoa; phylum Chordata; class Mammalia; order Carnivora; family Canidae; genus Vulpes; species Vulpes lagopus. Next base: position 8,374,349 of record NC_054831.1, read on the forward strand.
CCAGAGCCCAATGAGGCTCTGCAGTTCAACCATTCACGCTTCCTCAATCATTCTACTAGATACACTTCTCGTCACAGAAAATGAAGGTGACAAAACTGAAGAGCAAGTCAGTTATGTATAGAAGGAATAGAGATATTCACCTAATTAATATAACAATGAGTAGGGTGACAAAGCAGATAGAAATGTACCAAGAATTATATAAAAAGCTTTAAGTCATCTACCAAGTAATCTCTTTAATATAAGAGTTATATACTAAGATTATGCAATTTTCTTTATTTGGACAAAACTCCATTTCTGGAGTACAAAATTGCAGCTGTTCAAAATCATTTTGTACAGCTGCAAAAAAAAAAAAAAGAAATCCAGCACTCTGGGTAAATGTTAAGGTATTCAATGAAATAAAATTAATCAACCAAATTTTAGTTTTAAAATAATGTCATTATAAGAATTTGTTTTGGCACTTGGCGGGATGAGCACTGGGTGTTATGCTATATGTTGGCAAATTGAACTCCAATAAAAATAAAATTAAATAAATAACATAAAATGAATTTTTTTTGTTTCTAATGGTATGCAAAGCTGTGCTAAGAATGAAACAGAACAAGACAAAAAAAGCATTAACCTCTTCAAAACCTTAAGAACAAAAAACAAACAAAACAAGACAAAACAAAACAAAACAAAAAACCTTAAGAACATAATGCATAACACAGAACAGTTACAGGTACGGAAGACTAAAAGTGAGTGCATAAAATTACACCATCTGGAGGTAAACCAAGATTGTCATTTACAGTCTGGCTCAGTTATCATAAACTCAGTTATCATGACTCAGTCATGATTTTGCTTTCATTAGGAAACTTGTCTTGATGGAAGGTGAAGGAAGGATAGTTGTTGGCTACCACACAAAGTAACAGGATCTCAGAACAAGAGCTATTTGTTAAGTGGCTGATACCAAGTATCTACTCACCAGAAGTGAGTCTAACTTAGAGAAGGAGGAGGAAGCAAATGACATTACTCCGGGGTACCTGAACCTCATTTTGTTCTGTAAAGAACATGTGCAAACTGGAACCATGGGATCTTGATACAGAAATCTAAACTTCAATGACCTCATAATGACCCCAAAACTTGGTTAACTTCTGGCATTTTTTATTCACCCTTTCCTTATTTCATTTTGTATTGCTGGATCTAGGAATAAGTCCAAACTCTGTCACTAGCTGACTAAATACACGAAAGATATTTAATTTCTCTGAGCCTCAATTTTCTCATCTACATTTCATAGGGTTCTTATGAGAATGAGTACACATGGGCAGTCTGTCCATAGTAGCCAATTCTAATTATATCAGATATTTAATAGTTACACTATTCTCATAAATGGTGAACAAATTTAGGCTGAGGGTCTGCAGTGAAAACAGCCAATATCTTTCTTTATAGGCTGAACCATTCTTATATCTCAACCTATTGTTCTTGTGCTATCCTTCTCCAAATGATTAAGTTTAAGAAAATTACTTTGAGGGACACCTGGGTGGCTCAGCGGTTGAGCTTCTGCCTTTGGCTCAGGACATGATCTCACATTGGGATCGAATCCCACATCAGGCTCTGTGCAAAGAGCCTGCCTCTCTCTCTGTCTGTGTCTCTGCCTCTCTCATGAATAAATAAATAAAAAATATATATAAATACAAAGAAAATTACTTCGAGAAATGTGTTGGCTATGGAGAGGCTCAGCAAAAGTGAACCAGGTATATATTCTTGTGCAAATGGGAGAATTCTTCCCTAGAACATAGAAAATAGATATTATGGGCTCTATGTCATCTGCCACAGAGTATATCTTACAAATTTAATCCCTAAATCTCAAAGTTTTAGGCACTTTCCCCCATCAGTCTAAGATTTCTTAAGAGCATGAAGGGTGGCCCATTTCAGATATGCAAAATAATTTACATTCCTAAAAAAATTATCTATTTTGGTTCTAGTTTCTACTATGATGAAGTATGACATATATTAAGATTTATATTCTTGCCAAGTCACATAAGATTAAGTTTTCTAAAGTTACTTTAACAGTATTCCAAACTGCATCATATATATCTGAAGGCATATGTAATTGTTTCAGGACATCTAAATACCAGAGATGGTACAATGCCAAGGCTCTACCTCGAGACAAACGAGATTAAATGGACCACCTTCTCACATGCTCTATACTGTCTCCAAATTTTGTATATGCTTAAACCTACAGATACCTACAAAATAAACTATATGACCCTTAAACTAGTTAGCTTCAATTCCTGGAAAAAAAAAATCTTTGCTTATAATCTGCTGAGATATCTTTCTCTAGCTAATGAGAAATTTACTATTGCTACTTCTAGAAAATAACAACTCCAATATAAACTATTTCTGAAAAAGTACAACAGAGCACAAACTTTTACCATTCTGATCTGATTCTTTGATTTCAGAATACTTTAAAGAAATCTATAATTAAAAAAAAAGAAAAAGAGAAATCTATAATTTTAAAGCAAATTTCAGAAGTTAACCACACCTATGACAACAAAGGCTAGTTTTCCCTTCAAAGAGTAGACTGTACCTCTTTAGAAAAATAATTTTGAAAAAAACTTTCATTTGTTTTCATATTTATGATTAATTAATGAAGGGGAAAACCAAAGTAAAGAAAGAGTAAAAAAAAAAAAAAAAAGACAAAAATTAAGGAAGTTATAACATCAAGAACATAAACACAAAGACATTGAGGCAGAATAAAGAGTATATACCAAACATACAAAATTGTGAATGGAGATGCTGTAAAGATGATTCTTGCATTTGGTAGTAACTAGCTGACTGATGGGGTTCTTTCAAATTCTAAGGATCTATGATGGCACAACATTTTTATACTCAAGGACCATTTTTTTATAGTCTAAAAAAATGTACCAGGAATCGCCCTCACATCTTGCAAGATCCATCAATATCTGAAAGCATATTAATACATACACTGAGAAATATCCAATTTTATATTTTAATAGCTTAAGTCAGAGCAAAGATGATCTGGGACCTCCAGGATTATCTAATTTTAAGAAAGGTCTATAACAAGGGCACCTGGGTGACTCAGTCAGTTAAGAGTCTGACTCTTGATTTTGGCTCAGGTCGTGATTTTTTTTTTTCCTAGATTATTTATTTATTTATTTATTCATGAAAGACAGAGAGAGAGAGAGAGAGGCAGAGAGAGAAGCAGGCTCCTTACAGGAAGCCAGGTGCAGGACTCGATCCCCAGACCCGAGATCATACCCTGAGCCAAAGGCAGACACCCAACCACTGAGCCACCTAGGTGTTTTAGGTCATGATTTCAGGGTCATAAGATCTAGCTCCACATTGGGCTCTGCACTCAGCACAGAGTCTGCTTGAGATTCTCTCTCCTTTCCCCTCTACCCCTCCCTCTGCTCATGTTTCCATGCTCTCTCTCTAAATAAAATCTTAAAAAAAAAAAAGAGATCTATATCAGATCATTATAACATTTTAATTTCAACAAATATTAAATAATTCAGATTACTTTCAGTTCCAACTGAGTTTCAGTCAATGCCAAGCACAGTACTGTACAAAGAGTTGTTATAATAAAAACTGCTTACTGGACAGATAACAATGGGCCTGATAATCACCTATGTATTACACAAAAAATGTACTCAATAAATAAAAAAGGAAAAGCAAAAAAAAAAAAAATGTACTCAGTTAATTTCACCTTGGCAAAAATGTTTTTCAACTTAATTCTCAATATTTATCATATAACGCACAAATATCAAGAGAAAATAACAGAGTGAAAATACTGTAACTCCCTGGACTACCTGAGAGTAAAGATAATACGTGTGAGAATTTTTAGTTTCCCACAAGACAATTTCATCTTAGTTGAAGTACAAATATATGTTTACGCATGTTTTCAGTATCCATAGCTAGTAAGTACACTTAAAAAAAAGATTTAAAAAATTAAGAAGAAATAAGTTCTTAAAATATGGTTCAAGAAGGTCAAATGTCTGCAGTTATTTTAAAGGTGACATGTAACATCTAAAAGGGAAGAAATGATAAAATGGAGCACATTCTAAGAAAGTAAATAATGGCACACCAGAAAACATTTACTATTCTTAGGAGATAGGATAGAAACTTGCCAAATATTAAAAGTAATGAGGAAATTTGAAAATCACTTAGGAAAATAGTACTGATGGAAAGGCATGTTGTAAAAAGCATTGATCTATAATGAGATCTGTTTTGAATTTCAGTTCTACTTTTTAGTTCTATGACAATGAAAAATTGTATTAACTATTTTGGAATTCAGTTTCCTTCTCTTTAAAAAAAATATTTCTAAGTTTCTTTCACTTTTAAAAATTCTCACTCCAGGAAAATTGTACTAGTCTAAATTTTAAAGAATTTGGTCTCAACTGCAATTCCTTCGACAAGTTGATTACATTTAATTTTCTTCACCTATAAAGTAACTTTCAGACAAATCATCTGAAGTCTTTTCCAGTTTCTTCTGTTTATAAAGAGTCACACTATGAAAACAAAATTCAGAATGGTCCCTTAGAAATAAAAAGCACACAGTACCATTCATTAGCTGGATATGACTATCCTAGGTTGCAGAGATCTCAGCAAAGTCTAAATCAGCTCACAGGAGACATCTGCTGCTGAAACTGGGAAATTAGCATGAGAGTGAGCCCCAGGAAATGCAAAGGCACAAATGAATGTTAATTGAAGAGCAAAGTGCTATCAGGTTAAAAAGGGTAGAAAAACAGTTCATGAAGCTCAACTTCCTATGTAGTAGAATTTACACACTAGGCCACTGATTCATAGGATACAAAATATAAAATCACCAGGAAGAATTAACAACTGACAAAAAAGAAACAAAATAAAGAGACGATCATGAATAGGATTGTTTATATAAACCAATAGTTACTAAAAGTATCCTTAGAAAAATATACTTTCCTATCAAAATTATCTAGTTCTCTGATAAGAATTAAAACAAAACAAAAAGACCCCTCTGGATGGCAATAATACCCACTCCCCTCCCCACAATCTAAACTCTAGAGCTAAACCAGTGAAAGGTTAGGGTCACAGCTTGGCTAATATAATAATAACCCAAAAATGGACAGGGAGAAAATAAAACTATTCAACTTCTATTTGCTTCCATTTTTTCCCCCAGGAGAATGATTTTTGAAACAGAAAGATAAAAAGTAATGTTGTAAAGATTGATCAAAATGTAAAACAGGTAAGGGGCACCTGGGTGGCAGAGTTAAGTTAATGACTCTTTTCAGGTCAAGTCATGACTCAGGATGGTGAGATCAAGCCCCAGACTGGACTCCACACTTGGCACAGAGTCTACTTCAGATTCTCTCTCTGTGCTCCTCCCGCTTGTGCTCTCTCTCAAATAAATAAAAAATTTTTTAAAATGTAAAATAGGTGAAAAGACTGGCTGCATTAAATGAGTTCAACTCTGTAAGCTAAATGAATCACTTCCTTTAAACAGAACTTGTGGTTGTAATTATGGAACCACTGCTGACAAATTTGAGAAAAAAAAAAGAAAATGGCAAAGATACAAAAAGACTCTAAGTGGCTAAATATTCTGATGTTCAAAAAGAGAAAAGAGAGGACTCAAGAAATTAAGTGTGAAGTCTATTCCAGATTTTTTAAAAATACAAAGAATAGCTTAATGCACATAAGTTTTGTCATACCTTAGAAAAAGAATCAATGAGTATCTGACACTTCTATGAATTACTAAAAACAATAACAACTAATCATGTATCCTATTTTGGAGGTATCAGAGTAGTAGGTCTATGTAAATATTATGTCTTTAGATTTAGTGAAGGCTTTCTAGCATCTTTGTGAACAAGCTGAACAAATGAGTGTTAGAGGACAATACAATGAAGGAACTTAGTATGCGGCTGAACAACCTTATTCAACAAAACTGGTGTAAGGAGAAACCTAATTAGTATGTTATATGGGTCTGTACTCTGCTGTTTTATTCAGCATATTAATCCACAGAGGAGTAAAGTAGTCTACAGCCTATCTGGATAAGTTTTTCATAAATGGATTAACTTCCTATCTAAAATGTTATGAAGATGTTCCTATAACCAGTTCACGGTGGATGTTCAATATTTGTTGAATTATGTTATGACCTTTACAACAAAGGTTCACTCCCAGGAACCTGGGAGAAAATCTATTCCAGAGATTAAAAGGGCATGAGTGAGACTCATCTAACTGACTCATCTAACATGTACCTTGAAAACTTTTTTTTTTGTATAATTTCATCACAAATAAGGTATGATAAGCAGTGTCCAAAGAAGCTAAAAGAAGTACTTTTAATTTGCCTTTGCTGGATTTTAATATAAAGTATCTTAGCCAAAAGAAACAATGATTCTTGAGATTAGAGATAAGTAGATAGAAGAACTGCAAGAAGAGTACTACTGCATCTGCCACCGTTATAGTTGCTCCTACTATCATATGCTTAAATAGCTTAAATAACACTTAGTAGTAGTGCCAGATGCTGTTCTAAGAGCTTTAGATTTTTTTTAAAAGATTTCATTTATTTATTCATGAAAGACACAGAGAGAGGCAGAGACTCAGGGAGAGGGAAAAGCAGCCCCCCTGCGGGGAGCCTGATGCAGGACTCAATCCCAGGACCCCAGGATCATGACCTGAGCCAAAGGCAGACACTCAACCACTGAGCCACTCAGGTGCCCCTAAGAGCTTTAGATATTAATTCAGTTACCCATCCAAAAATGCACTTCTTTTTAAAAAAGATTTATTTTGGGGGTGGTTTAGGAAAATAGAGTGAACAGGGCAGAGGGAGAGGGAGAAACAGGCTCCCTGCTGAGCTGGGAGCCCTGGTTGAGGCTCAATCCCAGGACTCAGGGATCATGACCTGAGTTGAAATTAAGAGTCTGCCATTTAAAAAAAAAAAAAAAAGAGAGCCTGCCATTTAATCAACTGAGTCATCCAGGCACCACAAAAACACATTTCTTTCTTTCTTTTTTTTTTTTTTTTTAATTTTTATTTATTTATGATAGTCACAGAGAGAGAGAGAGAGAGAGAGAGGCAGAGACACAGGCAGAGGGAGAAGTGGGCTCCCTGCACCGGGAGCCCGACGTGGGATTTGATCCCGGGTCTCCAGGACCGCGCCCTGGGCCAAAGGCAGGCGCCAAACCGCTGCGCCACCCAGGGATCCCCAAAAACACATTTCTTAAATTGGTACTATTATTATATCAATCTTACAGATGAGAAATTGGAAGCTCAAAAAGGCTAATAATAATAAGCCCAAAGTCACTCTGTAAGTGGCAGAGCCTGGATTTAATCCTGGCAGACTGGTTTCAGAGTATGTACTCTTAATAACAGCTATCATATGCCAAGGGCATTTCCAAATCTCAAGTCCAAAAATATTTTCTTAAATCTGTAAATTTTTCACGCTTCTACTTTTTGTTCTCATTAAAGAGCTTCAACCCTATGTAAGAAACAGCATCCCATCTGAATTACCAATATGTATGGAAAGAGGACTACTAAATATGCTATTTGGATTTAAAAACTTAAGCAAATACACAGAATGTTATGAAAAAATAAACAGAAATAATAAAGTCATTTTACTACTTTTCAAATAGATTCTTGGATTTTCAAGACACACTTTTTTTTTTTTTTTTTCAGATCAACAGTACTGATCTTATTGTTAAATGGTCTTCACCCTGAACCTAGATGTATTCCTCAGATATTTAGCTTCTCTTTAGTGACTATTTAAAAAAAGGACTATAAAGAGAACCAGAAATTAGAAATTATTACCTGAACAGAATGAACCCGAGTGATTCCACTGCTGCCCTCCGGACATCGTCATTAACATCACTTACCTAGGAAAAATTTTAAAGGATGATTATATTATACTATGCATTCTATTACTAGAGTTAAGTAATGAGAGACTCACATCATTCAAAAGTAAATTAGATCTCATTAATCAGAATGTCTTCCCTTAATTTAGGAAAAACGCATCTGAAATACCTTTTATTTCAAGGCTTAAAAGCCTCTTAAGCTTGGTGAAGTTTAAGATTCAGGACTGCTTCTAAAGATTATTTCAGCTGCACTATAGCTTTTGCAGGCTACTCTGAAAATCTAACATTCTTTCAATGTTGTTTTAAAAAAAAAGTACAGGGATCCCTGGGTGGCGCAGCGGTTTGGCGCCTGCCTTTGGCCCAGGGCGCGATCCTGGAGACCCGGGATCGAATCCCACATCAGGCTCCCGGTGCATGGAGCCTGCTTCTCCCTCCGCCTGTGTCTCTGCCTCTCTCTCTCTCTCTCTGTGACTATCATAAATAAATAAAAAATTAAAAAAAATAAAAAATAAAAAAATAAAAATAAATAAAAAAAAGTACATCCTAAATTCAAGCAAAATACAAACATTTACAATTTATAACATACTACATGCTACGCTGATAAAAAAAATTAATAATAAATACTGTGGGATGTATCTCTGGGAAGAAAATAATAATAGCTCTAAATTAAACCCTTTCTGCATCGGAGGATGACCTGAGGTTTACCTTCTCCTGGCATCAAGATGGTGGAAACCTACTAAATATATGTGCAATCTCCACTGTGTTACCACGCAACATTATTGTTCATAAACTCTATCTGGATTTGGAAGACTATAGTGGGAACACCCTATTGGAAAACATGGGCACTGGCTTTCCTGTGCAAGGGATCTCTTGAAATAGAGCATGCCCCTTAGGGGCTATCTAGAAGCTAACTTCACAGGCTGTAGAAGTGTTTTTTATTGTTCATGAGATTTCCCTATCCTAAGGTGGCTGCACACACTCACGTGGTCTTAACCCTTACAAATGAGGGCGCTGCTTGGAGTAGGTTTTCAGAAGTTGCCACTGAATGATTTTTAAGGATTTCTATTTGTCCTGACATACTGTTACCCTGCTCTACACCTGGTGCTAAGGTTATAGCTGACTGTGTTCAGTGATTGAGAATCTGAATCTGAGATCACTCATGGTGGTCATGCAATGTGGGTGCTGTTGCAACCTAGACATTTAGTGTCCATCTGCAAACTTCCCTTTCCACCTCTATCCAAGAAAAGAGTACTTACAGCAACGTGTAGCAGGCGTCGAATAGCTTTGTTGTTACCGGAGCCACAATAAGCCATGGCTACAGTGTACATCCCAGATCGTCGAAGAATTGGGTCCTAAAAAGAACAATCTACATCAACTGAAAGTTATCATTTCAAACAGTGATTTCTATAGTCTCACTGGCACAGCTACATCCAGTAAGAGAGGAGTTGGTTTTAGGTAAGAAATGAGAAACTTAAAGAGAACTATTTTGTGGTTGGTAGTTTTCTAAATGAATGCGGAAATACAGACTTTAATACAGGAAGAATTAACTCCTTTTTAATTCCCAATGCTCTAAGCAATGTGTCTGTACTGCTTTACAATCACTAGGATGTTATCAAGTTTAATACCAACACTCACTACCCTCTACACTCAACTTCCATTTATTAAACAAAGAAGCTTGCTTCTACTTTTGCATTGTAACTTGCTTATTTAATTATCAGGCACTGAGCACTGAGTGGAACAGATATGGAGTCTGAGAGCTGAGCAAATAATTAGCAGCTTTATTACTTAACTATTAACAATGGTTCTTTGTATCAGACTACAGAGAACATCATTAGTTACCACTGACTACCCACCATACACAATACCATTGTCAAAATAAAACAAAACAAAACAATGGGTATCCCTGGGTGGCTCAGCAGTTTAGCGCCTGCCTTTGGTCCAGGGCATGATCCTGGAGTCCCAGGATTGGGTCCTGTGTCAGGCTCCCAGCATGGAGCCTGCTTCTCCCTCTGCCTGTCTCTCTGCCCCAACCCCCATGTCTATCATGAATAAATAAATAAAATCTTAATAAATAAATAAACAAAACAAAAGGTAATTAAAAAAACTCAAATAAATAAGCATAGAGACTTCACTGGTTTTTGATGAAAAAACAATGAAGTAAACTTCGTATCTTATTAAATGATTACAAAGTGATTCCAAAAATATTTCCAAAAGAAACTAACTTGTAAATTTCTAAAGAACTTTTCTGGATCTCATTTGAAAATTACTAATCTGAAGTCTAATGATTAAATTTAAAATTCTCAAATTAGTCCTGTTTGCTTGGTCTAATCAGTGGTCTCCTTTCCTACATTCCATTAGGCTTTATATATATATATATATTTTTAAAAGATTTTATTTATTATTTAATTTAATTTTAATATAATATAATTTATTTAATTTTATTTAATTTATTCATGAGACACAGAGAGGGGGGTGGGGGCAGAGACATAGGCAGAGGGAGAAGCAGGCTCTATGCAAAGAGCCCGATGTGGAACTCAATCCCAGGACTTCGGGATCACTTACTGAGCCAAAGGAAGGCACTCAACCACTGAGCCACCCAGGCGTCTCAGGCTTTATATAACTTGCAAGAAGTTTTATCAGCAAGTGTAGCTAGGCGTTTTGATGGGAACACAGATAATTTCTAATGGACGTGTTTCTGTAAATGTTGGTGATAACCAGGGTGAGAGGGAGTGCAGGGAGAAAAAGATAAATAATGTATCATCTCACCTTATCACGGCAGAGAGATTCAATGAGAGCATCAGCTTCCTCCATCCTCCCATACATCACTAATGCAATGCCAACTGCAAGACCACGCAGAATCTTCTCATGCTGAGTTTCCTGTGCATAGCCAACCATATCCTCAATAGCCTGGGCATTTTTAGAGCCCAACATAACCAAACCTAAGGCCAGGCCAGCTGCTTCACCTAGTGAGTAAAAAGTAGAAATTTAAAAATGATGTGTGTAAAGTCAATAAAACCTATCCTATTGGAAGTGGCACTTATTATAATCAACTATTAAAACAACTATAACTTCTAACAGAATTTTTTCAAACCATTGGATAAAAAGTATATCCATTGAATTATAGCTATTTTCCTTTTAAATCTTGACAGAATGTACCAATAAATCCTACCGTGATTTCAAAGGAGACATGATGACACTTTTCTATGTCATCACCAAGCAGTACAGATAGCTGAGCCACAATTAGGTCACTCTAATAAATTTCTACTTAGGAAAATCAGTTATACAGACAGATACATAGGATATATCATTCTTAAAACCTATGTATCACAAAACCTATTTTTATGAGTTTGACAAATAGGGCAAAATCCACTCCCTGGATTATCTAATAATCTAATCTATCTAATAAGTAACCTATTAGATTTTTAAGAGGCTACAAAATATAAATAGAAAATAAATATTAGTTACATTAGTTAATCCTGGTTTATTGTCTTTGGAAAGAATCGTTTACCTGTCACAGCATCATCCTGATAAAGGTTTGTTTTTAGCAAATCATACACGTCTTGGCGCGCAGTCCCCATAGCAGCTAAACCAAGGCCCAGACTGCCACCATGTCGAACGATCTAGGGAAAAAGCATAGGCTCTCTGCTGATTTGAAACACGGTACTTAAAATTCCAAGCTTTTATTCTGATTTTTTAATTTTATTCTAATTTAAAAATATATTGTGATATTAAACATGCAGAGCAATTGACTCAGTAAGAATGATCAACGTATTTGAGAACTAGACAGCCAGTGATAACCTTAGCACTTTCAGTTTCAAAAGAAACGTACGTGCAGAGCAAAACAACAGTAAGCCAAGAAATGAATGAAAGATAAGAAAGTGGAGATAGAGAGTACAGCTCTCTTTCAATAAGTTTACATGAGAAGGGGAGAATTATAGTAACTAAGAGTAAAGCATGGGTCAAAGAAAGATTTTAAGATAAGTGAGACCTAACTATGCTTCTGGCTGAGGGGAAGGAGGCTGAAGAGAGAATGAAAGGGTATCTAATAAACATGGCCATAAAGAAGTGGGAAAAAATGAGGTCAAGGGCAAAGTTGTTTTTTATTTCAAAAGGGACACTTAGTGGTCATGTGCCATTTTTGAGTGCACAGTCTCCTTTCAAGGTGACAGCACCCCAATCTTACTTGGAAAATACTCCTCTCCCATTGGTTAGTCTTGGTGGGACTGCCATTTAATAAGCACCCACCTTCTCCTATCCAAAGTGTGGGACTATGACTCAAAACAGACCACTCAGATGGTCTGTTTCTCTGAAATTTTTTTTTTTTTAATTTTTATTTATTTATGATAGTCACAGAGAGAGAGAGAGGCAGAGGGAGAAGCAGGCTCCATGCACCGGGAGCCTGATGTGGGATTCGATCCCGGGTCTCCAGGATCGCACCCTGGGCCAAAGGCAAGCGCCAAACCACTGCGCCACCCAGGGATCCCTGTTTCTCTGAAATTTTAATCTTTCTACAGTGAAATGACCCAAGGACCAAAAACATTTCAAGTTCATTCATCCTGGCAGGAGGGCTGTAGAGAGATTATTCCATTAGTTTCTGTTATCTAGATCCCTAGAACTGTCCTAGCTCTTAACTCTTACGAGAGCTAGTTTATCAACTTCTCCTTTAATTACATAAGCTACTTCCAGTAAACTCCTTGTTTTAAGTCAATTAGTGGAAGTTTCTAATGCTGGTAACCAAAGAGCTTTGTTAAGAAAATTTTTACCCAAGACCATAAGGAAATGAGACAAAGATGTAAATAAATGTACATCATATTTGTAGATGAGTAGCTTATTAACTAAGACAGACCATCCTACCTAGGGCCTCAATATTTTCATTGTAATAGGAGGACAAAGTTGTCTGGCTTACTTAGCTAATCTCCTAATAGCCTTCTAAAAAAGAATCTAACATAAAAGCTGAAGTCTAAAATCCTACTTCAAGGTTCCATAAAATAAGAACAATTTAATAAATTTTTATGAAAGAATTACATTTAAAAAATTACAAAATATCAAATAACCAGGAATTCCAATTCCTGAGTTATGCATTTTTTTGGGACTTAGTTCTTAGTTTCCTATAACAAAATTTGACTAAATGATCACTAAAGTCACTTATAACATTCCAAAACTTTTTTTTTTAAGATTTTATTCATTTATTCATGAGAGACACACAAAGAGAGAGAAGCAGAGACACAGGCTGAGGGAGAAGCAGGCTCCCCCGCAAGGAGCCCTATGTGGGACTCGATTGCGGATCCTGGGATCACGCCCTGAGCCAAAGGCAGACACTCAAATGCTGAGCCACCAGGTGTCCCAACCTTCCAAAACTCTTAAGTGTGGAAATATATGTATTTTACAAATATATGGTACTTTATTTTGTTTGTCACATACAAAGACTGAGAAGTATAATTTAAGTTTATAAAGAAGGAAGCAAAGTTACTTTAAAAAAAATAATTCTGTAAGAAGTTGCTATTTTCAGAATTTCAAAATCCTACAAAATTTCTATTCACTAAAAGAATTTGGCAAATATAATGCTTTCCTGGACTCTTAAGAAACAGAAATTAGTTTTTCATTCAAATACTTACATCATTGCTGGCATTCTTAAGCTGGTTAAGCAAATAGTCTATTATATCACCTCCATGATTGGCATGAATAAGACCTAATGCATAGAGACCTCCACCTTCCTGATAGGCTGATCCTGGAGAAGTGTCCTTGGGAAGATATGTCGCCATTAACTGTAATGCTTCCTTCTCATGACCCTGTAAATTTGAGCCACAACAAAGGTGTAGTAACAGAAAGTCAGAGAAAAAAGATATATTTTCTAGGATTATTATCTTTTCTCTAGAACGCTCACTTTCTAAAAAGAGAAGAAAATAGGTCTCTATCCTAGACAACTCTGTAACTTAAATGACGGAATTTTAAGAGACCCAATCGCATTCTTATTTGAAACAAATGCTTCAGTTTTTTTTCCCCCATTTTATAACATTTCCCCAAGTTCATCTTAGACTATGCAAATAACTTATTTCAATTCATCCTTTGAGAAATGGCTTAGTTTTCACGGGAAAAGGATTTCTACCTTTTATTAAAAACAAATATATATACGAATGTATTTTTTTTTTTTTACGAATGTATTTTAATTACTTATTTACTTCATTCTTTCCTGTAAGGACTCATGTGATTTAACAAAATCTACTCGGAAATGAATTACAGTAACTTTTATTTTTTAACTTCAGAAAATCTGTTTCTGTTCATACTAATTAGTATATATTACCTTATGAATTACACCCAAACTGGCTGTAGCTGTAAATTTTGCCCAGTTAGTGGCTCTGGCCAACCATTCCAAATTATCTCTGTAAGAAAAGAAAATTCAACAGTACTACTGAAATGAATTCCACAAAGCTTTTTATAACACTGAAGTCAAAGCATTAAGATTTTACTTTGAACTATTACAAATCATTTTACTTTACAGAGCTCGAGTTACTACTGATTTTCTTTACCTCATAAGTTCTTAGCATTTTGAAGATTTTTAAAAATGCATGATACATGATTTCATTATGAACAAAAGCAGAATTATATTAATATATTTCATGTAAAAGCCTAAATTCAAGCCAATTAATAAAGGGAATTAATTTTACCTTAAAACAAGCAGGCTTATGCAATAAAAAACGTATAGGGGAGCCTGTATGGCTCAGTCAGTTGAGTGTCCAACTTTTGATTTTGGCTCTCAGGTCATGATCTCAGGGTTGAGGGATTGAGCTCCCATACTGGGGGGGTCCATGCTCAGTGGGGAGTCTACTTGGGATTCTCTCTCTCTCCCTCTGCACCCTCTGCCCCTTGCACTTTCATTCTCTCTCTCTCTCTCTCTAAAATAATAAATAAATACATCTTTGAAAAACAAAATGTATAAGGTAATAAAATAGAATTTAAAATTCAGGACTAGCAGGCAAGGGAAGCTCTCCATGTCCATGTAACAATGTCAACAGAGTCCCTATTAAAGATGATTTTAAATCAAAGTGGTAACCTTCAAATGTATTTACCGAAGAAATTGGTCACTGGTAGTCCCACAGTGCATAAAAGAGTTTGCTATAACGGTTGCTGTATGACATACAGAATTCCGTACTGCATCCTACAAAAACAAACCAATTTTTATCACTGACAAAGTGTTTATATATATGCAAGGTTACATGCAGACAGACACACAATCAGAGGCCCTGTTTTGTGGTGAAAATATTAATAAACTGAACTGCTATTTAAACCATGAATCTTGGATATTTCTTTACAAAAAATTAAACAGGTAGTTTATAAAACTATGCAAGACAGTTTATATGTGGTCTTAACTTGAGATCAGTAGATTTTAGGTAGGAATTTAGGTAGTAGATTTCCTATTTGGGGTTTCTTTCTTTTTTGTGGGGGGGGGGGGGTTCTGAATAGTTTCATTTGCTATTTCCTTTCAGCATCTTGTCTACAATCTCCAAGGTGTTAGGGTAACCTGAAGAGCAGCACTGCACCTCTTCTCACTCTGCACCTCTGGCAGTCTGGCAAAATAAGTGATCTTATTTTTAATGAAACTATATTATAAAGATCAGCTTCAAATAACTATTATAAATAAAAATTATGTAATTCTGTGTCTATTTGTCATTTGTAATTATTAGAAGTTTGAGAAGTACATGTGTCAGTCAAACAACTATGTAGTAATGAAATAATATACAGTTCTGGAATGCCTTGGTGGCTCAGCAGTTGAGCATCTTCCTTTGGCTCGGGGCATGATCCTGGAGTCTCAGGATCGAGTCCCACATTGGGCTCCCTGCATGGAGCCTGCTTCTCCCTCTGCCTATGTCTCTGCCTCTCTCTGTGTGTCTCGCATGAATAAATAAATAAAATCTTAAAAAAAAAAAAAAGAATATATAGTTCTAAAAGAAGAATAAATGACTTTGTCACAGGGTACTGGGTAGTTAAGACAAAAAAGTGAAGATTTTTCATATTATAAATTTTTTCATAATAATTTTTTTTTGAACCAAATGAGTATATTACCTAGTAAAAGATCAAAATTATTACTAGTAATTAGTATCAATATCTCAACAAAGGTTACATAATATCAAGGTAGAAACTGCTGCACTCACAGAGTTTATAGTTCATTGGGAAAAAAGACACATAAACTGTATTAATGTTCTGATCCGTGCCACTTGTCCAAGTGCTACATATATATATTAAAATAAAAAGTTAACTAAAAAAAAAAAATGAAAAATACCACTAAACCTCCCAGCAAAGGTAAATACAAAAACAGGAGCTCAATTGCTATTAATTCTTTCTTCTCAACAAGTTCAAGGGTTTTCTCTCTGTTTTATTTTTTTAAGAAGTTATTTTCTTAATCAAAATAAAATACAACAAAGTAGTCAACAAGAAATAAGTATACATATTAATATTCAACAAAGAAATAAATACAAAAGAAAGCCTCCATTAGAGATGAATTTCCTACCTTTGTGTTTTTTAGAATCATGAGATCTGTGTTATTGTTTCGTATTAAAAACTGTAGATGTAACTCAATAGCCATTTCACCACTTAAAATTTTAATCATTTTCAAAGTCTGGTCCTTGGGCTCCGGACTCTGCCAAAACAAACAAGAATGAAAATTCATATATTATTGAAATTCACTAAGCCAACTCTATTTAAACAGCCCTAGATCAGTGAAATTCATAGTCCATATACACAATAAAATTTGTATTTTAATAGTAGGATCTAGAAAACTCCTATATCATTTATTTGAGAGAAAGAATCATTTCTTTAAAAGCTACTATCAAGATATTCCAGTTTCATGAAAGAATGCAATTCATTCTGAACAAGCCTCCAATATAAAATATTTTAATATTAAAAAAAAAACCCAAAATGTAAAAGAATAACTGATTACTGATGATCTGCAAGGAAAGCTTTTATACAGAACCAATTCATACTTAAGGTGAAAAACTCCCTACTCAAACTAGAAAATCAAAATCACACTTCATCAACACATATATATGATTTCATAAAGTACCAAGTCATCCAGGTAAAGACAGCTGAAGTTTATATACCTGAGTATCAAAAGTCAAAATTCTTAGTGGAAGAAACATTTACATCCAACAATCTACTGTTCAAATACTTACTCCATACACAACAAAGACAACTAAAGTGCACCCTTCTATGATAACTCGCCATTTATTTGTTAGAGGCCATACTTTTTTCCAACCTAGCAACAAGCAAAACAGTTATTCTAGACAGAGTTTAATCTTTTGTAAGCATCTAAGGATTTGATTTTTTTTTAAAGACTTATTTATTTATTTATTCATGAGAGAGAGAGAGAGAGAAAGAGAGAGAAAGAAAGAAAGGCAGAGACACAGGCAGAGAGAGAAGCAGGCTCCATGCTAGGAGCCCGACGCGGGGACTCGATCCCGGGACTCCAGGATTGCACCCCGGGCCAAAGACAGGTGCTAAACCGCTGAGCCACCCAGGGATCCCAGGACTTGATTTTTTTTAAGTTAAGTGCTTTCTAGGGTCAGTCCTTAAAATTTTACTTTACAGATCTATTTTTATAAAATGATTTTGCTATTAAACTTAATATTAAACCTCCATAAAGCCAAATATATAACATATTAAAATAACTTACAATATATACTGTGGGAATATATGTTAAATGGTAACCTCAACTTCAAAAAACATACTTACCACTTCTGGTGTCTTTCCTACAAGTACGCTACCTGTCTTTTCTTCTGTTTCCATTGACTCACTAAAATGAAGAGAACCAACAATTATTAATCTGATAAATCTTTTCTAAATAGTATGTATAGGTAACTTGTTACCAAATTGAAGGTGTGAATCATGTTCAAATTAAGTATTTTGCAAGGAAAAAATATTTAATTACTTAAGTATTTCCCTTAAGAAACACAAGATTCTATAAGATGGACAAAGCCCAGGGATTTAATTTCTTCCAAATAAATTCATAAAAACACACAATACAACTAACCAGGTTAGGATGGACAACAAATACAACAAAACCAGATGACAAAGCATCCCCCAAACTCCCAAAACAGGTAGAAATACACCATCAGCAGCTACAAAATGCTAGTTTAAGTGAAGCAGTTGGGACCCCAACAGCTCTTAAAAACCAACCAGTCAATGCTTCCTTCTAGGTCAAAGCACTCTACTGAGAAGAAAATGCTGGGCACAGAATACAAATTAACATGGCAGAAACAAAGGAAAAAAAAAAGCCCAAATAAAAGTGAGAATGTAAACAGAGTTAAGCAATCTCAGATCATAAGACACCATTTTGTTTAAAACTCCGTAACACAATAGCCTTCCTGCAAAAAGTTAGGAAAACAACTTTCAGTAAACATAAGCTATAGATAAGAAGCAAAGTAAAATCCCATACAGTATTAGAAAAGAAAAATTATGGGGCGTTGGAGCGCCTCAGTCTGTTAAGCTTATGGTTTCAGCTCAGGTCATGATCTCAGTGTTGTGAGATCAAGCCTGCCCTGGGTTCTGCACTGAGCATGGAGCCTGCTTAGGATTCTTTCTCCCTCTCCCTGTCCCTCCCTCACAACTCCCTCTACGCCCCCACCTTGCTCTCTTAAAAAAAATTTATTTCAAAAGAAGTAAAAAAAAAAAAATTAAGAAAATTATACAAAATATAAAAGAATAAAACATATCAGAATTAGAAAACTCAGAAATGAAATAAAACTAGGGGAAAATTAGAAATGAAGAAAAATAATTTCAGAATATTAACTGAGATAGTACATAAAAGCAAATAAACACAACACAAATAAAGGAGAAAGTAAGAACGAAAAATTTTAAATTAACAAATAAACCAAATGCTACTCCCCTAAGATCAGCAATGAAGGATGTTCACTCTTAGGTCTGCCCAATAACACTGAAAATCCTAGCCAATGCAGAAAAACAAGAGGGGGGAAAAGGTATGAAAATTATAAAGGAAGAAGTAAAACTGTTTCCATTCAGATGACATTTTCTATGTAGAAAATTCTATAAAAAGATCTATAAAAAAATTTATTAGACCTAATAAGTGATTTTTAGAAATTGAAATTTAACATACCACTTAGCAATAGCATCAAAAAAACATAAGAATGAATTTAAGAAAAAATGTATAAAATCTCTGAACTAAAATCTACAGAATGCTGCTGAGAAATATTAAAGAAAATATAAATAGGGCAGCCTGGGTAGCTCAGCAGTTTAGCGCTGCCTTCAGCCTAGGGTGTGATCCTGGAGACCCAGGACCAAGTCCCATGTTGGGCTCCCAACATGGAGCCTGCTTCTCCATCTGCCTGTGTCTCTGCCTCTCTCTCTCATGAATAAATAAAATCTTTAAAAAAAAAAAAAAAAAGAAATCTAAATAAATGAAGAACAATAGTATGCTTATGGATTATAAAATCAATTGTTAGGATTTTAATTTGCCCCAAATTGAAGAGATTCAATACAATTACAATGAGAATACCCCCAGACTTATAGAAATGCAAGAGACCCAAAACTTGGCAGTGAGAGGGAGAAAAAAGGGAGATTGTAACTACAGGACTTTCACTAACTTAAGCTTTAGTAATAAAGATACTGTGGTACTGGTATAAGGAAAGATGAATAGATAAATGGAAAAGAATAGAGAAATCTATCAACATTATCACATGTCAAAAGCTCCAAAGAAATTCAAAAGGGAAAGCAGTCTTTTAAACAAATGGTAATGGGATGCCTAGGTGGCTCAGCGGTTGAGCGGCTGGCTGCCTTTGGCTCAGGGTTCAGGGCGTGGTCCCAAGTCCTGGGATCCAGTCCCACATCCGGCTCCCTGCACGAAGCCTGCTTCTCTCCCTTTGCCTGTGTCTCTGTCTCTCTCTGTGTCTCTCATGAATAAATAAAATCTTTTAAAAATAATAAAATAAACAAATGGTAATGAAACTGCTAGACATCCATGCATCTAAACAAACTCTACTCCTACCTCACACCACATACGAAGGGTTATAAGTTGAGTTCTACCACAGACCTAAACACAAAACTAAAACTATATAGCTTCTAGAAAAAAGTGTAGCAGAATATCTTTACAATTATGAAGTTGGCAAAGAATTTCTTAGATTGGGATAACAAAATGGAAAATTGGATTATCAAAAATAAAAACTTCTGTTCATCAAAAAATACCAATAAAATGAAAAGATAAGCCAAAGACTAGAGGAATATATTCATAACAATATATCTGACAAATTACTTGTATTAAAATTATAGCAAAACATCACTTTATACCACTTGAATGAGTAATATTAAAGAGATAACATCTACTGTTGGCAAACAAACAAATGGAATGCTAATACATTGTTGCTGGGAGGGTAAAATGGGCAACCATGATGAATATAGTTTGGCAGATTCTTACCAAGTTAAACATATACCTTGTGACCCAGCTATTCTAATCCTACATATTTACCCAAAAGAAAACATTTGTCCACAAAAAGACTTATACAGGAATGTTCCTAATAGTCATGTTCTGAAACAATCCAAATGTCCATCAATGTAAGAATGAATAAACAAACCTGGTATATACAATGAAATGTTGCTCAACACTGAAAAGGAATCAGTTACTGATTCATCCAAAAAACAGATACACATCACAAATGTGTTGAGTGAAAGCAGCAGAAACAAAAGACATGCTATCTGACCCAGTTTTATGAACTTCAGAACTGGCAAAACTAACCTATGCTGACAGAAAGCAAACCAGTGTTTGCTTCAGGGGGAATGGGTTGACCTCAAAGGGCACAGGAAAAATTTCTGGGATGAAAACAGAGGTGATGGTTATATGGGTGTTTATATTGTCAGAACTCCTTCAACTGTAGCATCAGGATATGTGCATTTTATAATATCTAAAATATTATTCATTTAAAAGAACTGAAGAGCTGAAAAGAATTCAAAAGGAAGTGAGAAATATAGAAGACTAGGAAAAGAAAATCCAACTTACATTTAACAATAGGTCCCCAAAAAGAAAAATAAGGGAAGAAAACAAATACTAAAAACTAAAATTCAAGAAAACCTTACTGAGGCAGGACTATTTCTGGTGTTTTGAGGGCAAGTTGGAAGGCCAGTGAAATCTGAAGACAGAGAGAATCTTAAGCAGGCTCCACACCGAGCAGGAGCCCAACACGGGGCTTGATTTCACAACCAAGATTATTACCTGAGCAGAAATCAAGATTTGGACGCTTAGCCAACCAAGCCACCCAGGCGCTCCATTGCAAAGACACATTTAAATATTTTTAATAAATGGTCTAAATACATAAGAAATTACAAAAAAATAAAATCTAATACTGTATTGGCCTAAGATAAATACATATTTAGTTTTAATAAAAGCACAAAAAGCTGGAAATGTTTCTTACTTTCCAAATATCTAAATTCTAGCGCACTTAACCAATCTGAAGTTTTCTTTTTTTAAGTAGGCCCCATGCTGGGTATGGAGCCCAACACGGGCTTGAACTCATGATTATGATATCAAGACCTGAGCTGAAATCAAGAGTCAGATACTCAACCAACTGAACCACCAACATGCTCCACCCACCTGAAATTTTATTTACTTGCTTAGCTAGCAATACGCAATTGGCCCTCTCTATCAATCACTTCCATTTCTTTCTAGAAGGGTCCCTTTCTTTGGTCTTTAATGTACCCAACAGAGTGTAAAACAGAGCAATAGCCTTAGTAAGACTTTACAATCTATGAAAGCTAATTTTGAAATTCTTCATAGACTATGCAGTCTATGAATATTCCAACTATTTGCAAAATGAAATAAAGATTGTTCAATTAGCTCTGATGCAGAAAAAGATACTTATACCTGTCTTTCTCTGATCCTGGAACAGTACCCGTATTGGTGGATCCAGGCACAGAAGCAATAGGGGTGCCAACAGTTCGAAGATTCTGGATTACAGATGACAAAAACTGCTGGCTAGCACTTTCATACAAATCAAAACAAATCTGATAAGCCATCAGGAGGTTGTCTTCCTTTACCAGTTTTTCTAAGATATCACTCACAGCCTGAGGATCATCTAAGAAAATTAAGCACTGAAATGCAGATAAAGGGACAATTACATAATAATTGAAAACTTTGCCAATAAAATATTTAGACAATGACAATTAATAATACAGAAAACCTTAAAATATAAGCATAGGCAAACTGGAGATAAGCTATTCTAGTACTCCATTTCTTTCTTTAAAAAAAAAAAACTGATTAATTTTAAATTTTAATTCCAGCTCTAGCATTCCATTTCTGATCCTGGCACCAGGCAGTTTTCCTAAAAATGGCATCTTCTTTCCATAAGAAAAGTAACAGTTTATATTCATAGCTCCTAATATTGTGCCTGGCAATTAGCAGTACTTGATAATTAGTAGGTGAATGAATCTTGGCTTCTTCAAATCTTACCTGTATTTTATTAATTATCAAGTGCTCCTTAATTTGAATTTTCTACTTCACCATAAATTATAGGAGTCATTCATTTAACACACATTGTATCATGCTAGGCCAGAATAAAAGGCACTAAAATAACCATTTTGAAGTATTTCTCTTATTATTCTTATAATCTGTCATATTTCAACAAAACTATCCAATAAGTTTAGATTTTTATTTTTTAAGAATTCAAATTAAATTTTGTTTCCTCAAAGTAGCAAACAGCTAATTTCAAAATGAACACATTAATCAAAGTTATTACAAATTAAGAATAAGAAATAATGGAAACAAAATAAATGATCAATAACAAGAGAATGGTTAAGGCAAAGTGCATCCACTAAATGATTATCACACAGTCAAGAAATAGTTGAAACAACAGTTTGTGAAAACTTAGAACATGGAAAAATGTTAAAACTGGAAGGATACATATAATTGATACTGTTTGCCATCAGAGAAAGGAACTTAGGAGTCAAAGAAAGGAGTAGAAAGACTTCACTGTATTCCCTTTGGTTCTTTTTAAATTTTGAATCATGCAACTGTACTATTACTTGTTCAAAAAAATGTATTTTAAAAATGTAAAAGTGTTAAAAAGTTTTGAAGGAACAAGGAATAAAACAGCTTAAAAAAAAAAAAAAAACCTGCCTCTGAGGAATAAAACTGAAATACACAGGTGAGCAGAGGACTATTGATTTCATATAAGTTTAAAACACTTATATTTTAAAAACTATTGGGATCCCTGGGTGGCGCAACGGTTTAGCGCCTGCCTTTGGCCCGGGGCGCGATCCTGGAGACCCGGGATCGAATCCCACGTTGGGCTCCCAGTGCATAGAGCCTGCTTCTCCCTCTGTCTATGTCTCTGCATCTCTCTCTCTCTCTCTTTCTCTGTGACTATCATAAATAAATTAAAAAATAAAAATAAAAAATAAAAAAATATTAAAAACTAAAAGCAAACAAAACTTCAAAAAGCTATATAGAGAAAACTGACAAGAAATACACTAAAATGTTGGTTTTCAGTGATATGATTTTTCTTCCAGCCTTTTCTATGTTTCAAACTTGCTTCAAAAGCATATAAAAAAGATGCATTACTCTAAATTTTAAAAATGTATATAGGATGAAAATATATGAGAACACATTATAGTGATAAAGTAACAAAACCTATGACAAAGTGCTATGCTCTAAGCAGAATACAAAATTTCATATAGTATGATATTGTTAAAAAGAAAACTCATGCACTTCCAGTCAACAAAATACAATGCAGCCATTAAAGACGTACTAATAAATGGGGGAAAATGTATGCATTATCTCTGAGAAAAGGCCTAGGGAAAGGGAAAGATACACTTTTCATTTTCTGGATGATCTTAAGTTTTAAAAATGTACAAGCAAATTCATACATGGAAAGAGATAAAATATACCCAAATGTTTTGGCTGTGTCTGGGTATTAAAGCCAAGGATCATTTTACACCTAAAATTCATTTTAGAATGACATAGCATAGGTACTGTTTTTATCTCTTCTTCTACCTTTTACTTTTTTTGACCTAGTTTCCGAAATTTCCTTAAATGTTTGGAATACTTTCCAAATGTAAAAAGAATACACAGGATGCATTACAACAAAACAGGTTTTTAGCTTTGTAAGATTGTTTCTTACCACTAAAAAATATAAGTGTACACCTTAATCTTCACAGGGCTGTTGTGAAAATCAACTGAGATACACATATGAAAGCATGAGAGTAACTTAACGTGATGTAAAGTAGTGAGGCGCAGCCCAGCAGTGCAGCATAAAGTAGTGTGATGTAAGGTAACATAACATAACATAACATAACATAACATAACATAACATAACATAAGTAAGTACCTGACAAACATTGATGAAATCGGGTTTCTCCAAGTTCATGTAGATTTTAACTAGAACCCTTAGTACCTTATTCCGAAACTGTTTATTCTGCATTAAAGACATGCAGAGCTTGAGGCTATAAGCTAGCATTCCTGGGACATCATTCTGAAAGAGAAATTTCAAGACACATCATTATCTGGTTACTGAAGCATTATTTTATTTAGAAATCAAATGGGGAGATGGATCCCTGGGTGGCTCAGCGGTTTAGTGCCTGCCTTTGGCCCAGGGCATGATCCTGGAGTCCGAGGATCAAGTCCCACATAGGGCTCCCAATAGGGAGCCTGCTTCTCCCTCTGCCTGTGTCTCTGCCTCTCTCTTTCTCTGGGTTTTTAAGATTTTAAATCTTAAAAAAATTAAATCTTAAAAAAAAATCAAATTACTTTAATCTATGTTCTTTAGTTATTTTAAGCAGCCAAAGCTTTATCTCCTACTTGAAAAACAGAACTTAAAAATAAACATTTTAGATAAAAATCTTAAAATGACCTATTTCCTCTTTTCATAAAAAATGGGTTGAAAACAATATTTTGTGATCACCCTGAATTCTCACTATGTGAACACAGAATACTATAAGAGTGATGCTGTTAATCATTAAAAAAAGATATATACAACTGTCCATACACCAAATGGCTATGTTTTTCAAGTATGTCTACTGAAGTCCTTTATCCTTCTGCCCCCAATCTTGTTAGTCCCCAACTCTTACTGCTTTGTCTATACTTGATAGCCAGGAACACAGTACGATAGAGCTATTCTCCAGCTCTGAGTGATTCAAGTTTTGAGTGGTGTTGCAGAGAGCTGGTGCTCTCCTTGAGGAAATTTTTAGTCTATGTATATCTTACAGTTCTCCAAAGCATATTCAACATCTGAGATACCAACTTATAAAGTCCTTCAACATACAAGCATATTGAAGAGCTATGGGAGTACTTCTCAAAAAGCAAGTTGTGACCCATCACTGTATAATGAAATCAACTTAATGGGACCCACATTTTTGGTGAAATACAATTTTAAAATATCAGAGTTATCACAAGTAGCAAAAGTAGGTACTGTTTCATAAAACTTAAGTCATATGCATATACATGCCCTAGGATGCAAAGTAAGAGGCATTTTTTACTCTGTTCTTTTTTTGGAAAAAAAAAAAAAAAAAAAAAAAAGAACACCTTTACTTTATATTTTTATTTGCTCAATTACCTATTCCCCCAATGGATTGCTCCATCTGGGCAGGAACTTTGTTGTTGGTCTCATTTGCCACTATTCCAATGCCTAGAACAGTGTCTGACATACAGCAAACACTCAAAAAACATTTGTTGAGTGAATGAAAATAAATATTTTAATTCTATAACATGAAGGAAAAATTGCCCCAAAATAAAACAGAATAAAACAAGATCCAATTCTATCATATTAGGTTGCTCATTCATTTACTCATTTAACTCTTATCACTGCTGCTAAACACAAATGTTACCTACCACTAATTAGTTACTATAGTGGTAGACTCTATAAGAAAAAAAAAAACAAGGCTCTAGGAAATTAACAAGAGAATTGGACCTAATCTTTGCAGTAGGGGGTAGTGAACAGTATAGGTGCTGGGAATCAATGGATCTGTAAGCAAGTGACTGTTAAAGTGAACTCTCAATCTTGAACAGGAATAAAGGAGGTAAAGAAAAGAATATTTTCAGCAGAGACATTATTTCTGGTAAGAGGAATGGGGCAGGATACATGTAGGAACTGAGGTGAGGCTGGAGTACAGAAAGCCAGCTCACGAAGACAGACAGGTGGTAAGGCAGGCAAAGTGGGCATGAAGATTAATGTCCATTTAACTCAGTCTTGCACCTTCCTGACCACTTTCTTACACAGAATTACTACCACTGTCATAATTATTGCAAAACACCCTCAAACCAAGAAGCAAGTCTGTAGGTTTAGCCATAATAAATGCATTAAAATAGTTAATCAGTACAGTATTCTTAAAAAGGGCAGGAGAGGGATGCCTGGATGGCTCTGCGGTTGAGCGTCTGTCTTCAGCTCAGGTACTGATCCTGGGATCTGGGATGGAGTCCCACATCAGTCTCCCTGCAGGGAGCCTGCTTCTCCCTCTGCCTGTGTCTCTCATGAATAAATAAATAAAATCTTGGAAAAAAAGGAGGGGGCAGGATATTTAAAACATCTTCCCCGTGCAAGACTTAAAGGAATGAATGTGGTAAGATAAAAGCAGGTATTTGATGACCAAAAAACACAGCCACAGTTCATATGTAAATGTAAAAATAAAACATCTGGCAAAAGAGCACCTTATTATTTCTAAATTAGATTTTTCTTTTCATTATCCATGGTTTTTAAATAACTTGCTTTGCTGATTCCCCATCAATAACAATCTTTAAAATCACATTAGCTACCTACCGACTCCAGTATAGTCTTCTCAAAGACATCCAGTCTTCGTGTCTCTAGAGCAATACCAATGGCCTGCTTATACTTGTGATCATCTAGACATCGCTGGAACATTTTATTTACAATGCCTTCCAATCTCTGGTCAATTGGTTTTTTTTCTCCTTCTGGCAAATCTGCATTTTCCACACATTGTTTGGTGTAGTGGTCAATGCATTTTGCTATAAAGAAAATAAAACAATGAATCACCTAAACTACTAAACTACTAGACTAAACTACTAGAAAAGACAAATGCCCACATTCTATAATCATAACTTCTGGGAAAACTATAAAGTAATAAACAAATTTCAGGCTTTTTAAATTCTAGAAGTTATACTTTCAAACTAATATCGTTCCCTTCATAACAGTTACACTGGGAGGCTTATGTACTAATTCTAATGAAGCTGACATTATTCAAAACATTTCTATCTTGCTATGATACTTTGACCAAAATCATATTACTCAACTTGACTGTATTGCTTATCAGACAGAGTTGGCTACAAATAGCTACTGTTTCACTTTCAAAAACAATTATTTGGGGGTAGCCTGGGTGGCTCAGTGGTTTAGCGCCACCTTCAGCCCAGGGCCTGATCCTGGAGATATGGGATGGAGTCCCACGTTGAGTTCCCTGCATGAAGCCTGCTTCTCCCTCTGCCTGTCTCTCTCTCTCCCTCTCTCTCTCTCTGTCTCTCATGAATAAATAAATAAAATCTTTAAAAAGAAACAAAAATTTGCTATTACTGAGGATATTTAAAAAGACCGATTATAACAATTATCACAGAGCAATAAATTAGACTTCTTCAAATTAGTGAAACTATTAGCTCATTGACAGTAAAGACCATGTCTAATCATCTTTGTAAAATAATAGTGAGATCTGAAATGTACCACAGGTTCTAAAGACAATTCCAAAGATTTCCAAAAACCTTTCCAGCAATTGTCACATATCTGTTGACATGCTGTTCCAAAGTAAGGTGGGTGAAACCTACACAATCCCCAGTCCCAGCCCCCCACCCCCACCTCACTGCCAGTGTTAAAATCCAGTGGCACAATTTGGCTTTCACATTACACAATGATTTGGGTGGATGGAGAGAATAGGGCAACATACTGAAAAGTACCAATAGCATACTTGATGAGAAATATTTGTTTATAACTCACAATACTTTACAACCACATTTTAAATTTATTAGGAATAACCAATAAAAGGAATTTCCCTAAGTCTTCTTCCAACTTCATAAGGAAGATGAGTAAATACCCAAGTGAATGACATACAGTAGTTATATTCTCTATAACTCATTGACTTGTCATTCTCCCTTTCAAAAAGAAGAAAGGGTACAAGGGCAAGATTAATTAGCTGCAAACTATAACCCTGAGAAACAAATGATTTGAATTAGCATAAAGAATTACTGGCCCAGGGATGCTTGGGTGGCACAGCAGTTAAGTGTTTGCTTTCCGCTCAGAGTGTGATCCTGGAGTCCTGGGATGGAGTCCCACATCGGGCTCCCTGCATGGAGCCTGCTCTCCCTCTGTCTATGTCTTTGCCTCTCTCTCTCTCTCTCCCTCTCTCTCTCTCTGTCTCTCATGAATAAATAAATAAAATCTTAAAAAAAAAAAAAAAAAAAGAATTACTGGCCCACTAGATGGCTCAAGTTAAATGGATCTATATTGGGAGAAGCAGTCCTTTAGTAATTTGGAATATATCACATACAGGGTCCATCCAGGCAGAACCATGCACATTTACTTACAGTTAATAAGAATAAAATGGCACTCAAAAAGCAGACCTTAAAACAATTCTGGTTGCAGAAAATCTTTACCAGTTCTTAATACGAGTTTTTTGAACCAAATATAGTTAAGTGATGAAACATTACACCTATCTTATCAGAAAGTAACAGAATTGAACAACTGGGGGATTTTCCTTAAATTATAACTGAAGGGGAAAAATATACCTTTGAGGTTTCAAATAAGATTCACGCTTTTACTTACCAGGTTTATATCACAACTATATCCCAGAATCTAGTCTCATTCCCATCTAAAGTCTTCTTATAACAGCAAGAAAATTTACTAGTTTTGAATTTTCTGGATGTATAATATTCAATAAGATCCTAGGAAGCTCTTCCCAAATTCTATTTTGTGTATCCCCTCACAAATTTCACTGACGTTCAAAACAATCCATTCTTGGGACGCCTGGGTGGTTCAGCAGATGAGCATCTGCCTTTGGCTCCGGGCATGATCCGGGAGTCCTGGGATCGAGTCCCACATTGGGCTCCCTGCATGGAGCCTGCTTCTCCCTCTGCCTATGTCTCTGCCTCTCTGTGTCTCTCATGAATAAAAAAATAAAATCTTAAAAATACAATAAACAAGGGATCCCTGGGTGGCGCAGCAGTTTGGTGCCTGCCTTTGGCCCAGGGCGCGATCCTGGAGACCCGGGGTCGAATCCCACGTCGGGCTTCCGGTGCATGGAGCCTGCTTCTCCCTCTGCCTGTGTCTCTGCCTCTCTCTCTCTCTCTCTCTCTCTCTCTGTGTGTGTGACTATCATAAATAAATAAAAAATTTTTAAAAAAATACAACAAAACAAAACAAAACAAAAATAATCCATTCCTTCTTTTTTTTTTATTTGAGAGAAAGCATGTGTGCATAGAGGGGAAGAGTATATATCAAGCAGACTCTGTG
The DNA here is from genome assembly GCF_018345385.1 of Vulpes lagopus. Classification (NCBI taxonomy): domain Eukaryota; kingdom Metazoa; phylum Chordata; class Mammalia; order Carnivora; family Canidae; genus Vulpes; species Vulpes lagopus. The sequence continues at coordinate 8,403,606 of NC_054831.1, forward strand.
CTGAGCACAGAGCCCAACATGTGGCTTCATCCTATGATCTTCAGTTGAAACTAAGAGTCAGATACTCAACGGACTACACAACCCAAGCACCCTCAAAATGATCCATTTTAACAGTCCCTAAAAAACTAGAAATCCCCAGGGACACCTGGGTGGCTCAGTGGTTGAGCATCTGCCTTTGGATCAGGGCATGACCCTGGCGTCCCACATCAGGCTCCCCGCAGGGAGCCTGCTTCTCCCTCTGCTTGTGTCTCTGTCTCTCTGTGTCTCTCATGAATAAATACATAAAATCTTAAAAACAAAAAACAAAACAAAAAACCCTAGAAGTTCCCCCACTTTCATACAAAGAAAAAAGCAAAGAGGACTGGTCAATTTATCACCAATTGCCTTCTACAAGCTAAGATGACAGCATTTAGAGAGGGAAGGCATCTACCACCTCATAGCCACTTACGGACCAACAGTTCTGTTTAAAACATGTTTTGTAAAATAGTAGCAATGCAAGCACTTGCACATCATTGTTGAAAAAATTATCAGTATTCATCAAAAAAAAAAATCCTTGAAATAAAAAAAGTGAGACTATGTGTTTTTAACTCCCCATTTCTAACTCAATAGAGAAAGCGCTCCATGTTTCAAATGTTATGGTCTGTTCTTTAAAACCACTTGTTCTTTCCATAGAATTATAGATGAAAATTCCAATTCAATGACCACCCCCCAACAGGATTAAGTTACTTGCAACAGCAAAAACTTTAAAATCATAAATGCAGAATTCTAGTTAGAACGTCACAGACGTTTGAAAGTATCCTTTGAAGCAGCTTGTGTAGCACTTCCCAATTTCTGAAAGAGAAGGCCAAATTTCTCCTTTTAAGGGTTCAGGTGAATAAGCCAGACCTCTTTTGAATCAGCAATTCAGGGGCGCTTGAATGGCTCAGCCAGTTAAGCGGCTGCTTTCAGCTAGGGTCATGACCCCAGGTTTCGAGAATCATAACCCCAGGTTTCAAGAATCGAGGCCTGCCACATTGGGCTCCCTGCTCAGCGCAGCGCTTGCTTTTTTCTCCTTCTCAGTCTGCTACTCCCCCTGCTTGTCCTCTCTCTCTCTGTCAAATAAATAAAATCTTAAAAAAAAAAAAAAAATCAGGGCAGCCCGGGTGGCTCAGCAGTTTGGCGCTGCCTTCAGCCCAGGGCGTGATCCTGGACACCTGGGATGGAGTCCCATATTGGGCTCCCTGCATGGAGCCTGCTTCTCCCTTTGCCTGTGTCTCTGCCTCTCTGTGTGTGTGTGTCTTTCATGAATAAATAAAATCTTAAAAAAAAATAAAAATAAAAAAATCAGCTATTCAAAAAAATATACTACACTACTGAAAGAATATACCCTTCTGCTCTCTGTAACTATGATTGAAAGCCTGATATTCCTATAGAACTGTCTGAAGGGTATGCAGTCTATTCTTTCATCTATTAGATCAGGAGTTTTCAAATTTTTTTAAAGCTACAAATTCCTGGGCAGCCCGGGTGGCCCAGCAGTTTAGCACCTCCTTCAGTCCAGGGCATGATCCTGGAGACCCAGGATCAAGTCCCACATTGGGTTCTGTGTATGGAGCCTGCTTCTCCCTCTACCTCTGTCTCTGCCTCTCTCTCTCTCTCTGTTTCTCATGAATGAATAAATAAATAAAATCTTAAAAAAAAAAAATCTACAAATCGCTGAACAAAACCTTATAGTTTAATTTACAAGATAAAGAGCCCAAAGTCTTGCCAGTATGCTACCCCCACTTCTAAAATAAAGAAACAAATGAAAAAAATGATGGTTGCTAGTAGAAATAATATGGATTTTGAAGTAAGCCTACTTAATAGCCATGTGTCTCTATCATCTCAAAACTCAAGTTTTTTCATTTGTAAAATGGATATGGCCTTCCTCACAGGGCAGCTGTGGAATAAACCATGCCATGAAAAATGAGTAGCAAAGTGCCTAGCAGAATGAAGATAGTCAATAATGGTTTCTGGTATTAGAAATAACTCTATATATACTTCTATAAAAAAAAAAAAAAAAAAGGAAAAAAAGAAGTAACTCTATAAACAGCTGTCATTTAGTTACTCATAATAATCTAACTTTTTCATATAACAGAACGCTCACTGGAGTAGCAATAACTAAGATAATTATCTTTAGGTTGATTAGACCGTTTCTGAATAATTTCTTAGATTCTTCCATAAAATGTTTTGTGAGGTAAGTTTCTTCATTATTACTATTATTAATGTTACTGTTCATTATGTCAAAAAATAATAAATCACAAAATTGGAAGGCAGATCTAAAAACTCGGCTTGCATAATATTATAGGATTATGAACTTCCAATTAAAATTAAATTTGGCGGGCAGCACGGGTGGCCCAGTAGTTTAGCGCCATCTTCAGCCCTGCATGATCCTGGAGACCCGGGATCGAGTTCCACGTTGGGCTACCTGCATAGAGCCTGCTTCTTCCTCTGCCTGTGCCTCTGCCTTTCTCTCTCTCTCTATCTAATGAATAAATAAATAAATAAAATCTTAAAAATAAAAAAACCATTAAATTAAATTTGGCAACAGCATGTAGTAATTCAGAACTAAAATTTTATATGCACCACAACAAGAAAGAAGCCGACAAGATAAAGCTTTACCAGGATGGAAAATAATTACCTATAATAGTCTCCACGTATTCAGAGTTATCATTGACATTGAAGAGGTCACCAGCTCCAAGTGCATAATTCAGAGACTCCTCAAAAGCTCCAAGGTGATAAAATACTTTAGATGCCACTAAGGCTGCAAACTGCCGACTCCGGAAACCTTCATCTTCATACAAAACTTCTCTGAAAGAAATTAGAAGTGTAAGTCTAGCTCAAACTGGTTCTCCTTAAAAATCCCAAATCTAAACATATTTAGTAGCAGCAAAATCCTAAACGAATTAATAAGCCATATGACCCACATCCACAATTATTTTTTTTCACAGAGAATTAGTTGATCTACTTTAATCCAATTTATAGAAATAAAATAATTTCTTACATTTTATCTACAGACTCAGAAATTTCTGCCCAGAAGTCATTGACAACTGCATTCAATTTATGTAGTGCAAATTCCTGTAGAAGATAAAAATAAAATTCAACATTGAGAGACTTAACATTACAACTTTTTACCAAAAAAAAAAAAAAAAAAACACCTTCTGACAAATCAATGGCCAAATTTTCAGTTATATTTACTAAAATGTTTAACCTATGAAAAATACAAAAATTTACTGACTTCTGTTTTCTCTTGGGTTTATACATTTCCTTTCCATTTTCAATCATAAAACATCAGACTAGACATAGGTTATTCCTTATCATAACGAACATCTTTCTTCTCTGTATATACAAAATTGATTATGAGTCTGGATATAAATGAATTCAGGTTTGTAGAGCCACTTTAAGTATGTTCCAAAGTTTAGTCAAATAAAAATAATTTAAAAATATGTGACACAGAAGAACAATTTTTTGTGCTTTCCTCTGATAAAGAAACAAGGGTGGGTGGGGAGTGTTCTGGCGCCATACTGAGAATTTTTTACCTTAACCTTGTTAAACTCTAGGAAAAACCAATTGCTACTGCCAAAATATCGTCCTTTGGGTCTAGATTTGAATGGGTATAGACTGTTTAAGATGGTGTTTTTAAATGATGGAAAATATACAAATATCACTAAATTCAGAGTTTCCAGTGTTCATATTAACCCTAATTTTTCTTCAACTCATACCTTAAGCTGTGGTTCTTCCTCATCCAGAAGAGAAATTATTCCAGCTATAAGACAAAAAGTATATCATGATTATGAAGTATATGCTAAGATAGAAGCTATTACTTAGTTAAAAAATATCACAATTAGGGCAGCCCAGGTGGCTCAGTGGTTTAGCACCGCCTTCACCCTAGGGTGTGATCCTGGAGACCTGGGATCAAGTCCCATGTCGGGCTCCCTGCATGGAAGCCTGCTTCTCCCTCTGCCTGTGTCTCTGCCTCTCTCTGTGTGTGTTTCTCATGCATAAATAGATAAAATCTTTAAAAAAAAAATCACAATTAGAAAATTATTTTTTGAGGAGTGACTTCACTAGAAGAATGATTATTTTTCTTTATAACTGTAACTGTTTCTATCTCGAAGTTTAAGAATTATGTTATCAAACCACCATGACACCACAAAAATTACATTTGCCAAGTTCACTGGTTTTCAAAGCATAGTCCTTGAACCCACAGGATTAGCATTACCTCGGAACTTACTAAAAATGGAAATTCTTGGGCAGCCCAGGTGGCTCAGCAGTTTAGCGCTGCCTTCAGCCCAGGGCATGATCCTGGAAACCCAGGATCGAGTCCCATGTCGGGCTCCCTGCATGGAGCCTGCTTCTCCCTCTGCTTGTACCTCTGCCCCCTCTCTTTCTTTTCTCTGTGTATTTTCATGAATAAATAAATAAAATCTTAAAAAAGGGAAATTCTTGGCCCTATCCTAGATCAATACTATATCAGAAATTGTGGGGATAGGGTCCAGTTATAGAGCCATGAGTTTTCCATGTAATACTGATAATACAGTTTGAGCAAATCTCTGGCCAAACTGACCAAAATGGGAAACCTTCACAGACAACTTTAGAATAAATTTATTCACACAAAATAAATCAACAGTTATGAAATTATTTACAGAAAAAGGTGAAGTCATCAACTCAACAGAGTAAAATATACCAAGATGCCTCTATTAAGGCACCTCCTTTGTATCACAAGTAACTGAGAAGGTATGTTAAATGATGAGCAATCTTACTTGTTCTGACTTCCAATGACCCAAGTACAGCGTTCTCCACATGACCTTGAGGTTTTAGCATTAACATTGGAAAGTAAACTATCCTCTCCAAAAGAATACACCTTGAAATATAGTCATATGTCAAAGGGATTATTAGAAAAAATATATGGGGAATTACTGTCCTTAGATCTCAAAGAAACAAAACACACAAAACTAAACTGTCTCTCGGATGTTTTCCATATAGATCTTAAAATCATTCTGGAACACTGAACTGAAACTATGAGTTGATTAAAAAGTGTCAAGATAAGTTTACTTAGGAGATGTAGCCATTTTTGATTGATAAGTATAGGTTTGCTAAGTAGCTCCAGCAGTCTTTAGAGAGCCATACAGGAAAGGATACAACACTTAGCCAACAAAACGAACCATTGTGCTGGCTAGGGCATACTACTATTCTAAAAGCATAAGAGCAGATAGAAAGAACTTCTTGGTACTCTAGCTTGGTATGAGAAGTCCAGAACAGAAAGGCTAAACTGAAAGAACACAGAGAAGACAAATTAAAAATGTAATGTGGGAGTGGGGTGGATTATGAACTAGTGATGTGGGATAGCTGATAGATAAGAATCCTTTAAATGTGGAACAGATTGGGATCCCTGGGTAGTTCAGCAGTTTAGCCCCTGTCTTCCACCCAGGGCATGATCCTGGAGTCCTGGGATTGAATCTCACGTCGGGCTCCCTGCATGGGGCCTGCTTCTCTCTCTGCCTGTGTCTCTGCCATTCTCTCTATCTGTGTGTCTCTCATAAATAAATAAATGAATAAATAAATAAATAAGATCTTTAAAAAAAACTGTGGAACAGATCATGAACAGCAGAACACTTCATAAACATACTAAAAATGCTACTCATTGCCTATCAATCAGTGGTGTGTTTGAACTGCTTCAAAAGAGGTGATGAATCTCTTACACCCTCCTGTTTTGTATTATTTATGACTAATTTGTTGTCCTTATGACTAATTTGTTGTCCTGGCTTAGAAATGCAGCCTTTGTTCATGGAACACAATTAAATCAAATACTCTACACTCCTACACAATTACTTCCCATCTTAAAAACAAAACAGAACTTCTCTTCAGATGGGGGGAGAGGGAGATACACAAGGAATGTGAAAAATTTAGGATGCTAGAAAAATCTCTTCTGCCATGATAAAAAAAAGTAGCAGATACTACCTAAACTTCTTCAATCAGGTTATAGCAGTATTTGGATGTTATTTATAAATATGGAAGTACGTTCCAGAAGAAACAGCTTAAAAGTTGAAAATGAATGTTTTGGGATGCCTGGGTGGCTCGGTGGTTTAGCACCTGCCTTTGGCCCAAGGTGTAATCCTGGAGTCCTGGGATCGAGTCCCGCATTGGGCTCCTTGCAGGGAGCCTGCTTCTCCCTCTGCCTATGTCTCTGCCTCTCTCTCTCTCTCCTCTCTCTCTCATGAATAAATAAATAAAATCTTAAAAAGACAATGGCTGTCTCCAGGGATGAGGAAGAGAAAAGAGAAGTGGGAGATTACTGCTTTAAGGCTTTTTAGCATAATTTCCCTTTATGTTCCTATATTATGTTAAAAAAAAAAAAAACAGTCAATCTCATCTCTCTCTCCGGTAACCACCTATCTCTATCTCTCCACTCCCTTTTGCTGCCGAATCTTTTGAAAAATTTAACAATACATGTTCATCTCTTATTCACCACTGTTCTTACTGCTTAGCTAGTGACTAGGGAAAAAAGGAATGAATAACTTGAATCCATACCAGTGAGGCTAGTCTTTAAGCACCTGGGACAGATCCTAAGACACTGTGAGGGAAAGGACGGGGAAACAAGGTGACAAAAGGTTCTGAGCAAAGGCTGGTAAGTGATCCACTAATGTAACAAATGATAGTAACAAATACGCCTCACCACCAATATACTGTATCACCACGGAGTCTCAGAGTAGGACCTCAAAGATCATTACTAGTAACCTGAAAAGGTTTAAATTCTATTATATTCCCATCAAGTGCTTTTTCAGCCTCTACTTAAAATACTCTAGGGATTAATTTATAGATTTGATTAGCTGACTGATTTCTTCATTCAAAATACACTTTTGGGGGGAATCCATGGGTGGCTCAGCGGTTCAGCGCCTGCCTTCCACCCAGGGTGTGATCCTGGAGTCCTGGGATCGAGTCCCACAACAGGCTCCCTGCATGGAGCCTGCTTCTCCCTCTGCCTCAGTCTCTGCCTCTCTTTGTCTGTCATGAATAAATAAATAAAATCTTTTTAAAAAATACACTTTTGAACATCTGCCATCTATCTGTTTGGCAGTGCTCTAAGAATTAACAAGTTTTGCTGCCCAAAATTGTACCAGATAGTAAATGAGGTAAGTAAACAAGTAATCACAGGACTATGAGTTGGACAGCTGAGGGGAAGAGAGGTAGGCAGTGTATTTTAACAAAATGATCAGGAAAGACTAACATTCAAACTGAGACTAAAGATTGAGAAGCTAAGGGGAAACTTGAGGAAAAAGACTCTAGATAGAGGGAACAGAAGGTGCTAGGGTCCTGAGGTTAAGATAGAACCTGACATACTCAGGAACAGAAAGAGCAGTAGGATGTAGTGAGTGAAAAAGAGAGTAGTAGACAAAGCAGAAATCAAATCATTTAAGTCTTTGGTTAAAAGTCTGGATTTTATTCTAAACACAATGGAAATGACCAGAGATTTTAAGCAAAAATAAATAAATAAATAAATAACCGACCTGTGATTAAAGTTTGAAAAAAGATTACTCTGCCTACATACAGCAAGAAGATCGGACTATATGAAGATAACGGTGGAAAAACAAAATCTTAAGGCTGTCACAGTAACCCAGACAAAAGATAAAAGATGGCTTGGGATCAGAAGAAGCCGTGGCATTGGATGGATGTGAAACAGAAGGACGCCTACATTTACAGGTGGCAAGAAACGTTACCTTTCGGGAGCAATGACTGGAAAAACTCTGTCCTCTTTGAGCTAAAATTCACTTCATTTGTATCGCTTTGGGGACAAAAGTCTAATTCCAGGTACGGGTGACAGCTCTTGGAAATCTCTGAAGGTAACTTCTAGGTTTCTAGGGTCAAATAATCCTCCACAGATACATGGGTCTGAGCTCCTCCTTAACAAGTCAGTTTGACCGCTAGCCTGTTTACAGCAAAACACTTGTGGACAAACCTAGATAACACAGGACGAGGAAAGGATGTGTGTGTGTGTGTGTGTGTGTGTGTGCGCAGGTAAGTGTAAAAAAAAAAAAAAAAAGAAAGAAAGAAAGAAAGAAAAAAAATCAAACCACCAAGGCTGTGGACAGCTATATGCAAATGACTCTGTGGTGGGGGGTGGGGGGGTGGGGGGCTTATCTTCACAGCTCAAGCCGGTTTCAAGGCCATCACCCGAGCCTCCAGAGGCAACGGTGAAGCGTTGAAACTCGCACCGCACGCCCCAGAATTCTTCCCTCAATGCAGAATTCTTTACTGAGTACCTAGTCTCCGATCCACAGACAGGTTATCAGTATCAAGCAGGCTCCGGGGGGCTGTCTTGGCCGAACACACAAGTCCTCTGGGCGCTCGAGCTGAACACTAGCGGAGCACCCCGAGAAACACCCGCCTCGAGCGCTCGCGTGCGCTTCAGATGGACTCCAAGGAGAACGGAGCTGGGGTCCGGCCCGGGGCGCCTACAGAGTAGTGAGGCTGCCGCACCGCCCCCCCACCCCGTCAGCCACCTGCGAGGAAGCGCTGGGATCACACGATGCCCCGGCGCCAAACTCGGAAGCGACAGGATCGAGGGAGCCCCCCCACCCCCCGGGGGCGGAAAAGGGCCCAGGAAGCCCCTCGGGCGCGGGCGCGGGGGTGTGACCGCGCGCGGGTGGGATGCGCTGCGGGTGGGTGGCACCTCCCGGCCGGAGGTGACCGCCGCGGCCCTCAGGGAGGCCGGCCCACACAGGCAGCCCGCGGGCCCGGGGTGCGCGGCGGGCAGCGAGGGGCCGCGCAGGCCGGCGCTCCGCCGGGAGGTGCCCAGTCACCGGCCCTGACTCAGCTAAAAGCCGGCGTGGCGGCTCCTCCCTTTCGGCGCCGGCGGCGGTCGCACTCACCAGCTGAAGTGATCATGGCTGCGTCCCGCACGAGCCCGCCCGCTCGCTCGCCGTCCCGGCCGCGCCGTGTGTCTGTCAGCTCCCGGGCCGTGTGCTCCGCCGCGCCTCCCCGCTCCCCCGGTGCGCTGCTCAGTCAGTAGCCTCCTCAGGCCGCCGGCTCGCGTCTCTTCCAGGACCCCGCCCGCCGCGGGGCTGCCCGCCGCTCCGCCTGCCGCTCGGCGCGAACTCTCCCCGCCGCGGCCTGCGGTTTTCCGCGCCGCCGCCGCCCCGGCCCTCGCCGCGGGGTGCGCTGAGAGCGTCATGTTTTCTCTTACCCTCCTCGAGGTTCAGCGCTCCCGCTGCGGCGCGAACACTACTGGGCACCTGCGATCAGGCTTCAGAATAGCCACCCCCAGAGAGAGGACCCCATTATCACCCGCCATTGCTCAGAGCAAGGGTGCTGCGGGCAGGGGCTCGCGGTGCTCGCAGCGCCACCTGCTGCTTGGGCGGACTCTCTGTAGTTATGCGCCCGCCCCCGCCCGCCCCCGCCCTCCCCAGCCCTCATCCCCCTCCCTCTCCCAGCTCCAGCCAAACTTTTGGGGGTAGGAACAATGCAAAGGGCATTTTGTTAGGAAAGTGGGTTTTGGGAGATCCCTGGGTGGTTCAGCGGTTTAGCGCCGCCTTTGGCCAAGGGCGTGACCTTAGAGACCCAGGATCGAGTCCCGCTTTGGGCTCCCTGCATGGAGCCTGCTTCCCCCTCTGCCTCTCTGTCTCTTCTTGAATAAGTAAATAAAATCTTTAAAAAAAAAAAAGGAAAAATGAGTTTCGACGTTTTTAAAAAAGCAGAACCCACTTTCAAAAGAAATCCTCAAATGTTTTATCATAATGAATGGCTAAGTAATCACTGATTTATAATAAAATTGAAAGAATTTTTTTTTTTTTTTAACATTTGGAATAGTTAGTACTGAATTAGTATTGTATGTTGTTTGAAAGAGGTGTGCGCACTGAGGGGGGCACTTGATGGGATGAGCACTGGGTGTTATTCTATTTGTTGGCAAATTGAACACCAATAAAAAATAAATTTATTTTAAAAAAAGAAAGAAAAAGAAAAAGGTGTGGGGCAGGGACACCTGGGTGGCTCAGCGGTTTAGCGCCGCCTTCAGCCCAAGGAGGGATCCTGGGGACTGAGGATGGAGTCCCACATCCAGCTCCCTGCATGAAGCCTGCTTCTGCCTCTCTCTCTCTCTAGTGTCTTGTGAACAAATAAGTAAAACCTTTTAAAAATAAATAAAAAAGAAGTGCAAAAAGATACACAGTGAAAGTGTTACAAAGGAAAAAGAAAAGCTTCCCATTCTTGTCTTCCACCAGGCTAGTTCCTTTTTCCCCACAGAGCAACAGGTTTTTTGTTTTTTTCTTTTCTTTTTCAAGATTTTATTTATTTGAGAGAGTGAGCACAGTGGGGGAAAGGGTAGCGAGAGGGGGGTGGGGAGCCTGACATGGGACTTAACCCCAAGACCCCAGGATACTGACCTGAGCTGAAGGCAGGCACCCCACCAACTGAGCCACCCAGGCGCCCCTCTTGGTTTTTCCTACCTCTAATTTGAAATGGCAGGTGTGATGGCCATTTGCAGTCATGCACCAGCTTCAATAGCCAATTTATTTTAATAGTCCTGCGAAAGCCTTAACAAAGATTAGAGACAGATGGTGGCATTTTTAAGCTACTAGCCTTGCAACATCAAGCTACTCATCAATTGGATAGCAATTACTAAAGATTATTTCTGAAAGAAAAAAAAGATTATTTCTGAGGCCTTGTCAAAACAATGTAGCCTACTGGCGCAAGCAGTATTTTGGGTTTGAATTAAAATTTGATGACACATTGGAGTGTACATGTGAATGTGTTTAAATTAGTATTCTAAAGCTAAGATTGTTAAAATATATCAAATATAATTCTTAAACACTTCTGATGAACTTGTAGCTCAGATTGAAAGGCCCTGCCCTGGGAGGTGTGCACACAAAATAAACAAATACTGGGAGTATGATTTTACAGAGGTACTTTGGCCAGTCCCTCACAGGAAGACACCTGCATGCCCAAAACTTCTAGAGGAATCACACATAATAACAGGTGATGGAAATGAGTGGAGCAGGCAGTATGTATAGAGATACTAGCTCAGCAGGATGGTGAGTGCCCAACTAAGTGTCAGGGAGGCAGGAGGGGGTGGTGGTGACTGTGCCAAAATGAAGAATGAGGGCAGCCTGGGTGGCTCAGTGGTTTGGCACTGCCTTCGGCCCACAGCGTAATCCTGGAGACCTGGGATCGAGTCCCACACTGGGCTCCCTGCATGGAGTCTGCTTCTTCCTCTGCCTGTGTCTCTGCCTCTGTCTCTCTGCCTCTCATGAATAAATAAATAATCTTTTTTTAACAATGAAGAATGAGTGCCCCACTGAAAGAGTGGTGGCTACTCCTCTTCTACAGTGTTGCTGTGCAAGACTTCTAGGACTACTAGGTCACGTGGATGGCCCAGTCAGTTAAGCATCTCACTCTTGGTTTTGGCTGAGGTCATGATGTCTGGTTCTGAGGTCGAACCCTACATCAGGCTCCACTCTGAGCATGGAGCCCCCTTGAGACTCTCTCCCTCTGCTTCCCCGACCACCAGCTCACTAACAAACAAACAAACAAAAAAAGTAGGACTACGATTGTGAAAGCTTATGGTTTTTCTAGAAAAGCCAGAAATCAGAATTTCATGTGAAATCTTCTGAATTTTAAATGGTGGTAAGTTGGATGAAATGGGTGAAGGTAGTCAAAAGGTATAAACTTCCAGTTGTAAGATAAATAGTTCTGTTCATCTAATACTAACGTATAATTGTGTTTCACCTATACTCCAATTAAAAAAAAAAAGGTCCTGGGGATGTAATGTGATTACAGGTAATAATATTGTATTGTATACATGAAAGTTGCTAAGCGAGAAAGTTTAAAAGTTCTTTTTCTTTTAAGATTTATTTGATGACCCAAGACCATGACCTGAGCCAAATTCAAGAGTTGGATGCTTAACTGACTAACTCACCCAGGCACCCCAAGTCTTAAAAGTTCTAGTCACGGGGGATCCCTGGGTGGCTCAGCAGTTTAGCACCCGCCTTTGGCCCAGGGCGCAATCCTGGAGTCCCGGGATAGAGTCCCGCGTCGGGCTCCCTGCATGGAGACTGCTTCTCCCTCTGCTTGTGTCTCTGCCTCTCTCTCTCTCTCTCTCTCTCATGAATAAATAAATAAAATCTTTTTAAAAAATTCTAATCACAAGAAAAAGATTGTGATGATGAGTGATGGATGTTAACTAAACTTACTGTGGTAATCATTTTCCAATATATACATATACCCAAGTCACCATGTCATACACCTAAAACCAACACAATGTTATGTGTCAATTATATCTCAATTTTAAAAAGGTTGGGGGGGGGCTTGGGGGCTCAGTTGCTTGTGTCTGACTCTTGATTTTGGCTCAGGTCATGATCTCAGGGTCATGGGATCAAGCCCTGCATCAGGCTCTGTCCTGGGCATGGAGCCTGCTTAAAATTCTCTCTTTCCCTCTCCTCCTCCCCCTCCCCACCTAAACAAACAAACAAACAAATAGTGTTGACAATTAATTCAAAATGTTTTAAAGCAAGAGAAATCTAGTTGCCACATCTGCTCTTCAAAGAGAAGGCCTTCTCTATGAGAGGCCGATCATGTCTCTGGCTTGGAGATTGTGCTTTTAATTTCCACAAAGCCCCATGGGAACCCTGGGAGGGGGCTCCTCTCTTCTTGAAGATTCTGCTCTTCCACTTGGATGGATGTTCGGGGCCTGAGGTCTCTTCCTCTCTGTGTAATTTTAGTATATGTGCTGCCGAAGCGAGCACTTCTCTGTGTAATTTTGTACTCTGTAGTTACAGCGATCGTTTCAACACTCAACTCTCACCATTGCCTCTGCTCCTTGAAACTCTCAGCCCTCATCTTGGGCTCTATTCTTTCTTTTTTTTTTTTTTTTAAGATTTATTTATTCATCAGAGACATAGGCAAGAAGGAGAAGCAGGCTCCCTGCAGGGACTCAATCCCAGGACCCCAAGATCACGACCTGAGTCTAAGGCAGATGCTCAACCACTGAGCCACTCAGGTGTCCCCTGGGCTCTATTCCTATGCTTTATTCTTCTGATTTTCTGTCCAAAGCCTTTGTCTCACTCCGAATTCTCCCTGTGAGAGATCAATGCCTCCCATTGCTACAAAGTAGTGTCTCCTAAAACATATCACTGTGGCCCCATCCTCTCTCTGGAGCACCAGACACACACTTACCATATGTCCCTGTTTGATACTCCTTAACTCAACAACCTCAGAGTTCCATACATGTCCCCTTCCTTGATCTGGGTGTGGTGAAGGGTACCCAACAGCTATGACGCAGAGCCCTGGGGCAGGGGCAGGGAAGCACACTTGACGGTTCATTCCCACTCACCCTGTCTGTACCAGATCTGGTCTACCTGATGTCTCCCGCATCAGCCCGGCTCCATTTCCCAGCAGTCTCGGCTCCCCCTCTTCTTTACTGGCTGAAACAGCTTTGACTTCCTGCTCACCATCTCATGATTCTCCAGTCCATCCTTCACAGCCAGCCAGAGGCACCATCAAAACCAAGGGAGAGGGGATCCCTGGGTGGCTCAGCGGTTTAGTGCCTGCCTTTGGCCCAGGGCATGATCCTGGAATCCCAGGATCAAGTCCTGTATCAGGCTCCCTGCATGGGGCCTACTTCTCCCTCTGCCTGTGTCTCTGCCTCTGTGTCTCTCATGAATAAATAATACATATTTAAACACACACACACGCACAACAAAAACAAACAACAACAACAAAAAAAAAAAAACAAGGAAGAGAAGGACTCTCTCCTCCAAGACTTTCACCCAACCCAGCTTATGCCCAATCTTTATGTCCCAGCACTCTGCCTTGGCATGCCAGGCTCCAGGCACCTGGAACTGCTGTGGCTCCCAGAGTGGCCATGCAGCATGAACCTTATCTCTGACCTTGGGACTTGCTCTTCCCTTTGCCTGCCTCTCCATCTCCTCCTCAGCTAACAAGCAGTTCCTCTTTCAGGTAGGCCTTTCTTAACCACCCCACTATGTGTTGCCTTATAGCTGTTAGCCCCACACAGTTATTATCCAGTCTCCCTGCCCATGTCCCAGCTAGACCAGGAACTTCTCAAGGGCGTGAGCCACATCTTATTCATCTCATTATCCCCCATAGTAACTAGCATAGTGTTAGGCACACAGTAGGTGCTCAATAAATGTTTGTTGGATGAATGCAGGGTCAGTTTTTGCCACAATGCCAGAACTCGCGCCTATCTCCAAAACCCTTGCCCTCTCCAAGATTTTATCATGAGATATTTGTATCTTCAAAGGAGATGGAGGAGCACCTGGATGGCTCAGGGGTTGAGCACTGCCTTTGGCTCAGGGCGTGATCCCGGAGTCCCGGGATCGAGTCCTGCATCGGGGTCCCCGTGGGGAGCCTGCTTCTCCCTCTGCCTGTGTCTCTGCCTTTCTCTCTCTCTGTGCCTCTCATGAATAAATAAAATCTTAAAAAAAAAAAAAAAAAAAAAAAACCCACCAAGACTGAGGACATACCAAAATCACCAAAACAATTCCTACCCAGTGCTGTCATCAACGACCCTCTCCCTCCAAATTTAGGAGTGACACAAAAGCCCTCAAAGCCCAAGCAAGGTCATGTGTGGGCTCACACGGGTCCTGGCCGGGCCGGGCCTCGGGCAGGGTGGATGGAGGAGACCCCCACCGGGCTTTCTCCGCCGCCGCCCCCCCGTAGAGCCCGCGAGGGCTAAGCTCTGCCCGAGCAGCCCCCGCCCCCGCGCGGCGCCCCTAGTGGCCACAGGGCCCCTTCCCCCCGCAAGGGGCGAGCGCCCCCGCCCGCACTCCCACCCGCAAAGGCCGGCCTCCTGGCGTTTGAGTCCTGGGTCTGAGGACGGCTCGCTTCCGCCGAGAACCCGGCTTGACTGCTTTTTGAGCTGCAGCGTTATCAGTTGATAAGGGCAGGCGGCGTCGGAGCCGGGAAACACGGGATCAAACCCGTGGTTCGCCACTTGGCGGCGCTGTGCGGACGAGGACGCGCAGGTGAGGCGAGGTGCTCTAACCGGGGTTTGGCTTAGAGCCGCGCTCCATAAACCGCAGATCTTACGTCCCGGGGCCTGGCCCCGAGGCGGGTGGCTGCTTCAAGTACACCAAGCAGGACACCTGCTATTAGAGTGAAAGCATTTGCTTTCATTTGCAGAAACGCAAAGGCAGCAGGTGACACGGGCCTGCGGCGGGGCCTGGTGGAGGGGAGCTTGGTGGGAGGGAAACGCCTGGGTGGGGCCAGAGTCGCCCTGGGTGGACTGAGGCACAAAAGGACCCTCAAAGCCATTTGAGATGCTGGACTCACTTCTTTCTAGGGTTCATGTCCAGGAGGACAACTCCTGCCGTGGGCAACCGCAAATCTGACAAGCGGATGCTGGAAGCCACTGCCCTTTCCTTGCTGGGGGCCTGGGGGGTGGGAAGAGCCACATGGAACCCTCAAGACAGGTCTCCTCCACTTTTCCACTGTTACAGACTCATTCTTTCACGTCTGGTACCCACTAACAACAGGAGCTACTGAACACTCGAAGTGTGGCTATTGCACCCCTGGAACTGATTTTTAAATTCGGAGCACCTGGGTGGCTCAATGGTTGGGAGACTGCCCTTGGCTCAGGTAGTGACCCTGGGGGCCTGGGATGGAGTCCCGCATGGGGGTCCCCGCAGGGAGCCTTTTTCTCCCTCCATGTCTCTGCCTCTTTCTATGTGTCTCTCAGGAATAAATAAGTAAAATCTTTCAAAAAAAAATTTTTTTTATTTCATTGAAATTTAAAGACTGGCCCCCAATTCAGCTATTGGGGAGCTTTTCAAGTATATTTGGAACAACTCGAGATATGAATGTTTTTACAACTATGAATTTCATGGAATCTAAATACAGATCAAGTATTTTGGATAAAAATGTAGTGTCTGAATTAGGCTGTTATGGTAAAAGTCTCACAGGATTTCAAAGATACAAAATGTCTCATTAAAAATTTTTTTTAGGGATCCCTGGGTGGCGCAGCGGTTTGGCGCCTGCCTTTGGCCCGGGGCGCGATCCTGGAGACCCGGGATCGAGTCCCACGTCGGGCTCCCGGTGCATGGAGCCTGCTTCTTCCTCGGCCTGTGTCTCTGCCTCTCTCTCTCTCTCTCTGTGACTATCATAAATAAAAAAAAAAAAAAAAAATTTTTAAAAGATTTTATTTATTTATTCATGAGAGACAGAGAGAGAGGCAGAGACACAGGCAGAGGGAGAAGCAGGCTCCATGCAGGGAGCCTGACATGGGACTCGATCACAGGTCTCCGGGATCCCACCCTGGGCTGAAGGCGGCGCTAAACCTCTGAGCCACCCGGCTGCCCACATTAAAAATTTTTGTATATTTAATTTGAAGTATTATCTATTTTGGACATACTGGGCTAAATAAAATAATTACATTTCATTGGTTTTATTATTTTTTTCTAATGTGGCTACTAGAAAATTTAAACCTATATATATGCCTGATTTTACATTTCTCTTAGGGCCGGTCTAGACCTACCCAGAGGCCTTGTTCCCTCTGACCTCCCCATTCAGGTCTGGTCCTGCTCTTTGGTGCTGGCACATGAAGAACCAAAGAACCAGATGAGACTGAGGGGCAGAGGCTAACAGTGAGACCCCCTCCTGCCAGGAAGTAAGGGGCTTGAAGTGGCTGCTCTGGTAGCCAGGGGTCCTGGAGTGGGCAGTATACGAGGGATGGCAGGTGGTTAGGGTAGTCTGGAGTTGAGGTAATGATCTGAGAAGGCCTCATTAACCAGTGAAGGAAAGAAGAAACACAGGGCAGCCAGACAAGACACCTGGTGATCAGGACTCCAAATGAGGGCTTGGTCACAAGGACTAAGCTCCAAATATGTGCAGAGCAGAACAAGCCTGACTTATGACTGATCATCTGAACTCCTACCTGAGGGTCTCTGAATTTCACCAGTCAGGCTTGGGTCTGCACCCGCAGCAGGAATGCTGGCTGGGGAGCTCAGGGAGGAAGCCAGACAGGGCTCTTGCCCTTGCCAAAGCCCTGGACGCACAGCGACCCTGGTGCCCAGGGCCGACTCTGGACCTGACCAATTCCACACCGTGGTCCCTTTGGACCATGAACCACAGCATGGCCCAGGGGGTAGCCTCTGTTTTTGCTCCCAATTAGGCAGCTCCAGGTACAACACAGAGGACTCTGGCTCCGGGGCCAAAGGCATCTGAGGAATTCATGCAGGATCCTGGTCAGCCACCCTGCCTGGAACCTGGTTTCCTTTGAACTCTAAGATTACACAAGCTAAGGTCTGTCCCAATCCTTGATCCACTAACACACAAAACCAGGTCAGAAGGGGGTTGTGCAGCCCTTGGGTACAAAACAAAAGACTCTCTTCACCACCCTGGTTATGTTTGCCATTCAAACAGGACAAAGTGCAGGTCTCCCAGCCACAGCGAACCAGCCCCGTGGTGTGGTTCTGCTACACTTTGAAGGGTAGACTGCCGTCAGATTAATAAGGCGGTCATTGCCTTTTCCGAGCTTGCATCCTGGGTTCTTTGTCTGGGACAAGGGGGGCTGGTTTAGAGCACACAGGTTTGGGGGCCTTGGCGCTTGGCCCTTTTGCAGGTTTGCCCTGTTCCTGGTTTGACAACCAAGGGACTCCTCTTGTGTGGTCAATCTTGGAGACAAATACTTTGAGAGGAGAGACATGAGACAAATATTATTAAGGGCCCTCTGAGACTTAGGCAAGGCCATTTTATCTCGTTAAACATGCTCGTCCGTGTGCGCACAAACACACACATCCTCTTAAACACCAAGTTAAAAGCTATCTTTGAAAAAAATCTCTTTTCAAACATTTACTTTCGAGCTACATGTTTTCCCATTCCAGCCAATAGAGTTGTGGAGATGTCACCCAGGGCAGGACTGGAAGTCCTTTAGGCCAAACTATTCCAGAAGTTCCTGCCTTTTGCCCAGTTCCCAAGGACCCCTGCAGGTTACACTTTATGGGAATAAAGGGGAAGATCCATTCTGGTTTTGATTTGACAGCAATGAGGTACTATTCGGTTTTATTAGACACAAGGAATTATTGATCCAAGTCAGAAGCAGCACAACTACTGCCATGTTAGAAGGATTAATATGCACCAGCCCTGACTGTGACTTGCGGAGGCCCTCGCCTGGCCCACCCCAATCTTCATGCCTTCTGAGAGTCCTTGGGGAAGAGACCTACCACCAAGGTCATCCCTTCCAGCACCTAACTCTTCTGTCTGCTAAGAAAAATATCAACCAGATTATTCCTAAAAAGATCATGGTTATCTTTGCCATGTGTCGAAAAAGCCAACCTGGGTCCCAAAGTATCTCAGTCCCATGTTTCCCAGTTGGGAAGCAGAACACAAATCTCAGTAAAGACCTTCTCTCTTCAACTAGTCACCAGAGAAACTGAAAGTAATGAAAAATATGTATACCACCCTTTATGCCACAGGTTTGTAAACTCAAATGTCCACCAGGACCAGGCAGGTGGCATAGATGAGTGAAGTACAGTGGTAGGGTGGATAGATGGGTGGGAGGAGGGTTCCAGGGCAGGGTGATTACAGCAAACCAGACTTAATGGCATGCCCCATCCTCCACCCAGAAAACCAGCTTTTTTAACATGCAATCTCTCAAGTTTCAAATACTGGCAACAAATACAAAAGGATTTTAAACACAGCAGAGACTGTGCCTTGTAACTTCTGCCTTATATAATTTCCTACCTTAATAAAAGCTCCCTCCCCCCACCAAATAATAAGACTCCAACCCAATTATTACAAAGAAATTAACAGAGAAATAGAAAAATATAGCAGCTTCAAAAATACCAGTTTCCCCATTTTAAAACAAAATCAGTGGTAATTCTTTGAGTTCATTCATGTGTAGGAGGTCAGCCAGGTCTACCTATTGGTAAGACAGCCTTGCATTATTAGAATGACACCTGCTACTAACCAACCCCAAATAAGACATCACCCTGCCTGCCTTCACACTATCCCCACCAGGCAGAGAAAGGATAGAACCAGGCTACATATTATGAAGAATAAATTGAAGCACAGAGCCAGGAGGGACCCTCCTTGATATCACATGGCCCCTCAGCCACAGGTTTCCAATTCCACATTTTGGTATCAGAGATGAAAGCCAACGTAACTACTGGAAGGTATGCAGCACCTTATAGAATCCTGGGTAGATAGTAGCCCAACTGCATGTTCGCTGAGCAAATCATGCACGAATGAATGAATCTAGCTACTTCCCTTAGACAGTGCTTCCTACCAAGGAAAATCAGGAGCTGCTCTTGCCATTCCAAAGACCGCATTTCTCCAGGGGCAGGAGAGGAAGGCAAGGGAGGTAATGCAGAGTTCCTTCTATGAGTGAACAGATGGCTTTCCTGGTTTTTAAGGGAATATCATCGACCCGGTCTGACTCATAAACAGAGAAAAAAGGATTCAGGAACTTGGCACTTCTGGGTTGGGTCTGCTTTGACCTTGGACAAGGGCCTGAGATTGAGATAAAGGCCCACATCCTTATAATCCATACCCCTACCTTTCTTGTTTGGTGCCGGAGGCAGTTCCCAGGATCCTTATTCTCAAAGGATTTGGCACAGAAAGTCAATGTCAACATGAGGAAGAAAGAGGCCATGCAGAGCATGTGGATGTCTTGGCTTTGACCCAATAGGTCCCCAGGGCAGCAGTGCAGTCTTTTATTCCAGCTTGCTCTGGCAGCCAAGATCTCAGGAAGCCCAACCCTCTCTGCTGGGGTGGGGGATGGGGACTTCCTAGAATTTCAGAGAAGAGATTGGCTCATCCAGAGTTTCTCAAAGGTGCCATGATGGGCAATTTGGGTGGAATAAGTCTTTGCTGTTGGAGTCTGTCCTGTACGTTGTGAGAAGCTCACTAAGTTCCAGGGGCACCTCACGGTCATAGTAACCCTCCTCCCAATAAACACACAAACACACACACACACACTTATAGTTTCACACACGCATACACAAGCTTCCAGTGCTACCTGGAACGGCAGTCTGGCCCTGGGTTAAGAGCCCCTGGGCTCATAGTCCCTCAAGTGTATGAAACAGAAGCCCCAAAGTTTCAATGACAGGTCTAAGCTTCCCACCCTTTCCTGATCTGATGACAGCTGATCCAGAGTTCTTTCCAGTTGCACTTGAAATGATGGATGCTCATGCCAACACACCATGGGCTGCCACAGCACCACAAAACCTCAAAGTAGACAGCCATCTGTCCCAATGGTGTAGAAAGACCGAGGTCCAGAAAGACCTAATAACCTCACTGTGATCAGAGAGTGAGCAAATATGAGGTGGGGGGCAGGTTCCAGGAAAATAAGTTTCCCTAGCTGGTTCAATGCAGCAGCCCCTGACAGGTGGGGCCTCTGTGTAGTTACAACATTCCAAGGTCAACATAGAGGCAAGGGAACTCGGTGAGAAAGAGCCAGTCCCCAGTGTGCAGGTTAGAGTGCAGGTAGCCCAGGAGCCCAGCCTTCATCTCGGGTCTCCAGTGGGCTCAGCAGGAGTATGGACAAGTCCATCACAGGCTCTCGACCCCTTCCCAGGGTCCTCACAGTCTCCGTTGGGACATATAGCTGTCAGTGACAGCTCCTCCTCAGGATCCTGGAGGTGATCTGAAACACAAGGGAAGGAATCGCTCAATCAGAAGTCAAGTTCATGAGGGAGTAAGCTAGGAATGAAAGGGAGGAAGTTGGCCCCAGTCAATATCTACTGAAAAACCACAGTAAAGTACAAATCAAAAACCTTAAAAATGTACATACCCTTTGACCCACCAATTCCACTTCTAGGATTTTATCCTAAGGAAATAATTAGGAATAATTAGTGGAACTGCTACAGCCACCTGGCTTCCAGCCCAGATGAAACGACACTAAGGGTGGCCCAGCAGAGAGAAGAACCTGGGTCCCCAATGGGGTCACTGGGCTCCTGAATCAATCAGCTCTGAAGCTGACTCTTCCTCTAGACTATCTTTTAGGTGAGATACTGAATGCTTTTGCCTCTATGCCAGCTGGAGTCATGGTTTCTCCACCTGCAGCTAAAAGATTCCTAACCAATTTAGTGTCCAATGAAGGGACTCAATGACTCACCCACATGGTGGGAGTCAAGCATTAGAAATGATGCATAATCCCTGCTCAGTGGGGAGTCAGCTTCTCCCTCTCCTTCTGCCCCCAGCCTCTACTCATGCACACTCTCTCTCTCAAATAAATAAAATATATTTTTTAAAAAGACGCATAAAATTCTGTAGGACTAAACACACACATACACACACACACACACACACAAATTCAAGTAAAACTGGGGGAATCTTAACAAGATCTGTGGGTTGTTTCAATGTCAATATCCCAGTTGTGATATTATCCTACAGTTTTGCAAGATGCTACTATTGGAGGAAACTGGGACAAATGTACACAGGATCTCTTGGTATGATTTCCTACAACTGCATGCGAATCTACAATTACCTACCATTCCCCCCAAAGAGTAAAGATGTTATTGGTATGTAATTACTGCCGTGGAGTATTGCACACTCACAATGTTACTGTGAAGGAAGTAGATTCCAAAACAGTATATATAAAAAAAGAAAAAAGAAAAACAGTATATATAAATGTCTGTACGTATGATCCTATTATTTATTATATGTTATGGATGTATATGCATAGTCCATGAATGCAATTTTAATACATTCACTTCTACTGGAGAGTAAATAATTTGTTACATGCTACAGGGGCACCTAGCTGTATTGGTCCAAAGAGCATAAAACTCTTGATCTCAGGGTTGTGAGTTTGAGTCCCACCTGGGGAATCAAAGTAGAGATTACTTAAATAAATAAAACCTTTGAAAAATTGGGTATATACTACAGAAAGGGAAGTTATCCAAGATTTATGCAAAGTTTTTTATGATTCTGGGAAGTCTGGGTGGCTCAGTTATTAGGTGGCTGCCTTCAGCTCAGTTCTTGGGGTCCTGGGATGGAGCCCTACCCCAGGCTCCCTGCTCAGTAGAGAGCCTACTTCTCCCTCTCCCTCTGCCACTCCCCCTGCTTGTGCCTGCTCTCTGTCTCTCTCTCTGTGGAATAAATAAATACAATCTTTTTAAAAAATTGTTTAAGATTCCTTTACTTTATTATTTTTTTCCTTTCGGTTTCCAGAAATATCCAAAATGATGATGGAGAGATTGAAGTTAACATTTTTGCAATTGAATGTTTTAAATATCTGACACATTTCACAGATGACTCATGCATTATATAGAAGTGTATTTATTTATTAAAGATTCGTATTTATTTATTTATGAGAGACAGAGATAGAGGCAGAGATATAGGCAGAGAGGGAGAAGCAGGCTTCCTGCAAGGAACCCAATGTAGGACTCGATCCCAGGACCCTGGCATCACAACCTGAGTCAATGGCAGATGCTCAACTGCTGAACCACCCAGGTGCCCCTAGAATTGTATTTATTACAATTTAAGTAGCACAAGGAGCTACATGGACAGAATGATCTGTGCCAAAATACAGATGATAGTTTTTTGAGTGACAGAATTAAGCAAATGATTTTAATATTTGTTCTCCTTTTTCAAATTTCTTGAGCTTTCACCTTGTGATAGGCTGAATTCTAAGATGACCCCTAAGATTTCCACCCCTTGGCGTACTCATCCTGTATAATCGCCTCCTTTCAGTGTGGATGGGACCTGTGAATATGATGGGATAGTCACTCCCTTGATTCGGGTACCATATATGACAAAAGTGAGTCACTCCTGTGGCTGACACTGTAGGAGACCACCAAGCCTCCTGCTAATTGAAGAAGCCGTTGCTGTGTTGAGAGCCGTGCGGAGGGCTGGCCATGAGAGCGGGCACAGGCCCAGCTGGCAGCCACCGGGAAGGCAGCGAAGAAGCGGACTCTGCCCACAGCCACGTGAGCCTGCAGGACTCGCTCCAGGAAGGAATGCGGCCTTGGGAGCCCCTGAACAGAAGGCCCGGCTAAGCCCTGCCCGGACTCCTGACCCACGGAGATCCAGAGGAATTAACGGGTGTTGTTTTAAGCCGCTGAGTTTGTAGTAACGTGTTCTGTGCCGAGGGAAGGCCGACACCTCGCCTAATGATTTTTGTAAACATAAGGGACACAATAAAGGTTTGTTTTAAAACACTGCCCGTTGTTTCTGTGACAGAGCTGTACTGTTCCGTACACTTTGGGGGTGTGGGCCACACACGTTTAGCAGGTTACAACTTACTGCCCCAGGGCTCCCTATCTCTGTCACAACAGCCTCAATGCCTACTGGGTGCTCCTGTGGACTTCGAACAACTGTCTTTCCCCTGCTTCTCCCTTTAGTAGCCTGACGATCCTCCCCTAAGAATGGTTTCCAGCTAAGTTCCTGCCTCTCTGTTTCCAGACTGCCAGCGTTGGGTCCAGGCTGCCTGTTGTTCCTCCTGGGACTACACAGTGCCCTCCTCACTGGCTCTGCCTCTTGTCTCTCCCTGCCTTGTCACCTCTCCAAAATGCTCCCAATCTGGTCACCCCTGCTCAGAAATGGCCAACAGCTCACTATTCTGGAAAGACTTGGATCCAGGGTCCTGGTTTGGTCCCAACTCTCCTCCTCAGCCGCAGGCCTACCAGTCTCCTGTACCTCAACCCCCGCTCTCCGGACAGGGGCTCCTTCTCCGAGTGTGACATCATGCCACCGCCAAGCCTTCGTTCATACCACTTCCTCTCTAAGTCTTCCCATTTTCCAGCCCCTAGCTCCAATGTCACTTGTTCCTGATACTCCCTGGATCCTCACAAGAGGATGGAATGCTCTGGTGCCAAGCACCCCACTGTGCATGGGGCGGACACCTGCATTCCAGACCTGCCCACACCAGCTGCCCTCATTGGTGAGAGACCCATGGGGCTAGAGCCCTGCTGGGGCGCTGTGCGCCCTTTGCCTGGTACAAGAGCACCTCACATCACTCACCTCCACACCCTGTTCCACCTTGGATATTGGTCAACTCTATCCCTTAGGTCCCTGTGTACACATGACCACTCCCAGAATCCCAAGCACCTAGTCCCAAGGGTCCAGTAAGCCAGGAAGGCAGCACACTCACCCTGAGCTGGGTCACTGGGGGAGGTGGCATCTGGATCCTTCCCCCGGCTCCAGGGACCCCAGGAAAAGCATGCCAGCAGTGCTGGGAGGCCCGGTCTCTCCCAGGGTCCTGCTGCTAGAAAGAACACAAAGTCCCAGACGCAGCAGGTGAGCATGTTTGACAGGACTGGGAGATTTTCTGTTCAGCAAACCAAGAGCTTCAATTATCAACTGCCCTAGTTTCAACTGTCTGGGTCAAAAAACAAAGATTCTGATTTGTGAAAGGGGTGGAGTTTTTGTATTTCCAACATTGACCCCCGCCCTGAAAAAAGATTGCTATACTTTATCCTCACAAAACCCTATGATATAGGTACCATGTTAGGGAAGCTGTAGTGACAAAAATGACATGAAACCAGTAATAATTACACAGCACCAAAGATTATACTCAAAGAGCAGAAATTTCCCCGAGTTTTAGTTCAAACTCTTTCTCAATGGGAACAGATTTAATCTTTCTGATAATTACTATAAAACAATCACATGTTCAGTCTAGTTTCCTTATTATAGTACCACTCAGCATCTGAGAGCCCCAACTCTGGAATAAGGCCAACTGGAACACAAAATGTCCTGTTCATAAATCCTCACTCAGGACCGATTTACTCTTACTTTGCACCCACTCCTAATAAAACTGGATCCTTCGTTGGATTAGGATTAGGATCCTCAACTGGATTAAGCGCATAAACTAGGTAAAAGGTCACTGCCAAGGATCGGCAACCTAAACGTATAACAGTCAGCAGGCAGTGAGGAAAGAGAATGGAAAACTTTAAAAAGCCAGATGCAGTTGCTAGCAAAACCTTAGCAACATGAATCCATGGCGCTGTCCACTCTGCAAAAGCCCCGAGGAAACCAGTGGACAGGGAGTTATGATTACATTCATGATTTTTGGTCATTAATGGAAGGTTTCACGTTGTTAAGGATGTTTTTATAAAAGTAGAAACGAGTTTTAAAAGTAGAGAATGATTCCTCTGCAAAGTGTTAAGATTTCTTAAGTGTTAGTATTTAAAAGGAGGCAAGCGGGGGGGGGGGGGGGGGGGCGGGGAGCCCTGGGTGGCTCAGTGGTTTGGCGCCTGCCTTCAGCCCAGGGCATGATCCTGGAGTCCCAGGATCGAGTCCCAGGATCGAGTCCTGCGTCGGGCTCCCTGCGTGGAGCCTATCTCTCCCTCTGCCTGTGTCTCTGCTTCTCTCTCTCTCTCTGTGTGTCTCTCATGAATGAATAGATAAAAATCTTTTAAAAATAAAAATATAAAAGGAGGCAAGGATTCTGCATGCAGGGCAAGGTGTTGGGAAATGGGTATAATGGTGGTTAAACACACAAAAGGGAAGTGACAAAACCAGGTGGTTAAGAGTTATGGGATTTCACTCGCAAATTTACAAGTGGGAGTGGGGAGGGCCAGGGAAGACTTCCTGGAGGAGGAAGTTCAGTCCCAAATCTCTTGATGGGATTGGTCAGGTGAATAGGGAGAAGCAGGTTGTTACTCAAGGCAACTGCAAGGTGTACAAGGAGGCCAGGGCACACTTGGCTCTGGGGAATTAAAAGTTGTTCCTAGAGGGACGCCTAGGTGGCTCAGCGGTTGAGCAGCTGCTTTTGGCTCAGGGTGTGATCCCAGATTTCAGGGATCGAGTCCCATATATGGCTCCTTGCATGGAGCCTGCTTATCCTCCCTCTGCCTGTGTCTCTGCCTCTTTCTGTGTCTCTCATAAATAAAAAATAAATAAATGAATAAATAAAAATCTTTATTTTATTTTTTTAAAGATTTATTTATTTATTTATGACAGACATAGAGAGAGAGATAGGCAGAGACACAGGAGGAGGGAGAAGCAGGCTCCATGCTGGGAGCCCCACATGGGATTCGATCCCGGGACTTCAGGATCACGCCCTGGGCCAAAGGCAGGCACCAAACCGCTGAGCCACCCAGGGATCCCAATTAATAAAATCTTTTAAAAAAAAAATTGTTCCTAGAGAATGGGAGAGGACTAAGAGACTAAGAACTCAATCTTCTAGGCTCCAGTTCGTTAGGAGCAGAAAATCTGGTTGTATTAAAGTCCCTCCTTTCCCTCATAGGGCGGGGTCAGTGAAAGGGCTGGCAACCACAATCACAATAACAATCCACCTCAGGACATGCCCTATGTCTTTCAGGACACTGGTTATAGAGTTTCAAGTTTAGCTCCTACCACAGACTCAACAGAAAGTTGTAGGCATGGGGTGGGGTTGGGGGGTCGTGCATAGGTTGGGCCAAGCTCTAGGGCTGAGATGCATGGTCTTCACCCAGGCAGGCCAAGCTAGCTGGTAGCCCTGGGACATTTGTGACATCAGAGGTACCAGGTCTCCTTGCTGGAAAAGGCCCCCTGAAAGCCTTGGCATCTCTCAGTTTCTGGTTAACACACCAATGCTCAGAGGAGCAGAACACAGTCTCTGCCTTCCTTAACTCTTTAGCTGTTAAAAGGGGAGGCTGGAGGGCTTGGGCGGGGTGGCAGCAGGTGCTGGGAAGGTGGGGTCGGGAAGACATCTGGGAGAGCAACAACAATCCTGCTCCTCTCAGCTTTGCCAGATCCAGCTGTACTCAATGTCAGTATTTTAATCCTAAAATCCGGAAAGGCTCTTGTGAAACCTTCTGCACCAGGGTGGAAGAGTTCTGACACTTCTGCTGATGACAGACCCTCACTCTCCTCTTCCACGCTTCAGAAGGTGGAGAGCAGCGGTGGGTGCACGACCAGAGTGGGTGGCCAAGAAGGATTCTGGGCCTTCAGTCGCCCACACCTCCAAGTCCTGGCATCTATTCCTTATCTTCTCCCTATGACCCTGTGTGGTGCTTCCACGCTGAGCCTCCGGCGCCGCATCCCTGGCTGCACAGCGTCTGTCTAGCAGCTCCAGGCACCGCCAAACCCCTGGTCCCTGTTCCCCTGATCCCCTTCCCACTTGGAACTTGGGCCTCCGGAGGCTTTCTCACGTGCTCTGCCTCCCTCCAGCTCCCAGCACGGTCCCACCCTCTCTCCATCAACTTTCCTGCCCTGAGCTGGTCGGCTCGGCTTTCCCGAGCCCCTGCGTCTCTTGGGCTCTCTGGATCCTTCCGGAACAGAGCGGACCCGTGCCCAGGCCCCGCGCGGCTCTACCTGGAAGGCCGAGTGTGAGGCACCTCCCCTCCCGGGGCCTCAGTTTACCGTGGTGCGCCAGGAGGGAAGCTGGCCTAAGGAGTTCCAGCCTGGGGGGCCTCCCCCAGCCGCCCCCGCCCGCGCCCTCCGGGGCCCCGGGTCTCACCTGGTCGCGCGGGCCCGGCGGCTTGCAGCGCCCTGCAGGCGGCCGCCTGGACGGCCAGGCTGGAGGCCGGGTGGCCGGGGCAGTAGGCGGCCGCCTGCACGGGGCCCCCCGCCTGGCGGCCGAACACCGCGCGCAGCAGCGCCTCCAGGAGCCGCAAGCCGGGCGCCGCCGCGTCCTCCGGGCCGGCCTCGGCCACCAGCACCCCGACCAGCGCCGCGCCCGTCCGCCGGCGGCCGCGCACGTCCCGCAGCATCTCCCGCAGGCGGCGCCGCGGCTCCCGGGCGCTCAGCGAGGACGCGCGGCACAGCACGAAGACGAGCGGCGAGCGGATGGCGCGCGCCCCCGCCGGCCCGGGCGCCCCCTGCGCCCCCCGCGCCCCCCGCGCCCCCGGCGCCCCCGGCGCCCCGGCCCCCGCGCCGCCCGGCTTGCCCGCGGCCGGCTCGGGCGGGAACACGGCCCGGGCGAAGTCCCGCAGCAGCGCGCGGCTCTGCTCGCGCTCCCACAGCTCGCCCACCAGCAGCACCTGCCCGCGGCCGCCCGCCGCCTCCACCAGCGCCTGGAAGGGCGGCTCGGCCGGGAGCGCGGGCCGCGCCGCCAGCTCCTCCAGCTCGCGCTCCATGCTCGCCGCCGCCCGCCCTCCGCGGCCGCCGGGCCCTGCGGCGCCAGCCGCGCCTCTCGGGGGCGCCCGCGCCCGGCCCGCAGGACACGCCCCCGAGGGCCCAGCCCCGCCCGCCCCCCGGCCCGCGGGCCGCGCGTCCCTCCGTTGGTCCGTCGGTGCAGCCGTCCACGCACCGGTTCGTCCATACGTTTGACGGACACTTAGTGAGCCCCCGCCAGGTGCAGGGCCGCCAAAGGTGGAGGAAGACAGAAAATCATCGTGGGAACAAAGACGCCTTCACCAGTTAGATGGGTTGGACACGCGGAGCAGACACTCGCGTGGATCCGGGTAGTTTGGACACTGGAGCTTCTGCAGCTGTGCCGCTTTGGCGTGTTGGTGGGGGCCCCAGGAAAGGGAGTGCAGGGAGGGGGGAGGGTGGTGAGAAAAGAGGGGAAGCAGGGATGTCTTCTCTCCTGTCACTTAATTCACCTCTTGGGCCTTAAGCATTTAGCAAAAGCTAATCGAGGGCTCCTCACCTCAACAAACACTTATTACCCACAGGGCGCTGTGGGGTGAAAACCAGGAGGACAGTATCACTCCCTGTAGAGCAGAAAGCTCAGGAAGGCAGATGGGGGCGCTGATGGTACCGGGACCTAGGGGGCGGGGGTGTGTAGAGGGTGACAAGAGGATGTCAGTAGGCCAGGTTAGAAGCAGAGATGAAGTTCTGTTAATTCCAAGGATCTAGGTCAGCTTTGTCCAATGCAACATTCTTTGATGATGACACATTATATGTTATCTATACTGTCCAATGCAGTAGCCAGGAGCTCCCTGTGGCTATTATTGCTTGAAATCTGGTTAGTGCAACTGAGAAGCTAAATTTTACACTTGATTTCATTTTAATTAAGTGTAAATAGCTGCATGCAGTTCGTGGCTGCAGCACTGAACAGTGCTGGTCAAAACTCTTTACTTGTGCCCTGTTACACTGGACAGACCAATGACCCCTTTGGGTCAAGAGCATGTTCATGCTCAGCTCTCTCCTCCATATCACCCCCAATCTGCTCTTCAGTTACCCTATTTCCTTTCCTCTATAATTATGCTGAAATATCTCCTCCTGGAGAATTTGTATGTCTATTCAATAAAACACACCTTTTTTTGAGCACTTATTGTGTGCAAACAGGGGGGGATTTGAAGATATACAGGCAGCCCTGCTTTAAGCCTAATTATCCAGCAGTTGTTTTAGCCAATGTTTGGAGTGAAGACCCCATATCCTTGTTGCAGGTCTAGTTAATATAAACCTCTTCCCTCTATGTATCGTCTTTGCTCGGGGCAGAGATCCAGGGGCTTGGGTGGGGAAAAACCCAAGATTTGAAGCAAGAAGCCCTGGGCCAGAATCAGGGTGATTCAGTCACTCAACCTGTATTTATTTATTTTTTTAACATTTTTTTAAAGATTTTATTTATTTATTCATGAGAGACACACACACAGAGAGAGAGAGATGCCGAGACACAGGCAGAGGGAGAAGCAGGCTCCACGCAGGGAGCCGGATGTGGGACTTCATCAGGGTCTCCAGGATCAGGCCCTGGGCTGAAGGCGCTAAACCGCTGAGCCACTGCGCTGCCCCCAACCTGTATTTCTTGAGCATCTCTGCTGTGTACTGTGCCCAGTGCTAGGGAGACAGCTGGGAACAGGCCAGATTCCTACCTTCATGGAGGGGCTGGTCTAGTGAGAGCTGGTAGAGAAGGAGAAACAAATAAACACATAAACAACAGCTTCAATGGGTGATCAGTGCTATGAGAAAAGTAGTGTATGGCCGACAATGGTCATGTACTTGAGATGCTGGCTTCTTCCTGGGGGTATAATCCTGAAGATGCCACAGAAGCACATCTTTTTTTTTTTTTTCCACAGAAGCACATCTTGATGAGGATTAAGAAAGGAATGTAAAAACCATGAGAACCTGCACCCCTCCCCCCATTCCTACCTCCTCAGAGGCAGCAGGTGGTTGAGTCATGGAATGTGGGAACCAACAACAGCCCCTTGCACACGAGAGCTGGGTGCTATAGAGGGGGATAGGCTCAGTGAATGTCTTATAACAAACATGTGCTTTTCTCTGCCTACATTGGCTTGGATAGATCATGCCTAGTCCAAGCCCCAGCCTTATCACCATCACTGCCACGGTGCTCCGAGGCAGGAAAGAGTTGCGCTAGCCAGGAATGGTAACATCAGCCTGGGGTTAGAAGCTTAGAACAACCAGACCTGGCAGCCCCAAGCAGTCCTGGCCCTTCTTCCCCCTGCCTGGTCAGGACATTCCAACCACATGACCCAGCTCATGAGAAGAGTAGTGGCCAGGGGAGAGTGCCCAGAAGTTTCCTGAGAAAGGTGCCTGGTAAATATTGGGAGGGTCAGAGGCACTTGGGGGGTAGCCAAATTTGCATTGTAATGCCAGAGGCAATTCCCCTGTCCTCACTGCCTCTCCCCCACTTCTTTAAACTCCCCAGGAGGGAGGATACTAGGTAAAATTTAGGCTTAAGCCTCTTTCTGGGTAGCCAAGGTAGCTGATATCCAAGACAATATCGATCATTGGGAAAACTGACCAGACTTTGGAAAGTTTAAGACAAAGCAGATTTACATAATACATGAATTAAGATTCATTTCTGATGCTAATAGCACAGACTCCAAATAATAGCTACTAATAAATAGCAGAGACTCACAAACACAGTGTAAGTTTATTTTAACCTTTTGGAGAAGTGTGGAAGTGGACCGTTCATGGCCATTAGAGTAGCTTTGTATCACTAGTTCTTTGAGGACTCAGGTTTCTTTCTTTCTTTTTTTTTTTAAGACTTTATTTATTTATTCATGAGAGGTACAGAAGGAGAGGCAGAGACATAGGCAGAGGGAGAGAGGGAGAAGCAGGCTCTCTGTGGGGAGCTTGATACGGGACTCCATCCCAGAACCCCGGGATCACGACCTCAGCCAAAGGCAGACGCTCGACCACTGAGCCACCTAGGCACCCTGAGGACTCTAGTTTCAATCCAGTCATGCCCCCCACCCCAATTCATCTTCATAATCCAAACTGGCTATGAAAGCACCAGCCATCACATCTGTATTCCAGGCATCTAGACAGCAAAAGGTTGAGGAAGGAACAAAAATCAGATTGACTTCAGATTTCTTAACAGCAATGCTGGATTTAAGATGATAGTTGCATAATATTTTTCGAGTATTACAGAGAAAGAACTTTGAACCTAGATTTTGATTTCTGGCTGATTTATCAGGTATTTAAAGGATCAGGTTTCTCACATAGAGCCCGTCTTTGAAAACACCATTAGAGGAAACACTCCAACAAGAAAAGAAATAAATACGGGTGTGCTCAACAATAGTCGGAGAGATTCAATCACTTGTTTAAATCATTTTTGTCTAAGTAAATGGTGCCTTGCGGTGCCAGCAATGCACAGCCCGGGTATATACATATAAGCTGCAGCCATGACAAAGCCGGTGGGAGTCCTACCAAGTGGATGGAAAGGGCATTGACCCCATCAAGGTCACCTCTCTGAGGACAGAGGGGAAGACACAGCAGCTGTCCAGAGAACTGCTCTTAGTTTTGGACTGTCTTACAAGGCTTGTCTAAAACCAATGTGCGGGCAGCCTGGGTGGCACAGGGGTTTAGTGCCGCCTTTGGCTCAGGGCGTGATCCTGGAGTCCTAGGATCGAGTCCCACGTCAGGTTCCCTACATGGAGCCTGCTTCTGCTTCTGCCTGTGTTTCTGCCTCTCTCTCTCTCTCTGTGTCTATCGCAAATAAATAAATACAATCTTTAAAAAATAAAAATAAAACCAATGTGCTCTGCCTCAAGCTATTGACTCTTGGGCATTAAATTTACAGGTAACAATTCCCAACCTTCCAGGGATGGGATGGAGGATTAATCAGAGAGAGGGTGGGTGTTAAACAAAGGTCGGAGTCCAGGGCCGGTGAAGTTGATCTTTACCTGTGTTATTTACATGTCAAAGGTTCAAGTATTAAATTAACAGGAAACTACGAAAACCTTAAAAAAAAAAAAAAAAGGCGGGAGGCCAAGATTATTTTTTCCTCCTCTCTGTCCACACCCTCGAAAATATCATAAAAAAACAGGCTTTTTCTGATTTCTCTGTTTTTCAGTGAAGATGCAAAGTGCAACTGGGGTTTCTGAAACTATTTACTTCCCTGGGGTCCCGCAAGCAGAACTTGGTGGGAAGAGTTATGGGAAAGCGCTGATTTGAAAAGAAGGAGTGATCTTGGTCTGGTTTTGGGTGGTACCTCCTCCTCTCTGTCTCTCTTGCTGTCCTTCCTTCCTCCCTCCCCCACTCTTTTTCCCTCCCCCATCTCCCCTGCACCTCCCTCCCCTCCTCTTCTCCCTTGCCCTGCCCAGCCCCTATTTTTCCCTTCCCCATTTGTCTTTCTTCACATCTTTCCTTGCTCTCCCTTCTTTTTTTTTTTTTTTTTAAATTTTTATTTATTCATGATAGCCACACACAGAGAGAGAGAGGCAGAGACACAGGCAGAGGGAGAAGCAGGCTCCATGCACTGGGAGCCCGACGTGGTATTCGATCCCGGGTCTCCAGGATCACGCCCTGGGCCAAAGGCAGGCGCTAAGCCGCTGCGCCACCCAGGGATCCCTCCTTGCTCTCCCTTCTCCCCTAAAACAATTGTTTTCAGAGCTATGAGGACGGTGGGACCTGGGGAGAGTGTATGGGCTCCTGAGGAAGCCCGATAGGGAGAGAAAGATCTTACATGTGAGGAAGACCATGAAAAGGGTTAGGAAGTTGGGGGAGTCCCCAGGACCCAGAGGCAGGGGCAGGAGGAGGTTTTGAGACTTGGGTCTGACAGTGGAGCACCACCTGTGCTGTGTCCTGGCTGTGGGATGACCACGAGGGGACCACTGGACCAGGACTTCATTTCATTGTTGTCAGGGTGGAACATCTTCCTTTCTTCCCTTGTAGGTTCTTTGGCTGGTCTAATAATTAAATTAACATAAGGCAGATTAACAGGAGCAAATGCATTTAATTACATCTATACTGCCACCCCACAAAGACGTAAGACTCAAAGGCAGCGGGACAATTGAGGCTCACATGCCATCCTGAGCTAAGGAAGGGGGGCACTTGGGTAGCTCAGTGGTTGAGCATCTGCCTTTGGCTTAGGTCATGATCCCGGGGTCCTGGGATCAAGTCCCACATCGGTCTCCCCTTAGGGAGCCTCCTTCTGCCTCTGCCTATGTCTCTGCCTCTCTCTGTGTGTCTCTCATGAATAAATAGATAAAATCTTAAAAGGAAAAAAAAAAAAGGAATGGACAGGGGCCTGGGGCTCCAGAGGGAGGAGGACAAGTCACAGGAAGATGAGAAGAGCAGATGTTTGGTAATCAGATATTGGTGTGGCCATGCAGGTAAGTCTCTCTGACTAAAAAAAAAAAAAAAAAAAAAAAAAATCTCTGGTAACAGCTCTCTCTCTCCCTATCTCAATTCTTCTAGTCCATTAAAGAAGTAAAAAGCTTTTTCTGAACCTTTTGGGTCTTGATTGCTTTCCCCTCAAATAATCTACATGCCAAAGTGGCACATTTCTGAGTGATGTATTCTGCTGCCTTTCATCGCCCACCGGGCCAGGGCTGGTTCCTGGTACTGGGAATGCAGATCTCCGTGGCAGCTGGTGTTCTTATGAGGGTCAGGCATCTCAGTTTCGTCTGAGCTTTAGGTAAATGAAGGTCTGATGGAGGTCTGTTAAGATGGCCAGGCAGAAAGGCCCTAGCTCTAATCCCTACTGTACCCTTGCTGGGCCCAGGATGGGTTCCTGGTGTCAGGAGGAGAGGTGGGCAGGCCCTCCAGGGCACACCTGCACTGGCTGAGGCAGTTGGGCAGGCAGGCAATCCTCCATCTGCAGAAATGTGCACTGAGCCTGTGCTTGAGCATCTGACCCCATCACCCCCCCACGAGGGGCACACGTGGAGACCTGGGAGTAACAGATAAAAGAGCATCCAGGCAAAGGCAGGGACACAGCCAGCTCTGCCTGGCATCCAGGAGCAGGTGACAAGCTCGCCTGAGCATTGCCAGCATGTCTGAAGCTTCAGCCCAGAGTAGTGTTGGTGAAATGCAGCTTCAGCAGGCAACTCTGGCGAGGCTGTCTGCACCTGCTGCCCTGGCCTTGGCTTCAAGGTGAATTCATGAGGATCTGCTGGCATCTGAGCCTCAGGCACAGAAGGGAGGGAAACAGCAGCTGACCCAGGCTGCAATGACATAGGGTGACCTCAAATCCACTCAACTTGGTCCTCCTTTAAAATTTCCCTGTCCAGGTCAAGTTAGAGTGTGAGCATGAGTCTCCCAAGACCCAGCCTTGCAGGAGAATGGCACTGGCAGAGAGTGGCCAGGAAGCGGTCTCTAAGAGCTGAGTGGGGCCTTTGCCTCTCGGAGGATCCGAATATACCAACTTCACTCAAGGTGGCACCTTAATTGTCAGGCCTCTTGAGGTTAGAGTGGATCAGAAGAGGGTTATCACAGGATAACCTTTCCTCAGCCAGGGCTCAGCACGCACACCCCTTGACA
This sequence comes from Vulpes lagopus, assembly GCF_018345385.1. NCBI lineage: Eukaryota > Metazoa > Chordata > Mammalia > Carnivora > Canidae > Vulpes > Vulpes lagopus. The sequence continues at coordinate 8,438,112 of NC_054831.1, forward strand.
GATGATCAAGGATCAAGTAGCACATTGGCTGTGCCCATGGGGTGGACCTGAGGGGCAGTGCTCACCATGGACTCCCTACCCTGTACCTATATGTCTTATCTGTATACTCTCTGCCACCCCTTAGTCCCTTAGAGAGGCTGATGAGATACAGAAAGAATGTGTGTTTTGGGGATGCGTGCAGTGGGTGACTTCATGATCATTCTTCAGAGGACGCCCACCTGGTGTAGGACAAAGTAACCATTAAATATTAACCTTATGATAACATTATTTGCTCAAACCAGCTCCTGGCCAGCATGTCTCCTGCCCAGAGAGATTAATGGAAGATTCAGTCAGGATGGGTCTGGTAAGTGCCCCAAAATGCAGGGTTTCGTTGCCAGACCTGTATGTTGAATGTGGCTCCCCAGGTCAGAAAGCTTCTGGGATTACTGGCTTCAAGGCTGCTCAGCTTCCCATTCTCAGGTTGTGCTGGGCAAAGGCAAGGGGGCCTGTAGCAGTAGCCACTAGCCACTGGTGACTATTGAGCACTTGCCATGTGGCTAGTGTGACCGAGGCACTGTATTTAAATTTTTATTTAATTTTAATTAATCCTAAATTAAATTTAAATAGCCCCAGATAGCTAGTAGCTATCATATTGGGGAGCACAAATCTAGAAGCTATGCTACCGTTCCCTTACAAGGATGATTTCTGTGCCTTCATTGACAATTTTGTTTAGATTCGTTTTCAACTGGACAGTGACAGGACAAGGGTACTGGCTGTGACAGACATTAGTTAGTTCCCTCCTTACTGCCACTCCATGCTCACTGAGCCCTGATTTCTTTCTTTCTTTCTTTCTTTCTTTCTTTCTTTCTTTCTTTCTTTCTTTCTTTCTTTCTTTCTTTCTTTCTTTCTTTCTTTCTTTCTTTTTTTCTTTCTTTCTTTCTTTCTTTCTTCCTTTCTTTCTTTTTTTAATAGAGGCCCAGGGGTTGAATCACTAGTAAATTAAACCACCTATGACACTCCTGCCTCACTTTGTTGGTGATTGGTCTTGGAATGGGTATGTGACTCAATTCTAACCAATCCAACACAAGAGGAAGTCCCCTGGAGAGACTTCTGGGAAAGATTTTCTTGCCTGACTAGGGAAGGTGCCTTTTTAGACCATCATCTTCCTTCTTGTTCGGGACAGTGTTGTGTGGGTTTGATATTTGGACCTGCAGCAGCTATCTTGCCATGATGAGGGAAAGGCCCAGGAATCAATATATTTCTACGAATTGTTGATAATATTTGGGGAAGCTCAGTGAACCCATGAACAATGAGAGCATCTGAGGCACCTCACCAAGTCTAAGCACAATGTCATCAATGCAGTGAACCAGCATGATTGCCCTGTAGGGCAGCGAGATGGTCAAGGCCCATCCAGCACAAAGTCTAGAAGCAAAATGGAGGAGACTTGCTGCTGTTCATTCCCTCCCCACGCATCTGATCAGAGAGGAGAGTTATGTAGGATGGTAAGAGGTGTTATCGCCCCCCCACACACACACGCATACATGCACACACACATGCACACACACGCACACCCCTTCAACTCATTCACAGTGATACTAATAGCTATGTTCCCTTCTGGGCTTTGATTTCCCTTCAAGTTTACTGTTTGTTGGGGAGGGAGACTCCTGGGGCTTCTCCTTTGCCCTTCCCATCATAATAGCCCTTACTTTTGGGTCACAGAACCAATGTGTGGATTCTGCTTGAGGTTTAGGATATCTATTCCAAGCCTACACCGAGGCACTAGAGAAGTAATGGGTCCAGCAGTCCTCCTATGAGCAAGACTCCCACCAAAGCTCCATTTATCACTCAGCCTGGCAGTGTTCTGGTTCCCCTAGGATTACTGTTGGTCTGTGCTGTATCCCAAAACCCCTGAAAGTTCAGGTTCATTCCTTTCCCCAGGGCACAGTTTCCCTGACGTGTGGTCAAATCCCCTGTAGGAAAAGCAGGAGCAAGATAAGCAAAATACATTTTTGATGTTATTACTTTTTTTCCCCAAGGGGGACCCAGTCTCCATTCAATTCAAGGGGCTGCGAGCTGACATATCAGAGAAGCCACCCTGGGACCTTCTGCTGAAATCAGAGACTATTTCAATGGCAGTATCCTCCCCCAAACAGTCTGCCCTGAATGCTGGCTTTGGCATTATTGCTGCTGGACCCTCAGGATTATGCTGTTAAACTCTTTTTTTTTTAAATTGTTGTGTGTGTTGTTGTTGTTTTTTTTTTAATTGAAGGTCCCTTACTGGTCCTGTTTCCATGAGTGCCAAGACCAGGGGAAAAGGGGAGGCAGCACAAGGAAGGGTCATCTCCACAACATTCCATTTATACACAGAACTAAACAGACAAGCACAGAGTCACTATTGCAGTTAGAAATTGGCAGCATAGGAAAAGGGAGGAACAGGTGGGGAACTGGGGTGTCATTAAAAAAATACAGGCTCCCCCAAACTGGGGTGCCTGGGGGGAACTTGGTCTGCTTCAACCCAAGAGGAATCAGAAGATCAAAAATGTTTTGAGAAAGACAGAACTGTCAGGGATAGAGGGAGGAGGAAGGTCCAGGGGGTGAGGGGGCTGTTTGGCAACTGGGGTGAAGGGATTGCCCTCCCGCTGCTGGGATCCCCCCAGCCCCTCCAGTCTGGCAGGAAGGGGGCAGGCTACAACCCCCATGGGCAGGTCTGGGGCTGCCAGATGCTCCAGGCAGGGGGCTGGAGGGGGCTCACAAAGGCTTGCCCTCCAGAGAGATGACGGCACTGCCCCCCAGTTTCTCTGCCAGGGTGCAGCGGTCCTTGACCTCCTCATAACAGTTTGCTTGTAATTAATGCTTGATCCCAGTCAGCTTTTTCTTGATGGCATCCTTGGAGCTGGCATAAATATTTTGCTCTTAAGGGGTGCAGACTTGGGTGCTCAGAAGATAAACACCAGGTCCTCCTTCTTGCTCTCCCTGGTCTCATAGGTTGCGTCATAGAGGGCATAGCGGCAGTCCTTGTCTGGTAGATAGCATCTTGACAAAGGTGGCGTAGGGGTCATCTACAGTCTGGCCCACATCACCTACCAGGATCTCCTTGCCCTCCTCGAGGATGATGTTCTTGTCCTCGCTCAGGCAGAAAAGTACTGCCTTCTTGCGCTTCTTCACCTCTTCTGGTGTTGAAGGCTTATGCACCTTCATGTCATTAAACACTTTGATGACACCGTCAGAAACCGCCACGCCAGAGACCGTGTTTCCGGAAGCGAAAGGGAGATAGCAAAAAGGGTCAGAAGAGATGAGAGCCACTGCAGGTGCTGCTGGGATCTGACTGAACCCATGCTGTTAAACTCTTAACTCTGCTGCAGCTGCTATATTACCTGGCTGACCACAGGACCTTTGCATCACTCCTTCACAATTCGAAGTCCTTAGCAGGAGTACCTAATTGGCTAAGTTTATGTTACGTGACAATGTCCTAGTTATAAAGAAGCTGAATGAGAGAGTAATTGATTCACCTTTGACTTCCACAGAGAGGAATAGAGGCTGGGCTGCCAAAATATTGGTGATTTTTATCTTTGCTCATTGCTTATCTATGTAGTTGGGTCTCTCTCTCTCTCTCTTTTTAAAGATTTTATTTATTTATTCATGAGAGACATAGAGAGAGAGGCAGAGACATAGGTGGAGGGAGAAGCAAGCTCCATGTAGGGAGCCCCGTGTGGGGCTCAATCCTGAGACTCCAGGATCATGCCCTGAGTCGAAGGCAGATGCTTAACTGCTGAGCCACCCAGGGGCCCTTCTCTCTTTCTTCTTTATTGAGGTATGGTCGACATATAACATACTAGTTTCAGGTATACAACATAATAATTCAACATTTGTATATATTTCAAAATAATAATTCTAGTTAATATCAGTTACCATACATAGTTACAATTATTTTCTACAATGAACATTTATTATATGCATAATTTTAAAAAGGAGTCTGTCATTTTGCATATTTTTGACTCAGCCTGTTCCAAAGTTATAATTATTATACATGTTTGGTGTGTGTGGGGGGCATTAAAAATAGTTCTTGGACCCGAAAAGATCTGGAACACTAGCTTTAGAATTTGAGGTGTTTGTTGTTTGTATGTGAGGGTGAAACCAAAGTGGCCCCGCCTGGTCCTGCCTAGCCCGCCTCTGTTGGGAGACATCTGGAGATCTGTTTAGGCTCCTTGACTTTCAGAAGAGGTTGTTAACTGTGCCCTCAGCTCAGCTGCCTGTTTAAACATGAGGTCTGCACTTAACTGGCAACACAGAACATTAAGGGTCCTTGTCATATCAGAGCCGCAACCTCAAACTCACTCTTGTTTGATACTTAGCAAACATTTGGTTGAATTAAACAACATTTAGGAAGACTTGTCTGAATGGGAGTCACACATTCAGTCATGCATGAGGGCTCTAGCCCTTGTTAGCATTTATTTGGGATTGAATATTACATCTTGGATGATCACATGCTCTCTGCCCTGAGGTGCCTGGGATTGTTTTGTTTGAACCTACATGGAGTCATGCCGTTGACTTAAAGAAGGGCAGCTGTCAATGCTAACCCTATGGCACTCATTGTTTTATTTATAATAAGGATATTTTTAGGGCCTTGTTCTCTGTATTACAAAGCCCCCCCCCCCTTTTTGATATTTTATTTATTTGTTCATGAGAGACATAGAGAGAGAGAGAGAGAGAGGCAGAGAGAGAAGCAGATTCCATGCAGGGAGCCCGTTGTGGGACTTGATCCCCAGACAACAGGGTCACACTCTGGGCCGAAGGCAGGTGCTCAACTACTGAGCTACCCAGGCATACCCCCTATGAAAGCCCATTGTATGAAAGCATATAGAAGAAATTCCTTTCTGGTCTTGGAATTAAGCACCTGATTTGTTTATATCTAATGAACACTGTGAGTAATATGGCCTTGTTTCTTCCTTTGAATGGACTGTAAGGAAGCTCAGAGTCAAATCGTGGCCCATATCTAGCAAGTGTAGAGGGTTTTCATGATAAACATTTTATGTATTAATCTTATCTCTTGCTCCACGTTATTTCACCTAATCTAATTTTCCCTTCTTACTAATGACTTAAAAAAAAAAAAGATTATTTAAGAGAGAGAGAGAGAGCATGCATATGAATGGAGGGGAGGGGCAAAGAGAGAGGAAGATGTGGGCTCCTCACTCTGCAAGAGCCTGATGAGATGTGGGCTTGGTCCCAAGACCCTGAGATCCTGACCTGAGCTGAAGGCAGATGCTTAATCAACTGAGCCACCCAGCACCCCTTTCCTGTGATTTTTTTTTTAAGTATTTTATTGAAACATTTTGTAAGCAAGCTTAAATGTTTTTTCTTTATTTTTTAGTCAGAGAAAGGTAAAAACAAAGATACATATAAAATATTTATAGTGTTATATTTTCACTTGGATCCTTGTACTGAACTCTGTGATATCCTCTAATCTGGGAAGCTCAGGGATTTTATTGGGTTTGCAGTTTTCATTTCAGTCTTTGAGAATAATCATTTTGTCACCACTCCTGTGATCACTGTGGTGGAAAGAATTTTCATCCTTTTGCATTCTTGCTAAACTCCTCTTCTTCCACCTGATGTTTACTTAATACCTAACACAATCATTATGAACTTCTCTTTATTCTCTGAGTAGTGGAATGGGATTCAGAAACTCATGTCCTCATTAAGTTTTATAATCCTCTAACAAGAATTCCAAGCATTTTGAGTCTTTAGAATTTTTTTTCTTTTTTCTTTGCTATAGATCTGGGACAAATGAACACCCAAAGTCACTGGTTTGTCTTTCTTGAGGCAAACTTGAGAAGACCAATCTGTAGTCAAGGAAATGCTAACTCTCTCAGCCACCAACACATATAACAAAAACCTAAAAACAGTGTGTTTGCAAGGCACCTGGGTGGCTCAGTCAGTCAAGTGTTTGACTCTTGGTTTCGGTTCAGGTCCTGATGGCCCCACATTGGGCTCCACGTGGAGACTCCTTGAGATTCTCTTTCTTCCTCTCCCTCTGCCCTTCCCCCCTCTAAAAAATAAATAAAAATAAAATAAAATTAAAAAAAACCCAGTGTGTACAGAGGAATTTATGTATTCATTCTGGGATAATTCTGAGGCAGCGGTTATAATCCTCTATTCAACACGTTTCTAGTAGGAAAAAAAAAGCAGAAAATCAGGACAATAAAAAGAAAATATTGCCCAGTTTTTTATTATTAGCAACTAGAAGATTAGCTTTCCAAGTTTTAAACAAAGTGCTTGCTTTATTCCATGAATATTTATTGAGAGCCTACTATGTGTAAGTCCCGTGTTATATCCTGGAATAGGGCATTGTTCAAAACTAGACACAGTCCCTACTCTGTGCTTCCTATTATATATCTCACAGCCCATAACACATTTATGCAAATGATACCACACAGTACATTGTGTCCTGATACTTGCTTTTTCTCACCGGACCATATATTTTGGATATCTCCCCATGTCAACATCTATAGACAGACATCATCATTTCAAAAGGCCAAATAGTATTATATTTATGATTAACCATACTTTATTTTAATCAGTGCCCTCATGTTGCAAACTTTTCTACAATTATAAGAAGTACTTCTGGGTGCCTGGGTGGCTCGGTTGGTTAAGCGTCTGCTTTTGGCTCAGGTCATAATCTCAGGGTCCTAACATCTATTTCTGCATCCAGCTGTATACTCAGCAGGGAGTCTGCTTCTCCCTTTCCCCCTGCTCATCCTCTCTCTGTCACTGTCTCTCAAATAAATAAGTAAAATCTTAAAAAAAAAAAAAAGAGGTACTTCTGTCCACAACCTTACACTGAACCTGTGCACCAATGCTTTCAAGATGCTCTTAAGTCATCCTCAGATGCACCAATGTGGAAAATTGACTCCACATCACTGGTAATCTTTCTGGCTTTTCTAGTTCAATGACTTTGGCTGTGTCTTTTGTGCAGGTAGCCCGACTTGCTCAGATCTAGCTGACCAGAACTGCTTGGGAGATGACTGAAGAAAGTGTCTGGCTTTATCCTTATAAGGACTCCCTTTCTACAGTGACAGCATCATCTTATGTTGGTCTTAATGATTACATTGCCTTGTCCCTTCTGGGGGTGGAAGGGGCCAACTCTCTTTCTATTCATGCCTTGCTTGAGACCTGGCACCCTCTTCCTGCTTTATCCTGGTGCTCATGAAGTGTGTATCTGATAGATGAATGCATGAATAAACAGATTCCAGGATCATAGAAATGGCATGGCTGAGAGGCAGTCCACAGGGAGTAAGTGATGTTAGGGGCCATGGCAGGCAGGCTTAAATACGACACCATGGATAAGTTAAAGATGCATGTTTCAGTTTCTAGAAAAAAAAAAAAGGATAGAAACACCACCAAGAAACTTAGCTAAAAAGCTAATAGATGAGGGACACTTGGGTGGCTCAGGGTGTGATTCCAGGGTCCTGGGATCTAGTCCCGCATCAGGCTCCCTGTGGGGAGCCTGCTTCTCCCTCTGTCTGTGTCTCTACTTCTGTGTGTCTCTCATGAATAAATAAATAAAATCTTTAAAGAGAAATTTTAAAAAGCTAATAGATGAGATAGATGACATAGTAAATGATATTCAGTTTACCCAAAGAATAGCAAAGAAGGATAAAGAGAGGAAAAATGAACTTTGGGGACAAAGAACAAACTAAACCAAGATGGTAGACTTAAACCCAACCCTATTAATAGCTATTTAATATTAATTAACTAAATGCTTATGTAAAAAAACATACATAACATTCCCCAAGATAGACCATATTCTGGGCCATAAAACAAGTCTCAATAAATTTCAAAGGATTGGGGCACCCGGGTGGATCAGATGGTTAGGCATCTGCCTTCAGCTCAGATCATGATCCTGGAGTCCCAGGATGGAGTCCCGCTATTGGGCTCCCTGCTCAGCGGGGAGTCTGTCTGCTTTTCCCTCTGCCCCTCACCTGTTGGTGCTTTTTCTCTCCCTCTCTCTCAGATTAATGAATAAAATCTTTTAAAAAATTTTTTGAAGGATAGAAAACATGCAGAGTATATTATCTGAGGTATTAAATTAGTCACCAATCACAGAGGTATTAAGATTAATAATCTATAACAATATGATAACCAAAAAGTTCTCAGATATATGGGAATTAAACCACACAATCCTACATAATATCTCAAAACATCACCTATGAAATTAGGAAATATTTTTACTTGAATTAAAGTGAAAATAGGGACGCCTGGGTGGCTTAGTGGCTGAGCGCCTGCCCTTGGCTCAGAATGTGATCCTGGAGCCCTGGGATCAAGTGCCACATCAGGCTCCCTGCATGGAGCCTGCTTCTCCTCCCTCTGCCTATGTCTGTGCCTCTCTCTCTCTCTCTGTGTCTCTTGTGAATAAATGAGTAAAATTAAAAAAAAAAAAAAAAAAGCAAAAGTAAAACCCCAAAATTTATGAGATGCAACTAAATGAGTATGTGGAAATATTTTTTTTTGTTATAGCTATGGGCTAGTCATTATTATGTGTCTTCCTTTCTCTTCAACTTTTGAATGAGAGACTATCTATTATATTTTCCTGTCTCTGTCTTGCCTTGATTTGTCAGGTGTATGTTGGGGTGATAACTGGTCTTTGTAGCTCATAGGTCTCTGCACCTAAGAAGCCAAACATAAGGAGCCGTACTCAAGAAATCACACTTTCAAAGTATCCCCACCTGGATCTAATATTCATGGTGAGATTCTGGACCTCAGGCCTGAGTGTGGTGCCAGAATGGAAAGTTACTCTGGAAGTTTTACTTCGTTTTATTTTCAGAGGTGACTCTATTTGGCAAGTGGATACGAATTATGAGGAGTTGGAGGGCAGATTGGGATAGATTGTGACACTGGTGGCCCCTGGTGAACCAGGCCTTCTTTAGGCCTTCCCATCCTCATATCATTCCATATTGACTCAGGCAGGGCTAATGCGACCTGAGCAGGAATGATGCAAGTAGAGACTTGATCAGTGCCTGCACGGTGGGGCTTGTGCTCTTGGAACACTCCTTGAAATTCAGCCCCATGTGTAAAGAAGCCCTTATTGGGCTACTGACTGAGGAAGCCAATGTGGAGAGGACCCTGCAGGATAAGAGACAAATGTGTGTTCCAGCTCCCACCAAGATGCAGCTGTATGAGTGACCTCAGCTATACCACAAACCACCTAGTTGAGCCCCATCAACCCACAGAAACATGAGAAATAACAAGTCATCATTTTAAGCCACTAAGTTTTGGGGTGGTTTGTTGTGTGGCAGTAGACCTCTGGAACATGTAGGGAGCTTTGGAGCTGGGATGGTCTTTCAGAGTTGTCTCAAAGTGAGACATGAAGCCAGGCCTTTTTACCCCCATATAGACCTGAAGGGGAGCAGAATATGCCCCCCAAAACATGCCCCTTCAGCTTGTGGATTATTTTGAGCTGAAGCCAATCAAGTCCCAGCAGACTCCAGAAAAGCTTTTTACTTCTCCCTTAACTGTCTAAAGTAATTTATATAGGGGGGCCCAGCCCAGAAAGAGAGCTATCAGAGATAACTTCTTTTTATGTGAAAGACATCTGCATGGCAGGACATTTGATTACTAAACATCTGCTCTTCTCATCTTCCTGTGAATTTCCTCTCTCCTCTTTGAAGCCCCAGGCTCCCATCCCTTTTCTTAGTTCATGATGGCACATAAGCCTCAATTGCCTGACTGCCTTTGAGTCTCATATTTTTATGGGGCTCCCGTACGTGTGTAATTAAATTTTTTTTCTCCTGTTAATCTGTCTTATGCCAATTTAATTATTAGACCTGCGAAAGAACCTAGAAGGCAAGAAGGGAACATTTTTCTGTCTCTGCAGACCTGTCATTAGGTTCATCATGCCTCTGGGAAGGCAACATGATCTTGGGTGAAGCAATATATATATATATATATTTTTTTAGCCAAGGGCAATTCCCAGAGTTGGGTACAACTGTGAGCACTCAGCAGCCAACACTTCTGGAATCTACGGGAATGAGTGCCTTGATCTGGTGGCGCAGTACAGCATTCACTACAGTCAGATTTCTACAGACTTCCACTGTTTTCCCATTGGTAGGATAGAGGAAGGGGGCTACTTTATCTGATGCCAGGTCAGCGTTCTGGCAAGATGTGACTGGCTTAAAGGAAGAGTAATGAATTAGTCTAAAAACACATGCTAGATGGGCCCTTGGGGGTATCTTTCCTGGGTTTCTGGTTCTAGGGAAATACTTCCCTCTCCGTAACTGGCGGCTGAGGAATGAGAATTGAACATCACATGTCCCAACCCTAGAAGGCCACCCTGACTCGTTTCTGTGCTCATTGCTCAGGCTATGGAAGTCATAATCATGAAGTCTGATCTTGGGGTGGCTAGCTCTCAGAGACAGGGATAGGGCAAGTCTGAAGAGGGTATGGCGGTGGGAGCAGGGGTGTCTGGCAATTAGAGGAGGGTGGCACTGAGAAGGAATCTTATGCAAAAAGTAGGTATCTTGGGATGCCTGGGTGGCTCAGTGGTTGAGCATCTATCGCCTTTAGCTTGGGTCATGGTCCCAGGGTCCTGGAGTCCTGGGATGGAGTCCTACGTAGGGCTCCCCACAGGGAGCCTACTTCTCCCTCTGCCTGTGTCTCTGCCTGTCTCTCTCTCTCTGTGTCTCTCGTGAATAAATAAATTAAATATTAAGAAAAAAAACACCTAGGGGATCCCTGGGTGGCTCAGCGGTTTAGCGCCTGCCTTTGGCCCAGGGCACGATCCTGGAGTCCCGGAATCGAGTCCCACATCGGGCTCCCTGCATGGAGCCTGCTTCTCCCTCCTCCTGTGTCTCTGACTCTCTCTCTCTCTCTCTCTATCATAAATAAATAAATAAATAAATAAATCTTAAAAAAAAAACCCACAAAACAATACTGAGCACACATGTGTATTGATCACCTTCCCAGCATTCCAGGCTTCCTTAATTAAAATAACCTAATTTTCAAAAAAAAAAAAAAATAACCTAATTTTCATTCAGACATTCTGCTTCAGGGGGCAGCCTTATTCACCCAAAATTAACCTCAGCCCGCCCCCAAGGCGGGGCCCACGGTGGCCTAAGCCAATCAGCACACTCCTCTGGATCGCCAGTGGTCATGTGACCCAAGGCGGTCCAATTAGAGTGAATCATAGGACAGTCCCTTGGAATGCTGGGAAAGGGGCGGGCTGGTGGGCGCTCTGGGCGAGGCCGGTCACCAGCCCGAGGCCTCTGTGGGTGAGGCGTCCTTTCTCCTCTCTTGAGGTGTTTTTTGTTGTGGTTGTTGTTGTTTTATGTCCGAGACTGAAAATTAGACACATCGGGCAGGCGAGCAGGAGAAAGGCATACAAATCTATAGAAGTTTTATGTGACATGGGAACTCTTCAAAGGAAGTGAAGACCCAGAGAGAGGGTGACAACCACTTACTTTTCCTCCCGGTTGAACAAAGAGAGACGACTGTGGGAAATTAAAAAAAAAAATTTTTTTTAATTATTTATTTATGATAGTCACAGAGAGAGAGAGAGAGGCAGAGACACAGGCAGAGGGAGAAGCAGGCTCCATGCAGGAGCCGGATGTAGGACTCAATCCCGGGTCTCCAGGATCAGGCCCTGGGCTGAAGGTGGCGCTAAACTGCTGAGCCACCGGCTGCCCTTTTTTTTTTTTTTTTTTTTTTAAGATTTTATTTATTTATTGGGAAAATGATTAAACTAGCGTGAGGAGGCCGCAGGAAGATAGAAAGTACCTGGACGAGGCCTGTGTGCACGGCATTCTCTAGGTCTCGACTACCTGCCCTTGGCGCTGAGGGTGCTACTTTCCCCTGGGGTAGAGGGAGGGCATCGTGTGAGCTTTTAACCTGCTTTCTGAGAGAAAAGAGGTGGTCAGACTGCCCTTCCTGGAGCTGCTCTTCTTTGAGTGCTTTTAGCTCCAAATAATCCGTAGGCCAAAGGGGCATATTTTGGGGTGACCTAACCTGCCATCCTTCAGTCTTGTTTGACCAGTGGTGAGACAGTCAGGGGATGCGACATCGAGCAGCCGCTGAAAATGACCAATTGGAACGATTTCCACGAGAAATGAGAAGAAGGGGTCATGAATACATGGTGTGAGATCTTATATAATGAGGGGACAAAACATCCATTTTAGCCAAGTGATCTCTTGGTGGGAGGTAGGATAGGTGGGGGGGGGGGGGGGGAGCCTGTCTTCCTCCATTAACTTGGCTTGAATCCTGTCTGATGCCTGAGGGAGGAGAGGGCACCCCTTTGCCCAGACTCAGCCTCTGTGTGAGGGAGAGGCACCCCATGAGAGCCAGCCAGAGGTTGAGCCTGAAGCACTGGAGAAGGGGCCTCCTCTACAAATACAAGACTCAACATACCCAAACCTATTGACACTACAGTCACCCCACTGGGGATCTGCTCCCCTGGAGAAGGGCCGAGACCAGAACCTCTGGGTTCTATGGAGTGAAAGGCGCAGGCAGGCTCAGGGCCCCAGGAGAGGGGAAAGTTTGCTCCCCTAGAGGCTTGTCCAGCTCACTGCACTTCAGCTTCCGGTGGGCAACAATTCTGTCTTGTTGTTGGGTCCCAGTCACCCAGGACTAACGTGGGCACTGGCACAAGGCCGCAGGGAAAGAGGCCAGGCTGAGGTGGGGGAGGGGCACAGACAGCAAAAGCTGGGGGCTTCCCACCTGTGCGCCCCCCAGTGAGGTGAGGCCCAGAGACCCCAGGCTCCCGCCCTTTGTCGTCTAGCCTGACTTCAGAGCTGCAAGTTCTGCTTTCTGGCTGTTTCAGACATTCCTCCTTTATGCGTAAATATTAGTTTTAAGGAGCCTCCTGCCCAGGGAGGTCTTGGTCGGCTTAACTGCTCTCAGTGGGAATATGCAACTTTAAAGCCTTTGGAAAGAATCTCCTTCTGAGGAATTTGCATTTTCAGAAAGCTTTCAATAGAGGGCCTAAGCGGTGGAGCCTGTGAATAAGGTCTTTCTGTGTTTGCTGCTCCAGGCGAGCAGTACCAGAGGAGTAAGAGGAGGGAGGCAAACTGCACTCCCCCCGCAGCTGCGGCAGAGGGGGTGTAGGGGATGGTGCATTTGCCGAGAGTCAGTGAGGATTCTGGGATGTGTGTGTTGAGTCATCTCTTCCCCGCAGGTTTCCAGGGAGCTAGTTTGCACGAGGTAAACTCGCGACCTGATTCCCAATTCCGAGGGCCACTGTTTCTTGCTTTGCAGCTTTCTCTTGCCTCAAGGATCTGGCCTAGTGGGGGAGGGGGCGGGTAGTCCACTGGGTAGGGGAGGCAGAGCCTGGTCAGACAGAATTCAGCCCCACACTCGGATGGGCTCCCCTTCCCTCCCTCCTCCCTCGGTTGGGACCAGGGCTGCTATGGCTGTCAGAAGACCTCACTGTGTGGTTTGCTAATAATGCTCCCCTTGGCTCTTTGGCCCTTTGGCCCCACCCCTGGTTCATCTTCATTCTCTGAGGAAGCAGAGAGAGAAAACCTAGAGAAAGAAGGTAATTTTAAAGCCGCACCCATCAATAGTGAGGCAAAGGCTTTCTGCCGCAGGGTGGGAGCCCATCCTGGGTCATTGGCTCACTCCAGGAAGCTCCCCCTGGACACGGTGACAAAGAAGGGGTGTTTGCCAGTACTCCTCCCCGCAGGAGTCCTTCCCCTCCTGTGGCCTGGGGTCTGCCTGTTGGAGGTGTCCTCTTGGCAGGATACAGACCAGCAGGGGCCCCTGGACACCATGACGATGCCCCAATTCCTCCTGCAGAGCCTTAGTGTACCTGGGATCAAGCAACTGAGGGGTCTGGATTTGTCACTCTGAAGCCCTTTGAGGTCACTGACATTGGTGACTTTGTCCTAAGACCAGCCTATACACTAGAGCAAGCAATTGCTCTTGCTTTTATTTCTGAGATTAATCAAACAAGATATTAAAGCGGACAACAAACCTGTAGAACCAGAGGGCCTCCAGATGCGGCTCTGTCCCCCTAGAAAAATATTATGCCATACCCCACTCTTTCTTCCCCTAACCTATCTCCCTGCTTCTGTTTCTCCCTTTCTTTCAATTCAAAATATTATTGATTCTTTCTGTATGCCAGCCATTGTTACAGGAGCTGGCAATATATTTGTGGACAACAAAATAAAGGAGATCCCTGGCTGGTAGATCTTACAGGCTAGAGGAAGGAGACAGGCAATAAATAATCACCATAAGCAGTAAGTAAATTTTATAGCACTTCCGAGAGTACTAAGGGCTATGGGAAAAGAGACAAGTGGGGGTTTGCAGTTCTAAGCAGGTGGTCAGGGTGGATCTCATTGAGAAAATGGCATTTGAGCAAAGGCTTGAAGGCAAATGTAGAGGATGAAAAATATCTGTTCTTCTATCCCTCTAAGTTCTTGGCTGGGGAGTCTGTAACAAAAAAGCAGATTAATAACAGAAACTTATTTAATATGTTATGCAACATGGGAACCTTTATCAGGAAATATAGACTTGAAGCAGTGAAACCTGAGCCTTTCAATGCTAGGTTTGAGGAAGAAGGAAGAGGTGTAAGAAAACGTGGTGGGACATCTGTGTCTTGGAGATAAGGTTGCTCCTTTCCTGTGGATATAGAGAAGCCACCTCTCACCTGAGGGTCTATGACCTGCTTCAGGGGAAGGTCACAGAGTCCTTCCTGCACCTGCTGTTTTTCTAATTCCTGCAGCTCCACACAGCCATGGGCTATGAGGAAGAGTGTGCCAGACACAGGGACCAGCCAGCACAAAGGCTAGTGCGGGATGATGCCTGGTACTGGTGAGAAACAGCAGGGAGGGCTTCACAGCCAGAGCACAGCAGGTGGGCAGAGCAGGAGATGCTGTCAAAGAGGGAGGGGCCTTGTAAGGCCCACTGGCCACTGGAGTATTTTTAAAATTAAAATGTCAAGAATTGGGGCACCTGGGTGGCTCAGTCAGTTAAGCCTCTGCCTTTGGCCCATGTCATGATCTCGGGATCTTGGAATAGAGCCGCACATTAGGCTCCCTGCTGGGGACAGAGGGATCCGCTTGTCCCTTTCCCTCTGCTTATGTTCTCTCTCTCTCTCTCTCTCTCTCAAATAAATAAAATGTAAAAAAAAATTAAGTCAAGAATACACTGCCAAGGACTCTCTTCTTAACATAATTAGAACCAGGCTCCTCTGGCCCAGACCTTGGCCTGTTTAGTCTAGTTTTAGCGGGAATCCTGCTGGTTCAGTTTACAGAATCCTAGACCCTTGGTATCTGAACTCCCCTGATACCTGGTCAAATTCCTCACCCATCCGTCTCAACATTTTTTACTCTGGCCTGTCTTTAGCAAGAATTCTATCCAGTCGGTTCAGCTAGAACTTCCCCTTTCCCCATGTTCCTTCTTTGTAATTTCCCATTCACTGACCCCACCCTGCTCTTTTGCCTATAAATCTCCACTTGTCCTTGTATTCAGAATGGAGTTCAGTTCTCTACTGAGGTCCCTTCCCCCCCTGCTCCCCCCCCCACAGCAATATTTCCAGAATAAAACATGCCTTCAAAAAAACAAAACAAAACAAAACAAAACAAAACAAAACATGCCTTCACTGCTTTAACTTCTGTCTGGCTCTGGTCTTCTTTCAACATAGAAGTAGAGAGAAGCATGTGATGAACTCAGCTTGTACCAATCACACAGGTTCCACAGTGACCCATTCATGGCCACCTTGTGTCATCTTTTTTTTTTTAAAGATTTTATTTATTGGGCAGCCCGAGTGGCTCAGCGGTTTAGCGCTGCCTTCAGCCCAGGGCCTGATCCTGGAGACCCGGGATCGAGTCCCATGTTGGGCTCCTTGCATGGAGTCTGCTTCTCCCTCTGCCTGTGTCTCTGCCTCTCTCTCTGCCTCTCTCTGTCTCTGTCTCTGTGTGTGTCTCTCACAAATAAATAAAATCTTTAAAAAAAAGATTTTATTTATTTACTCATGAGACACACATAGAGAGAGGCAGAGACACAGGCAGAGGGAGAAGCAGGCCCCATGCAGGGAGCCCGACATGAGACTCGATCCCGGGTCTCCAGGATCAGGCCCTGGGCTGAATGCGGTGCTAAACCGCTGAGCCACCTGGGCTGCCCCACCTTGTGTTATCTGTTCCTTATTTCTCATCTCCCTGATATCATAGCATTTCATCCATAAGTATTTCTACGTGTATCTCAGATGAGGACTTCTTCTTCTTCTTTTTTTTTTTTTTTAGGACTTCTTTTAAGCTGAACATAAAGTCATTTTCACATCTAAAAATTTACAATAGGGCAGCCCCAGTGGCTCAGAGGTTTGGTGTCACCTTAAGCCTAGGGCGTGATCCTGAAGACCCTGGATCGAGTCCCATATCGGGCTCCCTGCGTGGAGCCTGTTTCTCCCTCTGCCTGTGTCTCTGCCTCTCTCTCTCTGTGTCCCTCATGAGTAAATAAATAAAATCTTTAAAAAAAAAAAAAAAAAAAACATTTACAATAGGGGGACACCGAGCTGGCTCAGTGGTTGAGCATCTGCCTTTGGCTCAGGGTGTGATCCTGGGATCTAGGATCAGGTCTCACATAGGGCTCCATGAGAGGGGCCTGCTTCTCCCTCTGTCTGTGTCTCTGCCTCTCTCTCTATCTCTCTTTCACGAATAAACAAATAATAAAATCTTAAAAAAATAATAAAAATTTACAATAGGGACATGTAGGTGACTCAATGGTTGAGCGTCTGCCTTTGGCTCAGGTTAATCCCGGGATCCTGGAATCAAGTTCTGTGTTGGGCTCTCCTCAGCAAGCCTGCTTCTCCCTCTGCCTATGTCTCTGCCTTTCTCTCTGTGTCTCTCGTGAATAAAAAAAATCTTTTACAAAATAAAAATAAAAAAATAAAAATTTAGAATAATTCCTTATTATAATTAAGTATTCTGTCATTAGGTCATCAGAGAGTGTTTTGCACAGTAGTAACATGCTTTGATTCACTTCTTTAATGGTCAGATTGTGTGGTGCACCCAGATTTCTCATACTCTGGTACAGGAGGGTGAGATGGTGGAGCCAAAGAGAAATGAAAACTTTAGTCCACCAAAAAGAATCATACAAACATATTCATAGCAACTTTAAAATTCCAAATTGGAAACAATCTCAATGTCCATAATAGGCAAGTAGATAAGCACATTGTGGCATGGCAAACATGGAGATGCTCAGAAAGAAAAAGGAGTAAATTATTGATATGTATGAGAGTATAAATTGGGTTCAAAACATTGTTGAGAGGCACTGGGGTGGCTCAGTTGGGTAAGCATCTGCATTTGGCTCATATCATGATCTCCAGGTCCTGGGATGAAGCGCCTTGTCAGGCTCCCTGATCACTGAGGAGTGAGCTTTTCCCTCTCCCTCTCCCTCTGCCCTTTCCCCTAACTTGTGCTTGCTCACTCTCAAACAAACAAATGAAATCTTAAAAAAAAAAAAAACAAAAAAAAAAAAAAAAAACTCTTGAGCAAAAGAAGCCAGATACAAGAGTGCATGCTGGTTGATTCCACTTACCTTAGTTTCCAGAGTGGGCAAAACAATAGATCTATCTCTGTGTGACAGAAATCAAATGTCTGGTGGTCTTGGGTCAAGGGGACATGGATATTGACTAGAGAGGGGCTGGTAGGTGGGGAGACTTGGTGGTGTAGTTTGAAGCTACCCTCCCTCTGATGGGCTACCAGCAGCCACAGGCCTGATTTACTGCCCTGCCAAACATGGTAGGGAGCCTGGGACCTCAGAGGAGATGGAAGAGGCTGCCCTTATGTACTCCACCTCAGTTTTATGATTGGATTTGCCAGTTTAGTTCCCTTGATCCTGGCTACTCATTCTCTAACCTGTAAGCCACCAGGCTTCATGGCCAATGGAAGAGTCATTGTCCTCTGGAGGTAGTAGGGTGGGAAGGATGAAGACCAGATTCTAGTATCTGAAAAGTTCAGGACCTTTCAATTGGTCTAGCACCAGGCACCAATGAGCTGGGTGGGCCAGATGGGCAACTGCAGGAAGATAGGGCACCCTGGACTTGGCTCTGCCTCTTCCTGTGTACCTCTTCCTCTTGTACCCTCTTCCTGTGTACCTCTTCCACCCTTGGAAGGACTACTTCAGTGGGACAGACCTGACTTTCTCATGAATAGCCAGTCTGGTCTAGAGACTTTTAGAGTCAAGGTCTGACTCCAGTCTGGGGAAGATGCTAGACCCACAGGCCTAGACTTAGCCAGGCTGACCCCAAACCCACAGCCACAGTAGCCTTAGTTATTACCTCTGTTCAGAAATATGCTTGGTCACGCTTCTTTCTAGCTTTAAACTTCCCTCTTCAAAGCACCTGTTGGGGGAACGCCTGGGTGGCTCAGTGGTTGAGTGTCTGCCTTTGGCTCAGGGCCTGATCCCGGATTCCTGGGATCCGGTCCTGCATTGGGCTCCTTGCATGGATCCTGCTTCTCCTCCCTCTGCCTGTGTCTCTGCCTCTCTGTGTCTCTCATGGATAGATAAAATCTTTTTTTTTTTTTAAAGCACCTGTTGGGGCTATTGCTCGAAATTGGTGGCAATTAATATTTCAATCCAATGATCACATTTATAAACCACTCTGAATACAGTGGTCCAACCCAAATCTCAGCTTATAAAAAAATTGTCCCAGTCAGGGCAGCCTTATTCATTCATTCTATTATTCTATTCTCTTATGTGTCAGGAAGGATTCAAGAGAAGCAAAACACCTGGTGTCCTGCCTCTGGGACCTAACAACAGAGGAAGAGGTAGAAATGCCAACAGAACTGCAGGATGAAGAGTAACGGGGGATGCTTGGCATGTGGCCATCTATCACGCATGGTTTCCACTCTTCAAGAGGGATGCCTATGGTCCATGACAAGTACTAGGAGACCCAATGCAAGGCCAGTGTAGGGGAGCATCTACAGATGAGCCCCAATGGTAGGGATGACCAATAAGAATGCCATTGGCATTTTGGGTGGGATAACTCTTTGTTGTGTGGCTCTGTCCTGTGCTTTGCATTCTCAGCCTTCATCACTAGCAGCCCATGGTATCTCCCTTTCACTGTGACAACCAGTCACATTTCCCAGGGATGGGAGGGTCAGACTGCCCAGGTGACCACTGCCCTGAGGAGTCCAAACATCAGGGGTCTGTGGGTCAAGGCAACTGTGAATTCTTGGCTCCTAGCTACTCAGGCATTCACTCTGGTGAAATAGTGGGAGTGGAGGAAAAGAGGGCAGGAGTGGAGGCCAGCACTGGGGCTCTGATTGCAGGGCCAAAGCCACCTGAAATGCATATCTGTGCTACCTAGCATCTATTCCCATTTCTTTTGGTAACATGTTACCAAAACTACAATTTGGCCTTTTCCCTGCACTCTGCACTCAATCCTCAGACTCTCCATGGAGCTGACCCTCAATTCCAGAAGTGGTTCTATCCTGGCCAGTCAGAGCATTGCATTCCCCTGGGCAGAACATGGGTTCCAGGATGGATGCAGGACCTAATGAGAGGCCAATCAGAGCCCTTTGCTGCTGGGAAACAGACCACCTTACCTGCCAGATTTGACCTTCAGAGGCTACCGGGCTGTTGCTGCTGCAGCCATCTGGCCCCTTTGTGGGAAGAGCCTGCCTGAGAATGGAAGTGACTCTGCTAAAGCAGATAGAAACAGGTTTGGGGGCATGGCCTAGGTCCCTGAACAAGCCACCTCTGAGCTGGAATTCTCTCTTCACTTTTATTGGAGTCAATACATCCCCACTTTGTTGAGGCCAGTTTGGGTTAGGTTGTCTGACATTTATGAAAAGGGATCAATGAATAGGCTAGGCGAGAAGGAGCTAAAGGTCTTCAGTCAGAGGAGCCAGGCTGACCAGAGGCAGAAGCCATGGGCCCCAGTCCTCTCCACCATGTCTATGGCCTGCAGGACGGGCCTGCAGCATGACTCTCCCTGACCCGCGAAGTCTGCATTCTTCTTAGGGAGGCTGCTCCCTAGAGGTGGTGAACCCTCTCCCCACCTACCAGTGCCTGTTTAGAAAAGAAAATCCTGGGATTGGGAGGTGGTGAATGCGCTCTGGGCTTCCTGGGACCTGGCCCCGCTCACTTTGCCAATCCCACCTTCCCCGTTGCAAGTAGGCCGGCTCCCTGCCTCTTCAAGGGCTGTCCTGCTGGTTCCCAGCTGTCCTCACCAGCTCTTAGAGGTACAGCGGGTCCCTCGGGCATGGCTCTGCTCATGGCTTACTTGAGTTCAGAGCTCTCCTCCCCATTAACCACCCCCTCCCATCCCCTGGCCATTACTGAGGCTTCAGGGCATTCTGGACTCCACACTGCCGCCATCTACCTTTCTTTGCCATGGAGCTCCATCTTTGGGGTGGATGAGAAAGTCCTGGGGGAATTAAGCACCTCCATTCCAGCAGCCCTTTATTGAAGACCAATGGGATGGGTACAGAAACATCCAGCTTTCCCACCTCTGCTGGGATTACTCTGAGGTATATGGTCCCTTTCCACCCCCAGCTGCCCCAGCAGAACTAAGCTTCCATTGTCCCCAGTGGTCACTGCACCTGACTTGACTGTCATCCCTTCCCTGTTTCACACCCCTCTCCCCGCCTGGTGTTTCCTGGGATCACTTTGAACTGAGATCTCTGCCTCAGTGGCTCAAGACCTACCAGGCTCTTGCGGGATGCAGCTAAGTCAGGACATACCACAAGGCTGGAAGTGCTGCCTTGCCTTATCCCTGCGCTGCTCCCGTTACACATGAAGCTAAATAAAGCCATTTCCTAGAGACAGTGTTCCTTGGCACAGAGCCTCTGTTCCCCCAGGTGCAAGCCTGGAAAGGGGCTGCCATGTTCCTCCTATTCCCACCAACTGGGATCACCCCTGGATGGAAGTGCAGTTGACGGGTTATGTTAGGTATTGGATTGAGTTGTACAATTCTTGCTTTAAAAGTGGGAAAATCAGGAACAGTTTGTTTGGCGAGTATGTGCAGAAGAAGCCAACCCCTCTCGGGTCTGTGGTCCCCAAACCGCAGGGTCCCTCCCTCGTTTGCCTGGGGCTCACAAAGTCATTCTATCCCATTGCCAAGTCCAACTTTGTGTCTATGGGTAAAACACACTAATGAAACAGAGATCTTTTTTGTTGTTGTTGTTCTATTTGGTGACAAGAGAGATCCTTGATGGAAACTGGATCTGTAAGAAAAATAAGGACAGAGCCATTAGCTTAGATGATATTCCACGACCTTGGAGTTTTGGTGGCTTTCCAATTTTGCAACCCCGTGGGTTGAAGGTTCAGCAGCTAAGATCCTCTGTGGAAAAATAAATTTATTTAGGATTCAAATTTCTTCCATTCTCCTGTCTACTCTCCTTTTCATCCAAACACAGCCAGTTGGAGCTTGGTGTTTCTCTTCAGGCTGTAACGCGCTTATGCAAAGTGCCTGGCAAGCACTTGGTTCAGTCATCATTGGTGCCTTCTTTTCCTCTCCCCGCCCCCAGGTCCCCAGTGGCAGTGATAGAGCCTCACTCCACCAAAATTGAGCTGTGGGGGATAAATTTTACTATGCTCAGTGCCCAAAAAAGAGGAGGGAAGCAGCCCCTTGCTGTTAGTGCCTCGTCATAATTGGTGGGATGCTAAGAGAGGGGCTTACCAAGCTTTAAGAAAGAAGATTCTAGAAACACTTTTTCCCAGAGAGGAGGCTTTACCACTGCCCTTCGATGGTTCTTTAGTCTCTGGGCTGAGAAGGACACCAAATGGTTTCCTTTCCACAGGGTCTAGTTGCTGAGCCTAAGGAATTCAGGATGACTCAGTGTAGCTCTACCATGCATGGCACACACTGACTTGCACATACCCTCAGGGTGGCTCTCAGTGGCTAAAGCACTTGCCCGAGACAACAGGTCTGGGCATTGGAGTTCATCCTACACTCTGCTTCTGTATCACTCTTGCCTATCGTAGTGGGTGCTGCTGGCAAGGGGGTCCCACCTAGTTTGGATGGTCTACTTCTTTGCCCAACAGCAAAGGGAAACAGCCTCAGCCCCAGACCTGGGGTAGAATGTAGGGGTAGCTCTGGATTCATGCAATCCAGTCATGATAATTCAACTCCCTGTGCTATTCATTTAAGAAGAGGCATGAGACCCAATTCAGGGGCATGTCACCCCAATTAGAGGGCAAGTATGCCAGGGGCAAGGGTTTCTGGGAAAAACTTAATTCAAGAAAAGACATAAGGAGGAGGTTGCCTTTTTCCTGCTTCTGACTGTCAGGGTATGAGGCTACGGTTCTGGGAACTCTTCCAGCTGTCTGCCCGTGAGGGGAACTAGCCCCTTCTCTGCTGAGGGGTGCCAGAGCTGAAAGCTGGATAAGTCCTCAGGTCTATGATGACACTGTTGAGTTAACCATTCCTGACCCCTGACGCTTCCTAATTGTTCCCCTATCTCCTTAAAAGGAGATAATCTCCTTTTTTACCATTTTGGGGTTTTTGTTGTTGTTGTTCTTTAAAGATTTTTAGTTATTCATGAGAGACATACAGAGAGAGGCAGAGACACAGGCAGAGGGAGAAGCAGGCTCCTCACAGGGAGCCTGATATGGGGCTTGATCCCACAACTGGAATCACACCCTGAGCCAAAGACGCTCAACCACTGAGCCACCCAGGCCTCCCTCCTTTTTACCATTTTGAATAAGGTTTTCTGAAATTTGTGGCACCAAATAATCTAACCCACATTCCACTTATCAAATCAAGTCTTTTTTTTTTTTTAATTCTTTTTTTAAAAATTTATGATAGTCACACAGAGAGAGAGAGGCAGAGAAGCAGGCTCCATGCACCGGGAGCCCGACGTGGGCCCGACGTGGGATTTGATCCCAGGTCTCCAGGATCGCGCCCTGGGCCAAAGGCAGGCGCCAAACCGCTGCGCCACCCAGGGATCCCTCAAATCAAGTCTTAAAATGCCTCGTGGCATTTGGAAACCTACCTATTCACACGTTCAATTTTATAGCTGAATTAAAAAGAAAGGTCAGAGCAGAACACTTTACAGTTTACAAAGCGCCATAACTATTAGAGGTAGGTAAATTTCATTCAACTGTCAAGCTAAGGAATTCTTCTCATGAAGCAGGGAAAATTTTTTGCACCAGAAAGGATCAGCACTGAGAGCAGGGGGTTGAACAAGCAGGATGCCTGGGAAGGGCGAGTCCAGTAAGCACCTGGGTCACCTCATCCAGCCAAGAAGCGATGAGGCCGTGAACCTGGGTGCTGGGGTAGGGCCCTCCCTTTGTTCACTTGTTTACAGAGTGGGGTGGGTCCTTGCATCAGGATAGGGAAGCACATGTCTGTCTGTCCACACTGTGAGGAACAGAATAATAAGCAGAAATGTAGCAGCAGGATCCTTACCAGCAGAGGTCACAGCCTGTTCACCAGCCCCTTCCCCTGAGATTCTTGTCTCTTTGCTGCCTTTCCGTACCTGTGGATGCCACTTGTTGACCTAAACCTATCTGCTCTCTTTATCTCTGAGAACTTCCTGGGACCCTGCGTGCTTGCCTAGAACCTGAGCAGACCCACAGCAGGTGTCTTCCCCATTGGCACCTTGCTTCCCTACCAGCCTTCTAAATGGCATCTTCCTGGCTTGGGTTCCTGACTGGCTTTCTGCACTATTTTTGTCTTCTCCCTGAGTCATCTTAGCCACTGCCTGGGGCTATATATCTCAGCTCTTACTCCTACACTTAGAGCTAAGACCCCGCTTTTCCTGTGACTTCCATATAACCACCTGCCTCCGTGACATGTCCATTTGGTAGTCCAACAACTCAATAGTAACAACAAAACAGAACTCTTGATCTCCATTCCCTCCTGTGCCCTGTGCCTCTGGCAATGGCACCCCAAGGAGTCCTCCATGAGGCTTCCCTTTCCCTCATCATATCATCCAATCTATATCAGCAAGACTTGGCTGATTCCTTCCCCACCGTGTCCCTGGTCACTTTCCCCTCCACAGCTATCACCCTGGTCCAAGCACCATCTTTGCCTGCCTAGGCCAGTACAGATGATTCCCCCCCTGGTCCTCCTCCCCCTTCCCCATCCTCTATCCAACAGGAACTGTGATTGTTTTGAAGTTAAAACCAGCAGCTTGAGAGACTCCACTTTGAGGGGAGGATGAAATGAGTTACTATATGTAAAGCACCCAGCACAGTGCTTGCACACAGGAAGTGCCATGAAGAATTTGCTATTGCTCTGCTTCTGGGGGGCTTCCAACCCATCTAGAACACAACAGAAATCCTCGAGGCCCTGCCTGACCTTGGTCTCCCCTCCAGTGGCATCCTGACCTGCAGAGCTCCAGGCATATTGGCCTTTTCTCTGGCACCCAAACATGTTAAACTCCTCCTTCCTGCCTAACTATTGGATCTGCTAGTCTGTCTGCAGGAACACTCTTCCCTCGGATTTCCATCTTCTGGCTCCTTCGGCCATATGCATCTCAGTTCAGAGAAACCTCCACAGACCAGCCTATCTCCAGCAGCATCCCCTCCTGCTCACCCGCCCTTCTCTGCCCTTTATCAGATCAACTTTATATCTTCATTTCCTTGATAACACTTGCCACTAAATCAAGTGATCTTGTTTATTCATTAACTTGTCCATTGTCTCTCTGTGCCCATGGGAATGCAGGCTCCCTGGGTGGGCGATGGGGGACCTCTTGTGTGTCTTGTTTTACTCCTATAGCACAGGGTAGGTACATAAGAAATCTTTAATGAATGAATGCATAATTTAATTAACACTCTTTTTCCTCATCTGGACTCTGCCTTCTAGCTTGGATGTCAGATAAGCATTTGTGCTCCCATGTGGATTATTATCCCCTGCCCCTTTTGTCTGGGTGCCTTGGCTAGCCTAGATCCACAGACTTTACCAGACTTTAGAGTCCCAAACCTAGGCTTGGCCTGTTGGTGGACCTGGGCCATCCATGGCCTACTGTGTCGTCATATCTCACAGTACCCAGTGTGGTGCGGGGCACATGGTCAGTGCTGACATGTAATAGCTGTGCTGACCCACTTGCTCGTTTACATAATTTGCAGGGGTTCATGTGGGGGACAGTGGGGAGTCTGGGTGGGAGACACTATGGATGACTAATGTCTAGGAAATGTCACTGCAACTTCTAGGCTTCTAGAAAGTCCTCTCCTGACCCCTGCTGGTGGTACCATATTCAGACCTCAGACTCCCCATGTCCACTGATTGGGCTAGGACACTGTAGCACAGTCTCTGGCAGAAGCAAGTCTGCAAGAAGCCAGGCCCTGCAGAGGTCAGTTAAAACACATTTCAAGTGCCCCAATGCCAATTAGCATTCCATCCCAGTGCTGGAACAGTAATTTGACAAAAACAGTGGGTCACATGGGGGAAAGCCACCTCACCAGAATTGCCAGGAAAGGACCCTGCCTCAGGCCACTCAAGGTGGGTGGCACAGTCTCCCTCTCCCTCAAGGGAAACCAGAGTGGTCACAGGACAGCTCTGTAAGGGGGGATGAAGTCTGTCCCTGGGAGGACCAGCCCGTCAGGTTGGAGTTCTGGCCCTGGACTTGTTGCATCTGGCCCTGAGAACTCGGCACCCCCACCCTGCATCAGGCAAGAGGCACAGCCTAAGAAGACATAAGGAGTCACCCCTCGGGGCAGAAGAAAGAGGTGAGCTGTGTGAAGCTCATGCACAGCATGCATTTGTAAGTTTGTTAAGTGATGTCAGTGATGCAAAGCCCCACCGGCCACTTGAACCCCCGGGACCCCCAACACACTCACAGCCTCAGTCTCTGGGGAGTCTTGCTGGCTTTGCCACCGATTCACTCTCAGTTAGTGCCAGGGGGCACTAACCTGCTCCAGGCCCTGGGTGGGGTTCCATGACACTCCCTTTCTCTCGTCTTCCCCCTCCCCACATTGCTATCAGCGATCTCCCCCTTCCCCTCCCTGGGCCCCTCCACACAGGGCTCAGGGCGGTGTGAACTAATGCGATGCTTCAGGTGGCACCTGACACCACGTTAAGCAACCAGATCCCTGCCATTCCTGTCACCTTTCAACCTTGGTTAAAGTGGAAGACAGCACCTGGAGCTGCCTGCCTCAAGGTCCGACGCATGTCCTTGGAACCCCCAGGGCACCGCCTTGAAAGCTGAGCCTTTCTTAGGCACCGTCATCAGCTGTAATTCCAGGGCATTTGGGGTTTATATTTACCGTGAGTCTTTTTATGGCAAGCGATTGGATTTTTCCATTTATGGCCAGACTGAAATTTCCCTTGAAAAAGAAAGCTAATTTTAAAAGGAGTTAAGTGATATTGCAGGTGTTGAAGTCGGCCAAATTGGGGGAATGCTGAGTTTAAGAAGCGATGTTGATGATGATGATGATGATGGGGTGGCGGCTGTCTTGAATGCCTCATCTATGCCAGGCCCTAAGTGTTTGATGTGCGTATTTTTCCCCAACTCCTCCCAACAACCTAGTGAGAGGGGTACTGTTATTACCACCATTTAACAAGAAGAAGATGTCTAGAGTTTAGGCACTTGCCCCAGGCCCCAGAGATACTGGATGTGGGAGGGGATCTGACCTCAAGCTTGCCTCTCTCCAGGGGCAGAACCCAAAGGGACACCGTGGGCCCAGATGTAAGGAGCCTCTAGGACAAAACACTTTAGTTCAGGGGCAATCTTTAGACTGCCAGTCACCACCATCTACTCAACCCCTGTGACCGGGCCTGGCTGTCTGAATGTCCCCTCATTTAATCCTCAAAACCATCATCCTTGGAGGTAGTTACCATTCTTCCTACTTTAGCAAAGACATTCCCCTCACAGAAGTTAAGCAATGCATCCCCTAGGACCCAGCTACCAGGGGACCCCTGGGTGGCTCAGTGGCTGAGCGTCTTGCCTTTGTCTCAGGTCATGATCCTGGAGTCCCACATCGGGCTCCCTGCAGGGAGCCTGCTTCTCCCTCTGCCTGTGTCTCTGCCTCTCCCTCTGTGTCTCTCATGAATAAACAAAATCTTAAAAAAAAAAAAAAAAGAAAAAAAAGACCCAGCTACCAGGTAGCAGAGCCAAGACCAGAACCTACAGCTCTGACTGGTTCCCTCCACTCCCACGATGGTAACAGTAACAAAACCTGCCAGCTGGCTAGCCCTGTCCTCTGAGCTCCTTATCTCATACTCCAACAATCTCAAGACATAGGTATCATGATCTTCCCTATTTATAGATGGGGAAAGTGAGGCTCTCAGCTGCTGTGGTATATCAGGAACTTGGGGTGGTTCCATTCTTCCATGGAAGTCCCTTGATTTCCAGACAGCAGAGCCCCTGAGCAGATGGTGAGTCTACTTTTTGGGCGGGGCTGTTGAGATACTTTGAGCATCTGTTTCTACCTAGTGCCCCACTGTGGCCATTCCCTGTGCATTCCTGTGGCTGGTGGAGGTCTGGAGGTGGGATGAAAAGCTGTCATGACCATCTGACCACCCCCTATTATCAGGCATTTGCTGCAGGTGGACTTGACTATGGGGACAACTGTGGGCACTCTTGGAACCCACCCAGATCCTCTTTCTGGGCCGGTGCATCCATTCCCCAGCTCTTGTGAGATCCACTTTTCCACAAAGACATACACTCCCCAACCCCACCCCTGTTGCCAATGACTCAGTGATGGAAGGGCTCAGAAGGCCAATCTTCTCACTCTAAGGTGAGACCAGCTTGGTGAGACCATTCATGCCCAGAGCTCCCCTGGGATCAGGGTGAGGCTGGACTCCAACTGAGACCTCCTCCTTGCTCCACTCTTTCCTCTGTCCTCTCTTACCTTCCTCACTCCCATTTTCCCTTATAAATCCTGTGCACCCAAATCCCTGCCTCAGGCTCTGCATCTAGGAGCCTGGCTTGCAAAGGGGAGGATTGGAGATGTTGTGTAACGCATGCTCCCTGCCCTCCAGGATCTCGCAATAGGTATAGTTGCAGAGACAGGCCACAGGTGTGCCAAAAAACCATCCACAATACGGGATGGAATAGGCTGGAGAAAACAGTGTTAAAAAGATGGAAGAAATCACTGGAGCTGCAGTGGAGCGGGGTTGAAGCTTATGGAAGAAATGGGACCAGGTCATAAAGGACAAGTAGCACTTCAGAAGGGAAAGTTTTCTTGGCAGGGAGAAAGTTCCAAGGAAAGTCCCTAAGAGGGGTAAGAACCTCTGTGCCAGCTCTCCTGCCTCTTCCTGTCTGGTATCTGTGACCAGAGGGGCTGGGGGAACTCTGATTTGACAATCCCAATAATGAGACCAGCATTATCTAAGAGTGTCAGGGCTGCTTGAGAGAGCATTGCCAGATGACCCTGAGGCCAGGAAGTCTCTCATTTCTTAAGCTTCCCCTGAGAGCCTGGGGGCTTGGTCCACCCATAAATTCCACCTCTATTCAGAGAAGGGACAGACACGCCCTGAGCCCTGTGCTGCTGGCGAGGTAACCCAGTGGGCCTGGGGTTCCCTCTGCAAGGGCGAGAGTGGGCACAGAGGCCGTCCACGTACCTGCCGGACCACGGGCCTGGGGGGTGTATTCACAAGGATTCAATGATGTAATAGGCAGCTCCTAGGGCCCCCAGAGCCACAGCAGCAGTCCCGAGAGCTCGGAGGACGCGAATTACGATGACTTGAGTGTTTTCTTGTAGGTTTTCTGTAGAGCAAAACAGAAAGCCCACAGGTTGGAGGAAGTTGGGACTTTGGTGCCTGTCTACAGACAAGGGAGGCAGAAATGGGAGGGTCCCCTCAGGATTCCAGGAATGCCCATCTCCCCAGGTACTGATCCTCCTCTCAAGGGAATACAGCTCTGCCCATCCAATCCAATAAATCCCTGCCACAAGGCCCCCTGCACTTGAAAACGGGCAAGCCTGGGATGCCAGCTTCCTCGGACGCTCAGGGAGCAGAGCTGGGAAGTGGTGAAGGCCGAGGTGTGCCAGGCCCCGTGCTCGACATCTCACACCCTGCGTCTCCCTCAAGCCTTACAACTACCCTGAGAAGTAGGTTCTATCGTGTGGCTCCATTCTGGAGATGAAGAGCTGAGGACACCACATGTGACACTCACCACACAGGCAAGGAAAACGTACTATGATGCTAAAAATTGTGAGGAAGGCTTTCCCAAAACGCAATGTCCATTTTGACAACGATCCTGCTAAACTAGGGCATCGTACTTAATGTGAATGTGTATTTAAAGTCAAGATCCCACATTCCACGCCACTGGGAAATGGAAAGATTATGGAAGCTGGCGCTACGATTTGAGCAGAATGAAGACTACAGGGCTTCCCTGGGTGGACGGCATCTCTGCTCTTTCCCCTTACTTCCCTAATTCCGAGCCTCCTTGCTTTTACCTTTCCCTCCACCTAGAATGCTCTTTTTTATTTTAAGCCACGAAAGATCCCAAGATACCTTTAGACTCACCGCAGTACCCAAAGTCTCCCTGGGCCCCGACTTGGGAGTGAGCACTCTATTTCTGCAGCTCATTGAACATCTATGGGATAGAGGTCACTTTCCGGCTTCCATCCTAGTTTGTTTGCTCCTTCCTTCCTTCCTTCCTTCCTTCCTTCCTTCCTTCCTTCCTTCTTAAAGGTTTTATTTATTTATTCATGAGAGACACACACACAGAGAGAAAGAGAGGCAGAGACACAGGCAGAGGGAGAAGCAGGCTCCATGCAGGGAGCCCAACATGGGACTCGATCCCGGGACTCCAGGATCACACCCTGGGCCAAAGGCAGGCGCTAAACCGCTGAGCCACCTGGGCTGCCCTCCACACTAGTTTCTAAATGCACATGCCTCCGCTAACCATGTAGACTGTATGATTTTAAGGGGTCAAGTTCCGTGTTCTGGTTTTCCTCACAGCGCCTAGTATTCTATGCAGAATAGGTGTTCCCACCTGTTGGTCTTTAGGTGATACGAATCCATGGCCTGGCTCGACACCAGATGGACAGAAATACTAAGCGTGTGGCAGGAAAGTCAGTAAAGGTGAGTGGTGGGCAGGTTGTTCCTTGATGGCACTTACCGGATTGTGCTTTTAGCTCTACACATGTCCTCCTAACACACCTGGGTATCTGTTTGCCTCTCTTATGTCTGAGAGATGGTGCTTTTCAAGGATGGGGAGGGGGTGTGGTGGGGGGAGAGACCTAGGAAGAGGAGCAGGATGAGGGTGAGGGGTGGGTGGGCTCTGCTCCTGGGTTAGGGGTATAAGATGCCCAAGTGGGAAGTCTCTTCGTGGACACTGGTGAGACCCTGAGTACAGGTGCAGGTACTCTGGGGCCTGGGGCTGGGGGGCAGATGGAGGCACATAGCACTGCATCACTGGGAAAGCCGACTGGCATCTTTGGTCTGGTTTTCTGCACGGGTGTCTTCCTGTGAGTGGAAGCAGCCGCCGCCAGGTGGCTTTCACCTGATGGCTTCATGGGAGAGGAAAGGGTGGGTGGGTGCTGCGGATGATGCTGTGGGAGCCTGCCCTGCTACACACAGGCCAGCCCGAGGGTCATGTCCCCTGTGGAGACTGCCAGAAAGAGCGTGAAACCCTCAGAAGGGCGGTCTTGCTATTACCAATGGGCCATGTGGGCTGCAATCAGTGTTTATCACTAAATTCTGAGGGAGAGGTGGCCCCGGTGGCACAGCGGTTTAGTGCCGCCTGCAGCCTAGGGCATGATCCTGGAGACCCTGGATCGAGTCCCGCATCAGGCTCCCTGCGTGGTGTCTGCTTCTCCCTCTGCCTGTGTCTCTGCCTCTCTCTCTCTGTGACTCTCATGAATAAATAAATAAAAAATCTTTTAAAAAATTCTGAGGGAAATTCATAGGCAGGTCAAGAACCTGAGGCTCTCAGCTCTGGTATGGGTCATGAGAGGAGGCCGGTGGCCAAACAGAGCATTCGATCACAAAGCCCTGAGTGACAGGGACTTGTCCAAGCCCTGGGAGTGAAGAAGGAGTGTGACTATGGAGAAGAGATACATGAGCCTCCTAACCAAGCAATTCCCAGGTAAGGAAGAAACCTGGCACCTCCCTGTGCAGGTGGGGAACCCTGGGGCGCGGGCCTGGTCAGAAAGGGCAGGGCGCCAAACCCCAGGAAGTGGCCACCCCGGAGAGGCTTCCTTCCCGCCTGGGAGTCCCAGGGAGAAGTGGCTGCTAATATGGTCCAGGGCAGAGCCGGGCCCCGGGAACTGAGCAGCCCTGAGGGCCCAGCCCCCCACGCGCTCCAGAACCTGTAGAAAGTGAGGAGGCTTGGGGATCCTCTCCCTGGCATGGTCGGCCAGGCCCGAGGAAGGAGGACATCAAAGATGCGGCTGTGACACAGGCCCAGGCGACGCCAGCAAGCAGAGCTGCCAGGGCAAGAGGAACAGGAACAGAAGGCCCGCGGGCCCGCACGAGTCAGAGACCCTGGATGGACAGAGAAGGAGAGACGTGAGGGACGCCCTGCCTCCGGGAGCCCCTCGGGAGGCTTGGGGGAGAAGGCTAGCAGCACGGGGACCTGCTTGTTTCAGAGACTGGAGGGCATTTCAGAAAGCTGGCCCTCGCGGCGTGCACCTGCTCGCTGTCCGTCCCTTGCATCCTTCTCCGCCTCGGGACAGTCCTGCCAAGGGGAACACGGTTATTCTCAGTTTACAAATGGGGAACCCGAGGCTCATAGAACCTCGGATGTGCCCTTAGAACAAAGGGATTGAAGAAGTGGGGCTTCAGCTTCACCCCAAGTTAGGGGTTCTAACTCATCCGGTGCTCCCTCCGTTGGAATTCCCAGACAAGGACAGTGGTGCGACAGGCGGCCTGCAGCTGGAACATGTTCCATTTTTCTGGATTTATTTTCGTTGATTATTTCGTTATTTTCATTGATTTATCTAGCAGATGGCTGCTGCTCCGATATACAGTCCTTGAACCCCTTTCCTAAACCTCTCTCCCCTTTGTCCTCTGCTGAGGACCCCAGTGGGACTCAGAGGTGGTGCCGGAACAGGCGACTTCTGGCCGGGTAGTGCCCTCCTCCTGGAACGACTTCAGTCCTGGCTTCTTGACACAGCTACACATTCTTCCAGCGTCAGCTCCTTGAGGCCAGTGACTGACCTGGCTGCTGCTGCACGCTTCCTCTGTAGGCCTGCCCACCACAGATACTTCTGGAATATGGGGAAGGAAGGGATTCTAAAAAGCAAGACTTATATTTTTGTTGTTGTTGTTGTTAAAACAATTGTTTTAAATAGACATTTAACTCCTGTATCATAAAATTTACCCTTTAAAATGGTTTTTGGTATATTAACAAAGGTGTAAAAACCATCATTACTGTCTAATTCCAGAATATTCTCTTCTCTCCTCCCCTACATAAGGAAATCCCATGGCCCTATAGAGGTCACTGCCTTTCCCCGCCCTTCCCCAGTTCCTGGCAATGGATTTGCCTCTTCTGCACATTTTATACATGGAATCATATGCAACATGTGGGCTTTGGAGGGGGGTGAGCTTCTTTCACTTAGCCTAATGTGTCTGAGGCTCACTGGCATTGTAGCATGTGTCACTATTGCCAAATGGTGTTTCATTGCACGGACACACCACACGTTGTTTATCCATTCATCGGGTGGTTGATAGGGAGTCTATTCTGCCTCTTGGCTATCACTACTAACGCCACTGTGAACGTACAAGGTTTTGTATGGATGTTTGCTTCTAATTCTCTCGGTAAGTCCCCAGCAGTGGAATTGCTGGATCATAAGGTAACCTCACGTGTGACCCTCTGAGGAACTGCCAGATCGTTTCCCGCAGCGGCTGCACCATTCCACATTGTCTCCAGCCTTGGATGCGGGTTCTAGTTTCCCCATAACTTCCCCTAACACTTGTTATCGTCCATCTTTTGATTACAGTCATTTTAGGCCAACGGTTGTACTTTCCGGAACTACAGTGTTTCCTGTGTACAAAAAGATTTGGATTTTAGGAGCACCTGGGTGGCTCAGTCGGTTGAGCGTTCAACTCTTGATTTCAGCTCAGGTCATGATCTCGGGGTCGTGGGATTGAGGCCCACGTCAGGCTTGGTGTGGAGTCTGCTTGAGATTCTCCCTCTGTCCCTCCCCAACTCAAACAAACAAACAAACAAGCAAATAAATAAGCAAATAAATAAATAAATAAATAAATAAATAAATAAATAAAATCTTGAGGAATAAAAGATTTGAATTTTAGAAAATGGTGCCCTTACGTACAGGCCTTCATCCCTTATCACCAACATTTTTTCCCCCAGTCTGGCTCTAAAGGAGAAGATTCCTCTGGCAGAAATGCAGGGTATCCATGGTCGCCATGGGCAGGCCATCACTGTCTTCTGCTTGGCCTTCCCAATAAGCAGAATTCCTCACCAGGAGTGAGCCACACGCGTTCCTCAACAGATGTGGGGATGGAGCATTTTGCTTTCTACAGATATCAGTTCTGAAGGCCGTAATCCAGAAATGTTTACCCCAGTGTTTGATGATCACAATATATGCAATATGTAACACTCAAAACTGTTTCTACATGTTAAGAACGAATTGATTCTTAGCCACGGAGATTCCATTGTCCCAGCGACTGCTTGGAGCAAGCTCTCTCATTCACACCTCACATTCAGTTTCTATCCACACCATCCCCGAGGAATTTGCTGTGGCCCAGAGAGTGTGGCCTGCTCAGGACCATAGAGCTATTGGTACTGGCTCACGGTGAAGCCAAGAGAAGCTTGGAGAAGGGTGTTCTTCCTCTTGGGGAAACCACTGGACTCTTGGGACGAGAAGATCAATGCTGCAGTTAAGAATGAGGATTATGGAATCAGAATAGATGGAAGTCCCCCTTTCGGGGCTACCAGTGTCTGCTTGAGAGTGTATTGTTTGATTTCTTTGAGCCTCAGTTTCCCCATCTATAAAAGGGAGAGCATGATGATAACACCTCCTTTGTAGGACCCTTAAGGAAGATTCACACAGATAGCTGAGCTGAATGCTAGGTATGTGGGAAGTGCTCAGTGATAACTGTTAGTTACTACCATTATTATTAGTAGTAGTAATAGTAATATTACCCAGCCCATCTCCCGAACTCGACTTGAATTCATTCCCTCTACACAATCCAATGCTCATTCAGACTCTGGCTACCCGAGAAGATGGAGGACCACATTCCCTAGACAGCCATTCCATTTTCAGACAGAGCTAATTGTTAGAAATGTCTTCATGTTGAGCAGAAACCTGCCTGTCTATAGTGTCTTCCATGGGTAAGGCTGCCAGAGTTAGCGATAAAAATACAGAATGCCCAGGCAATATTTGGGACACAGTTACACTAAAAAAGTATTTGTTGCTTATCTGAAATTCAAATTTCACTGAGTGTCCTATAATTTATCTGGCAACCCTTAGACATCTGAGGGCAACATGCCACGAGTCTACTCACATCTTTTACTTGACAGATTTCCTCCAGTTCCTTCAACCAAATCTTATACATCAAATGGTTCTTGCTTTCTCACCCCCTCATCCCCCATTATCTTTTTGGGATTATCTACTTTGGACTGGGTTGCTAGGCATCTTTTACAGGATGCAAGGATAGCCTAATGAGGACAGAGTATGATCACCTCCCTTGTCCTAAACCGTATAACTTCTATTAATACATCCTTGGTTTTTATTTTTGAGCAGCCACATGGCACTTCTGACTCCTAATAAGCAAGTATCACCACTGAGCCAAGTGAAATGTCAATATGTATGTGCTGCTGCCTTCTTCATTGGGCCTCAGGGTGGTGAGGAATGGCAAAGCCCAGGAATCCTGGTCTCCTGGGTAAAAACAAACCCCCAAACCATCACACTTCAACAAGCACCGTTCCAGAATACACGCCAACCATGGACTGCTACCCGAAATGATTCAGCTTCTAGCGGACCCTGGGGGTCCATCAGCAGGAAGGCCAGAAGTGCTTGAGTTAGAAGTTTGCCCACCTGTTTTCCTGGATCGAGAGGATGCTTTTGTGTTAGTGTCCTGAGGCACCAGGCTCCGGGTGGGGGGGTTGGTTTCGGGAGCTGGGACAGCCTGGGGTGCAGGCGGTTGCGGGGTGGATTCAGAGCTGGGCTGCGGGGTGGATCCCGGGCTGGGCTGCTGCGAGGTGGACTCAGAGCTGGTGTGCAGTGGGATGGCCTCGGAGCTGGCCTGCTGGGGGATGGCCTCGGAACTGGCCTGCTGTGGGGTGGCCTCGGAGCTGGCCTGCTGTGGGGTGGAGCCACGGCGTCTGGACTCTGGCTTCTTCCTTTTGCCCTTCCTCATGGTGGTTCTCTTCACCTAAACGTGGACCTACATGGAGCTGCCTAAACTTCCGGCTCCCTCCTAGAGGGGCCGTTTGCCCCTGCCCTGGGGGAAGGCTCTGGCCACGGGATGGACCTACAGAGAATAGTCACCTCCACCCCTCCTGTGAGGTCACAATAAGCCAGGTGGTTCCTATGGCAGGGCTCTTCTCAGCTCACAGCAGCCTGCCAGTCCTGCCTCCCCCCCCAGTTACTGGGATGGGTGGAAGGCAGCCGCGGGGCCCTCAGGGACCTGGTTCAGCCTGGCCACGGGGCCTGTGACACCCTGGCCCCGCGATTCTGCGACCAGAGCGCCTCCTTTCAGGTACCTCCGCTGCTGTGTTCCTGGGTCCCTACGCGGTCTCTGTGTGGCTCTCAGACACCCTGGCTGGGATGCTCAGCAATGTCACCAGGCTCCACATACCAAAAACAAACTACTTCACCATGCAGTCTGTGAGTTTTGGTAATTTTACTGAAGATTTGGGGGTCCATGGGACGTCCACAGGCTTCTCCTATCTCAGCTTTGCCCCCATTCAGATGACCTTAAAGTGGCTTCTCCCTTTCTCCAAAATCTGCCCTCCTCACCCCGGGAAGGTGCTGGGGACCCCCACCTTGATAAGAACCCTTGCTTTTGGCCAAAGAATTTCCCCTATTAAACATAACGTTTTTGTTTGGAAAACTGCACTTTCTTTGAACTCATTCGCTGGCAACAACCAATTACCTCTCAAACCTCAAACTCTGTCGGGTCAATGAGGGGACTGAATATTCCTGGAAGGTAAACATGATTTTCCTTTTAGGATGGAAGCAGATAAGGCATTTTAAAAAGACAACCCTAAACCTCACACTGTGACTACAATGCAGAATGTGTTCACGTTAGAAGACTCTACACCTGCCATTAACGCATCACGAGGTGAGTGAATGTTTAGCTGTTAACCCCATGCTCCTGGGGGGCGATGCTCTTGCCCTAGGATAGGGTTTAGGGCAGATATAGCTAGAAGACACTTCCACACGAGGCCAGATCTGATATGAGATGTGAAAAGACAGAAAAATATATTAGGGATTCTAGAGTCTGAAAAGACCTTAATGATTCTCCTTTTGCAAAAGAGAAACTGGAGTTTAGAGAAGTTAAGTCATCTTCCAAGATCACAGGGCTGGGTGGAAGTATCGACAGGGCTAAATTCTCATTCAAGGCTCCTTCATTTCATGATTCCAGAAGGCAAGAGGGAATCAGATCATTACACAGGCCTTACAAATCAATGGGAAAAAAAATTCCCTTGAGTGAGAAGATTGAATAAAAAAAAGAGGCACCAAAGATTAGAAGTGGAAGACAGTTCAGATCAATAAAAGCTGTAAATTTGGTTCAGGGAACAGGTGAGTCTAACGAAGGTGGTAATTCTCTAAAGTCAAGAGCAATGGGTCCCTCTAGGTGATTCGACTTAGAATCAGAGAGACTGGAAACCCAGGTCAGGGACCCTGTCCAGATTTAGCAGACAGGTCAGGAACTCCTCAGGCATGTATCTCTGCAAAATTAGATTTTCAAACACCAGTGGGTTTTTGCCTGGGGCTTCAACCTGATTTAAACTAGAGGTTCTAAACCTCAGCTCTGTCGACATTTGGGGCCAGATAAATCTTTGCCGTTTGAGCCAGATAATTCTCCTGTGCATTTTAGGAAGCTTAGCAGCATCCCTGGCCTTTGCCATGAGATACTGGTAGCAATTACCCAGCCCCCTCCCCCAGGTGTGGCAACCAATGCTAAATGTCTCTGGGGTGTGTGTGAGGGTGTGTGTGTGTGTGTGTGTGTGTGTGAAAATTGCCCCTGGCTGAGAATCATTGGTTTAGATGAATTAGATAAAGGGTGAACACACATGGGTAGTATTTCCTGGTAGTGGTGAAAGAAATGTGCCATTTTCACACCAAGGAGCCAAATGGCACAGAAAGCAGGTCCCTGTGTCCGGGGAGGGCGATGGGGGAAACATAGAAGGTCAGGCTTCGGGAGGAGCGGGGAGTCTTTCTATGGCAGCGGAGAAAATATGGGTGGGTTCTTTAGAAGGGTGGTCCCAAGAAGCTAGGAGAGGGTACCCGTGAAGTGAGAGGTTGCCCAGAGGGATGAGGAAGAATGGGACTGCAATACTTTACTAGAAGGTTTTCCATGGCCTTCCAGCTGGAGCACAAGTCCCTAGCTGGAAGTCCGACTCATGTGTAACATAGTCACAGACCGGTGTCCCAGGCCCACTGACCACCTCGCTGCCACCTGTCCGGTTCCTGCCAGCCATGAGCATGGAAGTCTGCTTTCCTGCATTTGTGAAAGCCCTTCCTCCCTATCAGGCCCATCTCCCTCTGTCAAAACACATCCATCATCAAGATCCATCTCAAGTGAACCCACCTCCTCATACACCTTTCTCGAGATCCCCAACTGGAAGTGACCCCTCCCTCTCTGAGCCCCAGGTCATAGGCTGCATGGTGTTAAAGCCCTGTTTCTTCTCTCCTCCCGACTTCCCTACTTCCAGGCTGAGAAGACCCTGGAGGGCCAAAGTCCAGAGAAGAGGCTCCATAGGAGCTTCTCGAAGTTGTGGGTAATAGGACAAAGGCAGCAGGAAACCACGGAAGGCAGACTGAGCATGGATGATGAAGGCCAAGGCACCTCACAGACGGCATCCTGAAGGGGTTATTTTCCAAAAGGGCCTGTGGTTTTCTGGCCCAGGCTGAGGATTACAGAACAGTCCAGGGGCAAGGGGCTCTCCTACTCGGCATGGCAGCCACGGGACAACCTCGAG
This sequence comes from Vulpes lagopus, assembly GCF_018345385.1. Taxonomy (NCBI): domain Eukaryota; kingdom Metazoa; phylum Chordata; class Mammalia; order Carnivora; family Canidae; genus Vulpes; species Vulpes lagopus. The sequence continues at coordinate 8,476,034 of NC_054831.1, forward strand.
TGCCATTTGGGAAAGTGAGAAGATGGAGTCTAAGGGGATGCCAAGTCAGGGTAAGGTTCTGAGGGTGTGAAAATGCACACTCAGTGGTTCTGGCCCTCTGGCACCACAGCAAGCCTGCTGACATTGGTACTGAAGCCCGCATCTTATAGCTGGAGGACACCTCACACACCAACTGGCTCTTGTCATGTCAGGAAGGGTAACTAGCCCTCAGAGGGGACAGCCTGCTCTGGTCACCAGTAGGTGACCAACTGGGTGTTGGAACTCCCTGCCTGGAGCACTTCCTTCTTCCCTGCTGCTGCCTCTGGAGGGGACTTCCAAGTACCTGGTGCTCATCCCAGAGCCCAGTGTCCAGGGCCTTGGACTCACACACCAACCCTCCGGGGCCACAGGCCTGGATTCCTTGATAGGAAAGCTCTCAAGGGCTGAATAAGAATTTTGCATTTGGCCAGCTACTCTGACACAGCACCTCCTCCAGAGCATGGCTGCGAGGACCAGACGTGAAAAGCCCTCGAAACAGTGCCTGCCTCACAACAGGCAGGTCTTTATTGTAAATTCTGATTCCCTTGGAGGAGGAGCCTACAGAACCACGCAAGGGATAAGTGGATGGGGAGAGGGCCTGGGTCCCTCAACCTCCCAAATCCATAGGTTGCCAGAGTGTGATGGAGGGGAAAGGAGCTAGCTAGGTGGATGGGTGGGAAGTGTAACTGTACCGACTAAATAAATGTGAACATTTGTGACCAGAGGTTGCCCCAGTGAGCACACCTGGGGTGAGAACTCTAATTAGTCTTCACCCCACACGGGGTAAAGTGGGAGCGCGAGGAGAGGGACGGTGGCCTGGGGGATCTGTCCCCGAGCCCTGGACCAGCCCAGCACCCCCTCCGTCCTTGCAGTGTCTCACCCGCCCGCCCTCGGGCCCCTCACCAGCCGTCTGCGTCTCCTGATCCACTAGGGCGCCGCAGCCCCGCGCCCGGGCCTGGTGCGCTCGGCTGGGGGCGCGCTGGACGTCCAGGGTGCCCTCGGAGCGGCTGGGGCGGAACAGGGCGGTGTGCACCTCCACCGAGGGGCTGTGCGGCGCGAAGGCGCTGCAGAGCAGGGTCTCCATGCGGCGGCGCGCCTCGGCCTCCTCCTCGGGCCGCGGCTGCACCACGATCCCCACGAGCGCGGCGGGCGCTGGCCGGCGCCGCGCGTGCACCTGCTGCAGGAGCAGCTGCAGCCGGGGCAGGTCGGAGCGCAGCGCGGACGCGCGGCACAGCACCAGGAGCAGCCGCGAGGGGCGCGAGGGGCGCGAGGGGCGCGCGGGCGGCGGGCGGGGACCCCTGCAGCAGCCGGACGCCGCCTCCCCCGCCTCCTCCGCCTCCCCCGCCTCCCCCGCCTCCCCCGCCTGCTCCGCCTCCTCCGCCTCCTCCGCCTCCTCCGCCTCCTCCGCCTCCTCCGGGCCCGAGGGCGCGCCCGCAGCCCGAGCCGAAGCCGCCGGGCGCTCGCGCGAGTCCGCAGCCTTGCACCTGTCGCCGGGCGCCGTCTGGGTGCAGCGCGGGGACTTGGCGGCCGGGCAGTCGGCGCCGTCCCGCAGGCTGTCGCCCGGGCGCTTGGGCCGCCGCGGGGCGCGGTTGCTGGAGCTGCTGTGGCCGCTCGAGGCTCGGGTGGACGAGGGCCTGGCGCAAGGATGGGCCGGGGCCTGCTCCAGAACGTCCTGCAGGCTGCACTCCTGCTTCCAGAGCTCGCCGAACAGCAGCATCTGGCCGTGGCCCTCGAGGCACTGGGCCCGGGCCTGTTGCGGCGACTCCGCCCCGGAGGGCGCGTCCCCAGGCTCCATGTCGGGTCCGGCTCTCTTGCCCCTCTGGGCCCGCCTTGGTGGGCCCCGGGACAGGCTGCCCTTCCCTGGGGCATGTCACAATACCCCCCCCCGCGCCCTACCCCTTCCTGCCTTGACCAAGGGCCTCCGCCCTCTATTTTTTGGGAATCTTCCAATTTAGGGAAGTCGCTGCTGCGCGCCGCTGTAATGCCCCCCCTGTGTTTAGGTTCTCTGTCATTTCGTATGTCTTTGGTGTCAAAAGGGCAAATCCTTTATTCCCCTCTAAAGGCTTTATTTATTCATTCATGAGAGACACACAGAGAGAGGCAGAGACGCAGGCAGAGGGAGAAGCGGGAGCCCGCTGCAGGACTCGATTCCAGGATCTGGGATCACCATCGGAGCCAAAGGTAGAGGCTCAACCACTGAGCCCCCTGAGCGACCCAGGCACCTCAAGGGCAAATCCGTCTATCTCGGGGATGGACCCTTGTGCCCAGGCCTCCAAGTAAAACAGCTCTTCCTGCACCTTACAGGTATTTAAAACACAGTGGGGGGAGAAAAAAGCAAAGCAAAGCAGTGGATCCAGATGTTCACTGCACCTGGGACGTTTGAAAAGCAGAGAGGAACAGTGAGAGGGGTTCTGAATGGCTGAGCCTGGGAGGCAGGCCCTACCCGGGCTCGGCCCAGCTGCTGCTCTCTGGGTGATCGGGGAGCCAGGGTCCTGGTTCCAGTCTGAACTGCTGGAACCGCAGGAGATGGCTCAGGGTCCCCTCCGGTCTTCTATGGGTATGTATTTGAAAAATCCAGTCTTTCCCTTCTGTAATTTTCCTTTGCTACTCACACAGAACTGCACTCTGACACTTCTGGTCACCAAATATATGTTTTTTCCTCAGACGGAGCAATTCGGGGACACCAGCTGGGAGTCCTACAATTTAATTCAATTCTGACACAATCTCTCTAGACATAGCTTTAGATCCTACAGATCAAGGGTGGTGTCCCTCAAGACTGCCCCTCCACCTTCACATGTCAGTTGTAAGTCCAGGTTGTTACTCGTGCTTCTGACCAATTGGCTGTAAATCTGAGGTTTCCACAGTGCCCTCCACTAGTGCAACTGATTTGCTAGAATGGCTCACAGAACTCAGGAAAACAGTTACTTACTGTTACCAGTTTATCATAAAAGGATATAGCAAGGGCACCTGGGTGGCTCAGTCAGTTAAGCATCTGACTTTGGTTCAGATCATGATCCCGGGGTCCTGGGATTGAGCCCCACATTGGGATCCCTGCTCAGTGGGGAGTCTGCTGCTCCCTGTCCCTCCCGACCTGCTTGTGCACGTGCTCTCTCTCTCTCAAAATACTTGAAAAAAAAAAAAAAGGATATAGATGACACAGATGAGCATTCAGAAGAGCAAGGTGTGTGGGAAGGGGCATGGAGCTTTCAACTCATTTCTGGGCACAACCACTCTCCCTGAACTTCCACATGTTTGTCCACCTGGAAGCTCTCTGAACCCCAGCACTATTGGGATTTTATGGAGCCTTCCTCATGTAGGCATGATCATTTATTAACTGCATCTCCAACACCTCTCTTCTCTCTAGAGGATGGGGCTGAAAATCCCAAACTTTTTTTTTTTTTTAAGATTTTATTTAGTTATTCGTGAGACACACAGAGAGAGGCAGAGACATAGGCCAAGGGAGAAACAGGCTCCCTTTGGGGGAGCCCAAAGTGGGACTTATCCCAGGATCCCAGAATCATGACCTGTGCCAAAGGCAGATGTTCAACCACTGAGCCAACCAGGTGCCTGCAAACTTTTATTTACTTTTTAAAAGATTTTATTTATTCAGGAGAGACAGAGAGGGAGACTGAGAGGGAGACAGAGAAAGCAGGAGAAACAGGCTTTTTGTGGAGCAGGGAGCCTGATGCGGGACTCAATCTTAGGGCTCTGAGATCATGACCTGAACCAAAGGCAGACGGTTAACTGAATGAGCCACCCAAGCACTCCCCCAAATCCCAAACTTAATCATGGCTTGGTCTTTCTGGTGACCAGCCCCCACCCAGGAGCCCATTCAGAGTCACCTCATTAGAACAAAAGCCACCTCATCACCCAGGAAATTCCACAGGATTTAGGAGCTCTGTGCAGGGACAGGGTCAATGACCAACTAGTAGAACAAAAAATGCTCCTAGTGCTCCGATCACTTAAGAAATTACAAGAGTCTTACGAACTGGAGGCAGAGACCAATCAGTACCTCAGAAGTCACCAGAGGCTTGTCAACATACCAGAAAGATCTTTAGCAAAACCAAATTAAAAAAGCATAAAAACAAAAAAAAAAAAAAAAAAAAAAAAAAAAAAGCATAAAAACTCCTTATCTGCCCTGGGGAAATGGGACAGAGGTATTCAAGGCTGCCACAATGACTGGAATTCAATGGTGGGGAAAATTTTTCCCCAGTTAATTTTTTTAAAAATAAGCTTTATTAGATTGTTTACAATTTTAAAAAATATAAAAATGAACGGCACTTGGGTGGCTCAGTTGGTTAATTGCCTTCAGCTCAGGTTATGATCCCAGGGTCCTGGGATTGAGCCCCACATTGGACACCCTGCTCAGTGGGGAGCCTGCTTCTCCCTCTCCCTCTGCTGCTCCTCCTGCTTGTGCTCATGCTCTCTCTGTCAGAGAAAATCTTTTAAAAAGTATATAAAAATCGGGCAGCCCGGGTGGCTCAGCGGTTTAGGGCCGCCTTCAGTCCAGGGCCTGATCCTGGAGACCTGGGATCGAGTCCCATGTCAGGCTCCCTGCACGGGGCCTGTTTCTCCCTCTGTCTGTGTCTCTGCCTCTCTCTCTCTCTCATGAATAAATACATAAAATATTAAAAAAAGAGTATATAAAAATTAAAAACTCTGAAAAGCAAGCTGTCAACCAGAAAAGCCAGAGCTGGGATCCTGCTGAAAGCTGCAGGTCCCCCTCAGGCCAGGGAATTTGAGAAGACCAAGTAAAAGCAGAAGACTTGCCCGCAGCTCTGCAGAAGCAGGATGGACAGTGGTGGGGGACCCTTTCCCTGTCCTGGTTTTTCCGCCTTGGACCAGAGACTCCGCTCACCTTCCATCTGCCTTGTGTTGGTAAGAACACCTCCCGCCCCCTCCCCCTTCCTCAGCAAATCCAAAAGGTCATGGGTGCCCTTCCTTAGGGTGCCAGATGCCAGGTTACTGTGTTATAAAGTGATGCTAGTTTCATCTGGGATAAATCAGACCTGCCCACCCGGCCACTTGGGCCCATCTGCCTTTCCACAGGCAGACCTGGGTGTGGGAGTCTTTAAGATTTGGATTACCGTGGGAGGAAGGAGGCCCTGCCTGCACTTGACCTGCACTCTTCTCTTCTCTTCTCTTCTCTTCTCTTCTCTTCTCTTCTCTTCTCTTCTCTTCTCTTCTCTTCTCTTCTCTTCTCTTCTCTTCTCTTCTCTTCTCTTCTCTTCTCTCTTTTTTAGATTTTATTTATTCATTCATGAGAAACACATAGAGGCAGAGACACAGGCAGAGGGAGAAGCAGGATCCCTGCAGGGAACCCAGTATGGGACTTGATCCCAGGACTCTGGGATCTCACCCTGAGCCAAAGGCAGATGCTCAACCGCTAAGCCACCTAGGAGTCCCTTGACCTGCACTTTCTAAACCAGCTGTTCTCAACAACTGGGGAGGACCAGTCACAAAGGACTAGAGGTCCCAGGCTCCCAAAACATTGATTTGAACTGAGCTATAAGGAGGGAAGAGCGCTCCCCTCCCCTTGCTCTATCCCCCTCGACTGAGGGCAAAGGCTGCTGGGAGGGGTGATACTGTGTTCCTCACCCTCAGTGAGGGTGTCGAGTCAGACAGTGATCAGATCGTCCGACAGGGTGGACTGCCCTTCATTGGAAGGTTAAACCTTGAGTGCCACTGACAAAGGGTCCCACCTAGGCCATGCCCTTGGGGACAGTGAAGACACTGTGTAGGAAATGTAGCGGGGATGTGGCAGGGCCACCGGCTTTAGCGTGACCTTACGGAGTAGGAGGATGAGGCTGATGGCCCGGCATTCCTGGCAGCCCTTCTGTTTTTTTTTTTTTTTTTTTTCTGGAGGGAGAGAGACATATGGCAGGGGTGGCACTAAAGTCGGGTACTGTACGTGCTGGTGTTAAAAAGTGAATTCTAAGACTCCAGAGCATATACTCTGAAGGGGAACAGAATATACCACCCCGAAATGTGTTACTTTGGTGTGTGGATTATTTCGAGCTGAAGGCAATCAAGACCTAAAAGACTCAGGAAAAGCTTTTTACCTCTCTCTTAACTGCCTAAAAGCATCTATAAAGGGGTCTGGCCCCGAAAGCGAGTTTTTCTTTCTTTCTTTTTTTTTTTAATCTAAGAGACTTACCTGCATGGCAAGGCCAACGTCTGATTACTGAACCTATTCTCATCATCTTATAAATTGTCCTCCTTCTCTTTGGAGCCCCAGGCCCCTTGTCCCATTCCTTAGCACAGGCCCCTTGTCCCATTCCTTAGCACAGGATGGCATGTGAGCCTTAATTGCCCCACTGCCTTTGAGTCTCAAATTTTTATGGGGCTCCCATATGTACAAAATTAAATTTGTTTTTCTCCTGTTAATCTGTTTTATGTCAATTTAATTGTTAGACCAACTAAAGAACCCGGAAGGGAAGGAGGGAAAATTTTTCCTTCTCAACAACTCTGCACTCCTTCGTGATTCATCTAAGTTGATGTAACAAAGAGATCCAAGGATATATTAGCTTAGAAATGACATTACTTCTAAGGTCAATGATCCAGAGGTGGTGGAGAGGCTCTGCTCCCTCAACAGGTGGCTGCCTTTCCTGCCTCCAGGCAGCTGGCCCAGGACTCTTCATCTCCCAGACAGAGGATACAAAGACAGGAGGGAGGGAGAGGTAGTATCCTTTCTAGGCCATGATTCAGAAATTGAGTGTGTTTCCACTCACATTCCATTGGCCAGAACTAGCCATGTGATCAACTTGGCTTCAGGAGAGCCAGGAGATATGGCCTCTGCTTGGGCGGCCAGGCACCCAGTTAATCCTTCTATTACAAAAGGGAAGAAGAAGGGAAGATATTGAGGGACATTTAACAGACTCTCCTTTGTGTTTAGTAATAATAATTGCCCTGATTAATTGAGGTCCTTCTGTGTGCTGTGTATACACATACATCATCTTTACTGCAACCCAGCAATGGATAGGGCACCAAACTCTAGATGCAGAAACCAAGGCTCAGAGGGATTAAGTAGCTTGGCCAAATTCAATCAGCTAGTGAGTGGCAGGTCTGGGATCTAAACCCAGGCCTGACTGGCTGCAAATTGCCAGGATACCATAAGTACCACAGCATCCTAAGGCCGAGGTGGGGCTACCCTCTGTCATAGTGGCTTCTGGAGACTAATCCTGATTGATATGGTGTGGGGGGATTGGAAGGGAAGTGGAAGGCTGGGTGAGGAAGGAGGTAAAGGGGATCACTTGGAACCAGCAAACCCTCTCCAATTGTTTTATGCTCTCATGTGGTAAAGCCTCCTGGGCACACAGTTTTAAGGGCACAGTGAGGAAAGGTTAGGAATTTCTGATCCAACCAAATGACTAATTCTTCCTTCCTTCCTTTGAAGATGGGTAACTTTCTGACTAAAATATTTATAAAATAAAATGTTTTCATAATGAGGGATATTGAGAAGAAAGGATTTACTACTTCAAATGTCATAAAAGCTCTTATTTCCAACTTTGAAAAGTCAGGAAGGTCCTGCTCAGATAGAACGTTGAATCCAGAGATTTGTAAACTGAGGTGTGAGAGGTGTGTGTCAGGCCTTGCACTGTTTGGGTCACTTGCCCTCGTGTCTGGTTCCGTTTTGGGATTTCCCTGTAAAATTTCATTTGAGGAAAGGAGTCTCTGAATAATACTTGGAAACTTCTGAACTAGGCCAAATAGAATAATCTTATGCATGATTCTTATTTATTTTGAAAGATCATTTAATTGTTTTAAATAGATAATACATGTATATGGCTAGGTTAAAAAGAAAACCACATTGTAGCTTCTGTTTGGCTCTCTTGGATTGTTCTCTCTGGGGAGCTGCTGCTGCATTGTGAAGACACTCAAGAAGCCCTATGGAGGGGTCCATATAAGAGGAAATGAGAGGCCTATTGGCAACAGCCACAGAAGGAGCCATCTTGGAAGCTTCCAGCCCTTGGCAACCTTTCAAATGACTGGACCCTTGGTTGATACTTTGACTGCAACCTTGTGAAAGACCCATCCTAGACTATTCAGCTAAACTGCTTATTCCTGACCCTCAGAAGGGTGTGAGATAATAATATTGTTTTATGCCACTAAATTTTGGGGTAATTTGTTATGCAGCAATAGATGAGTCATATAATCACTATCCCTAAGCTCCGCTCCAACCATCGTAGGAAGTCCACTTTATGAAGAAATGGAGTTGCTACCAACACATGAAAAAATGCTCAACATCACTCGGCATCAGGGAAATACAAATCAAACCCACAATGAGATACCACTTTATACCAGTGAGAATGGCTAAAATCAACAAGATAGGAAGCAACAATTGTTGGGGAAGATGTGGAGAAAGGGGAACCCTCCTACACTGTTGGTGGGAATGCAAGCTGGTGCAACCACTCTGGAAAATAGTATGGAAGTTCTTCAAGAAGTAAAAATAGAGCTACCCTATGACCCAGCAATTGCGTTCCTGGGTATTTAACCCCAAAGATACATCTGTAGTGATCTGAAGGGGCACCTGCACCCCAATGTTTATAGCAGCAATGTCTACAATAGCCAAACTATGGAAAGAGCCCAGATGTCTGTTGACAGATGAATGGATAAAGAAAATGTGGGATATATATACAATGGAATATTACTCAGCCATCAAAAAAGAAATCTTGCCATTTGTAATGATTTGGGTGGAACTAGAGGATATTATGCTAAGTGAAATAAGTCACTCCGAGAAAGACAATTATCATATGATCTCATACGCAGAATTTAAGAAACAAAACAGAGGAGCACAGGAAAAGAGGAGAAAAGAAAAAAACAAGATGAAATCAGAGGGGGAGACAAACCATAAGAGATTCTTAACCATAGGAAATGAACTGAAGGTCGCAGGGGAGGGGGATGCAAGGATGGGGTAACTGGGTGATGGGCATGAAGGAGGGCACGGGATGTAATGAGCACCAGGTACTCTACCTCTGAAACTTGAAACTCATAATATACTATATGTGAATTAGCTGAATTTAAATTTTAAAAAAGGAAAAGAAACAGAGTCTTGGCGGTTATATAATTACTATAGGTCATGGTAGGCAGCAGAATGTCCCTCAAAGGTGCGGCCCATGTCCTAATGCTATAACCTGTGATTTTGTTAGATTACCTGACAAAGGTGAATTAAAGTTCCAGATGGAATTATGGTTGCTAGTCCCTCACTTTAAAATAGGGAGATTATTTTGGATTATCTAGGTAGGCCCAATGGTTCTAAAAGGGAGGCGGAAGGGATGAGTCAGAGGGAGATGTGGCTGTAGAGGAATACCAAGAGTGTTGGCTTTAAGGATGGAGGAGAGAGGCCAGGTGCCAAGGAATGCGGAGGCTGGAAAAGGCGAGAGAACTGTCTTAGTCGTCTTGGGCTGCTATGACAAAATATCACACACCAGGGGTGCTTATAAACAACGGAAATGTAATTCTCATAGTTCTGGAGGCTGGGAAGTCTAAGATTAAGGTGCCAGCAGATTTAGTGTCTGGCAAGAACCCATTTCCTGGTTCATAGATAGTCATCTTCTTGCTGTGTCCTTGCATGGTAGAAGGGGTCGGGAAGCTCCCTGGGATCTCTTTTGGAAGGGCACTAATCCCATCCACCCTCAAGACCTAATCTCCTCCAAAGGCCCCAGTTCTAAATACCATCACGTTAGGGTTTGGGATTTCAATATGTGAATTTTTGAGACAAGTATTCGGTCTAGAGCAGAAATGGATTTTCAGAGCTTTCAGAAAGGAACATAGTTCAACGCAGCCAACACCTGGGTTTTCATCCAGTGAGAGCTGTGTCGGACTTCCAACCTGTAGAACTGTAGGTTAGCCAGTTTGCGCTGTGTTAAGATGCTAAGAGTGTGGTCATTTGCAGCAATAAGAAACTACTACGAGGTCACATAGCCAGAAAGGGACAGAGCAAGGATTCCAGTCTGGTCTGTCTAACCTGAAGCCCACCCGGACACTGGACAGACTTAACCTTTTCTGCTGCAGAAGGAGCTCACCAAGCTACCGATTGGATTACCTGAGCCACAAGTGTGGGAGCTGTGTCTTTTGGGGAGAGGCCAGGTAGGTGAAGCTCGCTGCTCAGGACCCTGTGGTTAGAACGCAGGTCAGAGCTGTTGCATGAATTCAACAAGGAAGGCATTAGCCACACTAGATGTGTGTCTAGTGCTGCGGCGGCCTGTGTCAGCAAACCAAAATCTAAGCCCGTAAATGCCTCAGGGTTAAGAAATTAAAATGCTAAGGCCCACCAGTCACGAACAGCCAACGAAGCTTTCAACGACACTCAATCAAATAATTTCCTTTCTTTGCTTCTGCACTTTCTCTGTCTTCCCCATGGTCCTGACCAGTTAAGGGCCCCTAATCACTTTTGGTTTGGTGCTGCTGGATTTGAGTTGAGTTTTGCTTACATAAATGCTTACAATTTTTAATATGCCTCAGTTTATCTTATAACAGATCCTGACAGCCCTGCATGATCCCTCCAACCCAAAGTGGACGGTCACACCTTTTCCTCCTGTGGGAGAGCATCTGAATATTGCTCATTTGGGTCAATATATTTTTTGGAGTGCCTGAGGATGTGCAAGCATTAAGTGTATCCTATAAGGATAGGACGGTGACCGTGACAGACATGGAAGTTTCTTGCCCACCTGGAGGTTGCCATCTCTTGAGGAAGAGAAAGACTAATCCTCCCAATAACCCTACCATGATCACCAGCCCCACTCTGCAATCAAGGAGGCTACACTGAGCAGCTCCAGGCCATGTCCACGGCCTCCCGTGCTGTCGAGTGCAGAGTAGCAGGGAGGCTCTGAGAGTCTAATTCCTGAGGAAAGGTGCACTTGTTTGTTGCTTACCTGTGTTGCAGAATTCAGACTGGTTCCCACAGCAAGGGCAGAGGAGAGCGAGCCCGGTGGTGCAGTCCTGGGACCCAAGGGAGGACCAGAGCAGTTGGGCCCTTGAAAAAAAGAAGGAAATCAGGAAACTATAATTATATCCAGATGTCTTATTTTATGCCGCCATAAAAAACGAGGCTATAAGAAAACATTTGCTGCTATTAAAAGATGTTCATGGGATGTAGTTATATGGAAAAATTAGGTTGCAAACCAGCCTACCTTATGAGTCTCTTTCTGCTTTTGGGGTAAAAATAATGTACATATAGGGATTTTAAAAATGTTGTGTAAATAGACTTCAAAGTGTTAACTGAGTGTAATTAGGTTATGGATATAGAGGTGCCAGGTTTAGCAAATAAAAATATAGGACATCCAGTTAAATTTGAATTTCAGATAAGCTGCAAATAATTTTTTAGAACAAGCAAGTCCCACGCAATCATTCATTGTTTATCCAAAATCCAAATTTAACAGGAGGCCCTGTTTGTGGGTTGTTTTTTTTTGTTTTTTTTTTTTTGTCTTTTTATCCAGCAACCGTCCATGTGGGATTTTGTTTGTTTACCAGTGCTTTTTTTTTTATGATGAATATACACTACTCTTGAAATAAAAAGGGAAATCAGCGGGAGCTCTGCCTTGGAAAGAAGGATGAGTTATAGAGGTGTGCCCCGGTAGTCCTGGATTCCCCGGGGCCAGGTCACCCGCCCCATAAACTCTGCCCTCCCGCGCGGTGAGGACGCCGACCACCAGGTGGCGCTGGCGGGCTGCGATCCGGGAGGCCCGGGATCCGAGCGCCGGGGGAGAGGGAAAGACCCACTACATACGGTGCCTCCTCTCGGAATCCAGGTGCCTTTTGGATCCAAGTGGCACTGAGGATTCCCCAGGGGCAGCGCTAGGGGTTCAGGAAGAGCTGGGTGCAACGTAAGAGCTCCATCTCCAAAGCGCACCTGTCGCCCCTTTCTATTGACTGCTGGTGACTGGGTGAGTCCGTGGCTGAAGGGAGATGCAGCCACCTGCTGCTTCCTGAGGGTCCTGCTCCCTTTCCTCCGACTTCACCCCAGGCATCTCCTCATTGACTCAGCTCAGATGCCTCCGGGGACTCAGTCCTTGCTCTGGGACACTCAACTGTGGGCAGACTCAAGAGACAGAGGAGGGGAGGCCCACTCCTTGGCTCGGGGATGGAAGGGTCTAATTCCCAACAAGGGAGAAATGAATGCGTTCAACCTGTGTGATGCTCGGAGATTTAAACTGCTGACCAGGTGAGCTTAGGTCCACACCTTGGCATAGCATGTGTTAAACAAAAAGGTTTAGTAAATATTTTTCATCCAATCAACAAATACTCTAAGACCTTCTCTGTGCCAGGTGCTGGGTTGGGCTCTGGGGATGAGATCCCTGCCCTCCAGCTTATATTCTGGAAGAGGAGAGACCCCCCCCCCAAAAAAAAAAAAAAGAGAAAGAGAGAGAGAGAAAGAGAGACAAACGACAAACAGGTTGAACAATACTATAATTATAATACTATGATTTCACATGGTGTTAGGGAGTGTGATGGTTTATTTTAAGTGTCAACTTGGCTGGGCCGTGGCACCCATATATTTGGTCATAAATTCTAAATGTTTTAGGATACCTGGGTGGCTCAATGGTTGAGCCTCGTGATCCCGGGGTCCTGGGATTGAGTCCCACATCAGGCTCCCCTCAGGAAGCCTGTTTCTCCCTCTGCCTGTGTCTCTGCCTCTCTCTGTGTGTCTCTCATGAACAAGTAAATAAAAATCTTTAGAAAAAATTCTAGATGTTTCTATGAATGTATTTTTTGATAGGTTTAACATTTAAATCAGTAGGCTAGGATAAAGCAGACTTTGGATGGCCTCATCCAATCAATTGAAGGTCTTAAGACTGACCTCCCCTAGAGAGAGTAGCTCATTGAGAAGAAAAATACACAGTGAGTTGCCATGCACATGCCCATAATGTAGGAAAGCCAACTATGAAATCTGGAAATGAAAAAATAAAAGAGAAAAAAAATCCCTCTTCCCTCCCCCTCACCTCCATTTTCAAACTAGATCTGCTCCAGGGCAAGGAATGTCCTACCTAACACTGCAAGTGAACAAACTGATTTTTGCTTTAGAGCCTCAAGATCTGACTCTCAGTGATTTAAAGGTGATCTCTGAGAATGATTTTGGCTACAGGAATTTTAGCTTCTTGTAGTGACCTTTGAATTTCCTGTTCACCCCCAGGAAATCTGGGACTTCACAGAGCAGAGTCCAAGGCTAGTAAGCCAAAGCCATGAGCAGGGTTAATTGCCAAATGGGTTTTCTCAGAAGCCTGGGTCCAGCATAAAGTGGGCAGGTAGCAAATCCTTGTCCAGGGGGTCAAACAAGGTCAAGGTCCAAGGTCACGGAGTCCACTGAAGGATGTGCTAGTCAGGGTCTGCAGTGGCCGGCAAAAGGGAGATACTTGGAAATGGGCCCTGACTAGGGGATATCATTTTCATAGCTGGGAAGGGGTTTGGGGCCTAGCAGCATTTCCCAGAATGCCTTCTATTTTCTTCTTGAGAAGTGGCGAGAGCCGAGGGAGTGATGGGTTTCTTAGCGCAGTTCTATTATGAGTGGACTTGACCACAATCTACCAGCACCATGACAGAAAGAAAGCAAGTGTAACCGCTGCCTCCCACCCCACCCCGTGTCCTGTGAGAGTCTCATCCTGTAGTGGGTTGAATGGTGGCTCCAAACAATATGTCCACATTATAATTCATGGGACTTGCGAATGTGACCTAATTTGAGACAAGGCTCTTTGCATGGGACGCCTGGGTGGCTTAGCGGTTGAGTATCTACCTTGGCTCAGGTCGTGATCCTGCAGTCTTGGGATCGAGTCCCACATCGGGCTTCCTGCAGGGAGCCTGCTTCTCCCTCTGCCTGTGTCCCTGTGTCTCTGCCTCTCTCTTTCTGTCTCTCATGAATAAATAAATAAAATCTAAAAAAAAAAAGAAAAAAGAAAAGGCTCTTTGCAGACATAGTTGAAGATCTTGAGATGAGACCTGTCTGGGGGATCATTATCCAGATGGGACCTAAATCCAATGACAAGTGTCCTTACAAGAGACACATAGAGGAGAGACACCCAGACAGAAGAGGAGAAGACTGTGTGACTATGGAAGCAAAGACCCGAGTGATGGAGCCACAAGCCAGGAAACTCCTGGAGCCACCTGAAACTGGAAGACAGGAACAGAATCTCCCCCAGAGCTTCCGGAGGGAGTGTGGCCCTGCTGACACCTTGACTCTGGACTTGTAGCCTTGAGAGAAGCAAGACAATCAGTTGCTGGTGTCGTGACGCACCCGGTTTATGGTAATTTGTTGCAGGAGCCCTAGGAGATGAATACACATCCCAACCCACATTTTCTTTCTTTCTCTTCTTCTTCTTCTTTTTTAAAAAAGATTATTTACTCATGAGAGACACACAGAGAGAGAGGCAGAGACACAGGCAGAGGGAGAAGCAGGCTCCCTGCTGGGCTCCCGATGTAGGAGTGGATCCCAGGACCCTGAGCCAAAAGCAGACGCTCAACCACTAAGCCACCCAGGGGTCCCCCAAATCACATTCTCTACCAATTCCTAGGGGTTTGCTCTTCTTCTACACCTGCCCGATTTTGCCCCATTGTGCTCCATGTCCACTTGGAAGTGAGACGGTTCTCTCATTTTGTTCCACGTGAAAAGTATTTGCACTAAGAATTTCCTGTTCTTAGGAAAACCATGGGGCAGGAGAGTAGCAGAGAAGGGTTCTGTTCTCGGCACAAATACCAAGTTTTCCCTCATCCAAATGTGGGTAAATAAAATGGTCCCCAACTTTTACGTAGTTAATCAGACACCTGCGAGAGAGCAAATCCTGAGAAACAGAATCGTGCACACGAGTGTGTGTGTGTGAGACAGAGGGTGTCAGTGCGGGTGTCCCCAAGCTGTTCCCCTCCTCCACCCCTCCACCACCCCTGCTTCTAGGGGAGCCTTGCCATTGGGATACAGGACGCTCCCCAGAGCCTCCTTCTGAGACCACAGAGGAGCAAAATGAAAGAGGATTGCCCAGGACCAAAGACCTTCATGGGTGTCCTGGCAGGGGCGGAGGAGCAGCCGTGGTTTCTCTTCTCAAGGCAAATTGCAACCATGACAAGCAGGAAAAACAACCGCTTGTCACTGAAATGCCACCTCAGCAGTTCACCCTTCACTGGCTCTGTGGGCACCTTGTTGTTCCTCCCCCACCCCCACCTTCCGTGGCCCTTGTCGTGGTTGCAATTTGCCTTGAGAAGAGAAACTACGGCTGCTGTTTTTTTGGGGGGGTCCCTAGTGCCCCAAACAGTGCCTGGGTGCTCAAGAGATACTTGTCAAATATCAGAATAAATGAGTGATTGCATAAGCAAATGCTGTTTTGAGCCAGGGCGGTTCTGGAAAGAAATAGAAAGGCTTCTCCAGGGCACCTGGGTGGCTCAGTTAAGCCTTTGGCTGGGGACATGATCCCAGGATCCTAGGATCCAGTCGCACTTTGGGTTCCCTGCTGAGCGGGGAGATGCTTCTCCTTCTCACTCTCCTCCTCCCCTTGCTCACACTCATTGTCTCTCACAAGTAAGTAAATAAAATCTTTTTTTTTTTTTTTAAGAGAAAGGCTTCCCCAACAGAGTCTGAGGTCCACTTAGGAAGAGCCCCAGGTGACCTAGATGATAAGAAAGGGGAGCCCCTGGTATGGTAGGTAGACCCCCCTCCCCACCTGAGCACAGGGCTGGAACCCCCCAGAAGCCTCACAGGTTCTGGGGCCTGGCATGGGTGTGGAATCTCCATCATGCTTGGGGCGTTGGGAGACTCTTCTTCTGCACCTGTTTGCCAGCTGTGTTTTCCATTCATTAAACTTTTCCAGGGGCCCCTGGGTGGCTCAGCTGGATAGGTGTGTCTGCCTTTGGCTCAGGTCATGATCCCAGGGAGCTGGGATTGAGCCCTGCATCATAGGGCTCCCTGCTTGGTTGGGAGCCTGCTTCTCCCTCTCCCTCTCTTCTTGCTCATGTTTTCTCTCTCTCTCAAATAAACAAAATCTCTAAAAAACCCCAAGTTTTCCAAAGCATGTTGGGTTCAAAGTGTCTGTAAAGGGTGGGTGCTGAATGGGGCCAGGGGGTTCCCAGAACGTGCAATGCACACCCTTCCCGCTGCCTGCAGGCCAACTTCAAAGGATAGGGTTAGTCCGGTGTAATTTAGGGAGCCCTTCGACACTTCCTGTGTGGGTGGCAGCCTGCGTGGGTCTGGCAGCAAGCTCTACTGCCCTGCTCTGTCCACCCCCCAATCGCCTCCCCCTGACATTTTGTTTTGAAATCATCAGCAGGTAAGTTGAAAAAAGACTATATTAAATACCACCCCCCCACACACACCTTTCCCTAGATTCTGCAACTGTTAACATTTTTCCGTATTTGCTTTCTATTTCTCTTCCCCTTTCTCTGTATATTTTACATAATTTTATTTTGCTGAACAATTTGCAAGCAACTTGCTGACATCTTGGTGCTTCGCTTTTGAGTATCTCAGCATCTCTGAATAAGGATGTTCTGCGGCAAAACCACAATACCATTTTTGACAACCATACCAGCATCCCCTACACCATTTGTATTCAACTCTCTACAAGTGTCCCCCAAATGTCTTTTAAACTTGGATTTTTTTTCTGCTATTGGGAATCCGGCCGAGGTTCCTGTATGATATCTGGTTATGTCCCTTTCATCTCTCAGGACCCAGAACGGTCGGCCACCTTTCCATCGTTGCTGTTTCTCTTGGTTTGTTTTCCAGACACTGGCTCCTTTGAAGAGTCTTTGCCACTTGGCTCGGAGGTTGTCACCCAGGCAGGATTAATCTGCTGATTGACTCGTGGCTGCTGTCCGGCCTAGTGTGTCGGGCACGAGCACTATGGACGTGTGGTGTGTACGCCCCTGGTAACCAACCCATCAGAGGGCAGATAACGTCAGGCTGTGCCTTCTTGGTGACGCTGAGCCATGTTCTCCGTTTCCTCCTTGGTGATTAGGAAGTAGCCCATGCGGATGCTGCAGTAGCTCAGTTGGCTGAGTGTCTGCCTTCGGCTCATATCATGATCCTGGAGGCCTGGAATCGAGTCCCTCAGGGAGCCTGCTTCTCCCTCTGCCTGTGTCTCTGCCTCTCTCTCTTTCTGTATTTCTCATGAATAAGTTAATAAAATCTTTAAAAAAAAATGTGTTCGAAGTGGACACTCTCATTATCCCTTTTGGTGTTCATGTGGTCCCACAGCGAGCCATGGAGGTCTTTCAGGTAAGCTCCCGCATCCCTTGGCACCTTGCAGGATACTCTGCAGAGGACTCACGCTGTATGTTTTTAGCCCCAGACCCAGAAATAACCATGTCTTCAAGGAGTCCTGGCTCCCTTAGTGGGGAACGACGGCTAGAAAAGAAGAGCACACAGTGTGATGTGTGTTCACTGCTACAGGAATGTTTTTGCTTCTGGATCTGTCAGTGAACAGAAACTGGAAACTCATTTTTAAAACAATCATGAGTTCAAACTGATCTTTCCACCTCAAATTTAACATCGTAGGGTTTTTCTTTAACTGCTTTTACTTATTACTAGTGTTCTTTTTCTCTTACAGTAAAATATGTATTTCCTTAATACTATATTATGCATAAAAGAGTTTCAGAATTACAAGACCAATAGTATTACTAATAGTACATCTACTAAGTAAAACATAAGTTTTTTGGTTTTTTTTTTCAGTTGATTTTGTTCTTAGAACAGATCCTATTAGGCGTGTACAGTCCGAGTACTCGAGTTCATTCCCTGCTCTGTGTGGTTATCAGTCGGCTATATAATCCATTTGTTTTGTTCCTGTTTGCACTCTGTGGTGGGATTTACCTTATCCCATCCTTGCAAAATTTTGTTTTTTTTGCACACACGAAACATTTATATGGTTCAAAATTAAAATGATATAGAAAAGTATACAAGTGAAGTCTCACCACCTTCCCATTCCCTCCACGTTGTTTCCTCTCCCCAACATGGTTAATCCTTTTCATAGGACGCCTGGGTGGCCCAGCGGTTGAGCACCTGCCTTTGGCCCAGGGTGTGATCCTTGAGTCCCCGGATTGAGTCCCACATCGGGCTCCCTGCATGGAGCCTGCTTCTCCCTCTGCCTGTGGCTCTGCCTCTCTCTCTGTGTCTCTCATGAATAAATAAATAAAATCTTAAGAAAAATATCCTTTTCATTAGTATCTGTTTTAACTTCTTGTGTTTCTTTTCATGAAAATAATGCATGCATTCTCATTTCCTCTCTCTCTCTCTTCTTCTTTTTTTAAAAAAGATTTTATTTCTTCATGAGAGACACAGAGAGAGGCAGAGATATAGGCAGATGGAGAGGCAGGCTCCTCGAAGGAAGCCCAATGCAGGACTCGATCCCAGATCCAGGATCACACCCTGAGCTGAAGGCAGATGCTCAACTGCTGAGCACCCAGGCTTCCCTCATTGTCCCCTCTTGCTTATACAATGAGAGTAGAGTTTTTCATATCACCCTGAACTTTGCTACCCATTTAAATTAGACCTCCAGTTCTCACTTTCATTTCCTCCTGTTTGAGAACACTCTGACCACATGGAATCCATTCAGTGTTGGCTTTTGTTGGCACCAGCTATGGTGCTGAGTATTAGGGAAGCCCCGTGACACCTTTGATGCCAGGGCATTGGGAAGACCCAGGTCCTCCCGGGGCTTGCATGACCCCCAGACTCTGAGAGTGATGAGAAAGCAGTAGGATGAAAACCCAAAGTAGGGTGAAGGTCGTGCAGCAGGCTGAGCTCTCTGGTCCTGGACTCCAGTCCTCGGGCATCTCTTGGGATGTGGGTGGCTTTGGAGATGGGGTGCTGATCCTGGAGGATTAAGAAATATCACAAGGAGATGGGGCACCTGGGTGGCCCCATCTGTTAAGCATCTGCCTTTGGCTCAGGTCATGATCCCAGGGTTCTGGAATCGAGCCCTGCATCGGGCTCTCTGCTCAGCGGGGCATCAGGGAGCCTGATGTGTCTCTGTGTGTCTCTCGTGAATGAATAAATAAAACCCCCCCTTTTTTTTAAAGAAAGAAAGGAAGAAGTTCGTGGGATCCTCATATGGCCCTGGCATCAACTGAATATCCTGCTCATCGGTTAGTTTTAACCATCAGCTAAAACTATCTCCCTCTCCCTCTGCCCCTCTGCCCATTTGTGTGCTCTCTCTCTCTCTCTCTCCCTGTCAAATAAAGCAAATCTTCTTTTTTAAAAAAGCAATATTGCAAGGAGAGAAGCAGTTTCTGTGACAAGCACTTGCCTCAGTCAAAACACACACTTTAAAAAATTGAGATAAAATTCACATTACAGAAAACTCAACACTAAGCATTTTAAAGTGTATATTTAGTGGCTTTCAACACATTCACGATGCTGTATAACCACATTTTCACCACCCTAGAAGGAAACCTCATACCCATTAAGCAGTCACCCACCCCCACTTCCCCTTCCCCCAGTCCCTGGCCATCACCAAGCTGCTTTATGTCTTTATGGATTTCTAGACATTTCATATAAATGGAATCATACGTACGTGCCCTTGATGCCTGGCTTCCATCACTTGCCTTAATGTTTTCAAGGTTCACCTGTGTTGCAAATGCCTGGGGACTTCATTCCTTCCCGTGACCAGATAGCTCACGGCGGGCACAGCTGCGCTGCAGCCCGTTTAACCATTTCCCGGCTGGTTGCACAGCTGGGCTGCTTCCACTTCGGGCTGCCGCGGACAGTGTTGCTATGAGCCTTCTTACAGAAATCTTATACCCATCCGAGCTCCTGTTTTCTATTCTCTTGGGCGCGCACCTAGGAGTGGGGCCGGCTGGGCCACAGGGTGCCTCTACGATTAACCCTTTGAGGGGCCCCCAGACTGTTTCCAGGGTTCTTGCCAGCGATGTGTGAGGGTTCCGATTCCTCCACGTCCTTGCCGACACTCCTTATTTTCTGTGTCTTTGATCCTAGCCATCCTGGTGGTTGTGAAGTGACCAAAGCCC
Organism: Vulpes lagopus; assembly: GCF_018345385.1. Lineage (NCBI taxonomy): Eukaryota > Metazoa > Chordata > Mammalia > Carnivora > Canidae > Vulpes > Vulpes lagopus. The sequence continues at coordinate 8,495,984 of NC_054831.1, forward strand.
ATGCTTTGGTCACGAGCTTGCGATGGACCTTGTATGCTCTCGTGTCGCCCTTCGGTTTCGTGAGGCTAGCTAGTGCTTCCATTTCCCTGGAAGATTTGTCTTTGTTGTCTTTTAAGTTGGTGATCCCCGGGATTCATGGCTCTAGGAGAGGAATCCTGGTATCTATGAAGCATGATGTTGGCTGAGTTTGCAGGAAACCTCAAATGGAAACTTTCCTGCATATAGTCCCACACAGGAGTACAGAAACACAGAGGTGACATTATGAACTTGGGGGGAAGGGTGTGAAATTCTTAATGAGACAGGTGACCTTTAGGACGGTTTTCAATCTACAACCATCTGTGTGATTAAGATAACCTGGCCCAGGCCTGAGGGGTCCAGGCATCCTGACAAAACCACATGAAAAGGAAGAGTAGCACTTCGCAGGACCAGCGTTGGCCCCCCACCAGGGGAGCTTTTTCCCCCACCAGGGGAGCCAGACACCTTACTGCCCTGCCTGGGGCCTTTAGCGGCAAGGAGACTGGGCCCTGGGGACTGGGGAACCCAGTGAGTCAGAGGCCAAGACCAGGGAGGGTGAGAATTACCACTTCCTGCATTTGAAAAAACAGTCAGAGGAATGTCTGTTCCCACTGTACCCAAGAATCAAATTGGATTCTTTCTACAAGCCTAAGCCCCAAGCCTCCCACAAACTCCTGTAAACCCAAGGAGTTTTTTTTTTTTTTAAAGATTTTTTATTTATTCATGAGAGACATAGAGAGAGAGAGGCAGAGACACAGGCAGAGGAAGAAGCAGGCTCCCTGCAGGCAGCCCGATGTGGGACTCGATCCCAGAACTCCAGGATCACACCCTGAGTCGAAGGCAGATGCTCAACTACTGAGCCACCCAGGCGTCCCTAAACCCAAGGAGTTTAAAGAAGGGAGGCCCAGCTAGTCTTCCTTATGGCTATTAATGATTTTAATCATGGCTATTTTCAGGGGTTGGCAGCCAAGCCAGATGTTAATTATGTTCATTCAATAATTAAGGTCTTTATCTCGTGTAATCCTCATGCCAAATAAAGCGAGGTGTGAAAAGTGGGGGAATCCCATTTGGTGGATCAGGTAAGCCTGGACAGATGAGGGGATCATTTGTGGGGGAGCTGCTTTAAAGGATGGATGCAACTGAGATAGCATGGAGGGGAGGAAGGAAAGGTGTGTCCCACATACGTGTACTGACCAAAGGTGAGAGTCCCAAAGTAGAAGGGACTTGTAGGCTAGAACCACAAATCGTAAATATATCTGAAAATTACTGTGGCAATTTTGTTTTAAAAGGTTAATGGCCACGGGTGCCTGGGTGGCTCAGTTGGTTAAGCATCTGCCTCTTGCTTTCAGGTCAGGTCATTATCCAGTGGAGCATGAGTGGGGCTCCATGCTTAGTGCTCCTCTGCTTGAGGATTTCTCTCCCTTCCCTCTGCCCTCCCTCTGCTTGCACACACGCACACGCACACACACACACACACACTCTCTCTCTCTCTCTCTCTCTCTCAAAAAAAAAAAATCTTTAAAAATAAAAGTTTCATGGCCAAATTTTAAAAGTTTGAGGTTATGAAACACGAATAATCATTTCTTGGCATTGTTAATTGTGAGAGCCCTAGTTACCCTACAGAACATTTGCCAGACTCAAAAGACACTCTCTTTCAACTGAGATGGGTAGATATGTTTCAGCTGAGGTTGGAGCAGGATATGTCGGGAACCTGGGCTTCCCAGGACAGGTCAGGTCGCCCCTGCGGGTCCAGGTCTAGTTGTTAAAAGCCTCTACTACCACAATTCAAAGTGTCCCAGTTTGGACAATAATTTACCAGGCTGCCCTGGTTACTCTCTTTATTGTGAATTGTTACTATTTTAAAAATTGTGATAGAATATACATAACAAAATTTACCGTTTTAGCCATTTTTAAGAGGATAGTTTTATGGCATTTAATTCATTTTCAGGGCAGCTCTGGTGGCGCAGCGGTTTAGCGCCGCCTGCGGCCTGGGGTGTGATCCTGGAGACCCGGGATCGAGTCCCACATTGGGCTCCCTGCATGGAGCCTGCTTCTCCCTCTGCCTGTGTGTGTCTCTCTCTGAATAAATAAAACCTTAAAAAAAAAATAAATTCATTTTCATTGTTGTGAACCGTCACTACCATCCATGTCGAAAATTTTTTTTATCTTGCAAAGCTGAAACTCCATACTCCTGAAACATGAACGCCCATTCCTTCTTCCAGCCCAGACCCTGGCAACCATCATTTTCGATCCTGGGTCTGTGAATTTGACCACTCTAGGTACCTCATATAACTGTAACCATACAGTGTTTGTCTTTGTGTGACTCCTTTACTTCACTCAGCATAATATTTTCAAGATTTATATCTGTTGTAGTGTATGTCAGAATTTCCTCTTTTAAAGCTGAATTATATTTCACTGTATATATATATACACTCACTTTGTTTCTCCACTCCTCTATAGATGTTTGTCAACTTTCTTCTACCCTTTGGCTATTATGAATAATGCTGCTATAAACATGGGTATACAAATATCTACTGTGTCTCTGCTTTCAGCTCTTTTCAATTCCAGAAATATAATTGTTGGATCACAAGGAAATTCTATTTTCTTTAAAGATTTTATTTATTTATTCATTAGAGACAGAGAGAGAGGCAGAGACACAGGCAGAGAAGCGGGCTCCTCGCAGAGAGCCCAATGCAGGACTCAATCCCAGGACCCCAGGATCACTCCCTGAGCCAAAGGCAGACGCTCAACTGCCTAAGCCACCCAGGTGTCCCTGGAAATTCTATTTTTAACTCTTTGAGGAATTACCATACTGTTTCCAATAGTGGTGGCACCATGTTACATTCCACCAGTAGTACACAAGGAGTTCCAATTTCTCTGCATCCTCACCAACACTTGTTATTTCTCATTAATTAATTAATTAATCAATCAATCTATAATAGCTATTCTAATGGTTTCTCACTGTGATTTTTTCCCTCTTTTTAAAAAGTTTTGGGCAGCCCGGGTGGCTCAGCGGTTTGGCACCGCCTTCAACTCAGGGCGTGATCCTGGAGACCCAGGATCGAGTCCCACATCAGGCTCCCTGTATGGAGCCTGCTTCTCCCTCTGCCTGTGTCTCTGCCTTTCTCTCTGTGTCTCTCATGAATAAATAAATAAAATCTTTTTTAAAAAAAGTTTAAAAATTTTAATTCTAGTATAGTTAACATGCAGTGTTATATTAGTTTCAGGTGTACAATATAGTGATTCAACAAATCTGTACATTACTCTGCTCATCATGGTAAGTGTTCTCTTAATCCCCTTCACCTATTTCATCCTTCCCCCCATCCACCAGCCCTCCAGTAGTCATTTGTTTGTTCTCTATAGTTGAGAGTCTGTTTCTTGGTTTCTTTCTCTCTTTCTCTCTCTTTTTCCTTTGCTCATTTGTTTGTTTCTTAAATTCCACATATAAGTGAAATCATATGGCATTTGTCTTTCTCTGACTTATTTCACTAAGCACAATACACTAGCTCTGTCCATGTTGTTGCAAAAGGCGAGATCTCATTCTTCTTCTTCTTCTTTTTAAGATTTTATTTATTTATTCATGAGCAACAGAGAGAGAGAGAGAGAGAGAGAGGCAGAGGGAGAAGCAGGCTCCATGCAGGGGGCCTGACGTGGGACTCGATCCCAGGTCCCCAGGATCACACCCTGGGCTGCAGGCAGCGCTAAACCGCAGCGCCACCGGGGCTGCCCTCATTCTTCTTTTGTGGCTGGATAATATTCCGTTGTGATACATACCACATCTTTTCTATCCATTCATCTATCTATGGATACTTGGGCTGCTGCCATAATTTGCCTATTGTAAATAATGCTGCAATAAACATAGGGATGCATATATCCTTTGGAATTAGTGTTTTTGTCTTCTTTGGGTAAATACCCAGTAGTGCGATTACTGGATCATAGGGTAGTTCCAGTTTTAATTTTTGTAGGAAACGCTATACTATTTTCCACAGTGGCTGTACCAGTTTGCATTCCCACCAATAATGCAAGAGAGTTCCTTTTGCTCCACATCCTTAGCAACATTTGTTTTTTGTGTTTTTGATTTTAGCCATTCTGACAGGCATGAAGTAATATCTCACTGTAGCTTTGATTTGTATTTCCTTGATGATGAGTGATGTTGAGCATCTTTTCATGTCTACTAGGCATCTGTATGTCTTCTTTGGACTCTGTGTTTGTTTAAGATTTTATTTTTAAGCAATCTCTACATGCAACATGGGGCTTTAACTCACAACCCTGAGATCAAGAGTTACGTGCTCCGCCTACTGAGCCACCAGGTGCCCCTGAGCTCACTGTGATTTTGATTGCATTTTCTTAGTGATGAGTGATATAGAACATCTTTCCATGGGCTTAGTGGCCATTTGTGTATCTTTTTCTGAGAAATATCTATGCAAGTTGTTTGCCCATTTTTGAATTGTTGTTTATTTTTTTGTTTTTGAGTTTTAGGAAGTCTGTATATATTCTGAGTATCAATCCCTTATCAAATATGTCATGGATTTTATTTTACATGGCTTTGGAACTTTTCAAACTTCCAAAATTTTGAGATATAAAGAATCCCCAAACTAGGCTCTTATTTGAACGACTCATAGTGTAGATGTATAATTGAATTATATGACTAAAAATTGGATAGCCCACCTTCATAGTTATTTAGTTTAATGTTACAAATGCAAGTACATTAAACAATTTTATGAAGATTAGAATTGTGATAAAATCTAATCTCTGCTATTCTGCTTAATATTCTCATTTAAATCCACATTATGTGCTGCACTATAAAGGATAAGTTGTTTATTTTATTTAAAATTTTTATTTAAAAAAATAAAATTTTTATTTTTATTTATTATTTTATTTTTTTTAAAGGCACAATGGCCCTTGGTGAAATCTTTCCTTTTTTTTTTTTTTTCCTAAGATTTTATTTATTTGGGATGCCTGAGTGGCTCAGTAGTTGAGTATCTGCCTTTGGCTCCAGGGGGATCCTGGAGTGTCGGGAATCAAGTTCTGCATGAGGCTCCCTGCAGAGAGCCTGTCTCTCCCTCTGCCTGTGTCTCTGCCTCTCTTTCTCTCTTTCAGGAATAAATAAAATCTTTTAAAAAAAATCTATTTGTCTCCTGATCAGTAGTGACTGCCTTTCTTTCTTTTTTTGATATTAGTAATTTGTGTCTTCTCTCTTTGGTTAGCTTGACTAGAGGTTTATCAATTTTATTGCCTTTTTTTTTTCTTGAGAACAGGTTTTTGGTTTTATTAATTTTCTCTATAAATTTCCTGTTTTCAATTTTATTGACTTCTACTTCATTTTTTTTTTTTTTTTTGCCATTGTTTTCTTCCTCTTGTTTTGGGTTTCTATTACTCTTCTTTCTCTGGTTTGAGGTCTAGGTAGAAGTTTAGATAATTAATTTTAGGTCTTTCTCTGTTTCTAGTATATGTATTCAATGCTATAAATTTTTCTCTATGTATTGCTTTTGCTGCATCCCACAAATTTTGATGTTTTTGTTTCATTTTCATTTATGATAGTTTAAAAATAATTTTTTGAGACTTCTCTGATTCATATGTCACTTAAAAATGTGTTGTTTTGGATACCTGAGTGGCTCAGTGGTTGAGCATCTGCCTTTGGCTCAGGTCGTAATCCTGGGGTCCTGGGTTTGAGTCCCACATCGGGCTCCCTGCTTTTCCCTCTGTCTATGTCTCTGCCTCTCTCTGTGTCTCTCATGAATAAGTCAATAAAATCTTAAAAAATTTAAAAAAATGTGTTATTTAATCTCCAAATATTTTGGGATTTTGTAGCTATCTTTCTGTTACTGATTACTAGTATTTCATTGTGATCTGAGAACATAATTTATATGATTTCTATTCCTTTAAACTTGTTTAAGTCTGTTTTACAGCCCAAAATGTGGTCTCTTTGGTGACTGTCCCATGTGAGCTTGAGGAGAATATGTATCATGCTGTGGTTGGGTGAAGTCTTCTGTAAATGCCGATGAGATCCAGTTGATTGATGGAGCTATTCAGTTCAACAGTATCTTTATTGTTTTTCTTTCTGTGTGTATCCCTGTGTGCTCTCTTCTTATGAAGACATCAATCATTAGATTTAGGGGCTACCCTAATCAGGCATGACCTCATGTTAACGTAACTACTTACATCTGCAAAAGATCCTATTTCCAACTAATGTCTCATTCTGTGATTCCAGGTGAACATGCCTTTTTTGGGGGACATCATTCTACCTACTACACTTCCTACCACATCAACAGACTCCAGTGTAATAAAAGTGGATTATGACTGACAGACCTACAAGACACAGATTATTTAAGATAGAGTTATTAGGGAAACCCAAAACAACAGAAGAGAAAAAAAATAAAAAAAATAAAACCAGGCCTCTAGAGTACACTGAAGACTGTGGCACCAACAACTACAGCAAATGTTCAACACAGCCTCGATCCTCACCAGATTATCAGAGAACCTCACACTAAAGCCTGATTTGCTCACGTCCTATTTTCACATGCATCACACCCAACCTTCAACCAAAAATGACAAGCCATGCTATAGGCAACTACGTAGTCTGAAGAGACAAAGCAAGCATCAGAACCAGACCCAGGTAGGACAACGATTTTGGGGCTGTCAGGGAGTTTAAAATGACTATGATTGATGTGTCAAGGGAGGGGTTGACAGCCTGCAAGAACAGATGGGTAGTGAAAGCAGAGACTAGAAGGCTGGAGGAGTTGGAGTTGTCTCCTCGTCCTGCCCCCAGGGCAGATAAGGCTCTGGTAAAGCAGATTCTCTGGATTCACCCCTTTATTAAAGAGAACAAAATGCTCTGGCCTTTCAAAATGGTTACATTGTCCCTGAGCGTGTTTAAAAATGGTTACTTTTCCCTCTCCTTGCTTGACGCCTGGGGATTTTTCCGGAACCTTCACAGTGAGAGGCTGGTGGGGCTCCTGGAAGTAAATCCCAGGGAAGTGTGGGACTCCAGGGGCTTTAACTGTCAGCTTAGGGAGAGTCATCAGATTGTATGGGATTGCTGGCTCCGATGGCTGCTTCCATTCCTGGTAAGTCGCAGGTTTTTTCTGTATTGCCCCCTCCCCCCCCCCCCCCCAATCCCAGATTTCAACCTGGTGGTTTGGCCTATGACCTCAGTTTTCAGTTTGCTCAGGTTTTTCTCTCGGGAGGATGGAAGTAACTGACTTCCAAGCTCTTTACATCTAAGACTTGTCTTGTGGTGGCTTTTTGTTATTCAGAATGATATAGTTTTGTATTATGATTCTGTCTTCCTCCTAAGTCTTTTTTCCTCCTTAAAGGCATTTCGCTCCCCCTCCTCACTCCTCCCCCCGCCCCTGCACCTGCTGAAGACTATAGGGAAACAGACATGGAGTAACAAAAATAAGAAACACGAGAAAGCTATAAGGGCCAGAATCTTACAAACGCTCTTAAGAGTGATGACTTTCTGGCCTGTGATTCTGACTTTCCTTCTAGAAGTTTGTTGAAGCCTCAATAACTTCTGTATCCGACCTTTGGGGACGATGGCCGCTCCTGCCATTCAGCTGCCGAGTGTTTCTTATCTTGTCCTCCAAAAAGTGTATCTGCTGTGTTTCCTTGTCTTGCCGTTACTTTGTAAACAGTTCCAGGTCCAAGGCTCAGTCTTCTCCGTCCTTGATGGCTGCTGCAGTCTTGTACAAAGCCAGCCTGAGATTAGGACTCTGGGAAGATGGGCCGTCAGTTGAATTGGATCCTTTGCCCCAGTTGGTGTGGGGTAGAATGAATCACATATGTCACTAAAAGGCCACTTACTAGCACATCAGCCCAGGCATGTATCCACGAGGCCCCGACAGGGACAGATGGCTCCTGGGAAGAGCCTTTCTGAATCTGACAACTGGAAATTTGACCAAACCATCCATGCATGTTCCTTGTAGAAAATTTGGGAAATACAGATAAGTATAAAGAGGAAAATAAAAATGATCCATAATCCCACAGTCCCTATTTTTATTCCTCTGGCCTTTTTGCTGTGTACTGCTAATAACTCAAGGAGGAAGGATGAAGAGTTCTCTAGGAATCAACAAAAACCAAGGACTGCTACTGCCTGAATTGTTATGTATGCCTACAAAAAGGGATAACACAGGGGTTTATTCCTGCTGGGAAGGAATATAGCCTTTTTGGTCAAATGTGTCTGGGTTCCAAATCTGTCCCTTACTAGATGACCGCGGGCAAGTTGCTTCTGTTTCAGTGTCCTCCCCCGCCAGATGAGCCTGCTACCACCTAGCCCCCAGGGTGGTTGGGAATTAATTAAGTGACCCAGTGTGCCTAAAGCACTTTCTACAGTGCTGAGTGCAAAGCATTCAATGAGTGGAACAGTTGGAGGAAAAGAAGCAATGACAGAAGGAACTGGAGACCACGTAGTACATTGTGCTTAATTGTACTTCCAGCAGAGGATTTCCTGCTGTTTTAAATGGGATTTATGACAGAGACCCAGGTTTCAGCTTGTCTTCACAGAGGAATGCCAGCTAATAAATAAAGAAGGAATAATAATAGAATTGGATAATCGCCATTCTGCAGACTCCCATAATAACGGATTCGGTCAACATCATCAGATGCTAAAGCCATTGAGCAAAGCGCTGTCGGATGTGAGATGTTCACACAGTATCAAAGTCTCTTTTGGCAGATTATGTATTAATGACAGGAGAGGCCTGTCAGACCTCACCTTAACGAAATGGTCAAAATCAGATTCAGAAATAGTGAGACAAACTAACATTATGTGCTCCCTGATGTGATCTATTAAGGAGGACACAACATCACCTCCAGTAGCATCTTGTCCAAAATAGTTCATCTGAATTACATCACGAGGAAGCAATTATGCAAACTGAGTTTGGGAGAATAGTCCGTAAAACTCTTAAAGAATGTCAGGGTCGTGAAAAAAGGTGCAGGGACACCTCTACGTGAAAGTACATTAAACAGTGTGTGAACCTTGATTGGATGAAAGTGAATAATTTTTTTGAAAAAGACATAAAGGACATTTAGGATATAATTGGAGAAATTTGAATAAGGACTATCTATTACATAATATTATTGTGTCCCTGCTAAATTTCTTGCCTGTGATGATGCTATTTTGGTTATATATGAGAATTGCCCACCTTCTTTTTGTAGAAGCCTGTGAGGTATCTAGGGGTGAAAGTGATCTTAGGTCTGCAAATTACTTTTGAAGCGTTCAGCAGCAAAAGAAAAAAAAAGGTGTGGGTATACACAGATGTGTATCTAGAAAAAAGCGGTGAAGGATAAACGAGTATTTGTATTTTGACTTTTTTTGCAAATTTGGTATTTTAAAAAAAGTTCATAAGAAAACCCAGCTTCCAGATGAATGCTAGGACAAGACTTCTGACCAGCCTAGGCATTGAGACTCCCTCTTAAAAGAAAATTAGAGTGTCTGGCTTGAAGACACAGGCATCATCTTTTATGGCTGTGTTTCTGGTGTGTCTTCCTTATGGACATCTGGTCTGTAAAAGGTAAGTATAATCATTCTGTACACTTGAATTATATTTGGTTTTGCTTTACAGTTCCCAGAAGATTTCCATTGAGCTAATGTTTACGAGGTCCTTGAGTAGTGATACGACTAATGTGCTGCTGTATTTGGACACTAGGACTGCCTCCAACAGGCTCAAGAAAGTGTGTTGAAAAAAAGCCTATGTTTATGTTGTGATTTCACAATTATGTGGGAAGAACAAGGAGTCTGGGTGAAAGCCACTTTCCTTCCCAAGAACATCCGATCCCCTGTCACATATGCCCATAACCATGACTCAGACCTGTTGTCACATCAGGGAAACATAGAAAGTAGGAAGTTAAGATCTTCTTACTTGGTGATCTGTAAAGAAATAACATAATATTTAGACAACGAACAGCGTAGGTTGGTTTATGTTGTCTTACATAATGTCAATAGTGGACCACGAATTATTCTTTTCTTTGCCACTCAAAGCGGTTGGAGATTATCATTTCACAGGAAGGATGAATGAGATGAATTCCAGCTCTTGGTGACAGAGATACTGTTACGCAGTAAATGGATAAGGATAGTGGGGGGAGTTCAAATGATGAATCCGTCCCTAGCTGTAGCTGGTGCATCAAGGGATGGCACGTTAGTTTCTTTTCGCCTGCCAGTTCCAGCTGTTCGATGAGGACTGGTTCTGGAGGACTATATTAAGATGGATTCTTGACGCAGGGAGCAGAGTGCAGTAGCTGATTAGTGATGTCTGTGTTGCGGTTTTTGAAAGACTGTCTTGGCTTGCATGTCATGTTGCCATCTTTGAACTCCCAACACAAACCAAACTGAACACTTGAAAAACACTAAAGTCTTCAAAAAGGCATTCATTAATGATTATAACAATAACTAATATTAGTGAAGCACTTACAATGGGCCAGGCAGTAACCTGAATGGTTTGTGTTGACTTAATTGATCCTCATGACGATTGGTGAGGTAAATGCCATTATTAATCTACTCATGTTACGAACAAGGCCTGAAGCCAGCTTCCTCAGGTCTTTGCTTACCTTCTCAGGAAGTCTTTTCTGGCTATTGTATTTCAAATTTCAATCCCCATCACTCTTCTCCGCTTTGTCTTCTTGGCACCTGTCAATGGCCTGACCTTGTACGTATGTTAGTTTTCAGTTATTATCTGTCTCCTCTCACTGGAGCATGTAGGCTCCTAGAAGGCTGAAATTTTTGTTTGGTTACTGCTCTCTTTCTCTCTCTCTCTCTCTCTCTTTTTTTTAAAAAGATTTTATTTATTTATTCATGATAGTCATAGAGAGAGAGAGAGAGAGAGGCAGAGACACAGGCAGAGGGAGAAGCAGGTTCCATGCCAGGAGCCTGACTTGAGACTCGATCCTGGGACTCCAGGACCGCACCCTGGGCCAAAGGCAGGCGCCAAACCGCTGAGCCACCCAGGGATCCCTTACTGCTCTAACTCTAACAACTTTTTTAAGTCCCCGCTTGGCACTTAATTGTGCTCAAAAAATAGCGGTGAAATGAAGGAAGGAGCTTAAAGTAGTTAAATACCTTCCCTCAAAGGTTATACAGCCACTTAGTGGGGAAACGTGAGTGGGTAAGGGGAATCTCAGGTTGGCTTTCTGTTGGGATGTTGAAAATGATGCCAAACATGACAGAGACCCAGAAACTACAGAGACTCTGAGGTTTGCAAATTTTGGGAGGAAAATAGAGAGGGAGGGACTGGTCTGCAAGCCAAAGAGGCTTGCTTCTAAACTGACAAAGCAGGAGCAGCTTGTTTATGAGGTGCTAGATTGCCCTCACTGTGGGGCTTCTACTGAAGAGAGGGGAGGCTGGTATTCTCAGCCTGCTGGGATGGAGACAAAGGTCGCTTCTGTGGGTGGTGGGTGGTGGGGCCCCTAGAGCTGTGTGGTTGCCTAGGCTGTTCACAGTCACACCCCTGTCTCTGAAGATTTTTTTTTTTGTCTCAAGAACAAATAAATTGGGGGATGTTGACAGTGTACAGAAACTACTGTACAGAAACTAGGTTTCTGCCACTCGCATGGAAAGAATGGAAATAAGTCTGTTGTCTGAAAGCTAAAATCCACAGATAATGGTCTATGAGAGCACTAAGCCAAGTCCCCTTCAGGAGACAGAATGGCTCCTGGGCCAGAACAAGGGCTTGGTTGTCATTGTCAGAATACTGCAAAAGGACTGTCAGGGATGTGCCACTGGCAGCTTCATCTACACACTCTGCAGGGGGCGGGCTTGGGGCGGTACCAGGTCCAAGAGTGTGCACAGTGGACCTGGTGCTAGGGGCAACTATTATGATCATGATTGTCGGGCTGTGTGGCAATGGCTGTGAAATACTCAAGTCAGAGAACTTGCTCAGAAGCCTTTTGGTTATGAGTTTGCTTCCTGGGGATCTTGGCTCAAACGAGACAAGGGCTGGTCATCAGAAGCCCTCAGGCCTGCAGCCTTGGGAGCCCTGGTTCTCAGAATGGGCTTGACTAATGTGAGCTCCATGAGGTCCACTCATCAGATCTCTGAGCCTCCAAGACTGAGGACCTGCCTTGGGAATCCTCCGAGAGCAGGTGGCTCTGAGACACCTTGCAGATCGCCAGCCCTCTCTTCTGGTCTTGCGTAGATTCAAACTTACTCATGTTCGTGGGCTTTGATGGGGTCTACAATGGGCATATGTAACCTGGATGTTCCTCATCTCTGTAGCTTCCTGAGTGGTCCTGCCTTTAGTGCCCTCATTACAATCCCAGATACCCAAGCAAGATACATAGAATTCCACCAGGTTCTCTTTCCTGATAGTCTCTGTGAGCTGTGGCAGTTTCCTCTGGCTGCTCTAACAAATGGCCACATATTCAGTGGCTTAAACCACCACAAATTTCTTATCTTACAGCTCTAGGTTAGGAGTTCAACACGGTCTCATTGGGTAGAAATCAAGATGTTAGAAGGGTCACATTCCTTCTGGAAGCTCCAGGGGGAGAACCTATCTCCTTGTCTCTTCCAGCTTCCAGAGGCTGCTATGCCTGTCATCCTCGGCTCATGGCCCCTTCCTCCACCTTCAAAGCCAGCAACAAAGGGTTGGGTCCTTCTCGCATTGTGCCCTTCTGACTTTCTCCCTATCTCCTTCTTTTGCCTTTTTTAAAAAAAGATTTTGTTTATTTATTTGAGAGAGTGCATGAGAGAGAGTGTGTGAGCAGGGGGCAGGGAGAATTAGACTCCATGGTGAGCAGGGAGCCCGACGCTAGAGCTCAATCCTAGGACCCTGGGATCATCCTGAGCCTAAGGTAGACACTTAACTGACTGAGCCACCCAGGCGTCCCTGCCTCTTCTTCTTCTTCTTCTTCTTCTTCTTTTTTTTTTTAAGATTTTATTTATTCATGGGAGACACAGGTAGAGAAGCAGGCTCCATGCCGGGAGCCTGACGTGGGACTTGATCCCGGGACCCCAGGATCATGCCCTGGGCTGAAGGCAGGTGCTAAACCACTGAGCCACCCCAGCCTCTTCTGCTTCTAAGGACTCTTGTGATTATATTGGGCCCACCTGGTTAATACAGGCTACTCTCCCTATTTTTTAGGGCAGCTGATTAGCAACTTGAATTTCATCTGTAACCTTGGTTCCCTTTGCCATGTGACTTAACACCATCACAGGTTCTGGGAATTAGTATGAGGATATCTCTGTGGGGAGGGCGTTATCGTGCCTGCCTCAGAATCCCTGAGGAATATTCCATGATCCACAAAATCTTCCCAGTTGTTGTGGGTCATTTTGGCTGGTGTCTCTCCTTCCTTACCTCTGGCCACCACAGAACTAGCTTCTCTGGGGTGTCCATTTTCCCTGAGATCCTGCAACCCAAGAGTGGGCCCAGGCATCACCCAGATCCCCCAAGGCTCAGTTAAAACAGGTCGAAAAAGTCACTGTAAGTCCACTTAGCCAGGGAAACATGTTGACAAGTGTTAGGGGAGAAGGTGGAACCTGAGGTTGGAGGTGGAACCTGAGGTGTCAGGATGAACCTGGATCACAACCTGGCGGCTTGAGAGAGAGAGAAGGGTCAGGAAAGCAGTGGTGTGAGAGAGGAGCCTGCTGGAAAGATGCTGCAACCCCTGTGGAAGCAGGCCTGAGGCCGTCAGAATGGCCATGGCCATTTTAGCTTGGGACAGAATGGCCATGGCCATTTTAGCTTGGGAAATGCTTGACTGAGAAGCCAACATTTGTATTTCTGTGACATAAATCCTCTGCATCTTCATGTGGCCCCCAAACTTCAGAAATACCTAGGACCCTGATGACTGCTTGTGGGCAGGGAGTCTTGGGGGAACTCTGGGAAGAGGCTAACAAGTGTGGTAGCCAGAGAGGGGTCATGGAGGTGTCAGCCACTCCTGCCCAGGGAACTTGCAGAAAAGCTGGAAGGACTTTGGCCATCTCCAGTCCATGGAACAGGACCTCCCAGGGAGGGTTTTGTCCCTTCCCTAGACCCTTTAGGGAAGAGCCAATCTCATCTAGAACTCAAGGGATGGCGATTGTCCAACTGACCCTCAGATCTCACAGCTAAAGCCAGGCTGTACCCATTAATTGCATGTTCCTGAAGGCATGGGGATAACAGGATGACATTCTAACATGAACACCAAAACTGGCCAGCAGGTTTTCAGGCTCCTGGCACCCAAGGTGCTCTCCCCCAGGTTTCCCCCTCTCTGTAGACCTACTGCTTCATAGAGGATTCACCTTTGACCATGTGGTGTCTACCTGAAGTCCGGTAACTCCCTCCATCCCCAGTTTAATCTTCTCAGGGCGGCGGGGGGTGGGGGTGACTGGGTGGCAAGCATCGAGGGGGAGACTTGACGGGATGAGCACTGGGTGTTGTTCTGTATGTTGGCAAATTGAACACCAATAAAAAATAAAGTTATTAAAAAAAATCTTCTCAGGGCCCAAAGAAAGGGGGAAATGTTCTAATCCTCACCTCTCAGCTTCCAGGCCATTCCAAGCTGCATCTGGCACAAGTGGAACTGATAGATGTTTATGTTCCTCGGGGGTCAAAGGGTAGGCTATTTTTAAGGCTCTTGATACATGTTGCCAAATTGCCTTCTAGAAACCTCCTAGGAAGGTCCTTCTCCCTAGATGTCTGCCAGCACTAAGAATGGCCATTTATAACAAATCTCTGCTAATTTGATATGAAAAAGAAATCTCATTTTCATTTTCAGTTCTTTGATTACACATGAAGATATGTTTTTAAAATATACACATTTCTTCTTTTGAATGGGATGAGTAATAATGAAAAGCCTATTTCAATCGTCAAGTTCGAAATTTCAACTCACACGAAGAAGGGAAGGTGGTGTTATCTGTGCCACTTTTGTTATGAGAGTTTTGGCTAGGGGAGGGGAAAAGAGAAACACGAGAGAAAAGTGAGGAAGAGGCATGGGAGAAGCAGAGGAAATAAACTTGGGAAAAGAAGAGCTAAACAGGACACAACTCAGAATTGAAAAAAATTTTCTCTCTTGAATGGGGTACAGAAAAGGGAGAGCAGGAAAAAAAGCCTGAATTAATCTTTCTATGAGATTCTTCAAATAAATTGTAGGTAGTACAATGAACTAAAAAAAAAAAAAAAAAAAAAAAGAAAAAAGAAAAACTAAGCACTGAAGACCATCCAATCCAGCAACAGACTCTGTGTGAGTAGGAAAGGGGGAGGGGAGATGGAATGGATCCTGTTCCCCCTGAGCTGAAAATACAAGAAAATCCCTAATTTACATCTTGGAACTTAGATGTGCTCTTCCAGGACTGTGCTCAAGCTCTGGGATTGTGTTCTTGTCCTACACACCGGAGCACGCCTGGCTCACGTCCCAGGTCAAAACTACAGTGGTACCGACCAGAGGGGCAGATGTACTATCAGCTGTTGGCTGCCAGGCAGGTGCTCCAGGTGACAGTTCAGAATGGTGCCTGGACAGCTAATGGCTCTCTGTGGATTGGGTGTGCAAGGGGTGAGGGTGTTGGTCTGTGTTGTGGCCAAGGGTGATGGGGCTGGTGAGAAGGTGAATATACCAAAATCAGCTATGGGAAAGTTGGCAGTAGATTAGCTCAACCACAGTTCAGCATCAACCTACGTCAATTCTAATTCACCTTGTGGGGTTCACTAAAATAGGTGACTCAGCTGTTGAGCTTGGGAGTGTATCTCAAAGGACTTGAGTAGAGTTCTACTAAAGAACCACACTGAACACCCACCTGCCATGGCCCTGACTGGCCCAGGAGGTCCCCAAGGGTGGACCAGTCCTGTTTGTGTCACCACCAGGGCAGACAGTCCCCCGGCTGCAGCCTGGTCTTGCCCGGGACACCGTGCCCAGCTGCCAGGAGTCAGCTCCCGCCAACTTTCTTCCATGGATTTCTTCCCTTCGCCCACTCCCACTGACCTCGTGACATCTCAGCCCAATCCTTCAGGATGCGTCTCTGCTGTCAAGCACACTTTTTATTTTTTTTAAGGATACTTTTTGAAAACCAGATTTATTTTAGAGAGTGAGTGAGCGAGCATGGGAGCAGGGAGAGGGAGAGAGAATCTCAGGCAGACTCCCTGCTGAGCACGTGGCCCGACTGGGGGCTCAGTCTCAGGACCCTGAGGTGGTGACCTGAGCCGAAGTCAAGAGTCGCTGGGTGCTTAACTGACTCTAGCCACCCAGGCCCCCCTGTTAAGGACACTTTTTTTTTAAAGATTTTATTTATTTATTCATAAGAGACAGAGAGAGAGAGAGAGAGAGAGGCAGAGACACAGGCAGAGGGAGAAGCAGACTCCATGCAGGGAGCTCGACGTGGGACTCGATCCCGGGGCTCCAGGGTCACACCCTGGGCCGAAGGCAGGTGCTAAACTGCTGAGCCATCCAGGGACCCCCTGTTAAAGACACTTTTTGATGCAACTGTGTGCCATCATTGTAGGAACCAAAATCAGAAGGCCAGCCCTTACCATCATCCACCACCCAGTTCATACTCAGATTTCCCGCTGATTGTCTCAAAAGTGTCTTTTTTTACAGCTGGTTTATTCAAATCAGGTCAGGACTCAAATGAGGGCACCTTTGGGGGGAGATGGGTTGCATTCTCTAACAGCCATCCCCCCCCCCGCCTTTCTTTCCATGCCCTTGGTATGTTGAGGAAACCGAGTCATTGGTCTGGGGGTACCTGTTCCACGCACAGCAGATAACGGAATCCCCTCCCCGCCATGCCCCCCGGAACCCGCTCCATCTGCAGGTGGCTGCCCCCCTGCACCCCCTCCCTCGCTGCCTCTCCCTCTCAAGTCCCGGCCACCCCATCGCGCCTCCCCCTAACGTGTTCTGCAGGGCTTTCCTCTCTACCCACGCTGTGTTTTGCACAGGTCACCTGAGCGTCTGGCTCTTCTAGAGTGTTCTCTCTGCTTGCCATTGACCAGGCTCAGCGACCACAGAGCAGAACCCGGGCCTGGGCCAGCAGGCCCCGTCCCTCCCTTAGAGGTCGCCGAGGGCGCGGTGCAGGCTCCCTGGGGAGAACAGAGGAGGATCTGCGGGCACCTTCTCTGTTCAGGTATCTGCCTTCTGCACTAGGTAGCGCCAGTGGTCGGGATGGAGTCTTCATTCAGCGCTGCACTGCATCTCAAGGGCATCTAGAAGATTCCTCGTGTGACCACAGGCCGTGGGCCTTCTGTGTCATCTTTGAGACACTGGCCTGTGCCTGAGGAGTCGTGGATAGTGCCCCACGTGAGTCTGTGGCGAGCGCTCAGGTGTATTCCCCTTACTCCCGGGAGATGGTCTGAGCCTCTTGGCTGACATCAGGCGGCGCTGAGTCATTCTCGGGGCTCCCTCTCACGCACCGCGTTCTCACTCTCGCTCTGAGGAGTAGCTCTCGTGCCGTGGCACAGTCATCTCGGCTGTGGGCTGTGGATGTTTCCCTCTGAACTAACCTCAGTGGTTACTGGAACCGTGTCCCCTCCAATCTTCTCTGCGAGCTTCCCCCCTGCACCTCCAGACTTGTGGGGTTTCCCTGGGGATCCGCATCTTCACACTGAGGAGGCCGGACACATCCCTGTGCATAGACGGGGCGGGGGGATGGGACCCTCGTGTCTTCACTCTTTTCCTAGGACTTAACTTCTGGTGTGAGGACCCCACTCTTGGTTAACTCTGGATTCTCCTCTGTCCCCAGGGTTGCATGGGTGTGGGGGTGAGGCTGCGTAGGGAGTGTGGGCCCAGTCAGCCTCCTGTCCTTGGGATTTTTGATCCGTGCTGAGTGACATCCACAGAGATGCCCTGGCCTGAGGACTGGCCTATCAGGTCCCACAGGCTACGTCAACCTGTCCCCATTCCTTCTAGGCTTGAATGCTCAATGACTTCCTCCCAGCTCATGAACTCAGGGTTCAGCTGCAGTCCCTGATCTAGAACCCCCAGGCTGACAGGATGAGGCTCTTCATGGTTTCCCACCTCGTTGGGTGTGCGGGGGGTCAGACAGGTGCTCCCCTGCCAGGCTGGGCCGCTGGGATCTCTGGGAGGCTCCACAGCTGCCCCTGTCTCTGTCTGGGCAGGAGGAGCGATGCCACCATCCTCTCTTTGGGGTCCTCACACCCTCCTGGGGGCCCTGTCCTGGCCTCCCCTTGGGGCTCCGCTCCCTCCGTGGGCATGGAGGAGGCAGGCACAGGGCTTCCTCTCAATGACCCGCCAGCATCTTGGGGTGTTTGCAAGGGGCCATTGTAATGAGGTCAGTGAGGTCAGGAGGGGCAGGGCGGCCAGTGAAGAGCGGCCAGAGGAAAGATGGCGGCCCAGGGGCCTTGACAGTTGTTGGAGGGCAGCTCAGAGCCGTGTGGGTGGAGCAGCACGTGACCTGGGGGTGGCCAGAGGGGTTCAGGATTCCTTGGGCATTTGCTGGGAGATGATGAAGGACCTAGAGAAGAGGCTTGAGGGCCAGCTGCTCTTGTGAGGAGAGTCCACTAGATCCCTAGATCCCCCAAGCAAGATTCTCTCATCCCAGAGGGATGTTGTTAAGCTCACAGAAGTTCTAGGAAAAATCATTCAGTCACAGGTGGGAGAGAAGTTGATTTCCCCCTTTCCACATCGGTAAGCTGTGGCCTGGTGTCCAGCCTCAGGTAATTTCTCTCGCTGTCCTGGGAAGGCTTCTCGAGGTCCCTCCTGGGACCCTGGTGGCGCAGGGATGTCACTGTGTGAGTGATGAATGACAGAAGGGTCCTAGGGGAGAGGTTTCCTTCCTGACTCTCCTCAGTTGTTCTGACTACTGGGCCTGGCGGAGGAAGCCTGGGGCACCCCTGCCTGGCTCAGCACATCCTAGTGCAGAGGCCCAGGGGCACTCAGCTCTCCAGCCTCTTGCTTTTTGGCACCATTGTCACCTCTGCTGCCCAGACCCCCACCTCCCTGGTCCAGGGATGCCCAGAGATAAACATGAGTCCCTTGTTCCTCCTAGAGAAATCCCGAGTCCAGACATCTTAGAGACACCCGAGCTCAGGGACTGGCCGAGCTCTTGATCCTCCCATGGAGGCCAGCCCCATGGAGGGGCTCCTGGGGGAGGGAGGATGTGCACAGGAAGGTGGGCCACACCAGGGCACCAGCTGGCCAGGCTCTCAGGCAGTGTCTCTGGGGGAACCAGCTAGGATGCTGTTCCCTGGTCCCCTGGATGGGGCCTAACATGGGCTGGCCTAGGTCATGGAGAAGCTCTGCCCCAGGACAAGCACCCCTGGTTCCAGCCCGAGCGCTGCCTCCCATGGCCTCCCACGGGGCCTCGGCTTCCTCATCCCCACAGTGGGCACAGCTGTGCTGCAGGCACGGCCTCCGGCTCTCCTCTCTCTCCCTCTCTCCCTCTCTCTCTCTCAAGAATCCTCTGCCTGTGAGGTCACAAGGACAAATCCTCAAGGAACAGAGGCAGGCAGACCTTAGGTTCCGGAACCCTGGTTGGACTCTCACCTGTTCCCTGGCAGCGATGAAGAGAAGGCAGCTCTACTACTCTCCTGCTGCCCCCAGCCCTTCCCCCTGCCCCTCCCCCCTCCAGCCCCCTCCCCACTCCCTGCCGCCCTCCAGCCCTGCCTCCTGCAGGCCCCCACCCTGGGCCCCCGGCCTGGCCCTCCTCCTGCTGGCCCAGCTCACCCAGCCAAGCTCCCGCCTCTCACCAGTTGGCCCCATCCTTACCTGGAAGCCCACA
This sequence comes from Vulpes lagopus, assembly GCF_018345385.1. Taxonomy (NCBI): domain Eukaryota; kingdom Metazoa; phylum Chordata; class Mammalia; order Carnivora; family Canidae; genus Vulpes; species Vulpes lagopus. The sequence continues at coordinate 8,515,635 of NC_054831.1, forward strand.
GGGCCCCCTGGCCCCACAGCTCCCCTGGGGTCCCCTGCCGCCCCCACCCTGCCAGGCCCCCTTCCCCGCCCTGCCTGCCCCCTTTCTTCCTGGCCTCCCTGTCTGCTCTTCACTCTGCCCTTGCCCTGCGCCTCCCTTCTGGCCCTGGGCTGGCCTCCAGCCACCTGGCCAGGTTGCTAAGCTGCCCCCGCTCCCCTCCCACCCAGTCACCTCCTCTCACCCCCGCCCCACCCTCGGGCCATCCTGCAAGCCGGCCCAGGGGCCTGGCACCCCTGCCAGGGGGCACCTGCCTCTCTCGCAGCAGCCTGGTGAGGCGGGCACCTGCCGGGCACGGGGAGCAGCAGGGGCCTGGCAGCTGCAGGGCAGCCCCGGGGGCCCTCAGGTGCTCCAGGGAGGCCCCACCTCCCCAGTGAGTTCTCAGCCCCGTGGGGGGTCCGTCCTGGGTCACCCGGCAGGGGCCCCTCCTCGGGATCGGTCCGCGGGCCCAAGAAAATGTGACAAACTGCTCTGTGTCCACACTCGGGCCCCTCCAGGCTCTCAGAGTGCCCACTGGGAGGGGGCAGCTGGGCTCGGGGGACTCAGGGTACCTTTCCCCACAGGGCTGATCCCCTCCCTGGGGCCAAGGGCGGCCCCCCTCGTTCAGAAGGAACAGCGGTGCCCCGTGCCTGCTGTATGCCCCATTCCCCAGGCCGGCCTCCCCAGGAGACAGCGGTCAGGGCTCCCCTTGGTGGAGGGGGGCTGTGGCAGAGGGAGGAGGGGTGAGGCCCGGCTAGAAGGTGCTGGGGCCTGGAGGCCGGGGTGGGGCTGGGACCCTTCACCGAGCAAAGCACCCTGTGCACTGTGAGTCCTGGGCACTCATAGGGCGGCTGCTTAGCTCTGCAGTCGTAGCTCGCCCGTCAGGGTCCTGCTGGGTCTGGACCGTGTTCCTGCAGCCTCCCTGGGGGCAGCCGTAGGCTCCTGGGTGCCGTGGGAGAGAGTTCCAGCTAGAGGGGAAGGCTGTCTGGAGGGGCTTCTCTGAGCCTCCTGGGCCTCGGGGTCTCCACCCTCCTTAATTCCCTTCCCTGCAGGCCCCAGGGCCATCAGGGCTACTCCCGTTTCCCCCACTTCCCCCAGGACAGAAGCAAGAAAATGCTGGACCAGCCAGAAATGGGGGTACCCATGTTTATACTCTTCTGTCTGCCCAAATGGGCCAGACAGCCTGAATGGGGATGGCCAAAAAGCAGCAGCACGTCCTGCTAGGAAGGTAAGTACTGGCCAAGCATGGGGAGGGAGGACCTCCCAGGACCCTGCAGAGCACAAGCTCCCTGGCCTCCCCAAGCAGGACGCAGCCTGGGGTGCTCAGGGCCCAGAATTATACTTCATTTTGCTTCCTGTAGACCTCTTAGTCTTGATAATGACCTTCCTGGGAGGGTGAAAGTTCATGCTCTAAAGATCAATCCTCTGACTGGTGCCTCTGCTCTAGGATTTATGGGCCAGTGGAGCCCAGATTCCTCTCACTGATGACCTCGAGTTTGTAGACAATCATAAAGTGAATGCGGTCTGCCAGGAGACCCCAACCTTGAGCTGTAAATTCTAATGCCAAGGGCCAATGGGGAGATGGTTGGAGGAGGGCACCCCTCCATAAGATCCTGAGCCCACAGTCTTCTCTGGGGGTTGGTCCCACCCTGAGTGGAACCTCTGCTGGGCCCTGGTCCAGGCACAGGCCAAAGAAGCTGCTCCATCTGCATCCTCCAGGCCCAGTGTGGCAGGAATCTGGGGTGTCACCCAGATCAAGGGTCAGGGGGATTGGCTCTTTCTGGAGCCCAGCAGGGCCAGTTTGACCCTGGGCCCACTGGACATAGCTTTGAGTGCTGCTGGGTGGGGATGGCATCTAGAATCACGGTAGTGACCCTGTTTCCAGAATAAGAACCTGCCCTCCCCAGTGTGTATAACTTCCATACTTACTTACTCTACCTGACTTTTTACCTCTGTTCTGTCTTTATACACACACACACACACACACGCACACACACCCCTCCTAATCAGATGTAGGGTTCTCTTTTTTCACTTCCGACCACACATAGATCTGTTGTCCTTCCCTCTTAACGGATCCTCAGACACTTTACTTTGGGGTCAAGGGGCCCTCTGGCCTCCTGCTCAGCCGCCATAAAGATACGCTTATGAACTCTAGAGAACCAGTGGGCATGAGGCCCAGATTTCTGTGGCCCTGGGGACCTGGGTAGCCTTCAGGATACAGCCTTCGTAAGACAACAGAAGTGGAACGACTCCTATGAAGATCACCTCAGAGCTCTCTCGCTCTTTTTGGTTTGGAAGCTTCTCTGGGAAACATTTGGTGCTTGTTGTTCCCAGGGCTCTCCCCTGGGGCTGTGATACCTTCTGCTCCCCTGGGCACCAGCATCTCAGACAGGGCTGACAAGGACAGAGCTGTGCAATGTCCTCCCAAGTAAGGAAACCAATGACCTGACAACTCCTTGGATCCATGGGAAAGGAGCCCTGTTGCCTAGAGCACCCCAGCCTCCTGCCCTGGGTGGTAGCAAGCACTGGGTTCTCAGACGCTCAGCCAGGCCCCACTGCTAAGAAGGGCTGAATGTTAGCTCATCCATCGCTGTCCATCTTGCACACTTGTCCTCTTAAGACAAGCTTCTAAGATGCATGATGCTTCCAGCCTCAGGTGGTGAGATGGGAGTCATGTTGTAGCCGGCTTTCCTTGCCAAGTGCTACTTGGGGGCAACATTTAATGAGCTCTGAAGAGAGGTCAGGCCCTCCTGCTTTAACTGGGAGTTGTGTACTGAGACCTGGAATAGATAGATGTAGGTGGAATCAGGGTTCTCATGAACAGATGATTGGACTTGGAGGTCTTATTTCCTCCCAGAATGGTGTCCTTCAATGGCTCAAGGGGAACGGAAAGAAACACGGTCATGAGATTCTATGGAGAGCTTATGGCTGCCCCAGGGTGTGGAGGGTGGCTGGGTATAAGGGCCCAGAGCCGCCTCCAAGCCCGGCCCTTTGCCTACTGCTTGGGATTCTGACAGTCACCAAAGCAGGTAGAATTAAGCCAAAAGAGTCCCTGGAATCTTCACTTACTCCCCTCCTGATTCCAGTATCCCCAGCACCAGCTAAGCTGCCCCAGCCTTTTCTTCCTTCAGATGAGATGCCTTCAGGAAGTAGCAAATATTTTCCAAAGCAATTTAAAATAGTTGTTAAAACCATTTCATAGAAAATCAGGGCAAAAGGCTAAGGTATGCAGGGCTGGCTCAACTGTCTTCTTCATCTGGTTATAGAAAGAGAACGTTGATTGTGTTTCTTATATATTTTAGGAGTAAACAGCATTGCATGGTCTATTGTAAAGAAATGGATCCTGTATGAAGCCCATCCTGACAGCTTTACTTCCTCAAGTGGCAGTTCAAGTGGCTGGCTTGCTTGGCCAGCTTTTATGTGAGGTGTTACATGAACCTCCTTCCCCCCAATTATTAATGTGAGAATGACTAACCAAATTTTAAAGGATTCAAACATCTTGCTCTCCTTGGTCAATTCTCTATTTTATTTGATTTTGACAGCACCTACATTACATAGTTTATAGATTTTGAGAAATTCACATTAATGTTCTAGATGAGGACTTTTGCCACATGGCGTTTTTTTGAACAAGCCAGGACAAGACTCTTCAATGACTCGCATTTTTACCCAGAACCACACAGAGAAAATGACAAATTATTATATACTACCCTCCCGTTTAATGTTTCTGGCAAATGACATAAGGCCTAACCTAGAATCAGGGCCATCTTATTCAAGGAAACCAATTTAAAATGTGTTACATTTGTGCTTAATTATTAACATGTATTTTAAAATTTAATAAGCTTGGGAGACTAGGGAGGCAAAAGGAAAATCAGGGAAATATTTTTCTTTGGCATAGGATATCTGGCTCAATTTAGACTAAAGAGTTATTACTTATATAAGAGGAATCATCATAAATATTGATTACTTACCACTTTGTACAAACCACCTAATAAGCCCGTGGCAGCTTGGCTGATAAAGTTCTAGTAATTAGTTTTTTTTGTTGTTGTTGTTATGACAAGCTTTGAAAGCCAGTTTATCTTTAGGGATCATGCCGGACTCAAAAGTTTTTATAGACAATTGATTTTCATCAACTAACCCTACTTCTTGATGCTTTCCTTGGTGATCTGAGTGGGTAGGACCTCTAAAGACATCCCTGCCAATAAATGTTCTCAATTTCCCCTCTCAAGAGTTAGTACTGGCCCCTCCCTCACCTTCAAGGCTCTTTCAAATGTTGGCTAGCCTTTTGCCTTGATTCTTCTTTTTGTGATTTGTGACTTGTAGTTCTACCTCTGACCAGCTTCTTTCTGTCTTCATGGGTTCCAGTTTTTCCACCAAGCCTGTTACTAGTTCTCTTACCTGGAGTCAGCCCCTTGCTTATTTTCTTACACTATGAATTATTTCCTACAAACCCGCAAGCCTCCTCCACTCTCCGTACCCTGATCACTCCCCGCTTCTGTATCTCCATGGAGAGTGGGTGGCATTTTGGGGTATCCCAAATCCTTGACTCCAAAGTGGAACTGCTTTCCTTTCAGCCTTGTCCTGATGCCCCAGCCTGCATCTTCTTTTGAGTTCTCTATGAGTCACCTAGTCCCCGTGTCAGAAACCTCAGAGCCATTGTTGGCTCTGCAAACAGCCTTGCTTCGTTTTGGTCCCCTGGTCTCCGAACCGTTACTGGCATCCACATGCCATCTCTGCTCCACCCTCAGTTGTGTGAGGGTACATGCCCATGTGCATGTGTGTCTGTGGGATTCAGTTCAGGTACCATCTCCTCCTAGAAGATTCAGTTCAGGTACCATCTCCTCCAAGAACCGTTACTGGAATCCACATTCCCTTCCATCTCTGCTCCACCCTCAGCGTGTGGGGGTACATGCCCAGGTGCATGTGTGTCTGTGGGATTCAGTTCAGGTACCATCTCCTCCTAGAAGATTCAGTTCAGGTACCATCTCCTCCAAGAACCGTTACTGGAATCCACATTCCCTTCCATCTCTGCTCCACCCTCAGCATGTGGGGGTACATGCCCAGGTGCATGTGTGTCTGTGGGATTCAGTTCAGGTACCATCTCCTCCAAGAAGCCTTAGAGTATAAAGAAAGTTTTATTTATCTATGTATCCCCAATGGCATGCACATGGCAGGCCCCCATCAGTGCTTTACCAATGAACTGAAACATCATACATGAAGCTGGATCTTTCCAAAGTGGTAATTAAGGGCGGTGCCTGGGTAGCTCAGTCAGTCTTAAACTTGACCTTTGACTCAAGTCATGGTCCCAGGGTCCTGGGATGGAGCACAGCTCGGGGCTCCTTGCTCAGTGGGGACCTGAGTGGGGAGTCTGCTTCTCCCTCTCCCTCTGCCTGCTGCTCCACTTGCTTGTGCCTTCTGTCAAATTAAAATTTAAAAAAATGGTAAATTAGCAACAGTGTGTCCTCCGTATTCCTTCAGATTCCTCTTGCTTCTACAGAGAAGGTATCTTAAGCTCTGGAGACAGTGACCTTATTCTCTGTGGCTAGCTAGATTTAATTTTTATTTGCCCATTTTGCAGAAGTCTAGGAAAAGAGAATTTCCTCCCATCGGTTGCATTTTCTTTCCTGATTCCCGTAAATTGTGAACTGCTTGTTTATGCGAATCATTGTAATCCTCTTAAAAAATTCCATTCAAGTTTATTTTCTTAACGCTATGGTATAGCTTATGTACTATCCCATGTAGCTAAAAATCAAATCAAATTTTTTCATGCAAGATACATCATAATTAACCAAATGTGTCACTTTCATAAGCACTGTGTTGCTCATTTCTCATCTATGATTCGCCGTAAGATTCATTCTTTGTTTTTATTGGGTTGGGGACTCTTTGAAAACCAAATGACCTTTGGAAGGGAGCCTGCAGGAATATTTTCAATTTCTCCAACTGCATCCTGGGGCGGTCAGGAGGTCTGGGGGGTTTCCCTAGGCCTGTGGCTGCCTTGAGTAGATTGGATTGTGCCATACGGCAGGAAGGCGCCTCTTTAAGTCACTGTCACTGGCTCAGGCCAAATTTGCTACTCCCCTGGCTCTGTCCCCTCTGTCTTTTGAATGATCTGCCCCTTTTCTCCTGTTAAGGGCTCTGGGCATGAGGTGCTTGGGACACCAGGACTGTGGTCATGGGGAGGGACAGGAGACCGTGGGTCAGCTGTGTGGTGATAGAGCTGCATAGGATCTACGTGTGGTTCAGGGCTGTGCCATCTGAGAGTGTAAGCCTTGTGTGTGTGAGCATGCGTAGTTTTCTGACTTTAGATCTCCTTACACATTTGCATGATTCGTCTGAGTATTTTGTGTGATTTGACAAATATGTATATTTGAATGTGTGTCTAGGAGGGAATAAACGTGCGTGTGTGTGTGTGTGTGTGTGTGTGTGTGTCCTTGAGGATGTGTGAGAGGGAGCTTGGTCCTTGTGTCTCCGTACATGTGTATTTGAACGAGTTTGTGTGTGTGTGTGTGTGTGTGTGTGTGTGTGTGTGTATCTAGGTTGGGGTATGTCTCTGGGTGTGTACATGTGTGGGGGTACATGCCCATGTGCATGTGTGTCTGTGAGTGTGCGTCCATCTCAAGGTGGGTGTGCGTAATTCTGGCTGCAAGCCTCTGAAGGTCTGAGGGAAAACCACACAACACAGCACGATAATTCTAGACTCGGGGACTGAACTCACTGGGCAAAGCCCCCTTTATGCAAAGTGGTGTGCTCCCCGTGTGAGGCCCGCTAGGAGCTGGTTAAGGAGGACAGACTTTGTGACAGAGAAAATAATGAGCAGACGTGTGGAGTCCCGTCATCCCTCACCTCCTGGGCCCTCATCCGCACCAGAGCCTGGGCTGGGGCTGGGGCTGGGGGCGGCTGCCGGCCCAGGGACCACACACTCTGGTTTCATGTAACCCGAAGCTGCTTGTCCAAAGGTTCCAGACATTCCCACGTGCTGACAACCAAGTGCAGCCCAAGTAACACGCAGCCCCTTTGTCTCCCCATGGCCCTGGGAGCCTTTTCTCAGAAATGTGGCTCACGGGGGTGTTGAAACCGGGGCCTACTAGCCATCTGTGAGGGCAGGAGGGAAAGTACCTCCCCACCCCAGCTGTTTGCTCCCAGACACAGGATTCTCTACAGGGAAGCCTCCTGCCTGTGCTCATTTGTCCAGGCAGAGAAAAGGAGGGACCCGAGTGCATCCTGGGAGCCCAAGAACATTAGGGCCTCCTGACCAGGGAGAGGGGACCCTGTAGACAGAGAAACCCATAGACTGATAGAGGGCCGGTTCCCGAAGCTTCCTCACTGGCCTGAGGTGGCCAGCTCAGTCATGTTTGTCAGGGACCGTAGGCCCAGGGCATCCAGGAGAGGTGGTCACCCTCACCCCACCCCAGGTACCATTGGGGTCTCCTGAGGGGAAGCAGCCTCTTGCCCAGGAAGTATCCTCACTGGGTGCATTGTGTGGGGTCTAAGGATTGGGGCAAGTCTGGGGATTTTGCTCACCCCCCTCAGACTGGCCGAGCCCAGGTTTTCCTGCTGCGTCTGGCCTGTGTCCACTTTCCCCACCACCAGGAGCTGGGGCTGGGGCTTTCCGTGGAAGATTCAGGCTGATAACAGCTGTTGATCACTTCTGATTGGTCTCCGGACCTACCTCCCCGAGGTCCTGTAGCAGAAAAAGCCAGTGGAGGCCAGGTGTGTGAGTGTGTGGGTGTTTGGTTGGTTGGGTTGGGGAGGAGGTGCTGAGACAGTGGTTGGGTACCAAACACTGAACTTGAGATCGTTGCACGATTGGCTTCTGATGTGAGAAGTGCAAAGAGGGCCTGGGCCTTTTGAAAACAGAGGTTTTGTGATGCCAGAGCCAGGGCTGGGTTAAAAGCCACTAAGTTCTGTCACTGGGGAGGAAGGCGATTGGCCTTTTGTGCAAAAAAGGTTCAGAGGAGCAACAGCCGTGGTAGTGAAGGGTTCCCCCCTAACAGGCAGCACAAGTGCCAAGGCCCCGTCAGGGCAAAGGAGCTGTTAACACTGAAAGGGAGTTTATAGGGTGCACAAGGAAAGCGTCTGAGCCCCGGGGGCAACGTGGACAGATAAGGGGGTGGGGGCAGGACGAGGTGACCAGAGCCTCTTGAGGGGGGTGGGATGCTTTAGGTGGCTGTGGGCATCACCTGGGAAGCCTGAGTCAGGGACTTCTGAGGCCAAGCCTGGCTAGGGAAGACCTGGGACTGCCTTTCCTGAAGTACCCAGACATTTCTTCCTCCCTGTCCCTGCAAGCCTCCAGGCCCCAGCACCTTCTAGCCGGGCCTCACCCCTCCTCCCTTTGCCACAGCCCCCCTCCACCAAGGGGAGCCCTGACTGCTGTCTCCTGGGGAGGCCGGCCTGGGGAATGGGGCATACAGCAGGCACGGGGCACAGCTGTTCCTTCTGAACGAGGGGGCCACCCTTGGCCCCAGGGAGGGGATCAGCCCTGTGGGGAAAGGTACCCTGAGTCCACCAAGCCCAGCCGCCCCCTCCCAGTGGGCACTCTGAGAGCCTGGAGGGGCCCGAGTGTGGACACAGAGCAGTTTGTCACATTTTCTTGGGCCCGCGGACCGATCCCGAGGAGGGGCCCCTGCCGGGTGACCCAGGACGGACCCCCCACGGGGCTGAGAACTCACTGGGGAGGTGGGGCCTCCCTGGAGCACCCGAGGGCCCCCGGGGCTGCCCTGCAGCTGCCAGGCCCCTGCTGCTCCCCGTGCCCGGCAGGTGCCCGCCTCACCAGGCTGCTGCGAGAGAGGCAGGTGCCCCCTGGCAGGGGTGCCAGGCCCCTGGGCCGGCTTGTAGGATGGCCCGAGGGTGGGGCGGGGGTGGGAGGAGGTGACTGGGTGGGAGGGGAGGAGGGGCAGCTGAGCAGCCTGGCCAGGTGGCTGGAGGCCAGCCCAGGGCCAGAAGGGAGGCGCAGGGCAAGGGCAGAGTGAAGAGCAGACAGGGAGGCCAGGAAGAAAGGGGGCAGGCAGGGCAGGGAAGGGGGCCTGGCAGGGGGGGGGGCGGCAGGGGACCCCAGGGGAGCTGTGGGGCCAGGGGGCCCTGTGGGCTTCCAGGTGAGGAGTGGGCCAGCTGGTGAGAGGCGGGAGCTTGGCCAGGTGAGCTGGGCCAGCAGGAGGAGGGCCAGGCCGGGGGCCCAGGGTGGGGGCCTGCAGGAGGCAGGGCTGGAGGGCGGCAGGGAGTGGGGAGGGGGAGGGGCAGGGGGAAGGGCTGGGGGCAGCAGGAGAGTAGTAGAGCTGCCTTCTCTTCATCGCTGCCAGGGAACAGGTGAGAGTCCAACCAGGGTTCCGGAACCTAAGGTCTGTCTGCCTCTGTTCCTTGAGGATTTGTCCTTGTGACCTCACAGGCAGAGGATTCTTGAGAGAGAGAGAGGGAGAGAGGGAGAGAGAGGAGAGCCGGAGGCCGTGCCTGCAGCACAGCTGTGCCCACTGTGCGGATGAGGAAGCCGAGGCCCCGTGGGAGGCCATGGGAGGCAGCGCTCGGGCTGGAACCAGGGGTGCTTTGTGGGATCAGGGAACAGGTGTGGAGCCCTGGATCAGGCTGGAGGGCAGGAGTCAGCAAGAGGGGCGGGCTGCAGACACCTCTGGGCAGCTGGAAGATGCTGGACCTTCGGCCCTCGGTAGGGACTGTCCTCATCGGGCCATCTTCTTGAGTCGGGAACCCTGAGGGTGTTTACCTGAGGCCTGGGCACCTTTCACGTCGTGTACATTCATTTTCACATGCTCTGCATTTAGAAGAGGTGTAGATCCCATTATTTAATCAATCCTGATCACCTTCCCTTCCACAGTCGCTTTCTCTTCGTACAACATTACGTGCCTCATGTAACAGAATTTAATGGGCTTTTGCTGAAGTCTCTGCAGTTTAAAAACTGATTTATGCACAAATGAAGACCTTTGGTCTTCAGGACAAGTGCCTACTCCGTTCATGAATAATAGTCTAGCTTCAGAATCAAAAGTGGGGCATGGCTTTCTGTTCTCGTGACAGCGGCTACTGTCCTCTGTGCCCTGCAGATGCCCCTCATCAGCAGCAGTGACAGCTGCAGGGAGGACATCCCCCTGAGGGGACAGGTGGGATGGGCTGCCAGTGGGGGTGAGGTCCCCTAAGCCGCAGAAATGCCTCATGCTTGTTGGCGGGGTGGGGACCACACTGGTTTGAGGCCAGGGAGCCCGAGGTTCAGGCCTGACTGGCCAGATTTTCTGTTTAGTTGGAGGCAAAGGGGACATGGATGTGGGGACCTGGGGGAGGACTGAACTTCTACCAGGAAACGGGGTCTTGGAGCTCCACTACTGCTATTTCGAATGCCACCCTTTCCAACCCCAGCTCTGCTTGGTGCTCCTGGGACATCTGTAGGCTTATGATTTGGCCATGCTGTACCTCAGTTTCCCTATCTGTAAATGAGGCTAATGATGGCCTATACCTCATAGGTCATCTGGAGAATGAACTGATTTTTATTTATAAAGTGTGTCACCTGCTGACTGATCCTTAGGACCCTCCATATAAACGGCGGAGGGTGCTGTGGCCGTCATTAATGAACCCTCCTTGCAGGGGTGTGGTGTAGCAGTGGAGACTGAGCCCAGCTGGGAGGCAAGGGCAGGTATTCCATGCCCGTGAGTCAGCAGAGGTAGAGGACTCCCTGTCTGGGGCCAGGAGGTTCTCCGGGACAAAGGAGGAGTGGATCAACTCCATTCCTGGGACAGGAGTTGGAGAGGGGCCTGGGCCCCACCCCCCCACCCTGCTGCTCTGACCTACCAGGTGCTCTGTAGTGGAGAAGATTTTTTTATCCTTTAATGTAGTTTTTAAAAAATTAATTCAAAGATTTCCAGGAAGGGGGGTGCCTGGGTGGCTCAGTGGTTGAGCATCTGCTTCTGGCTCAGATCATGATCCCGGGGTGCAGGGATCGAGTCCCACATTGGGCTTCCTGCGGGGAGCCTGCTTCTCCCTCTGCTGTGTGTCTCAGCCTCTCTCTCTCTCTCTCTGTGTCGCTCATGAATAAATAAATAAAATCTTAAAAAAAAATTTCCAGGAAGGAAATGAATACCATACTTTAACTGTGGAGGAGTGAAGAAGATACACACGGTATTAAAGTGCCCAAGACAGTTTATGGGAACAAAAGGACACACTATTACACCCAAATCGACAATTTCCTTGCAGCAAAACAAATATAAAAACGTGTGCACGTGGGGGAGGGTGGAGTGGGGAGAAACCGCTCACAAAAAATCAGCTAGACCTCTAACAGCGGCAGTGTGAAGAATATTACACTCCCGATGGACACGTGGGCTAGGGACTTAGTACACTTTGTTCAAAAGGAAACACGAAGAGAGAAACATTTCAAAAGGATCCACCATCCCCCCGCCCTCCCCCCAGGTCCCCAGGAAACAGATAAGTGCAGCTTGGTAGGTGTGCCTGTGACAGGTGCCAAGGAGTCCGGGCCCAGGCAGGGGCGGCAGGGGGCGCCCCGGTTGCCAGGCAGGAGCAGAGGAAAGTCCTGGAAGCTCCTTCGACCCTCACAGGGCATCGGAGAGTCTAGACTAGAGGAGCCCTCGTGTTAACCCTGGCTTGCCGGGGCCCATCTACCTATACGTCTAAGAAGTTCTGTTCGTGGAGGCTCCCTGGAAGTGGGAGGGCTTTTCTACATAAATCACAGACCCTCTCCTCCCCTGAATTCAGCAGGAGGAGAAGCTTTCGATGTCTTTTCCAGAACACTGTGGTCTTGATAACCTTCATGGTGATGCCCCCCTCTGCATGCTGTGAAATTTCAGCCTCTGGCTTAAGATCACCTTTGCTCAGGGGGACCTCGGGCCCAATTAGGGCCAGAAATGACTGCAGCAGGACAATCTGGGGAGCGAGGAGCTCTGAAAAAATTACTACAGTCATCGCGGCGTGGCGGGAACGTAAGGAAAGCCCACAGCCTGCTGCCTGAGTCCAGAACTTTATCCCTTAACCTGGCTGCTAGCTGCTACGTTTCCAGTGAGAGCCGAGGGGTGTGTGGGAAGGGAAGGGACGAATTCCAAAGGCTTGAGGCCCCCCTGTGTGCTTCACTCCACCTCACCTTGATGTCAAGGGCTGTGACCCGGAGGCTGTCAGCTGCCTCATGCCCACTTTCAAGGAGGCTGACCATTTTCGGTCTCTGGGGTGGGCAATAAGTAGCTATGAGGGCCCAATTGCCTTTTTTTGAGCAACTGGGGGGCAGCATGGGGGGAGGGTCATCAGAGACTTGGTTCGCACCCCAGGAAAGTGCCTCATTTCTGCTTCAGTGGAGTCCTGCAGGCTGAATGCATAGGGCAAGCTTGGGAAGAGCCTGGAGGTCTGGATCAGAGGGTGGGAGGGGGTGGGAGGGCACCCAGGGGCTGGACCCATCTCACTCTCCCTGCCTTTCGGTGCTCAGTTTCTCTGTTGAGGTCTCCCCTTATTTCTGGGAGCTGTGATGCTCGGTGATGAGGAAGGGCCTGTTCTTTATGTTGCTCTTTTTCAAAGACCCTAGAGGCAGACATAACGTCCCTGGGGGCTGCGGCACCCAGTGTCATCAGTACCAGACACTTGCTGGCTGCCTTCACGCCCCCTGTCTTGGCAGCTCCTGAAATGTTGTTTTGTTCTGTTTTAAAAGACTATTTTTTTGGCACGCAGAGAGATAGCACAAGCACAAGTAGAGGAACGGGAGGAAGAGGAAGAGGGAGAAGCAGACTCTCCGCCAAGCAGGGAACCCCACGCAGGGCTCGATCCCAGGACCCTGAGATCATGGCCTGAGATGAAGGCAGATGCTCAATCGACTGAGCCACCCAGGCACCCCCGGTGAAAAGAGGGGTGAAAAGAGTTTTCAGGGGGTGAAAAGTTTTTGAGACAGGTGCTACTCTCTTGATCACCACGGCCTGGTAGAGATTAGTGATCAAAAGATGCTTGTTAATTGAGTGACTCTATGGCCGCAGTTTACAGAAGTCAGACCATGAGCCAGGTTTCCAGAGCAGCTCCCTGGGGGCATGGCTCTCCCTGGAATCAGGCTGCCGCAGATGACGGGGAGCCTCCTCCCAGACACCCCCTTCCCATCCCGATTCCTTCCTGTCACTGCTGTTGCCCTGAGCCCACCCTGGCCCCGCTGCCCGAGGGCGTCTGTCCTGTGTCCAGTCCCTGGACTGCCCGCCCTCCGGTAGCTGGTCCTGATTGGATGGCTGTTACTCGTGCCAGAGCTTTCTCTTTCATGGGACGGCTTCGTGTCCCTTGCATGTGTTCCCTGGGTCCTCTGAGCACCCCTGTCCTTATCCTGTCTGGCCGGCCGTCCAGCCTCAGCGCCTTCCAGTCCCCACGTCCCCAGGCTTCGGCTGCACAGTCTCCTGGCCCTCTCCTGAAACATCAAGTGTCCCTCTCTTCCTGTCTGCACTTGGGCTGCTTTCTGTGCTTCTGGCATCTTCTGTCCCTACTTTATCCCTTGTCCCTGGTACCTGAGCCGCTCCTCCCCGGTGGGATCAGTTGGGAGGGGAGGCACCCTGCAGGGCTCTGGCTCTGTGATGCCCCCAGTGGGCCCGGCTTTGCCTCTGGAGGAGATGCTCGGTGCGGTGCGTGCAGAGAGAACTTTCATCACTAAAGGGGCAAATGTACATGGCATCAGGAGAGGGTGTGGTGAGTCCCCCCCCCAGGTGCTGGGGAGCTGCTCTGAGGCAAACCCAGACAGAGTGGCTTGTTCCTCACCCTACACGGAAGTGGCTTGTGGAGCTCAGTTGCTGCCCAGGACACTGGCAAAATTGAAGAAATTGGAGGTACGAGCCCCCCTACTCTGGGCTTCCCAGCTGGCGGGTGGGCAGGACCCCCTCTCCCCCACCCCCTCAGGCTCCCAAAGCCTCTGGTTTCGAAGATGAGAGGATGGGCAAGACCAAGGGGGCTGGCTCTAGGAGGTTTGAGGAACCTCTGAGAAAAAAAGCCTTGATATTTGTGACTCCTCAGGGCTGGGGCTGGGGGGCGGCGAGGAGGGAGGCCGAGAAGCTAGACAGGCCGGGGCTGTGGATGGGGCCTTGGACAAGTCCCCGCCTGGCCTGCCCCCTAGGAGAGTCTCTCTGGCCCACACCTTCTCCTGCCAGGGGTCCAACATGATGCGATGATGAGGGTCACTAGCCAAGGTGTTCAAGAGCAGGAGGGGGAGAGATGACTGTACGCAGAACAGCCCACGTAGGACTCAATCGTTTGTGTTAAAAGAAGAAAATAAGAACACAGAAGTGTGTATGTTGGTACAGACACCCTCAAAGAAGCTGGGGTCGCTGGTACCCGGAGGGGTAGGTGGATGCGGGCCTGGGGGGTGTGGTGGGAGGCAGAGAGAGCCTACTGTATGTGTTCACGGAGGCATTGGGATCATGTGCATATATGCAAAATCTTAGATGAGAAGTGACAGCAATAAAGCAAATGTTCATTAAAAAGGAGAAGCTAACCGGAACCGAGGTGGACGAGGCTCCCCTTGAGGAGGGGCCGAGTGCTCCGTGCTCCCCGGGCCCCTCGGCGACCCCTTCCCGGGGCCCCCACCCCGCAGGCCCTGGACACCGGCCATCTCCTCCCTGTCGCTCTCCCGACAGGGTCCCTGCCTCCTGCGCCCCGGAGTCCCGGCCTGGCCCACTCACGGTGCCTGGGTTGGCCGGGGGTGCCTAGGATGAGGGCCCTGCTTGGGGATGCACTGCCCGGAGCCCTGTCTTCACTCGCAGGCCAGTGGCCCTGTCTTCACTCGCAGGCCAGTGGCCCGAGCGGAGCACGAACCTGGTTCCGCCCCGAGCACAAGAGCCGTACAGTGACAACTTACAAGGGTGTCACGGTTGGTTCCGCTAGCCCCTTCCCCCACTCCGCCCGGACAGCCGGCTGGCCTCCCCACAGTCGCACACAGCTGTTATTTCCACAGAGATGACCATGTGCTGGGAAGAGTTACCCCGACCCGCTTTGGGGAATTTCTATTCCTGTAGACACCTGAAAGTCACAGCACGCCCCGGCCTGTAAAAATAACCTGTGCTTTGGTCTCTAATGGGATCTCCCAGTCCCTACACCCCTCCTGTGTGGGCAGCAGTCCTGCACCCTAAACCCTGGAAGGGCTGGAAGTCAGGGCAGCCTTTTTCGGATGCTGGCTGTGCCCGTGTGATGCCAGGCTCCCCCACAGGCTTCTTGTACCCCACCACCCCTGCCCTCCTTTTGGAAGCTGAGTGAGCATGAGAGGTGGCAAGAAGGAGCCCCTCGTCCTGGAAACATGCTCCCCATGCCCCATCCTGGTTCTGCTTGGCGGGGACGGACCCCCACAGGGCCCCTCTGGAGACCCAAGAGGGAGCCCCTTGGCCCAACAAGCCATCAGTGTGTTCGTCCCACCCCCACGTCTCACTGGTGAGGAACCCCGGAGAGGGAAGTGGTTTTCTCCAGAGCAGGCTGGAGACCAAGCTGGGAGGACAAATGACATCCCGCAGCTCACTCGGCTGCCCGGGACCCCCAACAGGTAACAGCACCCCCCTCCTCCCCGGGGCCACTTAGAGAAAACGAGGCACAGAACCATAGACTGACCTTGCATTCGAGGATGGCAGGTAACTTCCCGGAGGCCCCCGGGGCCCCGTGGTCTGGATCCCGTCCACGCCTGGCCAGACTCCGTGTCCCGGGTGGCCAGGGCACCAGCAGCCCCCACGAGTCTCCCGGTGACAATAGTAACAGCAGGCAGATGGCCCGTTTGCTCCTGTTACTAGTGACATTTCCTACGAACCTCAGCTCACTCCTGATTTGACTCAGGGTTGCAGCATCTCGCTGGGTGGGGAAGCCTCACGGAAGGTAGCCCCGGAGCCTTCCCCGGGCAAGCTGGGCTTGCGTGCCACCACCTGCCTGCTCTCCGGAACCTGGCCTGGAAAGCACCAAGAGCCCAAGATGACACACTCGCAGGAATGTCCCGGCAGCCCCTGAGCAGGGTGCTCAAGGCAGCCCACGGCTGTGCTTGGGAGCCCAGGCCAGCCACTTGCCAATCACAGCAACGTCCCTGGCCTCAGTGTAGCTCTCCGGAGAATGGGAGCAAGGATGGTTTTTCTTCCTCGTGGGGGCTCGGGCGAGCAGTAAGCGATGGAAGTGCTTGATCGCGCAGTACGCACATGGGAAGCTTTGACTGCTGCCATATATTGTAACTGGATTAGTCCCGAGTGGGCCCCTGGGGTACAGTGATGACTGGCCCCTCTCGACCACAGTAGGGAAAGCACATCAGGAGGGGCAGGTGGATCAGGAAAGTGGGCATCTGAAGGAAAGGATGGGGTTTATAGCAGGGCTCAGGGGAAAGAAGAGCTGTTAAGTGGAACCAGGAAGGGGGACCTGGGGGGCTCCTGGGTATATTGGATCTCTGGCTGGTGAAGCTGGTGGGAGCGGGGATGGGGGTGGGCCAGATAAAGGAGACACTCCCTGCGAGTGCTAGCCAGGCCCCTCACCACCTGTTTGATCTTGGGTCCACTCTAGCTTCTCTGAGCCTCACTGTCCTCATCTGCAAGATGGACACACTTATAAGAACGTTCCAGAAATGGACCGAGTTCCCACCACAAAGCACTTAGTGCAGGGACGGCCACATCTCAAGTCCCCGAACTGACCCCCGCCCCCAACTCCCTCAACCCCATTCCAACCCCTGAGGCTCAGGGTACAGCTCTAGCTAAATTTTGGAGTGAGGGAGACTCTGTGCCCTTTATGTCCTGCTCCTTTTCACATCGTGTCCCCCAGAAGCCTGGCTCAGGTGTAGACAGATGGATTTATTTACACTATGGTGTCAGTGGCAGATGACTGCATCCAAGTACATATTTGTATTCTAACTGTGGGATTCAGCGCTGCACCCCCGGAGGAGATGGGGATTGCACTGGTCCCGGGGAGTGCTCCTCCTCAACCTACATCCCTCCGGCTGCACCAACTCTGCTGGCACGGGGCAGGCCCTCCCATCCCTTAGATGGCTCACACCGCGGTGCTCCGTGCAGATGAGGAGTTAGACAGCAAAAATGATGGGGGAGTGAGGACCTTTCTCAGCCCACAAACCTCCTAAAGTTCCATTCTTACTGTTGCTGGTGTTTCTGGAAAGCCCGTCAGCTGCTGGGAGGAGGGCTGGCTTGGTTCGAGCCTCACAGCTGGGTTTGGATGCTGCAGCTGTGCGTCACACGTCTGGGGCTGCCCCCAGTGGGCCCTGGGGTCCAGGCAGCCGCAGGAATCACAGTACAGAGCCACTCGGTGAGGCCCCGGCTCCCCATTCCCTGTTCCGTGTTCTGTTTGGATGAGAGAACCCGGAACCCAGACGGAGGCCCCGCAGCCAGAGAGAACCAGGCACAGAGCTGAGGCCTCTGGACTCCCAGGCCGGTTCCTCTTCACACACATGCTGTTTTCTCTCCTCTTCCCTAAACATTAGAAAACTTTAACCTAGGGATGGTAGATTCCATTTCAGAGTTGGGGGAAAAAAAAAACCCTCCTGTATGCTAGAATTCCCCTGATAACATTCCAGATAAATGGATCTCCTGCCCTCCTGCTTACATACCTCTGGTGACAGATAGCTCATTACTTAGAGGTCCATTTCTATGGCACCTGGAGCCCATTCTATGGAGTCGTAGAGTGGAACATGTCTTAAGCATTGGGAAATGTTAAAATGACTATTCTTTTATAGGCCATCAGCAACTCTAGTCCTTTCCTCATGTTCTCCTGGGCTGGGGCTTCCTGGCCTCTCCCTGTGCAGCTCGAGCACAGAGACAGCCCCCAGTGCACAGGTGACCAGAGCAGTGCAAGGGCCACTGTCACCTCAAGTTCCTCTTCTAGATTCCCTAAGTGAAGCCTGGTTCCCCTCATTTCTCACCATATTTCTTATTTATAAAAATATTTAAGAACTCCCATTTCCCTATGAGCTGTGTACAAATATTTGTTCTCTTCCAATACTTTGGTAATTTTGTTCTGATTTTACCCCTGGCTCACACATTATTTAAGAGACCACTTAAGAGAGTGCATAAAAGTCCCTATTATAGGGGATCCCTGGGTGGCGCCGTGGTTTAGTGTCTGCCTTTGGCCCAGGGCGCGATCCTGGAGACCTGGGATCGAGTCCCACGTCGGGCTCCCTGTGCACGGAGCCTGCTTCTCCCTCTGCCTGTGTCTCTGCCTCTCTCTCTCTCTGTCTGACTATCATAAAAAAAAAAAAATTAAAAAGTCCCTACTATATGATGTTAATATCCTGGTGCTCAGCAATAGCTGTGCTTTCTTGGTGGTCTGAGACAGAAGGGTAGACTTGCCATTACCTTGGGGTGCTTGGCTGGGCCCAGGAATGGGATCAATTTGGTGAAAGATCCTTGTCTTCTCCCAAAGAAAGTGTATTCCCTTGATTTATGATATAGCCCTCACTGATCTGCCTTTTTAATTGGGCTATTCGGAGCTCAAAATTTCTCTGTCTACTTGATCGATGATCCTCCGAGAGGAGAGCATTAAGGTCTCTACCTACAATTATATTTCTGTTTCTACCTCTTTTTGCATTTCTGGCATGTTCCCATTCTGTATTTCTTTGCTATGCATAGTGGAACAGAAATTAAGTGTTTTTTGTTTTAAGTATTCATTGTAACTTTTACCTCTCTGTAAAGTCTCTGTGTCATCCTCTCAATTCTTTCTACGGAAAAGACAATTACTGAATCATATCTTTTTTCCTAGCGTTCCGTGTGCCTGATAAACCAGAGACTGTCCTATCATTTTACTCTGTCCGTGCCTTTTTAGTTTTCTCCGTGTCTCTTATCAACAAAAGAGGATTGGGCTTGGGCTTTTTTAATGAATGCGCCCTTTGAGAGGCAGTATGATCAGTGTTAGGGAGTATTGTAATTCTATTATAATTGTTACATTTGTGCAAACCTCTGCGGGGTTACCCCTCTGCTGTCTACATGGAGACGTGGCAGGTTTTTCACGTTTAGTTCCTATTGTCAATTTTCTCTTCCTTGTGTCCCTTTACAGTAGACAAGATAATTTACCCCAAATATCCAATTTAGAACATATTTAAGTTTTAACTCTGACATTTGCTTCTATTAACAGTTGTCCATGCTTTGGGAGAATTTAATGTGCATTTTGAGGGTCTTTTGTGTCAGTCTTCACACCTTATGATATAAACAATTTTTATGAGGTGATGGCTGGCCTGTGGACAGATGAAACTTTTCTTTTTTTTAAGTCACAGATCAGGTTCTTGCTCCCATTGTTCCTCCCTGAGATGTCACCTGCTGTCTCATCTGTCACTTCCCATTCTCAGATGCATCGTCCCCACGCCCCTCGGATGCTGCATGTTGAAATGTTCATCTTTGACCCGGCAAGACTGATGCTTCATCAGCTGAGCAGGGCTTAGTTCAATGCATTCCTTTAAATTCTGTGTGAACCTCACTCCTGCCCCCACTGTGCCTCAAACACACACCCAGACTTTTTTTTTTTTATTTTAAGGGAAAGTCAAAAGCTGTTCTTATTTTTCTCCTTTTCTCCCAGCATTTACTTACTATAACTTAAAAAACTTAAATTGCTTTCATATCATCATTAATTAAGCAGAAAAATATATACAGAGAGAGAGAGAGAGAGAGTTAAAAGATTGGATAAGCACTCATTATCTAACTGTTAGAACGTAACCAGTGTTTGGCATATGGAAATTTTTTTCTAGGTTTTTTTTTCCCCCAGGCGTGGGGTTTTTTAAAATCATAATTAAAGTCATTCTGAATGTATCTGTAGTTTGTGGGTTTTTGACTTAACATAGTCAGCATAAACATAACATAATCAGACAGAAAAATTTTCCATTGAGATTTACCATCGTGAAATTAAGCTCTGCTTGGCATTTAAATGCATGTGTGTTTTTTGCTATCAGAAAAAAATGTTAAACACATTTTCTGTACACAACTTCACCTTCTTTTTCATGATTTACTTAAGGTAAATTTTTTGATCACTGGATGAAAGATGGATAAAGCTTTCTATGACTTGTACTCTAGGTTATCAAATCTAGAAGCTGCATACACTCACAAGCATATCGATGACTGTTTCACAGAACACTTACCGGCTTCTTTGTTGAAATGATGAGCAAAAATTTTATCTCCTTGTAAATCCTCTTCTGGGAACTGTTCGTTCTTTGCCTGTTTGTCTACTGAGGGTCTTGATGTTATATATTTTTTAGACGCTTCATAAAGAAAGACCATCATTCATCTGATGTATCTGTTTATTTTTCTTTCCGTGGTCTATTATTTGATGCTAAAAATTTTTTTAACACAAAGACATTTTCCTAGGTTTCTAAATATTGTGGTCGGAATATAACCAACATTATTTCTGTTTTTTGTTTGTTTGTTTTTAATGGAAGACTTTGTTCTTTGTAGGCAGACCATTCATTTTGGTAACTATTTCTTAGATACTTGAGAAAAAAGTGGATTACCTCTCTGTTTAAAACCAACTTCAAGGGGACCCCTGGGTGGCTCAGCGGTTTAGCACCTGCCTTTGGCCCAGGGTGTGATACTGGAGTTCTGGGATCGGGTCCTGCATCGGGCTCCCTGCATGGAGCCTGCTTCTGTCTCTGCCCCTCTCTCTCTCTCTCTGTGTGTCTCTCATGAATAAATAAATAAAATCTTTAAAAAAAACAAAGAACCAACTTCAAGAGCTATTAATAATATTGTATTCATTCTATTGTTCCAATAACTCTACATCTTAATTTCTAATTTGCCTGCTTGATCTATTCAAATTTACAGTATTTGAAAGTCGGCTGCTACAGGGATGTCTTTGCCAACGGCTTCTCAAATTCTAGCAATTATATTTCATGTGTTTTTACAGGATGTCATTCAGTGCACAAGATAACTGCATTGGCTTTCATAATTTTTCCTTATTAATGTAAAATACCTTAGCTCTGATGTGTGGCTTTGTTATTAAATTCTATAATGCTGGGTATGAATATTGTCACTCTGTCTTTTCATCTTATCTGCCATATATTACCATGGACTTTTGCTTTGAACATTTCTCCATCGTTCTCTATGTCCTTCAACATAAGTAACAAAGAGTTGTGTTTCATAATTGAACTAAAAACGTTAGTGAATAAAGGAAAGTGTAACTTTTTCGTGTGTATTATAATTTCTGTGCTCCCGTTTTTTTTTCCAATCTATTTCCTCCTTTGCTATAGAGTCCGATTTGTTTGTTTTTAATCTTCTTTGGTGATTTTGAAGATAGGCATCCTGTTTTTAATAGGCAGTGGTGAGTTACTCAAGGTCTAAAAAAAAAATTCTTACACTCTCTGTAATTATCAAAGTGAAAAAAAAAACCCAGAACAAGAACTTTAATTTCCTTTTATGGAATATCTTATTTTGCCTGTGTCCTATTACTCACCACCACTCCTACCCCCTACACCCCCAGGATATTCTTCCTTCTTTGAGAATCGATCTAAGGTACTAATTCTTGTCTTTTTTAAGTGATCTCTTTTGGGGTGTTTTTCTTTTAATTTCACATTTGCAACTATCTTCATCTTTCTTTTTTTTTTTAAGATATTATTCATTTATTCATGAGGGACACACAGAGAGAGGCAGAGACACAGGCAGAGGGAGAAGCAGGCTCCCTGCGGGGAGCCCAATGTGGGACTCGATCCCAGGACCCCAGGATCACGACCTGGGCCTTAGGCAGACGCTCAACCACTGAGCCACCCAGGTGCCCAATACATAAAATCTTTAAAAAAACAAAACAAAAGGGCAGCCCGGGTGGCTCAGTGGTTTAGCGCCTGCCTTTGGCCCAGGGCATGATCTTGGAGACCCGGGATCAAGTCCCATGTCAGGTTCCCTGCGTGGAGCCTGCTTCTCCCTCTGCCTGTGTCTCTGCCTCTCTCTCTCTCTCTCTCTCTCTCTCTCTCTCTCTGTGTCTCTCATGAATAAATAAATAAAATCTTTAAAAAAACAAAACAAAAAAACCCAACACTCCTTGTGATGCAATAGGACTCACCATCCTCTGAAGAAAGAAAACACATATCGATGGTCCTGTGGGGAATGGTAATTGGGACTGTCCCCACTCCTACCTGTCACATAATGAGCAGCTTCTGATGTAAATGGAAGCGTGAGGACAGCCTCCCTTCAGGTGAACCGGCTGCCTCCTGGGAGCACTGCTGCCCCACGGCCCAGCTTTACCCCTTCGGCTCCGCAGCCACGTGGACGCTGTGGCCACACCGTCCTTGGGCTGCTTCCAGCCAACCCCTTAGCCTGGCAGAGGTACTTGTCCTGGGTGCCTCCTGCTTGACCTGGGTCTCTCTACCGGCAGCCTGTGCTCGGGGCCTCCCCAGAGGCCTGGCCTGCACCTTCTCAGAGACGCGCTGCCCTCTCCCCACTGAAACCTTCCTTCCCTGTCTCCTTCACAGATGTCAGACCCGCTCTCCCCCTCTCCTACACAGGCATTGGCCCTAAGAAATCTCTCCAGGGTCTGCTCCTGGCTTGGCACCTGCTTCCCAGCCTCCCACCACCCACCTGCTGGGCCACAGGTGGCTGGGTGCGGACCCCCCACCTGTCTGCTGCAACAGGAGCTCTGGGTGGCCCCCCCACCCCCCGGCCACGGGTCGGGTGTGGGGAGGTTGCTGGCTCCCCCACAGGGGGGCTGGCTTTTCCTGGCAGCCCACCTTTGAGAGAAAAATGACTGTTTTATCTCTTGCTGTGGCCTGGAGCCTTTTTATCTTATTCCAGAGAAGTTCCTGATCTTTTTTTAAAAGAAGATTTTTCAAAAAGATGCCTTCCTTGAACTTTCAGAGGGAATTCGGACGATTAATTTTTCAGATTCTCTGCTCAGTCTGCCATTAGCTGGAAGTAGTTTTTTTCTTCAAGCTAATTTCTTTTTGCCGGCCCATAGCGCGCTTTCTCTCACTTCAAAGACCACTGTCTGAAAAGCTCCCGTTTGAAGTCTGTCAGTAATTCAAATGTGACCTTTGGGATTGTCCTGCTGGAGAACAGCCGGTAGAGCTGAGGTGTGCTTCCTGCACACACACCTGGTGCCATCGAGTCAGACAAGCCCCAGCATCCGTCAGACCATTTTCTCTCTTCCTTTTCCCTTGGTTTGCTCAGCTCAGCTGTGTGTTGGGGCTGGGCTTGGTTTTGAGCATCACTGATTTTTTTTTTTTTTTTAATTGTTGGCCACGTTAGTTCTAGTCTCTGAGCCACCAGAAATGTGGTAGATCGGTCCATACTATTTCTGGAAAAAGTATGCGCTCCTTTTTATCGCAGTCACGTTGAATCTTTTAAACACAAAGCGATGGTTTGTGGCTCCTGGTTTACTGCTGTTTCTGCTGCTGAAGCAGGCTTCTCTGAACCCACTGAACCTTCTTGTTTGGTGTTGCGGGACTTTCTGGGGATAACTGGATGGAGTTTTTGGCTGCTTTTGTCTTCCCTGCTAAAGATGCCAGAAGATCCTATAGATGGGCCTCCTTCAAAAAAAAAAAAAAAAAAAAAAAAAAAACAACCTAGAATAACTCAGAGCCAGCAAGAGAAATTTCAATAATGATGAGTTTAAAACCCAGCCTCGGGGATGAAAGCTTTGAGTGTGAGGACATACACTTTCCTAGATCTTTTGTGACACACACCACTGAGAACAGTTAACACAGAGGAAAGCCATCACATCAAGTAATGTGCGCTGAATGTTTAACACATAGCTCTCCATGGAGGATAGAAAAATACATTCCTTTTTTGTTGTTGTTGCCTAGCTGTTAGGGAGGGCTGGGAATGGCATTATAGGGTCTTAAAAATACTCAAATATAGGGTCTTGGAAATGCCCAAATCTTTCCTCCCCAAAGGCTTTCAAGGGAGCCAGTCTACTGATGAGAAACAAAAGCAGAATGGGGATTCTCTTAATGACATCTGCGTAGCAAAGAACTCAGTCACCAGGGTGTTCACTGTGGAAGCCGTGTTCCCTGGTAAAACCCCACGAAACCTGAATGTTCATCAATAGGGCTGTTGGCTAAATGGGTTGTGGCATCTCCACACAACAGGATGTAAGGGTGCCATTAAGAAGAAAAAGCCAATTCAGAGATGCTGATGTGGAACAATTTCCAAGAAATATTACAAAGTGAAAAAGCAAGGGACAGAGCTGTGGGTGTCATCTTTTCCAAATTTAAAGAGGCATCATACATATATATGTATGTATGTATATGTGTCTATATATGCATATCCTTGGAAAATTTCTGGAAAAAGTATGCACAAAACTGTTAACCGTGGTTGTCTCTGGGAAGGACAACCCAGGCCCTGAAGTACAATGGAAGCCTCTGTCCTTTTTTTTTTCCCCTTCTTTTTCTTTTCTTTCTTTCTTTCTTTCTTTCTTTCTTTCTCTTTCTTTTTCTTTTCTTTTTTCTTTCTTTCTTTCTTTCTTTCTTTCTTTCTTTCTTTCTTTCTTTCTTCTTTCTTTCTTTCTTTCTTTCTTTCTTTCTTTCTTTCTTTCTTTTTTTTTTTGTACTGTCTATATATCCTATTGAATGCGGTTTCAATTAAAAATAACAATAACTAGCAGAGGGACACCTGGGTGGCTCAGTGGTTGAGCATCTGCCGTTGGCTCAGGTTGTGAACCATGGGGTCCTGGGACCGAGTCTCGCATGGGGTTCCCTGCAGGGAGCCTGCTTCTCCCTCTGCCTATGTAATCTGCCTCTTTCTGTGTCTCTCATGAATAAATAAATAAAATCTTAAAAACAAATAAACCAGCAGAATAACAGAGCTCAGCAGGTAAGTGTGTTGGTCACTAGTACAGGATTCTCAGGGGGAAAAGACTATTAAGTTGTCACCTTCTCCCTGCCACGTCTATGTTTTGGGCCCCAGTGCCTACTGGCAGGAAGTCACTGAGGGTGGGAGAGGCGCACCCAGCAGGCCGTGGGCCAGCGTGACTGGCCTCTCCTCTGCAGCAACCCTGCGTGCTCATGGACCCGGCACACCCAGTGCTGCAGACCAACCAAGTCAGCAGATCTGCATCGTGAGTGGTGGAGGGTGAGGGCATGGATTTTGGGTCACATTTGAATTCTCTGTTTAGCAGCACTGGTTCTGGAGGCCTGAGTCAAAGGTCTTCTGGGTTTGATCTGCTCCAGGGCTGCTGTTATAAACTGAATATTTGTGTCCCATCCACCTTCCCAAATTAATATGCAGAAATCCAAATCCATATGAGATGAGGCCTTTGGGAGGTGATTCAGTCATGAGCAGGGAGTCCTTGTGAATGGGAAAGCCCCCTGGTTCTCTTTCTGCCACGTGAGGATGCAAAGAGAAGTTGGCAGTCTGCACCCTGGATGAGGGCCCTCCCCCAACCGTGCTGACACCCTGCTCTCAGACCTCCAGCCTCTAGGGCTGTGAGAAACAAATTTCTGTTGTTTATGAGTTACACAGTCCAACATATTCTGTTACGGCAGCCTGACTCAAGACAGCTACCCACGACAGAATAGAGATCTCGAGGGGCATGCAACTACCCTGCACACCCCCAGACTGGCTAGCACTTAAGTGAGACCTAGTCAGGGCCCGCCTTGGACCCTGATGGAAAGCCCTGACCTATGATCCCCTATGATCCCCGCCTTGTCCGCTCGCAACCGGCTTCCCTGTGCAGCCACACCTGCAGCCCCGGCCCTCTTATCCTTGAGATGAGTTCTAATTGTCTACCTGCCCCAAGGCCTTTCTCTGCCCTGTGGAGGCCTCCAGCCCTCATTTCATTCCCTCTGGGAATGTCCTTTCTTTTGCTTTTCTCCATTTTCTGTCTGGTTTTCTCCCCAGGGTAGAAAGAGGCTGCAGCATCTCCAGACCTTTTGATTTTCCAGCTTCAGATGCCATTGAGACAGCCCCAGTCCCCTTTCTAGAAACCCAAGTAAGAGTTACCACTCTTCAATGCCTCCAGCTGGGTCAGATGTCCATCTCTGAATCAATGAACAACTAGTCACCGCATCCAAGGGAATGTGACATGCTGACTGCGACCAGCCCTTTGGGCAGGGGTGGAGGCAACTCTATCCCACCTTCCTGGATGTGGGTGGTGGAGAGCAGAGGGACAGTGTGCAAGGAGGGTCTGGGTCCCCAAAACAGCATTTGAATTCCTGATCAAGCTGTAGCTTGGGTCAACCTTGCCCTAGTTGTGTTTTTAGTTGTGTAAAATTCTGTCCTTTGCTTAAGCCATTTTGGGTCAGGGCTTTTGTCATTGTTACTACTCTCAACAGGAGTTCTGATTGTAAGAATAGGGACAGATGTTCACACACAATTCCATTTTTGTAAAAGAAAAAGGCACGTGCGAGCGCATGTGTGCAAGAGTATGTGTGTCAGAGAGAGAGAGTCTGGAATGATATCCATAAAAAGGTCACAGCGGTTCTATCTGGGCAGCAGGATTGGAGGCAAGCGTCTTTCTTGCATTTCCTAATTGTTACTTAGTGGGCACGAATGACTGTATGATAAAGTCAGCTGGGCCTGTCACTTGCGGAGAGCAAGAGGAAGCCTGTCTAATCTTGTCGTTGGTGTTGTAGGAGACAACATGAGCCAGCAGCTAAACAGAAGCCAGAACTGCTCCTTCAGTGACGTGGACGAGCTGATGAAGACGGTGCAGTTGGCTGTCCACATCCCCACCTTCCTCCTGGGCCTCCTCCTCAACCTGCTGGCCATCCGAGGCTTCAGCACCTTCCTGAGGAAGAGGAGGTGGCCGGATTACGCCGCCACCGCCATCTACATGATCAACCTGGCCATCTTTGACCTGCTCCTGGTGCTGTCCCTTCCGTTCAAGATGGCTCTGGCCAACGTGCGGGCCCCCCTTCCTTCCCTCTGTACCTTGGTGGAGTGCTTCTACTTCATCAGCATGTACGGGAGTGTCTTCACCATCTGCTTCATTAGTCTGGATAGATTCTTGGCCATCCGGTTCCCGTTCCTGGTCAGCCACCTCCGGTCGCCCAGGAAGATCTTCGGCATCTGTTGCACCATCTGGGTCCTGGTGTGGGCCGGGAGCATCCCTATCTACAGCTTCCATGGGAAGATGGAAAAATACACGTGCTTCCACAACATGTCCGATGGCACCTGGAGCGCCCAGGTCTTCTTTCCCCTTGAGGTGTTTGGCTTCCTCCTTCCCATGGTTGTCATGGGTTTCTGTTCCTCCAGGAGCATTCACATTCTGGTAGGTCGCCGGGGCCTCACCCAGGACTGGGTCCAGCAGAAGGCCTGCATCTGGACAATTGCGGCCAGTCTGGCTGTCTTTGTGGTCTCCTTTCTTCCAGTCCACCTGGGTTTCTTCTTGCAGTTCCTGGTACGGAATGGCTTCATCGTGGAGTGCAGAGCTAAGCAGAACATTAGCTTGTTTTTGCAATTGTCCATGTGTTTCTCCAACGTCAACTGCTGCCTAGATGTCTTCTGCTATTACTTTGTCATCAAAGAATTCCGCATGGACATCATGGCCCACCGGCCCTCCAGGGTCCAGCTGGTACACCAGGACACCATGACCAGCAGGGCCTAAGGAGAGAAAGACCCTCCAGAGGAAGGAAACCCCAGCCCCAAATCCTAGTAGCAGGTATCCTGTTCCGAGGTTTCTGATGTAGTGGATGAACGTGGCACATCTACTGGTGTGCTTTTCCTTTTGGTGCTCACAGAACACCATCTTGCTCCCAAGACCATTCCCCGGCACCCAGGCAACTGGACATAAATCACTTGGTATTTGGGAATCTCTGAAGGACCCAAGAACCAGGCAAATTCTTTATTACTAGGTTCAAAAAGCATGAGGCAAAAGAATTGAAGAAAAGAGTGAGGCCATCTGAGCAGGATTGTTTCCCAGCTCCCCTCATCCTTCTAGTTAGACTAAAAGATTCTGGAAAGGAAGAAAGAGGAATGAGGAGAGAGAACCAAGAGGGTTGGTCATGGTGCATGGAGGTTTGGGCAGAGATGGAGCAGTAGGGATGTATCAAGCTCCTATTTTAGTTTGGGAATCCCAGGGTAGAGCAGACTGGCACCTCCCAGTCCCTTCTCTGGCTCTGGTGGCCATTAACCTCATAGCTAGTGGGGGTGATTGGAGCCGAGCAAGATTATACAGAGACCCCCAAGTTTCCTATGGGAAAGAAAGGCCCAGAAGGCCAGCCAAACCTTCTTGTGTCCACGAGAAGGCTGCAGAAGGATGAGGGAAGCTGGTGTGAGTCAGGCCGTGGCAAAGATATAGATGCTTCATGGAAGTAGTGGGGACAGAGTGGAAGGGCATTGGTGACACCT
Source organism: Vulpes lagopus (assembly GCF_018345385.1). NCBI lineage: Eukaryota > Metazoa > Chordata > Mammalia > Carnivora > Canidae > Vulpes > Vulpes lagopus. Next base: position 8,543,819 of record NC_054831.1, read on the forward strand.
GAGGCCACGAGGGACTAGGACACACCTGGGGAAGGAAAGAAACAGGCCAAGGGCTGGAAGTGGACAGCCACCCCCTGCTGCCATCGTGGTGTCCACTACATGGAGCTCAAGCACTGGCCTTGGGGGAAGAGAGGCCGTGAAGACAAGGCCAGGAGAGGGGGAAATTCCTGAACGTGACCAGCTTGCTATCTTGAATAGACTGGGAGATGGTCCATTAGACTGTTTCACTGAGAACGATGAGAAAGAATCAGGCTTGATTTGGTTCAGCCAGAGGAGGATAAAGACCATGTGCTTGTCTTGCCCGCCTGAGTCCTGTCTGAGCGCTGGCCCGGTGACACTGGCCACAGAACTGTCCTTCTCCAGGGGCCGGGAGGGAGAGAATGAGCCAGCCAGGGTTTGGAGGAACCATCTCGATGACACAGAGCTCCTGGCAGTTCCTGGTTGGAGACTGTAAACAATTGAATCACGGTTTGGTCTGGGCTTCTCTGCTGATCTTGAGGAGGAGCTGTGGTGACAGCTGAAAAGCCTTCTGATGACTCAAGCTGCTCCCGAGAGTAAAATGATTACAAGGATCAATTGTGGGGTGGTTTTGCAAGACGGAGTGAGTGGGATGACATGTAAGAGATAAGACTTCATGTGAAAAGAAGCGGGGGGTGGGGAGGGTCTTTGGGAAGAAAAGAACCACTATCTACCTGTAGGGAGGGAGGCTTCCACCCCCATGTCATGGACAGAAGGTAGGGTGGCTGCGTGGTGGGGAACGGGGTGGTTTAGATAAAACCCTGACAGAGGAGGAGGAGATTGGGCGATTACCCCAGGCTTGCAGCCACAGGGCCCTGTGAAGCGGTGGGCGGATGGGGAGGAAGGATGGAGGGCAGAGCTGCTTCCTGCTTGAGAATCCCCAGCTCCACCCAGAGCCATCCAAGGGCAGGAGCCCCCCTACCTCTGTTTCTGCCACAGCCAACTCAGCGGTCGGGTGGAGGTGAGGGTGAGGAAGCAAGTGTCGATGCAGGGGTGGAAATAGGTGCAGAGGAGTGATCCCAACCAGGATCAGAGGCTCCCACCCCACAGACTGGGCCTCCAAGGAGCCAGCAGCCTTCTGGCCCCTAGAACAGTGAGAAAGTCCTATTGTTAAAGTCTATGGTATTTGTCACGACAGCCCACGAAGACCAATATGACAGCCATCTCCTGCTGACCCAAGAGCCACCTCCCATCTGAGCTGTGTCCTCGGAGGGGCAGGACTGACCTTACCTTGGGACAGCACCTCCCCACCCCCAACCCCGGGGACAACACTAGTGCACGAGCTGCGCCTTTCTCTTGAATCCCTCTCTGGGGACCCTGTGAGGCTGAAAGTCAGTATATTCATGCTTTACATTGGCTATGGGTTCTGATGACATTTGCAATAGGAAGACAACAGCCTTGTCGCAAGTTGCCACAAATAAACACTAATTGCAAAGATGCTTGAAGTGGCTGAGGGCTGGCAGGTAACTGTGGAGACCAGAGGCTAAAGGGAATTTAGCTAATCGATCCCTGGGGAGAGCCTGCTATGCGGGGCGGTCTCCAGGTAAGGACAGGCAGGCGGCATGGAGATGGTGGAGACCCCCCACGGAGCCACCCTCCGCCGACCCTAGTGATGTGGACAGTGCCCCCAGGGCCAAGGGAAGGCAGTTGAGGCCACCGTGAGAGCCCCGCTGCTGAGGGCGGGCAGGGGACCTCAAGGCCCATAAGAGTGGCACTTTGGGGGGGGAAGCACCCCCTGCAACTACCATCGCGGCCCCCTCTTACTTTTCTCCACCCGCAGCCGGCCTCCCCTGTTTGTCTCCCTGGGATGCACAACCACAAAGAGGCATTTGAGGGGACGTGGGTGGCAGGGCAAGGAGGACCTGTGGCGCTTGAAGCAGAAGGACAAACAGACGCCCCTCTGCCCAGCATGGGCCTGAGCATCCCGTCCTGGCCAGGAGCCTGCAAGATGTGTCCTCCTCACAAGGCCACTGCAGGAGGGCCATGTGGCACGTTACTGGGGAGCACAGTTGGCCCGCTGCCCCTTGCAGCCTGGTGAGATGTGAAGCACTGTCACTTCAGAGCCTGACATTGGTTCTGCTTGGTGGAGGGACCCTGAGCTCACCCAGAGCCTCCGCCAGCCTTTGTTCTGGGGGCCATCACTGGAGCCAGCAACCAGACACCCCACTGTGAGGTTGGGGGGGTGGGGGGCGCCTATTGTCACACAAACCCTGCAAAGTGCGTCTCCTGTTCCCCTGCAAGAGACCTCTTCACTGGGGGCGAGGCAACCGAGCGCACAGATAAGTGTGTGCCCGCTGGCGGCCTGCAGAACTGAGGACAGGGACCCGGGACTCGGCTTGGGCTGAATGCTGGTGGTCCAGGGATCAGAGATGCGGGGTCCAAGCCGATTCCCATGGATGGGGCATCTGAGACGGAATGACTCTGCCTTGGGGAACAGACCGTGTCCAGGAACCCCGTGATCGTGTGGGAGGTCCAGGGTCAAACCACAGCCCCATCAGGGGATGGTGGGGCTTCCCCCGAGAGCAGAGAGAGGCCCTGTGAACTACAGGGTGGCACCAGATCGGTGGGGAGACCTCGCCCTCTCCCAGGCGTGCTGGGCTCTGGGCTCTGGGAACGGCCCCCTCCAGAGGCGGGTTCGAGCCCCCTTGCTGTGCTTCACCCCCCCACCCCCCGCCGGGTTTGTAAGTCTCAGGCATGGACTTGAAGTGGCAGCTGGAGCTCCGCTCTCCCTGATGGGAGTGTGTGCAGCAGAGCAGAGCGTGGCACGAGGGCAGGATGGGGGGCATGCAGGGAACTCGGCAGGAGGAGACCAGGGAACACCTGGGGAGGAGAACCTAGAAGGAGGAGAATCCAGGCCTGCGCTGAGGGCCTCAGAACCACCGGGCAGTAGGTCCCCATTGGAGAGAGCTTGGGTGCACCTCACCCAGAGGCCCACTCAGAGGACAGTGGCCATAACGCTGGGTCAGCGGCTCACACCAGCCACTCTGGATCTGCTCTGGGAGGAGAGGTTGGGGATGCGTATGTGGCTGGCCCCAAGGAGAGGCCAAGCCTGTGGCAGGGCGGCGAGCCAGAGGGCAGAGGGCATTGCCTTGTTCTGGGAAGGAATGCAAAATGGGCAGGTAGAGAAAGTCCCTGGGAGCAGAGGCAGCTGGGGACGGTGGTCCCTAAGTGTGGGGCCTCTCGAGAAGCCAGACCCAGTGTCTTTGCCTCAAATTGTCTTGGAGACGTCCAAGCGCATGGAGTGTGCTCAGGGCAGAGCCCCACCTCGAGGGGGCAGGCCGATGGGGGTGGGCTTGGGTGGTGCGCTTTCTCAGCGCTCAACTCATGGTCCACAGCTTCGGGGAGCTGGACGGTACAGGGGACCAGCCAAAAAGCCACAGTGCCAGTGACGTGTGAATGAGCGACATTGATTCCAAGAAGGAGTGCACGCAGGGCCTCCCAGGGCTCCCACCTCCCTCAGGTAGGGGACTTGGGGCCTGTTATGGACTCCATCAATGTTCACATTCTCCCCAAATTTACGTGTTGAGATCCTCACCTCCAGTAGGATGGTATTAGGAAGTGGGGCCTTTTGGGGGTGATTAGGTCATGAAGGTGGAGCTCTCGGGAGTGGGATCAGGGCTTGTATAAAGACACCCCAGAGAGCTCCTTGCACGTCCTGCCACGTGACTACACAGCGAGGAATCACAGTCTGTGAACAGAGTGAGGGCTCTCCCCAGAACCCGACCGTGCAGGCACCCTGATCTCGGACTTCCAGCCTCCAGAACTGTGGAGAAATAAGTGCTTGTGGTTGAATCCCCTGTCTATGGTGTTATGTAATAGCAGCCCGAACTAAGACGGGACCCAATTTAGCAATGAGTTGTTTGAGAAATTGAGGAAATGTTATTTACCAAAATCCCCCTTCAAAAAGGAAAGTATTTGGGAAAGTCCCTGGGGCTCAAAGTGGGAGAAGCTGTTCCAAGAAAGAATCGATTACTTCAGAAAGGGAGGAAGGAGGAAGGGAGACCAGAGAGGGTCAGGGAGTAGGAAAGACCTAGAAGGATGGCAGAGGGCATGTGTGACCTGGAAAATCTTCCTGGAAGTGATGGGGAGTCGTGCAGGGCCCAGCATGAGCAGATGTGCAAACAGGGGGACGGGAGGCTTGGCAGCCGGCAGCCTGGAGCAGCACCTGGGAAAGAGGCAGAAGGTTGTCAGCCATGGAGCGTGTGGTCATCACGGCGGGGGGGGGGGGGGGGTGCTCTGTTCCCCCTGCAAGGCTGTGACACTGGGGTCCCAGTCAGGCTTATCCAAGGGGTCACCCTGTGGGGGTTGAAGGTGGCTTGGTGCCTGTGGGATCAGAGCAGGCCACGGCCACCCCCATGGGCTGAAGGCTGGACTCCCCAGCACTACCTCCTTCCCGTGGCTGAAACTGGCCACAGCCCTGAGCCACACTCAATCCCGGGCTCCCAAGGCTGGGCGAAGGAGGAAAGCTCAGGAGCTGGGTCGAAAGGTCAAGGCTGACTGCTTGCTTCAACCCTGACCCTGTAGGCCCATGGCCCAGTCACCCCGCGCAGTGTGCCATGCTCCTGCTGTGCCTAGGACCCAAAAACCCATGGGAAATGTCCGGCACTGGCAAGGACTCCATAAGTAGAATCAATTTAGAATTAGAATTGAAATTACTTTGAATTAGAATGAAATTAGAATTGTGGTGAGTTCCTTTAAAAAAGAAAAAAAGGAAAGAAAGAAAAAGAAGTCGTGGCTAGTTGCTATCTATGTAGGTCATAGGTCTCTGATCAACTTTGTGCCATGGGTTTCTCCTGCAGTCTGGAGAGGTTTGTGGGCTTCCCCCAGGATAACAGATTTGTGGGTTTTTTGTTTTTTGTTGTCTTTCAAAGATTTATTTATTTATTTTAGAGAGAGAGAGAGAACGCCAACAGGGGGAGGAGCACAAGGCGTGAGAAAGAATCTCAAGCCAACTCCCTGCTGAGCTCAGAGCCCCCCATGTGGGGCTGGATCCCAGGAGCCTGAGGTTAGGACTGGAGCAAAAAATCAAGACTCTGATACCCAACCAACTGAGCCACCCAGGAGCCCCCGCACCATAGCAGTTTTATTTTATTTTATTTAAAGATTTTATTTATTTATTCATGAGAGACAGAGAGAGAGAGGCAGAGACACAGGCAGAGGGAGAAGCAGGCTCCATGCAGGGAGCCCGATGTGAGACTCGATCCCGGGACCCCAGGATCACACCCTGGGCTGAAGGCGGCATTAAACCACTGAGCCACCCGGGCTGCCCAACATAGCAATTTTAAATGCACAAAGTAAAACACGTAGGATCATAAAGGAAACCTAAAATATTGAAATACAGTTACTGAAATTTAAAAAATTGTGATACGGCAGCAAGCGTGCTTCTGTATTCAGGCCTCGCATGAGAGGTTCTGTTACTTGCTTAACAACTATCATAATTTCGAATTAGTGATGAGCTGAGCTGAAACAATATTTGGAAATTTCTGCAGCAGCTGTGGTGTGATGTGAAATTTGCTGTGACTTCTGCTGATGGCCAGGTCCCAGGGACCGTCTCCACTGCTGTGGTGTGATACCCACTCACGCAATAGAAGGAAATGCTAGTTTCGACTAACGATCAGTGAAAATAAATAGGCAATGGTTTTCCCCAGCCAGTTCACGACTCCTCTGAGTTCCACTCCTGACCTCCAGGTTAGGAACCCAGGTTTGGGCAGACCTAAGGATACCTGGAAACAGGTGATCTTCCTCTGGAGAAGGAGCATCTGCGTGCCCTCTTGGTTATGCAAACTGGGAGCCACCAGAGTGCCATCCTTTTCCTCTTGGGGTTGTGGGTGGTGGCGGGGCTCAGCAGAAGCTGGTGTGCCCCCGGCTGGGGTGCCGCACTCTAGGGTGAGGCTCTCTGGGGCGTTCTGAAAGCAGAGACACCCACATCCCCACTCCTGATCTCTGAGATGCAGAGTCGGGCTGGCTTGCTCAGGTGTGCTATGGTGAGGCCCTCAAAGTGAGTCACCCTGAGTAAAGCGGGGAGCCTGACAGGCTGTTCAAAGGGGGAGGGCTGAGGCCGGCAGGGAATGTGGCTGATGCTTGGTCTCTTCCCATCCTGCCACCCTGCCCCCGCTGCCAACCCCCCCCCCCCCCCCCCCCACTGTGATGCTTTAGGAACTGAAGGCAGGATGTGGGGAAGTGGACTATAAAGGGCCATAAACCTGAACCTAGATCCCAAAGGTCATCCCAGCCTTGGGGCAGCAGCGTCCTCTGTGCCTCAAGCTTCAACAGTGACCCCTGGTGACAGCAGGGAGCAACAGCAGCCGTGGACTCCTGGGACCCCGCTTCTCTCGGGGTCAGGAGGCCAAGCTGACCTCCTCTTTGGGCTAAGAAGGACCCTTGGGTTTGGGAAACTCGGGGCGACCCTCCTTACCCTGCCCAGTGAATTTGGGTGAAAAAAGAAAGGTAAACACATTTGTAATCTAAGTTGGTGAAGCAAGTCATACCAGTTACATCATTGTCCTCCTGTTGTATATGACATTTTGTTACGATTACCTTCCTCCAATGTGTTGACATAATGAGTCCCACTCTCAGGGAATGACTTTGCCTAAGCTTCTGTAAAAGTTCTCGAGGGCACATTACTGTCCTGCCATAAAGCGCCTCCAAGGTCCCATCACGCCAGCGGATCTAGTCTTTGGCACGATTGTGAATTGTTTCCCTACCTCTCACTCCCCCCTCCAGCGCCCCGCCCCCCCCTCCACTCTCCACCCAACCCAGGCCATCCGTCCTCATTCTGCTCTTCATCATCTGCCCTCGGGAGTCATTACTCCTGGTATAAGTGCTTGGCCATATGGTTTTCCTGTCTTGGAACATTTACAATGACACTGGGAGAAAGCTGTAATTCAAACAAGAAAGCAGGGGTGGGGGGAGACACTTTTGGAGATAGCCACCCACCCACCCCCCAAGCATCTAAAGTTGCAACCAAGAACCTACACAGGTGAGGTGCTGTGCTGACTCCCAAGGCTCTGGGGCATCTGGAATCAGCAAACCTGGAGGCTGCACAGGACAAATGAGCGATCCCTTGGCAGAGGACGAGGCTTGGGTGCATTTTAAATTTCTGCGTATTGGGGTGCCTGGGTGGCTCAGTGGTTGAGCATCTGCCTTTGGCTCAGGTCATGATCCCGGGGTCCTGGGATCGAGTCCCACATCAGGCTCCCTGCAGGGAGCTTGCTCCTCCCTCTGCCTGTGTCTCTGCCTCTCTGTGTGTCTCTTGTGAATAAATAAATTAAATCTTTAAAAAAATAATAAATTTCCGTGTATTGTGATCTGTGTCCTTTACCCTTGGCTTCCCATAAAGTTCTGCACACTCAGTAGCCTTGTGACAGTCGTCCTTTGTGGGAGGAAGGAAGCGGGGAAATTTCCCATGTGGGCTCAGCCCCACTGAACTTGTAAGACCAGGGCTAAGAGGGAGAATCATGCAGTTTCCCCGGAGACTTCTAGGAGTGCGGTGGGGAGTGCCAGGTCACAAGCCCTTCTGTTTGGAGACCAAAGGGAGGGCGATGTCACCCCCATAATGCTGAGGACCTGGGACTAGTGATAGGTATGTCCAGGACCTGCCTGCAAAGGGAGCTGCCTCACAGTGTGGAAACATGTAAAACGGAGGTACGAGGTATGAGGGGCACCTGCTTCCTGATTCCCAGGTGAGTGCTCTTTCCACAGCAGCGCTCTGGGTCTCTGTGCCCTAACCTGTCCTCTGGAGGCCCCCCCAGGGCTCTCCACAGACCCTGTGCCCTCAGAGCGTGACCCCTCTGCTCCCCAGCAGAGGTTAGCGCAAGCCCACCTGCCCGCCTCTGCCTCATTGGTCCCTCCAGGCCACTCTGCACCAGGCGGGGAGCTCTAAATAGAACAGGTCCTTCCTAATCGGGGCTCACAGCGAGGGCTCACGTCATCTTTCCACTCTCGTGTGCCTGGCACAGGCTGGGCACACAGCAGAGCCCGTAAATGCCTGGCGATTGACAGCTGCAGACACCACCAGGGCCCCAGCCCATGCTTCAACCCAGAGGCAATTGGAAGCTTGGCTCCCCCTGCATCCGGGGCCCTATAGCAGCCACCTGCTGGAGACAACAGAAAGCTGGAGTCCTGCCCAAGCCCCTCCTCCCCAGCTGGATGAGGGAGCCTCGGCCGTCCTTGCTGGAGGTGATAGTAATGCTGGGGCAACTGGTATGTCTCATATCACCACTGACAAATAAGGTCCCATTTCTCCTAAAGTTCAGATAACAACTCTAAACCCCCAACGCGATGGGAAAGGGCGCTTGTGGCTTGGGATAAAATTTCTGGTGAGAGCATCACACGGGGATTCAAAAAGTGCTGAACTTGAGTAACTGAGACTTGAGGGTAGGTCATGTGCCCTGGAAATCCCTGGTGACCTAAACTGTGGCCCACGGGATGAGGAAGACAAAGACACCTGATGTCTTGGTGAGAAGTTGAGATAAAAATGTTCCATAGGGCAGCCCGGGTGGCTCAGTGGCTTAGCGCCGCCTTCAGCCCAGGGCCTAATCCTGGAGTCCTGGGATCGAGTCCTGCGTCGGGCTCCCTGCATGGAGCCTGCTTCTCCCTCTGCCTGTGTCTCTGCCTCTCTCTCTCTCTCTCTCTCTCTGTGTCTATCATGAATAAATAAAGAAAATCTTTAAAAAAAAAGTTCCATAAAAGGTGAAAGCAGAAATGAGCAACATTTCCAAATTAATGTATTACTTACCTCCTCCCATGGAATCCAAATAGATATTTAAAAACGAACACACATGAACCACTACAAGAGACATTTGAATAGTTGCCAGCATACCCTCAGAGTTGGGATATTCAAGGGAATCTTCTCATTTGGAAGAATGATTTATTTTTATTGTGCATTTTTAAAAAATATTTTATTTATTTATCTGAGAGAGAGCACGAGCAGTAGGAGGAGCAGAGAGAGAAGGGCAAGCAGACTCTCTGCTGCGTGGGGAGCCCAAAGATGCAGGGCTCACTCCAGGACCCCAATATCAAGACCTGAGCCGAAACCAGATGCTTAACTGAATGAATCACCCAGGCAACCCATGTGCATCTTCTTAATGGCCAAGTGGGAGATGTCTCATACTCAGGGTTGCCTTGGGTTTGGGCACAGATGGCGTGAGCCTGCGTTTCCTGGAGAAATCCAGGTCTGGGTAGATGGAGCAAATCCAGATTCTTCTGATGGGATATGGAAGCAAATGGAATGTGGAAGCAGATGTCTGGGCTAATGCCTGCTTCCCTGCCACAGCTGAGCGCCCCAAGGGCCCATCCCTTGCTAGGGATCATCCCCAGCATCACACTGCCCCGGTGTCACACTGCTAGGGATCATCCCCAGCTACCATCAGCTCTCTATCCTGGAGGGAGGCTAAAGGGAGGCCTCATGTGGGTACAGCCACCCACAGGGGTGCCCTCAGCAACTCATCTGCAGCTTGGAGCTGCACCTATTTACTTGGGTTAGCTCACGTTGGTTTCTCTTGCAGGCAATGAAGAACCCTCCTGTTAGGGGAATGAGCTTTCCTGCTCCAGAAGAAGAAAGGCTGGTGGTGGGGAGTGGGGATGGGGGTGCTTTGGGTGCAAGTGGGACTAGGAGGTTCCCTCTCTGATGCGGGATGGGAAAGAGGTATCTTTGGACACACCCCTCCCACAAGCCTCAGGGCTACAAGGGTAAGCCCTTTGGGATAATCTCACCTTCATTCCCATTTCCTTGGGAAACACTGGATCAGGATCTTTTTTTTTTTTTTTTTTGGCAAAAAACCCTCTGGAGTGGTGGAAACCGCACAGTGGCCATGGATTGCCCCAGAGGGACAGGCACAGATTCTTCCCTTTTCTGGAGTCCGGGAAGCAGAGGCCTGACGTGGGGGTGAGGAGACCTCCAACAGCTCGGTCCCCAGAGACCAGGGTGGTCTCCACAGGAAGAAGTGTAGGAACAGGGAAGCTGCTGAGTTCACCGGGTGCTTGCCAGCAGCATCGGCAGCGTTCTGGCTTCACTATGACCCCATAGGGGGCCCGGGTCCGCATTTGGCACCTGGCAGCTGCCCCCTGAAGGTCAAAGAAGTGACAGGAATCTCCCCCTTCCCCACGTCTCCCAGGGATTCTCACTGTCCTCAGGTCTCGGCTTAGACACACATTTCTCTGGGTGCCTGACCCAGACCTGACCTCCCAGCTCCTGTGAGGCCCCTTCCTATGTGTCCCCATGAATTTCTAGCTTCTCACATGGAACTGAGGCCTATGAGGGTCTTTGGCTGCAGGGAACTCACTTGGATTCCTTCGAGAAAAGCAGATGATGATGCTAAGTACACAATTTTATAAATCAACTAAAAATTATTGCATTGTTGAATAAGGAAGGAGGGAAGGAGGGTGAGAGGGAAGGAAAGCAAAGCATGTCTGGATGTGTGTGGAAATAAAGGCAACAGGACTCTCAGCTCCATTGCAAGGCCACCGAGAGCCCTGGACAGATGTACCACAAGGCCTCCCTGGGTGGGCCTCACAGGGCCTGGAACAGGGCTCAGTGCTTGAAAGGGTTGGAAGTTTCTAGAAAGTTTACTGACTCTGATCTCTCCTTCCAGCCCTTCAGCTCTGTCTCCTGCTACCACCGCCCCTCCCAATGGCCACTGTCTCTGCTGGCCAGTCCACGTGTGTTGATGGCTGGCATCCTGAGGATGGGCCGCCTGGGGCTCAGGCACTCCCCACTGATAGGGTCAACCAGGGCAGGGGCGCCATGGGGCCACCCAGCGCATGACACGGCCCCCTATGGAGCCACTCCCTCCAGCGGGGGCCTGACTGTCTTATTGGAACAGTCACTCCTGTCTGTACTCTGTGGCTGCTTTCGAGCTACAGCCACAGAGTCGAGTAGTTACGACAGAGCCTGTAGGGTCTGTGAAGCCACAATATTTCCAATTTGACCCTTTGCCGAAAACATTTCCTGACCTCTGCACAGAGCTATGAACCTTGAAAACAGCACCTTGGTCTCATTCCCACTTGGATTCCCAAAACTTAGCCGAGTGCCCACATATAGTAGGAGCTCAGTAAATAGTGTTACATGAATAAATGAATGGCTCTTTGCTGAATCTGTACACTCGAAGCCCCTCACTTTAGAAGGAGCACCCTTCTTAGAGTCCTGCCCATTGGGCAGGGTGCCCAGCTGTGCCAGGCTCAGGCCTGTGGTTTCCCAGGGCCTGGGACGCTCAGTGCAGAAGCTGGAAAGTCTTGGGCAAAGGTGGACAATTCTTTCACGTTATGTTGACCAGCTTTTTCTAAGGAGAAGCACTGCCTGCTGCATTTTGGCCAATTAATCCACCATGGGTGGCTGTGAGGAGCTGCACACCCAACAGAAACACTCACACGTGTAAGTGCCTACGTAGCAGCGACAGATTCAGATGACCGGGTACAAGAGCAAGGCAGTGCCCGATGGTGGTAGCCAGGGGGCTGGAGAGGCCAGTGCGGTAGGGCTGCTGGATGTTATCGAATGGAGCAGTGGAGATCTCTTCGGGCTGATGAAGAAAGGCTTCCTGGGAGCCGGAGTCCAGCTGGTCTGCCCTGATAGAGAAGGAACCCATCGCCAGTAGAGAAGAAGGAAGGCAGTGATTTTATTGGTGTACGAGGTCCCTAGGATCCAAATGTCAATACCGGTGAAAACTCAGAGGCGGTCACAAAGCTATTCCTGAGCCAGTTTCGGTGGCGGGGGATGAGGGGTGATCAGCCAGCCTGGGACCTGTGCCCACCTCAGACGGGGCACGTGGGGAGCCCATCGTGGCACCAAGCAGCCTGCGGAGTGGAAGAGGAACTCTGGACAGGAAATCAAGATGACTTGGTTTGGGCTCCTTGGAAAGCAGAGCAGGAACAAAGGCTCAGGTGACACTCCTTTGTTAGGGAGGGTGGCCCCTTGGAGCAGGAGAGAGGGAAAGGGGGTGCTGTGGGGGAGGAGGACAAGCCAGTTCCAGAGAGCGGCATGGAGCTGGCCGTGGCTTGGTAACAAACCTGAGGGGTTGCTCAGTCTCATGGGGCCATCCTGAGAAGCCATACAAATCACTGATTCTCAGCATAGTCCTTCAGAGGAGAAAAGGAGAAGAATTTGTTCACAGCCTCCATCTCACGTTGGTTCCCTGGCAGTTAACTGCCTGGACTTCCCGGAGGAGATGGGTAGATGCAACGTTTCCTTCCCTAATGTCCAGGGAAACTCCAGAAGCAGGAGGTGCATGGCCTGAGCCAGAGGCTGCTGAATTGTGCGTGGGTAAGGCCACCCGAGTGCACACACAGGTGTGGTCTCAGCAGTGGCTGCAGCTGGTGGCCAATGGCCCGAAGATAAGTGAGCGAGGTCCAAAGTGGCACACGGATGGGTCTGATGCAGAGGGGACTTGAGTGTGGGGTTGGATCAACTAGAGCCACTAGGGTCCTTCTCCAGGCCAGCAAGGCTCCAGCCTCCAACTGAAGCAGAGACCAGGGCTGACCACCATTTGCACAAAGCGATGACCGGGGCTGGGGCGGTCACTGGGTTGAGGAAGGTCCACTGTGACAAGTGAGAACCAAGTCCTTAGCTCCCACAAAAGCAAAGGGCAGAATGAGCTCCTCTCCGTGGAACCCAGAGTGGTCTTAGAAGGTCGCGCAGCAAATGCGGAGTTAAGCTAAAAGAAGGCATGAAATCTCAGATGCTTATTTTCTTGCCTGGAGCAGATAAATCCTAAAACAGAGCACTTAGGTGTGGCGGTGGGGGTCCGACGATTAAACAGCTAGGTTTGAAATTTTGCCAAAGGATCTGCGGGTTGGGAAGCAGATGGATGCCAGGACATCTGGAGAGACCCAGGATCTGCCCAGGCCCAGCCCACAGCTGGAGGGAGGCGGGAGGACTGTTCTCACCCGGTGCTCTGCTCATCCCACCGCATCCTGCTCAAACCCCAGCCTTCCTCTCCGTGCCGGGGCCAGAAGTCGTGATGCCCAAGTACTGGGTTCCATCCCTTTGGCCTCAAGGCCGGGTGAGGAGAGGGTGACTCTTGGTGGATGTTTGTGGGCCTTGGTCACCATCTCCCTGTGCAGGATGGTCAAGGCTTCTGTAGTCTGATGGGAAGTTGGCCAAGGTGAAAAAGAGAGGCGAAAAGAGGGACACTGGGGGGAGGGGTGGTCACGACACAATGAGACATTGAGCCTTGGTGGCGCTCTGTGACTTTGAATATAAGCCCAACACATAGCTCCCCCGCGGCACCCCGGGCTTCCCCCTCACGGCTCGGCACACTGTCCCATCACTTCTCGATTGTTCTCTCCCGCTAGACGTGCACTCTGGGAGGCGAGGCCTGCTCTTGTTCACGGCCTCCCACCCCAGTTTCCCGGGCCCGGAGGCCGGCTGTCAGGTGTGCGTGCTCCCAGAGGGCAGGGCCGGGGTCCCGCTCGTCTCTCCCCATCCCCTGGACTGGGCCCAGCACGCAGCTGGCCTCCAAGCCATTTGTAGCGTGAAGGACTGACCTCACCTTCTCACATCTCCTTTTCGGTTCCATCCCAGCCTGTAGCCGGGGAAAGCTGAATGCCGTGCAAAGAAACTTCTCTTAACAGCTAGGAACACTGTGATGACCCTGTCTGTGCTGAGCTGGGGGTGGAGGTGGCGGGGGGGGGGGGGGGGGGGTTGGGCTCCTCGGGGCTCTGGCCTTTCCAGGACAGCCAGCCAGGAGTGTTCTCACTTGCGGTCCCCTTGTCCCCCCTCATCCCCAGGTGGGGTGGCCATGTGGCTGCCCTGTGAAACTGGTGGAAAACAGCTCTCCTGAGTGCCCTCGGGCTCTGGGCTGTCCCAGGGGGGCCACCGAAGCCCTGGGACTTGGGGCAAGTCACCCAAATACTGTTCTTTCCACCTCGTTTGGCCCAGTTCTGGTAAATGCAAGTTTTATTACCAGCAATGGCAACAGGCTAGAGCGTCGGAGAAGATCCAGCTGGAATCTTTCCTGGTCTCAGAGGCGCAGAGTCTCTGTTCAGCAAAGCCTGGCCCGGGGATCCTCGGTGACAGCAGTCTCCCGGGTAACCATGGGTCAGAATGGGGAGCTCGGGCCCTGCTGGGGTGGGGGGGGTCTCTGGAGCCAGCTGGGCAGGCTGTGTGGGGCAGCTCTTTTGTGAAGGGTTCGCGTGGGGTAGAAACGACCTGGGTGGGCACCGGGCTCCATCCACATGGCAGTCCTGGAAGGTGGGTGCACCCGGGGGGCCGGGGGCCAGGACGCCCTGTGACACCTGGGAGAAGGGGGTGCCCCTGAAACGGGCTGCATCTCACCCCCTCAACCCCCAGACGACAGGCCCCCCCACCCCACCAGTCTCCACAGCCCAGGCCTGCCCTGTCCCCCCATGACCTGGACATTTCTGAACACCCAGAGAATCAGGTTTTTCCATCTCTTGTGAAATGGGAAGAAAGGACTCTTGCTTCCCGAACTGGTAACTGGTTACGGCTGCCCGCTTCCAAATTACAATTCCCCGGTTTCCATCCCATTGCTGCCCACTGCTTCCAATGCCCTCAATCCAGACAGGCCAGAGGGTCCCCCAGGATGGGTCACCGCGGCACCCGCTGCTTCCCACAGGAAGTCCCCAGCCAGGACTCCTGCACACCTGCCCTGGCTGTGCTAAAGAGCTTCTTCCTTTGCCCAGCTGCCCAGGCGGAGGGCCAGTGGGGGCTGGTCTCTCCCCTCAGAGCCACGTGTCACCACTTCTTTCTCTCCTCCCGACTGTCTCATACTGACACCGAATTCCCTTGAGCTCTCAGCTCTTCTGATACATTCCTCCAACCGTTATGAGCTCAACTGAGACCTTCTTAAGCCTACCGACAGCCAAGTGCAGATAGATATCCCCAGTTTCTAGAAGGGGAAACTGAGACGAGGAGAGATGAAGTAACTTGCTCAAGTTCCCTGTTACCACAGTAGCTGGTATCTGAAGATGGCCCCAAACAATTGTGCCCCTCCCTGTCCGTGCTTGCCATCCCTCGCCTCGAGAGGTGGAGCTCGTGCCCTCTCTTTCTGAATCTGGGTTAAGCCCATAACCACTTTGACCAATAGAATGAATAAATGCTGTGCCAGGGCCTCCAAGCCCAGGCATTAAGAGGGCCTGGCAGCTTTTGCTTCCTCTGCTCGTTGGAGCCCAGCCCCTGTGATGTGGGGAAGCCCAAGCAGTCAAGGGGAGAGGCCCATCTGGAGGAAATGGACTGGCCCTGCCGGGCTCTGAACTGATATGAAGCTCTCTTAGCGGTGGATCTTCTTGCCTCCCTAAAGACCACTCAGCTGATGACACATAAAGCGAAAACAAGCTGTCCCCACTGAGCCCTGCCCTAACTGCAAAAACTTGAGCAAATGCTTGCTATTTTCAGCCACAGGCTTTGGAGCATTTATTATGCAGCAACAGAGAACCAAAGCAATCACACAGCCAGTAAGTGGCAGCAGTGGGATTCAAACCCAGCTCTGGTAGCCCAGGCTCCTCTCTCTTACGGCCAGCCCCCAGGGCTGCATTACTGCCCATGTTGACGTCATCTGGGGCTCTGAGCTTGAGGCTCAGACGGGGCTGCTCAGACCTCCTTTCGCACCTGGGATGCAATTTGGTTCTCAGTTCGCAGGAGCCCAGGGCATCAGAACGTTCCTCCTCACTTGCTCCCGGAACCCCCAGCCCAGCCAGGAGGTGCAAGGAACTGGCCTCGGGTCAGATCCATTGTCCCAGCCCTCCTCAGCTAGAGAGCCCACTGCCTGGGGTGCCCACAGGGGAGCCTGCAAGGTCTGAGGGCTAAGTAAACAAAGGAGGTTTTATCAGCTCCCCCCTCCCACACCTGCCATCCAAGTGTAGACGAAGATCCCATAAGCCAAGGCAGGAGAAACAGTCAGAGGGATGTTAACATAACCTTAACGGAAGGTCATCCAGGGGGGTCTGGGTCCTCTGGCCCCCCTCCCCCCCATCATGGGAGGTTAGCTCCACGGAGACCTGTTAGCAGCCCTTGGGGACCTGAGCAGAGAGGGATTGTGCCCACTGGCACACATACTGAAAAGAAAGGACTTGCAGAGGAGGTGACCCCAAACCTTGTGCCTGTCCCCCACTCTGGCTTTGCTAATTGAGCAGAACACTTCTAGAGAGAGAGTGGTTAGAGTCCTGGAGCTAGGCCTCTGTCTTTTGCCTGGGTGGGGGCGGAGGAGGGCTTCCACAAGATTCCTGGAGAGCTTGATAGGTGTGCCCCACTATTCGCAGGTGGCCGGAGGGGGAGGGGCTTGCCCTGAGGACCCAGTGTGTGACAGGCTCCTGAGGGAGCTCCGGTGACAGGCTGTGGCTGGAGCTGAGGGCTCGGAGCACAGAGCCAGCAGGGATGCTGTGCCAGGAAAGGCCCACACTGTGGGAGCCGGTGGCATCAAAGGATGTGGGAAAGTTCTGGTAGCTGGTCAGGGTTGCTTAGCTCCAGCCTGAGGAGACCTGAGCTGGCGGTGCGTTCACCTGCACTGAGTTGCAGTGAGACGTGAGATGGGGGTGGGGCCGAAGACTCCCACAGGTGCCCCTGCCCCAAGCCCTCACCCCTGGGCGGCCTGCGAGGGAGGGGCAGCGTGGGAGCACCAGGCAGCCGGTGGAGCCGGAGCTGGCCAAGCTCTCCTCCCCGGCTGCAGGCTGCCCAGATGGCGGAGGGAGCAGCTTCAGCTTCAAATGAACTTTGGAATCTGGGTTCTTTTTCAGAACTAGACACCGTAATTACCGGAATCGGATTTTTGTCGTAAAAATGACCCAAGGAATTTTTCTTATCTTGGATTGACCCAAAAAAACCATGAAATCTTCCTTAGATGTCACCCAAGTTTGGGGGAGAGCCAACCCCACTGAGCAGGTTTGAGAAGGAAGTGGGGAGGAAAGAATGAAATTGTTTTCTTTCCTTTTTAAAAAAGATTTTATTTAGGGGATCCCTGGGTGGCTCAGCGGTTTAGCACCTGCCTTTGGCCCAGGGTGTGATCCTGGGGTCCAGAGATCGAGTCCCATGTCGGGCTCCTTGCATGGAGCCTGCTTCTTCCTCTGCCTGTGTCTCTGCCTCTCTCTCTCTCTCTCTCTCTCTCTCTCTGTGTGTCTCTCATGAATAAATAAACAAAATCTTTAAAAAATTTTTTTATTTATTTGGCAGAAAGAGAATGACCCAGAGACCACAAGCAGGGGGAGCAGCAGAGGGAGAGGGAGAAGCAGGCTCCAGCCTGAGGAGGGACCCCAAGGTGGGGCTCGATCCCAGGATCCCAGGATGAAGGCAGACTTAACCACCTGAGCCACCCAGGCGCCCTGAAGTCATTCTCTGACAATATCCCACAAGGCTCTCTTGCTCAACCACCCTGGCTCACAAGCAGCAGGAAGGGCTCTAGCTAACTGAGCCAGAAAGGGATTTATCGACAGGGCCCTGGGTGGCCCGGAGAATGCCTGGGGGGCTGGAGAAACTGCTGCAGTCATCAGTGATTGGGAGGTGACACGGTGTCCGGGGTCGAAGATAGGCTACGGGGCCTTGGGGAGGATACCATCACCTCTCTGCCCCCCCGATGCTGGGTGACATGATCTTCGCTGTCCCCATCTCACACAGTTGCCACTCTAGCAATTAGACAAGGAGAGAGCTGCTGTCTCCAGCTGACCGTGTTGGTGGGAAGACCTCAAATACAGGAACATGGTTCTATTGCTGGGCCCTGGGGGGCGGGGGTAGGGTGTGGGGCCAAAATTAATATTTTACAAAGAGAGTGAACTCTTAATTGAAAGTGAACTAATAATGGCTGAGCTTACCCCCAAAGTTACAAGATTACATCTTCTGCCACCAGGATGAATGGGGATTTGAAAACTAGATTGTTGTACAAAGTAGCTTATTATGGGGTGCCTGGGTGGCTCAGTCATTTAAGCAACTGCCTTCAGCTTGGTTTATGATCTCAGGGTCCTGGGATGAGCCCCACATCGGGCTCCCTGCTCAACGGGGTGTCTGCTTCTCCTTCTCCCTCTGCCCCTCCCCACCACTGGAGCTGTCTCTGTCTCAAATAAAATATTTTTAAAAAACAAAACAAAATAGATTTTTATAGAAAAATAGAAATACCTTTTTGCAGGCCTGAGTTTTGAGCTATGGAATTCATACTCACCCAGAGACAATGCAGGAAATGAACCAAGTAAATCAATGAGCCCTATGTGTACCCTTGAACATAGGGGGCCCTTACTCAGTATGTGTTGGACGAGGGTGCTGGTTAAAGTCACAGTCCTCCCCCGGCCCCAGAAGGGCCAAAAGCTGTATCCCACTACACTGAGTCTTCTGGCCCATGGAGGGTGGACTTCCCTTCCCTGCTGCCTTTTCCCTCACCTGGCCATCCCTCCTCACTGTTCAAAGCTCAGAGGAATCCCCAGGGAGGCTGACTGGTCATTGCTTGGTTGCCGTCCTCTGAGACCCATGCTGCCAGGCCACATGCAAAGCATGTTCTGTAAGCTGGAAAAGACCTTCGGAATGACTTAGTTCAAACTCTGCATTCTACAGAGGGGTAGGTTGGAGCCCCAAGATAGTATTAGCCCACCACCTCTGTCCAGCCCCACCAGTGGCCACTAGAGGAGTCCAGGTGCCCTGGCCCTCCAGACACAGACCCCATTTCCATCTGGGGACACAGCATACACTGCCTGGGGTGCCATATGTGCTATGCCTCCACATAAGAGCACTCCCCTGGGTGATGGCCTCGGTGTCTTTCTTGGGCAGGCAGCTTAGTGGTACCCAGAGCCCACCAGACATCCCTGGGCTGGGCAGGGACCTGTCCATCGGTTCCTCCCTAAGCATTTGCTGAAGCTCTGAGGTCCCTGCTAAGTAAGACTTCAACACCAGTGGGTGGTAACTTCTTCAGGCAGAAGGCTGAGAAGGGTTTCCATGGAGACCGCCCAGGCTCTGTTTCCATAGTAACACTTGCACGAGGTTACAGAGCTTCCTATATGTGTCAACTTAACATTTCCAGCCACTCTGTTCTTCAGGCCAAACCTGGGCCTAATACAGGGATTGCTTTCTAGGAGGGGTGACAGGCCTTGAGAGCCAGAGGGGAGACGGGTGAAACTGTGTGCAGTTGGCCGACCATGAGGGTCTCTCCTCGACCAGCGGGCACATCCCCATCCCAGCTGTAGGGTGTGTGTATATATATACACACTCACACATGCTTAAATTATAAAAAGAATACATCTTCCTGACATGGAAGGATATAAAGTCCTACACCTCCCTGCTGTCCAGAGGTAACTGGTGTTACTTGGCTTTGAATATCCTTCCGGAAATAGGATATGCACATCCATAGAGCCATCTTTTAGAAAATTCACTAATGGGATATATATTCTCACTCTGCCATCTGCTTTACCCTAATTATAGATCTTGGAGAACTTTACACATCAGCACAAATAGATCTACCTCACTCTTTATAATGGCAAAAAAAAAAAAATACTGCATTTAAAAAAAAATAAGTCCCTAATTGAGGGACTTTTGTTTTCAGTTTCTTGCTATTACAGCAATAAGTGTCCTGCACATGTATTTTTTCTGTATACTTTTTTGAGTATATCCATATGGTAGATTCCTAGCAGTGAAGTTTCTGGAATTTTAAAATTTGATTCTTATCAAATTCTACTTCCATTATTGATACAAGAGGGCTTGTTCACACTTAAAAAGATGGGGTATTATTAAACTGAAACAACACAAAATCATAAAACCAATCTCCCCAACTCATTCTATGAGACCAGTGAATGATCAACGCTAGAGCCTGACAAGAAGAGCATGAGAAAGGAAAATTATACGTCAGCCTTACTGATAAACATATATCAATACCTCCTAAATGAAATATTAGCAAACAGAATCCAATAGTGTAGAAAGAGGATAGTACATCATGACTAAATCAGTTATTAATGTTATACAGCACATTAACAGAAGAGGAAAAATATATGATCATATTGGTAAGCACAGGAAAAAACATTTGATAAAAGAATTTAACATGTATCTTGATTAAAAATGCAAAGTAAGAATTGAGGACCACTTCTTCAATTAACTTCAAAAAGAGTATTCTCCCAATATCGATAGCAAAAATGGTATTCAAGGTGAATTCCCTTTAAGAATCAAGGACGGCTTGGATGGCTCAGCGGTTTAGTGCCTGCCTTTGGCTCAGGGCGTGATCCTGGAGTCCAGGGTTTGAGTCCTGCATTGGGCTCCCTGTGGGGAGCCTGCTTCTCCCTCTGCCCGTGTCTCTGCTTCTCTCTGTGTGTCTCTCATGAATAAATAAATAAAATATTAAAAAAGAAATGTTTCAATTCTCTGAATGGAAGAAACAAAATCTGTCCATAATCAATACACTGGCCCAGGTAGAAAACACAAAAGAATCCTCAGATAATGTCTTAATAAGGAAGACATCTTGGCAAGTTCACTGAATCAATACTCAAACACTAATTACATTTCTGTACATAAGTGACAAAGAGGTATAATTACTATAACAACAAATATAAGAGACCCAGGAATCAACCTAATGAAAGATTTGTGAGACTTCTGAGAAAAGTATAAAATTGTGTTGTATTGGAAGAGATTGAAGATCCAAATAAGTTTTTGAAATACCATATTCATAGAGTAAGACACTCAGTATAACTATCTTACTTCTCCTCCAGTGGATATATAGATTCAACACAAGTCCATTAAAACCTCAACAGAAGGGCAGCCCTGGTGGTGTAGCAGTTTAGTGCCACTTGCAGCTTGGGGTGTGATGCTGGAGACCCTGGATTGAGTCCCACGTCGGGTTCCCTGCATGGAGTCTGCTTCTCTCTCTGCCTGTGTCTCTGCCTCTCTCTCTGTGTGTCTCTATGAATAAATAAATAAAATCTTAAAAAAAAAAAAACCTCAACAGAACATTTCATAGAACTTGATACATTGTTCCTAAAATGCATATGAAAACAAAGGGCTAGGAATAGGCACCACTGCAGGAGGAAAGGTAGGAGACTTGCACTACCAGATATCTGGGCTTTTTACAAGTGTAATTATGATCCAAAGGATAGACCTAATAGGACAGAATGGAAAGCCCAGAATAGACTTTACATGTATGGAAACTTGATTATTGTAGACCCACACTGCTGCTCAGTGGGAAAAACAAAAAAACAAAAAACAAAACAAAAAGAACCCCGGAACATATGGTTGTCCCTACCTCACACCATACCAGGGAATAACTTATAACTTCCAGGGCATGTTTGAATGTAACATACAACACATGAGAAGGATTGTAAAAATAATCCTTGAGGATTGGAAGAAAAATATAAGGGCAGCCTGGGTGGCTCAGCGGTTTAGCACCGACTTCAGCCCAGGGCGTGATCCTGGAGTCCTGGGATTGAGTCCCATGTCAGGCTCCCTGCATGGAGCCTGCTTCTCTCTCTGCCTGTGTCTCTATCTCTCTCTGTGTCTCTCATGAATAAATAAATAAAATCTTTAAAAAAAGGATGCAAAAAGCCATAATCATGAAGAAAAACATGGATGACTGTGATGACATTAAAACCCATAGTTTCTGTTCATCAAAGACATAACAAAGAAAGTGAGAAAGAAAAGTCAAAAACTTGAATAAGATATTTGCCAGCCACCAATGGCAAAATACATAAAGATTATACAAATATATAAAGAACTCCTGCAAGTCAATAAAAAGAAAACAAAACATCCAATAAAAAACAGGCCAAAGAACACATAAAAGCATTTTATTTTCTTTTAAAAGATTTATTTATTTATTTGAGAGGGAGAGAAAAAGTAAGTGTATGGGTTGGGGGAGACAGAGGGAGAGGATCCTCAAACAGACTCCCTGCTGAGCCAGAGGCTCCATCCCAGGACCCTGAGATCATGACCTGAACCAAAATCAAGAGTCAGATGCTTAACTGACTGAGCTACTCAGGTGCCCCAAGAACACAAACAGGCATTTAATAGAAAAGGAAACTTGAGGGTACAATACACATAATGAAACTTGTCCCACTTTCCCAGTAATCAGGAGAGTGAAAATGAAAACCATCACGAAATACCATTTAACCCTCAGTCCATTGGCAAAAAAAAAAAAAAAAAGGAAAAGAAAAAAAATTCCAAAGGTCTTTTTTTCCCCTTTAGGTTTTATTTAAGAGGGAAACAGAGATAGAGATAGGGCCCGATCCCAGGATCCTGGGGCCATGACTTGAGCTGAAGGTAGATGCTTAACCCACTGAGCCACACAGGTGCCCCAGCCGCAGCTTGTTAATACTAAGTGTTGGCAAGGATGTGGAACGTGGAGCACGCCTATGCAGCACAGGTGGGAATGTAAATTGGTTCACTCGGCAGAATTTTGTGAGTAGAACATTTGCTTCCCTGTGGCCTAATAATTCCACTTTCAGGGGTCTATAGCAGAGGAACGCTTGCACAGGTGCACAACACGCCTTGTAAGAAAGATGTTTGTTAAAGCATTGTTGTAATGGTGAAAAGTTGGAAAGGATCCAGATACTCATTGTTAGGAGGATGGGTAGGTAATTAAATTGCATAATCACACAATAGACTGATATACGGCCTTTAAAATGAATTGAATAATGTAGGCATTAATATGGATGAATTCTAGAACTGAAAGGTTGTGGGAGAAAACAAGTCAGAGAATAAAACATGTATTTTAGGACGATTTTTATAATGTTCAAATCCAAGCAAAACTATACTAGAAGTTCATAGGTACATGATAGAATTATAAAGCAAAGCAGAGAAACTCAGGATCGGTGTTATTGATTAGCCTGGAATGGCTGATCGATATAAAGAGAATGGCTCATATATGAAAAGTTGACAGATTTTCATAGTTGTCTTTAGACCTAAGAATGGAGGGGTCTTTAGTGTCCCTCACAGGATACGAAGGTGAGGGACATTACAGAGTAGGGGCTGGGGTGATGGATGGGTGTGTGTGTGTGTGTGTGTGTGTGTGTCTGAACATGTGAGCCAACCTTGCCTGCATCCCTGACCGTGAATGCTTCTCCCTGCCATCTAGGGCCATTTAAATGGACTTAAATGCCCCTCCATTCAAGTCGGGGCTGGTTTTGTGACTTGCTTTGACCAACAATGCAATGAAGGAATGATCTGGAACTTTGGATTCCAGGTCTTTAGAGGCCTCTGGCTTCCTCTCGCTTGGAGCTCAGCTGCCAAGCTCTAAGGAAGGCCTGGGTATTGATTGGAGGCCATGCTGAGTGAGGCCAGGGAGGGGAGGGGCACCTTGGACGGGGAGCCTAGCCAGGCTCCCAGCTGAGTGCGCTCCAGAAAGCTGGCCAAGCTCCGCCATCCCTGGGAACCAGGAAAAATAGTGAACTGCTGCGTTAGGCCGTTAAATGCTGGGGTGGTTCGTTAGCAGCACAGGGAGAGATGCACGCAGGAAATCGGCGATACTGGCCGCCTTGTCTCATGAGTTGGTTGGCTGGTGCGTCTCCAGATACACACTGGTCACGATGCTTCCTCGCATACCTGCGATTTATGTACAGCATTTTGTATGGAGTAAATGCTTCAGTGTAAAACATCTAATAAAAACAAAACTCTGAAAAGAACCCAAAACCCTGTCCTGCAAAAATGCAGCTTCCCAATTTTGTTTTGCAATTTCTGTGCAACTGCAACTACACATCTTTTCACGTTTACGCAATGCTCCACTCATATTTCCCTCACTGTGCATGGCCTGCTCATAGTCTTTGCCTAGCTACGTACTGGCTTGGCCACGCGTGGTTCATGATTTATAGGAATGTTGCATATTGAGGAAGGGTCCTTTTATGTCCTACTTTCAAAAACCTCTCCCTGTTTGCCCCTGGTAAGCTCTTTGACTTCATAGTGTGTTTGGCTGGACGTAAATTCCACTTTTCCATGGTCCAAGTCGTAAGTGGTGGGTATCATGCTTAGGTTTTCCCTCCTCTAAGATTCTCTTAAATCATTTCTGAAGTACTTTTATGGCTTCATTTCATACCTCAAATCTGTGGTCTATCCAGAATTAATTTTGTTATAGGGAAGCAGGATCCAGGTTTTTCTGTCACAATGGCTAGCCAGCTGTTCCATTAAAAAGAACCCACATGCGCCCCATTAAATTTCCTTGTATTTACAATTTCCAGGCCCTCCACTGCCCTATTGTCCTTCTCCTTTTGCTAAATCACGATAGTTTATAATGCTTCATACCTGGAGGCCGTTGTTTCCTCTTCTGAGGATTTACCAGATCATTCCCCGTGTTGACTTTGCCAAAAGAACTGTGTCGAGTTAAACAATAAATCCTATCAGTGTTTTAATTGTGATTGCATTGCATGAAGGCTGACGTCTGGACAAGATTGCCTTAGGAGAACAAGGTGTGTCTGCAATAACTTAAGTCATTTCTGTCCCTTGCAGGATTATTGAACCCGACCAGCAGCAAGGGTGTGGCCACCACCCTCGCCCCAGATCCCGCCTCTGGAGTCCACCCGGCCAAGGCTCTGGGCTGGCTCTCCCACCGCCTCCTTCTCTGCTGAATGCGACCCTGTGACTCACGCCAACCTCAGCTCAGATCCACCGGGATGGTTACTAATTGCCCCAAAATCGTGGAGAACACTCCACCGTCCTTGTGCTTAAGGACAAGCAATAGTGATGTCATCTTCCGTGTGGAACTAAATGGGGTGGTTTATGGACACTTGCAAGCAGCGTGACCTTGGGCCAGTTGCTTCTGGTCTCCAATCCCTTTCTTCCTCCTTCCTGTAAAATGCCATCTCCCTGGCTCAGGGAGGTGAGGGACCCTCCCAGCCTTCCCCCAGGCACCTGCGCCCCTTCCCCCAGGCACTTGCACGGCCAGCCTGCAGCACGGGGCGCCCACCCTGCCCCGCCACTCCCAAATCCAAGTCAGAAGTCAAAGATTTTTATTGTTCTACCGACACTTCTGAAAAGGGATCTAATTGAGAAAATAACAAAGCATTTAAGAGTTTCATCTCCAGAGAGCACCTAAGTCTGACAGGAGGTGTCGAAACCTCCTCTTCCAGGCTCAGGGCTGAGAACGGTTAGCATATCGAATGATCAGTAAAAACATGCAAAAGTGAGAAGGAAAAGGAAAAAAAGGCTGCATTCCCCCAAAGCCGAGGGGGACGGAATTTCAGAACGAGGGGGAGGCAGGGTGTACAAGTACCAGGTGGCTCTCCCTTCCCCCCACATTATCTTCCAAAACAGCTCCAAGCTCGGAGAAGGCAACGAGCCCACCCCTCGTCTCTGCTCAGCGCTCCCATCCTGTACCTGTGGCCAGGGCCGCGGGACCCTGTCCTTGTGCTCCCGGGGGGCCAGGACCCGGCCCTGGCTCCTCCCCTCTTTGGTTCCACTCGGAGAACGATTGTGCTTGACAGACTCATCCCCTGCCCTCACTCCAGGCTCCCGCTGGTGGGCTCAAGGCACTCACAGGAGTCCAGGGGAGCCCCAGGACACCCACCTGCCCTTGTGCTCTGGGTGGGCCCATCCCCGGGCACATTCCCCCAATCCTCAGCCCGGATCTGGGAATCCGGATGTGGGACCGTCCAAGGAACAAGCCTTTTAGGACTTCACCAACTGTGCAGACATTTCTGAACCTCGCACCACATCCCTCCCTGTCCCCTTCCCGGGACCCCCCACCCCCGAGCCCGGCCCCTCTATCTAGCCCTTCTCCCAGGCTGCCATCGCAGCTGTGGGCGGCCCCCGGACAGCCTGACTTCAGGGTGGCGGTCACCGACTCCACCCTGGGTGCCCCCCTGCTCCCCCGGCCCCGGGAGCTGGGCGGAGGTGGGGCCTCGAGAGGTCACGGCTCTGGTACAGGGAGGCGGGCAGGGCCGGAAAGGAACCAGGAGACACGTCACATCTAGGGAAAGGTGTCCAAAGTACAAGCGAAGCGAGGGGAAGGAGGAGGGCCGGAGCGGCCAGAAGAGAAAAAAGGAAGAGGGCAGGGGCGAGGCCTGGAGGGGGAGGCCCTCACACCACCCCGCAGATGAGCGTCTCCACCACGAAGGTGTTCTCGAAGTGGCGGATGGCGTTGCAGCTCTTCGCTCCTCGCTTGTTGATCCCTGGGAGGGAAGGGAGAATGTCAGTGAGGACTGGGCCCTGGCCCAGGGCTGGCGGGGTCGCGGAGGCCACCTGGCCCAGAGGCCGCCCAGACTCACCCGGCCACCGTCCCTGCTGTGTGGCCTCAGGGGGGTCACTTAACCTCTCTGTCCCTCACTTCCTCATCTTTCGAGGGGCAGCGAGAATGCGGACGAGGATAACTTACACGCTCTTAGCGTGGGCACCAGGGCTGGCGCACGGGGCACGCGGAGTTACCGGGGCTGCTGCTGGGGGATGGCCGTGGCTTAGGGCTCGGGGCAGGGGCCCTGGACGGGAGGGGCCGGCCACTCACGCCTCCGGGTAGCCCGGCGCCGCAGCCGGTACGTGTCCTTCCCACTGCACAGGTGGTAGATGAAGGAGCCCAGGGCCTCTTTGTCGCTGACGTGCTCGGTCACCACCATCTCCTCCTGGATGATGTACGTCTGCGGGAGGTAGGTCCCTCTCTGCGAAGGGAGCAGCCGCAGCGCTGGGTCAGTACCCGGGGTGGGAGTGGGGGGCTCTCCTGCCCCAGACTCCACCTGTCCGCACCGCCCACCCCCCTTGTTGCCATCCTGCCCACTCAGAGTACCCCCCCGCTACACACACCTGAAATGCCTGTCCACACTCTCCTGGGCCCCCCTCACCCAGAGGCCCTGTGGCTTGCCCTCTGGACGCCCCCAGGCGTTTTCTGGTTGTGCCAAGTGCTTGCACCCACAGTACTGCGTGTGGGAGCCTGGCCTCCCACCCCAAGGGGGAGTGCTGCTCGTAGGGCATGGCCTGAGGGGCCAAGGAAGCTGGTCTTGGGGCTCTTCATGAGAGAGGAAGGCAGAAGTGTGGCAGGGAGAAGAAAAGGAGGCGTTGACTCTGGGTGTGGGAGAAGGAAGATGGAGGAGGGGTACCAATCTGGGGCGCTGGGCCCAGCTGACAGCAACACCCCTGGGCACCTGTCCCCCACCCCCGACCCCCACTGCAGGAACCTCCTTGCCGCAGGCCTGGCCTCCACGGGGGAGCGCAGCAAGGTGCCACGAGGGCCTCTGCTCACCTTCACATTCATGAGGAGCTCCCAGAAGTTTCGAGGGGGCAGCACGATGGTGGTGTTGAGCTCGATCACATAGCACTTGTCCAGGGAGATGTCATGGTAGGCAGTGAGCCCCTGAGCAGGAGGGGGGGCTGTGTCAGGCTCTGCAGGCAAGGGCCTGGCCCTGGGGGGCTGGGGATGTGTCCAGCCAGCAGAGGGCTGAGCCCTACTGTGCCAGCATGATGCACCCCTGATTCCTATAAACCTGGGGACGACCTGGACCCTCGGCAGGAGGACCCCTAGGAAGCTCTGGGAAGCAAGCATGGGGGACACACAGCCAGGGAATCCTGTGTTTCTCTGGCCTCAAAACTGTCACTGGTGAGAGAAGTGAGAAGGATGGGGTGTCTGGGTGGCTCAGTCAGTGAGGTGTCTGCCTTTGGCTCAGGCCATGATCCCGAGGTCCTGGGATCAAGCCCCATGTCGGGCTCCCTGTTCAGTAGGGAGTCTGCTCCTCCCTCTCCCTCTACCTGTCCCCACTCATGCTCTCTCTAGTACATAAATGAAATATTAAAAAAAAAAAAAAAAAAGAAGTGCAAAGGATAGTTACATCTGGGTAGGGGGGGGACTGGCTGCAGGGGGGGCAGGGGCACACAGGGGAACCTTCTGGAATGCTGGCAAGATTCCAACACTTGGCCTGGATGGTGTCACATGTGGGCCTCTGGGAAAATCCACTAAGCCATGCACTTCGTGCCCTTGGTGGTAAGTGTGCCACACCTCAGTAAAATGTCAACACAAAATACCCAATTACAAGGCACACTGGCCTTGCCCATGACGGCCAGTGTCTGCAAGCTGTCGGGGGCGCAGGAGAAAATCCACCACGGCTAGGTCACATTGGGCGGTAAACACTACCGATGTAACAACAGCAATGTGTGTAAAATCCTGACGAGCCTAGCTCGTGGACGTCCCCTACACATACTTGCCATCGCACAGCACATGCTCAAAGGAGGGACTAGGGGCAGTGGCATTCATTCTCCTTTGGTTCCTGTTCTCCTTTCTCGTGACCCTTGCTGGAAGAGGGGCTCTGGGCCGTCAGGACACCCTTCCACCGCTCCTGCCCCAGCCCCGGCCGGCCTCACCCGCTGGAAGTCATGGATGATGTCTGCAGGGTCACCGCCGCCAAACTGGGGCACGGGCACATTGATGCGCTCGTAGTTCTCTTCGAGGTAGATCTTCACGTCCTCCTCCAGCTCCATCCGAGTGCGGGCCTGGGAGGACAGGGAGTCCTCGTAGAGAACCCCACAGTGGAAGAAGTTGTCTCGGGCCAGCTGAGCAACGTGGGGAGAGAGACAGACTGGTCACGTGGTGCCCTGGGCACAGCCACCCTGCCCACCCCACCGTGCCACGACCCCAAGGCCCCGGCAAGCAGGCAGGTTGGGACCATGAGACCCATTTCACAGATGGAGAAACTGAGAAATGTGGGGGCCCAGGGAGGGCGAGCCGGACGCACCAGGTCCTAGGAGGACAGCCTCCGTGGCTCTCGGGGGCAAGCACAGGAGCCCAGATCGAGCCGGCTGGGCCCTGCAGGAAGAGCGGCTGAGAGGCAGGCAGCAGTGGGAAGATTCTGGAAGCACCGCTACAGCCAGCTCCGTGTCTAGCCTCACACGAGTCCCACCACCTTCCCCGGATCCCGTGAGCGACCCTGACGAACACTGTGTCCCTATCTGAACAGCCAGCCGAGTCCCCCCATCATCCAGGGCAGGGAGGCAGCGAGACGACCGGGGCCAAGCGGCTGAGCACGAGGACCAGCGTGGCCACCTGTCCTGCTCCAGGGGCTCCTCTAGGTCTGCGCGCAGACACTGGCCTGTCGTGGGCAGAATTTCCCTCTCTCGGAGTGTACGCTGTCCCAGGGGGGTGAGTCATCACACATGAATCATACTGTCCAGGGCAGACGCAGAGGCTGCTCTGAGGTGCCCCCACCCCCCAGCGACTGGGGCGGGGTGAGGAGCCCCAAGAGAGCACCGGCTGGGGAGGTGAGAACCAGGAACAAGCGGGGAGCTGGTCATGGAGGGGGAAGGCGGGGGGCGGGGGGCGAACAAAAGGGAAGTCGGCAGTTGTGTGGGAGCTGAGGTTCCAGGGGAAAGTCACACGGAATACAAAAACTCTTCAGTAATTTCCATCACGAAAAAACTAAGTAACGAAGCTAAAAACCACTGCTCGAGGCGAGGAGGAGGTCACTCAGGTCATAAATGACTGGCAAGCCTCGGCTGCTTTGTCACTCCGAAATTCCCAGCTTGTGGCACTTACGGGTATTCTTTTGGGCTTTAACAGAACTACTTTGGGGGCACCCTCCCCCCCCCCCCCCCCGGTCTGGACTGATGATGATGTCACTGTGACCATGACCAGCTCGGGCCCAGCCTCGTGCCCTGAGCGGCGGCTGTGTGAGCACATAACGGGGGTGCTATCACGGGTGGAGGCCCCCGCTTGCAGGAGGCGGTGGTGGGGATTCTGGCCATTAACCCACTTGCCACCTCGTTTTGTAATCCACATCCGTGTCCAAGGAATGGAAGTCCCTAAAGCATGACCCCTGGGCACAGGGTCTGGCTCTGAGAGGGTCACAAGAGTTCCAATTTCTGCCGGATCTGAGCTTCTAGGGCCAACACTCCAGGGTGACACTGTGGAAAGGGGCCATGGATGCCCATCCCAGCTCCCCCACTGTTGCCTGTGCTCCTGGGAGTTCCCTGTTGGCCCTCAGGTGTGCCTGAAGCCAGAGGTAAGGACGGTCCATCAGGGTCTGTGGGAGTCAGGGGGTGGGGCTCCAGCACCAGGCAAGGGCCTGGGTGGGCTGGCTCGTGTCCAAGGAGGCCCCAGGGAGGGAGGATGCGGGTCTTCTGGGCTTGGCTGGTCACTCACTCCCACCTGGAGGCAGATCACCCGGCTGCCACACCTGCCGCCTCCCCGAAGTCCTCTCTAATCACTACCTGTCCCTGAGCCCCAGGCCCCCCCCTCCCACCTGGCCTCACCTGTGCGAGGAAGAAGTATCTGTAGATGTAGACGGAGGCGAACACGAGGCCCATGAGCAGCACGACCATGCCCATCGACAGGTAGCACACGCCGCCCACGGAGCCCCCCTTCTTGTAGCGCTGTGGGGGGGCCCGCTCCTCCTGTGGATTGCAGTGCCGGGTCAGCCTGATGCGGGTTCTGCTCCTCTGGGAAGCCTCCCACCCCTTTCCCAAAGTGAGATGT
Organism: Vulpes lagopus; assembly: GCF_018345385.1. Lineage (NCBI taxonomy): Eukaryota > Metazoa > Chordata > Mammalia > Carnivora > Canidae > Vulpes > Vulpes lagopus. The sequence goes on from NC_054831.1 coordinate 8,574,112, forward strand.
CCCCCTGCAGCTGGCGAGCCCTGGGACAAGTGGCGGGGGGTGGGCGGCAGTGCTGAGGCTACGTGGAGCATTATCTGGAAGGAATGCCTTGCCGGGGCCTCCCCGGTTTCCTCCCAGGTAAAGATATACTGAGACCCGCATCAAAGCCACACAGAATGACCCACTGGGATCAAGCAGGTCCATGTGGCTCACCCACTAGTTCCCTTTATTATACCGGCCGTAACTACAGTCTATTCTCTTAAATATAGAACAGGGGAAGCACAGACATGGCCTTAGTAATTGCAGCAGACCTAGGACCCTGTAGGAACTGGAGGTGCACTGGGCAGGCTGGGAGCTGCTGCCCTGGGCACGGGGAAGCCAGGGAAGGCTTCGGATCCGCCCACAGGCTACAGTGCACGCGGTGGCCTGGAACTGGGGCCATAGGAGGTAGCTTCTGGGCTCCACCAGGAAGGCTATGGCAGGGAGTGGTCACTGGCTGAGAGACGCGGAGGCTCCAGGAAGCTCACGGGGTCTGGGGGTCGGGGCACAGTGCTTGTCCCCCTCCAGCCAGGCAGCCCTGGGCACCGCTCAGCCTGGGCGGGGGGACAGCCACGGCCCCTCACAGGTGCACAGGTGGTGGCCGGCAGGAGTGGAACCTCAGGGCTGAAGTCTGGAGGTTTCTGGAGGCCAGGGCATCTCTGCCAGGAGGGAAACGTGGCTACGGTGGCAACAGGTGCCATCAGGGAGGCCAGAGCGGGAGGCTTCTTGGAGAAAACCTGCTCTGGGGAGCCAGTCGGGCTCCGGACAGCAGCTGCAGGGCTGCCAAGTCACAGCAAACTGCTCCAGGGCACACGGGTCTGGAGCGGTGGATGCAGGGCTGTGTGTGCAGATCTTAGGAACCTGCTTGACCCGGAGCACCAGCCCGTGAGCTAGTGATTCAGGCTCTTAACAACCTGCGTGACCTTGGCCATCTCTCAGGATTGTGCGTGTCCTCCCTCACCTGCCCTGGGACATGTGGCAAAAGCCTGTCTCCGTCTCTGCTGTCTGCCGTTCTGTCCCTCCTGCATGGTGTCCACATACAGTCAGGGTGAAGTCAGAGTCCAATCCCGGAGACACCCCCCCACCCCCCAGCCTCCAGGAGCTGAGGCAGGTGGGAGAAGGGAAGGAGCTCCCGCCTGGAAGCCCGAAGCCTCTCAAGAACTGCACGTGTGACATGCACCTCCTGCTTAGCCCCCTTTGTGCCATGTGTCCTCACTCCCTTTAACCTGGGGGCTGGCCTGGTGTGGTGCTCTGGTCCCTGTCCCTGAGGCCCCTTGGCTTAGAGAAAACAGGGTATGGGGCCCAGGCCTCAGGGAGCAAGGGGAGCACCATCAGAGGGCAAATGCCCCCCAGCCTGGGGCTCTCCCACTCACCCAGGAAGAGGACAAAAACACCCAGAGGACCCTCCCCCTCACTGGGCACATCCATCCCTAGACCAGTTAGCTCCCAGCCTCTGCACCACGGGACAGAGGTACCCCGGCCCATCCAACTCCCCAACACCCCTGTCTGCTGTCCTCCAGGGAGCTTACCCAGCAGGCTGGAAGGTCAAACCCATTGCTCCAAACTCACTAGCTGACTGCTGGGGCTCTCACCACCCCAGCCCTGCTGCGGGGCTCCTGCAATCACCCGGCTGGCATCTGCTCAGCACCCTGGGGTGCCCTAACCAAGGTCCCACAGGGACAGGTGCTGCCACAGGGGACAAGCCACCCGGGGGCTCCTGGAGATGAGGTGCTGGCTTTTCTGCTCCTCCAGAGGCCTGAGTGGGTCCCAAAGTGCGATGGCTGCCCTGGGATCGGCCAGCTGTGAAACCCGCCTGTGGGGTGGGGACACTCATACGCCGTGGGGGGAGTGGTGACCCCAGGTTGAGAGGGGCTCCAGCAGGGACAGAGATCCCCTTGAGGACAGGATTGCAAGCTCCCCCCACAGCTTCTCTTTTGAGAAGTGAAGACACAGGGATTAAAGGAGAAGGAGAACCTGAGAGCCCTTTGTCAGGATGAAGTGCTAGATAAAAATAGCCGAGCTGTCTCCGCTGAACCTATTCTTTGCAGGGCCAAGGCCCCGGACAGCTGTTGAGGCTGCACACTGGCCATGCTTTGGCTCCTGCATTCAGGAAAACCGGAGAAGTAGGCTTGTGAGAACTGCTTTTCAAAAGAAGAAAACAAAGTCAATGGGCCACAAGCACGAGAGCCCGAGGGCCTGCTCCGGCTCCAGGAATAAGTCCACAAACAGGGAGCACCAATGGTTTTAAAGCAGCCTTTCTGCTCTTGGCTGGGTCAGGTGTGGGCACCTGTGGTGGCTGTGGCCGAGGATCCCCCCACCTTTTCTAGCTGTGCAGCAGACACACCTCTCACGTGTCCGGGGCTCACACACAGCTCCCTATCCTACCACTACTGACACCCCTCCCGCCTACAGGGCCCAGACCCCAGAAGCATCATGAGCAGTGGGCTGGAAGGGAAAGCAGGACCTGAGCTTGCCAGGAGGCAGACTGGAGCCATAGATGTCCCTGCTTTGAGACAAAAGGCACTTCAGGCACCAAGCCCCACACTGGAGGGAGGGCCCCTGAATCCTGCCCCGAAGCTGCCATCGCTTACAGGGCCCCACACGACAGGGAACCTGGGGGTTCCTGGCTGCCCAGCTCACCCAGGACCGCGGAGAAGCCCGCTTCCTGAGCCCCCCACGCTGCTTCACTTGTGCTGGAGACCCAGGAAAATGTCAGCCCCCCCCATGGAGCAGCCAGGCATTTGGGGGGGGCTTCCATTTAGAAAGGAGGAAAACACAGCCTACTGTTTCCAAGGCAACGGGGCTTTCTGAGCAAAGCGCCTCGCTGTGCACTCGTGTGGGGCGCGTGAGCCGCCGGCCGGGACCACGAGGGGCCTGGGCCTCCCCTGCCCGCTGCACCGAGGCCCCCGACGGTGCTCATTAAATGGTTTAGCAAAGCCGGGGCCGCGGCGGTCAAGGGGAGCCCAGCCAACTGGAGCATTAGCTGGGCGGACTCCCATGACTCCTGGAGGGCCCCCCCCCAGCTACAGTTCCTCGGTAACAATGTCCAAATTAACTGCAAGCAGATTAAACTACAATTGCAGGCTGCTGGGCGGAGGCTGGCAGGGAGCCAGAAATGCACTTGCTGCCGCCCTGGTGGGGGAGGGGCGCTCGCCGGGCCCTCCTGGGCTTCATTCCCCCTCAGCATCTTTCTTTCCCAGGCTGCGGATCAGATTCAAGGTCACCAATGCCCGTGTGTGTGTGTGTGTGTGTGTGTGTGTGTGTGTGTGTGTGTGTGTGTGAGCACCAGCCAGCCAGACCTAGTGGGGGTGGGAGCAGCGGGCAGAGGCCCACCGTCCACCAGCACACAGGGCTGTGTTCCCCGTACAGACAGCTGGGTGAACGGCGACTGAGAGTCCTGGGACCCCAGTCCCGTCACGTGGCTGGAGGCCTGGGCACCCACTGGGTGAAGAACAGCACGGACCCCTGAGGACTCCTGCACCACCCACTCCCCTGCATCTACTGGCTTCCTGGCAGGCAAGATGAGAGACTCCGGGGGGACAAAGGCTCCATCCATGGATGAGAAGCAAAGCTGGCTGCTGGAAGAGCCCTCCCGGGGGAGAGAGAGAACTTGGGAGAGGGTGTGTGTTTGGGGGGAAGTGGGGAGCCAGGCTGCACTTCCGTGATTTTACCATAAATGTTTTTTTCCCCTAAGGGGAACTCATCCTCCCTGGGAGTCCGCTCACAGCCTTGAAACAGGCAAGGTCCAGTGAACAGAAAAGAGAGGGAAACAGAAGAGAAAAGCCATCATGATGTGTTCAGAAGCCGAAGCCCCTCTGGGAAGGCCCCGGGCAGGCCAGGCATGGGCCGGCCGAAGCCCCCAGCCCGCCACCGGGGCACGATCTGGAGCAGGGCTACCTTTCCAGAAAGGTCCTTCAGCCCGGCCGGCAGGGCCAGCGGGTACTGGGGCACTGGGGCAGGAGCACCCCGGGCCTGCCAGGTCGGCCTTCCCGGCTGGTAGGGGACCCTCCCCCAACCGGCTCCCCCACGCCCAGGGCCGGAGGCCGGGACTCGGAAAGTGAAATCTGATCCCCAGGTATGCAGGCTGGGGGAGGGGGCGACGCAGGAGCCATTAATCAAAGGCAAAGCCAAGGAGAAAATGAGCCGCGCTGAGAGGATGGTATTGAACCTGTCTCCCGCCCCGGGCAGCCCCACCCCCGCCGTCTGCAGCCCCCAGCCCAGCCCAGTCTGTGCAGGCCCACACCTGGCTGCGCACGCGTGTGCCCACTCAGGCCCCGGCTGGCCCGCAGGCCCCCAAAGGGGAAGACCGACCTAGCTGGTGCGTGCTAGGAGGGGGTGCTTCCCGGCCAGCCCACTTTCCAGGCTGGCTTCCCGCCAGTCGGCCTTCAGCGCAGGCTTCTCAGTACCTCCGAGGCCAGCGCCAAGGGGAGGGTGGGCAGCTGGAAGCCCAGCTGGGCCCCCGCCCCCATCCCTTCGCGGCCCACTGAGGCACTTCCTTCCATCAGCAGGTCTGGGGACAGAATCTTCCTTGTGTTGGAGTTTTTGCTCAGAAGCAGGGGGAGCCCCGCTGTGAGGGTGCTGCAAAGGCCTTACCCTGGCCCCTCAGGGCCTGCACGCAGGTGGACATTTGCATCTAACAGCCACAGGGGAGCTCACCGCCGAGGGGAGGGTGTTCATGGACTCTGTTCATCAGCAGGTCCTTCCAGGGCTTTATAACTGATTTTTGAGTCCAGGTCAGTAGCCAAGGAGGGTTCTTGGGTCACCCTCAGCCACAAGAAACCTTCTAATAAGCTTTCCTCTGCATCCCCATGGGCATGGGGCAAACCTCAGATGCTCTGTCTCAATAACGGAGAAGGCTGGGCCTCCCAGTAGGCCTACCTGTCCCACCCACCTTCTCCTTCAGTGCCCTAATAGATGGTGGCACTCTGTCTGGAGCCCGGCAACCTGCTGTGCTCACTGCCAGAGGCAGGAGACGGGGGCTCCATCCATGCCCTAGTTACTGGACACCAGGAACGTGCCCCTTGGCCAGGTGAGGGCACAACAGGCTCAGAGCAGTGAACTCTCTTCCCTGCTCCAATTCCAGCAGGCAATTGGCAGAACCGGCATGTAACATCCAAAGCCCCCTCCGTTTATCACCTCAGGGCCTCGGGGAACCATGATTATTTACTGCTATGCAGTTCTGTCCTAGGTGGTGCCAGGATTTTAATCCTCCTCCTGGGCCCCCAGTGCTCCTCCGTGCCAATTAAGACAGCTAGGGGCCTTGCCCAAACTAACGAGGTTTGGGAGAGGAGGCCTGCTCAGCAGGCTCAAGGCCATTACAAACAGCCCCGGGAAGATGGGGAAGATGTTGATATTTCCATTTCACGCTGGGTGAGAGGGAAGAGAGGATGCTGGCTGGGTTTCAGTGCCAGAAACTGGATGTCAGTTACTGCCAAGGTGATGCTGGCATCTGCCATCCGGCCTGACACCATCAGCAGGCTGCTGCTGGAGAATGTGCCACTCGTGTGAAATTTGGTGGACCTTCTAAGAGTTTGAATTCCATCCCCCGACTGTCTTCTGCTTGAATCCTATAGTCCTCAGAGGCAGGGTCCTGAATTCCAGGCCTGAGCAGGGCGGCAGGCCTTGGGAGTAGGCTGGTTCCTTGGTGGAGGGAGGAAGGAAGCTTGAAGAGACCCTTGCAAACTTTTAAAGACCATGGTCTTCAAACATGGAATGCCCCCTGTCCATGTAAACACGGGATGAAGATGGAGCTGTTTTGGTTGGGGGTACATTGCAACCCCCACCCCCCACCCCCTGACCTAGCCCAAGCCCAGGTGGTCCTAGGTGATGCAGTGACCACACCAGGGCAGGAGAGCTGGCCTGCAGCTCCTCGGTGCATTCCTCACTCAGGGGCTTTGCTAGAGACGTGACACCCACCTCTGAGGCCCCTTTCCAGAGTCCCCTCTTTGGTGGCCCCAGGCCCAAGTCTTCCCCTGCAGCCCTGGTTAATACTCCGGGCAAGGTTGAATCTGAGCCACAAAACTTGGGGAGGGACCTCCGCGCTGAGGAAGACTCATAGGAAGCAAGGGGAGCAGACAAAGACTTTGGAAGTCCAGCCTCGAGGGACGGCTGGGGGCACCCCAAGACCGCCGGAGACCACGGCTACGTGGGCAGCTTTGCCGGAGCACAGGGCAGCCTGGCTGGACCAGCTCTCGCTCCCCTCCCCGCCACGCGTCCTGCCCTCTCCGGGTCGGACTCCACGCAGCTCAGGCAGTTTTCCACTGGCGGAAATGCCTTCTCTCCCCGCGGCCGGAGGGCAGGGGGAGGCGGGGGAGGACGCCGGAGGGGGCGGGGTGCACCGAGGAGGCCCGCCCCCACAAAGAGCCTCGGGGATGCGGGAGGGCACCGGGGCAGCGGGGGGGCCTCCCCGCGGGATGCAGGGAGCTGCCCGGAGCCGGGAGAGGCAGGAAGAGCGGGGCAGGGAGGCCCAGATGGGCGCCGGGCCTCATACCCTGCACCCCCGAGCCTCAGACCCTGAATGCTGGACGCGCAGCCGGGCGGTTCTGGTTGCTTTCCATTTCCTCACTTTCTGGTCCACCAATTCAGGTGCGCCTTTCAGCAGCTCAGTCCCAGCCCCTCGTTTGGGACGAAGTCGCCGGCGCCTCCTCCATCGCTGGCACCGGACTCGATGGCCCCGAACCCCCCGCCGTTCCCCACCGAGCCTGACCCACCTCCGTCCGAACCTCCTCCCATCCCCCAGCTGGGGCGCGACTCTCGGCCCCTCCCCCTTGATTAGAAACAGACGCAAACCCCCCACCAGCATTCTTCCAACTTCTTCCTACCGGCCCGTCCGCTGTCTTGGGGCCGGCCGCCTGGGGCCCCTCCAGTTTCGGAAGAGACCTCGAGCGCGTCCCCCCGGGGACCAGCGCCCCGGACCCCTCCCACTCTTTGGACCTCTGCTTTCGGCGGCCCCAAGCCCCCTCCCACAAGGGATGAGGCCCCATTCCAGCCGCCCAGTCCCTCCGGTCACGGCCCCGGGCCCCCGACGCGCCTCGAACGGTTCCCGGGGCCCGCGGGGCGCGCGTCGCCCCCAAGAAGCCCAGCCCAAGCACCCCCCACCCCAGCCCCTCTTACCCGAGCCGGCGTCAGCAGGATCTCAGCGGCCGGAGCCGGGGCCGCAGCCGCGGCCGCCGCCTTGTCGGCCTTGTCGGCCTTGATGCCGGCCACGGCGGGCTGGAAGCTGATCTTCACCATGGCTGCGGCCGCCCGCGCGTCCGCCCTGCAGCCTCGGCCCGGGCAGCCTCGGGGTGTGCAGCCGCCGCTCCGCGCTCCGCAGGCACCGGAAGTTTGGCTGGTGCTCGAGTCCCTTTCCCTAGCCCCGCCCCGCCTCCAGCCAGCCCCGCCCCCAGCTCGCCCCGCCCCGCCCTAGTCAGCCCCGCCCCCAGCTCGCCCCGCCCCCGGTTCGCCCCTTCCCTAGTCAGCCCCGTCCCGCCTCCAGCCAGCCCCGCCCCCAGCTCGCCCCGCCCACCTCCACTTCGCCCCGCCCCTCCGTCACTTCGCCCCGCCCCCAGCTCGCCCCGCCCCCGGTTCGCCCCGTCCCTAGTCAGCCCCGCCCCACCTCCAGCCAGCCCCGCCCACCTTCACTTCGCCCCGCCCCCAGCTCGCCCCGCCCACCTTCACTTCGCCCCGCCCCCAGTCAGCCCCACCCCCTCGCAGGAGGGGCTTGGCACTCGCGGCGCCTGGGCCCCCTTCCCGCCCCCGGGGCGCGCAGTGACCCCTGCCGGGCGCGCAGCTCCAACCCGGGAGGGCTGAGGTTTGCTCACAGGCTCAGTCACTCAGGCAGTCGCTCGCTCACTTACTCGCCCGCTCATTCACCCCATCCATCCATCCATGCATCCATCCATCCATGCATCCATCCATGCATTCATCCATCCATGCATCCATCCATCCGTGCATCCATCCAATCACACACGGACTCAGCCTCTTTCGCAGCCTTACCCCTTCCAGCTTCCTCTCCAAGACCAGTGTCCCCATAACATGATCTTTGTTGAAAGTGTTTGCCAGGCAGGTAAATGCAGCTTCTAGACAAATTCCCCATCCCCCCTCCCTCCCTTCATACCCTCCTCTTTGGAAACGCTGCTGCCTTCACTGATCCTGCTCTCCTCACGGCTCGCTCCTCCCACCTGTCCTGGGCCCTGGAGGAGGCTTCAAGGCCAGGTGCCGAACCCCTTGCCTGTATCCTGCATCCATCCACATCCTTCATATTCCGTCATCCTTTTTCCTTCATTTTTCATTCCTGTAGAACCTTCCTGAGGGTCTCTGGGGATGCATGCTAAGGATGCTGCGAGTAGAGAAATGAGGGCAGCCTGCGGCCTCGTTAGTGAGTGACAAGCTCTGTTGCCCATTTCTCGCCTATCAGGAGGGTCTAGTGTGGTGGGAGGACCTGCCAGGGGGTGACTGGCGGCTTGGGTTCTAGTCAAGACTCTGCCTCTGCAAAGCATCACTGATACTGTGCAGGGCCAGGGGCTGGTGTTACTGGAGTGTCTCTTGGCACCCAAACCCTGGATCTTTCCTTACTGTCCCTGGTCCAGACTGGACTGGGGACAACACCCAGCAATCCACACAGAGCCTTGGGCTGAACACCAGCTTTTGGTTCTGCAGCTGAGTTGACTGCGGAAGGCAGGGGAGTCTAAGAGTTTGTTGAGGACAGCCCGAAGTCCTCCATTGACCTTTCCTACCCGTCAGGTCTTGGATGGTTGCCTTGAGCCCTAGGTGCTCTCATCCTAGACTCCAACATCCTGGTTCAGATCTTGGATGAACCTATCAGCCTTGAGGACAGATAGCTTGAGAAGGAAGATTTAACAGATGCTAAGGTTCCCACTCTGGGAAACTGAGAAGGACAGGGAAGGTGGAAGAAGGTGGTTTGGAGGCAGACAAGTTTGGCTTGGGCAACAGCCAGAGACAAAGGGGCTATGGACTCCATTTTATCAACTCCAAGAATTCCTAGTTGACTCTTAGTGTTTGGAGAAGGGAAGTCCCAGCCTTGGGTTAGATTCCCATCCAGCATCCCCAATATACATTCCTCCCTGCATGTCAAGCATTGTGTTAATCCCTGTAGCAAAAGATAGAAAGCCCTAAGATGCAACCCGGCAACCAAGGACCTATTCACATTCAACCTTCCACTTGCCAAATTCCCATAATGTTTATGAAATTTACCCACAATGCTTTGTTCTTTTTTATTGCTGAGTAATATTCCATTTTGTTAATATACTGCAATTGTCTATCCATTCTCTTGGTTGTGCACATTGGGGTTGCTTTTGGTCTTTGGCTATAATGAACAAAGCTGCTGTGACCATATCTGTACATAGCTTTTTTTGTTGACATTTGTTGTCATTTTTCTTGAGTGTCACAAAGGGTGAGGTGGGAATGGTCCACTCTAGCAGTTAGGCATATTTTATCACATGACACTGTTTTGAACACATGGTGATAATATAATGTGAACCAGCGCTTAGTTGATTTGGATTTATTATTGTTTTTAAATTCTCCACAGATGCTGCACCCCCTTGCTGCCTGACCTGGGGGACACCACTCCCACCACCCTTTCCCCTACCTCAGTATACTCCAGCCTAGGAGGGGAATTTTACCATTTTCTGCTCCCACTGGCAATGTAGGAGAGTTCCAGTTGCTTCACAACTTCACCAACATTTAGTGCTGTCAGTCTAAAGTTAGTAATCTTAGCTGATATAACAAGTTGTACTTTGTTATGGGTTTTTGTTTTGTTTTTGTTTTTAGTGAGGGAACAGGGAGAGGCAGAGGGAAAGAGGGAGAGAAAATCTTAAGCAGGCTCCTCACCCAGTGTAGAGCCCAACATGGGGCTCGATCTCATGACCCGGAGATCATGACCTGAGCCAAAATCAAGACTTGGTCGCTTAACTGACTGAGCCACCCAGGTGCCCCCTTATTTTGGTTTTAATTTGCATTTCCCTGGTGACTAATGATGTTGAGTACCTTTTCTTATGGTATTGACCATTTGTATATCTTCTTTTGTGTAATGTCTGTTCAAGTCTTTTGGTCATTTTAGAGGTTAGATTGTCTTTTTTATTATTGCTTTGTAGGAGTTCATTGTATATTCTGGATACAAGTCCTTTGTCATACATATTTATTATGAATATTTCCTCTCAGATTGTGGCTGGTCTTTTCATTTTCTTAATTTTGTCTTATGAGCAGAATTTTATAGTTTTTTTTTTTTGAAATTTTTTTGAATTTTATAGTTTTAATACAGTTTAATGTATCAATCTCTAATTTTATGGTTAGCACTTTCAGTGTTTTATCTAAAACATCTTTGCTCACCCTGAAATTGTGAAGATATGTTAGTATGTTTTCTTCTAGAAGCTTTGTAATTTTAGGCCTTACATATAGGTCTATGATTTATTTTTAGTTGTTTTTCTTAATGTATAGTGTAAGGTAGGAGTTAAGGTTTTGTTTTGTTTTGTTTCCTATATGATTATCTAGATGTTCCAGGATCATTTGTTTAATGAAATAGAAACTTCATTTTCCATTGAATTGCCTTGGCACTTTTGTCAAAAGGTTGGCAGTTTCTATGTTGGCTTATGTCTGGGCTCTATTCTGTTACATTCTTCTATTTTTTTTCTATCCTTTGCCAATTCACTCTATCTTGACTGCTGTAGATTTCTAGTAAGCCTTGACATCGGGCAGTGTAAAACTTTTTCTTCTTTTGCAAGATAATTTTGTCCCTTGTAGATCCATATAACCCTTAGAATTGGCTTGTCAATTTCTACAAAACAAAACTTATTAAATATAAATTGGGTCTGAGTTTAATCTAGAGATCAATTTGGGGAAAACTGATGTCTTAACAGTATTGAATTTAAATCCAGGAACATGGCATATCTCTCTGTTTGGCTCTTTAATTCTTCTCACTAATGTTTTGTAGATTTCAGTGCAGAGGTCTTGTGTATCTCTTGTTAAATTTATACCTAAATGTTTTATGTTTTTGATGCCATTGCATTTATTATTTATGTCATCTTCCAATTCTTTACTGGTAGTATATAGACATACAATTGATTTCAAAAAATTGATTGTGTATTTTGTAAATTTAATAATATTTATCTGTCCCGGTATTTTTTATAGATTCCTTGGGCTTTCTAATATATATTCATGCCATCTGAGAACAAAGACAGTTTTACTCCTTTTTCTCTTTATGCTTTTTATTGTTTTTTTTTTCCAGCCTTATTGGTTAGGACTCTAGGACAGTGTCGAATAAAAGTGTTAAGGGTAGATATCTTCATTTTGTTTCTCAAGAGGGAAAATGTTCAGTATTTTGCCATGAAGGGAATTTGGTTGTAGGTTTTTCATAGATGCCCTGTGTGTTAGTTTCCCAGAGGAAACTCTGTGTGACATCACAACTTGGGTGGCTGAAAATAAGAAAGTGATTATTTCAAAGCTCTGGAAGTTCTAAGTCTAGAATCAAGGTTTCAGGGGTGCCTGGGTGGCTCAGTCGGTTAAGCATTTGACTCTTGGTTTCAGCTGAGTTCATGATCTCATGGGTTGTGGGTTGTGGGATTGAACCCCATGTTGGGCTCTGAGCTCAGTTTGCTCGATGATTCTATCCCTCTGCCCCTCCCTCCACTCATGTCTGTGCACACTTGTGCTCTCTCTCCCAAATAAACAAAAAGATCTAAATAAATAAAATAAAGGCTTCAGTATGGTTATGCTTGCTTTTATACCTGTAGGGGATAATAACTTCTTTTCTTCTAGTTTCTGGTATTGTTGGCAACCCTGGCATTACTTGACTTATAGACACATCACTCCAATCTTTGCCTCCATCATCACATGACTTTCTTCTGCTTGGGTCTCCATTTTCACAAGACACTTTCCTCCTCTTATAAGAACAATAGTCATATTGGATTAGGGCCCACCATGATGATTTCATATTAACTTGATTATATCTGAGAAGACCCTATTTCCAAATATAGTCACATAGGTTGTTAGAATTTCAACATATCTTTCTAGTGGACACAATTCAATCTGTAACATCTTTAATCATATTGAGGAAATTCTCTCTTTTCCTAGTTTGCTGAGAGTTTTAATCATGAATGAGCATTACATTAGGTCAAATACATTTTCTTCAGCTAAAGTGACCCTATGAGTTTCATCTTTTATTAGAAACTGTATTAATTGAGCTTTGAATATTAAAAGAGCCTTGTGTTCCTGGCATAAACCTTACTTGGTCATAATATGTTGACCTTTTCATATATTATTGGAGTCAACTGGTTGATATCTTGTTAAGCTTTTTTTGTTGTTGTTGTTGTTTGTTTTGTTTTTTATCTATGTTCATGAGAGCTATTACGCTCTCTTTTCTTGTGATACCAGTTTTTGGTATCAGGGTTATGCTGACTTCATACAATGAATTAGGGAGTCTTTCCTCCTCCTTTTGTTTTTTTCTGAGAAAGTTTAAGTGAGATTGGTGTTATTTCTTCCTTAAAATATTTGATATAATTTACCAATAAAGGCATGGAGATCTGGAATTGTTATTATGGGTAAGCTTGTAACTATGAATTCAATTTCTTTAACAAATATAGAGCTATTCAGATTTTCTATTTCTTCCTATGTCAGTTTTGCTAAATTGCATCTTTGAAGAATTTATCCATGTCATCTAAATTGTTAGGATGGTGCTATTTTAAGTGGAGAGATGGGTGTGCAAGGTCAGGACCCTCAGTAGACCAGAAGAGAGAACCCTAGACCAAGGTCTTTGCCTGCGATCTTTCAGCACACTAAGGAGCATATACCAATACACCTGGCCTGGTGACCATTGTTCCATCTATGAAGGAAGAACAGGTGAAACAGTCTTGGGAGTTTATTCACCACCAGAAAGTTCTCATAAGGGAGCAATGATGTGCACATGAGTTTGGCTTAAATTCGTAAGAACTTGGGCCCCTTCCCCCCTTAAAAAAAAAATTTAACCTATTTAGATCAGCGGTTCTCAAAGTGTGTTTTGAGGAACCCTGGACATCCCCACAACTCTTTCTGAGAATTTGGAGGTCAAAGCTATTTGTCTAATAATATTAAGGTGTTATTTCCATATTTAAATTTCATTCTCTCATGAGAATTCAGTGGAGTAATTGAGAAGTTACATGACATGTGGTATCATAATAGGTTGGAAGCAGAAGAAAATAGAAGAATCCAGCTCTCTTCTATTAAGCTAGATATTAAAGATATTTGCAAAAATATAAAATGGCTCCACCATTCTTATGATTTTTTTTGCTTTGTAAAATACTGTTTTTTAAAATAAAAATGTTATTATATTAACATGTAATAGGTTTATACTGTTACTTTTATATGACTTAATAAATAGCCCATAGATGTCTCAGTTTTAATTTTCAATATGGTTAATATCATTGAGTGTATTTTCCACATAAACAAAAAATCTTTAGGCTCCTTGATGTTTTTAAGAGTTTAAAGGGACCCTGAGTCTAAAAAATTTGAGGACTGCTGATTCAGATATTTTTTTGCGGGATGGGAGGGAGGTGGGGGGGGGTGATACATTTTATTGAGATATAACATATACAGAGAAATATTCTTTTTTTAAAAGATTTTATTTATTCATGAGAGACAAGAGAGAGAGAGAGAGAGAGAGAGAGAGAGAGGCAGAGACATACGCAGAGGGAGAAGCAGGCTCTATGCGGGGAGCCTGATGTGGGACTCGATCCTGGGACTCCAGGATCACAACCTGAGCCAAAGGCAGAGGCTCAACCGCTGAGCCACACAGGCATCCCGACACAGAAATATTCCTAAATTATAAGTGTGCAGCTCCATGAATATTCACAAAACAAAACAAAATATTCACATACATGTAACTAGCACACAGATCAAGAAACAGAACATTAGCACTCACCTTTGTCCCCACTCCTGACCCAAGAGTAAACATTATCCTCATTTCCTGCCCCATGAAGAGCTTTGCCTGTTTTAAAAATGGTATCTATAGGTGTGATCTCACAGTATGTACTCTTTCCTGTCCCCATCCTGAACATCATGATTGTGAGGGCCATCCATGCTGAGGGTACTGGGGGCTGCTTCATTCTTGAGAGTGTGGTGTTCGGCTGTGCACCACCATCCATTCTGCTGTTGGTAGGCACTTTGGCTGTTTCCAGTTGGGGGCTCTTAGGAACAGTGCTTCTGTTCCTGACATGTGTCCTCAGCGAATGTGCACACTCATTACTGCTGGGTACATACTGGGGACTGGTTTCCTTTTCAGTGCCACAGACCGGAAGGTGAGGCTTTCACAGCAGCAAGCATGTTCCACAAGAGCCACCCTGACAAAGGTGTGGAAAACAAAGTTCTTTGTTTTTAACTCAGAATCTTCCACGCAGTCCTTTCATTTATCACCTTGCCATACACATGGTCTTAGGTATGGCCCTCCAAGCTGGATTTGTGCTGTAAAAATATATATATTTTTAAAATATTTTATTTATTTATTTGAGGGGGGAGGGGCAGAGGGACAGGGAGAAGCAGACCCCCTGCTGAGTGGGGAGCCAGACATGGGGCTCGATCCCAGGACCCGGGGATTATGACCTGAGCCGAAGGCAGACGCTTAACTGACTGAGACATCCAGGCACCCCATGTGCTGTGAAAATATTTTGATGGGAAGTGTTTTTTTGTTTGGTTTTTGTTTTGTTTTTTATGGGAAGTGTTTTTTGAAGAGAGGTGGTATAGTGTCTGGGCTGTGGCGATACACCCGTTGGGACTGGATCTCCATCCCCACCACTTCCTAGCTCCAGGACCTCCTCAAATGAGCTTCTCACTTGCTCCCAGGAAGCAGAGACTGGCCTGCAATGACCCCACTGAAAGGCTTCCTGCAAACTGTCACACCAACCAACCCGCTTTGGCACATGCCATCAGCAATATAATGGGTAAGACATTCCCTTCAAGAGAGCAACTACACGTGGAACATCCTTGCCAATAGACTTTATGACCTATGTAAGACACAATATTTTATTGAAAGCATAAAGCTTAAGTAAAATGGAGAAACAAACCATATTCTTGGATGGGAAGATGATGAAAATGTTGATTCTCCTCCAAATCAAAGCAAATCCAATTATAATCCTAATAGGTTTTTGCAGACAAGCAGAAATACTATTCTAAAATTCGTCATTGCAATTGCCAAGAACTTTAAAAGAAAAAAGAATGATGAGTACAGCTTCCAGCCTAACAACATACTATACCGAAATGTAGCAGATGAAGATACTGGTGACTATAGAGTGGAGACTTTCTAACTGTACCAGGCAAGAAGTCATGAGGGAAAATTTGATATGTTTACACATCTGAAAATACCATATATGAAATAAAGAGGCAAATGTCAAATAAGAAAAATGCTAGTTATTTCTGATAGAGGGAAGGCTGAGAAATGTAGTCCTTTTAATTAGGCAGCAATGAGCTCAGTAAATTTCTATTCTGAAAGTAGAAAGAGAGAGAAAAGCAGAGAATCAGCAGTTCCTGCAGAAAGAATTCATAATAAAACAGTAAGAGTCCAGAGTATTGAAAGAAAGAACGCAGGGGTGCCTGGCAGTCAGAGGAACATGTGACTCCTGATCTTGGGGTGGTCAGTTTGAGCCCCATCTTGGGGTGGTCAGTTTGAGCCCCACAAAACAAAAACTTAAAACAAAAGAATTCATAATATAAAAAAGTAACGAGAAAGTAAATGACTTAAGGATTGATACCAAGAATCTAGGGAGAGAATAACAAAAAAACCCGAAGAAAAGAGAAGGAAATAAATTAATGGAAAAATGGAGGACCTGATAAATATGTATATTTTTCTCTTTTTTCCACAATATCTTTTTTCTCCTTGCCAGCTTTATTGAGGTATAATTGACTAGCGAAAATTGTATGTACTTCAGGTGTACAACGTGATGATTTGAGATATGTATGCATTGTGAGATGCACGCTACAATCAAGTTAATTAATACATCCACCACTTGTTGTCATTTTGTGTCTATGTGATAACATTTAAGATCCACTCTATTAGCAAATTTAATGTATACAGCACAGTATTGTTAACTAGTCACCACGCTCCACATTAGATCCCTAAGACTTATTCATCTTATAACTGAAAGTTTGTACCTTTGACCAGCATCTCCCCATTTCCCCATCTCCCCATTTCCCCATTTCCCAGCCTGTGGTAACCACCATTCTACTCTTTGTTTTAGATTCCACGGATAGGGACACCTGGGTGACTCGGCAGTTCAGCGTCTGCCTTCGGCTTATGGCATGATCCTGGAGTCCCGGGATCGAGTCCCACATCAGGCTCCCTGCGTGCAGCCTGCTTCTCTCTCTGCCTACGTCTTTGCCTCTCTCTCTGTGTCTCTCATGAATAAATAAATAAAATTTCTAAGAAAAAAAGAAAATCTAAATAATAAATAAGAGAAAAATATTAATTCAGTGAGAAAGATATAGATAAGGTGGATACTATAATTTATAAATTATTTTATATACAATCATATCTAGTAGATATAAATATTTTAAGTGGATGAATTTATAGGAAAGTAAATAATCAACATGAACCAGAGAAGAAATATCATAATGCCCTATAATCAAGGAAACTACTGAAGAAAATTCTCAAATCAATTATCTTAAAAAATGGTCTGAACAGCCAGACCACTTAACTAGGTAGTTCTTTCATTTTGAAGGAACCACTAATTCTATGCATGCTTCCATTAATTTTAGGCATAGATGATATATTCTGACACAAAAATCTGACAAATGAGAAAAATATGAATCGAGATACAAATATTCAATAGTACACAAAAAGAGCAGAGAAGTGCCAGCCAGGAGAACTTCTCCCAAGAATAAAGACTCAGATTTCATGTTTGAAAATCCACAGGAGGAGAAATTGCTTCGTAAGATTATGTGTAAAAGCAATAGCTATTCAAACTTGATAAGCATAGAAAATAATAAGAAAATGAAACAAATGACAAACCCCACACTAACCACTGTTAATACTTTGTTATTTTTTCATCCAATGCTTTTTACTCTCTCTTAATATATGTGTTTGCTGTGTTTTCTGCAGAATTAAGACCACATTTTGTGTATTCATGTGTATATTCATGAGTATATTTGTGCATATTCATGTGTGTATGTATTCTTTTTAATTTTTTTTTTCTTTTTAATTTTTTAAAAGATTTTAATTCTTTAAATAAATCTTTTAAAGATTTATTTATTTGAGAGAGAGAGAGAGAGAGTGAGAGAGTGCACGAGCCAAGGGAGAGAGAAAATCTCAAGCACACTCCACACTCAGCACAGATCTCATGATTCTGAGATCATGATCTGAGCTTAAATAGAGAGTTGGACACTTAACCAACTGAGCCACCCAGGTGCCCCAAGAATTTTTTTTATATAGTCTCTGCCTCCAAAGTGGGGCTCAAACAACCCCCAGATCGAGTTGCACGCTCCACTGACTAAGCCAGCCGCCCCAGTATGTGAGTGTTCTCAACTGGGGGCAATTTTGACCTTCGGGAAACATCTGGCAATGTATGCAGACATTTTCAGCTGTGCTATTGGTCTCTGGTGGGTAGAGGCCAGGATTGCTGCTGAACCTAATTGCCCAGTCTAAACTGTCAATAGTGCCAAGGTTGAGAAACCCTGATTAACATCTTGCTTTTTTTTCTCTTTAAAATAACTTCAGCATTTTCTCATGAAGTCTCAGAATCCACCACGTCGCCCACCTTCCCTATGTGATTTTGTGACCTTACGTGATGAAAGGGATTTTGCAGAAATGACTGAGGTCCCAAGCCCAACCTGGATTCTCTGTGTGGTCCCAATATCATTGCATGAGCCCTTAGAAGCAGAGAACTTTCTCTGGCTGGAGCGAGACAGGTGTGGCAGGAGGGGAACTTCGAGTTGAAGCTTGGAAGGACAGGAGTGGTGTTGCTGGGTGAAGAGGGGGAAGAGGCAATGTGACAAGGAATGCAGGAGAGACTCCCAGCTGAGGGCAGGAGGACAGAGACCTCGGTCCAACCACCACACCAAATTGGATTTTCCGACAACCGAATGAGCCCGGAAGTGTGTTCCCCGCCCCACCCCCCAGGTGTTTTAGATTTGGAGCTTACCCTGGTCTGCTGGTCCGCACCTTGCTTCTGACCTTGTGAACCCTGAACAGAGGAACCAGCAGAGCCCACCTGGACTGTTGACCCACAGAGCTCCGAGATGATGAATTGTAATGCTACTAAATCTACGATGCTGTTCCTGCAGTAATATAAGATAAATACGTACGGCACGATGAACAATTCTCTCCTATTCATGAACATCTGTGTGTATAGATCTTTGGCCCCCTCATAGGCTTTCTACAAACCTTGCCTGGCCCCTCTCTGGAAATGTTCTTTTTGATTTATCATCAGCCATACTTGAGAGAAGTGGCTACACCTTGCTCTTACTCCCATTTAGTGAAATCTTGTGAAACGTATCCTTTAATTTGATAAGTAAAAACATACACCTTGATACTCTATATATCTTGCCAATTTTTCTATTAAAATAATTTAAAGCACCAGATATTTGCTAATTATGTATTTTTTTTTAAAAAAGAACTATTTCTTGGATTTATCAGTTCTACTTTTTCCTGAGTTCTAGTTACTTTTTTCTGCCTTTATTTATTTTTTTTAAGATTTATTTTTTTAGAGAGAAAGAGAGAAATCACACACACAAGTGGTAGGAGGCAGACGGGAGGAGAGAGAATCTTAGAGCCCCCACTGAGCATGGAGCCTGACTCAGGCCCCATCTCACAACTCAGAAATCATGACCTGAGCCGAAATCATGACCTGAGCTCAACTGAGTGAGCCACCCAGGTGCCCCTATTTGTGCCTTTTTTTTTTCCTATTTCTGCCTTTAAAAAAGTTTATTTCCTTCTCTTTTCTTCATGTGTATTCTATTTTTTCTTTTTCAATATTGCTATTGAAGATGAACTTTCCTTTTCTCATGTTCAAATTAGAGGAGATTATTTCATAGGTAATGATGACTAAATCATTATATTAAGGCTTAAAAGAGATAACAAACAGCACAGAACCTGGAGACACTTACTGTAACTCAAACAATTTTGTGCCGCTGGCTGCTTGGGTTGCTTCCAGTTTTTCCCTATTATAAACAATGCCGTGGCGGACATCCTCATTACTCTTCACAAAGGCATCCTGCTTCCGACCCACCAGCACTGCTACTACTGCTGCTTCCTTCCTACAGCCTCCGCAGCAAGGAGGACATTTTTTTTTTCAATTTAAATCATTAAAAAAAAAAAAAAAGAATAACATTGCTTTATCTGCATTTTCCAGACTACAGCTCAAAAAATAGAAATATCAACAGGAATACACATTTTTTAAAAAAGATTTATTTATTTCAGGCAGGGGAAGGGCAGAGAGAGGTAGAGAGTCAACAGGAACACAAATCTGAAGTAGATTTAGAAGCAAGTTGTTTTTATTACCCATTATATCAGAGACTTAGTTTTTTTTTTTAAGGATTTTATTTATTTATTCATGAGACACAGAGAGAGAGAGAGAGGCAGAGACACAGGCAGAGGGAGAAGCAGGCCCCATGTAGGGAGCCCGATGTGGGACTCGATCCTGGGTCTCCAGGATCACGCCCTGGGCTGAAGGTGGCGCTAAACTGCTGAGCCACCCGGGCTGCCCAGAGACTTAGTTTTTAATAAAAAGTTTATTTAAAATGGAAATACTTTGCTTTTCTAAGGATAAATTACATCAGTGCATATTGCAGAAATTTCAGACCATATAGACAGACAGCTATATTAGGGTGCCTGGGTGGCTCAGTTGTTTAAGTGATCAACTCTTGATTTTTGGCTCAGGTCATGATCTCAGGGTGGTGAGATCGAGCCGTTTTGGGCTCCACGCTGCGTGTGGCACCTGCTTAAGATTCTGTCTCCCTCTCTCTGCCCCTCCCTTCCCACTCATGCTTTCTCTTTATCTCTAAAAAAAAAAAAAAAAAAAAAAAAAAAAAAGAAAAAGAAAAAGAAAGCCAGCCGTGTTAGGTAGCTGCCATAACAAAGACCCACAGACTCAGTGGCCCAAAAAACCAGAAATTTTTGGTCTCACCATTCTTGGGGCTAGAAGCTCAGATCATGGTTCTGTCATGGATGGTTCCCTTTGAGGCTGCGAGGGGCAGCCTGTCCCAGGCCTGTCCCCTGGCTTCTGCTGGTTAACTGGTCAGCTTTGGTGCTCCCTGGTGTGTGGAAGCATCACTCCGATCTCTGACTTCATCTTCACATGGTGTTCTCTGGGTGTGTGTGTGTGCGTGTGTGTGTGCATGTGTCCAAATTTCCCCTTTTAAGAAGGATCCCTATTATATTGGATTAGGGCCCCTCCTAATGACCTCATCTAATTACATCAGCAATGACTATTTTCAAAAAAAGTCAAATTCTAAGGTACTAGAAGGCATAGGACTTCAAGTATGAATTTTAGGGGGACACACTGTGACCCACAACAGCCACCTTGTTCATAAGTACACTTCCCCCGGAGAACAGCTGTCACCGCCATCAATATGCAATCGGTGGATATTGTCCCAGCTCCCAGCTCCCAGCTCCACGCAGCTGTACACTCACAAAGTTTATTTTGTCAAAAATGGAATTATACACTTTTCGAACCTGCCTTTTTGTCACTGAACTAAATGCTCTGAACACTTTTCCGTGTCACCAAATACAGATTATATTTTAATGGGTGTATAGAACTCTATTCTATGATGTGCCACGTTTTATTGATTGAAGAATATTTGTTTTTCCAAATGTTTGCTCCCACGAGCAGAGCAGCTCCGAAGGTACCTGCATGCAGTGTGCCCTCTTGATTCCTAGCTTGCTATTTCCCCAAGATGAATTGCCACAGGTGAGTCCGCTGCTTTAAAACGGCCTGTGCCTTGCAAAACATTTTGACCCACATGGACAGCCCTCCCTCCAGACACGCTGTGACTCTATGCTCCCGCCACCAGAGCACTTCTTCTGCCCAACGGGCCTGTCTGCAGCCTCCCACCCTTCGGGGAAGCCAGCTCCCTTCTAGCAGCTGAGGTCAGATCTCCAAGTCATCCCTGTGGCCTTGTGGCCTCACACCTCACACTGAATCTTTTTTTTTTTTTTTAAGATTTTATTTATTTATTCATGAGAGACACAGAGAGAGGGTCTCTGTGTCTCTGCTGCTCTCTCTCTGTGTCTCTCATGAATAAATAAATAAAATCTTAAAAAAAAAAACAACAACAGAAGAAACCCCTTTGTATATTTAGAATATCAGCTCCGTCCACCCCAAGTCACTGGTATTTTTCCATCTTGACATCTGCCTCTTTATTGAATTCATGGACCGTTCTGACATGTAAACCCATCACATTCCCCACTCTGATGTCTCCCTTGCCTGTACACTTAGAAAGACTCCTCTTTTTTTTTTTTTTTTTAAGACTCCTCTTTAAACTTATATTCACTGGTATTTCCTTCCAGCATTGTTACATACAGAGAACAGAAAAATCATGAGTCATTAACTTAAAAAAAAAAAGTACTGGACAATTCTATTGGCCTCTCAAGACCCATTTTATTTTATTTTTGTTTATTTATTTTTATTTTTTTCAAGATTTATTTTATCTTTTTTTAAAGATTTTATTTATTCACTCATGACAGACAGAGAGAGAGAGCGAGGCAGAGACACAGGCAGAGGGAGAAGCAGGCTCCACGCAGGGAGCTGGGACCTCAGAATCATGATGACCTGAGCCTCCCAGGAGCCCACTACCACCCCCCACCCCGTGCCCCAAACCTGTCAGACTTTTTTGAGTCCCCCTCCCCTGAAGGAAGGGAAACGATTTTCAACATTTTGGATTCAGCAAAAATACGCGTTGGAAGATGAGTTATGAAAAAGTCGCTGGAAAGCAAAATCGACTCTTGAAAATGTGGCCCCCATTTACTTATTCACTCATAACCTGCCGATGCAAGATACCTTATGGGTCAGGCTGCCCAGTTCAGACAGGAGGGAACCAAGACCGCCAAGGGCCCTACTGTTCCCTTGCATTGTGCGTTCTAGTGGAGGGAGACAAACATAATCTAGTAAAAAAAATGTGATGAACTCTAAGAGAAAGAAATAATATGAAGAAAATAAAGCAGGAAGAGAGGAGGGGATGGGGGTGGCCAGCATTGGCTAGAGGTCAGGGCAGGCTTCCCGGAGGAGGGGCCATGGGGGTGCCAGTGAAGATAGGTGTGTTAGATATTACCCACTGTTGTCAAATCCAGAGCCTGTATTTTTTTTTTAAGATTTTATTTATTTATTCATGAGAGACACACAGAGAGAAAGTCAGACACAGGCAGAGGGAGAAGCAGGCTCCATGCAGGGAGCCCGAGGTGGGACTCGATCCCGGGTCTCCAGGATCACGCCCTGGGCCAGAGGCAGATGCTCAACCGCTGAGCCACCCAGGTGTCCCCAGAGGCCGTATTTTTTAATAGACGTGGACGTTCAATTAGGGGAAAGCGGCATATGTGTGGCCTTGCGGCCCTGGGCTTGCCTTCACATCCACAGCTCCCGTGCTCTGACGTTTCACCCGCCAGGAAGAGTGAAGGTCCTGCTTGTCTCGGGAAGAAGTGGGCTCTGCGGGCCCAGAAATCCGTTCCTGTTTAAGGAACGTGGATGTGGGCTTTGGCCTGCGCGTGGGAGGCCTTCTCTTCTGGCCTGGAGCTGCTGTCCTTCCGCTGGCTTAATGACCTCCTCTTCGGCCGTGATTATTGCTGTCGATACAAGAGAGCAAGTCCAGGAATCAATAACACGTCGGATTCCAGGCTAAGTCGTGCCCCCTGCACAGGTTGAAAGCCTAACCCCCAGCACCTCAGAATGCGATAGTATTTGCAAATAGGACTTTTGCAGAGGTAATTAAGTTAGTGCAGTCAATTGGGGTGGGTCCTAATCCCATATTAGGACTCCCAAGGAGTCCTCCTAGGAAGAGGCCCTTAGGACATGGGCCCACAGAGGGAAGGCCACGAGAAGACATGGGGAGGCGACGGCCCTCAACAAGCCCCGGTGGGAGGCCTCCGGTGGAAGCAACCCCGACAACAGCCTGATCTTGGATTTCTGGCCTCCTGCATTGTGAGTAAGTCATTTTCTGTTTTTTTTTTTTTTTTTTAATGATTTTATTTATTTATTCATGAAAGAGAGAAAGAGAGAGAGAGGCAGAGACACAGGCAGAGGGAGAAGCAGGCTCCATGTAGGGAGTGACGTGGGACTTGATCCTGGGACTCCAGGATCAGGCCCTGGGCTGAAGGCAGATGCTCAACCACTGAGCCCTTGAGCCACCCAGGTGGCCCCATTTTCTGTTGTTTAAAGGGAGACAGTCTGGGGTCCTTGTAATGGCAGCCTGAGCGAACACCTACAGGGAGATTCAGGGTATCCTTAGGACGAAATTGAAAAGAATGAAAGTGTGGTGGTGGAAAAGATGACTTACTGCAAGAAATGTTTGTGGATGGGACACCTGGGGGGCTCAGTGCTTGAGCATCTGCCTTTGGCCCAGGGTATGATCCTGGGGTCCGGGGATGGAGTCCCCATTGGGTTCCCCACAGGGAGCCTGCGTTCCCCACAGGGAGCCTCTATTTGTGTCTCTGCCTCTCTCTCGGTGTCTCTCATGAATAAATAAAATCTTAAAAAAAAAAAAAGGAAATGTTTATAAATACAGGCTTTATATTCTGGGATAGAAAGAGAAGTGGGTGGATTCAAGGTGGGTTGGAAGTAGAGTCAGAAGAATGTGGGGAGAGACCAGACCTTGGGGGAAGGGAGGAAGGAAAGATGATTCCTGGTTTTGGGGCCTAAGGACCGGGATGGATAGTGAGGAAATGGGGGATGAGTCGAGAGTTTTCTTAGCTATCTGGCATTTGAGATGCTCTTTCAGCATCCAGGAGACATCCAATAGCAGCTTGAGCTGTGAACTCTGCAAGCAGGTTGGGCTGGAGATAAAAATGTGGGATTCAGCTCTTACAGACAGAATTTGAAGCTGTGGGGCTAGATCAAGTCACCTGGATGAAGAAGCCAGAGGTTGGGATGACGTCTGATTTGTTAGGTTTTTATTTATATCAAAATATTTTATTTCCCTTGTGATTCCTTTTTTTTTTTTTTCCACACGGTTATTGTGAAAAGTGTTCTTCCACTCCCACATATTTGGGGATTTGAGAGCTATCTTTACGTAATTGACTTCTAATTTATTTCCATTGTGTTCAGAGAATGTACTAAATAGTTTAAATCCCTTTCCTTTCAGATTTGTTGAGCCTCTCACTTGGTGGTCCCACCTCTAGTTGATCTTGACAAACATTTCCTGTGCACTTGAAAAAAAAAACCTGCCTATTTTGTGCAGTTTGGGGTTTTCAGTTCTACGAATGTCAATTATGGCAGGTTGGTTGGTAATGTTACTTGCATCTCCTGTGCCCTGGGAAACTTTTAAACAAATTAACTTCATTTTTTTGAGAACAGTTTTAAATTTGCAGAAAAACTGCAAATATAGGACAGAGGAGTTCCCTTTCGCCCCGTACCCAATTTCCCTCACAATTAACATCTTACCCGTGGATGGTGCTCTTAGTCCCATCATGAATCTTATTATTAACTAACGGCTCATGCTTCCTTATTCAGATTTCCTTCGTTTTTACCCAATGTGCCTTTTCTGTTCCAGGATCTCACCCACGATCCCACATGACATTTAGTCATTCAATTTCCTTAGGCTCCTCTTGGCTGTGACAGTTTCTTAGATTTTTTTCCCTGTTTTTGGTGACCTTGGTGGTTTTGAGATACTCTGTAGAGTGTCCCGCTAAGGGATTTTCTTGTTATGATCAGATGGGGGTTGGGGGTTTGGGGGAGGAAGGCCAGAGGTAAAGTGACCAACATGATTCACCCCCCTTGATGCTGATGATCAATCACCAGACTGGGATGCCCGGGTAGCTCAGCAGTTGAGCACATCTGCCTTTGGCCCAGGGCCTGAGCCCAGGGTCCAGGATTGAGTCCCACATCCGGCTCCTTGTGGGGAGCCTGCTTCTCCTTCTGCCTGTGTCTCTGCCTCTCATGAAAAATAAATAAAATCTTAAAAAAATTTTAAAAAATCACCAGACTGAAGAGATATTTATTTATCAGTCTAACTGGGCATCCTGCATTTTATCAGGCCACGCTCTCCAGCCGGCCTCCTGGCCTCTGCCAAATGCCCCGGTAAAACATCAGGGAGGTTAGGATACGCCTCAAAATATGTATGTCCTTCCCCAGTAATTTTCGTCCAATGTATGAATGTTCTTTTTCAGTGTTCAACAGTTTTTGGTTTGTTTGTTTGTTTTTCTTTTTCCAGCCACCAGTGCTCTCAGCCCATCACCATGAGTTTTTTTCTCTCCTGGGGAATCAGCGGGCTTCAGCAATGGCCCAGGATCCTTTGGAATTTGCCCGACGGAATCTTGGCTCTTCCTCTGCCTCCGTCTGTCTGTGCGGCTGGCCCTGCCATCTGCTTGGGAGAGAGTCTCCTCTAACGTTAAAGGGCAAATTCCCCATAGCTTGGAGGTTTGGTGAGCATTTGTGTGATTGTCTTGCTGTAATTCAGGAAGCACTTGAAATATCTGCTGGTGCTCCTGTCTCTCCCTTTCTCTGTTTTCCTGACATCAGCGAAGCTTTGGAAGCTTAGAGACTTTTACAGACCAGGACACTGATTATTTCCTCTTCTTTAGCTGATTTAGTGTGCATCTGATTTCCTTCAACTGTTTTTGAGGGTCTCCTGGGTGACTCAGTGGTTGAGCATCTGCCTTCAGCCCAGGGCGTGATCCTGGGGTTCCAGGATCGAGTCCCCACATCGGGCTCCCCGCAGGGAGTCTGCTTCTCCCTCTGCCTGCGTCTCTGCCTCTCTCTCTGTGTCTCTCATGAATAAATAAATTTTAAAAATCTTAAAAAATAATAAAGTGTTTTTGAAATAATGCTTTATGTGAGTGGCATCCATCAGTTTCTTTAGGTGCCTCTTTGATTAGTCTAGAAGTGTCCGTTTTTGCTGTGCTGCTTACACCTGGGTCCCAGCCCCACCATCCAGGCTGTCTCCCCCGCTCCCCCACCCAAGCCCATCACCCAGTTACTCCTCCTTAGCCAGTGGTCCCCTAGAGGCATGATCTGATTTTTTTTTCAGAGTTTTTGGAACATTTCACTTTGTTCAGTCTGTTCACTTTACTCTCCCTTCCCTTCTTTGGCTTCTTGTGAAAGCAACTTCGTGCATCCCCAAAGATCATCATCTTCCTCCAAAACATCTGTAGTATTGTCCAAAGCTCTTCCTTTTTTTCCCCCTTCTGATCTATTTTGAAGGTTGCTCCAGTCGCAGGTATGTGGCCGTGTTTTAATGCATCTTCTAAAGACTGAACGTTTCTTATGATGCTGCCATCAGCTCCACTTGTTCTGAATGTTTAGATTTCCCTTTGATACGTCCTTTTCTGAAAGACTATTTTAAGTCCAAGAGTTGATGGTTTCCATCTCTTTAGTAAAAGTCCCCAGGTTTTCTAAAAAGACTTTTTTTTTTTTTTTAAGATTTATTACTCTGAGAGAGAGAGAGAGAGAGAGAGAGAGAGAGAGAGAGAGAGAGCATGAGCAGGGGAAGGGGCTGAGAGTGAGGGAGAGAGAATCCCAAGCAGACTCCTCACACGGGGCTTGATCTCATGACCCTGAGATCATGACCTAAGCCGAAACCAAGAGTTGGATGCTCAATTGACTGAGCCACCCAGGTGCCCCAAGACTTCCCCTTTTTTTTTATACAACCATCTCGGAGTCACAGTAAAATTGCGGGGCAAGTACAGAGATTTCCCATATACCATCTGCCCCCACTCATGCACCGAATCCCCCACCATCAACATCTCCCACTGGAGTGAGACATTGGTTACAGGTGATAAACCGGCGGGGACGTGTCATTGTCACCCAAAGCCCATGGTTTACACCAGCCTTCACTCCTGCTGTTGTACATTCTAAGGGTTTGGGCAAATATATAATGACTCATATCCATCATTTTTCTTTTCACTGCCCTAAAAATCTTGGTCATTTTAATAGGAGTGCAGTGGCATCAAAACTGCCGTTTGAATTTGTATTTCTCTGATGATATGCAATGTAGGGCATCTTTTCATGCGCTTCTTTGCCATCGGAATGTCTTCTTTGATGAGGTGTCTGTTAATAAGATCTTTGAGCCGGTTTTGAATCGGGCTTTTTTCGACTTAAAGAGTTCTGTGTATATTTTGGATAATAGTACTTTGTCAGATGTGTCTTCTGCGAATACTTTCTCCTAGGCTGTGGCTTGCTGCTTGTTCTCTGGAGAATGTCTTTTGCCAGCAGAAGACTTTGCTTTTAATGAAGTCCTGCTTATCATTCGTGTCTTCTGTGAGTTATGCCTCTGGTTGTATCGAAAAGGTCATCCCCATATCCAAGGTCACTTCTCCTATGTTATCCTCTGGGAAGTTTCATAAATCTTGCTTTTTTACAGTTGAGTCTAGATCCCATTCAAGGACATTTTGGTGAAGGGGGAAGGTCTGTGTTTAGATCCTGGAAGAGCCCCAGAATCCAGTCACCATGTGAGTTGTTGGGATTATCCACCTTCCTTCTATTGACCATCCTTCTATTGACCATCTTCTACACTATTTTCTCCACCCACCTCAGAGGAGGGAATTTCTGGGCCGAGGGAACTGTTCTTTTGTTTGGGGCACTTCCGGACTCCAGTCTGTCCCACGAGTCCTCTCGACTTTCCAAGATCTGCCTGATTTCCCCTTGTCCTTGCAAAGTCTCTCCATCCGTGGCAGGAGTGCCCTGACCCAGACCAGCAGCACCTCAGGGTTCCAGAGGCTGCCTCAGTTCACCCCCAGAGCCTCAGTCCTCAGCCCCCAGGCTCCCGCGTGCCCCCCAGCCTGCACCTAGCATCTCCCCGAGTTGGGGAGGAACACCCAACTGCTGTCCCAGAAGTACCTCGCGTGCTGTCCCAGGCTCCAGGGGCCCTCAGTTGTTGGTGTTCCCTCCGTGCAGCCTCCACACAGGCCGCTGAGCGCGAACTGGGCCTCCAGGAGCACCTCGACCTCCAAGCCGGGAGGCACCTGTGCTCCTGCCTCGTCTGCCCGCATTTAGGAGGGACGCAGAGATCCCTGCACCATGGGAGGCTTCCCCCGGCCAGACTCAGACACCCCGGGGCAGCTCTCGAACGTGCCCCCCTTGCCTGGTCCCTGGGCGGTAACGGGCCACGGGCAGAGGCCCCCTGGGAAGGTCTGATGAGAGGGTGGGCACCCACCTGTCCTCTGCCAGACCTGGGCCATCTTTAAGGCATCCCCGCCTGCACCTGCTCCCGGGGTTTGGTTGCTCGGTTCTGGGACCCAGGAAACCTCAGGTTCCCAGCCAGGGGTGGGCGGCCTCCTCCCTCTCAGCCCCTGTGGGTCCTCTTCTTTCGGTCCATCACTGAGTGGCAGCCCTGATGGTGTTTTGTGGACATTCGTCCCCGAGATGCTTCCCTGCCATCTGCTGGGAAACTGTCAGATTACATAGACAAGCCGGAACGGACAGGAACGCGACGGTGCCCCGGGAGCGGTGTCCTGGGCTCCCTCGGCCTGGCTCCAGTGATGCCGGACCCCTGACCTCCCTGATGGCCTAGTGGGGGGCCAGGGACAGACCCAGAAACATAAGGTGTGATAGGTAGGAGAGGGATGGACAACAAACTGGGAGCCCAGCTCAGACCCACAGCCTCTCTGGGGGCCGCGTGGATCCCTGGGTGCTGGGTCCAGGCCTGATGCAATCCCCTGGTACCCAGGCTGGTCCACACCACGTGCCCCCCCTCCCCGGTCTCTCTGGTGGCCATGGTGGGTGGCCTTAGGGAGCTCTCTGAGGCCTGGCATCACAGCCACACCGCCTGGGCCCCCTGCCCACCCTCATCCTGGGGAGGCCCCTCCACCCCACACCCCAGCGCTTGCCTGGGGCTGCTCCTTATTCTTTGCGTGGAAGCCGGAAAACCTGGGCCGAGTCTGAGCCCCTGCAGCCCACGTCACCTGCCCACTCTGGCTTCCAGGTGTGGCCTCAGCCACTGCACCTCTGAGGAAAGTGAGCGCCAGCCCCACAGCCGCCCCTCTCCTGCATTTCATGTAAACAGTTGATCAGAGCGGGTGGGGTTCTGAGACCCCTTCGCCACCGTCCCT
The DNA here is from genome assembly GCF_018345385.1 of Vulpes lagopus. Lineage (NCBI taxonomy): Eukaryota > Metazoa > Chordata > Mammalia > Carnivora > Canidae > Vulpes > Vulpes lagopus. Next base: position 8,603,279 of record NC_054831.1, read on the forward strand.
TGTGTCACTGAACTGCCATGAGTTTGCTCGTTGGTGAGTCACAGGTAGAAACGACAGCAGGCAGGGCTGTCACACAGAGGAAACTTGATTTGCAGGGAATGAAATGATCGAGGGGAGTCATTTCCAAAGCTGGGCCTCCCCAGCAAGAGTGAATGGGATTATTTAGGGTTAGGGTGACGCTTTAGAAAAGGGGAGTTTGGGGCAGCCCGTATGGCTCAGCGGTTTTAGCGCAGACTTTGGCCCAGGGTGTGATCCTGGAGACCTGGGATCGAGTCCCATGTCGGGCTCCCTGCATGGAGCCTGCTTCTCCCTCTGCCTGTGTCTCTGCCCCTCTCTCTCTCTCTGTGTCTCTCATGAATAAATAAATAAATAAAATCTTAAAAAAAAAAGTAGAAAAGAAGAGCCTGGTCCTTGTATATAGAGGCAGGTGTAAGGTCATACACGCGCCTTAGGCAAACTCGCCTATCTGCACCTTGTCTTCATATAAACGAGCCTCATGCTCCTCCTCGGGTGGGGATTTTAGTACTATAATGAGGTAAAGGTGACTGGGTCACCCCCTGGGTCCCTGCTCTGGCCTATCTGTGCAGGCATCGTCAATTGGGGGGTGGGGGGGCAGTGAGCACCACCTGCTCTGGGTGGTCTGGGCCCACAAGCTCTTTTTTTTTTTTTTTTAAAGATTTTGAAATTTATTTATGAGAGCCACACACAGAGACAGAGGCAGAGACACAAGCAGAGGGAGAAGCGGGCTCCACGCAGGGAGCCCGACGTGGGACTCGATCCTGGGTTTCCAGGATCACGTCCTGGGCCAAAGGCGGGGCTAAACCGCTGAGCCCAGGGGCTGCCCCCACCCCCCACGAGTTCTTCTGGGCAGTTATTGCTTGCTGGGTAGTTTTGGTCCCGTCTGGTGATGCGATGCCCACCAGGGTTTGGCCTGAGTTTAGAGATTGGTGGGAAAGAAGAGTTCGAGGAACAATGTGGGATAAAGGCTGATGGGTGCAAACAAGCAGGTGAGCAGTAAAGGTTGGGTGTTAGGGTCTAGCTGGCGACGGTCGGGCCTCAATGATCTGCTTGTTGATGATTTTTGGAGGAAGACCAGGCAACTGGAAGAGGGTGTAGGGCGTCGGACTAAAGAAAAGAGATCCTGCCTGCGGGGTCCACTTCTGGCTCTGCTACCTACTGCCGTGTGGCCTTGGCCAAGTGGCTTACCCTCTCGGTGCCTCCGTTTCCTCATCTGTAAAGTCGGGATCCTAGAAGATCTATCCATCTGGGTGTCATGAGGATTGAGTTAACCCTTGTAGAGCACTTGGTAATCACTCAGTCAATATTCTGAGGATGGTTGGCCATTAACCAAGAACCTTGAAAGAATGGGGATCTGTTGACTTGGACGCTTTAGGAGGACTTAGGTGGAGAAGGTCGGCAAACATTTACCTGCCAGTTACCGCAAAATGTCCATTAAATCAATACTGACTCCGTATTGCATCCTCACACCACTGAATTTCTAAGTCTGTCTCCTAAGAGGGGGAGAGAGAGCTTTCTTAGGATTTTTAGAAGGCTTGTCATAATTTTTCCAAGGATGTTGGATTTGCAACCCTGAGACCAACACATTTCAAAGCAGAACAGAATTTGCCCCGGATGGGATGGGAGGAGGGGGTGGGAGGTGAGGCACCAACTCAGGATGGTTGTTGCCTTAGGGGAGCAGAGCCGAGGTGGGGGGCCCTGGCAGGCGGGCCCCCGTGTGTTCGGGCACGGGCCTGGTACCCCCAGGATTGCTGCTGGACATCCATGTGGCGGTGGAGTGCGGACTCCGTAGCAGTGCTGTGCATGCAGCCCAGTCTCCCCCAGACACGTGGCGCTTCGCCTGGGGTTCAGCAGGATCTGCACTTGGGCATATAACATCCCTTTTTGGGTCATTTATTTTTGCTTCCACCCCATTTTATTTTATTTTATTTTTTAAAAGATTTTATTTATTTATTCATGAGAGACACACACAGAGAGAGGCAGAGACACAGGCAGAGGGAGAAGCAGGCTCCATGCAGGGAGCCCGACGTGGGACTCGATCCCAGGTCTCCAGGATCAGGCCCTGGGCCCAAGGCAGCGCCAAACCGCTGAGCCACCCAGGCGTTTCCCATTTTATAACGTCCACCCCACTTTATAACGAAACATTTCACATGGGAAGAAAATTCTACAAGGGAAGTTTATAGGGGAAAATGGACACAATGGGGAGAAGAGACAGATCTCTCATGCAGAAAAACTCCAACTAATCCATATAGACCCTTGCTACTTGCTCCCAAGGAAGCAGAGCCTGATCCCCCCTCCCGGAGTGGGGGCTGACACGGTGACTTCTTCCGAGGACAGACTCGAGAGAGCAGCTTCACAGAGAAACCCGACCACACCGTCTCTGCCAGGTGACCAAGGTCAACGGCAAGGGATAAGTCGTGGGGCTGCGTGCACCCTGATAAATGCGGCGAGGCTGGCACTCTATCTGGGTCGTCTCCCACCCCAAACCCCACAGTCTCATTCTAATCAGGAAAAAACATCCGACACGTTGCACCTGCGGGAGATCTTACAAGATGCCCATCGTGGCAAACAAGGGGAGTCTGAGAGGTTGCACCACCAGGAGGAGCCGAAGGAGACACGATGACCAAAACACGTCACGTAGGGTCCTGGGTGAGATCGGGCCACAGGGGAAGGACATTAAGGAAAAACTAAGGACATTAGAGGACAGCATGGACTTTAAATAGTAATAAAACTTTCGAGTATTAAAATGACACATTGATATCGGTCCGTGAATGATGACCAGTATGCCGCGTTAATTTACGATGTAATAGGATGGAAACTCTCTTTGCCATCTTTGCATTTTTTTTTCTGTAAATCTAAAATTCTCAAAAAAAAATAAAAATAAAAATAAAAATAAAATAAAAAAAAATCTAAAATTCTCCTAAACAATAAAGGTGCTTCAAAACAAAACAACCATATACCCATCCCCTAAATTCTATCCTTCATACTTGACTGTCCCTATCACATGTGACATCTGTATCTTGCATCTGTCCCTCCCCCTCGGGCACTTTGTTTACCTCTAGTCCTTGCCTGCCCTCTGGTTTTTTTTTTTTGGTTTTTGTTTGTTTTGCTCCGAAGGGCACTCGGGAGGCGGGACAGGTGGGCACTCAGGACCGCGGGGTCTGGGGGTGGGGGGGCTGTATCCTCCTGGATGCCCGGGCTCCAGGCTCAGCTGCTGTTGGAAACCAGGAGCTCTACTGCCACCCGGTGGATCTTTTGAAAAATCTAGTTGCGCGCAGGGTGGGGGAGCGGAGGAGGCCCTGCAGGCAGGGGGCCCCTCCGGGAGCGGCTCTGAGCCCAGCTGCGCCGCACCCTAGGCCCGGGGCTGATTTTTAGCTAAACCCAGACACTTGCTAATTCCGGCCCCAGTTCCCAACTGTGCAGTCATTTCGTAGGGTTATGCGTACCACACTTTTCAAGATTTTATTTATTTATTCATGAGAGACACAGAGAGGCAGAGACACGGGCAGAGGGAGAAGCAGCTCCCTGCAGGGAGCCCGATGTGTGGACCCCAGGATCACACCCTGGGCCCAAGGCAGGCGCTCACCCTCGGGGCCACCCAGGTGCCCCTATACTACACTTTTCAAAAAAGTCCTTTTGGGAGGGACACAGAGCATGAGGGGATTGGAGTTCTCGTCTCGCTAGTACCTTTGACGACCATGAAGAGTGATTTGGAGCAGCAGCAGGGCCTGCCTGTTTTTGAAAGAGAAGTGTCTGGAGGCTTCAGCTGACTGGGGCCTGGGGCCTGGGGTCTGGCCGGACGGCAGGCCTGGGGCTGCAGCCTGTCCCGGGCCACGGGTACCTGGGGTCAGGCCTTGACACACACGCCGTGGCCACAGCCTCCCCTAAGTCCTGAGGCGGGAGGGACGGAAGGGCAGGCGGCTCTGCTTGGCTTCGCAGGCCCCACGCGTGACATGCCTGACGACAGGGGAAGGAGAAGGAACAAAGGAGCGTGTCTTAATTCGGGTTTCTCCGGAAGCGGAGCCTGGGAGCAGGGTTCCAGTGCTAGTCACCATCTGGGCCTTGACCCCAGGAAGCCCTGGAGGGAAAGAATCGGGAGAGATGTGCCATGAAGCCATGAGCATTGTGCTTTTGGGGCTCACTCCTCCTGGGAAGCACCTGTCCCAGCTGAGGTCCGGGTGAGGAGGCTGGGGTGAGGGCTGCTTCTGGGGACAGTAACGGCCACCCTTCTGGTGCCCTGGGCCACAGTGGGCAGCTTCTAGAGGGCAGAAGTGGGTGCTAAGGAGATGGCCTGGGCACTGCTAGGTCTTCTTAGTGTGTCCGTGTTGGGGGTTGGCACCCAATCCCACTCTACGCCCCTGGGGAGAGGGCCAAGGTGGGGCAGCCTGAGGCCCGGGAGAGCACAGGAGCCCGCGGAGATTCAGTTGAGCAAGAGAAGGTACTACTTGGGTTAGGAGAAGGGTCCACACGAGCGGACCCTCACGGCCTTCTCCACACAGGTGAGACTTTATAAAGTGGGGAGATGCAAATGTCTCTCAACATTGAGAGGGAGTATGCGGGGTGGGGGGCGCCCACCAGGGAGGAAGGACAGGGAGCCAGCGTCCTTGTCTGGAAGCTTCCCCTGGGCTGGCCCTGAGGCTCCTGCTGTAGCCTTGACCCGCACCCCTACCCCTGCTGAATGTCCACCCCCTGGAAGACCCAGGTCCTGAAACACAACAGGACCACGCTGTTTCCAAGACCACCAAGCACTTAGGGGATAAAAGCCTGTGAGCAAGGGGCTAAAGCTCATCTTGTGAGGAATGTTGAAAAACATGAACCTTCCCCCCAAATCTCTGGCGTCTGTGTTCCCGGGGTATGACCTAGAAAAAACTATTTCATTGATTACAGAGGACATGACCTCCTGCTCAGAAACCTGGTGGCCACTGTACTCGGTGACCAGGCCCTCGGGGCCTGTGCTCCACCTTCTGGCTGTCAAGTCCCCCCCCGATGATCACACAGGCGACCGGCCATCGGTGGGGCCTTAGAGGTCAGCGGGGACAAACACACCACCAAGGCCTCCTGCCAGCTGTGGAGCCACAGGCCGGCCTCGCTCCGGTCAGCGTGTGCTCCGGCAGGGACAAGTCTCCGTGAGAGGCTTGGAGGCCCGTGTCCCTGTTAGCCGCGTCCTGGGTCCTCAGGGCCTGGTGGCGGCAGGCGGAAGCCGATGGTCCTGTCACAGCAGAGCTGGAGGGACGCGTTCAGACGGCTCCTGAGGGACGGCTGTCCGTGGGGGCGGCCGCTGGGAGCCGGCCGAGAGGGCTCTGAGGGGTGTGGGGCGTCTAACCGGGTCCTTCACACCTTCTAGAAACAGGACGGTCCGAGAGAGGGTGTCGGGCTCCGAAAGCTGCTGTAAAGGACACAGGTGGCCGGTGGGGAGAACATTCCTTGGAAACCGAGCAGCAGCTGAGGCCAGTGTATGGGGGGGGGGGGGGCACTACTCCCTCATCACCTCAGAGAGCCTCTAGTCTCCTGAACGAACAGGCGTGGAGCCCGCAGAAGCTCTTCCGGCCCCGCCCTCTTGGGCTCCTTAGGATTCCGCAGCGAAAGAGCTACACGTTACCCCCGGGCCGAGGCCCCGTCTTCCTCGCGTGGGAAGTGGCCCCCGTGGATGCGGGGTGGGAGCGGCATGTGCGCTAACGCCTGAGGCCAGCCCTCAGCGTGGCCACCTCCTCCTGCGTGGTCAGAGGAAGGGCAAGTCACAGGTCCTGCCCTTACGGGACCCTGTCATCTTTGGAGAGGAGGGACTCCACTACCCAGAAGAGAGAAGCAGAAGGTTGTTTGCGTCCCGTGCCATCGCCCCAGAGAGCGGGGTCCCACATAGACCAAGGTGGAGGGGAGGACAGACGGCCGCTCGGCGCCTCTGTGGCGATGCCACCCCGACTTATAACCCTCCTGCCCAGGGGTCCACTCTTACCCTCGTACGTTCCCAATAGGTCAACAGGGACGTGGGTGGAGGATCCGCTCCCCAAATGCGAAGGTCTAAAAAAGCCATCACACAAGGTGCGACAGTGCTGACCCGTGAGAGGCAGGGCCAGGGAGCTGGGAGCCCCAGCACATAAGGGGAAGTCGCATTTGACACCAAAAATAAGACCCTGAACAGGAAGAAAGACTTGGCAGAGGTGTGCGTGCGGTTTCCGGTTAGGCTGTGACACAATTTGTGCCGGTGTGTCTCCTGCCGGGGCTGCTCGCAGACACACAGATGCAACTGTCTGTGAGACACCATAGACACGGACAATGCTGTTTCTCCAAAATTTTATTTTAATTTAAATTACAGGGCCAGCCAGATATTCTGATAAGAAATTTGTTTCCTCAGGAGAAAGGAAATGCTTTCACGGCATTGCTAACAATTGTATACATCTCCACCTTTTTTATTTTTAAGGGTTAAAAATCACATTGAGTAAGTGTAACTGACATGTAAAATTAAACCTTTATAACACAAAAAGAAACCACTTCCAGTATAACAGTTTTGGTAATATGAATATATTAAATGATAACTTCAAATGCAACTTGTCAACTTTGAATGTTTTCACATTTTTGTTGAAAAACGAAAACAAAACGAGTCTTAACTCTGCCCGGATCCCAGTGCAACAGCAGCGTGTGGGTTTTGACAGGCTGCACCCTCACTGCCTTCCACGCGGAGGCGCTAGTGCTGCGAAGCCAACGCCCCAGCGGAAGCCTAGTTAGGTTCTAGTTTCAAGTTCGAAGAACGAGCCTGGCAAGGAAACCTTTTGTCCACTTGGCGAAACTAACGCTTTCACGCTAAACCCAGACATGGAGCACTAGACCACGAGAACCGGAAGGCTGCATCACGGTCAAGTCCGCTGCTCCCTTCCTAAACATCTTGGATATTTTCACTTTGAGGAGCTTGGATCGCTTTCTGTACTTCCGATAGAAAAACGTCAATTATTCTACACAGATTTTGGAAAAGACAGCCTCAGAAAAACCAATTGTAATGTAGACTGCCTTTTTAGTGAGATGGAATACAAACACAGCTATGTTTTCTGGATCTATTTTCCCCACTGGTATTCCTAGGAGGTCTGGAAACCTCACGCTTGAAACATCCACTGGGAGTCTCATTTTGCTGGCTGATAATTCAATTAGTGAGAGAGGCTAGCAAAGAGTAATTATATAAATTTCTTAATCAGCTACAGCCATGCTGAATTCGAACTGGCAAACTCTGATTTGTTAAGTTGTTAGTTGTGATCTTTGTATCACTAAGATGAACAGAGACCATTCTAGTAACTTTACACAGATATGTTCTAGGAGACGTTGTTCTGCTGTGGTCACAGTAACAAAAAGTGGTGCAAAATCAGTTACTTCATAAATACTGATCATTTGCAGCATTAAGGAACAGGACATTAAAAAAAATAAAATTTCCCCATAGGACACCTAGGACTAGGGACTCTTCTTTTCCTAAGAAAAGCCAAAGTTTTAATTATTCAGTTTCACAACTATTGTACTGGATTACTTAGTCTAAGAAGGAAAAGGTGCTCTACAGAGGCTTCCCCCACACACGGAGAATCAGCAGTAATTTAGCATAATCGGGATCATCCATATCTGGCAAAACTCACAACTCATTTAAATGAATAAGGCCAACATTGCGCAGGAATACGTAGCCGGACTGGCGGCTCCCCAGTAGGTAACTGAATACAAAGGATTGGTTTCCATTTTTTCTTTTAATGCTGTGATACTTAAATGTTAAATCAGCATTTTCATGTGATCGGAAGTATTTCAATTACATATGAGCATTCATTTTTTTTTTTTTGCAAAAACTCAATATTAGGTAATAGTTACATACTAATACAGTAACATTCCTCTGCTGTACAAATTAAATCATTTAAAAGAAATGAGCATTCTAAGAATTATATACAAAAGAAACCTGTAAGCATTGTTGAAATGAAATGCAAGGTGTCACTGTTAGCTCTACTGGTTTAAAATACCTTCCAAAAAGTAAAATTAACAAATACCCTTCAACATATCCAGGTTTACGAGTCTCAAGAAAATCAAATGTCAAAAAATTCTAGAAAGCTGTGAAAAGCATATATACATTTTTCCTTATGACCTTATGAAGCTTCACACCTTTGAGAAGTTGCTATCAATTTATTTGCACGTCAACTTTATCCACCCAAAAAGCTCATATCTTGGATACAGTTGCCCTCTGATTCCAAATACAGCTTTGCTCCATCTTCCTTTAGCGAAGGCGTATAACCTTCCCATGAATCCACGCTTGGATCTTTAACAGAAATCAATGCAAACACGCAGGCTTAATCTGATAACAGCAATCCCCTTCTTCCCTAAACCACACCACCATCTACACATCTGCCTTCAGGAACCTAGCCACGTTCAGAACTCCTACAGCGAACAGAGTCCTTGAACTCTGAAACGACACAAAGATCAAGAGAAAGTCCACGTGTGCTCTAGTGTGCAAGAAAGCAGCAGCTACGTTCTCCAACTCGGACTAAAAAAAAAACAAAAAAGGTAAAATGAAAAACCGTTCACTTAACAGCAGGATAGCAGTAAAGTTCCTCATGAACCGCTAAGAGCGCCTGATGCTGAATAGCTAACAGCAAATGCTGAATTTGGATTTAATATTTTAGATGTTGATTGGAAATTAGGCTTCTTGCTGAGCTGGTCTCTTCAAATCCCTGATCTGTTTCACTAAATAGGTCTTCTCATCGTTAAATTGTTCGTCCTCGGTCCTGTCATTCTGGAACTTGCTGAGGAACTCTATAAGTTTGGTCTGGTTCTTGAGGAGGATGTCTAGGATGGGCTGCGTCTTGTTGGGGTTGGCTACAAACACCTGTGTAGAGAGAAACTGGTGTGAGTCACATGGGAAGGACAAGTGCCCAGCGATGGCCCCGCAGTCAGCAGAGCTGCCCGCCGCCCGTTCACCTCACGGTCCAGAGGCTTCTGCTTTGGAAGACCTTGTTTTATAAGAGGGGTGTATGGTGGGTGGTGGGGAGGATTTTATGTTTTGGCACAAGAAGGACTGACGCATTCATTCATGCTCTGAAATTCAGTAGCTGGTATTAAACATAAACTGATTTTAGAAGAAAATGGCCAGATATTATTTCTGGGTACAAAAAGTTAGAATGGATTGTAAGTATTGAAACCTCCAAGAAAAGCAGTAAGAAATGGATTGATTATCCTTTACTTTGTGATTAATAATATTCTATGCCAAAGATAAATGACATTCCTCTCTAATATATAATTTTTCTGTCCCCAGCCCAGATGATATACCATTTCTGGGTCTATTTTTGTTTAAATGTTATACTGCACAAATATAAACATTGACTGAATTGTATCACTTAGATCACCAAAATGAGGTGAATATTCCAGTAACTGGTAAATGAAAGGAGATTAACAATTCTAGAGGGAAAAAAAAAAGGAAAAAAAAAAAAAACAATTCTAGAGGAAAATATTGTTTATGGTTCTAGTACTCTACCTTAAAAACGTGGAAGGCCTCAAACTGGATGTTACGACTCTTGTCTCGTAGGAGATTCATCATTAATTTGAGGTTCTCTGGTTTACTGATGTATTTTGTCATAATTGTGAAGTTGTGTCTATCTAAGAGTAGTTCACCGAGAAGCTGAGAAGACATTTAAACAATTAACTCTTACATTATCATCAAGATTTCAAGTAAAATCAAAGTTTAAAAAAATAGTTCACTTTACAATCACCACTGTCAAACACAGAATATTAGTAGGCATTCAAAAGACTGATGAGCTGAGCGAAAACTATGACCTAACGTTACCGAGTGCCCGCTACTGGCCACTTAAACACACGGCCTTTCTTGCGGGGGTAAACCTACTGAGAGTCCAGTAGTGCTCTCTGGTCTTGACACATTTCAAGGCACATTCGGCCCAGAATCTGAAACTGTCAGAGCCTACTCTTTAAAATATGCATTTACATTATCTCGTTAAAAACAAAAAACAAACAAAAAAAAACCCAGCAAAGAAAATGGTCAGAAGTTGATAATTCTTTTTTTTTATAAGTTGATAATTCTTGTTTAAATACAAATCTTAATTAAAAAATGATTTATCTGGACTTCCCAGGACAGAGGGTTCCAGGTCCAAAGCTTCCATACACTTATCCTTAAGCTTGCCAAAGTTATGCATTCATATCTGATTCAGGAAGGTTTATAAAAATGATATTTCTCTGTTCTTTCTTCAGCAAAGTATCCTGAAGATACTCCAATTTTGTCTTTATGACTCTTTATCATCTAATGACATCAATTAAGCTAAAAACAGTCTGTCTCTGGGATTTATTGGGTTCTAAAGAGTCTCTTATACCATATCAGTCTTTGATTTTCAAACTGTCACTGCTTGTTCTAGTTTTCTTTTTCTGAAACCAGCAGTCACCCCTTCATGTCCGCATGCCAACTTCTAGCGCAGGTCTAGAGTGCCTGCCATGGGTGAGGGGTCGACTTGCAGTCCTTAGGGACAGAGGCAGAAGCAGAGTGGTAGACAGCTTGGCCCCGATCATCAGCCTGTCTGGGTTCAAATCCTGGCTCCCTGCTCCCTGTGAGCTATGCAACCTTGAACACATTATTTAATTTCCCTGCACCGCAGTTTCATCATCCACGGTGGGAATGGATAACAGACTTACATCTCACGAGAGTGTAGTGAGAAATGAAAGTGTGACTATGTGCCATGCATGTGCGACATAAGTCTGAACAGAGACCAGAGTCTGACAGAGGTCTGAGGGCAGCAAAGGGCGTGAATACAGTTATTTTGGTAAATTCCTTTCTGGATTCCTGGCCATGTTCTAGATACTTGGAAGTTTCCAGACAACTGATCTCTAGATAAGCAACATGTCATCATATTAAATCAAGAATAACCTGACGTGCAGGAGAACAAACCTATTCTACTTAGGATTTATAAAGAAATTATAGAAAGAATGCAAAGGTTAAGCTCAGGCTTCAAATTAATCTGAATCACGAAATACACAACTTTCAAGGTAAAAGAAGCAACAAGTATTTACTCTTACGAAGACTCAAAAGTTATTATTCAGTATGTGAAAGTTACAGCTTTACTGGTGTTCATGTTCTATCATAGAAACCAAAGACATACCAAACATGGCTCATCTGGTTATCTGGAGAAGGATAATTGGTAATTTAAAAAATTTCTTTAGATATAAAAATAAAAGTCTGAGGTTTTGAACAGGGAATTCACATTTGCTGGTAAAATAAATATAGGGATAATAAATGCCAATGTAGCTACAAAAAAGGAAGTACAAATTAAAATCCATTTTTAAAGGACTACTGGTCCTTAAAATTGCTCCATGCATTCATGAGGTATTACGAAACTGTAGGAGCCGAAGCCTAGCTTCATGTCCACGACTAAGGTCTTGCAAACGGCAGTCTTAACTTTCCTTTTCATGCTGGCAATTCATAAGTGGCAGAAGGGTCTTGAAAGCCCTTCTCCTTATCTAAGCAGCCCAAATATTCAGAATTTGGTCAAAGTCTATTGATTTGCCAAATAAACTACCCTGCTCCCCCTTCCCGGGAAGAGATACTGGCCCTAGACGCTACTACCCTAGGTAATCCTGCCTGGCATCCTTGGCCTCAGAAGATGCAGGCTCCATCCAGCTGCTCACGTCCACGTGATGCTGGGAAGACAGGGCGTCATGGCCCTTGGACAGAAAGGGGGTGTTGGCAGAGGCTACTTTACTGTGTTTAGAATCACAGCGAAGCCTATACTAGATCACAAATCTTACAAATATATATTACACTGATGTACAGGAAAGAAAACGTCCTTAAACAGCTGCCAGAAGTACCGTAGCCCCCCCCCCCCCCCCCCCCCGATGAAAGGACTGACCTATCGCAGCCATTGCTAGCTAGCACACCTGGAGAAGGGAAGGCGTTAAGGATCCTGGATGCTGGACTATGGGCCAGGCTGGGAGGCGAGGTCCGAACAGCAGCAATGAGTGGGATGTGCCCCAGCCTGACCGGACCATTTCAGCAGGGACACATTTCCAAACTGTGACTATGACTGGTCCCCACTGTAAGAGTTACAGCCTTAAGGGAAAGGAAGGAAGTAGCTGGCCATACGGAAAGGACTGCTTTGGAAATGTGGATGGTAGAGAGTGTTCTTATCAAAGGACACAAAATATAAAAGATGCTCCTGATGTCCTTTAGTCCATTCCCACAGAAAGACAAGGTCTTCAAGAGTGCTCTCTCCCTGGCAGGAAGGGAAGCAGGAATGCAGTCCTGATCAAATGAATTCAGACAGCTCTGACAGGAAGAACTCTGGGCAGAGTAGAATTTAAAGTGGACATGGCAAAAAGTATAAATGGAATTAGGATGTCCCCCCCAAATCCTCTGTGACTTCCTCTATAGTTCCTGTCAGGACCACTTACTGACAGAGTGAGGCGTATGCTTTTATTAACTGCAATGAGAATTTTCTAGAGCAGAGGTCAGCAAACTTTCTGTAAAGGGCCAGATAGGAAATGTTTTAGACTTTGGGGGTCATATAGTCTCTACGGCAACCATTCAAATCTGCATTATTCTCTGAAATAGCCTCATGTAAATAAATGAATATATCTGTGTTCCAATAAACCTTTATTAACAAAAACAGGCAGGGACCTGGATGTGGCCCATGAACTATAGTTTGCCAGACCCTGTTCCAGAGTTTTAAATCTTAAATTTAAATTTAAAATGGAACCATCCCTACCCTAGTTTGATACAAAGTGGCCAAAGTTCCCTGTGGGTCCCAAAGGTCAGCACCCCCTCACCCCCAACCACCCTCATGCTACAAGCCTGTGCTGTCCCACAGCTACTGGGCCTTCATCTGGTGGATGCAATTCTAAATTCCAAAAATAGGCTTCCAAATGTAAAATACTGCACTGCTAAGAGGTAGAGACCTCTTCAAAATTCTGTATATTCCATTCTGGTATCCCTACTTAACAGGCAGGTGGCCAGGTGGCCTGTGTGGACCACGGCTGAACTCCTTCCTTTCCACAAAAATCTTGACCATGAACAAATGTATTCTCCTCTCAAAGGTGTGGGACTCACACCAGCACATCTTCCTTTCCCCACATCAATTTCAGACACAGGGGAAGAAAAGTTAACTACGTAAAATAAATGAGTCATACCTTGAGTGACTGTCTTTTTGTCACGTAATTTTCTGAATGAAGTAACTTCTCATATTCACTGAAGAACTAAAAGATAAAAAAAAAAAACATATCAGTAGTTACTATTTTAAAGATCGGTAGAGAACATTAAAAAGCTTGAGCACACTTTTTTTTTTTTTTTTTTTTTTAAGATTTTACTTATTTGAGAAGAGCAAGAGAGTGTGAGTAGGGGAGGGGCGGGGGGACAGGGAGAAGCAGGGGCTGAGCAATGTGGGGCTCGATCCCAGGACCCCAAGACCATGACCTGAACAGAAGTCAGGTGCTTAACCAACCGAGCCACCCAGGTGCCCCTGAACACAAACTTCTACCACACGAAGGCTACTTGCTGCTCATCTGTCTCATGCACTCACACAGCCTTCCTCAAGGGCACCCGAGGATGACCTCCAGGAGGACGGCTCCTGGGACCCACTCTTACCCAGTGCTAGCCAGGCCCATACAGCTTAAATCTGGTCCTCTTTTGTCATCCAAACTCCATATGCATAGAACATAACTCCTACCCTCCAACTGTTTCTCAAAGTGTCTCAAAATGTTTCTCTCATTTCTTGATTAGAAAATTCCTTTTTTTTTTTTTAATACTTCAGTGAGTCCAAAGCACAACCACAAAGAGAAAAGTTACCGGGTCTGTCAATGCATCAAGCAAGAGGAGAAAATAATTAAAAACAGATGAGGAGAAATTTAGCACTGATGAACAGGCAGGGTATCCTAGGGAAATTGGGACTTGGGCCCAATCCTGAATAATGGCAAGGATTTCCTTTAGAAAGGGGAGGAGTATTCTTCAGAGATAAAAGGGGAAGGACACAGCATGAGTGAAGACCAGAGAAAGCACAACGTGACACACTTAGGAAGTGACACATGTCCACCAGATTTACAAAATGGTGCTCACTAACAAGCGTGGCGTCACTGGCATGGTAAGAAGCTGATCGAAGCAGGAGGTAGGGAATGGAAATGAGGGACACACAGGGGCCAAGACACACTTGCTAAAACTATTTGTACCTTTGCTTTACCACGGGTCCTTATCAGCCATTCATCTGTGACTTAGAGCAGGTGTTAGCAAACTGCAGCTCCTGAACCAAATCTAGCCTGCCACCTGCTTTTATGAGTAAAGTTTTGTTGGAACACAGTTGTGCTCACTCACGTATTGTCAGTTTATGTATTGCTTATGGCTGCTTTCTCAACACAACAGACAGGAGAGCCTAGAGAGACTGCGTGGCCAGGAAGCCTCAAAGATCTACTATCCGGCCCATCACAGAAAGGGTCTTCTGACCCTTGCCTGAGAGCTAGCCCACAACTGCCTACGTATTCTTTCTTTTGCTTCTCTCTCGGCAGAGGTGGGATGGTAACTTCTTCTTCAGAGGATGTGAATGCTACCTTCTCCTCAAAGAATCATCAAACCAATGATTAAAACTAGAACTGCCTTTAGACAGTGACACAGAATATGGACCTCTCAAGTTCTTTTTTTTTTTTTTTTTAAAGATTTTATTTCTTTATTCATAGAGACACAGAGAGAGAATGAGAGGCAGAGACCCAGGCAGAGGGAGAAGCAGGCTCCATGCAGAGAGCCCGACATGGGACTTGATCCAGGGTCTCCAGGATCACGCCCTGGGCTGCAGGCAGCGCTAAACCGCTGCGCCACGGGGGCTGCCCAGACCTCTGAAGTTCTTGACAGAAAATGCAGGATAAAATTTTCTGCTGCCTAATTCTTAGTAAGCTTAGGGGCGAGAGGTTCTCCTGACAGAGAAGCGCCTGAAGAGGACACATGTAGTCCACGTGCTCTCCAGGGATGTGTGATTTTGTCCTTGGGTTAGGAGTCTGGGGCGAGGACAGGCACCGCTGGGGCTCCTTGAAGATCTACTCAGGGAACTACACTGCAGTTCAGCCTTACAGTCACCCCGAAGGATGTGTCCACTACATGCCGTGCTGACTGAATTCCCCTGAGAGCGCCAATGGGAGAAATTTGTTTTATTTTATAGATATTGTGATTGTTTAACTAATTCTGTTTCCCTCTATGCTTTTGGTTATTAGGAAGCTCAAGGCCCAAGTATACAGGATTTCTGATCACATAGTTTTGTGTGATCACACTTCCTTGGCTCCTCACTCTCCTACCTTCCTCAGATCTTTTTTTTTTTTTGATATTTATTTATTTATCTATTTATTTATTTAATTTTTTATTTTTCCTTCCTCAGATCTGACCACAAGGTCTACACACTTCTGTTAGCTGCCTCCCATAAATTTTCCTAAAATTCTTTTAACCAATGTCATTCATTAATAATATGTAGAAAAATATTTTACTACAAAACTGAACCACTGTCATTGTTAGTTGGTATCTTTGATGGGCTTTAAAACTAAGACTCCAGTATATTAAGTCACAGAATCTTTGAGGCCAGTCAATAAAACAATCTGGCCAATGTTTTACTAACTGCTTACCGTGTTCAAGGCACTGCTGTCATGCACGCGACGCACACATTCTTAAGTAATCCTCACAACCCACAACAACAGTTAGGGTGCTACTACAAGCCTTCTTTTAGGGCGGAGGATTCTGAAGGCAGCCGCCCAAGGTGGGGCTGGGACTTGAAGCCAGACTCTGGACAGTCTGGTGCCAAAGCCCACACTTCTGCTACAGAAAGGTACCCCTGAGATAACCATGCTAACATTTTAAACCAACATGCATGCAAAGAAACGTACTATATCCAAATGGAAAACTGAAACTATATGACCAGCAATGTTTAAGCCACTCATGAGGCTTTCTATGAGGAACTTCCTATGCACTCAGCATTACATGATGGATGTTACTGAGTGGGAGGGAAAGAGGAACAGAAAAGAGTTCAAAAGCACAGATTTTGCCTGCATAATCTTTGTGTGAACAATGAAGTATCAACAGTGTACACCTAGAATTTCCAAAATTCAAATGACTAAGTGGAAGAATGAAAACCTAAGCCAAATCTCATGGGTTAGACGGGAATTTTAAGTGGATTGTTAGTGTCCTAACTTCTCTAAGAGCATCCACGAGACTGTGGACAGCACATCAGTAAAACCAGTCTGGCAGAAGGAAGCACCCATGGGCAGAGTGGGGGCGGGGGCAGAGCTGGCACGCAGTGGAGGAGAGCATGTGATACTATGGCCTGAAGGCTGTTGTGCGGATCAAGGGCACTCGGAATTGTTCATGAGCTTCCGGGAGTTTTAGTACCAGAAGTCTGACACCAACTCAGACTGGAAGGGACCTTCCTGCTGGGCTAGTCCAGTGTCCTCACTTTATACGGAGGATGGACTTCTGAGTCTCTGAGCCTAGTGTTCTTCTCACCCTCGCAGCTGCCACCCACCCTTCACTCTCCTGGAAGCAGGGGGAATCTAAACAACTGATGGAAAGGAAGAGAAAGTTAAGTCTGATAATAAGTTTCTTTTTGTCTTTTTTTTTTTTTTTTTTTTTTTATGATAGTCACAGAGAGAGAGAGAGAGAGGCAGAGACACAGGCGGAGGGAGAAGCAGGCTCCATGCACCGGGAGCCTGATGTGGGATTCGATCCCGGGTCTCCAGGATCGCACCCTGGGCCAAAGGCAGGCGCCAAACCGCTGCGCCACCCAGGGATCCCAGTTTCTTTTTGTCTTAACTGTATATTGTCATTTGGCATCAAAGCACTTTTATTTCCTCCCCTAAAGCAAGAAAAGATGCAAAGGGTAGTGTGTCAATCAAAAAGATAAAATTCTGCTTCTGACCAAGTTAACACTCTATACCTTGTTTCAGTAGAGAAATGATCATAGCACCATTTAAAACCACCATATATGCAATATAAGTAAGTACCTGGCATAAAAATCTAATTTAAATCTTTCATTTCTGGTACAGAACTTACAATTTTATTTGAGAGAGACAGAGAGAGAGAGAGAGAGAGAGAGAGAGAGAGAGAGAGAATATCTTAAGCAGGATCCACGCTCAGCAAGGACTGAGCCCAACTCAGGTTCAATCTCACAACCCTGAGATCATGGTCTTAGCTGAAATCAAGAGCTGGACACTTAAACAATTGGGCCACCCAGGTGTCCCAAAACGTACAATTTTAAAATAGTACTTCATATACTTACTTTATCATAATGTTGTTCCAAAAATTCTGCACTGAGCAATTTATGTCTTGTAAGTAAATCCTAGAGAAAGAAAATACACTATTTTACAATTGTTTTGCATTCAACTTCTTTTAGAAATGAGAATCCTAAAACATGCCACGCCATTTTACCTGATAAAAACTGTTGTTAAAAATCACTATACTTAAAAACATTTGAACATAACTATATTGAAAATGCTGATTCTAGGTAAGAGCAAATAAAATCATTAATAATTTGAAACTGTGATTGTAATGAGTGCGATTAGTCACAGGTCTACAGTTCTTAGAAGGAAAAATATAAAAAAAAAATTCAAAGAAATATAAATTCAAAGAAAGGGAATAAAGCAATAAAGTGAAATAAAAGTAAACGATTGTGGTAAAATGTCAAATAGAGTACTGCTCCTGGTAGAGAAAGAGGAAATTTCTTTCATTAGAAAAAGTATTGGTGGTTCCCTTTTCTTCCTCCTAAATTCTGTTATATTCAGTTTCATATCTAATGCAATCTTGTTTTCAGAGACAGAATGTTTTTTAAAAACCCCATCATGTTATAAACATTAGCTCCTAAGTAAGTAGACTAATGCTACAAAAATGTAGATTCAAACATCAGAATGTCCTTGAGTCCAATTCTGCATGACTACACACTAGAGCTGATGCCTCACCATATGGCTAGCCCAGGAAACCACTTAAGGGTCATTCATTCAGAAAATATCTACTATGTGCCGGGTAAAGTTCTGGGTGCTGGGGCTACAAAGACAAAAGGTGTGGTGGTCTCTGCCTTTCAGGACCTAGAAGTTAGCAATGAACTAGCCTTTGGTCTCACCAGGTGGGAAAGAGAATGGGAACATGTGGTCCATCCACTACTTGGTGAATTACTGAATACAACTCCTTTAGAGCCGCCTACTGGAAAGGTTAGTGCCAACGATCCCCTCTCTCTGAACCAATTCTCCCTGTTTCCTTAGCTGTTTATGTTTGAGGGCCCCAGGTGACAATGAACTAGTATTTCTTGAAATATGTCCAAGTGTAATGTTGGTCCTGAGAAATGCTCTAGGAAATGCTGCACAAACACATGTGGGAGGCACTAAAGTTTTGGTTCCCTCGTAGGGATCTGGCAGGTCTCAAGAGATCCTGCAGGGAGCTCTTCCGTCACCTACTTTGTGATTGCCCGTTCCTGAAAGCCTTTCCTCACACAGGCTTTCCCCTCAGCTGACCTAACTACCACCCTGGAATCTTTCTCCCACATCATTGTCATAGAGAAGCCTTCCAGACTGGTCACCAGCACCAAAGCATGGACAGAGTTGTCTCTACGTCTGCGGGATTATCTGATTACCATCTCTCTCATGCTAGACTGTAATATAAATATAATGGTCATGTCTATTTTTTACTAATCTTTGAATTCCCAGCACCCATGCAGGGCCCAGCACATAGTAAGAGCTTAATATTTAACAAATAAATGAATGAACCAACAAAATCAGGGAATAGGTTTGGGAAAACATCACAAGTCATCTTCAAAGTATGCTTTTAAGAAGGCTTCTAAATCCGCCCCAAAGATTTACAGGTGTTCAAACTGCTGGATAGTGTACAGACTGTATACCCAGGAAAGACCTATTTTTTTCCAAATCTCCCTTGGGGATTAAATCGACAATTAGATTTTCTGGAGTTTGAGCATCCTTAAGAAGCTGGAAAAGAAATGCCATGAAGCTTCCCTATGTGGGGTAGGAGATGGAGCAGAGAAGGGAAAGGAGACTTTATATTATCTTAGTACACTGGCCCACAGGGGTCAGCTATCAGGGGCAGAGGTACACAAGAACTCGAAGGGAATGTCAAGCAAGCCTGTGAAGGGCACTTCCTCCTTCTATATGTGACTGTAATCTGTGTGTGGTGATCTCCCCTGTGTAGGAGCCTCAAGGGCAGGGGTGTGCATGGTTCATTGCTGAATCCCACTGCCGAAAAGAATGGTGCCTGACATGGGGTCGGCACTCTGGCTTGTGGAGTAAGCAGAATGAACAAGTGAATAAGCGAATTAAGGGATTAGTGTGTCAGGATCCATGCAAAACTAAGTGTCATTTCTACTTTTTTTTGTGGCTAAATCACTCTGGAGACCAATATAAGGAAGTACTGCAAAAGGAACACAGTGTTCACTGTTCTACCATAATCTAACAGAAGAGAACACCAAAGACTGGAAGGGACCTTACTGCTGGGCTAGTCAATGGCTACAATGGCTCCTCAACTGGGGTTGATTTTAGGGACAGGCAGGTAGAAAATACTGCTCTAGAAAGCAAAGTCCTAAACCCGTGGTGCAACAGATTTTTACTAAAGTTTTGAGTAAGGAAACCACTCTGAAAGGTCTCAAGTAGGAGCAAGAGCCTCAAAGTTGGGCCACAGAGGAAATGGGGGGGGGGGGCTCTAACATCTCTCCATCTAGGAAAGATTCTATTACCATCTGGTTTCAAGAAACCAGGAAACTTCAGGAAACCACTGTCAATCTAGGAATCAAATCTGAATAGCCTTGAGTTAGGAGAGACCGAAGGGGTACTCTGAGACTGCTGAAGAAAGAGCTAGACTCCAATGCACAGCAGAATGAAAGCTCCTTGTCAAGATGGGCCACACCAGGGCCTGGAGAGGAGTGACATGCTGGCAGGAAAGGAGCAACTGCTGACAGTCAGTACCCAAAATGGCCAATTCTAAGCAGGGAAAGAGGAGGTGGGGACCTGGGCAGAGCCTCTACCTACTGAGAGATGAGAAGGAAACCTCACCCCACGGGTTAGAGCCAAGAGCTTCAGAGAGTTCAAACCATGGTGGGGGCAGAAATCAACAGAGCAAAGGGAAAAGGTCAGGCAGTCATTGGTCAGAAATGTGCAAAATTTCCAGGGTGCTATGTGTCCCAGAACACGAGGTGCTGGGTCAGCTAGCAGTGGAGAGGAACAAGATCTCTGCTTTCTCACCTATCTGAATTCTAGTATATCCAAGGCCTTGGGAGGACTGGGAGAAAGGTAGGGGTCATCTCCCGAGCCCAGCAGATTGAGCAGCCAACTTTTAGGGTACGCTGAATTGAAAAGGATTCCTAAAAGTCAGTAAGTTGGGGCCTCAAACACCCTGTGGCAAAGACGGCCCTGGGGTTTTCAAAGAAATGCCACTGAGCTCAGGGCTCGATTTCACAGAGTCTTGGCAAGCTGTACGGCCCAATTTCATCCTTGATGCTTGACCATGTCCTAGGATAAGGGACTCAATTGTTCCAACTGTGTGGCTCACCTATGGAACTCTTAAGGGTTAGAAAGTTCTCCCTGTGCTAGAGTCAAACCTATCCCCAGGTTATTTTCAGAAACTGTCAGAGCCGACAGAAATAGGTTCAACCCACTTTCTATAGGATCCCACTTCACATACATGTAGTGCTCTCACGGCAAGTCCCTACCGAGTCTTCTCTTCTCCAGGCTAAATACGTCCAAGTTCCTTTAACCACTCCTCGCATGACAGGTTCTGAGTCCCCCTCACCATCTACTGTCTTCTGAAAGTCATCTATTTGTCTATGTGCCTCTTAAAGTGTAGCGCCTGGAATGGAACACATTTATGTGTTGTTACCTTAATGGCTTATAGTGCGGTGAGACCATCATCAGCTCTTTAGGTCACACACCATGTGGTCACATGTAGCTTTGGGGCAGCAGCATCACACTATTTAATTTTACAGGACATATTTAGAATTTTGTTTCCTCAGAGTGGGCTCTGGAGGCAGACTGCCTGGGTTCAAATTCTGGGTTCCCCATTTTACAGCCTGACTTCACCCAATATTTCTAGACTCCTTATCTGTAAAGGAGATGGTTGAGTAGGATATGAAATTGCCTACATTAGTAATTATTATATTTGGTAATTACTGTATTTAATAATAACTGTATTACTATGCCTTATTCCCACATCCCTTATTTATAGTTAGGTCCTCAAGTGGAGGGACCTCAATCATCGTCCCATTCCATTCTGACCTCTCTGGATCTCTACGAAGCCTTATTTTAGGATCACCATTGTCTGCTATCTTTTCCTTCACAGCCATCACCTACACATTTGATAAGCAGGCTTTGTCACCCTTTATCTAAGTCATTAACAATGTTCAGCTGGGCTGAAACAAAGCCCAGTGGAAATCCACCAGAAAATTCTCTCCAGGGTGATGGCAATCCATTCCCTAGCACCTTATGGATATGGCATTCAATTAGATGTAAATAACTACACTGAAACTCCAGCTCCTATCTTCACTGATTCCATGAAAATACAATTATTCAACATTCAGCATATCCTCATGGCCATAAAGGAATAATTCTAATAGCTACTGTTTGCTGCACACATATTGTGTGTAGACACAATAACCCTGACATACTAGCATTATCACCTCCATCTTAACAGATGAAGAACTTGAGATGAAATCCACAGCAGAGCTGGGAAATGAACCCAGGCAGCCACACACTCTTAGTCCCCTCATCTACTGGCATCTATGAGATTAATATGACTGAACTTACTCTCTTCGTGAATCCATGCTGGCTGTGGGTACACGGTTTCCTTTCCAAAATGCTCAGAAATCATCTCTTTAGAAATACTTTCTAGAACCTTACACAGGTATAACATCGAGCTCCAAGCTCCACCAGCCTCTCTGGGGAATCTACCTTCTTTTATTCTGGAAAAATTGGAAATATATTTGTTGGCCTTCTGATGCCCCTCCCCATCTCCTTAAGTCCTCAAAAAAGAAAACACGAACAACATTTGGCCACTGATTTACTGTCTTAGTACACATTCATTCAACCTACAAATCCTGGACACATTTACAGCAGGTAGTTTTTTTTTTTTAAATATATTTATTTAAGTAGTCTCTGACCCCAATGTGGGGCTTGAACTCACGAACCCAAGATCAAGAGTCACACACTCTTCCAACTGAGCCAGTCAGGTACCCCTGGAGCAGGTAGTTTTAATTTCCTTTTGAGACTCAGCACCTGTTCCACAGACTTTAAATTTGGGTTTGCGGGTGAGCTGCATCTGTCTGAAAGTATTTATGTGCAGAGACCGTTTTCTGGAGAGCGGGGTATGGTCATATTCTTTGAGGACAGTATGAGACACAGATCTATCCCCCTTTCCTACTGTCATCCTCTCTCTTCCCGAGTCCATCCTTCGAATCCTGCACTGTGTCTGCAAGTTTCCTTCCTTAGGTCGACACCACCTGCCTGGCACTGCCCCATTCTCCCCTTCTCTGGCTAATATGACCCGGCAGGGTTGCCTGACCCACAGTGATTCCATCACCACCACTTTCTCCTTAGCGAGGATGTAATTCAAAGCAGCAGCCCTAACCAAGGGCTGATAACAAAATTATCAGCAAGGCCAAGCAAGACTGTCCAACACTGAATCACATCTCTGGCAAGGCGTTAACACATCTCTCCCACCTGCTGGCTGGGTGTGCTACCTTGCTCACAAGCGTGGCATGGAGCACGCCCCTCCCCGGGTCAGGGTCTGACTGTGCTCCCAACACTGTGGCCGCTCCTCTCCTCTTCCTCCACCTGCCTCTCCCCCAGAGAGAGCTCTTGGCTCATGGCTTGCTTTCCACACAGGAAGATCTCACCACAACACATGGTGCTACCATACTTCCCTCTGTTAATAGGCCTGCTGCTTTTGAATGGGGCATCCCCTTCCACCAATATATCCTAATTATGAGTCCTATTCCCAAAATGCAGATACAAAAGACACCATATTTGTTACTCTGCTATAACCTGGCATTCAGTTCATTTAGCTTTGTACATTGACACATAAACATCTGAGATCTTACCTAGGGCTTCCGATATCCTCTTTAATGGTTTCAGGAAAATAAATCCTTAGGCACCTCTCACACTATTACCATATTCTCGTTCCATGTGAAACCCTAATGGCCAGGTCCCCAGGTTTTCATCCTGTTTCAAGGGTGTTCATTCACTGTAAGGAACGTATTTTACCCAGAGACCAAGGTGTGTGCTCATTATCTCAAGGGCTCTTTACCTTCATAAAACCGAACCCTCAGGAGAAAAGTGGCTACTTCTCACTAAAATAGTGTTCATGGTTTCCTAGCAAAGTAGTCTTCAGGTTAGTATATTAAATTCTGATTACAGTAAAGTAGCAGTTCTAAATATTTACTCATAAGGTCATTTTACATAAGAGAATGGAACATCTAAAGGCTTACTTTCATTGTGAAGAACACTAATAAATATTACTGCCTATATACCACAAACAGCATAGAACCTTATAATTCAAAGCAAAAATGTGCATGTTGTACAGCAGTATCATATGTGTATTTAATTTATACAAATACAGAACAGGAGATAAAGTATACAGGGAAGGGAGGCTACATAATAATTTGAATAGGGCAGGTGATTCTGCTCCCCTTTCCTGAAGTATTTGATAAATAAGTTTTGGCATGAGTATGAAGTAGGAGAGCTAAGTCCATTGTTCCTTTGGGCCTAACTACAACATAATCTCTTTGCCCTGATTGTGGTTCTAGTATTAAAAGACATGCCTCTTCCAAATCAGCATGGCTCTGAACAGATGACAACTTTGTCTGGTGTTTAACCAAAGAAATTGCTGTAGTATGTTCCAACACAGGAGAAAAACCTGTTTATTAGACGTACTGTTTATCAGTATACCACACTTGGTAAGTAATTTAACAGAAAAGTGTACTTTTGACCATACAGACCATACTTTTAGATAGAGATTAGAATCTATCTCTGCCATCCTTTTTAAGCTGTGGCTCCACTGCATTAGCCTAAGTCACACGGACACACATAAAACATATCTTCTCTCTTCCCGCTAGAGGGCAGCCATGTATAGACTTAGAGGTTAGAAGTTTAGGGAAAAACCACAAACCAGTTAACTGGACTTACAAGTATATTTAGAATTCTATAGTTTCATGTTACCTTGAATGTGGCAAATGCATCTGAAGCTATGTCAAATGTTGACATTTCGACATATCTGAAGAAATCATAAAATTGTTCTGACCACAAAATGATTTTTGCAAGTGGTTCATGTCTGATGCATTCTCTCAACATTATTCCACAATTTAGAGCTATTTCTGGAGATTCATACCTACAAAAAGAAAAAAATAAATCATGATTGCTGTTTTAAAACTCCTCTAATGCTGAACAGTTCAAATTTTTCAAATAGATGTCTCAGATGTGTCTTAATTAAGTGACTAGAGCAGGTTACAAAAGACATCTCTCTCAGAGTAGGATATATGCTCAGGTGAATTTACTCTAGAATGCACACACACATTAGCTGGTAACAACTGCTGCAGCCCAAAGGAAAACAAAAATATAGAAATAATAATAATAAATAAACATTTATTACTTAAAGCTAAAAGATTTGAGAAGTATTTAGGGTCACACCTCCAAACAGGGGTTAGTTTTACATGTGGTGCTCTAAGACTTCAGAAATCAAAAACTATTATGAAACAAATAAAATCGTTTCCCAAACTCATGGTACCTAAATAGGTCTAACAAATATATAGCATTTAAACCTCATTGTTTCAATTCTATACTCAAAATAGAACCTTCAAGACTCTTGGCAACGTGAACCCCACAAAATTGAAAGCCTAATCCTGAGGAGGTTACCAGGTGCTTATCAAGGAGAGCCTGGAGAACTCTTGTGGTGGGTGTTGGGGACATCCTGGCATCAGTCACGCACACACGTCTGTGGCTCAGCTCGGTCAGAAAGGAGCCCCCACTCCCTCCACTCCCGTCTTCCTCTTAGCCCAGCCGCCTGCTCCTCTCTGAGGGGTGCAGACTGGCCTTGGCCCCTCCACTGCCTTTTGGGGCTGCAGGTGCCAGCTTTGTGTCTTTCGAACATAGAGTCTCCTCCAATCCTCCTGCTGCATTCTCTCTGCCTTTCCCAACATTCTACTTGCAAAACACCTCCTCTTGGCTAAGCCAAACTTCTCTCACAACATAAATTTTACTACTTAGTGTCCCAACAGTGCCGACCTTTGCATTTATGTCTTCGAAAAAGGAAAGAGAAAGCTCTCTCAGTTCTTCTTTCTACCCCTCGAACTGTTCTTATTTCTTGCAGGACTGAGGGCATTCCTCCGGGGCTGCCAGCTTGCTAGTGAGCAGCCACAGCACTTCATGGCTCCCACCGGGACTCAATTCCCCTACTCTCATCTGCTCCTGGACTCTAGTTAGGCATTTTCTGTTGCCTCTGGACAACTTCAGTTAAAGGTCTACCATAAGCACTACCCTATCTAAATTCAAATCTTCTCTCCCTTTGCAAAACAGCCACCCTCCCCTGCTTCTCCATTTCTCTAATTTGGCACCACGATTTTGTTTCAGATGCCCAGGTTTAAAACAGGTCTTCCAGAACTTTCTCATCTGATAATGGAAGTGTTCTATACCTGTGCTGTCCACTTCGGTAGTTACTACTAGCCACATGTGGCTACTAAGCACTTGAAATTTGGCTAGTATGACTGAGGGATTGAATTTTAAATGTTATTTGATTTGGGATCCCTGGGTGGCGCAGCGGTTTGGCGCCTGCCTTTGGCCCAGGGCGCGATCCTGGAGACCCAGGATCGAATCCCACATCGGGCTCCCGGTGCATGGAGCCTGCTTCTCCCTCTGCCTATGTCTCTGCCTCTCTCTCTCTCTGTGTGACTATCATAAATAAATAAAGATAAAAAAAAATAGATAAGTTAAAAAAAAATGTTATTTGATTTAAACTCATTTAAAACGA
The DNA here is from genome assembly GCF_018345385.1 of Vulpes lagopus. Taxonomy (NCBI): domain Eukaryota; kingdom Metazoa; phylum Chordata; class Mammalia; order Carnivora; family Canidae; genus Vulpes; species Vulpes lagopus. The sequence continues at coordinate 8,629,269 of NC_054831.1, forward strand.
AATGATAGAGTATGGTTAGTAGGTACTGCATTGGACAGAACAGTTTACATCTTCTCCCCCTCAGCACCTCCAACCTTCCCATCTTCGGTGTCCCCACCCATCCTTTTAAAGACTTCTCTGAAATATTTTAATTTCGTTTCCTTTCATCCATCCCCACTGTTGCATTAACTCACACTTAGAAAAGCAAGAGCTCCCTAACCAGCATCTTGGTTTAAGCTCGGTTTTAACCAATTTACCTAACACACCAGTGTATCAACAGCACTTCCAGCTTAGGAGTTCCTCTTGCCATCAAATAAAGACAAACTTCTGGGCTTAATGTCCAGGCTTCTCCTCATGAGATATGTTCCTACCATACAACGTCCTTTCCCACTCTGCCATCAAGCACTCACTCCAATTATCTCCTATTGCTTCCCATCACTATGTTCATTCCTGTCCCTGGACTGACTCTCCTTTTTCCTAACTATGCAAATCCCAAACCCTCTGGAACTTCAATCATTAGTCTCACCTCTTTTATCAACTCTTGCCTTATTGACTAAATCCACATTTTATTTCCTGAAATCTGGCAGTACTAATCATTCTCTAGCAGTGTTACCCTTTTGTTGTATTTGGGTTCATCACAGAGCCTCAAGAAGATCCGAATGGCTCTTCTGTATCACTTATGGCACAGTAACTAGAGCGCTGACAGGCGCTTAGGTGATTACAATGTCTGTTCACAAAATGGCTGCTTGTACAATTCACCTTCACTGATCTTAATTCAATAAGCAGGAGACTAGAAAGACAAGACTAAGACAGTTTGGTACAACAAGTTGGGCAGGTTTTGATGGTGGTTTGTCAAGCTCGTCTTAAACGATTAAGCCATAAACCACCAAGTACAGGGCAAACAGTTATGCTGTACAACCTGTTAGCATTACAGTAGAAAGCACACGAACATTTAAGTCACCAGAGGAAAAACGACTGCCTCTGATGCATCTAACACTAGCTACAAGATTATGTTTGGACGCACATGGTCACCTGCAGCACAACATTCCCTAACAGCTGTCACTGAAGTGCTTACAGCCTACGTGGATCGTCACACCACATGAGAGTCGTTGGATGGACTAAAGGTACAAAAATCTTAAAAGGCAGCTCACAAGGCTCCTTGAAGAGATGGCTGCTTCCAGGTCTGGAGCATGAACCTGTACAATATAGTAAGGGACACCTTGTGCCAGAAAGCAAGGAAGCTATCAAAGACTAATGGGGTCTTGCCAAAAGGACATAGGAACCACTTGAAGGAGCTTCCCAATTGGCCAAGATGACACAATTTGGATATAAAAATTTGGACATAATGGCTACAATGGACTGAAACACGTCAAATATATTTTTAAAAAACCCCAAAACTTGAGTTCATAATGATTTACCAATTTAAAAGAACAGAGGACAAAGGAACATGTTAAATGAAACCACAGGGATGTAAAATCCAAAATATGTGATTTTTTCTATAGAACAAATGACCCGGGATCCCTGGGTGGCGCAGCGGTTTGGCGCCTGCCTTTGGCCCAGGGCGCGATCCTGGAGACCCGGGATCGAATCCCACATCAGGCTCCCGGTGCGTGGAGCCTGCTTCTCCCTCCGCCTGTGTCTCTGCCTCTCTCTCTCTCTCTCTGTGACTATCATAAATAAAAAATTTAAAAAAAAAAAAATTAAAAAAAAAAAAAAAAAAAGAACAAATGACCCAGTTGCTTCAACAAGTAAATGGTATTTATTCAAAACAAAAGGCATAATAGTCTTATTAACCAAATGCAGTTTATGGGCCTTGCTTGCTTGGAACTGGATTTAAACAAATTAACTGAAAAATGACATTTTATGTGTGAAAGGGACATCTGAACAGTGAGTATAAGATAACATTGGGTTTGTAAATGATATCATGACTATGATAAGAAAAAAAAAAAAAGGGTCCTCAAAGTGTTATGTACTAGGGATGCATACTGAAGCAATATTATGTGTGTGAGGGAAAGGAGGAGGCCAGGGGCATGAAGGAAGAGACACTGTCAGAGCTGAAGGATGAGTACAAAAGGCTGGTTATTTTCTTCCCTCCAGTTTTCTGTATATTTCCCACTCTAAGGGCTAGAAAGGATGGGGAGATGGGCGCTGGTGGAGACCAACACCAGCTGCATTCTCCAGGCTTCTCCTCCTCTCCTTTCTCGCTGACTTTCCTGCTCTGGCCAACTCATGTGAGAGCTTTCATTTTTCTTTAAATCAGACCTTAAAATTCTGACTTTACGTGATGTTTAACAATGTTTATCATTCCTCTGGCTACTCTCAAGCCAAAACATAAGCAAAACTAATTTATGGATTTTAATAACCACTGCTTTTTATGGAAAAGGAAATAGTTTAAAAATACACAAAGGCATCTGGAAGGTGCTCTAAGAACACAAAATTTCAAACTACTCATTACATGTTTACACACGCAACTGTGGATTGGTAACAACAAAAAATTAGATGCCAAAAGTTCTGTATGGCAACGTCTGAAGAAGCAACATAGATATTTAGAAATAGAAAGAAGGAAATAGAATGCTGGCATCAAACACATGCACTGACTCATGCTTTGTCTAAACAAGTTTGAACTTGGGGGAAGTGTTAAACCACAGAGATATGAATCAGAGGGAGGCAAGCTATAAAGCAAAGGGGTAGGAGAGCAAGCTGATTCACGCCAATAGTCATGCTACTAAAACGCCTGTCCGCCAATTTAATAGAACAGCACCAATGCTGGGACAAACAGATGCACACCAGACCCAGAGCTGGCAAACAACTCTTGTGTGAAACGACAGGGGGTGACCTTGCCAATCAGGAAGGCTATTTTTTTTTTTTTTTAAGATTTTATTTATTTATTCATGAGAGACAGAGAGACTGAGAGGCAGAGACACAGGCAGAGGGAGAAGCAGGCTCCCTGTGGAGAGCCCCATGCAGGATTCAATCCCAGAATCACAACCTGAGCCAAAGGCAGACACTCAACCACTGAGCCACCCAGCTGCCCCAAGGGTAGGATCACTATTGAGGGAGGAAAGGATTTTTCTTTTGTTTTAAAGTTTTGAGTTTTTAGGCTTTTTTGGTTTTTGTTTTTTGATACCAACAGACTTGATACCAACAGACTACCAATAAATGCCTCCTCCTTAGTTCCTGGAAGATGCACTGTGAATTACCAACTAAGCAGGTTAATGAGTGGATACACACAGGTAAAAAGCAAAGGGTAGACTTCATAAATGTGTTCTTTGTTGATGGAATAAAGTAACGCTACATAGTACTCAAGATCCACCTCCTAGGCAGCTCCTACTGCCTCACAGTGTGCATGTCTCCCCGAACAAGAGGTCTTTTAACACATCACTTAACTGATAGTTCATATAAATAAACTTTTAAAATCCAGAGAATATGAATAAAACCACAGAAGACTTTTTCCTTCTGCTATATAGGATCTGAGAATTTAATTAAGGGCTCACAATTCACCCACCTTGAAATTCCCATGGGCATTTTCGAATTCAATTTAGCTCACTGGCTGAATTTTAAGGAGGGAAATGTGTTTAAGATGTATGGAAAAATGGACTGACTGAACCATAGAGAAAACACGTTCCCACATTTACCATCCTGTTTTTGTCCAAGACCTCTTTCCTTTTTATTTTTCAACTGAGAATATACATTTGTTACATTGTACATACCCTTTCAATAACATGAACAAAATATTCTGTTGAGTGCAGATGTATTCAACAGTAGGAGTTCTTGTACCAATTTGTCTTCTGAGAATATTGTTGAAAATTTGAGCCACGTCTTTTTTGCCCTATTAGGAATACAATCATTAAAATGTTTACCCGACTAACCACCAAAAAGCCCATCCACCCTCCCAAATAAACTCAAATTAAGGCACTGCATATTTTTAATTATGACTGAATATTTGACTTTAAAATGTTCAGATATTAAATTTTCTTTATTTACAAATCCGAATTCGAAGTTTTTAATAGTACACTATTTTTAACATGAGCAGAATGTTCACAAAATGAAATCTTACTACATATAAATTTCAACCATTTCTAACCCTTAGAATCATGTGGACTCAGATAGGAAAAATTAAACTTTGCTATATGCTTACAATGTTCAGGGATCCAATTCCCACCCATATGGAATAAGCAGCTTCAAATAAAATGCTCATGTTGTAAACAATACATATAATTTCCTTTTATAGTGATGAAAGGAAGAGAAGCTGCATTCTACTAGTATACAAAGGAAGAAAGATTCTCTAAGAAGCTGAGCTTTCATGGCAAGTAGACATATCTCATTAAGCTAGGTCTACTTAGGAGAGATTTTATATAGATTAGTAATGAAGGCTCCAAGTACCACATGATGAAGCAGTTCAGACATCAGAATTATACAACTGTACTTTACTAAACAAAAATAGGACATTACTGCTATACAGTGAATCTTATAATCAGAAAACTGCACAAGAAATTACCAAATGGAAAACAGAACCCCATGAGATTTTTCAGAGTGGCTACCTGTTATGAGGCTGACAAGCCTGTAGGAAAGTGAGTGAAATGCTAGCTTTCCAGGGCTAGAGATCATCCTGGGGCCTGTGCTAGGTGAGGAGAAGCAATAGCAATCTCTAAGAACACATCTCAAGGACACACACTTCTTTTAAATTTAAGCCTCTAAAGTCCTGAATGAATATTAAATTCAGTGTTCAGGTCGGGGAATGAGAAGGGTGGACAAAGCTGAAGGAACTGGAGGTTCTAGTGCATTGCCAACTTTGCAGAGGAAATCAAGATTGTTGTTGGTGGAATCTGATACACTATTAAAAATACATAATCATCCATATAAAGGGAAATATTTTTATCTGTTCTATAGAAGTCAATTTTTACTGTCCTTTATTATCAATATTATTCTCAAGTAACCTAGGAACCACACCCTCCCATCACTCTCCAAAACTGAATCTGACTATACGTCTGCCATTCTCTCCCCTGGTTTTTCAAGCACCTGCACAGACATCTAATTGGTCACTCAGGATGAAAAACACTGGGGCTTTAAAAACAAAGCCATGACAAAGACTCAGAGGAACCTGCTTATTCATAACCATGCTAGAGCCCTTCATTACCATATATACTTCATTACCATATATACTTCTCAGTCTACCTTTCAGACTGGTATCAAAGACCATTATTCTCACTGCTAAATTCACTAAATATCTAATATGACATGATTCAGCTATATAAACTTGGGTAATAATATCAAATGCCCACCAGGGCCAGGCAAGAGACAGTATGCTGGGTAAAGCAGGCCCTGAGACAGAAAAGCAAGCTGCTCTCTGCAGCACACCGAAGTGTGCCCATGGGGTGGTAGCTGCTCTGTTCCAGCTGAGGGGCCATATAGGCACACTGACTCAATGCTGCCAGAATCAAAATTTTCAAGGGAAGCCAGAGAAATTCAAAACTGCATAAAAAATCTCCTGCTATTTAACCGTTATGCTAATTTAAACATTTAAAAGCAGAGCTAAGCACAAGCAAACAGAACATATCATCTCTGCTGTAATGAGTTCTCAGCAGGTTAAAAAAACAAAACAAAAAACCCTAAAACACAACTGGGTATCTCCTAAGATCTCTCTACCTCTAACATTCTATGGTCTTCTTTAGGTTGCTGGCTCCCTGAGAACCCAAGGCCAGTGAATTACGTAAAACAGCAGCTATTTATTAAGTATAATGTAAACAAAAGGGCACAACGAATACCTAAGAAACTTCATATACAGTGTGGTGAAACAGGAGGCGACCTGGCCTAAGCCTGAGGCGGCCCTGAGCTCCTGCCCGGCTCTGCTAATTAGGCAGGCAGCCTGGGCATGCTTACAGGTCAATAACCCCGGAGCCAAGAGCCTGGCAGGAATCTTAGGATCTTTCAGAGGAGAGAACACCTCTGAAAAGGACCATGAAGAAGGCACCATTTTTGAAAAAAAAAAAAAAAGTAATTGATTTCTTACCTCAAAGTCAATGAGCTGTAAATCAGCTACCAGGGTGCTCAGGAGCCCACTGTTATATAGTTCCTGAGCGAGCTGTGCCACTGCTTCCGTCTGCGGCTCTTTTTCATTCGTGCCATACAGGATTTCTTTCATGGCAACCAGATTTTTGGAAACTTCTTCTGTGGCCTAATTTTGAGGGAGAGGAGAAAAACCATTCATTTAAAAAAAACATATGTAAGAAACCTACCTTTGTAAAATACCTTCCCTCTAGATTATATACCCACAGAGCTATGTAAAAGACACAAAGGTGGTCAAGCCCCATCCCAGCCCTTGGGAGCTGAGCACTGTGCACATATGACACATGTGGAGACTGACATATGTGTTCAAGAGGAAAGGCCAGCAGATACACAACATGTATGCCTAAATGCTGCCAACAGTGTTATGGTAGAAACTGACCAGGGAGAGAAGGTTCGACTCTGCCTCCCATGGGAGAGCAATGTCACAGAAGAGGCCAGAGTGGAGCCTGAGAATGCAGAGACACTGAAGAGCAAGAACGAGGGAGAAGGAGATGGACGGACAGCAATGGCATGAGCTGGAGACGAGGGAGGGGACAAGCACAGAGTCTGCCTGAGGAAAGGTGCAGAGGGAACAAGGGAATGACAGAAGGTGGCTTTGAATGCAGAGTTGAGATATTAGCAATAAATTAAAAAAAAAAAACACACACTGAAGAGTCTCCATGTCTGGCTAAGAGAGAGGAACAAGAGCCAGATTTACCCTCCTCCATGAAAAAGATGAAAAAACAGGAGAAGTGACATGAAACAATGCATCTTAAACACTGAACTTCAGACAGCACAGGATGGTGAGCCTTGAGAGAAGGGAAACAAATGAAGTCAATTCACAAGTGCCCCGGCTTACCACCTGGAGAGCTTCCAGGCCACAGCGCAGGGAGGGCACGTGGTCTCCAGGGGTTGAGACAGCACTGGGACTCGGCAGGGCAGAGTACCAGAGAGGAGAGAGGTGTGCAAACACACACTGTTTCTTCAGCAGGGTACTGAGAAGCCCGTGTGTGTGAGGAACACACCCAAGTCAGGGAGCAGCAGAGCTCTTTCAGGGTGACCTGCCCATCTCTTGTCTTTTCCAGAAAAACTTCCTCTCAGCTTCTTTATTCTTTTAAGAAAAGGAGGGCTAATGTTCCAATCCCATTAGGATGGAATGATGCACAAGACCCTAGATCACGATTTCCCTATAAATGTCACAAATGTTAATGTAGCCCGACGGTACCATCAAGAATTTCTGTAATTAACTCATAGAATTCATTCGAAGCCAGGTCTTTGAGTGACCTGCAATGGAGGCTTTAACTCTTTTCACTATTTCATTTAACCTCATTAACAGCCCATCGTTCAACACTGTGGCAGTATTTCTAGATTCTGAAGGACATCCAACATACCAGCTATCATTCTCATATCTGCATTTTCTGCAAATCTGAGAGTATACCTCCCACGGCCTCAATCATTAACCAAGACATCGAAAAGGAAATAACTCTAAATGGAACCTACCATTATGCCTTTGAATCATCATGCTTTTCATTAACGATCTACTAATAATCTTTGCATACGGTTCCTTAGCCACTTACATATAAACCTATTTCCAAATCAAATTCAAAAGGCTTTTTGTTAAATACTTGGATATAAGATAATTTAACATTTGACCCTCAAACAAGGTGCTAGCCCACTCATACGTATGTTTTTCATAGGTCAATACTATAAATATATTTTCTTCTCATGATTTTCTTAACATTTTCTTTCTTCTAGCTGACTTTATTGTAAGAACATAGTATACCGTATATGTAATGTACAAAATGTGTTAACTGTTTATGTTATCAGCAAGGCTTTTGGTCAGCAGTAGGTAGGCTACTAGTATTAAGTTCTAAGGCAGTCGAGAGTTGTATGTGGATTCTGACCTGGTGGGGGGCTTGGTGCCTCTTACCCCTGTGTTGTTCAAGGGTCATCTATATACTATTTCTTCCACATTTCCTGAATATAAGACAATGAAATAAAGTTAATTTGGTAGCCCTTTTTCCTAAGCATATGCTTAGGATTATGACTTTCTTTTCTAAATGTTTATTTATTTTTTTTTTTTTCTTTTCTAAATGTTTAAAACCATCCCAATAATCTTATGGAGAACCTTCCATTATCAGTGTTCAGCAGAATCTTTACCTTCTCCGGTCAAGCTGTTACCACCCTATTCTTTCAACACCTTAGATTTCTTTCTTTCTTTCTTTTTTTTTTTAGATTTTATTTATTTATTCATAAGAGACAGAGAGAGAGGCAGAGACACAGACAGAAGGAGAGGGAGGCTCCATGCAGGGAGCCTGACGCGGGACTCGATCCCAGGTCTCCAGGATCACACCCTGGGCCGAAGGAGGCGCCAAACCGCTGAGCCACTGGGGCTGCCCAACACCTTAGATTTCTAACAGCAGTTCATCCCTTATACCAAGTTAAAGTACCCCAAAATGTACTTTTTGGGAGCCAGTAGATAAAATCATTTATCAACAGAAAATGTTCTCTTATAAACTATTACATATGTTACTTCTGTAATTTCATTTTATCAACTTTATTCTTAAGATGATTTTTTCTGACAAGGAAGAGCCTGGCATTTAGTGCGTTTCCTGTGTGTATTATCTGTTGATTTTATACCAGTGACCCTAAGTAGTAAGCCTCAGCCCCCTGTGCTTCTCTGACTAGATCACAGTTTTGAGTCTCTTGGCAACCTCTCATATGCCTCAGCTTTACATAGCCTCTTCTTTGAAATCATGATACAATTTTATTATTATTATTTTTAAAGATTTTATTTATTTATTCATGAGAGAGAGAGAGGCAGAGACACAGGCAGAGTGAGAAGCACTCCCTGCAGGGAGTCTGATGCAAGACTCGATCCCAGGACCCCGGGATCATGACCTGAGCCAAAGGCAGATGCTCAACCACTGAGCCACCCAGGTATCCCAAAATCATGATATGATTTTAGATCTGAATTCAGACCATATTCTGTGCTCTCTTCTGACAGCAAGATGAATAAGAAAGGAGGGAGGTGATAGGTAAAAGGCTTGAGGTTTCTTTTTGAAGTGATGAAATGTTCTAAAATTGACTGTGGTTATGGTTGCACATTATCTGTGAATAAACTAAAAACCACTGAAATGTACACTTTAAATGGATGAACTGTATGTGTGAGTTATCTCAATAAAGCTATTAAAAAAATAGGGAGGAGAGAAACAAGGAAACAGAAAGCAACTTATGGTATTTCTCAGATGAATGGCCACCTGGACCCCCATGTAAAGCCCTTTTCTTTCCTCTCAGAAGACAACACTGTCACCTATATTATGGGCTGGGGGGTTGGGACACCAATAGCATTCCCATATCTGCTAACCACTGTACTATGTCTGTTTTTGCTGATCCTCCTGGATTCCGTTCACTTTCTGGCTTTCTTAGGACCTGACCTGTTTTCTCACCTCCTTCTCATATAGCCAACTCCCTCTCACTTAATTTTTCCCCCTTCAATCAGTTTTAAATATGGTCAAGACTCCCATTAACAAAATCAAATAAGCTCTCTCCCTTGATAGACCCCATGGCCCCCTTCTGGCTACTTCTCGCTTGTCATTAAACCGTTAAAAAGCATCTACCTGTGTGTGCTCTAGTCCACATCTCCTTCCCAGTCGCTCCCAGCCTAATCCCACATGGTTTCTCCACCTAGTACTTTACAGCTCTTAGCAAGTCACCAATGACTTGCCCGCCAGGAAATACAATTCTCTGTCTTTAGTACATGTTAGCTCTTGGCAGCATCTGAAGGTGCTGATTACACCCTTCTTTTAAAACTGCTCCTCCCTCGTCCTCTGTGACTCACCACCATCCTCATTTTTCCTGCCTGTCTCCTTGGTTGCTCCTTTTGCCTCCTTCTTGGCTCATCCCTCTTGATGAGACCATTTAAATATTGGGAATTCCTCAAGGCAGGGTACAAGGCCTATTCTTCTCATTCTATCATCTCTCCCAAGTGATGTCATCCACACCCACAGCTTTAATTAACACCTCAATGCAGATGCCTCACAGATTCCTATCTCTAATCCAGTTCTCTTACTAGTACATTCAGCAGCCTACTTGAAATGTCTCCACTTGAATGTCTCAAGGTACCTCAAACCTAACGCAATCAAAAACAGAACTCATGATCTTGCCCTAATGCCTAATACTCTTCCCTTGGTCTCTATTTCAGGGAACGATACCACTACTGATGCTCTTATGCATGTCAGAAACTCAGAAGCCATCCTCAACCCTTCCCCCTCTTTCTCACTCCACCCCAATATCTAATTCATCACCATGTCTCCCAAATCCATTCATTTATCCGCACACCATGACCCCCCAAGTCAGAGTCCCCACAACTCTTGCCTGGACTACTGTAAGTAGTCCACTGACTGACTTCCTTGATTCCCTATAAGCCATTCTCCATATTAAGACCAAAATGATCCTTAACACAAATAGGATTGTTGTTACCTCTGCTTCAAAAATGCTCCAATTACTTATTGCTCTTGGGATAGAGAATATTTCTTAACACAGTCCGTAAAACCCTGCAATGTCTGACCTTCCCTGTCTGACCTTAGTCTGCACTACAATTCCTCCCCCACTATCTCTAAGCCACTACTCTGGTCACACTGGTGTCCTTTCAGGATCCCTGCACATGTGGTTTCCTAGGCCCATGCCCTGCCTCCACCTCCTGGCCATTCACATTCTTCCTTCATTGCTCAGGTCAATGATCACTTCCTCAGAGAAGTCTTTCTTGTTAAATTCTGTAATACATTCGACACTACCACATACTTCTTTTCTCACAGTTGTAATTCTGCTTTTCCTTGTGATTTCTAGGTTAATGTATTTCCTCCTGTTCCATCAGGAGCCCAGTGCTTGCAGTGTCGCCATCCACGCTTGACGAATGGTTGAAAATCCGCATACTCAATCACTGAGATATTAAAAAAGGATCCAGATGAAAACTGGATGTAGAGAAATGTGATGTTATCACACCATGAAGGCAAGGAATTCCTAAAATACACAGTGTATCCAAGCAAGGCAATTTACGTGACAGCTACAGCAGCAAGCAATGAACATAAATCCTGGTGTTCTTACAGAGAATAATCTGGAAGACGACACCCCAAACTGAGCATAGTCTTCCTATTGTAGACAGGTAAGAAGAATATTTTGTTTTCACTTGCTCTACTTCAGATGTTATGTTTCACAATTCACATTTTACTTTTACATCCATGGTTAGTTGTCATCTACAGAAGATAATCAGCAGCATGATATAAATATCTAAAACTCATCAACCTTATTACTTATTAGCAGTCCTGATATACAGGAGATTAAGCTCATATTTCAAATGATGACTTTTAATTTTATGCATATTTCAACTACTTCTGTGCTTTCTGTTCCCCATTACATGGATAATTATAAGCTGATTAAATAAAATCATCAAAAAATAAAAAAGAAACATGTCCAAATTTTACTAAAAGATGATCAGAAAACCTTAAGAAGTATTTTACCAGAAAAGGTGATGTGGCAAGTGTCTACTGAATGAAGATAGCCGAGAAAACAAATAAACTTGTCTGTTCTTGTGTAGGTCTGGGTTGGCATCCTTCTTCGGCATTCACAGCAGGGAGGCTGCCTCGTCCCTGGTCTCTGGCCTGCTGGCATTAAGTCAACACGTTCTCTGCCTTTCTGACCACATCCCCTGATTGCACCTCCCCGTCTGTCCCCTCACACCTAATGAATAAGCGAGTCACACTTACCGCTTCTCTAAGCACTATGCCTTCTCAAGATGCTGAGCCCATCATGTCACCTAGTCCACTGGGCTCCTTAACGAGCACATCACCTGTCCTGCTAAGACACCAGGTTTCAGTGCTACCCATGCCCACAGCAACAGTCTCTTGTTCCCCTATATGTTGGATGTCCTTCATTGAAACGTTCTCTACTTCAGCTCCCAGGGTTCTGAGCACTGTAGAGAAAGTGCTGGAAACTTGTGCACACTTAGTTTGCTAAAATCCATGCTGTTCGACAGCCTTCAATCCAGTCAGAAACATTTCTTCAAATTGGATTATATCCAGCCAGTAACTCCTAGCAGCAGAGCTTTCAAAAGTACTCTTATTTTCCTCAAGAGACTTCAGTCTCTATCTCTGCTCCCTAACTGAACATCTAGCTTCACTCCTTCCATGTTGTGACAAGATTTCATAATGAAATCATCCTCAACTTCCTCCATCTCAACCCTGGACACAGACCAGAATAACTTGGGGGTACTTTTTAAAAAGATGCCAAACCCCCTCAAGAGACTCATTAATGACAAAAGTAAAAATAGTACTTTCACATGCAGATACCACTGTAACCATGGGATCAGAGTAAATGGTAATGGGACCAATGACCTCACAAGCCTCCTGGCACAGCAAAGGGTATAGATAGCATTACTTCTGTGATTTTCTCACCGAAAAGGCATTACCTGCATTTAATCATGAGAAAACATCAGCCAAACCCAAACTAAGGAACAGTCTACAGAATTAACTGGACAGTACTTTCCAAAAGCGTCAAGGTCATGGGTGCCAATGGAAGACTGGGACACTGTTTCGGATTAAAGGAGAGTAAGGAGATGTGACAGCTAAACACAGTGTGTCATCCTGACCTGGATCCTGGGCCAGAAAAAGGACATGAGTAGGACAACTGATGAAATTTGAAAAAGACCCATGGATTAGTTAATATTATCATAAACATGTCAGTTTCCTGATTCTGATCATTAGACTGGTTATGAAAAATGTTAACATTTGGGGAAACTGGGTGAAAGGTATTCTTTTTGCAATCATTTTATAAGTCTAAAAAGTTCACCTACTCTCTCATTTAGCTTTTTCTTCACAGGTGAGAGGCAACCCTTCCTAGTTCCAAGGCTCATGGCTCTATACATGTGTGCTGGAGGAAAGGGCCCCTTGCTTCCAGGTCTCCCACATGCTATTCTGCTAGTTGTGTGGCCTTGTGAAGGTACAGATTCCACACCTTGAGATCTCAAATTCCAAATAAAGGCTCTCCTAATTCTCTACTGGACCATCCTCTCTCCTCACTCTCTCGCTGGCTCTCCTCAAGCAACCCTGAATGCTCATGCTACTCCTCTCTACCTGGGAGCCCCTGCACCCACAAAGCCTTCCCTCACTTTCCCCACTCTCCTCCTCTGATGCCACAGCAGCTTCTACCCTGGCCTTGCAGGGTCAGATCTTCCCATTTTTACCGCTCATTTCCCTGCCTTATTCCAGAGCTTTGGAAAAGGCTTGCTTATACTCTTTTATTCCCTCCTCACTCCACTAAGATGGTGACTTACACGTGGTTCAACCTTCATGATTTCGTTAATGGACTAAACTGTCCAAGACATTTCATCAGTTGAACACGGTGTTCTGGGACACAGATGCTTCCCTTAGGTGGCCAGTGAGCTGGTCATATTAAGTTTCATGGACACAGATTACTAACAGCAGCCAATTGTTTTACAAATACATGGTCATGAAGAGAAACACATCAAAGAATTAGCCCCCCTCATGTGCCTGGGAAGCCATGTGGATCATGCCTCACTCATCACATTGTTGCAAATCCTGCTGTTGCCCTGTCTAGGTAAGAAGCACAGAACTCTAAGTTCTTAGTTGTTTTCTTGAGGCATTTGAGCCACACACAGTGGGAATTTGGGGATACCCAACAGAACAAAGTCACAAAGAAAAGAATGTGGGGCTTGGCAGAGCTTCTCAGGGTCAAGGATTCAAGGTGAGAAGCTCTGTCGCTAACTGCTGAGGACCAGGCATATTGATCCTATGTCGGAAGCCTCGCTGACTTCCACATACAACTGACTGGTAACAAACCTTATTTTCAATTAATATCTTTAAGAGATATGTATTTTTAAAATATTTTATTTATTTATTCATGAGAGGGGGGTGGGCAGAGACAGGCAGAGGGAGAAGCAGGCTCCATCCCAGGACTCCAGGATCATGCCCTGAGCCGAAGGCAGACGCTTAACGGCTGAGCCACCCAGGCGTCCCTTACCCTCAAGTTTTAATAAGGTTACTAGGTAAGCCTAGCTTTAAATATAAAGCACACTTAAGGATAAACACAGTAAAACTAGTATGTTTAAAGTACAGATGTGCCTCATTTAGAAATTAAAAGGCAAAAAACCCTTTAAAAAAAGATATTCTATTTCATAATAACAATAAAGTTAAAAACGATACAATATTTTTTCCCTCCCACCAAAGGCAAAGACTTCTAAAGGAAGTCTGGTGAGTGAAAAGTGAATTGGTACAACACACTAGATGGCAATTTGGTGAAAGGTATCAAAAATCTTTAAAAGGTGAAATCTCTATAAATCACACGTTATACTTCTAGGAATTTATCTTAGGGAAATGGATAATTATACAAAGATATAAGTATGAGCAGTATGATTTGTAAGAGCAAAGAATTAGATGAAGTTATCCCACTGAACCGGTTAAATTACAATGTGCCCATAAAATGGAAGACCATGGCAAGCTTTAAATATAATTAAGTAGATCTCTACTGACATGCAAAGATGTTAACATTAAAACTGCAAGACAAACAAGGTTACAGAATAGTATGATCCCACATTCATTTACTTATTTGCCCCGGAGTGAGGGAGAACACTGGAGTATGAATGAGAATCTGTATGGATATCCTACCAAATCAACAGTAATCATAGAGAAATCAATTACAATTTTAGGCATAATGGAAGGAGCATAGTTCTCTCACACACCTCCCCTGATGCCTTGCACCTCTGTGTGATCTACAAAGTGTTTAGGAAAAGAGAGAGAGAGAAGTTACAGGTATCAGCCTCCTTTTCCCCCACCAAACGACTTCAGATGAACACGGCTTTGGCAAACAGACGCTGAAGTAAGGAGAAAGAATATGACGACTAAGCTTGTGAGCCAGGAATATAAAGACAACACTTTTTTCTTTCTTTCTTTTTTAAAAGATTTTATTTTTAAGTAATTTCTACGCTTAACATGGGGCTAACTTACAACCCTAAGATCAAGAGCTGCATGATCTCCCGACTGAGCCAGCCAGAAGCCCCAAGACAACATTTATTTCTTAAACTGGTCCTGAGGAGAGAGACCAATCAATTCTCTTCAGAGAAAATGAATTAGGAATTGAAATGCTACGTTTGAAGCAATGTTGCAGTACGGAATGAGAGCATCTTAAGTATTGAAAGGAACATCAGAGGTCATCCAAATAAGTGGGTTTTTAAAAAAGATTTGTTTGAGAGAGAGAGAGAAAAGGAGCATGTGGGAGTTGGGTTGAGGGGAAAGGGAGACAGACTTTTGAGCAGACTCCATCACCATTTTTCAAAATGAAAATCTTATGTAGAATCTCAATATACAAATGAGGATAAAAGTAAAACTTAAAAAAAAAAAAAAAAAGACAAAGGAAGAAGAAGCACCTGAAACCATGGCCGGCTTCTCTAGAGCACACCTTTGGAACATTAGGTTTAAAAGCAAACAAACACATATACAAAACACACACTTTCCTTGGCCTCCATTTCTAACCAAAATAAGAATCCGTGCTTTAATCTACCTCATCAGAAATATCAAAGTTCCTCTAGATAAGTAGGCAGCAAACATGGGTCATACAGTCTCTGTCACAACTACTTAACTGCCACTGTAGCAGGAAAGCAGCCATAGACCACATGTCAATGAATGGGCATGGCTGTGCTCCAATAAAGCTTTATTTACTAAACCAGGTAATGGGCTGACCTGGGCCACAGTTTATTGACTCATGCACTGGAAAATATTTGGTGAGTAGAAAATAGGCCAAAGGGTATGTGACCCTAGAGTTAGCTGTATACAACCATCAAATCCTCTCAATCCTCCCTCAGAAATCTAGTCTCATATCTTGCTTCTCTTTCTTATCCTTTAGCTTTCCTTGTCATCAGAGTTCTCTCACCAAGTTCATCTGCCATTACATCCATCTCCAACACACTTCCAGTCTCACCCCATCACGGACTTGAAATATTGCTAGTGGGAATGAAAAATGGAACAGCAACTCTGGAAAAGAGTTTGGTGGTTTCTTGCAAACTAAACACACAGTTACCTTATGACCTAAGGATTGTACTCTTGGGCATTTATCCCAGAGGAATGAAAAACCTACGTTCACACAAAACCTGTACAAGAATGTTCACAATAGCTTCTTTTGTAATAGTCAAAAACTGTAAACAGTCTAGATATCCTTCAGTAGGTGACTGATTAAACACAACAGTAGGGTACATCCACAGAGTGGACTACTAAAACTCAACAGTCAAAAGGAATTATCACCACTCAAAACTACATGCATTGATCTCGTGGGAATTAAGCTAAGTGAAAAAAAGTCAGTCTCAAAAGGTTATACATTGTATGATTCTATTTATAAAATATTCTTGAAATAACAAAATTATAGACTTGGAGAACAGATTTGTGGTTGCCAGCAAGGGTTAGGGAAAGGGGAGAGGAGATGGGTGTGGTTATAAAGGGACAGCAAGGGTGATGGATTCTGTGTCTTGATTGTGGTGGTGGTTAGAAAGAAACCACACAGCTACACATAAGTACGCACACACGTAATAGAAATGTGAACAAGGCCTGTGGACCAGACCAACATGAATTTCCTGGTCTTGAAAACTGGATATAGTTATGTGCCATGTTACCACTGGAGGAAAATGGGGGAAAGGCCCATGGGCTCTCTCTGTATACTTTTTTTTGCAACTTCTTGTGAATTTATAATTATTTAAAAATGGATTTAAAACAAAACAAAGCGAAACAATAACAACAAAGATTTCTGCAGCTCCCTCAGTGTGTATCATTAGGTCGTGTATAAGGCCTTTTTCAAACTACCACAGCCTACAGTGGTAGCCTTACTTTCCACCACTTCCCTCTAGTCAGTCACCCCGATAACGTCACCCTGAACTTATCACCATGTTCTGGACAGACATACCATAAACTGTTTCACAGTCCATTCCCTCTCATTCTTTGCCTAGCAACACCTTAAAATCCAGTTCAAATGTCACTTCAAACTTAATTCTGTACCTGTATTTGTATCTATCTCTGACAGAGGTAGTACTGTTTTATCCTCTTGGCTCCCACAGAATTTCATTCATGAACTCCAAGTCTCTCTACATTACATTATTTATATACCTATATTCTCTAGTAGATTATAAACTCCTTAAAAACAGGGATAGAATTTGATATATGTGTCCATGTATCTTCCCACAGAGATGAGAGCACTAAAATGTCTGTGGATTCACTCCAGTTGGGAATCTTTTTTTTTACCAAGATGACAATGGAAGTAACAATTCCACTGTAAGAGCCTGCCCTTTCAACCACCATGTACATGAAACTTGGCATAAGGAAACATAATTCAGATGGGAATCATTGTTATAAGGCCATCTTTTTTAGAAACAATTTTGAAGTGATCTATTAAGCAGAATTTTCCACGCTTCTGTTCACCACCTCTAGTTTATATAATTGAATTTATTATAATTTACACGTGACTAGTTATTATTGAGAAGTACCTCAAAGAGCTTGGATTTTTTGGTGGGGGGAGAAGGAGGCTTAATTAAATCATTTATTATTTTGTCTTATGTTTTAAAGAATTTTTTATTTTATTTTACTTTATTTTTAAGATTTTATTTATTTGAGAGACAGAGTATGCATGAACAGTGGGGGAGGAGCAAAGGGAGAAGCAGACTCCCCACTGAGCAGGGAGCCCAACGCAGGGCTCTATTCTCAGGACCGTAGGTCATGACACGAGTGGAGGCAGTCGCTTAACCAACTGAGCCACCCAGGCGCCCCAAGATTTATTTATTTTATAGAGAGAGAACAAGAGAGCAAGAACACATGCAGGGGGAGGGGTAGAGGGAGACAAAGGGAAGGGAAGCAGACTCCCCACTGAGCATGGAGCCCGATGTGGGGCTCAATCTCAGGATCCTGAGATCATGACCTGAGCCAAAACCAACAGTCAGATACTTAACTGACTGAGCCACCCAGGTGCCCCTTATGTTATATTTTTCTTTTTTTGAATTTCTTTATACCCATTCTTTAGCAAAAGAATCATTTTAAACAAGGGTCCTCTAAATATGTACCGATCTATATTTAATGCCTTAAATATCAATTCATTCTCAAAAAGGGACCTAGTAAATGACCTCATTGAAAATAAGGAAGTTCTTAAATCCAAGTAACTTAAGATAAAGGATGTGAGATGGAATCTAAAAGTGAACTGAAAAATATTGTTGGTGCCAAACATTTGACAAAAGTAATTCTATTTTTACATTAATCCTTGTGTTAATTAAAAAAAAAAAAAAACAAAACTCCTACGAACATACACACACACACACACACACACACACACACACACACACACACCTCTCTACTAAAGAAAATGTCTGAGTAGTCTAAGCTGAAAGATCATGGACTAAGAATAACCTATTAATAACCTCCTGGTGTCAAAGATTACTCTAAACAAGTTGAGTAACCATGAGTCACTGTTAAATGGCTATGCTAGTAAAGGCTACTCCCTTCACCCCTCTTAAATATGCCAAGATAGAGCAAACTAATTCCTCTCATGAAATGAGTGAATATAGCCATTCAACACTATGAACACATGCATTCACAGTGATGAAGAGAACCAAGTATAAGCTGAACAAGGCAGTCCTACCTTCTTTATATAGCATGCAGTGGGCAAGGAGTGTGTAAACAGTTATTACATACACAGATTTATGTGGCTGTTAGCAATGAAAGAACAAATTTCACCCCATCCCACTCCACCTCCATGCCCCAGTCACCTAAAAATAAGAGTGGTAAGATAAACCATTTTTTCCCCTAAAAGTATATGGAAAGTCGTTTTCAAATACTTTTAAAATGGTGTGGCATGGTTCCTAAGGGACTAATCTTTTTTTTTTTTTTTTCTAAGGGACTAATCTATTTGTATTTTATACAATTCTTAATATGGCAACTGTGTACCATATAAAATGAGTAAAAATACCAACATATATTACAAATAAGGGAATAAGCATTCAAATATTGTATTTATCATTTCATCTACAAAATCACAAGAAATGAATGAGAAAATGCTCATGGATATAATTAGTAAGGCATTAATAGGCATAATTCACCCTGGGTTTGGCAGAGCTGGGAGTGAATTTCACCCGACTCCAATACAATGGGTTATACTAGAAACAACAGCTTTCTTTATATGGATTATGGGAATAATGACAGGAAACTATTATAACTTAAAATAAGATGGATGCCTATTCTCTATGAAGGCACCTTGCAAAATGTTGTCTCAATGTAAGGATGTGTCAACCATGTAAAGCTTGTATTCCAACTACAAGACCTAAGTGGGCTCTTAGGCTGTGCCAAATACATATTCAGAGAAAGAAATCTGCTCTCTTGCAGGGAAGCCAATTTCCACCTATTATTTTTCCAAACAGCAAGATGAAATTGGACTCCCTGTTTTACTTCCACTTACAGGTCTTAATTCTATCTCCTGCCACTATCTGGAACCTTCTCCTTCCTCATATTAGACGATCCTCTAAAAACATTTTACTAAGAACCTAGGGCTCACATTTTGTTCTTTCTCTACTTCACATCTCTGGTTCATTCAATTATT
This sequence comes from Vulpes lagopus, assembly GCF_018345385.1. NCBI lineage: Eukaryota > Metazoa > Chordata > Mammalia > Carnivora > Canidae > Vulpes > Vulpes lagopus. Next base: position 8,648,928 of record NC_054831.1, read on the forward strand.
CCTCATGGTAGAGTTCTTAGTTTCTGTGCCAACTGGTCATTCCTCTCAACACATTCTAGTTTCTCTAGATCCTCAACTATGGACTCTACAGAGAAGTCTATACAGTCTATACAGAACAAAAGATGATCACTTTGATTTAAATAGAAATATTTCTATTATTCCCACCTAGGCTTTCAATGGTCTTTCTGGGTGCTTTACTACATGATATATAGTCTCAGGGCAAATATATATGGTTTGTAAGCCACTTCTAACTCAGTTGGTTTATGGATAGTCTTTTCTAACTCTCTTTAATGAATTATAATCGACATACAAGAAACCACACAGATTTAAAGTGTACAATTTTATAAGTATGGACTTATGTATACACCCATGAAACCATCAAGACATTAAACACACCCATCGCCACTAACAGTCCTCCGCAGTCCCCTACTTTGCCAACCCTACCCTGACTATTCACATCCCTGTCAATCCCAAAGCAACTGCTCATCTGCTTCTGCCATTATGGCTGTCCATAGAGTTCTGTAGAAATAGAACCATACATTATGTACTCTTTATAGTCTGGTTTCTTTTAGTCAACATAATTATTTTGAGATTCATTCATTTTGTTGTGTACACAAAAGTTTCTTCTTTTTTTTATTGCTGAGTAGTATTCCATTCTATGGATGTTTATTCACACACCTGGACTATTTCCTATTTTACACTATTACAGATAACATCGTTATGAACAGTTATGTACAAGTCTTTGTGTGGACATATATTTCTTGTTCTCTTGGTAAGTACCTAGGAATGGGATGGCTAGAAGTAAACTTAGCTTTTTAAGAAACCAATAAACTGTTTCTGGTAGTGGTTTATCATCTTACATTGCCACCAACGCTGCTCTGCATAATCATCAACATTTGGCATAGCCTGTTATCCATTTTTGCCATTCTAATAGGTATGTAGTGGTATCTCCTCATGCCTTTACTTTGCAATTCCCTAATGATTAACATCTTTTCAAGTGCTTACCTGAAAGCTGTGTATTTTCTTTGGTGAAGTATACATTCATATTTCTTGCCCATTTTTTACTGGATTGTTTCCATATTGTTACATTTTCAAAGTTCTTTATATATTGTGGATGCAATCTTTTATCAGATACATACTTTGCAAAGATTTTCTCTCATTTTGTGGATTGTCTTTTCATTCTTTTAATAGTACCTTCTGAAGAGCAAAAAGTTTTAGTGTTGATGAATCCCAACTATCATTATCTAAGAATTCTTTGCCTAGTCCAAGGTCACAAAGATTTCCTGTTTTCTTTTAGAAGGTTTTTTTTTTTTTTTAAGATTTTATTTATTTATTCATGAGAGAGACAGAGGGAGGCAGAGACACAGGCAAAGGGAGAAGCAGGATCCTCACAGAGAGCCTGAAACGGGACTCAATCCCGGGACCCAGATCATGCCCTGAGCCAAAAGCAGACGCTCAACCGCTGAGCCACCCAGGCAGCCCATAATCTTAGGTTTTCGTTAAGTTTTGTGATCTATTTTGAGTTAATTTTTGTATAGGGCGTGAGTTATGGATCCAATTTTTTTTTTTTTGCATATGTGGCTATCAAATTGTTTTAGCACCAATTGTTTAAACAACTACTCTTTCTCCATCGAATTGCATTTGCTTCTTTGTCAAAAATTTTTCATACACAGGTAGAATAGTTTATTTCTAATTCTGTTCTGTTCCACTAGCCTGTCTTCTTTATGTTAATGCCACACTGGATTACTGTTACCTTTATAGTTCTTAAAATCAGACAGCATGAACCCTCCAACTTTGTTTCTTATTCCAATTCGCTTTGATTATTCTAGGTCCTTTGCACAGGTCCACACAAATTTTAGAGCAAGCTCATCAATTGCTATAAAAAAGCTTGCTAGGATTGCAATGAATCTATATAAATCAATTTGGGGAGAACTGACATTTAACAATATTGAGTCTTCCAATCCTTGAACGGGGGTATTTCTCATTTTATTTAAGTCTTTCATCTCTTAGCAAGATTTTGTAGTTTTCAGCGTACAGGTCTTTCATTTGTGAAATGTTTCATATTTTTTGATATTACTCCAAGTGATTTTTATTATTTCAATTTTGGGTTTTTCATTGCTACTATACAGAAATACAATTGTTCTCTGTATATTGATGTAGTAACCTGTAACCTTGCTGAACCTATGTGCAATCAGCTAGTTCTACTAGCTTTTTTGTAAGGTCCTTCAGCTTTTTTATGTAGATGATCATATCATCCACAAAGACTGTTTTACTTCCTCCTTTCCATGCCGTTTTTTTTCTTGCCTGACTGCACAGGCTAGAAATTCCAAGAGCAAAGTTGAACAGAAGTGGTAAAGGTGAACAGACTTCCTTTTTCTCCTTTCTTATTCTCGATCTTGGAGATAAATGATTCAACCTTTTACCATTATGTATATAGTGCTAGCTGTAGGGTTTTTTGTAGATACCCTTGTTAGGTTGTGGAAGTTCTATTCCTAATTTGCAGAGGGTTTTTTATCAGGATTGTGTTTTTTTCCCCCTTCTTTCTTTTCACCTACTGACATGTAGTTTGTCAATACAATGAATTGATTGACTTTTGAATATTAAGCCAGCCATGGGTTCTAGAAATAATACATCACTTGGTCATGATGTACTGTTCTACTGTTAGATTCAGTTTGCTAAAATTAAGTTTATAATTTGTGCATCTATGTTCATAAGGGATATTAGTCTAGTTTCCTTATAATGTCTTTGGTTTTGGTATCAGGATAATCCTAGCCTCAAAGGATGAGTTAAGAACTATTTTTTCTTAAATTTTCTAGAAAACTTATGTAGAAATTGTGTTATTTCTTCCACAAATGTTTGGTAGAAATCTTTAGTGAAACCATCTGTGCCTAGATTTTTCTTTGGGAGAAAATTACTAACTAAATTTGGAATTACTTTAATGGATATAGGGCTATTAAGTTATCCATTTTTTTCTGGAGTGAGCTTGGGCAAGTTATGTCTTTCAAAGAATATGCCCATTTCATCAAAGTTGTCAAACTTAGTGGCATGAAGTCGTTCCAATAATATCCCCTTATTATCCTTTTAATATCTGTAGAATCTGTAGTGATGTCAACTCTTTCATTCCAGATACTGGTGATTTGTGTTTTCTCCTTGTTAGTCCTAGCTAGAGTTTACCAATTTTATTCATCTTTTCAAATAACAAGTTTTTGGTTTTAATTTTTTTCTGATTTTTACTTATTAGATTTCTGTTTTGATCTTTATTTCCTTTCTTCTTACTCTGTTTAATTTGCTCTTTTTTTTTTTTTTTTTTTTGGTTTCTTAAGGTGGGGACTAAGACCTTTCTTTCCTTTCTTTCTTTCTTTTTTTTTTTTTCGAAGATTTTATTTATTTATTCATGAGAGACACAGAAAGAGAGGCAGAGACACAGGCAGAGGGAGGAGAAGCAGGCTCCATGCAAGGAGCCCGAAGTCCTTTCTTCTAATATTTGCATTTAGTGCTGTAAAATTTCCCCAACCAATGCTTTAACAACATCACACTAATCCTGGTATTATGCTTTAACAACATCACACTAATCCTGGTATTATGTTTTTATTTTTATACCACTCAAATAGCTTTCTAATTTCTTTGAGTTACTCAGAAGTATGTTTAGTTTCCAAATATTGTCGAATTTTTCAAAGGCTGTTTTGATGTCCAATTTAATTCTACTGTAGTCACTGAACATAAGTTATATAAATTTATCCTTTTAAAAGTTTTGGAACTTCTTTTAAGGCCCAAAGTATGGTCTACATTTACTAAAAATATGCCTCATGTCAAAAGGATGTAGGAGTGTTCTGCTGTGGTTGGAAGGAGCATTCTATAAATATCAAATCAGGTCAAGTGGGTTGATAATATCTTTCTGGTCTACTGGAAAATCCTTGCTGATTTTCTACTTACTTGTTCTACCAAGTATTGAGATTGGGGTACTGAAATCTTCAATTATAATTCTGGATTTGACTGATTCACCGTGCAGTTTTATCAGTTCTTGCTTTATATTAAGGCTCTGTCACAAGGTGCATAAATATTTAGGATTGTTACGATCCTTGGATTAACTGACCTCTATTTTATCATGAAATGATTTTACCCCTGGTATTACTCTTTGCTCTGAAATCTACCTTTAGCTGATAATAATAGAGACACTCAAGCTTTTTTTTTTTTTTTACACAAATATTAACATGGTATATCTTTTTCCATCCTTGTAACCTAATTGTGGCATTATCTTTATTTATTTAGTAACTGCGTGCGTGAGCCAGTGAGCTCAAGTTGGGGAGAGGAAGAGAGCATCCCAAGTAGACTCCATGCTGAGCACAGAGCCTGATGCAGGGCTCAATCCCATGACTCTGAGATCACGACCTGAGCTGAAATCAAGAGTCTGACCCTCATCTGACTGAGCCACCCAGGCTCCCCTGTGTTATTATCTTTAAAGTTCATGTCTTATAGGCACATAAAATTAGGACTTTTTCATTCAATCTGACAATCTCTGCCTTTTAAATGAGGTATTTGGACCATTTATATTTAATGTGGTTATTGACATGGTATATTTGAGTCTATAATCTTGCTGTTTGTTTTCCATTTGTCACATCTGTTCTTTAATCCCCACTTTTCCTCTTTTTCTGTCTTCTTTCATTTAATCAAACATTTTTAGTGATTCTATTTTCTCCTTTGGCAGGTAGTTTTTTTTTTTTTTTTTTTAAGATTTTAGTACGAAGCTATACTTTTATCTGTATTGCATTTTATCAGTTAAGACCATGCCTTTCCTTCAACCCCTGCTGCACCACCTCTAGCTAACTAACGCTCCTCTGGTATTTGATTCAGTTACTTATACTCTATTATCCTTCTACAATATTTGTCACTCACAAACTCTGCTAACAATCCCTTTCTCTTCATATAAATCAATAATAACAAATCAACAGCTTAGAGTTTAGGACCGTATCCTTTTTTTTTTTTTTGAAAGATTTTATTTATTCATGAGAGACACAGAGAGAAGGCAGAGACATAGGCAGAGGGAGAAACAGGCTCCTTGCAGGGGGCCCAATATGGGACTCGACCCTGGAACTCTGGGATCACACCCTGAGCCGAAGGCAACCACTAAGCCACGAAGGCATCCCTGAGGACAGTATCTTATAAGAGATCACTAGAACCTTGCCTAGAAGCTTTGAGTGATCCACTAATCATGTCCACTGGATATAATTATTCATCCAATCATTAAAAATGTCCTCTGAACATCCTGAACTACAGAGAAAGATAATTAATGAATATAAAATTATATAGAAGATACTAGGACCAACAGGGTAGATCTCTTGAGAAGTCATTTATCTCACTACTTCTGTGTTTGGTAGCACTAAAAGGGAATGTGATATTTGGCCAACATCATACAATCTAGAAGATACCTATTATACCCTCTTACTAGTCACAAACTCAAAATACAAACTTACATATTCTCAGTAATACCTGTTTTATCCCATTCAGTAGGAATTAAGAGTTCAGAAGAGTCACAAGGTGACAGCATTTCAAGTTAACTGTGCTTTGTATTCCACTTTTAATAAATGTAAATAGTCACTGAGCTCTCTTTGGAAGGTTTATAGTCTAACATGGGGAAGAAAGAACAAACATCATTGTATATTAGCATATATTCAGTGCTAAAAAGGAAAATAGAGTAAGATCAAGGGGAACAGGAATGCCATAGAGGAGAGTTGCATTTTAAATAGGGGGTTGGGTGCAAAGTGACATTTGAGCAAAGACTTGAAGGTGATAAGGGAATAAGCCAAGCAGAAAGCTGGGGGGGAAGAACATTCCAGGCAAAAGAAACAGCCAAATGTGAAGGCTTAAAGGCAAAAGCATGACTGGAGCATACGAAGAAAGGAAGTCAAAGTGGGGGGAGCACTTGGAGAAGGGATCATTGAAGCCACAGGCCTGACTGCCCAGGGCAAGGGTCATCGTGTATTTTTATGCTAAAGGGCAGACGGTAAATATTTTAAGCCTCGCATGCCATATAAGGTCTGTTGCATATTCTTCTTGGCTTTTTAAATCAATCCTTTCAAAACATAAAAAACCATTCTTAGCTCACGAGCCTTACAAAAACAGGCCTAGGCAAGGATCTGGCCTGTAGAACTTGGTTCAGATCTTTGTAAGAACTCTTTTATTCTAAGGTAATATTGTTTGACTCATGTTTTGAAAGAACCACTATGCTTGTAGGGAGGCAAGAGAGACCAGTTAAAAGGATACTGTAGTAATCCAGAGCAAAGATAACAGTAGCTCAGATGAGAGTTGGAACTAGCAAAATGGGAGACATGGTTAGATTCTGGCTTTTAATTTTTTCCCCCCAGATAAAGGGAATTGATTTGCTTATGAACTGGATTTGGGAAATGTGAAAGGAGTCATGGATGACGCAAGACTTTTGGCCTAAAAAAACAAGGACAGAGTTTCATTAACTATGGTTGGAAAGACTGTGAGTGGATGTGTGAAGTGTGTGTTTTGTTTCAAAACAAAGTAGAATTTATATTCCTTCAATCCTGCCACAACTTTGTAGTTATTTTATTTATTCTTCTAGAACTTCAGAATAATTTTTTGTCAAGTTACAAAAAGATCCTACGGTAATTTAAATTAAATTGCTGTAGTTTTGTTGCTAATGTAAATGAAATATTTTCTTAAAAGAAAATTTCTAGATAGTTCTGACTGGTATTTAGGGATATTAATATAGCTACTGATATAGCTGCCCTGTGAATTCACATTTTCACACTGGTTCATTTGTGTTTTATACAGACATACAAGTATTTTTCTGTATATTTTATACAGACAACAATATAATTTTTCCTGTTTATTTACAGTCGCTGTATTTTTTCACCTCTAAACCATTTCTTTATGCACTGGCTAGATTTCCAGAACACTGCTAAATAAGTCACAGTAAGCACTCTGGTTTCAATGGGACTATCTCCAAGTTTTCAGTCTTAAATATAAGGTCAGTTGTTTTTCATGGTTTTTAATCGAGTGATCCAATTTTCATCTTTCCTTTGTTTTAAAGTCTCAGTTCCCTCCTTCACCATCTGCATCAGTTGCTACTTGCTTTTGAATCATGCTAACAAGGTACATCAGAAAATTCAGGGTCCTCCCTCTTCTTAAAATCTATTTCAGAATAAGTAATTTTTATGGATTGCTTCTCAGAGTTGTCCCTTTCCTTTGAAGTAAAATTTATTTTTCATAAATTCAACAATTTTTCTTTGCTTTGTTTATCCTAATAGCAGGAGGTCTATGCCTGTGAAGGTTTAAAGCAGGAGTTCTTAACCTCAGTGTTACCTTTTGGCCCAGATAATTCCTTGCTGTGGGGAGCTGTCCCATGTTTAGTAGCATCTCTGGCATTTACTAAGTAAGTAGATGCCAGTTGCAAAGCCCTCTTTCCAGCGTTAAAAGCAACAATGTCTCTAGACATTGTCAAACATCCCTTAGAGGGGAAAATTGCCCCTAGTTGAAAACCACTGATTCAGTAAAGTAGATGATATGGATTCCAATAGAAACTAAACTCAGTTTCTAAAGATTTATTTATTTATTTGAGCAAGAGTGTGCACGAGAGAGCAGGGCTTGATCCCACAACCCTGAGATCATGACCTGAGCTGAAACTGAGTCAGACATTTAACCTTCTGAGCCACCCAGAAGCCCATAAACTTGCTTTCTATAATTACAGAATTCATCTCCAATGCCACCTCCTTAATAAGGGTTCATCATATAACCATTTAAATTAGGACACTCCCCCTACCTGATGCCACCCACATATACACATATACATCTTCCATTAACTCCACAGATTTCAAAGCATGGGTTTTTGGGGATCCTTGAGACCCTTTTAAGGGGACCATAAGGTCAAAACTATTTTCAATCAATACTACCATTATTTGCCCTTTTTTACTATATTGCCATTTGAACTGATGGCACTGACCTCCTAGCCAGAAGACAAGAACAACAAACTGTACTAGCCATCATTGTAGTTTTCATCACCAAGCACTCAGTTAAAATTAAAAAAAAAAAAAAAAAAAAAAAAAGTCAGTTTCACTTAAGAATGTCATGAGGAAGCAGGAAAAAAATATTCATTTTGTTAAATTTTGATCTTTGAGTACACACATATCTTTTTTAACATTTGGTGTGATAAATGCAGAGTATGCATAAGACACTTTCTGCCCCTTACTGAAGTATAACTGGCCATCTTGAGGAAAATACTTGTATGATTGAGCTATGAGCTGAACAAGCCACTTTGTAAGTGGAAAATCATTTCTACTTGAAAGAAAAACTGACAAATCATTCAGCCTTGGATATTGGACAGGCGTTTTCTTGAAAATGAATGAAGTAAACCTGTCACTTTAGGAAAAACATCCAATGGTATTTGTTACCAAATTTGAATTTTGAATATAACACGTGTAATAAGTCTGACCACTTCCCAATACTTTGACTTTTCTGATGGGATTAGTGGTAATACTTTAAAATGTCAATTTCTGATATACTGTGTCAGCATTTGAAAGATGTGTATATGTCAGTGATCCAATACTTTCTAAATGACCAATAAATATTACAATATCATGCATAGATAAAAAATGTTTTCAAAATGCAGAGTATGAAGTTTATTCATATGCTTCCAGGTTCTATTACAACCAAGAAACAATCAGTAGTTGAATTTTGGTTTGGTATAAAAAAACGTTCAGAATTATCTGAAAGTCTTCTCTTCAAATACACCTCCCTTTTTCACCTATACATCTGTATAAGGCTAGATTTTCTTTATATACTTCAACCAAAACATATAACAGCAGACTGAATGCAAACACAAATATGAGAACTGAGCTATCATCTGTTACATCAGACTTTTTTTTTAAAAAAGTTTAATCATGTCATTAATATTTATCTATATCTTACTACAGGAATGTGAGACTCTATCTAGAATGTCCATGGAAGATCTAAAGTTGAATCATAAAAAATATTACTAATTTTAGATTGCTTCCAGTGACAGAAAGATATACTAACTGAATAGCCTGTAACAAATCTTAATCCCATAAATGTGAACTTTTCATAGGAACACAGGTAAAGCACAGCCTTCCACCTACAAAGATGGTAGTAGCTAAGTAGTCTAATATTCAACAACCCAAGGAGACATGAAACAACCTTCTAAAATAAACACAGGGTGGAAAATGCCATTCCAATGAATGTTTGAAACATTCATTCAAAAAATAGTAGATGTCCAGCCCATGGGAGTCAGGTACTGTGGAGGGCACACGTGGACCAGAAATAACACATAGGTCAGAGAGCTCATGTTCTAATAAGGGAGCCAAAAACCTGACACAAATAAAATTATATTCAATATGATAGCAGTGTTGGAGTTTCCAAGGAAGTACCCAAAAGGTAGAGATTTGTTTTAGGGGGCAAGGATGAGGTAGGAAAAGGAGTATTCTGGGAAGCCACCTAGGAAAAAGAAAGGTATAGGGTGGTACTGAAAGATGAATGGGGGCTGAGGTGGAAATGGAAGGGGTGGACAATAAAAACAGAATAGCTGATTATCTGCTCTAACGAAGAGGCAAGCTGAGATTGCTAGAGCACACAGGATAAGGGGGAGGAGGGTTGAAAATCACCTAGAGAGGCAGAGACCAGGTCATGAAAGGTCTTGTGTGCTACGGGAAAAGTCTGCACTGAAGGTTTAAAGCAGGGGAAGTATTTTAGAAAGAGCATTAAGGAGGCTACTGCTAAGGTCCTTAAGAAAGGTCATGAGAGTCTTCATCAAGTGGAAATGGAAGTCAGGATCAGTTCATAAAACCCTTAGGAAATAGGCGTTCATACTATTTCATGAAAGATCACATTTTAAAGAAGGAGACAACTGGGATGAAAGCCAGGTTTTGGACTATGGTGACAGGGTAGAGGGAGACACTGGTCATGGCTACAAAGAACACAGGAGACATGCCTCTCCAAGACTACCAGTGGAAACAATGATTTCAGGAATCAGATAAACCACTTCAACAATGAAAAAAAAAGTCCCCAAATTTAAACAAACTTGAAGACCTGAAATGAAAAACTGAGAAAAAAGTTAGAAATCAATCTGTTAGATGGCAGTACAAAAGAAAACATGTGGTGTTTAAGCAGCAGTAAATGCCACTTTAGGAGTCTATTTTAAAAGCACCAAATAAACCCAAATTGGGATTTATCGATCTTTTAAAATCACCTCACAATCTTACATTCGCTTTAATCAAAAGATTGAAAATATAAAATAAAGCCAAATACATACCTTTTCTGCTTTTTTGTCAGAAATGTCTTGCTTTTCCAGAACGGCCATGCTCTCCTTCAGGTTCTTCACAATGTCTGCTGGAGATTTGTGAGACTTCCCAAATGGGAACGGCATGGCGGCAGCGACAGACGCCTCGCTGCGCTCTGCCTGCTTTACCTGTGGACACAGCACAAGGCACAGGTGAGAAGAAGTGAGATCTGTAGAAGACATACTTTCTGAATTCTAACTTGGGAAGAAAATCAGTGTTTGAGAAAGTCTTTTTATGACAAGACTTTCAAAATGAGCAGGAACTGGGAAACCCACAAATATAAAAGGGAAAATACCAGGGAAATGATAAAGCAGAGATATCTTAGAATTATAGAACACTTTGGACTTTTTAGAATACCTTTTTTATCACCTGCTCTCCTAACCACCCATTTGAAGAGGAACATGCTGGTGCTGATGATGATGAGCAGGGCAACTAGTACTGCCAGGCCCCACACTAAGCACTTTAATTCATCATCTTATAGGATCTTTTAAAACAATTCCCTGAGGGACATTATTAGTCCCATTTACAAGTAAACTTAAATGGGGTCAAGAAACTGATTCAAGGTACTAAGCAGTAAAACCAGCTCAGGTCTGTCTTGATCCAAAGGGTCCTTATAATCACTGCACTATACCTCTAATTAATAGACATCTCTATTCTACATTGAGGAAACTGAGGCAAAAAGCTAGGTAAGGAGCTCAGCCAAACACTACTAGCAACAGGCTCACTCTCTATGTCTCTCCAGTTGCGCCTTGGCCAGTGTTTACAGTTTCCTCCTAAGCACCCAGTGGGCACACACCTCCTTCTCCTCACTCAGTCAGGGTCTCAGAGTTGGAGAGAATCTTGGAGGAGCCTTGAGCAAATCTCCCAGCAGATCCTTAAGTCCCTGAAGTGACAGTTTCAACGTGTACTCTTTCTGCCTGGATAAGACCATCTCCTATGAAGAAACTCATTGGTAACGCTGGGGATAATGAACTTCTGGAAGTTCTTAATTTTTTTGTGGGTAGCAGAAAACAGTACTTCAACCACATAAACCACAATATTACATCATATAAAGGGAGCACATCAACTATTTCAAGAAGTCACCACGAAAAAACAAAGTTAAGACAAACAATGGAAGTTAACTTGGGAATGTGTCAGAACTTGTAATTACTTTTACTAAATAAACTGAAAGAAGTTACAATCACAGATATTAAACAACCTCATATAAAGATACCAAAAGAGAACATTTTTAGAAGAACCTTACAGATCACTTAGGTCAGTGGTTTTCAAACTGAATTCTAAACTCCTGTATTTAACTACCCCCACTGTGGGGAGTGGGGAGTGCCCACTGCCCATCTCCACTGAAGTTTTTTTTCCCCTATGTCAACATAAAGTATCTCCACTGCACAGCATCATTAACACTTCTTTTGGACTTTGCCTAAAACTTCACTTGAATAAAGTATTTGAATGTTTTTTCTCTAAAGGTTGAGGTACAGTGACCTGCATACCTGTTTACAAACACACTCGAGGAAAGAGCATGCAAATTAGCACTAATATTAAGCCTACAATTAAATCATCAACAGGTGTTATTTCCGACATGTTTTGATATGATCTATTTGGACCAATCTTTACACCCAAATATCACCCATATAGCTCACCTTCTTTCTATCAGCTTGTAAATCTGCTTGATCACAGGACCAAAGAGAATTGTCCTCAAACACAGGTTCTCAAAATCCAAAGATGCATAAATTTATCAATTATAAGTGAGTTATCCTAAGTGGCTCTTACATTATCTGATTACCTGGCTAGATGGTACACAAACCCTGGATTATTCTTTCTTACTACTTTTTTTCTTTTTGACCTTTTTTTTTTTGGAGGGAGTACAGGGTAATACAGGTTGATTTCCATAAACATAGTGGATTCACAATCACAATAAATCCTTTGAAAAAATACAATCTTTCCTATTTGTATTCTGCAAATAATAGGAATGATGCTATAAGCCAATGCTGGGTGGAGGGTGGGAATGTTTAATGGTATTTTGCAGGAAGTGCCATGGTGCTATGCAACAGAGATATTTTCAGCTCTAGCTCAATGGTGGAAGAAGTGACTTTCCAGGGCAAAGGGGGTTCTAAAAGGTTCTACCATAAACCAAATACTCGTCATAGCAGGAGTACAGCTGCCGAAGAGAACCCATACAAAGTGTTTCTGTGAGGGAAAGAGGAAGCATGACACAATCATTCCTTTTAGTTAATATACTGTGCAGCCAAGATTTTGCAGAACATATAACTAGTAAGACTGAGGAAATACAGTTAGTCACAAGTACTCAAAATAAGAAGAGGACATTCCTGAGCATGATCCTTTAAGGATGTGAAACACACAGGCACATGTCTGAGTTTTGGAACTGGCAATCCCAAGAGTATGGAGATACCCGAGCTGGAAGTAACAATGGTAAACAAGGATTAAGATGGTGAAAAGACGCCTTTTACCATAACAACCTGTTTGCCTTTTCCAGTCTCCCCCTTCTTTTTTACCATCAGCAGTATTTCATTACAAGTATTTGAGGGAGTTTTAGGAATCAGTAACAAGAGCCCACTGAAGAAGGCTCTTCAATAATTCTGAAACTGCCGGGACACCGGCTTAGTGGTTGAGCATCTACCTTTGGCTCAGGTTGTGATCCTGGGGTCCTGGGATCAAGTCCCGCATCCCTCTGCCTATGTCTCTGCCTCTGTGTGTGTCTCTCATGAACGAATAAATAAAAATCTCTATAAAAAAATAATTCTGAACTGCCCTTATTATAAAATCTAAATTCCTACCATGGCCTCCTAGGCTTTACCCACTTCCAAGTCATGGCCCAGTGCACTGGCCTTTATCACAGAGGTCCAGCCACACTGACGTCCTTTCTGTTCCCATAATAGGCCAACTACTTCTAAGCCAGAGTATCACGTTTGCAAATAGGGTAAAAACCTTACTTTTTAAATTTAGATGGTGGGTTTTTGGGCTTTCATGGTTACTCAACTTTTCTGTATTCAAACTCTTTCTTGGGCAGCCCGGGTGGCTCAGTGGTTTAGCGCCACCTTCAGTCCAGGGCATGATCCTGGAGACCTGGGATGGAGTCCCATGTCGGGCTCCCTGCATGGAGCCTGCTTCTCCCTCTGCCTGTGTCTCTGCCTCTCTCTCTCTCTCTCTCTCTCTGTGTGTGTCTCTCAGGAATGAATAAATAAAATCTTTAAAAAACAAACAAACAAACAAACAAAACCTCTTTCTTAATACTGTTTTACAACTGCCTAAACTATGTTTTGGATGTAACTGGAGTTCATGAAGAAAATGGACAAAAATATATATAATAGAAAAATCTAGTTAGCTTTCAAATACAACCAATTTCCTCTATCCCTTCAAAAAAAGGTTTGTTTTGCTTTTTTTTTGGTTCATAATATATCTTAGCAGGATTCCTCGGGCTGTACCAAAATTATTAATGCAATTGGGAGAAACTACCCACTGTTAGGATTCTAAAGAGGGCTGCTGAAACAGCCCTACAATTCTCAAACTGGAGGTAAGCGTGTTCCTGATGGTAAACCATGGTATATGCTTGAATCCCAAAGATAAGCCTTGGATGGGAAATTTAACTTGAAAGTCTGAGGGACTGGGGCTGGGGGGGGGGGGGGGAAGGTGGGGATAGGAAATAATTAAACATACTAGTTTCATATTAAAATCAACATTTATAGAATTGCAAGCTAAAAATGCATGGAAGAAAAAAAAATTAAAAATAAAAAATAAAAAATAAAAATAAAAATGCATGGAAGGCATCTGTGTGAACACTGAGTCCTGCACACCCTTAGATCCTGTGCACTGCTCTCCCTTAGCTGTTTCCCTTTTTTCCAAAAGCCCTTTCTTTCTGCATTTAATTTAATGACTCATCTTTACTCCAACGTTGATGTCCTTCTGGGCTCCACCCTTGGCTGTGTTCTTACTCTATATTCTCTGATTGATCTCATCTACCCATGGTTTCAATAACTTGGAATCCACCTCCTGCCCCAAGCGAGTGGCCTACATTTCCAACTACTGCTCTCTATAAATGTCCTCCAGGCAATTCAAACCTCATCCTTAAGTCCTGCTTCTTTTTTAAAGATCCCCTTCACAGTGAATGCTTCCATTGTTCATCCAATCACAAACCCTGGTCATCATACCAAACCCTTTCCACTTGTTAGCTCTTCCATATATAATTAGTTTGCAATTTCAGCCAATTCTATTTTCTCAAACTCTTTATCCTTCAGACACCAAATGTAGACTTTCACTATCCTCCACATAGGGCAGTGGTTGTCAATGGGGGCAATATCACCCTTAGGAGATTTGGTTCACATAATCATTGGGACCACTGAAATTACCAAAAACACTGGTTGTGCTGTTATTCACATAAGCATAGCCTTTAGTGAGCTTCTATATACTTTGAGGGGAAGCGGGGAGGCTGGGCTGGGGGTCAGAATAATGAAAGTCTTTCTATTTACTTCTGCATCTACTTCCATCATGGAGAGTTAAACTTCTAGTTTTTAAGAAATGGTGACATTGCTCACTATGCAAAATTCAAATATTAAAGGATGACACAAGGTCGACAGTGAAAACCACGGGCAAAGCCTACAGAGATAACAGGTATTAACAGTTATCTGTTAATTACAGATAATTTAACAGTTATCTGTTAAAGTTGTATATATATTCTTTTTATGCTCTGTATCTGTGGTCTTTTGTACTGGGAGTCTCCTCTATTCTTTAAAAGAGACCAGATGATACTCGAAGTGGTCACTTAATATCTTACAAAAAACAAAAACTGCAAATTGCTGCTCTGTTACGTGAATACTCTCAAGAGCACAAAGCTCCACCGCAAGAAAGGGCTGGAGAACATACAGAACACCCACTGCGAAAATAAAAGCCTAACATCATTAGAGTCCGCATTGGTAGGCACTGCCTTTCTTAGGCAATCTGGCTGCTTCTGGCTTGCGCGATCCCCTCCTAACTGCAACTAACTCTATTCACCTCTGTACTGACAAATACTGAAAAGTAGTCAAGTGGTCCATAAGCCACTCATTAGGACATTCAACCATTCACATTCCAACTATGCACTCACCATACGCCATAAGCTAAAGGCATCAGGGCACCTGCTCTTAGGAAGACAACACTCTGGTGTGCATGGATGTGGGCGTATGTGTGTAGACACAATAAAGAAAAGCTGCTGAATGACAACACATTCCTGGACAGTTGATTTCATAGGACTCTACACTAACATATCTGTTAGATCTGACTCATAAACTTGGTGGTCAAAAGCAAAAACTGGAAACAAAAACCCCCACATACAAAAATAAGATTGAAGTACTTAATTAAAAGCAGTCACGGAATGTGTGAAATCTTCTAGGCTAATGTTCCTCAATTTGAATAAATAAATATCTACAACATGCCAGATATTGTGCTAGGTACAAAACTATCCATATAGTTGGTGCAGGGCAATTACTTAAAGCACAGTGGTTAATTACATAGCTTTAGGGGCACCTGGGTGGCTCAGTGGTTGAGTGTCTGCCTTTAGCTCAGGGCATGATTCTGGGGTCCTGGGATTAAGTCCTGTACTGGGCTCCCTGCAGGGAGCCTGCTTCCTCCTTTGCCTTTGTCTCTGCCTCCCTCTGTGTCTCTCATGAATAAATAATTAAAATCTTAAAAAAGATACAAAGCTGCAAATACATATACACATTGTGTGTGTGTATAAAGTAATCCCATGTGTGATCTATATGTGCAGATACATACGCTAAGAGAAAAAATACCAAAGGTTAGTAACAAAGGTAGTGAAAATGAGTTGTATATCAAATTTTTAAGGTTAAGTACCTATAATGTGCTGTAATACTGTTTTTTCTTGATAAAAGTGCTATTTTAAAAAAATAATACAAGATCATTCCTCATGAAAGGAACCAGGTCTCCACACGAAGGAGCAGGAAATATACAAACAAGATGAGCCTGGGGCGTGTTAATTACTTCAGTAAGCAAAGATGAATGGGTACATGACAAAAAAGGAGTCAATTTGAAAGGCTCCCACAGGCCTAAAATTATACAATCTGGGCATAAAAAAGAAAAATGATCACAATGAATTGACATACAAATTAAACATTTGCATACATATAATATGTAAATTATTACATATATTTAATAATAATATAAGTACATTTAATATAGGCAGTATAAGTAAAACATTAAAATTCATGAATATTACAGTAGTAAAAAAATTCATTGGTAACCTTGGAGTTTGTGTGAACAACAACTCAATACTCTCAAAACTGGTACATAAAAGGAAAGGAACAGCACATTCATCTTGTCTTTTCTGTATAGCCTGTGTTTGAGGGTAACCAAATAGCTGACAAGGAAAAGTTCTTTATATAAGATTTACATACTAATAAACACAGGAAGAAAAACAGAAAATTATCATTTTGCAATCCCTGATGAATCTAAGGATCTAGGCAACAATTATTAATGGCCATTAAAATCCTAGGTTTGAAAGGATGATCGAGAACTTCACACTGGAGCTGACAACTTGGAAGACACTGATCTATGGCTAAAAATAGGGCAACCAGACATCAATCTATCTCATATAATGCGATAGGAAATACAAAGCTCTATCTATAAATATTTGATCTCCTTTCCCCCACTATAACAAAATTTCTAAATCTAAGAACAATTTGAACATGACTAGGGAGTAGTAAGTCAACCCCAGACAAGAGACAAATCAAATAACTAGGTTTCTCCAACAGGTTAAATAGCACAAGGCAGGGTGGGGTGGGGTGGGGAGCAGAAAATACTAAGAGACTCCAAAGTCATAGTCATATGTATAGATCTTCTCTGGACTTGGATTCAAATAAACCAACTGCCAGAAAGACATCTTGGCAATCAGAAAAATTATACAATAGATATGATAATCACTCTTGATTCTGTTAGGTATTATAACGAACTAGAAAAGATATGAAAAAAAATATTCTTAGACATACATAACAAAGTATGACTAATCTGGGATTTGCCTTAAAATATTCCAGTACCCCTCCCTAAAAGTAAGGTGGAGGGGGCCAGATGAAACAAGGCTAGCAAAACATTAACAACTGTTACTGAAAATTCATTATACTGGAGTCTACTTGTATATGCTTGAACATTTTCATAATTTAAAAAAATCAGTAATAAGGAAAAGTTCCTATTCTGAAGAATTGGTAGGTTTCTTTTAATTGGTATGTCTACTGTGCTTTGCTTTGTCCCTTTATTTGCCAAAATGTACAAAGTTAAAATTTATGTGTAACTACAAAACCACCCTAACCCATGTTTCTGACATAAAAATGACCCATTCTCCTCTACCGAGCCTCATAGCTCTCTTACTTCACTGTTCCAATCTACATATATTCATTTTGCTCACTGCAGTTGAATCAACTTTTCTGTTGACAGCAGATAGGAAGAGCATCTACAGAGGCATAAGTACATGGGCAAGGCCATTAACCGCTGAGGTACAGTGTCCCTCCTTGAAATAATTCTTCGAAAACTACACCAATACCACCATGGACAGCCCTTCCTTGGGACCACCTTCTCTACTTGTCCAAAACCTGGTCCACCACCTCCCCCCCACCAATGTCTAAATGCTAGCCCCTCCAGGAAGACCCCACAATGGAAGTTGCCCCTCCCCCCTCCCACTCCTAAGCTTTTAAAACCTTGATGATGCTATTGTTATTTATGTATGTATCACCCCCAACGAGTCAGGAAGCCCTGTGGGGGCAAAAGTAAGTATTAGCCATCATGTTACACGCTTCGTACAAGACTCCAGGTACATTTATTGACCGGGACTGAAAAACACTTATCAAAACAAATACAAAGAAGGACACAGGTATGACTGATACATAAATAAACAGGAGTTAACTAGAAAGTTTTAATTTGAAACCCAACCAGAAAGGGGTCAGGGGCCATCACCTGAATGGTTTTATAAGTGAAGTGAGCAGGAAATCTTAGGAAAGCACCTCTTGCTATGCACAAGGCTGCACCCCTATTTGCTAACAACTCTGATCTGTCCATCTGCATGCTGTCTGTGCCAAGAGTATAAATATGAAGAATTCTGACTAAAGTGTGATGGATTCAGGGAGCTGACCAACATGGAATACTGCAGGGGTCCCAAGACCATGGCACAATTTGTAGAAATATCCTCTTTTGGGTCTTCACAACTTTTTTCACATGGGCTGCTTCTATTATTGTTAAATTAGAATGAACTTATCAGCACGGGTCACTTGTATACTGTGATAAATATTCTCTAATCCAATGTCTACGGACTTTTTTTTTTTTTTTTAGATACCATGCAGAGTTATTTTAGTTTCAGGTGTACAATATAACAATTCAATTCTGTGTACTTCTCAAGATAAGTGTCCTCTTAATCCCCTTCACGTATTTCATTCATCCCCTCCACCCACCACCCCATTGGTAACCATCAGTTTGTTCTCTATAGTTAAGAGTCTGTTTTTTGGTTTGTTCTCTTTGTTCATTTGTTTAGCTTCTTAAATTCCACACGGTATTTGTCTTTCTTTGGCTTATTTCACTTAGCATTATACTCTCTAGCTCCATCCACATTGTTGCAAATGGCAAGATTTCATTCTTTTTTATGGCTGAACAATATTCCACTGCATATATACCACATCTTATCCATTCATCTACTGATGGAGACTTGGGCTGTTTCCATAATTTGGTCAATATAAATAATATTGCCATAAACATGAGGGTGTATATATTCCTTAAAACTAGTGTTTTTGTATTTTTACCATGAACACTTTCTATCTCTGAAATTATTCCTTCCCACCTTCTCAAACTCGTATGGTAAATACTTCCTATACACATCTTTAGATTCACAGAAAATGCTGGCCCTGAGGTCCCATGAGTGTGGATGTTACAAAGATTCAAGACAAGTCTACTGACTCCAAATTCTCTTTGTATTTATCTGTCCCTTCATCTTACATACAGATCAAGTATTACAAAAATGTACAACAGTATTAAATTATCAGAGTATCCAGAATAAATGTTTACCAAGTGACTTTTTAAAAAATATTGGTTTTTAAAATTCTGAGCAAATAGGCAAAAGCCAATTTCTAAGATTCCTGAGTTAAATAAATATGAAAAGAATAGCCCTGAATGTCCCGTATCCCACACAAACCAAACACACTAAACACACCCTAACACACAAAACAAAAACTGGCCTATACCTCTGTTTCACACACTTTGGAAAGGATTTTTACTGCTCATTACTGACAACCCAAGTTCCTTTTCTATTAACATCAGAAATGCACTGCATAGAGAACTAGGCTATGAAAACTGTATACTCCTTTCTAGTTTCAACTAAGTCTAAACACATGCAGAGTTCTGAGTGACCATCAACTTCTCCAACCATTCATCCTTTTAAGTGAATTACAGAATGAGTACTTAATGAAATGGGCTTAGTGAAAGTGATGTTTAGAAATAATTTCACTGTTGTGTTCTTCTAAAACAGGCTTTCTGTTAATCCTTGAGAGTTTCTTTCACTCACACTAAACACGGGAATGTCAAATTATGAATGCCTATGAAATACTCTCTATTGGTAAAGTTCATTCTATATATGAGCAACAAAGCAAGAGATGCATACTTAAAGGAGAGGGCTTTGCTTTAGTAGCTGATTTTTAGATAAAAGTAATTTTACAAGAAGTTGTTTTAAAGCATCAGTTCATGTAAAAAAAAAAAAAAGGCTGTGTTAGCTTCACAAACAGGAACTTCATGTTAAACTTCAAACACTAATTGAGAGAATCTACTACTAGTGTCAGGTTTTACTGCGATAATTTCAGCGTACCATGCAGTCATTACAGACTTTCAAGATTGAAGTTAAGATAATTAGGTACAAAGGAATATTTCCAGCTACCTTAAATCCTTTCTGGAACAAGGCAGGGCATATTTAAACATCCACTCAAACAGTTCTACAATTCACTTTAAGGACACAGTTGGAAGTATTTTAACTGAACACACAGCTAAGTAACTCTTAGGAATTAAGAATATATCATGGATTAGAGCTCCATGACTTCAATACACACACACACACACACACACACGTACTAATTTCACTTCTGCAGAAAAAAGTGTGCTCTTTATATACATATTTGCTCTTTACAATCCTCTTTTGAGGGTTGGGCCCAGAAGCAGTTTTCAAATGTCTTTTGTTGTTCAAAAGAAAAATAGTTTGCTGGAGACTAAAGCAAGAAGCCCTGAATGGGAGTACTCTTAAAAATGTTTTTTCTTCTAGTTG
Organism: Vulpes lagopus; assembly: GCF_018345385.1. NCBI lineage: Eukaryota > Metazoa > Chordata > Mammalia > Carnivora > Canidae > Vulpes > Vulpes lagopus. The sequence goes on from NC_054831.1 coordinate 8,669,535, forward strand.
TGATTAAATGAATTTAAATTCTAAATCAGCTTAGTAATATTACAAGTAAAGTTGTTTTAAAAACCAAGGTCTGTGTCTTTATGTTTCAACATTCTGCATGAACACAGTTTGGCAAAACTTAATATTTTATATCAATAATTCCATGCACACTTCAGAGCTGAAATTGTTGGATCGACACAGCTCTTTTCTGAGTCAGCAAGGGGTCACTGTAGCATTTCTCCAAAGGACGTGCTGTTTTGCAATGTCTTCAGCAGAAATACTCAGGTCACAGGCTTTGGGTCTTATTTCTAATGGATGACCCTTCCCTTCTGTGCAGGATCTGCCCAGTTTTATTTTGTATTGAGGTACCACGCCAGTTGTCCCTGGAAGTTATATAAAATGAGTGAAGGTAAAGAAACTCTTTGTCTTCTCTTGACTAGCCGGATGTATCTGATTCAGGATCATCACTGAAGATAACTATCGGTTTTTTATAAACACCATAGAAATGATCCTTGACCTGCCCACCTTAGAGAGCAATTTCTCATAAAGAATGACTAAATAATGGGCTGCTCTGGCCACAAAAAGACCACACGATGTTCTGTGTGGTTCTGGATGCCAGGTACCAGAATAAAAGAAGCCAAGGAGATTCTGAGAGACTCAGATAAGGCAGCAGTCTGAGACTTGAAATGTGAAGATTCTTAATTTGTACCAAAAGCTTAGGCCAATTTACATTGCCATCAACAGTGCACCAGCTAACCAATAAGAGGCTCCATTAATCCTTTTTGAGTTCTGCCAATCTGTTAGATTTTAAAATGCTATTTTCTTGACCTCCTCTCCCTACCCCTCTCATCCTTACAATTCATATTTGATCATTGATAACAACGAACATATTTTCATGCCTAGTGTCCGTCTGCATTTCCTTAGTAAAACTGTACATCTCTACTGCCCATTAGTTTACTGGGTTTAGAGTATGTCTTCTTATTGACTTGTAGGATACTATATAATTATGAATATTATCTCTTTAGCTGGTTTGGGTTTTTTTTTTTTTTCAAATGTCCTACTTTGCCATTTGCATTTCAACTTCTTAAACTTGCTGTACAAAAATTATTTTTTATAGCTTTATCTATAACCTTTTTCTTTATGAATTCCAGATTTTTCTATTGGGCTTATAATTGCATGCTGAATATGAATGCAAGATTTCATACTTACAGGTATCAGATATTATTTACAATTAAGCAATGAGTATCCTTTTCTGAAATAATGTTCTAGGAGAATCTAATTTAACAAACCTCACTATATTATCCAGTTTGACAAAGTAAGTCAACTTTTACATTACTGCTGCTTAGTTGTGGGAAAGTCAATCAAGAAATTCACTGTAACACAAATGCATGACCTTTCTTCAGTTAACCACCAACTAAGTTATCTGGGAGGGGGGCAGCACAAAATACATTCTTTATTTATAACTATACTAAAAATACATGTTAAATAAGTACAATATTAAATAAACACTAAATTTGATACTTCCCAAAATTACAGGTGTATGACTTGAGAATATTTTTAAGATGACTCTATAGACATGCCTTTTAGACATGGATTCCAACATGATGTGACCAATTCCTCATTCCTAGACTTTATCCCAATCTAAGCAAGCCAGAGGTAAATACTAGAAGTAAACTGATAATATGCCATCAAACTTCAGTAGCAATTTCAGTGAGCATCAGGTAGGAATATTTTACAGTAGACACGTATCTTCATGCCCTAAGCACTGACACATCTAGGACAAGGGTAAAAGGAAAGAGAGATTCGTGAAGAAGAAACTCAAAGCTTTATGAGCAGCCTTATTATACATCCTGTTACGTAAATTACCATTACCACACTAGCCTGTGAGCTGCATGTGCAAAAGCCATGGGTCTACCTTCAATGTGCACTACACCGAGTTGGTAACCAAATTCCTATACAATTTATCCAGTTTGGGTTCTGTTACAGATAAAGATGAGCCATGGAAGAGCCAACTTAGAGGATCCCTGTTATTCTCCAGGCATTTCTTCTTAAGAGTATAGCATTTCAAACTGAACCCTAATTCTCATATGTGACCTGACCAGCCAAGACTACCTACACATATATTTCATAAATGTAGTCACAGACTCCATCCAGAGCTTTGATAGTCACATACATGGCTGCTTTCTATTGAGCGGTTTAATTGACCTAAGTCTTCTCCAGTGTTCTACAGGGAGCCACATCTTCATCTACTGTTTACGTCTGCATTTTGGGAAATGTCTGTAGGACTGAATAAGTATTCCTATTAAATTGCTTCTACTTTAGAATCAGTATATACTTGGACAATTCAAATTCTTTTTTTTTTTTAATTTTTATTTATTTATGATAGTCACACACACACACAGAGAGAGAGAGAGAGAGAGAGAGGCAGAGACACAGGCAGAGGGAGAAGCAGGCTCCATGCACCGGGAGCCCGACGTGGGACTCGATCCCGGGTCTCCAGGATCGTGCCCTGGGCCAAAGGCAGGCGCCAAACCGCTGCACCACCCAGGGATCCCAACAATTCAAATTCTTTCTTGGATCTTGAGTCTGTTATCTTAGCTTTCCCTACCAGATTCCTATCAACTATTAATCTGATCAGGAAATCATACAGGTCTTCCTCTACTCCCTGTTAAAAGTACAAATACCGGGAGCACCTGCGTGGCTCAGTGGTTAAGCATCTGCCTTCAGCTCAGGTTGTGATCCTGAGATCCTGGTATTGAGTCCCATATCGGGCTCCCCATAGGGAACCTACTTCTCCCTCTGCCTCTTTCTCTATGTCTCTCATAAATAAATAAATAAAATCTTAAAAAAAAAACAAAAAAAAAAAACACTGAAGCTTTCCAATTAAAGCACGCCATCCATCTGTATTGTGTATACAGCCATTTAAACAACCACAAGGCCACCAGGCCACCTAACTGCATTACCACTAGCAGTGATGGCTTAGATTTCTCTGACCTTATGACATACATATATTCATACATAAAAAATAAGTATCACACACATGCAGTACCACCAAACAGTACTTATCCTTACCAACTAAAATTACAGTGATATTCTCTGTTCTATTCCCATTCCCTTCCTCCTTTTTTTTTTTAATTTTATTTATTTATTTTTTCATTTATTTGTGATAGTCATAGAGAGAGAGAGAGAGAGAGAGAGAGAGAGAGAGAGGGGCAGAGACACAGGCAGAGGGAGAAGCAGGCTCCATGCACCGGGAGCCCGATGTGGGACTCGATCCTGGGTCTACAGGATCGCGCCCTGGGCCAAAGGCAGGCGCCAAACCGCTGCGCCACCCAGGGATCCCCCCTTCGTCCTTCTTAAAATGCTACTCAGAATCCACTAAGCTGATTTCACAAACAACTAATAGGATGGAACCTACAGTTTGTAAAACAGATGTAGAATCAATCTGAGTAGCTCTTTTACTAATGACAGCTAATTTATTCACAATGCTGAACTTTTCCGATTATCATGAGGCAAAACGATTTCACGACTTGGTTTAAGGTCTGAAATTACAGTTACATACTACAAAGCCTTACTTAGAAACACCTGTAATACATGCTAATTATCTGATTTCATGAATATGTTAAAGGCCTTTTATCATTATGATGTGCCATCTTTAATTTTACCTACATTGATTAATTTACAGATGGTCCCCAGGAATTAAGAGTGACACTGTTACAGTTTTAGAATTAGTTCCAGAAAATGTGAACTCCACAACTATTTCCTTACAAATTAGTAAGGTACTTTAATACAAAAGGTTAATCAATGTCCACATTTTAAAATGTGAAACCATCAGTCTTCATAAATTCATTTTTCTTCTAGTTAAATTTACTGCTCACTTTGCTGCAGGGTTGTGTAAACATAGTCCATATGATCATGGGCAAACATCATGATTTCACCCACATTTTGGTAAATAAGAAAAGCAAACAGCTAACTCTGCTCTCTTAAAAAAGATGGTAATTCCTTTAAAAGGATGTGTAATTCAAAACTGAACTGTAAACAATTGAGAAAATTTGAAACAAAATTCAAATATGAAAAAAAAAGTCAGAAAGTTATTTTTGTGTCAAAGATTAAGATAGGGGATCCCTGGGTGGTGCAGCGGTTTGGCACCTGCCTTTGGCCCAGGGCACGATCCTGGAGACCTCAGATCGAATCCCACATCGGGCTCCCGGTGCACGGAGCCTGCTTCTCCCTCTGCGACTATCATAAAATAAAATAAAAAAAATTAAAAAAAAAAAAAAGATTAAGATAGATGGAAAAGCAAAAGAAACAAAAAAGTTCAAAAAAGGTACACCTAAATGTGGTGAAATGATTATTTTTTCTTTTTAGTCATTCTAATGAAGAACTGTGTTTTAAAAGAACAATTTCCTTTTGAAAATTTACAACCTTCAAGGTGACTCAGTCAGTTGAGGGACCTGTTCTTTATTTCGGCTCAGGTCATGACCTCAGGGTCATGGGATCCACGCTCAGCAAGGAGTCTGCTTGGGATTCCCTCTCTCCCTCTGCCTTGCCTCCCTCCCTCCAACAAGCGCCTGTGTGTGCACTCTCAAATAAAATCTTAAAATAAAGAAAAAGAAAATTTACAACCTTCAAACTTCTATCTAAAGGATCAGATATAAACCTGGAAAATCACTTTCCTTCAAGGTCCAGCATTGCTATTTTTGTTCTGGCCAAATGCCCATGAAAGCACAAACATGCCACAAAACCAGCCTGAGTTGAAGCACCATAGTTGGAGATTTGAAGTTTGTTTCCTTTTAAACTGCTCAAAGGCCACCATACAGTGGTATTTAATGTAAATGGGCTTTTTCTAGCAGAAGCATTTAGAGTCATAGAATACACAGTTCTAGGGCTTCCTAGAGGACTGTGTAGAACATCTCACTCAAAGAAGATTTCTGTGAACAAGTCAGCACCTCATTTCCACCTGTCATCCTGTGGTACCCATTCATTAAGAGTTGTTCAAGGACTGGGGAGACAAGGCACGCACAGAGAAAGACTGAAATCTATGGAAGACTACTGCATGCCCCCAGACCCCGTTTAAAACACCCAAATAAGTGACAGGGGCAGCAAATTCAGAGGACAGACACAGTACTGGGGGCTGAAGATCTCAGACTTCAACTAAGGAGATGCTTCTTGAGCTGCATATTGTAGACAGGATAAATTTGAGTAAGAGTCAGAAAATGTATTACAATTGACTGGAGAGCTTTATGCAACAATCTGAATTAAGAAAACAAAAATTATTTTGTAATTTTATCCAGGGCTGGTGTATAATAAAGTATCAAGTGACAAGGAAGGCAGAACTTAAAAAAACTTACTGTAAACTCAAGGGCTGTTTACAGAATAATCACATGCCTTCTTTTATTGCCCAAAGAACATTCCACACTTGATGGAGTGGTGCTTTCCAGGTGAGTGTTGACATCACAATACAGTCACAATGGAAAACTTGCTTTTTAATCTGAAAGCTGTATCTAAAATACACAACAAAAAAACATCTTATATCCATGGGAGTCCAAAAAGTTAAGGTTTAGGTAGAGGCCCCAAAAATTCAAGAAGAGCTCAGATGGAGCAATTACTTAACACTTAAAATGTATTTCCTTCTACAAAAGTTTTGAATAGGAGATTCCGTTTCCTTTACCATTTTGGAAAAATAATCTACTAACTCAAGTGAATGTGGTAACTATATTATTTGTGAAAGTGCTCTATAAATCTGAAAAAAAACCAAAACCAACAAACACCATACAGAGATTATTATTTCTGTGCAGGCCTTGAAAATCTATCTTCTTAGTTTTTAACTTTATCTTCCAAATGCTTGGATTCTTGCTAACTATATTGCCAACCTGTCAAATCTTGGTGGTTCAAACAGGAAGTTCATGTTAATTAAAACTAGGCTGTCTACAACTGTTCTTGTGGGGAGGGGGATGCACAGGGTGAGCTCGTTCCAGTGGGAGACAGATGATGCAGGCTTTGAAATTTTTCCAGACTACAGTGACATTAGCTATGCAAATGACAGTGGCCTTTAAACCTTGTTCTAAGGTCCAAGGAAGGTGAGTGAGGGTCCATCTCTCCTTGAGCCTAAACATCTCATTCCTATTAGTTTTTTATACTGCACTTCAGTGTCAGAAATTTAATGAAAAATTTTAAACTACTACTTTATGACATTAAATACATCTGCAAAAAAAATAAATAAATAAATAAATAAATAAATACATCTGCATGTTAAATACAGAAACTATTTTCCAAGGAAAAACACTGTCCTGGCCTCCAAGTCAATTTATACAACCAGATTTGAAATCAAGTTCTTTAATCTTCAAAGGCCAATATCGGTGCTGTTGGCCAGCTAAGCCAGCTGTTAAAGCAGAGTGGTTACTAGAAAACTATAACCTTGGACTTCTCTGGTATCCAATTTTAATAAAAAGTTCAGTGGTATGAACAATTACAGAGGGCTACTTCCAAAGCTCCAGAGCATCAGAAAGTAATGATTTAACTGAACTGTACTCTGGCCTAATAGTATTCCTTATGTTTCTATACTAAAATAGCTTAAACTTGAACTCAGGTACTTCACTTTTACAGGCACCATACAGAACTGAGAGAAATGTACGAAGGACTCAGATCCCGTATTAATGGATCCACAGGGTCTCAGTTCCTGGAAAGATTTTATTTTATTTAAGCGACTGATTTGTTTTTGTTTTTTAAGATTTTGTTTATTTATTCATGAGAGACACACACAGAGAGAGGCAGAGAACACAAGCAGAGGGAGAAGCAGGCTCCATGCAGGGAGCCCGACGCGCGGCGAGACTCGATCCCAGGTCTCCAGGATCACGCCCTGGGCCGAAGGCAGCGCTAAACCGCTGAGCCACCCGGGCTGCCCTGATGTGTTTTTTATCTCATGAACAGTTTTGCAACCAATCTTGTTTTCTTCTTTGTTCTGGCCACTAAAACTCTGAGCCACAGGTGTGGTCCCCAACCAGCTAGTGTCAAAGACATGCACTGATTTGTGTACTCACCCTGCCCCAGGAATCATTCTATTTGCCTTTCATTATTTTTTCCTTTGCTCCTTAAGAAATTCTTTGGGGGTGGGGAGGTAGAGGGGGAGGGGACATAAGAGCAAAGCAAAGAAAAGGAAACATACCCCTAACTTGTTTTATTTCCTTCAACTGGAAAGCAAGGAACATGAAAGAACAACTATTTCTGGCATGAAGGTGTGGCTTTTAACCTTACCACCATGATAAAATTGTTAAATACTGTATGACCTAGTGTGTTAATTCTCCTGTTCAGGTGAAAATACATGACCCTGCAAGGGGACATCCTGTCTGGGAGAGATTACTAAATTAAGTCAAACAGGACAGTGTACCAGGGCAATCAACATGTATGGAGTACAGTAAAATAAGGCTTCTACCATTTTTCTTCAGTCAAATAATTCCTACCTGTGGTAACAATGGCCTCAGCCTCCCCTGTAATGTTGAGGGGTGTCAAGCACGACTCTGGCTCAAGAGCAGCTCCTACTCCAGTGCACAAGACCTATTTAATCCCTGCCATTGGCCCTTTTATTAAGTAAGAATGAATAAAAGTATTTCCAAGTGTATTCAACATATTTTTCAAGCCTCTATTATGTGTGAGGCCTTGCGGACATTAAGATCTAAATGGCTGCCTTTAGAGAAAAATATTTTTAAACTAGTTATATAAAGTGTATTCAACTAGTGTTAAACATACCATTCTTAAGTTAAAAGAGCTGAGCTGTACTTTCAAACTTCTATATTCTATCCTAATCTTTCTCAGAAATCAGGAAAACAATAAGAATATGAGTCGGGGTGAGGGTGGGTGGAAGGGTGACTGGCAAAGGGCACAAAGTAAATGTAAACAAACTGCACATGATGAGAAACCAAAATGCTACCCAATCAAATCCTGGTACTTTAGACTAAAAGCAGATTAACAAGGGAGCACATTCCACCCTTGGGTAGCAAACATTCCAATCCCTTCTTGTGTATTTCTGGGATTGCTGAGGGACTATCAGTGCAATAGCTTTTAGGCAGGGATGGAATTCCTTTGGGGTTCTGGGATCCAGTCCTTTAGAGACTCCTCTGGGCCTTGAGGATATCTATGTGCAGAGCTGAAAAAGAGCACGCTTTTCAGGGCAAAATGAGATAAAGGACAAAATGAGAACAGGAAGGAATATGTGGCCTGAGGGCAGACAGTAATCAAGAAGTTCATCTGAACTTATTTTTGGACACCTCAACAAACCAGAGAGGAGGATAAGAACCCCAATAATCTTCACAGTTGGGAAAACACCATCTCCTTCTGGCAACTGCCCGGCCCTACTAACCACTAACATCGCTACCATAGGAGGTGCAGTAGTCCCTGTTAGAACCAGAGTCCTGTGGGCCCAAACAAAGGAACCTAGAGGGGAAGAGAGACTTCTCCTTAAAGTCTCTATGGCAGGGCTGACGCTACATGAAAAACATCTACAAAATGTCGCTGGCCAGGCTTTCTGTCAGGTGGAGAAGGCTGGTCTGCACAGAGAAGATGAGTAAGCAGAGAAACGGAGTAGCAAATGGATAGTCATAATGGAGTTTGTGTTCCTGGTCCTGACTGCTGGTGAAGACCTGGGTGCATTGCTGCCTTTTCCCACACTTCCAGTGTTTGACTCCTGAGATAAGCTTTCACTAAATCCCTACCTTGTTGGAACAAACAAGAGTTCCAAGTAACACGGGGGCTACCTGTAAGCTATCAGTGCTCCTGTCCTATGCCCCAGAAAGGCAGCTCTAACAAGGGCAGGACTCAGACATTTCTCTCTTAACCTTTCAGAGGGCCAACACCCGACTCGTGAACACTGAGACCAGCACTGTCTTTTATTCTTGCATGTAGTCTGCATACCTGCATTCAGAGTTGAAGATCTGAAATGTGTCATTAAATGACAGAGGAAGAAATATGGAAAAAAAATAACAATGTAAAAACACGTGTATCTGTTTATTCTCACAAATTGAGAATAATGTTCAAGATTATTCAATGAAATACAAACTAAATGCATTTTTTCCCTAGCCATCCTAAACTGAACTCTCAGGATGATTTTGTGTAACTCTTGATCTTTCCCTTTGGATATTGCTGCTCTAAGACTTAGAAAATTACATAAATGTAAATGTATGAAGAGTGGTGTATCACTTCCCTGAGCAGTTAAATGGCACCCAAGAACAACCATTTAACAACTAGAACTCCGTAACTTCTCTTCTGTAGTAGTTCCTGAGCAGTGGAGGGAGAGTGAAGAGGGCATCTGGGCGAAAACAAGGTGTTTACATTCAGACAGTCTCAGTGTCTGACTTGAGGCAAAGCAGAACATTTTAGAGTTAGAACATCATAGCTCTCATTCAGACAGAAAAGTCAAGGCAATCTAATGAAAAATCCTCCTGGTTCCAGAGGGACCAGGTAACTGCCATGGCTCCAGAACTAGGGCCTCAAAATGAAGCTACTTGAGGATCTGACAGATTTGTGCTCTAAAACGTCAAAAAAAAAGGGGGGGGGGGATGTGTGTGTCAAGAATCAGCTAGTTTGGCAACTGTTAAATGTTAGAGGATGTAATTCTAACCAGGACAATTTGGGGAATGAAGGGGGATGCACTGAAGAATTACGTAGGGACAAGAGGCATAAACCTGGACTTTCCCTGCCAAACAGGGCTTTTGATCACCTATACTAAACTGTGGCTATCTTCCCTCCTCTAGAACCAGCCAATTTTTCTATTTCACTTCCCCTGATCAAGGGCAAAGCACCCTCCCTCCAGCAGAGTCACCCGCACACAAATATTTATTAGTGGTGATGAAAATAAGTCTCTGTTGGCAATACTTGGTATTTCAAATCAGTTAACATCTACAATTCACTGGGTTTATAGAGGAATATGGCCATGTCACAAGAATAACCTTAACTCTTCACTTCCCACCAAATATTCTTTGCTCCAGGCCAGGTGGTCAACAAGTTGCCAATTCCCCTACAGGTGAAATACTATCTTGACTCATCCCACCATGCTCTTGTTGCTGAAAGGATCAGAACAGGCTGATTTAACTGATCTAACTTCTGCAAGAGCCCAGTACACCTCAATAGGAGCGCAACACACTCCCTGCTCCGTATCCCTGCCCCAAACTCTGAGCTATTTTACCCTGACTTATGTAACCCTGCATTTGAAAATTACAAAAAGCACATTTCATGTATATCCCTAGAGATCAAGGGCAATCTTCATATAATCTTCACAAGGTAGGATACTACAGGAAAACTGACAGTGAGATAGTGTGTTTGTGTGCACATATGACTTTTAAATAAAAATGAGGTGTAAAGTGTTTCCTAAAGTCCAAGCATGTGATCTTAAGGCTGACTTTGAGAAACTTGAAACCATAAAAGTTCTGAGCTTCCTGCTAAAAGATGACTTCACTGGACTACCAAGGTTTCTCTACTTTGACCACTAGGGTATCCTCAACACTAATTTCACCTTCTTCAGGTTTATCATGTTGCATCAAACAAGGCATTCCAGTAAAATCAGTGCAGCAAAAAAATCAGTGCAGCATCAATTGGAAGAATCTAATTTGTCTGAACATCTTTCACAATTCAATGATTCAGAGAAGCAAACTCCATTTTCTTCTACGCAATAGCTAAAATAGCTAATTTAAAATCACAGCTTTACTGACATATAATTTACATACCATTCACTTAAAGTATATAATTCAATAGTTTCAACAGTTTACAGAATTGTGCAGCCATCACCATAATCAATAAAACAGCTGGATTTTTTTTTTTTTTTTTTTAAAGACATTGGAGGGACGCCTGGGTAAGCTCAGTGGTTGAGTGTCTGCCTTTGGCTCAGGGCATGATCCCGGGTCCTGGTATCAAGTCCTGCATCAGGTTCCCTATGAGGAGCCCGCTTCTCCCTCTGTCTATAACTCTGCCTCTCTGTGTCTATGAATAAATAAATAAAATCTTAAAAAATAAAAGACACTGGAGATTCCCTGTAGTAAGGATAAAATATAAATACTTCTTATTTTATTTTCTCCTGGCTTACATGAAAGAAACATCTTAAGAATCTGGACATATATTGGACCAAAATATTTCCCAGAAAGGCCAAATGGGCAGTATATGAAATTGCCTTATCTCCCTTTCACTGCACCTCTATTTCACTGCACCTATTACCACCTCTATTTCACTGCACCTATTACCACCTAAAAAAACACTTTAACATCCCCCTTGTTACTTGTCTTTTATTTAGCCACTACCTGAGCTCACTGTTCATTTACCCAGTTTTAGCATCTGACATGTTTGAAAAACAGCATGTTTCAAGGGCTAAGAGGATAAGCTCTCAGCAGACCCAAGTGTGAACCCCAGTTTTGCCATTGGAAGAGATATATACTAAAACCTTTGAGCAAAACACTTTCTACATAAAATGACAGCAGGACTTAAAATTTTAACAAACTAAAACATCCAGGGTAGCATTTACTAATAAACAGCGGTTGCCAGTTTGTATGAGCTTTTGCTGTACTGAACTAAATATTAACCCTTGGTCTATCATCATGCAAAATTTTTTTCATATCTTTATCTCAGGTTTTTTTTTCCCTTTTGATCACTTGATAGCAATGAAAATAAGCATATTTCCTCATCCAAAGGTCTGACAAATATTCATATAAATGTTCTTCTAATTTATGTTTTTAAACTCATTCTTCCATCAAATTAATTTTCATAAAGTGCAGCTTGCTTATCAAAACTGATTTTCCCAAAGAACAGATAACCAATTATCTAAAAATCTTATGCCAAATAACCCCTCTTCTTTCCTCAGTGTAAGATCGTGTAGTAGTCACATACATACTTTTTACTGAGCTTCTTAAGTTAACTTTTAAGAAATCTGACTTTACTTTCTGGCTAACAATATGCTAACTTTGGAAATTTTCTTGCTTCCTACCATTCATTCAGTCTTAACATTCAAGAACATGGTATCTCTCCATTATTACTCAGATCTTTATGCCAATTAAGTTTATAGTTTTCTTTATAGAGATCCCAAACTATTTCATATAGATCTCCCTTACCTTAGGTGTTTCATTTTTGTATAGTAAGATCTTTCATTTTTATAACTGGATATGGCTAGAAAGAAAAATGCTACCAATTTTTAAATATGTAGCATATGGCTATCTTACTGAACTCTTATTTTCAGTTCATTCCGTTGGTTTTCCTAGGTTTAAGATTGTAACATCTGCACATATTGCTATTTTCTGCCATTTCTTCCTACCAGTTTTACATTTGAGGTTTTCTTGCATTGGCCAGGATGGTATCAAACATCAGTAACATCATCATGTTACTGGGCATGCTTATTTCACTTTCTATTCTACCAGTTTTTCCATTGGTAGGCTGTTTGATGTTGGTTTAAGACAGATATTCCTTTTATCTCCTACCAGCTCTTAAAGACCTCATAATCAAGAACTGGTATATTAGCATTGTTATCTTGGCAAATTCTGAGATGATACAGCACAAAGGGGCAATATACCCTGGTGCCAGACCCCAGGGGTTCGAAACCCCAGGCTCTGTGATTTACTAGCAATTTATCCTGGGGCAGATTATTTTACCTCTTGATCTAAATTCCTTCATCTGTAAAATGAGGGTAATAATAAAACTAATAACAACCTCTTTGTTGGGTTGTTGGGAGGATTAACTGAGATAATCAGATTGCCTGGCACACAGTAAATACCAAGTGCTACATGTTATTTGCCTTCTTGAATTAAGAGAATTTCCTATTCAATCATTTGCTGATGTTTTGCTTAGGATTTTCATGACTACTTCCATAAATGAAACTGAGACATCGTATTTTTCCTTTGTAATGTCTTATATCAGGTTGCCAATCTTATATTCTATCAGGTTTTTAAGAGTTTTTGCTAGTTTTGAAATAAATATGATTTTGTTATCTTTTTCTATTCTTCTAGGATCTAGAATAAATGAGGTCGTGTACTGAAAAGACTTTTTAAATTTTTAAAGAGAACTTAGACTTTCTGTATCATCCAGGTCCAGAGCTCCACTCACTTTTTTGGTTGGGAGGCCATGGCACTTAATCTGTATCTAATACATTCCATGATTAGTAATCTATTCAAGTGCTCCACTTCTTTAAAAAACTTAGTTATTTGGGGGATTCCGGGGTGGCTCAGTGGTTGAGTCTGCCTTTGGCTCAGGGTGTGATCCTGGAGTCAGGCTCTCTGCATGGAGCTTGCTTCTCCCTCTGTCCCCTGCCTGTGTCTCTGCCTCTCTCTCTGTGTCTCTAATGAATAAATAAATAAAATCTTTAAAAAAATTTATTTGGGGGGGGGGGAAGAGTGAGTATAGGGGGGAGGGGCAGGGGAGAGGGAAGGAGAGAAAGAGAAGCAGACTGTCCATTGAGCTTGGAGCCCCACAAAGGTCTTGATCTCATGACCCTGAGATCATGGCCCAAGCTGAGGCCAAGAGTCAGACGCTTACTCAACTGAGCCACCCAGGTGCCCCTCAAGTGCTCCATTTCTTAAGACAGTTCTGAAAAGCAACGAGTTCCACTGTCATCATTAGATCTTTCAAAGTTGTACATGACACACTCAGACCCAATGTTTCTCTGGTCAATTCCTTCTGGATGTTCTCTTCTGTCTTGCTCCTTCTATGTCTTATTCCTTCCTCCTTTCAACAACAAAAAAAGCCTCTGTAAAAGACAGTTTTGCCCTTTCCACACACCTATGGGGTGTTTATATACAATAGCCTAAGCTAAGCAGACTCATCTCTCTGTCTTTTCACTATATTTATTTATTAATTTAAAAGATTTAATTTATTCATGAGAGACACAGAGAGAGAGAGAGAGAGAGAGAGAGAGGCAGAGAGAGAAGCAGGCTCCATGAAGGAAGCCCGAAACGGGACTCGATCCCAGCACTCCAGGATCACACCCTGAGCCAAAGGCAGACACCCAACCAGTGAGTCACCCAGGAGTCCCACCTTTCACTATATTTAAAAGTGGGGCAGCTTTTATAAGATAAACAAGAAAAAACGAATATGCCTCACCCTCACCACCATCCCCCTGAGGTTTTACCTTGTGTGAAGAAGGAATGCAGTCTATTGTCCAGCCCTCTTCCCATCAACGCAGCTTCCAATCACACACTACGCAGTGTTCGGGAATAAGAGAGCAAAACTAGCTCTTGAGTAAACAAATGGGTTATGACCAATTGTAAAGAATAAGGATGAATAATTTTAACAATATAAAGCTAGAAAGTATTTATTGTGCTGTGTGTACATACCAGGAAGATGTTACCAGTTCTAGTTCCTTCCTGCCTACTTGAGAAGGCAAGGCACGGGGATGTGGGCCACTGAATCTGTGACTAATGTGCTTGCTATATAGCACTTAGGAAAAACATATTATACGGTTTATATTCTAATGCAATGAAAATAAGTAAAATAATCTTGTAAAAACATCAAAATGACTTCAAGTCCTAGAAAATATATTCTGACATACGCTTTAACATTTTTCAGGTAATCTCAAATATGAATGAAATTATGAATCCTTACAGATATCTGTATCCTGCCTACATCCTTATCTAAGACACTTAGAATTCTATTACAAAAGGAAATAGTTAATAAAATGTATTTGGTAGCTTCTAGAAATCAACACTTTGCTAAGAACTCACTCCCTTCTGGAATATGCCCAGCAATCAACATCAATTTCAGTCTCTATGATTTGTGGATTACACCGTTCCCTTTTTTGGAAAAACAGTACATTAGCATCTCTTATCTTCCTGCACAGCTCCCTCTCTTCACAGCTCCTCAAAGGTCACAGACAGCAAATCAGTAATATGAACATTCTCTCAGTGTCCTAGGATCTCACACATCTTGACCAGAAAACTTGCAGTCGTGTTTCTGTAACAGAAATTCCCTATGTTCCAGGATGATTCTACATCCCAGTATTTTGTGGTGGAGGCAACAGAGTTTAGTGGGTTTCAAGTGTACACTCTGGGACCAGGGTTTCCAATCTAGCTATATGACTTCAGACTAATTACCTGGCTTCTTTCTTCTCCATTTACTCACCTAGAAATATGGAAATGAAAAAAGGGTTACTATAGGATTAAATGAGGTTAAGCTAGAGAGGTCTTCAAATTTATACCAGCAGGTAACATATAGATGCTATGTTAGCAATTATTCTTTTTACTTCAGTTTTTTTTTTGCTTACACAAGTAGCAAATCTCTGCTACCTTAACACTGAACTGGTATACCTCAATGATGCCATCAAAACCTCTCATTTCAGCAACTCCAGGCCCTAGTGAGGGACACTTGGGCAATAAAAGAAACCGACAGAAACATTTAATCAGGGACAGACAACGTCAATGCCTCAGGAGGTGACATAAATGTAGGAGGTGGCCAGCTATGTTCAGAACAATAGTAACAGTCTACAAACTAGATCTGGCCCCCACCATTGTTCATCCCCTCTAAATGTCCTTTTCTCAGGTCAGGACACAAAATTAAACTCCCAATTGCAATATAAAATATCGAGGATAGGGGAATTTTAAAAACTGCAGAAATGAGCATAAAACAAGAAAATAGCAACTTTTACTTTGCCGCTTTCTTTTAGTGAATTAAACTATAAAATGCTAAGTTAATCACTGACATAGGTATGTACATATTTACATTTGATGACATGTTATAATGCAAGATTATTCTAAATTTAAGATATTGTTAAAAAAAGAATGGTTTAAAAAATATACAATAACATAGCATAAAGCTCAGCAAATGTGAGTCCACTCGCAAATATGAGGCAAAACAACTTTAAGTGAGTCCTTTTGACTATAAAACTATCCCAGAAAGCTGGTATCAGAAAAAATGATACATCTAGCTACAGATCAAAAGAGTCCAGGTTCACTAAAGGCTGCTTTAACACTTTCAAAGGCTTAAAATACTTTTTGAATATGAGTATGGTGCAGTAGAGAGTCTTAGAACTTCAGTTATCACAAAACCTAAAATGGACTGGGCACTTAGAGCATATCAGGCATGTTATGTAAAGCATTTCTCACTGAAGTCTCACAACTACTCTGCGCAGGTTCTACTTTTGTTATTTTACAGATGAGAAAGCTGAGGCAGAAGAGGCATTAAACATTCGCCCAACAAAATACCACCAGAATCTAAATACAGGAATTCCAAGGCTAGAGTCTCTCTTCTTATCTCTATGCTGAGCTTTAGTTTTCTAACAGTCTCTCCAGGGGCTTTTCCCAACATCACTTTAGACATTTATAAACTCATGTAATCTGTGTGTTTCTCAAATTACATGATGCATTGGTTTAGTTGCTCATAACATGTTAAAAAATATAGCAGGATGAAAAGTATTTGAACGCATCGTACACAGGAAGGCCTAACTAAGTATTGTTTCGTGAAAGTTCTTTCTCAGTTTTGACAGTGTGTTTATGTACGGTGCTGGGTCACTGATCAAAAATGTAATTTCTCACTGTGGGTTGAAGTTGAAAAAAAAAAAAAGGCTTGAAAAGCCACTTAGCTAAAGTACTCATTCTTTTACTTAACAAAACTGAAAATAGATTATTCCAACCTTAGTTGGATCCAAACCTGATATAAGTAATCATCCCAATCAACAAGCAAATGCTTTGAATTCCATACTACATATGGATATGTAAAACATATGTAAATAAGGTTTCTCAAACTGTATTCCAGTAGAATCCTCCTTCAAGACTTTGGGGGGACTATTTCCTGGGGAAGGAGGTGTTCTTGTGACCAAATAAACTTAGCAAATTGGGAAATGCTGCATATTATATTTCCTTCCTGGACAGCCACAATGTACATTATTAAAAACTGACAAAAAAAAAAACACAAAAAAAAAAAAAACAAAAAAAAAAAAAACAAAAAAAAAAAGAAAAAAAAAAAAAAAAAAAAAGAAAAAAAAAAAAAAAAACTGACAAACTCTGCAGAAAAACAGTAACACAATCACTACCAAAAGTTAAAATGTAATTAACTGTTTTTAACCCAGTGTTTTCCCCAACTTAAATTTTATCATGAAACTTCTCTAACAGTTAACCTCTCATAAGACTAATATTCTACAAAACAGAATTTGTAAAACACAGTTTTAAGCGATATCCGGAAAAGGGAGATCCTAATAAACTTCAGCTACTATAGTATGTAAACTTTCAAATAAGCACAAATATAGCAGAGATAAATAAAATATACAGAAAAAAAGATATCTTGGTTAATATCTCTGCTGAGCAGTTTTGTCAGAATATTACATAGCTCTGTCATTTAATGAACATTTACAGGAACAATAATATTAGAGTCTAAAAACACAAAGTGTGGGAAAGAGGGAAGAGCAGAGATACAAAAAAAAAAAGATTTAAAAAATCTGCAATTCAAATAAATTACAGTTTATTGCACAAAACATACATATAAGAAAAACCTAAAACTCACACATACTGTAAACAGCCAAAATATCTGGAAAGGTCATCCTGGTGACCTGAGTTTCTGTCCCTTGCCTGGAGAATTCAGAAGTAAATGAACTAACTGGCTGATAACATGCCAGCAGAGGGGCAGAGTTGTTTACCTAGACTAGGAACTCTTTGCAACTGGCATATGGAACAGGACTCAGCATAATGGGCTGTAAAAACTGCCTGTGGAACAAATTAATTCATAATAGATGTTTAGGAGTTATGAACACTCAGGGGTGGCGCATAGCTGCCCTCTTATCAGTGACAGAACGCTGGGCTGGAAATAATCCTATGATCTAAGCCAGCACACCACCTTTCTTAGAGGATTAGTATCAATTACAGCCAAAGAATACTATCTTAAGCATGTTCCTCACATCTTCACATTTGATTCTACATTTTGGTCCTTTCCACTTTTCTACTCTCCTTGCCTTTGGTTAATATGTTTCCTCTTCCCAAAACAAAGAGCTTATAGAACTTCACAGCAAACATACTTAAAAGTTGACAATGAAACTCATGTAAAGCTTGAGGATTTGTTAATCATTAACTTGACTAAGCTTGTACTTTACAAGCAGATGACATTTAGTTCTTAACCATTTATTCGTTAAGTACATTAGAAATTCTGAAAATACATATTGTGATACTACATTACGAGAAGCAGAGAACTAACATGCTGCTGTGAAATAGGAAGACCAGGTACCTGACCAACCAGAAGACAATGATGTTAAAGCATGGTCACATGCCATATCTAGAGCCCTCATAAAGAAACTAACTTAAAGACCACAAGCAAAAGGAGAGGTACCTAATATAAGGGGGCAGAGGGTGGGGGTCAGCAAATCAGAAAGTCTATAAACAGGATCACTGAGAAGAAGAACAAAAGAGACCAGGGATTTTCAGCCTGGTTCCCTTAGCATGATAATGGCATGACTAAAGAAGCCCCAAGAGGTGGAGTGACCTGCCCAGTCACTGAGTCAGAACCCAGCCCAGGCCTTCCAATTCCCAGGCTTCTGTGTTGCGCAGGGTAACAAAGGCCCCCCATTTCTCTACAGGACTACTATGAGAAGTAAATACTACCCACTGGCCTAACTAAAACTAGAAACCACCAATCAAATGAGGACTCTATACAACCAAAGCATGTAGAACAAACTATTTCATTTTGTACTATCACGTGGTTATAGTCTGGAAACCTATTAAAATCCACATTAAACTTTATTTACAAACCTTAATTCTGAAGTACTAAATCAAAAACGGTCAGCAAAAAAACCAAGACCCTATAGAGGAATATATTTGTCTTATTTTTGTCTATCTCCCTTGGTTCTTTGTCTATTTCAACTTTTAACTTTATACTACCACCCCTAAGAAACTTGCCAGCTACATCACAATTACAAACATGAATAAACACCTTTAAAAAAGGATTACGTGCCAAAGAGCATATAATATGTGAATACAATCTTCGTAAATGTTAGCGAAAAGGTTCAAAGAAGACATTACTGCATAAAGTACAAAACAATTTCTTTCAAGCAAGCTAAAGAATGAAGAGAGGCAGGCTCTAGGCTCAGTCCTGTGGCTAATAAGTCACACAACTCTGGGCAGGCGACTCCACTTTGTAGAAAGCCCCACCAGTTATAGCTCAAAGTTAGCCACTCACTGCTCTAGTTCAGGTGGGCCTGTGTCCCCATCTGCAGAAAGAACCATCCGACCAGAGCATTTCTAAAATTCTCACGTTTCTTCCCCTTGAACCAGTCAGTGTGGCGTCACCATCATCAGAGAACTTACCATCAGCATTCGGTATGAGCACCTTAGTAGTAAAGTACTAACTTATTTAATCTCCCTACAGTTTTCTCAGATGTGGTCTATATCACACCTGTCCAAGAAATCTAGACTACAGAGAAGTGGAGGAACTTGCCTAATGTTATAGAGCCCACAGGACAGGTGAGGATTCAACAATCCAGGTAATCTGGTTACAGGGAGTCTGTTACTGCTTGTAAGCACTGTAATACTGCCTCTCAGAAGTAAGTCCTAGAGTGGGTCTTAACTGGAGACATGTAAAAAGAAATGTGTTCTTGCTATTTCTTCTTGGAGCCCAAATACAGTGGATACAGAATCCACTGTGGAGCTAGAGAACCATGAGTAACATGTGAACACTACCCTGTAGGAGACAAGTTATAGTTCATTAGACAATGTTATAAAGTAGCAACTTAATTCAAATCAAGCTACAAAAGGTATATTTTGTTTCTTGAGTATTTTATCAAAATAAAGTCTTGTGATGTTTCAACTTTATCATACTTCCTTAGTCATCAACAAGTGATCCTCTGGATAATGTTCCCAAGGAATAATTATCATATAAAACCACATTGCTACTAAATATTGATTAGCGAGACGTTCTTAGTCTCTTTAACTATGTGAAAATACGTATATACATAAAAATAAGCAAACTCAAACCAACACCACTGTACTTTGAGTATCAAAATCTCAAGCTAGACACATTGTATTATGGTACATGCCTACATAAATAGCTAGGGCAGTCTTTACCTCCCTCTTTTGGGGCCACTTCACACCTGACCAACCTCTTGCAATTCTCTGCATGCCATTCTTCCTTCCTCTGCCAGCTTAACATCACAGTTGCTAATAAATCACAATTCCACCATCCCCTCACTCCTAAAAGCACAGTGGAGCCAGGAAGCTCAGGAAGGTAGAGAATGATACCTACACACATGCACACACAAGTACACACACAAATCCCAAAACAAAATGCTAATGGCAACAATCTGTTAACCTTCGTTTCATCACGATCAGTCTAGTGTCTTGTCACTGGTCCTGTAATAACTCTTCTCATGATTCTGGAAAGGCCTGAGAAGCAGAAGCAGAATATTTAACGTTTACTGCCTCAACTGCTGGTAGTAGATGTCTGCCTCATTCTGCTCTGCCATCAATACTCTGGACTGATAAAGGCAGTGATGGGGTCCAGTAGGAGAGCATTAGAATGATGACACACACAAAGGAAGAACTCTCATTCAGCTCAGTTCCTTCTTCAATTAAGGGTGGCCCTTGGGTAGCCCCAACAGCAGCCTTCTTTCCAGTAAAAACCAAACTACAGGCTGATGACTAACTTGTTACACAAGTCTTAGGCTACTTGGCTTGATCTGCATTCACACAAATACAAGATCCTTAACCTTAGTAATAATAAAGCAAAAGTCCCAATCTAACCTACAGGTTCAGAGACTTGATCTTCTTTCCTACAATTTTATAACACAACAAAGTTTTACCAACATTTTGCTGTTATCCATGCTAATCCACCTATCATCACTACCAGACAACAACCATAAAATCAAATTCCTAATTAAAAGGAGCCATGGAAAAGGAGAAAGTAGATTTGTAAAATAGAAATACCATCAAAAAGGTAACCAGAAGACACTACCTGAAGTGAAAGTCTACCATATACTGGATTTAATATTTTGTGTGCTGAAGGTGGATGTGGGTTTATGTCTGTATTTTTATGGTATATGGCAAAACTACGAATGATCAATAATCAATCCCTCCTGGAAAAAACTCTAGGAATGCATGGCAGTAATTACAGAAATCCATAAACTATGAAAGTTGATCAAAGAAAAAATATTTAGTAAATATTCAAAAGCAATAAATGATGCTTTGTGGTATATACATTTGCAATGTAAAAATAAAGATTCAAATAAAACCAAATTATAAAAGCAAACTGCATACCTATTAAACTTTCTTAACTATTATTTTTTTTTTAAAGATTTCATGTACTTAATTTCATTTATTTATTCATGAGAGACGCACAGAGAGAGAAGCAGGGACATAGAGGGAGAAGCAGGCTCCATGCAGTGAGCCAGATGTGGGACTTGATCCTAGGACTCCAGGATCATGCCCTGGGCCAAAGGCAGGCACTCAACCGCTGAGCCACACAGGCATCCCAACTATTCTTTTATATTAGCTTTATGAAAGTTTATACAATCTAACTCAACATCTCTTCATATGCGATTAGAAACAGAAACCAAGATCCCACTAATAGATTTTAGAATGTAAAGCAAAGGGAAAAAAACTGGTTTAAACAAGAACCTGTAGTCTGAAATGCTAATGAACTAAAGTGAACTGTCTTGAAATGAGAAACAAAACAAAGTCCCTTTTGTTATAGCAGCAAATTATTTCACCAAATTCTATATTTTACTAAAGAAACGCCAAAAGAAAAACTACATATAGAATCTTTGTAATGTCATGATCAAAAAGTAGTTAATCTATACGGATAGCCTTAGTATAAAGACTGTTTTTTAGAAGAGGGGTTAGGGGAGACGGGGAGATATATCACTCTGTATGGGAGATATAGCAACTAAGAAAATCTTTTTAGAAAGTACATGTTTTTTTAAAAAGTATATCCACTCATATAAGCAGAAATGTGTAATCTCTTCCATATCTGATGCTGACACCCCCCCCAATAAAACCTTTCTTCAATAAGTAATAAGACCTAAATCCTACAAAGAGGTTAATAAATATACTTCAAACAAGACACCTTTAGAAGTTCTGCCCACCATTGCAGTTATTAAGCGTGAATACTGCATTTTATCTGAGATAAATAAATGCAACCCTGTCCAAAAAAAAAAAAAAAAGAATATGCTTAAGACTTTCCTTACTTGGGTAAAAATGTTTTTATATAAAGATATTCAACGAACAAAAATGTTAATATTTATACATACATGCAGTTTTTATTTCATTATGCAAGAAAAAAATAAGCATAAAAAGACTGAAAAGGAAGTATGCAAAAATGTTAAAAGCAACCAAATCTAAGCGGTAAGATTACAGAAGATCTTTTAAAAAATGTTTTCCAGGACCTCTTGCATTTTACAAGGTTCTCTTGACTGAAAAAAGTTGACATTCACGTATCATAGAAACAAAACAACAAACAAGTGTTTAAGAAACTAACATGAGTTCTAAGCTGCTTCCACAAACCATCTATTCTAGACTTCAAATACAGCTAATTATCTGCTAGTAATTCTTTTTTTGGGGGGGGGGAATGTACAGAAATCAAGCTAGATTTTCATTTCTCACTCTCCTACACTTTCATAACTAAAAACTAATAAAGAAATGTTTACCTTTCCTTAAAACGGTTCTATGTCCCAACTTGCCGCCCCGGAATATTAGTAACAACCTGATTTTTTTTTTTTTTTTTAAAGTCATCAATTTAGATTGCCCTTACAGAATGCCCTTTCAAAGAAGTCAGGCTTAGCTCAGTAATTCCAAAGCGTAGCCACCTAACACACTAACACAGTGGAAGAAGTTTTGATGCGTTGTGTTGTTGTTTTTGTTTTGTTTTGTTTTTTCCAGTGAACCGCACCAACAGAAACGCCTTCTGTGCAGACGAGCTTATTTCATGCGCATCTTTCCATTACCTCTTAAGAGCCCGGTATCTAATGAAGCTTTTTTTTTTTTTTTTTTTTTTTTTTTTGCAAAAGGTTCTTCGCTTCGCCTGGACGTGAATTTATTTGTAGCTGTCAAAATCGATCTGGAGCTGCATTATGCTCAGGGCACGGAACGTCGACTGTCTACTGGGCCTCCCTCCTCGTCTCTCCCTTTCCCAACAGCGCCTTTGAGACCTCCCAGCTCACATTTCCGGGGCTCATGAGTCACTGAGCCATGAGCGCGGAGTTTACCTTAGAACCACCCCAACAGCCCCCTACACGGGGGCCGAGGATCTGGCCCCGCAGCACCTCGGGAGCCCTACCCCTTCGCTCCCCGACTGGCCACAGGCAACTGAACTAACACCCATGTTTCTAGACCACGCCTTTTATTTATTTATTTATTTATTTATTTATTTATTTATTTTTAAATCTTTGGGTTCGCTGCCGCCCGGTCCCCACCCGCCCTCTTGCAAACCGCACCGGGCCTTCAACGCCCGTCCCGGCCCCGCCTCGCCCAGGAAGCCCTCCAGATTTCTGCCGGGCGGAAGGAAGTGATCGATCGATCGGGTCCGGCCCGGCCCTTCCCTGGGTGCCTTTCTAGCACTCTGAAGCTCTTTCACGGGACGTACCGCCTCGTCGCCGGTTCCGAGGCTATTTGTGTGCTGGGCTTATCTCCCCCACGGCAGAGCCTAAGCTCCTCGGGGCGGGGGGGGGGGGGGGCGGGGGTTACCTTCGAATCCCTCCGGCGCGGACCGGCCACGGCGCCCGCCCACCCGCCCGCCGCGCAGCGCTCGGCTTTTGGCTCCACGGCACCCGGGGAGGCTCCGGCCGCACGATTCCCAGCCAGAAGTCAGTCAGGCATTTCCACCCCCCACCCCGAAAGGAAGATCACAAAAGGTGCTGGCCGCGTCCCCGCGTCCCCCGGGAAGCGGAGCGGGGGTCAGGAGCGAGGGGCCGCGGCTGCGGCGGGAGTGACAGCTGGCCCGGCCCGCCCTCCCCGCCCGCCCGCCCCCGCCCGCCAGCCCCGCCAGCCCCCCGCGGAGGGAGGCCGGGGAGCCCCGGGCCGCAGGCCGCTGGGCGCCGCGCGGGCGAGGGCGAGCGGGGAGAGCGGCGAGAGCGGGGAGGGCGGGCCGCCGCCGCCACCCGAGAAAATGGAGGCAGCCCCGGGGCCGGTGACGGGCCGGCGCCGCGGGCAGGGCAGGGCCGGGCAGGGCCGGGCCGGGCCGGGCCGGGGGGTCACTCACGGGGCTGGGCCGGGCGGCTCCCTCTCCGCCTCCGCGTCGTCGCCGTCCCCGTCCTCGGCCGCCGCCGCCTCGGGCTGCTCGCTCGGTCCCCGCGGCGCGGCTCGGGCGCTCGGCCCCTCCGTTGTCTTCCGCCCGCTCCTGCTCCCGGCCACGGGCTCCCGCGGCGGCGGCGGCGGCGGCGGCGGCTGCGCGGGCGGACGGCGGCCCAGGGGCTCCCGCGGCGGCCGCCGCACTGCTGCGCTCGCTCGCTCGCTCGCTCGCCCGGGCTGCGGCTGCGGCTGCTGCTGCGGGGCCCCGCGCCGCCTTCGCCTTCGCCTTCGCCGGCTCCCGCAGGCTCGCTCGCTCCCAGGCCGCGCCGCTCCCCGCTCCCCGCTCCCCGCTCCCGGCCCGAGCCCGGCTTTGACGTACGCACTGCGCAGCCGCCGGAGGCGCGACGTCGGGCGGTGCCGCAACGCCCCCTTCCGCCTCGGGCGCCCCCCAGCGGCCGGGCGGACTCGGGACAGCAGGGTCCCCGCCCGCGGCCGGAGCGGGGGGGGGGGGGGGGGGGCGGGGGGAGGCCCGCGGTGCTACCACCTGCCGCTCACGTGCTGGTGCTCCGCGCGCTTCCCGGAGGAACCCTGGGTCCGCCTTCTGCCGCCGCTTCCTCAGCTGTGAGCAAAGCTTTTTTTTTTTTTTTTTTTTTTTTTTTTTCCTAAAAAAGCAAGGGCCGACTTTGTGTAGATGGATTCTTTCATGCTGGGGAGGGACAGATCAATTCATTTAGCATCCTCTGAGAGAGCGCGCAGAAAGTGATGGAATGATCCAGATGAATAGGATTTAAACTCCAGCCCCACTCTGTGGATTATTTCCTGTCCCAATGCCTGGGTTCCTTTACACACACACACACACACACACACACACACACACACACTCTACCATAGGCTTATGAGAATGAAAGAGCTAATGCATTGCAAAGCTCTGACAGCAGAGTCTTCTACTTAGAAATGCCAGGCATGTACGGTTTTTGTTTCATTTTGTGGCTTTGTTCTTAACTTGTGATTGAATGGATCGTTTTTGAGCATCCCCTGTGTGCCAGCCCGTGTGTCCTAGGTGGTGGGGAAGTGAACAAAACAGGCCCTGCTCCTGCAACAAATAAACCACTGTATGCAAGTGGCATGGGATGGTTTCCAGGGCTATGGAGACAAACAACACAGGCCAAGGAGGG
This sequence comes from Vulpes lagopus, assembly GCF_018345385.1. Classification (NCBI taxonomy): domain Eukaryota; kingdom Metazoa; phylum Chordata; class Mammalia; order Carnivora; family Canidae; genus Vulpes; species Vulpes lagopus. Next base: position 8,694,844 of record NC_054831.1, read on the forward strand.
GAGAGAAGGGAAGATACTGTTACTGCGCTCCTGCAGGGAGCAGCTACAAGAAGAAAGAGCTCTGTGTATGGAAAGGCAGAGGGAACAGCAAGGAGGAAGGCACTGAGATGGGACACCAGGGAGCCCAACAAGGCACTTGCATGGAAGGAGGGGAGGGGAGAAAGAGGACAAATGGAACAAACTGAGGACTTTGGTTCTCACTCTGCATGAGATGGGAAGCTATTTGGACGGTTTTGAGCAGAGAAAGGGCTTGGGCTAAACTTTCAAAGGCTGTAATGCCCAGCCTGAAGGACCTGATGGTTTCAGCCAAGAGACTGCTTGGAAGGCTTTTGAAATAGTCAAGAGGGACACCTGGGCAGGTCAGTGGTTGAGCATCTGCCTTCAGCTCAGGGCGTGATCCCGGGGTCCTGGGATCAAGTCCTGCATTGGGCTCCCTGCAGGGAGCCTGCTTCTCTCTCTATGTCTCTGCCTCTCTCTCTGTGTCTCTCATGAATAAATGAATAAAATCTAAAAAAAAAATAATAATAATAATCCAGTCAAGAGAAGACAGGCTCAGTCCTGGATGGTAGCAGTGGAAGAGTAAAGAAATGGTCAGGTTCTAGACACATTTAAAAGGTAGAGCTGACAGGTTTCTGCTGGTTTTTTAAGTTTTTGGTTTTTGTTTTCTCAGGCAACTGGAAGATACAGTTGGTAAACTGAGGATGATTTAAACAGAAGTAGACAGGAAGGGAGGAACCCAGGAATACATCTGGGGGCATATTAGGTTTGAACCCAAGTAGGAAGCCAGATACAGAAGTCTTGGGGTTTAGGGGAGAGGTCCAGGCTGGAGATAGAATTTTGGGAGTCTTCAGAATAGGTAAAAATCTCAGGACTCAATGAGATCATTTAGGGAGTGAGTGTTAATGAAATGCAAGGCCAGGTATGAGCCTGAGACCCCATGATAATGAGAAGTCAGTCATGGAGATAACAAAGAACCAGCAAAGGATGCTGAAGAAATGATCCAGGGTGGCAGGAGAGACTTAGGAAAGCATCATATGCTGGTAGACTAGGGATGGAGGAGGGATTCATGCTACCAAAGGCAGCTAATAGTTCAAATAAGGTTGGTGTTGGTGATTAGACATTGGTATCAGCACCACAGAGGTAGCTAGTGGCCTTGGTAAGCGCCATTGAAGCAGAAGCCAGCGGGAAAGCCTGATTGGAGTGGTCTCTAGAAAGAATGAGACCTAGAAAGAATTGGGGCTCTAGAAAGTGATCATGACAACTTTTTCATGAAAAAAGGGGAGTAGAGAATTAGGGTGATAGTTGGAGGGGAACGGAGGGTCAAAGCAAAGATTTTTGTTTTGTTTTCTTTCATTTTGTTTTGTTTCTAGAATAGAAGTCTGTCTGTGTGCTGATGGGAATGATTTAGTGGTGAGGAAAAATTCGATAATGCAGGTATGTGGAGGGGGTGGGGGGGCATTTTCTGGAGAGCTGTCCTTGAGCGAGCAAGTGGAGAAGGTCTGGCCTTGGATACCAGCAAGGCAGGTGCTCACTGACAGCAACAGAGGGCGGGCACAGTGTGGGCATAGAAGCAGGAACCGGATGGACGAGGTGCCTGAATGTGTGGACTTGTCCTTCTTTTTTTTTTTTTTCTTAAGATTTTATTTATTTATTCATGAGAGACACAGAGAGAAGCAGAGACATGGCAGAGGGAGAAGCAGGCTCCCTGCGGGAAGCCTGATGCAGGACTCGATCCCAGGACCCTGGGATCCTGCCCTGAGCCAAAGGCAGCTGCTCAGCCACTGAACCACCCAGGAGTCCCTGTACTTGTCCCTCTGAGAGCTTCTATTTTCTCAGGGAAACAAGAAGCAAGGTCATCAGCTTGGGGTGTGGAGAGGGAGGAGGTGTTAAAAACTTGGAGGAGAAGAAGATGGAAAGAAAGATCCATCAGCGGGGCTCTCCTGTGTTTTCACTGGCCACATTTTGCTGGGGAGGTGTGGGAAGTAGGGAAGGTGGGGAGTAGGTTTCCACCAGGGTTATTTTTGTGAGATAACTCTGTGGAAAGAGAAAGGGAAAGGAAGGAGAGGTATGTATACGCAAGAAAGTAATAATGATAATGACCAGCTGTTGAATCCAAGCCAGATAAGAAGGGAGTGAGCAAATCGGGGTGGTGGTGGTGGTGGAAGCAATGGTGGAGGACAGACTGTGCAAGTGGTGGAATCAATTGAGTGAAGGGCAGAAGGAATCAGCACAGGAAGGGGAGGGAGCTGGAAAGAGGGGCTGCTGGTGGGAGAACCAGGTTGCACGCCCTGAGATTCTGTAAGGAACAGTTTTCAGTAAATGCAAGGCCTGGGGCAGCTTCTCAAACTGGAAGGAGCCCCCCCCCCCCCCCCCCCCCCCCCCCCCGTGCATTCCCTGGGAGATCTTGCTGAAATGCAGATACTGATGCCATTGGCCTAGGGTGGGGGCAGTGATCCCACATTTCAAGCAAGTTGGGGGTGGGAGGAGGGGGATGCTGATTAATCTTACTCTGGTTAATAGCCTTGATACCAAAACCTCAGTAAGGGCAACACTTGGGCACACAAAGAAAACCAGATGAATCTTGTTAGTGAATATATACGAAAAATGGAAAAAAAAAAAAAAAAAGGGCAGCCCGGGTCGCTCAGCGGTTCAGTGCCACCTTTGGTCTGGGATGTGATCCTGGAGACCCGGGATCAAGTCCCATGTCGGGCTTCCTGCATGGAGCCTGCTTCTCTGCCTCTCTCTCTCTCTCATGAATAAATAAATAAAATCTTTAAAAAATAAAAGAAAAAGAAAAATGGTAGCATGTTAAAAGTAAAGCCCTCCACCCCCAACCTAGGACAACTTAGGCCAAGCATTTTTAGAAGCCATTAGAAAAACCATAGCTGTCTAAGGGCTGTCTCTGCTTAGAGAGAAATAAGCCGACAAAAGGTCCAGAGCAAGCCCTGGATTTGGGGAGTGGCTGGTTCGTGGAGCTGTCTCTTTGCTTTTCTCTGGTCACGGTGGAAGGGAGGTGCCCGGCAGTCTCAAGTGTATGAACTGCAAGTTTTATCTAATTTTGAAACTTTGTTCAGTAAGGACTTTACCCCACAGCGATTTGTGTGTGTGTGTGTGTGTGTGTGTGTGTGTGTGTGTGTTAAGCCAAGAGTTTTTTTTAAATAGTGGTCCCAGAGGGAGAGGGAGACTTTTAGCGTGTTCACATTCTACAAAAACAACTCAGGACCCAATTTCCCACAAAAGACAAGAATGCATGGGGGTGGATAATCCCATATGTAGGGGGTTTGATTCCTTTGTTTTAAGGGTCAGATCAGGATTCCAGATTAATCTCTTAACTGGGATAAAGCCGCTGCAGCAGCAAGACAGGAGAAATTTCTGGAGCCAGGGTTTGTAACAAATTCTGAAGCCCAAGGGGAAGGAGTCATGTCATTTGACTGCTTGAATTTATGCCGGGAGACACCTTCTCAGTCCTTCCACAGGGCCTTCTGGAAAGCCCTTTCTATTAATATATTTCTTTGTAGATACAACCTCTTTCTGGGAAATCCCTCTACCCCCTCATCTTGAAACCCCCGTCACAAAGCCCTCCGCCCCCGCCATACTTCTTCTGTAGCATCCACAGATCTCAGGATCATAGATGGGTTCTCATGTTCCAGGAAAACCAATCAGTGATGGTCCTGGGTAGTGATGGTAGATGTCTTGTCGCTTTCATTTCCTTTCCTCTCCTCCGTTGAAGTTGGGCCATCAGATGAAGTCACCTCCCTACCTTCATCACACCATCTGTGAAAGGACTTTGAAGTCTAACTCACAGCTTCCTCCCCAACCCACCCAGTGCCTAACTTCTGGGCAATGTAAGGGCCACTCATCCACTATGCTGGATCCTTGTTCCCTTGTATTGTCCTCCCTGGTGACCTTCACTTCTCTTCCACTTCAACAACCACTTGGTTGGCCCTACCCTGGTCTCTGCAGTGGCTGGATTCTACGTCTGAAGCTTGAACTCTGTAACTTTCCTGCATAACTGCTGCTCCTCCCATCTACCCACCCTCTCCACACCCTCATACCCACTAAACCTGCTTTAAATGTCATCGAAACCTTATTTATTTCACAAATACTTTTTGAAAGCACGTAATTCCTGAGCATAAGCAATGAGACGCTGAACAATACATGGTCCCTGCTCTCAATGAGCTTGTAGTCCAGGAGAGACACACAAACAGGTAATTACAGAAGGCTGAGGCATGGAGCATGAATAAGATTTAGGCAGTTGAAGATGGGGATAAATGTTCAGGAAAGCCATGCAAATACCAAGAGAGCAGGAGAGCATGGTGAATTTGAAGAAGTACATAGGAATAGCTCAGGATATAAAGCTTAGAGTTTAGAAGAGACATCTTCTTATTGCTATTTTTTCCTCAACTTTATTGAGAAATTATTGACATATAACACATGTGGGTTTAAGGTGTACAATGTGATGATTAGATTCATGTGCATATTGCAAAATGATTGCCACGGTACAGTTAATTAATACATCTTTTACCTCACCTAATGATTTGTGTGTGTGTGTGTGTGTGTGTGTGGTGATAACATTTAAGACCTAGGCTCTTAAAGACTTGCAAGTATATAATACAGTACTGTTAATTACAGTCACCATGCTGCACATTAGATCCTCCGATCTTATTTGTCTTAAACCTGGGAGTTTGTATCCTTTGACCAACATCTCCCCATTTCCGTCATCCAAAGCCCTTGGCAACCATCATTCTACTCTCTATTCCTATGGGTTCGTCTTTTTTAGATTCTGTCTGTAAGTGAGAACATACAGTATTTGCCTTTCTCTGACTATTTAACTTAGCGGAGCGCCCTTAAGGTCCACCCATGTTGTTGCAAATGACAGGATTTGAGGAGGGGAGCTGACACCAGATAAGGTTGGAAAGAAAAGCAAAAGGTCCAATGACAAAGAGTGATACCATCCATGCTCAGTAGGCTGGGTTTCAACAGGAAGGCGGTGGGGGTAAGTTGGGAGGAGTGGGCATTGAGGCTCTAAGCCATGGAATGATGAGCTCAGATGTGTATTTTAGATTCAGAAACAGCACTCTGACCCTCTGTGTGTTGTGGGTGGGAAGAAGGCCAGGGTGGAGGTAGTGGAATTATAGGAGGCTGTTCTCATCCTGGCAAGGGAAAATGGGACCTCAGCTAGGATGGTGGCAGCGGCCCTGGAGAAGAACGAATCAGTTAGGAAAAAAGTTCTTAGAAGGTGGTACTTGGTGACTTGATGGATATAGATGGGGATATCACAGAATGAAAAGCAGGCTTTTGACATGAGCACCTGGCTAGGCAGTAGGGCTAGTTGCTTAGAGGGACACCATCTAGGAGCACTCAAAGGACAGGAAGAAATCCACAAGCACATTTCAAGAGAGAAGCTGGGTGACAGACAGCCCAGTGCTACAGTAGGATCAGATAATATAGGACTGGAAGATACTGGTTGGATGTGGCAACAGGAGGCTCTGGTGGTGACCTTGGAGAGAGCTGTACGAGTGGAGAGATGGGTGAAGAGGCCTGCAGATGGCAGTGGGTTTAGGGTGTGAATGGGAGGTTAAGGAATGGAAGTAATAAGCATAAGTAGCACTTTGAAGACAGAAAGGTGGAGAGGAAGGCCTAGTCAAGAAAGGGCCTGAGGGGAGCAGAGATGACCGTGTTTAAAAGCTGGTGAGAAGGATCTGCTAAAGAAGAAGCTAAAGGTGCAGGAAGGAGAAGGTATCACAGGGGGTCCTTACATTGAGAAGAGGCTTTATGGGAGCACAGAAGGAGGCCTCCCTCTTTGTGATAGAGAAAGAAGGAGAGGTCCAGGGAAAGGATGGCTGAGTGAAACAGTATGTTCTTTGTTAAGGAAAAAGAGTGGTTTTGTCCTAAAGTAAAATGGCTGGTTGTTCCAGAATGAGGAAGAAGAAAGCCTAAGACATAACCAGAATGGATACAGAAAGTTATAGAAGGTTCTAGAAAAGAGAATTTTGTCATGATTAAAGCTGGCTAAGGTTTAATGGATTTATTTGGAAGTTTTTCAAAAAGAGCGTTAGCACAAATACATGGCCGGGCAAACTAGAATTTGGTTTCCTCTCTGTTCAAATGAGAAAATTATTGGTCTGCCATTCCTAAGAGGTTTGTGGTAGATCGAACAATGGCCCCCTAACAATGGCCACAGCCCAATCCCGGGAACTGTGAATACGCTACTTTACATGGCAAAAGGAATTTTGCAGATTAAGTTAAGGACCTTGAGATGGGGGAGATTATCCTGGATCACCTGGTGGGCTCAGGGTAATTATAAGGGTCCTTATACGAGGGAGGCAGGAGAGTCAGAATGAGAAAAAGGCCAAATAACAAAGGAAGCAAAAGGAGATTGGAATAAAGCACCGATGACTTTGAAGGTGGAGGAAGGGGCCAGGAGCCAGGAGTGAAAAGGGCCTCTCGATGGTGGAAAAGGCGAGGAAACAGACTGTCTCCTAAAGACTCCAAAAGGAAGCAGCTTTGCTGACATCTTAACTTTGAGACTGATTGTGGACTTCTGACCTCCAGAACTATAAGATAATAAATTTATGTTGTTTTAAGCCCTTTAATTTGCAGTAATGTGTTAGAGCAGCAATAGGAAATGAATAGGAGGTTGTTAGATTATTCTTTACCTTCTGGGTAGTTTGCCTAGATAACAAAGATTGTGCGCTTTACCAGAATAACTGTCTATGGTTTATGCTGACTTGCTTATGTCTCTGATTATTTAAGAGAACATTTTTTTCACTTAAGAAAGAGCTACGATAATTACAATCGTGCACCCTTTATGTTGATTTCTTTTTAATCCTTTATTGTCACTTTGAGTACATAGCCAAGTATTATTTCTCAGGAATTCAGGATCCTGCCTTATTCAGATATTTAAGTCTCCTGACAACTTTTAATGTTTTGCCTTCCCCAAATTGATCCTCAGTGATACCTTTTGCACCTAAAACTGTCTTTTTAAAATATATATATATTTTATTTATTTATTTATGAAAGACACAGAGAGGGAGGCAGAGACACAGGCAGAGGGAGAAGCAGGCTCCCCTCAGGGAGCCTGATGTGGGACTCGATCCCAGGACCCTGGGATCACGCCCTGAGCTGAAGGCAGACGCTCAACCACCAAGCCACCAAGGCGTCCCCTAAAACTGTCCTTGAGATTTCCCAAAGGAAAAGTCACAAATGATCTGTTCTTTCATTTTGTAAGAAGAGAGATGCTAGGAAATAATTGGGTTTATCTAATGGTTGCCATTCATGAGTTGCATAGGAAGAGACGCTGCTTAGCCTACTAAGCAGGTTAAATCGGTGCTATGTAGTTACGTCCAGATTTCCAGAACTGTGTGTTGTGTGGGAAATTCCCAGAGCTTTACGAATGCCCTCACTGGCCCTGATGTTTTTTTGGTGCTCTTGTAGTGATAGTAGCCAACCACAGTAGATGTTGTCAGTCAGAACATACCATTTCTCCAAACGGTAACTCACAACTTCCTTGATTTGCATCTAGCATCTTCTAGGGTGGCAGTTTTCCACTAGAACTCATATCACTTAAGTGTGGAGTTACATTCATACGCAAATGTTTTTTTTTTTTAAGACTCTACTAGAGTCTTTGGGTTTTCTTTTTTTTTTAATTTTTATTTATTTATGATAGTCATAGAGAGAGAGAGAGAGAGGCAGAGACACAGGCAGAGGGAGAAGCGGGCTCCATGCACCGGGAGCCCGATGTGGGATTCGATCCCGGGTCTCCAGGATCACGCCCTGGGCCAAAGGCAGGCACCAAACCGTTGCGCCACCCAGGGATCCCCATACGCAAATGTTTAGAACTTACTCCAGATTTCCAGAATCTCTTTACTTGATATTCTTTAGATATTCCTAGCATATTCTATCTCTATGTTCAGTAAATTCATGGGATACTATGTCAGGATTATTCAATGTTATATTTGAAGATTTTTTTCCTCCGTGAAGATTATGTCCCTCCATTTTTATAAATTAAATATAATAGCTGCTCCCCCTTTGAAAAAAAGAGTCATTGTGTTAATAGATATTTTGTCTACAGGGTTTTCTGGATCAAGTTTATTATTTGGTTTTGTATGCCACATAAATGATCAAATGCCCTTGTCAGTTGTACTGTTCCTATTACGAACTCCCAAGAGCTCTTACACTTGAGAAAATTGTCAGTGAGGCACCTGGATTCCCCGGCTGGTTAAAACGTCCGCATTCAGCTCAGGTCATGATCCCGGGGTCCTGGGATCAAGCCCTGTGTCAGGCTCCCTGCTCAGTGAGGAGTCTGCTTCTCCCTCTCCTTCTGCTCTTAGCCCCCTGCTTGTGCTCTCTCTCTTTCTCTCTCAAATAAATAAATAAAATCTCCCCCCCCAAAATTTAAAAGAATAGAAAATTGTCAGTAATGGGTTAACCACTGCCATTTTATTTTGTTATCTGCATATAGTTGTTTTGTTTTTCTCTGATGCTTCTCTGAAAGCACTTGCAATCCGCTGCGGATTGTCACCGAGCGATTGTCACTGAGGCATGCCAGATTGCCTTGCAGCTGGCCTTCCCCCCAGAAACTGAAGAAGCTCTGCAAGCTGAAGCCCCATAACTTGACATAAATCTCAAGGGACCCAGCAGAGCAGCAGACTGTGCAGGAGCTGGAATTCTTCTGGAACAAGATGCTGCTGGGCTGCTAAAGGAGTCTGACAAAATGCTTGGTTCACACATGGTTTTGAAGACTACGGACAATACCACGAAGAGCAGGGCCAACTTAGCTTCAAGCAACTCAGAAAGTAATAATTGCTAGATTTTCTTCTACAGACCTCTGGAATCCACTGGACTAGTTAATTCTCAAGATTCAACTCTTGGCTCCTTACATGAATACAACTTTTATAGTATTGTCTATTTTAGGCATCTCTCTTTTTAAGGTGTCTGATCTCTAAGACCTTAAAACCACTAATCTTTGCCCCACCCTTCAAGAGATGGCTCACCAATTTTGCAGGAACAGCACCAGCAAAAATCCTGAAGGAACTATTTGTCAGGCCTTGTGTGATACCACTTGGGAGATTTAGGACTACCTCTGAGTTATTCGGTGACAAATGATATCCGTCTTTTTTTTTTTAAGATTTTATTTATTTATTCATGAGAGATACACAGAGAGAGACAGAGACATAAGACAGAGGAGGAAGATGATGCAGGACTTGATCCTAGTTCTCCAAGATCATGACCTGAGCCTAAGGCAGGTCACTCAACCACTGAGCCATCCAAGTGCCCCAAATGATATCCATCTTGAACAAAAGGTGGTTCTGACAATGCTGAACTCCATCTAACCCCTGTACAGCCTCAACCATGATGCTTAAGAAATGCTCCTCCACCCACCTGCGTGCCGCCACTTTTGTGTTTTGGAAATGGAAAGCCAGCTAACCACAAAGGACCACATGGCCCTGAGTGTTTCCAAGAGATATCTTATCTCCATCCTTTCTTGTGACCCCCATGAGACTCCAAGATGACCTCCTTGTTTACTTGCCTCTACAAAATCCCAGACCTCTTCCTTTTCTTTGAGGTGTTCCTCACTAGCATGCTTTTTACCACAATAGCCAGACTAAAAGTATCTTCTTAATTATCAGGTAAATTTTGTCTGTCACAGCTCCAGTGAGGACCTCCCTTTGGTGGCAGCCAGTGCATCACCCCTGACTGTCCTGCTAAAGCAACACCACCTGTGCCCTGAGGCTCTGGTAAGCCCCTTGTGACTTACCCCTGTGGGCCACCACACTTTCAACAGCTCAAGACATGAGTAAATTGAGAGGAGGATATGTGGCCCTGGATACCTTGGGTCCTAGTGCGGTTGTGCAAGGGGACAGAAAGAAATTGGTTTGACATGCTTCTGGGCTGAGCCAGGGGTAGACACACGCAGTTATGACTTCAAAGGAAAAAGAGATAATATTGAGGCAGCTGAGGTCCCAGTCCAGACAGGTGCCAGATAGATCGTAGGTGCCTCTCAGGTCTCAGGAGCTGACAGTGTGGCCAGTATGAAGGCCAAGAGTGAGCCTGAAAGTCAGAAATGCCAGGAGGAAGCTCTAGAAGCTGGGAGGGGCAGAGATCCCTCAAAGAAGGAAAATCTAGGGCATAAGACTGGCCAAAAAATAAAAAGAATACAATAATGTAAGCCTTCAGCCAACCCTGACCCCTCTCATTCTTCTTCTTGTTGGGGGCAGGAATGGGGGCAGATGGGGATGGCTCCACTTCCCTGGGTAGAATGTGCACAGTCAGGGGTGTTTGAAGGCAGTGTGTGACAGCAATCGCCACCTCTGCAACTTTACAGAAATCAGAAAGTGCCCTTCTCAATTTCAGCAGGGGCACATGGCAGAGAGAGGTGAGAAGTCCAGATGATGCCACCGTTCTGGAACTATCTCTCTTGTAGCCTGAAGGCTCTAGACATCTGTGGTAGGTTTTTCTCTGATGTGTCAGATATCTGATTCCCTTAGTGAAGTGAGCACATCTGGAGTGAGGTTCCCAGGGCCATGGATAACCAGGGAGCCCTGAGAATTCTCAGGGCCCTTGCATATTCTCTGTGCCGTCCTTGGGCCTAGCACAGTGCCTGGGACTGAGGAGGCGTTTCACAGTGCTGGAGAATCTGTACTTACTGTGTGTGCAAAGTGTGTTCTGAGTCACATAAAGACTGGCAAAGCCAGAAAACTCATCAGAGGCAGGGTAAGAGACTAAGTCATGCTTGACTGACACGTAGCTAGTGGTCATATTAAAAATATTTAACCACTAAAACTATGCAAGCACATACTGAGCAGAATGGATTGTGGCTGAAAATCAGCCCTACGCACAATGATGGTAGGACCTCTGTGGGCTCTGGCTCACTTAGTCTTTTAACAAAAGCAAGGGACAGAGAAATGGATTGGGCACATATTCATCTTTGAACTATGCCTCCAGAATTGGGGTGACAACTGAGACCCCTTGGATTGGAACCCGACCTTGATGAGCAGGGCTATGATGACTGGAAGCAGGACCCCGGTCTGGGAGATCATGCTCATTGTCTTGATGAGGCCATCCATAATACCAGCTATTCAAGAGGTCAAGACCATTATAGAGTCCAGTTTTTTGGGGGCCTCTGGCCTCTGAGACCAATAAAGGAGGCTTCGGGGTCTTTCTGGGCCTCACCTTGACTTTTAAGCATGTTCTTCCAAAAGACCTGATATCTGGGTCCTTCTGGGTTGGTGTTCTGGCAGCAATATGTACCTGTGCTCTGGCTTTTCCCCAAGGAACATGCTGGAGGGGTCGCAATGGCAAAGCAAGCCTCCTTTATCCTCTGCACCCTGGAAGTCCCTGCAGACTGGTCCAGGGGCTGCTGAATGCAGCAATCTGTTGCTAGTGTCTGATCATGCTGGTGGTTCTAAGAATGCTTAGCTACATTTTTTTTTCAGACTAGAGGATCTTTCTCATGTCAGCTGGCGCCTATTGTTTGGGATGGTATGACCAGGTTTTCATTGAGTGGTTACCTAGGCTAGCTGTTTGAAAATGTCGGTCATTTATAGTCAAGTGCCCACTTCAAGTGGCCAGGGCTAAGTCTGTCTGTCTCTTAGAGTTGTTTCAAGCCACAGTGGTCAGCCTTTAAGGCCCACCAATGCCTGTTTCCACTGAGTTCATTTCTCTAAGCCTTAGAGCCCTGGGAAATGAATTGGCTTCATATGGAACCAGAGTCTATGAAAAATAAGAGTAAGAGCAAAAGTTCCCTAGCAACATAGTGGCACCATATACTTGGTTGGGAGTCCTCTATGTCAGGCAGACATGGGTGGGCTGAGTTAGGATAGTTTTGGATGAGGGCAGAAGAGAGCAAGTCCATGGTTTCCTGAGGAATTTTTGCTCACTTTGGGGTCCAAATAACATTCCTCTCATTTTGAGGAGGTCTGTTGACAAGGTGGTAATGGCAATGAGTTTTGGGATACCTATAGTAAAGAGAGAATTTCTATTATTCCTGATGTTATAAAAGTTGGCTATTTGACTACAGAAACCTGGTCAAGTTAACCTCAAGTATTTTGAATATATATTTGGGGGAGGTGGCCCTGACCAAGGGTTTGTTGTTAGCTGGGGCTTCCAGCAGGAGTTATGGATAGTGGTTGAGGAGCTCGTGCGTACACTCTTGGCAGCAATGGGGCACCCCAGTAGTAGGGACTCATCTGTGCTGTCTGTCTGTCCAGAATGGTGTGGACCCAAATTCAGAAGGTTCTTTGACACCCTGCAATCTGTCATGACAAAGATGATAGTTCTCTGCAATCCCACCGGTAACCAGATCCTCTCTGCCCTGGGTTTTAGGGCGGACGGTTGGGTCTTAATTCCTGGTGAATGATATTATCCTTGGGGAGTTGGCAGGGGATAGATGCAAGGAGCATCTATTAAGCTGAGGAAAGTGCCGTGCATGGTTCCCTTGGATGGTTTGCCCATTGGCAGTGAGGGTGTGTGAGTGTGAAATGCGTACAGGTGAATGAGCATGTGTGAGAGTAAGCACCAATGTGTGACATGAGAGAGAGGCACAGCAGGAGTCAGCCTGTAATACTTACGTAGGAAACCACTGACCCACCCCAGGCAGTGCATGCTGGGCTGGTCAGGAAGGCAAGAAGATGTAGCGTTCTATTAACCTGCTGTCTTCTGAGGTGGGAGTGCCAGATGGGACAAGCCCCAGTAGAAGCATCCCTGACCTTCCATGGAAGGATGACCAGTGACCTCTGCCAGTGTGAGCAGTGACTTACCTTCTGGAAGAAGAAGAAGGATCCAGGGATCAGGACCATCCAGGCCGACACTCAAGCAGCAGCCTTGGCTGGAGTTCAGCCTTCTTGAGATTCTGCTACAGTGGAAGAGAGCCTGGGGCAGCTGCCAGCCGCTGTGGGTTAGTCCTACTCCTTCCAGAAAGGATTGTTGAGACCTAGAGTGGTGCAGAAGACAGGCTCTTCCAGGCGTAGTCTGGGTGACAGCACTCCACGGCGCATGCCCGACTGGTGCGGCTAGGATGCAGCTGATGGACTTGGCACTTGGCCTCCACTTGACAGCAGGACCCCCAAGAAAGAGCTGCAATATCTCCAGCTATTTTAGGATCACGCAGAAGATGTTACTTGTACTGCCACAGTGTCTGAGGAACAGTACATAAGGTACATAAAATGTGCTGGAGATGGCCCAGATCAAATTCACCAAACTGCAGCTTGGTTTCTTCCAGCCTGAGGATCCACGTGTATCATCACAATCTCAGCGCTGCTTCTGCAGATCCCTGCGCACCCAGCTCTACCAATTCCAAATTCCCTGCACACTCTCCCAGCCACCCCCAACATCATGCAAATTCATTTCCAGAACCAGCAGAGGGATGGGTACTGACGAAGCAGCAAACAAGTTTCAAATGAAAAGAGATAAAAATTACTTTCAAAAAAATATAAAGTATCAACAGAGGAACATCTTCATAAAAAAGTGTCTATTTTCTGTTTGGAAGCCTGCGTTGGTCCCAAGGGTCCAGTTAGCCAGACCCGTTTTATGGTGATTTCACCACAAACCACCCCCAAAACACAAGCCAGGTTATTGGCAGATGAGATACTGCTAAAAACGTCAAGTCCCAATGAGTTCACTGATAATCACTGTGTGCCCCCATCAAAATGACCCAGCAAATTGACCCTAATACTATGGAATGTTTTCAATTAAAATTACATTGAAATGGCTCAATTTCCACCTCAGCATTTCAAATGTAAGTTCTGTCACTGACTGTTTGGACAAAAAAGTATCTCTAAAGAAAAGGCATCTTGATTAAATTAAAGGACAAATTACATCATAGGCATTATTTATAAACATGTTGTTACTTGCCAAGCTATCGTGTGATCAAAAACTGATTTCTGCATTTTTGTATGATCTGTATTTTCTGAATATAACTCTGTCATACAAGTTTATACTTTTCCTTGAGCAGAATTGGCCACACTTATATAATCGGATGATGAATTATGTACAAGACCGAGCAGTTTTCAAATAAGTTCTATTCAGCCATAAAAGGAACATAACAATTGGCAATTCTACCTCTAGAATAACTCATTTATAGTTGCCTCCCCCCCCCTTTATGAACATCCTGAGTCAGTACTTACACAAATTTCTTGCTAAGCTTATTTATCTTGATGTTTTAATGTCCTTCCCTGATTCTTATAACTGGGACCTGCAAAACCATAAGCATTTGACATCCTGAGAACTTTTCCAGATCAATACAGATCAAACCTTGATTTTACTGTAAATTATACCCCACTCCATTAAGTAATGAAATCCTTTCACAAAAAAGCATTTCAAAAAGCAATCTAAACATTCAAGTATTAAACTCAAGTACAAACACTCAGATATTTACACACTAACAAAATTTTAACAAAATTGATATGGTCCAATTTGAGTGAATCACTTGAGTGTGTGTGTGGTGGGAGGGGGCCATAGGTGGGGGAGGCAACTGGATTCTGAGCCAAAGGGAAATTCAGACATTCTTTCCAGACCTACTGCCAGGTATCTAACAGTGTTCTTGCATTTCTTTAAATAGGGATCTTTGCATCAAGCAACGGTCTCTATATTTCCACAGAAAAAGTAAGAAGAAAAGAAAAAGGGGTATGTTTTCAACTTACAACTTTGCAATAATCAAAGTTGGTGGTTTCTTGATTCTTTCAGGTCTGGGTCTCTGAGGCTAAGGATTATTTGTTCTGGATGTTCCTTGCTCCTTGCTGAGTCACTCATTAGGCTTCATCATTTGCCTTTCCCAGGCTTGGAACCAACATCTCCTACATTTCAGTTGCTTTTGTAAGGTTCCAATGAGGTGATCAATTTTAAGATATTTTTAAAAGATATTTCATCTTTCATTTTTCCTCTTGCTAAATCCCCTCTGCCCTTCCCCTCCCCCTCCCCCAGTCTCCTAGCCTTTAATTCTGGTCACACCTGCAAAGTCAGAGCACATTATCCAAGCCTTGCAAGGACACCTCCTAAGGCCCATGCAGAGTCTGAGACTAGGAGTCAAACAATTCACGGAAACTTTGAAGACCTTTTCTTTTTTCTTTTAACATCTTGAAGTAACAGCTTTAAAATAGCAATTTTTTTCCTGAGTCTTTATTTTTTTCAAATCCTGTGCAGAGGCTTTACCTACATGATTGTTGATCCCACAATAGAAGGCAAATACCATAGTTCATCAAATCCAGCACACCTTGGTTGTAAGACTCATCACTACTTCATGTAACATTAAAAAAAAAATCACGATCAACTATATAGTAACCTGTCACCGATTGCAAGTTGCCCTCTTATTTCAGAGGTGTTAAAAGGTGAAGAAAACAAAGAAAAAGGTAAATGATAGAACTGATGACAATTTTATAGAGAAGCTGGGTAATGTGGCCAGAACCACAGAGCTAATAAGAGGCAGAGCCGAGTTTAGATTGTTCTAGAGTCCACTGCTTCTCTGGAGGGTTTGCAGGTTTTATTTATTTTTTTAATTAATTAATTAATTAATTAATTAATTTTGCAGGCTGTATTTTCTTGAGCAAGTTTCATCTTCTGGGTCGGCCAGTTGTCAGCAACTAGTGTCTAAGCCATCTGTCCAGGAGCACAGAGCCTCCCCCTTAAGTCAGCCAGACTGCTAACTGAGCTGAAACAACTGCCTTTTTTGCAACCGCTTCCCCTCTGCACGGCGCCTAATTATAGAGACTACTCATTCCGCCGCATTATTCTTGGTGGTAGTAGGTCAGAGGGGAAGGAGTGGGTGTTCCTGAAGGCTAGGTGGCCTTCCCCTGTCTCCCACAGCTCCTTGCTTCTCTGCTCCTCGCCCCAGGCAGCCAGGGGCCACAGCCCCGCCAGCAGATTAACAGAATCGGATTTAGGGAGCTGGAAGATGCTGGGATAATCCACTCACGCCTCTCCTTATCAGATCTTCTTGCTCTTTGTCAAAATGAGCTGCTGCTCTCAACTCGACTCAACTTCTGCTGCGCCCATTGCCTGTTCGATCCATTGGTTTGTTCCTATTGAGTGAACAGCTGCGACGTCCAGGTAGTCTGAAGACCAACGATAAGCCGACCCCTCTCCCCCAGTGCCTGCCTTCATGGGGTCCACAGCCTAGCAAGAGACAGAGGTGTCATCCAAGAAACTTGCAGGCAGATGTAAAATGACAACCGCAGTGGAAGGTTCTCGGGAAAAGCTGTGCAGAGACAGTGCACAGACAGACAAATATTCTGCAGATCCCCCTACTGTTTCCAGCCCCTTTACCGTTTATTAATTCAGGTCAAGGACCTTGAACTGGTGTGCTGTGGGGGCCTCCACAGAGAGACTTTGAGAGCTGGTATGTCTCTTCCAACTCTCTTTGCTCTGCTTTTGATGACCTCCGGCACCACGTGTTCCAAATGGTATAGCGACAGTGTCAAGGAGGGCGACCCACCCCATCTTGAACTTCACAGTTAGGGGAAATGCACCTCTGTCGTGCTTGCTCAATGAGACCCCAGGTTTGACTGAGTAGCTGGCGGTAACTGCCTTAAACCAATACAGAGTCACATGTTCCTATGAGGGAAGACAGGGAAATAACTGATCAGGCAAAGGGTCAGGAGAGACATTCTTAGGGAAGTGATATTTAAGCTGGGGTCAAGGAAGAGTGGGAGTTAACTTGGGAAACAGTGTGGGGAAGAGCAGTCCAGGCAGACTGACAGCTTGTGCAAAGGTCCTGTGGCTAGGGGACACAGGACACATTTGATGAAATGGATACAGGGCGCAGGGACAGGGGGAGCTCGGTATGAGGAGCTCATCTCCTTGCTGTCAGGCTGATCTGAGGCAAAGCCTGACATCCAGGCCACACACTGGGATGCTACTGCTTCCCAAATCCCCTGGACTGCCATGGGCTGCAGGATGGGTCACCCATGTTCGATGGGGTCAACTTTGCCCTCCCCACCCTTCTTGGCACCTCACAGCCAGTGTCCTACCCATAGTCTATCCCTGTGTTGCTATGTCTGTTTTTCTAGAGGGACTAGAGGGCCCTGGGGAGGGGGTGGTGGGGGCCGGAGTCCTGAGAAGCTCATACTCAGCATTGCTGGGGCACGGAACCTGAATGCTGTGACAGGAGCCTCAGGGTAGCTGGGCAAGAGGCCTGGCGTCAAATGGGAGGACCATGGTGAGGACCACAGGGCGTGCATGAGAGGCCAGAGGGACGGGACTGTGGGGTCTACCGAGGGCTGCTCTGACCTCAGCCTCCTCTCACCACATGCCACAGGGCCTTGACTTCCTCTTGTGAACAGAGCAGTAGAACACATCTGCCTGGGTTGCCCGGTTCACATCTCTGTGGTACCCCAAGGCCTAAAGGGGGTAAGGGAGATGGGCAACCACTGCCCCCACCTGAACTGGTGCCATGGTGCCCCCCTGCCTCTCCACTGCATCTGACCAAGCCTGGCTCTTCCAACTCCCTGAGTGCAGCTTTACCTGTCCCGCACCTGCTCAAAATCCTGCTGAGAGCTCCCCTTGGAGCACAGTGAAAACTCGGGCCTGGAGTCCACAGACCCCGAAGCTCTGGCCTCTGACCGCCTCCCGGTTACTCTCCTCCCCATCCCATCCCTCGTCGGCCTGAGTTCTCTAGAGCAGGATAAGACCCGTGGCAATAGGTTTCCTGTTAGCTGACCAATAGCCAGTCTCTGCTTCTTCCTTGATTTTAGTTCCATGTGTGCCCAGCCTCAGGATGTCAGTCTATCATGACAGTCTCATTCCCCAGTTCTGGCTCTCTCACAGCTGGGGAAGGCCATGTGACTCCGTTAGCTCAAAAAGAGGTCGGAGGGCATCTCCTGGGGGTGAGGCAGTGGTTTCCAGAAGAGGTTTTGGTTTCCTAATGACTGGGAACATCTGTTATTGTTATGCTTGGTACCACCTGTTCTCCTTCTTCCCTCTTTGACTGCAAATGTGATGGCTGGAGCAGGAGCAGCCATCTTTGAACCATGAGGAAATGGATGACAGAGGTTGCCCTATCATCAAAAGGTTATTGAACTAGCATCAACACCTCTCAATTTCTGGACATCGTATTATGTACACCCCCTTGTTCCTGTAAGCCACTGTAGTCATTTTCTCTTGCTTGCCTCTGAATGTCATTACCACCTGATAACACCTATTCAGGAGCTTAGCCTCAGATTTCCTTCATCTCCTCAAGATGACTCTAACCTCTGCTCCATTTCAGCACCAGACCACATCCAAACCCTTGTTATCACCTAGAACTACTCCATGTCCAAAATATCTGATACAAACTGCCCATTTTCTGAGCCAAACTCTGATCCTCCCTTAATCCCAAGGTGTTGATGAAAAAGGGTACCATTGATTTGGAATTGGAAAGGTATTTTGGACTCCCTGTGGAAAGAGTCAGGATCCTCAGGTAAGTTCTTATTGCTACTTCTCTCCAATGTTCACCCTGGATGAAGTGTAGCCACAGCTTGGACATCCTTCTTTCCTTCTCACCCTCCATTAGTTGTCGCTCCTCATGATCAAGTCCAGCCCCTCCACCATCGCGCTCAATTCTGTTTCCTCTGGTGCCTCCAGAACTTGCTCCTTCCACTCCTATCGGCCTCTGATGCCTTACCTCAACCCGTTTAC
Organism: Vulpes lagopus; assembly: GCF_018345385.1. Lineage (NCBI taxonomy): Eukaryota > Metazoa > Chordata > Mammalia > Carnivora > Canidae > Vulpes > Vulpes lagopus. The sequence continues at coordinate 8,713,453 of NC_054831.1, forward strand.
TTTCCACTTAGAAACATGCTCAAGCTTTCCCCACCCCCAAAGCACCTTCCTTTGACCTTGTACTCTCTCTTTGCTTTCCCTTTGCCCTGAGCTTGGCGAATGAGCCATCCTTACTGGGTGGAAAGGCCCCCACCACTCAGTCACTCCCCATCCGTGCGCTCTGCTTCTACAACTGTTTCCAGAAGTCTCCGGTGAGTTCCAGATTATCAAGCTCACTGGATACATTTCATTCCTTATCTTTCTAGACTGCTCTGTTGATTCCATCTGCTGACTACGATGTCATTCCTGGGACTTCCCACTTCCTTGGCTTCCAAGATCTCCCTCTCCCACCTTGTGTTCCCCCCACTCATTAACCGGTTCTTCTGAGACTCCTTAACAGAGACTCATGGTCTGGAGACTCACGTCTTACCCCTCAGAGTTCTGTGCTCAGCATAGCACTGTTTTCTTCCACACTCTGCTCTATTTCTCCTTCACGTTAGATTTTCTATGACTTTTTTGCTGCCAGTGCCTTGGTGTCTATCTTCAGCCCTCATACTGCTTCTAAGGTTTAAGAAAACATCCTATCATCTATGGATTATATCTCTGGCTTGCTCCATGAACATTGATTGCCACATGGCTGGCCACCAAGGTCAAGTTCCCCAGGATGACATATGTGCCCTGGGGTCTTAGTTCCTGCTCTTTCTTCATTATTACTCCCAGCCTAGTCATTCCAGACTCACTGGGCTTCCCAGTACACACCATGATGCCTTATACCTCTGAATTTTAATATACATGACCTGAAACTCCCTTTTCTACTTCTTTCTTCCCTTCCTCATGCTTACTCATCCTCAGTGCTCACCTTGGGCATTGCCTCTCTGCCAGGAGGATTTACCTGTCTGGTGTCCTCAGGCAGAGCCATGTGCCCCTTTTCTGAGCGTGCCTCTACTGCTCTTGTATCACAGCACATTGTGGCAGATGATCAGACTCAGCCTCTCTCTCTCTCTCTCTCTCTCTCTCTCCCCCCCACCCCCACTTCTCCATCTCTTTGTCTCTGTCTCACTCTCACAGGCTCTATCCCTCTGCACACTTTCACCATGGTCTTCTTGTGGAGCTTTACTTTACATGTGGCACTGACACAAACTCTATGTCACTTCCCAGCTGCACTGTCCACGAATTAGCTTCCAAAAAAAAGCAGCAGCACCCATGGGCCTCGGGACTCCCTTTCACATCCCTAGGAGAAAGTGATTAGGCCACCTTGGGTGGGTCAGGGATGACCCATGGGAAAATTGGGGATAGGGGTTGCAGAGGCATTTCCTGAAATGCAGGCTGCCTATCTGAGCTGCAGCCTGGAAGGAAATGATTCCCATTTCCAACATAACGGATTAAAAAAATAAACCCTGAAAAAGAAACTTCTAGAAAACAGCATTAAAGCTGGTTTCTTTTCCCCATGTCCAGAACCAGCGTCTCCTATGGTTCCTATGAAGTTATCTGGGCAGAGCTGTCTGCTGGTCATCTTGCTGTTAATACTGCATTGTGATTCATATGTTGTTGAAAATCAGAATTTCAATTGATTCTTTGCCTGAAGTCCTCTTCTTTAAGGGTTCACAGAAATGACATTGGCTCAATCCCTAGCATTGGTTTCAAGAAGGCCTGAGTTGGCAGAGCTTCCTTGGGTGGTCCTGGGATCCTGTGGAAACCCTGCTTTGACTTTTTTGGGCCTTCACTCCTTGGACATCAGTTGGGTGATCTGTGGAAGGGAAGGCACAGGTTCAGACACCTAGGGATCTCTGGGCTCTCAAGGGGTAAATGGCCATGCATGTGGCAGGCCTGGTTGAGAGGACCACTTCATAGGGTGCCTGGCAAGCCAGAAGGGAAACACAACCAAATGCCTATCCTCTGGGACCATGCAGTGAGAGAGAGACACACATAGAGGCATGATCTCTCCATGCCTCATCCCCTTTGCTGCTTCGTTTATCTTCACAGAACTTCAAATCTGACATGCCACGTGGTTTACTTATTTATTTTTTTGTCTCCCTCCCACACACTTTAGAATGTAGCCTCCATTAGGGCAGGGATTTTTTTTTTTTTTTCCTGGCTCTTTTGTTCATTGCTGCATCCTCAGGGTTTAGGACAGGTGCCTGGTAGGTAGTTAAGTATTTGTAGAGGAATGAATGAAACACTAGGAGCAAGGTCTGTGTAGGGCACTGGAGAAGTGTAATCCATTCTTGGGATTTGGAGAGGGCTTTCTGCAGCCAGCGTGCCTAAGCTGCATCTCTAATCAGTTGCCAGGCGAATCTGGGTAGGAGGAGGGAAGAGGGCATCACAGGCAAAGGATACAAAGAAGAAACAGCCTGGTGTATGCTTGGCCTGCCTGCCTTCAGTGTGGGAAGGCTTCTGGATGTAGGTGTGGCTGCAGTGGCTGTGAGCAAAGGCCTTGGGGGCTGAAGATACTGATTGGGTGAAAGAAGAGCTGAGGCTACAGGTGTCCCTCTTTGAGGTGGGTAAGGCTGGGTGACACACAGGTGCTCATTCCTTCCTGTGTTGGGACTAAGTAGGAGATCAGGAGAGGGGCCGTTGGCACGAGGTGGCCTCTCCCAGTAGCTGGATAGCCAAGCCCCTCTGGAGTTGGTCACACTGGACCGCAGAGCTATGGGCCCGAGTCTCACTATGGGATTTCAGCTTATAACAAGAGCGAAGCTCAGGATCTTGGTCAGCAGAGGGACAGAAGGGGCTGGGACCTGGAGATGAGCACTCTACATAGCACAGGATTCCCAAGGCTGGGGGGACAGTAAGTAGATAGAGACTTTAATCCAACTCCTCATTTTGGCTGCCGCTGCCCCTACCCCTGCCACGAGAGAGTTGCTGCTGGGAAAAGACCCGGTGCAGGAGAAGGCCTCCTTTTTCTTGCTTGGGACGATGGCTTTGCTCTACTTTTAGCTCAGATGGGAGAAGAGCTCCACCCTTGGCTTCTCGAATGGTCTGTTCACAGTCTCGTGCTCAGCTGTGGCCTCTGAAGGCCACGCCAGGGGGAATTGGGCTCACTAACCCCTTGTGTGTAGACGTTGGGCCCTGTCACCACCTGTCCTCATGGTGAGTGTCCCTCTGAGGCCCTGTGTGCACGGACCTTCATTTGGGACAGGCTCTGTTCATCAGAGGTGCTCTTGTGGTGCTGAAGGTCAAAAGCCCTCGGGCCCTGGGTCTGGAGGGCTCCGCGGGCCCTCTGCGAGTATGCCCACCTGTCCCCAGGCCAGCTCTGCAGAGCAAGGAGCGATGACATTGAACACAGGCTGCTGCATCCTCAGAGACCATTTTGGGGGGGATCCCCGGGTGGCTCAGCGTTTTGGCACCTGCCTTTGGCCCAGAGCATGATCCTGGTGTCCCGTGATTGAGTCCCACATCGGGCTTCCCGCACGGAGCCTGCTTCTCCCTCTACCTGTGTCTCTGCCTCTCTCTCTCTCTCTCTCTGTGTGTGTCTCTCATGAATAAATAAATAAAATCTTTAAAAAAATTGTTTTTAAAAAAAGAGACCATTTTGGGGTCCTGCAATGCTCCCAGCGGCATCACCCCTTTGACTTTTCCTACCTGGCCCCCACTGGGCCCCTCTGTGGTCAGCCTGGAGCTTGCACTTGGTTCCACTAGCAGTTCACTTGAGCCCTAACTGCCTTGCTATGTTAGCCTCCTCTGGGAAGCTCCCCATATAGACTGCAGTTCCTTCGAAGTCCAGCCCCTGTCCCCAGGATCCAAGCGTGGCTTGGAAGAGCTCAAATGTGAATTGATCTTTGCCTGACCCTCAGGTTGACCCAGATGTGGCTGCACCCCAGGCAGGTACAGAGGCCTGCGCAGGAAGTAGGGAGCAGGGGCCAGGTAGGGCTGCTGGTGGTGAAGGGTTCCCCTCTCCCCCCACCTTGCTCCTGTTTATAGGGACATACACTTGGTTGCTTTGTATCGCCCTCCTTGCTCAGCTTAGGCTCCCTGCTTTTTCCTGAGCTGGGGGTGGAGGGCAGCCCTTCCCCGGCTTCTATACAGGTTAGGGAGAACCATTTTGTTAAAAGCTAGGTTGGAGGTAGGGCAGGGGGAGATCAAGTCATCTAGATTATCTTTCTTAAGACAATAGCGTGGCTTGTGAGGCTCTGTTTTCCTCTATAGAAGTTGAATGGCACCTAGATATTTTTCTTAATTTAACTTCTGAAACAAATCCTAAAATTCCCCCCAGGCAGATGGAGCACAGACTAAGGCGAAAGTTCAAGTTCTCATTAATAGTTTTTAAACGAATCATATACTTTGCTACTCATCCATCCGTCATGTGCAAATACAAAATTCTTGCTCAGAAGAAAAAGAAAGGTTTTGTTTGGCTTTCTTTGTTTCTGTCTTCCTGTTTTCTGAACCTTGAATGAGTCAAACAATGATGGAATATATTGGGGCAGCCTTTTCTTCTCCTCCCGAGTGCCACCATCTCTCCTCCCTTTCCAGCCTCCTTTGTAACCCACACAGCTGTCCTACATGTTACAGAAGAATGTGAGGTATCTTCCTGTGGTCATCTGCTGTGGAGAAAGCATCCCCCCGCCCCACCCCGGACCAACGCCAGGATCTCAGGACACAACCTGAACACACTCCCTTGCAGTTGTCAAGGGGAAGCAAATAGGTGGGTGGAGGCATTCCCCTGCATTCTGCCATCTGGACATTTGCTTGGGGAGATGATAAAGGAGAAATAGGTTGCATTTCTTCATACCTGCAAGTGTTGTCTGAGCGTTTATGGAGAGAAGCTTCACAGAGGAACCGGGTCCCTTGCTCCGTAGGATTCTCTGTAGGATGCAAGACTCTCACTCGGAACAGAGAACCATAGTGATGGTGACACAGCAGCTTCACCCACCCAAGTCTCAGTAGTCTGCCCTCACCCCCACCCCCACTCATCTGCATTGGAACCCCCACAGTCCCCTTTGGCCTACATCCTATCTCTGGAGCCTGGGGCTAAAAATCTGGGACTTGGCTCCTGAGCAGCCAGTTCAGATCCTGCCTCTGCTCCTCACTGGTTGTGTGACTTCTGTTCATCTCTCTGAGCCTCAATTTCCTTATCTATAAATCAGGGATTATACTAGGACTCAGCCATAGGGTTCTGTGAGGATTCAGTGAGATCGTGTCTGGAAGGGATTAAGCACAGAACCTGGCATGCCAGGACTCAGGGACTCTGGTTATGCTGATCTTTACTTGCCTGGAGTCCATAACCAATTCTGGCTAAAGAGCTCTGAGCTGCAGCAGAAAGAGGAGAGGACATTAGGCTCTGGTTGGGGAGATAAGATTAACCCGTGGTGAGAAAAGAGAGGACAAATGAGAGCTAACTTGTGATACTGGCCATGGATAAATTAGGGATGAGATAAGAAGAAAAGAGAGGACTGGGGTGTAACTAAGGAGGTCTTAGAGCTGCTGTATACAGCTGGTGTCCAGTGGGACCGGAAAGATCCTCTTTGGGTAAATAGAGGCCATTCTATGACACCCAGTTTGGGGCCAACTGAGGCTGAGCCAGCCCCCAGCAGACCCAAGTGGTGGGCTTAGAAGATCTGGTACCGCCCCAACACGGTTTGCACTTGGACTCATTAAGCACCTACTGTGTGATCGGGATATATTTGTAGAATAGTCCCAGTTTCACAAAACATTATTCCGGGAAGTATAAATACACGACTTGCAGGCTTGCTGTTAAATATATACCTAAAGGTTTCCTGGGTAGATGTTTGGCAGAGCTGAAAAGCTCCCTTGTTCTTCTGTGATGAGAACCCAATTTAGAAGTTTTTGAGGACAAATCCAAGCTTGGGTTGGTATGATTTTACTCTATAATCACTGACCCTCCCTTATTTTTCTAGCCACGAAGAGTTTCTTTACTTAGAAAAAATATTAGTTACAAGTTGTTTTTTTTTTTAAATATATTTATCTCTGAGAGAGAAAGAGAGAGAGAGTGTGCAAACGTGTGCATGTGGGGGGAGGGGCAGAGGGAGAAGGAGAGAGAATCTTTTTTTTTTTAGGAGAGAGAATCTTAAATTTTTTTAAAAATTTTTATTTATTTATGATAGTCACACAGAGAGAGACACAGGCAGAGACACAGGCAGAGGGAGAAGCAGGCTCCATGCACCGGGAGCCCAACGTGGGATTCGATCCCGGGTCTCCAGGATCGCACCCTGGGCCAAAGGCAGGCGCTAAACCGCTGTGCCACCCAGGGATCCCTAGGAGAGAGAATCTTAAGCAGACTCTGCGCTGAGTATGGAGCCCGATGCAGGGGACCTTGAGATCACTATCTGACCTGGAGCTAAGAGTCAGATGTTTAACTGCCTGAGCCACCCAGGCACCCCGAGTTGTTTGTTTGTTTGATTTGTTTATTTATTTATTAAAATCTTTTATTTATTTATGAGAGACACACAGAGAGAGGCAGAGACACAGGCAGAGGGAGAAGCAGGCTCCCTGCAGGGAGCCCGATGTGGGACTCAATCCCAGGACCCTGGGATCACCACCTGAGCCAAAGGCAGACGCTCTACCACTGAGCCACCCGGGTGTCCCACCAAGTTGTTTTTTTTTTTTTTTTAATTTTTTTTTTAATTTATTTATGATAGTCACAGAGAGAGAGAGAGAGGCAGAGACACAGGCAGAGGGAGAAGCAGGCTCCATGCACCGGGAGCCTGATGTGGGATTCGATCCCGGGTCTCCAGGATCGCGCCCTGGGCCAAAGGCAGGCGCCAAACCGCTGTGCCACCCAGGGATCCCCCACCAAGTTGTTTTAATTCAAATACCCATTACACTAGGTTTTGCGGTTATGCAGGAGAATGGATAATTCTTTGGAGATGCCACTAAAGCAATTAGGGCCACTCTGTCTCCTTGTCTACAGCTCACTATCAAGTATTTCCAATACAGGTAGGTAGATGGAGACTTGGGCAGAAGATTAACAATTGTTGCATCTACGCGGAGGCTTCATGGGTGGCTGTACACTCTTTCCATTTTTCTCTGTGCTTCGAAATTGTCAAATAAAAAGGTGGGGAGAATCCACTGGACTCTGGGGGAAAGATGAGGTAAGGGGAACAGCTGTCTTCTCCTGGCTGATAGCTTTGGGCTCTAGCCTAGGGCACTTCCCTTTTCATGCTTGAACTCGGAGGGTTTCCCCTTTACTTCAGGGTTCCTTAAAACTTGGGCGTACTGGCTGTTCATTACAGGCTTCCAGTCTCTACTGTCGCTATGCTTTTTTTGCTTTTTTTTTTTTTTTTTTTTTTTTGTCTCTATGCTTTTCACTGGCTTCCTCCTCAGCCTGCTGGTCCTTCTGAGGCGCTACCGGGCCCTGACCCGGCTGCCACAGCAACAGAGGAGCAGCCCCTGGAGGAGAATGAGAGCGGATGGAGAGCCTCTTAATTTTTTAAGATTTAGAGATGTGGGTTCTTTGGGGGACCTATTGCATAAAGCCCAAGAATCCCTGCAAAGCACCTGTCAGCCCTAAGTCTTGGGCAGACACCTGGGAGTCCAGGGGTGGGGTGTTGGAGGGGAGGGAGAAGGACTAGATCCCTCTCCTTAGGTTTTGTTGGGGGGGGAGGTATCTGAGGAGACAGGTCTTGTGGAAGAAATATGGTCCCATTGGACTTGTTGAGAGATTTATGCCTTCCTGATGGAGTTTCAAGGCTGATTTCAACTTTAAGCTCTTTAGACCTTACTTGCTAACTTTAGATCTAACCTCTCTGAGGCACCCGATGCCACTTTGTAATAAAGTGGTCATTCATTCATTCATTCATTCCAACCATACTTAACCTAGTGCTTATTTTGGGCGCAGTACCACGCCAGCGCTGGGAACACAGGGCTCACTGTGCTTTGGGTCTGTAGGTGCCCCAGGCGCTGGGGGGAGGAGAGCTCTCTTGGGGAGGTGGTGGTCAGGGCAGCTTTCTCTGGAGGGGTGGGATGGGGGCAGGTAAAAGAGGGGTTGAAATGAGATAGAAGGAGGGGCTCTCTTGCAGGGTGGGTGTGGGGGACACCGTGAGTGAAGGCACCATCTGATCAATGTGCATTCTATGGCTGGATGGAGATTAGTGGGCCTCGGTCAGGCTGGGGAAAACCTAAAATTAGCCCGGCCAGCTGGGCCTGGGCTGTGCAGGACCCCCCCTCCCCACCCTCCTGGCCTCCTCGAATTTCAGAAAGCCTGAGTGTGGGTAGGAACAGCGTGCTTTGCCCGGGTCACCGCAGGCAGAACAGGTCACCTGGGGCTAGCCTGGGCAAGGGCGTGTAGCTCCCAGGAGGGATGTGGGCTCCCCAGTCCTGCAGGACCAGGCAAGAGGGAAGGGGGACCCCCCACCCGCCCCCTCTCTCCTTCTTGAGAACTGCTTCCTCTTTGGCTTCCTCATTCCCCTTGCAGATCTGCAGGCTCCGGCAGCGTGGCCAGTGGCAGATCAGAAGGGTGCCTGGGCCAGCAGAGTGACAGCGGCCCGGCGAACCCAACCCGGGCAGAGGCCTGGACAGCCACCTTCCTGGAGCCTCGGGGGAGGAGCGACCAGCGAACCCTACCTTCACCCACCGAACCCTGTGCCAGCCTCCTTTCTGACCTTGCCTCAAGTTCTCCCATGAGTCACCACGGGCAAAGAGCAGGTGCTGTCATCAAGGCTTAGAAGTTGTTTGAAAAGCTAATCTTGCCTTAGAAGGCGCTGGGGCTGGTCGGAGAGGTAAGGAGCCATGTGGCACTGGGGAAGTTGTGGGCGGGGAGGCAGGAGGACATGGCCCAGCCTGGTGGTGGCAGTTGTGGGGGCTGGGGACCTGCTGGCTGTCGTGGGGGCTGGGGACCTACCAGCCTCTTCAGTGTCCCGCACCCACATCAGATGACCCCAGCAGGTTTTTCTGGTGGGCTGAACTGTGTCCCCTCCCCACTTAATTTCATGTGGAAGTTCTAACTCCCAGGGCCTTGGAATGTGACTGTTTTTGGAGACAGGATCTTTAAAGAGGTAATTATGTTAAAATGAGGGTGGGCCCTCCTGCGTTATGACTGGAGTCCTCATGAGAAGAGGAGACTGGGACACAGACACCCACAGATGGAAGATCATGTGGGGACACAGGGAGAAGATGGCTAGCTATGAGCCAAGGAGAGAGGCCTCCGAAGCAACCGACTCTGCCAACTTGATCTTGGACTTGGAGCCTCCAGAACTGTGGGAAAATAAATTTGTGTTATTCAAGCTGCCCAGTCTGTGATGCTTATCATGGTGGCCCTGGCCCACTAACACAGCCCCTCTCCCTGGAATGCCCTGTCCGGTGTCCTGTCTTCTCATCTCTCTCCACTCTGGTGGGCCACCAACTTCCCTCCTGGGCCACCAACTCTGGCTTTCACAGTCTCTGAGACAGTTACAAATGTAAGCCCTGGTGCTCATGACATTTCCTGAGTTGCTGGAACTTTCTAGATAATGAAGCACAACCGAGCATGGGCAGGAGGGCCCTGGAGGGCTTCCATAAGGAAGTGTGGTGAGGGCGAGCCCCTGATGCCCTGTCATAAATGGCTCAGCCTGAGCTAACAGCAACAAGAGCCGCCCTTCCCAGAGCCAGGAGAGCCTTGCTGTATTCCCTGCAGCCTCTGGGCAGCCCACAGGCCCAACACCATCATCTACTGAAATAAGAATTTGGGGTTCCTCTCTCTACATAACCACCTTCACCCCCCTTTCCAGCACAACCCCTTGCTTGTGTGTCCCAGCCTTGGGAATTGGCAGGCCTAGAATGGCCTGTCTCCTAAAGACCTCAGCAAGTGCAGGCTGGTCACCAGCCCCCTGACAATAAAACTAGCATATACACCCACCACACACACCTCCACTCCTCAGCTTCGAATTCCTTCTCTGGCAGAGTGGAGGGGGACAATCTTCCAGAAGCAGAGCTGAGGGGCAGTCTCCATCCCCCGCCCATTAGGACGATGCTCACAGCATCAGGGAGACCCCGTGGCAAGTGTGTGTGAGAGATAAGAGAGCGCTGCTCTGTAGGATGGGGGCTGTGGACTCTGGCTCACGGGGCGGAGTGGGGGGGGGCGTGTGTAGACGAGAGGGCAAGGAAAAATCTTCCTAGCCCTGGCCTGTCCATGCCACGCAGGCGCTCCAGACCTGCAGCCCCAGTCTCTGACCTCTCCTGGAGCCGTGGCTGCTGGTGGGGGTGGTCCTGGGCTGGGCTCTTGGCTCCAGCTCTGGCCTCACCAGGGCTCTGATGTATCACCCACCTTGGCTCTACTGAGCCTTACGGAGAGCAGCGTGCTAGACACCTACCCTAATGCCTACTTTCCCCTTCTTCCTACCAGCAGGGCCCTGACCCGGTGGGGGTGGGGGTGGGGGTGGCTGTGTATCCAGGTAAAATACTTGCCAGGATCTTTTCTAGCCAGTGGTGACCACGTTGACCTAGTTCTGCCCAATGGAATGAGAGGGGAAGTCAGTGGGGAGATATTTAAAAAAGGAAATGACTCATCTGGCATGCTTGTCCGCCCTTTACCTCTAACTGCTGACTTCACCGATCCCCTTTCTACCTTCCTAGAAGACAGATTAGATGCCTGGAGGCACAGCAGCCATCTTTCAACCATGAGGATAAGAGCCAGGTGCTAAGTGTCCTGGAAGAGGTGGGGAGATGGTGTCTGGCTGACCCCCCCCAAAGATGTAGCACCAACTCTGGACTCCCAACTCAAACTTATTTTTTCTGTACAAGATAAAAAAAAAAAAAATCCCTTCTTCGTGTAAGCCCACGTGACTCTAGTTTTCAGTGCCCTGCAGCCAAACATGGTCCTAACTGACACACAGCTCTTCCTACACAAAATCTGGTGGGTCCTTCTGAAATCTCAGCACCTACCCCAGCCCCGGAGCCGCCTCACCCAGGGATGGCTGGGCCTCCACCCTGGCCCCACCACACAGCGGGGATGGTCCAGAGGAGGGCAGGGCGTGAGGTCACAGGTTCAGAGAAGGTGACTTGCCCTTACAGCTTGTAAGGAGCAGAGTCCAGCATCAGAGTCAGATCTTTTGTCCCAAGGGCACCTTTTCTTCTCTGATACTAGAGCCAGAGCTAGAGCAGCGATGAAGGGGTTCACAGCCCAATACATCTGATATGACTTCCTAGGAATAATAATAATAATAATAATAATAATAATAATAATAAATAATAGGGACTCTTGGGTGGCTCAGTGGTTGAGTATCTGCCTTCGGCTCAGGGTGTGATCCCGGGGTCCTGGGATCGAGTCCCCCATCCCGTTCCCTGCATGGAGCCTGCTTCTCCCTCTGCCTGTGTCTCTGCCTCTCTCTGTATGTCTCATGAATAAATAAAATCTTTAAAAAAATAGATCAAATTCATTGAAAGTTTTGTCAAATATGCCTAAGTGAGGCCTACCCTAATCACCAATAAATCTGTGTGGCTTAAGCCACCCTGTCTGTGGCCCCTCGCTCTGGCAACCCTAGCACATGAACAGGGCAACCATGCCTGGCACAGTCTGGAGGGTTCTCTACCCATTGTCTCTTCTGATCTTAACCACAACCTGAAGAGACAGTACCAGCTTCACAGATGTGAAAACTAAGGCCAGGAAGTGCTGACGTGGGGGCTCGAGGAAGGCTACACCTTGGGGTGCTGGGCCTCATGGGCTGGGGAGCCCCAGTCACTGATCCATCAGGGCCCTCTCCTTATCTGGGGTTCCTTGGGCACTCAGGCCCACCCTCTACCTGCCCCACTCCTGCACCCACCCCTAAACAGGCCTGGGTGGGACCCTCGTGCCCGATCTGCTCTCCCAGGGGTTTTCTGCAGGGTCTTGCCATCTGAGGAGCTGCTTAGCACTCGAGGGTGCAATTCCAACGCTGAGGCCAACGAGGGGAGGAGAAGTCAGCTTCGGGGAAGCAGCCTTCCCTGTGGTCCCCAGCGCAGCTGCTGCTGGGGTGCAGGCCGCGGGCCTGTCCAGAGAGGCGGGCTCTCCAATGCCTAGCCGGATCGACGGCCGTGGCTAAGGTGCAGTGAGGCCCCAGCAGGTGCCGCGCCTTGTCTCAAGTGCACCATCTAGAGCTCCTCATTCAATCCCCTGACCAGCCCTGCAAAGTGGTCGCCCATATTGTCACCATCCTACAGATAAGGAAACTGAGGCTTACAGAGCTCAAGTGACTTGACCCCTCGGCCAGTAGGCGGCTGGCTGGCATCCCGTCTGACAGCATTAGCTGCCATCAGCTGTATACCCCGCTGTTGCGCTGGCTTGGGCTGTAGTCGGTGGGGAATGTTCCCCAAACCCCTGTACCGGGCAGAGAATTAGGAAGGAAGCCTGTGGGGGAGAGGATGGAAAGTGAGCCAGCTAGTGTGACAAAGGTCTGAGCTCCCGAGCATGTGGCCTCTCCTGCTCGTCCTCCCCACCCCCAACAACCTCTCCCTGGGAGCCGAGACCATCCCCTCTGTCCGATCCCCCCCTGATTCAAGGCCACTCTGTGCTCATCTCAGCCGGCCTCCCAGGGAAGGCCGAGGTGTCCCCTGCCACCAGCTCTCAGTCCTCCGTGGATTGGCCGTGGAGTCTCTCTGGTTGTGAGACACCACGGCCAGTCCACGGCAGGGCAGTGGGGAGGGAATTGCTCCAATCCTGGGGCCAGGATTGTCCAGACCCTTCCCAGAGGAACAAGGTCGGAAGTGAGTACCAGGGGGTGAAACGCCTGCGCTCTGGGACATTGTGGGGTGATACCCTCTGTGCTTGAAAGAGCCTTCTGAGGGCAGCCCAGGTGGCTCAGCGGTTTAGTGCCCCCCTTCAGCTCAGGGTGTGATCCAGGGGACCTGGGATCGAGTCCCACGTCGGGCTCCCTGCATGGAGCCTGCTTCTCCCTCTGCCTGTGTCTCTGCCTCTCTCTGTGTGTCTCTCATGAATAAATAAATAAATAAATAAATAAATAAATAAATAAATAAATAAATAAAAGAAAGAGCCTTCTGAGGCTTTGACCCTCTGCTCTGTAAGCCTGGCTTCAGGCTTCACAGCCTGGGAACTGAGGGTCAGAATGTCGGTGAAGGTGAATCGGGACAGTCTCTTCTCTGACTCCTTAGAGAAGGCAGCTCCGGGGATCCCTGGGTGGCTCAGTGAATTAGCGCCTGCCTTCCGCCCAGGCTGTGATCCTGGGGACCCGGGATCGAATCCCACATCGGGCTCCCTGCGTGGGGCCTGCTTCTCCCTCTGCCTGTGTCTCTGCCTCTCTCTCTGTGTCTTTCATGACTAAATAAATAAAATCTTAAAAAAAAAAAAAAAAAGGAAGGCAGCTCCCCGGGACCTCGCTGCTTCTCCCAGGGGCGGGTGCAGAAGAGTCGGGAGGGGGAGGTGTACCCCACACATCTGATGTGCTTCTGTGTGTTAGGGGGGCATAGGGATGGAGTGCATGTGCCCAGGAGCGTGACCCTCTCTGTTGGTGGGCCTGCCCCTGCCAGCAGACCCAGGGGGCGTGGCGTGGGGCGAGGGGGTGTGTGTGGCCTGGATGGCCTTGGTGGGAAGCCAGGGGGCATACGGGCTGCACTGGGCCACGCCCGCTTGCCTGAGTGTGAGGAAGTGGCCCGGGCCCAGCTCTGGGTGCCCGCGGGCCTTGGCAGGGCAAAGGCCTAGGGCTGCGTCCGGGGCCTCTCAAGGGGCGCCTACAGGGAGGGGCTGGGCCGGGTGCGGCTGCCGCAGGAGAGCCTCGAGGGAGGGGGTGATCCTGTGTGTCCCGACGGGGGGGCTCTCTTGGCAGGGCTCTCACCTCCCAGCCACACTTATCCTACCGTACAGGCTGGCTTCTGGGCTCTTCGTTAGAAAAAAATAGTCTAACTGCCATCCTTCTGACCCCCTTCCCCCATAACCTGCAGCCCCTCTAAAGGCCTATCTTCACTATCAGACGCCCAGCACCCTGAGTCTCATTTCCCGAATGACTCTGCAGTTCTCGAAATTAGGAGCTGCTGTGTTCTGACAAGGGGCTTTCTGTCTCCCCTGGAAAGTAGGCAACACGTGCGTTGTGGCTCCTCAGGATGCCCCACGGCTGCTGAGGCAGAAAGTGGGGGATGAGAGGACCCAGGGCCTGAACTAGGGCTGGCTCAGCAGGAGGCAGCAGCAGGTGCTCTGCACAGACAGCTGGGGGGGTGGGGGTGGGGCTCGCAGGGGCACTGGGAGGGGGGCTGGGAGGGGGCTGGGAGGGGGTGCTGGGAGCGCTGGGAGGGGGCTGGGAGAGAAGTACTTCTGGTTGGGGGTGGGGAACAGGAGCAGGTGGAGAGGGGGATATCCAGGGCTGGCAGCAGAGGCCTGGCCTTGCAGAGGGGTTCTCAGTGCGAGCTGGAGGGGGTGGCTATGGGGGGGGGCTGCGGTCCCCAGAGCTGAGGCAGAGGGCCCCAGGGGCATTCCTGAGGCTCCTTAAGAACTGCTTGGGGCGGGCATTGTTTGCTCCTCAGCCAGACTGCTGCATTGTTGGAGGCCTAGGAGGGGGCAGGTGAGGTATTCAGGGCAGGATGGGGTCAGACACAGGAGGACAAAGAACTTTCTCCTGGAAGAGCCTGAAGAGTGCACAGTCTCTGCCGGGGTCCTGAGGCTGTGATGGCATCTACACCCAGAGGGGGGGTTAGTGGGCGGGGAGGGATGCCCAGCATGTGCCATCCGGTCACTGCAGGACTGTGGCAGAGGCCTGTGGTTTGGACAGAACATCCGCTGAGGGGTCAGCTGCCACAGCTCCCTTCTGGGGACCCCTACTCGGCCGAAGGGCTAGTTTCTTCCCTTCATGAAACAGAGCTTTCCAGATGCCCATGGAGAGTCTGATGTGTGCAGGGCACCGTGGGAGAGAAAGGGGAACAAGGCAGAGCCGTGTTTCCAACCCCCAGAAGAACCAAAAAGGCCCAGGCACCCAAAAGAATCTTTTTTTTTTTAAGACTCAGAATGTGGGCTCCAGGGTGGGGCCACCTGGGTGTGGGGCACCGAGCAGGTGACGGTGAACTGGGCCCCGAGGACGGGACAGGCTGCAGACAGGGAGGCCGGGTGGCCAGGGTGGTGGGGGGTGCATGGGATGGCCTGAGGAGTCACAGTGAAAATGACAACAGCTCATAGTACTTAGGGATCAGTGATTGTGGCTGCAGTCACTCCGGGCGTGACACCAGGGGCCCTGAAGTGCTGGCTCGGGGTCTGGCAAACAGTCCTGGCTATTATCACACAGAAGCGGGCCCCCCAGACGGAAGGGCAGCCTAAGTGGGATCCGGGGTGTCCTTTCTGCTCCTCCAAGGGCCCAAGTGTGGTTCTGAGGCACTTTGCAGTGTGTTCCAATACCCAGATGAGGAAACTTCACCCCAACCCCACCCACGGAAGCCGGGGCATCATTTGGATGACTGTCTGTGCCTCAAAATCTGCTTCCCATTACCCACCCGGGGGTTGCTCTTCCCGCCCCCTTTCTGACTCCTTTCTCCCATGTATCCAACTGACTTTTTCTTCGGAACCTTCCAGATGCTCTCAGATCTTCTCTCGTCTCCTCCCCAGGCCCTGTCTTCTCCTGCCTGTCATTACATTAACCTCTCCGTGTCTGGCTCCCCTCCAGGCTCTCCTCTTCTGGGCCATTCTCCAAAGAGCTAAAGAAGAATCTTTTAGAAAGGCAACCCCCACGCCAGAGTTCCCCTCAATGATTCTTGATAATCTTCTAGATAAAACTCAAATTCCTCAGCCAACCAGGCCCTCTGGCCCGCGGCCCCTCTCTCTCCCACCTGCCCACCCCTCGGACTTCTGGGCCCAGGCCCGCTGAAGTCCACCTGAAACCCCTCGACCTCACTTTTTTGGAATTCTCACACCTTTGATCCCTCCTGCCTGAAACACCCATGCACCTCAAGCTGTTCTTTCCCCTAACTCTTGCTCAATGTTTTCATCACTGTCTCACTTCTGATGATGATGATGATGATGATGATGATGATTTGACTGGAAATGTCTATTGTTTGCTTGCTAGAGGCATGACATATGATGGCTCTGCGCAGGGGTCACTGCCTCTTCAGGTGGGCTCCCTGGCGCCTATGATGAGCACACAGGTAGTAGTAAGTGTGTAATTGTTCCTTCTATAGGTTTCTCATGTTTTATCCTCATACCCAGCAGTTCCTGAATGGTATCAGGTGCTTAACAAAGACATTGATGAAAATATCTAACATAGAGCATAACATATCTGTGTCAAAGCTCAGATCCAAGGGTGAGAATTTACAACAGAGTTTAAGTGGTCTACTCCTCAGCTTTGTCCTCAGTCCCCTCCCTGCCTCACGGCAGATACTTAAGCCAATTCCAGAAACCCAGCACCTCTGTGACCATCCTCCCTCATAGTCCAGTTATGCTCCACGTATTCCATTTTCTCCTCTTCACTTCTATAGCAGGATCCATATGGGGGTGCCTCCCTGACATGTCCAGATACTGGGAGGGGGGCAGAGGTGGGTCCTTGGGGGGGCATTCTGAAGCCTCCCTGGCATCAGCCCTGTCCTTTGTTTTGCAGTTGGCATCTGTTTCTCAGCCTTTGCTGAGATGAATTCTCAGCATGTTTCAGAAGACTGAGGGAACAACCACTGAGGGGGGGGGGGGCTCCTGGCTTTGTTTATATCAAAGAGCCCCTTCCCCCTGCAAGTCCCAAACCTCAAGACCCTACCTGGAAAAAAACACCTTAGGGAAAGAGGCGGTGGGTGTGCAGCAATGTATCCACCCACTTCCCACCTCCTTTCTCAAAAGTGGGCAGGGGGGGATCCCTGGGTGGCACAACGGTTTAGCGCCTGCCTTTGGCCCAGGGTGCGATCCTGGAGACCCGGGATCGAATCCCACGTCGGGCTCCCGGTGCATGGAGCCTGCTTCTCCCTCTGCCTATGTCTCTGCCTCTCTCTCTCTCTCTCTCTCTCTCTCTGTGACTATCATAAAAAAAAAAAAAAAAGCATCCAAAAGTGGGCAGGGATCCGAAAAGAGGGTAGACTTGGGAGAGGTGTCCCATTATTCAGAAAAGCACATTATCTGGAATGAGTCTTTGAATGTGAAAAAAAAAAAAAAAAAAGCCCTGTGTGGTCCAGGTTGGTGGCAGGAAGTCCTGAGCATGTTGTTCTTTATACTAAACTTGGGAGGAATGTTTTTGGAGTTGGAGTCAGGTGGTGTTCTGGGGAACAACAAAGGGGGTGAGGGGTGAGGGTCAAGTGAACTGCTGACAGAATGGTCCAGGGACTATTCTCTGTCACTTTGGTGGGGTAGGCCCTGTTTGTAAGCTAACTTTCTTTCTTCCTTCCTTT
The DNA here is from genome assembly GCF_018345385.1 of Vulpes lagopus. NCBI lineage: Eukaryota > Metazoa > Chordata > Mammalia > Carnivora > Canidae > Vulpes > Vulpes lagopus. The sequence goes on from NC_054831.1 coordinate 8,730,637, forward strand.
TTCTTTCTTTCTTTCTTTCTTTCTTTCTTTTTTTTTTGATTTTGCTTATTTATTCATTCACACAGAGAGAGGCAGAGACCTAGGCAGAGGGAGGAGCAGGCTCTCTGTGGGGAACCTGATGTGGGACACGATCCCAGGACCCAGGATCACGACCTGAGCCAAAGGCAGAAGCTCAATCACTGGAGCCACCCAGGGTCCCTCCCCAAACTTTCAATATAGTAGGCTGCTCCCTGGAAAAGGAAGGGAGGCTCTTTCCATTCCATGTTCAAACTCCCTTCTGCAACTTCACCCCTAGGGAGGCCCTGGGGGAGGCAGCCACATTTACCCAGAGCCTGTCTCTGGTGTGACCGGCAGCCAAGTGTTCAGTGCCTGGTGCAGCAGTTTTGAAAAGGGTTACCTTTGAGGAACCGGGTCCCTTCGACAAACCTGGGGTAGGGAAGAGTCAATTCCCCACCCTCCTCTATGAGTGCATTTGGCCCTTCAAGTAGCACTTGGGTGATCTTTATCCCAAAAGATGGAAAAAGAAAAGTTGTTCCTAAACTGGTCTGGGACAGAACTTTTTTGAGTGTGATGAGATTTGTAATTCTCTTCAGGGAAGAAATCAGCATTTCTGATGAAATGCATAAGCAAATTTCTGATGAACTTCAACTGAACTAAGACTGGTGGGAAACCAGTGCCCTGCCTGCCCAGCTGCCTTGAAGAAGGAAGGGGGCTGTGGATGGGGCGGCACAGAGGAGGAGACATGGAAATAGCTCTTTCCCAGCTCCTCCCCCAAAGAGAAGCTATCACACAAACAAATGCCCTAAAATAATAATAAAATACATGGTAGAGGGTCCACTTGAGTCTAAACAGACTCAGACAGAAACAGGTTCCCGGTGACTGTGTGGCGAGGTGGGTCTTGGGAGCGAATGGGCATGCTGAGGGGTGATGGAGCCAGATGCCACGAGTGTGACCCTGGGTTTCTTTGTCCAGACAGATGGTAGTTGCTCGGCCTCCATCCCTCAAAGGTTGTGATGATCAAATGAGACAAGGATTAGGTGGGAACGTACTTGGAAGAGTAGAAGGCAACTTTGAAATCAGGGACTTCTTATTACGACCATCTGATTCAGAGATAATCTGCCCCACGCCAGTAAAGCCCAAGATGGAGGATCTACATTGGTCTTCCTGAAATAGGCCTTCTTTTTTTTTTAAAAAAGAAAAGATTTTAAAAAGATTTCATTTATTTATTCATGAGACACACAGAGAGAGGCGGAGGCAGAAGCAGACTCCCCACACAGCAGGGAGCCTGATGCAGGACTGGGTCCCAGGACCCTGGGATCACGACCTGAGCCGAAGCAGACCCTTAAACAACTGAGCCACCCAGGTGCCCCAAAATAGGCCTTTTCAATGACAACCAATTCCCCAACCACCCACCTTGAAGCATGTCTTGCCCTGTGCATTTTCTCTATGATTGCTCCAGCTTTGAAGCCTCTGAGTGCATGACTTCCTTCCTCCCTGCAACAGCTTCCTGACTCTCCTCCTGAGAGTCCTCCTCCCCCTCCCCTGGCTCCCCAACACTCAGACTGCACAGCCACTCCCCAGCCCGCCATCACTGCTTCATTTTCAGCGAAGCCAAGGCCACTGGAGCTGAATTTGGGAGAACAGGGCGAGTCACCTTCCCAGCCCACAGCAGTCCCTGCCCGGCTTCTCCCCACCCCCAGCACAGGCGCAGCGAGCTCTGTCTCCCTGCTGATTATGAGATAGCTCATGGCTGTTAGGTCTGCTTGAATAAGCTCTTTTGTCCCAGAGAATTTTCCCATGTCAAACATTTAGTCTGTTGTGTTATGGGTCAGTGAGCAAGGAGATAAGTCTGCATTCTTAAACAACCTTGTGAACGCAAGACATCTGTCTGAAAGGCAATCAAGCAACATCTGTCACACTGTCCCCAACTTTCAAGACACTTTCTTAAAAAACAAATCATTATTTCATGTTTTAATTTATAAAGAAATATATTTTCTTTTAAACATCCAAATAGTCTCGAAATGCTACATACTGTAGAAGATGAAAGTCCCTCGTATATCTGTACCTCCTCCCTTCCCTCCCTCTCCTCATGCCAGAAAACTATTGTTAATACTTTGATGTATGTTGCTAGGATTTTTTCTCCCCTGCACCTACTAACATAGATAATATTATTATTTTCACCCTCCTCTCTGCCACTGGACCACGGATATTGTTTGGCAACTTGCTTTTTAGACAACGCATTTTAAATTTCTTTTGGTATTAGGATCTCTCTAACGTAACAATTGCGTAATGTTCCATTGTTGCTATGAATAATCATTTATTTCAAAAGATTCTTACTGACAGATATTTGAAATTCTACGCCTTCTAATGCAGTTTTTCCTTTATATGAACAACACCGCATATATGTTTTTGTACAGTTGTGAAAGTGTTTCTATGAGTTAAGAAAGCAGAAATGCTGGGTCAAAGGTATAAACACTTGAAATTTAGTAGGCATTGCCAAACGGACAAAGCAAGCATTGTTGTTCAGTCTCTTGATTTCTGGAAGGTGGAGAATGCCACTGGGCACCTAGAAGAGTCAGTGCCAACAACAAGAAGTGGTCGTTCATCTTGGGTGCACTCATGAGAGTTTCCCAGCTGCTTACAAGGCTTAAGGCATCTTTTGAGTGTGAAGATTAACCCAGGAGAGATCAGAGGCATGAACTATCAGTCTGGAAAGTACAGAAATCATCAGTTGAGTGAATTCCAGGAAAGGTGAAGCCAGAATGACACAGACATATATTTTTTTTGAAGATGTGATTGGGTTTATTAATATATCCCGTATAACAAGTAGAGAGATGCTCCCCTGAATGACAAGAACATTTATGAAATTGTCTGTTTGGCACCATTCTGTCTTTTGGGACAGCACATCCCTTTGGGAGTGACCTCTTTCCAATGCCCAACTCCAGAAATTGGGTTCCAGTAGGATCTACCTAGGTTACTGTTTGCCAACCTAGGCAGGGGTCCTTAAATAGAATCTGCGGGGATCCCTGGGTGGCGCAGCAGTTTGGCGCCTGCCTTTGGCCCAGGGCGCGATCCTGGAGACCCGGGATCGAATCCCACGTCGGGCTCCCGGTGCATGGAGCCTGCTTCTCCCTCTGCCTGTGTCTCTGCCTCTCTCTCTATCTCTCTGTGACTATCATAAATAAATAAAAATTTAAAAAAAAATTAAAAAAAAAAAAGAATCTGTGGCTAATGAGAAGCCTTCCCTAGAATTTTTTGAATGGAAAGTAAGTGGAAGAGAGGTATTGTTCCAGGTGAAGGGGCTGGAAATATATGTGTCCAGGGGGCCCAGGGACCATGGTTGCTGCTCTGCAGAGAAACATATTTGCAGAGACTGGAGCTGAATTCCTAATAGAAACTCAGTCTAGGGATGCCTGGGTGGCTCAGCGGTTGGGCGCCTGCCTTCAGCTCCGGTTGTGATCCCGGGATCCGGGATTGATTCCTGCATTGAGCTCCATGAAAGGAGCCTGCTTCTCCCTCTGCCTGTGTCTCTGCCTCTCTCTCTCTCTCTCTCTCTCTCTCTCTCTGTGTGTGTCTCTCATGAATAAATAAAGAAAAAGAAAAAAGAAAAAGAAAAAAAAAAAAAGAAAGTCAAGAGGTAAAGAGAGCTCCAGAGCTGAAGCGTTGAGTGAGGCTCTGATTCTTGTTACCCCCAAGGCCCGAAGGCTTCTAGCCTCTTCCCATATTTTTGATATGGGCCAAAAATTAGTTTTGCATGTTTTTGACTGTTGTATAAATGGAGTCGTAAAATTTGTACTTATTTGTCCTGGTTTCTTTGACACAGCAGTATGTGAGTGAGACTCATCGTTGTTATTGCCCGTGGCAGTTTTTCACTTCAACTGCTTTATTCTATTACAATGATCTTGAGTGTATACCCATAATTAAGATTGTTGGGCCATATGGTAACTCCATCTAACTCTTTGACGAACTGCCAAGTGGTTCCCCAAAGCAATCATGCCATTTTTAAGCTCCCACCTGAAAATACAAGGTTCCGATTTTTCCACATGCACACCTGTACTTGATATTGTCTGTTATTTTGGATTATAGCTATCCTAGAGGAGGTGAAGTGGTTTTCCACCATGGATTTTATTTGCATTTTCCTGATGGCTAATGATGCAGAGCAAGCTTTCATGTGCTCACCAGGCATTTGTATATCTTCTTTGGAGAAAAGCCTATTCAAATTCTTTGCCCATTTAAAAATTGGGTTATTTGCCTTTTAGATAGATGGTAAGAGTTCTTTAAATATTCTGGATACCAGACTCTTATCGTATATATGATTTATAGATATTTTCCTTCTATTCTGGGGCTGATTTGTGTTTTCAAAAAATCACTACTCTGGTTATTATTTTGACAGGAGACTCTGGGTAAGAGGCAGAGCTGGGAGCTGGGATAACAGATAGGAGGCTGATGCAGTCATCCAGACAGAGATGATGGTGGTCAAAATAAATTCTGACTCCCTAAGTCATAGGGCAGATTCTTGAGTCTGCTCGAAAAATCTCTGTCTGCTTCTGGCCTTGGCATTGTTTTTGACTTTCCTGGGCTCTGACCTATTTATTTTTTGCCTATAGTTTTGCTCACATCTGCCTGATTTCATTTTATGTCCCCATTTTTCTTCCATTTCTTTATATATTAATTTCATCTTGCCACAGAACTGTAGCAGTTCTGTGAATCACCTCATATTCTCTTTGCAATGGATACAAAGGATGGGAAAATAAAGATAACGAGGTGGTAGGTCGGAAGATGGGTGGACAAATTCCTAGCTTCTGTGGCCTTACAGAAATGGGCCTTCTCCTGGTACTTGCTCTTCTGCAATTATATATCTGGCTCTGATTTCCTGTTCCACTTCCTGTATTTCCAGTTGCCCATGATACCCTGAGAGCCTGGTAAGTGACTCAGAAGTGGAGGGGACAGCCTATAGATCCCTGAAAACACAGATACTCCATTCTTTTTTAGTCCATGGGGCAGCCCCTTCTGAATCTTCATGTCACTAAGCTTTGATAGGCAGGAGTCAAGTCACAGTCCTGGGTGGCTCAGTTGGTTAAGTATCCAACTCAGCTTCAGTTCGGGTTATGATCTCAGGGTCATGAGTTCAAGCCCCACGTTGGGTTCCATGCCCAGTGGGGAGCCTGCTTGAAAGATTTTCTCCCTCTGTCCTTGCCCTCCTCAAACAAATAAATAAATATTTAAAAAAGAAAGTATGGGAAAATATCAAATAGTCATGAATAAATCTTTTTTTTTTTTAAAGATTTTATTTATTTATTCATGAGAGACACAGAGAGAGAGGCAGAGACACAGGCAGAGGGAGAAGCAGGCTCCATGCAGAGAGCCCGATGTGGGACTCGATCCCGGGTCTCTAGGATCATGCCCTGGGCTGCAGGCGGCGCTAAACCGCTGCGCCACTGGGGCTGCCCAGTCATGAATAAATCTTATGAAAGATGTTCAATATTTCTGTAGCAAATACTTTGTTTTTTTTATAAATTTATTTTTTATTGGTGTTCAATTTGCCAACATATAGAATAACACCCAGTGCTCATCCCATCAAGTGCCCCCCTCAGTGCCGTCACCCAGTCACCCCCACCCCCGCCCACCTCCCCTTTCACCACCCCTAGTTCGTTTCCCAGAGTTAGGAGTCTTCATGTTCTGTCTCCCTTTCTGATATTTCCCACTCATTTTTTCTCCTTTCCCCTTTATTCCCTTTCACTATTTTTTATATTCCCCAATTGAATGAGACCATATAATGTTTGTCCTTCTCCGATTGACTTATTTCACTCAGCATAATACCCTCCAGTTCCATCCACATCGAAGCAAATGGTGGGTATTTGTCGTTTCTAATGGCTCAGGAATATTCCATTGTATACATAAACCACATCTTCTTTATCCATTCATCTTTTGATGGACATGGAGGCTCCTTCCACAGTGTTGCTATTGTGGACATTGCTGTAGCAAATACTTTGAACATTACTGAGAGAATTTTAAAAAGGATAAAATAGGGGTACTTGAGTGGCTCAGTTGGTTGGGCATCTGTCTTCAGCTCTGGTCATGATCTCTGGGTCCTAGGATCAAGACCTCCCCACTGAGCAAGGAGGTCCCTGCTCAGTGGGGAGTCTGCTTCTCTCACCCACACATTCCCTCTCTCACCATGAATAAATAAAGTCTTAAAAAAAAAAGGACAAAATAAGTGAAGATCTCTACCTCGTTTATGGATTAAAAGATTAAGTATTATTAAGAACTTAATTTGCCAGTTCTTCCTAAACTCACCTACCAATTTAGGGCAATTCCAGTAAAAATACTAGCTGGTTGCTTTGTGGTAATTGGTAATTGAGAAAATGATTCTGAAATTCATATGGAGATTCAAATAATTTAGCATAACCAAAGCAATTCTGAATACAAACAAAGCTGGAGGACTTAGACTGCCTGATTTTGAGACTTACTCTAAAGGTACAGTAATTACAATATAATATTGGATGCAAGAATGGGCAAATAGGCTGATGGAATAGCAAAGAGTCAAGAAACTTCCCTGACATATATGGTACCTGGACTCACTCCATGGCAAGTCAGTAAGGAAATGATGTTTTTTTTTCAATAAGTGATACAGATCAATTAAACATCCGTATGTAACAAAGTAATCTTGACCCCTTCCTCACACCCTATACAATAATAAATTGTCATCCTAAATGTGAAGGTTAAAACAATAAGTGTGATCGTATATCTTGATGTTGGTAGTAGTTATATGAACTTGTGTCCACTTTGTGGCAGTTTATCTAGCTCTATATTTATGTTTTATACTCTTTTAATCTATGAATTATACTTCACAACAAAATTTATTTAAAAAACAAAAAAAGAAGCATCAGAACTATAGATGAAAATGTTTGAATTTTACTGCATGTAAATTACACTTTGATAAGAAGATGGAAGAACAAAGTAAGGCTATTGGGCTGGTGGGAGCTAGTTACCCTGACATAAATCAGCCACCAACCGCAACTTGATGAACCTGTGCATCATAGGAGCTCTGCCCCCATGAACAACTCATCTCACTCCGAGGGCACCATGGGAGGAAGTGGAAAATTCACCAGGCAGGAAGAAGTCAGAAGAGCTATGTGATTAGCATCTGACTCTATGCAGATTCAGTTTCAAGAGTGATGAGTATGTAGAGGAGAATGGAAAACCCCACTGCCTCCTGTCCCCAGGTTTTAGGCAGGAAACTTCATGATGAATCACACCCCAAATACTGGTGTGATTGATCTGTTGAATGGACAAGCAGCAAGAAACCAATCTTTTTGTTTCCTAATGTCAACTCCAACCTGCTTTTTGAAATCACCGTATCTTTTCTTGGTGTTTTGGTTTGGGTGTCCCTAGAAGCAGACATGAATTTGAGACCAAGTAATTTTTATGGAGGCAATCCATGAGTAGGAGTAGTGAGAAAGTGAGATAGAAAAGTGAACCAGCCAATGAAGAGGGAGTTTTCAGGCCATATAGTGCAGGAAGCTGCGTCCTGACCCTACAGACACCTGCTTCTCATTGGTTGAGGATTGCTTCCAGGCCCTGAGCTCTGTAGCATTTCTAGTTTGCCTTGCTTTGAGGTTTGGGTGCCCTCCTCTGCCAGATAGAAGCGCTCAGCCAGAACTTCAGGTATTAGCAATACGTGGCCTCCCTGCCTAGAGTTAAGGCCACATGGGGTGGGTATGACTGTGTCTGTTAAAACTACTTAAAATCTGAGGAGGGCTCATATTTTTTCCGAGCCCTTTAGTCACTAGAAAAGACTTTTTAATAATCAAATAGGTCTCATCTGCTCTAATATTTGATATTTTATTGCACTTAAATCCTCTCCCTGACATTAGCTGGGGCCTTACTTAGTCTGAGGACCAACAGGAAAGTGATCTGATTGCTTTTCCTTCCTAATCACTCATTTTCCTCTTTTACTATCTGTTCTTTTCAGTTTCTGCAGAGCTGCAGTGGCAGGGCCGGAGAGGAAGGGGCAGGAGAGGCTTTGCCTGACCTGTTCCTTTGTAATTGCACCCTGGTGTTTTGTCTGCATGTGGCAGATGCCCAGGTACTAGATTATTTTCTCAGGGAGCATTTCTGGCGGACTTGGGAGGGGTCCTACTATTTTGGGATATCTTGCTCCTGCAGTTCCCTTGAAGTGGGTGATGTCTCCTCTTGCCGGCCAACTGATTACCAATGAAAGACTCCCTTCTGTGCTTTCTAATTAATCCCTCTGCTGTCCTTCCATATGGGTCTCTTGGGCAAAGCCCCCTCGAGAAGACCTGTTAGGGCTCCCTACAACAAGCCCACCTCTAGCCATTGGGAGATGAACATCCATCCTTGTCCATCAGGCTCTCTAAGTGCAGGCATTCCCATCATAGAGATAGCTACTTTTTTTTTTTTTTCTGTTAGCTGCTAGCTTCCTACAACTCACAGGGTGAGTTTTAGACACAGCCCCCAGCCTTTAGACTCTGCAAGTATGATTCCAGCCCTGTGTCCTTCATGTCTAGCTCTCCAAGAAGTCCTTTGAAAGCCCCTTGCACTGGTTGGAAGTGGTGTATATGCCTTGCGATGCCAGCTTGAAAGCTAGGAAGCCTTGGGTTGCAAGGAATGCAAAATCCAAGGCTTAAACTATAAAGCCTTTAACTGTAAGGCTGGTATATTTCAGGGCAGACTGAACCAGGGCTTTAAAGAACCTTTGTTTGCTCCAAGAACCTTTGTTTGCCTTTCTCAGCTCTGCTGCTTCTGAAGGTGGCGGGTATCAGCTGCAGTTCAGGTTGCATGGTTTTTGGTTCACATCTAGTAGTTCACATCCTTCTCTGGAGATCCCTCTGTCCCACCATTTTAAGGGGAAGTTCTGAAAAGTCACTCTGGCCCAATTTAAGATACAACCCCCCCTCCCTTAACAGTGTTTCACGGGGGAGGTAATGGAAGATGCTGATTGGCTAAGCCAACCAGGGTCTGACCTGGCATTGGAGTAGGTCCCGTCCCCTGCAGTATGCAGTTAGTGGCAGAAATGAAAATCTGGGTGTTGTTAGGAAAAGAGGAATGGATGATGAGTCAACAACCATATTAATTCCTGGGGCAGCTGTAACAAAGTTCCCCAGACTGGGTGGCTTGAAACAATAGAAATTTATTGTCTGACAGTTCTGGAAACTAGATGTTTAGAATCAAGATGTTGGCAGGGTGCTGGTCTCTCTGACAGCTCTAAGGGAGATTCCTTGCCTGCATCTTCTAGCTTCTGGGGTTTGCTGGACGTCCTTGGCGTTCCTTGACTTGGAAATGCACCACTCCAGTCACATGGCTGTCTGCACCCTGTGTGTCTTCACATCATTTCCTCTGTGTGTGTCTCTGTTCATAAGATGTTCCCTTTCCTCACAAAGATGCCATATTGGATTAAGAGCCCACCCTACTAGAGTATGATCTCATTTTAACTAATCTGTGATGACCCTATTTCCAAATAAAGTCACATTCTGAGATACTAGGGATTAGGACTTCAATATATCTTTTGGGGGAAGACACATAAACAACAATAACATCTACTTGAAACTATTCTCACAGCTTATTTTTGCACAAAATTGTTTAATTTGATGATATAACTTATTCATCACACTTAAATCCAAAATTAAATCTGTCTAGTTCTTATAAGCAGCTTTGCTTAAAAAAAAAAAAAGAAATATTGACCCTCTCTGAAATTATTAAAAGATATATGTTATCTATTTTGAAGGTAAATTCCAAAAGGATGTATCAAAAATATTTTTATCCTGGCAGCATCATTGTGAATATACGCAAAGCCTCCAAAGGATAGTATTGTGGGCACTTGCTCATTCAGTGCATACCTTCTGGTGAGTTTGGGGAACAGTTACTCATGCTATCCCTGTCTTAGAGGAACCTAGAAAAAGGCCAGAAGAAAATCTCAGTGGAGTGGTCTCTTCAGTGCTTCAGGGGCTCTGCAACTGATCTGCCTCCCAATGGTCATACTGTGTGCTTTCTATACGTCCCATGCTTTCTCTCCTATCTGTCTATCTATCTATCCTACCTACATCTCTCTATCATTATCTATTATCTACCTATGATATATATATTTTTATCCAATCTATATATATTTAATTTTTTGACTGCATAAATAAATCATGTTTACTGTTAATTTAGTGTTTGGGGCTAGGGGTCATGATTTTGTTCCCCCGAAGACATTTGGCCATGTCTACAGATATCTTGTTTGTCACAGTTGGAGGATGCCATTGACATCTAGTAGGTAGAGGCCAATGATATTGCAAAGCATCCGAAAAGACACCCGATGGGACACACAATAAAGAATAATCTGGCCCCAAATGTAACTAGTGTCACTAGGGCTAAGATTGAGAAATCTTGTTGTAAAACAATAGAAAATTCAAAGAAGCAAATGGAAAATCATTGCCTCTGGGCATTCTCCCAATCAACATTTTGGTCACATTCATCCAGATGGCTTTTTACACACAGATATATATGGGAATAATTACAGATGTGTAGGGAAAAATGTGATTATAATTATGCATGCTGTTTTATAACCTGATTTTTTCACTTAATAGTAATATTGCTCCATGTCAGTAATTTTTTCTCATTGAAAATGAGTTGTTTAAAAACAAAAGCATTACATTTATGTGGTTAAAATTAAGAATTGCAAAAGGGTATGCAAGAAAAACATGTTATTTCACAAGTAGGTATGTATACTTCAGTAAATGCAATTCTTAAAAAGTCACAAATTACATTATGCAATAAAATGTTGTATACTTTGCTTTAATTACTTATTAATATATCTTAGGGCAATTTCCATAATTGACACAGAGATCCACCCCATTCTTAGACTGGTGCATAGCATTACCTATTACCCTATTGATGAATACTTACCTGTTTCCATATTTTTACTCTTCTAATCGGTGATGCAGGAACATTTCCACACCGCCTCTCAGTAGACTCTGGGGGGTACACCCAAGAATTGGGACAGGTGAATCAAAAGATATGCACTGACATTTTTGGCATCTCTTGCAAAATTACTCTACAAAGAACTTGTCTCATTTACCTCTTCACTGTCTTCTTCCCCATAGCCTCAGTCATAAAATAAATTTTGCAAATCTGATTTAATAAAAATGAGATATAGTTGTTTTCGTTCATATTTCTTTAGTTATTAATAAAGTGGTGCATTTTTTAATGCTTTTTTCCTATCAACTGTTCATTTTCTCTGTCCGTTTCTTTTTCTCTATAGGGTTATTTTTTATGTTGTTGACTATTGTGACCTCAGTGGATTTAAGGAAAGTAGTCATACACCTATAAATACTCTCTCCTGGTTTGTCTATTCCCTTGTGGAAATTTACATTTTTTATTTATACAAAAAATTTTAAAAATTTCCCATTTATGGTGTTTGGTATGCTATACTACAAAGGCCTTTTTCTTTTCTTTCTTTCTTTCTTTCTTTCTTTCTTTCTTTCTTTCTTTCTTTCTTTCTTTCTTTCTTAGATTTCATTTTTAGGTAATCTCTACACCCAATTTGGGGCTCAAACTCACAATCCTGAGATCAAGAGTCACGTATTCTTCCAACCAAGCCAGATAGGCACCCCATACAAAGGACTTTTTCATGACAAGATATAACTAAATTCACCTATGTTTCCTTCTTTTATGGTTTATTTTTTTTATTTAAAAAAACTGTCCTAAATTTATTTTAGCAGTAAGGACAAAAGAAGCTACTCTCACCCTGAGACCATTCATCAAATCATCTATTTCACCCCACTAATCTGAAATGCACCCTCACCATGGTCTCTATTCCTTAGGCAATTAGGAGCCATTTCTGAACGTTCTGTTCTGTTTCAGGGATCGGTCCATTTCTGCACTGACACCAAACTGTTTCAAATTACTGGTGCTTTGTAATATGTTTTTAGATATAGTAAGTCTGATCTCATTATTCTTCTTTTTAAAAAATGTCCTGAATAATTTTATATTTATTTTTAAGACATACTTATGTAATAATTCAACTGTATAAAGGAAAATGTATAAGGGAAAATACAATGAACAATCAACTAAAAAAATTGAATGCTGCTAGTAAGTTGAAACTCCTGGATTACCTTCCTCTCTTCCAGTTACTTCTGACTATTCTAACTATTTTGACTCTAGAGTTTATTTAGCATTTCATGAGCTTATAATACTTAACTTCTTTCTCTATTTATCCCTATAATTATACGCAGTATTATAATTCATGTTTTTTTTAAGATTTTATTTATTTATTCATGAGAGACACAGAGAGAGAGAGGCAGAGACACAGGCAGCGGGTAAAGCAGGCTTCATGCAGGGAGCCCAATGTGGGGCTCGATCCTGGAGGATCAGGCCCTGGGCTGAAGATGGCGTTAAACCACTGAGCCACCCAGGCTGCCCTATAATTCATGTCTTACATGCACTTATTTGTTTTAGAAAATATGCACATTCCCAAACAAACCAACCAGCCAACTAGTCTACCCAGGTATAATGATTAATTTTATGTGTTAATTTGGCTGGGCTATGTGCCTAGGTATTTGGTCAAACATTATTCTGGATGTTTCCATGAAGATATTTCTGGATGAGATTAACATTTAAATTGTTAGACTTTGAGAAAAGAAGATTGCCTAAGGTAATGTGGGTGGGCTTCATCTAAGCAGTTGAAGGTCTGACTAGAACGTGGGATTGATTTTTAACTCCAAGCAAGAAGGAATTTTCCAGCAGACAGCCTTTGAACTTGAAATGGCAGCACCACTCTTCTCTGGGTCTTCAGACTGCCAATGAACCCTGCAGAGTTTAGACTTGCCAGTCTCCATAATTACATAGGAATTCCTTAAACTTTCTCTGTCTCTGTCTCTCTCTCAATCCTATTGTCTCTGTTTCTCTGAAGAACTCTGCTAATATATCAGGTCTCTGTCCTTGGCAGCACCAAGAACTGATGGAAAGTTTGAATTCTATTCTCTACCCCCTCATCATGGCCCCAATATCATATTTTAAGAAAGAGCTCCTCCTTCGCCAAGGGAAGGAGGGAAGCAGAAAGATATCTTGGTCAAGTCTTCAAGAGTAACTGGGTAGGAGAGGATTTTCTTGCTGACCAAATAGTGCTTTGGCACAGGGTTCATCCAGTATATAGTCAGCAAAGATATGCCTTTCTAGAAGGACCATGTCACAGAGGTAAGGCTCTTGCCACACTTTCAGTGACATTTTTCACCATCACAGTTAGATCCATAGAGCCACAGTTTTACAAAAATCTCCTCCTTATAACTGTCTAATTGGAGGCATAGTGTTTGTCTCCCATTGCTGCTATAACAAATTACCACAAATTTTTATTTTTTATCTTTGTTTTATTTTTTTAACAAATTACCATAAATTTAGCAGCTTTAAACAAACCCAATTATTATTGCATAGTCCTTTTGGTCAGAAGGACCAGAGGGAGAAGGTCATGGGGGTCAAAATTCTCCCTACCACAAAGACCATAGAGGTTGTTTTTCCCAAATGAAAGGACTGGCCTGGTTCAAAAATATGTTCATACCTCACCTCTTGGGAGATAGAAAATTGCTTTCAATGGACAGTTTTTCCCACTTGGAGGAATTGAAGATTGTAATATCACCATTATGCAGGCACAGTGTATTCTAGGCAGTGAATATAGCAGGGAGCACCCCCATGAGGAGCAGAGCTTATGCATCTCAGAAGGCAAAAATGACTTCGGTGAAGCTATTTTCTTATCTGTAAAAAAAAAAAAAAGCCTTTTCTTACAAGAAGAAACAGTCTAAATGGGAAGAGAGACAATTATAAAAGATAAATGTAAAAAAGGAATCATACTGAAATGGTTCTGTAGCTTTGAGTGCTGTGCCTGCTGGTATCTCTGGTCAACAAGACTGTCTTTGGTATCACCCAGAGGATTCTCCAACTCCAGACTTCAGAAAGACAACAAAAGAATTATGGCTGTGGAAGAGGCCCAAAGATGCCTTTGGATTCCTCTTCTTGAGTGGAAACTCACCTGAGCAGGGCTCTGAAATGTAATGTCACTTTTCGGGTCCCACCAAGATTTCTCTTTGGTCGTGTCCTGGTTTAGCTAATACTATTCGTGTGTTAAATGCAGATACTATCCTGCCCTGAGTAGCTGCTTCCTGGTGCTGGAGGCTCCATTACTCCTTGGGAAGAGTGTGTCAGCTTCTGTACCTGCAGTTGCTCCAAGTGAAATCAAACTGCTCCAGCTGGGATGAAGAGCGTTTTGCTCCAGTGCTCTCTGCAAAATGACCTGTTGCCCATTATTTATAAATCTGGGAATGATTTTTCCCCCCTATTTGCATGGTTCTCTGCCTCTCTTTGGCATTCTTTGCTAGCTGCCTTTGCATTTTCCCGTTTTGTTAATTGTTTGCCTGGGCAGTGGCAGCAAGGGTTTTAAAAGGGTGTTCCTTTCTTGTGATGAGTTTTCATTATACAACAGTATGAAGGCCACTCAATTTCCTGTGTGACTCTCTTAGGCCTCTTGCCTAAGGTTAGCAGAACTTCTGTTTTATCCTTTATAGCAAGCTATTAAAACCCTTTGACAACTTTACGAGCTGCTTAAACATTCTTCAACTTTTCATTTCTTCTCCAAACAACAATGGAAATGAAAATAGTGACAAAAAATACTTACTGTTTATTGAGTACTTCCCATAGGCCAAGGATTCTGCTCTTTTCGCATATTTTTAAATTTAATTCTCAGAGAAACCCTAGAATGATTTCTATTTTAATATAAGGAAACAAACATAGAAAGGAATGTGCCCTAGGTCTCTGAAAGTAAATGACAGATCTAGAAATCAAATCCAGGGCTGGCTGACACTAAAGTCCTTGCTGGTAACCTTTGCACTAAATTTTGAGATCTGTCTCTTCCAGAGACAGGGGCCAAATTGTCCTCTGGGCTGGAGCACCAATGATAGAGCCACATTCACGTCAGTGGTGATGAAATTAACTCAAGGGCTAAGTCCTACTCAAGGATATGAATATCTCTACCTTTAGACCTCTTGTGCTATAACAACTTCAATCTCATTGATCAGTGCCTATTGAGATTGCTTCTTTAAAGATTATTTACATGGAGGAGCCCCTGGGTGGCGCAGTTGGTTAAGTGTCCACCTCTTGGTTTCCGCTCAGGTCGTGATCTCAAGGTTAGGAGATCCAGCCCTGCTTAGTGTAGGAGTTTGCTTAATACTCTTTCCCTCTCCCTCTGTCCCTCGCCCCACTTGCTCTCTCTCTCAAATAAATAACTATATCTTTAAGAAAATTCTTTAGACGGAGGCTAAAGAGATACTCAGCAAATGGAATGTATTTATTGTCCGCATTAGGTGATCCAGGATAGTCCAAGATGACCAACTTTAGGGAAATGTACTTGAGATTCACCATGATGATGGTGGTGGTGGTAATGGTGGAGGTGTTGGTAATGGTGTTGTTATTGTTTGTATTGTTAATGGTGTAGGTGGTGGTGGCAATGCTATTGTGGTTTCTGGTGGTGGTGGTGATGTCAGTGTTGGTATTAGTGGTGGTGGTGGTATAGTGGTGGTGGTAGTGGTGTTGTCGGTGATGACGGTGTTGGTATTGATGGTAATGGTGGTGGTGGTGGTGGTGGAGGTGTCAGTGGTGGTGGTGGTGATTGTGATGGTGATAGTGGTGGTGATTTTTTTTTGTCTAGGTTTATTTCTTGACTCAACAGCTGAAGTGTCAGATCTTGGACTTTTCTTAGATGTTTTAATTCCTCTGAAAGTTATAAGGAGCTATCTTTCCTGGTTATGTTCAGTTTATAATTGAAATCTCTTTTTCTGAAATCAGACTATATTCCAGATGTACCATCTTCTTTGGGAATTTGGCAGAAATGCAAATTTTTTGGCCCCACCCCTGACCTACTGAGCCAGAACCTCTGTGGGTGGGACCTAGCAATCTGTGTTTTAAGAAGCCCTCTAGGTAACTCCGGTGCTTGCTCAAGTTTGAGAACCACTGGTGTAGACACTTATACTGCTCATCTTGTGCCACTTGCTTTCCTAGGCAACCATAACCACTCCCATGGTTTCAATGACTTCCAAACGTCTGAGGCCCAGAACTGCTTTCTGAGTTCTCAATTCAATATATTTTTTCATCTGAATAACATCTCTACTTGGATGTATCACCAAGACTTCAAACTCAGCGTTTTAATAAACATTTGTGTTTCACATTAAATGTAATTTTCTCATTGCACTATGTTTATTTGGCCTGCTAACTTTGTCTTTGCATTTTATTAAAATTCCTTGTTTAAACTTTGCCTCCTCTGCTGCATCAAAGCTTGGCAAGGGCTAGGATTGGATTTGTCTAGGGCTGGCTTACTGTGAACACAACTAATATTTACTGGATGAATGAATGAATGAAGACTGCTATATTTTCTATACCAGGTTATGGACTGAATTGGTATTTTGAAGCCCTAACCCCTAATGTGACTCTATTTGGAGACAGAGCCCAAAGGAGGCAATTACGGTTAAGTGAAGTCACAAAAGTGGGGCCTAAACTTGATAGGGCTGGTGGTATTTTAAGAATAGGAAGAGACATTAGAGATCTCTCTCTCTCTCTTTATCTCTATTCCTGTACACAAGAAAGACCATGTAGGGACGCAGTGAGAGCGTGGCCATCTATAAGCTAGGAAGAGAGCTCTCAAGAGAAATCAAATTTGCTAATACCTTGATCACACACTGCCAGCCTCCAAGACTGTGAGAAAATAAATACCTGTTGTCTAAGTCACCTAGTTGGTGGCATTTTATAATGCAGCCTGAGCAGACTAATACACTAGGGATTGACGAACTATGGACCATGTGCCAAATCCAGCCCAGTGCATGTTTTGAAAGTTTTATTGAAACACAGCTACATGATTTTTTTAAAGATTTATTTATTTTTATTTGAGAGGGAGGGAGGGAGAGAGGCAGAGAGAGAGAGAGAGAGAGAGAGAGGAAGCGGAGGGAGGAACAGAGGGAGAGGGAGAGAGAGAGTCTTCAAGCAGATTGCCCACTGAGTGCAGAGCCCCAACATAGGGCTTGATCCTAGGACCCTGAGATCATGACCTGAGCTGAAATCAAAAGCTGGATGCTTAAATGTCCTGAGCTACCCAGGCACCCAAACACAGCCACATAATTTGTTACATTTTGTCTATAACTGCTTTTGTGCTAGTGACTGAGTAGTTGCTGCAGAGAGCTTCTGGGTCTGTGAAGCCTAAAAATTTACTATCTGATCCTTTAAAGAACAAGTTTGCTCCAGACCCACCTAGAAAGTCCAGATGCAGGTGCTCTTCTGTGCTATCCCACACTGAGCCCTCTGGATGCCAACCTGGCTCAGTGGGACCTCAGTGCCCCTACAACTGGCATAAACATACTTGACAATGTCATAGGAGAAGACCACCTACGGGCTCAAAAGTGATAAACAAGTTTGGCATTTATATGAACAAAGGAGAAGGGGAATGCTCACAACCAGAGGCTGGGGACCATCATGCCCCAGTTCCTTAAAACATCAATGGACACATCCTATTTCATACATGGTCAAGAAAAATGAAGAGATCACTGGTTATTCTTTTAGTGCAGCGCTGGTTATCCAACTTCGACTGAATTTTTATTGCCTCAGGTATTTTATAACTATAAGAGGTAGAGGTTAACTAGCAGAAAACCTATAATAACATAAATGATTCTTATCAGAAAGTTTTGTAAATGAGTCTTGGCCATGGTAACGCACATGGATTTTGTCTGGGAGAGGTGCAATCGCTTACTGTCTGCTAGAAAAGATGACCTCAGATAATTTCTTGCCCAGTAGGATAGTAACCAGTTTTGTATATATTAACAAATTCATTTCAGCATTCCTTTGCCTTGACGGACATAAATCTCACTCCTTCCAAATCTCCTTTGAACTAGTTTTAATGCCTTTCTGGGCCCCTCATTAATTAATGAATTGACTAAAACCATTGGTATTTTATATTTGTATGAAGCTGTTTTGGTTTGTTTTTTGAAAATAGGAACACGAATGCAACTCCAGTGGTTTTACTCCCCTTTCTTCTCTGTTCAAGTAACCATTGAGATTCTACTTGTGGGAAGCACTCAGAGTGGGGAATTTGTAGGACAAGCCAGCAGAAGCCAACAGGCTCTGTGCAATGGTGGAGGCTGTCCAGATGGGTTTCCAGAAGTCATGTCACTGCTCTGACACTTCAGATACCCCATCGCTCCTTCATGAGTCCTCTGAGTGGGGCTCACTTCAGAGCTTTCCAGCCTAAGGGGGAAATCCAGAGTCCAGGCATACATTGTTCTTGGGAAGCCTGAAACCCAAGGAATATTTCAAGAACCTAGGAAAATGGACAGCTCAGAAAGGGGGTGGGAAAGAGTCAAAGACACAGGACCTCCCTCACAATGTGAACAAAGACTTCTCTGTCTAGATCTGGAAAATCATCTCATGTACCAATTCCTAAGTTATTTCACTCTTATCTCGAAGGACATAATGGCCCTTCTAACCTTGATATTGAGCTATTCCGTTACAGGGTTGAGAAGAGAGTTCTCTTTTTCCAGGATGGACAACAGGGCGAATTCAGAGCAAAAAGTACGAGATGGGTCTTAAGGGGACTTACAATACCAAGATTCTGCCGTGAGAGGGCAGTGTAGACTTTCTAACAAATCTGGAAAGAGGAAAAAGTCCCGAAAGCACCGGATGGGGAGGCGGAAGGCAAATTCAGAATGAGGCTTCACTTGATCAAATTAGAACAAAGTCCCACAGTAGACTCTTTGCTTTCATTCTGCTCCGTATCTTCTAAAGAGAACGATCACCCTGGAAGGCTGGAGCAGGTTCCTGAAGGACTCATTGGCACCAGGTTGCTGATTTGGGAGGTCTGGAGGGGTGGGAGGTGAGGGTGACTAGGGCAGCAGGTGGTGGAGGAGGGCCCTTGAAGGGGCTCCAAGCAGTGGTTCTTTACCAACTGGGTCAAAAGAATGAACTAGTACCTGCAACTTCAGATACCCCTGCCCACTGGTTGGTTCTGAGGGGCCCCACTTCAGGAGTGGAATTGCTAGGTTACGCGGTACTCTACCTTTAATTCTTTGGGCCTCTAAGCTGTTTTCCACAGTGGCTAGACCACTCAGCATTTCCATCAGCAATGCTCCAGGGTTCCAGTCTCTTCACATCCTCACCAATAACTTGTTAGTGTGTGTGTGTGTGGGGGGAGGGGGGTTGTTTCTTTTAAAAATGTTTATTACAGCCACGCTGGTAGGTATGAAGTGGTACCTCCATGTGGTTTTGATTTCCATTAGCATGATGATTAACGATGTGGAGCATCTTTTCATGGGCATGTTGATCATTTGTATATCTTCTTTGGAGAACTGTTTACTTGTTTGCCCGTGTTGAATTGAGTTCTTTGTGGTTATTTGTTGTTAAGCTTCACACGTTCTTTATATTTTCTGAATATGAATCCCTAATCAGATTTTTGTCTTGCAAATATTCCCCCCACCCTGTCCTGTGGTTGTCTTTTCATTTTCTTTTTTATTATTTATTTATTTTTTATTATTTAAAAAGTATTTATTTTTTAAATTATAGTGGACATCCACTGCTATATTAGTTTCAGGTGCACGACATAGTAATTTGACATTTTTATGCGTTATGAAATGCTCACCATGGTAAGTGTAGTTCCCATGTGTCACTTTATAAAGTTACTTTAATATTATTGTCTATATTCTCCATGTGGAACTTTTCATCCTCATGACTTACTTATTTATTTATTTATTTATTTATTTTTATGACTTATTTATTTTGAACTGGAATTTTTTACTTCTTTATCTCCTTCACCTATTTTGCTCATCCTTGCTACCCACCAGTTCCCCAGAGGTGGAATTGCTGAATCATATGATATTTCTGATTTTAACTCTTTGAGAAACCTCTATATTGTTTCCCATAGTGGCTGTACCAATTTATACTCCCACCAACAGTGCATAAGGGTTTCTTTTTCTTCACATCCTCTCCAACACTTATTTTTTGTCTTTTGGGATATTGACCATTCTGGTAGGTGTGAGGTGATATTTCATTGTAGTTTTGACTTGAATTTCCCCGAAGAGCATCTTTTCATGTGTCTACTGGCCGTCTGTATGTCTTCTTTGGAAAACTGTCTATTCAGGTCCTTTGTCCATTTTTAAATTGGACTGTTTGTTTTTTTGGTGTTGAGTTGTTATGGGGTCTTTATGCATTTTGGATATTAACCTCTTATTGGATATATTATTTGCAAATACTTTCTCCCATTCAGTAAGTTGCATCTTAATTTTTTTGTTGATCTCCCTCACTGTGCTAAAGCTTTTTAGTTTGATGCAGTCCTGATTGTTTATTTTTGCTTTTGTTGCCTTTGCCTGAGGAGCCAGATCCACCCCCCCAAAAACAATATTGCTAAGACTAAGTCCATAAGTTTACTGCCTCTGTTCTCTTTTAGGAATTTTATGTTTTTTTTCTCTTACATTTAGGCTTTTAATCCATTTTGAGTTTATTTTTGTATATTGTGTAAGAAAGTGGTCCAGTTTTATTCTTTTGCATGTAGCTGTCTAGTTTTCCAGCACCATTTATTGAAGAGACTTCGTTTTCCCCATGTTATATTTTTGCTTCCTTTACCATAGATTAACTGACCATCTGTCTGTGGGTTTATTTCTGGGCTTTCTATTCTGTTCCATTGATCTATATGTCCATTTTTGTGCCAGCACCATACCATTTTGATTACTATATCTTGGTAAGATAGTTTGAAATCTGGGAGTGTGATACATCTGGTTTTCTTTTTTTTTCCAAGATTGTTTTTACTCTTTGGGGTCTTTTGTAGTTCCATACAAATTTTAGGATTATTTGTTCTAGTTAGGTGAAAAATGTTGATATTTTGATAAGGATTACAGTGTCTGTAGATTGCTTTGGGTAGCATGTACATTTTAATAATAATTCTTCTAATCCATGTCTTTCATCAGTGTCTTATAGTTTTCAGAGTACAGGTCTTTCATTTCCCTTGGTTAAATTTATTCCTAGTTATTTTATTCTTTTTGATGTAATATTAAGTGAGATTGTTTTCTTATTTTCTCCTTGTGTTTGTTTGTTGTAGTGTATAGAAACACAACAGATTTCTGGATAGTGATTTCGTATCCTGCAATTTTATTGGATTTATTAGTTCTAATAGTTTTTGATGGAGTCTCTAAGGTTTTCTATACATAGTGTCATATCATTTGCAAATAGTGACAGTTTTACTGCTTCTGTACCAATTTTTAAAAAAGATTTTATGTATTTATTCATGAGAGACACAGAGAGAGGCAGAGACATAGGCAGAGGGAGAAGCAGGCTCCTCGTGGGAAGCTCGATGTGGGACTTGATCCACAGACCCCAGGATCACACCCTGAACTTAAATCTCAACCATCGAGCCACCCAGGCATCCCTCTTCTGTACCAATTTGAATGCACTTTATTTTTTGTTTGATTGCTGTGGCTAGGTTTCCTGTACCATGTTGAATAGAAGTGGTGAGAATGGACGTCTTTGTCTTACTCCTCATCTTAGAGGAAAAGCTTTTAGCATTTTACTGTTGAGTATGATGTCAGTTGTGGGTTTGTCTTTTCACTTTCTTGGTAATGTATTTTGATGCACAAAAGGTCTTAATTTTGATGAAGTGCCATTTATCTATTTTCTCTTGTTGTCTATGCTTTTGGTGTCATATCCATGAAATAATTGCCAAACTCAGTGTTACAAGGACTTCCCTCATTTTATAGTTTTGCCTCTTAATGTTGAGTCTTTGATTTATTTTGAGTTAATTTATGTATGTGGGGATTATTGCATGTGGATCTCTTGTCTTCCCAGCATCTTTTGTGGAAAAGACTATCCTTTCCTCATTAAATGCTAGTGGAGCCCTTATTGAAAATCAACTGACCATATGTATGAGGGTTTATTTCTAATCTCTCTATTTCATTTTACTGTTCCATAAGCCTGTTCTTATGCCAGTGCCATACTGTTTCAATCATTGTAGGTTTGTACTGCGTTTCAAAGTTGGGAAGTGTGAGTCTTCTAATTTTATCTTTTTTCAAGATTGTTTTGGCTATTCAGTCTATTGCAATTCCATATAAATTTGAGAATCAGCTTTCCATTTTTGTGAAAAGGCTTTTGGGATTTTTATAGGGATTGTGATGAACCTATAGACTGCTTTGGGTAGTGCTGACATCATAAAATGTTAAGTCTTCCAATCCATGAACATGAGATTTTTTTCCCATTTATAGGCTTTCATTAATTTCTTTCAGCAATATTTGGTAGTTTCAGCATGCCATGGCAGTCTTTCACTTCTTTAGTTAGGTTTTTTTTTTTAAGTATTTACTTCTTTTGGATGATATGTAGGTGTAATTGCTTCCTTAACATTTTTATTTTTATTTTCTTTATTTTATTTTAAAGATTTTAATTTGTTTATTCATGAGATAGATAGATAGAGATATATATATAGAGAGAGACAGAGACAGAGACAGAGACACAGGCAGAGGGAGAAGCAGGCCCCATGCAGGGAGCCCGACGTGGGACTCGATCCCGAGTCTCCAGGATCAGGCCCCGGGCCGAAGGCAGTGCTAAACCGCTGAGCCACCCGGGCTGCCCCATTCCTCACCATTTTTAAAGAAATGGTTGCCATATAACTCTGGGCTGAGGATGAGCCTGAGGAGAAAACTTAGGTCTTTTAGCCTGCATCTGTCCCTGGGTAGGTGCACAGTGGCTTTCTAAAGTCCCCTGTATATTGTTGCTTTTGAAGGTCTGAATCATAAACGTCTGGCTTCCAAAAGGGAAGAAACTGAAAGGAAACTGAGTCAAACAAACAAACAAAAAAAATGAGGTGCAGCTCTTTTAAGGCCCCAGGAAACCACCCCAACCACTGGGACTCCATCAATGGCTGCCTGCTTCGTGCCTACACCCCAGCAATGAAAAGCTGTCATCAGCAATCAGGACACAGAATCCTAATATTTGGAAGACTAATTCCTTATTGGCCCTCCCTGGCTGCAACAAGCCACTTGAGAAATGTGGGCACAGCTGCCTGCTGCTGGGCTTGGGCTTGGGGGATAGATGGCTACTGTAGTGTTAAAGGTCGAAATTGGCCAAAGTTAGCCACGCTTTCCTGGGTCGGCTTTCTCCTGGAAGCTGCGAACATTCAAATACACTCGGGAGTGCCAAAGTGATGACTTCAGACAGCTTCTGCTAGTACAGTTGTTGTCTGAGTGGAGGGATGGATTTCTGGCAGTTCCTATTTTGCTTTCTTTCCTGACATCCCCTCCCATTATTAAATCCCATAGTAAAATTAAGGAACCAAAATGAAATCTCCCCTGGTTTTTAGGCTAGTCTCCCAAAGAAATTATGGCCCCAAAGTTTCCTCTGGCAGAGGGAACTTAGACTTAGCTGCAGAGGATTGGATGCAGTCCAGATTCTCATCCTTCTGGCTGCAGCTGCCTGTGCTCCTCTTAGCATTACCAGTCTAGGTGCATCCAACCCTGGGTCTCTTATGTGTCCCACATTTCTTAACTCCAAGAGGCAAGAGGGTTACCAGAATAATAAAAATTAATAATAATAATAATAATATAAGAATATAATTATATATATATACCAATATAATTAATAAGAATAAAAATATCACAAGTCTGGTTCCAACCCACAAAAGAGAAAAAAACCTGACACAAGCTAATTTGTAGCCAAGCTAGCAATGTATAATCTGTGACAATTCCCTGATCCCAGGACTCCTACAGCCATCAGAATCTAGCAGAGACTTCTTCAATTTGAGGTGTGGAGAACAGACAGCTCAAACTATAGAGGGAAGAAAAGTCACCAGTAAGTGTTGAGAGTCCATCGTAGAACTTAATTTTAATAGGATAGTTCCCGCTTGAAGGCCAATTTTGGCACTATGCTACCCACATCCTCGGGGAGATCTGCATATCTGAATGGCTTCTTTTTTCAGAAAGTGGCATTTGTCTTCTTGCCAATTTTGTAATTGTTCCCAAGACTGCTTGTGACTCCCTTTTTCTTTGCAGGATCCATGCTGGATATTTAAAACCTCTTGATTTCTGTTTGCCCTTTGAGCCCTATGTTTTGGCAGACAGTGGTGAGTCAGTGTTGGGCCTGTCCAGGGAGGCAGTCTCATTTGTAACAGGCACATCTCCAAGCAAAGGCTATTGCTCTGCATTTACCTTGGTTTTTGTGGGGATTTAAGGGGATCCCATAATAATGCCTTTTACATACTATATTTCAAAGCCACTTAAGAGAGAGAGAGAGAGAGAGAGAGAGAGAGAGAAGAAGTCAGATAGTTGGAGATCATGACATCAGTTTTATTATGAATCAAAACTAGATTGGGAGACATGGCTTAGTTATGTCACAGCAATGAGTTTCCTCACAGTGGGCACTGTGATTAGGGACCTCACCACAGCCAGGCAGGGTCTGCTCTCACAATGCCTACACCTGGAGCACTAGCCTTGCGGCCTCCTCTCTGCCCTCAGGCTAGCTCCAGAGACAGGCAGGAAGAGATCATAACTTATAGCCTGTGCTTTTTCTCCAGGAACATCTAAGAGCTTATCCCTCATGGGAAGGAGGAGGGTGTAGGGAGGGACCAGGAGTGTCATACCTATTGATGTCCCTCTTTTGGAAGGAGACCTGGGAATTGGCAACGAACATTCCCACCCAAATTTCCCAGGCTCCTTCCTGCTCTTTGCTTCCAATTCTCATCCACAAGAGGAAGCCTGGACTCTTTATTCTGCAGCTACAGTAGCCACTGCTCCTGCTGCTGCCCCTACTTTGAATTCCAAGGGCCCAGGGAGCCTCCTGCTCTGGGTAATAAACCTTTGTCTCAGCCCAGACTCATCTTTCAATACGGAACCCTGAACTAAAACCGTTGGGGAAGCTGACAAAGATGGTTACCCCATTGGTCCAGTAAGGACTAACATATCTACTGAACCCTGCTTTTGCACAAGCCTCCAATCTTCCTCTGCTTCTCAGCATTCCAGGCTTTGAATAATCTGAACTGTCCCTGGGGGAGCAGAATGTCATGTGTCATGAAAAGGCCTCCAGAGTCACACACTTCAAGTTCCAGCAGGACCTTTCAAAGTTCAGCCTGCTTCTTAGGTTCTGTCCTGGTCTTCTGCCCATGGGTCTGATGCTGTTATGGAGAGCAGAGCATCATTTACCTTTTCTACCCTTCACATCTCGACTACTAAGCCAATATCTTGTTCTTAAACAGGTCTATTTTTATTTCATAAGCCTTTTTTCTTCACATACTAGTTTTTGAGGATTTTAAAAGTTAGGATACTTTCTGTTACAAGTTAACAAATACCTTGACTCAAATTGGCTTAAAAATGAGAATATATTTGTAATGGAAAATCTGACATTTGGACCAGATTTCAAGGCTGGTTGATTCAGTGGCCCAATGATGCCATCAGTCGTCTGGGTACTTTATCATCTTTCTGCTCTGATGCCCCAGCACCAGCTCGAACTTACAGTTGTGGGTGCCTGTTATGGTTACTAGCAGCAGCTGGAGGACATGCTGCCTTCTTTAGAGCCACCTGGAGCAAAAGACTGGCTTGTTTAACACAAAAGCAGTAGGCAAACTTCTAGCAACTCATTGGTTGCTAGCTGCGAACCTAGTTGCTAGTCCTGACCATCCATGAACCAGTGACTGGAACGGCAGAGGAATGGATTACCATGACTTGTGTGGATGGGTGGTCTAGGACAGAGGAGCTCTGGGGGACCTGGTCTGAATGTCCTCTTTTTCTAAGCTAAGTACTCCCAACGTAGATCTGTCAATCTCCTTAATATGTAGGTTTGTGTGAATTCTACTGAGATTTCCTCCACTTCAGCTGAAAATTGGATATTTCTCCTGTAGCTTATGAACCCTCATTCCTTTTTATCTGTCTGCTGATAAATCCACTACATCACCAGAACTGAAACAACAATCAGTGTTCTGCAATTCACCACTAAGTCAGCCCTCTTCCCCTGGGAGCACATGGTTCCAACCATGGAGGAGAGAAGATGGGGCTTGAGAAAAGCTTCACCTTCACTCTTTGAATCTCGCTGGAGGCCCAAAGAAGATAAAGGAAAATAGAAGTGGAGATAGTTAATACTGACTGTCTACCTATTCCCAGCTCGAAATAGCCTGAAGACCAAAGAGATGCATGTTTCTCAATGTGGGGTCTACGGACCACTGGCTCAGAGCCACAGTCCCACCAAATCTCTCAGACCTTGGTTTTATGTCTCATCCCCCCTTTCTTTTTATTTTCATTCCAATTTACACTTAACTTCTACTTACACATTTTAAGTATTTTAAAGACACTTTAAAAAATTGTTGAATGATGGCGGAGGATATATGGAAAAAAATCTTTGTGCCCATATTGCATTGTCTTAATCACTGTAACTCTATAGCAAGTTAAACATTGTTATTCATTTTCAAGATTGTCTTGGCTAAGCTTGGCATTTCCACGTATATTTTTAAATCAGTTTGTCAATTTCCACAAAAATCTTATTTGAAACCAATGTTTTGTTGAGCTCTCTCTAGTCCTCAGAAATCTATTCCAGCAGATTTTCTCTTTGATGTGAACATCACAGACAGGGAGGTTATGGCCAGCCTTCCACCTGATGCCCTCCATATAACCAGTGCATGAGAGAAAGGCTCCTTCTCTGACAGGCCACCACAGAGTGGGCTGGGGTCAGGAGCAGAGCAGACCCAGCCAGGTTTTGTTGGGATAGCTAACCCATAACAACCCCAGAGGTATAATGAATTCATTCCCTTACCAAAAAGCAAGAAAAAACTAGTATGACACCTTAGTACTGTCACTCAGAGTTCAAATATGAGAAGGGGATCAGAAAACAGTTAAAAAGGCAACAAAACCAAGGCAACTGGCCACCTCCAGGGTGGTGGTGGGGGGAGGAGTTAGCTCTGTGTGTCCCCCCACCCCTTCACATGCTGACTTTCTGCATAGTTACTGCAGGAGGTGGAGGCCTCAGCCAAGCACCAGCAGTAGCCCTTGCTCTGTGGGTTTCACCAACTCCCACCATGGTTGGGGACATCCTGTCCCTGAGGGTCAGGAAGCTCCAGAATCTTATGTTTTCCCTGGGATTAGAGATCATCCATAAAACTTCTAAAGACACCCCCAGTCCTGTCTGGTTGTAGGTCAAGGACAAGCCTTGTATGGCCATCATGGGGAGCTCAGTATTGGGGGATGGCACCACTCTCAATTCCATCTCATCCCTTTGAAGGCCAGCCACAGGGCCATTTTGCTGGGTTGTCACCATGAGAGGAGGGCTTTCAATGATGTAATCCTTGAGATTGATCGTTCTGAGACCACCCCAGGTTCTAGGATATGTTCATACAGAGAAGCATCCTAAAGGAGGCCCCCAGAGAGGAGTTCTGCTTGAGACATTTCTTCTCTTACATTGATGGTGGCAGTGCTCCAGAGCACTGGACCCAGGGACCTATTGTCTACCTCTACTTGCAATTTATTGAAATTATATTGGATCTGTAGGTTAATTGGGGAGAATTTACAGTTTATCACTATTTAGTCTTCAAATCCATAAACATGGTATATCTCTGCATTTATTTTGGCTTTCTTTAAATTCTCTTAGCAAATGTTCTATGATTTTTCAGTGTAGTGTTCTTGCACTTCTTTTATTGGCTTTGTCTTTATTATTGATGCTTTTTGATGCTTTTGGTAATGATACTATTTTCTATTTGTGTTTCAATTTGTTTACTGCAAGTATATAGAAATATATATTGATCTATTTGAGTCTAATTACCTTGTTCAATTACTAATTAATTCTAAAATTTGTCTATAAATTCTTTTAGGTTTTCTAAGTATACAATCTCATCAGCTGCAAATAATAGTGGTTATAGTTCTTCCCTATCAGGTATATTTTAAAAATTTATTTTCTCACCTTATTGCATTGGCTAAAATTTCTAGTAATTGTTTAATAGAAATGGTGACGGTACACATTTTATCTTATTCTCAAATTGAGTGGGAAAATACTTAATATTTCACCTTGAAGTATGATGTTAGGCATAGTTGTTGGTTTTTAGCTTTTTGGTTTTTGTTTTGTTTTGTTTTTTGTTTTTTGGTGTATACCCTTTACTAGATTAAGAAAGTTACTTTCTTAGTTATGATGTATTTATCCTTTTTATCTATTGCTGGATTTGATTTGCTAACATTCTGTAGGAACATGTTTTTCCATCTGTGTCCAGGAGAGATAGCAACCTGTGCTTTTCATTTTTGTAGTGTCTCTGTCAGGTTTTCTGTATCAAGATTATGCTGTCAAACTCTAGAAGTTGGACTGTTTTCCCTTTTTTTCTTTATTCACTGGCAGAATCACTGTAAGATCCGTAATAGCCTTTCTTAAATGTGTATTTTAGAGAATTTACAAGGGAAACATCTGGGCCTACCTAGACTTTTCTTGTTTGCTTGTTTTTTTGTTTTTGTTTGTTTTTTTGAGGAGGCGGGGGTGGGAAGGGCAACTTGATGCTCATTCTCTCATTGTATTTTTTTCCTTAGGATGTTTTCAATAGGCCAGAACAAGAAGATTTCCCATGAGGCTCTTTTGAATCACTTCAAGGAAAATAAGGTGGAGATAGCAAATGCAATAACAAAGCCATTTCCTTTCCTTGAAAGCCTCAGAGACCGCTCCTTTATCACGGAAGACCTCTATAATGTACGTGAAGTTTATTATATCTCCCCATAATAACCCAGCTCCACACTAATTTAGGTGTGGAATCCTGGATTCAGAATTTAGAGTATAACTAACTGATGGTCCTTCCATACTCTTCATGGAAAGACTCTTTTAAGTGAGTTAATCCTCTTATAAGGTCGAGGGTGACAGGGCAAGCAGACCTCGATAACCATACTTCTGCTCTAATTAAAGCCCTTGTCTTCTGTGGGACATGTTGCAGTAAGATGGATGGGAATAGTCCTATGGCAGAATTGAAACTGATAGCTTTGCAAATGTCTAGCGATTTATATAGTATAACAAAATTAAACAAACTTAAAATAATTAAGAGCACTGGGGCAGTATTCCATTATAAAATCCACTATGTCAAATGAAATCCCCAGGGATTTTGTGCTATTATAAGTCAATTTTTTCTACCTTGCTATTGTGTCCTTATGTTTTGTAAGGTGGTTCTAGAGTTTTAGCATTCAAGTAAATTTGGATCAGTGAGCAATCCCAGGGAAATAGAGGAGCTACCTCTGTACCATATGATTGTGCAGTCCCCCATGTGCTCCTTACAGCAATGGCAGGACCATCTGCCTACATCCTGAAGCCCTCTCAGGACTCCTCATACCTGGAGGGCAGGCAGTTGCTGTGAGGCCAACAGAATTACTATAAGGTCCACTCTTGAAACAGCCTATGCAGGATGAAAGTTCAAAAGTCAATAAGAAGAGTTCATTTGTTATTTTAAGCAGTTGATCAAATATTTAAGAAGTTCTAAAATATTACATGAAAAATAATAGTCTATCTACCTGGGAAAGTGGAATGAATGTTCTATGCAATCACTTCCTAGTGATTAACTTTGAAACTATTTTAATTTTGAAATTATTTATATTCTTTTCTCATTGCACCTTTTTAAAAGGAATCTCAGGAAGCCCACAGAAACTTAATTCCTGTAGAGAAAGTGGCATATGATGTCCTCTGCTGCCTTGAGAAGACCTTTGATAGGTCACTTCTACAAGTCCTGTTCAGCAGGGTTCATCTGAAGGAGTATCCTGCCTTAATTCATGTTCTTAGAATCTTCAAAAATGGTAATCTCCTCTCCCTTTTAGGGTCCAGGTCTACTCCTCATTTATTCATTCACTCATTTGTTGGTTTAATAGGTATTTTTTGCAATCAAATGGATTTTTTTAAATTTATTTTTTTATTGGAGTTCAATTTGCCAACATATAGCATATTACCCAGTGCTCATCCCGTCAAGTGCTCCCCTCAGTGCTTGTCACCCAGTCATCCCAACCCCCCGCCCACCTCCCTTTCCACTACCCCTTGTTCATGGTTTAACAAATATTCACGAAATGTGTACCCTGTCCCAGGATCTGTGATTGTCAGTGTGAGTCACCACTAATAGAAACTGATGTGTTCTCTGGTCTTAACATTAAAATTATCCATCAGATGATTACTCTGCTAGGACCTCATGTAGGTTTAATTACAGCCCTTTTTCTTCTTCCAGGAATGTGTATTTATTTTGTGTCATGGGTGCCTGATAAAGAGGAAGTGTTCCTGGGAACGTTGTGACATTTTTCTAAGATGACCAGATTGTCACCAATTCCCACAGAAAACTTTATTTGAGATAGTCTGATAAAAAGTTAGCTCCACATAAAGAATCAAGAAGTCACAAGAACCCCCCCCCCCCCGGCACAGAAGCAAGGCCTGCGTGTGGAAGGGCAGGGCAGTAAGGAGGGCTGATTATGACATGATGGTCATAGGTAGATTGTGTGGTTTCTGAAGAATTGGAGTTTTATTTTCATAAAAACAAAGAAGTAACATCAATTCTTAAGCAAGGGGAAAAAATCAAAAGAAGCTGAAATAAAGTAGGGAGTGTGTTAATTTGTGAAAATAGTACATTGATTAAAATAAGAACAATATAATTTCTTTTCTTTTTAAAGATTTATTTATTTATTTGAGAGAGAAAGAGAGAGTGCAGGGGGAAGGAGCAGAGGGAGAGGGAGAGAATCTCAAGTAGATGGCACTGAGCAAGGAGCTTGCTGCCAGGCTCCATCCCAGGACCCTGAGATCACAATATGAGCAGAAACTCAGAGTGGGATACTCAACTCATTGCACCACCCAGGCATCCAGAACAATAATTTCTTTTTTTTTTAAGTATTAAAGCATAAATTTATTAAAATCCATTTTATATAGTGTTTTAGGGACAAAAAAATGTAGTCCTCAACATTCAGGTAATCAACTCTATCCTCAGAAGTGCCTTGGGAGAAAACAGATTCCTGTGCCCTTTCCTCCAAAAGATACTTCTGTTTATATTCCTGAAAATGATGCACTGCGAGAAGACAGATTCTTTTGCCCTCCCCCCAGAACAATAATTTCTATATTAATACCTGAGTTAGAGAAAGGATTAGAAACAATCAAATATCTAGGAACAAATTTCAAGTCAATAATTGTTGAAAGCTTCATTGAGACAAATTTACATGTCTTAGGTCAATATTATATATGTGACCAGGATGTCCCAGGCCATGGGAACAAAGGGAATGGCGGTTACCTGTACTGCCCACATCTCAGGGGCTCTGATTCTCTCCAGGTTAAGTGTCCACATCACCTGGGTTAGGTTCCAGGTTCCCCCAGCTGGTGGGGGCGGGGGGGAACCTGCACCTACATTTGCTGCCGCCCACCTGCCCCTGGGGAGGTAGCAGCTATTGCCTCTCAGACTCTGTTGTCCACAGGAGCTATGGGTCAGTGACCCAAAGTCAAGAATCTGGGGGCTGTGGAATGAGGTGTAGCACTCTCTCCTGCTGCTTGGTGCCAACCTTCATCCCACACTCAGGGCCCCCTAAGCCCCTGTGGGACTGCCCACTTGCACTGGCCCTCTTCACCCTTCCCTTTGTTCTCCTCCTTTCTTCCACCTGGTTTTGCCAGGATCTGAGTCCAGGTCGTGGGATGACAAAGCACCCATGGTTCCCACTGTCCTGTGGAACTCACCCTAGCAGGCCCTACCCCAGGAGGAGCTCCCGCCATGGGCCCTGGGGCAGCAGGTTCTCTTCCTCCCTGGTGTCCCCTCCTCCCTGGACTCCCTGTAGACATGGCCCCATCTCCCTCTCCTCCCTCCCTTCCCCATTCAGGCTTCCTGGCTTATTTCTTTCCTCCTATGTGTGCTGGGTCACCTACAGGCAGGGGCGCTGGGCTGGTGTCCCTGCCTCCCCTGGTTGGTGGCCTCCCCAGACGCTGGGGCAGGCCTGTGGGCCATCCTCCAGCAATGCAATCTGTGCTCCCTGCTCAGAGCTGAGGAGTGTCCTTCTTTTGTTCCTGGGATCTAGGCCCCTGGGAGGTCTGTCTTGTTCCTCCAGGTGTCCTCTGCTTTGTCTCTTTGGGAAGCACTCACCTTCCCTGCCCCAACCCTCCTCTCCTCTAGCAGCATCCTTAGAGCAGCTGGGCTTTCTCTTTCATACTCATGGATCTCTCTGTGAGCCTTGCTCTTCTCCAGAAGAATTCTCTCTCTTCCTTCCTACAGTTCACAGAGACATTCCACTTAGAGAATTACATTCCACTTACAGAATTTATATTGAAATTACATTCCACTTACAGAATTTATATTGAAATTAGCTTTCACTCTTCTCTGGTCATCTTGTTGAGTGATTAATTACTGTTTATAACTTTCCCACTCCTCCATAATCCTTAAACCCGACAGGCTCATCACCTATAGGATTTGCATGTGTATATTTTTCTCTTCTATGTCCCAGGGAAAGGAATAAACACCATCAAGTTAGGAGCCACTGAGATTAACTGACCCAGGGTCCAGAAGTCCCTGCTCAGTTCCTGGATTCTTGGGGGGCCCAGATGCTTAATTATGAGGTGGTGATGACTTGCCTGAAACCACTAATTAATTTTTTTCTCTGTTTAGTAATTGAAGACAAATATCTTCCCCAGGAAGATGATAGTGAGGAGACACAAAAACTGCCCAGCACTGAGCAAAGCTGTGAACAAGGTAACTATGAAAGAATACAAACTTTGTTTCCTGGTTACAAAGAGGATAGAACTCAGGAAGGGCACCTGTGATGCTAGAGGAATCCAGAGGGACATGGGGCAGGCAGATGAGTGTGGCTTTGTATTGATTCCAAAATGACATGACTCCGGAATCCAAGACAAAAGGTGGCAAAGAGAGACTTTCTGCCCCATAATTTGGAGAGTGAAGCAAGAACCTAAGTGCGAATTAGGAGTATCCAGAGATGACCGTCAGTGTGAAGCTGTGAAAGGCTAAGAACTCTGGCCCATGGTCAATGTCAAAGAGGAGACCCTTGACGATGGCAGAAAGGACCCATCTCAGTGTGGGGGATGTTGTTCAGAAGCCCAAATATTCAAGAAGAAAGCCAGTTAGTTGTTCACAGAGAAAAAAGAGGAAGTGATAGGAAGGTGGAGGGGAGGATGTGGGTACTTTGAGAGACAGGAGAGAAAGAAAGACAGAGAAGAAAAGGTTAAGACACAATAAAAATAACCATGTTATTTACACCTCACGGCAGAACATTTGCTCTGGCAGTGGTGGGGTGAGCACTCAGGCAGCCATTGGAGGTTAGCATTGCTTATGTGCCCATTTTGCAGATAAGGGGACCAAAATCTAGAGACTGTGTGTGTAGTTGGCCTGGGGTCCAATGAGCAAGGGCGAACCCAGGCATTCTGAACCCAGAGCCTGTGTGTGTGTGTGTGTGTCTTCATGGAGGTAAAAATCACACAGCATAGAATTAACCACTTTAAAGTGTACGGGTTAGTGATATTTGGTACATTCACAAAGTTGTGTCATTGTCACCTCTATCTACTTTCTTTTTTTTTTTTTTTTAAGATCCCACTTATTTATTCATGAGAGACAGAGAGACAGAGAGAGACAGAGAGAGAGAGAGAGGCAGAGACACAGGCAGAGGGAGAAGCAGGCTCTATGCAGGGAGCCCGACGCGGGACTCGATCCCAGGTCTCCAGGGTCACACCCTGGGCTGGAGGCAGGCACTAAACCGCTGAGCCACCCAGGGATCCCCCACTATCTACTTTCAAAACATACCACTTGCCTCAATGGGCAACCCCACTTCACTCCCCATTTCCCTCTTCCTACTGCCAAGAGCCACTGCCATCACTAAAAGGTATATCTTTTCATTTCTGTGCATTGAGTGGAGGCAATCAGCAAGTCGGAGAGAACAAGAAAGGAGATACCAGTTTAGCCTGACATGGAAGGTGGGAAATTGTGGTGGAAGAGAGCTTGTCAGGAAGGCAGAGGCAGGAGGGACTGAGCAGAGAGTGTGGCTGTGGGAAAGAGAGACAGGAACATGAGGAAACAGAAGACAGTGGAGTCAGGGATGCAGACATATCTTCCTAGGATGGGAGCAGCAATGCCTGCAGGTTGGATCCTGGTAGGACATGGAGGGAGAAAGGGACTGAGGTCTAATGGGATGGAGAGAGGCAGAGCCGGACTTGGTTGGGTTTTGGGCGGAGTCTTGGAGCAGGAAGTCTTTCTGCACAAGGAGCAGCTCACTTTTGTCTCCAACCTCAGAGCTCAGTGTGGCCACTCCTTAGTTTGTTTTCTGGTCACTGGCTCTGGTCTCTCCTTTTCTCACTCATCAGCACCCGATGAAGCCAAAGTTTTAAGAACAAAGGAAGAGGAAGTCAGAGAAGGTGTGCAGCCTTCTTGGGTGATAGGCAAGGTAACTGACTGAATCCTGTGTCGTAGATGACCCATTACCTGGATAGCTCATTATGTGGAGGGGTCAGAGGCCAGGCACCTGAGCCCAGCCTCTGACTACTTTCTAAGATGTGAGGGAGGCACATTTTCTAAGATGTGAGGTGAGATCTGTAGGGCCTAGGGGGCGAAATTTAAAGAGAACCCAAGAGTAGGTGCCTCCTTAAATTAGGGGCCTTGGGTCTCTTGCTTGCCTCACCCTACCCCTGGCCTGGAAGCAAGACAGAAAGGGGAGCTGGCATCCTCAGGGGAGGAGGGTACCCTGTGGGGGGACGAGTGCAGACAGGTAGGTGGATTGGACCATCCAATATGAGTTTTAGGAGCAAGCATGGCTTTACCTAAATGGACATGAGATCCAAACTTCTCCCATTGGGGTGGAGGTTTGGCAGGGAGGCAGCTTTATCCACCTTGCCAGAAGTTGTCACAGGATCATGGAAATAATGTGTGTGATGGCCAGACTGGCCAGTAAGCAGGATCACTGGAGAAGATCCTAGAGGTAGAGGTGGGGAAGGGGCTCTGAGTTGTGGTCAAAGCCTGGTGAGAGATCTGGAGTGATGGAAGGATGCAACCTTTGACATGAGGACAACACACAAGACTAGGGTTGGGGGCCTAGCGGCAGGTAGAGGGTCCAGGTAAGCCTGAGAGAAACAGAGATGGAGAGAGGATATGGCTGACAGGAGATAAACTGACAATTTACACAAGGGAGAGTGACAAAGATCATATGGACAAAGCAAATGCCAATAAAGAGAAGGTAGAGAGGGACACAAAGAAACCCTGAAGACAGAGTGTTCAGTGGGAGTGAATGGAACGTTACTGGAGGCCAATGAGACCAAGAGAGAGGAGACGTGGTGGGATATTTAGCATCAGGGGGAGGCCACCTCATAGAAGCTTCTGCTGCAGGCTGTCGTCCCCGGGGACAGTGTTTCCAAAGCCCTGAAGGGGCTGGCAAACATTTTGCCATGTGTTGGCAAACATTACATTACTGATGTATTTGTATGGAGGATTTTATAAAAACTGTTCTAAGTATATTTATGTAGTCATGTACTAAGCCACCTTGGTGGAAAAGGACATAAGAATAAACACAAAATTCAGCCAAGATAATTTTCAGTGAGTGAATGAGAATAGTAGGTTAAGAGAAAAGAGGAAAAACAAAAAGGTGGATTTCAGGGTAAAAAGGAAAGCCCCAGAGAGGTGGAGAGAGAAGGACACAGAGGTCCTGACGCAGAGCGAGGCGGTAGGCGAGCAGGCGAGGGGTAGTGCTAGGGCGACCCTCCCAGGGGGAGTGTGGAGAGAGGGGAGCAGGGGGTCGGGGAGACAGCTGGGGGTTCTTTCTGGATCATTATGTATGTATTCCAGGGACAGAGCTCTCCAGATCTGAAAACCCAGTACAGTCTTGTGTTGTGGATCTGGTGAATATACAGAAGACGATTGCATCTTGTCACCTCAGAACTAACCAAGAAGGCCAGCCAGCAGGGATAGCGTGTGACCAAGCATCAGAAATAATCAGTAAGGCTGGCCGAGGGAGGCGTGCCTGGGTGGCTCAGTTGGTTAAGCATCTGTCTTCAGCTCAGGTCATGATCTTGGGGTCCCAGGATTGAGTCCCTGCTGAGCAGGGAGTCTGCTTCTCCCTCTCCCTCTGCCCCTCCCCTCTTGTGCATGCTCTCTCTCTCTCTCTCTCTGATAAATAAATAAAATCCTAAAAAAAAAAAAAAAAAGAAAGAAAACATTATAAAGGCTGGCTGAGGGAGTCTGATGTGGTGACACTGTGTGTGTCGCAGCGAAGGTGTCAGGAGGCAGCCCAGGGAGGACGGGGTGGATTCAGGAGAGGGAGACCCTGGTGCTCAGGGAAGGAGCTTTTGCCTAACAGAGGAGAACTGGGGGTGAAGTGGAAAGGTACTGAACAGGGGCCACTAAGGAGGTGTGTAGAGCAAGATGGCAAGAGGAGATGAGGGGACAAAAAGACACATCAG
Source organism: Vulpes lagopus (assembly GCF_018345385.1). Lineage (NCBI taxonomy): Eukaryota > Metazoa > Chordata > Mammalia > Carnivora > Canidae > Vulpes > Vulpes lagopus. The sequence goes on from NC_054831.1 coordinate 8,767,030, forward strand.
GTGGAAACAGAGAGTGCTGAGGAGAACATGCTGAGCTGAGAGAGGAGGTACGAGCTGTGAGAAAGAGAAGCAGAGGTAGGGAAGTGGGGAGAGACAGCTGCAAGGGGAAGGAGGGAGTGAGTGGTCAGAAGATGGGGAGCAAGATGACTAGAGCTGGCCACTGTGGTCACCTGTCCTTACACAGCGTCCAGGGAGAGTGCCTGGAGCCCCGTTGTTAACCTGTAGGCCCAGGACTCCATGAGAAGATGGGCACCATCTGGAGCAGGGACATTCCTCCCCAGCAGCTGGATCTTTCCTGGCATCCCCCCATTATGGGGTTTCCTGCTGGTTCCTTGGCCCCACGCTGAGATCCCTAAGGGGTTTTGTTTCTTTGTGCAGTGATCAGCAGCGAATCCAGCGAGGAAGAAGAGCCCCCAGAAGCTCTGAGCTCAGCACCAGGACAAGGGCCGGATGAGAAGAGCGAGGGCTGCAAGCTTTGAGCTACAGCCCATCAGGCATCTGAATTCAGAGGTCCTGCTTCCTGACGTGTGGTACTAGGAGAGCACTCTACAGCCGATGGCCCAGTCGATGCTGGGAACACATTCTCTGTACTTAATGTGCCATTTTGAAAAATGTGGCAGACAAGATCCGAGTCACTGAATATGTATGTTCATATATCAACATTGGAGTAGAAACAAACTAGCATATTTCTATTTGTTGTTTTTCCTTCCATGTGATCTTGCCTCTTGTGGTATGATAAAAAAAAAAAAGGCATTTGGTCTTTGTTTCTACTTCCTGGCACCCAGTTTCCCAGACCCTTGAAATTTCCTGAGCGGTGAGAGGGTGTCTATGAGAGTTAGAGGGTTAGAACTTTCAGTTTCACCCCTCAACCTCTGGGGAGAAATGAGAGGTGGGAGGTTAAGTTCAATCGCCAATGGCCCATGGTTTAACCAGTGTACTTACATGATTAAACCTTGGTAGTAAAAAACCCTGAACAATGGGGTTGGGAGCCCCTGACTTGGTAAATACGTTGATGTGCTGGGGGGTTCCATGCTGGAGAGAGCGTGGAAGCCCTGGCATCCACGTACCTTGCCCTATCTGTCTCTTCCATTTGGCTGTTCTTGAGTTGCGGTCTTTATAATAAAACTGTAATCATAAGTAGAGCATTTCCCTGTGTTCTGTGAGTCATGCTAGCAAATTTTTGGACCTAAGGGGGCATTGGGAGAACTCCCAGATTTATAATTTGTTGGGCAGAAACATGGATAGCTTGGGGACCCCATTTTGTAGCTGGTGTCTGAAGTAGGGGAAGTCATGTAGGACTGGGCCCTTGCCCTGTGTGGTCGGTGCTAACTCTGGGTGGTTAGTGTCAGAACTGAATTGAATTGTTCAACACCCAGTTGGTGTGGAAGAGCTGGAGAATTGACTAGTATTGAAATGACCTATTTATCATTGGAAAAGACACCACACAGTTGGTGTCAGGAAAAAAACAACCCACACCTGTTCATACTGATGTCTCCAATGGAGGTATTGATTTCTGCCTTAACTAACCTCTATCATCTGTAGATCGCAAAAAAGGTAAGTGATTTTTGATTGCATTGAACCTATATTGTTATTGGAAACTTGGAAAAAGCCCAAATAAGTCATTTTGACATGTGTTCTCTGATGTGCCATTAGCTTATATCCAAACTTTTCAAAAAATAATTTAGGAAATAATATCTCATAATTCTATTTTTTTTTAATTTTTTTAATTTTATTTATTTATGATAGGCACACAGTGAGAGAGAGAGAGGCAGAGACACAGGCAGAGGGAGAAGCAGGCTCCATGCACCGGGAGCCCGACGTGGGATTCGATCCCGGGTCTCCAGGATCGCGCCCTGGGCCAAAGGCAGGCGCCAAACCGCTGCGCCACCCAGGGATCCCAATATCTCATAATTCTAAAACATCAGTAAGGAGTAGGTGTAATAACTATTTTTTTATCCTGGTTTTGTAGGTGAGAAAACTCTGGCACATAAGTGTTTAAGAATCCTTTCCAAAGTCCTATGGAGAATTTAAGGCAGCACCAGGACCATTGTTCTGGAGGCTCAGATCTCAATTCAGCAGATGTGTTTTCCTTTAGAAGGGGAGAAAACAACCAGGCACATCTGTAAATGTTAGTTTTACAGGATTTATAACTTTTATCAAGCAGTTACTGTTTCTCTTTCATGGATTTTATGAACAAAGTTAATTTGGAAATAAACACTAGGTATAATAGCAGAGAAGATAATGTCAAAAGGTATATTTGTCCCCAAAAAGATTCATTTTAATTGCTTGCTATATTTTTCGTAAGTAAAAAAACTAAATTTATTTTTTAGGGTGTTTCCACCATCTGTTGTTAACCAATGTTTAATATCTTGAACATTAGAAGTCTACCTATTATTCAGGGAAATGATGTCAACAGGTTCTGGGTTGGTGAGGGAGTTGAGTGGGACTGGGGGCAAGGAGGCAGGAGGGGAAAGGGCTCTGATCCACACACTCATTCCTGGATCCATCCTCCAATGTTGCCCTGGGCAAGCAATAGAGGCGGAGAAAGTGTGTAGGGATTAGGAGGAAGGATTGGAAGTAGAAGGGCGAGGTGTCAGGAATTTAGCAAAATATCACAAAACTGCCCAACTACCCAATTTTCTCAGCTCCTGGTGACGGCAACTAAAACAGTGTTAACCAAGGGGGTGTGTTGAGTTCAAAGAACAGACCGAATGCCAGGAGTTTCATGATCTTCCCTGGTCTTTCATAGTTTTCTTTTCTTTTCTTTTCTTTCTTTCTTTTTTTTTTTAGGGATTTTATTTTTATTTTATGTTTTTATTATTATTATTTTTATATGTATATTTTTTTACTGGAGTTCAGTTTGCCAACATATAGTATAACACATAGGTTTCTTAAGGAATTTCTTTCTCTGTTGGTTTCTTGGCCATACACAGGGAGTCTGATTGCTCTGCAGAGGGAGTAGTGCATGGAAGGGAGGGCTGCGGAGGAGCCTCCAGGTCACCACCTGGAATTTTTATCAGGCTTCCCAGGACTCTGGAGCGTTAAGGAACAGAGAATCATATAGTGGGTAATAAGGAACGTCCAAGCAACAATTGCTAAATTAGCTCTACAGCTGGTTAACTTTTTTTTTTTTTTTAGCTGTTTAACTTTCTTTAGAGGAATAAAGGAAAACCACCTTGGCAGCTCATGTCTCCCCCAGTCTAGAAAGTTATTGCTGTGTGTTCCTTTCTGCAGTGTACTGCTAACCTTGCCAGGTTATTCCTGTTCAAGTCTGTAGAAATGGTAAGTTGTTAATCAAACGTATTGTAATATTCTCCCAGAGTGACAGATAGAGGCCAATCAGGCGATGAAGACAAATTATCCACACTTGGCAATACGACAGGAAAGCAAAAGGATACGTGTTCTGATTTATAGTTTACTCCTAATGAGGGCCTGACTTTGTCAGGTTACACGTTTACTTATAGACTTTTGTCCAGTAGACATTGTTTGGTGGAAAAGATAATGCCAAAGATTGTGGGTTTATTGCCTTATTAACCGGTTTGGGCTGTAATTTAGGAAACTTGTTTCAGCGGGCGTGCCTTTCCTGGCCAACTTTATAAACCTCTGTTCCTTAAATTCTATGTTGGTGGGTCACACACACTGCAGTGAGCAAGGAAATTTTTTCATTTATCCAGAGAACATCAGTGACAACTATTTGAAAACAAATGTTGGAGGAGAGAGCCAGGAAGCTTCTAGCTCACCACCAAAAATTGTGTCAGCTTTGGTGTGCGAGTCTTGGGTTTGAGAATTCTAGGAATCTGAATTCAGAGCTACTTTTTCCTGATGCATTTTACTCTAAGCACCAAACAATGAAAATGAATTAATGATATTAAAATCCCCTTCTCTGCAGTACCTTTTTCTATTGTGTGCAAAGACATAAGAAATTGTTATAAATTCATATTTTAATAGAATGAGCACTGTTGATTGAATAGACGTGCTCATGGTTTGATGTTGTAGCAATATGTTCAGAAAATGAGAACTTTTAAGAAATATTTTATTTATTTATTAGAGAGAGAGCACACACAAGCAGGAGGGGGAGGGGAGAGGGAGAGGGAGAAGCAGATTCCTCACTGAGTGCAGAGTCTGACATGGGGGCTTGACATGGGCTTGATCCCAGGACCCTGAGCTGAAGGCAGATGCTTAACTGATTGAGCCACCCAGGCGCCCCCAAATGAGAGCTTTCTGATTAGCTATTGTCATGCCTATTAATACTGATATCTTGAATTTATATGGCATTTCCCACCCATTCCCTTCCACTTCTTTATCTTTTGTGGAGCACAGAATGTGAAGTATTCCTCTCCTGGGTAATAATATTGTTATCCTTTGGTCAAAAATCTTGGAAAGCTTCGAAGTCCTACTATCTAATTACCTTCAAAAAGAAAGGAGTCAAACAACCCCTGGACATCCTCCAGCAAGTTGTCCTGATTCAATAGGTTTAAGATCGTCAGGGACAAACAAACCTGTATTCCAATAGATTTATTGACTCATTGTAACAAGGGAGAGGGAACACACCAGAGAACCATGGACGTTGTGCCAAACAAAGAAACAGAGTTATTGTACAGTTTGGGAAAAGGTGGAATTGAAGTATAATTTATAGGATGCAGTGATTTGATGCAGGTTCAAAACAAGCCAGGGCTGTGTTAAAGATCAGGTGTGGATTGTGAAATGGACCTTGGGTCCTATTGTTGGAAAATCACAAAGTTATGAAAATGTGGAATGTTATTTTTGGAAATCCCATATTGGAAGCTGTGCCCCTGGGTTAGAAATCAAGATTCCATCTCTTTATCAAAGCACCTTAGACCATCCAAGCAAGGGTGAGATGCTCTATCCTGGTTGATACCATTTCAAACAACAAGTTTCTGATAGTGCGTGGATTTTGACAACAAAATTCCTCAGTGAGTGAGGAAGCACTAGTCATTCAAAGAAGGGTTGTTATGACCTTTAATAGCTGCACGAGTTCCGAGGAGAATGTTTCTTATTAAATGTGCAGCTGACTTTCTCCGTACCTGTTATATCAGCCTCATGAATGGCAGGGCAGATTTTTTTTTGCTTTCTCATACTGAGCTAATTTCTATTTTCTCAAAGCCATTGAGTATGTAGTGGTTTATCAAAGGACTTTGCAAAAAAGGCTTATTTTAATTTCACCACAATCATGGGATATAAGGCAACACAAATGTTGATAACCTTGTTTCCACTTCTTTCTTTCCTTTAGAAAGGTAGAGGAACATCTGGGTGGCCCAGTGGTTTAATATTTGCCTTCGGCTCAGGGCATGATCCTGGGGTTGTGGGATCGAGTCCTGCATCAGACTTCCAGCAAGGAGTCTGCTTTTCCCTCTCTGCCTATGTCTCTACCTCTCTCTGTGTGTCCTCATGAATAAATAAATAAAATCCTTAAAAAAAAAAAGAAATGTAGAGAGAAATGATAATCAAAATGTCTCAATCCTGAATGTGACTTGTGTGAAATATCAAGATTCACCACGTTTCAAGTACAAATTATGGTTTTCCTCTCATGCTTCATAGATCCCCTGGGTATTGGAAATACTTTTACTCTGGACATACATGTTAGAAGAGAGAGATATGTGCAGATCAGAATTTTTGGTATGTAAGTGAATCTTTAACAACATTTCTACAAAGCATTAAATCCAGCTGTTTGCTAGATCATTCAAAAGTAAGATAATAAATTTTAGAGTCCAGATTAATCTTTTATTAAAATGAGCTGTCTTTTGAGATAGAACCTGAATTTTTCATAATTGCTAAAAGAGAAGTTGTTTCTTTTCCTTTTTCTTTTTTTTAATAGGCTCCACACCCAGGAGAAAGCCCAATTTGGAGCTTGAACTCACAACCCTGAGACCCCAAGATCAAGACCTAGCTGAGATCAAGAGTCGGACATTCAACTGACTGAGCCACCCAGGCACCCCAAGAGAAGTTATTTCTTGTTTGCAGGAATGATCTCTGTCATCTTCTAGGCCATGACTAAGGAAGAAGGGTATGGGGAGATTGGATGTGGATCAGTGTCAATTCTGGTTTACAGGTGACAGGCAAAGTGAGGTCCTCAATAATGCTAGCACTCCCACAGAATGCACTTCTTACTGGTTTTTTAAAGAGAATGACCTCTGGGCTCTTCTGGATGACAAGCCATCTGGCATGTCTTCAGGCATGTCTTCGTGTGATATACCCATGTGAACATTTCTACCTCTCTGAGCCTTTTGACCCCTTCTTGGTACTATACAAGGCTTTGGGGGCATCTCCACATCATTTGCTAAATGCTATCCTTTTGTTCAAGCTCCAAGGAGCCAGTTCATTCATAGACAAACCAGCCCCAGATGCCTTTGCCAGGGCCTTAAGCCCTGATCGGAGGAGAGGGCTTCCATATCAATGGAGTCTCCATTATCCACTCTTATGTTTACCCCTCCTGGTCTTACACCCTAAAAATCCACTCCTACAAGTGTTTCTGTCTTGTTTCCGATATATATTAGCCAGTTCTTGCTGGGTTATGCTTATGGGCAATACACAGCCCTCGAGTTTTAATGGCTTAGACAACAAAGTACTTCTTGCTTGCTCGGAGTCACAGTGGATCTGGGAGCCCTCCTGGGGTGGTAGTGAATACACATACTAGGCTCTGTCATCCCAAAACAAATCGTCTAATCAATGTGGCAGGAGAGGTTACACAGGGAATTCTCACTGCCCTTTCTGTGAATCACCTTGCAAATGACATATGCCACCTCTGATCATAATCCACTGGTCGGTGTCTCAGTCATTTAGCCATGCCTATGTGAGGGGCAGGAAAACTTAGGGGGATATATGTGATATTTGGAGAACACTTCTGTTACTGTCACAAATAAAAACAGAAGGCTGAAAAGGACCCATTCAGGATAATACTGTAAGAATGAAGCCACATGGCAGACTCAACAAAGCAAACAAAAAGGAGCCAACATTCAAAAGGTAAATCTAAATGAAAACTAACTTTATTAGGAAGCAAAGGATTAAAAACAGATGATGTTACAAGAGAAATCTTCTAGAATAAAATACTTCGCTTGGTCAGTGATGGAACTTAATGAGTCAGTCTACCTAAATGCAGGCCCAGAAGGTTTTACTCTCTGGCAGGATCCTTGGACTTTTTACCTGCTTAGCAGACCATTCCCCTTTCAGTCATAGCATCAGTAAAGGGAGACAACTTCAGTTACATTTATTTCTGAATCACCCATAAATAATTTCATCAATTGCAGTAAGAAACATCTCTGCATAGGTCTACCAGGAGATTGAAACCGCATTTATGACCTGAACCTGTTCAATCAGATAGGTTGTCATGACGTCTTAGGTTCCAGAATTAGCTGAGGATTAGTGTTCAATCATCTTTTAAGGACATGAGAATTTTCTTTCTTTATTTTTTTCTTTTTCAGAGCATCATTATGTTGGAAAATAGACAAAAGGAAGGGCTGGGAACCGTATCAATTTTGGTTTTTGTGGCCTCTGAGTATCCATCAACCATCTAATTGGATAACTAGAATTGCTTCCTTTTGATTGAATTAACATTTTGAATACAGAATCTCTACTGTGTGTAGCCACAGTGATACCTGCATGTGCCTCTGACATGATTTCAAACACTTTGCATACATAATTTAATCTTCAACATTACCCATTCTGACAACAAAATTTTGTTATTGAATAAGGAAGTGGCGTGTTGGAAGACTCACCTCTGGAACCAGCTGGAGGCCATTATTTCTTAGGATGAGATACTTCCCCAAAGGGTGTAGTGTGTGCTCTGAACCAGCTACCAGGGTTTGGTGCTCTTTGTCAGGTACTTTATCTGGAATATATTGGATCTGGGAACCCTTCAAGCAAGGCTGACTGATTTGGCTGGTAAAGAAATAATGTGCACTTTTAAGATTCAGACAGCTTATTACTTACATAAATGGCAAAAGCAGGAAGAGCAAAGGTGCCATCTCCCTGGGGCAGAAGGCCTCAGACCTCACTGGAACTTGCAATATGAGGAGACAGTGTGTCATGATACCTCTGGAAGATAAAGTGGTGAGTGGGACATGGCCTGTCATAGTGCTTCACAAGCGTCCCATGCTCTCATGTTCTGGAAAGGTCATGGGTCAGGCTGCCAAGACTTAGATCGAATCAACTGTAGTTAAGTCTTGCCTATGCCGTCTACGTGGAGACACGAAAGGTTACCAGGGTGCCATGGCTGAGCCACTCGCCAACAGAACCCAGAATTGTCAGAGATCTTAGTGCCCAAGTCGGGAATGCTTCTATCAGCTGAGCCAATTAGGATTCTGTGAATTGAAAACTGGCTATGCTCTGCATCCTGTACAAGTTTCCCGATGCCGCTGGGTATGAGGCCAAAAAGGATGCTATCCAGGATTCGGTAAGGTGATCAGTGACTAGAATATATAAATATTATTATTATAAATAATAATAATACTAGAATATATAAATAGCTTTCTATAAGAGTCAATAATTGGTAATAAAATATATTGGGGGGGAAGTTCATGCTCACAATAGCAAGAAAAAATATCAACTGCCTGAGCATTAAAAAAAAAAAAGAAAGAAAGAAATGGCTAAGTCCTGTGTGGAAAGGGGAAAAGAAGAGAAAATTTTACATAAGGAAAAATCTTTTAAAAGATTAAAATATAAATGGAAGCGCATAATACAATCCTTTATAGAAAGACCCAATATTTTCTACTGTAAATTTCACTCCAAATTATTCAATAAGAGAACTAGACAAGATAATTTTATATTTTATTTAGAAAAATAAATGAACAGAAATGGCAATAAAATTTTTTGAAAAAGTTGTTTGTACATCAGAATAGTCAGTAGGAGGGACCACAACGTGTCATCATGTAGCTGCTGAGGAATTGACTGGGGGTGGGGTACGCAGGGTGGGGATGGGGGGAGGGGGATTGGCTATTTTATGAAAGATTGGGCTCCAACTGAGAACTGTTCTCGCCTGTTTCCTGAATTGCAAAAGTGTTTTTGAAAGTACTCTCAAATATGCCCTCTAGCTGAAGTCCCAGCTTGATGAATTTCTGGTTGTCCTGGAAAGGCAAAGACAAAAATGAGAATGGCCATTGCACTGAGCTCACGCTCACCATGTTTTGTAGAATCTAGAACTTCATTTTACACTATCTCAAATGTTAAGTGAGAATTAATACAGTTCAGAGTGCTTTGTTCCCTGATAGCTTGATCATTTCTCTTTATCATTTCTCTAATTCTTCATCAGAGCCTTATCGATTAATTTTTTAAATATACTAGTTGCTTGATTTTCGAACACAGCACCATTGACTTGCAACACTACAATATGGTACAGAAAGGGGTTCATGGAGCCCCTCTCTCTCCCTCACCCCTTAAGATAATCCTTGTTTACTTTTTGATATAGCACTAAGAAATTTGGAAGTAATCCAAGATTTTGAATTTGAGAAATTTGATTTGGCAGCTTCCTTTAAAGGAGAGAAACACTAGTGGCCTCTATAATGCACTTTGAGCCGCGGAGAGACCTGGGTGTCCTGGCTCCTGCGGTGATGCCCCTCCTTGCACCATGGCCCTGTGGGTTTTGCCTGTAAGCAACCTCCCATACTCCGCATCCGGGCTGCAGCACTGGGAACCAGTGGTGCTAGGGAGATGCCCAGGCTTGAGGGCAAGGCCCCTGTCCACACATTCCCGAAGGCCCGGATGCCAGGGCAGGTGCACAGAGGCACCAGCAACTGCGCATGCTCATACTCTATGCCTGGCACCCAATCTCCCTTGGCTGATTCCCTTAGTCTGGCTGAGTAAGGATAGGAACCCAGGACAAACGTGGAGACTTCGGGGACACGCACAGAGCTACCCAGGTTCAGGGGGGAAAATGATCTTCCATTTCATTTTTTTTTTATTTTATTGGAGTTCAATTTGCCAACATATAGCATAACACCCAGTGCTCATTCCATCAAGTGCCCCCCTCAGTGCCCATCACCCAGTAACCCCCACCCCCTGCCCACCTCTCTTTCCACCACCCCTTGTTCATTACCCACCATTTGCTTCGACGTGGATGGAACTGGAGGGTATTATGCTGAGTGAGATAAGTCAATCAGAGAAGGACAAAAATATATGGTCTCATTCGTTTGGAGAATATAAAAAATAGCAAAAGGGAATAAAGGGGAAAGGAGAGAAAATGAGTGGGAAATATCAGAGAGGGAGACAGAACATGAGAGACTGCTCTTCCATTTCTTGCAGAAGGCAATAGGTCTGCAGTCCACTGCTCTCTGTGGGTGAAAACTGAGTACCTAGCAGCAAGTAAATGCTGAGGTCCTAAGATGATGTCTGCAAGGACACCTAGTGTATTGTTATTTTCCCCACCTTAGACTGCAGGGCTTTTAGAATACTTCCAGAATTTGCACCTGTGTGGCTTAAACAGGATGAAGGAAATGGTCACATTTAGCTGATACAAGAAGAATAAATGGCAAGGGAGCTTAACCCAAAGAAAGAGGGAGCCCCTTACCTTGTAAAATGCCCTGTGGTTCTGAAAGATGAGGTACATGTCCCGTACAAACCCTTCCACTTGGAGGTACAGTTTCATATTCAGCTTTTTCTTGATTTTGTTTAGCCACATGGGCTTCTTTGGGCCATGAGATGCCCCTCTACTCTGCTGACAAAAAAAGTGCCGAGGGCAGGCTGTTAGCGCCATTCCAAGTCTATCCTCCCCAAATTCCTATGTTGAAATCCTAACCCCTAGCGTGATGGTATTAGGAGGTCAGGCCTTTGGGAGATGATTAGATTGTGAGGATAAGTCTCATGAATGGGATTAGTGCCCTTATAAAAACGACCCCAGAGAGCTCTCTCCCTCTCCTTCCACCATGTGAGGACACTAAAAGAAGTTGGCAGTCTACAGGATCACACTGGCACGCTGACCTCAGACTTTCAGCCTCCAGAGCTGGGAAGAATAAATGTCTGCTGTTTGAGGTGCCCTGGCTCTAGTACTTTGTGGTAGCAGCCTAAATGGCCAAGCATTGAGTAAGCGGACTCTGACATCCATCAACAAGACAAGGATAATGACAATTGGACCCGTTGGACCCATATCACAAATCTGACAATGCCAATTTTGGGCTTTGTTGTCTTCACTTACGTAATGTGGTTTTGAGGCAAAAAAGAGGCTTTTTGAACAGCAGTAGACCTTCAAGAGGACAAATTCACATTTCTGCAAAAGATAAATGAGATTTTATTTTTTTATATTTTAGATTGTATTTATTTATTCATAATAGACACACAGAGAGAGGCAGACACAGGCAGAGGGAGAAGCAGGCTCGGTGCTGGGAGCCTGATGCGGGACTCGACCCTGGGACTCCAGGATCGCCCCCCGGGGCCAAAGGCAGGCGCCAAACCACTGAGCCACCCAGGGATCCCCGATAGATGAGATTTTAAGTGATGAGCAGCTTGGAGAGGATGAAACGTAAATATGCTCGGAGGGCATGCACAGCTCCCAAATCTGTGGCCTATGAAAAAACACAGAATGGGCATTTTCTTTGGAACACAAATTGTAGTGTTAGGTCTGTGATCAAAGCACACGGGGGACAGCAGTTTGCCCTTGGGCATCATCCCTCCAGCCCCTGCAAGGCTGTGCTTCTTCTCTCAAGTCCACAGAAAAGAGAAGACTTCCGGTTTACATTTCAACTCACCAACTGTTCCTCAGGTACCATCCGCCTCTTTAGGACCTCAGATGCCTGGTGACGTAGTTGGCTTTGTGGGCACTTTTTCTGAAGAGCCTTTATCCTGCAGAAGATGCAGCTCCATGGGTCCCTGAGAGGTTGGGCACAAGATCAGCAGAGGTAGGTTGTCTGTGACTCAGCCACTGTTTCTACAGCTGCTAAAGGCCTCTGTTCAGGAATGACGGGTGGTTTCCACATTGTACCCAACTTCTCTCTTGGACACTCCCCTGCATTAGAGCCCCATTTGGGCACAGTTTCCAGACACCCCTCCCATTAATCATGGTAGCGGGGCTGACAGTTTGCTGAGTGAGCTGCCATGGTGGGTGACAGTCTTTCATTCATCTCAAAACGTAGAGTTCTCATCTGAGCCACTGTGGGCTCAGTAATGATCCCTGCCTGTTAAAAAGTGAGGATTGGAGATCAGTACCTTCAGTACTGGAGTCTTGGGCCTCACTGAGCCATCAGACCATAGTAAAAGCAAACCAGCTCTTGCTTCTCAACTTAGCAGAATAAGCACAGAGCACAGAGCTACAGGCATCCTCTCCTCCAGCACTGCCGTATCTGGACCTAGAATCTGTGCTGCAGAAATTTCTTGGAAAGGAACTCTATGGACAGAGTAGTTCAGACATCTGCCATTTGTTCCTAGATTCATTGTCCATTGTCCTCTGCCAGGATCCCTATGCTGAAGGGCTCTCAATAGTCAAGCGGATACACTGGTCTCTCCTAGATATGTCATTTGTCCCTCGCCTTGGCTACTCCAGTGCTTGCTCAAGGGGTCCATTCCTAAGTACGTGTGGTGTGAGCATGGGGACTATACATGGGCTCAGCAATAAAGCAGATCTGTCTTCTGCCCCTGCAGATTGTGCATCTGTAGAGCTTTATGCAGAATCCCTGAGATGACATTATTTCCTGGGAACTACCGGCTGGAACAGGTGGATTACATTAGACTCTTCCACTCCCGAAGGGCAATGCCCTGTCTTCAGAGGGATAGAGACAGTCCTGGTAGAAATCATCCACCCGCCCTGGCCATAGCAATGCTGTCTATACTATACTCACGGGATGCCTTATCTATCTTCATGTTAATTCCACATCCCATCATCTCTGACCAAAGATACATTTTAGGGCAAAGGAAATGCAGCATTAATGGCCATCTGAAGGCTCGTCAGAGTCCCAGATTTGTCAACTTTTTATGTTCCCATAGTAGGTAGTATATGCTTTAAACCAGCAGCTAATGTATGGTGTCATAACCCCATCAAAGTGCATGGGTGTCTGGGAACCAAGTAGGGGTTATGGGAGTGACACCTCTTTCTAGTGTTTCCCATTAATCTATTGCTGCTAGCGCCATTAAACAACTTTGGATCATATTTCTGGATCCTGATATTTTAAGACTCTGCTCTCTCTGCATCAAAACACATACAACCAGAGACAAACTCTGCAGGCTGATTGCGCATGGTAGGAGGATCTGTGCCATAGGAAGGAAGGACAAGAGGGGTCCAGTCTCACTGACCTGTTAGCATCTATATGGTGGATGTGGCATGTCTCATGAAAAGACTTTGGACAAGTATCACAGCAGAACAGCCTTCCGGGTCCACGGCAAACCTCACATATATTTGAGTTTTCTGGCTAGAAGGGGAATAATGCAGACATCACTGGAATCAGTGAGACCCCGGAAGCTCAACATGTTGAGATTCTAGAACACATGACCTTTGCTTGTACCCAGGTGACACTTTTAAATTTTTCTCATCAAAAAATTAAGGAACAACACTGAGTGAAGATTTTAGAAGAAGACATTCTGGTCTGTAGTGAAGTTTGGGAGGAAAGAGCCATTAAGACCATTAAAGTTTTCTTTATTGAGACAGATTCTGACACAAATGAGCAATAACCACAAAAAAGGATGAGTTAAAGATTATCTGAGAAATTTATTATTTGGCTCAGGGATATAATACAGTGTCTTATCTAGTTGTCTACATTCATCATCTACATTGACTTGTTGAAGAGTAATTTACTGAGAATTTAATATAACGGATTATACTTCTGACATATCACCGCATCCTATTTTCTTGGCCATAAGCTCCTCATGATTTGAAGGTCCTGGAGAGGAGTTCCTGCACTGGGGACTCCGTGACTGGAGGGCTCCTGGGCCTGTGACAGTACCTCTGGGGTGGAAAGATGTGGCCACAGATGGCCAGGTAGTTGCCAGGGAGGACAGAGCTCTTGGCTCTGGGAGCCTGTGGGAAGATGTTCTATGATTTAGTTCGATATGTAAGGTGTGGAGATGCCATCTCCAAATGGTCAGGGATTGTGGTAACAGTGACCACCACAACTGAAGGCCATACCCTCATTTTCTAAGCACATAGAAAACCCTGGTGGAAGGGCCCACAAAATTCGTTGATACTGGATCAATCTCAATATGTGGGACCTTTAACTAAATTTAACTTCATTTAATGAAATTAAGCATTTGATAGTGTTTTATCTAAGTATTGTGGAGTAACAAACACATGTAACAAACACTAGAATTAATAGACCGAAATAAGACCTGATCAAGGAATGAGCCCATGATGGGTAAAAGAAATACATTTTTTTCCCTGCTGTTTTTTGTGTATGTGTCTATGTAATAATGTACCTGGCAATAACATGTGAATCCCTACGTGCTGCAATTTCTTTGTAAGATGGTTGTGTGCCTGGCCTGGAGAAATGCCCAGAAGGATGAGCACTGGGCTCCTCTTCTGGGGCCACCTGAACAGCAAGAGAGCCAAATGAGGAAGACTATGTGGTGGGGAAACATTTCATCCAGCTCTACACCTAGATGAAAAGATGAAAATATCTTGTCTATATCATGGGCTGGAGGAAGGATTTACATCCTCGTGTGACCATCTAGGTACAAAATAATGCACAAAGCGAGTGAGCACGAGAGAGCATGAGAAAGCATAATAAGCCAGGGGAAGGGACAGCAGGAGAGGGAGAGGCAGGCTCGATTAGGAGGAAGTCTGATATGGGGCTCGATGCCAGGACCCTGAGATCAGGACTTGAGCTGAAGGCAGTGCTTAGCCAACTGAGCCACCCAGGCACCCCAGTACTCTGCTTCTTTCTTTCAGATATTCAATTCAGCACCAGTCCTGCTGATCCCATTTTTCAAATATCCCACCTCCTTCTCAGTGTTTCTGTGAGGTCCAAGGCCACGAGGATGCAGAGGCCCTTCTAGCAACACTGTCTTACTAGCCAAAGAACAGCAGCCTGCTTTTTGGGTTCTAAATGGTAATAGAATATCATCCTTGCGCCCAATGTGCTGATGTGAATCGGGGGCATATCTCAATTTGTAAATTCTTCTCATCTATAAATTCAATAAAAGAAAAAGAAGAGACACAAAAATCACACATAATAGGAAATTCTAGGTTCTTGTGTTTTGCCCATGCGCTCCCTTTATTGAAAGGCAAAATTTAAGGAATAGGTTGTCAGGGTCATCCCTGGACACATCCCTACATGGGCCATGTAAACATTTTTCTCTTTTGTCAGAACAGATGACACTCATGGATGCTGACCAATTCTGGGTCGAGGTTTCTGGACCATCATCTTACAAAGTGCACTGTAGACAGGCCCTGAGAAAGAATGAATAAACATGCCGATCCTGTGTTGGAAAGCTCATGGTCTGGGAAGCCCATATGTAACCTTGACACATATCTCTTTAACCTTTTTAGTAAGAAATTTGTTCTTTTGCTTGACAGTAGTTCTCAACCTGATGTACGATAGAATCATCTGGAGGGCTTTAAAAAAATCCTGATGCCCGAGGCCAAATCCTCAGAGATTCAATTAATCACATGTGAGTTTGGTTGTTTGCTTCACCAGGGTGGGGACATAGGCAGTAGGTTTTAAACATTCCCCAGATGGCTTTCAGGTGCAGTCATTCATGGAGACCTCTGGCTTCAAAAGCAGTGGTTTCTGGATCAGCAGAAGCAGCATCCGTTGAACAGCAGTGGCCCACAACTTTGGCTGTGCATTAAAACCAGCAAGGAGCTTTGGAAAATACTGACTGTAACATCAGAACCTCTGTGGGCAGGACCTCCAGCTGACTGCCCTGTGCAGCCAAGGTTGGGAGCCCAAGATCAAGAGGGATTTCTCCCAGCAAAGCCTGGGAGCTGTGAGTACAGTCATTATCAGCCTACGACATCAGTCACAGAAAGGTTATGAAAAGGAGTGAGGACATTCTTGTTAGAAGAATTGCCTTCTTATCTTCACAGATAAGGTTGTGGTTGTGAGCTGCAAGAAATAACCCTCCATGTCCATTCCAGTTCTCAGAAAATTTGCACAGACCCCAGAGATGAGAGATATTCTAATACTCAAGGGTCCCACCTCCAGCAGAGGAATGGGAGTGGTGTGGATGCATCTAGATCGTGCTGCGCAATGCATTTGCTAGAAGGCCAGAGGGCACAGCAACCCTTTTCTATCCCCTCTTGGTAGGCATCCTGTATCAGTACAGCTGCTCATCATTCTATAGTGAGAGGCTCCCCCTGGAGTTGCGCAAAAAAGGTGACTGTGCCTAAAACATGGATCTTGTTGCAATGAAAGCAATCAAAGTGTGATTCAGCTTAAATGGAGGGGCCATCTGTGATGTCGGCCAACTTTAAAGCAGGGCCTATGGGATCAGAAGGGTCTGCACATAATCGAGCTCTAGCCAAGCAATTTGAGTAAAAATGTCTGTGATTTGCTAGCTTCAGTCTTAGCCAACTCAGTACCCTGGTGGCTCCCTTGAGACGGACTCCAAGGTCTTCACAAAGGACCCTGCAGCTACTTCTCTGCAGTCTCCACCTGCCCCGTGTACATTTCTCAGCAGGATTCATGACAGGGTCCACCCCTGAACTTGCCAGCTTGTTCCAGCCTGTTCCAGCCTGTTCCTTCTGGCCGATGCTTCAAACCATCTGAGCTATCTTGGAGTGCGTGTTTGTGGTCTTCCTTCCCTCCCTTTTCCCCTTCTTTAAAATGCTGCGATTCTCCCAAATGTGCTCCTTACCCCTAATTTGCAGGCCAGCCTTGGCTATTACCACTTTAAGTCCTGGCTCTAGAGACCCCAGTAGTCTAGTCCTCTGACTCCCATACTCACTTTTGAGGGGAAATAAGGAAACAGGAAGGTTTCCCTGAACAAATGGAAAGGAGACTTTCATGCAGAGACACCAGCTCCCAAATCAGCTCCCTGGTGTGGGTAACGCGTCTGCCATTCTCTGCTCATCACACACAGTGGCGCCCTCCAACTGAGTGTGCACGTGTAGCAGGGAAACCCGGCAATGACACAGGTAATGTATGGAGGGATAAGGCCTGGATTATTCTGGGGTCACGGGTGAGGGAGTTAGTACTTACATAAGGGTCAAAAAAGTTGTTGCTGGATTCCTGGGTGGTGCAGTGGTTTAGCGCCTGCCTTTGGCCCAGGGCGCTATCCTGGAGACCCGGGATCGAATCCCGCGTCGGGCTCCCGGTGCATGGAGCCTGCATCTCCCTCTGCCTGTGTCTCTGCTTCTCTCTCTCTCTCTGTGACTATCATAAAAAAAAAAAAAAAAAAAGTTGTTGCTGCTAGACTGAAAAGAGAGAAAGATTGAGTGACAATATTGAATATGATTTTTCATTAACCACACATTTAAGCAAAGTTCTTTACGTAAAGGATTCATGCCATGGCCCTCCCTTTGTTTCATAGCTGTGTAGCTGTGTTTATAAACAGGGTCTGGATGGCTAACTGGAGAATGAGGAGACATGAAATTATATGTCCCTGACGGTTTGGCCCAATGCAAGTTTTCTTCTCTGGCTATCAGACCCAAAGCAGGCCTTTCTGAGCCCGGTCCTGAATTCTACAGATAGAGTTGGAGCTGCAATGAGGGAATCAGCCTGAGGATTAAATGTCCACAGCCCCCAGCAAACACAGTGCCCAGAGTCCTGGATGCCGTGCAGGTGTCCTAGAGAATCCCTCTGCCTTCTGCAGCTCACCCAGGGCATAGCCCTGAAAAGAAAATGGGTCTAAGGTCCCCAGTCATGTACCACTTCTTCCTGAAGCTAAGCACCTCTCCACTTTGTCCTGAATCCCAAAAGCTTGCATTGACCTTGGATATCTGTGGACTGACTTGACCTCATTCAGCCTGGAACCATGCCTGCCTCTGCTTCTACCTCCAGTCCGAGGCAGTGAGGCCACAGATAAGCCACTCAGTATGATCCCAAGCACAATGACCTGGAAGACAGGTACATCACTGCCTGCCTCTCAGCGTGGCCTAGAACCCCCCACCCCACCCCGACAGTTATTGTCCCACGTTAGACAACGAAGTTGAAACAATCCTTTGGGTCTCTTGCTTTGGTCTCCTGCGCGCGGCCACTGGCCAAGCATAAGTTTAGTGCTCAGTGTGTGCTCCACAGGTGTTTGTTGAATGGATACATAAGTGCACAAACACATGAACAAGTTGTCACTTAGGAGAGGAGTTTTCTTCGCAGCCAGTAAATGATCAGCTCGGAGTTTTCGGTCTTATTATCTCGGGACACCTCACCTATCACCATCGGGTTTAACAGGAATCTTATGAGCAGGAAAACTGCAAGTAGCACCACCTGTCATTTGATGGCACAGGGAATAGAAGCCTAGGGGCCGGGAAGGAAGAGACTCTGGAGAGATGCTCTGAGAACTGAGGTAGTCACACCTTAAGAGCTATAAGCCCAGAGGCACCTGAGAGGCGTCTGTGATGAAGGGACGGGAGATGGCCAACTCCCCTGATTCACCCACACTGAGTTACCCTTGACTCCCTAGCACTGGGCAGAGATGTTTGCTCTTAATGAACAGAGCAAATAGTGTGTCTTTCTCTAGAAAATCCAGTGGATGCAAGCTCCGGCGACTCAGTCTCTAGCATAAAGTCAGTGGAGCAGTTAGCCCCAGAAGCCAGCTTTGTGAAGACTGTGACTTTTTGGTGCAGCAGAGGTAGACCAAAGTCACATCTCTGGGAGGTTAGAAAAATGAAGTTTTTCTATCTGCCTGTGCCCCACACAGTTTCTCCCTCACACTCACTCTTGGAGAGGCCAATGGAAGATGTCAACTATCCCACCTCCTACCTTGGAATCCATGCAGCATCGAAACCACTGGTTCATGAACTCCACATGACTTTGAAGGAAAGAGAATTCACTTCCATAGATTGAACTAAGGTTTGCAAAGCCCCTCTGGTGAAGCCTGATGTTTTCACTCCCAAACCATCTCCCTGGTGTGTGGCGTCTCCACAAAGCAGAAGATCTTCCAGGTCAGCAGTGTCTCACCCCCACACACCAGTCTTCCGATCTCCCTCCTCTCTAAGGTGATATCTCCATAAAGGAAAGGAATGTTCCCTTAAAGAAGGATCCCTTGAAGAAGGACTCAGTGTGAATGTGCGTGTGTGTGTGTGAAGGAGAGGAAAGATACAAAAGAAAGGGAGAGACTGTGACATGGGTGGTTTGCTCCACCAGGTGACATATGGCTATTATTCATCCTAAGGGGGTGAGACATAGGCCGAAAGTCATGTGATAATTACCTTTCTTCTTTTTCTTCTTCTTGGCGGGTCTGGTAGGTATTTATTCTGAAAGAGAAATGGGATTAATGCTACGATGGGTCCTTGTTTCTACTCTGCAAGCTTGGTATTTCCAGCTGCCTTCCAGATATATCCCACTGTCAACGTAAATTCAAGGAGTCTTCATGGAAAAGAATGCCCCTCTCCAAATCTGTAACACACTCTTCTCTCTTGCCAGGCTCAGCCTCAAGGTAAGCTTTAAAAACCACATCCTCTCTTACTTTCCTCATAGCCTTGCCAGGTTTCCCTTCCTGATGTCTTCTACACTCACTGCTTCCTTTTCCATCCCCCAGGACCCCTCTAGCTTGTGACTTTATACCTGACATGCTACAGCTACTCCACTGGCACATACCTGCTGAGTGATGGACAAGGAGCAGGCCCCATCAGTGGCCCTAGGCACACAAAGGTGTCTAGGGCTTTGCGGAGACAAGTTGGAAGAGCCATGATAGAGTGGGTAGGGATGATGAAGTGTGAACTGTGCTCTCACAGAGTATTTTGGGGTTCAGAGATGGGTCAGTGTGGTAGGCTCTAATGGCCACCACAGATGGTCAGATCCCAAACCACAGACCTCTGAATTATTTTAAGTGGTAAAAAGGTGTAATTTAATTAAGGATCTTGCAATGGGGAAATCATTCTGATGATCTCTATGGGGCCAATGTAATGATGCGCGTCCTCTTGCCAGAGAGGCCAGAGGGTCAGCGTGAGTAGTAAGAAAGGTAATGACAGAACACGAGGTTGGAGTGACGACAGGAAGGGCCTTCAGCCCAGGAATGCAGGCAGCTTCCAGAAGCTGAAAAAGGCAAGGAGCAAATTCTCCCTGGAAGGCTCCAGAAAGAACCAGCCCTGCCCACACCTTGTCTTGAGCCCAGTTAAAGTGATTTCAGACTTCTAGCCTCCAGAACTGTTAAGATAATGGATTTGTGTTTTGTTTTTGGTGGTGTTGTTTTTTTGTGGTGTTTTAAGCCACCCAGGTTGTAAAGAATTGTTAGAGCAGCCACAGGAAGCAAGTGTAGTGAGTGTGTGCTGTTGGAGCTGGGCCTTGGAGGCTGGGCGAGGGTACATCAGGCACAGAGGCCGTGAAGGTTGGGTGAGGTCTTCGTGGCTGCCAGCACTCCACCTTCCAGCCCATCTTGCACGCTCTGAGCAGATTAATACTTCTAAAGCAGTGTTTCACCAGTGTTAGTCCCTAACTCAACCACACCCACCCGCCCTCCCCCGCCCCTGCCACCCTCATGATCTCTCCATGCCTGCAGAAGTGTCTAGACTCCTTCCTCCAGCCTCAAGATGTCTTCCATCAGCCCAACCCATGTATTTAACCTTATTACCGTTATTTCCTGACAAATCATGGGCAGGATCCTCATGCCATCCTTTCTCTGTAGAATGCCTCCTTCCCACATTTTTGCTCATCAGGACCATTCTTTCAAGACTCAGCTCAGTGCACACTGTTCCATGAAAGTGTCCTTAACCTCAAGGCCGGAAATGACCTTCCCTCCCCAGAGCCACTGCACGTCTTCCTGCCGGAGCCCCTCCTTAGAGCACCGCCAGGCTTGCAGTCCTGTGGTGATGAGGCTGGTGTGCTGCCTGCTGCGTGAAGGAGGTGCTGTGACCATGCAGCCTTCCTCCTACACGGCTGGGGCTCAGACCTTATAGTCCCCGTGGCTTTAGATGTGTCTCAATAGATATTTGCAGAACAAAGAGCTTTTCTTTATCATTAGAACAGCACAAGGAAGGGCCCTCTGGGTCAAGTGAAAGAGTCAGAAGGCTCAAGTTCATCTTCAGCAGAGACCCAGTCCATTTTGTCCACATCAGGGGTCCAAAGGAGGCATTTTGGGAGGTGGGTAGAGGGATAGGGTAACTGGGGGGACAGGTAATTGGGTGATGGGCATTAAGGAAGGCATGTGATGTGATGAGCGCTGGGTGTTATATGCAAACTGATGAATTATTGAACTCTACATCTGAAACTAATGATGTGCTCTATGTTGCCTAATTGAATTTAAATAAAAAAACAGATGCAATTTATCTATATTCTCTTCCATGAATGAATTTCAGAAGGTGATCAAAAGAAATAATGTTGGGACACCTGGGTGGGTCAGTGGTTGAGCATCTGCCTTCGGCTCAGGACGTGATCCTGGGGGTCCTGGAATCTAGTCCTGCATCAGGCTCCCCGCAGGGAGCCTGCTTCTCCCTCTGCCTATGTCTCTGCCTCTCTCTCATGAGTAAATAAATATTTTTAAAAAGAAAAATAAAAGAAATAATATTAAAACTTTCTGTAATCCAGGAAACACCCATGCCGATGGGCTATCTTCAGATACATGTAGTTCTATTTTGCTACTTTAAATATTGGCCTCCAAAGTCTAAGACCCCCGCTCCCCACTTAAATGCTTACCTGGGACCACATTACATAGCGGTGATTATTCATGGCCCCATCAGGGCCATAGTTTACTGTCCTACCTTCAAAAGGATAAGAGTTCATGCATTTGGAGGATGAAGCTGTAACATAAAGCAGCCAAGATGCTTTCTGAGCGCAATGTTAGACCTGGGCAAGACCCTTGATTTAAGCCACTTGTCCTTGGAATACCTCAATCAGGTTTTTCAGGGGAAATCCGCCACATCTCACACTCATCTTCCAGTTCTTGGATCGTGAGTGGTTTCCTTCAACTTCAAATTCCCTGAGAGTGAACCAGCTTCCATTCTCACCCTTTATACACTTCTCTGAGGTTCCTGTGAAACCAAAACAAGGAGTTGCCAGGGAGCGGCGCTCTCCCCCGCCGACCGTGGAATCCCCAGAATGTGGCCTGGCCATGGATCTGGCCCACCCATCTTGGGCCCAGAAACTACAGCAGGAGAGCTGAGATCCCCCTCAGGGGCCCCAGAAGCAGCTCAGAAGGCAAGGGCAGGAGGGGAATTCCTGCCCTGTGTACAACATCTTCGACCTTTGTGCACACGTCTTTGACCTTTGTGCAATGAGGACGATAATTAGCACCAACATTTATTTTTAAAATGTATTTCACTGTATTCAAAAGAGAAAAAAAACTGAACGGTTCTGAAAATGAATGAGCAAGATTCTTTTCCTCTACTTCTGTGAGAGCCAGGCTGAGTTTCAGAGGGGGCAAATGAAGCCGACAGGTGGCCATGTGGCAGCTGTCACCACAGCCACATCTGCCTCCTCTTGTACAATGTCGGTCATCCAGCTAATGGCAATCAATTACTTCTCATATTTTGGGGGTGCTTGTGTAGCTCAGTCAGTTGAGCATTTGTCTCCTGATTTTGGCTCAGGTCAGGATCTCAGGGTCATGAGATTGAGCCCTGTGTTGGGCTCCACACTGAGCATGGAGTCTGCTTGGAATCCTCTCTCTCCCTCTGCCCCTTCCCCCTCTATCCCTCTCTCTCTCTCTCTTAAAAAAATTATTTCTCATATTTTGGACTCATTGCTACTTTATGGGAAAAGTATTATAGAAATGTCATCAAGTGGGAAAAGTTAAATTATACATCTGCAATACGGTTACAGAGCAAACATTGATACTTGTTGGTGCCTAAAGAACTGTATTTGGGGAGGGGAGAATCAATTATGGCAGAGGAACATTTGTACTGTACTTTAACAGTTATGAATTGCAAAGTTTTTCATATCTATCATTTCATTTTTTCCCCTTATAATAACACAGTGAGGCAAAGTTTTATTATTATTCCCATTTTGTACAGGAGGAAGTTCAGGATAAGAGACAGTAGCAGTTTGGCCCAGATGAGACAGACACTTGTGGTATCCCTGAAGCTCAAATCTGGGTTGTCTAATTCTAAATACTATGCTCCTCCCCACTAACACAAGGCCGCACAGAAGAATGGGGCTGTGAAGGTTGTTACCAGATTACTCAACGTGTACATTTTCCACCCTCATGTTGAAGTACTTGATCTTGCTTTGGGTGCTGGATAGGCATCTTGTGGACATTTTCCATGGGGAGAGGAGAGATGCTCTGTTACATGTAAGCATGGAAATGCCATCCTTGCTCCAGCCTATCTGGGACGCTGGGCAGAAAAGAGCTAACGGGGCAGACAGCAGGCTGCTATCTTTAGGAAGATTTATTTGCAAGGTTGGCTCTTGGCTGGCATTGGGGAACGTGCATTTGGGGAGTGGTCCCACCATTCCCAGAACTTAAAAGAGTGTCTCACTGTCTGAAGCTGTTTATATAAGCAATATAAATAGTTTATGACGAACACTTGCTTTCCTTCTGGGCATCTGGAATTTTGGTGTGTGCTAGGCAGAGGACACCTACGTGACTAACCCCTGATAAAATCCTGGCCTCCAAGACTGGGGGCAGCCTCTCTGGTAGATGGCATTTCACACGTGTTGCTACAATTCATTGCTAGAGAATTAAGTGTATCCTGTGTGACTCTACCAGGAGAGCCTCCTGGAAACTGGCACCTGGCTTCCTTTGGACTTTATTTTGTGTGTCTTTTCCTTCCTTGATTTTGCTTTGTACCCTTTCAATCTAATAAATCATCACCATGCGTTCACTATATGCTGAGTACTACAAATCCTCCTAGTGAATCATCAAACCTAAGGATGGTCTTGGGAGACTTCCAACACAGGTGTCTACTCCTTGAACAATATGTTATTCACACAGGTATGTTTTATTTGAAAAGCATAGAAGATCATGAAACCCACCTTGTTTCATTTTCTCCTTATATAAAATCCCCTTTGCCTCTCCACAGGTCACAGGAAGTTCTGGACGGTGAAAATCCATATGTATATCTCTGGGAATTCTTGGACCTGCAAAGAAGCATCATTTTTTTTTTCATTCCATCTTTCTCTACATCTGTGCACTATTTGACCTCATCCAACTTGAGATCTTTCTTTTGTAACTTAAAATGTGTGGGAGAGCTTTTCCCCATGAACTGATTACTCTTCTGGGTCTTTCTTCTATGGCAGATTAGGTGCATGAAGATAACATCATTCTCCAAAACCCTATGTTAATAGCCTTGTCTGGAGGTGTCTGAATCTCTAAATTTGTTGATCACAACTCGTCATTGTGCAGTGATTTTTCTCCTGCCATGTTGCTGCTTTGGAGTTATGTAGCTGTAGATAAAACCTCAATTTTTAATTTATCTCCTTGCTTGAGTAATCAGCTGTTGGACAGAAAGCAGGATTGCAATAGGGCACCTGGCAGGGGCGCTTCTCCTTGCTTGTCTTCTCTCCTTGCTCTCTGCTTTTGCACTTCTCCTTCATGTGAGCTTTCTCTGTGGCTACAAAGGAAACTCAGGGTGGAATGTGCTAGAACTGAAAATTACTCAGGGCCGGAGCCTCTGAGTAAAGCCCCTGAAAATTACTCAGGGCCAGAGCATCCTTTGGGAGGGGCTCTGGGATCTGATTCTGCTGAAGCAGGTATTGCAAGTCTTGAACTTAAGAAGCAGTTGCATCCGCTCCTGCTCTTCTGACTAACACTGAGGGGGATTCATTAAAGACATATTCTGGGGCTTCTCTCTGGAATGGAAAGGGTGGATGGCCATGGTCCTTCCAGAGTTAGTTCTGTTAGAGCTGGGATGAGCCTAGAAGGTCACTCAGTCTAATTCATCCACCACCCACCCATTTACAGAGAAGGAAATTGAGGTAAAACCCTCCACAAATGATAATCCAATGTCACACAACCAAAGGAAGTTTGGGAATTAGGACACAGGTCTTATGTTACCACCCAGGGTTCCCATTAATGGGCAACCTATGGTTCTCCACAACGGGGGCAAGAGAAGGGTCAGCTAAATATCATGAATGTCATACCTTTTATTATTTTTTTTATGTTTACTTCTTCGAAAGTTATCAGTGTAGGTAAAGAAGCCCTGTACAGGCCCAAGGATGCTGGAGTCCCTCAGATCAACTGGCTAATCAATGGATGGGTGTTATACCATCTTGCCTTGTTGTTGAAATTAATCAGGGCCAATGAATATCCTAACATTTGTTACTTGCTCTAAAAGCCAATTAAGAAAATTGACTTACCACTCAAAACATGGAGTATAAAATAAGAATTTAAAAATTACCTCTTTTTCTGCCTCTTCTCAAAGGCCCAGTGTTGGTTGTTTTTCTCCCTGAGAAAGTTAAAAAAAATGCAAATGTCTATTGTTTATAACATTATATTGCAAATAGTAGTGTTTTACAAAAACACTATTCAAATGTAACTTTTTAGAATCCTGTCTAGTACTTTAAGAAAAATAGCAAATATGTGAATGAATCAGGAGTCAGGAACTTTTTCCTGTAAATGGTCAGATAGTAAATACTTAAGGTAGATAATTGCTGTTATGGCTACTCAAATCTGCTGTTGTATTATGAAAGCACCATGGATAATATGGAAATTAAAAGATGTGGCTGTGTCCCAATAAAACTTTATTTACAAACAGCCAGTGGGCTGAATTTGTCCTCCAGGCCACAATTTGCTGAACCCTGGCCTAGACTTAGTTACAAAGATGATACTTGGCTGAGAGTCATCCTATATTTCTTTTACTATTATCTCCAAATAAGTTTGAACCAGGGGTTTGTGGATTTCTTTTTTCTTTCTTTTTTTTTTTATGATAGTCATACAGAGAGAGAGAGAGAGAGAGAGAGGCAGAGATGCAGGCAGAGGGAGAAGCAGGCTCCATGCACCGGGAGCCTGACGTGGGATTCGATCCCGGGTCTCCAGGATCGCGCCCTGGGCCAAAGGCAGGAGCCAAACTGCTGCGCCACCCAGGGATCCCGGTTTGTGGATTTCTGAAGCAAATGGATGAGAAGAATAGTGAAGTTAGACATCTACTGAGTGCTTCTTGTGTGTCAAGAACTATCCTTAGACCTTGCCTCCATTAACTTACTTCATCCCTAGAACAAATATCCAACAGGAAGTAACACTCTCCTCATTTTACAGATGAGAAAAATCAATGCTCAGAGATAATAATACAGATTAAATGAAGGTGTGGAGGATTTCCTTTGATAAAGAGACAGAAATAAAAGTCAGTAATACAAGGTCTCAAGGGAGATTTCATGGTGGAATCTACCAGTCAGATAGCTACCCAAAACCCTAAACTTAAAAGAAGATTTTTGTGCTGAAGGTGGTGGCAAAAGTGAACAGAGTTCAAAACAACTCAACGAAGGAGAACTTAACAGAAATTGATGCCCACGTTCTAAAAGATGTAGGGTTAGAGATAGCACAAAGCATTGACTTAAAAAATGTTCCAGAAGAACGTAGTATCTGATTAATGTGTTGATTATGTCCAAAAAAAGAGTGAGTTATGGCCATGGCCATGGCCATGGCCATGTCTGGGTATGCCATTACTCAAAAGTGTTTGAATGTTGAAGTCAGGAACACACACTGGATGCTTTTTCTTTCTAAAGGTCTGTGCCCATGGCTGGCATCCTTGGGTACTAATTTTGATAGTTCAGGTCTCAGGAGAAAATCTCCTCCAGATACTCAATCATAACTGGTCTTTTCTCTAAACAGATTATAATCAGATGAGGCTAGAAAGGATTTTTTTCCTTCAACCAAGCACAAAATGCCTTCATTTTGGGGGCTTTTCCTATTACAATTACCCAAAGGATTTTTTAAATCCCATCAAGATAAAAATGGACCCATGAGATAGTTATTGATGATTCCTGTTCCAAGAGGAATCACATCCCAAGGTCATGCATATTCTACCCTACAAAGTATTACCCTTCAGAAGTTTACCAAGATATTACGGAGGTACACTGAAAGGAGAGATTCCCAGACCTGCGTAAAAGAATCATAAGCATGGCTATTGATACTAAAGACTTAAGACATGTAAAATAGGGAAAATGTAGATCGCAAATAAATACACAAGATTTCTTTAAAAATTGCTCTGCATTGTTGAGTTCCAAAGAACATGATTGTGCCAAGTATAGTAGTTAGTATGGTTGCCAGGTGTAAAAAGTCACCCACGCAAGTGTGACTCTGTGGAAGAGCCCTCTCCTATCATTCATGGTGCTGAAGTGGTAGGTATACCCAGGAAAACAAGTCAGCTCTGGCTTACTCTCCCTCCCCTCCTCCCTCCTTCCTCTATCCTCTCTCTCTTTTCCTGCAAGGATCAAGGCCCACGGTCTCATGAGAAGACACTTGTGCTCTCTGCTTTCTTCTTGCTCTCTCTGTCCTCTCCTTTCCCATGAGGTAACCAAACTCAAACCCTAGCCCTGGTTATAATCTGAGTATGTTGAGCAGTAGTCATTATTGGCAAACATACATTCTCTTCCTCTCAGTTTCCCTCTGTTTAAATCCTCTTGGGACTAGTGTGTGAGTTAGACTCTCTGTTCATCCAAAACACAGGATATGAAGCTCAATCTGAGGCTGAGATGGGCCTTGGAGGGAAGTCAAGCTATTATTTTTTATTTTACTTTATAGATGAGTAAACTGAGGCAGAACAGGTAAAGCGACACACTCAAGTCCACACAATTACCTCATGTCATGGAACATCAGGAAGAACAGCCACATCACTTGTGAGTTACACAGTGTTTCATGGCTACAACTACTTCCAGCCCTGAACGTTATCAGTTCAGCAGAGGCAGCATGGTGGTGGCACTTGGGCCCCAGTTTCTGATTGCAGATTCATCACCAAATTACTTTTTTGTGGTATTATCATCTCTCTCTCTGTCACATTCTGGAATTGACTAAATCTGATATATTTCTCAATAGTACAGCTACATAAAGCAATAGGGAAGCAGGCTTGTTACTAAAAGCATGTAATAGAACATGAGAATTTAGATGTTTAGTTGCTGAAAATGGAAAATGTATACTTTTTTTAAATTAAAAAAATTGTTTTTACCTTTTGGTTTGCCTCTGTTCCATAGGGCTCTGCTACTTAGACTTTGGATTCTATGTCTGCCTCTCCTTCTCACTGAGAAAACAAAAATATAAAAAATGCAGCTCACATGCTAGTAAACAGCCAATGCATCAATGAAGAAATCAAAGAAGAAATAAAAAATACATAGAAACAAATAGAAATGAAGACACAACAGTCTAAAACAGTCCTTGGGACAAAGTAAAAGGAGTTCTAAGAGGGAAATTTATAGTAATAGAAGAATACCTTAAGAAACAAGAAAAATCTCAAATACATAATATAACCTTATACCTAAAGGAACTAGAAAAAAGAACAAACAAAACCCCAAGTTAGTGGAAGGAAAGAAATAATAAAGATCAGATCAGAAATAAATGACATAGAGACAAAAAAAAAAAAACAGTTGAAAATACTAATGAAACAAAGAGCTAGTTCTTTGAAAAGGTTCTTTGAAAAGCAAAATTAGCAAACCTTTAGTGAGACTCAAGAAAAAAAAGAGTGGAAACAGAATCAGAAATGAAAGGAGAAATAAGAATAAACACCACAGAAAAACAAAGGATTATAAGGGAATGCTACAAAAAATTATATGCTAACGCATTGGACAACCTACAAGAAATGGACAAATTCCTAGAAACACACAATCTTCCAAAATTGAATTAGGAAGAAGTAGAAAATCCAGACTTATTACTAATAATGAAATTGAATTGACAAAAAACAAAAACAAAAAACCTCCCAACAATCAAAAGTCTAGAACCAGATGGATTCACAGGTGAATTCTTCCAAACTTTTAAAGAAGAGTCAATGCCTGTTCTTTTCAAACTATTTCAAGAAAATAGAAGAGGAAGGAAAGCTTCCAGATATAGTCTATGAGGCCAGCATTACCCTCAAAACCAAAGACTAAAAAAAAAAAAAGAGAGAGAGAGAGAGAGAAGAAGAAGAAGAAGCAGAAGAAGAAGAAGAAGAAGAAGAAGAAGAAGAAGAAGAAAAAGAAACAAAGAAAGAAAGAAAAAAAGAAAGAAAGAAAGAAAGAAAGAGGAAGAGAACTACAGGCTACTATCCCTGATGAACATAGATACAAAAATCCTTAACAATATATTAGCAAACTGCATTCAACAGTACATTAGAAGTATCATTCACCATGACCAAGTGGAACTTATTCTAGAAATGCAAGGATGATTCAATATTTGCCATCCAACCAATGTGATACACCACATCAACAGAATGAAGAATAAAAATCATGTGATTATTTCAAAAGAGGCAAAAAATGCATTTGAAAAATTCAACAATCCATTATGATAAAAACTCTCAACAAAGTGAGTCTATAGGAAACATACCTCCGCATAATAAAGGCCATATATGAAAAACCTACAGCGAATATCATACTCAGTGGTGAAAAACTGAGAGCATTTCTTTTAAGATCAGGAATAAGAGAAGGATGTCCACTCTCACCTCTTTTGTTCAACATAGGACTGGAAGTCCTAGCCACAGAAGTCAGACAAGAAAAAGAAATAGAAGGCATTCAGATTAGTAAGGAAGAAGCTAAACTACCATTATTTACAGTTGACATATACCAGCTATAGAAAGCCCTAAAGATTCCACAGAAAAACTATTAGAAGGACAAATAAATTCAGTAAAGTAGAGGCTGTAAATTAATACATAGACATTGATTGCATTTCTATACACTAACAGTGAAGTAGGGAAAGAGAAATTAAGAAAGCAACACCACTAGCCAGCCTTATCAAAAAGAAAAAAAGACTCAAATTAATAAAATCATGAATGAAAGAGGAAAGATCACAACCAATAGCAAGGAAATACAAACGATTTTAAAAATGTATTATGAGCATTTATATGCCAATAAATTAGGCAATCTAGAAAAAAATGGATGCATTTCTGGAAAACCACAAATTACCAAAACTGGAACAGGAAGAAATAGAAAACCTGAACAGACCAATAACTAGGGAGGAAATTGAAGCAGTCAACAAAAACCTCCCAAGACACAAAAGTTCAGGGCCAGATGGCTTCCCAGGGGAATTATAACAAATGTTTATTTATTTTTTTTATAACAAATGTTTAAAGAAGAAATAACACCTATTCTACTAAAGCTGTTCCAAAAGATAGAAAGAGATGGAGTACTTCCAAACCCATTCTGAGGCCAGCATCACCTTAATTCCAAAACCAGACAAAGACCCCACCAAAAAGGAGACTTATAGACCAATATCCCTGATGAACACAGATGCAAAAATTCTCAACAAGATACTAGCCAATAGGATCCAACAGTACATTAAGAAGATTGCTCACCATGACCGAGTGGGATTTATCCCCAGGATGCAAGGCTGGTTCAACACTTGTAAAACAAGCAAGGTGATAGACCACATCAACAAGAGAAAAAACAAGAACCATATGGTCATCTCAATAGATACAGAGAAAGCATTTGACAAAATACAGCATCCATTCCTGATCAAAACTCTTCAGCGTGTAGGGACAGAGGGAACATTCCTCAGCATCTTAAAAGCCATCTACAAAAAGTCCACAGCAAATATCATTCTCAATGGGAAAGCACTGGGAGCCTTTCCCCTAAGATCAGGAACAAGACAGGGATATCCACTCTCACCACTGCTATTCAACATAGTACCAGAAGTCCTAGCCTCAGCAATCAGACAACAAAAAGACATAAAAGGCATTCAAATTGGCAAAGAAGAAGTCAAACTCTCCCTCTTCGCAGATGACATGATACTGTACATAGAAAACTCAAAAGACTCCACCTCAAGATTGCTAGAACTCATACAGCAATTTGGCAGTGTGGCAGGATACAAAATCAATGCCCAGAAATCAGTGGCATTTCTATACACTAACAATGAGACTGAAGAAAGAGAAATTAAGGAGTCAATCCCATTTACAATTGCACCCAAAAGCATAAGATACCTAGGAATAAACCTAACCAAAGAGGTAAAGGATCTATACCCTAAAAACTATAGAACACTTCTGAAAGAAATTGAGGAAGACACAAAGAGATGGAAAAATATTCCATGCTCATGGATTGGCAGAATTAATATTGTGAAAATGTTGATACTACCAAGGGCAATTTACACATTCAGTGCAATCCCTATCAAAATACCATGGACTTTCTTCAGAGAGTTGGAACAAATAATTTTAAGATTTGAGTGGAAAAAAAAAAAAGATTTGAGTGGAATCAGAAAAGACCCTGAATAGCC
Source organism: Vulpes lagopus (assembly GCF_018345385.1). Classification (NCBI taxonomy): domain Eukaryota; kingdom Metazoa; phylum Chordata; class Mammalia; order Carnivora; family Canidae; genus Vulpes; species Vulpes lagopus. The sequence continues at coordinate 8,798,317 of NC_054831.1, forward strand.
AGGGGAATACTGAAAAAGAAAACCAGAGCCGGGGGCATCACAATGCCAGATTTCAGGTTGTATTACAAAGCTGTGATCATCAAGACAGTGTGGTACTGGCACAAAAACAGACACATAGATCAATGGAACAGAATAGCGAACCCAGAAATGGACCCTCAACTCTATGGTCAACGTTCGACAAAGGAGGAAAGACTATCCACTGGAAAAAGGACAGTCTCTTCAATAAATGGTTCTGAGAAAATTGGACAGCGATGTGCAGAAGAATGAAACTAGACTATTCTCTTACACCATATATAAAAAAAACTCAAAATGGATGAAAGATCTAAATGTGAGACAAAAATCAATCAAAATCCTAGAGGAGAACACAGGCAACACCCTTTTTGAACTTGGCCACAGCAACTTCTTGCAAGATACATCTCTGAAGGCAAGGGAAAGAAAAGCAAAAGTGAACTATTGGGACGTAATCAAGATAAAGAGCTTCCGCACAGCAAAAGAAACAGTCAACAAAACTAAAAGACAACCTATAGAATGCAAGAAGATATTTGTAAATGACCTATCAGATAAAGGGCTAGTATCCAACACCTATAAAGAATTTATTAAACTCAACAGCAAAGAAACAAGCAATCCAATAATGAAATGGGCAAAAGACATGAACAGAAATCTCACAGAGGAAGACATAGACATGGCCAACATGCACATGAGAAAATGCTCCACATCACTTGCCATCAGCGAAATACAAATCAAAACCACAATGAGATACCACCTCACACCAGTGAGAATGGGGAAAATTAACAAGACAGGAAATAACATTTGTTGGAGAGGATGTGGAGAAAGGGGAACCCTCCTGCACTGTTGGTGGGAATGTGAACTGGTGCAGCCACTCTGGAAAACTGTGTTGGTTCCTCAAAGAGTTAGTAATAGAGTTACCCTGTGACCCAGCAATTGCACTACTGGGGATTTGCCCCAAAGATACAGATGTAGTGAAAAGCCGAGTCACCTGCACCCCAATGTTTATAGTAGCAATGTCCACAATAGCTGAACTGTGGAAGGAGCCTCGGTGTCCATTGAAAGATGAATGGATAAAGAAGATGTGGTCTATGTATACAATGGAATATTCCTCAGCCATTAGAAATGACAAATACCCACCATTTGCTTCAATGTGGATGGAACTGGAGGGTATTATGCTGAGTGAAGTAAGTTAATCGGAGAAGGACAAACATTATATGGTTTCACTCATATGGGGAATATAAAAAAAATAGTGGAAGGGATTATAGGGGAAAGGAGAGAAAATGAGTGGGAAAAATCAGAGAGGGAGACAGAACATGAAAGACTCTTAACTCTGGGAAATGAATAAGGGGTAGTAGAACGGGAGGTGGGGTGGGAGGATGGGGTGACTGGGTGATGGACACTGAGGGGGGCACTTGACGGGATGAGCACTGGGTGATATGCTATATGTTGGCAAATCGAACTCCAACAAAATCATATACATCCAAAAAGGGTAAAAAAAAAAGCAACTTCACTTATAAGTGTAACAAAAATAACAAAATTCCTAGGAATAAACTTAACCAAGGAGATGAAAGACCAATATTATGAAGACTATTGATGAAAGAAATTGAAGATGACGCAAACAAATGGAAAGATATTTCAAGCTCATGGATAAATAAACGTCAAAATGTCCATAGAACCCAATATACAGATTTAATGCAATCTCTATGAAAATGCCAACAACATTTTTCACAGAAATAGAACAAATAATACTAGAATTTGTATGGAACCACAAAAGACCCCAAATAGCCAAAGCAATCTTGAGAAAGAACAACAAAGCTAGAGATATCACACTTCCAGATTTCAAAATACATTACACAAAGCTATAGTAATCAAAACACTATGGTATTGGCAAAGAAACACAGAAACAGATCAGTGGAATGGAATAGAGAGCCTAGAAATAAACTCATGCTTATATGGTCAATTAATTTATGACAAAAGAGGAAAGAATATACAATGAAGAAAAGACAGTCTCTTCAACAAATGACTCTAGGAAAACTGGACAGCTACATGCAAAGGAAAGAAACCAGACTACTTCCTTACTGTGGGAAGGCGTGGTTCTCATGAGCTTCTCTGGGGAAGGGAGGGGCTCAGGAAGTTTTCTTGAAGGATATTGTGTCCAGAAAGATGATTTGAATGGATGAAATGACCCCAGGAGGGGTGTGGCTTCCCATAAGGGGGAAGTGGTAGGCAATCAGCTGGAACTCCTGCATTAGAGGAACTTCCTTGGGGAGATTCTTTCTAAAGAGGGGTTCTTTAAAGAACCCACAAACATGGCTCATGCATCTTCCATATCTGGGAGACAGGAAGGACATAGCCCATAAGAGGCCTATTCCTACTCCTTACTTCCTTCTCTCCCCCTTGAATTAGCTAAAAGCACAGATACTGAATAGGGTTAGACAAGAGTGTGGATAAGAGAACAAGCTGGTCTTATCCAACTTCCTCACTACATGATTTCCAGTTGTAATATTATGTCAGCTCAGGCTTTTATTTTTTTAATTACTTTTAATTATTTTTTTTTCTCAGCTCAGGCTTTTAACATTGGATGAGTTTATCAGTGCTGCCAAAAGGGACTAGCACAGCTCTGGGGCTTACCTAAGGCTTCATCTTGGGGCAGGAAGAGAACGGTTTCAGAGAGAAGTTTTGAAAAGGAAGTAGAAGGAGCAAAGTGATTTGTGCTTCAATTACCAATTTCAAAACAAAACAAAACAAAAAATTACCAATTTCAACATTTTAACAAAGGTTTCACAAAAACTCAGAGGAACAAAATCTTGGACCTAGGGAAGTACAACCTAAGAAATAACTAAGATGATACAGGCAAATATGGAGATAAAATGATAGAGCTGCTAGAAATACATGTATGTATTTATATGTTTAAATTTTATTTATATTATTTACATAAATATATGTATGCAATGCATATATAAAATATGAGAGGACCTCAGTTATATGTGTGTGTGTGTGTATGTGTGTGTATGTGTGTATAAAATGATGAGATGACAGAAATAATCAGAAGAAATGGAAAGGAAATGTATCCACCTACGTTTTGATGCCACAAGAAAGAGTCCTGCCACTTCTGAGTGCCATATAAACTTAGTAGCAGTATTTTATACCATAGGATGTTAAAGAGTGAACAAAAAGAAAGAAACTCTACATGAGGAACAAGTAGAATGGGAGAGTAAGGGGAAAAGAAAAGAGACAAAGAGGAGGAAGAAAAGGAGGAACACAGTGGAAATAAATAATTGCAGAACTGGGTGCAGGGAGTGAAGAATCATCTTTTTCGTCTTCTGTTGCAAAGACACCGTATGGCGCATGCCCTGCTTGAGTCTGGCTTAAATAGCTACCTCCCAGGCTTAGATCCGATGTGATACAAGGACTCTAGCTTCTGCTTGATTAATTCAAGTTCCTTCTGTCTGTTTCTCCTTGTTTTGTTGAGGTTGTGTTCATTAGTTATAACAAACCTTTCTAACATTTTCTCCTGGTCCCTCATTTCCCATTCAGGGCTAGCTTGTCTCTGGCCACGTGGCTCCGTGCTACATGCAGGGCCCAGCTCCTATTCTTGCCAAGGGTCTTAGGTGACAAGAGGCCAGGTTTGAACCAATAGCGTCTGAGTTTTCCTCCAGATATGAGGAAGTCAGTGACTTTGGATAAAAACGTGAAAGGTAAGTAGGCAGATTACTATTCATCCCCCACAATCCTCTTTCTTCCATAGGAATAGAGTTACAGCTGAACCCAAGGCTGCCTCACTACAGATTATATTTCTTGGCCTCACTAGCAGCTAGCGCTGGTCATGTGACCAAGTTTTGGCAATAGGATGTGAACAGAAGACTCTGAATCTTTCCATTAAAAGAAGTCCATAGGTGATTTTCCTGTTCACCTTCCCCATTCCCACTGGTTGGGAGACAATGGCAACCAGACTAGCTTTTTTTGGACAAAGAGGGAGAAATCATGTGTTGCAGAAGGCAGTTTCTTCCTTCCATTTCTGGACTATTTGGCGAAAGAGAAATAAATTATATGGTTTAAGCCACTGTATTTTGAGTTCTCTTTGTACACTTTAGCCTGTACTTTAAACAATTCATTATTTATGAAGCCTGTTGGAGCGAAGATGGGTCTGGCAGGAAGATCAGGATTGAGGTTAAGTGCACAGCTGTTAATTCTCAGACTTTTACCTTTTTGAAGATTGTTTTTTTTATGTATATGTCTTCTCTTTTTTCCTTCAAACAGAAAAGAAAATAATCCTTTAGAATTATAAACAGATTTATAACCCCTACGTGTCAGTAATCTTCAAGTATTTTAAAGTCTTCATTCTACTTTTGTAGTGCTAAATTTCCAGCTACCAACATATCATCTTGGTTGTCATCACACCGAAAACAAAAATAGCAACAAAACAACCTACATTTATGCTGCTTTACAGTATATTTTTACCTATTTACATGAGGCTTTCTCATTCACACTAAAGAAAATGCAAAAGGCAGCTGAAATCAGATAGGAGCTGACAGAGGAGAAGGGGGGTGTCAGAAAGGTCAAGGAAAAGTAGATCTCAGAAATCACAAGTATATGTCCTAGGATTTAGGGGTTTGCCTTGAAAAGCTGAAGCTATAAGCCATGTTTATAAAAGCAAGAAGTTAATTACAAAGTAGAAAAAAACATTGGAAAAATGAAGACAAATTTAGAACGGGATAAAAGAGATTAGATGTTTCAGAAATTAAAGTGAAGGACATAGATTTGTAAAAAAGGAGCCAGGAAGTTTAGAACAATTAGGAAAGATTAGAAAGAAAATAATCAGTGGAAAATAGTGAACAAATCAAGAGATTTCCTAAAAGAAAATCAGAATAATAGAAGCATTTTAAGATAAATTCGAGAACAAATGTCCTGAAATATAACAAAAAATTGAATATACACATAAGTATGTATATTTTCACCCTATAGCATAAATATTGACTCCAAACTGTCAATCCTGAGATATATTCCAGCAAATTTACTGGACTTTAAAGATAAAGCAAGAGGGAGCTTGGGTGGCTCAATGATTGAGTGTCTGTCTCTAGCTCAGAGCATGATCCTAGGGTCCTGGGATCGAGTCCTGCATCGGGCTTCCTGCAAGATGTCTGTTTCTCCCTCTGCCTATGTCTGTCTCTCTCTCTCTCTTTCTCTCTCTCTCTCATGGATAAATAAATAAAAATCTTCAAAAAAAAAAAAGATAAAGTAAGAATGGAATGGGCAGTCTAGACAAAAATGTCAAGTCATTTTCAAGGGAGGGGGATCTTTTTGGCTATAGAATTTTCTACAGTAATACCTAATGCCACAGGAAAGTGGAGGAAAACCTACAAGATGCTTCTAGAAATAGTGAGTCAAATATTTTTCACATATAAAAAATAAAACAATGCTTTTGAACAGGAAAATTCTGGGAATGTCGTTCCTATGAGTAATTATTGGGAAAACTAAGGATCCACCTCAGCAAACTGAGACAAGACTGGAAAAATTTTGGCAAAAGGATTCATATAAAAGCAGGGAGTGGGCAGCCTGGGTAGCTCAGCGGTTTAGTGCTGCCTTTGGCCCAGGGTGTGATCCTGGGGACCTAGGATTGAGTCCCGTGTCGGGCTCCCTGCATGGAGCCTGCTTCTGCCTCTGCCTGTGTCTCTGAGTCTCTGTCTCTCTGTGTTCTCTCATGAATAAATAAATAAAATCTGTAAAGCACCTTGTTATATTTAAAAAAAGGCAGGGAGTGAGGTGACAGACCAGGATGTTAAACTACATGCCCTAACAATACAATAACAAAAAAAAGGGATCCCTGGGTGGCGCAGCGGTTTGGCGCCTGCCTTTGGCCCAGGGCGCGATCCTGGAGACCCGGGATCGAGTCCCACGTCGGGCTCCCGGTGCATGGAGCCTGCTTCTCCCTCTGCCTGTGTCTCTGCCTCTCTCTCTCTCTCTCTCTCTGTGTGTGTGACTATCATAAATAAATAAAAATTTAAAAAAAAAAAAAAAATAACAAAAAAAAATGTATGAGGAAGGGGGGAATATGGGTAGAGCAAGATCATTGTCTGTTGGACTCACAGCAAACATGATTTGGACAAATCAGGGAGTAATATCACGCCCATTTAAGAGCTAAAAGATACACATAAATAGAACATCATGATGGATCTAGGGAGTATAATGTTAAGTGAAATAAATCAGTCAAGATAAATACCATATAATTTCAATCATTTGCGGAATTTAAGAAACAAAACAAATGAACAAAGAAAAAAAAGACAATCCAAAAAAAGAAAAAGAAAAAGAAAAAAGAGAAAAAAGACAAACCGACAGACTCTTAATTACAGTGAACAAACTGATGGCTGCCAAAAAGGAGGTGCGTGTGTGGGGGGGTGATGGGTAAAATAGGTAAAGGGGATTAAGAGAATTCTTATCATGATAAGCACTGAGTAATGTATAGAATTGTAGAATCACTGAATTGTACACCTGAAACTAATATAACACTGTGTGTTAACTATACTGGAATTGAAATGAAAAAAAAAAAAACCAAAACTATTTGACACCAAAAATTAAAAAGTGATATCATGAGCTAAACTTGGGTGGGAGAGAAAAGAGTGGACTGAGGAATCAGGCACATGCTAAATTTATCAATTTTTTGGGTAGGAAACCAGTGAGTACTGCCTAAAGAGAGAGTATATAAAAGTAATTCTAAGAGTAATCATTAGAACAAAAATACAAACATTTCTAAATATCGGAAGTATATACTCACTCCTAACCAATGAAAACATGAGAAATGAGTTCAATTCAGTCATTCATTTCTTTAAGGTAGAGACCCAGAAGTGGCCCACATTTCCTCAGCTCAGAGGCCATTGGCCAGAGCTTGGCCACAAGGTCAGGGCTAGTCACGGGGAAGATTGAGAGGTTGAGTCTAGCTGGGTAGCCACGTGCCCAACTGTAATGAGGGGAACAGAAATCGAATATTCCTAACTATCAGAAGTACACACACGCACATAAATGCATAGAAGACAGAATGCAGAGTGTTAACATTTTTAATATCCAAGACACTAGAATATATAATATAAATGAGTATGACAGATACAAGACCATCCATTTTGGTCCTCTGAATGAAAGTAAATGGACTTAACTCACTTATTTAAATAAAGATTTTGAGATTGAATTACAGAGTAAACTCCAACTTTTATCATATACACAAGACTCATGGAAAAAGATATTTTATAACTATTGAAAATAAATGTAAAGGCAAAAGTATATTCCGCATACATCAACAAAAAGAAATCAGGGAGTCATGATCTGAATATCTAAGGAAATATATAATTCAGGTCAAAAAGTTTTAAGCCAGTAGAAATTACTGGAGACATCCTATTATAATGAAAAATAGGTAGCAACTACTCCTAGCAGCAACTTTATTTTTACCTCCCTCAGTCAATAAGAGGTCAAGCGCACAAAATGAGGAGGCCCAAATAATACACTTAACAAGGTTGTTACGATTAATTCGTATTCAACTCCATGTCCTAAAAATAGAGAATGTACATTTCTTCCCACCCTTTCTTAAACATTCTTGGGTCAAAGAGGAAATATAAATCCAAATTGCAGACTATCTAGCAAATAACAATAACGAAACTATCTCCTACAAGAACCTATACATTCTCTAATTTAGAAAAAAACAGTAATTTTAGAGAGGATGAAGAAAATCCCTGCATACAGTCAGTCTTCATTATTCATGGATTCCATATTTGTGAACTCACCCACTTGCTAAAATTTCTCTTTAACCCCCAAATCCATGCTCGTGGCACTTTCATGGTCATTCATGGACGTGGGCAAGCAGTGGATCATTCGAGTCGCTGATGGCACATTCTCAGCTACGGTGGAACAAGGGGATGTTCCACCTTCTTGCTTCCACTCTCGTGGAACAAGGACAAGTGTCCTTCTGCCATTTATTTAGTGCTTTTTTTGGTGAATTTGCTTCCACTCTCGTGGAAAAGGACAAGTGTCCTTTTGCCATTTATTTAGTGCTTTTGTTGGTGAATTTGTTGTTGAAAATGGTAGTGGTGCTGAGGTGCTATCTCATGTTTCTAAGCATAAAAAGGTTGTGATGTGCCTTATGGAGAAAATCTGTGTGTTAGATAAACATTCAGGCAAGCGTTCTAGTGCCGTTGGTGATGAGTTCAACATTGATGAATTAACACATATATTAAATACAGTATCTTTAACTAGAAACACTCAGAAAAATACAAAGGTATGTATTGGTTGGTATGCTGCAGCCAGAGGCTCACAGGAGCATAACCCTGTACTTCTTCTAGAAGCAATGGTTCCTATATATTGGCAAATTTAACACCAATATAAAATAAAAAAATAATAAAAAAATAGAAGCAATGATTCAGTATTAGCAAATTCTGTGTTTGGGGGTGACTTTATAGAACATATCTACTCTGTATATGTACATATATGTGGATATGCATGTATGAGTATGAAAGCAATGTGTTTCCAGAATCCATCCACTTTTTTTCATTGTTTTTATTTCAAATATTGTATTTTTCTCTTTTTTTCCCTCAAATATTGTACTTTTTAATCTTAGAATTTATATTTGGTCCTTTTCTAAAATCATTTCTATTTCTTTGTTGATATTTGCTGTTTGGTGAGAAATCAATTTTCCTTCTTCTTTGCATGTGGCTTTATTAAACATATTTTAAATAGCTGATTTATGGGGTGCCTGGGTGGTTCAGTCCTTTAAGTGTATGTTTTCAGCTCAGATGATAATCTCAGGGTTCTGGGGTCCAGCCCCACATCAGGGTCCCTGCTCAGTGGGGAGGCTGCTTCTTCCTGTCTCTCTGCCCCTCCCCACCCCCACTTGTGCTCTCTGTCTCTCTCAAATAAATGAAAAATAAGATCTTAAAAAAAATTAAATAGCTGATTTAAAGTCTTTGTCTAGTAATTCCAGTGTATGGTCTTCCTTAGGTACAGTTTCTATGTTTCCTGAGTATAGAGCCATAGTTTGTTGCTTTTTTTTTTTTTTTTTGGCATGTCAAGTAATTTTTTTCTTAAAAACCTAACATCTTAAATAATATGTGATAACTCTGGAGATCAGATATCCCCATTTCCCCAAAGTTTGTAGCTATTGCTGCTGGTTGTTATTCCTGTTGGTTGTTTTTCTTTATTTAGTGTTTTTTTTTTTTCCTGAACTAATTCTGTAAAGTCTGTGTATTTTGCTATGTGGCCCCTGACGGTCCAGCTCAGTTTAGTGGTCAGTTAATGACTGGAAAGAGATTTCCCTAAATATCTAGGACTGATAAGTCTCCCAGTATTTGCCAGGGGGCTATAAAAGCCTGTGTTGATGCGTGCCTTCAATGCACAGCTGGGCAGTTTACAATTCCACCCTCGCTGTCACTTCCTGCTTGCACAGACCCTCCTGGTTAGGGAGAGGTGAGAGGTGAGGGCTTTATTAGGTCTTTCCTAATACTCAGCCCTGGGTATATGTACTTCCCTAGACCTGTGTGTGGCCTTCCAGATGGCCGGAAATATTGGGGTGTTTTATATATACATGTATATGTATATATATTTGTATACTATAAATGACACATTACATACTTATGTGTATATAAAGTATATATTATACTACAGTGCTATACACAAAATACTGTATATTTTTATGTATACTATATAAACTATATGTGTATATTTATATGTATAAAATGTAGTTTTATAACTTTATGTATTACTTATATATATTTATGTATTGTATAAATGTATATAATATTTTTACAGTTTATGTATATGTATTTACATATTTAATATTATATAATTTATAGAAATATTTTATATTATATATTTAAGTATACATAATTATCATAGTCTGCATATATTTTATTTATAATTTATAATGTTTATGTATTTCCACATATGACATGTTCATATTTGTATCGTATATATTCTATTTATCTGTACAAAAACATTTCTTTATTATATATATTTTTATATTTGTATATAATATAAATTATATATTTGTAAATAAATAAAACATATAAAATACACATTTATGGATGTGCTGGTGTGTTACATGTGTGTGTTTTCAGAATCTGTCTATTTCTGAACACCTGCACTGCTACCAGCTTAGTCCGGTCTAGCAGCAACCTTGCCTAGGTCATTACTGACCTCTCATCCACCCTCCTAAAGTTTATTCTCCATGTGGCTTACAGAGCAATCCTTTAAAAACTTAATGAGATTAGCTCAAAACTCTCCAGAGTCTTTTCCTCTTACTGAGACAAGAATCTAAAGTTTTTATCATGGCCTATGAGGTATGCATGACCTTAGAAACCACTTGCCATTCACCTCTTTTTACCTCCCCAGCCACCTCTTTTTACTTTAGTCTCCTTGCCATTCCTCAAAAGATCCCGTGTGTCCTGCCTCACCCTTTGCCCTGAGGTATTCTCAGCCTCTGCACCATGGATTTTTCCTTCACCTCATTTGACATCTACTTATGCTTCAGTTTGTCAGGGAGGCTCTCACTGGCCACCCCATATAAGATGGCATGTTTCTGTAGGTGTTAGGTTGTTGCTTAGTAAGCATCTCTACTATAAGCATTTTCACTACAAACATTTTGCTACTTAACTAACTGGCCATAAAGCAATTTTGCCATAAAAGATAAAATCATGAAAAATAAAAGAGGGATATTCATTTAAAAGGACATCAAGAAAAATGACTAACAGAATTCAAATGACTTTATTGGGCAGTTAAAAAATATTTGAATATATTCAAAATGTATACTGCAGATTCATGGCAGTACTGGACAAGTAACTGATTTTATTCTTTGAATTGTATCCAAGCACCTGTCTTCAAAGTCTTTTGCTTATGGTATCATACATTTTTTTTTTTTTTGGCTTGTTGATTTGTCTCCTTGTTCAGCATAGCATTTTTCCTTTTTTCATTAAAATTTCTTCCATCATTAAAAGAGATCAGTTTCCCAATATTGGGATGTATATCTGTGACTGAGCTTTGTATCACATTGTGAAAGCTTTCTACACTGTTGTATATTCTCAGCATATTGTTCCATGTCCATTGGTGAACATTCAAAAGTTCTGTGGGAAATGGGGGCTCAAAGTGTACCGCTGTTTAGACCATTATGAGGGTTCAATTTATATATTAGAAAAAGTACTCAGTACTCAGTGAGTACTGAGTCAATGAAGAAATGAAACCAAACTGTCCACCAGTTATTTTAATTTTTTATGGCAAAATTTCCTTATAGCCAATTAGTTATACAGAAAAATGTTTGCAGCAAAAATGTCTACAGCAAAGATGCTTATGGTGAAAATACCAGAATGATTTCTATCACTTTATACCTCCATTACTTTATTGTCTCCTCACTTGAGCTGAGGTGAAGGGAAAAGCATTTGACATAGTGTCAACATGAAGTGAGAGGGTCCTGAAGCAGAAAGTTATTTAGTTTATTCAAGGAGGCCAGAGTGGTGTGTGAAGAAAGGGATGGTAAGAAATGAGATTTTAAGAGGTAATTTTAAAAAAGACTTTATTTATTTATTCGAGAAAGAAAGAGAGAGAGCGAGCAAGCAGAGACATAGGCAGAGGGAGAAGCAGGCTCCATGCAGGGAGCCTGATGTGGGACTCAATCCTGTAACTCCAGGATCACGCCTTGGGCTGAAGGCAGGGGCTAAACCACTGAGCCACCCAAGGATCTCCTAAGAGGTCATTTTAAGAGGTAATCAGGGGCATCTAAAATATTATATTTGTTTGTGTATTGTCCACTTATTGAATAAGATTCAATAAGTTCAATGAGATTTTGTTTACCTCTTTACCCTTATTGGGCAGCTTTGGCAATAGAGACTTACCGAATAAATGAATGAAGAATATAAAAAGAAAACAGCATAAGTAAGTAGTGAGGTATATCATGTTCATGAATTAGAAGACTTAATATTTTAGAAATGCCAATTCTTTCCAAATTCATCCTAAGCAATTTCAATAAAAAGTCAATAGGATTTTCAAGGAAACTCAATAAGATGCTACCAAAATTTATATGAAAGAAAAACTATCCAAAATGGCTAAGATAATTTTGAAAAAGAAACAAATTGAAAGAAACTTGTTTGACCAGATATCAAGATATTATAAACTTATAGTACTAGAATGTGCTATGTATTGATGCAGATTTAGATAGAGTAATGGATTGGACTGGAAAACCCCCCAACAAACCCATATAGATATATGGCAGTGTGATACATGTCCTATGTGGTATTATATGGGAGTAATTGGAGAAGCTGGGACAATTGGTTACCAACGTTGGAAAAAAAATTAGACCCCCTACCTCTTATCACACTAAAAAATTCAATTCCAAAAGGATTAAAGATACAAACGAGAAAAGAAATAGGAGTGTCTTAGCCTGGTATTCCCAAAAGCAGATTTTGAGATAAGGGTTTGTGTTCAGGAAGTTCACTTGTGAAACTGTGTCAAGGATCCAAGGTGGTAAACTGGAAAGGGGCAAAGGGTAGGAGAGAAAGCCATTTGGGACAGTTGCTACTGTGGTCCTGATCCAGGTGGGGATCCTTTGAAGTGCTATTAAAAAAATTGCTCATCTTAGAAATGGAAGAGAGAATATTTATTTACTGGATCCTGTCCTTCCTTAGTCAAAATGTTCAGTAAAATAGGGAAGGTTTGAAAAGTTATCTGAAAGGCAGCCTCAGGTTATGTCAAGATTTCTTAAAATAAGACTGAGAAGCGCAATCATAAAGGATAATATAGACAAATTAGATCACACAGATCACATCTTTTGTGCATAAAAAATGATAAATCAGATAAAAAGATCAAAGGATAATGTGAAAGAAGCTGGAGTGGATATTTAAGAAATGGGATCAGGGAAGGCCTCTCTGAGGAGGAGATATCTGAGTTGAGGGGGAAAGCATTTTATTAGTGTCAACAGAAAGTGCAAATGTCCTGAGGCAGAAACTTACTCAGTTTGTTCACCAGGACCAGAGTAGTGTGTGAGAGCAAGAATGGTAAGGGATGGGATTTAAAAGGTGATCAAGGGCAGCTTGTGTAATGCTTCTCTAGGTTCAGTTGGCAACCACTGAAAGGGTATAAACAACTGGGTGGCAGGCTATTGAGTGAAGAATGAATTATAGGTGGCAAGAATGGAAGCGGAGGGTCCACTTAGGAGGACTCTGCAGTATTTCATATGCAAGATAATGGGGCTTGAATCGGGGAAGTGGCAAGGCAAATAAAGAATGGACAAATTTGATATATAGTTTGAGACCTTATGATGAGTTGATATGGGGAATGGTTAGGAAAAAGAAGGAATCAAGCATACGTTCTACATTTTTGATTCAGGCAGCTGACTAGTTGTCATGCCATTTACAGAGATAAAGATGACTGGTAGTGAATGACAGGTTTGGGACTGAAATAAAGAAATCTGACATGACGAATTTGACACACCTATTAGAATGCAAGGGGAAGTTTGGAGTAAGAAGTTGGGTTTATGACAGTTCAAGAGAAGAATTAGAGGAGGAGAAATATACTTGGCAGTCATTCAGATATTCAAGGAATTTATTGCTTCCAGACTACATGAAATCCCTCTGGAGAGAGTATAATTAGAGATGAGGAAAGCACTCAGGTCCAAACCCGGGGGCATTCCAATATATGGATGTCAGGAAGTTGAGAAGGGATCACCACCACCAATACCACCACCAAATCACCAGGAAGGAGCTATCGGCAGTGGGAAGTTGTGGTGTCCCCCCAAATAGTGCATTCATCCACGTGGCCTGAAAGGGACCATATTTTCCTAATTTCCTCACCTGATCACGGTGATGCCAACGTCTGCCAGGTGTTAGGAGGTAAGAGGCAGCCAAGAACCCTGTCAGAAAGGCCATGATCAGGTGATCACTGCAGGCTACCCTCCAACAAGCCACACCAGCTCCATCCTCTTGACTGGAGAAACCAGTTTGTCAAAGACAGATCCCTTCTGCTCCCTTCAGGCCCAGGCTCCAGGAAAGAGATCTGCCTCCCTTTCTACCACTGCTCTCCATACATGCTGCGTCCTACCCACCTGCCTCCCACCCCACCTGTGAGGCCAGGAGGGCCATAGCTCTATCTAAGGTCAATATTTACAATCCTAGGGAGCATGCAGTCCAGAGGAAGCCTCACCTTCATAATGGAGTCTATAAAGAACCCTCATTAATCAACAACATTGATTATGACATCACTATCCATAACAAAGAGCCAACAATCAAAAATCACCAATCTTCAAAAAAAGGGATTAAGGGCACCTGGGTGGCTCAGTCAGGTACGCATCGGACTCTGGATTTTGACTTAGGTCATGATCTCAGGGTGAATGAGATCAAGCTCATCATGGAGCCTGCTTAAAATTCTCTCTCTTCTTCTCCCTCTGCCCCTTCCCCCACTCATATGCACACATGTGTGCACGCTCTCTCTCTCTCTCTCTCTCTCAAAACACCACACTCCAATCTTCTAATTTGTAGTTTTCTGATATTTCTTTACCCCTCCCTTTATTTTACTGTGGTATTTTATTATTATTTTTTTGCTTTAAGTATATATTTTGTACAATTATATATGCGGATTCAATTTTTCACAAAGAGAATTAATTTATTTATTTAAGTTACTCATCCAGCATATTCGTGGATGCATCAATATGTAAAGGCTTAACTATTTCTAACACAGAGTCTTTCTCACCTGCTATACAGCAGAATGAAGGAATTCTTGTGATGTTAGTACCTTTGACCTAGAGCAAGGACAGCTAAAGAAGGAAAACATACTAAGTATTTGGGGTACAACACTGGCCTAACCTTGCAAAATTAGCCCTTCTCTGTTTCATTATTATGGGGCAATATGGAGCTTCTCACTTTGCATTTAGCACCCAAGATTTCTGCATTGGGGGGCTATACCAATAAGCACATGTGTCACTGGGAACCAGTGTTGTGATTATACCTTGAGCCATGCTGCAACTCTGCCTTTGGGTAAACCTTAGAGCTTAAAAAGAAGGAGGTTCATCCCCTTAGTCTGTGCAAGTAGGGGTCACTGTGAATTGTCTTGCCATATCCTTCAGACGGAGCCATGGGGACTTCATCTGCAGCCAACATGGTTCTATCCAGTCTTTAGCATGAGCATGAGCTTGTCCAGTCTTTCAAAAATCTTATCCTCTACTGAAGCCTTCCACACTCCTTTATGGGAGAGCACCCATATTACCCCGAAAGCTGGCTCTTCCTTCCATTCTGCCAAATTCCTCATGTTACTGCAGTAAGTAATCTTGGGCAGTTTCAATGTCTGTGCATCTTCACCCAGAATGAGTACTTTGAAGAGAGACTGAGTTTTGGTGGTTGTCAGTATAGATGTGGTCTGATTTATAAGGAAAGAGAAGTTGTGGAAGCATTGGGAATGTGCAGTGGATAAGCAGAGCAGTGAAAAGGGAAGTATGATGAAGCCTATTAGGGTGAGGTCTGGTAAATGGAATGTGAATAAGGAAGGGGTGTCAGGATTTGGAGATACAAGAAAAAATATAGAAAATATCTTAATGATGCCGGAAATAATACTTAGCCTATAAGTAATAATGTGTATACAATATTATTAAGATGTCATCTTTTTAAAAAGGTATCATAAGCATCAATCTCCTAAATACTGAACAGATCATTCACACTGTATTTAGGTGAAAGCAAGAAAGGAAATCTGAAAATAAAAAAACACAGGGGATCTCAAGCTGATTCAGATTTAAGAACTAAGATAGGAAGCTATAGGAGAAAAAAAAATCTCTATGTATCTATTTTCACTGTTTTTAGGTAAAATCCCTTCCAGGCCCTTCTCTGTTTTCTGCCAACTACGTATTTCTGAACTCTATGGGCTTGCATTTCTTATATGGCTATCTAACGAAATCCAGAAATCAGATTTGAAAAATGTAAGTCTTTGTAACTAACAAGGAAGGATGCTTGGATGGCTCAGTCAGTTAAGCGTCTGCCTTTGGCTCAGGGTCCTGGGATTGAGCCCTGACTTGGTTTGCCTGCTCAGTGGGGAGCCTGCTTCTCCCTCCCCTTCTGCCCACTTCCGCTTGTGTTCTCTTTCATGCTCTCTCTCAAATTAATTAATTAATTGAAATCTTTATTAAAAAAATATATGTAATTAACAGGGAATTACAGAAAGAGATGGAGGGAAAGTCCCGCAACTTATAGCTGTGGAAGGTGAGAGAGCATTCTGCACCATAAACTACTTAAAGAATATGATTTGACAAAATATTAAATTGAGAAATCTCATAAAAAGGTAAGTCTTATTCTCTTGCAAAATATGGAGATATGGCAATCATTACCAGTTTGTTCTTCTCTCAGTTGATAAAAAATTTGTCCTTGGAACAGTTAATTTGAAGGGGTCTTGTAATACTCCCCCAGTTAGAAATTATTACCACTTCTCATGAAACCAGTTCCAAAGAAGCCTTAAATCTGATTGACAGTCTTGATAATTCTTGGACCTGGCCATCATATTTTTTTTTTTAAGATTTTATCCACTCATTCATGAGAGACACAGAGAGAGAGGCAGAGACACAGGCAGAGGGAGAAGCAGGCTCCCTATGTGAAGCCTGACACGGGACTCTATACCAAGACCGCGGGAATAACGACCTGAGCCAAAGGCAGATGCTCAACTGCTGAGCCACCCAGGTATCCCTGGCTATCATATTTTTAAAATTTTTATTTTAATTCCAATGTAATTAACATAAAGTGTTACACAAAATAGTAATTCAGCAATTCGATACTGGCCATCATATTTTGATTGACATTGGAATCCCTAAACTATAAGATTTTAAGATTTTATATTAAATCAGAAAAAAGCTTATAAGATTTTATATTAAATCAGAAAAAAAAACCTCTTGGCATTCTTATTTCCTCACACGCAAGCAGGTAATAAAATAACCGCAGATTTTTTTTACTTAAATAAAGATTTTGAGAGCTTTGTCTCATTTAAATTCACTCCAGGTATTATGTAATGGGGAAAAAAAAGATATCCATAGTAACAAACACATTGGTACACCATATAAGAGTTTTTAAAAAGTGTAAGAAAATTCCTATTGGAAGAACATTAAATAAGATATAAGTGGGTAAAATCTCTGTTCTCCCAAAGTTAATCTGCATTTTCAATGCATTTCTTTTTTCCCTCAAGTTTTTGTTTAAATTCCAGTTAGTTATCATATATGGTAAAATTGGTTTCAGGTGTAGAATTTAGTGATTCATCACTTACAAATAATACCCAGTGAATTTCTAATCAGAGATTCCAGTGAACTTGGGAAGGAGGGGGGAGGGGGATCTTCTTGAGTTGATTCTAAAATTCACCCTCAATGAGTCATCAGGATGGTGCTACCTCTGAACTTTCTCTTCTTTTCTGTAACCCCTTTGATTGCAAAAGAAAATCTAGTATATAGACAGGTAAAGGCACTGTGTGATTAAAGTGGTGGTTCAATCACAATGTAATAGTGTAGAGAATATTTTTTAAATTCCCACCTCACATGAAAGCAGAGAGGAAAAACTCATGGAATTATAGATGTAAACATAAAAAATGATAGGTATTTCAAACATTTGATTCTATCATCAAACATGGAACAATGTTTTTAAAATCTTCAGGTAAAATGGCTGTTATAAAAGCAATGGGAAACCCCAGAGAGAAAAAAAAGCTGACAAATTTGACTACTTAAAAATTTATAACATCTCTAGGACAAAAGAGTCCATTAACAAGCCTAAAAGGAAAATATAATAGGAGCGTCCTCATTGTTCAGTCAGTTAAACATCTGACTCTTGATTTCAGCTCAGGTCATGATCTCAGGGTGGTAAGTTTGAACACCCAGACTGCCTTCATGCTCAGTGGGGAGTTTGCTTGGGATTCTCTCTCTCCCTCTGCCCCTCCCCCCACTCATGCTTTCTCTTTGTCTCTAAAATAAATAATCTTTAAACAAACAGACAAATAAACCAAAGGAAAGGAAAACAAATGGGACAGCGTATTAGCAACATATATAATGTGGATTTAATGTATATACCAGATAAGCTTTTCTATATCCATTCAGCAATGTAAGAAAAAAGACAACGACCACAATAGGAAGCTGACACGACACTCTGTGACAAAGACTTCAATGAAGAAGAAAAACAAATGACCAATAACAAATGAAAAATGCTCAATCACCTTCAAAATGAAGACTGGTGCATGTGAAAGCACCAAATAAGACTATATATAGTTCAGTTAAAATGTTAAATGTTTTTACTGCTTAGGTATGATACATTAATTTTAAAAAGCAAGAAAGGGAAAAGTGTATAGAATTACCATATTAAGATAAATAAAAATATATTCCAAACTGACTTAATACATGCATAGAAAAATTCTGCAAAGACATATACCAATGTTTATAAGAAAGATATTTTAAAATCAGAATAAAAATATCAAGATATGACCATTTTGGAAAAAAAACAGTTGCTTTAAAAGGCATTCATTAAAAAAAAAAAGGCATTCATTTTTTTTTGTCTTATGAAAGGCATAGAAAATAATGATAAATTATAGCATTAAAAAAAACACTGCATTTGTGACATGAAAATCAAGTAAATTCTTTTTCATTCTTACTTATTTTCTCATTGTGTTTTCCCGAAGTAGGATTGTTTCCAATATCCATGGTATCTAGAAAGTAATAGGTGGTGGTCATATAGCTGTAATTTAGAAATAAAAATTACAAATCTTATGACAATTCACACTGTGGAAGGCTTGAGTTTATAATGATCTGAGTATCATTTCTCTGTCTTCCTTCTAAAGGAAACAGACAGGTACTGAATTGATATCTAAGGTCCTTTATTTCTCTGGGACTTAAAAAGGCTCTTAATTTCTTAAGTACATCAGTTTCTTCGTTCATGAAACACGAATAGCAACTGTTATCCTGTTCAGGCTTTAAATTTTTTATGACAATGAAATAAGATCTTATTTACAAAAGTTAATGAGAAATCACTACATTCATCAACTATGGAAGACATTCTTCAAAACTATATGCTGAGTTTAAGAATATTTATCTAGGACCTTTGTTTCCTGACAGGTAACAGGACCATTTGTCTTTTGAGGCTTTTCCAAGGTTGTGACAAAGTGACACTATTATCTGAAGAACACTTGGATTTCTTCATTCCACGGACAAGGGTGGGATGTCACTATATAAATCCAATACTTTAGTAAATGAGATACTGCCATTTTTGCCAGTGTGTTTCTACTAGATCATCCATGTCAATCCACCCTGTTCAACATGACTTTATAAGGATCTCTTGCCTCCCTGCCACTCCCAAAAGGCTCAGGTCAAGTAGATGCAGAGAATGGGACTCTGGCATGGATGTACCCCTTCCTTATCAAAGTGTGTTCAGAGTCAAATGCAGCAGGAAACAAAAGCTCTGATATCAGATTCCTGACATTGTGCAGTCTAGGACCCTGTGACCCCTCAACTTCCATAACTGGTCATTCCATTGGCCAGCTGCCTGATGTCCTTGAACTCTGATCAACTACATACCCAGGGTCTGTGGTATCAGCAGAACCACCTCCACCCCAAGACCCTCAGGCAGCCTTACCCATCATGTCAGATGCTTGGCTATTCTCAGTCCTTGTTCCTTGGCCTCTTGAAATACCTTTTGAAAGATACATGACACATGAACACTCTTCATTTCCAAGTCCTTGGGACTCTGCTCCTAAATTATGATTTGTAAAGAGTTTTCATTTGCATCTCTTCTCTTCTAATGATCCTCCCTTCCCCCAACCCTCCACTAAAAGATGTCTCAACCTCTGAAATCACTTTCTTTGTTTGCTCCCCATTGTTTTTGCCCTTCCTTTCAACCTGTTTTTTCTTTTATCCTTTTCTTTTTGCCCTAAATTTATATTTCTGTTCTTCTACTTTTTCTTTATATGCTTTTCCTATCCACCACTATGACATTTTCACATACTCTTGTATTTACTTTATGTGATATTATTCTTTTCCAGAAATATTATTTTATTACATTTATATATTTGTATATATAAAATTCAATTATTAAAATAGTTTTTGTAAATATTCTGTATAAATACTATAATAAAGTAACTTTTGACAGACATATTTCCAAATGTTAGAATACAGGAAGTGAACAATTTTTTTTCACTCACTCAGTAAGTTTGCTAAACCCCTTTCATGTACCAGGCGCTGAGATGGGTGCTGATAATAATTCAGGCAGAAGACTACTGAAGCATCAATGCTTGTCAATTTTATGAGCAACCAGGGAATTGACACAGAAACAAATGAGTGAATATATTGAAATATGAAGAGGTGTGTGTAAAGAAGTGTGTGTAGATTCAGCAAATGAAAGTAACCACAAGGAGTTTAGTATATCTGAGCATGAAGTGAAAGAATAAGGAACATTGATAAGGATGGAGAAAGAGGCAGGAGCCCTTAGGTAAGTGGCTTTGGAGGCCCCATGAAGGAGAATTGACTTAATCCTAAAGGAAGTTAAAGGACTTTGGATGCAGTTTTGAAATATCAATTTAGCTAAATCACTTAGAATACATCTGGTGGGAAGAAGACTAGAAGGAGAACAAAATCCTGTAAATCTAGTACAATGAGAAGTGAGATAGATATGGATTAGAGTGTCAGCACTGGGAGTGGAGATGAAAGGACAGGCTGGAGACATTTAAAAGGAAGACTTGATAGAGTTAGGTGATAGATGTGGTGTGTCAATTGAGGAGACAACAGTGTCATGGGTGACTCTGTGAATTTCAACTTGAAAACATGGGGCAATTAATAGTGTATTTTAGAAACAGAGAACACTGGAGAAGCAGATGCTGGTTTTAGGAAGATGATGTGCTCAGTTTTGCAAGCGTTGAGTTTGAAGGTTTTGAAAGACATCTAAAGTGGGGAAGGCTAGGACCTTCAGAACCTTGGACAGAGGTCATTCTGCCATTTGGATGGATGAGTTTAGATGCTTGGAGGACGGGGCTGGGCTGGAAATGTATGCTTAGGAACTATTAAGTTGTGGATGGTGATTGAAACCATAGGAATGAGTGAAATGCCTATGCCTGGGCAACGTCTCTTGTAATCTGGGTGAGTTATAGGGGACACTGATACCTGGGAGCGCCTTGCTCTGTAAAGCCACTGCTACTGAGAACCACCATTGCACCAGCATTGCTTTTGTCCCATTTCAGATCCCACAATTTCTCCATCTTGCCTCTCTTCTTTTTACACTCTGCCATTTTTTATCTCATCTTTTAACTCTTTCTCTACATGGTTCTCTGTGTGCCTCCTCTTTCTTCTCTCCATTTATTCCCGATGTATGTACCCCACTCCCTCAATTCTCTATGCTTCTATCCCTGAATCTCATTTTATTATTGAAGTAATCCTCTTTCTACTGTCACTTCCTTTTCCATTTTCTCTTTGCTTCCAGTCTGTTTCTCTTAATCTTATCTTGATATTTTAGCTGTTTTTTACAAGTACAACTTTTGTCTCTATTTTATCTATATTCAGCTTCATTTCATAGACTGCTACTTTCATCATGACCAAATGACTACTCTTGATACTGACCACACTGTTGGCCACCATTACTTTTACCAATTCACTATGGGCTTTCTACATTGTAAGACTCAGTCAGTCATGGACTCTGTTGCCATGTTTCTGGTACAACTTCTGAGAGTATCTTGAAAATCAACACTCTTCCCCCACAAAACCTCCCAATCTGGTGATATTTGGATTCCATTTCCATTCCACTTGAAAATACTTGAAGCATACTCAGTGAGATGTTTTTCCATTTGAAGAACCCAGCCTATCTTTTCCATTCTTTCTCCTTACATTACCCACTCAGTGTTAACCTCCCTCCATTCAGGAACATAGCTCTTCTTTCTCTTTTGACTCCCTCAAACCTGTTGAAAGCAGTCCAAACCTTACACAAGTCGTCTATGTATGGGAGTGTGTGTGCATGTGTGTCTGCATTTGCATGTACATGCAATGTTTTAGGGGGGAGGTAAGATAAAGAAAGAAGAGCTTTTCCTCTGTGCAGACAAGAAAACAAAGATAATAATAACGTAACGGCTTATATATTAGATAATAGATATAATATATAAAAGATAATAATAACGTAACGTAAGCACCAACAGGTGCTTATAGGTTGGCATCTCTTCTGACCTTATTTCTCTATTCATCTGAGGAGCTTTGAATTCACAGGAGGACATTGAAGAGAAATAAGGAAATGACAGACTATAGATAGTGACCACTTTGATGTTGTCATGCTCATTTACATTCATGGCTCAGATGAGCTGAGAAAATACCCACTCTGATGACTACACCTTATATCCAACAAAGATGTGCTCTGTCATCTTTCCTATCTGGTCACATATCATTTTTCTCATTATTTCTCTATTTTCTGACCATTTCCCTGCTTTACACATTTCTATCACCATTACTTGATTCTATGAGCTTCTCTCCCCATTTCCCTGATTTCTCTTGTGCTCTGTGGTTTTTTTTTTCTCTTTTTCATCAATGATGTTCTTAATCTCTGTTCCTTTTTATTTCTGTATTTATCCTTTTTGGCTCTTCCCTTCCAGGTATTTTGTATTCCTTATATCTGGCACCACTCCTACCATCTTTTTTTTTTCTTTATGATTTTCATTTTTATCTATTATCTATCTATCTATCTATCATCTATCAATCTCTATCTATCTACCTATCTAGTTGTTAAAATAAATTTTTCTTGCATCAGGCACTGATACATACTGCTGATACTATATATCAGTTCCCTTGTGCCTCCTTTTTGGATTTTGATCATGGGATACAGCTCTTATATTCCTGCCTATTATATACAATAGTCATACTTTTTGACCTTTGGCCAAATTGGCGAATTTGGTCAAATGTCTGCTTCTTTATTCCAAAATAGGATGACAAGCATTAGCATGCCTAAATCTTAAGGATATTGTGATTACAAAGTAAGATCTTATCTGCCAAAGTAGTTTAAAATAACACAGTATAATCAAATTACAGTATGATGGGCAACTGTCAAAAACTATACTAAAGTTTGAAAGTTGTTGATCTGATGCTTTTATTTCTGTCTGTAATTACATAGAGGAGCCAGTTGTCTTTTGAGGCTTTTACAATTACAAATGACATTAATGTCAATCAATATGCCACTATAGAAATCTAAGGTCTTAGTGTTAGTAGGCATGACAGTAGGTATTTAAAAAGATACCACCATTTTGCTATTCATTTCTTCCACAACAGCAGTATATAATTACATACATTTATTCAATAGAACTCATCCTGTTAAACATGAATTTATAATAATTTCCTGTCCCCTTCTATTTTCTAAAATGCTGAAAAGGAGTTCCCAGGATTAACTGGATACAGGTCTTCAAGGTGCTGAGAATAAAATGCATCAGGAAACAGTAGCGTTTAATTCCTGACATTCTGCAGGCCAAGGCTTGGCATCCTAATCTTCTTTACCTGACCTACTTCTTAGGACTGAGTTAGAAGATTCCTGAGATTCTTCTGCACGATGTAATTCTGAAAAGTTATCACTGCTGATCCCTGCAGAAAGAAATAAAATTTCTTAGCAGTCTCAGTCTGTGTCTAGGAACCAATCTAGTACAAAATTCTTTAAAAGGAAAATTGGAGAGTGAAGTTAGGAGCTAGGAATACTCCTACTGCCAGGCTACCCTGTGGCTCCATCTGACCTGTTGGTCAAAGTTGCTCTAGGAACCACCCCCAGGGCTGGGCTGGGGGACAACTTTGCCATGGAAGGTACTTCCTCTTTTCACCATGTCTTACCCTTTCCGCTTGTCGGCACGTACTTCTTCTTCCAGTTCCTTTGGTTATCCAGGGAGTCTGTGGAAGCAACATTTTCTAGTTGTCAGGGTCTCTATCAACTGGGACCCTCAATAGTCTTACAGAGCAGAGCACCCTCCACTCCAGGGGTTACTTTATCTTATTGAGGCAAATGAAGAATATACTTGTATTGTATTTGTGCCATTGAACTTTTTGAGGCTTACATATTGTATCAATTAGTCCAGCCCACCTAATTCAAAATGTATAATGTGAATCAATTAATTTACAAGTAATTTTATTTTAGAGGATTTAACAAAAAATTTGAACAAAGATTTTGTAGTAAAGAAAGATAGTTGTTACATCAAGAGTTTTAATTGCACTTACGTCTTTTCCTGTTGTTTATTCCCCAAAAAGATTTGTTTCCAATATCTGCAGAATCTAGAAAGTAAAGGAAAACACAACCAGTAATCTACAACTAAGAGTTGTGAATCTTATGACTACTTACACTGTAGACAGGATTTGGACTAGAAAGACACTATGACAATCATTTCTAACTCTTCCCATCTAAAGGAAAAATATCACTACTAAATGGAGCAGAGAACCACAATCCTTTGGCCCCAAATGCAAAATCAAAGAAATTTTGAAAATTCATATTTTTCCCATAAGTTTTCAGCTAACTACTTCAGCAGTGAATCTGGACTTGAGCTGTCATGAATCTGTGTAAAATTTTTATTTCTCACACTTGGTGTGAATTCACCAATTTTAAAACAGATTCTTTTTTTTTTTTAAGATTTTATTTACTTGCTCATGATACATACACACACACACACACACACACACATACAGAAGCAGAGACACAGACAGAGGGAGAAGCAGGCTCCATGCAGGGAGCCCGACACGGGACTCAATCCCGGGTTCCCAGGATCATGCCCTGGACTGAAGGTGGTGCAAATCACTGAGCTACCCAGGCTGCTCAAATTCACCAATTTGTTGCAGGAACATTAATATAATATATTTGAGACTCGTTGCAAGGTCATTAGTAGGTATATTTGAGAATAGGGTTCTGTCCCAGATTCTGTTAGATTTTTTTTTTTTTGTAATATATAGGATATGAACCACATTGTCTTTCTAACAGATTATTATTTTATGCCTGGCTTCAAAGGTTTTGAATAAAAGACTATGGATATTTGCTAGGAGTCCAGGCTGTTCTGCTTTTTCCAGTAACTTTCCATATATAATGTATAGAAGATCTTTAAATGTTTATGAGTTTCCCCACCTGTGGAGTAGAGAGAGCAATAGTTATCTGGCCTACCTTTCAGTTGTTATAAACATGAAAAGATATCTTATTAGTGAAGATATTTTCAAATATATTATATGGGCCAATGTCATATTGGAGTCATCTGTCAAAAGTTATAAATTGAATTTGATGACAATAACTAGAAACTTTTCCCTCTGTCAATAATCAGAGTCTTTTGAATTTTGAGCAAGTTTGCAACAAAATCAAGCAATGGCAGATACCCATTTTCTCTGCTCTCTACAAAATAGGAGTGGGCAGGGGTGGAAATCACTACATAATTCAGTACTTTGGGGTTAATAAACCTGAAAGCATGTAGTAAAAATGTCACTGCCATTCAACTAGAGCCACCTTATAAACCTGAATTTATAGTGCTTTCTCTCTTTGCATTTTTCAAAATGGCCAGATGTGATAAATGCAGGGAATGAGATCCCAGTCTATGGAGGATGGTCAGAGTAAAATACCCTAGAAACAAGAAAGAACTCCATACTCAGATTCCTTGTGCCTGGGAGCCTAGTGATGGTAGTCCTTACCCTCCTCATCAGGATTGCTTCTCAGTGCTGAGCTCGAGGCTCTCATGGGCTCCTCTTCCTCACTGGACTCTGAAGAGTCATCAAATCTTTTCACTGCAGAGGAAGCAAGTGTCTCTTGAAAGTCTCCGTGTATGACAAAGGAATCAAGAGGGTAAAAACTTGGGAAGCTCTAAAAACCCAAGACAAGTATACCCCCAGGACACCTTAGGAGTCTGGTATGGAAGAAGGGAGATCTTCCACTTGGCTGCTTCCTTGAACCCCACTTGAAATACGGTCCCACCCCTCTCTCATCTAAAACTCCTTGGAATGTTTACTTGAGAAAAAAATTATTTCTATTGTGTTTGAACCCTTGACTTCTTTGGGTTTACTTGTTACAACCATTAGCCTAACTAATTAATACAAAAATTAAAATATAAACCATCTTAAATTAAAACAAATTTATATTCTACTTTGAAGGATATGGCAAAGAATTAGAATGAATATTTTGTAGAAAATGCTGTTCATTTGTAACCATGAAGAGTTTTTATTTGCCCTTACCTACTTTCCAAACGCTTTCTTGGGAGATAGGTGATTTTCTGAAATCCACGGGGTCTATAAAATAAAAGGGAAGAGACAATTGTTTGTTTGCAATAGTCTTACAAATTCTGTGACAATTCACTGGGCTTGCAATCACAATAATATTTTTATGATGATTTTTCTTTCTTTCCTTCAACTGAATCCAGTTCTGGTGGCTTGGGATATAATGATGGGTTCCTGCTTGGCTCTTCTTTTCAGTTTCCATGTCAATTTGTAAGTGGCTCTTCCACATTATTAGCCACAGCTGCCTTATCTATAAAGCTGGAAAACATAGTTACCCTATCTTCCTGTTAAGGTTTTTATGAAGATAAAGTAAAACTTTATTTACAAAAGCCTTTTAAGAAATCACAATATAAACCAATGGTTTAAGTAATTTGGGTTTGAGAATAGCTGATCAGAGATCATTTTCCCATCAATAATTAAATAGCAGCACAAATTATTCTTTGAAGGCTTTCTAAGTTTGGGATTAATGACAATATTGTCAACAAGTAGAAGAATACTGTAGTTACTATGTTGGATAGAATATAAAGCATATCGGTAGAGAATAAATACATTATTTCAACTCTTTAGCATTAAGACATGATAGTGTTTAGTAAAAAAGTTTGTCATTTTTACCAGCATATTTTTGCTACGTTTTCTATATGTCAATCAAATGGCCCATGCTGTTAAACAACAATTTATAATGCCTTCCTGCCTCCTTCCACACTTCCCAGTAGGGCCAGAGAAACTAAATGCAGAAAATAGTTCCTGGAAGTAATAGAACCAAGGCATATAGAGCATGCTCAACACAAGATTCATCAGGAAAACAGATCTCGGGATTTAGACTCTGTGTATTTGTCATCCAGGGTTGCAATCCTAATGTTCTTACCTAGTGTAATCTGAAGTCGTGAGCAGGTAACTTCTTGGGACTCTCCTCTCTCACTTGATTCTAATGAGTCAAGGTTATTGGTCACTGCACAAAGGAATAGGACTTTTTAGGGGTCTCAGTGTGTGACAATGAGGCTTTGTAGAAGACCTTGGAACACTGATGTGATTGTGTTTCCTCTAAAAAACAAGGATAACAATGTCTGGTCTGCTTACCCCTTAAGATTCTTGTAAATTAAAAAGTAAGGTATTATTTGCAAAAATCCTTGGAAAAATCATTATATATGCCATGGGTTGCTGAAGAACTCCCAAAAACACTATATTGGGTTTTAGAGTACTTTATCTGAATCCTTTTTCTGCTAACACTGGATAGCCGGATGAGTTGTCCTTTGACACAATTCAGTTTGTGATCAGATGACAATATGATCTAGTAAAGTAATATTTAGCTTTCTGTTTCCTATAGAAATCACTGTATAAATCCAACACCTTATAAGCAAAGAAACTAGCTAGTTTTAAAAACAAAATCACCATTTTGGTAGCCTTTTTCTGCTATATAATCAATATACGTGTACAATGTGTATTAATAAATAGCACCTATCAATTAATAGGCCTCATTTTCAAAAAGTATATATATATATATGTATATATATATATATGTGTGTGTGTGTGTGTGTGTGTACATATATAATGATTTTTTTTTTATTATTTACCAAAAAGGTCAAGTAAAATAAATGCAGAGAATGGGATTCCAGGATAAACTGAATCTATCACACAGAGTAGGCCCAAAATTAGATGCATCAAACTGTAGTTCTTAATTCAGATTCCTGTAGCCAAAGCCTGCTTTCCCACAGCCTTACCAGGCTGGCTTTCCAGTGTTGATGTGGAGGCTTCTGGGAGCTCCTCTCCATCACTGGATTCTTCAGAGTCACTGCTGATCACTGCACAGAGGAACAAAATCTTTTAGCTTCAGGGTGGGGCCAATGAGCCCACGTATCAGGCAACCCTGCAATAAGAACACTAGAAAGACCTGAAAACTAAGCTAACTCAGGGCACTCTGATGTGTACTTGAATGTGTGTGACTTGCAGGCTACTCCAGTCCTAAACTAAAGGTGATAGAATTCATAGACAGAGGGCAACTTTGCCCAATCTGTCAATGTTTTTCTTCCCCCACTCTCATGGGACCTCCTACCCCTGCCCTCATGCTACTCTATCTTTTATTCTCAATTAATTTCACTTCCCTCTTGGCTCTGCCCCTTTCCCCTACTTATGCCTCTCTTTCTGGCAATGGTATCTCTCTATACTTCTCTTTGTCTTCATGTGTTTCCTTCTTCATCTCCTTTCATGAATCTCTTGGCTCTCCAGTTTTTTTCTCCCTTTTCTTCAACTTCTATCACCATATTTTCTTTTCTTTTCTTTTTCTTTTGTTTTTGTTTTTTTTTTGTTTTTTTGTTTTTTGTTTTTGTTTTTTTTGTTTTAGAAGTAGGATCCTACACATTAATACTCAAATCTACCATTTCTGTTTTTTGGTATTTTTCTGATCACTGGGACTTTCTCCTGCTGAGCTCACTGCATATGGTACCGGTTCCTCCCCTCTTGCTTCCATCCAAGGCCAACTGGACTGCCTTAATGGCCCTGATGACTTGTCCCAGCCCCTTGCCTGGAACTGGTGACTCACATTACACACTCTTTCAATCAGCATTACCTATTATGTCAGATGCCTGGTTACAGTTAGTCCTTGCTTGGGCTTGCTGTTCAACTGTCGAGTTAAAAAACGGCTTTTCCTTCTTTATATCCACCAGATATACTGAACAGGAATTGATTTGGATTCCATGGTTGGGTAGCTCTGCTCCTGGATCAAATTGTAATGAATGGAGAATTTTTATTTGTCTCCCCCAAAGGGAATAAACACCCTTCACTACTATTGATAAGTCCTGTGCCCTGTAAATCCACTGAAGGCGTGAAGCTTTCCCCCTCCCCGACCTCTTTCCTATCCTGCTGCTTAACTGTGTCCCTTCATCTGTGCCTTTCTGGACTCTGGGTTTGGGGGGTTTTGTTTTTATTTTCTCTTCTCATCCTTTGATGAATTATTTGTTGCTCTTCTGTTTTTAAAGATTTATTTATTTGTTTTAGCAAGGAGGAGCAGAGGAAGAGAGAATATTAAGCAGACTCCACCCTGAGCATGGAACCCAATGGGGGGCTCTATCTCATAATGCTGACATGATGAGCCAAGCAAAACCAAGAGTTGTATGCCTAACTGGCTGAGCCACCCAGAAGCCCCACTTTGTGCTCTTTTAAAAATAAAAATTATATTTTCAGTATAATGTACATAGATAAAAATGGGTAAATCATAAATTTTGAATCATCACAAAGTGAGCATATCTGGGTAATTATCACCATGATCAAGAAATAGAAGATTACTTATACCCTGGAAACCTCTTAGTGATACTTCCCACTAACTGTCTCCATCACGTAACTCATGTTAACCACCACTTGATTTTTAATACTATTGATGATTAATTTTGCCAGTTCTGAAATACACGTTTGTATAAATGGAATCATGCCCCTCTCTCTTACTTGCTCTTTCCCTGTCTCTCTCCCATTTGACAGGGATGGGGGTAGGGGACTTCAGCTTCCTTTCTCAACATTATATTTGTGGGAGTCATCTCTATTCATTTTGCTTTTTCACTTCTGTGTAGTATTCCATTGTAGATATAATCCATGAAAAACCCATAAAAAATCTATTTGGGCTGTTTTAAGATTTTGGCTATTGTGAATAATGCTGCTTTTCTATGTGATTCTTTTCTTTTTTTGAACATAGTGCGCATTTCTGTAGGTTTCTGCTGAGGAACATAATTGCAGAATCACAAGCTATGTATAGTTCCAACTTTTTCCAAAAGCATGTGTAAAGGCAGAGGTATAATTGGGAGAGCTTGGCAATTCAAGTAAACAAACAGAATTTGGTGTGGTAGGAATGTGGTGGGAGAGAGAGAGAGTGTGTGTGTGTGTGGGGGGATTATACAACTATGTGGGAGGTAACCTTCTATATTCCACATCAAGCAGCATTGATCTCATGCTGAGGGCCATAGGAGGGCACTGGGTTTAAGTAGGAAAGCCGTATGGCTTTGCATTTTTGCAATGCCCATTAAGCTGAAGTGTAGAAGATGGATCTGAGGGGGGCAAGACAGGAGGAAGGAAGCCAGCAGGAGAGTTCCCCTATTTGAAGTGAGAAGTGATAGGAATGTGGATTAGAGTGAGCATTCTGGAAATGGAGAGAAATAAGTAGGCTGGACATATTTTAAAGTTGACAGAAGTGGTAAATAAAGTCATTGTTGTTTTAATCCACTGAATTTGGGGGATGTTTGTTACACAGCAATAGATAACTAATATAGCATCCAAACAGAGATGGCTTTCAGATCTTTGATTACATGTCTTCAGGCACTAGAGGGAATGAATCTAGAAGACAGATCTGGATCAGAGGTGTGTGTAGGAATCCATAGATCATAGATGATTGAAGCCACAGAGATATGAAATGCTTGGGTGGAAGCCTATTTTTATTTGAGGAGGTATAAGGGCCATTTTGGTCACTGTAGACACCTTAATGATCTCTTCTCAATGGCAGTAGGAAGAGCCCTCTGTGCTTTCTTTCTGGTGACTGTCTCTTCAAATTGGACAATGTCTTGATTTGTCTTCTCCTTATTTGGTCCACTTTCTACCAGTTTTTCATTCATGGTCCCGTAACTCATCCTCTACATAGTTCTTTTTATGCATCCCCCATTTTTTCTATTTACTGGTATTCATCTATTTCTGTATATTTCTCTACTCATACTTTTTCTCAACATTTTTTTTATCACTATCTCCCAGGTCCTAGGGTGAGGCAGAAGAAGTGCTGAGGGTACAAGAAGATACCAAGAGTATTTTTATCAATATTTTCTTTCCTTATCAAGATTTTCTTTATATCCCAGGACCTCCCTGCCTCACCCTAGAACTGGCCCTGCTGTCCTCTCACTGATTTTCCATTTATCCACTCTCTGTTATGTTTTCTATATTCTCCTATTTGATCTCTGTTTCTTAATTATTAATGTGACTTTCTGTATGCCTCTTCTATATTGATTTTTGTCTTTCTATTCATTTCTCTCATCTAAACCATTCCAAGCATCACCAAAGTTCTTCTCCTGTGTCACTGTCCCCCACTCCTAGTCCCTTCATTTGCCAATTCTTTTCTAAGAGTCCTTCACCAGGGCTTCTGTACTCACAAATCTGACCAGCAGCATCATGCATGGTTTCCATGTTTCTGTTACCACCTCTGAAAATCAAGTTGCAACATTTATTTTCACCAGCTCCACAAAATGGTACTGTTTGGATTCCATGTCAGTTTATCTAAAATCTATGCTGTTTATGTACTTTGTCATTTGGTGTTCTTTGGTTCACCTTCTTAATATTTTCTCTCCTTGTATTCTCTCCTCAGGGACATGCCCTTCATCAAAGAGCTCAGCTCTTTCTCCCCCTTGCATCTCACACACCTTAAAAGCAGCCAGAGATTGTGCACAAGGTTATGGGTCGTGGGTGTTGTTAGGGCCACGGAGGTGCTTAGTATCGAAGAACAAAGGAAAGTTTTTGTTCACATAGAAAAACAAAGATAGAATTAGAAAATTGGTAAGATAAGTGGTTATTACTTTCTCCATCACAGGGCAATGGGCTGGGTGTGTCTTCTCTTATATCTCCATTATACACTTGGATGGATGCTTGTTCACAGGACTCTGAGGATAAAAAAAGACCATAGATGAGACCCAGGAGAACCCTGTTCTGCCTATTTCCATTTTATTACATCTCATCTGACTTCCCTTTTCTTTTCATGTTTCTATTTATAGCTTGTCTGCATATACTGCCACTATCACACCATGAAAGTACTGGTGCTTTGGTGATTCTGTGATCAAGTTCTCCCTCACTTCTTTTGACTTTTCTTTCTGTTTCTCTTCCCTGATGAGGCATTTGTCCTTCCTAACTTTTCTTTCTTTATTTCCTTTTTTTAACAAAAGAAAACCAAATTTAATAGGTGTACATATGAGGAATCCACACAGACATGGAATTCCAAACACAATGAGGCAACATCAAGCTTATACGAGCTTAGGAGAGGGATAGGGGCCTGAGTGTACAGAGGGCAGAGTAGTCATTAGCAAGAAGGTGAAAGGGGATGTTTGGAAAAACAAGATTGTTCTATTATACAGATAAGTTCCTTCTTAGGTAAAGGGGAGTCTCTGTTAATAGTTATCTTCCTGGTATAGGTTCTCCTTTATAGTATAAATTGAGGCAGAGAAATAATCTTTATGCCGAAGTGGCACATTTTAGGGTGGCCTGCCCTGGGCTCCTATGCTTGAATGTATATTGTGTTTTCTTTTTCTTTTTTTTTCGAATTTGGGTATCTTTAAACTTCATATCCAGTTTCTTTCCAACTGCTGAGGCTATATGTAAACTAACACTACCATAAGCAATCCTGATTTTCTCTTCCTTGCCCCTTAGCCAGAAACCATCTTTTTTTTTTCTTTAAATTTCTACAGCATGTACCCATTCTCTCATAGGCCATAGGCCATATTTCTTTTGTTTTGTATTTTATTTGTGTACTCATTTAATTTTCTTAGCAGCTTCTGAAGATCTTAAAGTCAGAATCCATTTTCAGCCCTTGGCATTGCAACTTCTCTGTCAATAAGAGGTATACCAACATTGAGAAAATGAAAAAGCACCAGAAACTTATTTTGTATATTTTCCATTGCATGTAGGCAAATATTGTTCTTTCAGTTAAACAGTATGTATTAGCTTATCTAACATTTTTATCATCAGGAAAATTGTAGAAGTTGGCAATTCTGGTCTCACCCAACACCAGCTTTTAATTTAGTAAAAAATAAGTAGGTTTGTTGAAGCTAGCACTTGCTAACTTTTCTTCCTCTAGATCTCTCCCATCAATATATTAATCTCTATTCCTGCCTCCTCTGTGTCTGCATGAGTTTCCCCTTCTTTGTTAATAGATGTTTCTTTGAGCTGGGCACCACTCGATTCTCTGCCACCAATAAGGAATCCTTAGCCCCTCTACACTCATGCAAACCCAGGTAGTCAGAATTACCTGCCAGCTCAGATCCTTGGGCACACTCTTTATTTGCTTCTTGGCTTTCTAGTGCATCATTTTTGTCACTGGTTGTATCTTTTCTGTTTGCATTAATCTGTTCTGTTTCACAGAGGTTCTTCGAGGGTCCATTTTCGGGTGAGGTGGTACCTAAACCATATTTTGATCCATAGATGTTTTATTTGTCCTCTGCATCAATCAGGGTCCAACAGGAAAATATAAATCACTCTAAGCTTTTATAAGCACAGGGAATTTAATCCAGGGGTTTGGTTATACAGTTGATGGAGTTGCTGAGGAATCTAAATAAAAGAAGGCAGTAACCAAAAGAATACTTAACAGGAAGCTGTGAGGGGTATTGAGGTGCCTAGAGGTCAGGGTCACTGGGTGGGTAGAAGCTGGCCCATGGCTGGCCTGCTGGATGGGAAGTGGTATCATGGTTGAAATGCAGCCACTGTCAGAATTGTGGACAAAGGCAGTGATGGGGAAATATCCAGGTTCTCCCTTATTCCCACTCTCTGATCTCTTGTCATGTCAGAAACCCAGCAGGGAGCCAACAACAAAGCGAGCTGGCAAAGTAGTCCACAGGGGCCCATGGCCAGAGATACAGGGCAGAGAAAAACAGAGAAAGGTAAAGAATGACTCCCAGGGAAAACACCCCAGGACTTCCTTATGGAAATTGTAGAAGTAAAGACAGAGATTCTGGGCAATCAGTGATACAAAGAAGCAGCCCCCCACCCCCAGCACATGATAGAATGGGGTGAGAACATAAAGGATTGGAGAGTACCACAAACAGGAACAGACCGTGATGAGATGAGGATTGTGGGCATGGCCAGGTCAGGCTTCGATATATGTTTTTACCAGTTCCTTGGAGGAATAAATTGAAAGTTTGTTTCAGAGATTGATGTATGGTTTGTGTCATTCTCCCTTAAACTCTTTTTCCTAAAGTAGGATTTGAAGATCCCCTCCAGGTATCCATATAGAGACCATGCGGACTTGGCAGATCCCATGCAACCCTTGCAGTCAAACCCTTACTGACAGAGTGGTGGATTGGGGTCAGCTATATCCCTGGCTAAGGGGGCCTTGGCCTGACCATCTCACTGAGTGTCCCACATGAGGCGCTTGAGTAACTGGCAATGGCTTATCCTGACTCCCATGGCCATAGAGGAGCTGCCTTTTTCCCCAGAGCTACCCTTGACCAGTGTCCTTACCTTAGTTCCTACAAAGTCTTGCTGCCTTGTCCCCACCTCCTCTTCTTCCACACCCTCCCTCTATATGTCTGTTCAGTCTGTTTCATTGGCCTTCCATGAGGATTCCATGTCTGATTCTTCTCTACCTCCTCCTACTGTTGGTATTCTTTATTCTGCATCTTTCTCTGCATATATTTCCCAATTTTTGTCTCATGCTTCTGTCTTTTCCATTAGATTACCAGAGTGGTATAGGGTTAAGAATGTAGGCTCTGTCATAGCCAAAAGGTAAAAACAACCCATAATTGACTGATAAATGAATAAGCAACATGTAATATATCCATACAAGGGAATGCTCTTCACTAATAAAAAGTAATGAAGGATTTATTCATGCTACAACTCTTGTTTGTAAAATCTTTAATTTAGATTTCTAAGTCTAAATTACTTCCTGGCAGTTAGTTGTAGCATGAATAAATATAATAAAATATTATGCAGAGATGCCTGGGTGGCTTGGTTGAGTGTCTGTGTTTGGCTCAGGTCATGATCCCAGAGTCCTGGGACTGAGTCCTACATCAGGCTCCTCACAAGGAGCCTGCTTCTTCCTCTGCCTATGTCTCTGCCTCTCTCTCTGTGTCTCTCATGAATACATAAATAAAATCTTTAAAAAAAAAAAAAAAAGAAAATATGTCGTGTGAAAAAAGCCAGACCTGAAGGGTGTGTTTATGTGATTCCATTTAAATGAAACATCTGGAAGAGGTAAATCCAAAGATTCAGAAACTAGATGAGTGGTTGCCAGAGGCCAGGAAAGTGGGACACTGGGAATGATATGGAACTTCCTTTCGAGGTGATCAGAATGTTTTGGAACTAGATAGAGTTAGTAGTTGCACAACATTGTAAATACACCAAAGATCACTAAACTGTACACTTTAACAGGGTTAATTTTATGTTATGTGAATTTTACCTCCATTAAAACACACACACACACACACACACACACACACACACACACACACACACACTCAAACACACAATGCCTGGATTTGCCCTTGCTCATTAGACCCCAGGCCAGCTACACACACGGTCTCTGCAAAATGGACACATAAGCAATGCTAACCTCCAATGGCCACCAGGGCACTAAACCTACAACTGCCAAAGTAAATGTTCCACCAGGGAGATGTCAATAACATGGTTATTTCTATTTCATCTTTTAACCCCTTCTTCTGTTTCATTTCCCTCCTTTTCTCTCTCAAAGTACCCACATCCACCCCTCCACCTTTCTACCACTTCCTCTTTTCTCTCTGTGTGTGACTGGCCTTCTCCTTGAATATCCGGGCTTCTGAACAACATCCCCCACATGGAAATGAGTCCCATCTGCCATCATTTGATGTTGATCATGGGCCCACATTCTTAGCCCTTCACAGATTCACACTGATCTTCTCCTGCAGGTACCTTTCTAAATCACAATTACTTCCTGGCAGTTAGTCTGCTTAAATCTGGTTTACTGACACACTGGGTTTCTGTCCCTTTGTCTTGATTATTGGGCCAAGAATCTCTTGTCATAGCTACTCCTCCAGGATTTGGTCTCTGGTTAGACACTCATGCAAACACTCCTTCCTGCCTTTTCCTTGGTCCTTAACATTTCTTTCCTGATGCCCCAAATCCACTCAGGACTCGGGCCTGAGTTCCCTTTCTCCTTTTCTTCTTTGCAGATGAGAATTGGTCTTTATTGGGTTGCAATCACCTTGTTCAAGGCTCAGTTGGATATTAGGATTCTCGTCCACCTCTTCTCCATCGCTTTCTTGGTAATTAATTTTCTCTTGGACCGCTAAAAAGAGGGAGACAGAAGGAGACAATTAGCGATTCCATCAGAGACCAAAAACAACATCTCAAAATTACAGTTAACAACTGTAACTGTAATGGCCCTTAGGTCACTCCAAGCTCAGTGCTTCTGATCCTCCTTGCAAAATTTCCCCACCATCCCTGGGATAGAAAAGAGAACTCCCAGCAAAAGAGTCTACGTTTCCCACACAGAAAGGAGCCACTCCGATGTAAGGATAAAGGAAACATCATGATTCTGTTACTCTTGTAAAAGATTTTGTGGATGGCCAGGAAAAGTCTATATCAAAGCAAATAATAGATATGAAATGTGTTTCTGAACTGTTCAAACTGAAAGGAAGGAACAGAGAAAAGTGAGGCTCAGAGAGAGATCCATGGGTATGAAAGAGAAAGCAGCTTAGAGAAAGCTCTAAGGATGCTGCTAGAGGAGAGGAAAGTTGGGGCAGGGAGGGTGAGTGCTTCCCAAAGAGACAAAGCAGAGGACACCTGGAGGAACAAGACAGACCTCCCAGGGGCCCAGATCCCAGGAGCAAAAGAAGGACACTCTCCAGCTCTGAGCAGGGAGCACAGCTTGCAATGTTGGAGGATGGCCCACAGGCCTGCCCCAGCGGCTGGGGAGGCCACCAACCAGGGGAGGCAGGGACACCAGCCTAGCACCCCTGCCTGTAGGTGACCCAGCACACATTGGAGGAAAGAAATAAGCCAGGAAGCCTGAATGGGGAAGAGAGGGAGGAGAGGGAGATGGGGCCATGTCTATAGGGAGTCCAGGGAGGAGGGGACACCAGGGAGGAAGAGAACCTGCTGCCCCAGGGCCCTTGGCAAGAGCTCCTCCTGGGGTAGGGCTTGCTAGGGGGAATTCCCAGGACAGTGGGAACCATGGGTGCTTTGTCATCCCATGACCTGGACTCAGATCCTGGCAAAACCAGGTGGCAAGCAGCAGGAAAGAGTGCTACACCCCACTCCACAGCCCCCAGATTCTTGACTTTGGGTCACTGACCCATAGTTCCTGTGGACAACAGAGTCTGAGAGGCAATAGCTGCTACCTCCCCAGGGGCAGGTGGGCGGCAGCAAATGTAGGTGCAGGTCCCCCCCCCCCCCAGCTGGGGGAACCTGGAACCTAACCCAGGTGATGTGGACACTTAACCTGGAGAGAATCAGAGTCCCTGAGATGTGGGCAGTACAGGTAACCGCCATTCCCTTTGTTCCCATGGCCTGGGACATCCTGGTCACATATATAATATTGCCTTAATTGCCTTTATTCCATTTCTAACTTGGACTGATTTGCTATAGAAATTACTTTGTTAATTAGATTAAGGTTACTATTGACACAAGTTAACAAACTACATGCTTTACCACTGCTTTTTAATTTCCTTGCTTATAAGAACTGTTGATATCTCTTTATTGCCTATTAATAAAATTCCAATTGCTTAGCTTTATATGCTAGATTTCCTAAAATCTTCTTCAAATTTATCTCTCATGAATCAGCCCTACAGTCTGCTTCTCACTCTCTGAGACAAATTGAATTTGTCTTTGAAGACACACTAGATCCTTTCACATTACATGCGTGATCCCATAGTGTCAGCCCTCCCCAGGCCATGGGAACATTCTTCTTACGATGTCTCTATGCCTTATCTGGAGAACTCCACTGACACCAAACTGTGCTGGAATAAAACATTTTCTAGGTAACTAAAAAAAAGTATATATATATATATATATATATATATATATATATATATATTAAAAGCATTAATATATTTAATATTAAAAGCATGTTTAATATATTTAAAAGCATGTTTAATATATTTAAAAGCATATTTAATATATATATTTATTTAATATATATTTAATTTGTTAAATATATATATTTAATATATATATTAAAAGCATTCTCTTAACTCTTACAAGCCTTAAAATAAAGTAAAAAATTTTAAAAAATAAAATAAAATAATGCCTTCCCAGGAAAAAAATGGAGAATCAAACCTTTAGTTTTGTATAACACCTGGCAAAGCATTGTTTGGTGATAATTTGAATAATGTTTGTTTCACCCCTTGTGGAGAAAGAGTTTAAAAAACCTATTCTCCTTCTTTAAGGGTAAATTTGACCTTGAGTTAACTTTCTGGCTCATTGCTCTGGAAACCTGGTAAAGATGGCCTTTCTTCTACTAGGTCATCATTGGCCTAGTTTAAAACCTAGTTTAGGTTTAAAATGACTAGTAAATTGCATGTGGATGGGGAATGACTCTACAGACTACAACATGCACTTGGTCTTCCTCCAAAGTGGTGACTCTTATAACTAGGTTTGTCCCTCGTGAGGTCCTGAAAGTTATGACTACAGCACTATTATGGGACATACCAATACCCATAGGCATGGTGCTGCTAAGCCAGGGTGAGTCCTATATCCACAACTAAGCTGACACCGAGGCGGGTAGTAGTCAACTTGCTGGACTGCTGTGTGGGTTTCCACATGAAGTCCCACAGACAGCCTGCACTGTTGGGATGCTGTTTCCTGTCATTTGTCCTTCTAAGTAAATCTGATGCCACTTTAGCTCTGGTTGTCCTGTGAGTCTAAATGCCTAGTTAAGCAGACCTATAGGTGAGTATTGTACCATAGCCATTATGCCATAAACTTTGAGAAGGTTCATGATTTGTGTTTTCTTAACTATTATGTCCCCACTGCCCCCGCACTGTGTGTGGCACATTGTAGGAACTCAATATATACTTGTCCAAAAAAAAAAAAAAAAAAAGTTTCGCCCTGGGCATCAAAAGGTAGATAATTAACCTAATTACCATGTTTGAAGTTCCTATAAATGCCATTTAAATCGGGATATTCTTGCACGTTGACCTCGCTGAACAATGCTTCCAAAAGTGGCAGGTTAAATGTCTTCTCCAGTTCATTGAGAACATTATACACCACTTTTTGTACAGGGACCAGGTTTCTACAAGACTCTTGACAGTCCTTAAAACATTGAATGGAGAAAATATAAATCAGACTTCCAGATTACAGAAGAGCCCTAAAAAGAGATTGTATGGATAATGTCTTCCAATTTTCCTCCATCAGTATCTTCTCATATAAAGTTTAAGAATTTCTATTTATTTGTATAGATATTAAGTGAAACAAGTAGATTCCTTCCTCCTTAAAAATATTCACTTGTGAAACAGATCTCACCCTCATTAACTTCATGTTTTAGAAATAGAATAAGAGGTGATGAGCAGCTGTCCTGTTGCATGGACAACCCTTACCGTTTTCCTGGGACTGACTTGGCCTGGAAGAACTCAAGGAAACCAGATGATAGTACTCCACTTTTGGGAACTTGACCATAGAAAAAGCATATTAATAGGGCAAAAAGAAGACTTGCATCTCTGTATATCTCCAGCAATGCCTATTGCTAAAATCAATCCCAAATTCCAAGACTCCACAAATACCATTACAAAAAAAAAGACAGAGAAAAAGAAAAAAGAACCCTAAAAACTGAAAACTGTTAGAGAAAGAATAACAATCATCAATTCTCAAATTTTGTCCTAACAGGGTATCAATTCCCTGTAGGTTTTAATGTTCTCAGGTCTAAGGACTCAAACCGATGTCCATTGAAGTGATATGTGTCAATTATTATTTTATTAAATTATAATTAATTTAAGTTATACATCAATTCTTTATTTATTTATTTATTTATTTATTTATTTTTAATGGAGTTCAATTTGCCAACATATAGCATAACACCCAGTGTTCATCCCAACAAGTGCTCCCCTCAGTGCCCATCACCCATTAATTACTTTTAATTCTCAGTTCATACTATAATCTGTGCATTCCTACAAGGCATTATACATCTATGGAGCACTCCTGCTTCAGATTTAGCCCATTTGCTGTGCTATTCAACCCAAGTCCAGTGGGCGGCACAGAGAAGCAGGGCTGTCTCTGGGGACAACTAAGTCTCCTTTCCCTTTTTACCTTACAGAAGCAGTTGCAACAATACTTGAAAAAGTCTCCCACTCATAGGAGACTCCTCAGTCAGTTAGTTGTGCTTGATGTTTGGGTCAAGGATATCAAAATATAACTTCATTTGGGGCCAGTTTACCAGACTATGAGATAATAAACATCACTTACCTCATACATTTTATTGGTGATGAGTTCACGGTCCCGGAGACCCTCAAAGAAAGGAAATGGCTTTTTTATTGCACTTGAAATCTCCACCTTGTGTCTTTTGAAGTGTTTGAATAGAGTCTCATAGACAAGTCTCTCATCAATGTTCTGGTCTTCTATAGTTGCCCTAGAAAGGAAGGATACCATGTGAAAACGGTCATTGAGATTCCAAGATGCTTGTGGTGGCTGTAAGATTTATATATGAAGGATAAGCTGGGAAAAGCTAACATATATTAAGTAAGTGGTCCTGAGCAGAAAAAGAATAAATGTAACTGAAGTAGTGAGCAAAAATACGATGAAGAAAGCATGGAGGTCAAAAAAGACTTAAACATGGTACTGAAAAAGTCTATTCAAGTCTGTCTGGATCAAAGCCATTGTAAAGATACCTTCACATATCTGAAATATTTTGTAATTAAAAAAATTTAAATTTAAACAAAATCCAGATAGAAGGAAAAGAGGAATAAAAAGCAATGGAATAAACTATACTCCAATAAAGCGATTTAAGAAAGAAGGAAAGCAATGGGATAAAAGTCTAACCTTGAAAATAATTAAAACTAAGAGAAAAATAGTATTAGAAAGATAAAAAATCAGCTCTTCTCCTATAGTTGTTCAAAGAAATACCATCCTGCATTATAAAACTAATTTATAAAGGATACGATGTGGTTAACAATGACATGAAACAGCATAAATTGATAATTTCACAAGAATATCAAACATTTCTCCTGGGACATCTGGTCCTGCTTTGTGTTAATATAAATCTGTGCTAGTGTTATATAGAGTGAATTTTTCAGGCATCTGAATTTCAGAAATCACTGATGTTTCCTGTGAAAGTAATTTTAAACCCATCTATAATTCCAATTTTTAGTTGATCATTTTATTGCTCTGATAATAATGTTTTAATCAACATCTTGTATTATGAAGACTCAGAAGCTTTCTTTGTCAAACCAAAAGAGAATTATTGCCACTTCCCCGTACTTTGTATGCCTCAGGGAATAATAATGTCACATTATTGTGTCAAATTCCTGCAAAAGAGATGTTTCAGTTCAAAGATTGCAGATGGAAAAGAAGCACTTGTCTTCTCTTTTATTAAAAACCCTGCTAAAATGATAATAAAGAAATTGGATTCACAAAAAGAATGGTGGGGCAATGAGCACAAAAGAGATTTCAATCAAAATCTGTCTGATAAAAGTGGCCAATAGAGTGCTAATTGCTCTTGTAGGTGGAGGATGCTCCCAGAGATAAGAGAAACAAAGCATGCCCTGAAGAACCCTGAAGAGGCAGCAGAGATCACAAGGAAGATACGGTGCTGAAAACTTACAACAGAACAGTGCACCTCTAACCCCTCAACCTACAAACTAACCACCTGGAGCCAGGCAGCCTCTCAAAGGCAAACAAACGAGGCTGACCTCTCTATCACCATGTGTGAAGTTTGTCCCTTACTGGGTTTTCTATATGTGGAGTAATACATCATGTATGCTTTGTGCCTGCCATTTGTTCATCATCCCTGCTATTGGATGAATGGTAGTTTGTTCCTTTTTGCAGTTGAAGGTATTCCATTGTGAGGACCTACCACAATTTGCTTATTCATTTTCCTGTTGATGGACATTTAGATTGATTCCAGTTTGGGACTCGTATGAATAAAGCTGCTGTTCTCGTACACATCTTTTTATGGCATGATGTTTTCATTTTTCTTGGGTAAATAATTAAGAGTGGATCATTGCCTGAGTGTGCTTAGCCATTTTAGAATTTGCCAAACTGTTGCTCAAAATTTATTAGAGGTAGTTTTTCTATTTTTAGCAGTTCTCATGTGTATGATGTGGTATCTCACATAATTTTATTTTGTATTTCTTTAATGGCTAATGATGTTGAGCATACTTTCGTGTGCTTATTCGCAATTCATGCATTTTCTTTTGTAAAGTGTCTGTTCAAGTCTTTGACCTATATACATTGTTGGGTTGTCTTTTACTACTTACTGATATGTAGCAGTTTGTTTTATATTATGGAAAGAAGTGTTTTGTTTGATTTATGTATTATGAACATTTTCTTCCAGCCTTTGGCTTGCTTAACCATGTGTTCTGATGAGGAGAAAATTTTAATTCTGATGAAGCCAAATCCATCAATTCTTTTCTTCTGTGGTTAATAGTGTTAATGTACTAAGAAATCTTCGCCTACCACAAGTTAATGAAAATATTCAAAAAGCAACTTACAATGTAAGAATGGGTCTATTTCTGGATTTTCTATTCTGTACCACTGATCTATTTGTCTATCCTCATGCCAATAGCATATTGGCTTGCACACTATAGCTTATTGAAAGTCTTGAAGTCAATTAGGGAAAAATTGGCTTGGCTTTTCTAGGTCTTTGGTTTTCCATATATCTCTTAAAATCAACTTGTCAATTTTTAAAAGAAAAGCCTTTTGGATTTTTATACGGTTTACATTGAAACTTGACAAATTTGGTGACAACTGATATCTTAACAATATTAAGCTCCAAACTGTTAACATTTTATAGCTCTCCATTTAT
The DNA here is from genome assembly GCF_018345385.1 of Vulpes lagopus. Classification (NCBI taxonomy): domain Eukaryota; kingdom Metazoa; phylum Chordata; class Mammalia; order Carnivora; family Canidae; genus Vulpes; species Vulpes lagopus. The sequence continues at coordinate 8,841,183 of NC_054831.1, forward strand.
TTAGTTTTCCTTAATTCTGCCTAGAAGTGTTTATAGTTTTCAGTAAAGAAGTCATACACATCTGGGCTGGGGAATTTAAGAAACAAAAGAGATCAACAAAGTTGAAGGGAAAGAAAAATAAAATAAAAACAGAGGGAGACAAACCATAAGACACTCTTAAGTACAGGAAACAAACTGGGAGTTGCTCGAGGGGAGGTGGGTTGGGGGGGATGGGGTAACTGGGTGGTGGGCCTTAACGAGGGTATGTGATATAAAGAGCACTGGGTGTTATATACAACTGATGAATAACTGAATTCTACCTCTGAAACTAATAAAACACTATATATTAATTAAATTGAATTAAAGAAAAGAAGTTATGCATACTTTTCCTTAAACTTATTCCCAACTAGAAATGGTGTTGCTTTTTAAGTTGGTATTGCTTTAAATGGCATTGCTTTTTAAATTGCTTGTTATAATTGTATGGGAATAAAACTGGATTTCAAAAATATTAACCATGTATTTATAACCCTGCTAAATTCTTGTATTCCAGTTATGTATTTGTAGATTTCTTTTGGGTTTTATAGAAAATAAATAATCATGTCATCAGTAAGCAAAACTCCTTTTCTTTTCCCAACAATTATTTTTCTTTCTTATTGTACTGGTTAGGAGTTTAGACACAATGTTGAAGAAAAGTGATGAGAGTGGACTTCCTTGTCTTGCTTCCAATCTTAGAAAAAGATTAGTATCCACCATTAAATATGATGTTTGCTGTATACATTGTGTGTGTGTGTGTGTGTGTGTGTGTGTGTATTTTTAATGAGACTGAGGAAGTTGCTGTCTATTCCTAGTTTGTTGAGAGTTTTCTCATGGACAGATGTTGAATATTATCAAGTGAATCTGCTAAGATATTTATATTATTTTCCTTCTTTATTCTTTAATTTAGTGAATCATATCAATTGATTTCCAGAGCCTTCTTCTAAGTAGGAACAGTTAACCACAGGTCAGAATAGTTTTGAGAAAATTCTCAAATATCAGAAAGAATAACATACAAAAAGAGAAAAAGTTATCCCAAGAGAAACATAGATATTGTAGGAAATGAGAAACTTTCAAAACCTCCAATATTTTTAGAGAGATTTGAGAATACACACTGCACCACAGGATATAAAGAAAGAGAAAGTGACTGCAATCTTAGCTAATTTTTAAATTGATTTTTAGAAATTTACTAAAATGATTTTAAAATAAAGTTGAAGAAGTTTCCCAGAAAATTAAAAGATTAAAAGGAAATAAAAGTAAATCTGAAGGAAATATAAGAGCATTAAGATAAGTTTAGGTGGTCTAATAGCCACATAATTGGAGTCAAGAAAGCTGTGCAAGGAAATTGCAGAGGAGGAACATATCAAGATAATTACTTTAAAAAGACGCCATAGAGTAAAAGGACATGAATTATTTTAAAGAGTACTTAGAAAAATGAATTTAAAAAGACATAAACCAGGCAGCCCCAGTGGCTCAGTGGTTTAGCACCGCCTTCAGCCCAGGGAGTGATCCTGGAGACCCTGGATCCAGTCCTGCGTTAGGCTCCCTGCATGGAGCTGCTTCTCCCTCTGCCTGTGTCTCTGCCTCTCTTTCTCTCTCTCCTCTCTCTCTCTCTCTCATGAATAAATAAATGAAATCTTTTAAAAAAATTAAAAAATAAAAATAAAAAGACATAAACCAAAGCACCTCATTTTGAAATGACAACACCTAAAAAACGAAGAGAAAAATTTAAAAGCTCGCCAAAAGAATCAAGAAACCTGTCAACTATGGAGGAATGATGAGAGAGTCAGTTGAAGAATAAGTTGAGAGAGACATCTCTTTAGTAGCAGTGACTGTAAAGCCATCTCTTCAATACTCAGGTCTAATCAGGACAACTTCAGATATGTAAGACTCAGAAATTTTACTTTATAAACATCCACCTTGAGTATTTTTCCTACAATTTTTTCTATTTCCTTTATGTATATAAAAAGTTTTAAAACTAAGTCATCTAGTATGGTTCTAGTTTGTTTATTTATTTATCTAATAAATAGATATCTAATACTGAGCAGCACACACCCACTCTTAAAAACTTTGAATAGGGGGTGTTGGGGTAGCTCAGTCAGTTAAATGTCTGATTCTTTTTTTGTTTTTAAAGATTTTATTTATTTATTCATGAGATACACAGAGAGAAAAACAGAGACACAGGCAAAGGGAGAAGCAGGCGACTTGATCCCCAGACCTGGGATCAAGCCCTAAGCCAAAGGCAGACACCCAATCACTGAGCCACCCAGGCATCCCCAAGAGTCTGACTCTTGATTTGGCCTCAAGTCATGATCTCAGGGTCCTGAGATAAAACCTTGCTTTGGGGTTTGTCCTGGGCATGGAGCCTGTTTGTGATTTTCTTTCTCCTTCTCTCTCTGCCCTTCTCACTCTGCCTTCCCTCACTACTCTCTCCCTTTAAAATAAATAAATAAATAAATAAATAAATAAATAAATAAATAAATCTTTTTAAAAATCCAATATGTTAGATTCAGAAAAATAGGCAAGTAATCCAATATTGAGGAAGATGTAAAAATTAGAAACCAGCAGATCTAATCCTGAAGATATTAAAAGGAAACCCAAGATAGCAGTCCAGCAGCAGCTCAAGGACATTCTCTGATTGGAACAAATGATGATTACAATGTATAGATGAGTGCCATGAATGACAATAACATCGTAAGGGTTGGGATGAAGGAATCAGAAATCCTCTGCTGAAAGGTATCTGTGCTTTCACAGATGGTAATGGTATGAAGTGGTGAATGAAATGGTATGGAGATGAAAATGGTATGGAGTGTATACTGAAATCTCTAAGCAACCACTAAAAATATTTGAAAAGCAATACAACTGACATGTTAATAGAAGAAACAAAGTGGGATCGTATAAAATGCTAACTTAAAACCAGACAAGGCAGAAAAAGAGAAGAAAAAAAGAAACAAAGCAAATGCAAGGAATAAAGAACAATAAGCAAACATGGTAGATATTAATACACTATACAAATAATTACATTCAGTGTGAATGGTCTACATACTCCAATTAAGAGCAGAGATTGTCTGTGGGGGAAATAAGACGGCAGCACAGTGGGATGATCCTAGGCTCATTTTGTCCCTTGAACACAACTAGATATCTATCAAATCATTCTGAATACCTGAGAAATCAACCTGAGGAGTGATAAAACAAACTCCAGGACTGAAGGGAGAGAAGAGGCCACACTGAGGAAGGTAGGAAGTGCAGAGATGTGGTTTAAGAGAGAAACAGATGGCGTGGGTGCAGCAGAGGGGAGGGACCCCTGGTTGTGGAGGCAGGTGTGAGAGAGAGGAGAACACAGGGATACACACAAGGAGAACACTCCCCCAAAGCCACTGGCTAGGAAAATGAGAGGTGGGCTGATTTCCAGGAGTTCTTATAACCAGCGGAGCTTGAAGACTAGAGTTTTAAAGGTCAGTGGGCCTGGCTGAGATAGAGCCCCAAGGGTGCTGCCCTGCTCCTGGAGAGAAGGCAGGGAAACAACCCTGGGACAGACAACACAACCTGAGGATCACCTGGGCACGCAGAGGGGAGATTATTTGCTCTTCTTGGAGTGCAGCCTTGAGAGGTTGCATTCACAGAGATGCCTCTCCAGGGACAAAGTTGTCAGTGAACACCATTTCCATCCCACAACCCTCAGCCTAAGCATGGAGCTATCTGACTAGGCAGCTTAGTCCCAATATTGGCTGTCTAGTCTGCTTGCTCCAAGTCCCACATCCCTACACTCTGACATGACCGCCCTTTTCAGTGAGATGTCCTTCAGTCCCAGCACAGTGAGACCCTCTCCCAGAAGACGAGCATAGGTCCCCATCATAGCGCATCTCTAAAGTTTCAAGTGTTAAGGATTTTATGTTTTGAGAGAGGGAGAGAGAGAAAGAGAGAGAGAGAGAGAGCAGGGGGAGGGGCAGAGGAAAAAGGAAAGAATCTCAAGCAGACTCCAATCCAAGCACAGAGCCTGATGCAGGGCTCGATTTCACCCCTAGATCATGACCTGAGCTGAAATCAAGAGTTGGTTGCTTAACTGACTGAGCCACCCAGGCACCCCAAGTTCAGAATTTTAAAAGTCAGCAGGTTTCACCGAAATGGAGCCTGGAGGGCACTGTGCTGCCACAGGAGAAAAGGCAGGCAAGCAACCCAGAGGCAGACAGCATGATAACAGCTACCTGAAAAATGCCTGGGATGCACAGGGGGAGATTAATCACTCTTCTAAGAGTGCTACCCCAAGAGCATCAAGCATAGAGACCCCCTCTCTGGGGACAAAGTAGCTGGCTGGTGCCACTCCCACCTCCCCATCTCTCAGCATAGACACAGAACCACCTGCAGCAAGCAGCACAACACTGACACTGGCTGCCTAACCTGCTTACATCAGGTCCCATGTCCCTGAGCTTTGCCAGTACTGCCTTTTTTTGGTTAGGTTTGCCTCAGTCCCAGTACAATGGGATCCTTCCTTAGAAGATGAGCAGAAACCCCTGCTCATACCATGTCTCCCAGTCAGATTGTTCTTCAAGGCTTCAGGTCTAGTGGAAGTAGCATCAGATTTTCATTTAACAAGCAGTCCAGAGCATATCTAGTTAAAACTTGCCAGACTCTGACCAAGGACCAAACACTGCCCACTGCAGGCAAGGAGAGCCTCTATAAATGACTGCTCTAAGGATAAAGCAGCCAAAACACAGCAACAGAATGTGCACAGCACACACCAGAGACACTCACTGAAGCACCAAGCTCTGTACACTATATGACCTCTTCTTCATAAAGACATTACTCTCAGAAGCAGGAAACATAATGGACTTTTCTAACGCATAGAAGAAAATAGAGACTTAAATAAAGTGCCAAGATGGAAGAATTTATCCCAAATGAAACAACAAGATAAGGTCACAGCCAGACATCTAATTGAAACACATATAAGTCATACACTTGAGGGAAAGTTTAAAGCAACAATCATAAGGGTACTCACTGGGCTTGAGAAGAGAATGGAAGAGTTCAGGGAGGTCCTTGCAGAGATGAAAGGGTTAAAATACAGTCAGAAATGAAAAATGCAATAACTGAGATTTGAAACAGACTGGATGTAATGACCACAATGGAAGAAGCAAAAGAACAAATAAGTGAACAGAAGATAAAATAATGGAAAATAATGAAGCTGAACAAAAGAGAGGAAGAAGAATTACAGAACACGAGAATAGACTTAGGGAACTCAGTGACACCATAAAGTGTAATAACATTTGCATCATAGGATTCTCAAAAGAAGAAGGGAGGGGACAGAAAATTTGAGGAAATAATACCTGAAAACTTCCCTAATCTTGGGAAGGGAACAGACATCCAAATCCAAGAGGCACAGAGAACTCCCATCAAAATCAATAAAAGCAGGCCAACACCAGGACATATTGCAATTAAATTTGCAGAATACAGCAATAAAGAAAAAAAAATTCTAAAAATAGCAAGACAAAGGAAGTCCCTAATTTATAAGAGAAGGCCCATAAGGCTAGCTGCAGATGTCTCAACAGACTCTTGACAAGCCAGAAGAAAGTGACATGATATATTCAATATGCTGAATGGGAAAAATCTGCAGGCAAGGATACTCTATCCAGCAAGGCTATCATTCAAAATAGAAGGAGAGATAAAGAGTTTCTCAAACAAAAACCAAAGGAGTTTGCAAACACTAAACCAACAAGAAATATTAAAGGGGACTCTTTGAGTGGAAAGGAAAGAACAAAAGTGACAAAGACAAGAAAGGAACAGAGAAAATCTCCAGAAAAAATGACAGAAAAAATAATAAAATGGCACTAAAAGCATATCTATCAATAATTACTCTGAATGTAAATGGACTAAATATGCTAATCAAAAGATATAGGGTACCAGAATGGATTAAAAAAAACAAACAACAACAACAACAACAACAACAACAACAAAAACAAACAAACAACAAGATCTATATGCTGCCTACAAGGAACTCATGACGGAAAGACACATTCAGATTGAAAGTGAGGAGATGGAGAAACATTTATCATGTAAGGATGTCAAAAGAAAGCCAGAGTAGCAACACTTAATCAGACAAACTAGATTTTAAACCAAAAGCATAACAAGAGATGAAGAAGGACATTATATCATAATAAAGAGGACCACCCTGGGCGGCCCGGGTGGCTCAACGGTTTAGCGCCATCTTCGGCCCAGGGCCTGGTCCTGGGGACTGGGGGTCAGGTCCTGCATCAGACTCCCTGCATGGAGCCTGCTTCTCCCTCTGCCTGTGTCTCTGCCTCCTCTGTGTCTCTCATGAACAAATAAATAAAATCTTAAAAATAAACAAACAAACAAATAAATAAATAAATAAAATATTTTTTAAAAAATAAATAAATAAAGGGGACCACCCAACAAGAAGATCTAACAATCGTAAATATTTGTGCCCCCAACATGGGAGCACCCAAATATATAAAACAATTAATAACAAACATAAAGGTACTCATTAATAATAATACAATAATAGTAGGGGACTTTAACACCCCATTTACATCAATGGACAGATAATCTAAGCAGAAAATCAACAAGAAAATAGTGGCTTTGAGTGACATACTGGACCAAATGGAGTTAACACATATATTCAGAACATTCCATCCTAAAGCAGCAGAAATCACATTCTTTTCAAATGCACATGGGACATTCTCCAGAATAGATCACATACTAGCTCACAAATCAGGCCTGAACAAGTACAAGAAGATTGAGATCATACATTGCATATTTTCTAACCAAATGCTATGAAACTCGAAGTAAACTACAAGAAAAAATTTGGGAAGACAAGAAATACATGGAGGCTAAACAACATGTTACTAAACAATGAATGAGTCAATCAGGATATCAAAGAAGAAATTTAAAAATACATGGAAGAGAAAAAGACAAAGGAGTGCCTGAGTGACTTGGGTAGGCATCCAACTCTTGATTTCAACTCAGGTCATGATCTCAGGGTCATGAGATTTATCCCCACATTGGGCTTTGTGCTGAGCAAGGAGCCCATTTAAGATTCTCTCTCCCTCACCCTTTGCTCCCCCCACCCCTGCTCACATGCACTCTCTGTCAAAAAAAAAAGAAAAGAAAAAATACGTGGAAACAAACAAAAATGAAAACATTATAGTCCAAACCTTTGTGATGCAGCCAAAGTAGTCATAAGAGTGAAGTATATAGCAATACACGCCTGCTTCAAGAAGCAAGAAAAATTTTAAATAAACAACCTAATGTTACACCTAAAGGAGCAAAAAAAGAACAACAAATGAAGCCTATGGCCAGGAGTAGAAGGGGAATAATAAAGCTTAGAGCAGAAATAAATGATTTAGAAATTAAAAAAAAAAAACCAATAGAACAGTTCAATGAAGCCAGGGGTTGGTTCTTTCAAAAAATTAATAAAATTGATAAACCCTTAAACAGACTTATCAAAAAGAAAAGAGAAAGGACACAAATAAATAAAATCACAAACAAGAGAGGCAAAATAACACCAGCACCACAGAAATACAAATTATTGTATGAGAATCTTATGAAAAACTATATAACAACAAATAGGGTAATCTGAAAGAAATAGACAAATTCTTAGAAACATAAACTACCAAAACTGAAACCGGGAGAAATAGAAAAACCTGGACAGAATGATAACCAACAAAGAAATTGAATCAGTAATCAAAAATCTCCCAACAAACAAAAGTTCAGGCCAGATGGCTTCACAGGTGAATTCTACTACACATTTAGAGAAGAGTTAATGACTATTCTCCTCAAACTATTCCAAAAAACAAGAATGGAAGGAAAACTTCCAAATTCATTCTATAAGGCCAACATCACCCTATAAACCCAGACAAAGACTCCATTAAAAGAGAGAACTACAGGCTAGTATCTCTGATGAACATGGATGCAAAAATTCTCAATAAAATACTAGCAAATCAAATCAACAATACATTAAAAAAATCATTTACCACAATCAAGTGGGATTTATTATCAGGCTGCAAGAGTGATTCAATATTTGCAACTCAATCAGTGTGATACACCACATTAATAAAAGAAAGAGTAACAACCATATAATCCTTTCAATAGGTGCAGAAAAAGTATTTGACAAAATTGTGACAAAAAACCCTCAACAAAGTAGGATTAGAGGGAACATACCTCAATATAATAAAGGCCATATATAAAAAATCTGCAGCTAATATCATCCTCAATGGAGCTTTCCTTCTCTAGTCAGGAAAAGACAGGGATGTCTACTCTCACCACTGTTATTTAACATAGTACTGAAGTCCTAGCCACAGCAATCAGGCAACAATCAGAGATAAAAGGCATCCAGATCAGCAAGGAAGTCAAACTTTCACTATATCCAGATGACAGGATACTTTACATGGAAAACCAAAAAAACTCCAACAAAAATTTGCTAGAACTGATACTCCAATTCAGTAAAGTCACAGGATACAAAATCAACATACAGAAATCTGTTTCATTTCTTTTACCAATAATGAAGTAGTGGAAAGAGAAATTGAGGGATAAATCCCATTTACTCTTACACCAAAAACAATAAGATACCTAGGGATAAACCTAACCAAAGAGGTAAAAATTCTGTACTCTGAAAACTATAAAACACTGATGAAAGAAATTGATAAAGACACAAATAAATGGAAAAACATTCCATGGTAATGGATTAGAAGAACAAATTGTCAAAATGTCTGTTATCCAAAGAAATCTACACATTAAATGCAATCCTTATCAAAGTACCAACAGCATTTTTCACAGAGCTAGAACAAACAATCCTAAAATTTGTAGGAAACCACAAAAGACTGAATAACCAAAGTAATGTTGAAAAAGAAAACCAAAGCTGTAGGTATCATAATTCTGGACTAACTTATATTACAAAGCTGTAGTGATCAAGACTGTATGGTACTGACAAAAACAAACACAGAGATCAATAGGACAGAATGGAAAACCTGGAAATAAACCCACAACTATATGGTCAATTAATCTTTGACAAGGCAGAAAAGAATATGCAAGGGGAAAAGAGTATCTTTAACAAATGGTGTTGGGAAAACCGGATAACAACATGTTAAAGAATGAAACTGGATCACTCTCTTACACCATACAGAAAAATAAATTCAAAATATATTAAAGACCTAAATGTGAGACAGGAAACCATTAAAATCCTAGGGAACAAAGGCAGTAATCTTTTTGACATTGGCCATAGCGACTTCTTTCTAAGTATGTTTCCTGAGGCAAAGGAAACAAAAATAAACTATTGGGACTTCATCAAAATAAAAAGCTCTTCACAGTGAAGGAAACAATCAACAAAACCAAAAAGCAACCTTTGGGCTGGGAGAAGATATTTGCCAATGACATAATTGATAAAAGGTTAATATCCAAAAACTATAAAGAACATTTAAAATTCAACACCCAAAAAACAGATAATCCTGTTAAAAAAGCGGGGGAGGCAGAAGACATAAATAGACATTTTTTTCAAGAAGACAGACGGATGGCCAACAGACATATGAAAAGATGTTCAGCATCATTCATCATCAGGAAAATACAAATCAAAACTACAATGAGGAGTTAAAAATAGACCTGCCTTACGACCCAGCAATTGCACTGTTGGGGATTTGCCCCAAAGATACAGATGCAATGAAACGCCGGGACACCTGCACCCTGATGTTTCTAGCAGCAATGTCCACAATAGCCAAACTGTGGAAGGAGCCTCGGTGTCCATTGAAAGATGAATGGATAAAGAAGATGTGGTTTATGTATACAATGGAATATTCCTCAGCCATTAGAAACGACAAATACCCACCATTTGCTTCGATGTGGATGGAACTGGAGGGTATTACGCTGAGTGAAATGAGTCAGTCGGAGAAGGACAAACATTATATGGTCTCATTCATTTGGGGAATATAAATAATAGTGAAAGGGAATAGAAAGGAAGGGAGAGGAAATGGGTAGGAAATATCAGAAAGGGAGACAGAGCATAAAGACTCCTAACTCTGGGAAACGAACTGGGGGTGGTGGAAGGGGAGGAGGGCGGGGAGTGGGGGTGAGTGGGTGACGGGCACTGAGGGGGGCACTTGGCAGGATGAGCCCTGGGTGTTATTCTGTATGTTGGCAAATTGAACACCAATAAAAAATAAATGTATTATTAAAAAAAGAATTAAAAATATTAATGTTTAAAAAAACCTACAATGAGATATCACCACATACCAGTCAGAATGACTAACTTTAGCAACACAGGAAACAATAGGTAGTGGCCAGGGTGTGGAGTAAAGGACACCCTCTTGCACTGTTGGTTGGAATGCAGACTTGAGTGTGTATGTGTGTGTGTGTGTGTGTGTGTGTGTGTGTGTGTATTAGTCATGAAAAAGAATGAAATCTTGCCATTTGCAACAATGTAGATGGAGTATTATGCTAAGCAAAACAAGTCAGTCAGAGAAAGATAAAATACTATATGATTTCATTCATATGTAGAATTTAAGAAACAAAGCAAACAAACATAGGGAGGGTAAAACAAGCTGATGGCTACCAGAGGGGAGGTGGGCAGAAGAATGGGTTAAATAGGTGATGGATATTAAGGAGGGCATTTATTGTGATGAGCCCTGGGTATTGTATGTAAGTGATGAATCACTAAACTCTACACCTGAAATCAATATTACGGTGTATGTTAACTATCTGGAATTTAAATTAAAACTTGGAAAGAAATAAAAAAGCGAGATTGCCAAAGTGGCTGCAAAAACAAGCCTCAACCACATATTTTCACCAAGAAAAGTCCATAAATATAAAGACTCAGGTTAAGAGTGAAGAAAGACATACCATAATAACACTAAAAAGACAAACAAATAAAAAAGATGAAGCAGCTATATTATTTCGATACAAAAAAACTTCAGAACAAGAGAAATTATCAAGGAGAAAGAGAGCATTTCCTATGATAAAGGGGACAGTTTTCTAAGAAGACAATCCATAATATATATCTACCTAACCACACAGAATCAAATTATGTAAGGTAAACGTTGATAAATGGTAATAGAAATAGACGAATCTGTTACTATGATTGTACACATGAAAAGCCTTTTTTAGTAGTTAATAGATCAAGCAGATAGAGAAGCAATAAGAATGTAGTTGACCTGAACATCACTATCAATCAACTTGATCTATTTGACATTTTTGGAATACTCCATCCAACCACAGCAGAATACATGTATTCCTCAAGATTACGTGGAATAACAATCTTCACCAAGACAGGCCACACTGTAGGTCATAAAACACATCTTAACAAGTTTAAGAGAATAGAAATCATAAAAAGCATGTTCTCAGACAATAAAGGAATTAAAGTACAAATCAATAACAGAAAGAGGTAGAAAATGCCCAATACTTGGAGATTTAAAAATACACTTCTAAAAAAAAAAAATACACTTCTAAATTATGCCTGAGTCAAAGAAGAAATCTCAAGAAAAATTAAGACAGATTTTAAACTACATAAAAATGATGCACAACTTATCAAAATTTGTGGGATGCAGGGGCACCTGAGTGGCTCAGTCAATTAAGCATCTGACTCTTAATTTTGGCTCTGACTGTGATCTCAGTTTACACTGAAGACCTGTATCAGACTCTGTGCTGGGTGTGGAGCTTGCTTAAGATTCTTTCTCTCTTTGCTCCTTCCCCCACCCAGCTCGCTCATCTGCACATGCCCAGACACTCAAAAAAAAAAAAAAAAATTGCGGGATGCAGAAAAAGCAGTGATTAGAGAGAAATGCATTCCATTAAATGCGTATATTAGAAAAGAAAAAAGATCTAAAATCAATAATCTAATAAGTCAATCGAAGAAGGACAAACATTATATGGTCTCATTCATTTGGGGAATATAAAAAATAGTGAAAGAGAATAAAGGGGAAAGGAGAAAAAATGAGTGGAAAATATCAGAAAGGGAGACAGAACATGAGAGACTCCTAACTCTGGGAAACGAACTAGGGATGGTGGAAGGGGAGGTGGGCAGGGGGTGTGGGTGACTGGGTGACGGGCACTGAGGGGGGCACTTGATGGGATGAGCACTGGGTGTTATTCTATATGTTGGCAAATTGAACACCAATAAAAAATAAATTTATATATATATATATATATATAAAATAAAAGTTGTCTTTGAAACAAAAAAGTAAATAAATTTATTTAAAAAAAAAAGTTTTTCCACTTAGGGAACTGGAAAAGGAAGAGCAATTTTAGCCTAATGCAGTAGAAGGAAAAAAAACAAAAATTAGAGCAGAAATCAATGAAATTGAAAATAGAAAATAAAAGAAAAAACTCCACAGAGCCTAAAGCTAGCTAGTTCCTGGAAAAGATCTATAAAATTGATAACCTTCTACCCAGGCTAACAAGGAAAAAAAGAGAGAGAGCGAAAAGACACAAATTATCAATATTGAAGTGAAAGTAGAATCATACAACTGATTCTATAGATACTAAAAAGATAATAAAAGAATACTATAAATAAACATATTATCACAAATTTGATAAGTTAAATAAAATAAAGTCCTAGAAAAACACAAAACTCACACAAAGAGAGATAGGTAATTTGAATAGGCCCAGATCCACTTTTTAAAAACTTGAGTCAGTAATTAAAAACTTTGAAAAAGGTAAGCACTAGGTTCAGGTGTTTTCACTGTGTAATTCTACTAAACATCTAAGGAAGAAAAGATACCAATTTGCCACAGGCTTTCCAGAAAGTTGAAACAGAAGGAACACTTCTTAATTCCTTCTATGAGCCCAGCACTATTGTAATACCAAAAGCAAATGAAGACAAACTACAGACCAATATCTCTCAGAACATAGATACAAAAGTTTTTGAGAAAATATTCACAAATCTCGTCCAACAATGTAAAAAAATTATACATCACAACCAAGTGGAATTGATTCTAAATATGTAAGTCTCATTCAATATTCAAAATCAATCCGTGTAAATCTACCACATTAGCAGGCTAAAGAAGAAAATTTGAATGATACCAATTGATGCAGAAAAGTCATTTGACAAAATCGAACACCCATTTATGAAAAAACTCTCAGCAGACTAAAAATAGAGAGGAACTTCTTTAACTTGAAAAAGAACATCTACCAAAAATCCCTACAGCTAATGTATACTGCAGAGAACCTGTACACTTTCCCCTAAGATTAGGAACAAGGCAAAGATGTCCCCTTTTACCATTCCTATTCAATATCTTACCAGGCATAGTAAGTGCATAATTAGTGCAAAAAACAAACAAAAAAATTAATGTTAGAATTTGGGAAGAAAGAACTAAAATTGTTTTTATTTGCACATTACATAATTCTCCATGTAGAAAATCTCAAGTAATTACCAAAAAGAAAATCTCCTAGGACTAATAGGTAACTATAGCAAGGTCATTGGACACAGGGTTAATATACAATGATTTTGTATATACTAGCGTTGAAAAATTGGAATTTGAAATAAAATAAAATACTACCATTTACAACAGCACAAAAAAATGTGAAATACTTAGGTATTAACTTAACAAAATGTGTATAGGGTCTATATGCAGAAAATTATTCTAGAAATCTCAAGTTCAGTGAAATCAGACTCTAAAAAACTCCATGAAATACTAAAAAATACTAAAAAATAAAAGAAAACATAGCTTGCATTTTTTAGAGAGGAAAAACAAGGAAAACCATAGGAGTTCTAAAAGTTAAAACAGAAAAAATACACATATGAAAAGTGTATTATTTAAAATATTAAGTGGAAATGAAAAAAAAAAGATGATCTTGAAAGGCATAGATGAAAAATGGAATCCAAGAAGAGACACAGAAAAGACAAAGTGATACGAAATCTGTTAAAATCAAAGATAGGCAAGTTATGGTATTCAAAAGTAAAAAAAAAAACAAAAAATTAGGATATTTATAACTATATCAAAGCAAAAAATCAAGAAAGAAATAATGGAATAAATGTTTATATGTTTTATAGATGTTGAAAAACAATTCACCTCTAGCTTTTAACTCTTCAAATATTAAAAAAATGATCAAAATATACAGGCTCTGGGGGTGCCTGGGTATCTCAGTCAGTTAAGCATCCAACTCTTAGTTTTGGCTCATGTCACGATCTCAGGGTGGTGGGATCAAACCTTGTGTAGGACTGCTCAGAGGGGTGTCTGCTTGAGGTTCTCTCTCTCCCTCTCCCTCTGCCCCTCCCCCTCATTAGTCTTTTGACCTAAAAACAAGGAACGCATCATTTCTTCCCACAGTCCATGTACTGATCTGGATAGTAACCTTGGTCACAAAAGAAGTCCCAATAAGTTATAATAAGTAGATGCTAAAGAGCCTATATATTAAAGAAAATAAACCATTAGAGATTTTATGAAAGAAAGTAAAAGTACTGTGTTGGACCAAAGATGATATAGACCTTGTGGTTAGAGACTATTTCGAAAATAGAGAAAGAGCAATATTCCATTGTATATATACACCACATCTTCTTTGTCTATTCATCTATTAGTGGACATGCGGATTAAGCTTCCATAAGCTGCAATAAACATAGGGATACATTTATCTTTTTGAGTTGGTGTTTTTATTTTCTTTGGGTAAATACTCCATAGTGGAATTAGTGGGTCATGTGTCATTTCTATTTTTAGTTTTTAAAAGAAAGATCTTGCCATTCACCCGTGAACCTAGAGAGTATTATGCTAAGTGAAATAAGGCAGACAGAAAAAGACAAGTACTGGATGATTTCACTTACATGAGGAATCTAAAAAAACAAAACAACCCCCCCCTCCAAAAACAAAACAAAAAAAATCAGATTTTTAAATACAGAGAATAAACTGATGGTTGCCCGAGGGGAGATAGGTGACAAAATGGGTGAAATAGGTAAAGGGGATTAAGAGGCCAAACTTCCAGTTGTAAAAAATAAGTTACAGACATGAAAAATACATCAAAGGAAATATAGTCAGTAATATTATAATGTTGTATGGTGACACATGATGACTACATTTATCATGATGAACACTGAGTAATATATAGAATTGTTGAATCAATACACTGTACACCTGAAACTAAAATAACATTGTATGTTAATCATACTTCAATTTTAAAAAAAAGATCAATAATAAAAAAATTAGCCTAAAAAACATGAAACCATGAGACTAAGGGAAAAAAAGAGGAAGAAAAAGTTAATGAAAAGAGTAAAGATGGTTCAACATTAGGAAATCTCTTTATATAATTTAGTACATCAACAAACAAAAGGAGGGAAAAAAGCATATAAATATATCCCTAAATTATTTTAAAAGGGAACTGTTAAGATCTAGCAGCTATTTTTATAAAAACCACATGAAGTAGATAGATGCTAATATAATAAATATAAAGTCTCCAAAAAATAACAAGAATTACAGTGAAGCGATGAAGTCATTTATTTGTTTTTAAGATTTTATTTATTTATTTGACAGAAGGAACCACAAACTAGGGGAGTGGGAGAGGGAGAAGCAGGTTCCCCGCTGAGCAGGGAGCCTGACACCATGTGGGGCTCAATCCCTAGACTCTGGGATCATGACCTGAGCCAAAGGCAGTCTCTTAACCAACTGAGCCACCTAGGTTCCCCTGATGAAATCATTTAAATAGAAAAAAAAAAAAAAAAAAAGACAGGGTTTCCGACTATTACTATCATTATTTTAAGTTTTATGTTTTAGCTAATGCAATAGGGTAAGAAAATGAAGTCATTGGTATAAATACTAAAATGAGATACAACATTATATGCCCTACAATTATATACATAAAAACCAAAGTAAAGGGATCCCTGGGTGGCGCAGCGGTTTGGCGCCTGCCTTTGGCCGAGGGCGCGATCCTGGAGGCCTGGGATCGAATCCCACGTCAGGCTCCCAGTGCATGGAGCCTGCTTCTCCTTCTACTTCTCTCTGTGTGTGACTATCGTAGATTAAAAAACAAACAAACAAACAAACATCTGAAAGGTATAGACCTATATGAAGAAAACTATAAAATCCTATTAAAGGAAATTAAATAAGATAAAAATAAACAGATATATAAGACACCCTCAGTTAAGAAACATAGTAATCTAAAAATGTCAATTTTTCTGAAATTATTGTATAAGTGTGGTGCACTTGCAAACTGTTATACCATGGAAACCGGATGAAGTAGTTACATAGGAACTTACATGATAGAATAAATATTTGAGTCAAGCCAAGAAAAATATATAAAGAAAGTAGGTGGGAGAAAGATTTAATAGATTTAAATATTTTAAAAGCAATACAGATGTTAAAAGGCAATGTAGAAAAATAAATTCGACACATATGACAAAGGGTTAATGCATCTGATATACAAAGATTCCAGGCTATTAATAACATGCGACAAATAACCCCAAAGAAAACAGACCTAGACAGGCAGCTTAGGGAAAAGAAAATGGAAATGTCTAATAAACATATGAACGCATAGGAATTTTTTTTTTTTTGAACGCATAGGAATTAAAACATCAGTGAGACTCTCTCTCCTCGTTAGATTGGCAAACACAATTTCATATATGAAAAGGCAGCGTGAGAGAAGATTCAGAGAGAGACATCCTTGCTGGTGTGAATTCCTAAAGCCTTTTCAGAAAAGATCTGGCAATAATCTAGAAATTTTAAGATACACTTACCGATTAACCTAACATACATTTTTGGAACCTATCCCATGAAATTAAAATAATATGTATCTTATAGAAACTCTAACACTTTCAATGGCTCCCCATTTCCCTCAGAGTAAAAGCCAAGTTCTTACAGTGTTCAAGGGGCCTGAAATGATCAGCCTTTCTCTCCTTTTCCCTAGCTCAACTCTCTCTGGCCACACCTTCCTCTTTGCTGTTTCTTGACTGCATCAGGCACACTCCAAGCCTAGAAACTCGGTTCTGGCTCTTGTCTCTGCTAGCATGTTCTCTGTCCAGACATCCTCGAGTGAACTAACCATCTTTTTAAGACCCTTGCTCCCTGTTCCCTTCTCAATGAGACCTGCTTTGATCAAGCTACTTAAAATAACAACTACAGCTCCTTACTCTGCCCCCATATCCCCAACCCCTAATTCTAGTTCTATTTTTATTCATGTCCTTACCAATCCCTAACATAACTAATTAATTAATTAATAAAGCATTTCTTTTCTTATTCATTGCCTGTCTTCTCCCCCCAAAATATATATCATTAGCACAAGGATTTTGTCTCTTTTGTCTCTTGTTTTTTCTTGAGTAGTTGAGATACATAAGACATTAATAAATATTTATTGGTTAGATACCGACAAGTACAAAAGTTTTTATTGGAGCTTTTTTTTTTTTTTTGGTAGTAAAATACAACAAAAATGAAGATCCCTAAACCTGAAAATAACATGATTGTCTATTCAGCTGAATGGCTGCGCAGATTATGGCAAATCCATACTTTTGGAATAGTATGTAGCTATTTATTTCTAATTTGGATGGATGAGTGTAGTTTTATTGGTAAATAAAAACATCAAGTTCAGATTAATATATTATGATCCCGTTTTTATATAAATTGAAGTAATAAAAATCTTTGACTTGTGTGTAAAGTTTGGAGCAAATTTTGGGAAAGGCATGGAATACTATACCCCAATCCTACATCCCAGGCTTAGTTAGGGTTCCACCCAGGTCCCTTTAGCTCCTTCTTTTACCATTTTTTGGTAACTTCAGAGGAAATACAAATAATAGAGCCAACAAATCAAGACCTTAGAGTAAGTGTATTTCACACTGTCACAGTTTATGAGATAGTATTGCTTCTAGACAATTAGCCAGGAAATTTAGAAATTTAAAAGTGAAGTTTTCAAATTAAAAAATAAAGGAAGGCAAAACAATGGAATATTTATGAATAAATTTAACAAAAAGTGAGTCTTACATGCTGAAACTACAAAACATTGTTAAGAAAAACTAAAGATCAGGGATACCTGGGTGGCTTAGATGGTTAAGCCTCTGCCTATGGCTCAGGTCATGATCCTAGGGTCCAGAGATTGAACCCAGCCATCTGGCTCCCTGCTCAGCAGAGAGTCTGCTTCTCCCTCTCCTTCAGCCCCTCCCCTCAACTTATGTTCTCTCTCTTTCAAACAAATAAATAAAATAATCTTTAAAAAAATTAAAGATAAAAAAATTAAACATCAAAATAAATAGAAACATTCCACGTTCATGGATTGGAAACTCAATATTTTTAAGATAGCAATTCTCCACTAATTGATCTACAGATTCAGTGAAATTCTTACCAAAATCCCAGCAAGGTTTTTTTCCAGAAACTGAGAAGTTGATACAAAAATTTGTGTGAAAATATGAAAGACATAGAATAGCCAAGATAGTCTTGAGGAACAGAATCGGAGGATTTATACTTCCTGATTTCAAGCCTTATTATAAAGCTACATTAATGAAGACCCTTACAGCAGTGGCATAAAAATGGATACATAGATCAATGGACTAGAATGACAGTGAAAAAATAAACCCTTGTATTATTGGTCAATTGACTTTCAAAGTGCCAAGGCAATTCCATGAGAAAAGTCTTGTCAACAAATGGTGCTAGGACATTTAAATATCCACATACAGAAAGATTAATTTATACCCTCACCTCACACCTAGACAAAAAAACAACTCAAAAGGGATCAAATATCTAAATATAAGAGCAGAGCCAAATTCAGGGGTGTATATCTTATGTAGTCACATAAGTCCCTGTACTTGGTTTAATGCTCTGCTTTCACTGTTATGAAATTCATAATGATTTTTGACCAAAGGTTCCCCCACTTTCTTTTTCACTGGGCCCCACAGATTATGTAGCATCCTGTGTATGGGAGAAAATGATAAAGCTTTTCAAAGAATAGATAGAAAATATTTATGACTGGGTTAGATTAAAAGGTAGCTACACCACCAAAAGCATGATCCATAAAAGAATAATTGATAAATTGGAATTTAAAACATTTTAAATCCTTTATTCTTCAAAAGACATCATTAAGAAAATAAAAGACTAGTCTCAGAGTGGGAGAAAATATTAGCCAATCATATTTCTAATGAATGACTCCTACACAGATATGTAAAGAAGTCCTACAACTCAATGGATAAACAACCCAATTAAATGATTGGCTAATGATTTGAATAGCCATTTCTTCAAAAAGAAGTCAGACGTGCAAGACCACATATGATTCTATCTACATGAAATGTCCAGAAAAAGCAAATCTACAGAGATAGAAAGTAGACTAGTAGTTGCCTGGGTTGGAGGATAGGAATAGGAATTGACTACAAACAATCATGAGCAACTCTGAGGTAATGAAATGTTCTAAACTTGGATAGTGATGATGGTTGCAGAATTCTATAAATTTGCTAAAAACCATTGAATCATACACTTAAAAAAAGTGAATTTTATGGTATGTATATTACATCTCATTAAATGAAGTGCCGGGACACCTGCACCCCAATGTTTATAGCAGCAATGTCCACAATAGCTGAACTGTGGAAGGAGCCTCGGTGCCCATCGAAAGATGAATGGATAAAGAAGATGTGGTTTATGTATACAATGGAATATTCCTCAGGCATTAGAAATGACAAATACCAACCATTTGCTTCAACGTGGATGGAACTGGAGGGTATTATGCTGAGTGAAGTAAGTCAATCGGAGAAGGACAAACATTATATGGTTTCACTCATATGGGGAATATAAAAAAATAGTTGAAGGGATTATAGGGGAAAGGAGAGAAAATGAGTGGGAAAAATCAGAGCGGGAGAGTACATGAGAGACTCCTAACTCTGGGAAACGAACAAGGGGTGGTGGAAGGGGAAGAGGGGTGGGAGGATGGGGTGACTGGGTGATGGGCACTGAGGGGGGCACTTGGCGGTGAGCACTGGGTGTTATTCTATATGTTGGCAAATTGAACACCAATAAAAAATAAATTTATAAAAAAAAGAAAAAAAAAGTTTTTAAAAAAGTAGGAATGTTAATAGCTGAATAGACTCAGTTGAAGAAAAAGTTAATTAGCTACATTTTTTTCTGGAATGTAAGAAAAAAATGCGGAAACTATGAAAAAATAACTATTGCATAATCTGATGTTTTGACATTCTGCCAATGGGAATCTTAGAAGGAGAGGAGAAAGAATGAGAACAACAACAAAAAATGAAATAAAAAGAGGAAAAACAATTTCCAGAATGAAAGCTAGAACTTTTTCAAAAATTGTGTTTGAAATCTAGTTAGTTAACATATGTTGGTTTCAGGTGTAGAATTTGGTGATTCAGCACATCCATACAACACGCAGTGCTTGGGACGCCTTGGTGGCCTTTGGCTCAGGTCGTGATCCTGGGGTCCTGGTATCGAGTCCCAGATCGGGCTTCCCATAGGGAGCCTACTTCTCCCTCTGCCTATGTCTCTCATGAAAAAAATAAATAAATTTTTTTAAAGAGTATATATTGGATAGAAAATAAAATTCAGCAATATGTATTTTTTATTGACCAAAAATTAGTATATGAAATTTCAGTTTCAGGTATACAACGTAATAATTCGATATTTGTATATACTAAAAACTCACCACAATAAGTTTAGTTACTATTCATTACCATGCAATTATCCCCCTCACCCATTTTGTCCACCCTGAACCCCCCTAAATAACCACAACTCTGCTCTCTGTATTTACGAAAAGGCTTTTTTGGTTGTTTCTTGGTTTTGTTTTTTAGATTCCACATATAAGTGAAATCCTATGGTATTTGTCTTTTTCTATCTGATTTATTTTATTTCACATGATACCCTCAAGGTCCCTCCACATTGTCACAAATGGCAATACTTCCTTCTTTTTCATGGCTGAGTAGTATTACATTATATATCATATATATCACACATATCATATTTTATATATATATCACATCTTCTTTATCCATTAATCTATCAATAAACTCTTAGGTTTTTCCTATATCTTGGCTTTTGTAAATAATTCTGCAATACATAGGAGTGAATATATCTTTTCAAATTAGATATATATGAATATATTCAATATATCTTTTCAAATTCTTCAGATAAATACCCAGAGGCAGAATTGTTGGATTGCATATATGGTAGCTCAATTTTTAATTTTTTGAGGAACCTCCGTACTCTTTTCCATAGTGACTGCACCAGTTTGGATTCCCACCAGTAGTGCGCGAGTGTTCCTTTTTCTCCACATCCTCAGCAATGTTTACTTCCTGTCTTTTTGGTAATAGCCATTCTGACAGGCGTGAGGTGATATCTCATTGAGGTTTGGATGTGCATTTCCCTGATAATTAGTTATGCTGAGCATCTTTTCATGAGTTTGTTGGCCATTTGTACATAATTTTGGAAAAATGTCTATTAATAGATCCTCTGACAATTTTTAAATCAGATTGGGTTTTTGCTATTGAGTTGAGTTCTTTATGCATTTTAGATATATGATTTGCAAATATTTTCTCCCATTCAGTGGGTTGCCTTTTCATTTCGTTGATTGATGGCTTCCTTTGCTGTGCAGAAGCTTTTTCATTTGATGTATTTCACTTGTATATTTTTACTTTTGTTGCCTTTGCTTTTGAATCAAACACAAAAATTCAACGTCAAGACCAGTATCAAGGAGCTTATCACTTGTGTTTTCTTCTAGGGATTAAATGGTTTCAGGTCTTACATTCAAGACTTTAATCCACTTGAGTTAATTTTTGTGCACACTATATTCTATTTCTAAGGGACATAGAAAAAATAAAACAGCTCAAGAAGACTAAAATTAAAGGGATTGGAAAAGACACAATAAACAAATGCAAAGTAAAGAGTGCTTTGTAGCAAAACTAAAATCACAACCAAATAGAAATTAGCATTGAAAGCATTACAAACAATGCAGGTTACTTCACACTGATAAAATGTGTATTTCACCAAACTGTATAGTAGAAATCATGATCTGTAAGAAAATATCTTTAAATACTGAGGGGTCGTATTTTACAGCTATGTAGTGGCAGAGCTAGTGTTCAGAACACCATTCCACAAACTTCCTACCTACCCCCTGAGCTCCTATCCTCCCTCCTGGCCAGCACTGAGTAGCATTATTAATCATTACATTATATTACCCTTTAAAGATGGAGAAATTTCAAAATCACATGTATTAGGCCACAAGAAAAATAAAATAGACTATGAAATGAAAAAAAAATCTGAAGGAACACATTTTCTAACAACATATAAGATCAGAACAACCAGGACAAAGAAAGACTTCCTTCAATTTTTTTCACTGAGAAATTTTCAAACTCCTTCCAAGCAATTTTTAGTTTAAAAAGTAAAATAGAAATTATAGATGAGTAACAAATAAACTCTAATGAAAACATACAAAACCACAGATATACACAAAGTGACACAGAGATAAATATTCATGACTTAAAATGCACTTATTAGAAAACAAGGAACATTGAAAAGTAAATTAAGTTTTAAACCAAAGTATTAAGAAAAGAAGTCAAGGCAATCCCCCCAAGGAAATTGAAGACAAAAGTGAGGAAAGAAAAAAAATACAAAAATATAATAAAGAAAAGTAGGATTTAATTAAATCTCAAACAAAAAATAAAAATAATGGATCAATACAACCAATAGGTGATTCTCTGAAGAGAACAAAAGGCAAAATTTGATCAAGAGAACAAAAGAAAAGACATAAATGAATGATGCTAGGAATAAGGAAAAGGATGTGTCTGCAGTTAAAGAAAAGATTAAAACTTTACCAAAAAAATCCTTGTATAATTTTCTACCAATAAATATGACAATCTAGGAAAAATCATTACTTTTAGGAAAATATGAATCATCAAAACTGAGAGTCAACGTGAAAACTAAATAAAACTAAAAGTAATAGAAATGTATAATGTACTTCGAGATTTACCCTAGTCCTGCCCTGACCCCCACACTCCCACAATATCAATTGCAAACAGTTTTACAAACAATTTTCAGCAGTCCTTCAAAGAATAGAAAATGTCCATATTAAATAAATCATTCCAGTACATTTTTAAAAAAATTTCAAATCACCCCAAATCATTATGAGTACCATATTTCTGTTATAAATATGAGATAAATGAAAATCCTCAATAATTAGCAAACCAAATTCAACAAACCATTAAAAGGATCATATACCACATGGGATTTATTACAGAGATACAGGGTGGTTCAATTTCAATTTCAGCAAATCAATCAACATGATACACACAATAAAATAAGGGATACAAGTCATATGATTATCTCAACAGATGCAGAAAAAGTATTAGACAAAACTCAACATCCATTTATGATAAAAACTCTCACCAAATGGGTTTAGAGGGATCATATATGAACATAATAAAGGGCATAAATGACAAACCCACAGCTAACATCATGCTCACCAGTGAAAAGCTCTCAGCTTTTCTCTAAGATCATGAACAAGGTAAGGATGCACCCTATCTTGCCACTTATGTTCAACATAGTATTGGAAATCCTAACTATAGTGTCAGACAAGAAAAATAAATAAAAAGCATCTGAATTGGTAAAGAAGTAAAACTATCATTGTTTGCAGATGACATGATACTACTATATATAGAAAACCATGAAGACTCCATTAAAAAAACTATTAGATCTAATAAATTCAGGGAAATTGCAGGATGGAAAATTAATATACAGAAATCTGTTGCATTATCTATACACTAATAAGAAGCTAACAGAGAGAGAAATTAAGAAAATGGCCCCTTTTACAACTGCACAAAAAGTAATGAAATGCCTAAGAATAAATTTAGCTAAGGAGTTGAAAGACCTCTACTCTGAAAACTATAAGGTATTGATGAAAGAAATTAAAGATGACACAAATAAATGAACAGATATACTATAGTCATGGATTGAAAAAATTAATGTTAAAATTTCCATACCACCCAAAGCAGTATACAGATCCAACATAATTCCTATCAAAATACCAACAACATTCTTCACAGAATTAAAACAATCCAAAAATTTGTATGGAAACACAAAAGACCCCGAGTAGCCAGAGCAATCTTGAGAAAGAAAAACAAAGCTGGAGGCATCACGATCCCAGATTTCATAATATACTACAAAACTACGATAATGAAAACAGTATGATACTGTCACAAAAATAAACACAAAGATCAATGGAACAGAATAGACAGCCCGAAAATAAACCCACACTTATATAGTCAAGTAACCTATGACAAAAGGAGGCAAGAAGATACAAAGGGGAAAACACAGTCTCTTAATAAATGGTGCTAGGAAAACTGGACAGCTACATGCAAAAGAATGAAACTGGATACTATCTTACACCATACACAAAAATAAACTCAAAATGGGTTAAAGATCTAAAAAAGACTCCTGAAAAAATAGGTAGCAAACTGTTGGGACATTAGTCTTAATATTTTTTTTAAATAGGCTCCATGCCCAACATGGGGCTTGAACTCATGACCCTGAGATCAAGAGTCACATGCTCTACCAACTGAACCAACCAGGTGCCCCAAATGGTCTTAATGATATATATATGTATTTTTTTTTTGATCTATCCCTTTAGGCATGTGCAACAAAAGCAAAACTAAACAATCGGGAATACCTCAAACTAAAAGGTACAGTGAAAGAAACCATCTACAAAACAAAAAGGCGGGCAGCCCCGGTGGCTCAGTGGTTTATTATTTTTTTTATTTATGTATTTTTTTATTGGAGTTCAATTTGCCAACATATAGCATAACACCCAGTGCTCATCCCATCAAGTGCTCCTTTCAGTGCCCATCACCCAGTTACCCCCCCTCCCCCCCCCCGCCCACCTCCCTTTCCACCACCCCTTGTTCGTTTCCCAGAGTTAGGAGTCTCTCTTGTTCTGTCTCCCTCTCTGATATTTCCCACTCATTTTCTCTCCTTTCCCCTTTATTCCCTTTCACTGTTTTTTATATTCCCCAAATGAATGAGACCATATAATGTTTGCACCGTCTTCAGTCCAGGGCATGATTCTGGAGACCCAGGATTGAGTCCCACGTCAGGCTCCCTGCATGGAGCCTGCTTCTCCCTCTGCCTGTGTCTCTACCTCTCTTTCTTGCTCTCTCTCTGTGTCTCTCATGAATAAAAAAATAAAATCTTAAAAACAACACAAAAAGGCAACCTGTTGAAAGGGAGAAGATAATTGCAAATGATATATTCCATAAGGGGTTAGTATCTAAAACATAAAGAACTCCTATAACAAAACATGTTCAACATAGTATTGGAATACTACTAAAAAAAAAAAAAAAAAAAGCAAGCAATCAACCTGATTTAAAAATGGACAGAGGACCTGAGTAGGTATTTTCCCAAAGAATATATACAATGGCCAGCAGACATAGGAGAAAATGCTCAAAATCACTAATCATCAGGGAAGTGCAAATCCAAACCACGAGACATCACCTCACACCTGTCAGAATGACTAGAATCAAAAAGACAAGAAATAATAAGTGTTGACGAGGATATAGAAAAAAAGGAACACTTATGCACTGTTGAAGGGAATGTAAATTAGTCCGGCCACTATAGAAACTAGTACGGAGGGATCCCTGGGTGGCGCAGTGTTTTGGCGCCTGCCTTTGGCCCAGGGTGCGATCCTGGAGACCGGGGATCGAATCCCATGTCGGGCTCCCGGTGCATGGAGCCTGCTTCTCCCTCTGCCTGTGTCTCTGCCTCTCTCTCTCTCTCTCTCTCTCTCTCTCTCTCTCTCTGTGTGTGTGTGTGACTATCATAAATAAATAAAAATTTATAAAAAAAAAAAGTAGTACGGAGGTTCCTCAAAAGATTAAAAATAGAAATACAGTATAACTCAGCAATTTTACTTCTGGATATTTATCTGAAGAAAATAAAAACCCTAATTCAAAAAGATATGTGCACCCTGTGTTCATTGCAGCATTGTTTACAATAGCCAAGATAGGAAAACAATGTAAGTTTCCATCAATAGAGGAATGAATAAGGAAGATTTGGTCTGTATATTATATAATGGAATATTACTCAGCCTTAAAAATCTTAAAAAGAAGGAAATCTAGTTATTTACAATAATATGGATGGACCTAGAGGATATTATGTTAAGTAAAATAAGTCAGAGAAAGACAAATACCATATGATTTCACTTACATGTGGAATCTAAAAAGTAAACAAATTAATAAACGAAATAAAACAGAAACAGACTCATAAATACAGGAAACAAACTGATGATTGCCAAATATGAGATAGGTGGGGGAATGGGCAAAACAGGTGAAGGGGATTAAGAGGTACAAACTTCCCATTATAAAATAAATAAGCCAAGGGGATGTAAAGTACAGCACAGAGAACATAGTCAATAATATTGTAATAATCCTATATGGTGACAGATGGTAACCAATTTAATATGGTGATGATTTCATAATGTATATACATGTCAAATCACTATGTTGTACACCTGAAACTAATATATATGCCAACTATACTTCAATTAAAACAAGAAACAAAAGCCCATAAACAAAAAAATACAACAAAAGACATCAACTCACAAATTCAAGAAACTCTGGAAACTCCAAAAGGATAAATGCAAAACAAAACCAAAAAATTTTAAATATTTAAGAAACAAATACATCTAGTCTTATTATAGCACAAATGCTATGAGAAAAATCTTAAAAGCATTCAGAGAAAAACCTCATGAACCACAATCAAACCTCAAGCAATAAACTTTGAAAAATGAGGGGATCCCTGGGTGGCGCAGCAGTTTGGCGCCTGCCTTTGGCCCAGGGCGCGATCCTGGAGACCCGGGATCGAGTCCCACATCAGGCTCCCGGCGCATGGAGCCTGCTTCTCCCTCTGCCTGTGTCTCTGCCTCTCTCTCTTTCTCTCTGTATGACTATCATAAATAAATAAAATTTAAAAAAAAAAAATAAATAAACTTTGAAAAATGAGAGTTAATCAACTAGTCAATCCATGACTGTAAGTTCCCGGTATGGTGGGGCAGGATTGAAAAAAACTTCAATCCCCCCCAACTTCCACAAGCAATATAGCCTTTTCTTGGAAAACTGTAAAAGTTGAAAAAAAGCACTTAAAAAAATGTTATTAAAGAGATGAAACTATGGGAAGGCTTTACCAGGCAAAAGTCAAGTGAAAGAAGAAACCAGAGAGGCAAGCAAGCACAGAGCCATTTTTGACTTGAGGCATTTACTGATCCTTGGGAATCAGAACCTCTTGTTTGACAACTTTAATGGGTGAGGGGAACAGAAATGAAGTCTAGAGTCCACACAAAGTGGAGGTTCCAGCGGGAGTCCCAGCCACTACCATGACACCTTCCTAGTGAGAATGGAGTGGAGGGGGGCAGCTCTGGCCTGGAACCACCTGGCTTCCCCCAGGTGCCCTCAGACCCTGACCTGTGTTAAAGAGGCACAGAGGCACCTGGATGTGGCAAACTGAAACTGTTTCCACTGGAGTCCTTGATTTTACCTACAAATAATTTCCCCAATACAATGCTAGTACACAAAGATGCCAAGCAAAATAATCTTTTTGAACAGAAAAAAAAACCCTTCCCTTTTCTTTGTGGAAAAGGAAAAATGCTAACTTTATAGTGAAGGGGCCTGGCAAACACCACCTTAATTAAATAATCAAGGTCAACTTCCCTGCTGATGGTCAGGTTGGCATATAACCCCTGATGTAATATGATGAGGAGGGCACTTCACCTCTGTGGTATGCTCTCACAAGATCCATAAGTGCATTCTAATCATGAGAAAACCATCAAGATGAACCCGAATTAAAAATCAGTCCACAAAATGCCTGACCAGTACTCTTCCAACTGTCAAAGTCACGAAAGACGAGAAGAGACTGAGAATCTGTCACACAACCAGAAGTGAATAAGTGACAGGATGGCTAGATGCAATGTGGAGTCCTGGATGGGACTGTGGAACAGTGTACTGATGTATACTAATGGAAAATGTGTATTAGTGGGAAAACTGATGAAAAAAAAGTCTAGAATTTCTTTCACCAATATTGGTGATGTTACCAGTATTGGTTTTTCAGTTTTGAAAAATACAACACAATCATCTAAGAGGATAATGTCACAGGAAATGAATCTGGGTGTGCAGAGCACAGAAACTTCTGTACTGTCTTTGCAATTTTTCTGTAAATATAAAATTACTCCAATACTAAACAAAAAATAAAACAAAAATAAATTCTATCTAGCATCTAATCTAATATCTATTCTCTTCAAATTTTAAAAGTTTATTAGAAAAATTTGTGAGTGAGAACCAGCAAAAACAACCAAAAACAGGGTCACAAACACTTGCTATGTTGAAAGTTTCAGGTGCCAAAATAAAATTTCTTTAATCTGTTAAGTCTTTTAGAAAGCCTTTTTATAAAAGAAGCCTACAGCAAATATCATCCATAATTCTGCACTGATAAAAACTTTCCTTTTGGGATTAGGATCAAGATGGAATCATTATTATCAGTAGTTGTGTTTGCCGTATACAAAGTACATAGCCCATGTAGTAAGCCAAGAAAAAGGAATAATAAGTAGAAGGATTAGATCAGAAGAAACAAAATTGTCATCATGTATACATTATGTAAATCCACATTTGTACATATATATCTCCATAGAAGTCATTAGAATTCAAAGGAGTTTGGCAAAGTTTCCATTTATCCTTTATCTTAGTAACGAGGAGCTAGAAAATCAAATTTAAATTATGTAGATTTGATAGCATAAAGAAATCCAAGTACCTATGAATAAATCTAGCAGAAGTATAAGGCCTCTAGGGAGGGAAATATAAATTTTATTAGAAAAGATTTTTTAATTAATAATATTCCATAGTAATGAGATAGAAGACACAGTGTTATGAAGATATCAATTCTCTTCAAATTGATCTATACATTCAATGCAATCCTAAAACACTCCCGGCCAGATGTTGACAAGCTGATTTGGAGATGCAAAGGGCCAAGCCACTTGGGGAGGAAAGAAGACAAGATTTACTTCAACAGATATCAAGAGCTCATCTGAAGCCGTGGTCA
The DNA here is from genome assembly GCF_018345385.1 of Vulpes lagopus. Taxonomy (NCBI): domain Eukaryota; kingdom Metazoa; phylum Chordata; class Mammalia; order Carnivora; family Canidae; genus Vulpes; species Vulpes lagopus. The sequence goes on from NC_054831.1 coordinate 8,870,168, forward strand.
CTGTGACATCGTGGTGTTCGGGGCGTTAGGAGAGGCTTGCACAGGCCAGTGGCGGAGGAGAGAGCGCGTGAAACAGGCCCTGCGTGTAGGACCCCTGGGCCAGTGCATCAAGGGGGAAAGGATGGTTTAACGAATTAAAGCTTCCTCAGAAAAAAATAGATAAGAAAAAAATTAGAGCCTTCAAACGTAGATCAGATGGGAAGCAATTCAGTCTCAATAAGACTGGGTATTTGGGGGAAAGAAAACATTCACCCAGATTAAGCTTGTGTAAAGTGGAGGTTGGGAGTCCATCAGGAGTGAAACGGGCTGTAAAACCACACGGGCAGGTAAAAAAGCCAGTAAAGCAACACAAAATCCAAACTGCAGACAGAATTAAGCTGGAAGAGTAACCCAGAGGGTGAAGGAAACATCCCCACAGCACTCACAATCACACAAAAAGCTCAATAAATACAGCAAGAGCCTAAAGATGGGATGGGAAAGAAGAAGAAAGAAAGAAAGAAGAAAGAAAGAAAGAAAGAAAGAAAGAAAGAAAGAAAGAAAGAGAAGAAGAAAGAAAGAAAAGAAGAAAGAAAGAAAGAAAGAAGAAAGAAAGAAAAAGAAAGAAAGAAAGAAGAAAGAAAGAAAAAGAAAGAAAGAAAGAAAGAAAGAAAGAAAGAAAGAAAGAGAAAGTGGTTTACAGTAAATCTGCAAAGCCGTAGAAACAAATTAAGATCCCTTACCCACCCCCCACCAAATAAACATAATCAACTTTTTAAAAACATAAAAATGACAAGAAATGCAGAAAAGTACTAAAAATTAAATGATTGACGTGGAAGAAACGATTGAGACAACCATCCCGAGCAGAAAGTCAACAATGGAAAGAGAGGAGTATGTAGGGCACAGACACCAGCTGTGAAGGAAGCATAATTTTGCCCCAGGATTGAGAAAGAAAATGTTTCTTTTGTGATGCAAGAGAAGGGACTCCAGTGCAGTGAAGGTAGACTTGAATCTGCCATCTTAAGAACACGAGAGCTGCGGTGAAGGACCATGCGTGGAATATCCATCAGTAGCTTTCCTGCATCGCTTCAATTAATTAGAACAACAGAGGGTGCATCAATACCATAAAAAGCCCACACTCTAAACTTTAAGCTCTAATAAGATCAAGTTACCATGAACACAGTTCTAAGACAAGGAGAGTATATTTTTAATTTTCAGAATATTTAGCAACTTCTCCCTTCTTATTAAAGAAGCGACGATCGTGTCAACTGAAAACACTGGCAGTAAATGAACCAGGAATTCATTGAAGAGGCAAATGGCCAAGAAACCAGAAACATTGTCCAACATCCCATGGGATCCAGAAAATGCACACTAAAACAGGATGCAACTCTTTATCTACCATCTTTGGAAAGTTTGGGTGCGGGGAGATGGCTTATCCCATTTGATATTGTTAAGAGAACACACTGATTCAGCTACTTAGAAAAGCAATCGAGCAGGATGTATAAACAAGTAAATATTAGTAACCTTTGCCTCCCCGATTCTACTTGTTTTGGTTGCTGACATGAGACAAATACTTGTAAATGTGCACAAATATAAGGAAATCGATGATTCATAATCATAGTTTCTTGACAAAGTGAACAACTGAAGATGACCTAAATGTCCGTCAATGGACACTGCAGGATGATTTAAAAATTGTGGTGTATCTATTCTATGGAAAAGCATGAGGCTCTTAAAAAGAATGAAGTAGACATATATTAAGATGATCTCTAGAATTTTCATTATTAAAATAAGAGAAAATGAAAAATGTAAAATAGCATATACAATATAATCCCATTTATTAAAAAAAAAAAAAAAAGAAGCAGCCAAGGCACAAAGTGCTTATTTAGGGAAATAAGCTACACCTATAAATGCACAGAAAAAGATCTGAAAGTTTATGCCGGAAACACTTAATAGGACCCAGGTTAGAAGTGGTGGCGGGATAGGTGGTAAACAGGATGTTTTTCCCTCTATATAATTTCCATTTTGTTTAAAATTTGCTGAGCAAAAAAAACCCCCCCAAAAAAAAAACAAAAAAAAAAAACAAAAAAAAACAATCTGCTGAGCAAGAATATATAATGTATTTCTTTGCTATTAAACAATAAATTGATCAAAATAGTAAGTAATATTATCTCTGACCCATTACTAGAGAACTAGATAGATTTTCCACCCCCTTCCTTTTTTTTTTTTTTTGTCAGAGCCATAACCCCTTCCAGAACAACAACAAAAAATCATAGTAAAGATAAAAATCCTGAGCCTGCACTACATACTTTGGTGGTCGGGAGCCTTTCTCTTTTCTTTACTTCCTGTGGTCAAGATGATGAGGAAAAACCCAGACCCCCAGCCAGAGAGAGAAGCAGGGCCCGAGCGGGTGATGGAGGCCCATTCACAGGACAGGTGTTGAGACCACAGCACCCAGCGTTTGAGCAGAAGTCAGGTGTGTTTACTCTGCATGGCATATTATCTCAATGTGACCTTTTCTGAAGTGACTCACGAAGGTAGAGGAGGCCTGAGGGAAAGGAGAAAGTTCAGAGGTCGGGAGGAGGAGACAACAAATCCCTCTGGCAAGCCTCAGAGAGGAGAGGGACTGCAGACGGGCCTCCAGCTGAGCAGCGTTGCAAAACCAGAAGGTCCTGCGTGTGGTGTGGTCGTGAGCTGACCCCTGGTTTCCTCATGACCTCTTCCAGCACTTTATTATACCGCAAGCCAGCATTCTTGTAGACCGGGTCTGAAGTCCAGATTTTGTTTTAGGGTCTCAACTTTGGACTCTTTAGAAAGACAGTGAAGCAGCCCCCGGCCAGAGAGAGGGAGGGATGAGAGGGAAAGAGATCAAGACTGACCTGGAACTGAGGTCTCTTTCCCCATCGGCCATGTTTCCACTCTGGGCCCCCCTGGGCCCCCTCCTGGGCCTCAAGTGTGGCCTCCGGACCCTGCTTTGGGGCGGCCTGGTTCACGGTGGCTGCTAAGCCCAGAGCAGGAAGTCTGTGAATTGACTCATGCAGACAGAGCTCCGCCCAAGTTGGGAAAAGAGAAGTGAAAGTATCTCTCTTTTGCTGGGCCCAGATAGGGTTTCCTTCCTGCAGCTCCTCCATGGTTCTCAGGCCCCAAGACTGTGACAGCAGGCATGGAGGACGAGGAGGGACTCCTCAGGGCCTGGAGAGGCCGGGGCCAGTCCCTGGGGTCCACTTGTTGGACACAGAAACATCTGTGTGTCCTCAAGTGCTCCTGCCCTTCTGTCTAAAAGGGCTTCTGAGTGTAATGGGGTGGGCAGCGGGGAGCTCAGTGTTTGTCCCTTCCCCTGGCTGACATGGCTGGGGGGCGAAAGGAGGGAGAGTCGGAAGGTTCTCGTCTTCTCCCTTCCTGTGGGAGAGCCTGCACTGGGTAAGGTCCCAGCGTGGGAACACGCGGCTGCAGGGAGCCCAAACGCTCAGCATCGTACACCTGGAGAAATGTTCTTACTGTTCCTAGAACTCCGCCGCAGGGAAGAGAGAAGTCTGCAAGGCCACAGCCAAGGGGGTGACGTTGGTTAACATCTCCAGCACCTGAGTTTAAGGTACCCTGGCCCCAGGGATGATGAGACACCCGAAAAGGAGTCCCGGGAATGCTGAGCGGGGCAGGCTTCCTCCCTTGGATGGAGAAGGAGGCTGGAACCGAGATGACCGGGAAGCAAATGGGCAGGTGAGCCCAGTGGGGAGGGTGACCTCCGCCTCCCAGTCCTGTCTGTCCATGGATTTCTCACTGGGATTCCGAGTGCTCATTCCACAAAGCTTGACTTAATTATACTTGAAACTGCAGGGAAAGGAGGTTTCCACACTCTTTCCTTAGATATCCTGTCTTTCCCCACAAAGGCGCCAACATCGGCCTGGCGAGGATTCCAGGATGCTGATAAGGACATCCTTACCCATGGGGCGCGGGTCTCTCTGCCTCTCTCTCCCTCCCTCTCAGGACTAGAAGGACTAGTAAGCTGAGCCACTGTTGGGCACAGCTGTCCTCTGCTCCTGGCCTCCATGGGACATGTGGCCCAGACAAGGCCCGACACAGATGACACCAGCCTTTTCTAGTGTCCCCTGCCTCTCTCCTTCTCTGTCCCTGGGCAGCAGCCTGAGCCAGGCCACCACCGTGCTGGATGTTGTCATAAACGTGCCAGCTCTTCAGTGGGTCTGCATAGGGTTGCTGAGATGGGCAGCTGGCGGGGTGGCCCTCGTGGGGTTAGCCGTGCCACCTTTGGCTTCTCCTGGCCTGAAGGAGGGATGGAGCCATTCCTATGGGGCCAGAGGAAGCTGGGCAAGCCCCACCCCTGCAGGAGCAGCTGTGGTTCCTGAGAAATCTGGAGTCTCTTGAAGAAAGTGAAGTTTCTGTGATCCAGAAAATGCCAGGCCCACCAGCTTAGCAAAGAGACAGAACCAGCCTGAGGAGTAGATTGAACTCCTGAAAATTCCACTGGCCTGATTTGCAGGAAACAAGGAAGCGCCTGGGGCAGTTTTTGCAGCTGCAAGGAATAGTAGTAACACCAGGGTCCACTGTCCCTGTCCTGGAAGGAGCCCAAGTGCTGGACCTGGAGGCCTGGAGGCCTGGAGGCGGGAGAGGCCACGCTGAGGAGGGACCACCAGGCAAAGGACCCACCAAGGGGACGGGCTCTGTGAGTGTCCCCAGGAGCAGCTTCTGATCAGACTTTCATAGCGGGGCTGTCTCCAATCTGGGAACCCCTGTGGGGACCAGAGGTTTGTCCCTGGGAACTCAAGGGCAAGAAGCAGCAGCAGCTGAGCAGCAACAGTGGCCACTGGGGCAGGGGGATCAAGAGCCTTGGCACCTCTGTGGATGTAGAAATGGAAGGGGAGGGACGCCTGGGTGGCTCAGAGGTTGAGCATCTGCCTTTAGCTCAGGGTCCTGCAGGGCTGCAGGGAGCCTGCTTCTCCCTCTGCCTATGTCTCTGCCTCTCTGTGTGTCTCTCATGAATAAATATCTTTTTAAAAGAAAAGATTTAAAGGTATTATTTAAAATAATATCTTTTTAAAAAGAAAGAAGAAAGAAAGAAAGAGAAACAGGGAGAGCTGGGGCCTGGCACCTAAGTGGGAATACTCGGGCCCTGCTCCAGTGTCCCAGGAGGGGACATCCATCAGTGGGGCTCACCTGGACCGCCTGCCCTTCCCTCCTTTCTGGGGAGACTCTTTAGTGGAAGTGGTGGGTCTGCCCCTTGTTTGGGTCTCCCTGGGTTCATCACACCTGGAGAGGCCAGGGCTCTGTAGGCTTTTCCAAGGTCAGGTGCACAGGGACAGGAGCTTGGGGAGCTGTGGGAGGCTGGGGGTGTGTGTGATTGATTGGAGCACCCTGAGGCTGTGTAGATAAGCCCAATTTAGGGGTTTGGTTTAGGGATCCCGTTTTGTTTTTTTTTTGTTTTTTTGTTTTTTTTTTGCTACACACTAAGCTATGATGCCCAATATCTGTTTTTCAGGAAAAGACCTGGTATTTTGAACCACTTCTGTTTCACTTTTATACCTATCTGTCTGCTGGTTTGGTACTCAGGTGAGGGAGAGGGATGCCTTTTGGAGGGGCCCAGTAACTCCCTGACTTGGCCCCAGCACATGGGTACATGTTCTTTCCACGAGTTCTCGTCTGCCTGTGCCCCAGATGGGGAAAGAGGCTGGGAGCCAACCCCCCCTTGCAATTGCATGGTCATGATAGTTAGCCCCTGTGGATCCGGTGGTCATTTGGTGGCAATATTTCAGTGTTGAGGGGCTGCCTGGGGGCAGAGCCTCTTCTCCCATGAAGCAGAACCTCAGGGACTAGGCAGTCCCTGAGGCCAAGCCTTGGACTCCCCGCAGCAGCAAAATCTGGACCAAGCCACGGGGATTGCTGGGGGTGCAGGTGGGAAGATTTCTCTAGGGAAGGGAGTGAATCCTCAGAGAGGGGGCTGGGAAGAGCATCTGAGGAGGAAATGGTTAAGGGGTGAGGGTTGCGGGGAGTGACACCGAGAACCACCAGGCCTCTAGAGAAAGGCGTCGGGGCCACTTTCCGAAGGTCTGCACTCCCCTCTTGTGATCGTGCTTGGTATTACAGCCTCCCTAGAGCTGGCTTCTGTGGCCTTCGGGAAACTGAAACCGAAAATCCTTCTTGTAACTATTTAACCCCTGAAATGAGCGGTAGCAGGGCCCTGATTTCTTTCTACACGAAAGCATTGGGTTCTGAACCTTGGCAGTTCGTGCACACGCAAACAAGCTGGTGGCCTGGACAGAAAAGTCTAGTGGCCACCTGCTGACCATCATGTGGAAGGGAGGTAAGGGGAAGGGAGCCCGCCTTACCATCAGGAGCCCTGGCTAGAAGTCGTCATGGCCCAGGGAGACCTTGGGCACTCCCAGGGCACCTGTGCCCAGAGCTGAGAAAGTCCCTCACCGAGGGTGACGTTGGCCTGGCCAACCATCAGCTTCATGGTCCCCCAGGGGAAACCCCACTAGAGACTAGTGAGTGCTCCCCCAGGGCCACGTCCTGTGCTTTTCCCCTGCCTGGGGCATGTGTACTGGGCTCAGGAAACCCCAGAGGATCCAGCACACTAGTACACAAGGACTACGTGGGGCTGGCCAGGTCCTAAAGTGGCCCCGGGGAACACATAGGCCCTGAAGCTCTCCACCAGGCCCTGCTGGCCATCATATGTCTCACCTTAGACCAAAGTTTGTCAGGAGCAGGTAGGTTGCAGAACTGCCACATTGTTTCAGGAGCAAGTGGCCTCTGGGGTCTCCTGGTACAGTGGTTTCTGAGCAAGACCACAACCAGCATAGTTGTCATGCCTCAAAGACAATGACACTGATGTTGAAAATTCTCCTCTCTTATTTGACTCTGGTCCCTTATCCTGGGGTATAAAGGGAATACAGGGAACATTCTCTGAAGGTCGGATGGCCTTTCTGCAACTTCTCCCGCCTTTTGAGAATGGCCAGTGGGCTAAGTCTAGTAGGTGACACCCTCCCCTCTGTAGAGAAAGGAGACCCCTCTGCCTTTTCCAGGCATTCTATCAATAGTCTGTGGTACTCCGTCCCATGAATAATTCAGGGGGTTGGGGGATTTCAGCCTCCTGAATGTGGAGCCAGGGTGAATGAGGGCCTCATGTATATCCAAGAACCTAGATCCCAGGCTAAGTCATAAGGACAATGATGGTTTCCATGAGCCGTGCCTGCAAGAGCCCAGTATTGGAAATTGTGTCTTCGCCTTCAAGGGTGCTTGAGCAGGGGGGGGGGGGGGGGGGTCTGGGTTTACCACTTGCCATCAGACAAAGATACAGTGTAGGAACCCAGGGGCTATCTTGTATTTCCTGAGTAGACGCAAAGTCAAGGCCTTGGCCATCTCCTATATGACACTTGAGGCCACAGGCAGTGACACAAGATTTTGCAAAAACTTCTAAGAGCAGGCATGTCTAAGGGTGTGCAGAGTGCATCTGCCACAGGCTCCATCACTGTTCTCCGAGCCCCTGGGAAGTGGTCACAGACACCAGACAAGCCAGAAGCTGGGGCCATTTCATAGCTAGGACCTGTGCTCCTGAGACCTCAAGGCTGGGGGCCTGCATCTTCCTTCCCATCCAAACACAGGCAGCTGTGGACGGGCCCTCAGAGGGCGTGGGATGGAGCATGGTCCTCCCTACCTCCCAGCAGTTCTGGTAGGATGTGGCTGAAGATCTAATACATTTTGGGAGGGAAGAGTCCTAGACTTGATGGAATGTAGGAATAAGTGGTTTCAGGTCAGATGAAAAATCTCAGACCCGTGGATCTGAGCAGCAGTGCCAGCTGAAGGTTGGATAAGTATCTGATTATTGTTCGGCACAGTCCAGGATGGGTCTAGGTTTACTAAATAGGCAGCTAGTTGGCATCTCTTGCGGAATCAGAACATGCCTAATTTGTCTTAGTGGTTCACTCACACGGCCAGGCTCAGACTTCACACCCTGCCTCCTCGGGCACAGCTCAGACCAGTTCAGACTGCTTTCACTTAGTGCCAGGCATCAGCCAGCAATTTGGGGGAGGGTTTAGACACAGAACTAGAGGTTCCTCTCCATGACTTTCTCCTTTCTAGCATTTCCCCCTCGCTACCCAGAAAGCTTAGTGGCCCTGGGCTGCTTCCCTGGCTTTGCTGACCAGAGGGAAGGTAGGCTTTCTACCAAAGTTTTGGTCTCTCCATGCAAGACTGGCATGCCCTCCTCTCAGGGCCAGGTCGTAATAAACAGTAAACGTCTTACATCAGCTGTTTCCTCTTGAGTTTTGTCTTCCCTCCAAAGTCAGCCTGCTTTGGTTTACTTTTCAGAGGCCTCAGGCAATTGTTCTTTGACTTTTGTTCAAAGTTTCTAGTTATTTTCTGTAAGAAGCTGGTTGGGTAGGAGCTCATGCCTGCAGGTCTAAAGCAGAGCTCCCCATCCTCAGTCCTAAGCAGCAGACCAGCCCTGCTTCTGGAGACGCCCCTGAGCCCCCTGCCCACCCAAAGGAGAGAGATGCTAGTGTGCATCAAACAGCAAACGCTCCTTTGTCAGATGAGATGCAGCCAGAACTATGCACACTTGTACGTCTGCGCCCACGGGAACACAAATGCTCACCTACTCAGGGTGGGCTTGTTCAGTAAACAAAATGACAGAGCAAATAATATGCCTGGGGGACAAACATGGATTATTCTAGAATTTCTGTTGGAGTTAATACTCACAAACCTATGCAGATAAGACATGTATATTGTTGCCTAGAAGCCTAAGACTATTTTTTCTTTGTTAAGGGAGGAAGCTTGTTTTTGTTTCAAAAGACCTACTTATGTAGCCTTGTCTTTCCAAGGAATTGGGGTCACAGCCCTCCCTCTGCTTGCCTGCTGAACGAATTCCCCATGCACACACTAGGAAAGAAAAAGCCCCCAGCTGGGTATGTATGAGTGAGCATTTGGCCTGATAGGAAACCCAGCCAGGTGGGTCAGTCCCTGGGCCCTAATCTCGGGCCCTGTGAAGCCTCCTCACCTGGTTCACATAGAGAGTGCTGGAGAACCCCCCTGTCTCCTCTCAGCACAGCGGAGCAGGGGGTGAGCCCAGCAGAGCTGCCCTGGGAGGCTCAGGCTGAGGGGTCCTTCTCAAGAGCCTCAGGACCTCAGGAGCACCAGGTCTTCCTGCAGCTCCCAGGGACACAGGGACACAGGCATGTGACCCACTGTGAGGCCACGGTGGAGCTCCCCAGCATATCAGCCAACAGCCCACAACTGAGTCCAGATAAACTGGACTGACAGGGTGACAGGCTTAGTGCTCTGGCTGTCTGGTTGAGGGGAGGGGTGTTGAGTAGACACCTTCTCTTCAAGCATTAGGTTCTGGGACCTGGGCCCCCCTGACTGGCATGGTGCTGCCCCACCCTCTGTTAGACACCAGGGCTACTGTGGAGAGTCCATGGGTCAGACTTCATTTCCTTGGTCACCCAGCCTCTTCCCCTGCTTTCCTAACAGCACCAAATTTCCTCTGGGTAGATGATATCTCCCCTTTGTGCGCAGGAGCAGAACAGCTGCTCAATGTTGGGCACCCCCTCCCCCAGCCCAGCAAGAAGCCAGACCAGCCAGATGCTTCTTTGGACTTTCTAGAGAAGTTACCAAAGAGTCTTTTTTTTTTTTTTTTTTTTTTTTTAAATAAATGGAAAACATTCATCCTGGGGTGGCTCCTTGACAAGATGGCTGAGTTGGTTCTGGTGCTCAGTTCCTGGAGCTGCTCTGTTGCCCGCCCTGCTTCTGGGGCCATTTGCAGGCTCTGTGCCCAGCCTTCCTGCCCTTTCATGAGCCCTTGGGTGTCTGTGCAGAGAGTGTCTTTGTTTAACCTAGGTAAAGCTAGTCTGGCTGGCAAAGAGCCCTAACTGATACAAGGATGTTTGTGGGTTCTATTTACTTACTATTTTCAGGTACTTCCAAGGAGCACAGCAAATATTAACTCATTAATGCTCATGATCTAGTGAACTCTGCTAATTTCTCCATTTTACAGATGGAATTAGTACCTAGAGGAGGTAAGTAACATGCCCAGGGACGCAAAGCCACTGGTGAGGAGCTCGGATTCCACCTCCCGGGCTGGCTTCGAGAACACAGTCTGAGCTCTCAAACACTAGGCTCTGCAGTCTCTCATTACAAGTTAGTACCCGTTCACAGCACCAAGAATAACCAACATGAGCCAACTGCAATTGAGGCTTAATAAAAATAAAAGCTACAGGAGGAATGACATATGATCCTATTTCCCGACATGTAACAGCACTCATTATATAGTATTAAGTGAAAAATATTGATTAGAACACATTTTATTATTAAGATGGTATAACCACTGCCTCCCTCCCAGCTTGTCCTCCCTCTCCCTACCCCACCCTATTACAAAACCTTGGATAATTTTCATCAAATTGGCAACCATGATTATTCTCCTGACTTGGAGAGGACTACCAAGCATTGGGCTTGTTGGTAATAGAAGATGCAAGATGAAGAAGAAGAAGGAGGAGGAGGAGGAGGAGGAGGAGGAGGAGAAGGAGAAGGAAGAAGGAGAAGGAGAAGGAGAAGAAGAAGAAGAAGAAGAAGAAGAAGAAGAAGAAGAAGAAGAAGAAAGATATAATAGCTTGAGCTTTGGAGAGGATATCCTGATACGCCCCTGACCATTGAACCCCTAAAAACTTACCTAAATGGCATGTATCTGAGTTCTGGGTAGGGCTTATCTCTCACCATCTGGAAAACGTGTGACTCAATGAGGCTTTCAGAACACTCAACACTTCCTGCTCCTCAGATCTAATTAACAAACTGTCACCATGATGGTTACTTTTATGCGTCAACTTAACTGGACCATGGGGTGCCCTGTTTAAACATTATTTCTGGGCATGTCGTTGAGGATGTTTCTGGATAAGTTCAGCATTTTAATCAGCGGACTGAGTAAAGTACATTGGCCTCCCCATGCAGGTGGGCACGAGCCACACTGTTACAGACTTGGGTAGAACAAAAAGAGGAGAGAGGGAAATTCATTCTCTTCCTGCCTGCTTAGTTGAGCTTGGATTTACTTTACTTTTCTTCTTGGATTTCCTACTCTTTTGAACTGGGATTTACACCATCTGTTCCTCTGGTTCTTGGGCCTTCAGGCTTGGGCTGGAATTACACCTCATCTTTACTGGGTCTCTTGCTTGCCGATTGCATATTGTGGAGATGCTCTGCATCCATAATGACATAAGCCAATTCTGCATAATAAATCCCAATGCCCATAAATATATGGTTCTGCTTCCAGAACAATTGGTTCTGTTTCTCGGGAGAGTCCTGATGAATACAGTCATTGATACAGTGGACTAATGTACTGCATTGTAGTGACCAGGCAGACAGGTTCCTTCAGGCTATGTTGTAACAGAATTCACACAGTCCTGGGGCAAGACTAAATGTGTACTGCTGTCAAGTTCATGTGGCCATGAACTACTTCTTATCCTATTTCCTACTGGATATTTTAAAAGCACATTTTCCATATTAATGGTTGCATAGCATATACCGTAGGCCACGCTACTCTGCACTAATGAGGATACCATATCTTGTACAGCAGCTGTAATTGGTGCTACTACTTAATTACAGCTCTTTTCCATTTTTCTTTTTTCTTTTTAGAGTGTGTGTGTGTGTGTGTGTGTGTGTGTGCAGGCAGGGAGGGGCAGAGGGAGAGAGAAGTGCAAGCAGACTCCATGCTGAGCACAGAGCCCAACTTGGGACTGGATCCCATGACCCTGAGATCAAGACCCAAGCCAAAATCAAGGGTCAGATGCTTAACTGACTGGGCCACCCAGGTGCCCCTTGATTACATTTCTAGCAGCCTTGAACCAAATAGTTTCGGCAGAGGTCAGACCAAATGGAAGGGTGATGAGGGTACAACCACTGTACAAGCCTTGAAGTCTTTACAGGTGGCACTAATCTCAATCATTTCCCAGCCCAGGAATATGATGTTGCTTTTGACTATTTCACCATGGGAAATTTCAGTTTCATGGCTTTCCGCTGGCTCTTCTTAAAACAGTCATTATTATTTCACAGAGTATTTTATAGGTTAATGAACTACTTCATCCAACTGTCATGTGTGTCCCAGTCAAGAACTGGGGTGGCTTCAAGGATTGGGTGGACCCATTGTAACATGGATATTTCCTGACTTCCATAGTCTCCACTCAAACAAGGACCATGACAGTGTTTTGCATCCCTAGAGTAACATCAAATAAGATGCTGTGTTCAACAATCTTTGAAAGATCTATGTATTTTCCTTTCTCTGACATATGGTTTTAGAATAAAAGACCATTGGTCTTTTTGGTGAGGAGCTGAGGAAATCACTATAGGTACACTTGCAGAGTTCTTTTTATGAGACCTGCCCTCATTTCTATCAGCAGGTTTTGGGTCCAAGAATTGACTGGAAACTGGGCAAATGATTTTGGTTTTTCTTTGGGGCAGCTGAACTCAGCTATCAGATCATTTATTTTTAATCGCTTTTGAGGGTGTATATGAAGCGATATCCTTGTTGGCTGCCCATCTGTCTTACCTATAAGAACACCATGTCCTATTACCTGTCTCTAGAGACATCTGGCTGTCATTTTAATCTTGCTGTCCATTCCATAAGTTATGTCATCTTGCCTTCTTAGCCGTGTGTTCTTTATCACCATGTTAAGTTAGCATCTCTGAGGCCTCCAGGAACAGTCATCTGAAGGATGGGTTTTCCAGCTATAGAGAGTAGAGCCATGTCCATTTCACTAGGTTTTTAGATTCCCCCTTTTCATAATCTGAACCAATGTGTCCAGTATCTCTACTGGTTGTCTAGTGTGTACCCTGGCTTCTAGCAAGCCTCTAAAAGCCACCCAGAAACATATCAGAACCATCACCTTTGGCCCTTGTCAAGCTAACTAAGTTCTATGGCACAGGAGAGTGCACCCTTATCAACAATTCTCCTCTTCCATTTCACATTCCCCTTTCTTCATTTAGGATCCACTTCCAGACATAATCCCCTAGCACCTGCTCGTACATGTTAGCCAGTCCTACAGTGCCATTGGACTAAAAACCCTCTCTTCACCTAGCCACCCACATAGGACATTCCTAGTCAGGGCATGCTGAGGCTACTTGGCATAGTCCTTATTCAGGTAAGAAGTGGGGTGTTAGGGTCTGCCTCCAAATAAGGGGAAGGAGTCCTTTTCTGCAGGCCCAGTGGATTCAGGGGGATCTGGAGTTCAGAGTTCTCATGTACATCTACCTAGAGAGCCTCTTTCTGAGTTTCAGGGCTTCAATCCCTTCAATGCCCTAACTTTGGCATAAGAGACCATTTTGAGCTTAGAATTCCATCTTCTCTGATGTTCTGTCATCCTTAAAATTCAGGCCAGGCCTTCCTTACTGTCTGCTTTCCAGTTGCAGGTATGAAGATCTCTATGTTTAGGTGGTGATTAATAGTCTTAAGCCTGTCATTTAATCTTTTCAACATATTAGTGACACTTAGCAATTGCCATCAAAATCCACAGTTCTTATAGTTACTATTTCTCCTTTTGTAAATGTCAGGCAGTCATATCAGCTGGTAGGACTCTTGCCCTATAGCTTGGCCAGTTTCCTACAGGTGAAAGTTTTGGCAATGGCACTGTTGTAACACCACAGGGACTCTCAGCATTCTGTTTGTCACCATCTGGCTAGGCAGTGATCCAACATCAGAACCGCACTCTTAAGGCCTGCTTGCTAGGACCATTACCTGAAGTTGGGTTCCTTGGAAGCAGAGCCTGAGATAAAGTCTCTTAAGTAAGTGATTTATTATGAGAATTTTTTCAAGAGAAGAGGGACGAGGGAAGCAGGATCGTGTGGTGGGAAAAGCCAAGCATGGATGTGGTCCCAGCTGGAGACTGGCTCCAGCTTGATCTTGGGAGTGTAGGAACATGAATCACACACCACATGCTGGTCCATCCTTGGGACTAGGGGCCAGCACCCAGGCCCAAGAGGTATAATCTCCAGGTGAAGCTGGCATTGGTAGAAGGTGATATGTTGGGGAGGGGTTGGCAGCAACAGCCAATCCTCACAGCAGCTAGGGGATGAAAATTCTGCCCCAAAAGGGGATTTTCCAGAGTACCAATAGCCTCCACTACGCCAGTGAACTGCTCTCATTTGTTTCTTCAATAGCAAACACTTCCTTGAATTTCCTTTCAAATTCAGCCTCCAGTCTAAGTCCCATTAGGCCAAAGTCATTGTACTGAAAAATAAATCATAAAGACAAAAATAACAATCCTCATTGTCAGTATTATTAGACACCTTGTAATCAAGAAGGTTGAAGACCTTGTCTTAAACACCTAAGTTACATTAATCAGGTGACACTAAAAAATTCATGCAGTTAAGAGTAACTGCTATTTCCTAAATGCACAATTACTTCTCATTAAGTAGACAGAAATGGGAAATCATTGCTATATTTGGGACTCTGACTTGTTTGGTTTGGGTTGTTTATTTTAGGGAGACCTAGAAAAGTCTTCTATGTTCTCTGCAACCATGAAAGAGCCCAATCTAACTACAATCAGCCATCTCCTTCCCCCACCCCCACTTCTAGCTCTTTCTGGTGACCCCTGTAAACTACATGCTCCATTCACATGCAAAGGAATCCAAAATTGGGGCTTCTACAAGGTTCCAATGAGTTTATCTGGGGAAAGATAAGAAGGGTGATATAACTTTGAGATGCAATTCTCTCCTTGGGTTTGGAGCAGGTGGGACTCCACTCTTCTCTGTGGGTACCTGTGGCCTTGGAACAGGGAAAAGAACTATCAGGGGCCTGGGGTTCTGGTTGCAGGAACTCCTTCTGACTCACTGTTACTCTGCCATGGTGAGCTTACATCCTGAATTGGAAAACTCACTCCTTCCAGAACCCTTTCTTGTGTGGGCTTGTCATAAGGTGAAGGAAATGTAAAATTTTCCAGGCACCAGAATATGAAGGCAGAGTTACTCAAAGAAAAGAAAATGAAATAAAAACAGGGAGAGCCCTTTACCTTGTAAGACATCCTGTGGTTGTGAAAGATGAGCCGCATGTCCCGCACAAACCCCTCTACTTGGTGGTAACCCTGTTTATTTAGCTTCTTTTTGATTTTGTCCAACCACATGGGTTCCTTTATGTTTTGAGAAACCTCTTTAATCTGGTAAGAAAAAAATATCAATGGGAGAGTTACTGGCATAGTTCAATGTCCGCCTCCTGTGGATTTCCCCAAATCCAGCAGAGATACAAGGTGGCGCATGATCTCCCTCCCATGGGATTCAGATCACAAATCCCCCCGGTGCCTGAGTGAAGGGCAGGGAATGTCACAGTGGCCCGTGATCATGACTGGTTGTTGTTACTTACATAATAATAATATGGAATCTTCGAAAAAAAGGAGCTCTCTGAATGGCAATAGACCCTCAAGAGAATGAACTCACATTTCTGCAAAAGAAGAAGGCTGTGGATTAAAGGAAGTTTGGAGACATTGAGCCCATACACATGCCCAGGCAGAGGCATGACTCACACTGGTGTTCCAGAAGTTCCCCCAAACATGTTTGGTTCTTGGAAACAGACATGTAATAACTAAATTAGTTTTTCTTACAATCCAGTTCTGGGATGACTTCAGCATGATAGAGACATGGCTTGGATGAGCGGGCTCCCTCAGGGTGCCCTTCCTTTCAACACTTGTCTGTTGGTCTTCTCACATATTAGGGGTAAGGAAGACTTAGGGTTGACACCCAACTCACCAGCTGCTCCTCGGGCTGCATCTGCCTCTCAAGGACCTCAGACTCCCTGTGACACTGCTGCCTTCCCAAAGACTCTATCCTGCAGAAGGTGCAGCTCCACGGGCTCCTAGAGGTTGGGCATAAGTGAGCAAGGGCAAGGCCCCTGGAAACAACCCCTGTTCCTAGAGCTGCCACTGTCCTCCTTTCAAGCATGGCCAATGGACACAGCTGGGACACCTCCCAGAGTCTCCAAGATGCACATGTAGGGCCTGAACCCATGACCCTCCTCCTATTGAGGGTGGCAACAGGGGACTTGGTGCATGGAGGGCGGTGACAGGGGAGTGATGGGCTCTCTTTTTCTCACTGGAGCTGCTAGGAGCACAAAGAGCCCTGCCCACCACACCCAAGTGTCAAAAATGGGTCTTAACCCTTGGGGACCCTGGTCTCTATCAGCTCATTGAGCCTGTGGTAAGATGCACGAAGCAGGCCATGTTTCCTGCTTTTTCTGAAAAAGTGCAGAACACAAACAACTGGTGTCCCCACCTCTGTGAACAGAGGTCTGGGCTGGAAAACTTGAAGGGACAGTAGCAGTATATCGGCAAGGGACCCAGCTACCAGCTTCAGCATCCCAGAGAAGAGCAAAGAACAGCATTCCCTCATGCTGTCAGTGTCTTTAACCAGCTCTCTGGATCATACAGCTGGACCTCATACATCTGGCCCTGTTCTTTCTCTTCCTACGGAAGTAGGAACTCCACAGGGGGAGCTCCTATGGCAGGGGGAAGGGTTCCTAATTGGAGTGGGGGGGACGTCATCTCACAAACCTCTCAGTTTCCACAGGTGGGATGTGACAGTCCTCATGAAAAGATCTCGAACAAGTATCACAGCAGAACAGCTCTCCTCCGTCCCGGCATGTCTCACACTCATCAGAGTTTCCCAGCTAAAAGGCGAGACAATGTTCACATCCCCAGGGAGACCCTAGCAGGCCACCGCTATGGGAATCTAGAATTCACTGCTTTTGTGTGAACCTGCACAGACACGTCTATACTTCTCCGAGGTATGAAGGAACAGCATGGAGTGGAGACTTCGGAAGAAATCACCATCCTCAATGATGCTCAGGAGGAGGGGTCTGTGTATCATACGAGAAAAGTTCTCCCTATAAAACCAGAGATTCTAATACAGAAAGACTAGTAGCAAATAAGAAGATGACTTTATAGGAATCCGAATAATATTATTACCTTGCAGGTAAAACAAAGTCCCGAAACAAAGTGTTAAGTGCACTTGCCTATACCATAACAGAGACATAGACTCACAGAAAGGCGAAATATTGGGAATTTAATAAGAAGGGATAAACTCCTTAATGTGGAAAGGGATAAAAGATGAAAAGACACTCATAAATTATTTTGAGTCTTGTTTTGGGCCTTCAGGTGAAAATAATTGTATTGGATGAATTGGATTCTGGCTATTTCTTTTATTTTTAAAAATGGCCACGTATGAGGAAGTGTTCACCCCAACAAACGTCTAGCCAAATACTCCCATTCAGTATTCCCGGGGATCCTCAAGGACACCTCCAACTGGGGCTGAGACTGCTCTAGCATGGAGTTGTGGGACCATCTTTCTTCTCATCAGTGCAGACACTCTTAGATTACTATCATCAATCTCCAAGAAATGATCCCTCTCCTCAGAAGGACAAAGAAATAACAAATATAACCAATGTTTAGGAATCTCCCTATCCATATATATATTTTTTAACAGATACAGCTCTTTGTTTCTTAGTCCAGCTGCATATTAAAATCATCCAGGCAAAAAAAAAAAAAATCATCCAGGCAGAGTATAAAATACTAATGTCCTGGTCCCAATACCAGGGATACTGAGTCAATTAGTCTGGGTGAGCACAGCCATTGGAATTCTTCTTTAACTCATAAAATGGGTAATTTTTCAGAATCACTTGGGACTTTTAAACAATCCTAATGTCCAAGATGTAGTCTAGACTGATTAAATCAGAATATCCTATAGAGTGGAATCCAGGCAATGTTAGTTTTCTAAGATTCTCAGGTGATTCAGCGTTGAATCAACCCAAATTGAAATTTAACCCAGGCAAGGGGATATTATTAGTTTTGATATTAATTAGGCATGGGGATATTATTAGTTTTGAATTGGTGCATAATATCTACCCCTGGAAAGATTATGAACAGGGGTGAGGGTCTGTATCCATCTCAAGCCACACAAACACTGGATTCAAGAGTTGTTTAGAAGACTGAAGACTTCCTCAGTTGGCCAAGGGTCAAAATCCATGTGAATATCTTGTTGGGGGATTGCTCTGAAGGTGAAGTTCACATAAAACTATCTGACTACCCCTCTACTGGTGGATGTCCTGTGTCAGTATTACTGCCTGATAAACTCTATGAGTGCTTCCTCCTGGTGTTGTGCAAAGGTGACTGTGCTTCAAATGTCTATTTTGATGCAATGAAAGGCATCAAAGTATGATTTAGTGTAGAAAGTGCTAAATTTTTATAGACCATAATTATAGCTGGCAGCCATGTGGGACCACTATGTGATTGACCGTGTGGTGATGGTTTCTGTCCTCACCATCTTAGCATGCTGATGGCTCCCTTAAGACTGGATACTTGACTTCCATTAAGGACCTACCTTGCCCTACATGCATTCCTCTGCAGGACTCACAACAGGATCCGGCCCCCAGACTCACCAGCTTAGCCGAGCCTGTTTCTTCTGCAGATCTTAGCGCTGCCCACACCTTGGAGTGGATGTTTAGGATTTTCCTTTCTTATCCTATTGCCCTTTAAAAAATACCATTCTCTCAAATTTGCTCCTTACCCCTCGTTTGCAGGCCAGCTCTGGCTATTACCCCTTCAAGTCCTGCTTCTAGACCCTAGTGGTTTAGAGCTCTGCCTCCCACACTCACTTTCAAGGGGAAATGAGGAAACAGGAAGGTTTCCCTGAACAAGTATGTTTTGTTCAAAGGATGTTTTCATGCAGAAACATCAGCTCCAGAACCACCTTCCTGGTGTGAGTGATGCGTCTGCTGTTCTCTGCTCCTCGCACACAGTGACATGCTCCAATTGAGTGTGAGCTCATTTCAGGGAAACACAGCAATGACACAGTGCATGGAGGGACAAGGCCTGGATTATTCTCGGGTTAGAGGTGTAGTACTTACATAAGGGTCAACTAAGGTGTTGTTGTGAGCCTTTGGTATTGTCTGTTGAAAAGAGAGAAAGATTGAATGACAATATTAAATACAAGGATTGCATCCATCGCTTATTTAACGGCCGTCTGTGGAGGAATCCAAGCCACAGTCTACCCATTATTTCATACTTGGTTTTATGGACCTATATATCTACTTGGAGAATAAAAAGGACCAA
Organism: Vulpes lagopus; assembly: GCF_018345385.1. Classification (NCBI taxonomy): domain Eukaryota; kingdom Metazoa; phylum Chordata; class Mammalia; order Carnivora; family Canidae; genus Vulpes; species Vulpes lagopus. Next base: position 8,889,226 of record NC_054831.1, read on the forward strand.
AATACCACTGTTTGGCCCAGTGCAAGTTTAATTTCCTGGATTTCTGACCCAAGGTAGGCCTTTGTGAAGCCATGCAGAGAGTCTGGCTCTGGTTTCCACAGATGGGAGTTGGAGAAACTCCACTGGTTCTCTTACTTTGAAGGTTCCTCAGGCATTTTTCTCTACATTAGAAAGTATCATCCCATCAGGAGGAGGTGCAATGAGAGAATCAGGTTAAGAACTCATCACCAACAGCCCTCAGTGATCACAGAGCCCAGAGTTCTGGAATCGGGGGAAATGTCCCAGAGAATTCCATTGCCTTTTGCAGTCCTCTTAGGGCACAGCCCCCAAAATAAAATGTGCCCAACGTCCCCAGTCCTGCAGCTTTTCCTCCAGAGGTCACCCTCCTCTCTCCTCCCAAAAAGATATTAGCTAGATGATTTTTCAGAGGTAATCGATTATCACTCACTAAACTTACAATGCTTTTGCATATTCAGTAGAATGACCTGGCCCCCTTCCCTTTGTAATGTAGCTTTTATCAACTGCCCAGGGCAGAGTAATCAGAGACAAGTGTGATCCATGAGATAATGACCTGAGAAGTGATCATCTCATTGCCTATCTCTCAGGGTGACCTAAAATCCCCCACCCTTACCCATTAGTTAAACTTCCATGTTAGAATTTGAGGTTGAAACAATCCCTGAGGTCAGGAATATTGTTTCAATAATCTTTAATGGCCACTGGGCATTTAGTGTGGGCTTGAAAATTATATGTTGAATGAGTAAAAAAAATGAGTATTCCTTAGCTTAGGAAAAGAGATTACTTGCTATCTCTTAAGAAATATTAGCATAGAATATAAAGGAGGAATATATTATTTTACAACACAACAACTGTCACCGGATGATATTAGTGGCCCTTGTCAGGAGCCAATAAACTATCATGTGGTATCAAGAGTGATACTGAAGTTTCCAGAAGCCAAGGGGGTCCATCAGCAAAAGAGGTTCTGAGAAGCACAGAGGACCCATGGGGGTAAGATCTGTCATTTTGGGGAGCTCATGGAGAAACACAAAATATAGAGGCAGCTGAGGCTTGTTGCTGAAAAGTGTTACCACCCACAGATAAGGGTAGATCCTGTTGTTAAGAAGTTGCCAACTCACAAGGGTAATCTAACGGAGTAACTATTTTATCCTATTTTTTAAATTTTATTTTTATTTTATTTTTTAAGTAAACTCTATGACCAACACGGGGCTTCAACTCACATTCCAGAGATCAAGAGTCACATGCTCTACCGAGTCAGCCAGGCACACCTAACTAAGTAACTCTTCACACTTGGGGAATGATCAAATGCTGGTCTTTAAGATACTAAATAGATGAAATAATAGTTTCCCTTTAGGAAATCCAGTGGATGAAATGTCCCAAGGACTAAGAGTTCAAAAGATCCAGAACATCAGATAATTTCATTCCCAGGGGAAGATGAAGTCTCATCGACCAGTTATGCATGGCCTATTTTAGAAGTCTATGAATGTCTTGGATGGCCAGTCCTATTTTAAATATATAAGAATGACACTTCTCTTCTTCCCCTCTTTCTCAAGTTCTTATTCATACCCAATCTTCGAAAATCCATCACCTTGTCTTGAATCTACACTGTACTTAACCTCTTTGTTGTTTACAAAGGCTTCTTCTGTAGAGGGAGAAATTATTTTCTTAGATAGAAAGGAGGTCTGTACAGCTGCTTCTGATGTAGCTGAAAGGGTAGCATCAAAGTAAACAATTTTTCAGAGCTTCCCCCCCACCCCATATGATACATAGATCTCCCAAGAACTTCCTTCCCAACAGCACCATCCTCATGAAGGGCAAATAATTCCACCCCCCCAAAAAAATTCAACATGTCTGAGTGTACATTTAAGTGAAAGATGAAGGGATCCCTGGGTGGCGCAGCGGTTTGGCGCCTGCCTTTGGCCCAGGGCGCGATCCTGGAGACCCGGGATCGAATCCCACGTCAGGCTCCCGGTGCATGGAGCCTGCTTCTCCCTCTGCCTGTGTCTCTGCCTCTCTCTCTATCTCTCTGTGACTATCATAAATAAATAAAAATTAAAAAAAAAAAAAATAAGTGAAAGATGAAAAGCTTCATCTTTGAAATGGACCAGAAAATAAAATACACCTTCTGTTGCCTAACTCATGAAATGGTTTGGCTTCATAAATGTCTCAGAATAGACTATCTACTAGAGTGGAGTTGTCTGAATCACTTAATGAAATCACTATCAGACTTCATTAAAGTGCCCCCCTCAGTGCCTGTCACACAGGGGCACTTGACGGGATGAGCACTGGGTGATATGCTATATGTTGGCAAATTGAACTCCAATAAAAAAAATAATTTAAAAAAAAGATTTCATTAAAGTTAGACAGTAGTAACAATGATTTTAAAAATCTGGATTTGAGTTGAAGATGACCCTATATCACCTTATTTTTTTAAGTTTTATTTATTCATTTGAGAGAGAGAGAGAGAGAGAGAGAGCAAGCTGGGGAAAAGGCAGAGGGAGAAGGAGACAAGCAGACTATCTGCTGAGTGGAGAGCTTGATGCGGGGCTTGATCCCAGGGCCCTGAGATCATGACCTGAACTTAAATCAAGACTCAGATGTTTAACCAACTGAGCCACTCAGGTGCCCCAACCCTATATCACCTTATTATGAATTGTTTTTATGTATTGCATAATCATGTTTGCTTCTACAACTTTGACACCCTTACAACATCTGCATCTACAGTTAAAGCACATATATGAGGTCTGTTTTGATGGTTCCTTATAGTCTCTACCTTAAATGATTTACCATTCAAAGATCTTGCCTTTTATATGGCATAATGTTCAAAGTGGCAACCCTGAAGTCACATGCCTCCCAAAAAAGGAGGGAAGGGTGGAGGAAGCATAATTATAATTACCCAATTTATAACTATAAATAATTGTACATATAACATCAGTTATGTGATAAGAACTTATAAAAAGTGACATAATAATCACCTTTCTTTTCCTGAAATATTTTCTTGGAGGATTAGGTAGAAGTTCTTTCTGAAAGATAAAAAGATCCAAGTTTGTGGCTAGCCTATGTTTCTATTTTGTGAGTCTGGCATTTCCAGCCTCTTCCCATATATTTCTACTTGGGTGTCCCACTGTCAGCTCAAAGCCAGGGTGACTAAATGACAAACCATCTCCCTCTCCTCATCTGTACTTCTAGAATTCAATCAATGGTAGAATTTCAAGCATTTCAAGTACTTTTTTCTTTTTTCTTGTGCATTTTTTCCTAAGTTTTGAGAGGTTTTCCTTCGTAATCTCTTTGACATCTACCACTTCCTTTCTCTTCCCACCAATGTCACTTATGCTAAGTCCACACACCAGGGCTGTTTATCAACACACACTTATCCCATGCGTACTGGGTATCAGACATTGTGGACAATTTTGGGCATACAAAGATAGACAACCCCTAGAAGTATCTAGAGAGAAAAAGAGAATGCATGGAAAGATAAATATAAAACAATATAAGAAGGGTCTTAGTAGTGGGCTCACAGAGACCAGGGAAGGGGTGACCAGGGCCAGGTGCTCAAAATATTCAGAGAGGGGAGATATTTGAGATGAGCAGTGCAAGCCGAGTATAGATATTTTTGGGCTGAAAGACACTAAAATCACTTCAAGCCCTCATGATCATCTAAAATATTGTTTTAAATATGTCATTGAACACTCAGAAGACCACTGATTTTTCATTGTCTCTATTATGAGTTTAAACTCCTTAGGCTGATACTAAATCCCTCCATTAACAACCCCAATTGATGGATCACACCTTATCACACACAACTGGTCTACCTCAACCCACAGAGCTACTTTAGCTATGGTTCTGGATTTTATGCCATTCTTTCTCTGGAGTATCCTCTTTCCATTTGTCTGAATGTAGACTGTCTTCTTTCAGTGCAGGATGTAGTCTGCATGCACCTGAGTCACAATGGCTTCTCCCTCCTCCAAGCTCCAACCTCTATCTACACAGAGCTCCCTTTACAACATCAATGTGTGACATATTAGGAAAGTTATGAATGTGATGCATCTCTCCCTGGGTCAGCAGATAAACTCAGGGGCATCAGGTTTTTAGCCATAACTCAACAAAAACTTGGTGAGCAAATAATGACCATACACAAGGAAAGTCACATCTGCTTCTGTCCTTGCAATACCTCTATCAGCCATCGTAGGGGCATCCCACCACAGCGAACACTCAGCTTCCAGTTCTTTGATCTTGCGTGGCCTCCTTTGACTTCAAATTCCCTGGGGGTGAACCAATTTCCATCCTCACTCTGTATACATCTCACCAAGACTCCTGTAAGACCAAGGTAAGTTGAGCCTGAGCCTTCTTAGTCTTCAGAACACAGATGATGGGCTCCCACCACAATGCATCTGGAGCTACCCAATTTGAGCTCAAGATTTTTAGCAGGAGAGTCTAGCCTCTTGTTTTCAGCCTTTAGAATCCCCAAATCTAGACTGTAAGTCCCCTCAAAGTAGATTTCCTGCCTTGTGGCAACATTTCTTTAAACCTTTGTGCAACAGAAAGGTGATAATTATTAAACCAATCTTTTAAAAATATTTCAAAATCATCTACAAAGGAAAAGCAAGTCAATCTGAAGCATGAGAGGATCTCAATTTGCTGGGGACAGGGAATGGTCCAGAATCTCCAATGGCTCCTGGGGCAAGGTGAAGATAGAACTTCAACTTGAGAATGAACTTAGAATTGTTATTATCCAACATCTAGCATTTATTACATTTTTTATACAGTGTAATAGCATTATTAAGCAGAGTTTTCCCCATCCCTGAAATCGTGGATACCTGACATTAAAAATAATCATGAAATGTTACCCAGTGGAAAATTAAGCTATGCATGAAAGATAATCTTATGCTAAACAGCATTTCTCAGTCATTGGAGAAACATAAATCAAAACCACAATGAGATACCACTTCATAACCACTAGGATGGTCATAATAAAAAAATCAGACAATAACAAGTATTGACAAGGAGGTTGAAAAATTGGGGCCCTCAGACATTGCTGGTGGGAATATAAAATAGTGCAGCCACTGTGAAAAATATTTTGGTGCTTTCTCGGGAAGTTAAATATAGATTTACCATATGAACCAGCAATTCCACTCCTGGGTATATAACTAAAAGAATTGAAAATATTTGTTCACACACACACAAAAACTCATACATGAATATTCAAAACAGAATTATGCATAATAGCCCAAGAGTGGAAACAACCCAAACAGATGAATGAATGATGTATATGATGTATTGACACCATGAAATATATTACTTGGCAAAAAAAAAAAAGAAGAAGAAGAAGCACTAATATATTCTATTACATGGATGAACCTTGAAAATATCACGCTAAGTGAAAGAGCCCAGTCATAAAAAGGCACATTTTATAATTTCATTTATGTGAAATACCCAGAATAAGCCAATTAATTAAGCAGAAAATAGATTAGTGGCTGCTTAGGGCAGGGCACGGGGATGAACTGGGAATGCTACTGACTCCAAATAGACATGGTGTTTGCTTTAGTGGGGGATAGAAACAAATATTCTAAGACTAGATTGTGGTGATGGCTGAACAATCCTGGGAAAATGCAAACAAAACTCAACAATGAATTGTACACTCTGAGGGGTGGACTGGGTGATATGTGATTATACCTCAGCTAAGCTGTTGAAGTATTTTACATAGATTAAGTAAATTAATTCCTCACAGTGTAACTGTGAGGCAGGTTTTAAATTATCATCCTTTTTCTAGATAAGAAACTTCAAGCTCAGAAAGGTCCCACTCTCTAGTCAGATGAATCAGTCCCTCTTGGCAGAGTTGCAGCTGGGGCTCAGTCTCTCCAATTCTAAATTCTGTGGTCTTCTCACCACATCCAGCACTCTACCCTGGTGGTGATCATCTATACAGAAAAGAGGATATGAAGGTGGAGGCTGAGGGCCTCTTCCCTTTTATTTCTGATTCACTTTTCTTTGGTTCTTTGAGCATCTCCATGGACACTTCCATGTGGGAGTGAGCACCTAATATGTATAATTTCTGAAAATGTAAAAATATCATCTTAGGGATCCCTTCCTCCTTCCTTCAATTCCTTAAATGCTGTATAATTCACATGAGTAATTCCATACTGCAAATCAGAGGAGACCATGGAACTCACCTTGTTTCAGTTTCTTCTTATATAACATCCCCTTCACCTCACCACAGGTTACAGGAAGTATTTGAGAGTGAAAATTCACCCTATCGTCTTTGCGTCTTCTTCTTGACCCTGAAAGAGAAGATTTCCTCATTCTGCCTCATTTTACAAATGCACATGCATCTCTGCAACCTTGTGGATTTTGTTCCTATAGAGATATTGAGGTGCTTAGGGGAGTCTACTCCACAAATCTCTAGAGTCAGAGTCTTTCTTCCAAGTGACATTTTTGATACATAACTACAGAATGTCTACCTCTCTCTTACCCTTCAAATCCCACACAAAATGGAATGCTTTTATGGAGAAATCAAGCCTCAATAAAACTTCCTTACTCCCAATCTAGTCAGCCTCGCTGGTTCTTATATGACAATGAAACACACAACAGCTGCCACATTCTGAAGGGAGATCTCCAGCCACACTATTTCACTGCAGTTAGGTAGCCACAGGCAAAGTGAGAGATTGTACTTATGTCTCCCTAATTGAGATCTGACTAACTGAGCAGAGAGAGGGGAATGAATGATGGGGTACCCTCATGGAGATTATGTCTGCCTTCTATTCTTCTCTGCTTTGCTTCATATCCCCCCACCCCACATCAAATTTCTCCATAGCTAAAAGAGGAGCTCAGGGAACTCTAAAATAATCTGCACATTGTATGAGGAGAGGTAGCTGGAGACCTGACTCCACAGAAGTAGGGATGAAAGGTATTTAAATGAACTCAAGGAGGTTGTATAGCTGATGCCACCCTTCCAGCTGAGATTTTAGAGCCATGATGGGAGGAGGGGAGCTCTCCATGGTCCAGTGTTGAACCGGGTAGACCATCAGAACTGTGATGGACTGAGAATGATTGGCTTAATTTGCTCTCTTGCTCTGTGACCAAGTGACAGGCTCAAGCCCACACAATCAAAAGTAGAGAAAGACAAAGACTACTGACAACCACTCTAGGCTACCTGTGGTGTGCAATTTGTGACTCTCTACATAGCAAAAGGACGATTAGCTAAATAATGTAGGTTACATGGCAACAATTTCCAGCTCAAAAGCTATCAGTTCAGGGAAGACAGAATCATTCTAGTGGCCCATAAGGTCTGGTCACCAAGTTACTTGTTTGTGAGATTATCTTGTTTCTCTCCCTGACATATTTTGAAAATGACCTAAATTATACACATCTCTCAACAGTTAGTAAAGCCATAAAGCAATTAGGGAAGTGGGTTTATTACTAAAATCACAGAAAACAGGAAAGCACAGGAAATTAGCTGTTTAGTTATTGAAAATTATTCTCTTTTTCTTCTTTAACCCTTGGCCAGGCTCTTATCCATGGGGTTCTATCACTATGAGTTAAGTAAATAGGAGTAAATAGCCTCTCTTTTTCCCTGAAAAAAAAAAAAAGAAAAAGAAAATCACAATCACAGACATGCAGTTGCATTGCATGTATTAGTGCTTTCTAAGATTTCCATTTTAATATAGCTTCCCCAAAGCCTGTCTCATGGATAAAGAAAAATATATAATCCCTAGTCTTAAGATACCAAGAATTAGATAGATAATCATAGGCTTATCTTATATTTAATTTTTATAGTCCCACAATTAGTCAAAGAAACAAACAAGAGGGCAGCCCGGGTGGCTCAGCGGTTTTGTACCACCTTCAGCCCAGGGTGTGATCCTGGAGACCCGGGATCGAGTCCCATGTCGGGCTTCCTGCACGGAGCCTGCTTCTCCCTCTGCCTGTGTCTCCGCCTCTCTCTCTGTGTCTCTCATGAATAAATAAATAACATATTTTTTAAAACCCCAGCTAATTCATAATACAACACCATCATGTTTTACTTTGAAAATAGAGTGACTAAATAAGACAAGATTTAACTAATTTTTGTGTCCCCAGGTTCTAATACCCACTTAATAACACCGAATCCCCCACTATGAACTCTTATATAGCAGTCAGAATATAATTTAAGGTTATTTTAAAATTTTTTCATGCTTGATATTAATTGCTCTCTAATAGTAATAAGTGTGGCAGAATTTTACATTCTTTCCTATTTTCCCAAAATTTTAGTAAAAGTTTCAATAATTGGGAACAATTCACTAAGTGCCAAGGAAGGTAACCAACTGTCCCAGTGCACCTAGGACTAAGGGGTTTCCCAGGATGCAGGATTTCCAGTGGAAAAACTGGTAATGTCCTGGACAAACCAAAGTGAGCTGGTCACTCTAATTTCAAGGACTCCACACATAAGGCAATGCACCAAGCCACGCATGTGACCACACAAAATATCGGTAGAACAGGTCATGCCAGCTCATCACTTATATCCAGGCAGTAGAAGAATGGCTACATTTCTCTCCAAGGAAGTTAAGCAGTGGTGTCAGACCACACTATGGAGTTATCAAAAGCATCTTATGGAGAAAAGAACTAGCGATGGTATACCCTCCATTCCCAGTGGCATCTCAGAGCTACATCTGTCAAATGAGACACTTCCATATTCTTATCTCTCCTCTCTCATCCATCTTCCCAAATCCTGGAGGGTCCCAAACCAACAGCTCTTAAGTGTAGGTGGAGGCAAGAGAGAATGTGAGAGGAGTCTGACCATGCCACATCCTCACTACGGGTGGTCCACATCAAGATTTTCTCAGGCTGAAGGAAGAAAGGTGCTTTGAAATGGAGAAAATATTGAAGGTTTAACACTAGTCCAGAAAGGACACTCGATTATTGAAGAGAGACTTACACTCTTGTGACAAGAGAACAGGAAAACTATGAGGCAACCCCAAGACAGGAAACTCATCCAGAAGGTAGATTTGAAAGGGCAGTGAAGAAATGAACTTGTTTTCTACTTATAATTTACCAAATCTGGCCATTTTAATAAACCATTGGTGCAAGGTAAAGAAATTTCCACAAAAAGTAGATAAAACTCAGAAAAGGATTTTAAGTTCTGGGCAGATAAAAACTATGATATAAATGCAAACAATTTATAACCCTGGCTCAAAATGGGTTTACTTTTTAGATTTCGCAGCTCTCAAATTGACAGGTAACTTTGGCTGGTAAAAAATTAAGGAAGATCTATGTTCCTCAAAACCTTAGCAAAATTCATATTGACCCACAGGGCCAAGTGGAAGTGGCACAAAGTTTATCTTACTCTTGATCTTGGCAAGTTCTTGCAGACGCATTTTCACCTTTTTCCCCCTGGAGACCAACTGGCCAGCAGTGTTGCTGCTGTCTAGGGATAAGCAAGGGGAGATACCGAGTTGGACAAAATAACAGTTGACATGACAGACCAAAAAGCAAGTGAGTGCCCACCATATTCAATTCTGAACCTCCTTTCTCTATTCACTCGGACAAGAAAGCACATTAATGGCAAGGGATCTCAAGCAGGTGTCCAGAGCATGCTCCACTTTTAGGAGGGAAGACTTTTAAATTACATATAAGATTTCATTGTACTTTGGAAAGAAGTGGTTTAGAATTTATCTATGTACACAGACACCTAAATGAAAATAATATCATGATTAAATCCAAAAATTTGGTATTTTGAAAATAAATATTCTTAAAATAGATGCTACCACTTTTTTCTTTCCAAGCAAAATTGTACACAATTGTACCCAACAGGGTAGCCATGTAAATTGACAAGAACATAAGATATATAGGTTGGTGAAAATTAATCATTTTAATTGGACTCTAAAACCTCATTATATGGATCTGTTGCAAAATTGATAATCATGTGGAAAATGAGGTCTAGCTTTCATTGTCTAGAAGGAATGAACTCTTTAAACCACTCCTGAAATAAACATGGTTTCAAGGGTCCGACTAGAAGTAATACGTGTATGTACTACTGGAAATTTAGAAAATAAAAATTATATGAAACAGCAATATTCTAGAGAGAGCTATCATTGTTCAAAAATATTCCCATAGGCTTTTGTCTCTGTATATTTTACTATTCAAATAATACCTTTTCATTGCAAAATCTGAACGTGTTTAATATTTTTCAGTGTACACACATACACTTAAAAAACACAAATAAAAATATAAATATCACCTACATTCCAATGACCTATATGTTTATTGATGAATATCTATTGATTTTTCCATTTACCTGTGTCTTTCTCTATAAGTATGTACAGATAAGAATTTATAGATACCTAAAAACACATTTGTACAAATATGTTTTTGGTTATTTGCCATGTGCATACATGCATAAGTCCCTGCACATGCAATCTGCTTTTTGCATTTGGCTTTCTTTGGAACATCTTACCCAATTAATACACATTTCTTGACCCAGCAGAGAAGCCACATATTGAGGACAGCAGTGTCTCCCCAAATCATTTAGCTCTGGGTCATTCTGTGTTGAGAACTAAGCCATTTTGGGAAGCCACCACGTTTTCAGGGCTCTTTGTTACAGCATCTTAGCTTATGTCCTTGTGGAACAGCCACTAGGAAACGGTCAGAGCCCTTGGGAGCCCTCAGGCCTGCAGGGGGACAGTAAGCAGGGCCTTACACTCAAGCGCTTACCTTTTTGATGTAACTTTCTCTGATATTTCCTTTTAATTCTTGTCCAGGCATGGCCTTTCTTTCTTCCTTCAAGCAAAAGAAAATAAAGTTAATTATTCAGAGCTATAAATATAATTTTTAAAGCCATATATGCTAGTTTTCAAATACTTTCTTAGACCAGGACAGGACAAAATTCTTTACCAGTGCAGCAGTGTGACACTGATTGCAGAGTTATGCTTTACTCCACACAGACCTGGGAGATTACAGAAGATGACTTTCCTTTGAAAAGTAAAAAACAGGGGTGCCTGGGTGGCTCGGTCGGTTAGGTGTCTGCTTTGGGCTCAGGTTGTTCATGGGATCGAAGCCTACGTCAGGTTCCATGCTCATCAGGGAATCTGCTTCTTTCTCTGCCCCTCTCTCTGCTTGTGCTCTCTCTCTCTCACTCACTTGCTCTCTCTCAAATAAATTAATTAATAAAATATTTTTTAAAAATAAAAAACAAAACAAAACATGACACACATACACAAAAATAAATTCCTGCTGGTGCCTTAGCCTGAATGATAATTGTTGTGGGTATATGTCAACACATTTCCTCTTCAGGTGTCTTCCAGTTCAAATATGCCATGAGGAGACACACTCCTCAGAGCTGGATAGTGTCATGGATAATATGCCATGCTGGAGGTTGGGAGGCCCTCTCAGCTTTGATGCGGAGACTTAAAACAATCTCTGTACTTGCACTTGTGTCACAAATCCTCCCACTTCTGTGCCATCTAGTGCCTGGAGTTCCTGGAGGGCTTAAAGGAACCACAGCAGGTTATGTGTTCTACTTTGCTTTCTTGTGAATGATATGAACATATAAGAGTGTGAGAAGACCATTGGCACTGGGTTAAGTAAAGATCGTATCTTGTCACTGTTGTGAAATAAAAATAGCCAGCTACTAGATTTTTACTGCTAAGAGTGAAGACCATGGAGGGAGGCCTTACAACTCCCACTTGGATCCCCATTCCACTCGGAGGTGGGTCAACTCAGACTCCAGGACTTACAAGGCAGGAAGGGCCTACAAATAATAAGCCTTGTTCATCCAACGGAAATGGTATGTTCAAGAATTCTGGGATTTGGGCAGCCCGTGTGGCTCAATGGTTTAGCGTTGCCTTCAGCCCAGGACCTGATCCTGGAGACCTGGGATCGAGTTCCACATCAGGCTCCCTGCATGGAGCTTGCTTGCTTCTCCCTCTGCCTGTGTCTCTTCCTCTTTCTCTCTCTCTCTCTCTCTGTCTCATGAATAAATAAATAAAATCTTAAAAAAAAAAAAAGAATTCTGGAATTTGCCCCATTGTCCCCTCGGCTTTCCATGACCCTTCCCAGCCCTATGTATGGGCTATGGCTGTGTGCCAGGCTTGTGACTCCTCCCAAAATGGACTTGTTTGTCTCTCAGTGGGGAGACACAAGGGGCTTTGTCCATGACTGCTCCCAGGACACTGATCAGGCCTTGAGCCCCTCTGAGAGCTATGAGTGGTGCCTCAACCATCCACACTTCAGCTTATAAACCAGCTGACTCTGGCTACATCACTGTGGCCCTAGAAACTCAGGAGCATGGTTGAACCATTAGTAATCTGACAATGGTGTGCCTTTTATCAAAAAAAGCTACTTCCTTTTTAATATTTTAATTATTTGTTTATAAGAATCACAGAGAGAAGCAGAGACATAAGCAGGTTTCCTGCGAGGGGCCTGATGCAGGACTCAATCTCAGGATCCTGGGATCATGACCTGAGCCAAAGGCAGACATTCAACCACTGAGCCACCTAAGTGTCCCCCCAAAAAGCTACTTCGCATGCATTGATTGACTCTATATCCCTCATCTTTTCCTGTCTACGCACCTTTGGAAGGCTCTTTGGTCACTGAAGGCAGCTGTCCCCAGAAAGGGGTCAGCTCCTTTCTGCATCATTATCAAGATAAAAGTGGTGGGGGATTCATGGTATTAGACAGACCAGTTCTAAAAATTCAGCATTCTGTTTTCCCTGTTCTTAGAGATGATGCCTCGTTCTTTCCCCTACTAGCCTGGAGGGCCTTCAGAGAGCTTACAGGAATCAGATTTTATTCTGATTACATTTTATGAAGATGCCTTTGCACCACTTGTATCTGACCCTTTGGATAAAGGGAATAGGAGATAATTTGGAAAGGAGATGAAGTTATAGCCACCAGAATGGTATACACAGATTTTGTGGCAGTAAAGGAAAAGCAAAAATCTAGACATCTGAGGAGGAAACCCCATAAAGCCTAGCACGTATGGGGTGAAGGGGAAGCATTAATGATATCTGCCTTGCAGAACTGCCTCGAATTCCACTTCCAGAGAAAAACCACCCCAGTCCATATGTCCTACCACAGAGATGACAATGATGATGTCTGCCATTCTGGATCAGACATGAGAAAACAGGATGGGCCCCAGCATCTGCATATCCCATGCAAGATTCCTCCGGACATCATTCTCATGCCCACTCTCAGTCTTTTGGAGAGGGGTAAAGGCAGATACCATTTGGTTGGTGTTATGGAGAAAGAGGACAGATTGGGATGGACTGTCCTCCGGAAGTGCCTCCTCAACTGAACCCCACCCCCAAATCAAGGACTAAATGTAACGAATGAAACTGGGAGCTCTAACTTTATACTCAACCAGGGGCCCAAGTTGGAGGCACTGTCCATCTTCCCCTTGTTGATGTATGTTCCATTAGGGGACCTCGGCAACTGTAAAAGCTTCCCTTTCAGGGCCACCATGTATGCCCTTGGAATTGCACTTCTTGTGTGAAAGCCAGGCATTCACTTGCCTCCTAATGCAAACATGGTAAATGGTAAATTATAGGTTACGGTAGTCACTAGAGACTTGCATCATTTATGCTTTATGAAATGAATTAAATACTGCAAGAAACAAATTGAATGGATTTGGTCCTAGCCCACACTGGTCAAATCAATCAAAATGGTTGATGGAGTGGTATCTTCATGGGGAAAATTGCCAAAATCTGCTGTGTGAGGTGAATTTGTTGTGAGGCAATTTTCCTTAGCATTTCCACATGCCTCAAACTATCTTCCCAAGGATGTTTGAATAACAAACAGCCTTGGAAGCCAGAGATAATGTAACCCTCTAGGTCAGAGAGCGGATTTGTTTACTGACCTGTATAAAATAGAAAACGTCTCCCTCCTCTGCTTAAGTTCCAGCTAATAAGATAATGTCTCCCTCAGGGGTAAGGTTTGAGCAGGTTTGCTAACAGCTCCCTTCTACCACCAAGGTTTCTGAAGTGTGGTATTCCTCAGCTTGAGCACAGCCTGTGTGTGCCACCTCACCCCCGACCATGGGGGGTGAGGTGGCATGGGTTTGCAGGGAAAAGAACTGATGCACCTACCCCATATCCCAGACATTTCATTCCTAGGTATTTACGTAAGGGATCTGAAGGCGTGAGGCCGGGACACTCAGGTGGCTCAGTGGTTGAGTGTCTGCCTTTGGCTCAGGGCATGATCTTGGGTCCAGGGATCGAGTCCCACATCAGACTCCCCATGAGGAGCTTGCTTCTCCCTCTGTCTATGTCTTTGCCCCACACTGTGTGTCTCTCACGAATAAATAAATAAAATCTAAAAAAAAAAAAAAAAAACGAAGGCCACAGAAGGACTTCTACTAGAATGTTCACTGCAGCTTATCCACATTAGCAAAAAAATAGGAAACACTTGCGATGTGTGCCAATAGGAGAATATATATATGCAAACCTTGGTATATTCATATAATGTGTGATACTTTGCAATAAAAAGGAACAAAATGCTGATATATATTTAACAATGTGGATAAACCTGAAAAATGTTATGCTGAGTAAAAGAAACCTTACACCAAATGAGAACATGCTCCAAAACCTCACTTATTTAAAGTTTTAAAACAAGCCAAATTAACTTGCCAAGAAAACGTATGAAAAGTGGTTCCCTCTCATGAGTGAGGGATAAGGATATACCAAAGGTCATAAAGGCTCTTTGCAGGGGGATCGTCATGTTCTGTATCTTGGTAAGGATTTGGATTAACCAGGGGGGATGCATTTATCAGAACTCATCAGATGATACACTTAGTATTTGTGCATTTCACTATAAAGGTTATCTCAAAAGAAAAAGGCTGAAAACAAATAATGAATCTAATTAATGATATGTTGGTTGAAGTATTGGAGGGAAGTGTACTGATGTCTGCAACCTTGAGATGTTTCAAACTTGAAAGTGGGTTAGTGGAGTGTATGAACAAACACATGGATAGATGGTTGGGAACCATCTATAAATGAAGTAAGAACAGTATAATGCTAATTTTGAATCTATGTGAAGGTATATTGGTGTTTACATAAAATTCTCCCATGTTTTCTGTACCTGATTTTCTATGATTCGATCCTGGTGAAAAGAGCTTTGGAAAGAAAGGAAAGATTATTTGCCAAGAAATGACACAATAAAAGAAGAATTTTCACCCACCATGACATAATAATTTGAGAAGGCACTGCAGTAATCGTGTTACTGTACTGAGGAGAAATAAGTACCAGAATTTTTAATCTTGCTAAAAAAATTCTATCAAGGGATCCCTGGGTGGCGCAGCGGTTTGGCGCCTGCCTTTGGCCCAGGGCGCGATCCTGGAGACCCGGGATCGAATCCCACATCAGGCTCCCGGTGCATGGAGCCTGCTTCTCCCTCTGCCTGTGTCTCTGCCTCTCTTTTTCTCTCTGTATGACTATCATAAAAAAAAAAAATTAAAAAAAATTCTATCAAGGTAAATTTGCAAATATAACACTGGGAGAGTCTGCCAGTTAGAGACCACTCACTAGGAGAACCAAAAGAATTAAATCAGCTAAACAAAAGTGAAGCCAAAAAGAAGAAGAACTAGGAGGAGGGGGCTTTGGGGAAGGAGGAGAAGGAGGAGGAGGAAGAAAGCTCTTTCTCATCTTGCAAGATGGCAGGTGACAAATCTGAGATGGCAGAAACGAAGAAGAAACCTGAAGCCAAGAAGGCTGATGCTGGTGGCAAGGTTAAAAAGGGGAGCTTCAAGGCTGAAACACCAGAAGGGAAGCCCCACTGTAGCCAAAACCCCATCCTCATCAGAGGAAATGACAGATATTCCTGATGGGCTATGTATTCCAGAAAGGCATGTACAAGAGGAGGTATTCAGCAACTAAATCCAGGGTTGAAGTGAAAGAGAAGGTTCTTGATACTGCCACAAAACCAGAATGATAGTACCCCAGTGGTTAAATTTCACAAAATGCCTAGGTATTACCCTACCAAAGATGTGCCTTGAAAGCTGTTGAGCAACAGCAGAAAACCTTTCAGTCAGCATGTGAGAAAACTGCAAGCCAGCATCACTCCTGGGACCATTTTGATCATTCTCTCGGAGCACCACAGAGGCAAGGGGGTGGTTTTCCTGAAGGAAATGGGCAGTGGCTTGTTACTTGTGACTAGACCTCTGACCCATAATCAAGCTTTTCTGCGTTGAACATACCAGAAATTTGTCATTGCCACCTCCACTAAAATTGATATCAGCAGTGTGAAAATCCCAAAACATGTCAGTGAAGCTTACTTCAAAAAGAAGCTGTGTAAACCCAGACACCAGGAAGGTGAGATCTTTGACACAGAGAAGGAGAAATATGAGATTAGAGAGTAGCACGATGTTGATCAGAAAACTGTAGACTCACAAATTCTGGGAAAAATCAAAACTGTTCCTCAGCTTCAGGGCTACCCCCACTCTGGGTTTTCTCTCACAGATGGAGTTTATTCTCATAAATTAGTGTTACCAGATTTCTTACAAAGAACCTAATTAAATGATTGATCCACAAAAAAAGAAAAGAAAGAAGAGTGAGCACATAAAATAATAACACATTTTTAAAAAGATTTTATTTATTTATTTGACAGAGAGACAGAGAGTGAGAGAGCACAAATGGGGGGAATGGCAGAGGGAGAGGGAGCAGCAGGCTCCACGTTGAGCAGGGAGCCAGTTGGGGGGCTCAAACCCAGGACCCTGTGATCATGACCTGAGCCCAAAGCACACACTTAACTGACTGAGCCACTCAGGTGTCCCAAAAGATATTTTTAATTTAAGTAAACATCAACTGCAAAAATGGTAATAGTTTCAACATTCATGATGAGAGAATATTAAAAATAAAATGTTACATAACAGTAGTTATGTGATGATGGAATGCCAAATATGTATTGAATCCACATGCTCAGACCCTCGACATCATTTGCAATTGAGTCATGGTTAAAAGATGACTGAAATTTCATCTCAAATTTCCAAAACAGCAGAGGAAATGGGGAAGAATACAGGATTCAATCTCAATTCTTCAGAAAGCAGAAAGTGAGCATAAAAACACAGAAAAAGAATGATAAACAATAATATAGAAGATATAAATCCACATATATCAGGAATCCACAATAAATGCAAATAAACTAAACTATTAAAAGATTAGGATTTTCAGAGAAGATTATAAAAAACTAAGTGTTGTTATAAGACATAAAATACAGCTGTACAAGAAAAGGTTTTAATAAAAAAGGAATAATAAACATTAAGAAAAAAACATTAAAAGTTCAAGTAACGGGTTGCCCAGATGGCTCAGCGGTTTAGTATCTGCCTTTGGCCTGGGGTGTGATCCTGGAGTCCCAGGATCAAGTTCCACATCAGGATCCCTGCATGGAGCCTGCTTCTCCCTCTGCCTACGTCTCTGCCTCTCTCTCTCTGTGTCTCTCATGAATAAATAAATAAAATCTTAAAAAAATAAATATAAGTTCAAGTAACAATATTAGCTTCCCAAGAAAGAGATTTTAAGGTAAAAAGTATTATTAAGGATAAGAATAACAGTGTATGATTTAAAAAATCCACTAAGTCATAAGAATCATGAATAGCTTCAAAGTGTTTGAAGTAAAACAACAGAATAAGGAAGAATTGGCAAATACACAATCACATGGGAGAACTGAACACATCTTTATGCAATACCAATACAGCCTACTTTAGAAGATTTAGACAACAAAGTTGTACTTGATAAAGAAGATGTGTATGGAGAGAAGCTAGATACCAATGTACACTATTTTAAAGTGGAATAGAACATTTACAAATATTGGGGCACCTGGGTGGCTCAGTGGTTGAGCGTCTCCCTTTGGCTGAGGTCATGATTCCAGGGTCTGGGGTTTGAGTCCCACATCAGGGTCCCTGCAAGGAGCCTGCTTCTCCCTCTGCCTATGTCTCTACCTCACTCTCTGTGTCTTTCATGAATAAATAAATAAAATCTTTTTTTAAAAATTTTTAAAAAAAGAACATTTACAAATACCCAACATTAGGGTACAAAGGAACTTTCAACAAATTTTGAAGAACTAATGAGGTCCATTGTTCAGATTGTGTTCCAGATATGCATATTTCATTTCTATTTAACTCAGAGAATACCTATATTATTAGAAGTGTCAATGTGTCTATAGAAAGTACCCTAGTTTATAACTTCTCTTACAAGTTTTCATGGCCAAGTTTTAAGATCTAATCAATAAGATAAGAGCAGAATATTGTGGGAGGAGGGGAATTCTAAGAAACCTTCTCATGAAAGAGATAGGCCTTTAGGGGAAGACGTTTTTTTTGCTCTTCACCTTTTTCCCTCTGTTGGCCTAACACATAGACACATGGCTGAGGCTCCATAGGCACTTTGGACAATGACTTGATCTTGAGAGTGGCTGAACTGAAAGATAGAAGAAGCTTCAAAGTGAAGAGCCTCAAGCAGCCAAAAACAAATTTGAAAAAGAAAAACAAAATGGGAAGTCTTATACTACCAGATTTCAGCTCTATTATAAAGCTACAGTAGTCAAAATGGTGTAGTATTGGCATGTAGTTAGACATATAGGTAAGTAGAAAAGAAAGTCCAGAATACACCCAAACACATAGGGCAACTGACTTAAAAAAAAGATGTTGAGGTAATTAACACAATAATTCAATACACAAATGGTCTAGGACATCTAGATATCTGAAAGTGAAAGAAAGAGAAAGAAAGAGAGAGAGAGAGAGAAAGAGAAAGAAAGAAAACAAGAGAGAGAAAGAGAGAATGAAAGAATCAATCCTTACCTCACACCGTATGCAAAAATTAACTTAAACTGGATCATGGATCTAAATGTAAGAGTTAAAACCATAAAAGTTCTTGAAGACAATATAGTATCTTAAGCAAAGATTTCTTAAATAGAACTGAAAAGTCATAGATTATAAAAAATACTGTGAGACTTCAAAATACATTTTGCTCTTTGACACTGCTAAGCAAATGAACAAAGGAGTTACACACTGTATGGTATATAATCAGCAAAGGACTTGTATCCAGAATATATTAATAACTTTACAACTAAAAAATAGACAACCCAATTAAACATGGGTAAAAGATTTGAATAGACACTTAACCAAATAAGATCTACGGGTGGCAAATAAATACATAAAAAGATGCTCAGCACCATTACTCATTAAGAAAATGCAAATTAAAACTACGAATTACCATTATGCACCTATGAGGATGGCTAAAATCAAGATTACCAATACCGAGTGTTGGTGAATATGTGAAGTAATGAGAATTTTCATAAATCGCTGGTGGGAGTATAAAAGCGTACAACAGAAAAGATACTTTGGCAGATCCTTAAAATGTCAAATGTACTTATGTTCATATGGCCCAGTAGTATCACTCCTAGGTATATACCTAAGAAAAATTAAATCATCTATCCACCCAAAGATTTGTATGCATATGTTCCTAAAAGCTTTATTTGTAATAGTCAAAACCTAGAAACAATTCAACATCTATCAACAGGCAAGTAGATAAACAATCTATGGAATATCCATATAATGGAATACTTCTTGGTGGTAAATATGGAGTGAGACACATACCAGCATGGATGTGTCTCAGAAGCTTTATGATAAATGAAAGGGCTACAGGAAAAATAAGAAGGAAAAATAAATACTGTATGAATTCATTTACACAAAATTCCAGAGAGGATACAACTATAGTGATAAAAACAGATCAGCAGTTTTCAAGAGCCAGAGGATGGGAAAAGAAAACATGTCCACTGGATGATGGAAATGTTAAATGTGATGATCGTGGTGATCATGACAGATCACATTTGTTAAAACTCATCCAGTCATCCCTTAATAGTGACAACTGCTATTGCCTAGAATTATATCTCAATAAAGCTGAGAAGAAAAGTAAAAATGTGCAAGATCGACAGAAAGAAAACTAAAACGTTGAAAAACATAAAAGTTGATCTGAATAAATGTGTGGCTCATTCTCCTTCAATTCTATACAAATCAATCAGCAAGTTCAATAGATTTTCAGAGTCTCAATAGAATTGGGGAGGTATTGGGGGGAAATCTTGACTGCTTCTAAAACTCATCCACAATGAGTGAGCCAGGATTATTGAACTTTTGAAATCTCTTTCTTTTCTGAGGCTCCTTCCTGTAATTTTTACTTTTTTCCTTGCAAAAGAAAATATAATGAGTACAAATAGCAAAATATACTTGAGAGCTTTGTATTAAACCAATTTGCTACTGCATTAGAAATAAACAGACCCAAGTGTTACAGAGTAGAATACAGGCACAGATCCACGAATACAGGGAAAGGCACATAAAAAGGGCATTTCAAATCATGAAGAAAGGAACATTGGGGTTATTTCTTGAAATTCCTGTCTCACATCATACACAAAAAAGGTGAATTATAGATTGACTTAAACACTAAAAAGTATTAAGTACTTCAAATATTCTGGAAGCAAATAAAATATTTTTAATATTTTGAGGTGGGAAATACCCTTGTAAATTTTTAATATAACCTAGAAACCATAAAGGAAAAGCCTGATGGATTTTACTACTTAAAATTTCCCAACTTCCTTGGGACAAAAGATACTACAAACCAAAAAGAATAGCATCAAATGAAACAAAATAATAACATAGATTGGCAAAATTTAATATTTATATTAATAGTCCTATGCTTGTTAAGCAGGGTTTAAAAAAAAAAAGGATGGCAAGACTGTATCACTGGCAAGGCACATGTACCAGGCATTTTTAGGAGAAAAAACAAACAACCAATAACTTAGAAATTCTCAACCACAACAAAAATGCAAGCAATGCAAATTAAAACAGGAATGAAATAAAAATTTTTACGGGCTAAATGTTGAATGTTTGTAATGTCTTGTGCATGATATATTGATTTAAAGAAAATGTAATAATATGAATAGATTTGTTTAGATTTATGATAAAATTCTAAGTGTGTTAATTCATGCATAGAAAAAATTTGGGAGGATATATATGAAAGCTTACAAAGATCATATATTTTCTTTTTTTTAAGATTAATTAATTTACTATTAGAAAGAGAGAGAGCACACATGAGCACACGTGCACATGTGCATGGAGGGAGGGGCAGAGGGAGAGAGAGGGAGAAACCCAAGCAGACTTCAAGCTAAGTGAGGAGCCCAACCCGAGGCTTAGTCCCACAACCCTGAGATCACTGCCCAAGTTGAAACCAAGAGTCACACACTCAAGAACTACACCACCCAGGCCCCTCAACAAATACCATATATTTAAAAAAAAACATAAAGATAAGAGCATTTTGAAAAAAATATAAATTACTATTTTAAAGGATGTAATCTAACCATATAAAGGTGAAATATTCCTTTTTTAATTTTTTGGTCTTATGAAAAGTATTAGTTCTCTATTGCTGCTGTAATAAATTGCCCTAAACTTCATGGCTTAAAACAACACAAAGTTATTATCTTACAGTTTGAAGGTCTGAAATCTGACACAAGTCTCATGGGGCTAAAATCAAGGTGTCTACAGGGCTTTGTTCCTTACTGGAGGCGACAGGGGATAACCCATTTCTTTACGTTTTCCAACCTCTGAAGCCTGCCCCATTTCTTGGATCATGGCCCTCTGCCTTCATCTTCAAACCAGTCACACTGCACTGCTCTGATCATTAACCATCCCATATCCCTTTCTCCACAGGAGGAGAGGGTTTCTGATTTTAAAGACCCATATGACTTCATTGGGGCCATCCACAAAATCCAGGACAATCCCCCCATTTCAAGACCCTTAGCTTAATTACACTTCAAAGTCTCTTGCCATGTGAAGTAAATTGGTTACAGGTTCCAGAGATTGGGACATGGATGTCCTTGTTTCTGTTGATAGAAGATTCTTAGGGATCATAGCACTCTTGTGTATGTCATGAGGATCTCCTCCGTTAGATAGACTCTTCCATGGATCTTTCCTATACAATCATGGATGTTCTTGTTTTTTGTTTGTTTTTGTTTTGTTTTGTTTTGTTTTGTTTTGTTTTTTACTTCTGTTGACATGGCCAAGCTAATCTGTGTGTCACAAACGTAATCCCTTCAAAGAACCTTTTCCTTATGACTAAATACTCTGAGCGTTCACTACTTCTGGTGCATTAGCAGAAAGTTGTACGGCCATACTCTTGGTTGTCACTACAGACCACACTTTCCCGGCAGTGAAGCTTCTAATTTTAGCATCTTTTACAGCTTGGAAAGGCTGAGAATTTCTCACATCATCAAGTCCTGATTCCTTTTGCAAAGCAGTTCTTCCTTTGATTTACCTCTTTCCCCTTACATTTTACTATGAGCAACAAAATGAAACCAGCTGCACCTTTATCACTTTGCTTAGAAACCTCCTTAGCTATATATCCAGAAAGTTCAGCTTTCCGCATTATTGGCAGGACAGAATTTTGCTAAGCTTTCTGCCACTATATACTAAGGATTCCCTTTTCTCTAGTTTTCAAAAACATGTTTCTTATTTCCTTCAGAGCCCTTACCAGTGACACCTTGAACTTCCATATTTCTACTAAGTCTTCATCATGATTTGCATATGCTCTAAGACAAAATAGGTTTTCTCTACCATGTTCTGCACTTCCAAGCCTTCTCTATCAGAGTCTTCAGCCCCATATTTCTAACAAATTGCTCAAGTCAATCTAGACATTTTCTATTATTCCACTTAAAATTCTTCCCTCTGCTCATTACCCAATTCCAAAACTATTTCCACATTTTAGGAATGCATTACAGCTGCACTCCTTCAAAGTCTGCATTCCTCTTCTATTGTTTCCATAACAAATGACTAGAAATTTCGTGGCTTAAAACAACATAAATTAACTATCTCACAGTTATGTTGGGTAGAAGTCTGACAAGGGTCTCTCTGAGCTAGAATCAAGGTTCTAGTAGGCCTTCATCCTTTTCTGGAGGCTGTGGAGTAGAATACAGTTCCCTGACTTTCCCAGCTCCCAGAGGTCATCATATTCCTGGTTCCTTTTCTCCATGTTCCTCCTCCTCCAGCCAATAATATGGCATCTCTCTGTGACTACCTTCCACAGCCACTCCCACTCTTCCCACAGCCGGGAGTAGCTCTCCACATTTCCAAGCCTGCTCCATTATATTGGGTGTGCCCAGCTAATCCAGAACAATCTTCCCTTCCAACATCCCTACTTAATTGTTTCTGTAAAATCTCTTTTGCCATGTTAAGATAATAGATAATACAAATTCCAGAGATTAAGATATGGACATCTTTGGGCAGACATCATATTATTATCACTTATTATTGTAAATAGTAACAATATAATGCTAGCATTAAAAATTCCTATTTAGTATCAAAAGCAAGTAAAATCTTATGCACTCTTACTTCTCTTCCTCTTGAGTTTTCCCGAAGAAGAGTTGTTTCCAAGATCTGCAGTATCTGGAGAATAACAGGTGAGGGTGAGGAAATCAATAAATAAAAGTTAAGACATTTTAGGATTATTCATACTGCAGAAGACTTGGATTTATAAAGACGTTTGGGTCATTGTCTTTCTTCTCTTCTTTCTGAAAGGACTAAAAACGTACTGAATTGAAAAGTAGGAGTCCAGAAAGGGCCCTGGGTCTTCCTTTGTTTCTCAATGGTGCTTGGAAAAACACTTTGAAATACCCATGTACTCAGTTTACTCAGGGATATTTGTTTAGGTCTTAAGATTTTTGTGAGGATTAAATAAAATCTTACATGCAAACATTTACAGGAAATCACTAGATAAACCAGTGACATGCTAGAGGGCATCCATCAAAAACATGTGCTTTCTTCCTGACAAGCAAGTGGCATGACTAGCTGTCTTTTGAGATTTTTCACAGGTTGTGACAAAATGACACTGTTATCTAGCAGAAGTAAGCTTGGCTTTCTTGGGCTCCACAGAAGATTGGGTGTGAGAGGGATAGAAATCACTGGGTAAATACAAGTCTTTATTATTAGTAGACTAATGTAGTAAACAAGATACTGCCATCTTTAAAAGCATGTTTCTACTACATCACTCATGTGTAATCAGCAGGGCCCATCCTGTTAAACATGACTTTAAGATGGTCTCTTGGCTCTCTACTTTTCCCAAATGGGTCAGGTCAAGCAAAGTAGGGAACAGGATACTGGAATGGACCAGACCACCTGCCATCACCCTGCTCATAGAGTCACCCTCATCCCATTTCCCTCCGGTGGCCTCACCCATCGTGTCACATGCTTGGCTACTTGCAGTACTTGCTTCTGGACCTTCTGGTACATACTTTGGGGAGCACATAACACAGGAACACTTCTCATTTCCATATGCTGGTAGCTCAGCTTCTGGGCCAAAAATGTAAAGTATGAAGACTTTCATTTAGCTAGGGATCCCCTTTTCTGTGCCTTTCTTGATCTCCTTTTCTCTGCTTCCTCCTCTGAAATCTTCCATTGACCCTCCTTATCTCTGGCCCTTCCTTTAAGTCTTTTTCTCTTTATCAGCCTTTCTTTCTTTCTTTCTTTCTTTCTTTCTTTCTTTCTTTCTTTCTTTTTTTCTTTCGTTTTTATTTGAGAGAGAGATAGAATGCGAGAGAGCACAGGCAGTGGGAAAAGTAGACTCCCTGCTGAGCAGCGAGCCCCAGGCAGGCTCCATCCCAGGACTCCAGGATTATGACCTGAGCCTAAGGCAGACGCTTAACTGACCGAGCCACCCAGGAGCCCCCAGCC
This sequence comes from Vulpes lagopus, assembly GCF_018345385.1. Taxonomy (NCBI): domain Eukaryota; kingdom Metazoa; phylum Chordata; class Mammalia; order Carnivora; family Canidae; genus Vulpes; species Vulpes lagopus. The sequence goes on from NC_054831.1 coordinate 8,913,911, forward strand.
TCTGTTTCTGTTTTGATTATTCTTTAAGTCATAATCATCTGTCCCTCATAGGGTAGCAGGCTGGAAGTAATATTCTGAGTAAAACTGAACTGCCTTTTGAGAGAAGACTACACCTGCTCCAATAATCACAACTGAGAGCTGCCAAAGCCATGCTTTTGCTCTTTTGTACCTCATCTTGCTTTCTCTACACCTACTTTTCTACCTGTAACCCTAAGAATAAAATAAAAAGATCTTATCCTTCTAGGAAACCCAACTATTCTTTGAAAATTGTAAAAAACAATTACCAGAACGGGTTTTAAAGTCATCCCAATTGGGCCATCACTACTTACATCACTAACCACATCTAAAGCCAGCCAATCAAAGACAGAGTTACGCTTCTGAAAATCAGCCAATCAGCAACAGCCACACTCCAGAAAACCTGTGTCTCTGATTAAATGATAACCTAGTTATAGACACTCCCGGGTTCTGAAAGTGTACAGTTCCTGAACTACAGGCTTTCTAAAACTCTACATAAAAACAATTTCCTTTTTAAAAGAAACTATGTCTTATAAGTACTGTACTTCCTCCCACCATGCACGTAGCTTAGCAAGCAATAAATCCCTCTTTTAGCTTCAGAAATGGCATGATGGTCTATCCCTCCAAAAATGGAGGTCTCACCAAGCCATCTTGAAGATTCTTTTTTTTTTTTTAAGATTTTATTTATTGACAGAGAGAGATCACAAGCAGGGGGAGCAGCAAGCAGAGTAAGAAGGAGAAGCATGCTTCCCAGTGAGCAGGGAGCCCTGGGTGGACTCTGTCCCAGGACCCTGGCATCATGACCTGAGCTAAGGCAGACATTTAATGCCCTGAGCCACCCAAGTGCCCCAATCTTAAAGACCTTTGTCTAGGAATGTCCTGTGGGATCCTTGGGCCAACAGGTGTAAATCCACAGCCTTTTGTGCCCAATTCAGATTGTCTTTCTGATTAATCCATCTCAACAAGTTGAGCTCTGGCTTGTGTCATTGAGTTCCTATTTATGAGTTAATCTTATTGTTTAAAGATGTATATGCAATTAGACACAAAGTAGTCAGACATCTTGGTTTGGAGGTACAGCATTTAGCAAATATTCTGTTAATATTTTTTATTCTTCCACTGCTTCATTTACTCTTACATTTTTCAAAGTCTTATGTGTGTTTGTTTGCTCCTTATTTTCTTGTGCTTCTTGAATGTTAGAAGAAAGTGATCCAAAGCATATAGATGGAGACAGAGACCTGATAAGTCCTTTATACAAAACTAATTAATGGAAGTGGACCCGTTGGGCAGTAGCTAATTTGTGCAAAGATATTTGGTCACCCTTGGTCTTGAGTCCCTCCTCAAACCCTCTTGTCAATTTTTGAGAGAAAACCATTTGTTTTCACATAATCTGAGATCAACTATTATCATGTAATCAATCGTATGTTCCCATTGTAGTCTCTACTCCATGGAGGAACCCAATACTCCATTCACTTGCAGGACACCATTCACACTAAGGACTGCATGTGGTGACCTTGTTCCTATTTGTCATGCACATATCTTGGCCAAAGCTACAGTCTCCCACTGACAGGACTCAGTTTCCTCTTTGTACTCTCAGAATGATTCTTGCACTTATCTTAATAAGTGGCAAAATTTCACGAAAGATGAATTTTGGTTTCAAAGGAGAACTCTGGACACATCAAAAGTAAACAGTGCATTTGATAGTATTTCTATAAGAGAGAAAGATGACCAATAATTCCCATGTCCCAACCAATAACTGCTACTTTCAGACCATCATCTAACAGTTTCTTTCTTTTATTTAAAAAAAAAAATCCTTATAAATTTAATAAGTAAGGATCTATTCTGCAAATGAAACTACCAGATTAAGGGGCACCTGGGCAGCTCAGTAGGTTAAGCATCTGCCTTTAGCTTAAGTCATGATCTTAGAGTCCTGGGATGGAGTCCCATGTCAGGCTCCCTGCTCAGCGAGGAGTCCTCTTCTCCCTCTCCTTCTGCTCCTACCCCCTGCTCCTGCTCTCTCTCCAATAAATAACATAGAAAGAAAGAAAGAAAGAAAGAAAGAAAGAAAGAAAGAAAGAAAGAAAGAAAGAAAAGAAAAGAAAAGAAAAAGAAAGAAGAAAAAGAAAGAAAGAAAGAAAGAAAGAAAGAAAGAAAGAAAGAAAGAAAAGAAAGAAGCTACTAGGTTAAAAGTACTGAAGGAAGAATAACTTTAAATCCTAGAAAATTCTCCTGCACATAATCAATTTATAATTGATCTGAACATTAGTATGTCTACACTATGCATGACTCAAGATCTGCAGGCAATTGACAAGGTAGGTATATCTCACTTCTCTGTAGAGTCTAACCCAATTACTATAATCTTTTCTAAAGCCAGATTCTTTTCTTTAATGCATTTATGCTCAGCTTTGTTTGATGTCCCATTTGATAAGAATAGTTTATATTATTTACTTGAAAAGTCAATGGCTCATCTGGACAATTATTTTCTAGAAATTCTGCCTCACCTTCATAGGCAAAATTCTCAATGTCCCCTCAAGATTTCCTTCCTTGGCTCCAGGGGACTGCGAATATCATGAGATACTACCCCCATTTTTAGGTTATGCTATATGGCAAAGTTGATGTTAAGAAAAAGAAATTATCAACATGAGAGATAACTGATGCTCATGAAGATGTGTGAAAAAGGAAGCCTCGGCACGCTGTTAGTAGGATCGTAATGTGGTACAGCCACTATGAAGAACAGTATGAGGGTTCCTCAAAAAATTAAAAATTAGAACCACTGTATCATCCAGCCATTCCACTTGTAGGTATATATATCAGAAGGAAAAAAATAATAATGTCAAGGAGATATCTGTGCCCCATGTTTATTGCAGCATTGTTTACAATAGCCAAGACATGGAGACAACCTAGGAGTGTCCATCAACAGATGAGTAGATAAGGAAAATGTGGTAGAGAGATAGATACACAATGGAATACTCTTCGTCCGTTTGAGAAGAGAGAAGGAAATCCAGCCATATCCCCTCCCTTACCGGATCCACTTTCTGGTGGTGAGCTCAAGTCTTCCTGGAGTTCTTCTTCATCACACATTTCTAAACAGGCACTGCTACTCTCTGCTGAATAGAATAAAATCCCCTAGTGGATCCACCATATGACCAATGGAAATCATACCAGGAAAATTCACCCTAAGAAAACCAGACAACCAAGGTGGCTCGAGTATCTTCCAGGTGGGAATGTCCCTGCCCTCAGACCCTCTTGCCTTGGAGTTCACCTGACCTGGGAGTTAGCATGGCTTGTATCACTATCATCAGAGGCTGAGAATGGCCCACCCATCTCACACTCTTCCTATACACCTAATACTCTCTCTATTTTTGATCGTTTTCATTTGGCTTTACACGTTTCTTATGTATGGGTAACTGAAAGGGAGCGGCAGAGGAGAGGAGAAGAAAGGGGTGATTTTCCTCCTTGTCGACAGAAAAACAAAGATTCAGTTAATTAAATGGGAATTTAAATCATAATTACCCTCTCCATCAGATAGCACTTGGCTGGGCATCTCCTCTGGTTCTTCTTCACTGATCATTTGGAGAGCCTCAGGATCATGGGACCCTGAAGGGAAGTGAAGAAATGAGCTGAGCCAGGATGTTCAGAACACAGGAGAGCCACCCTTTGGGAAAAGGGACATTTGTTCCAAGGAACCCACCCAAGATCTAATCAAGCCCTCTCTCACCTGTCTCTCCTATTCTCTGCTTCCCCATTGCCTTCCCATAAACCTGCCTCCAAACATTTCCTCTTCCGCACTAGGAGAATATTTGTGCATCTTTGATGTTGTGGGCTCCACTTCCCCGACTTCTCCTATCTCTCTACCTTTTTTCCCCTCCATGGTGATCTTGATTTTTTCTTTTCTGCTTATTTCCCCTAGCTCTGTTTTTCCAGGTCTCTCCACTCCCTATAACAGCATCCATTCCTTCTATCACTGTCTCTCCTGATGTCTTCCCCTTCCTGGCATTCTTTATTAGTGAAGTGGAAGTTTCTCTGCTTTAGGCCCTGTTCTATTCCCCCTGGGAGCCACAGATCTCTCTTTGGACTCTTCTGTGTGACCACATCAACCCCTGCCTCATACAGCCACTACCTGCAATGAGATGCTCAGGGCATGGGTCTCTGCTCTTCCTCCTACTTGATCTCATGCAAAAACAAGGATCCTTTGCTTGTGCATCCATGTCTTTCTCTAAGGAGGAATAATATCAGTTTTCCTAGCTAAGTCCTAAAGCTTGATGCGGAAATCTCACTTGCCACAGTACTTTGAAAAGAAAAAAAGCACAATATAATCCAATAATCTGATGACAAAAATGTGACAAAAACTATAATTTCAGTTCAAAAGCCCTTGATCTTTCCTTCTGCCAAATAGATCTCAGAACCATGTGTCATTTGAAGCCTACCCAAGATTCTGACAATATAATAATAATATTAAGCACTAGATAAATACTTAAACTATTATTCTTTATAGAAAGTAAGAAGCAGGCAGGGATTAAAATCACAATACTGAGTCCTTCCTATAAATAGACATAAAAAGCGTGAAGGAAAAAAGACAGTTTTTGCCAGTATTTATCTACTACAACATGATGAGGGAATACATCTGTTCTAACAATAAGGGCCATGCTGTTCAGCTCTGAATTCAGCTCCAGATATCCTGCACCCCAGAGCTGGCAATCCCTTCCTTACGTGGCCCACATGTTGGTGGGGAGCTCAAGGTTTCCTGAGGCTCCTCTGAAAGGGAGGAGCCTCACCAGCCTCCCAGTGGGCATCATCATGCTCTGCAGAAAGGAATGAAACCCACCAGCCATCTCAGTGCACAACCAGAGGCGACCATGGTAGGAAAACTCATAGTGAAACCATGGGACACTCAGGTATCTGCATAGTGAAACCATGGGACACTCAGGGACTGTCCCTGTCCCAAACCATCTGGTTCATCTCTGGGCTCACCGGCCTGCAGGCTGACTCACTCCTGATGCCATCACCAGAGCCTGAGGACCATCCACCATCTTCCTCCCATCATGTACACCTAATCCTCTCTCTACTTCTTCCCCTTTCCCATCACTTCTGCTCATTACTTCTGTCTCTGCCCTTGTCTCCTCCTGCCAGTGTCTCCAGGTGCTTCTCTTTGTTTGGATATGTTCTGTTTCCTTTTCTTCTGTCTCTTTTTCTCTTGCACCTCTGACACTCTTTAGTGTCTTTATTCCCCTTCCCTATCTTATTCAGTTTCTTCTTGTTCCCTTTCTTCTATGCTGGGAGAGGCATCCCTGAAATAGGATAGTCGAACCTGATCAGGGGATAGGATAAGGAGCCGATTAGTCAAGGCAATACCAGCAAACACAGAGAAAAGTTGCCCAAAGGTCATGTATAAAAGAAAGATTAGGGGCACCTGAGTGGCTCAGTGGTTGAGTATCTGCTTTTGGCTCAGGTCATGGTCCCACGGTCCTGGGATCGAGTCCTGCATCAGGCTCCCCACTGGGAGCCTGCTTCTCCGTCTACCTATGTCTCTGCCCCTCTCTCTGTGTGTGTCTCTCATGAATAAATAAGTAAAATCTTTTTTTAAAGAAGAAAAGAAAGATCAGAACATCTCAATAACTGAAAATATTTATACTTTCACTAGAGGTGAGGCAGAAGCAATAGGCTGGCCCCTCATGGTGAGTGGGAAACAAAGAAAGCCACAGAAAGGATAACTGATTTAATCCTAAGGCAACAAAGGTCACCAGATGTATGTGGGGAAATAATATGATCTGATTGATGTCTTGCAAATACCAGTCATGCTAAAGTGGAGAAAACGGGTAGAATGGGAGCAAGAGGAAATGGGACATTCATGTTCCCATTAATGAGGGAGCAAACTCTGGAGAAGGTGTTTCTAGTTTCATGGAAGAAGGTGTTAGTTTCAATTTTGGAAGCGTCTGTTCCGGAGTCATCCCAATGGAGAGGATCCTGTGATAAATGCCTTCAGGTACGTAGACAGATGACCTTGGGATGCAGGTGTCCCTAGCAGGCATGCACTCGAGACTCATTCTGTTACCTGGGAGTAGCTGAGACTGCCAGGGAGAAGGTTATTACTCTCTGAATATGTTCCAGGCACCACTGGGGAGATTAAATCTGAAAACTCACTAATAAGATAGACACCCCTTTTGCTGAAAGATGCTCCTGTCTAGACTCATACTTCAGCTTTACACAATCCCAACTTCTCCCTTCTCCATATGGCAGTTTCCACTCCTTATTGATTTTTTAATTATTTTGATACAACTCTTTCTCTACATAGTTTTATTTGTGCCTCTTTCCACATTATTATGATTTTGGCATTTATTTGCCAAATTACTATATAATCTCTTTTTTTTAATCTCCATATCTCATTTCATCATGAGCTTACACCCTTTCCATGTTGTCTTTCACTTTCTCCTTTTCTATCTATGTTTCTCTGAGTCTTTGCTTCTGGCTGGCTGTAAGATTTCCATTATTTTATCTATTTTCCTCATTCTCACAGATGCGTCTTCTAGAAAATGACAAAAGTTCTTCCCTTTTCACATGGACCACAGTAGCAGACAGCCTTCCCGTACCAGCACTATGCTAACCATCTCCCAAGGGACCTTCTAAAAGTGCAAACCTATCAATCATTCCCAAAACTGATTTCCATATTCCTGGCACTTCCAGAAGTAGTACCAGAAAGAAAATAGATCTCATTATCTCAATTGCCATAACCTGCTGGTGTTTGAATTTTTAATGAGCATTTAATAAAATCACCCAGGCCCTTCTGCTCTGGTGCCTCGGCCTACCTTTGCTGTATCCTGCCTCCTTACATTCTCCAGGCAAGTATTCTCTCTCTAGTCAGGAGCTCTGCTCACTGTTCCTAGTCTCACTCACAGTTTGGAAAGATAGAAAGAGATGGAGTACTTCCAAATTCGTTCTATGAGGCCAGCATCACCTTAATTCCGAAACCAGACAAAGACCCCACCAAAAAGGAAAATTACAGACCAATATCCCTGATGAACATGGATGCAAAAATTCTCAACAAGATACTAGCCAATAGGATCCAACAACACATTAAGAAAATTATTCACCATGACCAAGTAGGATTTATCCCCGGGACACAAGGCTGGTTCAACACTAGTAAAACAATCAATGTGATTCATCATATCAGCAAGAGAAAAACCAAGAACCATATGATCCTCTCATTAGATGCAGAGAAAGCATTTGACAAAATACAGCATCCATTCCTGATCAAAACACTTCAGAGTGTTGGGATAGAGGGAACTTTCCTCGACATCTTAAAAGCCATCTACGAAAAGCCCACAGCAAATATCATTCTCAATGGGGAAGCACTGGGAGCCTTTCCCCTAAGATCAGGAACAAGACAGGGATGTCCACTCTCCCCACTGCTATTCAACATAGTACTGGAAGTCCTCGCCTCAGCAATCAGACAACAAAAAGACATTAAAGGCATTCAAATTGGCAAAGAAGAAGTCAAACTCTCCCTCTTTGCCGATGACATGATACTCTACATAGAAAACCCAAAAGCCTCCACCCCAAGATTGCTAGAACTCATACAGCAATTTGGTAGCGTGGCAGGATACAAAATCAATGCCCAGAAATCAATGGCATTTCTATACACTAACAATGAGACTGAAGAAAGAGAAATTAAGGAGTCAATCCCATTTACAATTGCACCCAAAAGCATAAGATACCTAGGAATAAACCTAGCCAAAGAGGTAAAGGATCTATACCCTAAAAACTATAGAACACTTCTGAAAGAAATTGAGGAAGACACAAAGAGATGGAAAAATATTCCATGCTCATGGATTGGCAGAATTAATATTGTAAAAATGTCAATGTTACCCAGGGCAATTTACACGTTTAATGCAATCCCTATCAAAATACCATGGACTTTCTTCAGAGAGTTAGAACAAATTATTTTAAGATTTGTGTGGAATCAGAAAAGACCCCGAATAGCCAGGGGAATTTTAAAAAAGAAAACCATAGCTGGGGGCATCACAATGCCAGATTTCAGGTTGTACTACAAAGCTGTGGTCATCAAGACAGTGTGGTACTGGCACAAAAACAGACACATAGATCAATGGAACAGAATAGAGAACCCAGAAGTGGACCCTGAAATGTATGGTCAACTAATATTCGATAAAAGAGGAAAGACTATCCATTGGAAGAAAGACAGTCTCTTCAATAAATGGTGCTGGGAAAATTGAACATCCACATGCAGAAGAATGAAACTGGACCACTCTCTTTCACCATACACAAAGATAAACTCAAAATGGATGAGAGATCTAAATGTGAGACAAGATTCCATCAAAATCCTAGAGGAGAACACAGGCAACACCCTTTTTGAACTTGCCCACAGTAACTTCTTGCAAGATACATCCACAAAGGCAAAAGAAACAAAAGCAAAAATGAACTATTGGGACTTCATCAAGATAAGAAGCTTTCGCACAGCAAACGATATAGTCAACAAAACTAAAAGACAGTTTGAAAAGAGCAAAACAGAAAATGGCCAGTCTCACCTGGATGTACGTGAATATGAAGAATAGAATGATAGGATGGGAGAAAGGTGAGATTTTCTTTTCATGCTGATCAGAAAACAAATACTTATTGAGGTAGTTGGGAAATGTAAATCAGAATTACCTTGTTCCTCTTCTGCTGGTAGGCTGGGCATCTCTTCTGGCATCTCCTCTGGTTCCTCTTCACTAGTCATTGAAGGAACTCCGGGGTCACAGGTCACTGCAGAAAAACAAGGACAGGATGGACCATGGAGGGTGATGGGAGCAGACCTCAGCATGTCCGTGCCCACCAGGATGGGAAAGGGCACCGGCCTGCTCCATGCTGCCCCTGGGAGCCACACTGTCTTGTTCTGCTTTCTGCCAACTTGTTGCACCTCCTCTGCTCACTTCTCCCCTGCATTTCTGCCTCCACACATCTCTGTATTTCTGTATTTCTCTTCCATTGTTTGGGCTTCTCCCCCATCTCTTGTTTTGAGGCCTTGATTTTTGTTTTTGTTTTTCAGTGATAATGTATCTCCTTTCTCCTATTATCCTTTTTAGCTTTCTTACTCTAGATGTCCTCAAGCTCAAGTGATTGAGTCCATTCCCATGCATTTCCTTTCTCTCTCAGCATTTCCTTTCTCTCCCCATCAACATTAGTTTTTTCCCTTATTTTTTTAAACTCAAGAATATTTTATTTTTTAAATGAAACAGGCCCAACATCAAAAGCACTAGAAATGGTTCCCCTATACCAAGGTAGGAGACTGATGATTACATTCCATTATAGTGGAAGGGGCTGTTAAAACAACTCTTCTGTCCACAGGCCCTTGAGAATATTGTCAAACAGTTGAAACATCTGGAAACTCATGCTCAGTTTTTCTTTTTTTAAAAAAAATTTTTATTTAAATTCAATTTAATTAGCATATACTGTATTATTAGCTTCAGAAGTAGAATTTAGTGATTCATCAGTTGCATACAACCCCCCGTGCTCATTACTTCAAGTGCCCTCCTTAATCCCCATCATCCCATTAGACATTTCTCCAAAGAAGACATACAAATGACCAACAGACCCATGAACAAATGCTCAACATTGCTTAGCATGAGAGAAATACAAATCAAAACCACAATGAGATACCACCTGATACCAGTCAGAATGGCTAAAATTACGACTTAGTTTATTTCCTTAATGAAGGTCTTATGTTGGATGCAGGTGCACTTCTTTGAGAATGTGTGGGACTCCTGGGACTTCCTCTTTGTGTTCTGCCCAGAGGACCCCTCCCTGACTGCCAGGTGGCTTCACACTTCGTCACCCTCAGTGACACACCTACTGCTGCCCACTCTGCCTTTTCTGCTTTGCCCCTGCAAAAGTAACCTGCATGCCTTTCTGTACTTTGTTGCCCTGTCCACAAAACAAAGGCTGCAAGAGTTTGTATGCCTGTGTCTTAAGGTTTTGCACAGGTAAAAGGAAGTCTCCCACAACCCAATAATCTGACAGAGACTGTCAGAGACCTTGCACACCTTGTCTCCCACACTTTGTTCTCTTTCTCATTTTTGCCCTTTCTGCATGTATCTGCCTCTTCTGTATCTGCTTCTGTATCTCACTCTTGGGATCTCTTGGCACTCCTCTTTGTCTTGATTTATTTCCTTTTTTTTCTTAATTTTTATTTATTTATTATAGTCACACACACACAGAGAGAGAGAGAGAGAGGCAGAGACACAGGCAGAGGGAGAAGCAGGCTCCATGCACCGGGAGCCCGACGTGGGATTGGATCCCGGGTCTCCAGGATTGCGCCCTGGGCCAAAGGCCGGCGCCAAACCACTGCGCCACCCAGGGTCCCCCCTTTTTTTTAAAAAAAAGATTTATTTATTCATTCATGAGAGACACAGACTTAGAGGCAGAGACACAGGCAGAGGGAGAAGCAGGCTCCCCACAGGGAGCCTGTTGCGGGACTCAATCCCCCTGGATCCCTGTACCATGACCTGCGCCGAAGGCAGGGGCCCAACCGCTGAGCCACCCAGCCGCCACTGTCTTGATTTATTTCTTTCCTCTTTTTTCCTCTTGTGCTTCCCTGATGCTGTTTTATGTCTTCTCCCCATCTCTTACCCTATTATTTTCTAGGGATCAGAAAAGGCATCTCTGAGATGGTATCTAACATCCACTGATTAGTGAGCAAGTAGGCAAGAAAACTGTCCAAGCACAGGGCCCAGCATGTGCCAAAGCTCAGGTGAGAAAGAGTAACCAGATAATTAAAATTACTGGAAAAGTTTTAGAAAAAAATTTGAAGTAATTGTAGGACAGGCAGACATGAGGCTGAACCCATGGGAGGGAAAATTAATTTAATTCTGACAACAAGCAGTAATTGACTTAATATGAGAAAGTAGGATAAACCAACCTGTATTTTCAGAGTCATCTAGTTGACCTGAAGAGATTGAGTGTGATGGGAACAATGATGACTGGGGGGAAGATATGAGACTGGAGGTTGTTGCTGGTTCCAGTAAGTAGAAACAACTGACCAGAGTGTTTATGTTGGGTGTGGAGAGGAATGGATGGGCAGGAGACAAGTTTGAGGTAAATCTGACTAACCTGATGACTGATGGGCTATGTGAGTTGAGGGAGGATGTATTCAGACCCTCAGATGAATGAGGTTAGAAGACAAGCGTGGGCCCGACAAAGGTGTTGGGGATCATAAATTATAGATGGGAGCAGACAAGGATGCCTGGGGGAGGCCCACTGCCTCTGAGAATATTATAGATGTTGTGTTGATAACTGGAGACATCATAACCTGAAAACTCATGGCTAGCATGTTCCACCCCTACTGGCAGACTTGTTCCTGACCAACGACTCTTGTCTCAATTCCTACAATGTCCCCAAACTGTCTTCTCTATCCCTGGTACCCCGTGTTCATCCTGCTGAATTTTCACTCATTTCCTTGTGCTTTTTCTCAATGTATAATTTCTATGCCCTCTCCCATCCTTTCTGTTTCTTAGTGTTCCCTCCCCACCTCTCTCTGCATTTCTTACTTAACATCATGTTCTCTACCTAACTAAGGTTATGGAGTTTACCTCCTTTCTTCCATGGTGCTCATGTTCCTGCTTCTATCTGTTCTCTCTAGTTCCTAACTTTCTGTTTCTAATTTTTCAACCTGAGAATTAAAACTAAAAATTTAAGTTTCAGACTTTCTGCGTATTTCATCCATATCCCTATTCCTCCTCCCATATTATCAATGCTCTGGACTGTGGCCATTGGCAAATGAGCAAGGATCTTTCCCTTTGCCAGGTCGAATTCAAACTCTTTCACATGAGTTCTCTGTATTGCAATTATACTCATTATGCCCATGTTCCTGGCACAACCTCAGGGAAAATAGGTTGAAAATTATCTCCCCTCCCTGATAACACACTCCAGCTTTGTTATATTTAGATTCCATGTCTATTTAAGTAGAATTGTTAAATCACTTTGATCTCTCTTCATTTCATGACTCTATCTATATTTTTCATTCACCCAGTCTGAGATCTTCTTTCATGGCTTGTATCTCTCAAGGGAAGCAATCAGAAGCTGGGCATAGTTTGTCTACGTGAATATGTGAGGATGGATGGATGGATGGATGGATGGATGGATGGATGGATGGAAAAGGAATAGGGAAGAGATAAAAGAATAGCTGTCCCTTTATACTGACAGAAAAATAAAGCTTAAATTAGTAACAGGTCATTTAAATCCTAATTACCTTCTCTACCATAAAGTAGTAATCTGGGCATTTCTTCTGATTCTCCTCCTTCGTCCATTTGTAGAGCTACAGGTTCACAGGACACTGAAGAGAGAAACAGGAACATGATAGATACTTGGCCTGGACTCTGCCTAGCAGTGACCAATGCTCAGAGAGCACTGGAGCCCTGAAGTTCAGAGTGCAGGAGAACTATTCCTTGGGAAGAAAAGTATGTTTGTACCCACGGAACTTGCTCTGCATTTTTTGGCACCTTGTTAGGTCCCCGTCCCTTTCTCTCCCCTTCCCTCTTCTCCCTCTAACCCTGTCTCCACACGTTGCTGCACCTGCACCACAAAGCCGTGATCTCCTTGACTATGACTCGCTCTCCCCCTTCTGCCATCTGTTTGCATTTCTATCTTTTTGCTCTTCCATGAAGTTCGTCATCTCTTTGCTCCATTATCTCCCTATTTATTCTCTTATCTCACTTCCTCTGTCTCTGCCATACACTGTATTTCATTGATCCTACGCAAATCCTGGGAAGTAAGTTTATCTTTCCCCTCACAAACCCCAACCTGGTAGTATTTAGAGTCCATATATATTTGGATAAAATTGGGCCCACTTAGCCAACTCCATTGGTGCCCCCAGTCGACATTTCCATGATTCTGCAGCCTTCAATTCTTTACCCGAGAGCCCTTTCACTGATGTGCCCCCTTTCCCCTCTGCCTCCCACACACCTGAAGAAAGCAACCAGAGGCTGAGTCAAAGTGTGCATTTGTGTTTGGGGGAAGGAAAGGAAGTGTCCCTTGCATACAGACAGGCAAATAAATTTAATGAAGTAATTGATCATTTAAATCATAATTACCTCCCCCATTGCCTGGCAGCAGTTCGGGGATCTCTTCAATATCACCTCCACTCGTCCTTTGGGGAGCTTCATACTCACAGGAAACTGAAGGAAAAAGCAGAAATGGCCAACCAGACGTGATGATGAGGGACCAGACCTCAGGGCACTTGTGCCGAGCTCTGGTGTTCAGCGCTCAGGTGGGCTTCTCCTTGGGAAAAAGGACTTTGCCTAAGACCTACCAGAGCCTTGCTCTGCCTTTTCTTCTTCTGTTATCCTACACACACATCCCTTCTCCTTCTCACTAGGCTGTCACCACACACTGTTGCTTCTATACCGTGAGGGACTGGACACCTCCATGAATCCCTGGGGTTCCCTCTAGGGCTTTCTCTTCTTTATGGCTCTTCATTGCTTTTTGTCAATTTGCCTACTTGTGGCTCAGTTTTTCTTTGTAGATCTCTTGCATCCCACGTGGCAAGCCCCAATCCTATCAGCTCTTTCTGCCTTTCCCTGTTCTCACGACTGACATACATTTGTTCAATGAAGGCCTTCTTGCACTGGGCCCTGATCTACTCACCCGGGTATCTGAATGTGCCTCCTGGGTTCCCCGGTGTGAACTCTGGCCCAGTGACCTTCGCCACCCTGACCGTCTCCCCGCCCCACATGACCATCACCACAGTGTGTAACTACTCCTCCACTTGCGTAACTACTTTGACCTGGTAAAAGACCTTTATCCACTGCAGTGCTTCTATTTCTTTATAAAAAAGGAAGAAGCAACAACTCATCTCTCTAAATGAGTAAGTCTATGGAGATGAAATGACATCTTGTTGCCAAACTTCTTTGAAAAATCACAGTAACATAACAAAAACTATTTGACAAAAATTATCATTTAGAGTTGAGAGCAGTTGATCTGAAGGACCATGTTTCTCTTGTTTTTTTTCCAAAATTAGGTACAAAATAATAACATTACCAATAATCAGGATTATACTTAGTTTTTATTCTCTGGAGAAGCTAGGGGTTCTGGGAGTATAAGTCCAAGTTCTTACTATGAATAGGAATGAAAGAGGGTCCCTCCTCCCTCCCCGAATGTGCACTTGGGAACATTTATGTGACTCATGGGATTCTGGGACACACTGGATCTTTTGACTGTGGAGTGTGCTCAGAGTAAAAAAGCATCAGGAAGCACCAGCTCCAAATTCAGCCGCCAGACACCCTGCAGCCCAGCACTGGCCACCTCCCCCCTTCTTTGCTGGACCCACATCTTGGTGGGGGAGCATTAGGCTTCCTGGGGCTCTTCTTTATCACCAGTCTCCCAACAGGCCTTGCTATCCTGAGCAGAAAGGAATGAAATTTCACAGACATCTCCATTTGTCACCAAGGAGAAATCCCAGCAAGAAAATAATAAAAACGAAGCAAGCCCAAGAAACTGGAATGCTCCCCTCCACAAAACAACCTGACCCGAGGTTACATTCTCTTCAGTAGCTTTTACAAGAGGCTGAGAATAATTCACCCAATGTGGGAAAAATCTTCTTTTTCTTACTTACACATCATCCTGTTTCTATTCTACCCTTTTCCCTTTGACTCTGTAAATCTGATCACTCCCTGCCTCGGTTTCTGCTGCTGTCTCCTAGAGCTTCCCTTTCTCTTGGTGCCTTTTTCTCTGTTGTTCTCTGTTCTTGTGCCTTCTCCCCAAGTTTTCTCTGATCCTGCTCTTCCTCTCCTATCCTTTGTCTCTCACTTGTTCCTGTCTGGCTTTCTCCAAAGAAATGCCTCCCCGAGATGGTACGTGTTAAACGGGATGTAACCAGAATGCAGGAAGGTAAGTGGAGGGCAATGGGAAACAAAGACAGTTCTAAGAGAAGACTCAGATAGCAAGGGGATATTTAACGATTAAAATTACTGGAGAAGAAAGTTTCAGAAGAAATTCTCTTGAAGTAGTAGTGTAACAGGCAGGTGATGAAGCTGGGGAAGTAGGCAGGAGGCTTGTTGTGGGAGTGACCCTGGACCCCACTGAAATAAACTTTAATCCTTGGTGTATTAAAAAGTAGGAAATACTTCTTATTCTTCCTAAGTAGGAAAATAATACAATCTAATTTTTATTTCCAAAGGTCTCATTTAGTTGAAGTGCAAATAATGCACTTAACAGGAGTAAGTTTGGAGGGAGGAGGGAGGCAAGGGCGACAAGGCTGCCTCTGAGAACCATGATAGTGACAGAGACATGAATTAGAGACTCGGCACCGGTGACATGACAGATGGACAGGTGGGAGATATTCTGAAGGACAAATGACCATGTTGGAGGAGTGGCAGGCATGTAATTGGGGGCAAGGGGACTCATGGGCAACTTCTAGGTTTCCAGCTTGAAAAAGACATGGATGAATAGTGATCCATCATGGAAGGAAAGAGCACTGAAGAGTTAGATCTAGCTTGAACAATGAAGAATGAACAATGCTCTCAGTTCTGGGCCGAGTTTAAGGCTCTTGAAAGAATTCCAGTGTAGGTGCCCACCAGACCCTGGTCTTCAGGCCCACAGATCACTGAGCCCTGAAGATTTATTTTCCACTCCATATTGCTCTTTCTGTATATTTTTCTCTCAATTTTTACCTTTGATCCTTGAGCCTTTTTTCAGTTTATCTCCTCTCTGCTATGTCTCCCACTTCCTCCCTGTCCATCGCTGCTTCTCCCACTTTACCTTGACCTTCCATCCGTCTGTGCGCTGGCGTCCTCCTGGTTCCCCCTCTCACCATTTCCAACACGCCATGCCAGGGCTTTGTCTACAGTGCCAGTGACCTCCCACGGGCCAGCTCCAGGGGCACCATCTCCCACACAGACCACACATGGCATGCTGCCTCCAAATTCCTCTCAATCAGTCTCTGAATTTAACTGAATATTATCCCCCTTCCCCACCCTAGAGGATGGGAGTTCATGTTCCTTTTGGAAAAGTGGATCCATCCATGTAATCTGTCCTTTATTACCCCTAACTACTTCTTTCCTCTTTCTCTTTCTATATTCTGCATCACTGAATTCTCTCTCTATGGAGGAGCTCAGATTCCTTTCCTCATCATCTCTGTCCCATCCGTGGGCAGGTAAGGGCAGGTAGAAGCGGGGACTAGCAGAGGCTTGGGATAGGAGACAAAATGTAGGCTTTGCTTCTGAAAAGATACAAAGACAAAGATCTAATACAGAATTCAAAGTTGAATGATAGTTACCTGGTCCTTCATGGGGCTGTAAGCTGGGTGTGTCTTCTAGCCCTCTGATGTTATTCACCTGGAGAAGTGAACGTTCACAGGACTCTGGAAAGGGGACAAAAAAATGGCAAGACTCAGACAGACAGTGACCAGAGAAGAGACCTCTATGTGCTCAAGCTGATGTTCAAGCTCCAAGAACCCCACCTGGGGCTCACCAAAGCCTTCCTCTCCTATTTTTCATTGAGATGCACCTAACTGACTGTAAAACTTCTGTTTACCAACACTGCAGTGGTGCTTACTGGCCATTTTCAATATTTGGGATGTTTCCACCATGCCAGAGAGTCTCCATGTGCTGACTTCATGCCAGTTTCTGCCCACTGTAAGCAACCATGGTTCTGATTTTTTATCACCATTAATTAAGTCCTTCCTTTCTGGAACTGTACTTGTCTCTCCCGATGCTCACGTAGAGTCACACAGCATGTGGCTTTCGGACTGGCTTGTTTGGCTCAGTGCACATTAGACTCTTGAACAACACAAGGTTGAACTGCATGGGTCCACTTCCATGTGGATTTTTGTTACAGTACAATACTGTACATGTATTTTCTTTCTAATGAATTTTTAATAACATTTTTCTCTAGCTTTCTATTTTTAAAAGATTGTATTTATTTGACAGAGGGAGAATGAGCACAAGCAGGGGGAGTGGGAGAGGGAGAGGGAAAAGCAGGCTCCCCACTGAGTGGGGCTCAATCCCAGGGCCCCAGGACCATGACGTGAGCAGGAAGGCAGATGCTTAACTGATTAAGCCACTCAGGTGCCCCTTAGCTTACTTTATTGTAAGAATACAGTATAGAATACACATAAAAATGTGTGTTAATTGACTATTTATGTTATCAGTAAGGCAGCCAGGCAACAGCAGGCTATTAGTAGTTAAGTTTTTGAAGAGTCAAAAGTGATCATATCATTTTACATTCCTACTGGCAATATATATACGGAGTTCTAATTGCTCCGTATTCTCACCGACATTTGGTATTGTCAGTCTTTTTCATTTTGCCAATTCTAGTGAGTAAATGGTAGCTTGTTGAGGGTTTAAATTTGCATTTCCCTAATGGTTAATGTCATTGTACACTTTGTCTATGTGCTTCCTGGAGATTTTCTATTTTTTGCAGTAAAGTTAGGTCCAAGTCTTTTGTCCACTTTTGAATTGGTAGTGTGTCTTTTTATTATTTGTTCATGGAAGTTCTTTACATATTTTGGGTACAATCTTTTGTGAGGGATGTGTATTGCAAATACTTTCTTCCACTTTCTGACTTGCCTTTTCCTATTCTTAACAGTGTGATTAGAAAAGCACATGTGTTTAATTTTGCTGAAGTCCATTTTAACCATGTTTTTCTTTTACATCCAGGTTTTTTGTGTTCTGTATAATTAATTTTTGCCTACCCTAAGCTTGCAAAGATACTTTCCTGTCTTTTCTTCTAGAAGCTTTATAGTTTTAGCCTTAACTTGTAGGTTTGTGACCCAAGTTGAACTATTTTCTGTGAATGGCATGAAGTAGGAGTGGAGCTTTCTTTTTTCTATGGCAAATACCTAGATCTGCCCTTCCAGTTCTCTCTGCCTATGCTTTCCTAGCGTCCTACCCTCCTTGTCCCTCTGTGGTCTTTTCTTTCTTCCCTTTGCCTCAGAAACCAGATACCCTTTCTTCGTGAAAAAAAAATGTCTCCTTGCCTCAGGCTCTGGTCTACACCTCTGCCCCATTCATGGTTCCTTGAGGCCTCATTTCTGAACTATGAACTCATGGCACTGCCTGTACCCCCTCCCTGTATGTGCTGGAGTCACTCAGAATCAGTCATCCGGGCAACTGTTTGACTACCAGTCAACCTTACTTCTTGTTCAGATTTTTGGGCGTATTTGTTTTCCATTTCCCCCATTCTCGTGTAGCATCAGGGTCATGAGATGGATCTCCTTCCGTTGTATTCATCTGTTGTCCATCCCTGAGTTGCTCTGGGATTCCATCTGCAGGCAGGGTGTCACCAGGTGACATCAGGAATATTGAGGCATTTGTCTTCTTCTCCTTCATGTTGAGGCTTTTTTATTCTTTATGAGCAGCTACCAATGATCCTCTACCACTCCATTCTCATTCCTACTACCCTCAGTAGGAGATGATTCTCCTTAGATATGCTTTGTATTATTTATTTATTTATTTATTTATTTATTTATTTATTTTTGCTTTGTACTTTTTAATGTACATCTTAGGCTTTTAGCAATTTGACTTCATTCAAAAGAATAAGTGTGATTGTTAAAATGGATCCAAATTTTATATAAATGTATTAATACATCAAAAAAATTATATACCTGAGATATAAATTCCAGTGAGAGGATACATATTAATGGCATTCTACAAGGCTGGTTATATTCTATGGTTTTTCATACATTGGTCATTTGCAAGGGAAAAAAAACTGACATTTAACAAATAAGTAAATTTATTGTAGACGTTTGGCTTGAGGATGGAGAACTTTTCTTGGGCTTTAAACATTGTTTCACTCTCTGCTACTCTAGTCTGATAAATAATTTTCTCTTCAGCAGGTGACTGAGGAGAAAAGTCCTGAAATTTGGAGCGTTATTAAATGTCTAGTTGTTGGAGTCAGAAACACATTATTATAAGAGTAGTAAACATATAGCAACTACTTTGTGCCATAAATTATTGTAAGTGCTTCACATATATTAAATCATGAAATTCTCCCAACAACCTTATTTGAGATATAGACAGAGATATAGAGATTTATAGTTTCAATGTTTACATTGGAAGACAGAAATTAAGTAACTTGCCCAAGTAGGCAACAGGTAGAGCCAGATGTGAAGCCCGGCAGTGAGGCTTCAGCATGTTTGCCCTTAACTGGTGTGTAGGAGAAGGTTCAAGTCCTAGACCAGTAATGACACTTTGCACAAATCACTCATATCCTCATGCCTTAGTTTCTTTTCCTGGGAAGTGGGAATAACAAAACCCTTATAATAGGGTTGTAATGAAGAGTACTTGTAAAGGTATACCGGGGCTAAAGTGACTTAGCAAGAAATCATAATTTTTGGTATGAATGCTATATGCATTATAATTTAATGATCAGCTATTTGTAATAATATGAATGAAAGGATGATTGAAAAGCTGAAAAAGGTGGCTCTTGTTTAGAAAAGTACATAGTTCATATGTGAGCAATAAACAAATTGCTTCATACGGAGGGCTCACCTTACACCTAGCGGACTGAGAAAGGTCAGGGTCACTACTGTTGTCACTGTTAAGTGATTACTGCCCTTTATTCTCTTCTCCCCTTTACACTCTTCTCTCTCTTAACTAGCATGGAGACCAACACACAGCTTGAACTCAAGATTCTACGATCAAGAGTCAGACGCTCAACCAGCTAAGCCAACAGGTGCCCTTCTCTTTCTTTTCCACCTAGGGCTACTCCTTCCATATTCTCTTCTGCACACAATTACTTCTCTCTCTCTCTCTCTCTCTCTCTCCTCTTCCTTCCTTCCTTTTATCATGGGAAGCATTTACAGAAGTTCCTTCTTGGCTTTCTCTTTGGAACTGCTACCTGGTGCCAAACCTTACCCCTTCCCAGATCCACTGAATTCTTTTTTTTTTTCCCCACTGAATTCTTAACTCACAATTACCACCGTCAGCTCTTTTCCTTAATTATGCCTCGTGGTCACAGTAAGATCTGCTCTTGTGTTCCTGTTCTATCTTCTGAATGGCTGTATCTGCCTGGCAATATTTTTGGATTCCACACCAGGTTGGTTAGTTAGGATCCCATACTCCCGTACAACCCACCACTGGCCTGGCCACCCTCTATCCTCCCCCCACATACACAGGGTCTCCTTCTGTACCCCTCCCCAAGGAGCACTCTCCACCAAGGAGCTCAGCCTCCCTGATCTCTCAGCAGATGAAAGAACAGGTCCCTGTGGAGTCACAAGTACCTAGCTTGTGATGCATTTGGAAGTGGAGCACCTCTTTTGTCTCTTCCTCATCCATGGCTTCATAATGGAAGTTGTCACGAATCACTGGGAAGAGGAAGGAAAGGCAGTTAGAGACCTCCGGGGGTGACCAGGAGCTTCCTGTCACAACTACACACCCCAGGAACACCCTTCACTCCAGCAGTTCAGCAGGAGCCTTCCAGTCCTCAGGGAACCCTGGACTTCAGCAGGTCTCACGGGACCAGAAACGGATGCTGCTTCACATCAAGACGCATCTCACAAGGTTTAAAAAAGGATGGACAGTGGAAAAGTTGTAAATACTTCAATGAACTATTTAGGACAATGAAAACTAATTTAAAATAAACAACACAGATGGAATGTGTCTTGCAACTAGCAACAGAGAAGCAGCAGAGGAATCTCATCAGTAGAAAAGTAGTGGGTACAGAGAAATAGACCTATATGTATATAAAAAAAGAGAGAGCCCCAACATCTTTTAAGGATGGAGGTTTTAAGGGAAAGAAACAAAGAAGCATAGAAACAAGAGAAGAGAAAGAAGAAAGAAAAAGAAAGAAAGAAAGAAAGAAAGAAAGAAAGAAAGAAAGAAAGAAGGAAGGAAGGAAGGAAAAGGAAGGGAAGAACGGAGGGAGGGAAGTGGGAGGGAAGGAGAAAGAGGACTTTAGATCTGGGAAGGCAGGTAATCTGGTTACAAAGGAAGAGGAACAAAAAAATTTAATAAATAAATAAATAATAGGAACTAGCATTTCCTTGGGGTGAGATGGGTGAGGAGAGATACAGGAAACAACAAAAAGATACTCTGCAAGGCCCAAAGAGGAAGTGAGTATCCTCTGAAGTCAACACTGCAGCTGTACCAGGACCCCAGGAAGTGGTAGTAAGAGGTGCAGGAACACAGCCCAGGGCTCCCTGCTTCGCAGCTGCCTTCCGAGGTAACTCAGCCAAAGATAGATGGAAAAGCAAGACTCATAAAACATGAGAAAAAAAAGAATCCAAGAAATAGAGAAAGATCCTGGCCAAGAAAAACAGATGACCAAAGCACACGTCCTGGAGCAGCACCCACTGAGAGGTGACGGTTAAAGGCTCTATCAGAACAAAGATGCTTTGCCATCCGCAGGACACATTGGCTTCTCGTCCAGGCAAACAGGGGAGGAGGGCATGTGGGGAAATGCTTTGTGAGTCAGAGGTCTTGGGAATACAGAGGGAGCCCCAAGTGCGGGTGTCTCTGCACGTCGTACAACCTTCCTACCAGCTTCTTGGCTTTGGACCCCTGACCCGTGTCTTCCTTGGACAGCAGGCTCTAGGAGGCGCCAGCAGTGACCACCCTGGGAAGGGTGGGACAGTGAGCCTCAGCACGGGGAGCCCCAGAAACTAACATGTGTGATGTGGGTGCTGGGGTCCAGGGAAGGGGATCCCCACAGTCCCTGGAGAGGATCAGAGCCCCTGAGATGTGGGCAGTGACAAGTGCCTTTCCTTCCTACCCATGACCTGGGGTCACCTTGGTTACACATATAATACTGACCTGGAATTTATATTGGTGTTTGAGTTCTTTTTTGCCTTTTTCTGACTTGGATATATCATAGTGTGGAAATACTATAGCTTTTATTTTAATCAAGGTATGTTCTTCACAAATCAGCACATCTCATTCTTTACATTGACTTCTCTCACCTTTTCTCTGCTTAAAAATCCTTCATTACCTCCTTATTTCCCAAATAATAAACTTCAAATTTCTTGGCACTGGGCCTGACGGCCCTCAAAAATCCGCACCGACTTCCCTTCTCAGAATTAGCTTCCAACCGCCACACGCCTCTGCCACTGGTCCCTTTCCAGCTGCCATCTCCACAGGCACAGGTACGTGCTGGGCTTCTCTAGTGACTTCTCCACTGTTTGTCTGGAGAAGTAAGTTGACACACAACTGCACCGAATAACATATTTTCTAAGACAGAGGAAATCTTTTAATCTTTGAACAAGTCCACAGGTAACAGAGAGGCTTCCTCCTTCCCTACAAAACCACATTAATTCATGCCTTCTGCCACCAAAAAGTAGAAACTCAAATCCTATGTTTCACAGCATCAAATTCAGGTCCTGGCCGAGCAATCATGTGTGGGGTTACTCGGTTAACCTCTGTCACCCCCACCGGTTGCAAGTTCCATGAGGACACAGGTCATGTGTTTTCTTCACCACTGTAGTCTGTGCCTGTCATGTAGCAGTCGCTCAATAAATAACAGTCAAACATTAATGAAGAGTGAATGAATGAATCAGTGAATGAGATGGGCTTGAATCCCCCAAGGTTGTGGAAAATTATAATTACCATTTTGGAAGCTTCTGCAAATCTCAAGTAAGTCAGGATAGGCCTTTAGGTTAAGATTGCTGAACAGTGCATCCAGAACTGTCTTGTCAAATGTCTTCTCCAGTTCACTGAGCACATCATAGATTACTCTTTCCACTGGGACCTTATTTCTACAAGCTTCTTGAAAGTGCTTAAAAATATTGAAGGGAGAATTATGTAGCTGTGGATTTACAAGTTATAGAAGAAGCAGGTCATAACCAGACCATCTGTTCTCTTGCGAAACGTTAGAATGTCACATGTTTGGATGACTTCTTAAATATCCTCCATTACAAAAATAGACTCTTATTTGACCCTCTCCGACACTGATACACACTTGAGAGGGGAATTTTGAAGAATTAAGGTGGCTTCAAAGTCTAATGATTGTGGGGGCTTTAAGAGCCTGGCCAGAATGCTTCCGGAGTGGCCCTGACTGGTAACGAGAGGCTGTTCTGTTGACCATACAACAACCACTGCCCTCACCCCGGGACTGACCTGGCCTGAAGGGCTTCAGGAAACCAAGTGACCACTCTCCCCTTCTATGAATGTGTCCAACGGGCAAAAAACTTCATAAAGACAAGAGAAGTCTTGTCCTCAGTGTCCCCAGGAAGACCCACCATTAACCTTCACCTGTGTTCTACTGCTCCAGAAATGTCTAAAGAGCAAAAAATGATTTGGACAGAGAGCAGCAAGCATTTGTCTCCGGATTTATCCTAATAGGACCCAACTTGCCTGTGAGTTTCAATAATCTTAGGTTCAAGTGTGTCAGATAAGAGGGCTTTGTAATGAGACATTGCCCAGCTCACTTATTTGCTTTTAGTTACTATTAACGAGATTGTATTAATGTACCCAAGATGCACTGTACTTATGCAGTATTCCCAGTTCCAATGCAGCCACATCTCCACCTCCATACCCTTCCCCCGCTATACTTCCCTCAGAAGAAGGGATGTTTTCTGTGATGCTGTTTCTCCTGTCACCTCCTAACTTAGAGGATGGTGGCAGTCTCCAGGAGGCCCCTCGGCCTGTTCATTGCACCCCGCAGTCTGGCATTACATTGGTGGAGCTGGTATCATAAGAAAAGTCTCCTTACTTACTTTATACATCTGCTTAGGGATAAAGCCACGGTCTCGGAGGCCCATAAGGAGAGGAAATGGGTTTTTTATTGCACTTGCAATCTCCACCTTATTCTCTTTGAAGAGCCTAAAAATGAACTCGTAGAAGACCTGCTCCTCTGATGTTTGGTCTTCTGGGTTCTGGCTCCCTGTGAGCATCCTGGGAAACAAGGACACAACACAAAAACATGACATTTGAGTTTCCAAGAGGCTTGTAATGGGTGATTTTAGACATGAAAGATAGTCAAGGGAGAGCCAACACGTATCCAAGTGTGTTCTTGTGGAAGGACCAGCATAAATGGAATTTATTTACTGGGAGAGTAGTCAAGAGTGCAGTAGAAGACACTTAGCTTATTAAAGACTCATTTGTAACAGTGAAAGAGTTCATCCTGTGGGAACCAAAACTACCGAAAAAGACTTAACCTGAACTTTCTAGGGAAAACATTGGACTTAAAAGTGTTAGTATCTCTATAGGAACTGATAGGATACCATGATGGTGAACTTAATGTGTCAATTTGGAACAGGTTTGGGGATGAGATGAACATTTAAATTGTTGGACTTTGAGTAAGCAGGCCCTCTAAGGTGGGTGGGCCTCATCTAATCAATTGAAGACCCAAATAGAACAAAAAGACTGACCTCTCCATGTAAGAAGGAATTCACCAACAGACCATTTCCAGACTTGAACTGTGCCATTGGCTCTGCTGGGGCTCCAGTCTGCCAGCCCGCACTGCAGATTTTGGAATTGCCAACATCCGTATTCATGTGAGCTAATTCCTTATAATAAATCTCTTTTACACACGCACAGACACATTTTATCTTTTCTGTTTCTCTGAAGAACCCTGACTAATGCAGATTGTTTTTAAAAGTTCACACACACAAAAAAATAAAAAACCAACTAAGGTAATATTACAGAACCTACTACTGATCGACAAGTCTATCTTAAACAAGGTATGCCCGTTATTTGCCTTTTTCCATGTATCATGATATTTACAAGGCATCCATACTGATATTTTAATTCAAATCAGTACGTTTTAATTGCTGTGTAGGAATATTTTACATAAATATGGACAATATTTACCCAATAACCCTTTACTGGTAAATGTTTAGGTCTATCCTTTTTTTTTTTTTTTTTTTTTTGGTATTATGAGCAGTATTTTGGAGACCATCCTTGTTTATATCTCCTTACATGTATATGACAATCATTTCTTTTTAAAAAATATTTTATTTATTTATTCATGAGAGACACACAGAGAGAAGCAGAGACACAGACAGAGGGAGAAGCAGGCTCCATGCAGGGAGCCCAATGTGGAACTCTATCCTAGGACCCCGGGATCATGACCTGAACCAAAGGCAGACGCTCAACCGCTGAGCCACCCAGGCGTCCCGATTTCTTTAGCATTTGTATCTAGAAGTGAATTGCAGACTCATTGGGTCTACTACCTTCAAATCTTTAAGTTGCTAAATTATTTTTCAAAGTGATTGGTCAGTTTACAGCCCTGCCAGGATTTCATGAGAGTTTTTCTCTGTACCTTCATAGACCCTGAGAATTGTCATGCTTCAAAATTTCAGCCAATATGGCTGTCAAGCCAACTTTATTTTGCTTTTATCTATATTAGGAAGCTTTTTCTGCAGTTAAAAGAATACACGTAACACATATGGTCTGGCATCAAGGCAGAAAAGTCCTCTTGACCTGTGCCTCTGGGTTCTTTCCCTTTATCCTGTCCTGTCTGGTGTGTTTCTGGAGATTCCATTGTATATTATACAATTAAAATCACTGACTTAGTTGGGGCGCCTGAGTGGCTTAATTGGTTAAGTGGCTGACTCCTGATTTTGGCTCAGGTCATGATGTCTTGGGTGAGATTGAGCCCCAAGTCAGGCTCCACGCTCAGCCTGGCGTCTGCTTGTCCCTCTCCCTCTACTCCTTCCCCCACTTGTTGCGCGCTCTCTCTCTCTCTCTCTCTCAGACTGTCTCTCAAAATCACTGACTTAGCTGAAACCCTGCAAGGAATGCATTCTGCAAGCAGAATACTACGCTGAATATCCTCTGCCTAGAAGAACCCTCCTCTTTTTCAAGAATAGCTTGGTCATCACCTCTGAGAGCTTTCCCTCACATTCTCCTGTCTAATATGCTCCATTGGTGGTTTGCCTCTATTAGACAGAGCGAGATCATTCTTGGTTATTCCAGATTGTTCATTGACCCCACTTGTGGTATTATAAACAGGGAAGGGAAGGTATAGTTTTGCAAAAGCATGTTCAAGTTGCCCATTTCTTTTTTTTTTATTAAAGATTATTTATTTATTTATTTGAGAGAGAGCACAAGCAGGGGGAGGGCCAAAGAGAGAAGCAGACTCCCCATTGAGCCAGGACCCCAACGCGGGGCTTGATCCCGGGACTCCAGGATCATCATCCAAGCCGAAGGCGGGCACCCAATCGACTGAGCCACCCAGGCGCCCCAATTTGCCCACTCCGTAATGAACTTACACAAAGGCAAGTGCAGGCTCTGGATGCAGATTATTTGAGGACACATCCTGGCTGGGCTTCTTACTTGCTCCAGCCTTGACCAACTTTGTGAGATTCAGTTGCCTGATGTGACACAAGAGTAGTAATGGTATCCATTTATAGGATGTGGGGGCAGAGAAAAAAAAAATATAGGATGTGGGGAAGCTTGAATAGGATGTGTGTGTTGAGCGTGTAGAACAATTGAACAGGAAGTCTTCTTAGTTAGCTACAAATAGAAGAAATCTCAAGGAAAAGACCCAGCAGAGGTAGATCTCTCCCATCTACGATGCAGGGGCAAGATTGGTATTCTGCGTCGTAAAATCAGGTCAAAGACACCCCTCCATAAGGTTTCGATTAACAGTCACAAGAATATGTGTTTTTCTCCAGTTTGATAGAGAGACTTGTGTGTATATTCAAAAGTAGGCCTCGTCATTCTGTATCTAAACCTGCCGTGGAAGTGTTATCTCTTCTTGGAGGCCTGAAAGACCCCTAGATTCCAAACATATGGTCATAACTGGGAAAAGTAATTTTCAAACTCAAAAAGCTTTGTAATTCTGGTTCTTACTGGATAAGTGGTTCCCTTTGCTGACAATATCTTGATAAACTTCTTTGTAATTCTAAAGGTGTAAAATACTTGTAAGATTTTTTTTTTTTATCCCACCATAACAGGGTTATTGGAACTTCCCCTTTCATATAGTATTAGCATAGAATGAAGCCCATTCCTTCCCTGAATTCCTTTAAAAAATAAAAAAAACTTCTGGTTAAAGATAGTTGACCACAGACAAGTGCTTTGCTCCCCTCAGACAGAAGACTCCCTAAAATAAGAGTAAGGGAATTAAAGGGAGTTAGATGAGAAATCGAAACCAACGTTTGGAAGAGAAAAGTGATTTGAGGCTAACTGCTGTGGCCAGTGGCAGATAATCCCAGAGGCAAGAAAAGGGCCCAGTGTGTCCTGCAGCCTCCCAGAGGCAAATGGAGCCTGGAAGGGAGATGAAAGTGTGAGCCAGCAATCCTAAAATCCTAAATTCTTAAATGATCTGCTCCCCAGCTCCTCTCTGACTCCACCGTGTGGTGCACTAACATCCAGGCAAGAGACTAGAGGCTGCTTCTTAAGAAAAATATTAGATGACTACAGGAAAAAAAAAGTCTTCATCTTCAGACATTTGGGATTCACACAGCCCAGACCACAGGTTTTCAAGCCCATCTCAACAAATGGAGTTGCAAAATAGCTTTTCAGTGCCTCTCCCTTAAGTAGGAACAAACAATAGGCCACACACATTTGTGAAACCTACCACAGGATGGAGCGGAATCAAGATGAGCAAAGAACAAAAATTACCCCAGCCTACATAG
Organism: Vulpes lagopus; assembly: GCF_018345385.1. Classification (NCBI taxonomy): domain Eukaryota; kingdom Metazoa; phylum Chordata; class Mammalia; order Carnivora; family Canidae; genus Vulpes; species Vulpes lagopus. Next base: position 8,941,425 of record NC_054831.1, read on the forward strand.
AAATAGTGCTGGGGACAGAAGAGCGTTTCCAAAAAACAAGTAGTAACCTATGAATGGTCCAGGATGCCATAAAGAAAAGATCAGAAAATAAGACAATGGGCCTGGAAATTTAAAATGATTGGTAAAATTTAGAAAGACAAGAAGAGGGGCAGCCCGGGTGGCTCAGCAGTTTAGCGCTGCCTTGGGCCCAGGGCCTGATCCTGGAGACTGAGGATCGAGTCCCACGTCGGGCTCCCGGCATGGAGCCTGCTTCTCCCTCTGCCTGTGTGTCTACCTCTCTCTCTCTTTCTCTCTGTATGTCTCTCATGAATAAATAAATAAAATCTTTTTAAAAAAATAAGACAAGAAGATTAGCTAAAATGCTTATAAAATAAGGAGAGAATTTTCCCAGAGCACAGCTGGTAACAACTCTCAAGGGGCAGGTGGGGGAACTCCAGCAACTAAACTCGAAACCCTCTATGTCTAAAACAGTTATGCAAATCTATAGATTCAGAGGCAAAAGGAAATGACTAAAAAAATATATACCCTGATCAGTTATTCATGTGTGGAGGCAAAATATTTATGCAAGGTACACTGTGGTGAGCAGAGCATAATGTACATCTGAAATGACTGTAACAGCGTGTGTCAATCAAACTTCAGTTAAAACAAACAGTTGTGCAAGGGCTCAGAAAATATTTCACTCCTGCACCATCTGTGTTGGTCACACAATTTTCAATGCCATGTTCTTTACTTCTGGGCAAGGGTAAGATTGCATCTCCCTGCCGCCTTGGACTGATAGGTATCACTTTGGCAGAATTTTGAGCTAACGGCTGATCAGTCATGCTCACTGTTCCTCTGTTACAGTGGCTGTCATTTCAGATGGCAGCTACTCCTCAGCCAGAGACAGAGTCCAGGGAGAGGCTTCCCTGAAGCAGAGGCCAGTGACTCACCAAGATTTTGGCATCGTTTTTCCAATGGAATAATCTACTCCTTTCTTCCGACACACCCTCTGGGACAAATTATTTGATGATGTGCTACAATAAGAGAATTAAGAAATCAGTACCAGCAAAGTTTGGTTACATAAGAAATGACAAGGATCACTAAAATCAGTTAAAATACTGATGTCTAAAGCCCATAGATTTTATTGAAAACAAAAGCATGTCTCAAAAATTATTTTAAAATAGTGGTTCTCAAAGTATGGTCCAGGGACCCCTGGGATTGTGTGAGACCCTTTCGGGTATGACCAGGGTCAAAACTGTTTTCATAATAGTACTAAGGTCTTTTTAACCCTTTTCTCTCTTGTCCTGTCACGCATGATTAGTGGACTTTCCCAGAGGCTACGTGTTCTGTGGCATCACAGCAGATTGAATGCAGAGCCACTAGAAGAATCCAGCTGTTTTCTACTGAGCCAACTATTAAAGAGATCTGTGAAAAATAAAACCTTGCTAATCCTCTTACTAATTTACTATATTTTAGAAAATAAAATAAAAAACACTGTTACTTTTCATAAAATATGTCATTTATATTAGCAGGTAATTAGTTCATTATTATTTTTTTAATGAACAAATAAATATTTAGGTCCTCAAAGTCTCAATTCTTAATTGGTAAATATCAATCGATGTAATCTACATGAACAAAATCTAGCTTTTGGAGTTCTGACTAATTTCCCATTCTCAATTGGATCTAAAAGATAGCTGTTTGTTCAAAGTAATAATACCAACTACGTGATTAAAGCATTTGGGAAAAGCAAAATGACAACAGCAATGTTGGTAAGGACAGGAGAGAGAAGTTTGTCACATTCTGTTATAGGATGCATGCATCACCCACGAAGCAGGATAGTGTAATTTGAAGAATATGAAGAATTTGAAGATATGAAGAAAATGAATGGTGTCAAGCAAAATAAAAATAAATAAATAAGTAAATAAATAACTGATATGACTAGTTGTAAATATATATTGCAACCTCTAGGGAAAGCACTAAAAATGTTTTAAAAGAAGTATAATTCATATGCTGGAGGAGAAGAGAAAATGAGGTCATAAAATGTTCAATTAAAACCATAAAAGGCAGAAAAAGAAAGGAAGAAAAAGTAGAAATAAAGACAAGAATAACGAGTAGAAAACTTTTGCAAACTACTTTCTATTCATTATTAATCCAACTACACGAATACTCTGAATGTGAATGATCTCAATACAATTAAAAGACAAAAATTGGGGCACCTGGGGGGCTCAGTCACATAAGGGGTTAATTGTCTGCCTTTGGCTCAGGTCATGATCTTAGGGTCCTGGGACTGAGCCCCGCATTGCATCAGGCTCCCTGCTCAGATGAAAGCCTACTTCTCCCTCTCCCTCTGCCAGCTGCTCCCCTTGTTTGTGCTCTTTCTCTCTCTCTCTCTCTCTCCCTCTCTCTCTCTCTCCCTCTCTCTCTGTCAAGTAAATAAAATCTTTTTTAAAAAAAGACAAAGATCAATAGAGTGAAAAAACAAAACAAAACAAAAAAATACCCAACTATATACTATCTATAAGAAAGCCACCTTAAACATTAAACCACAGATAGGATCAAAGTAAAATGATGGAAAAAGATGTACCATGCCAACATTAATCAAAGGAAAGCTGGGGTAGTTATATTAATTTTGGACAAAGCAGACTTCAGAACAAGGAACATTCTCAGAGCCAAAGAGGAGCATTATAGAGTGATAAAGGGGGCAATTTCTCTAGGAAGACACAGCAATCCTTAACGTGCATGCAACTAACAGAGTAGAATCAAAGTACATGATCCAAAAATTGATAGAACTACAAGGAGAAACACAAATCCACTACAATTGTTGGAGATGCCAATGCCCCTATGTTAGTAATTAATAGATCAAGCAGGCAGAAAATCAGTAAGAATACAGTTGACCTGAACAGCACCATCAATCAGTCTGATCTAATTGACATTTATAGAGGATTCCACTCAACAACAAAATACACATACCCCTCAAGCTCGCATAGAATATTTACTAAAATATGCCATATTTGGGGCTATAAAACGTACCCTAACAAATCTCAAGGGATAGAAATCATTTAAAAATATGTCCTCAGAGCACAATAAAATAAAAGTAGAAATAACCGATAGCTGGAAAACTCTCCAAATACTTGGAGTTAAAGAACACACTTCTAGGGTTAAAGAAGAAATCTCAAGAGAAATTGCAAAATATTTTGAGCTAAGGGAAAATGAAAACACAACTTATGAAAATTTATGGCATGTAACAAAAGCAGTGCTCAGAGGGAAATGCACAGCATTGAATGCACATATTAGACATGAAGAAAGATTGATTGATTGATTGATCTATTTATTCATGAGAGACTCACACAGAGAGAGGCAGAGACACAGGCAGAGGGAGAAGCAGGCTCCATGCAGGGAGCCTGATGTGGGACTCGATCCCAGGACTCCAGGATCATGCCCTGGGCCAAAGGCAGGCACTCAACCTCCGAGCCACCCAGGTGTCCTTTTTTTTTTTTTTTTTTTAAGGAAGATCTAAATGAATGATCTAAGCATCTACCTATAGAAAGTAGACAAAAAAGAGAAACTGAGATCAAATGCAAGCAGAAAAATAAATCATAAAAATTAGAGTGGAAATCAATGAAACTGAAGAGGAAAATATCAGAATATCAATGAAGCCAAAAGCTGACTTTTTTTTTTTTTAAATCAATACAATTAATAAACTTCTAGCATAGCTAACAAAGGAAAGGGAGAAGACAGACATTATCATCTCCCATCTCTCGGAAACAGGTGCAGGAGCAGCTGCGGGCCGCATCCCTGGCTGCCAGAGTGAGGATCCTGGGTGCTGAGCACCTACCTGGCTGCAGCTGTTGGTATCAAAGCTGGTACCTTCTTGGGACCCAGCCAGCATTAGATTCCGGGTTGGAGTGGTTTCCATACACTTTCACCTTGCTTTAGTTTTTAATAAGAACGTGTTGATGTGTCTGCCTTGTATCTTTAAAAGACAACTAACTCCCTTCCTTCCCTAGTCAAATGTGTAACAACCCAGAACAGATAAAGGAACGGCTCCCTCCCCACCTCCCCACCTAGTTGCATTTGCTAATACTGAGTCTACTTTCACTTCCCCTCACTTGTTGGTGTTCAGAAGACTGCTCAGAGGGGCTCTGAGCAGAACTTTCCCCCACCACCCAGAAACCGGAAGTTTGACAACAAGCATCTAATTTCAATTTTACTTTTTCTAAAAGGAACTTTTCTGGGCAGAGTTGTCATTTGGGATCGGGGTAGGGAGAGAGGAGGCTTGGGGAAAATGAGAAGATTCGTAGGGCATGGGAGTCATAGAACCCTGCAGTGATGAGGCCTCAGGAGGACCAGAGAGATCCACCAACGCCAGTCCAGCTGCATGGCTTTTGCAAGGAAATAAGGTGATATGAGTCAAGGTGGCCCCACATTTCCCCAGCAGCCAATCTGCTGTGATTTAAGAAATCTAATGTCCCTATTATTTATTTATGTGTGATCTCATTCTGTCCTACTCCTGTGGGATGAATGTGAAGACAGACATAACCACTGCGGATGCCGACCTTAACAGGAGATGGGGAACAAAAACAAGAGGTGAGGACTGGCCAGTGGTTGAACCGGCTGCCTCCACCTGCCAGCTTCCACCCCACCGAGTCACGGAGCTGGCCCAGGATCAGCCTGCAGCGGACGCTTCCTGCCTTTGTGCCTTCCCAGAGTGCTGAGGAGAAGGTCTACCAGTTGATTGATCTCTTGTGTGTGGCACCCAAAGGGTAAAAGTGAAATTGCTGAACAGGGTGATGCAGCTATACCCACCCTAGCTTCCCCACTGCCCAATCTCTAGGGCAATTCTCAGCCCCAGGGAGGGAGGAGCAGGGCCTCCTGGATTTCCACAATAGATGGGTCACTGCTCATGCAAAGGAAAGAGAGAGCAAAAAGGTCTACTTTGCTCAACTGGATCCAGGTTGTTTCCATGTGAGAGGGCATAGTACGTGTGGGCAGGAAGTGACCTCCACGTTTGCCCCTGCCTCTCTGCTCAGGTGATCCTGAGAGGGAAGAAGGAAAGCCAGACATTTCAGGTCTTCTCTAGAAGGGTGGACTGGCCGGGTACAGTACTCAGCCTGGATTGGACTTGGGGCTGAGAAGGGCAAAGATGCTCAGGGTTATAAGGTGGGAAAGAGGTTCCTCAAAATTGCTGGAAAGCAGCCAGAGGCCGGAGAAAAGTCCGCACTCCTGCAACGAGAGGGAAGTGCCAAGTTTGTGCAGAGATGCCTGGCCTGCCAGTCTAAGTTTTCTTGAATACATGGGCACTTTACAAATGCCAGGGTGGTTAGAAAAAAAATGTGCTTCAACTAGTCACTGAAATTGGGGTGACAGGCTTCCCGTGGTTGATGAAGAAAGGGTTTGGGGTTGACATTACTAGACCTTAAAGGACAATGTGATGTTAGCTACCAAGTGCATCACATTTGTGTTTGTGCATAACTTTTTTTTTTTTTTTTGACACATAGTCGGCCTTCATGCTGTAAAAGATTTGAAGCAACTTACAAAAACACACTGGATCAGCATAAACTTGGAAGAAAAAGAAGTGGGAGCACAAGTACAAAGCACTTGTACAAAGCACAAGTACAGTGAACAAAACTGGAGGACTAGAAATCCAGAAAGGACAATGGATCCAAGGCAGGCAAATGGGAGCCAGGGCACCCGTAGAATCCAGGGCCTTGGACAGAGCGGTGGGCCTAAGCAGGCAAGGCCTGGGGAGCCAGAAGCAAAGCAGGATGTTTCCAAAGTATGTTTTACCGAATCCTGCTTCTTCTGGCTCATTCTATTTTTTTAAAGATTTTATTTATTTATTTTTTCATCAGAGACACACAGAGAGAGAGAGAGAGAGAGAGAGTCAGAGACACAGGCAGAGCGAGAAGCAGGCTCAATGCAGGGAGCCCGACACAGCACTCCATCCCAGGTCTCCAGGATCACACCCTGAGCTGAAGGCAGGCTCCAAACTGCTGATGCCACCCAAGTGTCCCATTCTGGCTCATTCTAGATGTGCTAGGAATTAGCATAGATCTGTTTGCAAAGTATAGGGGGCCAGAGATTTCTACCCTGCTGCCCACTTCTGCTCTTTCTTTCCTCCAAAGAAGTAAGCATCCATCTGGGGGACAGATTCCAGATTTCAGGGGACGTCTTGCCAGTGGGTGGGGGCAGCATGCGCCTACCAGGGGCTGCACACATGGGACCGCCTGCCAGCACCCACTGCCCATCCTTTCTCTCTCCCTCTCTCACTTGGTGGGAGAAAGAGGCTGTTCGGCTGAGGCTTTCTGTTGGGCATAGCTGTCCTCTCACATGGGGCGCGGTGGCCCAGATAAGGCCTGGCATGGACTGCAAGAGCCCACTGGGGAGTCCCCTGTCTCTTCTCTTCCTGCCCTTAAGCAGCAGGCAGACCCAGGCCACCACTCAGCTGGGCAATGACATAAATGTGCCAGTTTCTCTTGCTTAGAAGCACAAGGTCAAGTTTACAAGCAAGTCTTAGTTTGCAGTATCCTGTGTTAGCCCAAATAACAATAAGCTGGAATTTTAGCTTGTATCTCCCACCATCTTGTTTTTCTCTATATTCACTAGAGAATCAATCTCCCTGAGATAACAGATCCTGGACCAAGACCATCTATGCCCATCAGAGAGTCCCTGGTCCCTAACACAGGGGTAGAGTTGTTTTCTTTCTCTTCCCTATGACCTATTGGATAAGATTCTGGCCTCCCTCCTTTCTCTGTTTTCCCACCAAACTTAGGGCAAGTAGGTGGTAATTTCTGAAGGCCGGTCAATGCTTTCTTTCTACCTGAAAAATTCCTCTCCACTTTGCTAAGCATGCTAAGATCTGGTACTTGGGATCGGGAAAGTGAACTGCAGAGTCCTGATCACAATCCAGTGCTTTGCCCCTGCTTGCCAAAGTCTACCAAACTCCCATCTTTGAACACTAATGGGATGTCCACTACTTATATGTCCAGGGAGATCAGATAACCAAGCTCATATTGGTCAAATTTCTGCAAAGATTCATTGCCCACAATTCATTCTCTGATACCAACTTTTAAGCAGTTAGAGTTTCAGGGTATGAGTACCAAAGCTGACACCCAGGCAGGAAATCAATTTCTTAGACGTATACTGGGTAACTCCCAGAATTTACAGGAAGGCCAAAGACTGGGGATAAGCAAATAAGCAGTCTGGGCAGTAAAATCCCCAGCCCAGGCCATTCCACGGCCCTTGGGCACATGGTGCGCGGCCATTGATTTGGCAAATACGTTCCTTCCATTCTGGTTAGAAGGGAGGATCCGAAAGTTTGACAGAAAAGAGCATTCATTTACATTTTTGTCTTGGGGTTATATTAACTCACCTGCCTCTTGTCATAATATCGTTCAAAGAGATCTGGATCCACCTGGACATCCCACAGAACATCACACCGATTGATTACCTTCATGACATCATGGTGATCGGACAGGACGAGCAAGAGTTGGCCAGCACACCTGCTAAGGAGGAATAAATTATTGACCCTCAACAACGGAGGTGAATCTCAAAAGCATTATGACGACCCCAAGAAGCCACACATCAAAATGCACATATTGTATGTTTTTCATTTATGTAAGACTTTGATACAGACGAAAAGAGTCTGTAGTATAGGAAGCACATGAGTGGTTGCCTGATGCTGGGGTGGGGGAGGAGGCTCTCTGCCAAGGATACAAGGGAACTTTCTGGAATGATGGAAATGATCTGTATCTTAATTGTAATTATGATTACATTTGCTAAAACTCATCAAGTTAAATGTACACTTAAGATGAATGTGTTTTATACCTCAATAAAATTGAGCTAAAAAGGAATTATACATAATTTTAGTAAATTCTCAGTACGTATGTCATTGAAATAACAGCTGAAGTTTTCCCATTATTCCCAAGCATGTGTTGCTTAGATAAAAACATCTTTTATCTTTATTCACATCTTTTTCCAGTTTAATCATTTCTGTCCAATCTGGCGTTTATGTTTCCACTCCTGCCGTTTTTTTGTTTTTATTTTTCCTTTGCCTAATCTATCTCTTGGCGGGTCTAAAGGAGGAGATTCTTGGTTCCAGACTGGGATGTCCAATGTCCATGAAAGGGTTTTCCAGAGTAAGCGGAGGCCTTCACGTAAATGAGGTGTGACAGCTGGGGTCCAAATCCCTCTCACTGCCCACGTCCCTGCACTGCACAGTGCTGTGTGCTCTGGAGTGCTGGGGCACCACAGCACCCTCCCCTCAGCAGTGGGCATCACGTTGACTCCTGGGCCTCCTTCCATTACCATAGACCTCCTGAGGCTTGTAGGCTTCCATCATCCTTACAGTGGTGACCTACCAGCACCAGGGCTGGGCCTGTTGCTCTAGAATCTGCTCGGCCATGCTGGTGCCTCCATAGCAAGCGTGGAAGGGCTCTCATTCAAACAGGTGAACCTTCGTTTCAAGGCTTCTTAGACCTCAGAACTGTTTTTCCCATCTTTTTTTTTTTTTTCCCCGAGGAACATATGGATGTCCTGGTAAGGGGTACTCATGGGTATAACACATTTGCTAATTATTGATTTAAATAAAGTTAAACAAATTTCTATGTTGTGGTGTTTCTCAGAGACCTTACATGCCAGTGTACATAAGGAAATCTTTAAAGGGTGTGTGGAGGGGATATATTGCTTTCCCTGAAGTGACTGTTCTAGTGTCTTCTCTCAGCCCTGGCTCTGCCTTAGACCTGACTTCACATCCCCAGCCCTCAAATGCCTGCCGGGCCCCTGGCCACTTTCCTGCCCAGAGGTCCGCCTACCTCTGCATGACTTCAGATTATATTCAAGTTCCCTGTAATCTCAACTTTCTTAGGCAATATTTTTATCCTGACAAATTATGGGCATTTCTGAGTCTCCTCCCCTCCCCTTTTGCTTGTTTTTTAAAGCTTGATGATTTCTAGTAAATTTGTTCAGTCGTATAAGCGTCACCACAATTCAGTATGGGAACATTTTCATCCCCCCCCTCAAAAAAAAAGTACAGAATAAGGGCAAGTCCTGGGGAAGCAGAAGTGAGAAGGGAAACACACAGATAGTAGATTCCCAGTACAGCTCCTGTGGCCCCTGGGGCTGGACCCCTATGCCTCCTCCCCTCTGCTCACCCCTCCCCAGGCTGGTCTGGATGGCAGCGCCCCCACCTCCCCCAAACACCCCAGGAACCTCACAAGTGTCTGGACGGAGATGGAGGGAGGCTCAGGCACGGTCTTCAGCTTCCTGCAGGATGTGCTCCTAATACTTTCACTTTTCTTTTCTCCGGAAGCCTGGCCCTCACTGCATGTGGCAAAGCACAGACTTCCTGTTTCACCCACTGGCATCTCCCTGCTGTTTTCTCCGTCTTCCAAGAGTGATCCCAGGGCCCAGCCTCTGGACTGGTGAAAGGGGAAGGAGCAGATGGCAGACCTAGCATCCAGGTGGGTTTTTGTCCCAGCTGCTTTATTCTTCATTTTTTTGGTGGTTGGGCTCTGATAGTTAATTTCCTGGCAGCAGCTACAGGGTGGAACTCAACTATTGAAACTGTGAGCCTCTCTCTTTGTAAAATATTGTCTTCCAAAGATAGAGAGGCATGTGGGATTTAACCAGAGACTCTGAGAAAGGGGGACAGACGTGGGAGTGGTGGAGGGAGCGGAGACACAGCTCAACTCTTTTTCTCCTAAATTTTAGCCCACTGTTGTGAATAGAACCGGGATTTGCTCTCTACTGTCCTCTTCTGTGCTCTGTGATTTACACTCTGCCCCAAATGGGCAATTAATTCAATTATTATCCATTGCCCAAGTGACTAGCAGTAGTTAGTGGAAAAGAGACAATAGGGAGAGAACATTTAATTTCCTCTCTAGTGAACCTTTTATATATTTTTCTTAAGCACATTTATAATTGCTTCCTTGAAATAAATTCCTAGAAGTGAAATTTGGGACTCAAGGAAATACATACTTTAGAACATTTGACCTTGATTGTTAAATTAGCCTCCAGAACGTTTGGACCTCTTTATAATCTCACCAGGAACATCTCTGATTATTGCTTTCATTCTTTATGTCGGACAATTTGATAGGTAAACATTATTAAGTTATCTTCTTCTGTGCTGTTCCAACTACTAGTGAATTGCCATGTTTTTTTTATATATTTATTGCACACTTGACCTAATTGTTTATTGTCTGTCTGACTTTCTTTCTTTCTTCTTTCTTTCTTTCTTTCTTTCTTTCTTTCTTTCTTTCTTTCTTTCTTCTTTCTTTCTTTCTTTCTTTCTTTCTTTCTTTCTTTCTTTCTTTTTCTTTCTTTCTTTCTTTCATCTTTCTTTTTGAAAAATTTTCTACATGGATGTTTGTCTTTTGCTTATCTGTTTTTAAGACTTCGTTACATGATAAAAATCTGAACACTCGCATATGAGACCCAATATCATGCACTAGTAAAAAATGGGGCTTTAGTCTGAAAAGCTCTACTTTGCCAACCTTGGGCTAGTTACTTAACCTCTCTGGGTCTTGCTTTCATTGTTGAGAATCATAACAGACGAAGAATAAGGAACCTGGTGGATATTATGTTCTGAATGTTGTTGTATAATTAATCATCCTAAATGTAACCCCAGGGCCCCTTCCTCTTCTTACCATGTGTTCACTCTGGCTTTCTCGGGCTCTGTGCTGATCTTTGCAGTATTCTTCTCCGTATCATGGATTCTATGTTATGGATGCTAGATTTCTCTTCCACCTGTTCTCAATCTTCCAGGATTTCTTCACTAGTATAATAAAATCCTTTATGGCATCTTTTCTTTTCCAGTACTGTTATGGTTTATCCTATTTTTACAATATGTTTATTTTTTACTGTCAAAGGATGTGGGAATGAGTAGGGAGAGGAGGGTTGCTCAATTTACCACTGGGATTAGTCCTAGAAACAGTCATTAATTATAGCTTAATTTTCAATCTTACACAAAATGAAGTTGAAAAAATGAGATCTCTTGTTTTTTTTTAAAAAAAATCACTGAGTGATTGAACTTTTTGTTAGTATTTCTCTTGACAATTTGTCAGGAATATCATCTGAAGTTTTATGCCTATTATAACTTATTGATATTTTCTTCTGGCCTATCAATGGCTAATTTTTATGTGTCACATGAGCACGGGAATGGCGCATGTCTATTCTAGAGATATGAAATCGATACATATAATAAATCAGTTAAGTTACCTTACTAGTTGTGTCTTTCACATCTCTCATGTCTGTTTATGTTTGGCCTACTTGTGTGTCAAAGATTGTAGGTGGTTTACTAAAGTCTCTACATATCAATTTTCCTCTTACTACTCATTATTGGGTGGTTCCTCTTTACAAGCTTTGCTGGTGTCTGCCTTAAGCTGACGCCCAGGCAATCTTAATAGTCAACATAGCTATGGACCATAGAACTTATGACCAAAAAACAAAACAAAACAAAACAAAACTTATGACCATAAAGGGCATACTTGTGAGATTTAGGGCAAGTTAGTAAACATCCCTATGTCTCAGTCTCCTCAACATAATGGGTACAATCATAGTAACCATCTTGCAAGGGTTTTGTGAAGATCAAATAAGTTTCTGCATGTGAAATCCTTAGAACAAAGTCTAGCACATAGGAAGTACTCAATAAATATTACCTATTTTTAATATGTTTACCAGCAGCCCCTTTGGGATTTGGGCATTATATTGCTGGTCATTTTCTGCCTCCATGAGGTATTGTCATTGCCTCTTGTGCCCATGAGCCTTTGAGGCGGGCATTGCTTTGCTAGTAGATTTGCTTTTGGGACCAGGATGCTGGTCTGAAGATACCCAATGAGTGCAAAAAGCAGCTCCCCAAGTTCCCAGAGTCTTCCCTCTCTTCCCCTGTCTTTTTCATAGGATGCCCACCTTGACCAAGGCCACAGAAGAGACTCTTCACCAGCACTTTGTATACCAGAAGCTAGAGATTGCCTATGCCATCTACAAACCATTTCCCTTCCTCGAAGGCCTCCGAGACAATTCTATCATCACTGAGACAATGTACAGGGTGAGTCACGCTGCCTGCTTTCCCGTGGCAGCCCAGTCCCACCAAGAAGTCCCAATTATTGAAGTTTCAAACTACAAATGTCTAGTGCTTCTAGAGCTTGGAAGCCTAGTCCAAAATGTTCATTATCAGGGAAAAACAGGGTCACGGGGGCTGCCATACAGATGATCTCAACACAGGTAGCTTAAAACAAAAGAAACTTATCACCTCACAGTTTTGGAAGCCAGAAGTACAAAATCAAGGTGTTGGCAGGGTTGGTTCCTTCTAGAGGCTCTGACAGAGAATCCGTTTTTTGACTCTCCCACCTTCTGGTGGTACCAGAAATTCTTTGTGTTCCTTGGCTGGTAGAAAAATCACTTAACAACCACTGTTTTAATCTCTATATCATCTTTTCCTTTCCTTGTCTTTTCCCCTTCTCTTCTTTTGTAAGGACACTTGTCACTGTGATTTAGAGCCCACCTTCATCCAGGATAATCTCATCTCAAGATCCTAAATTAATTATATCTGCAAAGATCCTTTTTCCAAGTAAGGTCACATTTACAGGTTTCAAGTGGACATATCTTTTTGGAAGAGTGACACCATTCAACTCACAAGGCCACCCTCCCAATTCCTAAGAGCTTCTTGGGCAAAGTTCATTCAGATGTGAAGCAAGACAGGCATTGGAAGATATGGCTACATGGACAAAAAATGACATTCTTTTCATAATTTGGGAGGTTTTGTGCATTTCCTGAGCCCCAGGCTTAGGGAAGTACAACAATGGTTCAACGATCTTCTCCCCATCTTGGCCTGGTTGGCTCCAATCCCTTTTCAGGTCACAGCCCAGATGTCAATCCTCAGAGAGGCTTCCTTAACCCACTCACTCATCTAACCGATTTCTCAAACAAATCTGTGCTTTCCTCTCATAACACTTATCTCAATAGCAACCGGGCATTCTTTAATTTGTGCTTATTATTTAATGCCCATCTTCTCCTCCTGATAGTGTCTCTCCCTCAGTATGGAGAGCACCATGTTGGTCTTATCCATTTCTATTTCTACTAAGGACTAGCCTAGTAGGTGCTCAGTAACTCTTATGCAGTCAATTCTCTCCTGCCGTGTTTCTCCTTTAGGCCAAGCTCTCATGAAGAGGAGTTCTCTGCCTGATTTCCTTGTGGCTAGAAGCCATTCGGGTCATCACCAGTCCAAGAGAGTGAACAGAGGTTAACAAGCAATCAGCAGAATTGCCACTTGCGACCAACTAATTGGTTGCATTGCTACCGAGTTCTGCCCAGAGTCTTAGAGAATTTGCACAGTAGCAGCCTTTGACTCTCCTTTACTTCCCTAAAATTTCTCTCTTCCCTCAAATGTACCTAAAATAAGGTTCACAAAGCAGACTTATTTTAAAGAAGGCTAAGTTATTTATTCCTATGACTAACAATCCAAATATATGTGAAGTTCCAAAAGTAAACATGTGGAACTGTGATTTCTCTATGTTGAGTTTGACTATATATTTGTATTCAATTCCTTCTTAAAAGAACAAAATATCATTCTTACAACTTAGAGAATGACAGATGTGTAATAAACTTCCATTCCATTTTATAGCCATTTATAATAATCCTCGATTCCATTTTTTAAGGAATCCATGGAAGCCTATAGAAATAAGGTCCCCATACCCAGAGTGGTGTACAACATCCTCACTCACCTGGAGAAGACCTTCAACCTGTCATTTCTGGAGATATTGTTCAGCCAAATTAACCTGTATGAATACCCCACCCTGAAGACAATTCTCAAGGGCTTCAAAAATGGTATGAGGCTTCTTGAATATCTTTTGGGCTATAAAAGCATGCTGGAAGCTGCTGTGCTCAAAGTTTGGGTTGGTTTTCAGCCCCGTAGAATTATGAACTTCAAATGTCCAGTTCTCTGAGAAGATAGGGAGTGTACTCTCTCATGGATGAACCAGGAAGAGCAGTCTCTGGCTCCAGTTCTCTAAAAGGAGTTTCTAGAGGACACATTTCTGTCTTACCTGTTCTATGAAGTGAGGGAAGGTTGTACCGTTTACCCCACTGGACAGTCTCTAGGGAAATGTAGTTGCAGAGACTCAGTCTGGTAGAAGGATAAGGAGAGCCAGAGGGGAAGAGAAATGAACAGGGATGGATAATAAGTATCTTTTTTTTTTTTTTTAGTCCTTACTATGTACTAGGCATCATCTCAAGCGCTTCCTATGATTATCTCATCTTTCAAACAATCCTGTGAAGTCGGTATTATCCCCATCCGACATATGAAGAAATCAAAGCTCAGAATATCTTTCCCAAAGTTCCTTGTCTGTTAAGAGCAGAGCCAGCTGCCCTCCTTGGGTTTCCCAACCCCAGCTCCTGAGTTTTCCATCCTTCTTTTAAACAAAGACGGGTGGAAGGGAGAGTGTAAAGCTGGAGGACAAAAAAAAAAAAAAAAAAAAAAAAAGCTGGAGGACAGAGGAGAGGGAGCTTAAGACAGAGAAAGTAAAAGAAGGAAGCAGAGCTTGAAGTGCATTGGGAATAAAAACGAGCTGGATAAATAAAGAGCAGGAGAGAGAGAGCAAGCACAGAGCTGGGAAGGAAGAAGCCAGGGCAAAAAGAAGAGGTGATATAATCACTTTAGGTTTAAGGACACACACTTTGGCTGAGGCACATGGTTCACATATCTGAGAACAACAGGAAGAGGACCAGTAGATCACATTGCACTGTGACATTTTGTTAATGGGGTCACCACTGTTGATGGCAAGAGTTGCCTACCCCCAAAAAGAAATGACTTCTTGAGCTAAAGAGGCAGCAAAAGAGAAAAGCGCCCTTCCAGGCAGGCACAGGTGCACTTGAGCCCGTGCTCCTGGCAGCATCAGGGGGGCACAGGGAGGACTGGGTTCTCAGAGGCCACACTGAGTCAGTGGGAAAGCCAGAGGCACCATAAACAGCAGTGCCCCGCCCTAGCCCAGCTGGTGCATCCTTCTGGATCTGCAGCCCTCTGTTTTTGTTGTAGGCCCCGCTCCAAAATCTCACCTTACTTTCCTTTTTCTGTTCCCTGATTAAGAAAACTTCTGAAATAAATGATAGAGAAGAATCCCAAGAGAAACCCGGCCTTTGAAGGAATGACATGTAGGAAGCCAAAGGGCCTGGAGTATTGAGGAGGGAGAGGAAGTTTGGTGTGGCCCATCACAGGTTGCAAGGCAGGAAGGCACAGAAGCTCGATCTGCAGAAATGAGCAGAAACCAGAGTAGAAAGGATGCAGCCTGTGAAGGAATTTCTATTTCATCTTATTTGCTACAGGGAGGTGTGATGTGTTTATTTATTAAAACAGGAACATGTGTTGACATTATAACATTATACAACACTGTCTAAATTCTGAAACCAAAATTTAAGAAAAGCTAAAGAAGATGAAATCCCTGAGTACGAAGTCAAACTCAGCTTTATGTGTGAAACGACTTTGGTATTAAATCAGAGTCGAATGCCCAGATTAAACACATAGACTAGAAAGGAGCCACTGAAGGATGATGCTGGTGATGAACCGGTTCTCCACACCTGGAGGAGAGGGGGAGGAGGAAGATGGACTACTGCATGCCCCTGACCCTTTGGAGGTCCCCCACAAAGAAATTCCCTAATAATTCTGAGTATCCAGGGTGTTGACGTGTGTTCCTTCACCAATTGCAGCTGTCATTTCCTACCGACAACGGAACAGAACTGTGCCCACACTCCTCGAAGCCCCAGCCTACCCAGCAGAAGGGCGCTCCCTCCAGACACTGCTGCCGTTGCTGCCTCCCCAACACCCACCCCATGCACCCAGTGTCAGTGAGCCCAGCACGTCCACACAGCACAGAGCTGAGATCTTGGGTGAACCATCCAGCCCTCCTGGCCCTGCTGTGGCTCTCCCCCAAGCCACCCAGGAAAGAAGGATCACTCCAGGTGAGGACCACACCTTGTCCATCACCTGTGCCTCCCCTGCATAGGGTACCTTGGTCATATCTAGAAGCCTAGGGTTCCACCTTTTTTGTTAAACTGGTCCATCCCATGTGCCCACCTACCACACACAGCCTTTTCCAAGAAGGACGATGGGCACTGCCGGGGGCTTGAGGAAAGCCTAGAGGCCAAACACCTGCTTCCCACCCCTGGAACAGCCCAACTCTCCACCCTGAGGCCTCAGTGCTTCTGTGCTAGGTGTTTTTACCATTTGCTTTCCTCCCTGACACTCTGTCCCTGTACCCTGTAATGATTTTTCTTCCTCTCTTCAATGACCAATGACAACTTAACATCCCAAATAAATGAAGACAAAGACGAAGACTCACAAGAGATCCCCAGCACGCCTCCTGACACTGTGCAAGGTAATATTGCTTGGGGATGATTTAGTTCAGTTCAAAGTGGGTATGAGGGGCAAACATGCGCCTGCCAACCCCAAGGCTTGTGGTAGGATCCCAGGGAGAAATAATTGGGTGTGACAAAGAAAAAGAAACAGAGGGACAGATGCACAGGATTACCTATCAGGGATGCTTCCACAACCAGTTTGATGCTATGATGTCCAGCTCATAACAGTGTTCTGAGTGGACACATCGCTTGTGCAATACACCCCCCTTTGACCACTACTCAATCATTCACCCTCTGATTACAGGGGCCTTTCAGTTTCAATCACATTCATTTTTATGGGGTTTGGATTCTAATTATAATGTTATTGTAATTATTAGAAAAGATGATTAAACATTGAAAGATCTGCTGATTGAAAGATCTGATAAAACGCTGAAAGATTTGGCTTCCAAAGTTGTGTTTCTTATTTCCCCCCAACTATCATTATTAAGGACTTTTGATTACATTAAATATAACCATGGAGTATTATTGGGCACTGTCAAAAATGGCATCGTGAATTCTGAGCTCTCCAATACTGAGGCATAAAGGGCCCCCCATGGTCCAAATGTTTTCTTCCGTCCTCTAATACACACCATCCAAATAAGATGGACATAATCATGAAGCCAATAACAATGGAAGATCCCTTCTTCTAGATTACCAAAAGAAGGAATGAATTAAATTCATTCTTTGTATCCTACACTGTATCCTACAACTGAAACTAGTATAACACTGTATATTAATTACATTAGAATTAAAAAAAATTTTTTAGGGCAACCTGGGTGACTTGGCGGTTTAGTACTGCCTTTGGCCCGGAGTGTGATCCTGGAGACCCGGGATCGAGTCCCACGTCGGGCTCCCTGCATGGAGCCTGCTTCTCCCTCTGCCTGTGTCTCTGCCTCTCTCTGTGTGTCTCTCATGAATAAATAAATACAATCTTTAAAAAAAATGTTTTTAATAATAAAATAGAAAAAAATTAGTAAGCAGCTAGTTGAAGTTGAAAGGAAATAACCCTTGACTCTCCCCATCTATCCCACCCTTACCAGGCTCTGGTGTTCAGTGGGCCTCCATCGTTTTTCATGGCTGGAACAGATTGTTTCTGTTCCTCCTCCCTCTGGTCCCTGTTTGCTAGTCCTGGGATCTGAAATTCCTTTTCTTCCTCTGCTCAATGTCTGGTAATAACCTGAGCCCCCAAACAAAAGATAAAGAAATGCTCAAAGAGATGCCCACCAGGCCCTGTGTCAGGTAATTTTGATGTGGACAACTACTGTCTGCCTTACTTTCCATGTCTACCGAGAGGAGAGGCCATTCGGGTCTCCCTCGAGACAGGGTTCTCCTTGCTAGTCTGCACCACCCTCTTCACCGAGCTCCCAGCTGTCCACTCAGACCCCCGGGAGCTTGGACAGGCAGGAAATCCTAGGAAGGACAAGGGAGATGAGTCTGGGAAAAGTAGACTCAGAGCAGGAGCACAGAAGATGAGGGTCAGAAGCCCCACTGGTACCCAGTGGGCCTGGGCTGCAAACATCACTAGGAGATCTGCTAAGCAAGAGCTTTCACCACCATGAGGGCATGTGACAGGAAAGGACACAGGACTGAGGTGGAGCAGGACTGCATAACTCACCCGTGCAACCTGAGGTCACTGCAAGGAGGTAAAGTTCAAAACTGCTCCATCCAAATGCAGAGCAAACAAAAACACACAGTGTGGCCCTGACACTGAACTGGCAACCCAGATGTGGATGGTTCTTTTTCCCAGCCCTCACCCTGACTGTGGGCAAATTTCACCTTCAACCCTAGTCATTTCTGTATCGTTTCGATTTGTGAGAGTTGATATGATTAAAATAATTTGAAATGCAACAATTATTTCAAATGTCTAATGACCGCTTGCCATCTGCCTCAACGACCTACTCTTAAGCAGACCAAAATTTGAGATAGGTCACATGACACCGTATAAGCAGGAAGAAGGTGCCAGTCTTACTTGAGATTTATTATGGCCTCCAACCCTTCTGTTCTTGGGGCACCAAAAACTAGAACTTTGTATTTATCTGCTATTAACACGTGGTAGCAAGTAGAGGTTAGCTCCTGCGTTCTCAGTTCCTGTACACAGAAATACATACGGCTCTTAGCTTCCTTCACTATTTTTCAAGGTGAAGTAATGACAAAGGGAGCGGTTCAAAAATATCCATTCACAGACCTGTAAGCCGTAGCGTGTATTTTTCATATGACGAAGACGTTCCCTTTCATTGAAGCCACCAGAATTCAAGGTCAGCACCCACACTGCTCAGAGCCTCATTCCTTGCATGAGGGTTGCTGAGAGCCCTTGTTCCTCTTTTCAAGTGAGCAAGAGGAACCTTTTGAAACAGGTCAAACTGAGCCCTCCTCTGCGGGGCAGTTGCTCCCTGATTCACTGGGATAGCCACACAGGTAACTCTGATGACAAACTGATCAAATCAAGGCAGGGCCAGGAGCTCCAGGGGTTGGCAGCTCCCCAGTCTCAGCACCCTCCTGCTCTCCCCTCAGCTCCCTTGGGACTTTTCCTTCAGCCTGTTCCAAACTCTGAACCAAATTCTCTTTTGTTAGTGATAAGAGATGACTCTCCTGAACCAAATGACCCCAAAGAGCTCCAGGAGGCATCCAGCACACCTCCCAACAAGAAAGGTAAGGAAGGATTGCCTTTCTCCCATAGGCATCGGGAGCAGGAATTTGGAGCTGTTTTCTGCTTTTCTAATCATATTTTGCCGGGAGCACCCACCATGGGATTGTAGTCATGATGCTCTTGACAACTTGTTTCTTCAGTTCCCATTCACTGCATCTCCCTTGATGGTCTCCATGAAGATTCTAGGGAAACAAGAAGGCGTTGAGGGCCATTGAAATATGTACTTGTTGCAATTGTCTGCTCTGAAATCACCAAGGTCTCCTTCACCCACAACTCTTTGGAGGGTTAGTCGTACCTCTTTAACTGAAAGCTGGTTCCCTGAGAGGACACTGCTTCTTCTTAAGACAGGGCTGCAGACTCTGCTATCACTCATGGCGAAAGGCAGTGTGGATATCTACCACTTGCTACCCAGCCAGCCCCTTGCTCCCCCATCCTCTACTTTGAGGCTTAACCATTCAAATGAAAGATTCCCTCCCTCTTCATCACTATCATCCCAGACTTGCCCTCAATTCCTCAGCAGACCTCAAAGGCTGATATAGAATTTTTCTGCTAGTGCAAGTCTTGCCACCATCCTGGACACCTTCGACATACACAGCGATGCTTCCCTGGATCTTTCCCAGTGACTTTTTCCTGCACTGATTCTTGACCTTCTGCACCCAAAGGCAACGCATCAACCTTCCATTTGCTGAAGTCTGGCTTAACTTCCCAATAATTAACTAATTAATTATTTAAAAATTAATTCAAGGGGTACCTGGGGGGCTCAGTCAGTTAAGCCTCTGACTCTTGATTTTGGCTCAGGTCATGATCTCAGGTAGTGGAATCAAGGCCCTCGTTGGGCTGCACATGGGTCCAGAGCCTGTTTGTCCCTCTCTCTCTGCTCCTCTCTTGCTTTCACATGCATTCTCTCTCTCTCTCTCTCTCTCTCTCTCTCTCTCTCTCTCTCAAATAAATAAATAAATAAAATCTTTTTTAAAAGTTAATTTGAAAGTATCCCTGCCTGATTTCTTCCTTACAATTTGTTCTCTCTGGAGCTGTCCTTCAACCTCACTTGGATAACCAGTCCATTGGCTTTCCTCTTGTCTGGTTCATTATATGCCTCTCTTCATGCCCCTCCATAACAGGTTAGAGTCCACAAACCATCGCTTCAGTAACCTCTTGCTGATACGCTAATCTGCCTTCCTCTTTCTGTCTTTTCCTAGAACCCTCTGGCAGGTCTTGGAGGGACCTGTTATCTGCTTTCTGCACACTGCATCTGAGGCAGGCCCTACTGGGGAGAGCCACACAGCAGGGCAGAGTACATAGGCTGTGTCTTCATGAGTTCCAAGTAAATGATCCTCCCACACTGCATGACAATTCCACAATGATCCTTTCCAACCCTGAGCTTTTTCTTCAAAATGCTGACCTCCCCCCTCCAGGGCACTTCCCTTTTCTTGACAGATTACTTTTCCTCCTACTTCCTAGAAAGGCATCAGATAGGAATCCCCTCAGTTCCTGCTACCAACCTGCAAACTCCAACTGTATCTGTCCCCTCCTGTCCGGTGCCTTCTTTCTCTCTATGGCAATCCTTCCACCTCACCTAATGGTGTCCATGATCCCTTCTCTCTCCTGAGAATTCAGCATTTCCGTGTCACAGGATCTGCATTCAGCCACTGCCCGAGCCTGCCATAGCTCATAAAAGGAGCCTCCTCTTGATCCTCAGCTCACTTTACCTGCTTCCACAGCTCTCTCTTCCATTTCACAACCAAACTGCCAGCAATGAGTTAACTAAACTCATTGTCCCCATTTCGTCATGTGTCTCTCTCCTCTACCACATTGGAATTTCTTCTCCCTCATTACTCCATGAAGTAGCGTCACATAAAGTCACCAGTGACCGCCTTGCCACTGTGGTCTGAAGACCAAAATTGAAAGCTGAAATTTGTTAAAATATAAAGTTGGCAGATCTATGTCTGTAGCCATGGATAGATGATCTGTACTCTTTCTTTCTTAGGAAAGAAAAGAAAAAGAAGTATCTGGTCAACTCCAAAAAAGAGACGCCAGACAAAAAGCCTCCCAAAAGGTAAGACAAGAGAACAAAAGGAGGTCAGAGGCTGCAGACAGCTCATGCTTGTAAGTCAAGGTGTGGGAAGTTGGATTTTATTGTAATGAAATGAGGAGACATCGAAGAGGTCTAATCAATGAAGTGGCATGATCTCACTTTACATTTGACAAGAACAATTGTGGGGCTGGGTAAAGAATAAATTGGAAACAGAATAGAATGGAAGCAGGGCAACCGTTTGCGAGGGTTCAACTTGCCACTCAAGTTGACAGAACTCTGCTTTCAGATCTGGCAGTGGAAACAGAAAGAGGAGAGCCAGCTCAAGACCAGCTTGGAGGTAGCATTGACAGGCCTCAATAAATTGGAAGCTGGGGAGGAGAGAGAAGTTAAGTCTTGCTCTTCAGTGTCTGGCTTGAATGGCTGGGTGAATGGTGGCATACGTTGCTTAGAGAAGATGCAAATAATTGGGGGGAATCTTTAAGTTTTCCATTTTTGGAAAAGATTCAAGATTTGTGCTAGCTGTCTATGCCCTTGTGCCATGCCAGGTGGAGCTTTGTCAAAAACCATGAAGTGTCTGACATGGTGCCTCACTTGCATAGGCACATTCTTTACATATAGGACCACGGCAGAAACCCCAAGTGTATGGGTCAGGGGAGAGAATTCCTTACTGATACTCATCACCAGCTCAATAGCCAGAGTAACACCGCAGCATCAACCCACCACATGCAGACGCATGGGCATGAGGAGAGAGCTGATGAAATCGCTCCAGGAGGCAAATGATATCCCATAGACAAGGGACAGGGAATGATGGATTTTTCTGTTCACAGATGGAACAGGGGCAGCCATCCTCTTTCCCTCCCGAAAGGAGAAAAAAAAATGCTGCTTTGAGATAAGATTGAAACAATCCTGGGTCCTCACCCTAATTTTTTGAAATTTAAATGCCTCTTTCTAAGAGGCAGAGAAAGTCCAGGTGTCTCCAGCTTTTACTAAAGATGTCTCCAAGTTCTGGGCTTCGTCCCCTTTGATGTATAAATACCCCGTGGCAGGAGGGCTCCAGTCCTGGTACTTTGGGACTTAACCTAGGAAGCAAGCCCTCCTGTAGGCATTTAGCAATCTCAGGAGATGAGAAGTTTTATTATTCTTTTGGATCAGATGGCAATTTACTAGCTACAGATCTCATTCTCATGGTATGTGAAAAGCGGAATGTTTCTAGGGAAATGAAAGCAAGCATTCCCTATTTTTATTCTGTATACATTTCCACGTCTCAAGAGGCTAGGGCTTTTTACAGAAGCACAGAGAAATCAAGGGAGTTTAGTTTCCTCACAGTCTGCCAATCTGGCACTCAATTAAAAAAAAAAAATCAGATCCAAAAATATAAGGCCTTGGCAAACTGAAGGCATCCAGGTCTGTGGGAAAGAGAACCCTAACCCTGACAACCCCCCAGCTCAGGCATCGCAAATCCTCTCTGTTCCAGCCTCTCACTCCATCTCGGGGCCCCTCAATCCTTCGATATCCGATATCTTGCACTCTCCCTACTAGAGGCTCCCAGGGACACTTGGGTCCCTCCTTATCCACCCATAGGCCTCAGGAAGCTGGAAAGGTACTTGGAAACATTCTTCCAGTACCAAAACAGACCACTTGGCCTTTTTTTTTTTTTTTTAAGATTTTGTTTATTTATTCATGAGATACAGAGAGAGAGGCAGAGACAGAAGCAGGCAGAGGGAGAAGCAGGCTCATGCAGGGAGCCCAACATGGGACTAGATCCTGGGTCTCCAGGATCACGCCCTGGGTTGAAGATGGTGCTAAACCACTGAGCCACCCGGGCTGCCCCCCTTGGCCATTCTTACTCGATGTGGCCACCTCCTGGACCAATACCACAGGGCCCAGGAAAGAAATCCCACTGCTCTGGAGGTCTGGTTAATTGCAACAGGTTGAACAGGCGTGAGAGCAGGTGGTGAGTCCAAGGGAGAAAGAAAGGTGCACACGAGAAAAAGTACATAATTGCAGACACATAGCAAGAGAAAAACAAGGCACAGGGGCACAGAGATCTCAAGTGAGGGCTGGAGGCATGGGAGGGAGAGGAGGAGCTTTACTGGGTGCCCCCCATGAAAACCATTCACAAATCACTATTTGGCCCAGGGAAAGCCTCACCTGGGCCCAGAATCCAAGAGAAGCTCCAAGTGGTGGATCAGACAACTCAAAGGAAGGGCGATTCAACCAAGAAGTCAAACTTCTTGGGGGGTCCAAAAGGCAAGCACTGAATGTGCCCAAACCTCTGGACCAGAAGGTAAGACAGTCCGCCCTTTATGCTCAGTGTGGGAGGGTCTCGCACGCAGCAGGCACAGCACTAGGTGGATGTGTAAAGGTAATAATAGGAGGAGGGAGAAGTGCAGAGAAAGATGGTGAGGTGTGTGTGACAAGAGAGAGCCAAGATCTGCTGCACTTGAGATTTTGTGCAGAAACAGCTCCAGCCACAGGGTACAGCGGACCTCAGCGGTGGCCTAAGACAGCAGCTCTTAAAGTTCTTGGTCTGAAGATTTCTTTACACTCTTAAAAATTATGGAGGACCCTAAAGACTTTTTGTTTAT
Organism: Vulpes lagopus; assembly: GCF_018345385.1. Classification (NCBI taxonomy): domain Eukaryota; kingdom Metazoa; phylum Chordata; class Mammalia; order Carnivora; family Canidae; genus Vulpes; species Vulpes lagopus. Next base: position 8,965,060 of record NC_054831.1, read on the forward strand.
GTTGTTTATATTTACCAATATGTACTGCATCAGAAATTGAAACCAATCATTGAAAATATTTGTGTTAATTCATTTATAAGTAACAGTGATATACCAACTACCTGTTAACATAAATAACATCTTTTATGTAAAATAAAATATATTTTCCAAACACAAAGATTGGCGAGAGGACTGACACTATTTTACATTTTTAAAAATCTCTTACTGGCTAGCGGAGTCAAAGACAGCTAGATTCGTAGAGGTGCTTCTCTGCTTGACCGGTTGGGATACATTGCTTTGCTTCGTGAGGATCTGTAGTTTGAAAGAGTGGAGTGTTTTCACCATTTATCGAGATATCTGTGTATGCTTATCTTTGATATTATACCCAAAGTCAAGAAGGGTTGGTTTAAACGTTAGTTGTGAGGTGGCATCTGAAACCACATCAACGAACTTTTTATAATCTGTTGCAATGCAATGCATTATGCTGTCTTGCATTTTAAAAGGATTTTCTATTTATGCAGGATTTTATAATATCTTGGACATTTGGGAAATAGTGGTTCACTGACTTATACAGTGAGCTTGTAGCTCAATCACACAAGTATTTTTCTTGAGACATTCGTGCTTCAAGATGTAGCTAACTGGGATCCCTGGGTGGCGCAGCGGTTTGGCGCCTGCCTTTGACCCAGGGCGCGATCCTGGAGACCCGGGATCGAATCCCACGTCAGGCTCCCGGTGCATGGAGCCTGCTTCTCCCTCTGCCTGTGTCTCTGCCTCTCTCTCTCTGTGTGTGACTATCATAAATAAATAAAAATTAAAAAAAAAAATAATAATCTTAAAAAAAAAAGATGTAGCTAACTGCTACATATGGACTTCCCAGTTTTTCACATAGATTATTAAAAAGAGAGGTACTCAAGGGTAGAAATGTAATAAAGTTAATCATTTTAATTGGTTCATCAAGAACATTCTCTCTTTTTTTTTTTTTTTTGGTAGAGATTTATTTATTTATTCATGAGAGACAAAGAGAGAGAGGCAGAGACACAGGCAGAGTGAGAAGCAGGCTCCATGCAGGGAGCCCAATGCAGGACTTGAGCCAGGACCCCGGGATCACCACCTGAGCCAAAAGCAGCCAATCAACCGCTGAGCCACCCAGGCATCCCCATCAAGAACATTCTTGGGATCCCTGGGTGGTGCAGTGGTTTGGCGCCTGCCTTTGGCCCAGGGCGCGATCCTGGAGACCTGGGATCGAATCCCACGTCGGGCTCCCAGTGCATGGAGCCTGCTTCTCCCTCTGCCTATGTCTCTGCCTCTCTCTCTCCCTCTCTCTGTGACTATCATAAATAAATAAAAATAAAAATAAATTAAAAAAAAAACAAAACAAAATAGTGATTTAAAAAAAAAAAAGAACATTCTTAAGTGAAACTGACCTTTTCTTTTCTTTATTTTATTTTATTTTATTTATTTATTTATTTATTTATTTATTTATTTATTTATTTTTCTTTTCTTTTTTTAAAATGGTCTGTTGTAGGGAAGACTGCATAAGGTTTAGGGACACTTGCTTTAATTTATACTATGGCACCAGCAGCTTTACCTGCCATAGCTCTTGCTCCATGTGAGCACATGTCAACATATGAAAGGCAAAGAACGTCTTAGTAAGGAACCGATTTTGACCTCAGAGATATCCTGATAGGGTTCCTGGGATGCTCTAGGGATTCACCACCTCACTTTGAGCCTCTGGTCCCAGGACTCAGATGACTTCGCTGGATATCTCCATTGGCAGAGGACACTCTGCTGCCCAGCCTTGCTCTACTCCTCCCCAGAGTGGCAGACAGACCCAGTAGTAGAGTCATTCTCAGGAAGGGTTATGGAGACTCAAGCAAGACCTGGAACCTCCAGCCTTCACCAAAAATGTCTGTCCTGGGACCTCAGGACACTCCTAGGAACTTTCCAGGGCCATTTTCTGAGACCTGAAAGAAATGTCTTTCTTTCTTTTTTTTTTTTTTTCCAGAAATCAGTGATGACTATTCAGAAACAAATGAAGAAAAGAGAAGACCCCAGGAGCCGCCCGGCACACCACTAAGCATCCTGCATGGTAAAGATGAGGGATTGCAAGTCTCAAAGTGCAGTCTTCAGGAGCCCAAATTCAGAGCTCTTTGATTCTAAACCAACCCTTTTTCTATTATCACTGCCTTGAGGAGACCTCTTGGATATTTTTTCCTAACCATGAACACAACCTATGATATTTTAATACCACAAATATATTATATACCCATTTATGTTTGGATAGATAGATAATTATCTTGAGGAGGAATAAATATCTGCCTATCTATATACTTCATACATAAAAAGAGTAAGATTCCCCACCCTAATCTCCAAACTAATTTTTTCTACCTTGGGACAATACTGCTGAATGTATTCTTTTTTTTTAATAATAAATATTTTTTTATTGGTGTTCAATTTGCCAACATACAGAATAACACCCAGTGCTCATCCCGTCAAGTGCCCCCCTAAGTGCCCGCCACCCAGTCACCCCCACCCCCCCGCCCTCCTCCCCTTCCACCACCCCTAGTTTGTTTCCCAGAGTCAGGAGTCTTTATGCTCTGTCTCCCTTTCTGATATTTCCTACCCATTTCTTCTCCCGTCCCCTCTATTCCCTTTCACTATTATTTATATTCCCCAAATGAATGAGACCATATAATGTCTGTCCTTCTCCGATTGACTTACTTCACTCAGCATAATACCCTCCAGTTCCATCCACGTTGAAGCAAATGGTGGGTATTTGTCATTTCTAATGGCTGAGTAATATTCCATCGTATACATAAACCACATCTTCTTTATCCTGCTGAATGTATTCTAAATACATTCATGGTACTCTATTGCAAGTGTTCAAGCCATGGAACAAAATTTTTCCAAAGATCCAAATTTCCATGTTTCTCACTTACCCTTTCTGAGAGAATTGGAAAGAGAACAGCTCATCAGAAACACAAATATAACACTACAACCGAGCAGTTGCCACTGATGTCATTGTGGGCATGTGCCGACAAGTGGTGAGGTGAATCCACCCTCACAATCACTATGCCACAGTGCACATTTGCTACCGCTATCCTCAGGGGGAAAGAAAATATGAACATTTTTCTGTTTGTTGGCAATGTGTCACAAATTCACAGAATGCAACTCTCAAATGGCAAGTATTTATTGTCAGAAAGAATGGGTTGAATTTGACCCCCTTAAGGTACAAATAATCATTTTAACAGTTTCTCCCACATTGCACTAACTTATATAGTAATATTGCAAATTTTCTCATGGATATTTTCAGTTTATTTTTACAACAATCCTTAGAGAATGTTGAATAATGAATTCCAATTTTATAGATGAGACTGAGGCATGTAAAGGATGAGTGGGTTTTTCCAAGATTGTGGATAAAGGATGATGGCATAGGATGAGATGAGTGCCATGGCCCCCTAGAACTCTCTTCAAGCCCCATCATTCCCCATTATAAAGGAAAGGATTGAAATAACACTGACAAAGCTTTGCCAACCCAATATTATCTGAAATGAGGTAGTCACAAAATTTAAAGCCCGTTTAAAATTACTTTCTTTCTCATTACTTTCTAGATCCAACAAAGAATGGAAATAAATCACCTTTGGGAAAATCTCCTGGGGAAAAGCGTAAGTATAAAGAACCTATTTGGTTTCTGTTAGGGTGGATTTGATGTTACTTTTTTGGGTTGTTAATGCTCTTCCAGGCTACAAAAGACATCCTACACCATAAAAAGATTTGTGCTTTTTAAAACAGGGATTTATTTTTTTCAACACAGAAAATTTTCCACACTATAAAAGCAATAAGCAGCAGCCAGTAGGATTAGCTTGTTGTATGTGACAACAACCACCCTTCTCTTCAAAAACCAATGGCTGAAATAAGAGAGTTTATTTCTCTCTCCCACGTGGAGGTGGGCAGTCAGGGCTGACACATGCACCTAGAGTCTCAAACTGTCATTAGTCATTGCACCACCATCCTCAGAGTGTGGCCCCTTCTCACTGAGGTCCAGCCAGCGAGTCTACAGTCCCACCAAAGGAAAGAGGCAAGGTCTGGTGGTGGGGTGGGGGGTCGGGGGGTGCATCTCTCCTCCATTGAAGGGCACTATCTGCAGGTTGCAGTTAGATATTCTGTTAATATCTCATTGCTAGGAGTGACCTGACTACACCTAACTGCACAAGAGGCTGGGAAATGTAATTTTTATACTCAAAGGACAAGTATCCAGCTCAAAATCAATACTTTTATTAATAAAGAGGAGTGAGACCAGAGAAAGCCAAACAATCAGCAGTCCAGGCCTTGCACACTGTAGTGGTGAGCATTGCTAGTGCTCTGCACTATTTCTAGTTCTCTTCCCTGCCCTGGACACTGCATTTCCCAGCTCACTGCAAGGAGCTGGGAAATGCAGTGTCCAGGGCAGAGAATCAAGCCTTGTATTGGGCTCCCTGCTCTGCAGGGAACCTGTTGCTCTCTGCTGTTCCCCCAGCTTGTGCTCTGCTCTCTCTCTCTCTCTCTCTGTCAAATAAAGAAATAAAATCTTTTAAAAACAACAACAACACAGAGGTGCCACTGTGCAGCTCTCCATACCCTCTTCATCTGATTGTGGAAGAAAAAGGTGCCAGAGGACCAAGGCAGTGTGGGTCTCAGCACCACCATAAAGGCTGCTGGGAGCTTCCAAGTCCTGCAGGGGACTCTGTGTGATTAAGACATAACATTGTCAACATTTAGCCACCAAAATGTGGTTTTGATTGTACAACAGCACAGCCTACCTTGCTTTATGTGATACAATGTTCCCAGTAAAATCCACAGAATCTGTACAGGAAGCTGTTAATCAGGAAGTGAAACTCTTATTTCATCTGCTTCTCCCACTTTATTTCTATACCTTAGAAATATGCATAGCTTTATCTTATTCTATATACATAGAAGCATCTACTATATGGTCTATAAACAGTTTTTTCATTGGGTATTTAATACATATATCTGCATATCAATGTTATGTTTTTCTTTCTTTTAGTTATATAGCACATTATTGTATAATTAGCAATTTAGTTTAAATAATCGCCTATATGATGGGCAGTTAGGTTATCTCCAATTTTTATATGAAAATAGAAATCAGGGCAGCCCAGGTGGCTTAGCGGTTTAGTGCTGCCTGCAGCCCGGGGTGTGATCCTGGAGACCTGGGATCGAGTCCCACATCAGGCTCCCTGCATGGAGCCTGCTTCTCCCTCTGCCTGTGTCTGTGCCCTCCTCTCTCTCTCTCTCTCTCTCTCTCTCTCCCTGTGTGTGTCTCTCATGAATAAATAAATAAAATCTTAAAAAAGAAAAGAAAATAGAAATCATGTATGTGTGTGTTTGTACCTTTGTACGTATATCCAGTAATTTCCTCAGAATTAATTTCTAAGTGTGAGATTACTTGGGTAGAGTCTGCATATCTTCGATTTCATCTTTGTCAGCAAATTGTTCTTCAGAAAATGGGATTGTTTACATTCCCTTTGACAATAGATGAGTGCTCATTTTCTATGTCCTCATCAACACTAAGTAGGATAAAACATTTTAAAGAACAGGGATCCTTAAAGCCAAACAACGTGGTGGTTTTTTTTTCTTTTTTTATGATTACTGGTCTGAAGACAATTTTTAAGTACATGTGTCACTTGTATTTCCTCTTTGAGTATTTTTAATTTTGTTCTCTCCCATTTTCCTAGTGCCTATTTCTCTTTTGCTTTATCTAGTAAGGATATTAACTCTTTATATTTTACATATATTGCAATTTTCCCCATTTTTTTATCTTAATATTATAAGGATGTTTTTGAAGTGTGGACATTTTTTTATTTTTTAACCAGCCAAATCTGTTCATCTTTTACCTTTATGATTTTTGCTCTTGAGTTTTTAGCTAAGTAAATCTCTTTTGTTTTTGAAGATTTTATTTATATATTTGAGAGAGAGCATGAGAGAGAGCACAAGCAGATGGGAGGGGCAGAGGGAGAGGGAGAGATTCCCCACTGTTGATAATTTGGTATATATATGACTTCTTTGTTCAATCGTTTTTTATTTCCAAGTAAAATGGAATAATTTTTTACATAAATTTATTTATAAGGGGTGCCTGGGTGGCTCAGCAATTGAGTGTCTGTCTTCAGCACAGGGCATGGTCCCAGAGTGCCGGGCTTGAGTCCCTCATCAGGCTCCCCTCAAGGAGTCTGCTTCTCCCTCTGCCTATGTCTCTGCCTCTCTCACTCTGCATCTCTCATGAACAAATAAATAAAATCTTTAAAAAATTATTTATAAAGTATTGACATCTCAAGCTTATAAATCAATATTTATAGCTATGAGATTATTTTTTTTCTGTTTTAGAAAAGAAGATAGAAAAATATAACCTGCCATCTTCAAAAAGAAGGCAGGGGCAAAAGCTCCCAAGAAGTAAGCAAAAAGAGTGAAGTTATTATTCCCTTGTTCATCAAGGTCCTTACCTGGATGACCAGCATGGCCTCCTCTCCAGGTACATGGCCATCTGAGTATCCCTGGAACACAGCCAGTCCCATCTCTGCCCCCTAAGTCACCCTGTTAAAGGACCCTTCCTCAGAAAAGAAGGAGAACCCAGACACCATGATGGTTCCAGCATAATTCTTTTCTCTTATCATTGGGAGGAATAGGGTGGAACTGAACAGGAGATGTCACATAGTTTTGAGATTAGGACTGTGTCTAGTCTGGCTCAGAGCCAGGATGAGTAGAGAAAGCTAGTCTTAATGGCCAGGTAGGATTCAAACTCCCAATATCAAACTGGAATTAGATTTGGAGTCCCAAGCATTCAAAAACCATCTGAATTGGGCAGCCCGGGTGGTTCAGGTGTTTAGCGCTGCCTTCAGACCAGGGTCTGATCCTGGAGACCCAGGATCGAGTCCCATGTCAGGCTCCCTGCCTGTGTCTCTCTACCTGTGTCTCTGCCTCTCTCTCTCTCTCTGTCTGTCTGTCTCTCATGAATAAATAAATAAAATCTTTAAAAAAATCTGAATTGACTTATGGCTACTTACCATGTGTCTACTCCATGCGTGAAAATTGCATTATTTGCAGTATAGGAAACAAAAATTTGTGAAACTGCACATTTTGGTTCCTACACTTTAGCTTTATGACATCCTCATCATCCTGTTCTCCTCCCCTGAACTCTTTCCCTCCTACCTTTCTCCTTCCCTCTCCCTTCATTCTTTTACTCAAAACTATGTACCCAAACTAGGGCCCAAGATGTGCTAGTCGCTAAGGATTCCCTTGGATTCTGGGCTATTCCATGAGCACCCTGGGAGGGCATTTCCCCTCAGCTCCCAACATGTATCATGACATGAGCATCACTGCTTTGGACATGTGCTCCAAATTTTCCTGCTTATTTACAGTGCCTCTCAGTCTCAGAGTTTGACCCAGGAGGGGACTCAGATCTACTTGCTGCAACTCGTTTTTGTCTTTTCTCTTTCTCGCAATTTCCCACCTCCTCTCTTCCCTTGGCTAGAGAAAACTTAGTTTTTGTCATATGCTGAGTTTTCTTTACCAATGACTTCTAGGAAAACTTCACATTTAGACCTCCAAACTTGTATTGGTAGTACATAAAGGTAATTTTTGGAACTTAGAAAACCTTTGGGCTCTCAGCAAGTTCTGTGTTTCAAGATTTTGTGCATGGTCTCCCAAAAGGTCTCAACTAAGCAGTGATGACTCAGTTTTAGCCAGTGTCTGTCCTTTCCCAGAAACTTATTGATTTAATAATTAGGGAACCCTGGGCCACTGTGATTTATGAGGATAAAATTACATCATTTTAATATTTTCAAAAATATGCTCTCCTTATGTATACAGTCAATAAAGGTGAATGGAGGGAGCCTGGATAGCTCAGTCTGTTAAGCAACTGCCTTTGGCTCAGGTCATGACTCCAGGGTCCTGGGATCAAGTTTTGCATCAGGGTCCTTGCTCAGTGGAGAACTTGCTTCTCACCTCTGCCTGCTGTTCTCCTGGTTGTGCTCTCTCTCTTTCTGACAAACAAATAAATAATTAATTAAAAACAAAAACAAAGGTGAAGAGTGTGAGATATGTGTCAGGCACATGTCCTAGGTCCTACAGACTCAGCAGTGAGCAAAACACAAACATCCCTGCCCTCATGGAGCTTACATTCTAATTGATGCATGTATAATTAATAAACAAAAAGAGGAGTTGAAGGGGGAAAAGAGAAACAGGATGGAGTATTGTGATTTGGGAGAGGAAAAAAAAGATAAACACAAAAAAGAAGAGGAAGGACTATAAGAAAATAGCAGATAAAAGTGAGGTACAAAGGTACAGGGATTTCCTAAAAGGTTGAAGACTGGGGTATGAGATGGAAAGTCACTAAAAGGGGGAGGAAAAGGTTCACTGGGAACCACAATTTAAAACTATTAACAGATCACTATCCCATGGGCAGCCTCACCTGAGCACAGAATCCAAGAGACTCTCCAAGTGATGGATCAGGCAACTGAAAGGAAGGATGATTCAATGAGGAGCTCAAAGGTCATGACAAGGGCCCAAAAGGCAAGGACTGAATGCGTTCAAACCTTGGAACCAAAGGGTAAGCTGGGGACTGAATCTGTCATCTGAATGCTCAGTGTGGGAGAGTCTCTCATGGGGCAGGCACAGGGTTGGGTGGTACGCAAAGGAAACAGTAGAAGGGAGCAGTGCGGACAAGTCAGCAAGGAGCTGCTGGAAGTGGTTGTGGGAAGAAGTCAGTGCAGTGCCCACAATGTGCAGGTCACCTCAGCTGTGACACATGGACTCACATGACTACTTCCCAGTGTCTATTGTTTACACTTCTATTTGTAGAGTCACCACTGCTCCACTGAGTCTGAGAGCTCCTGTCTGATTCAAGTTCACCCCATATGAGGAGTGACACCAATCCTCAAAGTGGACACACTCTTAGGAGTATTTCTTAATGATTTATTTCTAGAAGAGAAGTGACTTAGTCAATAAGTCTACATATCTAAAATTAACACATATTAATGATCAAATTTTTGCTAGTTTAGATGCCCATTAACATTACATGGATGCTCCTTTCCCTAAGCCTCCACCAAAACTAGAAATAATGACTTTTCTGTGTTGAAGATTAAAAGCAAAGAATGGTGGCACCTGAGTGGCTCAGTGGTTGAGTGTCTGCCTTTGGCTCAGGTCATGATCCCAGGGTCCTGGAATCTAGTCCTGTATCAGGCTCCCCACAGAAGCCTGCTTCTCCATCTGCCTATGTCTCTGCCTTTCTCTCTGTGTCTCTCATGAATGAATAAATAAAACCTTTAAAAAAAAAAGCAAAGAATGATATTTTACTCATGTTTTCCTTTGAATTTCTTTGCACTTTGCCTGTGATAGGTTGTATCACTACTGATGTCTCAGAAGATTATATACCCTTGCCCTGTGGACACTGGTGTGGCCATGTCACTTGACTGGACAAAGAAATGTGGACAGAGGTGTGAGGGTCACTTCAAAGCCAAACCTTTCAGAGCCTGTGTATCATCTTTTTCTCTGTCATGGGACCAGCAATGGTTCTAGACACAGGTTTCTCTGTCCCCAGAATCCATGTATGACAATGACATGGAACTGCATCTAACTTGTGATGAACAAGTAGCGTGAAGGAGATGTACAACTGGGTTGTTCTAAACCAGCACTTGACAAACTTTCTAAAAGGGGCCAGATAATAGTTTAAGCTTTGCTGCCCATACAGTCTCTACTGCAACTACTCAACACTGCCATTGTAGCATGAAAGCAGCCAGAGACAACCATATAAGCAAATGCTCCTGGCTGTGTTCCAATAAAACTTTATGTATACAAGCAGGTATTGACCTGATTTGGTCCTCAAGTTGTCATTTACCAATACCTATAATCAACCACTGAGATTTAGGAGGTTTACAATTTGCCGTAACATCATCTAGCCTATTTCTCCTAAGATACCTGTTTTTTTTAATATTTTATTTATTTATTCATGAGAGACACAGAGAGAGAGAGAGAGAGAGAGGCAGAGACACCGGCAGAGGGAGAAGCAGGCTCCATACAGGGAGCCCAACATGGGACTTGATTTGAGGTCTCCAGGATCACACCCTGGGCCAAAGGCGGCACTAAACCACTGAGCCACCCGGGCTGCCCAAAGATACCTGTTTTTTAAATAAATCTCTTATTAGAATTTTTTTCTTTTGAGAATCACCTGTTCATATTTGCCCATTTTTTATAGGACAATTCATTTTTGTTTAATCAATTACAGAAATCAACACTTTGTTAATGTATTGGAATTTTTCTTATTTTATTTGTATTTATTTATTTAATTTAAATTTTTAACTTGAGAAATTTTTGGTAGTGGAGACTTTTTAAAATATTTTATTTAGACAAATCAGTTTTATCTTTTCCAAGATGGTTTATGCCAGAGTTTCTCAACCTTGACACTTACTGGCATTTGGAGCTGAATAATTCTTTGTTATGAGTGCTGTCATGTGCATTGTGAGAAGACTAGCAACATCCCAGCCATTAACTGCCAGTAGCATCTTCCTCCCAGTTGTGAGAGACAAAAAGATTTCCCAACATTGTCAAATATCCCCCAGGGGACCAAGCCACCCATGGTGTGAGAACCATGGCTTTGTGCCCTATGTATTTCTTCCTTAAAAAGCCCTTTCTATGTTATAAAGTTATACCCTTTGTTCTACTGTTTGTATTAAATACATGTATATACATTATTATATTAATATATGAATATATTAATTTATGAATATACAGCTTCTGTAGTATTTTTAGCCTTCCTATCTATCAACGTGAGCTGGCTCTTTTTCCATGGTCAATGCTATACTGTTCCTTTCACAAGACTCATATCTACTTTGTCTCTCCAAAGTGGTAGAAATTCAAAAATTACTTTAAAATAGTTGACATAAAGGGCAGCCCGAGTGGCTCAGCGGTTCAGTGCCACCTTCAGCCCAGGGCATGATCCTGGAGTCCCGGGATCGAGTCCCACGTCAGGCTCCCTGCATGGAGCCTGCTTCTCCCTCTGCCTGTGTTCTGTCTCTCTCTCTCTCTCTCTCTCTGTGCCTCTCATGAATAAATAAATAAATAATCTTTAGAAAAAAAATAGTTGACATAAAGCATGTAAATCTATGTTTCCAATTACAAATGATATTATTATTATTATTATTATTATTATTATTATTATTCAGAAAAGAGAAGGAAAGAAGATATCAGTTCAAGTTCAACAAGGCATCAGAAAAATATTCCCCTGAAGAGTAAGTAAGCCCGAAGCAGGGCCTGGCCATCTCCGCTTGATGCCCTGTTTGCTGACTCTTTGTCTCCCTCTCTTCCTCCTCGTTCCCTCCCATGCTAGGTCTCCTTCACCTGCATTCTCTGCTCTAACAAGGTGCCACACCTGATACTCAGGTGAATGCTGACACATACCTTATACTGCCTACCCAATCACCCACTTCTGTACAGATTCTTCAACACAGAACTATACAAAGACCCAAAATGATTAAAAGAGAATGATCAAACCCATGAGTTAAGTTCTAACATCAATTTATACTTCCTTCATTCTAAAACTTGGTGAAAACCTTTATGAAAGCAAAGCCCAGATGATGTTCCTACCTACAAAGAGCTGAGCTTTCTATTGCTTTGACAGACAGGGGTGTGAGCCTGGTCTCTATGCTTCAGCTTGTGAGCTTGCTTCTGCCCCCTGCACTCTGAGGCCTCTTGTGAGGGGTCACCATCCTTCTCTCTTTCTCCTCCTCTTTTCCCTCCTCCTTTTCTGCTTGAGCTCAATTTTCTTCTGCTTTTGTGACACTTCTTCAGCATTATCCCCTCTCACTCTCCCTTCCCTCTTTAGGCTCCAGTAACATTGGTCTTTTCTCCCCCATGAATTTATTATTGAAGCAGAGCAGGTGCTACTTGAGATGGGGTCCACAGACTGGTGCCATCTACAAGTCTGTTTGTGGCAGGTCTATAAAAAGAAGGAGCTTATAAATTAACTGTGACATTAGACATGCTGTCTTCACAGCAAGCCCTCCTCAGTGGAGATACCTTGATTTCTTCTTTTATTTCTTTCCTTTTTTTATCTTTTTTCTTTTTTGAGAGAGAGACAGACAGAGATCATATGTACCCCTGGTGGGGAGGGGGTGTGGTGTAGGCAGAGGGAGAGAGAGAATCCCAATCATGGTCCACATCCATCATGGAGCCTGACATGGGGCTCGATCCCACGACCTGGAGAGCCTTGATTCTATTTTGATCAGCTGCTGTCTCATCACACATGACATGTTGAGTAGCACTGGTGCATAACATGCCTAAGAAAAACACATGTGCCAGGAATTAATACAAAGGAAAACACACATGTACCTGGCACCTAGGTCAAGAAACACAACGCAACACACACACACACACACACACACACACACACAATCCAACCCCTACCCACATCCTGAGTGCTCCCCCCAGCCTGATTTCTCAGAGCAGAGGCCACTGTGACACTGGATGCTTCACCCTCCTTTCCTGCTCAAGACTTCCTCCCTCTGTCCACATCACACACTCCCTCCCCAAAGCTAATCTCCCTTGTTCTTCTTCCCTTCCCTTGACACCCTCTTGCCTCACCTTGAACTAAGCATTCTCTGTCCCAGCAGGCAAGGGTAGGTTTCCCTAACATGCCTTCATGGAGCCCAGTGTTTTCTTGCTTCGTGGCACTTGTCACAACTATAATTAACTGTGCACATCCTGTTCACTGTGTGAAAGTCAAATGAGATCAGTAAGCAGTCAGTCTTGCCCATTGCTCTATGTCCAGCTTCTCCGTGCCTCACAAAGTTTACACCAAAATAACTGTCAGGCCAATACATCATCTGTTCTTCGCAAAGTGTGAACCCCAATATCAGAGCCTCCGTTTACTCCACAATGCAGTATGAGCTGCAACGACTACACTACCATGGAGCTCCAGACTTTTCCCCAGGCCATGTCTGTACACGCGTGGTTTTCACCTTGTGACTTTTCCCTGTGTTCATCTACCCAATCCATAATTCGGTTTTTTCCATTCTGCTTTCCCTTGTCTCTGTTAGGCTTTCTTTTCATTTCGTCCACCCTGCTTTTGGTCTCCATGAACTCTCTTTGTTAATTGCTTACCTTTCATAGCAGGTTCCTCATTATTTGCTCACGCTTCTGAACGGTGAGCTAATCGATGTTAGGCAGGCGGCCTTCCCTTCAGGGTTCCATCCTTAAAAACCGGTTTGCAAGATGAGCAGGTGAGACTAAGCCAAATGAAGGATTATTGGGAACAGATTAGGAAGCTGTCACTCGTTAGGTACACGGTGGCAGCTTTGGAAATACTCAGGACACAAGGTCCTGCCTGTCTTGGTAAACTGCCCGCACTGAGTAAAGGAGGGAGTCCTGCTTGTGCCCACAACTCTGTACCCTGGCTTGCTGCCCAGAATTGCCAGCGCTACCCACTGTTCCTGCATCTGCTTGCAAGCATGACTGGGACATCTGCGTTTTGGGACCTACATTTACCATTTATTCCATGAGACGGAGAACTATACGAGGTCCCTAATGCCTTCTAAGCCCCCTTTGGGGTTTGCAATAGTGGTCCTAAGTTACCTGTGGCTCTGCCCTGTTGCCCAGGTTATGAACCCCCCGTGGAAAATCTTCCAGTCAACTTTGACAATAATATACACATTCGTAAACTTGCTAGCTAATTGCACAGTCAAGATTATAAGCCCAGCCAGTCTGGCTCCTGAGGCTGAGCTGTCATCCCCTGGGCCATATTTATTTGAGTGGGCACAGTCTGGAGACAAGTAACGGAGCCAGCCATTCCATGCAAGAGTACTGGCTGGCTCTTGAAACTAAGTTCTTCCCATCCCCTCATTTCTACCCAAGCTTGCTATAGCTCCTGCCCCTCCAAGGCTGGGCATCTTCCAGTGTTCTGTTCCGGGGAGCCGTCCCCTCACTTCTCAGGGATCTGTGCTTTCACATCTGACTCTAGTTCACATCTTCCCAAGGTAACTGATGGGACAGTTCTTTCACCACTGATGCTGCTCTGTTCTTTTTCCCATGGTGCTCTTGCTTTTCCTTACATTTCCTTTTGGCTCTTTTAATAAGTGTTCAGGGCAAGAGAGAGAGTTGGACTAGTTGTTCCCTTAGCCTCATTCCACAAGTAGCGTCCTGTATAACACAAACAAGCCATGGGCAGATCTTTCTTCTTGCCCCCAGAGACAGCTCCTGCAGTCTATCTGGAATGAATTCACCCACAGTGAGGCTGGGGTAAAAAGAAGCAGGAATTGCTGATATTTATTTTAAACTCTTTTACAGCTGCTTCTCCTGAATCAATACCCCACATCCCTACTCAGGGCTTCACAATTACCAAATCTCTCCATATGCAATTTGCAGATTAGTCTAGAGTCCTTGGAGTTTTTCTTTTTTTACTCATAGAGGATGAAACAGAAAAGCAATAAAATGAAAAAGGACAGCCACCCCACCTGGGTGGCTCAGTGGTTGAGCATCTGCCTTTGGCTCAGGTCGTGGTCCTGGCATCCTGGGATTCAGTTTCGTATCAAGCTCCCCACGGGGAGCCTGCTTCTCCCTCTGCCTACATCTCTGCCTCTCTCAATGTCTCTTATCAATCATGAATAAAATCTTTTTTTAAAAAAATGAAAAAGGACAAAAAAATTAAGACTGACACTAATCCCTCAGTGCTAAGCACCTCACTCACCCTGCCTTGGTTTAAAGCAGGTGATAAGATTATAGACAAAGACCTTTCCTCCAGCTACATGAGCACCATGAAATATTCTGAATAGGCAATTTATATCAGCTTATCAGAGGGATAAGCAGGGTCCTTATGGAATAAAGGACCAGAATGTTAAGTGATGGTCAATTAGCTTCTGAATTAAATAAAACCCAGTCACCAAAGAAGCCCTATATGTTTTACTAAACATTTTGTTTGATGTAATATCGAAGGTGATGATTTTATCAGAAACTCCTCTGTACATATTAGCTAATCTGCCACTCAAAATGGAAGACCTCCTGCCAGTTAACCAGAGGTTGTCCCTCATTGCCATTTACATGATTATTGTTGTTATTACTATTATCAGAATCCAGGGTAAGGAAAATTCATGAAGGAGATTGAATGAAGACTGAGCAACACTATACTCTTCTACTTTCCCTTCCACTTTCAGAAAAATCTGAAGATGAAACCGTGGATTTTCTCTCTCCCAAACTTCCTGTGACCTGTGGTGAAGCCAAAGGGATTTTATATAAGGAGAAATTGAAACAAGGTGAGTTTTTTCAATCTTCTGCTTTTTGGAACCCCTAGAACCACTAGAAGAGAGGAAAACACCCATGTGTTTGATCATCCAGGAATTAAATCCTGCAAGTCAGGCTACAGAGAAAGAAGTGTTTGTTGAGAATTTTCTTTCTATGTCATGGTATACCTGGCAGCCCGGCCACTCCACTCCCACCTGGAAGTTATCCATGGACCCAGTGGCACTACTTGCCACCTGTAGATGTCACATAAAATGCAAATTCTTTCTCACTCTGGCACCATTCCCACAGATTTTTAGGGCTTCCTTCACTCTGAGAGAGGAGGAATCCAGACTCCCTTGCTACTGCTCCCTCCCCACAGGGAATCTCTCTGGACCCAGGCAGGTGGAACAACCAATTACTGGTTTTGAGAGGTTTAGGCTGAATTCACAGGGGATGAAACTGGATCTGGGGATGGGCCATCTTTATCTTACAGGATCTTCAGAGAAGTGCATTCAGAATGAGGCAGGGGTTTGGTTCACACCCAAAGAATTTGAAATTGAAGGAAAACAGGCAAATTCAAGGAAATGGAAGCAGACTGTGCATTGCAAAGGAAAGACCTTAGGAGAGCTGATAAAGGTATTTGACAGGGAACAGATGGGTGATGGGTTTAATTCCTTGAAGGCTGAGTGGGAGTTTGATAACAGAGCTGTGAAGAAATTTCCATTAGGATTCCACAACATGATTGAGAAAGAGCTAGATTTTTCACAGAAAGAAGTTGTGGGTGATAAAGTTAGGAATGCAGATTGGTACCCACAGCAGAGAACTTTAAATGCAAGCAAAGGATGTGAGGTCAGGAGAGATTTAAGAAGCTTAGAATCGGAGTATTGAGTGTGTTGAACTAGGAGGAAGCCAAATGGAGACACAGACCTCCAAGAGCTTCCTGTATGCTCTGCCCAAAAAAGGCCTCTACCAGACCCAGCTCCATGTGGACCCCCAGGTGATGCATTTCCAGATCCCCTGTCTTTGGGCAGTCTCTCCTCTGCACTTCCCTGGCTCACACTCAATCCTGTGAGCAACAACAAACAAGCTGGTCTTTGTGATCCCAGAACCCAACACAAGCCTCTCAAAAACACTAAAAAAAAATTACCACTGGGATGAAATCATAAGATTTTACCTATAGAAGGAGAAATGGAGAGGGAAAAGTAGGTGAGAAAGTTACTGAGAAAGAAGGACTAATGGGTCTTGAGTTTGAGTAATGGAAAAAAAAAAGATTTAATCAAGTGAAGTCCAGAATTGATTGGAGGATTGAGCTAATGTTTCTTTCAGACACCATGTGTTTGAGACCCAATAGGATGCCCAGGTACTAATATTCACTAGGAAGTGGGAACTTTGATATGGACAAAAGAAAAGCCTCTAGAATAAGATCATTCACTGACTCCTTCTGTCTTTCAGAAAGGACTTTTGCTCTGTCCTCCAAGAATAAGTGTCAAGAGACAGGTAAAGAACAGGTGAATTTCTACCACATTTTCAGTCGCCATGTTGCAAACTCTCTGCATCCAAAGACTCACCTTCAAGTCCTCAAATTCCCCAGCCCTGGATCACCTTTACTTTTAGGCATTGCATCTTCATGACAATGACATACTGGTACATGTATGTGCCACCATTAATTTCGTAGTTAATTTGAGATGAGGACACAAATAACTCTTTAAAATAAAGACTAGGACAAAAACTGATGTTGTACATGTGTTTTAGAAAAAGACCTGGACATTTGGATGAATATGAACCAAAGGTGTCAGAAATAGAGTGCTCTAGTTTGAAAAGTAATTTTGAGGGCAGCCCGGTGGCTCAGCGGTTTAGCGCCGCCTTCAGCCCAGGGTATGATCTTGGAGACCCGAGATCGAGTCCCATGTCGGGCTCCTTGCATGGAGCCTGCTTATCCCTCTGCCTGTGTCTCTGTCTCTCTCTCTCTATCTCTGTGTCTCTCATGAATAAATAAATAAAATCTTTTTTAAAAAAAATAAAAGTAATTATGAAATGGAGCTAGACAAGAACGGTATGTGAAAGACCAAAAAGTGATGTGTTGAACACAACTATGCCTCAATTCAACATGCTCTTTATCAGTAGCACCAGAATGGAATAGTGTTTGAACTGAGCTTTGTCTCTGCAGAGCATCTCTCCAGGTGAAAATGGCAGTCATCATTGTCTGCATCAGCTGCCTCTCCTCAGCCTTCTTCACGTGCTTAAATATGCCCTCCAGATACACATCTCCTTCAAGAACTTCCCATTAGATCGGAACCTTTGGCAGAGGCCTTTCCCATGTTACCCTGGAGGCTTGCCTGACCCTTGGCTGAATTCATTCAAAGTTTAAAAGGATAAGGGGTCCCCCAAAGCTGTTTATTGTATAAAACATCTTTTCCATGCTGATTTGAAATACCTTATTGTGTTCAGGGATGCTCCTTGTAATCGCCAAAAATTAGGGAAGACTACAAATGCCCATCATTATTACAAAATAAACTGATACATCTACTGAATGATGTTTTCTTAAAAAAAAAAAAAAAAAAAAAAAAGCATGGGTATAGACTTCTCCTCAGTCAATGGAAAACTACCCAAAGGTTCTAAGGTCAAGAAAGCTTTCAGAATCTTAAGCTAGAAGTAGTGGAAGGAACCCCATTTTGTTTATGTGATGATGTAGGTATATGATTGAAAATATATCAGAATGAATTGGTTATTTTGGGATAGGATTCTATGGGACATTTGTCTTCCATTTTATACATTTATGTTCAGGTAGAATTTTTATAATGACCATTTATTACTTTTGTAATAAAAAGAACAAAGGTGTTTTAAATTCAGAGCATTAATTAGTGGCCCCAATATTATAGTTCCTTCTCACTCATAATACCACATGTCAGTGCGTTATAGTCAGAAGCACACTACACCTGGCCTTTCAGTCCTGCCTATCGGCAGCCACACCGGAATAAATGAGATAATTTGTAATGACTACAAATGGACAAATGTAGGCTTTTTCTTCAGCCACATTATCTAATACATCACTATTGCTCTGCAATATACCCAGTCTCCACTGGTATCTATCTTTGTCTATGTGTTGGGCAATAGTCATGGTTATTGAGAAGGCCGATAATTGTTTCTTGACAGTGTCAGGGATGGAGCAGCCTTCAAATGACCAAATAATTTGCCCACAAATTTGCTGAGCTGATGGGCCCTTGAACTGTGGTAGGCAATGGCCTTTCTTTGTGACGTATTGTATATTCTGAATGAGTATGCCAAACGAAAAGGATGTCATCAGTGTGGTGTCATACTTGAGCTCCTGGGGAAAGTTGGATGCAGTTCAGATCTTGCCTGCAGAGGTCATATGTGATGGTAAAGCTGTTGCGGTACTGCAGGCAACCATGTAAAGGCGTGCTGTATCCCTACAGAGGTGAAGGCAAGCTACAGCTGAAATGCTGTTGAACTAAACACAAAGTAGAACTTCCCAGCCAAATCTGGGACAGCAAAACACTTGCCAGTTTCCAAGTGATTGGTGCCAATAATTTCAATAATACTGTATATAGGACTTTAATGGTGGAGCTCCTTTACAAGTAATTATATCCCACTAAATTTAAACAAGTTACCTTCTATACTCTTAGGGGTGCTACCAAAGATAAAATAGAGAACAAACAGATATACCTCACTTTAACCATCAAAATTGTTGCCTTGCCTAAATGCTTCATGGTCATAATACTCATTGCTCTAAAATATCCCATCATGGCCATGGATGCTCTTACCCGATGAATAAGGAAGTCGAATAAAATGTAGTTTTCAACACTTAGCAATCAATCTTACAAAATGGAACCCATGGGCATTCCCCTCTGTTAAAATAGTTAGTAGAATCCAATATAAATTTCAAGCATCAAAACTCATTGTACGAGATCTGTTTCAAGCAGGAGTGATTATTTCTAATGTTTTTCTACTTGAATGTCCAGTTTGGTCTATTCTTAAGCTTGGGAAGAATGATGGTGTCTCATAGTGGATGACTGAAACCTCAGTACCATGGCCCAGCAGGTAGCAACACCACTCAAAGCATAAGCCAGTTAGCAGAACCAGTTAGCAAGCCGGAGCAAGAGAAGACAGACAGTCACTGAGACTCTTTGCCTGTTGAGCCAATTGTCTTCTGGTTGATGGAGAGGAAGTAGTTCAGGTCTCCATAAAAAACTGGGTTTAGATATCAAAACTGATGATGCAACACATACACAAAAGAGTATGAAATTTATTACTCACATACTGAGGCTTTCTAGGGAGAGCAGGGCAGGCTCCCAAGCTGGTCTGAAAATGGCCTGAGTGGCAAGGGGGTACTAGTAGTCCAAGGTGTTATTATGGCTATGAGTGGGGCCAGCCTGAGAATTTCCTTGCTGGGGCAGAGATTGACTGGTTTGAACATCTCACTGGGACCAAGATGGGGAGCCCATGAACTTCCTTACTGAGTTGCCCAGATGTGGCAAAAGGGGAAGAGGGAGGAGTGGATCTTGAAACTGTCAGCCATCAAACATAATAGCCAGAGTCAGAACGAGACTGTGGAGTTGTAAGTCTTTTCTCTCTTTCTCTGTCATATCATGTGTATTGGAAACTGTTCCACTCCAGAGCCTAGGGAAGGGGATGTTTTGTGCTGGTTACAGCCTATCAATAACCAGTGTTGTTGTTGGACTTGTCCTCGTGGCTCTTATTATAATTATAGGATGCCCTCCAGCAGTAACTGTCAGGAAACTAAAAGGAAAAAGAAGATTTATTATATTATTTATAGGACCTGGAAATTACAAAGCACATCTGGAGCCATATCATGAAGTTGCAGAGAGATGGATGGAGAGATATAGAGGTAGAGAGAGAGAATGAGTATAGGCGTGAGGCTCTGCCTTTATTGGGGTTGAGGGTGGGGATCTAGGGTTTTCCAGGTTCACTCTTTATTGGTGAATTTAAAACATAAGAGCTATAGTTTTGATGGTTAAAGTGAGGGAAGAGAAAAAAAAACAAGTGGCCCAAAAAGTCTTGAAATCAGCCAAGATCTATAAAACAAAAGAACCTCAGCAGAGATCGATGGCTTGGCTCTTTACCTAGTTGTGTGGCTGGCAATGTTTTCCCTTGAGAAATAGCAAGATAGCTGTGTTTATCAGGGGTGCTGGAGCAATCGAGGCTTCAGTCAGGCACTTGCATTATAGAAAAGGAGAAAAAAAAACCTATCAGTGCTCACACTAGAGAGACTGGGGCTCTGAATCCAGAGGGTCTCAGCAGGGAGGAGTGAGTAGGTCTGCTACTGGGGGAACTGGCATCTTCACCCTGGACCTGGACAGGCCAGGTGTCTAGTCAGAGGGCAAGAATGGCCATAGAGGGTGAATTCCAGGGACAAAGAAAGGCAGACCAGGAAGTTCAGGATGGGAAAGCCAGAAAGATCACCTGAACTTCAGGATTGGTGGGGAACCCTCTTTATGGAGTCCTGGGGCCTCTTTTAGAAGAAGAATTTGCTTTAGAAGCTTCCCCAATTAACACAGAGATGAGCCCATCCCCAAATCAAGGGGAGTTTTTACTCTGGCTGCATGGCTAGGTTTTTTTTTAAGATTATATTTATTTATGGGGGGGGGGAGATGAGTGGGAAGGGACCAAAGGAAAGAGGGAGAAGCAGACTCCCCACTGAGCAGGGAGCCCAACATGGGGGACTCAATCCCAGGACGCCGAGATCATCACCTGAGCTGAAGGCAGATGCTTCACCAGCTAAGCCACCCAGACGCCCTTCTAACTGCCTAGTTTTGAGAATAGACAAAATATTTCCATTCCTTCTGCCCTTACCCAGGTCCTTGTGCTTGTGTTGTGGACAGTCGAGGGTAGTAGCAGGATTTCTCTCCTTAGATGCGACTGATCCTCAGCTCCTCCAATCCTTTGCTCGAGCTCCTGATGGTCTATTTCTCACCTTTTCTCCACCCAGAGGCACAGACAGAAGGATACCTCTTCCTGACTCCTACATTTAGTGCAGAGAAAATATTTCCTTATGTGTGAAGCCCTACCGTCCCCCTTGCAGGGTCAGGAGTGGAACCAGGGGCTCCTGCCTGTAGGTCTTTATCCAGCAGTAAAGATCTCTGGTAGAATTTACTGGATCACATTTTAAGGGCATGAGAAAGATCATGATCTCTCAGACCCACAAAACAACCCATATATACAGCAGCTCTCTATATGTTTCTGTTTGTCAGCCGTAATGTCAGGAACTGCGCCGGGTCTGCCCAGCATGCTTGCCTGGGATGGCACATAGTGGACAGAACCTCTGAACCCAGGCACAGGCAGCCTGGGTGTCAGTCTCATTCAGGTACTAAGTTGTGCTGACCCTGCAGGAAAACAAAACGAAACAAAACAAAGCAAAACAAAACATCCTGTCTTTCCAGCCTTTTAAAATGAGGAGGTTGCCTAAAACTGTGTTTTTTTCAAATTTCACATACTTACAAACCACCTGGGATGCTGGGGTTTTGTTTGGTTTTGTTGTTGTTGTTGTTGTTGTTTTGCGGGACCTTGTTAAAACATTTCAATTCAGTAGCTCTGCATCTCTAACCAGCTCCCAGGTAAAGCTGATGCAGCTGGTCCTCAGGCCACACTTGGTGTAGAAAGGGCTCACATGGCCTTCCGGTCCCTTCCAGCTCTGACAAGGTGTGATTCAAGTGGTGGCTTGCTGATTCTTGCCCTTCGCTCTTTTGTGATTGGAGAGGTCAGGCTCGTCCTCCAGCAGCACTCTCCGGGAGCACCACAGGCAGGCGTGTTGAACACATCCACTCTGGATCACACAAGGGTGGTGTGTGCCAAAGCCCCCTGGTGTCAGTGTGCAGTGAGTCTCACTGACCCCAGCGCTGCTGCATTATCTCCCCTTCCAGTGGGAAAACTTCAAGGAATGTGAGGTGTGCTGTAGAGGGGGACCACTGCTCTGCTGTGACACTTGTCCAAGAGCCTTTCATGAGGACTGTCACATCCCGCCTGCAGAGGCAGAGAGGTTAGTGAGACGCAGCCCTGCCTTTTGCACACACACTCCGCCCAGGCCCTGCCTCTGGTCGCCCATCTCCAGGAGGAAGAGCAGGACCCATGATCATTGCCACCCAGGTGTGACCCTGAGCAGCTGGAGGGGGCAGCAGCTGTGTCCCATCCGGTATCAGTGACAGCCTCTGGTTCTCTGAGTCTGTGCCTGAACCACCGTGACTCCACTTTGCCACTGCCCCTGGGAGGTGTCCTTTCCTAGGGGATGACAGCTGTTCATGGGGATGGAGGATGCGAAACACCAGCTGTTTGTGTTCAGCACTTTTTCAGAAAAGGCAGGAAACATGGCCTGGTTCATGCATCTTGCCACAGGCTCAACAGACTGATAGAGGCCGGGTCCCCGGGGGTTAAGGCCTAGTTTTGACACTTGGGTGTGATGGGCAGGCCTCCTCGTGCTCCCAGCAGCTCAAGTGGGGAAAGGAGAGTCCACCACTCACCCTGACACCACCCTCCACACATGGAGGGCCCTGTTGCCACCCTCAATGAGAGGAAGGTCACGGGCTCAGACCCTACATGGGGGTCTTGGAGACTCTGGGAGGAGTCCCCTTCATCTCCCAGCTGAGTCCTTCGGCCATGCTCGAAAGAAGGATGGTGGCAGCTCTAGGAACAGGGGCTGTTTCTAGGGGCCTTGCCCTTGCTCACTTACGCCTGACCTCTCAGGAGCCCGTGGAGCTGCACCTTCTGCAGGATAGAGTCTTTGCGAAGGCAGCAGTGTCACGGGGAGTCTGAGGCCCTTGAGAGGCAGATGCAGCCCGAGGAGCAGCTGGTGAGTTGGGTGCCAACCCCAACCCTTCTCATTACCCCGGACACGTGAGAAGACCAAACAGATAGAGGGTGAGGGGAAGGGTGCCCATGGGTGCCTGAGGGAGCCTGCAGTGTCTGGATTCGGGGAAGGTGATTTGGTGCCCAGAATCCAAACAGAGTTCGACGTACCCCACTTTCTCGGAGCTGCGTTTCCCTTCAAAGCTCTCTTCACGTTTTACAGAAGTGTGAGTTCCTCCTGTTGAAGGCCTACTGTCATCCACAAAGCTCCTTTTTTGCAGAAACCCCACATAACGTAAGTGATATTTTACAATTCTTGTCCTCTGGGCATCTCTTCTATGCAAAAGTCATTCTGGAATTTGGGAGTGTGACTCCTGAGGGCACTGCTGTTTGCCAAGAGGAGGCGGAGTTGCAGACTCTGGAGGAGGCCTCCGGGTTCAAACTCCACCCCTCGCATCCTAGTTCTGGGACACTGAGCAACTTGGTCCGCTTCCTGTGTGCCTCAGTTTCACCTTCTTAGGTGGGAATACTTTCTCACAGCCAGCAGAGGGTTTAGGGCACCCTCTCGGGAGGCTTCAAATCCCACCTTTACCACTTTTTAGCTGTGAAATCCTGGGTAGGTTACTGAACTTCTCCATCCCTTGGTTTCCTCACCTAGAAAATGAGGGTAATTATCGTACCTATCTCCTAGGGCTGTTGTAGGATCAGATGCTAACACGGTGGCGGTGCTTCAAGCAGGGCCTAGCATCCACAGGCCAATGCTTGGATCCCCCTTGCCTGGTTATATCAGTTGGATCCAATTCCAGTAACAATGGCTGTGCTAACATCCCCCTTTTGGTGGCTTTGTCCCTAGATTCGAGATTATGGAGAGCCCTTTAAGGAAGCCATGTGGCTGGACTTGGTTAAGGAAAGGTTGACTGAGCAAGTGTACACAGTGGCATGGTTTGTTCGGGACATGCGGCTGATCTTTCGCAATCATAAAACATTTTACAAGGTAAAGGATGTCTCCTGTTTCCTTTGCATGCCCTTTCCACTTTTCCCTAAGTCCTGAGATAGCCGAACTTTGCAAGAATTACACCAGTCTTGTCCTGGAGAGAGCTCAAAAGCAGTAGCGGAAGCAGAAGAAAGCGGCCTGGGAGGAGGAATTTAGAAAGAACAGCAGAGAAGAATCCTTGTAAGCAGGGCCACGGAAACAATCCAAAACCCCAATCCTAGGACAGGTGGGATGGTCCCGCTGAGAACAGTCGATTTCATCCATCGTCCTTGCTCAAACGGGGAGGAAAGGTAGTTTATGGTTACATTGTTCTGTGTCTCAGAAATACAGAAATAAATAAAGGAGTTAAACTTCATGAAATAATTTCAACTCCCAGGATGCTCATGCTTGGATTTTTTTCACCAAATTTCCCAGCAGACCCAAACCTCAGAATTGCCCTCAGATGGTGTTGGCTTTGTCCTTTGTAGGTAGCGAGATGCGACAACTAGTTGACCTATCTTGCAAACCAATGCGTTGTTAACTTTAGCCTCTTGCGTCTATGCCGATTTATACTACCATTTGTACAGGTATTTCTTGGGAGGTAACCAAGGAAGGCTTCCGTCTCCACCCAGGGAGCCTCCTTCTCTTCCTCCGTGGCACTGGTTGACATGTTCACGAGCCACAAATTACAAACTGGTGTCTGTGCGTGGAGCTGGAGGGAGAAAGAGTCCACCCAGGGAGCCCCTCCATGCCTCGCCCAGGCTCAGCCTTGGAGAATGGAATCTTTCCTTCAGAGGGTGGGCTTTCAAGAAATGCTTTATCTCTATCTATTTTACCCCAAGCTCGGGCTTTGCAGTGATTGAAATCAGCTCCCCAGTCCTGACCACCTGTCAGGTCCAAGTTAGGAATCGGGCAGAGGCTCATCCATTTCGATACTGTGGCAGCAGCATCTCCCTCCCCCGCTAACCCTGGGCACTCTGCCTGGCAGATGGGGAAGCATAGCATTCGGGACAGGGAGGGCAGGGCTCAAAAAAAAAAAAAAGGCAAAAATGCAAGATTTGATGGTCTTAATTCTTTGTCCTTAGACATCTATTTGTTTGCTTTTTTTCTTTCAGGCTTCTGACTTGGGTCAGATAGGATTGGACTTGGAGGCAGAATTTGAAAAGAACCTCAAAGAAGTGTTTATTTTTTGCAAAGCCAATGAGAACAGTTTCCAGACTCTTTGACTCTGTTCTAGAGTCATAAGTCTGAGGCACTCCAACTTCAGGATCCAGATGATGTGACTCTGGCCATCTTTAGACTGCCAGTGAGTCTGGGATGTTATTGTGTGGAGGCCGAGAAAAATTAAGGCCATTCCACCTCAATTTAGCATTAGCACAGGGAGGATTTTTCGGAATTTTGCACCTGGCTCAGTGGTTGAGCATCTGCCTTCAGCTCAGGGCGTCATCCCAGAGTCCCAGGATCAAGGCCCGCATCAGGCTCCTTGCAGGGAGCCTGCCTCTCCCTCTGCCTCTGTCTCTGCCTCTGCCTCTCTCTGTCTCGTGAATAAATAAATAAAATGTTTGTTTGTTTGTTTTTAAAAAGAATTTTTCCCCTGTATTTATGAATGAAGTTGGTCCGCAAGCTTCTGTGTACTGTCATGATCAGATGTAGGGCTACCTCAGCTTGGCACAAGTATGCCTAAAACTTTTCTTTTTATATGCTCTGGAATAGTTTAAAATGTTTTAAATGAACCAACTCGTAAAATTATACAGCCTACCGTTCTTTGGAGAGGTGATATTGGCCACAGTCTCCACTTTTTCAGGACCATTAAACTCTTCAGATGCTCTCTTGCTCTTGAATCGGGTCCACTTTTATAGTTTTCTTCTTTTTTTTTTCTTTTATAGTTTTCTAAGAAGTCAGTCATTGCATGTGTTGTTCATACTTGGCCTTATTTCTGCCATATTATTTTATTCCCTCTCTTGGGAATAGTTTCACATGATTTTTGTGTACATTTTCTTTGTTTCTGCCTTCTATTCTGGAAGGCATTTGTCCCAGCCTTTTTTTTTTTTTAAAGTTTCACCCTAGTTTTTTTTTTTTTTTAAGATTTTTTTATTTATGATAGACATAGAGAGAGAGAGAGGCAGAGACACAGGAGGAAGAAGAAGCAGGCTTCATGCAGAAGCCCGATGTGGGACTCGATCCCAGGTCTCCAGGATCACGCCCCGGGCTGCAGGCGGCGCTAACCCGCTGCGCCACCGGGGCTGCCCTGTCCCAGCTTTTAATTCTAATATTTACTTGCAAGTTTTCCAAATGTATTTTTAACTTATGTTTTAAATGTCAGAGCCAGGGATGTCGGGTGGCTCAGTGCATTGCGCATCTGACTCTTGATTTCGGCTCAGGTCATGATCTCTGGGTCCTGGGATGGAGCCCCACAACCCCCAATCCCCCTGTCGGGTCTGCTGGAGTTTCTGCTCCTCCCCCTGCTCATGCTCTCTCACTCTCTCTCTCCCTAATAAATAAATAAATCTTAAAAAAATAAATAAACTTTAGAGGCAAAAATAAAATATCTTTAATGAACCATGTATTTAAGCCAACATGTTTGTCACTTTTTATGTGACAGCTTCTTAATTCAAACAGGGAGGAATTCCCTGTTTCATAATATGGCTATTTATTATCAGTATCAGATGTTTGCTTTTACTTTGTATTAATTAATTTTATTCACTGATATGTCACTATTTTGTTATTTTTACATTACATAAATTACTTATTATTTTTAATATCTACCAAAATTGAAAAGCAAAAGGTAAAAGTCGAATGACCCTTATTCATGAGAGCAGTACTTTTTTTTAAGTTTTCTTTATTTATTCATGAGAGACACAGAGAGAGAGGCAGAGACACAGGCAGAGGGAGAAGCAGGCTCCCCAAGGGGAGCCTGATTCAGGACTCGATCCCAGGACCCCAGGATCACGACCTGAGCCAAAGGCAGACGCTCAACCACTGAGCCACCCAGGTGCCCCTCTTTAAGTCATTTTAGAAGACGAGTAAGCAGGTGGCATGTTTTCTGAGCCTTTGCACAGCTCTGAATGTCTTCTCTGTTTTCATAAATTCACGGTTGGGCGGGCTACAATTTGTATTTTATCACAACTTCTCACCTTCAAAATCGATTTAGGCCTTGGTTCGCTGTGTTTGGGCATTTTCATCCTACAAGTGTGAGTCTGCATTCAGTCAGGATTCTGTTCCTTTGTTAGTGTGTGGACACATAGCAGGTTTCTTCTTTCTCTCTGTAGTTCTATATTTTCAACAGGACGGGATTCAATGTAATACTCTTATCGTTGATCTTGCCTGGCACTCTGAGCCCTTTCAATATACATATCCAGTTCTTTTTTCAGCAGCTGCATTAAATCTTTCTGATCCTTTTGTACTGGGCTCTCTTTCAAGAACATTTATTATCCATATGCTGGCTCTCCATTCTCTGTCCTCCCTATTTATCATTTTTAAAAAAGAAAAAATAGGTTCTGGGAAGTGCTCCTCTTCTGAGGTCATTAGTCTAAGACTTAAATGTACTAACTCAAAATAACCGCACTTCTAGGGTCAGTGTTTTTAAATTAATGATTTTTTAAATCATTATAATAATGCTAATTGCTCTCTATTAACCAGGGAAACTTTTCTTACCACAATACTTTTCTTCTCTCAACACAAAAATAAAAAGTTACCGCTGCTACTAAGTTGTCCTGATCTGTGTTTCTGGTTTTTGCATTCTCACTTAGGGTCAATGGAGGAGTGTGGACTGAACTCTGTCCCCCATCAATTCGTATATGGAAGCCTTATCCCACCCGTGTGCGGTACTTGGAGACAGGGCATCTAAGAAGGGGTTAACAGTTAAATGAGGTCACAAGTGTGAGTCCTTACTGAGATAGGATGAGTGTCCTTATAAAAAGAAGACAGCCCCCTGGGATGGCTCTGCTCCGTGCCCAGAGAGGGGGGAGCAAATGAGGAGGCCTCAAGGGGTCCCCTCCAAGCCAGGAGCCAGCTCTCACCCAAAGGGAATCAGCTGGCACCTCCATCCGGGACTTCCAACCTCCAGAGCGGTGGGAAATAAATCCCTAAATTGCCCAAACTCGAGGGTTTCGTGGTGGTGGCTCCAGGCTGCCTGACATAAGGAGTTGAAGCCGGAGAGGGAGGTTCTTGTCTCCCTGAGTCAATTGTGAATGAATGTGAAGAATGAATTGTGTCGGATGAATCTCTAGGACAAAGGAGAGTGAGTCAAGCAACCGAAGTTTATAGGGATGCCTGGGTGGCTCCGGGGTTGAGCATCTGCCTTCCCAGGGTTCTGGGATTGGGTTCTACATCGGGCTCTCCGCAGGGAACCTGCTTCTCCCTCTACCTTTGTCTCTATACATATTGTAGCCCAACAGTTTATTAAGCAAGGATACAGAGGAAGCTCTCAGGAGTGAGAGGAGTCCCCACAGGGTTGCCACTGGGAGCTTGTAGGGTTGGTCTTTTATTGAAAGCCCACCAGGGAACCTAAATCCTTTTAACATCTCTGTTGGTATCACTTGAGATATCCATTGAGTAAGGACTAGTGATAACACCTTCCATGGCTTACTTCCTTTTTAGGGTCCTGGAATTCTTTGTTGGTCACAGGTAGCGGTTCTCACAAGACCCCACCTCTGACATCTGGGACAGGATGGTCTGGTTTGTTTCTTTATCTGTTTCCTTGCACCTCCACATTTTTGGGGAGTCCTGTGAACCTGATCCCGCAGGCCCCTACCTATCTCCCCCTACCTAGCGCCACCTGTCCTTTACTCAAGAGTGACAGCACCGTGGGGCCCTGCCGTGCTCCCCGACCAGGCACTTGGGCAAGGGTGTGTGGGAGCCTCCACTTTGGTACCTGGTGTCACAGCCCCATGAACAATGTAGAGAGATTCCCCCCTAGTGTTTCCACAGCAGGGTGAACCTCCATATGGTCTAATTTTGCCTACAATCCAGGAAAGGGTGGAGGCAGCTTGAACCCTGATTTAAGAAAAGCAGGTAGTGAAATAGAATTCCTTTCATTTTGTGGGAAAGGGACAAATGTGACCATAAAGACGACTCCTGATGCTGTTCTGGGAGGGCAGGGGCGGGGGCACTTAGAGGTGGCTGTCCCTTTGGTGCAGATTTCTCCTCCCAGCAAATCTGTGGGATAAAAGGTCTTCCCACTCCCCCTGGCTTAGCAGCAGCCAGGACGGCTGTGTATTAAGTGATCTTGCATCCATTTGTGACCGTCTCGTCCATTCTGGCCCTGCCAAGCTGAATCACGTCTCTCTCTTTCTCCTATCACAGCTCAGGCTTGCTCTGTAACAGGCAAAAGGAACCCAACCACCCTAAAAGAGTCATTTATTTCTTTGAAAGTTTCAACTGCTATCAGTTTAGTTGCCATGACAACCAGGACCCCATCCTAGGAGCCATCACTCCCTTTGGCTCCCTTTTGTGGTCCTACTGCTCATCTGGTTTTCTCACTGTACCCATAAAAACAGGGTTTTGATTTATTCTGCTCCTCTCCGCTGACCCTCATCCTTCCCCAGGACCCCCAGGACGTGGGCTCTGGCCTGCTCTTCTCCTGACTTCCCACTCCTGGGCCCACCAGCTCGGTTCCATCCCCTCCCCCCTGCTGGCCAGGGCTGCTGAGAGCCTAGGTCAGCCCAGGACCACCCCCCCCACCCCATGCTGTGACACCAGGGGTTATAAAGGACTCTAGAGTGGTCCCCCAAAACTGGGCAGGGCAAAGGCTGCAAAAATAGAACCCAGAAAAGCTTTCTATTGGGAGTGACTGGAGGAATTGTACATAGGGTATGTTCTCCCCTCCAGCTGATACCAGAAAGTCAACCTTGGAGGGGCGCCTGGGTGGCTCAGTGGGTTAAGCGTTCGACTCTTGATCTCAGCTCGGGTCTTGATGTCAGGGTTGGGAATTCAAGACCCGTGTTGGGCTCCACACACAGGGTGGATCTTACTTATTTAAAAAAAAAAAAAAAAGGAAAGGAAAAGTAATTCAAGGATGGAAAATTCATCCTTAGGAGCTGGGAAGGCATGGTCTCCTGGCCAAGTACACCTGCCCTTGCAGGAGGTAGACTTAACTGGCAATCAGCGTCTGGGCTGAGTCCTTTCTCCGATGCTCTCCAAGCTCTGGCAGAGCCAGGCCCTGCAAGCCAGCTCCCATCCTGCAGGTGGCTGTGGAGCTCTGCCTCCAGCCGGCCTGCTGGGTCCTCTCCCTGCCTCTCCCCTTCTTCCTCGGAGACCTGAGGAGCCTGGCTGCTTCTTGCCTCCTAAAGATGCTCCTACTGCATCCCAGGAGTTCCTTGCCTCCTGGAACTGGGTTTTCTGGGCTCCAGGATTCCAGGCTCTTCCTTCTGCCCTTGTCCCTGAAAAAAAAAAAGAAAAAGAAAAGCTGAGACTCGATTCGCTTTAACAGCCACACGACTGTGAAATGACACAAGAGATCACAAAAACCAGGAAGCCATTGTCTTACTCATTTTCCCCCTGGTCTCAAGGGGGCCA
Source organism: Vulpes lagopus (assembly GCF_018345385.1). Classification (NCBI taxonomy): domain Eukaryota; kingdom Metazoa; phylum Chordata; class Mammalia; order Carnivora; family Canidae; genus Vulpes; species Vulpes lagopus. The sequence continues at coordinate 8,995,604 of NC_054831.1, forward strand.
CTTGCATTTCTGGAGCTATTTGGAAAAGGGAGTGCCACTCAGTGAAGACCCTCCCTGCACAGGATTCCTTTGGGCAGTGTGCCACCAAGCGTGTCCTTGGGACAAGACCAGAGCAGAGATGCTCCTTGGAGACCTTGGAGACTCCTCGCCCCACGAGCAGCCGTTGGCATCTGATTGCTTAGAGTGGGTGACACCCCTTGGGGAACCCTCTCTTCCGTTGATCCAGATTCGACAGGGAGGCCAATTTGCCTGAAGATTGCACTAGGCCTCAAGCAGGGACTCAGCAGTGAGGACAGTGACCCAGGCCTGGGACACGAGACCTTAGTGTCCACAGAAAGCAGTGGCTGCAGGTCCAGCATGTCAGCTGACACCAGAACTCACCCGTACCGTCGCCCTGGGACAGAATCTGTTCAGGGTGGAGTGACAGTTTGGCACACTAAATGCTGTAGAGGGGGATCCCTGGGTGGCTCAGTGGTTTAGCACCACCTTCAGCCCAGGGCGTGATCCTGGAGACCTGGGTTTGAGTCCCACGTCGGGCTCCTGCATGGAGCCTGCTTCTCCCTCTGCCTGTGTCTCTGCCTCTCTCCCTCTGTGTGTGTGTCTCTCATGAATAAATAAATAAAATCTTTTAAATAGATAGATAGATAGATAGGTAGATAGATAAATAAATATGCTGAGTGAAATAAGTCAATCGGAGAAGGACAAACAGTGTATGTTCTCATTCATTTGGGGAATATAAATAATAGTGAAAGGGAATATAAAGGAAGGGAAAAGAAATGTTGGGAAATATCAGGAAGGGAGACAGAACATAAAGACTCCTAACTCGGGGAAACGAACTAGGGGTGGTGGAAGGGGAGGAGGGCGGGTGTTGGAGGGGAATGGGTGACGGGCACTGAGGTGGACACTTGACGGGATGAGCACTGGGTGTTTTTCTGTATGTTGGTAAATTGAACACCAATAAAAGTTAGTTAATTAAAAAAAAAAAAGATAAATAAATAAATAAATAAATAAATGCTGTAGAGGCTCAGAAGTGAGATGAGGCAAAGATGTCCATATTTCCCATGGGCCACAGTAAGGCTTCCAGCTCCTAGGCTCTGCAGCCGGGCACTGGGGTGTGGGTTCAGACCCAGGCCCTCAGCCATGCCCAGCTGGCAAGGCCCAGACACGGGGGCTGGCCCTGCTGACCCCATGGACTAGGTTCTGAACTAATCTATGTGCCCACAAAAGTGTCCTGGGAGTGGGAACACCTGGTCTTTCGACCCTCAGCCAGGAGGGTCTTGGCAGCCAGAGAAAGGGGGGCATGTGGGCTAATGGGCACTGTGACTACTCACCAGGAAGCGCCAGAGATGCTCTAGCACATACTGGTCCGGAGGGTAGGGGTTCGCCCTGTGAGAGGCACCTCGGCCTAAGAAGTAAGGCAGGGGACTGGTCCTAACGTGGGGCAGGGGTAGTCAGGCCACCCCTCCGCACCCACCAATACCAATGCAGCCTGAGTTTCTGCGGGCAGAGGCCAGAGGGCAGATTCGCTCTTTCCACACCCGGAGCACACCTGGTTTCTGTGCATAGCCAGAGCGTGGTAGCAAAACTATCTCTTCCCGGCTCCCCAGAGTGGTTCGCCCTGGACCCTGTGGCCCCCGTTCTGAGCTCTTTGGAACGCTTGGGCAGAGCTGATACAAAGAGAAGCTTTTCCTACTGTCCCAGGCCAGGCTCCGGGCCCAGCCGTGAGGGTGGTAGGCACTCGGGACCTGCAGGGACTGCAGATTTCCTCAAGGTAACAAAAGAAAGCTCCCTTGTGTTCTAATCGCCAGTTTAAAGGCTCACTGCTAGTGCAGGTGAACACAACGGAGGCACCCTAGGAGTGCAGGCCGGAAAGCGGGCTATGTCGTCTATTTTTCATGGCAACAGTCTGGGGTTTGGTGGTAGGCCCAGCCCGGAGATGGCCAACAGCATCCTCGGACCTGGATTCTGGAATCTTCCACTTGTAAGAATGCCCACGTGACCTGCTCTGTGGGAAGCAGGACCAGGAGCAGGTGGGGAAGCTGCACCACAAGAGGGGTCTTTGGTCCCAGGAAAGTATCTGACATGATGGAGCATCAGAAAGGAGCCCTCGGATCTGCCTTTGTCTCTGCCCCCTCTATCTCTCTGGGTCTCTCATGAGTAAATAAATAAAATATTTAAAAAAAGAAAGAAGAAAGAAAGAAAGAAGAAAGAAAGAAAGAAAGAAAGAAAGAAAGAAAGAAAGAAAGAAAGAAAGAAAGAAAGGAAGGAAGAAAGAGAAAGAAAGAAAGAGAAAGAAAGAAAGAAAGAAAGAAAGAAAGAAAGAAAGAAAGAAAGAAAAGAGCCCTTGGAGATGGCCCCTTCCTGCTGACATGGTCCTTGGCCCCGTGGCTTCAGAATCCCCGGGAAGCTTGTTAAAATGCAAATCCCAGGGTCCTTGGCCCCAGATGGGAATCTCTAGGACTCTAGGCCGGATGCCCAGAAAGTGGTGTATTTAACAAGTTTCCCAAGTTTGGGAGGTGACACTTTTTTGCCACAATGAAGACTGACACCCACTGCCCTTTGATAAGATACACTTTTATCTTCTGACAAAGGAAGCAAATCTAACTAGTGCCTCAAGCCTGCAACTTAATAGCAAGAGGGGCCCTGGGCCTGGGCCTGCGGGTGAGACAGCACACATTTGTGGTTTGCTTGACTTCCTGGTTGTTTTTGTTCGGGTGTTTAATGTGCTCTAGTTTATTTAAACATCTATTCAAATAGAACCAGCTTTCAGAAACAAGAATAAGAAAGGAAAGAAGGTGTTTGTTTCCAGAAGGAAAAATGAAACCAGGAGGAGAAAGCAGTTGGGAGTGGAGGGTGGGGAGAGCTGGGAGGAAAAGCAGCAGAGGGCTCCCCCCCAACCCCCCCGGGGGGGGGGGGTCGAGGGGCGGGGCAAGCAGGTGAGGGGAACCAGGTTGTCACTTCGCAGCTGTCCCCAGGGCCTGGGAGAGAAGGGCCAGTGGAGACCAGCTTTTAGGTGCTTTGCTGGGGGGTCAATCTTGAGAGGCCTGAGATGCCTACATTCGTTTTGAAGCTTTGCTTGGACACTGGTCTGGCATCATATTTGAATGTGAAATCACCCTGAGGTGGCTGTCGCACAGCCCTGTTGTGTCTGGGCTGCGGGCAGTTGTGAAGAACAAGGAATCCAGAATAATCCTGGGTAGAAACGCTGCATTGTGGGCCGCCAGGGGGGGCTCAGGGGTTGAGCATCTAGCTCAGGTCATGATCCTGGGGTCCTGGGCTCGAGTCCCTGCAGGGAGCCTGCTTCTCCCTCTGCCTGGGTCTCTGCCTCTCTCTGTGTGTCTGTCATGAATAAAGAAATAAAATCTTAAAAAGAGAGAGAGAGAGAGAAAGAAAAAGAAATGCTTCGTTGCAATGGCTGCGGGGAAAAGCAGGAAGTGAAGGCAGGAGGGGCCCAGAGCGGAAGAGCAGAGGCCCCAAGAAGGCTCTGAAGCAGCCTCATCTTGAAAGAGGCGCTGCGGTCACGGTCACCCACCGTCGAGAGGAGGTGGAGACGGGAAGCGGGCAGGAGGCTGGGGCCGTGCCCCGTGTCTGGCCCCCCCTTCCCCCTCAGTGCTGGAGGGATCAAGTTCCCACGGTCCAGGCTTCTCAGGGGGTGCAGGGCAGTGGGGGTGACCAGAAGGACCGCCACACCCAAGGCAGGAGGGGCAGAGAATAGGTACGGGGGTCACAGGCGTCTCCTCGAGGCCCCAGCCCCTGTCCCAAACTACCTAACATTAAAACACACCTTACCCTGAAATGGTGCTGTCCTTCCGACGCCCCCTCCTGACCCCCAGGAAAGCGTCCGAGGCCTAGTTAGCAGGCACGGCCCAGCCACCTGCCCTCTGGCCATTTAACTATTTCACGTGGTTATTTCCCGGATGGCATTTCTTGAGAACCCCTAGGCCCGGGCTGGGCTCTGTTTCTGCCCAAAGGGCACCTGGCCTCACCCCGGAGTCCATAAAACTCCCCTGGCCTAGCAGATCACGGAAGGCGCCGGACCCCAAGTTAGCCACTGTGACTCCTTAGCGGGGAAGAGGTGTCATTTGATCCGAGTGCCGGGCACACACACAGTGGCCACTCGATAAAGCGAACTCATTGCCACGGCCTGACTCTAGTGGGTGCCCCTGGCCCTTGACCCATGTGTCCAGGGTGTTGTTCACCCTCCCGTCGGTGATCCATGGAGCTGAGGCTCTCGCGCTTCGGCCTGGGCGCCGCACAGAGGCCCGGCCCCATCCGGGGGGCCAGAACCCAGCACGTGACTAGGGTCAGGTGGGGGGATCCCCAAGGGAACGTGCCCCCAGCCCCAGCCCCAGCCCCAGGCTCCGTGCCTGCAGAGGTAGACGACGAGGAGGCAGGGAAGCTGCGAGGCTGGACCTCCTGAGACCTCTTGGTCTTCATTTTCCTGGATGCACCTGTCATCGTGGGAAACCACTCTCTGAATGCTTTTCTCGAAGATACTCACAGGGAGGTATCTTCCCGGCCCCCCGGCCCCACGCCACCCCTTCCCCCAGCAACCTGGGTGGGGGGGGGAAATTCCTGATCTAGCCCACGGTCCAGGCCCAGTGACATTCCCGCCAAGAGGCCACAGCCTTCCCAAAGGGCTGGCCCATGAGCTGCTGGCTCTGCCTTTCGGGCGGCAGAGATGTAGAATGGGCTGCGCGTCCTCACCTCGGCTGGAAAAGCACCATCACCCGGGTTCTGCAGTAGCTTCCCCAGTGTCCCCACTCCTACCTCATCCCAACGGCCCCCCAATCCCATCCCAGACCCATTCCCTGCACCGCAGCCCGACTATGCCTGTCAGAACCGTCGGATCCTACTGACTGCACCCTCGAGGTGAAAGCCCAGGGTCCCGCCTGGTGGATCCTCCTCCATCCCTCTCCCCTTTGCTGGGTCCTCTGCACCTCACTCCTCCCCATCACTGTTCCCGGAGCACCAGGGACCCCAGCTCCAGGCCTTACCAGCAGTAGTTCCCTGTGCCTGGAAACTTCTTCCCCCTAGAAATGCCTGTGGTTCACTCTCTCATCCTGAAGGCTTTTTGCTCAAATCTCTCCTTCCTGGGGAAGTTTACCCTGACTTGCCCCTACCCCTGCACCCCCGCCCGCACCTGGCCCTCTCACTTCCCCTGACCTGCTTCCTTTATTTCCCTGCGGTGCCCCATTGATCATGTTCCAACACATGCTGTGATTTGTTTATTATGTTCCATGTCTGTCCCTTGCCACTATGATGTAAGCTCCTGGAGGACAAATTTTTTTGTCTACTTTGTTGGCCACTATACCCCTGTCAGGCTTAGAAGTGCCTCTATCCTCCCAGTTAGCCTGAGCCAGCTGGCCTGTGGGTTCCAGAGCTTCCCTGAGCAGCATCCTGCCTCCCTGACCCCCCTCCTCATTCGTTAGTGGCAAACTGGTTTTGCCCCAAGACTTTCCCTGCAAAAAAGTTTCCCAGAGGGTGACAGATGGGCAGGCCCAGCCAGGTACCTCACAAAACACGTCATCACTGAGAGACTTGCCAGTTCTTTCTGCCACAGACAAAAATCTCAGGCCACCTCAGGTCCCCAGCCACTGACGCCACCTTCAGTTCTGACCCCAGTTTCCAGACCGTTGTCTCAGGCTGTTTTGCCCACAGATTCTGAAGATAGAACAAGAGACTTTAAACTCAGTAAGCTTAGCCGCTGCAACTCCCACTTTTACTTGGGAAAGAAATGGATTAAGGTTTCAAAACTCTTCACCGAATCTACTGAGCTGTGCCTGTGCTTTGATTTCAAAGACAAGACCGGTCTATGTGCCAAGCTGGATACTTTACAGTAGGTCCCAGGCTTTTAATGGATCTCTTCAGGCACCAATACCACTGAGAGAGAGACAAGTGGGGGACGTGGCCTCGAGATGGGCAAATTCCCATTTTAAGTGGCATGTGCTGTGATCCATGTGACATTCCACCTTTTAGCTTATTCCTTGCCTGTGTACCAGTCACATCCCAGTCCTATCTGGGCCCCACCTCCAAATCCCCTACCCCTGCATTGTGGGCAGCCTGGAATTGACTCACTCTGACCAATCTCCCAATTTCTGACCTTTACAGTCTGGTCAGGGATTGTCGCCACTCCTCAATATGTCTTCTTCTTAGCTGCTCCCAAGGAAATGCGTACCTCAGCCTCAAGAAGCAAGAAGAGGAAATTAGGAGTCTTTTTATGGCTTCCTTCAGTTCAGAATTGTAGAGCACCCCTAAGCCCACTAAGCCATGGATTCCATGGCCATCTGGAATGCTGAGTCTGTGTAGAAGGTGAGAAGGGGAATGGGGTTCCATATGCCTCCACTCCTAAAAATTTCCAGAGAAAAATATTTTTTGTAAATGCCAGAAATATTATAGGACTGTTCATGAAATCAGTTAACATGAATCATGGTTCTGTTTCTTCTGAAACTATAAAAATTATAATTTTTCATCACGATAGAAATAAAAACCCTAACTCGTACAGCAAATGGTTTTTAGAACAATTGGATAGCCACATGCAAAAAAAATAAATAAAAAGGAAAAAAAAGGAACCCAACCTCATAATCTCATAACACATACAAAAATTAACTTTAAAAAATTAAAAATTAAAAAAAATTAAAAAATTAACTTAAAATGGATCACAGACCAAACTGTAACAGGTAGCACGGTAAAGCTTCCAGAAGAAATATGGGAAAAGATATTTGAATCTGTGGTCAGCAGGATGACTTCCCAAAGATGTCCATTCCCTAAACCTAGAATCTGCCATATGTTAAGTTATATGGCAGAGGGACTTTGCAGATATAATTAAGGTTACAGACTTTAAAATAGGGAGAGTATCCAAGTGAGCCTAATCTAATCACAAGATCCCTTAAAAGCAGAAAAGTTTCTCCAGCTGAAGCAGAAGGGAAAATTAGAGATGCTAACTATGAGAAGGATTCCACGTGCTTTCACTGGGTCTCAGAGTTAGGCACTCATGTGTATCAGAGAGGGGGCCTCCTAGTACCTAAGAGCAGCCCTAGCTGACACCAGCCAGGAAATGGGGACCCTGGTCTTACAACCTCAAGGAACTGGATTTTACCAACAACTTCAATGAACTTGGATTCTTCCAAGGAAATGGATTTTTCCTGAGCCTCTCAGCAAGAGCCCAGCCAGCCACCACCTTGGATTTGGCCTTGTGACACCCAGAACAGAGAAACCAGATAAGGAAATCACACTTCTGATCTAGAGAACTGTGAGATAAGAAATTCATGTTGTCTTATGCCACTTAATTCATAATAATTTGTTACAGCAGTAATAGAAAACTAATAGAGATCTTGGAGTTAGACAAAGATTTCAGGTAGGACATAAAAAACATGAATCAAGGGTACCTGGGTGGCTCGGTTGGTTAAGCATTTGCCTTTAGCTCAGGTCATGATCTTAGGGTCCTGGGGGTAGAGCCCCATGTCGGGCTCCTTGCTCACCATGATGTCCGCTCTCCCTCTCCTCTACCCCTCCCCTTCTCATGCTCTCTCTCTTTCTCTCAAATAAATACATAAAATCTTAATAAAAAAAAAAACACAAACGATAAAAGAAAAAAATGTATGAATTGAACATCACAATGAAAACCTTCTGTTCTTTGAAAGACACTTTTAGGAAAATTACAACAACAAACAAGCCAAGACCTGAAGAAAATTTTTACAAAACACGGATCTGATGAAGGACTTGAATCCAGAATACACAAAGAAATCTTACAACTCAGTAATTAAAAAGACAAAACACCCAGGTTTTTTTTTAAGTGGGGAGGGCAGAAAATTTGAATAGATGCTTTATCCAAGAAGGTAGATAAATGACAAATTAAGCACAAGAAAAGATGCCCAACATCACTGGCCATCAGGAAAAGGTAAATTAAAGCCCCGGTGAGATAGCATCACACATCTGCCGGCATGGCTACAATTTAAAAGACTGACAATACCAAGAGTAGGCAAGGATGCGGAACCACTAGAAACTACACCCATGACTGATGGGAACGCAAAAGGGTACGGCTGCATTGGAAAACAGTTTGGTAGTTTTTATAAAACTCAACATACCATTTGATCCAGCAATTCCCTCATAGGTATTGAAATGAAAACACGTCCACATAAACACATGGATATTCATAGTCATTGTGGTACATTCATGCAATGGGACACTCCTCGACGATAAAGAATAACAAATATCGACACACACAACAACATGGATGAATCCCAAGAGCATTCTACTAAATGAAGAATAGACTCCAAAGGCTGGTGCATTAGACTTCCAGGGTGGCTGTAACCAGATATCACAGCCTGGGTGGTCTTGACAACAGAAATTTATTTTCACACAGTTCTAGAGGCTGGAAGTCTAAAATCAAGGTGTCAGCAGGGTTAGTTTCTGGGGAGAGCTCTTCTTCTGGCCTGCTGGCAGCCACCTTTGAGGTGTGTCTTTATATGGTCTTTCCTGTGTGTGTGGAGAGAGATTTCTGTTGTGTCTTCTTATAAAGGCCCCGGTCATTTTGGGTTAGGGCCCCCTCATATGACCTCATTTAACCTTAATTATCTCATTAGAGGCCCTATCTCCAAGTATGGTCATATTCTAAGGTACTCCGGGCTAGGATTTCAATATACGTATTTGAACAAAAGCACAATCCAGTCCATAATAGCTGATAATGGTACAATTTCATATATATGATGCCAGTTGCATGACCACCTAGAGAAGGAAAAATGAGAGGAACAAAACACAAATTGATAGTTGCCCTGGACTGGGCGTGTGGGCTGGGAGGAATTTCCTAGGGTGCAGAAACCGTTCTCTGTTTTGATTGCACTGGTATCAAGTGGCTCTCTACGTTCCTCAAGTCTCATTGGATCTACATCTAAAAGGGATGAATTTGGGGCAGCCCGGGTGGTGCAGCGGTTTAGCCCCACCTGCAGCCCAGGGCGTGATCCTGGAGACCCGTGATCGAGTCCTATGTGGGGCTTCCTGCATGGAGCCTGCTTCTTCCTCTGCCTGTGTCTCTGCCTCTCTCTCTCTCTTGCTCTGTATCTCTCATGAGTAAGTAAAATAAAATTAAAAAAAAAAAAAAGACTAAATATCCATTTAAAAATAAATAAATAAAAAATAAAAGCGATGAATTTTATTGTATGTAAATTATGCCTCAATAAACCTGACTTCAAAAGTACTATGCTGTCAAGCAGCCTGACCCCTATCTCCACCCAAAGTCAGATACACCGCCTCCTGCATTTTGATCCCACTTGGTCCACATGGTCCCCCAAATTTGATCATTCTCATTACTTACACTTTTGACAGCAACAGATATTTTCTAGACTTTTTCTGCCAAGACCTCTAGAGTGGAAGACCCATTTAAAAGCACAATACCCAGAAGAAGGCTCTAGTGTCTTTATGATCCCTACAACTCAGGATAATGATTTAGAATGAATTGCCTGCTTTCTTTCCTCTTGTTCATCTCCAGAGTGGGTGAGGATTAAAAAAAAAAAAAAAAAAAAGAGCACAGCCTATCCCATCTTAGATCTTCAGTTTCCATGTATTTTACCAGAAAGCCAACAGTTGAATTATCTAAAGTAAGGGCACGTCGGCTGCCATCCTAAGAAGTGCTGACAGCAGAGACCACAGAAAACAAGTGAACACTCCTCGCAGACCTCTGGCAGCTGTTACCCTCGGTGCGGAGATGAGCACTTCTCACGAGGCTGGAACAGCACCTGCCCTAGGGCCTTCCTGCTGCAGGTTATGGGTCCAGATCTGGCACACAGCTCAGGGAAATTCAGAAAACGCCCTACACTCAATCCTGATGCTCTACAGAGACACTGAAGCAACGGTAAGAAGTCACAACCCGCTGTATCAAGTGTCTTCGGCCCACTGCCAGCGGTGGAGTAAATGCAACAAAGAGCTGCTGAGTCAGCCTGCTATCATAATGAGCCCTTCAAAGACTTCCAGAGAATTCTTTCACTTTTTTTTTCTTTCACTTTTTTATCTTTTCCACTACCACATTGCATTGAGTCTAAGATACACAGATTGTAAGGGGCGAGGAGGAGAGGGGGAAGTTGCAAATTAAACTATGTCACAATTATTTCTCGCTTCTTAGGAATTGCACTGTGTACTTATTCTAGAAGCTTTGAAACTTGGATATATTTTTTTTTTACTCGATATTGCCTGTGAACCAAAAATATATAGATGGCAAAGAAAATTAGTTGGTGAAGGTGTTTCTTAAATCTCTTCAGTCCAGTTTTTCTGGAACCACGTTTCAAATCAAAGTCATCAAATTCTGTGTTTTGCCAGACTGTCTTTCTAGGCCCAGGTTAGCAAACGTTTCCTGCAAAGGGCCATATAGTAAATAATTTGGGCTTTTGGGGGTCATGCACCTATGTGACGCTGCTATGACAAGAAGCAGCCATCGGAGGTACTTAAATCAATGGGCATGGGTGTGGTCCAAAAAATCTTCATGGACACAGGAATTTGAATGCCATCTAACCTTCACATGTCATGATATATTCTTCTCCTTTTGTTTTTTTCCCAACTTGAAAAATACAAAAACCATTCTTATTTACAAGCTATGCAATAGCAGCAGACAGTGGGCCAGATTTGGTTGGCAGCCATAGTTTGCCAACCCCTGTTCTGTATTGTCGGGAGCGTTGGTAATGCAAACCTATCTTTTTTAATCACCCACTATAATCAGCAGGATTGTCCTGAAATAATCCATTTTTAAAATTTGGATGCTGGAGAATATTAGAATAGGCTGTGTTATGATGCGGTAACAACTCTAAAATCTCAGTGGCTCAAAAACAACACAGGTTTATTTATCACTCATACTAGGTCCCCGGAAAGCCAGGGCTACCTTCTAGGGCAGCTGTCCCCCATGCAAGAATGCAAGAAGCTTTGCTCCTCCATATAAACACATGTCCCCTCCATATTGGCAAGGGACAAGAATGTGGGCGATCACGCCCCAGCTCTGAAGGGTTTTCCTCCACAAGTGACATGTTTTGCTTTTTGTTGGCAAAACCAATCACGAGACATGGTGCTTTTTAAATATATCTACAAACTCGTTGACATTGTCACCTCCAAACGGTGGAGTCTAATTCCCCTTCCCTTGCAAGGGACTAGACTAGGTGACTCAGTGGTAACACAGGCAATGTTGCAGAGTTTGTGCTGTGTGACTTTTGAAGCTAAGTGTCTTACTCTGTTCGGGCTGCTGGAACAAGATAGCACAGGCTGGGAGGCTTCTTAACAACAGAAAGTTACTGCTCACATGTCTGGAGGCTGGACCTCTGAAATCAGGGTGCCAGCATGATTGGGTGAGGTCTTTTCTAGGTCATAGTCTTTTTGCTGTGCCTTCACACAGCAGAAGTGGCAAAGGAGCTCCCTGGGGTCTCTTTTATAAGGGCATTAATCCCATTCACGAGGTCTTCACCCTCATGACCTAAGCACCTGCCAAGGCCCCACTTCCAAATGCCACATATTGGGGGTTAGATTTCAACAGAGGAATTTTGAGATAAAAACACCCAGTCAATAGTACAAATGATTGAGCAATATTTCTGAATTATAAAAAACATTAATGCAACATAAACTATAGGTATAATCATACTGCTAGGTTCAAGGTGAACTTAACTCGTTCAAATATACCAGACTCGATTACCCCAGAATGGTCCTATAATCGTACATGTGTATAGAGAGAAATATAAATTTCTCTCCATACACACACACACACACACATACACACATACTTAGTCTTAAATAATGTATATATGTCACAGTTAGAGATGAAATTTCCTTTAAAATTTGCTTTAACAAATCCTTAATAATGAACACTGGCCTTGTTTAGAGGGAACCGGTAACTATCACATTGCAGTAGCAGGACAGGATAGAACCAGAGCAGGAAACAACTTAATTCTTTTTCCCCAGGCCCATTCATACCACATCTGTGGATCAAACCTTTGCACCCCGCCCCCCCAACGCCTTACACGAAAACTTGAGTGAGGTCTTACATCTCATACTTTTGTCTATCAGTCTTTTTTTTTCATCATAGGTAAAACCCACATAACATTAAATTTACCATCTGAACCATTTTTAAGTGTCCAGTTTGGTAACATCAAGTATATTCACACTGCTATAAAAACAGATCTCCAGAACTTTTTCATCTGAAGAAAAAAAGTTCATTTCAAACTTTATACCCATTAAACAACAACTCCCATGTTCCCCCTCTTCCCAGCCCCAGCTCCCCCACGAATCACCACTTTACTCCATTTTTCTATGAATTTGGCTACTTTAGATACGTCACATAAGTAGAATCAAACAGCATTTGTCTTTTTGTGACTGACTTATTTCGCTTAGTACAATGTCCTCAAGGTTCATTCATATTATAGTGTGTGACAGGATTTCCCTCCCTTTGAAGGCTGAATGATATTCCAATGCATGGATGGATGACATTTTATTTACCCACTCATCCATCGACGGCCATTTGGATTGCTCCCGCTTCTTGGCTATTGTGAATAGTGCCATGACCATGGCTGTGCAAACATTTCTAGATCCTGCTTTCAAAAACGTGGGATCCAGTGAAACTTCCAGATCAATCCAGTGGTTCTACTTTTTAATCTTTTGAGGACATTTCCCTCTGTTTTCTGTTGTGTTTGCACCATTTAACAACCACCAACAGTGCCCAAGGGCTATGATGTCTCTACACCCTTGCTAACCCTTGTTATTTTCTGTGTTTTCGATAGTAGCCATCCAAACGCGTGTGAGGTGTGATTTCACTGTAGATTGGCTTATGCATTTTTATTTTTTTAAATTTATTTATTTATTTATGATAGACACACAGAGAGAGAGAGAAAGAGAGAGAGGCAGAGACACAGGCAGAGGGAGAAGCAGGCTCCATGCCGGGAGCCGGATGCGGGACTCGATCCCCGGACTCCAGGATCGCGCCCTGGGCCAAAGGCAGGCGCCAAACCGCTGAGCCACCCAGGGATCCCCAGCTTACTCATTTTTAAATAGTAAAAAGCCCTTTGGTCTTTTTCAGCTCCAAAGAACAATCTCATTTTAGCAAATGTGGTAAGCAGAATAAGATCCGCTACTCCCACCAAAATGCCCTAATCCCTGGAAACTGTAGATGTGTTTTGCTACATTTCAAAGGGGAATTAAGGTTTTTCTAGTCAGCTTCTCCCATGCATCCAGGTGGCCTGTGACGCCTGCAGAGTTACTAGAGGTAGAAGCTGGGAGGAGATAAAAGGGGCAGGAGAGACCATCCTTATCAAAGACCATCCAATCCAAGAATAGGATGATGTTTGCATCTTCTTGATGGGAAACTTTCCCACTGATGATTCTTTCTCTTCAATAGTACTTTGTGGAATCCTCAAAGTTACCTCTTCTGGGCCCTTGGGCAATTTTTGTCTCTGAGCAGGTGCTCTTCATCCCATCTTTAGTCTCTGTACCCAGTGATATCTTCCAGTCTCTTTTTGCTGATGGTCCCTTTCCTTTGGCAAGAAACTTTCAAAGACAGGTCTTTTCCAACAACCCCAAGGTCAGGTCTTTGGCTTCCTCTTGGCTCATAAGAACATTCTGGTATCCTTTTCCCTCCTCCATCAGGGGTAAATGTGCAGTCTTCTCCCCCTTGCTTATGTATCTTTGCTTGGCTATCAGCAAAGTTCCAGCCATAGCCCTTGACCTTCTCAGAGAAAAAAATATGCTTAAAATTCATTAGTGTGGCTGATTTTACAATCTTGAACTTCTAAACAGCAACATGGATTCTTTCAACATTTTCTTATGGTGTGTGTTATGAACCACTTTTCTGTTCTTGCTTTTAAGGATGTTTCCCAAGTCCATTCTCAGTTAGTCAATATATGTTTATATAGCATATCTAGGTATAAGGCAGAAATAGTTTCATGCAGTAATAATATGGCTATGGTTATGGTAAAATATAATGTTCATCAGAACTTAGGAATCTTGAGATAATTCACATTTTTCCTTAAGTTACTTATTTTCAGAGCTCTTTGCAAAGTGTCTGTTCCCTGAACATTTCCTCCAGACCTCTACCCTTTCTGACTTCAAATTCAATATCATTGCACCATGTCTACAGACGAAAGAAACACTTTACAAGAACTCTCAACAAATTGCAAGTGACTTTAGCCACCACTTCCTGTCTCCCTTCCACATCTTGCCCAAGCTGAAGGTTCTCTAAGGGGTGCAAAGGATTTAGACATCATGAGAAATATTATTGCTCATGTCATTTATGATATCAATAATTATTCTGAATACCAGTTTAAACAACTTTCAATCCAAGACCAGGATATCAAGACAAAAATGACATTATAAATTTTTAATAATTTGCTCTTTGTAGATAGATCATCTCTTAAGGAAAACACAAGAAGCTAATAACAGTTGTTGACTCTTAGACAAGAACTGGAGACCTAGAAAAAGAGGGAGGAGGGCTTGCTTTTCACTAAGTATCACTTTTAATTAGAAAATTATTTTAATTTTAAAAATAATAATTTGCATTTAAAGAGATAAAACTGCCATTCTAACAATTAATAAGTAAAAGTTACCTTTTTACATAAGAAAGTAATTTTAAAAGCTTTAAGACTAATATGATTTTATTTATATGTGGAACCTAAAAAACAAAACAAATCAGCAAACCAACAAACAAAACAAATAGAATCTTAAATACAGAGAATAAACAAGGGCTTGCCAGAGAGGAGGTTGGTAGGGGGATGGGTGAAATAGGTGAAGGGGATTGAAAGATACAAACTTCCAGTTATAAAATAAATAAGACACAGAGATGAGAAGTACAGCATAGGGAATATAGCCAATAACATTTTATTTATTTATTTATTTATTATTTATTTATTTTGCCAATAACATTTTAATATTGTTGTATGGGAACAGATGGTAACTATACTTATGGTGAGCATTGAGTAATGCATAGAATTGCCAAATCAATATGTTGTACACCTAAAGATAAACAACATTGTATGTTAACTATACTTCAATAAAAAAAATTAACATTCCCCCCAAAAAAGGGGAAGAAAAGGAAAAGCTTTAAGAATAAATTGAATTCTGTATTTTAGATCTAGGACTTATAATTGAGTTAACTTTGGTAGCTTTTTTGAGTTTTGATTCTACTCTTGGCTTTCAGATTGTTTCATATTTCAACAAAAACAAAGAGACAGGTTGGGTTTTTGGGGGTGGGGGGAGTTTGTAAAAAGGGCACGTCTTACTGACCAGTGAGTCCATTACATCATTTATGGGGTGCCTGCCATCTACAGGCACTGTGTCAAGTGCCAAGACACAAAGATAATCAGCCCTGGAAGTCTCTTCTGCCCTGGAGAGAGACTTGCACATTTCAAAAGAGAAGGTCGTGCTTTGAAATCTCAGAATTGAAGATGGAGGAAGAGAGAAGACAGACTGAATGCCCAAAGAGGCAAGAAGGACTTGGAGCCAAAATGGAGTCTAGACATGATACAGAAGCCACTAGAATCTGAAAACAAAGTGGTGGAGCCTAAGGATGAGAGAGTATGATCAGAGCAATGGGTGAAAAAAAGGCTCTTTTCCACAAAGCAGGTGTCCATACCCAAAGCAAAGTAGAGAACTGAAGCCCAGATTTTCTAAGCAATGGGTCCAACTCTCAAGAGTGATCAAATATCACCTTCAGTCATGTAAATGGACCTTTCCCTTTTCTGAAAGGGAAGGTCTTGACCTCCTAAGCTCCAGTAAGGCCTTTCTAAACATCAGCTTTTCTCATTTGCAAATCAGGAATAATAATATCTACATTATATACCTGTTGTGAGGATTTGGTATACTGTGTATAAAATGGCTTACACAGTGTCAGGAGCATAATAGTTGCTCAATAGATGAGCGAAATAGTTGCTTAATTAGGCATAGGCTTGGCTACATATAATAGCAAAACAGAAACAAAATAATAGTGATTTGTTTTGGTTGCTGTTATCACCTGTAAATAAAACTAAAGGTCAGAATGGTGGATCCCATGGATTGGCCCTTCCAATCCTCATTTCACCCCCATTTTGGAATAACTTCTTGTTCCTGTGAAACTAGGGGCTACATTTCCCAGACTCCTTTGCTCTTAGGGTCTGGATGTCAAACATGTTTCACCAGTTAGAGACAATCACTTGAGATTTGGAAGATGGAAGGAAGAGGAGGCCATCTTCCAGTTGTTCTTTCTTTTGCAAATTCACTACATTAAGAGAGGCCTGGTTGGGGGGGGGGGGGGGGTGGTGGTTTGCAATGGTGGAAGTAGCTGCTTGCCCACCAGATCCCAGCTGCAATGGGATCTTGACACTAACAAGGAGTGGCTTCTGATTTCCACTCCTCCAGCCCTGCCAGTGTCTTTGTAAGCATCTAAATCCCATATTTTTTTTAAATCCCATATTAAATCTCATCTGTTTAAAATGCCTAGAGTGATGATTCCTGTTTCTAGAATTGAATCCTGACTGACTTAGAAGTGGATATTTCATCTAAAGAAATCTCATATGTAAACTCCCGTGAAAGACTTTATTTTGTACTGCTTCGAAATGGCTTAGATTTAAATCATGAGTTAATTCCCATGTTAAAACCAATTCAATGCTCTTCTTGATGCCATTCTCTTTGAGAACTGTTAATACAATTGGAGTGTTCTGGGATCTTGAAAAATTAACTCCAAGGATCACACTGAAAGACAGAGTATATTTTTGTGATGATTATAACCCATCCATTGACTCTCTTTTTACTTTACTTGGTTGAGAGGAAAGTGGTCCCTGAAAGAAATTTACCTCCTAATATCCATTCTTCCTTCCTTTCTTAATATTAAGAACCCCAATTTTTATCTGGGAACACTACTATCCAGCTAAAATTTATTCCTACTTTCTCTTAAAGCCAGGCATAGCCATATGACTAAGTTTTGGCCAATTAGATATAAGAAAAAGTGTTTTGTGTAACTTCTAAAATGTGTCTTTGGAAGGAAGGTATAGACCCTCCTTTGCCACTCCCTCCTTCCTGTTGGCTTGGGTATGAATGTGATGACAGGAGCACTGACAGCCACCTTGGGTCATGAGGTAGTATAGTAATCATGGCAGAGTAGAGGACAATGAACCGGTTGCCTACAGAGCTACCATATAGGACTGGATTGTTTCCCTCAGATTTCTTTTATATCAAAAAAAATCTCAATCCTTAAAAAAAAATCACTATTATTTTGTTTCTGTTTTGCTATTATATGTAGCCAAGCCTATGCCTAATTAATATAAGAGGAACAGCCAAACTTCTCTTCATATCAACCATGGACTGTTTCTCAGTTTTTAAAAACAAGTGCATTCTCAAAAGCTGCCTCATTACTGAAACACAGTAGGACATGCTACCAAAAATATTGATCTGGGTTTAGAATTAAAGACATAAAATGATTTCATGGAGGCCATTTCAATGTCCACAGCAGCGAAGTTTGCAAGCCAGATGAATTACTCTGATTTATTCATATTGCTTTCAACATCAAACCAAGGCACCAATTTTAGGTTTAGTATAAAGCAAGTCCTCGAGCCTATCTGATGGTCCATTAAGGCTAGAGTTATTGATCAAAATGACTGAGTTTTGGGTTAAACTGGCTCTCTGTTGTTCATCATGTGACCACACTATAGCTGACAGCACATCCAACGGTACAATTTACTCTGCAGCTCTCTATTCCAGAGCCCATAGATCAAAGGGTTAAGACACTGGGCAAATGCAAAGACTCCAAAAAGCACCATATTTAAAGCAAAGAAAAACACCCCACACATCTTTCCCAAACCTATGAATACCAAGGTTGGTATTACATGTAAACCCATCTGCACTAAATGAATAAGGACTGTTTTCCTTGCTTTGATATTTGATCTATTAAAATGGCCAGCTCGTTTCCCCTCTTGGTAGATCAGAGAGTAACTTATAAGAATGATGGACAGAAGAAGGAAAAGGAAAACCATGCCAATGGCTCTGGCAGCAGAGCCATTCAAGATCACAGGGCAAAGGGGTTCAGATTTTAAGACAGCCACCTGAGTGGAGGTAGTGCCCTCTATGAGGAATAAGCAAACATTCTTGAATATAATAATTATCCAAGACCCAGCCAGAATCCTATACTTAACTGAATCTACAAAGGACAGAGATTTCAAAGGCCAGCAAATGGCCAGGTAAGTGTTGACAGCCATCAAGGCCAGTGTGAAGAGGATCCCTTCTCCAACACTTAGCTGGACCCCAAATACCACCCAGCACATCAGCACAGGACTGTTGGCCAGCAGAGCCCGCATCCCTTGGAAAACCACCCCCAGGCCACAGTAGGAGGAGATGCACAGCAGATGATGGCACAGGAGGATGTATCGGACCTCTTTCTTCAGCTTTGAATTCTGGGACACTATCGTGATGATGATGACAGTGACAAATGTGGTAAAGAAGAAGGCAACCACGTACACAGAGGCCTTCACTGTTGCTTCCAGCCTCAGCCAATCTGATATGTTGCAGTGCTCAGATGACAAGTTCATGATCTTTCAGGGCAACTTGGCTCCTGCAGGATTAAAGAACAAGAAACAGTGATCTTAAAGCTTCCGGTGTGGTTTTCCAGCTCTGTGGTCTTATACAAATTTCAAGAAACAAATTGCACATTTTTCTCTATAGAGGAGGACTTTAGATAGCATTGATGTGGATCAAGGAAATGGGAGAAATCATCTGGGGCCTTCACTTTATTTCAAGACAGGGGCACATACTCAAACGATCCAAAAGGAAGGTTTGAAACATGTACTCTCAGAACTCAACAAATTACTCAAAATTGGGCCAATTATTCAATTATTCTTTGTGCATCCTCTTCCATCTTTAATTGTGAGGACTTTTTCAATTTGGAGCCACAAAACACAACATTGTAAAACTCTGTTGATGAACCACCAAGCACTTGCTAACACTTAGCAAGTACAAAGGTCTGGGAAAGACGTTAGGGCAAGAGCTATAAGGACTATGGGGAAGCCATTGATGCAGAGGCCTGAATTCATTTGGGTCCATAAGACATGACAGGGATATTAACAAAATGACAGCAATCACGGGTGACACCCACCACTTTCTAGGGATCAAAACTGCTTTTAAAGCATATTCGTCACCAACCCTGGGGTATATTTTGTTTTCCACCACGTGGTTTTATTGTGCACTTTTCACAAATAGGGAAACAGATTTAAAGAGGCTAAGTAACCTGCTCAGGGCCATATGGTTACTGTGCAGAGGGACTAGGATGTGGTTTCAGAGTACAACTCCAGAGCCCACTCTCTCAACCACTGCAAAGATGTTCATGTCAGGGATCCCTGGGTGGCGCAGTGGTTTGGCGCCTGCCTTTGGCCCAGGGCACGATCCTGGAGACCCGGGATCGAATCCCACATCAGGCTCCCGGTGCATGGAGCCTGCTTCTCCCTCTGCCTCTCTCTCTCTCTCTCTCTCTCTCTCTCTCTCTCTGTGACTATCATAAATAAATAAAAATTAAAAAAAAAAAAGATGTTCATGTCAAATGCAAGGTCAAATGAATGCAGGCTCTGAGTTCTTTGGCCAATGTCATCGGCCCCCAATGTCAACTGGACCTCATTTGTAGAAACACTGTTTCTGTTGTTAAGCTGGAAGACTGCATATCCAGGAAGATGTTGGGATCGTAGGATTGCTGAGAGGCTTGTGGCCACTAAAATGGTAAGATAGTGTAATAGCCTTATAAAATCTTCTCAAGGGCACCTGGGTGTCTGCCTGCAGCCCAGGTCATGATCCTGGAGTGCCAGGATCGAGTCCCACAGCAGGCTCCCTGCTCGGCAGAGAGTCTTCTTCTCCTTCCTCTGCTCATTCTCTCTATTAAATAAATAAATAAAATCTTAAATAAATAAATAAAATCTTCTCAAGCATGCATAGGAGTGAATAGCACATCATGCCATAGTCTGGGGATCCCCCAAATTTCAGGACCTCTGTCTCTAAAGTCTACTGTAAAGTTGCCAACCTTTACCTCCCCACTGTGGCTCTACTTACTTCCTCACCACATGTCACATCAGCTCCCTCATCAGAGTTGATTGGAGCCAGGGTAGACATCTGACTCACAGAGAATAATTTGGACACTGCTGAATCCACCAGTCTGCCTCTTAAAAATCTAACTGAAGAATTATCACAGCGAATGGAGTCTGAGTGTGATGTCATGTGATTGGCCTGCCAGTCATGTTGGAGCACGGGTGAGTAGAAGAAAGTGACCGAGAGGGGTAAGGGAAAAGCAGAGGGAAACACAAGGTCCCTGCGAGGCTCCAAAAGCCCTTGCAAGACAGAGAGAGAACAGCCTGGGCTTCTGGATTACTGATTCCACTGAGATGCTCTACATTTTCTGTCCTTGGGTTCTAAAAATATAACACGCTCATCTATTATTTGAGGTAGCCTAAAGGGGTTTATGTTCTTAGATGTAGGACCCTAGCATTGAAAATATATGAAGAGGACCCTGAAGAGGCACAGTATTTTGATTTCCTAAAGGGCATGTCACCATTGCCGAGAATCTGAGATACCACAGCTCCTTATGAAATCCCTTGCCAAAGGCATCCATCCTCCCCCAGCATATTGTGTTGTCACCATAATGTGTTCTCACTCAGGGGAGAATTTCCACTGTTCAGATAGATTTTTGTGCCATTGTCATGTGGTCAAACCTGAGGCATTTATTTCTCTACTCTTCAGCCCCCAGAGGAATAGAAATGGGAATGGTCATTGTCATTGTCAAACTCATCATTATGCTTTCTTTTGGCTGCAGATTTTTCGGTTGAAATCTTACACCAGAACCCTTCAATAATCAACAGAAAAACGCATATCTGCCCACATTAAATGCCTTCTCATTGCTCACCCTCAGAACACACTCCTCCAACTGTCCTCACAGCACCGCCATAGACATGGAGGGCCCCAGTGAAGATGGCATGCAGACTCTGGTAAGTTAGAACCCTGCCCTGCCTGGGGAAGTCACAAGAACTGGGCTTCAAGCCTAGGTCTGCCACCAGCGATGAATGTGATTGTGGATACCACTTCATTTCTCTGGTCCTTGGTTCCTAACATCACAGCCATACAGGATTGCAAGCTCTGCATCTTTCCTCTCTATCTACATCATCTTCAAGAGTCAGCCCTTAACTTGGGCCAGGAGCATCTGGGCTTTTTCCCTTGAGACAAGATTGGTCCTGCCCTTGATCCGGAAGATCCTCATCTTATTCCCACCAGCTGAGCCTCAAATAAAACTGCCAGCAATCTAGGACAGGCCCTGCCTTGTCCTGCCAGGCTCCTTCCCAGGACCTAAAACCCAGCCTCTGAGTCCCAGAATTAGGGGGTTACTGCGCTACAATGGTGATGGCCTCCCTGTCAGCCTGGGACTCCCAACAATGCCCACTCTTGAGCTCACTGTTGCTGGGTCTGACTTAGCTCATGGGCTATGCTCCCCTATTATTCAGCTTGCTCCCCATCCCCCATTCTGCCTGGAATCCCAGCCATGTCTATAGCTTCCCTGCTGGATTCCTCATTTCTGCTCTGCAGGACTTCCCTGCACCTGAATGCCCCCTACCTGCACAGCCCCTTCACACCTATCTGGTTCATCTGACCAGCATGTTCCCAACAGCAAGGACTGGGGCTTGACATCACTATGTTCTAAGACTTGAAACGCTACACAGAGCATGAGGGACTCTCATTGTGCTTCCTTTGGAAAAAAAAATATTACAACCTTCTTTTCTCTCCCCAAATTACTGTAGCTGCAGCTATAGTAAACCCTTCTCCCTCCAGATCTGATGTGCTTTCAGGGAACTATATTGTTGAGACCAGGCAAGAACTAGTTTCTGGGGCTTTCTAATATGTCTAACACACTGATCGATGCAGCACATTATTGCATCATTCTACTCTACTCTACCACTCTTCATTGCGCATTGAAACATACAGTGCATATCCTAAGAGGTGAGGTTACCAGGTGGTAAGACACAGGCACTAACACACCTAAGCCTCTTGCCCAGTGGAAGAAGCAGAATGCGATATAATTAGGTAAGAATCACCAGAAACATCATGTGTTGTTTTACTTATCTGCCAAATGAATAAGAAAGTTGGGTGTCTCTGGCGGGGCGAGGTGGGAGGGAGTGCTCAGAATAGAAGGGGTCACAGAGTCACAGAGTCAGTGAGAGAAAGCTTCTTGGAAAAGGTGAGACTCAAATCCAGCCTTTCGAGGTTGAAAACTAGAGCAAAGCAGGGTCAAGGGTGAGGTGGGTAGAGATGAGGAGAGGTACAGATTGCAGGCAACAGAGAATGGCAAGAGCCAAGGTGGGGGCAAAACCCAGGAGCTTCAGAGGATAATGAGCAGATCCAGTCTGGTGGCCTGAAGGCTTATTCAGAGGACTAAGAACACACAAAGTCCAGATTTCAAGGGCCTTGAATTCCATTCCAAGGGTTAAAATTCACTTTGCAGGCAAAAAGGAGCCTTGCATGATTAAAATTAGGCGCAGCACATCCCACAGGTTAAGAAGCAAGATGACATGCCCACTCCTGCCTGCCCAGTGGTGTTTGATAGGAGCTTTGCAGAGCAAGCAGCCTGGCAAAGGAGAAATGTACACAGTGAACCCACTACTACCACAGCAAGTGGCTTAAAATTATCTCTGTAGGAGCACCTGGGTGGCTCAGATGGTTAAGTGTCTGCCTTGAGCTCAGGTCATGACCTCAGGGTCCTGTGATAGGGCCCCACATCAGGCTCCCTGCTCAGTGGGGAGGAGTCTGCTTTTCCCTCTCCTTCTGTGCTCTCTCTCCCTCTCTCTCTCAAATAAATAAATAAAATCTTTAAGAAAAAAAAAGAATCCTTTTTGTAGACATAATATCTCCAAGAGAGTTGCAAATCTGCAAAATCAATGAGGGCAAGTTTTATTGCCTTTAATTTATTTATGAGAACTCAGAAGATGAGTAATTTATTCAGGCTCATGCAGCCAAACAGAATCTCCCAATCTTCAAATTCATATTCCTTCTCAGAGGTATATTTGCATATCAAGAGCTCATAGCAACAAAAGCCATATAATAAGTCCTCTTCTATACATATTACCTCCCCTCATTGATAATTCCTAGAGCCTTTTTCTTTGGAAATTCTAAAATGGAAATACCTATTTGCCTCCAGCCCAAAATGTTCCCTTGACTTCGGCTCCAAAATAAAACCCTGGAGCTAAGAATCACATTTGTTCCATAACTGCCCTGATGAAATCAGAACCAGCCTCCGCCACTCCCTACAAAAATCCCGCTGGAAGCAGATGTGTGGGAAGGGCGGGATGGGTACATATCAAAATCAGTGAAGGAACTCTTTTCATCCTTCCTAAGAGCCCTGCTTAGAACAAACCCCTGAGGTGCAACATGCTACCTACCCTTGATGGGAAACGGAATATACGAACAGATATGGCCAACCCATCCACACAAATTAAACTCTGATCCAAAACCTGTAGCAACCTGCCAGGAAACCAAGCCCTCATCCACAGTAACTAGCTCAGGAAGGCAGCCTGCTGTCTCTTGTAAACCGTCCAGGCCAAACAACAACCTCCTTAACAATGGGCCCCAAATAGGACTTGATTAATAATTAGCAGCTTCCCTAATTTATGTCCCTGCTTTCAACTTAGGGCCAACCAGAGAGCGCCAAATATGTCCCCTATATTATAGTCACATAGACACCCCACTTCTTGTTAGCCTGTCTCCAGCTTCCCCCAGCCCCAGGCTTCCATCAGGGCACACATGAAGCTTCCCCATTTCTACCCTAAGCTCACCCACTCCTCTGCCAGCCTCTGAGGCTCTGCTTAAACACAAGTGAGGCTGACTACCTTGCTCTAGCAAACTCTGCATAGATGGCCTTGGTCTTTCTCATTTGGTTGGTCTTTGTTCATGTTCACATTGGTATGAAAAGATGGTGCTAGTGGCCCTGAAACAGCACGTGTACCTGGATCCATTTCTCCAGGGAGCTAATGAACGAGTGGCAGCATATTCTTCCTCCCCACCTTGTGTCCTTGTCCTAGTCAGCAGCAGGGTGGAGGGAAACAGAGTCCTTCCACGGAGGGGCACAGCCTACCTTGTCCTCTTCATGAGCCCTGGGTCACTGAGCTAGGGGAGCTCCCCTTCTCTCAACTCCAAGGGCAACCATTCCCGAACAGACACCCACTTCCAAAGAAAACTAAGGGAACATTGGATATGTGCTAATGTGAAGGAAAGGCCTGGAAGGAAGATGGGAAGAGGGTAATGACACAGACAAAATGTAACAGTAGATAATTCATGCCGATTGCTCACTAGGAAACAGCTCTGGTGGGAGCTGACTTCTTCCGACAGCACACCAAGCCCCAGGAGGAGGCACAGTCATTACTCACATTTTTCCAAAAAGAAAACTTGAGAGATAGAGGTAGGAAGGAACTCAGCCAGGGTTCACTAGCTGGCGATGGTGATGCTGGAGCTTGGACCAGGCAGTCCACCTGCAGGATGTGGCCACTAAACCACCAGGCCAGGTACCCCACATCAGGGAAAGATGATACCTAAAGGTTGTGACGAGCTCCCCACACTTCCTCTCAGGGTGCTGGGGGTCAATGGTGAAGTCTGGCTTCAAACCCAATTCTTCTGATTTCTGAGATGACATTTAGTTATTGTTGTTTGTTGAGTTTCTTCCTAACAGGACCATATTGGTGCAGGCAAACTGAACTTTTTTAAAAAAGAAAAAAGGAGGGGGGCAACTCGGGTGGCTCAGTGGTTTAGCGCTGCCTGCAGCCCAGGGCCTGATCCTGGAGACCCGGGATCGAGTCCCACGTCAGGCTTCCTGCATGAAGCCTGCTTCTCCCTCTACCTGTGTCTCTGCCTCTGTATGTGTGTGTGTGTGTGTCATGAATAAATAAATAAAATCTTTTAAAAAATAAATAAAAAGACTTAGCAGGTGTTATGATCTGAATTATACCCCCTCCCCCCCAAATTCATACATCAAAGCTCTAGCCGGCAGAACCTCAGAATGTGACTTTATCTGGAGACAGAGTCTTTAAAGAGGTAATTAAGTTAGAATGAGGCCATTAGGGTGGGCTGTAATTTCATCTGACTGGTGCCCTTGCATCCTTGCAAGAAAAGGAGATTAGGACACACACAGACCCTAGAGATGCGTGTGAGCAGAGAAGAGACCATGTAAAGAGGCAGCGAGGTGACAATCATTGGCCAGCCAAGAAGAGACCTCAGAGAAGACCAACCCTGCCAGCCCCTTGATCTCAGACTCACAGCCTCCGAAACTGCGAGGAAATAAATCTCTGTGGTTTAAGCCACTCTGTCTGTGGAATTCTGTTTTGGCAGCCACAGCAGACTGATCTAGCAGAGAAAAGCAGCCTCAGCTACCACCTCAGCTCCAGGTAGCTGAGAAAGGCCTCCTGTGGGTCCATCCAGACCCTCCCCGGAACCTCCACCTGGAAGTTTTTTTTTTTTTTTTTTAATTTTTTTATTTATTTATGATAGTCACAGAGAGAGAGAGGCAGAGACACAGGCAGAGGGAGAAGCAGGCTCCATGCACCGGGAGCCTGACGTGGGATTCGATCCCGGGTCTCCAGGATCTCACCCTGGGCCAAAGGCAGGCGCCAAACCGCTGCGCCACCCAGGGATCCCCTACCTGGAAGTTTCTGAAGGAGGAAAGTTCTCTGAGAGGGAGGAGGGCCTTTCCTTCCTGGGTGCTCACAGTCAGCTGGGCAGTATCGGCCAGGGCTGGGGCCAGTATCTGACCTAAGGCCAGTGGAAAGGACCGTCAGCTGAAAACAAACCGCAGAGATAATTTCAAAGTGCTCAGAGATAATTTCTGTGGCTACCAGCAGAAGACCAATGGGAAGAAGTGGAGGATACTTCCAGAATAGTTCTCAACACCCTCCCCGAATGGTCAGACCTGCTCTCCCACAATAAACATGCCCTCTTCTCTTTAAACATGCCTTCCCCTCTGCTCTAATTGTGGCCTTACTTCTTTGGTATTTTAAAAATCACCCCGGTCTGGGAAGCTTTGGCGATCTCCTCTGTTATTCTCTTCAAAGCAGGCAGGAAGGAAGGGAGGAAACCAGTGTCTACTGAGCACCAGTCACTCGACATCAAGAGCAAGCACTTAGTAAATATTAGCTGTGGGTTGTTGATCATCTGAGAACAGCTCTCGGAGGTGACATGGGAACTGGATGAAATCACAAAGCCTCTGTAGGTGTATCCTGTGATTTCTGAAGACAGAAAAATTAAACATTTTTCTGAGTGCAGTGAGCTTTTTGAGTTTGATCTTGCCTTTTTCTTTATAAAAGGAAATTCTCCAGCTTCCTTCCCCAATTTTGGTCTGACCAAAATTTTGATGTACAGATGTTCTTCTAAGGACTCATTGGTTTCGTTAACCCAGAAACCTGCCACCTTTAATAGAAACTTGGCCTTTTCTGAACTGCTTAATGTCTAAAAACACATCTTAAAAGAAATTGTGCACACGCATGTTTACTTGCAATGTTGAAACACCAGGTTGCCCATGAACAAGGGTTGGGTGAAACAAATCCTTAAACCTGCAGGATAAATAAATACTCAAGGAGGTAGTATTGAACAGAAGGTAGTTCATAAGAATGGTGACAAAGCTGTTTTCATTTTGTAATCTAAATAATAGTAACTGTGTGTGATCGAAACATCACAGTAACGACGATAACAAAAAGGACAAAAAAAAGAAAAAAAAGGACAGAGCTTAATGACACATTTCCTTGTCCTAGATATATTTGCTTATAGAAATAGACAAAAGAGGCATTCCAGGATTTCAGGAAAAGATTGTACAATAATACTAACTATAATAGTATTATATGTAATGACATTTTACATGAGTTTTCACATACACTTAAATAATGAATTTATATGAAATTACAGTGCACTGGTTAAAATACAAGTTATTCGATTCTGCTTGGTTGGAGCTCTCTGCATTGGCATGAAATAACCAAGAACAAACATGGCAGGCTCAACAGATAGACATTTATTCCCTCAGCGACTTCCAGTGACAGGTATTATCCACTTTTCAGAAGTTCATGTTTCACCACTTCGCTTTTGTAATAGACCTATATTGGTTCCTATTTCCACTAACTTAAAGAAAGAGGATTTTTGTTTTTGAAAAAAAAAAAAAGAAGAAGAAGAAGAAGAATAGCATCCAGCAGTTGTTCTGCAGGGAGCCATCATAGAGGCAGCATGCACCCCCAGCAGCAAGAGCAGGCCCGCTCCCCCAGGACCGTGCTCAGATCCCAGCTCTTGGCTGCCAGAGTTTTGAAGTGCATCTGTGAGCTTTACCCTTGTTGATTTTGTGCATCCATTAGCAAGATGTGTCCTCTGGTATCAGAAAAGTCTATGGGAGGTGATTTTTTGGGTCTGGCAATATTCATAAATTTCTCCATATAAATTAATGGCAATTGCTTTTTTGCTTTATGCCATTTTGGCTTACAAAAGGTTTCAAGGGCAGGTGGGGGCACCTGGGTGATTCAGTCGGATATGTGTCCGACTCTTGATTTTGGCTCGGTTCATGATCTCAGGGCCTTAAGATCAAGCCTCACATCAGGCTCTGTGCTCAGTGTGGAGTCTGCTTGAGATCCTTTCTCTCTCTCTTTCCCTCTGCTCCTCCCCCTGCTTGTGCTCTCTCTCTCTCTTAAATAAATAAATAAATAAATAAAATCTAAAAAAAAAAAAGGTTTCATGGGAACACTGTACTTTCAGATAAAGTAAGGTAAACCTGCACATGTATGCCCACCAGCGTGGATCTAAGAGTTGGAGATACTACAGTAACCAAACACACCAAGTCTCTGACATCATGGAGCTTTCACAGTCCTAAGCTCCCGACACCAATAGGCAGGCAGTAAACAGATGTTATTTTTTCCATTCCTCCCTCTCTCTCCAGGTGCCAAAGGTCAATATGATGTTTATAAACCACAAAAAGCAAACAGCAATGTGTATGTTGCTAAGCATGTGATTCATTGCCAATAATAGTTCCCAGAATCTGAGAGGATTTTGCCTTTCGCTCTTGGTTCTGCATTTATTTTTGAGATATGCTGAAGCTATTGTAATGTTGCATTATTGAAATTATTAAGCTTTTCAAAAATTAATTTACCTGGGTATCTCTTTAACATTATTAAGGCTTATAAATCAATAATAGCTGCCAAGATAGTGAATTATGTGTTTTGCTGCTAGGCAATCCTCTATACCATAGTCATTGGCTTTCTTTCTTGCACGGTTAAAATAGTTGGCTCATCCCAAGCAAAAAGACACACCTTTCTGCCTCGGCAGACCACACCTGGCTTTAGCCATTAACCAGATGTTTTATTAGTATAATCTTGGAAAAGCTGAAATCAGCAGATTCCATGAAGCTCTTTAGCCTTCTCTCTCTGACTCAGCTTTGGGGATTATTGTAAACTTCCTGTCAGATTTAATTATATTTCCCTCAAGGTACAATGTAATTACAGCTATTCTTACTCACCTTTTCTACAGGTTGTGATTTGTTTCACTGATGAAAAAGAACTCCCTTAGTTTTGAAATCCACTTATAATATACATCACTTGTCAAGTACTCTTATCTGTAGTAGGTGTCTTTGAGTAATATATATTATACTTGATTATAGGTCATGCAAAGTCAACTCTCTAGACCTGAAAACCGTACGATATATAATTGAAAGTAAAACCCATGGAATGCTTTAACTTTTGCCTTCTTTGTAAATTTTCACTTGGCACATAGTTGATTATTAACTTGAACTTTTACTCAACTATTATATAATTGATTCTTCTCAGTTTTCAGAAACCTATATATTTACAATTCCTTTGGCAGGGATATAAGCCTCCTGACCACAGCAGAGTCTATTACCATACGGATGGACTTACATTTTTCCATAGTAAAGTCCACTTATACCAAGTTATTAAAATTCTTTGTTACTTCCATTAGCATTTATATTTGCCTTTTAGAAGTTTTATAGAATTTTGAATAAAAAAAAGAATTTTGAATCATATTTATAGAGCAAATGGCTATTTCAATATTTATCCTTGTGATCATCTTAAAATATGACCATTATATGTATCTGTTTATATGACAGATGTATTCCCAAATAAAAAGCATTTATTATTATTGCTATTTTGCAAACATTATTTTTAGCTATATTTTGTACTTTTTAATAGAAACTACGTTCTAAGTATTGGTGACCAAAAACTTATTAATGTTGAAAACCTCAACTGTGTTATCATTCAACCACCCTTGAATGATCAAAAAATGTATAAAATGTATAATCAAAAAATGTATAAAATGTATAAAATGTACCAAAAAAATGTATAATCAGAACTTTAAAATTCATGCCCATATCCTATTTTCTGTATTCATACATCCACTCATTTATTCATTCAATAGACATTTGTTGTCTACCCACTTTGTGTCAGGCACTGTGCTAAATGCTGAGCCTGCAAAGATGAACGAGATATGGTCTCTGTCCTTAAGAAATTTACTTCATTGGAGAAGGGAGGAATATGATGGAAGAGTAGGGGACCCTAGTTTCCTCTGGTCCCTGGAATTCAGCTAGATAGCTATCAAATCATTCTGAACACCTGTGAACTCAACCAGAGACCAGAAGAAGAAGGGGGGCAAAAGGTATATTTGAGCAAATTCTAGCTGAGAACTTCACTAATCTGGGAAAGGAAACAGGCATTCAAGTCCAGGAGGCATAGAACCCCCCCCCCACTCAAAAATCAGTTAAGATAGGTCAACAACTCGACATATAATAGTGAAGCTTGCAAATCTCAGAGACAAAGAGAAAATCCTGAAAACAGCTCAGAACAAGAGTTCCATAACCTACAAGAGTAGAAACATCAGACTGGCAGCAGACCTATCCACAGAGACCTGGCAGGCCAGAAAGGACTGGCATGATACATTCAGGATGCTAAACGAGAAAAATACACAGCCAAGAATACTTTATCCAGCTAGGATGTCACTCAGAATAGGAGAGATAAAGAGCTCCCAGGACATACAGAAACTAAAAGAATTTGTATTCACTAAACCAATCCTGCAAGAAACATTAAAAGGGATCCTCTAAGTGAAGAAAGAGCCCCAAAGTAACATAGACCAGAAAGGAACAGTGACTTTACAGGTAATACAATGGCATTAAAGTCATATCTTTCAATAGTTACTCTGAATGTAAATGGGCTAAATGCCCCAATTAAAAGACACAAGGTATCAGATTGGATAAAAAAGGAAGATTCATCAATATGCTGCCTATGAGAGACATATTTTAGACCCAAAGACTCCTCCAGATTTAAAGTGAGGGGGTGGAAAATGATTTATCATGCTAATGGACATCAAAAGAAAGCTGGAGTGGCAATCCTTATATCAGACCAATTAGATTTTAAACCAACGTCTTTACTAAGAGATGAGGAAGGACACTATATCATAATTAAAGGGTCTATCCAACAGGAAGATTTAACAATTGTAAATATTTATGCCCCAAACATGGGAGCTGCCAATTACATAAACCAATTAATAACAAAATTAAAGAAACCCATTGATAATAATACAATAATAGCAGGGGACTTTAACATCCCACTTACATCAATGGGAAGATCATTTAAGCCAGAAGATCAACAAGGAAACAAAGGTTTTAAATGACACACTGGACCGGATGGACTTCACAGATATATTCAGAACACGCCGTCCTAAAGCAACAGAATACACATCCTTCTTGAGTACACCTGGAACATTCTCCAAAATAGATCACATATTGAGTCACAAATCAGGTCTCACCCAGTACCAAAAGATTGGTATTATTCCCTGCATATTTTCAAACCACAATGCTTTGAAACTTGAACTCAATCACAAGAGGAAATTTGGAAGGAACTCAAATACATGGAGGTTAAAGAGCACCCTACTAAAGAATAATGGGTCAGGGCACCTGGGTGGCTCAGTCAGTTAAGCGTCTGCCTTCAACTCAGGTCATGATCCCAGAGTCCTGAGATTGAGCCCCACATTAGGCTTCCTGCTCTGCAGGTAGCCTGCTTCTCCCTCTCCCTCTGCCACTCCCCCTGTTTGTGCTCTTTCACTCACTCTCTATCAGATAAATAAAATCTTTAAAGAAAGAAAGAAGGAAAGAAAATACAACTGTTCAAAAATTTGGGGATGCAGCAAAGGCAGTCCTAAGAGGGAAGTACATAGCAATACAAGCCTTACTCAAGAAACAAGTCTCAAATATACAACCCAACCTTACACCTACAGGATCTGGAGAAAGAACTAAGAACTTCACTGGTTTGGAAATAGGAGCAAGAATAAACACTGGTACAGTTTTTGAGAGAGATGGCAAATCATAGATTAATTTCACATACTTTGATTTGGAGAAAATGTATGAAAATCCCAAACTTTAGGTTAGACAAAGGTGAGTTTTTTCTCCTATTCCCAAGAAGAGGATCTGAGGAAGGTATTCTTTTTCTTGCATGAAAAACCGGGGCAGGAAATAGGGGGACAATGGTTGAAATACATATCCCAGTGGTAGGTTGACCACAAATATCCATCTGTATCACTCTGACCTTGTGAGACTCTAATACTCAGAACCTTCCAATAAAATTCTAAATTTCCTACCTTCCTTTTCACCACCTCCTTGGCCACTTAAACCATCAGTATCCATGGGCTCAGACTCCCACAAAGTCCACCAAAGAATCAGGCTTACATCGTCAGGCTCTGGTTATTGCCAATTTGAGCTAACCTGAGCATCTACCTTGTTTTGTTTTTTTTTTAAGATTTTATTTATTTATTCATGAGAGAGAGAGAGAGAGAGAGAGAGAGAGGCAGAGACACAGGCAGAGGGAGAAGCAGCCTCCATGCAGGGAGCCAGATGTGGGACTCGATCCTGGGTCTCCAGGATCACACCCTGGGCTGAAGGCGGCACTAAACCGCTGAGCCACCCGGGCTGCCCACTGAGCATCTACCTTGTTTCAGACTTCCCACCTGCCCTAATCTTAAATATGTGGTTGCCACTCAGTCTATGTCTTAACTTCCTAAATGTTTGGTCTCAAAACATTATTTCTGGATGATCCAGGACTGGAGCCACATGAGGACATTTGCTCTTTCAGAGTTGTCAGTGGTACTATGCAAATTCCCACCTGGACCCCAAGGAAATGTGACCCAGTCAGATAGCAAGTGTTCTTACTGGAGGAAGTGCAGTTTCCAGAGAGAGGACCATTGGTGATAAAAGGGATGAGCCAAAAGTGAGTGGGGACCAGTCAGGGGACCTTGTGGGAGCAGAGCAGTAAGAATTCATATAACCAAAAAAGGATGTGCTATCTCTAGCTGGTCCTCCAGAAATAATGCATCCTATTTTAAGATGTAGAGATTGTTTGCTCGTGAGATTAGATGCCTCTTTGTATGACATCAGGAGGTGACTAATTTGATCCTGGAAATGTAATCTACATTCAGTGTACTTACAGGTTCAACAGAAAGGTAGTGAAATAACAGCTGAAAATAGAAGTATGCTTGTTCCCTTGGAAGCAATGAAAAGCAAAGTGTAAGAAGTTAATAATGCATCAACATTGAAGAAGCAAAGAGGCCCCAATTAATGTAATATCCTGGTCTACTTAATAAGCATATGCCACAAGCTGAGAGACACTCACAAGGTTGCCACAGTATTATTATTTTATTCTGCAATGTACTACAGTACTGTGAAATATCTATAGTTAAATGGAAAATTAAGGCCAAATCCCTGTATCTGTGGAGCTCAGAATTTTTTAGGGAAGATAGATGCATAAGCAAATAGTTTCAATTCTATGACTTGAGTGTTTTCATTCAAAGTGCCGTGGAAGGACTCTAATCAGAGCAAGGACTCTAATCTTCCTGGGAGAGTCAAGGAAAACTTCTCATGAGACAGTGACTCTAAAAAATAAGAAACGTTCATCCATCCAACTAGCCAGCTTCCTATTCATCCATTTACCAGGTATGTGTTGAGTGCCTCCAACTGTTCTAGATGCTGTGAATGCACCATTGAATAAGACAAACAAGGTCCTTCCTTGAATGAAGTTTACATTCTGGTGGGGGGTTGGGTGACATTACCAGGAGAAACGAATGGATCCTTAAGACCATCCAATATCCACCTTGGGGCCTCATTTCCTCTCCCACAGGTATTTTCCTACTGAGACCAGAGTGCCCTGACCACTCAAACTGGAGCATTTCGATCCTTTTGGTTAAGTATCGTTCTCATCATGAAACCAAAATGCCCATTACTTGTTTGCCATCAAGGGGATAATTCCAGAAGGCCATGATCAGATAAAAACAAAATGCAGAGCTGAGAATCAATTTCAAGCAGAAAAAAATAAAAAATGAGAAACAGGATGCCCAGCCTGACACGAGAACTCCTTACCTTAAGTTACCAGTGGGAGTCTTTTCTGCCAGTGGGAAAATGGGTTCTTTTTTCCAGGAAAAAAAGAAGAGCAGCAGGAGTTTCTCCATATATCCTAGGAAGACCTCCCACTACCAAGGATTCACTAACAGAAGTGAA
This sequence comes from Vulpes lagopus, assembly GCF_018345385.1. NCBI lineage: Eukaryota > Metazoa > Chordata > Mammalia > Carnivora > Canidae > Vulpes > Vulpes lagopus. The sequence goes on from NC_054831.1 coordinate 9,029,115, forward strand.
TCAAGAGAAGGGCCTCACTTCTCGTTGTCCCAGGCCCCTGAGCCTTCAGACCCAGGGCCCCTTCCGTGCTGGCTGCAGCCAGTGTCACTCTGTGATTTCCCGTATTGAGAGCCACAGGACCTCAGAGAAAGTGGTGACTTTTTGTGGTAGCCACTTCCTGGATGATCACTCAGCGCCTCTGTCCAAGAAGGAAGTAGAGGAATCCAGGACCAGTGCTTCCCCTTTTGCAAGCTTTCTGGAGTTCTAACTCACTTCATGGTGCTTAAAGGTGACAAGAGAAAACATTCCTAGATAAAGCTAAAAAGTTTTCCCACCCCAGCATAAGGGAAAAATTCAAGCCACTGGAACCAGCCGTTTTAAGCAAGACTGGCTTTCAAAAATCTCACATTACATCTATAGAAATGACCACAATTTCATAACAGAGGCGAGAGAAAGGCAGTTAGAAGCTGCTGCGAGGCACAGTTGGTGCCATTCTGAAAATTCATATTTCCTGTTTGCCAACATGTCTGCTTTAAGTCTCTCAAGCTGCTAATTATATGGCAAGTGTTATACACCAACTTTCCCTCATCTTTATAGCCTTCATTTCTTTTTAAAGTTATGCAAGTAATACGTTTGTTGTCAAAAGTGTAAAATAACAGATAGGCACAAAAAGAAAAATCAAAATTCCCCATAATTCCACCTGAAGATGAGCACTGTTGGTTGGCACTTTGGTGTACATCCTTCTAGTCTTTTTTCTGTAGTGAGGAGGAGCTTCCCAACATCCATTCCACCTCATACCATTGTAGAACACCCATGATGATTTGTTGGATTTACCTCATGTCTACCTCCCTTATGGAGCCCAGGTTGGCTAAACTAAATTACAATAATCTTAGGCTCTAGCCATGGTGCTTGTTTTAGGGACCAGCACCCGATCCAGATCTAAGCCAATCAACACAAAGCATTCCTCTGGCCACTGGGAAAGGCACATGACCACGATGGCCCACTCAGCGAAGCCTAGACTCCCACCGAAGGCCAGGGAAGAGATGATCTTTCCTTCTCTGTGTTTGAACAGTGGGAAGCTATTGGCAGCCAACTTGCCACCACAACTCTAACTCGCATTCAGCTGAAGCGGACACTTCAGAAAGCAGAAAAGAGATATAAAAAGAAATTAGTTTTTTAAGGAACTTTCTGAGCTGCTAAATTAAGCTAACACCAAAACCTATCTTACTTCTGGAGTCTCTACTTATATGAGAATACATTTGCTTGTTGAAGTGAGTTTAAATTGAATTTTCTGTTCCTTGTAACTTGCATCCTAAATGACTCACGGAGATATTTTTATTAAAATGGGCCCATATTGCACATACTGTTTATAACTTCCTGCTTAAAAACACGTAATAACCACCCTTCCCTTTTAAGATAAATATACAAAATAATTAATTGCTTCAGAGCAGTCCATTATATGGACAGAAAGTAAATTACTTATCCAATTCCATTTTGTGGGGCATTTATATTGTTTCTGGGTTTTTCCATATTATGTAAACAATTCTGTGTTGAGTTTTCCAAATATGAGAGAACATACTTTTTCCTTAGGACACGTTTCTAATGTAGAATTTCTGAGGCAAGTATGTACTTTTTCAAGGGTTTTGATGCATATTGCCAAATGGCCCTCTCAAAGGTTTGTTTTGATTATACTCCAACCAACAGAGCATGGGAATGCCCCAAAAACCTCTCTCCCTCTTCCCAGACAAGAACCCACAACACATAAAGTTTCAGCACAAATAGCCTGTCTGTGTGATAAGTGGTTTCCATGGCTGTTTAATTTGCACTTAAAAAAATCATATAACATGCTTAAATGTTTATTTCTCGTATATTTATTTGCCCATTGTATTTCTCTTTTTCTAAATTACCACTGACATCCTTTGCCCATTTTTTAAAAAGATTTTAGTTATTCATTTGAGAAAGAGAGAGAGCAGGAACAGGGGGAGGAGCAGTGCAAAAGGCAGAAGCAGACTCCCTCCTGAAGAGGCATTGCTCAATGCGGGGCATCATCCCAGGACCCTGAGATCATGACCTAAGCCACCCAGGCACCCCAACCCTTTGCCCATTTTTAACCGAAGTATTTATTTCTTACAGATTTCTAAGATCTGTTAGTATTTAAGATTAAGCCCTTGCCTATTATATACATTGTAAACCATTTTCACAACATGCCATGTGCCTTTTAACTTGCATATGGTATTTTTTACTGTTCCGAAGTTTTACATTTTAGTTAAATCAATCAATCGTTTTCTTTACCTCTTCTGCCTTTTTTGTGTGTGTCATTCTCTAACCTGAGAATTCAGTCATCCGGGTTCAGCCTTCACTAGTAAAGATGACTTGATATGAACAGCAACAAATCAGTGCTGGGGATGCCTCTTGGGAGGCAGCCCGGGATTGTCTGAACCCCTCCAACCCTGTCTGCTTCTCCTCAGCCTCCCCTGCAGCGAAGTGTGGTTTGTGATTAAACTATGGCCAGTGAGATGAGAGCAGATGTGATGCATGCAACTTCAGGGTTGTGCTCTTTAGCAAGGAAAATGCCTTCCCCTGGATTTTCACTTCCTCCTTGGGTTAGAGTGAAGACATCTCTTAGATGAGCAAGATACCTGGGGATGACAGCACCATGAGCTGGAAAGAGTTTGTATCGCTGACACTGTAGAAAGTCCATACCTCCTAGACTGCTTATAACTGGTCTCTTTCATGAACAAGAAATAAACTTCTGTCTTGTGGAGCCACTGTTATTTGGGGGCTTTATTACAGAGTCAAGCCTGTATCCTACTTAAAGAGTAACATGTGGTTCCATTTTACACACACACACACACACCAGCATAAGATAAAGAAAATGATTGTCAATTAATTCACAGAATGGGACTATAGGAGTCTGGGGGGTGGAATTATGAACTTTTCTTTTAATATGGATTTTATTTGTTTAATCCATACAACTCTAACTCATGAAGTCACATTACCCTATGTGGTTAAACACTTTGTTTAGAGTTTTTAAGTCCCTCCACTTAAAGTCATAGCCTTAGACTTTATGGGTGGAAGAGAAAAGTGTTCTGGATAGCAAGGGAGCAAAATCACAACAGGTGGAAGAGTGTAATTCTAACAGGACTGGTTGAGATTGTCATTATGTCATCCATTGTGAATACTGCCTTCATAACTACCACAGGCAGTATTCAATGAAATTAGTATATTTCTTTTTAGATACACATTTTTATCTTTTTTAAAGGTTACCAGAAAGTTATTGTAGGACTACCTACTAAATTCTAAGGTCTAATATATAATGTGTATCTCAATATGTTTTCCCATATAAGGAAAAACATTTAGAATAATTTCAATGCATATTTGGCAAAGGTTTTTAATTGTTTTTAAAAAGTCTCTGCAAATTTTAAATAGTCATTCACCTGTGCCTACAAACTTTCAAATAAGGTATGTTTTTAGCATATATTTATATATGTCCCTTTCACGCATAGAAAAAGATCCAGAAGGATACACAACAAATTGCCAATAATGGCTATTTTCCAAGAAGAGTTTTAGATTAGCTTTGGGATAAGAGGAGGCTGGAGGAAAACACTGACTTTTTACACTTATCAGGTTTGTATTGTTTGTATCTTTACAGTGAGACTGAGTTTATATATTGAACTCATAAATTTAAAAAGCAACATACAAGCTTTAAAGAAACAGTGGGAAAATAAACTAAAAATACTCTTTAAGTGAAAAATCTACAGCCTGTGATTTTTCAGGAATGTATTTTATTAGCTGATAAGAATGGATATACGGGATTAGATGATTTCTACTACATACAGCAGAAAACCCCAACTCATATAGACTTGAGCCATCATGAAAATCTTTGTCACATCACAAGGAAGGCCATGTAGACTCCAAGGTTGATTACTTTCCTGGTTTCACATGGTCCTCAAGGTCCAGGGTTTCTCTGTCTTTTTGATTTGTCACCTTCTGCATGTTGGCCGTTTGCCCTCATTCTGATTCCTCTCACAGATGACTGCAACAATTCCTATGTCATATCTAGACATTACAACATGCAGAGAAAGAACAGGGCCTCTCTTCCTGAGTCTTCCAAGGACATAAACACCTTTCTCAGAGCTCTCAAGGTCAACTCCCCTCCAGCCTCATTGGCCAGAACTGAGTCACAAGCCCATTCCTGAACCAGCCTTGGCAAGAGAAAGGGAATTGTCACTTTTGACTTAGACTAATTGTCAACTATGAGAGATAAACATACAGGAACTGAGCAAAAAAAATGAGCCTTCCTAAACATAATCTCCTTGTGGATATATGCATAAATCAGAAAACCCAATATTGTTCCATGTTGTCAATTCTTTCCAAATTGATCTCTACATTCAGTGCAAAACCCCAGAAGCCTTTAAAAAAAATAGGAATTAACAAGTTGATTCTAAAATGTATACAGAAAAGCAAAATATACAATACAATAGATATACACAAAACAACTTTGAAAAAGAAGAACAAACTTGAAGGAACAACACTACCAAATTTTAAGATTTACTCCGAGAACTACACTAATTAAGGCCGTGTGATATTGGCGTATGGAGAAACCTACACCAATGATAGGTCAATGGAACATAGTGTCCAGAAAAAGACTCATGCGTATATCATCAAGGGATTAGTGCCAAAAATGTCAAAGTAAATCAATAGTAAATGGAGAATCTTTTCAACAAATAGTGCTGAAACAATTATATACATATATTTATATTTTTTCAAAAGTGAACTTTCAACTGTACCTCGAATCATACACAAAATTAAACTTGAATGGATCATAGACCTGAATGTAAAACCAAAAACTCTACAACTTTTAGGGGAAAAAAAATAGGAGAAAAATCTTTGCAACCTTAAGTTAGATATTAATTTTATAGATCACAAAAAGTTTAGATCATAAAATAAAAAGTATATCATTTTTTCCATATTTAAAATGTCCATTTTTGAACTCTTATAACAACAATTAAAAGATAAATAACACAGTTTTTTAGAAAGCACAAGAGTTAAATAGACATTTTATCCAAAGAAGGCATATAAATTACCAAGAAGACATGAACAGATGCTTATCATCACTAGTCATTAGGGAAACATCAATTAGAACCACCACGAAATACCACTTCATACCCATTAGGAGATCTAGCATTGAAAGGACAGCCAATAACTAGTGTTGGAGATGATGTGGAGAAACTGGAACCTTCATACCCTGCTGATGGGAATGTAAAATTATGTAACTGCTTTGGAAAACAATTGGCAATTTCTCAAAACATAAATATAGAATCACCACATGTCCTAGCAATTTCATGCAAGGTATATACCCCCCCAAAATGAAAACATATGTCCATACAAAACATGTACAAAATGTCCAGAACAGCATTGTGCATTAAGCCAAAAGTGAAAACAACCCAAGTGCCCATCAACTGACAAACAGATAAACAAAATGGGGTTGTTCCATACAGTAGAATATTATTCAGCCATGAAAAGGAATGGTATGTGCTACAACATGCATGAATCTTGAATACATTATGTTAAGTGAAAGAAACCAGAAGTAAAAAAAATCCCACATACTATATGGTTCCATTTACATGAAATGTCCAGAATTGGCAAATCTGAAGAGATATACAGTAGGTGAATGGTTACCAGGGTCTTGGGGGAGGAGAGAATGAGGTATGACTGCTTGTTAATAGGTATGGAGTTTCTTTGTGGGGAGACAAAAATGTTCTGGAATTGGATAGTATTTGGTGGCCGCACGACTTTGGGAAATGGTTTGGCGGTTTCTTGAAAAGTTTACACAGTTACCACATGACCCAGCCATTCCACTCCTAGGATTTACCCAAGAGAAATGACAACATATGTTCACACAAAAACCTATACACAAATGTTCAGAGCAGAATTATGCAAAATAGCCCAAAAAGTGGAAACAGTCCAAATGCCCACAACTGGTGAATAGATAAACAAATCTTGGTATATTTATACCAAGAATACTATTCAGCAATAAAAAGAAATAGTTAAGCTACAGTAACACACACTGACACACACAATATGGGTAAATCTCAAAAGCATTATGCCAAGTGAAGGAAACCAAACACAAAAAGATACCAAATGCGTGATTCATTTTTTATGCTATTCTGGAAAAGCCAAAACTATAGAGACAGAAATTAGATCAGTGTCTGCCAAGAGTTAGGGATGGAAGAAGGGATGGCTACAGAGGGGCAGAAGGGAACTTTTTTGTTTAGAATCTGTTCTATGTCTTGAATGATACAACAGTAAACATTAGTTAAAACTTGAAGAACAGGGGTGTCTGACTGGCTCAGTTGGTTGAGCATCTGACTCATGATTTCAGTTCAGGTCATGATCTCAGGGTTGTGAGATTGACTGAGCTCAGCCTGGAGCCTGCTTTAGATTCTCTCTCTCCCTCCCCTTTTGCCTCACCCTTTGCTCTCTCCCCCCCCAAAAAAAAATTTAAATTTTTTAAAAAAATTTTTTTATGATAGTCACACAGAGAGAGAGAGAGAGAGAGAGAGAGAGAGGCAGAGACACAGGCAGAGGGAGAAGCAGGCTCCATGCACCGGGAGCCCGACGTGGGATTCGATCCCGGGTTTCCAGGATCACGCCCTGGGCCAAAGGCAAGAGCTAAACCGCTGTGCCACCCAGGGATTCCCCCTCCCCCAAAAATTTTAAAAACCTCTCAACGGTAGGATTAAAAGGATGATTTTTTACTGTATGTAAATTATACCCCAATAAATCCAATTAAAAAATAAACTACAGGGCACCTGGGTGGCTCAGTGGTTGAGTATCTTACTTCAGCTCGGGTCATGATGCCTGAATCCTGGGATCAAGTCCCTCATCGGGCTCCCCATGGGAGCCTGCTTCTCCCTCTGCCTCCGTCTCTGCCTCTCTCTCTCATGAATGAATAAATAAAATCTTAAAAAAATAAAAAAATAATAATAAAATAAACTACATTATCTTAATCCACCTTCTGTCTACAAAAAATAAAATAAAATAAATATATGTATATGTATATGAACATTTTTTTAAATTTGGGGAGAGTCCTATAAAGAGGAAGGAAAGCCAAATGCACTTACTTCCTCAAAAATGTATATCCCCCATTTTCTAAAACTCAATTAAACACGTATGAATATCCACACATCACCGGCTTTATAAAAACTTTTAGCAATAGACTACTCACTTTTCTGAGAAAGAAATCAGCTTAGCTAAGACTGTCTCTCCCTGTTTCTCCAACCTGGTCACACTTGTTTTCAGCTGGCAGCCTGGCTGCTAGTTGGGAGGACGTCTGGTTTCAAGTGTTTTCACTTCCTCTAAAAGAGGTTACTGTGGGCAACAGTGGATAAAGTGGAGAGTGATAAAATTGGATCCCATCTGCCCACATGAGACAGGCAGTGGACACAATCCACACTCTTCCCACTCCCCCCTAGGGCCTCTTTTCCATTCTCTTAGTTGTATGCCTCCCTCCCAGCAGCCAGCATCTGCTTCTCTCTGCTGCAGGACCACCCTCAGGCCCAGATCAACCTGCCTGCTGCATTTGGTAAACCTGTAATCCTGGGAAGACTTCACCCCCCAGGAGGCAGCTTCTATCTAGCCTCTGGCAGATAGTCTACCTACCTCTGCTCCTTCGCACTGGATGAAGACAACGCCAAGGTAATTTTGTATCAGTGCTCCTCATACTTTTATGGCTTGTATGAACTGGTTGGGTTTTGAGTTCAAATGCAGATTCTGAGGCAGGAGGTCTTGGAAGCTCCAGTTCCAACAAGCTCCCTAGGGACGCAATGCTGTCATCCACAGGTTCACTTTAAGCCAGCAAGGGTCTCTTGACAGAGCCCCTACAAGATCTAGCCCAAAACAACAGGCATCTATACTTCTTGGTGTACTGGAACAAGAGAAAATAAAATACCCCAGGGACAAAGTGTGGCTGGATAAGATGGATAAGATGTGGATCCATAGGCAGGCTACAGAAGGGCTCTCTCTGCCTGAATTTCCAGAAGTACACCAGGATTTAGGAATTCAGCTGACATTCCTGTAGTAGAAGTGTATTTGTGGGCTTAGAGACATAGGAAATTTCTATCCCCCTGACCACTCAGAGGCAGTGAGCTGCAACCTGTCTTTGAGCTGCAGGGAAGGGGCCACGAGCACACAGTGAGGCTGTGAAGGATACAGCTGTGCCTGACAGCTGGGGCGCCAAGGTGGGGTTTAGACCATTTCAAAAATTAATTTAAAAAAAAAAAAAAAAAAGGATGAGGCACCTGGGTGGCTCAGCAGTTGAACATCTGCCTTTGGCTCAGGGCGTGATCCCAGGGTCCTGGGATCGAGTCCTGCATCCTCCTTCTCCCTCTGCCTATGTCTGTGCCTCTCTCTGTGTGTCTTTCACAAATAAATAAATAAAATCTTTAAAAAAAAAAAAAAAAAGGAAAGAATGATTGTTGGCAGGAAGACTTGTGTGCCTTTAGTCTCTGTCAGAAGATTGCTTTGTTATACCATGTCACAGAGCACATAAGGGCTGTTCATCAGTCTAGTCCAGATGACAGCGCAGGAAGCAATTACCTGATAATGTGTCAAGGTTATGAGGCTGGAAAATGTCCTCTCCTCTGGGCTCCCACAACACTGTAAAACTACTGCTAGAACATTTACTTCTCCCCTTGGTTGTCATTCAATAAATATTCACTAAGTGCCAACGTGTGCCAGGCCATATTTTAGGCACTGGGGATCCGAGGATAATCAACACAGAAAAGTGTTCACAGAATGTATATGATAAGTGGGAAATATAAATGATAAATGCAGCAACAAACACAGATAAAATATATCAAATAACTGCCGAGGAGAAAATTAAAAAGGGGTGGAGTCAAAGCCAGGGACTTGGTCTTCAGAGCGAATGGTGAGGGGAGATGTCTTAGGCCAATCAGGCTGGTATACGAAAATACGACAGGCTGCCGGGGCTTCTAAACTATGGAAGTTTATTGCTCACGGTTCTGGAGGCTGGAAAGTTCAAGATCAAGGCTCCAGCAGATTCAGTACCTGGTGGGAGCCGGCTTCCTGGTTCGTAGAAAGCCATCTTCTTGCTGTGTCCTCACATGGCGAAGGGACAAGGAAGCTCTCTGGCATCTCTTTCATAAGGGTACTAATCCCATTTATGGGGGCTCTGCTCTCAAAACCTAATCATTTCCCAAAGTCCCTACCTCCAAATACCAGCACACTGAGAGAATAAGTTAAACATATGATTTGGGGGCCACATAAACATTCAGTCTGTAGCATGGGACCCCCTCGGAGGAGGTGACATGTAAGCTGAGATTTGACCAACTTCAGCTACGTGCCGAGGAGAAAGAACATAGCTGATGAAAGGACGGAGTAGTGCAAAGGCCCTGAGGCATGAATATACTTGGTAGTTTCAAGTATATGATCAGTGTCCCTGCAACAGAGGGGATAGGAGAAGAATTATTTGAAGAGATATGGGAGAAGAGTCAGATCACGTAAAACTTTATAAGCTATAGTAAGGAGTTTGGTTAAAACTTAATTTAGTTTGAGGGCAGCCCAGGTGGCTCAGCAGTTTGCCACTGCCTTCAGCCCAGGGCGTGATCCTGGAGTCCCAGGATTGAGTCCCACATCAGGCTCCCTGCATGGAGCCTGCTTCTCCTTCTGCCTGTGTCTCTGCCTCTCTGTGTCTCTCATGAATAAATAAATAAAAAATCTTAAAAAAAACAAAACTTAATTTAGTTTGATTTTTTTCCCTCAGTTTGGTAGTCAGCATCAATATGGACCTCAACGATCCTAATATCCTGGTATTCACGCCTATAAATAAACCCTTCCCACAATGACCTGGAGCTGGCTTGTATGACTAATAGAATAGAGCAGAAGTGGTGGTAGGTAGGTGACTTCTAAGGGTAGGTCATAAAGCCACTGCAGCTTCTGCCTTTGTCTTTGGAATAGCTTTAGGGGAAGCTGGCCACCATATTATAAGGACCCTTGAACAGTCTCATAGAGAGGCCCATGAGGAGAGAAACAAAGTTGTAAAAAAGCCTTCATACAGCTGCAGCCCCGGGCAATATCTGACAAACTCTGAGCTATGACCACTTACCTATCCCAAAAAGATATGCTTTATTCATGAACTACTTGAACGTAACCTTGCAGTTGAACCCTGCAAGGTTGAACTTGAACCCTAAATGCTTCAGTGCGCATCACCCAGTACTAGGGAACTTCTGCTCCATAACCACAATTAACACTACTACATAAAAATAATAATACTAATTCCATAATATCATCTAACATCCAGTCCATATTCAAATTTTCCAGTCGTCCAACAAATATCTCTCTGGGACTTTGGGGCCATTTGCATTGTGATGAAAATTCATGAGTAGGTCGTAAGCAAGAGATGGGCGTGGTCTGATTTGCATCTTCAAAGTTCAGTCTGACTTGTGTGTGGAGAATGGATTCGTTCAAATTAGTTTCCTTGGGCTGCTACAATAAATGATCACAAACTTGAATGTGTTGATATTTATTTATTTATTTATTTATTTATTTATTTATTTATTTATCACATATAAGAACCTATTTTCTCATGGCTCCGGGAGCCCAGAAGAAGGAAATCCATAGTGCCAGGCCAAAAATCAGCTGCCTCTTGCAGTGTCTGGTGGCCGCTGGCATGCCTTGGGTTATGGCTTCAACACTTACAACCTCTGCTTCTGTCTTCACATTGTCCTCTCTCTCTCTTATAAGGACACTTGTGACTGTATTTAGGGCCCACCCTGATAATCCAGGATAATCTCTCCTCTCAGCATTCTTCACTTAATCATATCTGCAAAGACTCTTTTTCCAAATAAGGTAACACTTATAGATTCTAGAGAATAGAACCCAATGTCTCTAGGAAACTTTATTCAGCTTCCTCCATGGACCCAGAGTAGAACTGGGAGGACCATTGGCAGCCACTGCCCATGTCCAGGCAAGATGTCTATGTCTTGGACCAGGATGGCGGTAGTGAAGAAAGAGCAGTTGGCAGATTCAGGGTAAGTGCTAATAGATTGGAGGGGGAGCAGTGGGAGGTGTGGGAGGAGGGCAAGAAATCAAAGAACCCCGCCCCCCAGCCTGCCTACCACCCCCACTAATCTCCACTAACAAGATTATCAACTCCTTGAGATCCTAAAGCCTTTCATTATGTCTTCACCTCTGGGACCCAGGCTGGGGCTTTCTTATAGTGGGTCTACACAATCGTTTAACTGAATTGAAAAGAGATACAGGGATCAGAGCACCAACTAGTCTCTTTGCCAGAGTGTAGCAATGTGCAGAAATGTCAGAAAAGCTCTGTTTGGGGTTGTTCTTTGAATGCTAGCGACCCAGTCTGAACCGCTCAACAAAACTTGTTCTTAAATTAGGGGTCCTGCTTCCCTTCTGTCTGACCTGGGTGGCTGCAGTAAGGAATCCGGAGAAATCTCTGAAAAAGATCTTTTACAAACTAAGCAAAAGCAATATACGTTTTTTTAAATTTTCTTTTAAACTGTCTTCAGTATGTTTAAATTCATTTGTTCTCACAGATTGTTTTAAGACCAACAGCTGACAGGCTTTGAAAAGCATTGATAAACATACAATTTCCTAATAACTTCACCTTTAGTATAAATGTGACTAAGGGCCCACATTCATTTGTGTAACTTAAACAAGGAAGTCTAAGACACGCGCGCGCACACACACACACACACACACACACACACAGTCTTTGAAGCCAGTAAAAATGATGCTCAGCCTCAGCCATATTCTGTGCAGTGCAAATGTCAAACACATTCTACGAACTTTCCAATGATAACGAAATCAACTTTCAACGTTCAAAAGACTGCCGATTATTAGACTTTATCTTAGGTCAACTAGTGTTGTTTGCTTTCCTTGGCTCTTATTAAAATAACCCTAAAGAAAGAAATGAGTTTCTATTTTCACTTATTTACTTAGTTCAAATATGGATACCAGGGGCACCTGGGTGGTTCCGTTGGTTAAGTGTCAGATTCTTGATCTCAGCTCAGGTCTTGATCTCAGGGTCATGAGTTTGAGTCTTGTGTTGGGCTCCACGTTGGGTATGGAGACTAAAGAGATTTGCTATGTTCAAATCTTCCTTGCCAATCTTACACAAGGTCTTCAAGTGGCTTCACAAAGCCTAGAGGGACACAGAGCCTCAGAGGGATGTTCTTGTCTGTCCCAAACTCAGGCAAAATTTTGCATGCCTAGCAAGTGCCAGCTCCCTAAAATAGCTCCACCCAATCACAGAAGCGCACCATGGAGGGAACAAAATCACCTTGACGGGGGATACAACCTTTGCAGATTTCATGTAGATCCACATCCTGCTCCTTCCATCTGTACCTACTTCCTTCCTACTCCTCCTAGTCCTGGCTCTTCATCTTATCCCTGCCAGTCCCCCTGGTTTCCCCTGGCTCCCCCTGGCTCTGAAGATCCATGTGGAAGCCAGCTTGACACCAAGGAGTACTGCTGGGACCCAATTCAGGCATCCCCTCTCTAACACCTGGATCTGGAGGTTCAGGTTAGAGCTACTTAGGATTTCAGTTGGATCTCAGGGTGGCTTCCAACCTGGGGCAGGAGATAAGCGGTGTAGAGAACAGAAATTAGGCATGAATCGTTCAGCAAATGCTGACGTCTACCACATGACTGACCATGTCTAGTGCACTGGAGATTCAGTGGTGAACCAGCCATAATCTCTGTTCTCAAAGAGTTTATTTACACTCCAGGAAGGAGGCAGGTGGAGATGAATGCACAAGTCACTCTGGGAACACAAGTGGTAGGCATTCAATTCAGTATCAGGAGGGGAGAAAATATGGGGTTGCCAGAGATGGGGTTGCCAGATTTAGTAAAGAGTAACACAGGATACTCTGTTAAATTTGAATTTCACTTAAAAAAACAAATAATTATTTGGAGTAAGCATATTTCGTGCAATATTTAGGGGTATACTTAGAGGAAAAAAAATATTCATTGTTTATCTGAAATTCACAGGTGACTGGGCATCGTATGTTTTTATTTCCACCTCCAAAAGATGATTTGACTCAGCCTACAAAACTGAATCCCCAAATTTTCAAGGGTGGATCTTGCAAGTGGGCAGAAAAGAGGCAAATACCTATGTCATGCAGTTTGAAAGATAATTACTTCCAAAGCCCCCCCCCCTTTTTTTCTCACTTCCACCTATTGGTAAAGGTATTTATAATCCTATCTAGAAATTAGCTCTTTGGCATTATCTGACTTTTAAGTTTTCTAGTAAAGAGGTAGAAAAAAGAAAACCAGGAAAACTAATGCAGCTTAATATAAGAAGGAACCTTCTAGAATTAAAAAGTTGGGGAGTAAAAAAATAAAATAAAATAAGCTGGGGAGTATTAGGAAGTGAGCTGTCACAGATATTCAAGAATCAGTCAAATGTAAAGGAGATATGACGGGCTCAGTTGGATCCGGTGGTAGCAAGCTTTGTCTATAAAGGAGTAAAACAGTAAATATCTTTGGCTTTGTGAGCCACGTGGTCTCTCACAACTGCTTACCTCTGCCATTGCTGCCATTTTGTAGCACACACACACAAAAAATGTATAAATGCATGGGCATTGTATTCCAATAAAACTTAATTTTCCAAAAATGGACGTCAGGGTAGATTTGGTACAATTTGCTGACTCCTGTCTCAGATAATCTCCATCATCTTGTTCAAGCCTCAGATTCGCTGACAAGTTAAAATTTTCAAAATGCAAACACCCCCAACAGTGGTCCCTCATCAGTTTGAACTTGAGCCTGGAATGAGTCTTCAAGTAAGGCCCATGAGAATGGACATGGGTGGGCCCCAGGGATGGTCAGGAAGAGGTCAGTGTGCAAGGGAGGAGAAAGGATTGAGGAAAAAAGTTGACCTTCAGAGTAGAGATGACTGGGAGCCAGAGAGTGTCCCTACATGGCCATCTCCCTACCACCCACACCCCCACCAGCGGATGGAGACCAGGAACAAGGGGAGCGATAGTTGCTTCAACCACCCACGTGTTGAAATGAATGGTGTTGATGCACGTTCACAGCAAGAATGGAGGAAAAGCCACCTCAGCGTCCCAGGGGTGAACAGGTCAAAAGCCAACACCCGTCAGTCCCCCAGAGTAGGGGCCTCTGTTCACCAAGGAGATCCTGCTCTCTAGAAGGTATTGAGAAGGAATAAAATAAGACTTCAAGGGGTTAATAAAAGAGAGAAAAGAGAACTTTAGCATTTTTTCCTTTGCCTTCTCAAAATTCAATCCATCTACTGCCTTCATTTTATGTCATTCTGAAATCACCCAAGAATTAAGAGAGAATTTTGTTCCTAAAGCCCTAGATGTTAGGAAGCTCTTCCTAAGTCATGCTGGCCCATTTTCTGGTGCCACTATCAGTGCCACCACCCTGTAGACTCTGCTACCCATTACCAAGGCTCTGCCACACAGCCTCCCGCACCCCCAAAGCTTCAGTCCTCACTCAGACCCTGACAAATTGCTCCTAGGGCCCCCCACCATGAGTTAACGACTCCTTTGATGGCTTTATTCTTCCACTCACTCAGACACTCCAGAGGGGCCTTCAGCTCTCCAGGGGGGAGACCCACATAGCACCTTCTCCCTGAGCTGCTGCTCTATGGCTCTGCAGGACTAGGGCTCTGCTTGGTCCTAAAAGGAGAGTGTGCAGAGGAGATCTTGTCTGGGCTTGGTCATCCTACTCCCTTCTGTTTTCCCTCTTCCTGTTTCTCCCCACAAAGGAAAACAAGACATTGAGGAATGCAAGCATCTGGGCTTTTGTGGGGTAAAGTGTGTGAGTTTGGGGGCTCATGGATGTCTCCTATGTCCTGTCTGGCCCAGCATGCAGACTTTATCAGATCATTTACCCATAACAGACACTCAAAAATTGCAGATTTGTAGCAAATGGTTTAACTCAGTACCTTTAAATGTCTAAATGCATAATACAGAAAAAATAGCTAACTTGCACATCATTCTTAGGTATCAAAACATTTCATATTTGGGGCAGCCCGGGTGCTCAGCGGTTTAGCGCCGCCTTCAGCCTAGGGCCTGATCCTGGAGACCCGGGATTGAGTCCCATGTCGGGCTCGCTGCATGGAGCCTGCTTCTCCCTCTGCCTGTGTCTCTGCCTCTCTCTGCGTGTCTCTCCTGAATAAATAAATAAAATCTAAAAAATACAAATTCGTATTTGTAAATTTAGCAAGGGTATCTGCTCAGAAGCAGCTATTTTCCTATTTACCAACATGATAGAAACGTGTCAACATCCTTAAATTTTTTAAAAAATTTTAATTACCTACATTTAACATAACAGTGTATATCAGTTTCAGGTGTGGATACAGTGATTCAACAATGCTTCACTTTACTCAACGTTCATCATAAGTGTACTCTTAATCCCTTTCACCTATTTCACCCATTCCACACACCCCCCCATTAACTCCCCTCTGGTAACCTTCTGTTTGTTCTCTATAGTTAAGAGTCATTTTTTGAAGACGGTTGTCTCTTTTTTACTTTGTTTTTTGTCTTGTTTCTTAAATTCTACATATGAATGAAGTCATATGGTATTTGTTTTTTCTCTCAATGGCTTATTTTGCTTAGCATTATACTCTCTAGATCCACCCATGTTGTTATAAATGGCAAGATTTCATCTTTTTTATGGCCAAGTTATATTCCATTATATCACATATATATTATATATGCATCACATCTTCTTTATCCATCTATCAGTTAGTCCACTTGGGTTGCTTCCGTAATTTGGCTATTGTAAATAATGCTGCGATAAACATGGGGGGCATGTATACCTTTGAATTAGTGTTTTCAAATTCTTTGGGTAAATACCCAGTAGTGCAATTACTTCATCATAAGGTAGTTCTATTTTTAACTTTTTGAGGAACCTCCATACCGTCTTCCACAGTGGCTGCACCAGTTTGCATTCCCACCAACAGTACTCAAGTGTACCTTTTTCTCCACATCCTGGCCAACACTTTTTGTTTCCTGTGGTTTTGATTTTAGGCATTCTGACAGGTTAAGATATGGTATGTTAATTGCAGCATTATTTACAATAGCCAAATTACGGAAGCAACCCAAGTGGACTAACTGATAGATGGATAAAGAAGATGTGATGCATATATAATATATATGTGATATAATGGAATATAACTTGGCCATAAAAAAGAGGAAATCTTGCCATTTATAACAACATGGATGGATCTAGAGAGCATAATGCTAAGCAAAATAAGCCAGTCAGAGAAAAGACAAATACCATTATCTCATTGTAGTTTTGATTTGCATTTCCTTGGTGATGAGTGATGTTGAGCATCTTTTCATGTGTTTTTGGCCATATGGATATCTTTGGAGAAATATCTATTTATGTCTTCTGTCCATTTTTCATTGGATTATCTCATTTTTTGATGTTGAGTTGTATAAGTTCTTTATATACTTTGAATACTAACGTTTATTGGATATGTCATTGGCAAATATTTTCTCTCAATTCAGAAGGTTGTTGTTTAGTTTTGTTGGTTGCTTCCTCTACTGTGCAGAAGCTTTTTAATATAATTCCATTATATTTTAATATAATGTTTGCTTCTCACCTCAGAGGACATATCTCGGAAAATGTTGCTACATGTGATGTCAGAGAAATTCTTGCCTGTGCTCTCTTCTAGGATTTTTATGGTTTCAGGTCTCACATTTAGGTCTTTAATTCATTTTGTTAATATTTTGTTGAGGATTTTTGCATCTCTATTCATCAGAGATATTGGCCTGTAGTTCTCTTTTTTTGAAGTGTCTCTGTCTGGTTTTGGTGTCACTGTAAGCGGGCCTCACAGAATGAATTTAGAAACTTTCCTTCCTCTTTTATTTTTTGGAATAATTTGAGACGAATAGATATTAACTCTTCTTCAAATGTTTGGTAGAATCTACCTATGAAGCCATCTGGTCCTAGACTTGTTTGTTGGGAGCTTTTTGATTACAGATTCCATTTCATTGCTGACTATTGGTCTGTTCACATTTTCTTTCTTCCTGACTCAGTTTTGGGAAGTTATATTTTTCTAGGAATTCATCTATTTCTTCCAGGTTGTCCAATTTGTTGGTATATAATTTTTCATAATCTCCTTTTATTTTGTGGTGTTGGTTGCTATTTCTCCTCTTTAATTTCTGATTTTATTTGAGTCCTCTCTCTCTCTTTTAAGGAGTCTGATTAAAGGTTTATCAATTTCATTGATCTTTTCAAAGAATCAGCTCTTGCATTGATCAATCTGTTCTACTGGGGTTTTTCTTTCTTTTTTTTTTTTATTTTATTTATGATAGTCACAGAGAGAGAGAGAGAGAGAGAGAGAGAGAGAGGCAGAGACATAGGCAGAGGGAGAAGCAGGCTCCATGCACCGGGAGCCCGACGTGGGATTCAATCCCCGGTCTCCAGGATCGCGCCCTGGGCCAAAGGCAGGTGCTAAACCGCTGCGCCACCCAGGGATCCCCTCTATTGGGGTTTTTCTTGTTTGTTTGTTTCTATTTTGTTTATTTCTGCTCTGACCTTTATTATTTCTTTCCTCCTACTAGTTTTGGGCTTTCTTCTTTTTCTAGCTCCTTTAGGTTTAAGGTTAGGTTTCTATTTGAGATTTTCTCTTGAGGTAGGCTTGTATTGTTATCAACTTCCCACTTAGAACAGCTTTTGTTGCATCCCAAAGATTTCGGATTATTGTACTTTCATTTTCTTTTATCTCCGTGTACTTTTTGATTTCCTCTTTGATTTTTTTGTTTAAACCATTCATTGTTTAGTAGCATGTTATTTAACCTCCATGTATTTGTGTGTTTTGTCTGGATTTTCTTACTGTGGCTGGTTTCTAGTTTTGTGATTTTCTAGCATTGTGGTTGGAAAAGATGCATGATATGACTTTGACCTTTTTTGAATTTGTTGAAACTGGTTTTGTGGCCTAATATGTGATCTATTCCAGATAATGTTTCATGTGCACTTAAGAAGAATGTGTGAATGTGATTCTGCTGTTTTAGGATGGAATGTTTTGAATGTATCTGTTAGAGCCATCTAGTCCAATGTGTCATTCAAAGCCACTGTTTCTTCGTTGACTTTCTGTTTGGATAATCTATCCATTGATGTAAGTGAGGTGTTAAAGTCTCCTACTATTATTCTATTACTATGGATTACTTCCTTTATGCTCATTTTTAACTGCCTTATATACGTGGGTGCTCCCATATTAGGTGCATAAATATTTACAATCAAGATACCTTCTTGTTGGATTCCATTTTTGATTATATAGTGTCCTTGTTGTTTCTTGTTACAGTCTGTTTTAAAGTCTATTTTGTCCAATTTAAGTATTGCTACCCTGGCTTTCTTTTCATATCCATTTGCATGATAAATGCTTTTCCATCCCTTCACTTTCAATCTGCATGCGTCTTTAGGTCTGAAATGAGTCTTTTGTAGGCGGCATAGAGATGAGTCTTTTTTTTAAATCCATTCTGTCACCCTAGGGCTTTTTAAAAAAGATTTTATTTATTCATGAGAGACACACACGGCAGGGGGGTGGGGAAGGGGTGCGGGGCGGGGGGCTGAAAGAGACACAAGCAGAGGGAGAAGCAGGCTCCATGCAGGGAGCCTAAGGTGGGACTTGATCCTGGATCTCCAGGATCAGGCCCTGGGCCGAAGGTGGCGCTAAACTGCTGAGCCACCGGGCTTGCCCCACCCTAGGGCTTTTGATTGAAGTGCTTAGTCCATTCACATTCAAAGTAATTCTTGATAGGTATGTACTTATTGCCATTTTTGATACCTGTTTTATAGTTATTTTTGTTGTTCGTCTCTGTCCCTTTCTTTTTTTAAAAAAAAAAAATATTTTATTTATTTATTTGAGAGACTGAGAACACTAGTGGTGAGGAGAGGCAGAGGCAAGGGAAAAGCAGACTCCCCGCTGAGCAGGGAGCCCAACTTGAGACTCCATTCCAGGACCCTGAGATCATGACCTGAGCCAAAGGCAGATGCTTAACTGACTGAACCTCCCAGTTGCCCCTTCCCTGTTCCTTTCTTCTCTTGCTCTCTACTCTCAGTTTGCTGGCTTCCTTTAGTGATATGCTTGGATTCCTTTCTTATTATTATTTGCATATCTATTACTGGTTTTTTATTTGTGGTTACACTAGGTTTGTATATAACATCTTATGTATATCATAGTCTATATTAAGTTGATGGTCATTTAAGTTTGACACCATTCTTTATTCCTCTCCTTCAGCCCCCATGTTTTAAGTGCATGATGTCATAATTTATGTCTTTCTATTTTGTGAATCCATTACCTGGCATTTATAGATACATTTAATTTTACTGCTTTTGTGCTTCCTATTTTTCTTATTCTTATTTATGGTCTTTCCTTTCCAATTCAAAGAGTCTCCTTTAACATTTCTTGTAGGTCTGGTTTAGTGGTCATGAATTCCTTTAGCTATTGTTTATCTGGAAAGCTCTTTCTGTTCTGAATGATAGCCTTGCTGGATAGAGTATTCTTGGTTGCAGTTTTTTTTTTTTCCTTTTAGCACTTCAAATCATGCCACTCCTTTCTAGCCTATAAAATTTCTACTGAAAAATCAGCTGATAGCCTAATGGGGTTTCCCCTATACATAACCATTTTCTTTTCTCTCGCTTCTTTTAAAATTCTCTCTTTATCACTATTTTTTTGCCATTTTAATTACTACATGTCTTAGTGTGGACTTCCTTGGGTTGACTTTGTTGGGGGTTCTCTGTGCCTTCTGGATCCTGATTTCCATTTCCTGCCCCAGACTCAGAGTTTTCGATGATTATTTCCTCAAATTTCCTGCCCCCCTTTCTCCCTCTTCTCTTTCTGGGATCCCTATAATGTAAAAATTAATGTTATTACACTTAATGGTGTCACTGAATTCTGTAAATTTATTTTCATTTTGTTTTTTTTCTTCTCTCACCTGCTCAGCTTGATTGCTTTCCACTACTCTGTCCTCCATTCTTCTGCTCCTCTAGTCTACTATTTATTATGTCTGGCATATTTTTAATTTCAGTTATTGAGTTCTTCATCTATGGTTGGTCCTTTTTTATGTTTTCTATCTCTTTGTTAAAGGTCTCAATGAGGGGCACCTGGGTGGCTCAGTCAGTTAGGTGTCTGCCTTTGGCTCAGGCCATGATCTCAGGGTCCTGGAACTGAGCTCCCTGCTCAGTGGGGAGTCTGCTTCTCTCTTTCTCTCTGCTCTTCCTCCCTGCCCCCACTCATTCTCTCTCTCTCTCTCTCAAATAAATAAAATCTTTTAAAATAAATAAATAACATAAAGGTCTCACTGAGGCTTTACACTCTTTTATCAAGCTCATTGAGTGTCTTTATGATCCTTACTTTAAATTTTCTATCAGGCATATTACTTATCTCCCTCTGTATCTCTCTTGCTGTGATTTTGTCCTGTTCTTTCATTTGGGACATATTCATCTGTCTCCTCATTTTGTCTAATTCTCTGTGTCTGTTTCTATGTGTTAGGAAAGTCAGCTGTATCACTGATTGTCGAAAGTACTGACCTTATGAAGAAGAGGTCATGTGGTACCCTCTCTTCTGTTCACTACAACTTGGCACTTCAGGAGTGTGTCCTGTGTGTTTCATGCACCCTACTGTTGTGGCTGAACCACTTTTGCCTTCAGCCCATTCATTTGCAATGGCTATCTTTGCCTGCTGTGGGCAAGATTTGGTCCCTGTGTTGTTATTGGGCCATTCTGGGGCCACCTTGGGCTTGAGTTGAGTCAGACCAGGTATTTATCAAAGATGCAATAGTACTAGGATGCCTAGGTAGGTCAGCAGTTGAGCATCTGCCTTTGGCTCAGGGTGCAATCCCAGGTCTGGGGATCGAGTCCTGCATCAAGCTCCCTACAAGGAGCCTGCTTCTCCCTCTGCCTGTGTCGCTGCTTCTTTCTATGTCTCTCATGAATAAATAAATAAAAATCTTTAAAAAGAAAAAAGCATGCAGTAGTACTGAACTGCAGGGTGTTTTTCTCGTGTTGTACCCTGAAAAGCTTTCATTGGTAAGCAAGACCTGCAGTCAGATCAGATGTCTGCCTCCAGCCCACTGCTGTAGTCAAACTGGTGTATGTATGGTTATCTTCCCCTCTCCCCAGGGTAGGAGTTACTTTGGAGGGGTGCTGACCTTTATTGGGGCTGCTTGCACACTGCCAGGTTTGTGGCATCACTTTGGACCAGCTCTAGCCAATGGCTTATTGGAGGGGACAAGTCCACAGAAAATGGAGAAGGCAGAGCTTGTAGTGTTAGCAGGTTTGTAGGAGGGGGCCTGGAGCCAAGGCCTGGGCAGAGGGGGTATGTCTGCAGGAGAACAAAGGGGTAGAGGGCACCGTTAGCAAGTTAAGTAGCAAGTGTTCCTACAGGTGTATCTTGGCTAGGCAGCAGGGGAGGGAAACGCTGCCAGGCAGCTCCTTTGTTCCGGGAGAAGTCTTCCAATGATCCCTGCCCCTCCAGCACATGCTCTGAGATTAGTAAAAAACAAAAAGTCACCCTCTTGTATAGCCCAGGTGTTTTCCAAACTGCTGCTTCTATGCTATATCTCTGTAGCGCTATTTGTTGTATGTCTCTTTAACAGCAGGGACTCAGTTTCCTTTCTCCTTTCTAGCTCCCCCAGAGCACAGCCTGCTGATTTTGGAAGTTCCAGGTGGTAAGCCCCACTGATTGTGAGAATTTGTGAAATTACACCCCTCTGGTCTTCAAAGCCAAATGTCATGGGGATTTGTCTTCCCCATATGGGTTCCCTATGCCTGGAGTGCTGGATGTGAGGGTCCAGTTAGCTCCTACCTACATCTCCACCCTTCCTAGCCTCTTCAGAGTGGGCTCTTCTCTACACTTATCTGTGGAGAGTCTATTCTGCCAGTCTTTGGGGTGTTTTCTGGGTTCTCTACATGGCTGTGGATGTTATCTAGTGGGTGTATCCCTAGATACACCATGTGGATGTATCCATGGGATGGAGTGAGTTTAGGGTCCTCTCATTCCACCATCTTCCCCAGAAGTGTCAGCAATCCTTATGTGTCAGCATTTTAACACCCTGTACGGCCATACTAGGAACACCAACTGAATATTAGCCTTGCTATCCCCAGAAAGGACTGGAAGACAGTTTGGGACAGATAATGTCTCATTGGAACTCATAATTAAATGTGGTTTGCCTACTATGTGAAGAACTACTTCAGAAGGTAAAGGATACAGAATTGTTTCCAATCTCAATATGAGACTCACACAGAGCTTCTGAGTACAGGGGCCTCAGGCCTTCCATTCACTGCATGGGTAGCCTGCAGCCAGGTGTGACACAGACTAAGCTTGCCTCAGCTGCTCCTTTATCTCACCCTTCTCTGCACATGTGCTCCTTCTTGGCTTTGGCCCTCTTCACCCCTGGGTGCTCTGTCTGATGTTCCCTATCTGAGATGCCACCAATGCTCCCAGAGCATTTCATGCTCTTGATACATTTATTCTACATCAAAATGCCCTGCCCTGTGTCTCTTTCCCTCAGCTCTCCGCTCTGCTTAGAAACTGAGAAACCCATCTGCATTCAGCTGCCTACAGTTGAAAGTGTGGTCTTTTCCAAAGGCATCTGAATCATAAAAACTGATGTGAATGCCTTCAAAAGATAAGCTCTTCAGAGTCCATAAAGGTAATTTTTAGGGGAGAAAATCTTCCAAGTATGCTATACAGTTGGGGGGGGGGCTGGTTCTATCGATTATGCGCAAATAATCCTAAATCCCAGGAACACATCCTTACCATGGTCTGTGGGCCTGAGTAAATAAATAAAAAGGGCATCGCACTGGCCACACCCCTTCAACGTTCACAAAGCAGCACCTTACCACCCCGGGACCCCCAACTGGTGACACCTAAGCCAGTTGTCTGGTGCTATGACTCAGCCAGAACCAAGGGTCTAAACTTGAGGACCATCTCATCAGAACTCAGACGTGACCTGAGATCAAGGGAGCTACAGTGTAGAAATGAGGGGGGAAGGGAGACAGAGAAGAGGACCTTGTCTCAGAATATCCTTCTCCCACTCACCTTCTGTCATTCCTACAACCCACTGAATCATAAGAGCTTCTCAAGATTCCAGTATCAATAAGAATAAACACAGCCCCTGGGAAATACTATAACTCAGTGTGTATTCATCTTTCCCAAATATTTTTGAGTATTAGGAAAATGCAAGACATCTACAGTTGTATCATTGAACAGTAATCAAAAATACATCCCAAAGCCTCCAAGTCTTTATCATGTCATCTTTTCACCATCACTTCTCTGCCTTTATCACAATCTGAAGTTAGGTCATCTATTTGTCCACTTGTCTGCTTGCATCCGCTCTTGTCTCCCCCAGCATGTACCTCACAAGGGAAGAGATCCGACCTGGACCATCACTATAATCCCACTGCCTAGAACAGTATCTGCATGAAACAGCACTCTGAATATTTTGTAGAATAAATGAAATTAATATGCTGCTGCTGCTACTGCTGCTGTTGATGATGATGATGATGATGATGATGATGATGATGATGATAGCTAACCCTGGCAGTACCTATGCCGTGCAACACACTGTTCTGGTCTCTCTACATATATTATTTTATTTAGTCCTTACAATCCAATGAGGCAAGTGCTGTCATTATTCCCATTTACTCGGAATGTTGAGCAAAATGCCCAAGGTCACACAGTTAGTGAATGATAGAACCAAACTGCAAACCCAGGTGACCTGGCTCCAGAGCCCATGATCTTTACCACTTCACTGCACTGCTCTGCAAAGGGAAGCAAGACAGACCTGGTCCCTTAGAGAAAAGTCTTATGGGGAACTTGAAACACGAGATGAATGGCCATCTTACAAGCTAGGATGTGATAAATGCAATGAGAAGCCATAGACTAAGTGATGGGTTAGTTCAAGAGGCTCAAGAATATCCTTACTTGACAGAGATCAAGAGGGAGAATAGGGTCCAGGTGCCCTTGAGTTATGGAGAGGACCGACAGGAAAATATGGGGAGAAAAATGTCCCAGTAAAAGGGGATTGCATGACAAAAAACATAAAGTACAACATGTGAAGCCACATTCAGAGACTGGTGTGAGGAAGAAAGAGACTCCGGTCTGGCTGGAGCCCAGGACGTTCAGGGCAGGGAACTAAGTGGTGGAAACTGAGGCTGGTTGGGGGAGGCAGTGGGATGTAGGTGTTTCACATGGAAGGGGGTGACATGATCTGAAATTTACCTATGAAATGCCCATCTGTTCTAGCTGGGTGACCAGGAATAATGGCCACTGAGACACTGGGGACCCAGGAGGTGGGCAGTTTGTACAGAGGATGAGGAACGTCATTACCAGCAGTCAAGGTTAAGGGGGTGGGAGACTCAGCTGGACACGATCAGAGGACCAGGTGACATCGTTGGTTTGCTGAGCAAGAAGGAGGGAGCAGAGGGAGAGGAGAGATAGGCCACTGAACTGAGAACAGGTTGGGCTCCAGAGACACTTAATTTGTTTGACAACTTTGCTCTGGACTGTCCCTGTTCATAGATGTCATTTAAATTCTGAACCTCAGGCCTTCGTGCTGAGACTTTCTTTCCTTTGTTCTTCCTCCCAGTTTATGAAATGCCCCCTGCAAATCTCATCCTTTTGGAGCTTCTCAGGCCCCTGGGTTTTCTGTTAAATTTAAATAAAACATAAAGTATCTACTACTGATCAGTGGTGCTATTTTAAATGCCCTGAGGCAAAACAAATTTCATGCCAGGAGTACACCCTTCGAATCCGCAAAGTGAAGTTTTTGTAAGGAAAAGGGAGCAGATGAGCCATGGTTCTGGGCTAAACCAATGAAAAGATGTTTACCAACGGCGACTATTTTGCTGTCGGCAATTAGAGAAAGTTGACATCTAGAGAAAGAAGTAGAACAAGAGTAGTGAACCAAAGGATGCTCCCCAGTGTCCGTAGGAACAGAGCAGGACCTCCAACCCACCCATGGCAAGCATTCCAAGTGCTCATTCCCAAGGCACCGGGGCTACCCAGAGTCACGCCTATGGGAGCCATGGAATGGATAGTAATACAAGGCACACAGACCCCACGTCATTCAGTTTCCTTGTCCTTGTAAGGGATGGATCTTAACCCAAACTGACTCAGGAGCACGAGTTGGTTCATGTAACGAAAAGCACAGATTCTGGAAAGCTCCGCTAGGCCCAGATGCTCAAGGAAGGCATCATTTCTTTGTGTTTCCAACTCATGCTTCTGTTCTCTCCAGCCTTAGATTGTACACCACCCCCACGTCCCATGTAGTAGCAAAAGCTCCCCCCAGCGATTTGAAATGTGGGTCCCACAAGCTTAGTGAGGCCAGGAGAGAATGCCTCTTTTCCAGTAGTGAAGCCAAAGTGCTGGGATGGGGGTGGTTACTTTGGTTTGGGTCATGGATCCATTCCTTTTTTTTTTGTTTTTAATAAATTTATTTTTTATTGGTGTTCAGTTTGCCAACATATAGAATAACACCCAGTGCTCATCCCATCAAGTGCCCCCCTCTTAGTGCCCGTCACCCAGTCACCCCCACCTCCCACCCACCTCCCCTTCCACCACCCCTAGTTCGTTTCCCAGAGTTAGGAGTCTCTCCTGTTCTGTCTCCCTCTCTGATATTTCCCACTCATTTTCTCTCCTTTCCCCTTTATTCCCTTTCACTATTTTTTATATTCCCCAAATGAATGAGTCCATATAATGTATGTCCTTCTCCGATTGACTTATTTCACTCAGCATAATACCCTCATGGGTCCATTCCTAAGCCATTTTGCACACAGAGGTCAACAAGAATGCAGAGATGGTCAGTCTGCAAAGGAAATGCTTTGTAGCTTTTCTGTTTTCTGGGCCTGCATAAGATCCAAAACCAAAGGCTGAGAAACAGGAAGAGAAAAAGCAGTGAGATTAGGCCGGTTTCCTGCAACATTGTTAATGAAGGCCACAATAGCACTGTTTGATACTAAAAGGAATTCAGCAGCGGAAGAAATTCAGTTAGCAAATAACAGGGAACACTCCTGTCCTAAGTGCCAGGCATTGTTCTAAGGACTTTTCACACTTAAAAAATTCTTCTTTACTCCTAAATACTTCAGTGAGCACTTCCTAAAAACAAGGACATTCTCTCACGTGCCCCAAGTACAATTGCCAAAATCAAAAATTTAACAAAGTTGTAACACTGTTACCTAATATTCAGACCTGAATCCTATTTAGCACTAGGATTGGTAAAAGCAATCCCGGATCTCACATCGCCATGAGTCATTATGTCTGTCTCAGCAACTTTAATCTGGACTGCTCCTTGTTCCTAAGTCTTTGTCTTTCATGGCGCTCACCTTTTTTTTTTTTTTTTTTTTGAGATTTTATATATTTATTTGAGGGAGAGTGAGTGAAAAGAGAGAGCACATGAGCAGGGGGAGGGGCAAAGGCAGAGGGAGAAGCAGGCTCCCCACTGAGCGGGGAGCACAACAGCAGGACTTGATCCCAGGACCCTGGGATCATGACCTGTGCCAAAGGCAGACACTTAGCCAACTGAACCACCCAGGTACCCTGACACTCACCTTCTTAAAGAGTACAAGGAAGTTATTTTTTGGAATATCCCTTAATGTAGGTTTGTCTGCTATTTCTTCACAATGAGATTTAGTTCGTATGTATTTCGTGGAGAGTCTCACGGAAGTCATGCTACCTTTCTCAATGCATCCCATTGGGAGGCATATGTCACTTGATTTTATATGCTCCAAATCATTTATACCTCACAACAACCCAAGAACTAGATATT
This sequence comes from Vulpes lagopus, assembly GCF_018345385.1. Taxonomy (NCBI): domain Eukaryota; kingdom Metazoa; phylum Chordata; class Mammalia; order Carnivora; family Canidae; genus Vulpes; species Vulpes lagopus. Next base: position 9,055,889 of record NC_054831.1, read on the forward strand.
CTTCTTCTCCTCCTTCCCTTCTTCTCCTCTTCCTCCTCCTTCTCTCTTCCAATTTTACAGAAGATGACATTGAGATATAAAGAAGCTAAGTAACCTCATTAAGAGATGAAAAAGGTAGTGAATATTAGGATTTGAATCCAGGTGATGAGGCTCCAGGATTTATGCTCTTAACCACTCATTTATGCTGCCTCTCAGAAGGGCTGCTCTCAGGTTATCTTGCCTCTGTAATAGAATGGGTTGGGATGACACCATTGTCACTACGTGAGAAAGAAGTGCCCTACTTCCATGCCCAGCACATGCTTTGTGTGCATTATCCTGCTTCATCCTCACAACAACCCTTTGAGCTGGTCCCATCATCACATCTACTGTCAAGCTAATGCTCAGACCACATAAAAACAGAGGGGAGGAGTAGGGTCCAGCTCAGGTCTGACCCACCTCACAACCTAAATACCTATGCACTGTATGCTCTTGGCATCTGCCACACATGCTCTGCTGCTTTGCATCCAGGAAGAGGAAGGCTCTTTGGTTTTCATAATCACTGGTGTTTACAGTCCTAGGAGTTTCCTAACGCTGGCCTTCGGCCTTCAAAATATATTGAAATCAACTGATCTTCTCTTGCAGAGGAAACTATGTCGGCCCAGCTGAAGAACCTGTCTGGCCAGCAAGGTTACAGAAACCATCTGGGATTGGAAGATCCACTGGTGTCCCAGAGACAGCACTGAAAGTCCAGCTTGCCATCAAGGTGAACAGGAAAACTGGAAACCTTAGACACAAAGCCAAGTCAACATGAGCCAGAATCAAGCAGAAACCAGATTGGAGGAAGGCTCGAGGGCAGGAGAGAACAAAGAGGTCCAAGAACACTGCCAAGGGCTGAAGAGCTGCAGCCCATTATGACCCCTCGTTAATCGGTTTCCTAGGTTTGCTTTCACAGCATCCACATCTCCTCTTTTCCACTGGTTTTATCAGAAACATTTGCCCCTGCAAATAAAGACCGAAGTCAAAAGTGACAAGAGAAAATGCTAGATCTTTCTCTTCTCGGTTCACGGAGACCCAGACTTAATCCTATTCATTAGTGACCTTCTCAAAGAATATGATGTGGAGTTGACTTTTGAACATAGAGCATGAATGTTTAATGTCAATGATCCATCTCTGGACACACAAAATATTTTTAAAATAGCATAAATTACAAGTGCACTGTGCTTTAAGGGAAGTAATAAAATTTAAATCTAAACCTATGAAACAATGAAGTTTAGAACAATGAAATCTAAACCTATGAAACAATGAACAATAAATATATCAGCATGTGGGTATTCATCTAGCCTCAGAAGGATTCATCAGGCATGTCTATTAGTGAACTCCCTGAGAGCATTTAAAATAAGGTTTGATCTACAAGCAACTTTTCAGGAAAATGGATATTGAATAAGAGAAGAAACACCGTGGCTGCAAGAAAAAAATGTTTAGTGATTTGCTTACTAACATCACTGATTTCCTGAAACTCTTTAAGAATCATGTATAATATTAACCAACAAAATTATCATACAAGGCCCATGAACTGAGGAAAGTGTTTACTTTCCAAGTTAGTGACAGTGTCCTGGCATTTTTAGAACTTCTACTCTTGTGAAGTCACATGCTACTCCATGAGGATACTGATTATTTCTTTCAGCAAGGAAAATGCAAGACACTTGGAAAACTAAGGTAAAGGCAAAAACGTGTTGTCAATTTTGCTATATTTCACCCCTGATCTGTTCTTGAATTTGAATCCATGGTAAAAATGAGCTTGAAACCTTATGAGGCAGGAGAAATTTTGTTGGTGCTTTGGGATTAAGTCTGGAGAGATCCTATACCAGGAGGAAAATTCTGACCTGAGTGCTCAGGATTTCTCTTCCTGTCCTTGCTTCTAACACCCCTTAGGTCAAACAAACGGCCTTCTCATGCAAGAACCAGACCTGCAGGCAATCACTGGGAATGATTCAGCAGGAATACTAGACAGGTATGTGTGGGTAGTGAGAGAAAGGGGCGGGGGGGGGGGGGGGGTGTTGCCCAAACCACAAAGCGAGACACAGGCTGATCGAGATGCCTGGGTGGCTCAGTGGTTGAGCGTCTGCCTTTGGCTCAGGTCCTGATCCCGGGGTCCTGGAATCAAGTCCCTGCATCGGGGTCCCCGGAGGGAGCCTGCTTCTCTCTCTGCCTATGTGTCTGCCTCTGTGTCTCTCATGAATAAATAAATAAAATCTTAAAAAAAAAAAAAAGACACAGGCTGATGAATTTTAAAATAATTAGGCTTTTCTATTGATATGCATTAGACGAGTATACAAGTAGCACATCGCAATCATGATTTCATGGATATTATTGCTTCAGATGAGGCTAAGGAAGGCACTTAAAGAACAGAATTATGTAATTAATTGTATCTGGGGCTTCAAGTACATAGAAATGGATTTACCATCATGCTTAGATCAGAACCCATTCTCAGTACAGCTTATTGGTCAGCAAACCTCCTGGGAGCTTTTCTGTAATCTGAAACCAGCCCCCGTAAGCATGGAGGCCAGAGAGAGACACCGACTAGGAGGCAAGCCACCCCATGTTGGGAGGTGGCAGCTTTAAGAAGCAAAGAGAACTTATGTATGAGGCTTGTCTTGGGCGGCAGCAAGACGAGTGGCTCCTCACACCTGCCTGCCAAATCGTAAAAGTCTATATAGAGGCCTTAGCTGGGTTCCGTCACATATACTGTGCAGGTGTTCTCAACGCTACATACTCTTGAGACTATGTCCTCAGAACAGCATTGGGGAATGGGAAAAGCAAGCAGAACCCACATTTCAAGGACAGGGGATGGATGAGAGGTCTCCAAGTACCCAGGTCCCGCTCATGGATCTCATCTCACAGGTGCTCTCGTCTTCTCAATGACCTCCCCAACACTCTACACCTTGTGACCAGCTTTTATTATCCATATGCCCCCTTCTTCTGCAGTGGCCCTCAGTGTTCAAGAGTGATTTCAGTAGCCTGGAGATGGCTCCTTTGTCATCTAGAGAGTAAACAGAGAGTAAAACTAAGAGAAAACACACAGTAAAACTATGGTCCCCCAAATCGGAGACAACTTTTTCAACTAAGAGCCTCATGATCCAAACCATGATATGAGCCCCATGATCATTGCCCCATGATATCAAGTCCCCTAAGCTGGGGGTCGGATGTCTCAAGGCGTTCACTTGTGTCCCCATGTGATTTAATAAAGATGATGTAGTATCAGACTCATCAGATATGAACACACAACACCCAGGCACCCCAGGCGCAGTGCATTTTAACGGGTCTAGCTTGCTTCAGGACAGTGGGATCCCTGTGGGATTCCCCCTCACTCAGGGGTGCAAAGTAACTCGCTCCCCCCCCAAAATGGGACATCCCATTGCACATTTCAGTAGATAATTCCATTCCATGTGGCTGGGCTTGGTGTTCTCAGCAGCAGAGCAGGCAATCATGGTGAGAGTTGGGGCAATGACTGGCTGACTTCCATACCTTCAGGGCACTGGATTCCTCAACAGAGGTCCCCAGGCTGGTATATGGGACAATAGGCATTAGGCCCATTTAAGCGTAGGGCCGCTGGGGTTCAGTTGGTTAAGCCTCTACCTTTGGTTCAGGTCGTGATCCTGGGGTCCTAACTTGAGTCCCACATGGGGCTCCATGCTCAGTGGGGCATTTGCTTCCCCCTTTCCCTCTGCTGCTCCCCCCTACTCATGCTCTTTCTCTCTCTTTCTCTCTCTCAAATAAAGAAATATAATCTTAAAAATAAACAGGTGCCCTGTGCAGCTCAGTCAGTTAAGCCTCCATCACTTGATTTCAGCTCAGGTCATGGTCTCAGGGTCGTGGGAACCAGACCCACAACAGGATCAGCATAGAGTCTGCTTGAGATTCTCTCTCTCCCTCTCCCTCTGCCCCTCCCCCAGCTCATACAGGCCCTCTTTCTAGAATAAATAAGCAAATAAAATCTTTAAATAAATAAATAAATGTATTTAGGCCTAGGACAATGCTTTAGTCCACTCAGCCAAGGTGGTTTTAGCCCTTAACAATTTCGTCTGCTGCTTTAATAGTCCATTTTTTTCTTTCTTTCTACCAGCTGTACTGTTTGTGGGTTGGAGGGGAGATGGAACCTCCACTCAATGTCATGCTTTACCACCCACTCTGCACACCATGACCTTTGACATGTGCCCCCTGATTGCTATCTCTTCACTGAGGGTATCCATACATGGTACTCGGTTTCTCTGATCCCCTGACAGGGGCAGCATGGTTTGCATGGCAACAGGGAAAGTTTGACTTAGGCCAGAGGTAGTGTCCTTGCAAACCAAGGCACATTTAGAACCCTCATTCAGAGGGAAGGGACTGCCATGATCAGTTTGCCAGTCCTTTGCTGGCAGGGAACTCCAGGGAATGGCCCCAGATTCTTTTGGCATTTGCCATGGACGTGGTTTAGAATACACAGGACAGGCTGTTATGGCATTAACCAAGTCACTGTACTTTAAGACTGATCCAGCATCCTTGATAAAATGCCATTTTATGTGGACATTGTGGTGGCCATACCTTTCTCTGCACCCAGACTGCTGTACATCTGCTGGGGCTCATACCCAAGGCATCAGCTTCCTAACCGCCAGGAGTGTCAGTGCTTCAAGAACTAGGACACAAAAACCAGCGAGGGCTGCCTTGGGCTCTTATAAACGCACCCAAATGTCCTTCCAGGGCTCATGAGTCATCACCATTCATCACTCTGATGTACCAACTGGTACGTGGGATCGCAGTTAGGCCCTTTGCTCTGGGCCTGCTCTCAAGCTACCTGTGTCAGTGAGGGACCTCTAGGCAGGTAAGAGCGGTGACACTGTGAAGGAGTATAATTTACCAGAAAGCCTTCTACAGGAAATGAAATCAGTATATTGAAGAAGTGTGTCTCCATGTCCATGTTCACTGTGGCATTATTCACGTAGTCAAGCTATGGAAACCACCTAAGTGTAAGTTGAGGGATGAATGGATAAAGAAGATGAAATAGGGACACCTGGGTGGCTCGGTGATTGAGCGTCTTTGGCTCAGGGTGTGATCCCAGGATCCTGGGATCGAGCCCCACATTGGGCTCCCGACCAAGGAGCCGGCTTCTCCCTCTGCCTCTGCTTCTCTCTTTTTGTGTCTCTCATGAATAAATAAATGAAATCTTTTAAAAAGCCTTTTAAAGAAGATGAAATACTATTCAGCTATAACTAAAGAAGACATCCCGCCATTTGTGACAACATGGATGGACCTGAGGGACATCATGTTAAATGAAATAAGCCAGACAGAGAAAGACAAATATTATATGATCCCACTTATATGTAGACTTTATTTTTCTAAAGTTGAATATTGAGAAACACAGGGTAGAATGCTTCTCTGGTTGCCAGGGGTTGGGAGACAGCAGAAGTGAGGACCTGTCGGTCAAGGGGTACAAACTTTGAATTAGAAGATGATTATGTTCCGAGGCTGTAATGTACAGCCTAGTGATTATAGTTAACAACCCTGGATTGTATATGTAAAATTTGCTAAGAGAGTAGATCTTAAGCCGTCTCACCACAGAGGAAAAGGTAACTATATGAAGCGATGGATGTATGAATTAACTTGATTGCGGCAATCACTTCACGATGTACTTGTGCATCGAGTCATGGCAGTGTGCGCTTTAAATAGATGCAGTTTTACTTGTCAATTATACCTCAGTAAAGCTGAAAAAAAAAAAAAAGAAAAGAAAATCTTCTTTGGGCCCTCCAGATGTGCATTACACATGGTCCAGAGCAGAAGCTTCTCAGAAAGCAGATGAGAGGTTGCCTGGGGATTTGGGGACCCGGTGAGGCGTGGATTACAAATGGCACCAGGAAAATTCTGGAGCTATTTGATTGAGGTGATAGTTTCCCAGACTTATGGTAAAACTCATCAAATTTGAACATATACATTTAAATATGTATAGTTGATACTACATCACTTATACAGCTCAATACGTGCACAAAGTTTGTTAGGGGGGAAAAAGACAGATGTAAAAATCTCACAAACCTCTTTTGGAACAAGATGGGCCAATCTACACTTGAGGCACTTCCCCAATCTTGACTTGCTGTCAAAAGCCTGCTTGAAGTGAGTGATATCTGAAGACAGGACTACTACCCATCCATTTGCTCGTGTTCCCATCAGCAAATTAAAACATTTGGAACACATAAGCCTCGTGCTTCATCCAAATGTCCTCAGTTAGCCATAATTTCTCACAATATTCTCAATTATGTTTTTAATCAAGGTTTGATATAATCAATGGCAATGTGAGATACACGTAAATATTCTTTTCTGCAAAAAAAAAGAGAAAGAAAGAAAAGAAAGAAAGAAAGAAAGAAGAAAGAAAGAAAGAAAGAAAGAAAGAAAGAAAGAAAGAAAGAAAAGAAAAGAAAACGAGACATGCAAAGAAGGAAGAAAAGAAGACAGAAATTTGTGATAGGCAGAATAATGGTGGCCCAGAGATGTCCACATCCCAAGCCCAGGAACCCGTAAATATAGTACCTCACATGGTGAAAGAGGAATTCAGGTTGCAAATGGCATTAAGATTATTAATCAGCTGACTTTAAAACAGGGAGATTATTTGGATTATCCAATAATCCAATCATCACTGGGTAAACCAATGGAATCCCAAGAGCCCTTAGAAGTGGAGGAGGGAGACAGAGGGTGCCCTGAGACAGAGGGTGATGTGACCCAAAGAGAAAGGCCCGGAATGATGCAGTGCCCCTGGCTTTGAAGACAGGAACAGTGACCCCAAGCCAAGGCATGTAGGCACCCTCTCAACCTGGTGGGTCTTCCCTAGAACCAGGAGAAGGCACACAACCCAGCCAACACCTTGGTTTCCGCCCAGTAAGACCCCTTTCAGATTTCTGACCTCCAGAACTGGAAGCTACTAAATTTGTTTCTCCTGTCACTAAATGTGGTAATTTATTACAACAGCAATAGAAAACTACTATAAAAATCCTTCGGCTGAGGTCAAAGAGCACTGGTTTCATTTGCTCCCCTTCACTCTTTTTTATTTTTTAAAGATTTTATTTATTCATATATGAGATAGGCAGAGGGAGAAGCAGGCTCCCTGCGGGGAGCCCCAGGCAGGCCTCTATCCCAGGACCCCGGGATCACGACCTGAGCCCAGGGCAGGTGTTCAAGCCCTGAGCCCCCCCGGGCGCCCCTTATTCCTGTTCACTTAACAAACATTGAAAACTTTCCATGGGCAAAGAATTTCATTGGGAACAGGGTACATATGCATGACACACGTGTGTGCCTGGTGCCCTGGGATTGTAAGACGCAAGGGGCTGACCCCGGAAAAATAGCGATGAGGGGTGGGCCCTGCAGTGGGGCCGGGAATTGGGGATCTTCAGGCCTCTCCGGCCAAGGAGACCTGGGGGGGGGGGGGGGAGGGGGGGGGCTGGTCCTTATGCAAAGGGCCGTATTTCCCGGTCCAGCCCCGGGTGAGGGGTTGCTCCTCAGTCCCCCGCTGCTCTCGGTCAAAGGGCAGACGCTGCCCCCCCCCATCGCGCGTGGGGTGAGGTTTCGGAGCCTCCCCTCGGGTCTAGAAACGTGCAGAGCCTCCGCCTGAGCCAAAGCCCTAAACTTCAACCGGCCACAAGAGTGTGCACGTGAGATGACTGCAATTTTTTCCTGCCAAACCAGAATTAGCCGGTATAGCAATGAACGAGCGTGGAGATTTGAAATTGCACGGATTGGAAGGAAGCCCGGGTTAGGCTCGCGCGCCTCGGGACGCACCAGCTCGGCGGGCGCTCCCGGGCCTGGCAGCGGGCGGCGCGGGGGCCGGGATGCTGGGCCTCGGGGGGCGCCGAGGACACCGGCGGGCGCGGGCATCGGGGCCGGCAGCCCGGTGAGGCCGCAGCCCCGCGCCGCGCGGGCGGTGAGTACCCCGAGGCCGCGCTGCACCCGGGCCGCCCTGGCCCGCGGGGGGCTCGGGGGGCGCGCGGCGCAGGCCCGGGGCGGGCCCGGGAGGGCTGCCGGGCGGCGGCGGGCAGGGCTGCGCGGGCGCGGGGGGCGCGAGCTGCGGGCGGGGACGCGCGCTCCGCTCCCGCGGCCGCCGGGGCGCACGGACCCCCGGACCCCTCCCCGGGCCCCCTCCCCGGGCCCCCCTCCCCGGGCCCCCCTCCCCAGGCCTCGCTCCCCGGACCCTTCCCCGGGCTCCCCCCTCCCCGGGCCCCCCCCTCCCCGGGGCCCCCCTCCCCGGGCCCCGCTCCCCGGACCCCTCCCCGGGCCCCCTCCCCGGGCCCCCCTCCCCGGGCCCCCCTCCCCGGGCCTCGCTCCCCGGACCCTTCCCCGGGCTCCCCCCTCCCCGGGCCCCCCCCTCCCCGGGGCCCCCCTCCCCGGGCCCCGCTCCCCGGACCCCTCCCCGGGCCCCCTCCCCGGGCCCCCCTCCCCGGGCCCCCCTCCCCGGGCCTCGCTCCCCGGACCCTTCCCCGGGCTCGCCCCTCCCCGGGCCCCCCCCCTCCCCGGGGCCCCCCTCCCCGGGCCCCGCTCCCCGGACCCCTCCCCGGGCTCCCCCTCCCCGGGCCCCGCTCCCGCCTGCCCGGGCGCAGCTGGGGCCTCGAACCCGGCGGGGAGCGGGGCGGACCGCGGGCGAGCGGGGGTGCGGAGGGCTCCGAGCCCGCGGGGGACGCGGGTGCGCGGGGTGCGGCGCTCGGGGCGCGGGGGAGGGGGGAGACCGCGGAGCCCGGGAGCGGGGCGCGCAGGGCTGCCCCCCCCCCGCGGGCAGGAGAGGGGCACGGGGGGCGCGGGGGGGGGTGACCCGGGGCGGCCATTCCCGGGCACACGGCGCCAAGGCCAAGGAACCGGATTCCGCTTTCCAATTAATTAAGCCGGTTTCCTTGCGCGGAAAAGTTGATTCAGACCAATTAACGGGGATGAGTGAGGATTATTATTGAGGATTAGGAGGCTGCTTGTCGCCTTGTCTGGCGTGTGTGTGCGTGTGTGTGTGTGTGTGTGTGTGTGTGTAAGGGAGAGATGGGGGTGGATAAGCAGCTCTGGAATCCCGCAAGCCCGGCCGCACCACTTGCTAGTTTGACCTCTAAACTTCACTGCCCTCATTCGACAAATAGCCTCAGTTTCCTGGTCTGTGCAATGGGGCCTTAATGCCAACCGGACAAGATCGGGGTGGAGAAGCCACTCGGCACAGCCCCTGGCCCCCCAGAAGGCCTTTATATGTGCAGGTGTCCCCAGGCCACCGTGAACCCAGGGCAAGTGCCCGTTTCCCCCAAGCGGGCCTCCCCGCCCTGCAGCTCCCCAGCCAGCGGGGCTCTAACCTCCTCAGCCTGCAGGGCTCAAGGGCGCCCCCTAAGGCCCACGATTTCCCGTGCCCCCAGGTCCTCTGGGCAAAAGATCCCACAGCCCAGGTGGAGGTGGACGCGCCCCTCGCCCGCATCTAAGGAAGAACCAGTTTCCACCCCCCTCTGCCCTCCTTTCCGGGAGGTTGTAATTCTAGTTTTCTCTGGGCGCTTTCCCCTTTCCTGTCATTGGCAAAGCCCCCGCCACATGCTCACGGAGCCCCAGCAGCCAAGTTAAAAGAGTGAAGGGTTTGCTTATCAGATTTGCTCCTGTATGGGAGCTGCGGAACCTGAATTTAATTTTCATCTCAGATACAGCTGGCTCTAAATTCTTTTCGCCTCGACGTGGTAGCACATAAATACGTAGCCGGCCTCCATCTCCTGGCTTTCAGGGGTTACTTCATTTCCCTGCGTTTAGGATGACTTTGCCACCATCCGAGGACTCCCACATGGGGCAAGGGGAAGGTTGGCTATTGGCCTCCCCATTGCCTTCCTTCACGGTCTTCCGTGCAAAGGCTTAATGTTACAGGCTGAGCCTTCAGCAGGCCGCCTGGATTGGGCTCCGTCTTACATATTGATCCTAGAGGAAGCTCCACACTCGGTGCCTCCATTTACCCCAGTGTACCACGTGTGTGTTGTTCTACACGTCTGTCAGGATGTGGAGAAGGTGGGAGAGCTTGAAGGCCATGTGGTGGAGAAAGATGTGGAGCCTGGGGACAGGGCGGCCCAGAACCATCCCTAGTTCACTTGTGTTCTCTCTCTCTCTCTTTCTCACGGGGTGTAGACTAAGATTATAATACTCAAATGGTTCTTTTATATCTTATAATTATGCAAATGCTAAAAGCAAACGTGGGGTGAAGGGGATAGAAATGTATTTTTCTATTGTCCTTTGCTTTCATTAACCTGGTTGGGCAATAAGTTAACTGCGGTTAGTCAAAACAGAAATTACTTGTAGAGAGAGTGAGCTATGAAATGCAGATGGTTCTATTGCCAGGTGTATCTTTAGGGACCTCCTGAAGACGGGACAGCCACTTCGTTTTAGCCACCCCCACCCTCCACCAGTGCTCTGCATTGGCTACTGTACGCTACATGCACCCTTGCGTCCCTTGGATAAAACGTGGCAATTAAATGCTATCCGATGTCATTTATTTATGAACAAATGCAACGGAAATGTTGAGAGCAGTTCAATGGCATCTCCCATCTCTTAACCCATAAAATAAATAATTCAGTGAACATATCAATTTCTTAACATTGCTTAGGAAAATGTTTACTATTTCAACTTAGCGGTTGAAAATGATAACTTTCGTGATATTATTTCAAACTTTTTCATAGATGTAAACGGCTTATTATTTAAAAAAAATAGATGTAAGTGGCCTTTATGAAAATGCCAGGCTGTGTTGTTTTGTCTCACTAAACAGAGCTGAGCATTATCCCACAGATTTAAAATGATGTTATTACATCAAGTGCCCTCCTTAATGCCCATCACCCAGTTGTACTGGGTGCTATATGCAACTGATGCATCACTAAATTCTACCTCTGAAACTAATAAAATATTTTTAGGAAAATTTTTTAAATAAAAAATAAAATATTATTATTACTCATGTAGGCCAGTCATTCCCCTGATTCTTTGCTTTCTGGCTTCTCAGAATGCTGCATGTAAGTAGCAGAGACAGAGGGAAGACAACCACTGAACACCCACCCCGTCTGATCCATTTGTAGGCTTATTCTCTGGGCCTCCTGCCAGTGCAGCCCTTGTCTGGGCTGCGAGCTCTGAAAAACTAGGGCTGTCCCATTGCTGACTGTCCCCAGGCAGGCTGTCCTCTCCCCAGGGTCTCAAGAGCAGGGTAGTGGCAAAGTAGACTTCTTAAGGGGAGTGACTCTTGAATCATCCTCTTTCTTTTTCACAATTCAGCCACTAATCTATAGGAGGCAAAAAGCAGATCCAGATGATGTTTAAAAGATAGAGATAGGGACTTTTATTTTGTTACTATAAAATTAATACATATTTATTGCGATTTCTTTTTTTTTTTTTACCAACAAGACAGATTAAAAGGAGGAAGAGTCCGTTAAGACCATCATCCAAAGAATAATCTCCCTCAACATTATTCTTTTCACGCCAGTCTTCTCTCCTATGGATGCCTATTTTTAACAAAAACAAAGGGATTCTTGCACATATCCCAAGTTGTAGCCTCCTGTGTATAATTCGCACCTTAGAGTGCTCTTCTTTCCATGTTTTCAAACAGCCTTGTACAACAATTGGTTGATCTAACACATACTCTAATGTTAGAGATTAGATTGCAGGGGTTGAGGGGGTTCTCACCGTGTCAAGGTTTCACTATTGTATTTAGCTGAATCTTGAGGGAGGAGCAGAAGGGGAGCAGGATGTTAGAAGGAGAGAAGTGCGTTCCCAAAAGAGAAAGAGAAGGCCGTGCCCCAAGGCTTAAGACCCTGTGCCAAGGTGAAGGAGCTGCAGGTGCCTCAGCAGGGCTGGAGCGCAAAGGTCAAAGGCAGGGAAATGAGAGCAGGAGAATCTGTGGGGAGCCTGGCAGAGGCAAAGGGGGTTTGGCCTTGATCCTAAAGCTATCTTGACAGCATGGAGAAATCACATGGCACGATAGCACTTTATCTTATCCCTCCCAGCCGTCTGCAGAACGGGGAAGTGGAAAGGACCCAGGCAGACAGGAGCAACGTGGGCAGGAAGTGTAGGGGTTGAGGATTGGATGGGTGTTTAGGACATAGAGTCATTTAAAAGATAAAAATAATAATGAGGACAAGGCATGAGGGAAAGGGAAAATCGAGATGAGCCTCAGGACAGATCCTTGAAACTGGCATCCTTGGTTTCCCAGCACCCATATCTTCCCAACAAACTTTAGCCAGAACCAAAGCCACAGTCCAGGGATCCACCGGCTTTTCCTATAAAGGGTCAGAGAGTAAGTATTTTAAGTTTCATGGACCACATAGCCTTTAAAAAAGGTAAAAACAAACAAACAAAAGTTTTTAATAAAGTAAAAATAAAAAACAGGGCGCCTGGGTGGCTCAGTCAGTTAAGTGTCTGCCTTCGACTCAGGTCATGACCCCAGGGTCCTGGGATGGAGCCTCGTATCGGACTCCCTGCTCGGTGGGGAGCCTGCTTCTCCCTCTGCCCTGCTTGCTCTCTCACTCACCCTCTCTCTCAAATAAGTAAATAAAATACTTTTTTAAAAAAAAGGTAAAGACAATTACCTTTGTTTGGAGGGGTTTCTCATGTATTTGGGATTATTTTTTTTATTATATCTCCTTCCTCCATTGCAACCAAAGGATTTTCAGTAGTAACCATGTAATGGTTCATAAAAATCATCGTTTTCTTATTTTTTGTCTACTGTTTTTTTAAAAGATTGTATTTATTTATTCATGAGAGACACAGAGAAAGAGGCAGAGACATAGGCAGACAGAGAAACAGGCTCCCTGAAGGAAAACCTTATGTGGGACTCGGTCCCATGACCCAGGGGTCACAACCTGAGCCGAAGGCAGACGCTCAGCCACTGAGCCACCCAGGTGCCCTTTGTCTTCTGTTGTAAAATAATTGAAAAAAGAAGAGATTTCTATTTTAAAGACATCGTGCAGATTGAGTAAAACATTTCATGTATTGACTGCAAATTTTACTCTCTACGCGAAAGGTTTTCGTTTTCGCCTTGCAGTCTTGCACTTGTTTCGCTATGTTACATTTTAAACAAAATAAAATCTCCAAGTAGGCATGAAGAACTCAACTTCTGGAGCTTCATCCCTACAGTAACTACACGTTAGTGCATCTCGCAGGTCCTGCTGCAGACCCAGGCTGTGCCACAGAGATGCTCCAGCAATTCTGATCTCCTGGGAACCTATCCTCAGAGCGTATGTACAGTGCAGCTGGGGCCAGATGGGTGTCGGGGTCAACAGTACAACTAGGATTTCTCTAGAATACTTCCCGCAGATAAGACTGTTTACGGAAGGATAAGTAATAGCACCACCCTGATTTGAAGTTTACAGATAGAAAATTAAAACAGAATTACTTGGAACTTTGACCAGCAAAAGATTTTTTTCAGAGAGTATTTTTATCAGGGACGTTGTCTAGATTTGCTGGCACATCGAGATCATAAAAAGGCAGACCAAATTCGGTCGTTTGTTGTTGTTTGAAAGTTCTCCTCTGATGATGCTCTCGTTGCCAGCTTCTCGGGGGAGGGCCTCCAGGGCCTGTACCTGGTGCTGCGCACCCTCAGAGCTGCAGGGCTCAGCTCCACCTTCAGAACTGCCCGACAATCACTTCCACTTGCTGTGGGCAACAGTCTGTTCAATATTCCTGAACGTTGAGACCCCTTCATAACCACCATCCTCTTCATTCTCAGCCAGTGACCTGACTTTCTACTTCACCCAAGAATCGGACTGTCAGGTGTAACTTCTCATCCCACTACCTGGCATGTCATCTCCATCCACCTTCTGCTTTGCTCCTGCAGATCAAGACCAATCCTCCTGTCCCACTTCCTCCAGGATTACTGTCTCTGTCTCCTCCTTTTACTCTTTATCCTCAGTTCTTATACACATACTTCTTTTTCATCCTGAAAAATACAAATGCAGCCAGAGGCTTCGCCTGACCTGGCATCGCCACCCCCCTCCAGCTCCATTCAGCCTCCAAGCCTTTTGTCCTAACATCTGGAGATGGATCTGCGTAGAGCACAGGTCACCATGTCTGGTTCCTGTAGGACTCAGCCTCTGGCTGTTCATTATGTGCAAGAGAAACTCTAAGCTCCTGACTTGGCACACAGGCATGATCTAGCCTCTGGCTCCCTGGTAATCTCACTGGTAACCTAGACATCACTGTAGTATCCAAATGCTTTTAGTCTGATTTTCTATTTTTTTTAAGATTTTATTTATTTATTCATAGACACAGAGAGAGAGAGGCAGAGGGAGAAGCAGGCTCCATGCAGGGAGCCCGATGTGGGACTCGATCCCGGGTCTCCAGGATCACACCCCAGGCTACAGGCGGCGCCAAACTGCTGAGCCACTGGGGCTGCCCTGATTTTCTATTTTTAAATCAACTTTCTAGTTTCCCAGGGAAATGCTGGAATGCGGGTAGGTGGAATGGGTAAAATATGTGTTTGTGTATCAGACTTGAGTATCACCATTATTAGAAAGTTCTAGCTCCTATTGTAAAAAATTAATTAATTGGCCTTCTAGTTTACTACTCTTTCCTGAGTTGGTTCATATTAGTTGGTCTCCTGAGGCAAATCCTCTCTCACTCTACCAAACAAACTGAAGACTTGGACCTACAAAACAAGAACCAGATGCCGTGCCAAGGGCTCTACCAAGGCAAAGCTATCCTGAACAGCTGTTTAGAGCCAGGTGTCTTCCTTCTGTGACATCTTTGTTGTCACCTATCAGTGTCCATCTCAATAACAGACACACAGGGCATGGGCTTTTGAGTCAGGAATAGCTGTATTCGATTCCTTAGGTTCTGGGATAGCCATACTTGATGGCCATGAGAACTTGGGAAAGGCACTTCACTTCACTGGGTCTATTTCCATTTCTTTAAGATATGGATAGTAATGCTTACCTATAGGATGACGGTAAAGATGAAACAGGTTTCACAAAAGCACTTGGCAGTTAAAAAAAAAAAAAAAGTCAGGAGTGTTCCAAATCTGCATGAAGACACGATGAATCTGAAGGCCACTTTGGTTATGATGGGGAGGTAGAGCTGTCCAAAGAAGATAAAGATACTTTTGGTTTGACATTCAAGGAAATTGTCATGTGTATTTCAGAAAATCTTGGAAAATGTATACAAGTCATGAAGACATTGGGTATGATTTTGAAGATGACCCCAAAGATAAGAAGACACTTAAGTCCCATCCAAACATTGACAGTGGATGGGCTTGGATGGTGGTTCTTTCCTCCTTCTTTGTGCACATCCTCATTATGGGCTCCCAGATGGCCCTGGGAGTCCTCAACGTGGAATGGCTTGAAGAGTTCCATCAGAGCCGTGGCCTGACTGCATGGGTCAGCTCCCTCAGCATGGGCATCACTTTGATTGTGGGTATGTTCACGTGCAACCTGTTAAACTGAATTATAAGTTGACCATTCTCTGCTGTAGGTAATGTTTTAGATTGTCAAAATATTAGACACTGCATGCTGCATGTAATGATGGTACTATTTTATTTTTCAGGCTAAAATATATCACATTCACTGTTTTAACCACTTTTAGGTATACAGTTTATTGCCACTGAGTGCATTCATCCCCACCATCCACCTCCAGAACTTTTTCATCGTCTCAAACTGAAACTCTGTACCCGTGAAACAAGTCTCCATTCCCACCTCCCCTTGGCCCGACCACCCCCCCCCCCCACCTTTAGTCTCTATGACAGTTCCTGATAGAAGTGGAATCACTCAACACATGTCCTTTTGTGTGATATTACTGTTTGAATATTATGAACATCTGGAGTGTCTTAAAAATTGATGATTTAAAAAATTTTTGCCCCAAACTCTGTTTTCTTGACTGCTACTATTCATTATATATCACTACAGGTCTGTTTACTTAACATTTATGAATATTGGTAAAAGATAAAAATTTTAGGGAAAACACCATAAAAGGCAGGTAACTATCTTATTTCAGAGTTCTGGTGATTTAATTTGAAATATTGATCACACACTGTTGAAAAATCTATTAAAGTGCTTTTAGAAAAGTTACAGATCTAGCTAACAGGAAGGAATAATAATGTATTTTGGTTTTTTTTTGTTTTTTTTTTTTTTTTTTTTTTTTTATGATAGTCACAGAGAGAGAGAGAGAGAGGCAGAGACACAGGCTGAGGGAGAAGCAGGCTCCATGCACCGGGAGCCTGATGTGGGATTCGATCCTGGATCTCCAGGATCATGCCCTGGGCCAAAGGCAGGCGCCAAACCGCTGCGCTACCCAGGGATCCCTGTATTTTGTTAAACCTCACCACACACCAATCTGTGAAAGCAATTCTTTCTTTCTTTATTTATTTATATTTTATTTGTTTATTGATGAGAGACACAGGGAGAGGGAAAAGCAGGCTTCATGCAGAGAGCCTGATGTGGGACTTGATCCTGGGACTCCAGGATCATACCCTGGGCCAAAGGGAGACGCTCAACTGCTGAGCCTCCTAGGTGTCCCTGAAAGCAATTCTCATGCAGTTGGAGATGCCAAGCTAGAAAGTTATCATAACTATAAGATGTTATTATGGCCTATGTGTTTCCTTTTGGGAACTAGACAATTTTTACTGTCAACTAATCTTTAATAAGCATCTATCATATGACAGGTGTTTTCCCTTACTTTATCTCTTGAACGTAAAAGCCATACTTTTACATTGAAATTTTTTTTTTACATTTATTCTTATTTATTTATCTCTTAGAATGTTCATGCCAGCAGGGGGGAGGGGCAGAGAGAATCTTAAGCAAGCTCCACGCCCAGTGCAGAGCCCTGCTCACGACCCTGAAATCATGACCTGAGCCGAAATCAAAAGTCTGAGGCTTAACTGACTAAGCCAAACAAGCACCTCTACATCAATTTTTTTTTAATCTCAAGTATTCATGAAATCACACTGGAAACATAGATGGCCTCAAATCTTCTTCTAGTTCTGTGAGCGTTTGCGTATGACAGGCATCTGTGTGCTTGATGAGAATCTCCCTTTTCAGTGATTTCCACATTGGTAATTAATTCCTTGACTCCAATTCAGAGATTTGTTGATTTTGGCTGGCATGCAGGCAGTGATCATTTGGATAATACAAATAATATTAATAATGGTGATACTGCTAACGATTAAAAACAAGGATGAAGTGTTATTTCTCAAGATGTGTGTGGAGTATGCGTGTTTATCAAAGGGAATTAATACTAATCTAGTTTTAGAATTACATAAGGGCACCGTTACGTGTGTCAGGGAATTGCCGGTAAATTCTTGCCTGCAACATTAAGGACCTGACTCCTTCAACCCTGCGTTGGCCTTGTTAAGACTAGCACTGTCATATGAAAAATGCAGTGTAGGCAATATGCTAGTTTTATGTTGGATGTGATTCAGCCTTCTCAAATAAGTCAGCGAAGGAAAACTGTACTTCTAGAAAACCTACCATCCAGTTTTTTTACCTTTTTAAAAATAAATGTTTAAGGGGAGCCCGCCTGGCTTAATCCATAGAGCATGCGACTCTTGGTCTTGGGGTCATGAGTTCAAGGCCCACATTGGTTATAGAGATCACTTAAAAATACAATCTTTTTTTAAAAAAATACAATCTTTTGTTTATTTTTTAAAGATTTTATTTATTTCTTCACAAAAGACACAGAGAAAGAGGCAGAGACAGAGGCAGAGGGAGAAGCAGGCTCCCTCTAGGGAGCGTGATGCAGAACTCCATCCCAGGACACCAGGATCGCAACCTGAGCCAAAGGCAAAAATGCTCAACCACTGAGCCACCCAGGTGCTCCAAGAATACAACCTTTAAAAAAAAAAATCTTACTTTGGGGCAAACCAAAATACTTAGGGATTCAATCTAGGAAGTCTGTGTCTACCACAGAAAAGAAGACTCCGCGAAAGGCCAGGATAGGAAACGTCCCCTTATTTTCCAAATCGTCCAGTGAGGTTGTCTTAGATATAATTTTGTGTTTCACAAGTCCTACAAGAATAAGCAATGCGAACCAGTCCTGAAATTGTTGGAAATGATTTTGAATATGACCCCTAAAATAAGAACACCTAATTCATAGCGATGGTGAAACGTGTTTGTCTTCTTGAATTTAATTGGGAGGTAAGTAACTATATATTCAGAATTCTGTTTGCGAGGCCACAAATCCTGAGCAGTGCGATTTCAGCTCGTGGACTAACCTTTCTCCAGGAAAGGTACCTGCCAGGGAAATACCTTGTGTCTTGGAAATCATAACACAGCAAGGCTCATAGTTATATAAATAAAAGGTCTTTTATCTTATCGTGACCCTAAACTGCTGTTCGTTATCTTAAACTGCCTGATACAGGGTGGCTGCAGATCTGCTGGGTGTTTTCCGAGCCAGAAGCCTGCAAGGAGAGCTCTCCTTTATTTCCCACTTAGTGCGTGCTACGTGCACGTTATGCGTAGGCTCTCGTTTGATCCCACTGCAACGCCAGTGCCAGACCACTGTCCTCTGTCTGACAGAGGGAGACATGCAATGTTCACAGACTTCCTTACGAAAGGTTAAACAGCGAATAAGCATGGGACAGGCTTCAAAGCTGGCCCACTGGCCTCCAAAGTTGTGTCTACTCTACCACACTCCCTGCCCCTACAACAGATGAGAACTGAGAATATATTTGAAGTGAATAAATATAGATTGTTCTCATTTTCTAATCGTTGTAAGCACACTTGGGTTTTCTCTTCTACGTTCAAAAAAGAAAAAATCTGTGAATTATGTTAGAGTTGAAAACTCTCTCTCTGTTGGGCAGTGGCTTGCATGTAGGAAATTTAGTTGATTCCTGTTTCATTCATTGCTAGCATGGACTTCGCCATTTTCCTGCCAAAGGTCCCAATTTTTAACAGCATGTAATCGCCTCAGTCGTATCTACAGCAGCCTTGGTGATACCCTCAGAATAATTCTTGGTGGAAGCCATGTTGGGGGAATCTACAGGCTGCAGGAGGATACTTTCTTGCTAAGGAGATTTTAGACCAGCGATAGCCAATCCTGACTGCACATCAGATCCATCCGAGGAGCTTTTAAAACCCCTGCTGTTCACGCTGCACCTAGGCCATTAAATCAGAACGTCTTGGGATGGGACCCAAGCATCAAGATTTTTTTGTTTTTTAAAGCTCCTAAGTGACTCCAATGCTCATCCAAGGCAGACAGTCATTGATTTAGAGGCTCTGAACTCCTTACTGCAGTGAAGGATTACCCTAGGAGGCCGGGAGTTCAATGAACTACCTACTTTCATCCTTGACTGTATGCCAAGGCCACCTCAGATCATTCCTCTCCTCACCTGAGCTTTTTTGAACCTATGAGATGCAGGGGCAGGCAAGAAATTAGGACTTCCTCCTGGTGTTGCCTGCAGCTTTATTATGTGGAAAACAGGCCAAATTCAGATTTCTTCTGAAGAGGTGAAAGTCTACATCTCGTCCCAGAACTCTGGATTCCTCCATAAAAGTGGGAATCCTAACCAGACAACCGCCCCTCTACCCCCTTTGCCCCTTGTCCTTAGACTGTGGGGAATTCTTTTCATTTTGGTGAAACTCTAACGTGACCTTAGAGAGGCCAGTTGACCATCAGCAATGATGAGAAAATGGAACAGAAGCAGAACGCTTGGGTCCGACTTCCTTATTTTGACCCTTCCTGTGTTTGGTAGCCATGGAGGAGGCATGCCATCTCTAGGGCTGGCTTGCCCGTCTGCAAGTCCTAAATGACTGAAGCTCCACGACGTGAGAGATGATGAACCAGAAAGTCAGACAGTTACCAACTTGAGTTCGTATCAGTAAAGCAATTAATCCTTTCTTTTCGATATACAACATTCCTCCAGACATGAATATCTGCTCTTACTTGGGAATTCCACCTCCCTCCTTTTCCCCCAAATGTTTTCTTCGTGCAGTGTTTCAGAAGCAGGCAGTATCACAGAAAAGCTTGCTTCTGGCCTCTTCTGTTACGTGGACAACATGATCCGGCTCCTGAACTGCAATCTGGTGACTTGTCGTAGCTTGAAAGGCTGATTAACCGTAGACCGATGAGTCATGACTTTTTCTCTTTTTTATTTACTCCTCTTTGTGGGCCCCCTGGGTGGCTCAGTTGGTTAAGCATCAGACTCTTGAGTTAGCTCAGGTCATGATCTCTGGGTCCTGAAATCGAGCCCCACCTTGGGCTCCACGCTCAGCAGAAGGTCTGCTTGAGATTCACCCCTCCCCCTACTCATGCACATTTTTGCTCTCTCTCAAATAAATCTTTTAAAAAATATATCTATGAAGAAATCAAAGATACGTCTTCAACTTATGGTTTCTGAATTTCAGTTGCCCCATAATTCCCTTAGAAGTTTTTATCAGTGCATTTAGTTTATATATATTTTTTATACCATGTGCTTACTTTATAGTACATAACGGTATATTTATGTAAAATATATTTACTGTGTTGTCCATTCTAAGAGGTTTATCTGGTGAGTTATTTGTGTAATACACCAAGGTTAAATTAATAAATCATCACCTTCATCATTTTTAGGATTAGGCTTGCTCGGAATCATTAGACAAAAAAATCCATTAGCAAACTGTGCATCCAAATGTAACATGAATGTAGATAGGACTTTAAAGGAACATTTTGTTTCAGTTTGAACTAAAAGGGGAAACTCCTCAGAGTTTAACAAATTTTTAGCCTGAAATAGTCCCACCAGAATATAGGGCTTTGTAACTAGGAAAAGGAATAATGATCAAAAGTAAGATGATGTTTAAAATGTGCCATCTTACTGAATATTGACCAAAGGTCACACTGTATTGCTAAAGTACAGATTGCTTTTTGGACAGGGAATCACTGATCACCAGGCAGGCATTGAGCTTCTGTGACATCAGAAGTTACCCAAGGCACCTGGGTGGCTTAGTGGGTTAAGTGTCCAGCTCTTGAGCTCAGCTCAGGTCTTGAGCTCAGGGTGGTGAGTTCCAGTCCTGCATTGGGCTCCATGTAAAAAAAGAAGTTACCACAAAATCAGGAAGAAAACAAAGAGGTTTGACAAAAACCAGAGTGTCCTAGGAAAATAGGCAGTCAGGATATGTGTCATATGATACGGTATTGCTGCCTGCATAGCACCCACTGTACCCCGAATCATATTTCTGGATCTCAACATGGTGTCATAAAAATGTATAGCCTGGTGGGGCCGGTCTGCAACTGAGAGTCACCAGAGGCTGAAGTGCATATGAAGCGATGAGAAGTTCTTTTCAACACACTTTGCATCCAGGTATCCTCGTGAAAAGAAATTATCAGTTCTTTACAGGAAGCATGGGACGCCTGAAAAATCCCTTTCTGTACTCCCCTTAAGGTCTGAAGGCAAGAAGTCAAATAACAAATAATGTAAATGAGGGCAGAAGGCCAAGTACAAGACCAAAGGGAAGGGTGGTGACTCTAGCAAACTAGGAGTGGGGACACAGCTACTCGGGCCAGCCCACGCACAGCTCCAGCCCATCTTGGCTGTGTGGGAAGCTGCTGGATTCTGTGCAATCATTGGATTTCTTGTGAATGCTCTTAATTTTTAAATGCTGGCAACTGATTCAAAATATCTTTTAAAGATTGTATTTATTTATTTCAGAGAGAGCAAGCGAGCATGAGTGGTGGAAAGGGGTATAGGGAGGAAGAGAAGCAGATTCCCTGCTGAGTGGGGAGCCCAACACGGGGCAGATCCCAGGACCCTAAGATCATGACTTGGGCAGATGCCCAACCTACTGAGCCACCCAGGCATCCCTAAACATCTTGTCAACTGTGTTCTGGATAAACAAAATGCATCCGCAGGCTGAATAAGTCCGTAGACGGCTAGTTTAGGATCGACTTGTGTTTTAGACAAGAGAATGAACTAACTCATCTGTCTATTTATTTCAGGTCTGCCTTTCTTGAAAACCTAGCACCTTGAGCTCTCCAGTGACATGACCAGTGAAAGAAACTCATCTTTGCATGCTAAAAGCTTTCTGCATATAAAGCAATGGGGGGTTGGGTTTGTTTTATTTAACAGCCCTAGTAATTTTTAGTCTTTGTCTTCATTGAGGATTTTCGAAGAAAGCATGAAAATAAAACACCATCAGTCAATTCCCTTTTCCATGTCCCGAGACAGGACCTTTCATTGGCTTGTTTATCAACACCTGTGGGTGTCGCCGGACTGCCATCATCGGAGGGCTGGTGAACTCACTGGGCTGGGTACTGAGCGCCTATGCCGCAAACGTGCACTATCTCTTTATTACCTTTGGAGTGACAGCTGGTAAGCATGTTGATTATTTTTAACCTTAATTTTAAATATATTTTTTGGGCATTTTGACAATGAATACTTGTGGAGAAAAAAAGAACCATTGAAATATTAAAATATTTTGTACTTTTTTTAAAGATTTTATTTATTTTTTCTTTTTAAAGATTTTATTTATTTATTTATTTATTTATTTATTTATTTATTTATTTATTTCAGAAGAGAGAGCCCGAGCAGGGGAGGGAGGGAGCTGGGAGGGGCAGAGGGAGAAGGGGAAGCAGACTCCCTGATGAGCAGGGAGCCTGAAGTGGGGCTTGATCCCAGAAAAGCCCTGGGATCATGACCTGAGCCCAAGGCAGACGCTTAACTGACTCAGCCACCCAGGCATCCCAGATTTTGTCCTTTTCCTCCACCCCACCCCACCAGGAAATACTTTTTAGTATAAGATACTAAATATGCCTTAAGTGTGGAAAAACAACCTAACAAGTGTACTTGGCCTTCCTGTTAGAATTTAATTAAATTTCCCATGATTGGTTCTAAGTGCTAGTCTTCTCTCTTATGAAGAGTAGGAAAAAGGAAGGTAATAACAGTCTTGGGTGAATAGACCAAATATTAAGGAAATTAATAACATTCTGTCATTTAATAACTACAGAATGGAGCATGAATCATAGAATAATTATTTTCTCCTTTCGCTCTATTCAAATGAATGACAAAGCAGCAAAATCCACATATATGTAGAGACCCTTAGGAAGCAATACTAAAGCAGAGAGTGTCACTCCCCAGGGAACAGGTAAAAATTGGCTACCAGGCAGCGTGGTTTGCATATCCGTTCTGCAAAATACATTTCCAGCTATTATTTCCTTTATCAACGGGTAGCCGAATTCACACAGATAAGAAGTATCTTAACTTGTACAGTTGAATTGCAGTGAACCGGATCCAGCCTGACTTGGAGTCCAGAGCTACAATCCTAATAAATGACACACTGACAGAAATGTTGGTATAAGAGTTAAAAGTCAGAATATGGAAGTCTTGCTTTTTTTTTTTTCCACTTATTATCTGTGTGACTTCAGGCAAACTACTTAACCCACTTATGCCTCAGTTTCCTTATCTGCCAAATGGGATCATTAAGTGCTCGGTTTAAAGGGTGGTTGAAATGATTAGGAGATTATCGGTGTAAAGCACTCAGCACAATACTTATCACAAAACAGAATCCTTGGTAAGTGTTAGCTAATATATAATTGTTATATGGAATGTAACATTCTTATTATAAGCTTAAGTGCCTACTTTATGATAGCCGGAGACATGAACACGAAGACCTCCTCTCCAAATAAGTTGGCAAGCTGATTCTCTGTAATTTACATTGATCCACATTTACACATAAAGCACTTCTATGTCCTTTGAATCATAGTTTAAAAACCATGGATCTGAAGGACTTGGTAACAGTTCTTAAAGAACAGCTTAAGATGTTTTCCTGAGTGTTATAGAAAATTCCCCCCAAACACTCCAATGAATAGAGCCAGCACTGGGATTTTTTATATTGTGGGTGAGGAAATAAACACTCCTGCCAAAGCTAGGGAGTGACACTGGGGTCCCCGGGCAGACATGTGGCACCCCCTGTGAACTGGATGTGGTGGTCACACACATCCAGATTATATAGACACACATCCAGATTATATAGACTTGGTCCTAAAAACTGAGACTTGAGATTAATTCCCCTCATTTAGAGATTCCTATGATTCGATTCTTTGTTTAAATGAACTTTTTTTCTTGCAGTTAATTGCTGATTGACCTGCAATTGATATTGTTTCCATAGTCATTCACTTATTTATTCAACAGATAGTTCTGGACCCAAGGAAGTAGGAGGAAAATCGGGGGGCTGGTGAAAGGGAAGTGTGTCTTGAGACTCTTTATTACTCCCACTTGTTATACAGGAAAAACCAAAAAAAAAATCTCTGCAAATAAATGTATCCACCTCCCCCACAAATATATATCAAACTATATTAAACTGGAAAATCCAGCCAAATCAGTTAACTTATATATGCAAAACTCTGGGCTATCACTAGAGAGGCATGTGGATGCTGATTAGCAATCTAGGCCCTATTTAACAGAAAAGAAAAAAATGGGAAGATCTGCAAAAAGAAAGCACTTGAGGGGCACCTGGGTGGCTCAGTCTGTGAAGCATCTGTCCTTGGCTCAGGTCATGATCTCAGTGTCCTGAGATCGAGTCCTGTGTCAGGCTCCCTGCTCAGTGGGGAGTCTGCTTCTCCCTCTCCTTCTGCCTGCTGTTCTCTCTATGTCAAGTAAATAAATAAAATATTTTTAAAAAGAAGGAAAGAAAGCCCTTGAGAAACACATTTCACTGTATAATTTACGTTTGAGAAAAAAACTTTGCTGATATCCTGCTTCCTTCCAAAAAGTATTTGAGACAGATTTGTTTGTATCTCTCTCTCTCTCTTTTTTCTTTAACACCTAGGCAATTAAAACTGTGTAGGAGTATCCTCCTATTAAGCAGAAAAAAAATAATGTCTTACTTAGCCAAGGGAGTCTGGACAGATTTGTTCAGCCTCACCAGAGCTCCATTCTCTTAAGCCTGTCTCCTGAAGACACCTTTCCCCCCATCCCCAGTGACCCAGAATGTCAGGATTTTTTTCTTCCCATCTGGGCCTCTTTTCTCCACCTGGTTGGTAGGGCCGTAAGCTCATCCTCCGAGCCCGTGAATAGTTATTCCAGGGCCCTTCCCAGGGCTGGACATTAGCAGAGCCTTGGCTGACCACTGGGCTTGAGCCACATATCCCCAGGGCCTGTCCTATAAGCTCATGGAATAATTGTGCTCATTACAGACAACAGAGCCACGTGAGGAGGGGAGGATGCTGGTAAGGACATGGATGGTGTAACAGGGAAAATAGATACTTGTGACGTTGGGCATGGATTTTGTTATTTCTTCATATATGGGAGCATTTATTATTCACACTAAGTTAGAATTAGTGCTGCTCTTAGGTATCTCGGTTCTATTCCTATTAATCATTTTATTCTGTTGTTTAGAAATCCATAACCACACTAAATTTAGGATGTTGGTTATTGTCAGTCACAAATCAAATTTTTCTAAAAATTAAACTCATTTTGTGCTCTCAGCAAAATCTAGACGATGACAAATTTGACAGGACAAATGACCCAGTTTCCTCACAAATAAATGTCAAGAAAAAAGAAAGAGAGATAAATTTTAAGAAAAAAATAGAGGAATTTAAAAGAGGCTTAAAAATCATATCAAAGAATAGCACTGTGTGGGCCTTACTTGGATCCTGTTTTTTTTTTTTTAAAGTATTTTTAAAAATAGTCATTTATGAGACAATTAGAAATTTGAACACCTTCTGGATGTTTCATGATATCAAGTAAATTGTTCATTTTTTTCAGTTAAGATATGATGATTATGCTGTTTAAAGAATTCTTCTCTTAGAGATTTATACTAAAATATTTGCACTTGACATAATATATGTGGGATTTGCTTTACAGTTAGAGGGAGGAAGGAGTGTGTTAGTGGACTATTTTTCTCTGCTTCTTTGAATATTAGGAAGTTAGAGATTCTGTTTTTTATGGACTTAAACATCATACAGATTAATCCAGAGTTTAGTTCAAAATTAAGGCGAGTCATTTTCTTCATGCTAATTTATCACATAATGCAAATTATGATCATTGTCCTCTCTGAGCTTGCAAGGGGGACCTGCTCCCACTTGTGCTGGGAATCACTTAGAAGTTTGCTTAATTGTTCTTAAAACAAGGGTATCCACCTGAAGAGTGGTTGAGGCTCATTGATTTCTGACAGGTGCTGTTAATATCACTACTTTTAGGTAAATAAAGGAGGCAGGTTGCTTCTGGAGGCTTCTTTTAGAAACTCATGCTGAAGCAAAATCCTTCATCAAAATCCTACCTGCAGGTAGCCAGGGGGATGAGCGTTTTAGGGTGAGAGGCAGTGGGAAAGGACCAGACTCTGCAGTTGGGTCTGACTTTCACCCTGGATTATCCAGGTTCCTGCAGCTCGTCTTGGGCAAGTAGCTTAAGTCTTCATGAGGCTCAAGAAAGGGGCATAGGGATACCTGGCCGGCCCAGTCAGAAGAGCATGCAACTCTTGATTTTGGTGTCGTGAATTTGAGTTGAGCCCCACCTTGGATGTAGAGATTACTTAAATAAATAAAAGGTGGTGTGGGTTTTGGGGGGGGGGGTTGTTTTGTTTTTTTAAGATTTTATTTATTTATTCATGAGACACAGAGAGAGAGAGGCAGAGACACAGGCAGAGGGAGAAGCAGGTTCCATGCAGAGAACGCGACGTGGGACTTGATCCCGGGTCTCCAGGATCACACCCTGGGCTGCAGGCGGAGCTAAACCACTGAGCCACCCGGGTTGCCCTTTTTTTTTTTTTTTTTTTAAGGATAGACCCACAGCTAACTTCTGGGTTATTGTGAAAATCCAGTCACCTAAAGCCTATAAAGCAACTGGCCCATCATCCATCATTGGTACTTAATTAATGGTAATTAGTATTATAATTGTATGTATGATGGCTCTGGTTTCTCTCAAAGTCAAGTATTTCTGGAACTATTAAATGATGCTGAACTAAGGAGACTTTGGCTCTGGGAAACAACATTGGTCAAAGTCTCTTTTGTACTCTCATGCTGCCATCCCAATGTCAGGAAGTCTCAAGCATTAGAACCATATGGAGCCCCATGATCATTGAAGTAGCTCTTATGGTTTCCCTCTGTCTATACCTAGAAGTTGATAATGCACCCACAACCTCCTGGCCAGTATTTCATTTCATTTCATTTCATTTCATTTCATTTCATTTCATTTCATTTCATTTCATTATTTCATTTCATTTCATTTTTTTAAGAAATAGATTTCATTTTTTAGAGCGGTTTTAGGTTCACAGCAAAATTGAGCAAAAAGTACAGAGAGTTCTGTTATATCCCCTGCCCGGAGCACACATGGTCTCCCCCACCAGCATTTTAATTTTGTTGGTGGAAATCACCAACTGATCCAATTTTCTAAGAAAGACACAAGTGGAAGTCAGAGCTACAAATAAGTATTACGTGGTTTTGACATCCAGTAGCTGGGTATATTTATGGGCACATTCCTTTTATTCTTCCTATTAATTTGTGCACAAATGGACCCATTCCTGAGGCTTCTGCAAATTGCCCGGACTCACTCTCCATCCGCTTGTACATAAATACTTTCCTGAGCGCTTAATGCAGTTGGCAGTGACAGCAGGGCCCCAACATCTGTTCATTCTTTCATTCATCCGTCTTCTCACCCATTCATTCATTCTGATACTCTGATGTGAGAATGCTGGCTTATTTTATTATTGGAGTAGCCTGTGCTGCAGAGCCCTTTGGAGGGAAATGATGGGCTGGAAGATTCCATGGATGACCCTCATGGTGCTTACCCACCGATCTTTTTTTTTTTTTTTTTAAAGAAAAAACAACAACAAAACACTCAAGACACAGACCCAAACTGGATTTTACTGAAATATCAGGAGCAGGTGCATGTCAAAGTAGGGAGGGAAGGAAGGAAGGAAGGAAGGAAGGAAGGAAGGAAGGAAGGAAGGAAAAGGAAGGAAGGAAGGAAGGAAAAGGAAGGAAGGAAGGAAGGAAGGAAGGAAGGAAGGAAGGAAGGAAGGAAAAGGAAGGAAGGAAGGAAGGAAAAGGAAGGAAGGAAAAGGAAGGAAGGAAGGAAGGAAGGAAGGAAAAGGAAGGAAGGAAGGAAGGAAGGAAGGAAGGAAGGAAGGAAGGAAGGAAGGAAGGAGGTGCAGGCTGTATGAGGTGGCAGGGAGGGCAGGCCCCACGTCCACGGCGGGCATCCCCTCTCTCCGCCAAGGGCCTAGTGGGCCGATCACCCTTCCCCCACCCCCACCCCCCACCACAGCACGCCTGGGCCTGCAGGGCCTTTCGCCCTGGGCCGTGGGGGCCCCAGGAGGGGCCGGAAGCACCCCTTTTTCTCTCTTGTGAGGGAGGAGAAGGAAAGGATGCAGGAGGGGGAGGTACGTTTCATACAAACGTTACTTCTTTGTGCAAAAAAAAAAATAGCATAAAGATGAACCTAATGAAGCGCAGATGAGGAGGGCATCAGTGGCTGAGCATGTGCCTTGGGCTCAGGTCCTGACCCTGGGTCCGGGGACCGCGTCCCGCACCGGGGCCCCCAGGGGGCCTGCCTCTCCCTCTGCCTGTGCGTGCGCGCGTGTGTGATGAGTCAGCGGCCCCGGGGAGGCAGCTGCGAGCTGCAGATGACCCGGCGCGCCGCGCCCCTGTCCCCACCGCCCCGCAGGCCTGGGCAGCGGGATGGCCTACCTGCCGGCCGTGGTCATGGTGGGCAGGTACTTCCAGAAGAGACGCGCGCTGGCGCAGGGCCTCAGCACCACCGGGACGGGGTTCGGCACGTTCCTCATGACGCTGCTGCTCAAGCACCTGTGCGCGGAGTACGGCTGGCGCGACGCGATGTTCATCCAGGGCGCCGTGTCCTTGAACCTGTGCGTGTGCGGCGCGCTCCTGCGGCCCCTGGCGGCGCGCGGGGACCCCGAGGGCCCGGGCGGGGCGGCGCCGGCTCGCCCGCGGGGGCCGGGGCCGGGGCCCGCGGGGCCCGAGGAGCAGGCGGGGGAGCCCCGGGGCGCCCTCGGGGTCCTCAAGACGGCGGGCCGGCTGGGCAGGAGGGTCCGCGAGGGCTTCCGCGCCTGGGCCTCGGGCTACTTCGGGACCGCCTCGCTCTTCACCAACCGGAGGTTTGTCGCCTTCATTGTCTGGGCTTTGTTCGCCTACAGCAGCTTTGTCATCCCCTTCATCCACCTCCCGGAGATAGTCCATTTGTACCGTTTGTCCGAGCAGAACGACGTGTTCCCTCTGACCTCCATCATAGCCATAGTGCACATCCTGGCCAAAGTGGTCCTGGGCGTCGTGGCCGACCTGCCCTGCGTCAGCGTGTGGAACGTCTTCCTCATGGCCAACTTCACCCTGGTCCTCAGCATCTTCATCCTGCCCCTGATGCACACCTACGCCGGCCTGGCCGTCATCTGCGCCCTGATCGGCTTCTCCAGCGGCTATTTCTCGCTGATGCCCGTGGTGACCGAAGACCTGGTGGGGATCGAGCACCTGGCCAACGCCTACGGCATCATCATCTGCGCCAACGGCATCTCGGCGCTGCTGGGACCACCTTTCGCAGGTAAGCGCCGCGGGGCTGGAGACGCTCCCGCGCGTGGGGACAGCTGGTTGGCTTCGCCTTTGTATTTTTTTTTATTTTTTTATTTTTTAATTAATTTTTATTTATTTATGATAGTCACAGAGAGAGAGAGAGGGGCAGAGACACAGGCAGAGGGAGAAGCAGGCTCCATGCACCGGGAGCCCGACGTGGGATTCGATCCAGGGTCTCCAGGATCGCGCCCTGGGCCAAAGGCAGGCACCAAACCGCTGCGCCACCCAGGGATCCCCTTCGCCTTTGTATTTTGAAGCCCAGGGCAAATGAGAAAGAAGCTCCCGTTTGGGGATCCCTGGGTGGTGCAGCGGTTTGGCGCCTGCCTTTGGCCCCAGGGCGCGATCCTGGAGACCCGGGATCGAGTCCCACGTCAGGCTCCCGGTGCATGGAGCCTGCTTCTCCCTCTGCCTATGTCTCTGCTTCTCTCTCTCTCTCTCTCTCTCTATCATAAATAAATTAATTAATTAATTAAAAAAAAATAAAGTGCCCTACAAAAATAAAAATAAATAAATAAATAAAATAAAATAAAATAAAAATAATAAAAGTAATGAAGTCCCCTACAGAATTTGAAGCTCAAGAAAGCAGGGATTTTTCCCATACAGCTGACAACACTGGCAGCTGGCTGAATAACAGTTTAAGAACCAAGACTCACTTTAGGAAACCCAGCAGCCCATGAGGACCCCTCTTAGGTCAAGCTGCTCCTGTTCTTTGCCTGTATGCAGAGATGCAGGCACAGCATTTCTAGGTGACGGTCAATAACTATATAAGTGCAGCAAACTGTATTGACAGCTGTAAAGTCAGAACTCGCTCAGTGATCTGTAGAATTCTCAGTTAGGGATGCATCTGGCCATAAAAGAACACCCCACCAATGGTAGCTTAAACAGAGATTTAATTTATTTTGCATCGAATATAGCTGACATACATTACATTACATAATTGTGTTGCATAATCCAAAATCTATAATTCAGAGATACCAGATGGTGTTGAGACAGCGTCTCCAAGAACCTCCCCTGGCCTTTTCCTCATGCCAGTTGCCTCATGGCCACACAATGGCCACTGCAGCTCCAGCCCCTACATCCTCGTCTGTAACAAGGAGGAAAATGGGAAGAAAGACTCCATTTCAGCAGACTTTCGTTTTCATCTGATTGGCCAGAACTGTGTCAGACAGCTAGTCCATGCTTCAAGGGGAATTGTATTTTGCTTCCTAGCCTCTGTAGTCGAGGAGGGAAAAGAAAAAAGAAGGGAGATTGGGGGTTGGATCAGGCAACCGATGGTACCTTCCAGAGATGTTAAAATGAAATATCCATTAAGGGGATGATGCGGATATTATCAGTGGCTCATCCGTTCTCTTGCTGAAGGTTCTCCAGTTATATTGTCTGTGGCAATGGAATCTGTCGACGATTCTTCTCATGATCCAGGCGTACTTTCTGCTTCTAATAGTCAGTCTGGGGTTATTTTTACACCGATCCACCAGTTTTCAGTAGCAGCATCCCAACACAGCTGTGAGGTGGGGCTTAGGCAATTCATGATCAATCTTCATTAGAGCACCGACGTCGGCCTGCGTGATTTCTTTATCTCATTCCCATGTCATGTCCTTCTCACCAAATAGCATTCCAGAGCACTTTTTGGAGGGGAGGAGAAAGGAGTTAGAATGGGAAGCAGGGAGTTATCTCCAGCCCTCAGTCATCAGGCGTTACCTCTGCCTGCTTCAGGGTCCTAGACGTAGGCTCGGTAGCTGAATGCCATCCATGGACTCTGAAATCAGTGTTCTGCTGTGCGTCTCTAGGCCAGCAACCAAGGGGACTCTCTTATTATGTGTTTCTTCTCCTTGCACTGAAATCATCCGCCAAGAAATGCCGAACAGCATCTTTGGCTAATGGTATTGCCCTTAATTCACTGACTTTCCAGGCCAAAGAGCCAACGTCCAGTGAGATGTAAGCCTGGTCTTTCATGCCTTGAAGCTCAGAAGCGACTGGCAGTACAAATGACCAAATTACCACATTAAATCCTTGCTAGAAATTCGAGGTGGGCCAGGAATTATTACCTGCGGGGTTTGCTACAGAGAAAATTATTGTTCACGTTACCTTTTTCTTTTTTAATGGGTTCAGAAATGAATGTGTTTTCCATTTTTCAAAGTGGTTTCTACTGGCATACAGAAATCTGGCACCATTCACTAGTGTGTTAGACAGTCGCTCAGTTCCATTTAGAAGAATGTACAATCAGAGAGTGAACAGACATTTCAGCTGTGTCATTTAGCAACAAGACCTTTTTGATCTAATTCATTTATAATATTGTTGGGCATTCAGTTCATCTCTGTAAAGATGTAATCATACTGCATACTTTTCTAGACGTTTTCAGTGTAAAATACAGCAAAACGTGGCCACCAGAGTTGCCTAAATCTGCATATATCTCCTCTCTTTGCCTAAAATATAACAGCATAGCAACAATTTGCAGTGTTTTTCATCAAAAGCTGGGAATACCTACTTAATAAATATGAAAAGTAGCCATCATTCCTCATCTGACAGCTCTAAGGAAAAGTGAATGCAACTTCATAGGGAACCAGATTTTACTTGGAAGCTGTTGATTCGAATTGATGGTTGGATCGGAGTTGCCAAGGATGCCAGGCTCCGAACCAAGGAACCGAGATCAGACCCGTAGGGAGAGGTGGTGAAGGATGAATGAGGTGGGCAGAAACATCATTTCTCTGAAGAGTTATGTCCCTGTGTGCTGGCGATCAAAGCACATGGTGAAGTCTTATCTCTCCTGACCCGCTTTGCCTCTGATGCAGGAATGGATTCGGTTCAAACCTGCAGAAATGTTACAACATTTCTGCCAAAGATCAAGGGCAGGATCCAGAGTCATATACAAGTAAATCCTAAAGGTACACCAGAGAAACCTAGGGGATAATTTTCACATAAAATTTAGGACAACTGCTCCAGTTTGTTACTATGAAATTGTTTGGAGGAATTGGGTGCACTTTTTAAAAAATGGACACACGAGTTACTTTTATATATATATTTTTTTACGAGTTACTTTTAAAGATAGACCCCCTTTTACAAACATTTATACTTTTTGAGGAAAGAAAATATTTTAAAATATGATGGACTCAGTTAACAACTGTAACAATGTATAATGTACTTAGCATTTTCTGTAGTCTGCAGGGGCAAGAGGGGGGGATCGAGCGGAAAGCAGGGGATGCTAGGGTGTTAGGGACGATGGTGTTTATTACCGTCCCCACAGGAGGGGGAACTGTATACGGACAGACAAGAAACCAGGAGAAAATGTGTTTAGAACTCCAAAAATTGGTGGCTCATGCTCTTGTTAAGCTTGGGGCTCCAGGGGAAAGAGGGAGGTAGGGGCCACATCACAGAGCCCCGAAGCTTATCATACTCAACTACTTCAAACAAAAAAGGAAATACATAGTCTGAGCTAAATACAAATTAATTTTCCAGTCAGTTAAGACTTTGTCCCATCTCCGAGATCCATGTTCAGCCGCAATGATAGTTTAGCATATTTCAGATGTCAGTGTTTGGGACTCACAGCCGTGATCTCAACGCTGTCACCCAACCGTATGAAAAGCACAGATTTAACTATCGAGGTGACAAGAGCAGCTTTCATAGGGGGTGAGTGGGGTATGAGAACCTCATTTATATTTATTGATTGTTTTTAATTGTGGCCTCTAGATAGCCCTGATGCACACTCAGTTTAGAGACACAGACCACACCTTGTTCCCTGCGAGGTGTCCTTCACTTCTTTCTAATTCAGAGGCTAGAGGGTGTCACACGGTGACACTGAGCCGAGTTGGGTGCGTTCTTGCTCATATGTCATATCCCAGTGTCTTCCTGATTCGGTTCTGAGGCCAAAGCTTTGCTTTTGGATTATATATTTAATCTCCCTTGTTCCTCTGGTTGCAAACTGGAGATTAAGAAAAGCCAGTAGAGCGTTTTCCCAACGCTGCATCTCAAGAGTATGGGGTTTTCCTCTTTCGTGTGTTTGGATCAAATAACAAAACTCCAAAAAAGTTGGTTGACTTTTCAAGTGTATCTGGAGTCCACAGCTTTTAAGTGGTTAAAATATATAAATGTTTCATGCAGGCAAGTGTTTGTTTTCCTTTATGACTACCTTGACTCACCCAGGCCTGTTAATTATGCAGGAGATACAATAAGGAGCGAGACAGACCATTGCCAGGAAGTCAGAGGTACTAATTGGCACATTTAGCAGTTGCTTTTGTGTAGCTGTTTGTTGGTGGGAGAAGGTTCAGTTGCATTTATGCAATCATGTGCCAGTTAGATATTTCTTAAAAAGACATTTTTGCCAAGTGGTCACGAAACACCACGTTTGGTCCTTAAGTCATTCCTGTTTTCTTTATGTCTTTGCTACTATGTACCTGTTAATATGAAAAAAAGCGAATGTTCAAAATTTACGTTTTTACCATAAATGAAATTCTTGTGGATGGCTTCATCCTCTCAGTTCACATGGTTTGGCTACGTGGGGAACCGCGACATGTGACTGATTCTTAGATCTAGTCACTGACGTCTAATTACATTTCATTAGTTTCTTTAAAAAATTTTTTTTTTATTTACTCATGAGAGACACATAGAGAGAGAGAGAGAGAGAAAGAGGCAGAGACACAGGCAGAGGGAGAAGCAGGCTCCACGCAGGGAGCCCGACGTGGGACTCGATCCTGGGTCTCCAGGATCACACCCTGGGCTGAAGGCAGATGTTTAACCGCTGAGCCACCCAGGCTGCCCCATATATCATAATTTCTGATAATTTTTTTCACACTTTAACACTTCTGAAATTGGAATGCATTTTACAAAGTCCCAGGAAAACAGAGTCGTATTTTAACTGACAAGGATATTTCTTTCTTATCGCTACATAAGATAATGATGCATCATGCAACTTGTGATACCTTAGAATCCTTGAAGTATAGTAGTATTTTGCGGAGTGCCTAGTAAGATTATTATATGAAAGTTTTAGGTTATAGTATTAAAAACTGATCATTTAGTCAGCGTTGAAGTTCGTATCCTTGACAATTTAAAGTTCTCTGTATATAGAAATATTAAAGTTTTATAGCTGTAAATATGAATTTTATAGGACACGGACCATCCTTCTAGAACAGATGTTGACTCTCAAATATTCCACAGTGAATGAAAGTTCAAATGTCTTCTGCTCAGCCTCTTTTGATATACCCTAGAAACTTCTTCAGAAGAGTTTCGAAGGTTTGAGAAAAGATTTGTGGTTATATTTGTGAAAAAAGAAAATCATTAGGTTCACTTTTCACAGTTGGCAGTGTGCCAGCCTGAGAGACCCAGGGCTGGGAGCCAGATTCTCCCAAGGGTCGGCCAGCTACTGTTTCCGTACCTTAAGCACTTTGTAAGGTATCCTAGCAGCTTGGAAGCTAAATGCCTGCCATTTTCAGGCCCTGAGAACTCTGTTTTATATAGCCTGGGCTTAAAAATGGCTAAATGAAATGTTTGGGGCACCATATGACATATAAATAAGTTCTTATAGAAATATTTACAGGAGCGATAATTGTGTTCTTGACTTTTAGCAATTACGTTACGCTGAATAGATTCCTTTTTGTTTTGCAGGCTGGATCTATGACATCACAGAAAAATACGATTTTTCCTTTTATATATGTGGCTTACTCTACATGGTAGGAATACTCTTTTTACTCATTCAGCCATGTATTCAAATGATAGAACAATCCAGAAAAAAATACCTGGATGGTGCCCACGTTTAGCGTCATGTTGTGTTTCCTGGAAGATTTCTTTGTGGTACTCATGCCTACCTCACATGGTTGCTGTGAGGAGCCTGTGACGTTGTGGGGAAGTGCTTTGTATGGTTGCTGGCACTGTCACTTGTAAATGCCATGGTCACGACTTCATCTGAAAGCTTCACTGCCTCTCGGGTTGGGAAGAAGCAAACGCTCAAGGTATGTAAGACTTACCTGCTTTTTAGAGGTGACAATGTCCTTTGAAGACGGCCTGTTAAATAATTGGTAGAAATGCCCTTACAGGAATTATTCCATCATCACCCACGGGGCCTAAGCTTTTAGATACAGCTTTTGAAAAACAAAGATGAGGAATAAAATCTTTTCAACTCAACTACTTGAACGGTGGAAATAAATTATCGAAGTGCTTCTGGAAAGCTTATAGGTGAATGGGTTTCAAGCACAAGAATACGACGAGGCTTCAGAGCATGTTACAGGTCACTGTTGATCTAGTAGTCAAAAGCAAAGGCAGGCTCTAATTTCAAAGGTAATACATTTAGTACAATTAAAGAAACACAGTTTATATTTTTATGGAAGAATTTTGCAGCGAGGGAGCACAGGTTTTCAATCTTCCTCTAAGAAAAGCACCTATCATCCATCCTAATTTAGTATTATTTAGTGATTAACTGAATCCCAAGACAAAACCTAGATAAATAATAATGACTTCCTTAGCAAAAAGTCGTATCCGTCACGCAAACATGGAATCAAGGGCTATGGTTCGAGCACTTTTACTCATATCATTGGCCTCTTCGTTTACAAGCATGATCTGGGGTTTATGAGAATTTTTTTTCTGAGTTTCTCCCGCCCACTAAATAAAACAGAGAAGCAACTACTGGCTGATATATAAAGTTGGCAGTTAAATCATCTGGAAAGTGTGTTACTAATCCAAAACGAGCGACTCTAAAGTTGCGAGGGTGATAAACGGAACGACCTTAGTCTACACGTCTGTGCACTTGACGCTGGGGTGGTGGTGACCCTTGGTCCTTCTCTGGGGCCTCTTGTTATAGAGACAGTTCATCTGCCTGAGCTCGACACGCTTTTAAAAATTGTTCTGTTCATTGATTTCATACGCAAGATAACTGTAATCCATGACACCGAGTAACTCTCTTCCTTTATCCGAGATCTCTATTTTTCTAAGCCAATTTTCCGACTGCAGCGTGTTCTCCCCCAGAATCATTTCTGAAATCTCGGGCTGCCTTACTTAATTACACATATTTTAGAACCATTTCAATTTCTACTCACAATTTGCTCCTCACACACATACAGATCCTTTGATGCCATTGCCAGTGTCTGGGGTCAAATGCATCTAAAGTGAGCACAGACCATTCTCAATTATCCTTGGTTATTAGAGGCAGGAATTTTACCAGCAATTGGCATCACTGAGTGTTACCCCAAGCTTGATTTTCGCCAACAGTTTCAGACTTTTCCTCCACCGAGCGCTTCAGAGTTAACAAGTTTCCTTCGTGTTCCATCTCCATTATTTCCTGTTTTAACGTCTAGTGGGAGGGGTTGTATAACCAAAGGGACCACCAAAATCACAATAATAATAAAAGGCAGCTAATGGAAAGGAGAAACAAAAGCATGGTTAGTATACGCACTCAATATTACCTCTAATGACTCAAGAATCGCCTGTAAATTGTTATAGATAATAAATTGCATGTCACCCTCCATTTGGTTCAACACGACGACCTATTTGTTATCATTACAGCTTTGGCTGCTGTTTTAGAATCCAGCTGTCTATTTTGATCAAGGTATTCCTAAATCCTGAGGCAATGCTCTATCTCTCTCTCTAGATATTTACTGTAAAATCAGATAATTAGACTGAAAAAAAACCACATGTGTTTTAAAACTGACTACATGACTTCCATTACTTCCATTTTCAGACAACACCGAATTGAGTATTTTGAATGGTGCTATAGCCAATGCGTTTTGATGCTCGCGCTGCTGGCTGTGCATCATGAACAGGATCTTTTTATCCAGTTACGCGGCTTTCGTTATACCCAAGTTAGATCGGCTCATGTGCAGTTTATACAGGTGTTCACTGACTCTCTGCATTTATGGAATGGTGATTTCTACCAAATCAGAAGTTCCTATTTTACAAAAACAATAAAACCTGCTTGCAATATTCATGTTGATAAGAGAATAAAAGAGAATGCTATCAAGAATCACAGCAAATAAATGAATACTTCTCGTTTAAACTGTTATTCCTTACAGTTCTTTGACAATATTATAAAGGGTTAATTGTATATTTATACCATGTGTTTATAGTGTGCCCCTCACATACCCAACTAATTTTTATTTACATATGATGAAATAAATTTTGTCCTCTTTAAAGATGGTCAGCGTGTCTTTGTATAAAATCTCAATTTTCTTGGCCTTGAGAGGGGGGAAGTCCAAACCGAAACTGATGTTTATCTATTTGGTTCTTTACCCTGGAACAGTTTTTCTGTAGATGTGGTCATAGAACCACCTGGAGAGAATCATGTACGGTAGTTGTTAGAAGTGCTCAGTCCAGCTATCACATTTGAAATGTACACATTTAATCCAGCAATTGCATTTCTAAATTTTTTCCTACACACGAACAAAGAAAAATGAACAAAGGTTTTTTTGATTTGTTTGTTATATAAAAGACTGGAAACAATTTAAATGTCCATCAATGGGGAACTGTAAAATAAAGTATGGTATTTACGCAACTATTTCTTTAAAAAGACACATCTATAAAATTAGGAAACCTTGTCCAAAGTATATTGCTAAAATAAAAAGGCAAGATAAAATATATTTAATGTGCTTCCAATTATGTTTTTGTTAACACCAAACAAACGTTATTCATATGGCTTGTATAGAGAGAGAGAACATTTCCAGAAAGAAATAGAAGAAAACATTAACAGTGGTCAGCTCCGAGGAGGGAGGTTTGGGAACTGGGGTGGGTCTGACTGTTTTTCCTCATGCACATAATGCTTTCTTAATTCAAAATGTATATACAAAATTATTTTATTTATTTTTTTAAATTTTATTTATTTATTTATTTATTTATGATGGTCACACACAGGGAGAGAGAGGCAGAGACACAGGCAGAGGGAGAAGCAGGCTCCATGCACCGGGAGCCCGACGTGGGATTCGATCCCTGGTCTCCAGGATCACGCCTTGGGCCAAAGGCAGGCGCTAAACCACTGCGCCACCCAGGGATCCCACAAAATTATTTTAAATGCGGATTCCTGGGGCCACTTAAAATCTAATAAATTGGAATCTTGTGGGATGAGGCCAATGAACCTGCCTGCTAGATCAGGTGATTCTTATGCACACTGAAGTTAGAGACCCACTCTCAACATATTCAAGATTAAAACATTCCAAACAGGGGTGCCTGGGTGGTTCAGTGGGTTGGGTATCTGCCTTTGGCTCAGGTCACGGTTTGGGAGTCCTGGGATCAAGCCCCACCTGGGGAGGGTTGGAGGAGTCCCAGCCCAGCGGGGAATCTGTCTTTCCCTCTTCCCACTGGTCTCTCTCTCTCAAATAAATAACTGATCTTTTTTAAAAAAATCTAAATCAATTTCATATACTTGTCCTGACTCTCTCACATTGATTATTTCCTTTTATACAACATTCTGGTCAATTACTATCTTTGGAGCACCCATAGTGTGTAATATTTTAATTTTATTAGGGCTTTCTGTTTCCGTGGTCCCTTTCCAATCAACAAATGTAAACTGAGCTTCTGTAAGAA
Organism: Vulpes lagopus; assembly: GCF_018345385.1. Classification (NCBI taxonomy): domain Eukaryota; kingdom Metazoa; phylum Chordata; class Mammalia; order Carnivora; family Canidae; genus Vulpes; species Vulpes lagopus. The sequence continues at coordinate 9,094,835 of NC_054831.1, forward strand.
CAAAACAGGCAGAGGTAAAGCACCTGCCCTCAAGTAGCCTGCGTGCAGAGGTACTTTGCTATTGCAACGGACTGAACGTACCAGTGTCATCTCAAAGCTGAGGGAAATTGGACTCATCATCTGTTTAAATGAAACTAACTGATAGTATAAGATGCATAGAGGTTTTTTTTAATAAATTTATTTTTTATTGGTGTTCAATTTGCCAACATACAGAATAACACCCAGTGCTCATCCCGTCAAGTGCCCACCTCAGTGCCCGTCACCCAGTCACCCCCACCCCCCGCCCACCTCCCCTTCTACCTCCCTGCATAGAGGTTTAGTAGAAGATTGAAGAACTATCACTAGGTATAGCTACTTGTCAAGTGAAAGATACAGACTGCGACAAGAGCTGGATTTACACATCTCAAGCTCTTACAGTCTCAGGTCCCCTTGGCACTCTGAAAAATAATCAAGACAAAATTATTTTAAATGCGGATTCCTGGGGCCACTTAACAAAGGTCCTTTGGGAGATTGTACCTCTTACTGATCTTTACCACATTCAAAATAAAAACTCAGACATTTAAAAAAATATGCATGCATTACTTCATTTTAGAACAACAATAAGGAGCTTACTATTAATATAAATAGAACATTTTTATGAAAAGTAGCCAAATTTTCCCATTTTTTTTAGTAAGAATAATGGTGTTGTTTTACATTTTTGTAAATTTCTTTAATATATGGCTTTATAGAAGACAGCTGGATTCTCATCTTTGCTTCTGTATTCAATCTGTTGTGATAGGTGGTTTTGATTGACATACATGAAGAAATGTGTATATATCAATATGTAGTTGGAAAGGGGAGGAATATTTTATTTTAGGGTCGAGGACTATTTTAAGTCTTTTCAGATAATTGTAGGGTTTTTTTAAAGAATTTTATTTATTTATTCATGAGCGATACACAGAGAGAAGCAGACACAGGCAGAGGGAGAAGCAGGCCCCCTGCAGGGAGCCTGATGCCATACTTGATCCCAGGACCCCGGGATCATGACCTGAGCCAAAGGCAGACACTCAACCACTAAGCGACCCAGCTACCCTGTAGGGATTTTTTTGATACCGTGCCAAAACTCAACACACTTATATTTCTTACAGGTTAGTGGCAATGTGGAATCTGACACAATATCGATGAGCTTTTTGTACAATCTTCACATTAGAAGCCATTGATCTGTCTTGCACTTTGGTGAATCTTTTGCCCAGTTATGATTATGTAACATGAAGCTTTAGTCATTTGGAAAATACGGGTCCACTGAGTCTTATAGATCTTCCAGATGTTTTTATATTTTATACAGTGTGTTTAAAAATCACATAATCTTATGTGGTTCCATTTATATGAAATATCCAGACTAGACAAATCCATAAGGACAGAAAAGCTTATTGGTGGTCGCCAGAGGCTGGGGGAGAAATGGGAATGGGGAGTGACTGCTAGTGGGCACTGCTAACAGGGTATCCTCCAGGCTGATGAAAATGTTCTGGAACTAGATACTTGTTGCATAATTTTGTGAATATATAAAAACCACCCAATTATATGCTTTCAAAGGGTGAATTTCATGGTATGTAAATTCTATCTCAATTGGCAAGTGGACAAGCTCATGGAGGTTGATATAAATTATCCAAAATTCTAATTTCCTTTTGAAAGCTTAAATATTATCATTGGCAACAAATACTGCAGTTATTTTCCTTGAAGTGACAGCCTCATTTTCAATAATGTGTCTGCCAAATATAAACACGGCATTTCATGGAAAAGGCACCAGTGAGCTTGCAGCTTAGTTACAGAAGTGCTTTTCCCCAAGACAACCATTGGACTTTGATTTACAGCAGCTGTGCTTTGTACTGACTTCCCATTTTGTCACACGGAATATTAAAAAAAAAGATGTGGACTCAAGAGGAAAGACTTAATAAAGGTAAGGTGATGATAATTTTTACAGTTTCAACAAAGATAAGTGAATCCGGCCATTATTTGGCAGCAAACGCACGGCAGGGAAAAATACAATGACTTCCAGGACATTCTTCGGCCTGTGCTAAGGCGCCAGTAGTTTTGAGCCACCATTGCTTTTGCACCATCAGTGCAAACATCAACACAGTTGCTCTGGGATCAGCCATGAGGGTGAATAAAATTGTTCAATATTGTGAATGTTTCACCATTTGAGTTTGTTTCCAAGCATTCCCATAAAAAAAGATCTGGGAGATGAGGGGATGGCTTGGGTGGCTCAGTCGGTTAAGCATCCAACTTTGGCTCAGGTCATGATCTCAAGGTCCTGGGATCGAACCCACATTTGGCTCCCTGTGCAGCAGGGGATCTGCTTCTCCCTCTGCCTCTGCTTCTGCCCCCATTCCCCGCTGTCCATGCCCTCTCTCTCTCCCTCAAATAAATAAATAAAGTCTTCAGGAAAAAGAAGATCTCGGATTAGCTGGTGCTGATACCAGATGAACACAAGCAAACTGGTGAGTCTAGCCACTTCTATTGATTTGTCCATGTGTATGACGAAAAGTACAATACCGCAGAGAAGATACTAACTCAGCCTTCATGTTTGCAGCTAAATCTTTAATTTGACAAGCTACTGTATCATTAGAAAGTGGCACTGCTGTGATTCCTTTTGCTGACTCTCCATCCAGCAGGCATTCAGCAGCGTCAGCTGTACGGGCGCCTGTGCCTGTCTCCAGGCAGTTCAGTGCAGTCACTTCCCTGCGTGGTACTTCAATGGCTTTTGCATTTCTTGTTTGAAAGGCTGTAATGATCAATTTTTGGCTTTTAATGAACTCATCACATCTACATTTAAAATATTCACTTCCCTTTTCTTGAAACTCTGCATTATTATTCTCAAAATGGTGCCACAACTTTAAGAGGCACCAAAAAGGTAGAATTTTAACATCATAAAGCCAAGGAAAAGATAAATCTTGAGAAATAGTTTGTTTCATATTTATACTTTTTTTTTAAGTAGATTTCAGTTTCCTCTTTTTCAGCATCTTTAGGCTTAGATGGTGCAGCTGTGGGCTAGGAAAACAAGCTTCCTAATCTCTTTTTTTTTTTTTTAAAGCAAATGATCCATCCTTGAATATAATAAAAAATAAGTAAATTTTTAAATTTTAGAATAAAGTGCTATTAACTTCTAAAATCATGAGTTTTATATAAAGTTTAAAACCTATAAATTGGGCAGCCCGGGTGGCTCAGTGGTTTAGCACCACCTTTAGCCCAGGGCTTAATCCTGGAGACCTGGAATCGAGTCTCATGTCGGGCTCCCTATATGGAGCCTGCTTCTCCCTCTGCCTGTGTCTCTGTCTCTCTCTGTGTGTCTCTCATGAATAAACAATAAATAAAATCTTTAATAAATAAATAAATAAATTCTATAAACTATTTGGCAAATTATAATGTAAAATAAGCCGAAAGGTATAGTAACTATTGCTGTGTTTCCACATAGGAAGACTTCAGGATATCAAAATGATTTATTCCATGATAATGAAATTACATACATTCAGCAAGTATAACAAAGATAGCTGGCAAGAGCACAGTAGAAGTACTGAAAATGAACTGAAGCAGTCTCTGAAAAACAAACATATTTATACCCAAGCCTACTACCAAAGAACATTCTAGAAAACACAAAAATAGACAAGCATACATTCCACTAGCCATCAGATCACTAGCACCATGACAGGTTATATAGCCTCTGAAACATTCTACTCTTCACTTGTGAAAGAACGAGGGCAGGGATGCCTGGGTGGCTCAGTGGGTTAAGTGTCTGTCTTCAGCTCAGGTCATGGTCCCAGGGTCCTAGGATGGAGCCCCAGGTCGAGCTTCCTGCTCAGAAGGGAGTGTGCGTCTCCCTCTGCTCATTCACCCCCACTCATGAGCTTTCTTTCACTCTCGCTCTCTCAAATAAAAGAGGAAGAAAGCAGCATGTTTACGGAGTATGAACTTGCTGCTGGGTAGAGCTGTGTTGTGTTTACTCGAGCATCCCCAGTGCTGAGTCCAGGGCTTGGTGCCGAGTAACTAATAAATAAACAGAGTTTGGAAATGTGTTAACCAGGAGAACACAGGGTAGCAGCTGCAGGAGTCTCTTCAGAAGACTGCCGAGGGAGGCAGGAAGACCAGAGGACAGAGTGGGAGCACTTGGGGGTGGTAGTAAATGAAGAGTTAAAGAAGTTTGGTGGCTGCCAAGGAGAGAAACAGGATGGTACAAAGAAGGACAGTAGAAGTGAAGCTTCTTTCAAGGAGAGATGGATACATGGAAGAAAAGGGATGGGGCTCTGTGAAGAGAGTCTGAAGGTGAAGGAAAACATGGAGATGGGACAGACCATGGTCCCTGCCAATGGGAAGGAGTGAGCACTGGAAATAAGGTATCATCCGCCTCTGAAGGTAGAAAGAAGAGAAGGCAGGGCCAGGACAGGGACATTTAAAGCTGGAGAGAAGGGCGCCTGGGTGGCTCAGTGGATTAAGTGTCTGCCTTTGGCTCAGGTCATGATCCCAGGGTCCTGGGATCGAGCTGAACATGGAGCTCCCTGCTCAGTGGGGAGCCTGCTTCTCCCTCTCCCTCTGCTGCTCCCCTCCACCTGTGCTTTCTCTTTCTCTCTGTGTGTCAAATAAATAAAATATTAAAAAAAAATAGGAGACAAAAGACGCTGGAAAGTTTACACTGATAACTTCTGCAAAGTGGGAGGCAAAGTCTGAAGAGCCACTGTGAAGAGTCCAAGAAATAGATGAGATGAGAAATGGGCTGTTAAAGCAGTGGCAGGAAGCCAGAGGGGGCCTGGCCAGATTCTGTAGTGCACCAAGGCTCAGCATCCTAGCATGTTCTCCGGCAATGCTCTGCAGTCTGCAGCAGGGAAGAAGCTGTCTGCCAGTCCAGCAGACACCGAAGGCAAAAGAAGAAGAGCTGTCAGGTGTCACTGAAGGTGTCACTGCTCACAGAGTCCAGAGAGGGTAGGTGACCTCATACAGCCTTCACTGTAAGAGTGAAGGGCTACTGGATGAAGAGGAAGAGATGGGTCTGAGCAGGCCCAGGTTAGAGCAGAGAGCAGAATCACAAATGCTTGGAATAAGTGGCTCCTCAAAGGAGAGCCTGGCCTCACCCCAGAAATCCCAGATGTGAAGGCTACAGAATCGCCGGCCTTGTTGGCCGTGTTGCAGTGTGGCTTATGTGGACTGGAGGTCTCCAAAGTCAAAATGTCCACAAACAGGGAAATGAGGAGAGAATGCTGATGCTGAATTAGGAAGGCTGGGGAGCAGCAGCATTTGTCACCCAGGAAAGGAGAACCGAGTCATGCAGAGGGAAGAGATCACCAGAAGAGCATTAAAAGTGCCACAGATGAACTGTATGGACCTCCAACAATGACAAGCAGGGAACGTTAGGTTGAGGGTCTCAAAATGGCACTGGGGATCCCCTTCCACTGTCAGGTGAAATAGTAAAAGGTAAGAGTCTTTAGGAGGGACTGGTCCCCAAGTGGGCAAAGTGGCAGGAAGGAGAGGGGACTGAGTCTGAATGTCCCAGTGAGCCATATCCCTTGAATATAATAAAAAAAAATCCCTTACTTAGTTTTCTTGAAGAGTGTGTGAAGGCTTTGAAAAAGTATCAACTCCTTTGTTTAAATGAACTCAATATACTTGTTGATAGAAAAAATGGGCAATAATTTAGTTCATCAAGAACACAGATGGAAAAATCCTCAACAAAATACTGTCGAACCAAATCCAACAATACATTAAAAAAAATCACTCACCATGATCAAGTGGGATTTATTTATGCTCAGGATGCAAGAACGGTCCAACATTCACAAATAAGTCAGTGTGATACATCACATCAACAAGACAAAGGATAAAAAACATCATTTCAATAGATGCAAAAAAAAAAAAAAAGCACTTGACAAAATACAACATCCATTCACGATAAAAACCCTCAACAAAGTAGTTGTAGAGGGAATATACTTCAACAAAATAAAGGCCCTGTATGAAAAAGTCACAGCCAACATCATCCTCAATGAGGAGAAACTGAGAGCTTTTCCCTTAAGGATGGGAACAAGACAAGGATGTTCACTCCCAACACTTGTATTCAACATAGTACTGGAAGTCCTAGTCACAGCAATCAGACAACAAAAAGAAATAAACAGCATCCGAACTGGTAAGGAAGAAGTAAAACTTTCACTATTTGCAAATGACATGATACTGTATATGGAAAACCCTAAAACTCCACCAAAAAGTACTAAACCTAATAAATGAGTTCAGTAGAGTTGCAGGATACAAAATCAATGTACAGAAATTTATTGCATTTCTATACACTAATAATGAAGCAGCAGAAGGAGAAATTAAGGAAATAGTCCTGTTTGCAATTGCACCAAAAATAATAAAATACCTAGGAATAAACTCACCAAAGAAGTGAAAGACCTGTACTCTGAAAATTATAAAATGCTGGTGAGAGAAATTGAAGATGACACAAACAAATAGACATTCCACGTTCATGCATTGGAAGAACAAGTATTGTTAAAATGTCTATACTACGCAAAGCAATCTACAGATTTAATGCGATCCCTATCAAAATACCAACAGCAATTTTTCCACAGAACTAGAACAGATAATCCTAAAATCTGTATGGAACCACAAAAGATCCCCAAATAGCCAAAGCAATCTTGAAAAAGAAAAACAAAACTAGAGGTATTACAATTCCAGACTTCAAGTTATATGACAAAGCTGTAGTAATCAAAACAGTATGATACTGCCACAAAAACAGACACACAAATCAAGAGAACATAATAAAAAGCCCAGAAATAAACCCACAATTCAATTATATGGTCAATTAATCTTTGACAAAAGAGGCAAGAATATGTAATGGAAAAAGCTAGTTTTCTTAACAAAAGGTGTTGGGAAAATTGGACAGCCACGTGCAAAAGAATGAACCTGGGCCACTTTCCTACACCACACACAAACATAAACTCAAAATGGATTAAAGACCTAAATGTGAGACCTGAAACCATAAAAATCCTGGAAGAAATCACAGGCAGCAATTTCTCGGACATCAGATGTAGCAACATTTTTCTAGACATGCCCTCTGAGGCAAGGGAAATAAAAGCAAAAATAAACTATTGGGACTACGTTAAAATAAAAAGCTTCTGCCCAGCAAAGGAAACAACCATCAAAACTAAACAACAACCTATTGAATGGGAGAAGATATTTGCCAATGATGTATCCAATAAAAGGTTAGTATTCAAAATATATAAAGCACTTACACAACTCAGCACCCCCCAAAAACCAAATACTCCAATGAGAAAATGAGCAGAAGACATTTCTCCAAATAAGACATCCAGATGGCGAACAGACGCATGAAAAGATGCTCAACATCACTCATCCCCAGGGAAATGCAAACCAAAACCACAATGAGATATCACCTGACATCCGCCAGAATGGCTAAAATCAAAAACACAAGAAACAGCAAGTGTTGGCCAGGATGTGGAGAGAAAGGAACCCCGGTGCATTGTCGGTGGGAATGAAACTGGTGCAGCTACAGTGGAAAACATTGTGGAGGTTCCTCAAGAATTTAAAAATAGGACTACTCTATGAGCCAGATTTTTAGTTACAAAAGCCAGATTATGGGAGCAGTCCAAGTGTCCATCAACAAATGAACAGATAAAGAAGATGTGGTGTATATGCAGTGGAATATTCTTCAGCCGTAAGAAAGAATGAAATCTTGCCATTTGCAACAACCTGGATGGAGGTAGAGTGTATAATGCTGAGCGAAAATGAGCCATCAGAGAGAGACAAATATCATATGATTTCACTCATATGTGGAATTTAAGAAAAAAGATGCAAACAAAGGAGCAAAAAGAGAGACAAACCAAAAAAGAGACTCTTAACTGTGGAGAACAATCAGATGGTTACCAGAGAGGAAGTGGGCGGGGGCATGGGGGAGATGGGTGAAGAGGGTTAAGAAGACACTGATCATGATGAGCACCAAGTAATGGATAGAATTGTTGAATCACTATACTGTACACCTGAAACTAATACAACACTACGTTAACTACACTGGAATTAAAATTTTAAAAACAAAAAAGAAAAAAGAAATAATTTAGTTCATCAAGACTTGGAATATTCTCTGGACAACTAAATTAGAATGGTCTCTTATCTTGTGCTCAGGGCCTAATAATTTCAAATGACCTTGGGCAAATCCTATCACCTTTTCAAATTCCATTGGTCAAATGTGGTCTTGGCTCTGAAAGGAGAAGTGATGTGTGGCATTTGTGGTTAAGAACAAAGACTTTGATGCAAAAAAAGAAAAAAAGAAAAAAAAAGAAAAGAAAAAGAAAAAAGAACAAAGACTTTGGGGAGGCAAGCGGTGGGGGGATGGGGTAACTGGGTGATGGGCACTGAGGAGGACACTTGATGGGATGAGGACTGGGTATTATACTATATGTTGGCAAATCGAACTTCAATTTAAAAAAATCAAAAAAATTAATTAATTAAAAAAAGAATAAAGATTTTAGGTATAGATCTAAATCTCAACTTTACCACTCATTAGTCATGAAACCTTGGGGAAAATGTCCTCTTTGAGAATAACTTCAGCTTTGCAGCCCAAACATCCGTATTGTGACTACTTACTACTGCCATTGTCACGTGAAAATGGCCATAGGTAATACATAAACTGCGCTCCGATGAAATTGTAATCTTTGGAAACTGGTGGCTGGTCAAATTAGGCCTATGTCATAGCTTACAGATCTCTGATCTATGAGACAGAAATAATAAATAGTCACTTACCTTCCGGGGTTGCTGTAAGAATGAAGTTCGTTACTACCTGTTTCCTGGCACCCGGTACACACTCAGTGAATGGAAGCTGCTATTATTATTATTTCTAAGTTTATTCCAACTCAATCTGTGATCATGGACCTATGGCTGTAAGACTTTCTGGATGTGCAGAACAAGTTCACAATTGAAAATTACTTTTCTGGAGATCTGCATGGAAGGAACCCAGATCTGGGAGGGAAACATGGAGTTCTCTGTAGCTCCCAGCCCTGACTCTTCTATGCTCTGAGGACAAAACACTGCTACCCTGGTGTGTGAGTAACCTCATTTCAAAACAATAAATAATAAATAAAGGGGGACCTGGGTTGAGCTCAGCAGTTGAGCATCTGCCTTTGGCTCAGGTCATGATCCCGGGGTCCTGAAATCGAGTCCCGCATCAGGCTTCCCGCAGGGAGCCTGCCTCTCCCTCTGCTGGTGTCTCTGCCTCTCTGTGTGTATCTCTCATGGATAAGTAAATAAAATCTTTTAAAAAAAACAAAAACAATAAATCTGTAAAGCTAAGATAGCAATTCTTCCTTGTAAAATGACCTGATACATAGCATTATGCTTTTAACTGCCAGGACGCGTTTTTCTTTAATGTGATGTCTACTTAGTGTTTTTAAAATCCAATTGAAGACATTCATTGTAACCTGAAACCAACTGTTCAGAGTTGAAAAGCCTGGATATTATCCCACAGTGTATTATCTTAACACAAACTGAAGATAAATGTCATCCCACTAAGGCTCAGAGCAAAAAACTACGCTGTGCAAATGTCTTATTTTTTAGTAAGGTTGTTCTATATTAATCTTTGGCATCTTGGGAGTCAGTTTGGGGTAATGAATGAGGGCTGGTGACCATGTTGGACAGAAGCATCTGGGAAAATAATGATAAGTGGCGGCTAGTGAGTTGTCCATAACCTCCACTTCCCATTCTTCACTCCAGTCATGATCTCAATCTGGGATGCCGGGTGGCTCAGTCGGTTTGGCGTCCGACTCTTGATTTTTGGCTCCAGTCATGTGATCTCAGGGTCATGGGATCAACTTGTCACCCTCCCTTCTCCCCTTCCCCTGCTCTCTGTCTCAAACAAATAAACAAAACCTTAAAAAATAAATCCTAATATCAATCCTAAATTCTCGAGTCTACTCAGTGCACCACATTTTGGATTCTGTATAACTGGGATTGAATGCACGTACTACACTAACTTGTTCAGGAAAAAAAAAAAAAGCAATAACAGAACTTGATATTAAGTAAAATGTATTTATTTTTTTAGTTTATTAATTTTCGCATCTGCTGTTGAGTTGTTCTTACAACCCTACACATATAAATCATCAGAAAATATCAGCATTTTACTATTACAATGGTAAGTGAGAACAAGTAGAAACACTTTTAAGAGACAAGAGAGGCAAGATTATAAAGTGCTGTGGCATTTCACTCTGAAATGGTATGTCATACGCGGAGCGGAGTAATTCATCCACATGAGAGCTATCTGTAGAGGCAGGGAGGATCACCATAGCTATCTGTTCCCATCTGACGGGATCTAAGATGAAAAATTCCGCCGGAGAAGGAGGAGCAAAATGTTTCAACAGCTGAAGATAGGAGTCCCCAGCAGGATTTTAGGTTGGTGATATTGTTGTGGATTTTTCTTACCACCCCCCCAAAAAAATTATAATAAGGCACCCAAATTATTTGGGCTCATAATCACTGGAATAATCTAATAACTTGTGTTATTTTAACTATTATCAGTAATAGTCAACGTATCGATGACTCATTTTTCATGGTTACCTACTGCTAGCATCTATTTTTATGTTACAATATTTTCTGTAGATAACAAGAGTCTTCAAATGGCCACATTTGTGTTTACTGAGTTATGTTGAATCTAGAGTGCCGTGCCTGCCCATAAGCTTTCAGAGTCTCCGTTAGTTGATTAAACATAGGAAATGCTTAAGCTGCTGACATATTTGCATCGATGTCACGAAGGAGCTATAACTTTATATTGATGTCATTACCTTGCGTACCAAAATGTGCCTACATACAGTGGTTGCCCACCCTTGGTATTAATCAGAAGTCACTGAAGGGTTAAGTCCCAGGACTCTGGGGAGACACGAAGGTGCAGAAACTGTGCAGAAGTGCATGCCTACCCCCCCGCTGGCCGGTCACCCCATCACCCTGGGTGGGGAATGCAGCCTGGCTCTCTCACCAATTAAACCTTTGCTCTTTGCTTGGACTACATCCAGACACGACTTTGACAGGTTCCTTATCTGCCAGGAAGCAAACTGAGCTCGATTTCACAGATGTCGCTGGAAATCTATGACCGAGTTTTAAGGGTGTGAATGTGAAGGGGTGGGGCTTAAAAATCTGGTTTGATATTAACACAGGTTTAGTAAAAGAAAAAGGAAAAAGAAAGAAAGAAAGCAAGAAAGAAAGAAAGAAGAAAGGAAAAAAGAAAAAAAGAAAGAAAGAAAGAAGAATAGAAAAAAAAGAAAAAAAGAAAAAGAAAGAAAAAGAACCTGCCACTTAAGCCGTGGCTACGAGCCCTTCAGAAGGATTTCAGTGGAGGGAACAGACCATGCAGGAGGCCTCGAGGCATCACAGGAAATTCCTCTGCCCTAGCAGGTGGGGCATCTATTATTTCTTCCAGGCACTAAAGTGCAGGTGGCAGGAGGGAAAAAGAAATGGTAACAGTTAATAAGGGGGTGGGCGGCTGACAGCTACCTTTTTCTGTAGCCTAAAAGGAGTCATCAGATTATTTGCTGCCTTGAGTGTCATTGTCTGGGGTCCTTCATCCTCAGGAGAGCACAGTAAGAAAACAATTTATAAATCACCCATCCCAGGGAAGTAGAGTTTCCTCCCCCTAAAACTGTACTGTTTTTAACCCCTTTTCCAAGTTAACAGACTATAAACTGTACTTAGGTTTTTCACTCGGTCACCCACAGCTTGTGATCTTAAAAATCCCTGGTTAAACCTTAAAAATCCCTGGTAGCTGGGGACCCCTGGGTGGCTCAGAGGTTGAATGTCTGCCTTTGGCCCAGGGCCTGATCCCAGATGCCCGGGACCGAGTCCCACTTCGAGGTCCCTACATGGGGCCTCCTTCTTCCCTCTGCCTCTCTTTGTGTGTCTCTCATGGATAAATACATAAAATCTTTTGAAAAAATAAAAAAATAAAAGTGGTAGCTGTCCCTAGTCCTTGGGGTGGGGAGGGGTGGGCAGTGTCCCTGTAAGGAGAGTTGATAGATTTATCTGACAAGCTGAGGCCCTGGGAGAGAGGCTGTGCGAGCAGGAGGTGGACTTTGCTCCAGTCTCGCCGCGTGGCCGGATCAGAAGTTGTCCACAGGGATGGCAGCTGGCACCGGAGCCCACGGGACAGGGATGCAGGGAAGAGAGCTGGGAAGGCGGCTGGGCCCACCCGACTGGCTCACCGCTTCCTGGGGTGGGGGGGTAGGAAGGGGCGGGGGGGGGGTGCACTTCAGAGATCCTTTCCAGTGCCTCGAGAAAACCAGGTAGTGAAAAGCTGCTAATGATCATTTATTGTCGCCCTCTGTCCAGCAGAAGCCCCTTTCCGCAGGCGGGTGGGTGTCCCAGGCTTCCTGCCGCCCAGCCCTCTGCTGGGGCCAGGGATCTGACCCCCACTCCAGGGGTGGGATGGGATGGGGAGTGGGGGGAGCCGGGGCTCAAGCAAGGCCCAGTCGGGTTTTGCTGCACCTGTGTGCAAACCCTGTAGGCTTTTCCGATGGGGGGAGGAGAGTTGGACACAGAAGAAAAAGCACAGCCTGGCGCCGAGCCCCCTGCGGGCAGGAACACGCGTCCCTACAGCTGGCTGTTCCGGTGGCTTCCTTGCCCCTGTCTCCTCTTGCGGAGCCGCCGCTGCAGCTGCAGCTTGTTGGTGAAGAACATCTGCCTCCAGCCCATGTCCTCGGCCAGGGCCCTCATGTCTGGGGTGACGGTGTCGCAGGCCGACAGCACGATCTTCTCCCACAGTTTGTCACACGTGCACAGCTGCGGGGGGACCATGAGACGCGGGTGAGGGCAAGGCCATCTACCCCCAAGCCCCTACCAGTCCCTGCTGCCCCGGAGAAACCAGGTGCGTCCTGCCCCCTCCCCTGCCTTGTGGGGGAAAGGCAGGTGCCCGGGCCTAAGGGACCCACAGGACGTCATTCATGCATTAAACCAAGTCCCCAACTGGTTTAAGATGAAAAATGCAAGACAGCTCTACATAGTACATACGCAACACGTGGCTGCTGATTTACATACACGACATTATACTATCCGTTTCCAATTAACCACGGAACAGAGGCTATCACGGTGTGTCCATGGGCCTTCCACCCAGTGCGGCAGTCGCTGACACCTGCTAAGCTGGCCTCCCATTTTATTTTATTATTATTATTATTATTTTTTAGATTGTATGTATCTATTGGAGAGAGAGAAAATAGAGCACGAGCAGGGGGAGAGGCAGAGGGAGAAGCAGGCTCCCCACTGAGCAGGGAGCCTGATGTGAGGCTCAATCGCAGGACCCCGAGATCCTGACCGGAGCTGAAGGCAGGTGCTTAACCCACTGAGCCACCCAGGTGCCCCTATTTTTTTTTTTTTTTAAGGAGGCTCCACGCAGGTCTTGAACTCAAAACCCAGAGATCAAGACCTGGGCTGAGAGCAGCCCAGGTGGCTCAGCGGTTTAGCGCCACCTTCAGCCCAGGGCCTGATCTTGGAGACACAGGATCGGGTCCCACGTCGGGCTCCCTGCATGGAGCCTGCTTCTCCCTCTGCCTATGTCTCTGCCTCTGTGTGTGTGTGTGTCTCTCATGAATAAATGAAATATTAAAAAAAAAAAAAAGACCTGGGCTGAGATCAAGTGACTTAACCCACTGTGCCACCCAGGCTTGAACTCACAACCCAGAGATCAAGACCTGGGCTGAGATCAAGTGACTGAACCCACTGTGCCACGCAGGGGCCTCTTGCCTCCGCTGTTAGCCCTCCCTGAAGCCATTTCTCCATGGGCTTGTCCAGCTGACAGCTTAGTTCACTGCAGGCTGCTTAGTGGCAAGCGGTAACAAAAGGCACAAGTGGCCCTCAAACAAGCAACCAGCACATCTGACCTGCACCCATTCCTGCTGCCAGGGCCCCGTCTGCAAGTTTTGCTCCAAGCCCTATGCACAGGTGATGTCACCATGCACCAGAGTGGCCTCCACGATTCTGTGTATGCGATGGGCCCATTTGGCACATGGCAATGTGAGCCGTGCTCTGGGGGTAAAGTTCTCTGAGATGTTCCTCTGCGGTCTGGGGCTTTAACTGGAGGCCAGGAAGTTAAGGACTGATAAGAGGCCTCTGACCCCAGGTCTGCACCAGGCCTGTTTGCCCTCCCTCCCAGTTCAAAGTTGCCACAGGTCGGCTTCCATTTACTCAGGGCTTTCTGGTAGGACATTTCCACTTGGCACCATTATTTATAGCACCTACCCTCATCTACTGAACCCTTTCAGGGTGCAGATTTCCTGACCCCTTACACAACATGTCCCCAAATCCTTCCTGAAGGTAAATCTTCCGTTGTATTTATTTAGTATCACTAACCTCGGCATTCACCATGGCTTTTTGGCATATGCAATGGGAGCATTTAAAGGTGCTTGAGGAAAAAAAATAAAAATAAATTTAAAAATAAAGTAAATAAATAAATAAAGGTGCTTGGAGGGGCATCTGGGTGGCTCAGTCAGATAAGTGTCCTGCTTCTCTCTCTCCCTCCGCGGCTCCTCCTGCTTGTGCTCTCTCAGTCTCTCTCTCCTGCTCTCTCTCTCAAATAAATAAGTAAATAAATAAAATCTTTAAAAACAAAGAAGAGGGTGCTTGAATATTTGGGGCTTCTGGGTAGCTGAGTTGGTTAGGCACCTGATCTCGGCTCGGGTCATGATCTCAGGGTCCTGGGATCGAGCCCCATGATGGGCTCTGTGCTCAGTAGGGAGCCTGCTGGAGAGATTCTCTCTCTCTCTCACCCTCTGCCCCTCCCCCCACCCACTTGTGCTTATTCTCTCTAAAATAAATAAATAAATCTTAAAAAAAAAAAAAAAGTGGCATGGATATTTGGTGTTACACAGAAGTAAGTCCAGGATATAAAATGTGCTCTATAAAGCATTCCCCGTGGGCCTCAGTGACACACACTCCCTGGTTCCATCCTTCCTGTGCCAGTTGTGTGCTCTGGGAAGCTAATCACCAACCTGATTTCTCTTTCTTTTCTTTCTTTCTTTCTTTCTTTCTTTCTTTCTTTCTTTCTTTCTGATTTATTTATTTGAGAGAGAGAGAGCATAAGCAGGAGGGCAGAGGGAAAGGGAGAGAGAGAGCCTCAAGCAGACTCCCCACTGAGCACAGAGCCCCACTCAAGGCTCAATCTCATGACCCTGAGATCAGGATCTGAGCGAAACCAAGAGTTGGTCCACTTAACTGACTGTACCACGCAGACACCTCCTATTTCCCTTTTCATCAGTTTCATTCAGCGGTCATTATTCATGAAAATCCGGAAGTGGAAAGACCTAGGCGTGGTGGGCAAGCCATAAGGAGCTCAGAGTTCCTATAAACCAGTAGTGCAGGCTATACTGGCCTGCTCGTCCCTTCTGCTCAAGCCCCTCCCAGACATGCCCCTGCTGCAAGAACCCCCACAGGGACTTCTCATAAAGAGGCAAAGAGAGATGGCTGGGTGGTTCAGTGGTTGAGCATCTGCCCTTGGCTGGGGTCATGATTCCAGGATCCTGGGATCAAGTCCCACATCGGGCTCCCTTAATGGAGCCTGCTTCTCCCTCTGCCTAGGTTACTGACTCTCTCTGTGGGTCTCTCATGAATAAATAAATAAATAAAATCTTTAAAAATCTTAAACAAAAAAAAAAAAAAGGAGGCTAAGAAAAGTGAGAAACCTGTGGACCCCTCAAAGATCAATAACTTATGGAGCATATGTTAAGGACAAGAAATTTTGTGTTCATTGCCTTATTTATTTATGTCTATTTATTTCATGAATTATTTACTGCAGTAAAATCATCTGAAGCAATCTCCTATGGGATACAATGATGGCAAGTAGGGCACTCAGTCTGTTTACACACAATGTTGCTGAAGAACCCTGGATGCAAGGAAGGCAGATCCTGTCTAGAATAGGCCACGATCCAGGGAGGACAAATCTCTGCTTCCTCCATCACTGAAGGGTCCAGTATTACTTAATCACCTACCTCAAGTCAGTGACTGGACCCCCCTCCCGCAGTACAGCCCTTTATTGGGGGGCTCAGTATCAGTCTCTCCTTTACTCCTCTAAATCAGAGGCCAGATTTATCTTGATAGGAGGAGGCTATTGTTGCGGCCACACACAGGCCCCATCCTTGCCACAGGGCATTTTGTTTATGAACCCAGCAAACAGTAGGGTGGCTGGGGAAATAGGCCCACTGACATCCACAGAGCAGAGCATCTTACCCATCTAGTTACTGACAACTTCCTCTGCATTAAGTGCCTTTTGATTAGGAACTTGGGTCACAAAGACCTCTATCCTTTGGCTTATTCCTAGAAGTCCATCCAAATACCTCTTCCCGGGACGCCTGGGTGGCTCAGTGGTTGAGCATCTGCCTTTGGCTCAGGGCGTGATCCTGGAGACCCTGGAGACTCCCCCATCGGGCTCCCCGCATGGGGCCTGCTTCTCCCTCTGCCTGTGTGTCTCTGCCTCTCTCTCTCTCTGTCTCTCATGAATAAATAAATAAAATCTTTAAAACAAACAAATACCTCTTCCCTAGGAATCATTGCTAATCTCCAAATCTGGTTCTTTTCAAGACTAACCATCCAGCCAAAACAGTAGCTTTTGCTCAGTAGAAATCCAAGGGCTTTTTTTCAAAAGCAAAACAGTTTTCTACAAATTCTTGTCTTTACTCTAAAGCACTGGGGCACAAGCTATACCCTTCCCAGGAAGGCAGGCCACAGGTCCCAGCAAGGATCCAGACAGGCCTCAGCCCTGTAAGCTGTGGACACTTGGAGCATCACTGAATCTGCTGGATCATGAGAAGCCAGTGGCACAGCTGCTTACAGCACCATCCGGACAAGCAGTTGGGCCCCACTACCATTGGCAGCTTTAGGGCTACATGGAGAAGCAAACTCAAATTGTGTATGTACCTTGAAAACTAAAAAAGGTCCACGAAGAGCTATGGCTGCCTTCCTATCATAGGAATTAAATCTACGGCCCTGGATCCTAGGTGATTTACTGAGAGGGCAGGCCTCTCAGTTTTTGAGCAGCTCATCTCCACCTCCTTGGCATACACATATCTTACCACAGCATCTAAGGTGTCTGATACCTCTTGCTCATCAGCATGATGTCATCAATACTGACCAGCATGTAGGAAGGTGACAGGAACAATAGCTCTGTGATGTGAGACAGCTAGAGAACTACCATAATCCTGATGCGAAATGAAGAAGGTACACTGTCATCCCCATCCGGGGAAAGCCAGTCTATTGTGGTGTTCTTATTGGCAAGTCTAGGAAGACGTGAGGATGGCGTGCGAGGGGATGGGGCAAGGGGGAAGGTGAGAGCTGGCCAGACTGTAGATACATCTTGAAGGCGGAGCTCATAAGACTTGCTAATGAATTAGATGAGAAGTAAGAAGAAAGAGATGAATCGATGGGCTTGTTGGCTTGAACAGCTGGGTGCATGGTGTTGCCAAGGGCCGAGAAAATAAGACTGGGGGCGAAGCAGAATTGGTAAACAGGGATCCCTGGGTGGTACAGCGGTTTAGCGCCTGCCTTTGGCCCGGGGCACAATCCTGGAGAACGGGGATCGAGTCCCACGTCAGGCTCCCTGCATGGAGCCTGCTTCTCCCTCTGCCTGTGTCTCTGCCTCTCTCAATCTCTCTCTCTCTCTGTGACTATCATGAATAAATAAATAAAATCTTAAAAATAAATAAAAAATAAATAAAAAAAGAGAATTGGTAAACAGGTATGTGGTGGAGGGGATTATCAAGAGGCCTGGTTTTGACATGTTAAATCTGAGATGTCTATACTACACGTAGGTGGAAGCGTTGAGTGTGCAATTAGACTTAAAAGTAAGGAGTTAAAGGGGGGCAACCTGGACTGGAAACATATGTTTGAAAATTATCAGTGTGTAAATACTATTTAAAGCCCTGGGATTAGATGCTGTCGTGGAGGTGTGACTGTGGAGAGAGAATGCCCAGGGAGGAGCTCTAGGACATTTTAAGATTAAAGGAGCCATAAAATAGAAAAGTTTTCATCAAGGGAGACTGAGAATAAGGAAGAAAATCTGGACAGCCATCCAATGTCTCAATGCTGCTGAAAAGAGAGGAATTTAAAACTGGTGGTAGGGTGCCGGGTGGCTCAGTCGGTCAAGTGTCTGCCTTTGGCTCAGGTCATGATCCCAGGCTAACACACACACACACTCTCTCTCTCTCTCTCTCACTTCCCTCTCTTTCAAATAAATAAATAAAATCTTTTTTAAAAAGCATCCAGTCTTTTAGTATTAAATATGTTTAAAAGAAAATATTTAAAAAAACAGTGAACTGGTGTTTTTTCAAGATTGTGTACAATGGCGACCTTGACAAGAGCCATTTCAACAGCACAGTGGGGATGAATGCCTGGCTAGAGTGAGTCCAAGAAAGAATAGGAGAAGAGGAAGTGGATACAGCAAGTACAGACACTCTTTGGGGGGAATTCTGTTTGACTAGCAGAATGGGGAATCAGGTCAAGGCTAATTTTTTAATTTATGTGCCAATGGAAATGATCCAGTAGAGGTGGTAAAAGTATGGAAAGGGGGAGCTGCGTAAGCAAAGTAGGTGAACAGAGGGGCTGAAATGCACAGTGGATGTGTGACCACAGGTAATAACAAGGAGAAGTTCACAGAGTTGATGGGTAGAGGGATGAGGCATGTAGACCAGGAGAAGGGACAATGGGGCTGTTCTCTGGTCACTGCTGCTACTTCCTCAGTGAAATGAGGAGACACAGTATCAGCTAAGATTGAGGAAGGAGGAGACTTCAGGAGAGAGAAGAGAGTCTAAAATAGACCTCTTGGAGGATAAAGGAGAGTAAGAAACTCAGTTTCTTAGACAAAAGGTATTTTATGAGTAGGATGTAGTCATCGGTTCTGAGTCGGTTCTTAATGCCAGACATCTGCTCACAAAATATGGTCCCGAGAAACACAGAGAAGAGGAGGAGCGAAAGGATGAAGGCCTCTTGTTTCTAGTATTGAAGATGTTAAAGCAAGGAATTGTGTTCAAGACAACACACTATTATGATCCTGCCTGCGTATATGAATCTTGATGTGTGCGCTGCTCTATTCTGGGTATCCAGTTTGTCCAGAGCTAGTGGTGCTAAGCAAACTTTGCACCTGTTCTCTCATATTTCCCTGTCTCCTGTAGGTAGGTGGGGCTGTAAAATTAGTTCTGGGCAAAGGGCTAGGTGTAGAAGTGCTGTACCAAAACATAGTACGTGCACCTCCAGCTGCCTCTTCACTGCCGCGGTGTCCGAGGAGACCGCGCGTTCCAGATGGTGCAGTACAGGATGGTGGCATCTCTAAACCTGAGTCCCTGAGGGACTTTGTGGAGCAGAGTCCCCTACTGAACTGCAATGGGTAGGAACTGTAGATGAAAAAACAGCTATTATTGTGTTATTGTTAAGCCTCTGGGGCTTGGGAGCTGTGTGTGATCCCAGGTCATAGTCTAAACTTAGTCTCTACTGAGTTAGTGTGCAAAGCTTTTGAATTTTTCTAATACATATAATTGTAATATATATTAATAATTAAATATTAATTATATAATTATATAATATTGTTTAATATATAATATATAATATATTTAATATATAATTATATAATATATTAATATATATTTAATATATGATATATAGTATATTTAATATATAATTAATATATAATATATAATTATAATATATTTATTTATATATAATTATTTTATGTAATTATATATTTTATATATTATATATAATAATATAATAATATAATATTAATTATATATTATATTATTATATACTTACATATAGAATTACATAATATTTATATATAATTATATAACATATTATATAATTATAATATAATTTATTTATATATTATTATATAATTAATTATATATTATATATTAATATTAATAAGTAATATATATAAAATTGTAATTTAAGGGTGACTACAAGCTTTGAGTCCTTCAAGATATGGCTAGGTTCCCCCTTTTTTTTTTGGATAGGTCCCCTTTTTAAAAAGATTTTATTTATTTGAGAGAGAGTGAGAGAAAGAAAGTATGAGCAGAGGGGAGGAGAGAGAAGGAGAGGGAGAAGCAGACTCCTCGATGAGCAGAGAGCCCCATGTGGGACTCGATCCCACGACCCTGAGATCATGGCCTGAGCTGAAGGCAGATGCTTAACCGACTGAATGACCCAGGTGCCCGGGGCCCCTTCTTACAGTGAAACTCACCCAAAATGGAGTCACTTCATGTAATCCTATCAGTTAAATGATAAACTGGTGTGGGCTTGAGCTCTCTTCTGACATTATCCCTTCTGTTAGTTTAAAATCCATGATTGTTCCTAACTCTGGAAAACGAACCAGGGGTGGTAGAAAGGGAGGTGGGCGGGTGGTGGGGGTGACTGGGTGGCGGGCACTGAGTGGGGCACTTGATGGATGAGCACTGGGTGCTATTCTGTATGTTGGCAAATTGAACACCAGTAAAAAATAAATTTATATTAAATAAATAAATAAATAATAAAAAAATAAAATCCATGGTTGTGAACATGGTCACTGGGAATGCGGCACAGGCAAATATATAAAGGTACACGAAAAGAAGAGCTAAGCGATCACTATCCCTACAGACACCATGGCATCAAGGATAACAAAAATTTTGAACTAGCCTAGACCAAAAAAATCTGACACGTGTCTTGGGAGGGAGGAGGGCCCCACTGGCTGCCTTGCTGCTCATGGATGCTTCCATGTGGCCAGAGGCAGGGAACACTTTCAGTGCAACGGCCTGTCGTTGCGGCACCTGCCTGCTGTATTCCTGTCTTCTGAGGAGAGGAAAAAAAAAAAAGTGTTCCAGTACTTACTTCCATTTTATAAAAGACCCATCTTTTTATGCTCTTCAGGTACCGAAGCAGACAGGTGACCTAGCAAACACAGTTCACTTGAATCCTAGCCCTACTAGTCCTGGGCATGACTCTTAATTACTCTGAGCCTGTCTCCACATTCAGCCTTGGGCTGGGTCATCGGAGGAGCAGAATGAAGTGATTTCAGCCCAGCTGCTGTGCCGCAAAACCTCCCAGGCACAGTACTTGGCTCCAGTGCTCACCGTCGGTGGACTTTATCTGAGCCTGTTTCCTTCTCCATAAAATTAGGACAGGATAGTCCCTACCCGTCCACCTCCCAGGGCTTGGGGATTACACTGAACCACATGCATTCGGTGCTTCGCACACAGTAGGCACTCAGTACATGGTCTGGTTATGATTACGTGGAAACGATACTAAGGTGTTAGTGCTGATCAAGAATAACACGGGTCAAGCATGTGGAATATATATAATGAACAAGCCCGAAAGGGCAACAGAACCACTGGCTACCTCACCCATTTCTCAGAAAGAGGCCCCCTATGCAGTGAGCTGCCACTGGGCGGACAGTTCAGGGCCATGGTGGGGAGTCTGGGGAAAATTTTAAGAAAACCCATCGGTTCGCAGAATGGGGAAATGGGAAGCCAAATACGAGTACAGAGAGAGACCAAGGAACCACATATTTACGGACAGTGAATACTGTGATTAAGTCATTCATGTTCACAGAATTTAAGGCCAGGGAAAATGTTCTTTCTCTTCTGATCCATCATTTAGGTGAATTTAAGGATCGGGAGTGCCAAGACATCTATCTGCCCTCCATCCAGTCATGCAGACATCTCTTCACAACTTCTATCTGCCAAGCATGGAAAATACTAGAGAAGACAGATTCACAATTAAATAACCACAATAGGCCCTGTGCTGATGTTGGAATGATACTAACAAGGCCAAACTTGAGTTGAATTCAGACAAAACCTTGTACCAACTACAATGCTGACCATCCGGGCAGCCTGGGAGGCTCAGGGGTTGAGGGTCTGCCTTTGGCCCAGGGCGTGATCCTGGGGTCCCGGGATCGAGTCCCGCGTCGGGCTCCCTGCATGGAGCCTGCTTCTCCCTCCACCTGTGTCTCTGCCTCTCTCTCTCTCTCTCTCTCTCTCTCTCTCTGTCATGAATAAATAAAGTCTTTTAAAAAATAAAAAACAACAACAATGCTCCAGAGCAAATTCTAGGATGTTCTAACCTTCCAGATCATAGAAACCAAACTGAAGGGAACTGGATCCAGCCATGCGCTCATAGGGCATAGACATATCATCCCTGATGGTCCCCTGAGCATCCAGCCCTGGCCAGCGAGAGGTCAGGAGAGCAATTGTCCTCACCCCCTAACCTGTGGGCTTAGACATGGTACGATTACCACCACACCAAAGGGTTGATGCCCCAAAAGTTTCAGAGAACATAGTAGGTGGGGAAGCCCAACTGCTTCCCTTATCTCTGGGAGGCAGGCCTGAGTGATTACCAAGCATCCCCTCACCCTCCCCCACCACCACACACACACACACACACACACACACACACACACAGATGTTCAAAGGAGCTGGTGCTTGCTCCTGCCCTGGACACAGTCCTGCCCTGCCTGTCACCACCACCATCTCTACCGGTCTCTCATAAGCTGCACCCCGCCCTCAGTACCCGGATCGGAACCCACCCCAGCATTCCACAGCTGTCTGAAGGGGAACCATGTGTGCCCCCGATTCCTGTCCTCTGACCATGGGCCACGATTTCAGTTCACTCTGTCACCCACTCCCCACCCTGCCCACAGGCCCAGGCAGCCAGGCATTCCCAGGGGCACCACCCAGGGGCCTGGCCCGGGCTCTGCCCTCCTTGCTCCCCTTCATCCTAGCTTCCTTCTGGGGATGGGGGAAACATGTAAGCATGACCCCTATTTCAGGACACCATTACTTCCAGCTTTGAGCAGAAGGCAGCCAGGATTTCTTACTTTTATGCTTCCCTATACTTTTATGCTACTCTAAAAGTACTCTAATAAGGGAAAGGAAGGAATTCCAGATAGAAATGAATAATATAACAAAGCATAATCACTTAAGATCCTTTCTGCGTGTATATCAAAGTCAAAAGTATTACACGTTCACATAATGGTCACTGTGACACAACAACACTGGAATCTTCTGCTATTGACAGCCCCCTGGACATTCTGACATCAGCTCAATCATTTACTATCTTATCCCATCTTCAACGGTCCTTCAAGATCTAATTTCTCTACTCAGATCACAACACACTCTATATATAAGCAACTAGGGAAACTCTTAGAAAATGTCTTAATATTGAAAAATGAAAAGGATCGGCGGATCCACCTTTCGAAGATGTGAACTCTAACACGAGGGTAGATGACTACCCCATCACCGGCACCATACGTGTCAAGACATCAGTGTACCCCCTGTAAAGAAGACTATGGAAGCAAACTTGTGAGATTTGGAGGCAAAGAAAAGGATTCTCAAAAGAGAGCTGAAATTTCCACCACCGTAACTTCATTTGGGACTCATATTTTAGACTGGAAATATTTACAGTATGTTTTATATCATAAAGTGGTCTACAGAATGCCCCCATCTAGGATGCCCAAGCCCTGGGGCTCTTTGCTTGGTAGATGCCAGGGGAAGAAACACGAGGTATTGCATCCGGACTATGGGTCCAGCTGCTCCGCTCATCGTGGATTTAGCTCCCCCTGGCGGTGGTGCATGAACTTAACACACCTGGTGGTATCTGCAAGCTGAAAGGGATCCTGGGGCTGACCTGGTTAAGACTTCTCCTTTCACAAATGGGGACATTAAGGCTCTGAGAGAATACGGGTGCTGTCCAAGGCTCCTAGTAGGGAGTGGCTGGTCGAAGAGCAGAACCCAGCTCTCTGTCTCGTCTGATGTAAACACAGTAAAGATAGGAAAACACCCCACCCCACTCCACCCCACCCCTAATCTTCCAGACTTTGAGAATCTCTTGAAACCTTTACTCTGTACCATTTTAATATCAAATTCTTGGGCTGGATTCAGAATTGGGTTCCTGTATACACAGGCAAACACATCAAGGGCACAGATGCTGGGTGCACCTCAGACCTTGCCAACCCCTTACCAGGGTGTGGGCCTGGCATCTCTATTTTCACCTGCTCCCCAGGTGCTTTGCCTACTTGGCCAGACTTTGGAATCACGCTCAGAGGGAGTTTGTAGCTGATCCTGAGTCACAACCAAGATGACTATATTTATACACTAGTCACCATCGTCCTACCCTGTCTGGGCTTCAGCCTTTCATCTAGCTGCAGAGGTTCTTTGTGTCTACTCTGCTGTGGTTTGCAGAAAAAGGTGCGCATTAGGCCTGGTGCCCCCTAGGCCAAGCCAGAAGGCCCCCAGGTAGGTTCCTTCCTGGCAGCATTGCCTGACAGGAGCTTGCCGCAATCCCAGGGCTAGCCCTCAGGATGACTTTCCAGAATACCATGGCATAGGATTCACCTTTCAGAGATGTCCTCATATTAGCCAAGCTCCTGGAGGATGCCTCTTTGTTGTTCACCATGAGAAATACAACCATCCAGCAACCAGGCTCTCGGGTGCTCATCCATGGAGGCTCTGTGGTTGGATCAGCATGGAATCAGAGCAAGAGCAGATAGTGGGAGTTGAGAGGTGGGTTTGAAGCAGGGCATTCCTAGGAAAGGGAACAGCATAAGCAAATGCCAAACGCTAGATAGGCCAAAGAGATCCTACCTGGAACACAAGAGATGGCCAGAAGAAAAGCCAGCAGAGAATCCTGGACGCAAAGATGGATCAAGAAGAGGAAGGCCTGAAACAGGCCATTTAGATGTGACAATGAAGGGGTTACTGTGAACGAGGCCAGGGATATTAGGGATATTTCTGAGGCATGGACAGAGGGAGAAAAGGGAGGTGAGATAGGCTGACAGTTGACTAGTGGCTTTGGAATTCAGGATGTCACAAGACCAGTGAAATTTTTAGAAATCACACAAAACAAAAATTAAGAACCAAAATAAGGTTACTGGGTTTTTAATTTTTCCACGTAAGGATAATTTGTTACAATGATTATTTCATTAAAGAAGGGACATTTTAACTCTCTCCAAAATAGAGGGAAAGTTTTGCTGCCTAACCTCCAACAAACGATGACCATTTAGGCTGGCTCAGTCGGTGAAGCATGAGACCCTCAACTTCAGGGTTTTGAGTTCAAGCTCCACATTGGCCATGGAGCCTACTATTTAAAAAAAGTCATTTCAATGGAAAAAATTTGGCTTGATAACAAACTCTTTGTATCTCATTTAGTTACTGTCCTCATTTCATCATAGATTATAAAATCTCACTCTGATGATCCTAGTTTGTTGAGGGTGAACTGCCTTGTAAGCTGTTTTACATTGTTTTGTTATTTTCCCAAGGAGGAAAGGAAAGAGACAGGCTACAAACAGTCAAGAGTTTTTGAGTTTTGAAGGGTGAGGCTGATTTGAAAAAATTAATGTACTAAGAGGAAAAAACAATTGAAAGAAAGATTTAAAAATAGGAACTAAGGGCAATGTAGCATCCCAGACTGGATCTTGAAACAGCAAAAGGACATTAGTGGAAAAACTGATGAAATATGAATAAAGTCTGTGGCTTAGTTAATAGTATTATATCAGTATTAATTGCTTAGTTTTGATAAATGTCCCTGTTATGTGAGATGTCAGTGTTTGGGGGAAGCTGGTGAAGGGTATTCACAAACTGTATTATCTTTGCAACACTTGCAAACGTAAAATTATTTATAAACAGAAAGGTTTTTAAGGGCACCTGGGTAGCTCATTCAGTTAAGCGTGTAACTCTTGATCTCAGTTCAGGTCTTCTTTTTTTTTTTCTAATTGAAGATTTTATTTATTTATTCATGAGAGACACAGAGAGAGAGGCAGAGACAGACATAGGCAGAAGGAAAAGTAGGCTCCCTGAGGGGAGCCTGATGTGGGACTCGATCCCAAGACCCCAGGACCATGACCTGAGCCAAAGGCAGATGCTCATCACTTATCCACCCAGGCGACCCTTAGCTCAGGTCTTGATCTCAGAGTCATGAGATCAGCTGTGTTCAGCTCCACACTGGGTGTGGAGACTACTTTAAAAAAAAAAAAAAGAAAAAAAGAAAGAAAGAAAAGGAAAAGAAAGGTTTTTAAAAATAACAACACCACGGAAGAGAAAGGAGATGAGTGGCAGGCTAAAGTCCCTCAGGTCGAACCTTGGAGCCAGGGGGCAGGTGATGCAGCCTCCCAGAGGAAAGGACACCTCCGTTCCTGAGGTCAGAAGAAAGGGTTGGACATAGACACAAATAATTTCCTAATACCTTTGTCTGCAGAAATTTGAAATGGAAGCTTTTTTTCCTTCCAATAGTAAGGTAGTAAAATGGCAGGACAAAACAGGTAACTAAAAATAATTTATAGAAGTAGGTGAAAAGTAAGTAAATGGTAGGTGGATAAAATGTAGACTGCAGACAGAAATGAGTGGCTGCCATTACATGGAGGGGAAAAGGCAGCAGCCCTGGACCATTCTCCAGCTTCAAAAAATTCTGCTCTGCAAGGATACTGAGAGCTGAAATCAGCCATCTAGAAAAGCCTCACTTTAGAACAGCAGGTAAATTACGGAGGATATTTCCAAGACTGCACTGAAATAATGGCAGGATGCTAAGAGGGAGAGTCATCAAGAGTGGAAGTGAGCAAAACCTGGAGAGAAGGCAGTTGCTTAGCGTGAGGAATAAATTGCACAAGACACTGCAGTCGCCGCCATCCTGTCAAATCCTTCCACTTCATTTCAGGAACAAGCAAGCCCAGGCCCTAGCAGAAGATTTCAACAGACCCCCGCTAGTATATTTATGTATTTAAAATTCTTTTTCATTGAAAGTATGAACAATCAACTTATCAGTAGCAAATCTTAACTTTAATACATTTTTTAACAGCAAAAAAATATACAGTGATTACTCAAAATACTTGTCTCTGGCTCTCCATTTTTAGGAGGAAATACGTGCTTTTATCCTCAAAGGCAACACATGAAGTAATACAGATTGAATGATTTAAAATTAACATATATGAAGAAATATTATGGCATTATTGTGAAAAAAATAGTGGCCTTTTAGATCACAAGATTATGATTTAGGGGTAGCTGGCTGGCTCAGTCAGTAGAGCATGCAACTCTTGATCTCAGGGTGTGGAGCTTACTTAAAATTAATTAATTAATTAATTAAAATAAAATAAAATAAAATAAAATAAAATGCATGGTGGTGCTTGGGTGGCTCAGTCAGTTAAGCATCTGCCTTCATCTCAGGTCATGATCTTGGGGCCCTGGGATAGAGCCCTGCATCGGGTCCCTACTCAGCAGGAAGTCTGCTTCGCCCTCCTCTCCCTCTCCCTCTGTTCATTCTCTCTCTCGCTCGCTCAAATAAATAATTTTTTAAAAAAAAGAAAAATAATAATCCTTTTTTAAAAAATGGGTGAGTACTGTCTTTTTTTTTTTTCAAAGGTTTATTTATTTTTAGAGAGAGATCTTGAGCATGCAGGGGGAGGGGCAGATGCAGAGGGAGAGAGAGAAACTCAAGCCGACTTTGTATTGAGCACAGAGTCCAACTCAGGGCTTGATCTCACAACCCTGAGATTATGACCTGAGCCAAAACCAAGAGTCGGATGCTTAGTTGACTGTGCACCCAGGAGCCCTCTGAATACTGTCTTTAAAAAAAAATTATGATTTAAATCATCTTGGGAAATGTTGCATGCTCTTTTATAAACAGACATTCCCCCCAGGATATTACAACTAAATACCGGGTTAGGTTTCTTCCATTTCAAACTCCAACTCTGATTAATTTAAGCCAAAAAAGGACTTAATGGAAGGACAGTATGTGTGTTTAGGAATAGCTGACAGGGCAGGAACCAAGGCACCTTCCAGGTTCCAGGGAGAGGAACCAACAATGAGTACATCAAAGCCCTGACATTGGGTGAAACCAGCACCAAGTGTGCCTTCCGATCTGGTCATTCTGCTGAGAATTCAAAGTAGCGAGAGAGAGTCCTTTTGGTCAGTTTGGGGCATGGAGGAGAGCAGGGCATTATGATGAACAATTCCCCCAAACCACCCACATTGTGAATAAATAATTCTGCAAAGGGCTGATATGGCAAGAAAGGAAGACGGATAGAAAACTCACTACTTGCCATCTTCTTTCATGAGGCCATACCTCTGCCTGAACTGTTGCCTGGACTTGGAATGCTCCTTAGCCTGAACTGCCTCTAGTCTTCCAAACCACCGTGAATTCTTATTTTCCCCTTGAAACCCAGATAAAGTGGCCCGTTCTGAGAAGCCTGGCAGAGGAAATCACAATCTTTGTACCTCATACACACATCCTTTTTTTTTTTTTCATACACACATCCTTTATTGAATTGTTCACATTATATTGTGACAATCTGTATCTGTTTGGGTGCTCTCCTATTAGACTGTAAATTTCTTGAGGACAGGAATAATGTCTTTTCATCTCTGCTGCCTCTGTGCCTAAAACAGTACTCATGATAAAGTAAGTGTTCAGCAAATGCTGGCCGAAATGAATGCAAACAATAAACCACTATGTTTAGGAAAGAAAGAATGGAAGGAAGGAAGGAAGGAAGGAAGGAAGGAAGGAAGGAAGGAAGGAAGGAAGGAAGGAAGGGGAGAAGGAAGGAAGGAAGGAAAGAAGGGAGGAAGAAAGGAAGGAAAGAAAGAAAGAAAAGAAAGGAAGAAAGAAGGAAAGACAGACAAGACTTTGAGGAAGCTAAAGGAAAAATCTACGTAAACACAAAATAATTATCTGTTACCTTTGCAAATCTGCGTGATGTTTGAGAAAGCCTGGCAATATCTTCAAGATCCAGATAAGAAATGATACTCAGGAGCAAATTGTCTGAGAGCCGTTCAAGGAAGTCAAATTTACCTTCACATAAATTGAAGACATAGTCTAATATTCTTGCACCAAATATTAAGGCAATTTGAACTGTAATTCAAAGAAACCAACAAACCAACAAGGTTATCATGTGCGGTCAAGTAAAAACTATGATCTTTATCAGTAAAATGTGCTTTAGGGCATTCTTCCCAGGGGAGTGATGTTGGATTATGCCGAGTCATTCTCACCTTCACCAAGCGGCCTTTAGGACCAGTGACAAGCATCTGTGAGGCTTTGCTTTCCTAGTGCTGTCCCTGCCATGAGAGCGGAACCTTTGAGGGACGCTCACTGTTTAACAGTGATGAACTACATCCCCTTGATCTCATCAGCACCAAATTCCAGTCCAGACAACTGACTTAACGAGCCTTAGCACCATCCTCACTGCCATCCCCAAACAGGCAAGGATGCTGGTCCATGTGGGTTTTCAACTACCCTCCCTCTTCCCAAATTGGTCTGAAATATATTAATATATCTTAGTTTTAGTTGATTTTTGTTCTCTTGTTGTTATATACTATACCTCCACCAAATTTCCTTTTTTCTTCTCTGCCTTCTTTCATCTCTATCTTTACATAATGGGGAAAAAAATAGAAAGAGGAAAAGAAGAAAATAAGAGGATATTTCATGAAAACTGTGTTAAATTTTGCCTAATATTTTGTATACTTTTTCAGTTATTTCCAAATTAGGAAATAGTTCATAAAGAATCAACCCATATAATGGTCTGTCTAAATGCAAGAAAGCAATAGCTTATTGTTCAATGCAAGAAAGCAATAGCTTATTGTTCAATGCAAGAAAGCAATAGCTTATTGCTTTTTTAACCCAGTTCCCTGAAAAAAAACAAGAAATGGCTAATAAATAGGAAAACACATTTGGAAGGATATTCAAATTTTAACAGTGGTGAAATCTGGTTGGCAAATTTCATTTTGTTCCTTTTGTTTATCTGCATTTTCTCATCTTTCTACAATAAACCTGTATTACCAGTGTAATTTTTTTAAAGGAGGGAAGGAAGGAAAGGAAGGAAGGAAGGAAGGAAGGAAGGAAGGAAGGAAGGAAGGAAGAAGGAAGGAGAGAAGGAGAGAGGGAGGTAGGGAGGAAAGGAAGACCAATACCTCTTTATACAAGAGAGGAAGACAGCGTGATGATATAATAAGCATGTGGAGTCCAATGATCCCAAAGCTGGGGACTTTCTTGGTTTCTTGAAGCTCATTTTTTTCTCTTCTGACTCCGAAAGCACCACTATAACTAGCCTTTCTGGACACCTGTTCTTACAAAAGAGAGAGTTTTCTACAGGGACTAAATACCCAAGATTTGGGGACACCTTCCCTCCTCACTGTAGAACATTCTTTCTGGAGTAAGTGGGATGGTGTTGTCAGGAACACTGGGCTCCCTGTAGAAATCAGCAGAACTGTGATTCTACTGGTTGATGGGTATCTGATTTCAGAATGGATGTGAAGACCATGTTGATATAAAAGCTCTAATTGTGCAACTTAGAAGAGCCAGGTATATAAGATTTCTCTCCAAAACTGGTTAGTCCAGCATTCTAAAGGCATTAAGCATTTTTGTGGCTTCTGAATTCCAAGTGCTTCCAATTTAAAGCACTTCTAAAGTCCAAGGGCTTTCCAGAGTTGGAAAAATATGCCTGTCAAAAGTTCAACTCTAAAGGATAGATATGGTGTGGAGAGCTCCTGGCCCACCAGCAGAAAACCAGAGAAAGCAATACTTACTTATTGGGGGGGGGGGGGAGCCCTTAGTATAATAAAACATCCCTTAATATGATTGGAGATGTCTGTCCATTTTTAAAGGCCAGGAAAACATGCTCAATGCATACTTGGATATACTTTACGAAATCTCTACCAGTTAAGTCCTTAAAATTATAAAAAGCCATATACACTTAGGGATATAATGTGATGGTTTCAAACTGTATGAATATTGGAATTTTTAGAAAAATATTTTTTCTTTTTTGTATCTTTTTTAATGTAACCAATATTTATTTCTTTTGAAATAAGAAAAAATAAAGTTAAAACCCATTTCGAAAAATAAAACCACTGCCTTCATTTTGTACTATATGGCAACCAGTCTTCAAGATGGCACTGCAGATTCTCTTCTCTGGGATTTATATTTCTGCATTTCCATCCCACACTGAATTAGGGCTGATCTATGTAACCAGAGGATATCGCATGAATGATATTCCAAGTCTTGGTCATAAAAGATGGTGGGGATTTTGCCTTGCTGCTGCCTCTTGGATCACTCACTCTGGGAGAAGCCAACTGCCATATGCTAACAATGCTCAGCAGCACTCTGGAGAGGTCCATGGGGAAAGAAATTGAAACTTCTTGCCTACAACCGCCACTTACTTGTCAGCCACGTCTATGAGTCAACATGGAATTGGAGCCTCAAACCCCAGTCAAGCCTCCAGATGACCGAGGTTCCATGCAACACTATATGTGACCCAACAACCGAGCTAGGCTACTCCCAAATTCCTGACCCACAGAAACTGTTTGAATTAATAAGCATTTATTATTGTTTCAAGCCATTAAGTAATAAGGGTAACTTGTTACACAACAGTAGACAATAAGGATTTGAGTACCTCCAAGTGTTGTGGTGCTATAATGGAAATCCAAGATATGGGAGTATCTTTGAAATTGGAAAGTGTATGGAAAATTTGAATGAGTTTGAGGAGGGTGTTCAGTGCAAGGCTGAAGAGCTTTCAATAAATAGTATAATAAATAAATAGCTGTTGGGATGCCTGGGTGGCTCAGCGGTTGAGCATCTATCTTTGGCTCAGATGGTGATCCCGGGATCCTGGGAATGAATCCTGCATTAGGCTCCTGACAGGGAGCCTGCTTCTCCCTCTGCCTATGTCTCTGCCTCTCCCTCTGTGTGTCTCATGAATAAATAAATAAAATCTTTAAAATAAATAAATAGCTGTTAGTAGAAACTTGAGGGACTCTGAGGAGGCTTTACAGGTAAGGGCTAAAAGGAAAGTGAAGAAAATATTATTACAAACCAGAGGATGGGAGAGCTTTGTTGTGGCGGAAACATTATTGCCTACTGAGATATGTGAAGTAAGAAATAGACTTAAGGGGGTATGATTCAGCTACACAGATTTCCAAGCAAGGTGTTGAACATGCTATCTGATGTCTTCTTGCTGCTTAAAGTAGAATGTGAGAGCAAAGAGAGAAGCTAAAGGAGGTTTCCTAAAAAGCTGCCAGGATCTAGTGGTTTTGAATATTCTTGCCTCCTCAGATGACAAAACAATGCTAAAATTAAGAAATGACTCTGAGGGGGCACTTGAGGGGCTCAGTGGTTGAGCGTCATCCTTTGACTCCGGTTGTGATCCCGAGGTCCTGGGATCAAGTCCACACCGGGCTCATGGCAGGGAGCCTGCTTCTCCCTCTGCCTATGTCTCTGCCTTTCTCTGTGTCTATCATGAATAAATAAATAAAATCTTGAAAAAGAAAAAGGAATGGCTCCTAGGTGCAGATCAAATCAGAACAATCTCAGGAGAACATGGTATGAAGATGAAGCTGAGGGAGTGACTGAGAAATGCTTTGTTAAGAATCATTCAGTGAAATTTTAGAGTTTCAAGAAAGCCAAAGGAGTCAAGAGCACAAACTAAGTTAAGGAAGGGCTTATCTCAAAAAGTTGTGTGAGTGTGGCTTTGCTTCATGGAGTGAACCCCAATAAAAATAAGAGACGACACATGAAGTTTTCAAAGAGAATTCCATGAGAAACACCACCTGGCAGCTTGAACTGAAAGAGTCAGAGGCAGTGCAAAAGGAAAAAGACTTGAGACACTGAAACACTACAAGCAGGAAGTAGGCTGAGAAAACTAAATTTTCAAAGATGGGTTACCTTTTGTGGACCAGGAAGATGACTGACGATGGAACCAAGAGTCCAGGAGGTAATTCCAATGAAGAATTCCTGCCAGATCTTGAGCTCTCATCACGAACTGACAGCCCAGGGACACCTGGGTGGCTCAGTGGTTAAGTGTCTGCCTTCGTTCAGGTCATGATCCCCGGGGTCCTGGGATCGAGTACTGCATCAGGCTCCCCATGGGGAGTCTGCTTCTCCCTCTGCCTACGTCTTTGCCTCTCTGTGTCTCTCGTGAATAAAAAAATAAAATCTTAAAAAAAAAAAAAGACCTGATAACCCATGCCCTAATGGATTTGAGAATTTCTATGGACCAGTATATAGAGTGGTTGTCCCATGGCTTTCCCACCATTACATGTCAGGTGGAGAGGGACAGAAAACTGCTCTAATTCACAGGCTTCAGATCTAGAGGAGCTATCTCAGAGGAGCTACACTTGAGGCATTTTACCTGAAGGGCCCCATCCACCTATGGGCTTGGTCTACATGATGAGATTCTGAACAACTAAGGATATACTGCAAGAAGAAAGAAATTTGCATAGAAGGGAGGAAGAGAATTCCAGAAGCAATGATGAAGACAGAAATGGCAGTAAACACGGGCAAATCTAAACAAGTACTACTGTATAAAACATGTTCGAAATAACCAACTGGCAGAGTTGTCAAACAAGGCAAAGCCAAATCAAAACGCCACTCAACAATTACAATATAAGGTAGAGGCTTAGAATGTAGATTCTAAGGCCCTTGATATTCAAGAGGCACAGAGAAATACTGATAAATATTAGCTTTTCATAAGTCAAGTTCAACTAAACGTGTTAAAATGTTAAGGGACAGCATCAAGGAACAGAGGGAGGAAGGAAGAGAAAGAGAAAGGAAGAAAAAATGTATAAGGATAACTCCCAAAATAGTTGCTCTGTAATCAGTTGATTAGTTCACAGCTGAATGAAATAGAAAACTCATTTTAAGGTGACAACAAATAGAGATTTATTTTTCCCTCACGCAGTTAAGAGTCTGGAGATGGACAGCAAAGGCTGGGGCAGGTGGCACCTGGGTGGCTTCAGTTGGTTAAGCCTCTGCCTTTGGTCATGATAGGGGAGTCCTGGGATAGAGCCCCACGTTGGGATCCCTGCTCAGGGGGAAGCCTGCTTCTCCCTCTCCCTCTGCCACTCCCCCCAGCTTGTTCTCTCTCTAAATAAATAAATTTTAAAAATCTTTTTTAAAAATAAAAAAAAAATTTAAACAAGGCTGGTGCAGGAGCCCCATTATGTCATTAATGTCCATGGGTCCTTTTATCTTTCTGTTCCACATTCTTAGGATGTGGCTGTCACTCTCAGGGTCACTCTAAGATTGTCTTTATGCCCTAGGCATCGTAATCATGGTCCAGCAAGTAAAAGAGGTAAGGCAAGTAAGAAAAACGTGCATGGAAGCTGGGGATGCCTGATTGGCTCAGTCAGTAGAGCATGAGACTCTTGATCTCTGGATTGTGAGTTCAAGCTCCACATTGGGCATAGAGCTAACTTTTAAAAATAAATAATCAATTAATTACAAAATATATATTTTAAAAATGTGCATGAAAGCTAAGTCTGTGAAAGCTAAGTCTGCACCTTCTGTGAAGCTCCATGAAACAACTTCAGCTCACAACTTACTGAGCAAAATGGGGTCCCATGGCCATGTTTTCATGGTATGGAGGGAAATGTAGGCTTTTGTCTAATGGGGAAAAAAATGGAGTAAAGAAAACAAAACAGAAAGGAGAAAACTGAAATGAAACAAAAAAGCAAAGAGCAGGATTAAACGAAAGCACAAAACAGGATGATGAAAATTAATAGGTGTATTAGTAATCACAATTCATGTAAATGAACTAATCATTCTAGTTTTTTTTAAGACTTTATGTATTTATTCATGAGAGAGAGAGACAGAGACATAGGCAGAGGGAGAAGCAGGCTCCTTGTGGGGAGCCTGGTGCAGGACTCAATCCCAGGACCCTGGAATCTGGACCTGAGCCAAAGGCAGATGCACAACCGCTGAGCCACCCAGGCATCCCTAATCATTCCAGTTAAAAGACTGGAATAACACATGCAAGCACACACACATAATTCTGGCTATACTATTTATAAGAGACATACTTAAAAATAAATGATAAGGAAAAGTAAAACTAATAGAATGGGAAAATATGGACAAATTCAAACCAAAAGAAAGCTGATAGAGTTCTATTACCAGACAAAACATAGGTTAGTAAATCTCTCCACTGGAGGTAAGGAGGAACCACGAAGGAATAATTCCCCAGGATGATTTAATACTTCTGAACTAGTATACCCCTGGGGTACTGGGAGGGGCAGTCGGTTATGCATCAGGCTCTTGGTTTTGGCTCAGGTCACAATCTTAGGGTCTTAGATCAAGCCCTTTGTGGGGGTCCAAGAGCAGCTAAAGTTTCTCCCTGTCCTTCTGCCCCTCCCTGCAAACTCTCTCTCTCAAATAAATAAATAAATCTTAAAAAAAAAAACTCGTATACTCCTAACAAAACACACAGAACAAACACTGATAGAATTATGAAGAAAAAATTATAACCCTCCACTGTAGTGGGAAATTTTATAACCCTTCTATCAATACTTGATGCATCACACAGAAGTGAAATTATAAAATATTTGAGTAACAGTATTAAAAAGAGTTATTCAATTGGACATTGCTATAGAAAGACAAAGATCAAATATTAGTGAGCTATTGACCCAAATTAAAGGGGGATGCCTGGGTGGCTCAGCAGTTTGGCGCCTGCCTTCGGCCCAGGGCGTGGTCCTAGAGGCCCGGGATGGAGTCCCGCATTGGGCTCCCTGCATGGAGCCTGCTTCTCCCTCTGCGTCTCTCTCTCATTGTGTCTCTCATGAATAAATAAATAAAATATTTTTTTAAAAAATTGGTTACCTCCCTAAATTAGAAGAAAATATAAAGATAAGAGCAAATATTAATAAGATATAAAAGAAACAATGGAGGTGATCAGGAAACCAAAAGATTGATTTTTTTAAAAATTAATAAAATAGATAAACTGCCAAGAATAAACAAGAAAAAAAAAGCACAAAAGCATAACTCAGTCCTATCAGGAATAAAAAAAAATGAATATACTACAATAATTGAGAAAAATTATTATACTAACTTAAAATCAGACCTATTAGACAACCCTTCAGAAGCACATAAGTTATCAGTACTGACTCAAGAAGAAAAGGAAAATCTGAGAGACTGTAACAGTAAATAAATTGAACCCACTGATTGGATTAAAAAGGAAAACCTCAAGAAAAGCTTCAGATCTACACTGCTTTACAGGTGAACCTTAAACTCTCAGAGAACAGACAATCCATATCTCACATAATTTGTTCCAAATAATAGAAACAGAAGGAAATCCCCAACTCAAATTACGAGGTTGCTCAAACTCGCAATGATGGGAGGCAAAAGAAAGTTGCATATGAAAAATCACTTAGGAACATACGTGGCACAAAGTCTAAATAAAATGTTAGGAAGAAGTTGAATCTATCAACAAACCAAAAGTATAGATAAATTGTGACCAGTAGAGTTAATCCCAGGATAATCCAAGGATGGAGTAACTTTGGAAGACTATTTAATATAGTTCACCATATTAACAAGGAAAAAAATGATCATCTCAAAAATATAGGAAAATTATTTCATATAATTCTAATACCTACTTATGAATAAAAAGTCTTAGAAAATAAATTTAAAAGGGAACTTTCTAAACCTGATATAGGCTTGTTACCAGAAGCCTAAAAGTAGTAGCAATAATAACAATAACAAGGTCCCTGACTGTCTCAATCAGTAGAGTGTATGACCCGGGGTCTCAGGATTGTGAGTTCAGGCCCCATGTTGGGTGCAGAGCTTATTTAAATAATAATGATAATAGTAACAGTAACATGAATTTGTACAGTATCCAATATTTGCCAGGTATAGCTCTAATATATATGTACATACATACACATGCACATATAGTACATATGTCTCATACATATAATCATTTCGTCCTCACAATGACTCTATGAGATGAGTACTATTATGATTTCCCTCTTAAAGAAAGAAAGATGAGAAATAGAGAGGGGAAGTGGCTTGTCCACGGTCACACAGTGAGAAAGGTCACATAGTGAGAACAAGGATTGAACCAAGCAGTGTGCTCCATTGTGCATCTCCTAACCATGATGTTGTATGGCCTTTCATGTCAGGCATGATTAGAATGCCCACTCTCAGCACCGTTTCTATTCAGCATTGTTCTAGAGGTCAAATATAAGTAAATAAAAGGTATAAAAATGCATTGGAGTTAGAAAGCAAGGACAAACTATCAATATTGCAGATGATCTAAAAAACACACAAAAGTCAAGAAATCCCACTGAAAAATGATCAGCATCACTTCTCTACATACCAGCAACAATTAATTCAAAGCGATGATTTTAACATGCTTTTGTCTTTTGGCCCAGTAATCTCACAAACATACATTGGCTAAATATGAAATGACCCATGCACAAGGTTATTCATTTTGGCATTATTTATATTATCACAAAATTGGAAAGAACCCAAATTTTCATCACTGGGATTGTGGTGCATTCACACAAATACTACGTAGCTGTGAGAAAAAAAGGAGGGGGAAGAGAGGATGGGGAGGGGGAAAGAGTAGGGGAAGTAGAGGAAGAAAAAGAGGAAGATCTCTAAAGGCAAAGTGATCTCCAGGCTGTCTGGTGGAAAAGTAAGGTGTTAAACAGTAGGGATAGAATGCTATATATATATGAATTTGTTCATATCAGCAGAGAATCACTGAAAGGGGGGATCCCTGGGTGGCGCAGCGGTTTAGCACCTGCCTTTGGCCAAGGGCACGATCCTGGAGACCCGGGATCGAATCCCACATCGGGCTCCCGGTGCATGGAGCCTGCTTCTCCCTCTGCCTATGTCTCTGCCTCTCTCTCTCTCTCTCTCTCTCTCACTGTGACTATCATATATAAATAAATAATTTAAAAATTTTTTAAAAAAAGAATCACTGAAAGGGTACCTAACAAATACAACTATGTCTTTTTTTTTTAAGATTTTATTTATTTATGAGAGACACACAGAGAGAGAGAGGTAGAGACACAGATAGAGGGAGAAGCAGACTCCCCATGGGGAGCCCAATGCGGGACTCCATCCCAGGACCCTGGGATCATGACCTGAGCCAAAGGCAGATGCTCAACCACTGAGCCGCCCAGGTGCCCCAACAAGTGGTTAACCTAGGGCAAGAGAAGGAGAGGGTGGAACAGACAGAGATAAAACCAAGTCTCTGAATGTACATTGTTTTATAGTTTTGACTTTGCAAACACATGCATGCAAGTTTTCTATCATCTTAAGATAGAATTTTAATCTTTATAACTTAGAATTAGGGGCACCTGGATAGCTCAGTCAAATATCCAACTCATGATTTTGGCTCAGGTCATGATCTCAGGGTTGTGAGATCGAGCCCTGATTTGGGCTCTGCATTTGACATCGAGCCTGCTTGGGATTCTCTCTCTCACCCTCTGTCCTTCCCTTACCACTCCCTTTAAAAAAATTTTAAAAAGGGGATCCCTGGGTGGCGCAGCGGTTTGGCGCCTGCCTTTGGCCCAGGGCACGATCCTGGAGACCCGGGATCGAATCCCACGTCGGGCTCCCGGTGCATGGAGCCTGCTTCTCCCTCTGCCTATGTCTCTGCCTCTCTCTCTCTCTCTCTCTCTCTGTGACTATCATAAATAATAAATAAATAAATCTTAAAAAAAAATTTTTTTTAAAAAGGGCAGCCTGGGTGGTTCTGTGTGTGTGTGTGTGTGTGTGTGTGTGTGTGTGTCTCGGGAATAAATAAATAAAGTCTTTAAAAAAAATTTTTTAAAAAAAGGTAATATATCCTCATAAAATCAGAGTAGGGAAAGATCTCTCAAACAAAACCCAAGTATATAAGCCATATATTAAAAGATTGACAAATCTGAACTACATTAAAATTATAAACTTCTATATAGGAAAAACATATAAACAAGGTGAAAAGTTAAACCAAAAATTTAGTGAAATCTCTATAGCACATTTAACTAAAAAGTTGGTACTCAAAATATGCATATAAAAAAATCTCTACAGGGGCAGCCCCTGTGGCCCAGGGGTTTAGCGCCGCCATCAGCCTGGGGCGTGGTCCTGGGAACCCAGGATCAAGTCCCACATCGGGCTCCGTGCATGGAGCCTACTTCTCCCTCTGCCTGTGTCTCTGCCTCTTTCTCTCTATGTCTGTCATGACTGAATAAATAAAATCTTAAAAAAAAAAAATCTCTACAATCAGAGCAGCCCGGGGGGCTCAGCGGTTTGGCGCCGCCTTTGGCCCAGGGCCTGATCCTGGAGACTCGGGATCGAATCCCAAGTCGGGCTCCCGGTGCGTGGAGCCTGCTTCTCCCTCTGCCTGTGTCTCTGCCTCTGTGTGTGTGTGTCTCTCATTCATAAAAAAATAAAGTCCTTTAAAAAAAAAGTCTCTACAATCAATACAAAAAAGGATAACAAAAAAAGAAGAAATAGGCAAAGAAGTCAATTAGCAATTCTCAAGAGAGAAGATCCAAATGGTTAATAAATATAAGAAAAGATATTTAACCTCATTTATAATCAGGGAATTTACTCACCCAGTTTGGCAAAAATTAGTATGTATCTCTGATTACAGAAAATGGTGAGAATATAAGGAAATAACATCTCTCATAAAATGCCAAGGAGGGTATAAATTAATTTCATTTCCTTGGAGGGCATATTATTAATCCCTGGTAAAGCTGAAGAGGTCCATATCCTACAACTCAATAAATACACTTCTACACACCCAACGCACACGTTGCACAGGGATAAATGAAGATTTATTGCTGCAAAATAGTGGAAACCACCTAGCCACTCTCAGTAAGGGAGATGTTTGAATAAACTATGATTTATAATAGAATACCAGGCAGCCCTGGTGGCTCAGGAGTTTAGTGCCACCTTCAGCGCAGGGCCTGATCCTGGAGACCTGGGATCAAGTCCTACATCGGGCTCCCTGCATGGAGCCTGCATCTCCCTCTACCTGTGTCTCTGCCTCTTTCTCTCTTTCTCTCTCTCTCTCTCTCTGTCTCTCATGAATAAATAAATAAATAAATAAATAAATAAATAAATCTTTAAAATAAAAAAAATAATAATAGAATACCATTGGCCACTGAAACGAATGAACTACATAATCAACATGAATAAATCTCAAAAACATTGTTAAATAATAAAGCACAGTTAGAGAGATGCCTAGGTAGCTCAGCAGTTGTGCTTCTGCCTTTGGCTCAGGGGGTGATCCCAGGGTCCTGGGATGGAGTCCCTCATCAGGCTCCCTGGGAGCCTGCTTCTCCCTCTGTCTGTGTCTCTGCCTCTCTCTCTGTGTCTCTCATGAATAAATAAATAAAATATTTCTTAAAAATAAAAAATAAAAATAAAGCGAAGTTGGAAATAATATATTAGGACACCATTTATGTAAAATTTTAAACATACAAAAATAGTATATATTATGTATGTATTTGTAACTATGTAAAATAGTATGCCCTTGGAAATAATATTAACTTTAGCACAGTTAGTTGAAGGGAATGGAGGGAAAATAGGAGAGGGGTAGAAATATGACTATGTATGTAACATTTTTATGCTTTTAAAGATATTTAATAAATATGGTATTCACTGCAGCAGCATGTATAATGAACCCGGGATGATGAAGTGGAGATTAATATGGCCCTGAGATAGGATGACAACAAAATTAAAATCATTTGGAGTATCTGATTCTTTGATCACATGTTATCAGCTTGAAATCAAGAAAAAGTAACCAAAAAATCCCCAACTACCTGGAAATTAAACAAAATGTTTCTAAGTAGTCTATGGGTTGAAGAAGAAATCAAAATAGAACTCAGGAAATATTTTAAACTGAAGGAGAATCAAGAAACAACTTATCAAAACCTGCAAAGCTACACTTAAAGAAAATTTAGGGGAAAAATAGCTGAAAATGATGATTTAAGCCTCTATCTCAAGAACCTAAGAAAAGAACAACAAATAAGACCTCAAGGAAATAGTAGGAAGGAAATAATACAGGTAAGAACAGAAATCAATAAAAAAAAAAAACAAATAAATAAATAAAAATAGAGAAAATTAACAGAGCTAAAAGATCTAAGAAAAAAATAATAAAATGAGGGACACCTGGGTGGCTCAGTGGTGGAGCATCTGCCTTTGGCTCAGGGCATGATCCCACAGTACCTGGATCAAATCTTGCATTGGGCTCCCTGGGGGGAGCCTGCTTCTCCCTCTGCGTATGTCTCTGCCTCTCTCTATATCTCTCATGAATAAATAAATAAAATATTAAAATAATAATAATAATAATAAATAAACCTCTAGCAAGGGATCATGAAAAAAAGGGAGAAAGCTCAAATTACCGTTCAATGAAGGAAAAAGAGAACAGCACTACAGACACTACAGACATCAAAAGAAGAGGATATTGTGAGCAAGGTACACCAACATATTTGATAATTTGGATAAAATGAAGTAAAGTGACAAATGTTAACATCTTTTGTTAGTGGTGTTTGGTATAATATTATCTTCTTTTTTGTGCACTTAGGATATTTCTGAATTTTAAAGCTTTTAAAAAACAAGGTATAGAA
Organism: Vulpes lagopus; assembly: GCF_018345385.1. Taxonomy (NCBI): domain Eukaryota; kingdom Metazoa; phylum Chordata; class Mammalia; order Carnivora; family Canidae; genus Vulpes; species Vulpes lagopus. The sequence goes on from NC_054831.1 coordinate 9,136,153, forward strand.
CACAACATATAAGATTCTTCTTTTTGTGTTAATGTATTTTGTATATATGCATAGACCATTCCTTGAAGGATATACAAGAAAACTGTTAACGATGATTGTCATAGGAACTGGGGACATGGGGCCAAAGGGAAACTTACATTTATTCTAAAACCTCTTGAAACTGATTTAATTTTTGTATTACTATTTGTATATATATGTATTCATTTTTTTAATCTCAGAAAATTAGTTTATAAAAAAATGATAAAATACAAGAAGAGTCTTGCTGAGATCTGCCTTCCCTGCTCTGTAGCCTAGAGCCAGGCTCCCATGCTTCCTCAAAGTGCTTCTGCCTCCAACACTCTCCCACACCACCTCTACCCACAGGGCCCTACTCCAGGTCGGCAGAAACTTAGAAATCCAGCCTGAAGTCAAGGAGCAAATAATTTGAGAGAGCAAAGAGAAGGAGGGCAGTACACTAAGAGGTGCTGGGTAGGCCTGAGAAAATAAAGTCCCAGGACAAAGGCTGGGATTCAGGCTAAGTGATGAAAGGACCCAGAGAAAATGGATCATGGATCCAGGGCATAGAGCTGGTGCAGGTTTGGGAATAAGATAAGGACAATTGTTTCCCACTCTCTTATTTCAGGGATACCAATATTCCTAAGATCTAGAACTCAGGCCAATATCTTAGGATTATTAGTATTGATTAGTATTATCAACTTTCCATTTAGTCCCCCACTTCAAACATGCAGTCCCATATTCCTCATAAATCATCTAAATGTCCAAGAGAATTTCAATTCTTTGACATCTAAACTCTATCACCCATGTTTCCCTTTACAGGCAGTAGCAGAAATAAAAAAGCTTTTGTCATTTAGTTCAGCAGATATGGTTGTCTGGTTTTATCACAGGGATTTTTGTGGATTGGCCTAAATACTTAACCACCACTATAACTCATTCGAAGATCAAAGTAACCAACTTTAAAGTGGACATAAGTTGGAAAACAACTTATTTTTAGGTTGGATTCAACCTCAACTCCTGAATCAGCACTTTCAATTGAGTTTTAGATAGGCATATTTTTGCCTTAAATTAAATTTTAACAAATATTTCCAATAGCTAATTTCTTTTTTTTTTTAAGATTTTATTTATTTATTCACGAGAGACACAGGCAGTGGGAGAAGCAGGCTCCATGCAGGGAGCCCGAAGTGGGACTCGATCCCAGGTCTCCAGGATCACGCCCTGGGCCGAAGGCAGGTGCTAAACCACTGAGCCACCCAGCGATCTCACCAATAGCTAATTTCCTGGTCATTCCTATTTCTGTAACTTAGGGGGAAAAAAATCCAAAGATGTTTCTTCAGATTTGTAAAGGTCTCAGAGGAAAAAAAATTCAAACTTCACAGACAAGTGGACAAAGAATACAAACAGGCAAATTACAGAAAGGATATAAATGGTAATTAAACATGACAGGATGCTCAACTTACTAGTTATCAGGAAAATGCTAATTAAATATGACACTATTTTCACCGTCTAACTGGAAAATATGAAAAAGAATAGTAATATCTAATTAGTGATGGCAAAGGTGCAAGAAAACCATATCCTGTTGGATGGAGTCTAATTAATACAGCAGTTTTTTGGAGGGCAGTTTGTAAGGACAGTGAAGTAATTGGCATTTTATGTAAAGTTTGGACTACTCAAAGTTAAAATACGGTGACATGAAAATATTAATGAAATCTCATTTTATGAATAAATGTTGAAATAATGTAAATTGCCCAATTTAAAATTCTTTCAAAACTAGCATAATTATGAAGGTCGAATAAATTATAGATGGCATTTGTGCTGTATCCCATGGCAGTGATACTCAAACTAGCTAACAGAAATACCATCGCTGGTCAAGTTAGCCCTGAACTACAGATTCAATAATAAAACAAAATGCTTAAAATAAAATATGCCATTAAAATGAATAGTGTACATTTCTTTGGTCTTAGTAATTCCATGACGAGGAATCTGTGTTACTAGTATTTTCACATAAGTGTACAAGGATAAATATGCCCCAGAATGTGCCCAAAAGCTTTTGAAAATGCCCATCAACTGAGGATTGTATGTTTCTACAACGAAACACCACCCAGTCTTGGAAAAGGAAGAGGTACTTCTTTATGTATGCTAACAGAAAAATGTTCACAAGGTAGTAAGTGCAAAAGCAAATTAAAGAATTAAAGATTCTGTTTCTGTAAACAAACACAATCCCAAACAGAATTTAAACGCACAAGAAGCTATTTATAGTGGTTATCTCTGGGGAATGGAGTTTGGAGGAAGAGAGAAGGAATTTTCACTTAAAAATTTTTTATTGAAAAAAAAATTGTTTTTTTATTGGGCAGCCCTGGTGGCGCAGCGGTTTAGCGCCGCCTTCAGCCCAGGGCTTGATCCTAGAGACTCGGGATGGAGTCCCACATCAGGCTCCCTGCATGGAGCCTGCTATTCCCTCTGCCTGTGTCTCTGCCTCTCTCTCTCTCTCTCTCTCTCTCTGTGTCTCTCATGAATAAATAAATAAAATCTTAAAAAAATATATTTTTAATGGGGGGGTTGGGTGGCTCAGTTGGTTAAGCTTCTGCCTTTGGCTCAAGTCATGATCCCCGGGGTCCTGGGATCAAGCCCACATCAGGCTCTGCTCATTGGAGGGCCTGAGTCTCCCTCTCCCTCTGCTTGCCACTCTGCCTACTTGTGCTTTCTCTCTGTCAAATAAAATCTTCAAAACAAATTGTTTTAATTCTTTTTTTAATAGCAACTTGTTATGTGTTAGGTAAATTCTAAGCTTTTCATTCAACTACTCCTCATAAGGACCCCATAAGCAAAATGCTGTTATTATTCCCATTATCAGCAGTTGAGGAAACTGATCCAAAGACACTATATTAGAGGCGCCTGGCTGACTTAGTCGGTGGAGCATGCAGCGGCTCCTGATCTTGGGCTTGTGAGTTCAACCCCATGTGGAGTATAGAGATTACTTTAAAAAATTTATTTATTAAATAATTTATTTTTTTAATCTCCTTAATCTTTTTAAAAAAAGATTTATTTAAAAAAAAGACTAAATCATTTGCCCAAGGTCACATATGTAGTGCATTTGAAGCCAAGACTTGAATTGAAATCATCTGTATTAAGCAACACTCAACTGCCTGCTAATAGTTTTCTATGTATGTAAGTATGAATGACTTTTTAAATAAACATATGAATTTTGTCTTTTAAAAATACAAATCTAGTGCCCTGGCTGGCTCAGTCAGTGGAGCCCCTGACTCTTGATCTCCACGTTGTGACTCTCAGCCCCATACTCTCCGAGTAGAGAGATTACCTTACAAAATAAAAAAAATAATATGCAAATCTGGGGGGGGGGAATACAGCAATGTTTTTGATTTTGCAATTTAGATCGTGACACATATCACTGTGGTAGGCAGAAAAATGCCTCTGCCAAAGATGCCTCATATCCTAATCTCCAGAAGCTACATATATGACCTTATGTTATGTTGGCTTTTGCAGGTGTGATGAATGATCTTGAGATTGGGAGATCACTGGATTAACTGGGTGGGCCCAATGTAATTACAAGGGTCCTCAGGAAGGAAAGGCAAGAGAAGTAGAGTCAGAGAAGGAGATGTGCCCACTGAAGCAGTATCAGAGCAAGAAGGATTGCACAGGCCATCATGGGCTTTGAAGATGGAGGAAGAGGCCAGAAGCCAAGGAATGCAGGCACCTCTAAAGCTGGAAGCTCCACCAGAGCCTTCAAACAGAATGTAGTCCTACCAACACCTTGAATTTAGCCAGACAAGACTTCTTAATCCAGAAATATAAGATTACAAATTGTCATTATTTGAGCTACTACATTTGTAGTAGTTTGTTACAGGAGCAATAGGAAACTACTACAATCTTTTTTTTTTTTTTTTAAGATTTAGGGGATCCCTGGGTGGCTCAGCAGTTTGGCGCCTGCCTTCGGCCCAGGGCGGGGTCCTGGAATCCCATGATCGAGTCCCACATCAGGCTCCCTGCATGGAGTCTGCTTCTCCCTCTGCCTCTTTCTTACTCTCTTTCTCTCTCTCTCTCTCTGTCTCTCTCATAAATAAATAAATAAAATATTTTTAAAAAGATTTTATTTGAGAGAGAGCACAGCTAGAGAGATAGAAAGAGAGTGTGCACACACAAGTGGTAGGGGTGGGGCAGGACAGAGGGAGAGGGAGAAGCAGACTCCTCGCTGAGGAGGGACCCCAATGCAGGGCTTGATCCCAGGACCCTGGACCCATGACCTGAGCCAAAGGCAGATGCCTAACCGACTGGGCCACCCAGGTGCCCCACCACTACAATCATGAATTACTTATTTAGTAATGATACACTCTGTTTACAAGATTACAGGAATTCCTCTATGGAAAGTATGTATTTTGCTATGAGCTGAACTGTGTCTTCCCCCAAATCCATATGCTGAAGTCCTAGACCCCATAACCTCAGTGTGTGACCACACTGGGAAAAGGACCTTTCTTTCTTTCTTTCTTTCTTTCTTTCTTTCTTTCTTTCTTTCTTTCTTTCTTTCTTTCTTTCTTTCTTTCTTTCTTTCTTTCTTTCTTTCTTTCCTTCTTTCTTTCTTTCTTTCTTTCTTTCTTTCTTTCTTTCTTTCCTTCTTTCTTTCTTCCTTCCTTCCGTCCGTTCTTTCTTTCTTTCTTTCTTTCTTTCTTTCTTTCTTTCTTTCTTTTTCTTTCTTTCTTTTGGTTGGCTCCATGCCCAATGTGTGCCTTGAACTCATGATCCTGAGATCAAGAGTTACTCTACCAACTGAGGCAGCCAGTCGCCCTCCAGGAGAAAGGGCCTTTAACAGGGTGATTAGGTTAAATTGGTCATATGAGCAGGCTCTAATCCAATCTGACTGGTATTCTTAAAAGAAAAGGAAATTTGGACACACGGAGAGACATCAGAGGTGTGCACATGCACACACAGAGGACAGGCCCTGTGAGGACACTGTGGGGTGGCCATCCACAAGCCAAGGAGAGAGGTCTCTGAAGTAACCAACCTTGCCAGCACCTGGGTCCTGAACTAGCCTTCAGAACTGTGAGAAGATGCTTTCCTGGAATTTTAGTCATCCAGTCTGTAGTATTTTGTCATGGCAGCCCGAGTACACTCGTGCAGATTTATACGAAGTATTTCCCTAGTGCTACTTATAACTACCCAAGTATAAAAATACTAGTAAGTTCTAAAATTTACTCCTTGTGTTCTCATATGAATTTAGAGTTGCAAAAATATAGTTTGAGCACAGTGGTTTTATTGGTGTTATTTAAGCAATGTTCCTTTGTCAGAAAATGTATTTTCATTCATTTTAACAAAGATATAGAAAGATATACTAAGTGCCTTGAATATGGAATAATTAATAAGATGTGGTCTCTAAGCTTGCAAAAAACATTTTTAAAAGTATCAGTCTGGGGGATGCCTGGGTGGCTCAGCAGTTGAGTGTCTGCCTTCAGCCCAGGACATGATGCTGGAGTCCTGGGATCAAGTCCCATACTGGGCTCCCTGTGAGAAGCCTGCTTCTCCCTCTGCCTGTGTCTCTGCCTCTCTCTCTCTCTCTCTCTCTCTCTCTCTGCCTCTCTCTCTCTCTCTCTCTCTCTGTCTATCATGAATAAATAAATCTTTAAAAAATAAAAAATAAAAAAGTGAACAAATAACATAGACTATATTGTGTGGTGATAGATGTTATGGGAAATCCAGTCTTCCAGGGTAAGGAGGGAGGTGGTGATTTTTTATACGGTGGTCAGGGAAACACCCTCTAATAGGGCAGTCTCGGCAGAGACCTGAATGAAGAGCAAATCATGGGAAAATATATTCTTAACAAAGGGAATAGCAAGTGCAAAGGCCTTGAGGTGGAAGCATGCTTGGTCTGTGCAAAAGAAACACCGGGGAGGCCAGTATGCCTGAAGCAGAGTGGGCAAGAGGGGAGCGACTGAAGATCACTACGAGACTTGGATTTTTACCCTATATGAGGCAGGATGTCACTGAAAGGCTTGAAGCAGAGAAGTAATGTGACCTGATATGTTTTGAAGGGCTGATTCTGACTGCTGAGATGAGAACACGCTATTGTGGGGCAAGGGTAGGAAAAGCGAGACCAGTTAGAAGGCTAATTCAACAGTCTGGGACAGAAGTGGTTGCTAGTTGGACCAGAGTTGGAAATGGTGAGAAGCGTTCCGTATTAGTTATCTACTGTTGCGTTGTAACAAATGATTCCCAGTTTTACTGGCTTTAAACAACAAACATTCGGTATCTCACAGTTTCTCGGGTTCAGGAATGTGGGAATGGGTGGTTCTGGCTCAGGATCTGTCTCTCCTGAGGTCTAGTCAGAACATTATGTGGGTCTGCATCAACTGAGGCCTTGACAGTGGCTCTAGGGTCCACATCCAAGAAAGCTCATGCATATGGCGGCTGACGGAAGGCCTCAGTTCCTCATCACGTGGGCCTCTCCCCAGGACTGTCTCGAGACACAGCAGCAGGCTTCCCCCAGAGCAAGTGATGAGAGGAAGGGGGAAAGGAGAAAAGTCAGACGTTGTAGTGTCGTGTATAACCCAACCGCAGAAGTGATACACCATCCTTTCTGCCAGATTGTATTTGTCACACACACTGACCGAGGGGAGGGGTTACACAAGAGTGGGGACGTCGGGAGGCGGGCCTCTTGAGGAACCAAGATGGTTCAGAGGCTGCGAACCACAGTTCAGATTCTGGTTTTGTTGCTGGATTACATCTAGCATGTGAAAGAAAGAAAGGAACCAAGGATAACTGTAGGATTTGGAGCCTTTTTTTTTTTTATTTTATTGCAGGAGGGAAGATCAGGAGCTATTTTTGAACATGTTACATTTGAGAGCCTATTAGAAATAACTCAAGTGGAGATGTCAAGGGAGCAGCCAGATAAATATCTGAGTGTGGAGTTTCTGGGGAGATGGGCCGGCTGGAGTTATCAATTTGGGACTTGTAAGTGCATGGTGCCATTTAAAGCCCGAGCCCGGATCCAGTCCCCTAGACAAGAGAACAGGCACAAGAGCTAACCCCTGGCCCCCCAACGTTTAGATTTGGAGACAAGAGGAGGAGCCAGCAAAGCTAGAAGGCGGGAAGGGACCAGTGAGGCAGGAAGAGAAGCAAGAGTGAGGTGCTCCAGAAGCCAAGGGAAGGAAACATCCCCTCCACCTTAGTGCTGTTGAGAGGTCAAGAGGAACACGGTTCCAGTCCTCTGCCAGGCCTGCCACCAAGGGTGACCCAGACTCTAGGGACCTACCACCAGCACGTACCATCTTAGTAAGAGAGGTCATTCGGATGAGAAAAGCTTTGGGGGGATCTTGGGAATATGCTAAGGAGGGAATGGGAAAAATCAAACCCAAACATCAATACTTAACAACAGCAAATAATGATGGCGAGCTGACTATGCATTGTGTGTGAGGCTCTAAATGCTGTTCATGCGTCAGGTCAGCGAATGCCCAGGTGGCCACATGGAATAGCTCTTTTACCTCAGCTACGAGGAGGAAGTGGGCTCACAGAGGGAGTCAGGGTCAGCCTGTGGCCACACAACTGGGTGGAGGCAGCAGAGCTTCAAACCCTGGCCACTGACCCCTGAGCCCCTCTCTGCGCCCCACGCACACCTCTTCTGCTGCAGAGAGGCCTTCTGAGGGATTCCTTAAGGACTAAGGGGATGAAGGGGGCCAAACAACATCGTTGTCTGGAGTATTCTCCTCTGCTGGGGCCCCCGATGCTATAGGAAGTCTCAAAAAGTGAAACACAGGATCCTTTGAGCTCACCAGGTGATTAATTCAGTAACTCGGTGCTACTCCGGGGCGAGGGGCCACCAGACAGTCCTGAGACTGCAGCTGTCAGACTGCAGTTCTACAAGTTCCACTATATTGCCTGTTTTCCCAGGATCAGGAACCCCACAAGTCTTATCCCGAAGCCACTGCTGGCCCACCCCCGCCCCTATATCCTAGCAGGGGGCACCGGTGTGGGGGTGTCTGGGGCAAGCAAGACACTTAAAACACAAGCAGTGCCAATGCCCCTCGCCAGGTTTTGGTGGAAATCAACCAGAAATCACATGGTGTGTCAATGAGTGTTTATCGCTTATTAGACATGAGCTTTACAATGCTTAGAAAGTAAAATGGACCCTAACACGTAAATGAAATGTGTTGTGTAGCAGTTCATTTTTTTAAGACTTTATTTATTTATTTTAAAGATTTTATTTATTTATTCATGAGAGACACAGAGAGAGAGACACACACACAGAGGGAGAAGCAGGCTCCACGCAGGGAGCCTGATGTGGGACTCGATCCTGGACCCTGGGATCAAGCCCTGGGATCAGGCCCTGAGCTAAAGGCAGACGGCTCAATCACTGAGCCACCCAGGCATCTCAAGATGTTATTTTTAAATAATGCCTACACCCAATGTGGGACTCGAACTCACAACCCTGAGATCAAGAGTTACCCATTCCACTGACTGAGCCAGCCAGGTGCCCGGATAGCAGTTTACTTTATAACTGTGAAGAAACATGTCTATTTTACAATTAAATTAGTGAGGAGTGCTTTGACTGATTGTTATTCACCAAGAAAGTCTTTTCCCAACACAGTTCTTTTTAAACCACTAATGCATTTTATAAATACTCGCTATAAAGAGGTTAGCAAAATAAGATGTATGCAGTATCAGGAATTGCAGGCAATCAATCCAGACTCAACGTTTTAAAGAAACAAAAAAAAAAAACAAAACCTACTCTCTGCCTAAAAACAAAACAAAACAAAACAAACAAAAAACAAAAAAAAAACCCTATTACATGCTATAATTTAAATAATAGAATGTTTTTTAAGAGTGTTGATTATCAAAGTCCATGCAGAACACCCAGAATGTGTCTTTAAGAATAAGATTTATATTGGGACGCCTGGGTGGCTCAGTGGTTGAGCATCTGCCTTTAGCTCAGGGCGTGATCCTGGAGTCCTGGGATCGAGTCCCGCATCGGGCTCCCTGCATGGAGCCTGCTTCTCCCTCTGCCTATGTCTCTGCCTCTCTCTGTGTGTCTCTCATGAATAAATAAATAAAATCTTTAAAAAAAAAAAAAAGAAGAAGAAGATTTATATACTTGATTTTTTGACTCTTAGTGCCCAGTCCTGGCAATGTCCATAGTTAGCTCTGGAACTCCAGAAAGTTATATCCATTCTGAGCCTCATTTGTGAAATAGGGATAACACTGGTTATTTCACAAGGATATTGTAACAGTAAAAAGAGAATGCACATGTAAAAGTATTTGCTATTAACTCCTAATAAAATAAAAATCTCTAAAACGGCTTCTACTTTTAAATTTTTGTACTTAAGGTAAATAATTAAGGAATTTAGTTAAAGGGAATCCTTTTAAGAAATACCTACTGAAGTAGTTTAGCATAAAATGATCTAACAAATGAAATTTGCTTCCAACTAATTCAGGGGTACAGAGACTTTGTGTAGAGATTTTGGCCACATTTTGAGTATCATTGAAGCCAGGTTATAGGTACATGGGAGTTTGTTAAAAAAAAAAAAAGTTTGCTTTTTATTTAGAATTTTCATATTGTGAAAGCAAAAAGCACAGGGAAACTGGAGAGCAATTTGTCTTTAGCCTACATGCTGATTAAGATTCTTCTTAAAAAAAATTCTTCTGAAGCAAACCTTGATACTAAAAAGAAATAGTAGGAATTTAAAAAAAAAATTTTTTTTTGAAAAAGAGAAAGAGAAAGAGAGAACATGAGGGAGGAAGGGTAGAAGGAGGGGGGAGAAGCAGGCTTCCCGCTAAGCAGGGAACCTGACCCTGGACCCTGAGATCACAACCTGAGCCGCAGGCAGACGCCCAACTGACTGAGCCATCCAGGCACCCGAGGAATGGTAGCAATTTTAAATGACTGCCAAAATGCATAAGAGTTCAAGGATTTGATAATTTGATTACATTTTCAAATAACCTTTTATTTTTAACTAGGGGATCCCTGGGTGGCTCAGCAGTTTGGCGCCTGCCTTCAGTCCAGGGCGTGATCTTGGAGTCCTGGAATCAAGTCCCATGTCGGGCTTTCTGCATGGAGCCTGCTTCTCCTCTGTCTGTGTTTCTGCCTCTCTCTATATATCTGTGTCTCTCATGAATAAATAAATAAAATCTTTTTAAAAACATTTATTTTTAACTAAAGGAAACCCATTTTAATGAAATGTTATAGGAAAAAATTATATTTATGCAATTTAAGATTATTAATGGAATTGACATATTAACCTGAAATCTTAAACAGTGGAAGATTTTTCCCAAGAGAAATTTCGGGATATGTTAACTATCTTCGGTCTTTAGGTACATCATTACATATCAATATTTCAAACAATGATATGCTGGATATTTCTGGACAAAATCTATCAGTAATTAAAGAGAACTGAGCTAGTAAGTACCTAATGTGCTCCCTTCCTTACCTTGAAGATGGGAGTTCTCTAGGAAGGCTCCATGAGAATCTTTTGTTTCTCCGGGCTTTGCTGATCGATACTCACTCCTCAGAGAGATCTTCCACCATCTAAAAATTACCTGCGATTGAATAGAAGGGGATAGGAATTACAACTGATTCCAATATCAACAGTGACAGTTTGGTCTGGGATTTCAAAAAACCACTGCAGTGGGCACATGTGGCTCTGTGTCTAACATCAGCTGTAACTTTGCAATCTGGCATCACTTCAAATTAGAAGTGAGGTCTGTGCATCAGTGAACATCTTCCTTAGAGATTAGGGTCACAAAATCAAAGCGCTGGAAGGAATCTTAAAAATCTGTCAAGTCAATTGATGTTAACATCACGCAGGCTCCAATGGCTGGCTGGCTCTTGAGGATCTCTGTGAGTAGACATTCCGTAACTTGGGGAGCCGGCTCCAAAGCAACTGCTCCGTTCTCTGCCTCCCTTCCTGTCTACTGGGCAGACACAACAAGTGGATACTTTCTTCATAGAGAACGACAGTTCCATGGCCAGGACCAGGGAAAGCACCATTATGCTTTGTCTGATGCATACAAGTGTCACTACACAGGACACTTCTTGTAAAGGATCTGCCAATGGTCCGTTTGGCCTCTAGAAGCAAGTTGGGTTTCTCCCAAGCAAACCTCATTTCCATGGTTATGGGCTGCACGTTAAGTTCTATGTTGATTTCATGACAGTGTCAACTCCTGGCCCTGACCAGGAGCCCCTGAGGCTTATCCAAATTTATCTCAGGTTCTTCAACCTGTAATGGAACTGGGTAGTTAAGTGAGATGACAAAGCTTCCACCAAGTTGACAAGCAAACCAGATTCTTTCGACACTTAGATGAGGGCTACGGGGGAGGAGATGGGTAAGGGGACAGTGCAGAGAAACCGGTCGGCTTCCTCTCTCACTAGCATCGCCGTGTAAGGCTGCAATTATGGTCAGGAAGGCTCGGCCTAAGGCAAAATCGCTAAGCAGGTGAAACTTGTCATAGATCCTCTCGTTCTTTACTGTTTCCTCTCCCCCATTCCCACCCACTCATTCTTCCCTGGGGTCCTCACAGGTCCTGGGTATGCCTCTGTGGGCCACTGCCCTGGTCCCTCCCAGTCCTTTGCCCCGTCTCAAGGCCCTTCTTGGTGTTGTTCTGGAAGCCCTGTAGCTTTCAACTGACCAATTGCTCCTCACTTCTTTCTCCCTGTTTGGAGGCCTGAGCTTCAACCAGTTTTCCTCTCCTTGTAGAGCTGCCTCCCTGTGTCCCATCATTCCTGAGGCTCTTCTCCTACCCTTCACCCCTTCCTTGATATCTAAAAGATAACTGAACTCTCAGGGCTCTGGACCGTTTCTACCATCTTACCTAGCATCCCACCCAACAGAAATTACGTTCTTTAAAGGGTTACTGTTCATTTAGGATTTGTGATGATTGCTATAATTGTGGGGAAAAGAATGTAAGTTACAAAGCTCTATAAAGAAAAAAATAATAATAAAGAAAAAAAAACAACAACAAAGCTCTATAAAGTCTCACAAAATTGCAGAAGCTCGTTCCTTTCAAAAAATCCCTAACCTGCCACTTTTGAGGTTCCTGAGCAGGCGCCTCACCCAAATTCTCTTCTTAAACATCTTTCTACCCCATCTCCAAAGAGGGGAGGGTGTATTAGTCTCTCAGGCTGCCATAAAAAAAGACTAGGGACTTAATGACAGAATTTATGTCTTCACAGTTCTGGAAGCTGAAAGTTCAAGATCAAGATGCTGGAAAAGTTGGTGGTGTCTCCAAGGCCTCTCTCCTGGGCTGGTAGATGGCCACCTTCTCCCCCGGGCCTCACATGGCCTTTCCTCTGTCCCTGTACATCCCTGGTATCTCTGTTTCTTCTTTTTTATTTTTTTTCTTTTTAAAGATTTTATTTATTTACTCATGAGAAACACAGCAGGAGAGAGGCAGAGACACAGGCAGGGGGAGAGGCAGGCTCCATGCAGGGAGCCCAGGGTGAGACTCGATCCTGGAACTCCAGGATCACACCCTGGGCTGAAGGCAGTCGCTCAACCACTGAGCCAGCCAGGCATCCCAATCTCTGTCTCTTAAAAACACCGATCACATTGGATTAGGGCCCCACCTTTCTGACCTCATTTAACCTTAATGACCCATTCAAACATGCTATCACCAAATATAGTCACCCTAGGGATTAGGGCATCAACATAAGAATTTTAGGGGGACACAATTTAGTCTCTTGCAGAGCTATCTGTGATAGTACCTGTTAGTGTATCTATCTGAGACACAGGGGCATCAGTAGAAAGAGCATTAATTCTGGAGAGAGACAGAGCTTTGCTATTTAATCCTTCTATTAGACATCATCGAAATTAACATTAAATATGATAAATATTTCCTTTCTATTGAATGACGATACCAGGCAATCTGAATCTAATGCTGTGTCCTTTGCACGACATGATCTAGAACTTTTAGAACTAATTGGGAGATCAGAAACAATTTAGTTCATCCCTAGCAACTCATACAAAGGAGCAAAAAGTCTCTAAGAGGTTAAGTTAGAAGGAGTGGGTTGTCCCTCCCTAAGATCATACCACCAGGGGGTGTGTTACAATGAAAGCCAGTCTCAGATTGAACTCTGCCACAAGAAAGACACCACCAAGCAGCCACCACAAGAGTCCAAACTACATTTCTGGACGCTCAACGGAGTCCCCTCCTTGACATGCACTTGGGCACTCTGCGGGACAGGAAAGTTTCTCTCCGGGGCAAGTGCACCTATATTACATGACATAATCAGCTATCCTTCTCGCCAGATCAAGCAACTAAATCCCTGGTTAAGTGGAGGATTCCTGAGCAAATGGAGTTCTAGATGGGCACTACTCCAGCAATGTTGTTACTGAGCTTAAAAAAAAAAAAAAAAAGGCAGAGATGTATACAATTGTTGAATCACGGTATCATATTCTTGAAACTAATATAACACTGTGTGTTAACTATACCGAAAGGAAAATAAAATAAAATAAAAATTTTAAAAAGAGAAACACTTGTACAATCTGACTTGTCTCATATCTTGCACATTACTCATTTTATCAGTGAAAAATTATTTCTGACATTCATTATACTAATTAATTAACCCTCTGGTACTGATTTAGAAGGCAGTATTTGAAGTGCTTGCAATAATGGCCTCTAGAGGGAGGATCCTCGGGGCACAGACTCAAGTTAACTTGCACACAGATAAGCATCCTACTGGCTCCTCTGAGGTATTTAAAGTAAATTACTGAGAATATAACACTTGCCTAAGGAAAGATGACTGGCTAGAACCGGAATCCAAGCCTCTTTTCTTCTAACTCATAAACACAGGGTTTGTTCTGAGGCACAAAGCTTTCTTTAAATATGACCTTTATGCTACAGGTCAGCAGATCACCTCAACAGAGCAGACCGCAGAAATCTCATATTCAGAATTACTACCCAGCCTTGTCAAGACTCATCTATTCCCCATATACTATACTTATTAAGTTAGAGAATTATTTTCTACCACTTATTGTCTCTCATATTGGTAAAGCTGTGTTTTGGTTTTTTGTTTGTTTGTTTTTTAAGTGACAAAGCCTAGTATTGATAAGAACAAGGAAAAATAAAAGGCATTAATAATCATTGAGAGGTACCATAAATTGGTTTGGCAATACCCATTAAAAACCTTAAGTTCATTCATACCCCTTGACCCAAACATTCTACCTCTTAAGAATTTATCCTCAGGAATTTTTTAGAGATGTGTATAACATTTTTAATGAAGGATAGTTGGAAGAAAGGCAGGCTGGGACAAGGGGCCACGCCCTTAATGGATACTACCCTTAAAGGGACTTTACACTACCCTGGAAGGAGCCCTCCACCCTTTCCCAAGTGATAGGTAGATGACAAAACCTGTTCAGATGACAGGCGCATGGAGGGTTAATCGGATTAAAACAGCCCACACTAAAGAGCCTATAAAAACCAAAAATAGAAGATCTAAACACCAAATCAGTAACCTGCTCAGGTCCTTTCCCTCTTTGGGAGCTTTGCTCAATAGCCTTTGCTTTGCTGACCACCACTGTTCATCTGGTCTACCTCTTCATTCTAAGCAGCGTGACCAAGAACTGCAGGCAGTAAAGGAGGAGATATCCTGTAACATTTTCATATATTTGTCATAGGTTAATTATGACAGTGAAAAATCAGAACTGACCTGAAGGTTTGATAGTTGGGACTAATTAATAATTATGGCATGTTTAGCTGATGGAATACTTTGTGGCCAATAAAAGAATAGGTGAAGAAATAATTTAGAGTAATGTTAATGATCATTTGTGGAAAAGTTCAAATGTGTATACACCACTAACCCAAATACTGAAAGGAAAACACATATGCACAGGGAAGAAGCATCAGTGGGGCAGTAAATATAACTGTTTCACATGACAGATACAGCTTGAAGGAAGCCGAGCCAAGAGACATCTCCCAAATATTTGTGAAGTAGGTAGGTGCTGGGCAGCCCTGGTGGCTTAGTAGTTTAGCGCCGCGTTCAGACCAGGGCGTGATCCTAGAGACCCATGTCAGGCTCCCTGCACTTTCCTTCCTTTCCTTAGCCCTCTTTTCAACTATTCCTCTGACTGTGTCCTGTCACTCAAATTTTAAACTGATACGTTTTGTCTGATGAAGGAGTGATTTGTAAGATGACACGTTTATAGGGACTGTACCAAACACCAACAATTGAGGTTATCTGTAAGAGAAGGTTATATATATGAAACCTCTGTTAACTAAGGGCAGGAGCAATGAAAGATAAAAGTCAGACATGCAATGAAAGAGAAAAAAATGCTACTTGTTAAAAAGTTTCTTTGATTGAAAATATTTCTGCAATTTTAGGGCACTTGCAAATCATCTTGTTAATATGGATCTTGTTAATATGCAGATTCTTATTTAGTACTCCTGAGAACTGAGTATGCACAAGACCACTTCTCTGTGTCTCTAATAAATGGATAAAATCTCTAAAAAAAAAAAAAAAAAAAAAAAAAGGAAGAAGAAGTAGGTGTTAACTATTCTGGTATTAGCTCATCTTAAGTCATATATTCACATATAGTTTATTGTTATGTATTTATCTCTATTTTGAAAACCTTAAAAGTCCACAAATACTGCTTTAAACATCATTCTTATTTCTTTTTTAAAGATGTATTTATTTCTTTTGGAGAGAGTGCATGCGGACGCTCACACATTGGCAGGGAGGGGCAGAGGGAAAGAATCGCAAGGAGACTCCCCACTGAGCACAGAGCCCATGCAGGGCTCCATCCCAGGACTCTGAGTCGTGACCTGAACTGAAATTAAGAGTCAGAGGCTCAACGGACTGAGCCACCTGGGCGCCCCAAACATCTTGTTCTTGTTAACTGTGAATGTTTTGTTAATGGACATGCCTGCAAGGAGAGCTGCAGAGGAGTTTGCACTGTTTTTACAAGACTGTTGAGATTTGGCTGGAGCATGGGCTTCGCTGTGCTCTCCCCAGATCTCATGAAGCTCCCAAACACCTGTGAGCCGGTACACGACTCTTTATGAATGAAGAAACTGACCCTTGACGGCTTAGATACCTTGTGTCTTCTCTCCTGTCACTGGGGCATCTGCTGACCTTGCCCGGTCTAGTTCTCATGCATTGGTTCATACTTGGTTCAGGAAGGCTGGGCAGTGAGCCTCGTTAGAGGGTACACACCATTATTTGGTATCTTAGTAGAACATTGGTAGAATTATTTTAAAGTTTTTATTTATATTTAGCATATTTTTAGGTTTCTTATATATTTCCAGTAAATCTTTGTAATGAACTTGGAGATTGAGCTTACTTTTAAAAAGAGAGGTCAAAGGTTTCTCATGAATCCCCTGGCATCTCTTCTTTACCTGTTATGAAGGCAAGATGATGGGGCATATGTTGTTCACCTGGTGAAGGTCCTAAGTGTTAGATCCTTTTCCCCATTGGACCAGCAACTCACTAGACAGCCCTTGAGGGGACACTGGGGGAATAATATGGGCCCCACTGGACATCACAGCATCTGAGTATATTTGGACAACGCAATAACCTGCCCTCACCCCCATGGTTGAGATTGTGCTACTCCCACCACTGCCCCAGCTGAAAAATCCTGCCACTGGGACAAAAAGGCACAGAGTGTGATTAGATGGTCTGGGTTTAAACCCTGTTCTCTGTCATTTACTTTGGGCAAATGTCATCTCTTTTGGTCTCAGTTTCATCTCCAAAATGGAAATAATGAAGATGGCCCCTCACTGAGTCTTGGAGGGATGACATGAGATAAATCCAAAGCACCCAGCCCAATGCCAGATATGAAGTGTGCCCCAAAGAGGGAGGTCCTTGCCTCTTTCTTTCTCCTTTCCCTCTTGTTCACCGGCTGCTCAGTCTTTCACATCCATAACAGCCAACTCACTCAGCCCCTAATACCAAATATCTCTTTCCTCATCAACTATTTAACAATACTTGATTCCTGATCACATTCTTTTTTTTCTTTTAAGATTTTTGAAATTTATTTTTTCACTGGAGACACAGAGAGGGAGAGGCATAGGCAGAGGGAAAAGCAGGCTCTCTGCAGGAAGCCTGATACGGAACTCGATCCCATTTAGTACTCCTGAGAACTGAGTATGCACAAGACCACTTCTCTGTATCTCTAATAAATGGATAAAATCTCTAAAAAAAAAAAAAAAGGAAGAAGACCCCAGGATCACGACCTGAGCTAAAGGCAGGCACTCAACCACTGAGCCAGCCAGGCGCCGCTCTTGATCACATTCTTGGTTGTATTCTTCAAAGGCATTTATTTCAGCTGTTGCTCTTACCTGGTGTTTGACTTTTTAATCATCAATAATCATTAAGAATTGCATGCTTTTTGCTGTATTTCCTCAACTGCATAATTAAGGAGCGTCATCTATCATCTATGCAGTTAAAAAAACAAAGTTGCTCATGAAGTGTTGGAATGACCTGCCAGATACCACACACTCCATGGGGGACTCCAAATCTAAGCGTCTAAGAAATACGTTTGTAAGTTAGTACACTGTTTCCGCTTTCTCTTGCAGACTACTGTTATTCCATTAGATCAAATTTCTCCCTGCTTTGGAAATCACATGTAAATTAGGGGATTTCACAGACTGGGGTTGAGATACTGTGTCACGGAGAGTTTGTGGAATCAGATCTTTTATTAGGGGAAAAAAAGGATTTTGTTATCTCAACAGCCCACTGAGAAATGGAGAAGTCAGGACTTCAAGGTAAATTCCGCATGTAACTTTACCTTTCTATGTTACTCCAAAGCTCACAGAGCATTGGTTTTCCAAAAGGTAGAAAGACGTTATTTTTTAAATGAATTATGAAGATAATTAATTTATTTCACCTTATTTAAACTAACAATTATGATGGTTTTGGTGCAAATTCACATCATATGTGTTCCTCTCTGTGTCTGTGTTTGGTTCAGTTTGTCTAAACACAGCAAAACTTAGACTTGCAACTATCCAAAGTTTTGCTCTGAGATGGTAGTAATTTTGTACATTAGGAATAAAAGCAGCATCAACTTCATCATCATCATTATTTAGAGAGAGAGGAGACAAAATCTCAAGCAGGCTCATGCCCAGCGCAGAGCCGGGACTTGAGGCTCGACCTCCCAACCCTGAGATTATGACCTGAGCCGAAATCAAGAGTCAGATGCTTAACTGACTGAGCCACCCCAGTGCCCCAAAAGCAACATTATTGATAATGGAGAAGATGAGTTTGAGGCTAAGAGGAGAATGGAATAAACTGAAATTTATAAGAGCTGACTGCATTGAAATATTTCTTCAAGGCAGCCCGGGTGGCTTAGTGGTTTAGCGTCACCTTCAGCCCAGGGCGTGATCCTGCTGGAGACCTGGGATCGAGTCCCACGTCGGGCTCCCTGCATGGAGTCAGACACTTAAGTGACTGAGCCACCTAGACGCCCCAATACAATGTTTTTTTTAATCACTTATTTTCTATTTATTGAAAGGCTCTTTTATCCTTCATTAGACATGTATTTTATTATGTTATTTTTAGTATTTGTATGACTTCATTAGTTTTATAAATTATATTGACACAATATATGTATTTTGTTCATTTCAATATAATAAATTTACATCGTCCCTGCCTATACTAAAAAAGGAAAATATAGGGCAGTCTGGGAGGCTCAGTGGTTTAGTGCTGCCTTCAACCCAGTGATCCAGGAGACCCAGGATTGAGTCCCACGTCGGGCTTCCTGCATGGAGCCTGCTTCTCCCTCTGCCTGTATCTCTGCCTCCCTCTCTCTCTCTCTCTCTTTCTCTCTTTAGTGAATAAAAAAAATAAAATCTTAAAAAAAAATAGAAAATATAAGTGGAATGAATAGATGAAGGTATTTCTGAAACTTCCCCAGATTCAGTCTGAATCTTATGGATCACACTGTGGATGTGAGTCTTCAACATTTTACTCAGAATATTATCCTCTGTGACATCAAGAACATGATGATAAAACAGCAAAGTACTGAACTCTTAAGCTGACCTTGGTTGTTTTTTTTAAGATTTTATTCATTTATTTGAGAGAGACGGTGAGCAAGAGAGCCAGCAGGGGCAGAGGGAGAAGGAGACTCCTCACTGAGCAGAGAGCCCAATATAGGGCTCGATCCCAGGATCCTAGGATCATGACCCGAGCAGAAGGCAGGTGCTTAACTGACTGAGCCACCCAGGTGCCCCAAGCCAAGCTAGCCTCCTTTTAATTTTTACTTTGGGAATGCTGTAAACATCTCAGATTTACTCCTGCTTTCTCATAGCTTCTGGATTTTCTTCTAAGATGCTGCTTTGATGCTTGGCTTGGGCTTCCACGTTGTTTTCAGTTTCTGAGTTTAATGAATAACATTTCCATAAATGTTTGTGTACTGGTTTTTGCCCTCTTTTACTCCTAGGTTGTTAACCACCCTCCATTGGTTAACAATTCTTCATAATGAACTGTCCCTGGTAAAATAGCAGAATGGTTTCTGTCTCCTCAGTGGACCTTGCTTGGGATAACTGATAGGAATCTTTTGTCATTCATTATGTAAGGCACTTGGTAAGATTTTTTTCTGGAATTCCTTTTTTTCCAGATATTGGGTGTCATGAACTAATTTTTTAATTTTTCCCCCTATTTTCCACCTCTTACCTTTGGTTCTTTTTTTCTAGGAGAGTTCCTCAATTTTATCTTCCAACCCTTCTGTTGAGTTTTTCACTTTTCCTATCATATTTTTTTATTTTCTAAAAGCTCTTTTTAATTTTCTGAAATTTTTTATTGTGTGCTGTTCTTGTTTCATGGCTATAATGCCTCTTCTTATCCTGCTGAAGCTATTACTGAGTGTTTTCTTTTGCCTGTGTGCACTGTCTTTATTTTCTCCAAAATTGTATTTCCTGGATTTTGGTGGTGGTGGTGGCATTGATGATTTGTTTTGGCTTTCCACAAAAGCCTGATAACTCTTAGCTGTCCATGTGCATTTAGGAATGGGTGCTAGGAAGTTGATTGGAAGTTCTGGCATTTAAGCAGGGCTTGTCCAGAGGAGGACTTCATTACAGGGTGATCTGCTGGGGCTCTTCGGTTGGAGGATTCTGAGTATGACTATCTTTTGATCTCTTCACTTGGCCTAGTCCGATTCTCCAAAGAAGAATCTTCTAGCTTTCTGCCTAGAGGGCATGAAACTGGCTGCCTGCAGTATCCTGTGAGCCTTGGGAGGCTTAGAGTGAGTCTCCTAAATCAGTATGTGGATTTTCCTTTAATCTCTTGCCATATTCAACACTGAGTCCCTTTGTCCCAGTGACCTGGGGTCCTGAGGCCACAGTATCCCTCCATATCCCTCTAGAGACCAAACTTCCAATCTTCTGGAGTGTGAAGCAAAACTGCTGCTGGTTGTGCAGAGGAAGGGAGGAAATGAAAAAGCTGGTTCTAACCACATCTCAAACAAAATTTTAATCATTCCTAGTGTTTTCAGGTTCTTCTTTACCCTTGCTTTCAAAAGAACCTGTTTCTGCCCATTCCTGAGCTTCCCTACTCTGAGTTTCTGTGGCACAAATCTGATTGCTTCTTGACTTGCTCACCATAGCTTAGATTTCAGCTTTCTTGGGGCTGTTGAGTCAGTTACCAGTAAATCATCTGCCTTCTAGCATGCAAAATTGTTGCCTTTCCTATTCTCTTTGTCCTTGTGGGTTTATGTTTTAGAAAAATCCTATAATTGTCATTCTAGTGGTGTTGCCAGAGAGATATAATAGTTCTTTAACTAGAAGTTGTACTTTGTGTATTCTTAAGATGTTTAAAATGCCACCATAGAGAATCTGTTATACTATATTTCTCAGTTCAATTTAAATACATACAGTAATGTAAATGATTGAGTTGGTAGTTAATATTTAAACTTAGGAGTATCTGTTATCTTTATAATGATTTTGAGATATCTAAAAGAATTTGAGCTATATGTTTACATTTATTTTATTACAGATTTTCACATACTTGGTTTGATTTTGTTAGATTTGTAATTATGCCTCTTTAGATTTTAGAAATGCTTGAGAAAATCCAATACACTAAATTTGTGGTATAGATTGAAACATTTAAGATGATTTAATTAAATTTGTAAATAGAACTTAGATTTAAGAGAATTAAATGTGTTAAATTTATAAGTTCCATAGCTTTGATTAATAATTTCTAAAACAATCTGATTAAGTTTGTAAACAGTGTTTAAAAATTTAAAGGATTATAATTTGTTGACTATAATAGGTTCATTTAAGGTTCATCAAAAGATAACAAAACCGGGACCGCCTGGGTAGCCCAGCGGTTTAGCGCTACCTTCGGCCTAGGGCCTGATCCTGGAGACCCTGGATTGAGTCCCGCATTGGGCTCCCTGAATGGAGCTTGCTTGTATCTCTGCCTCTCTCTCTCTCTCTCTGTCTGTCATGAATAAATAAAATATTTTTTTAAAAAAGATAATGAAACCGAGTGTTTTGAATTGTCATTCAAAATTACTTGATTGGGAGCACCTGGGTGGCTTAGTGAGTTAAGTGTCTGCCTTGGGCTTGGGCCATGATCCCAGGGTTCTGGGACAGAGGTCCTAGTTGGGCTCTAAAAAGCAGGGAGCCTGCTTTTCTCTCTCATCCCTGCACATGCTCTCGCTGACTATCTCTGCCTCTCTTTCTCAAATAAATAAATAATCTTAAAAAAATTACTTGATTTACAATTGAATTTACTAGGTTTGTACTTGAAAGGTTAAAGAAAAATAGGTTTTTAGGGAACCTGGCTGGCTCAGCTGGTGGAGTGGGCAGTTCTTAATCTCAGAATTCTGAATTCAAGCCCGACATTAGGCGTAGGGATTATAAATAAATAAACTTTAAAGAAAAATAGGCTTTTAATTTTTAACTTTAATTGAATAGCAGTGATAAATACAAATAACTATAATAAATTACAATATTTGTATTAAATTATAAACTATTTAATGTAATTGTAAAATAGTTTCCTAAATGAGATCACAAAGATGGATTTAGGTATTTGGGGACAACTGGGTAGCTAGCTATTTGAAAAAAAACTGATTTATCCCTAACACCAAGATAAACTCCAAATAAACAGATCAAAGATCTGTGTAAACTCCAAACACATAAAAAATGAGACCATACACACACCAAAAGGAAAAAATGGTAATTCCTTTATTATCTTTCTCAAAATCCAAAAGTCATAAATTTGAAGATTGATAAATTCAACTATATAAACATAATAAACTTGAAAACATGGTAATTTTTCAAGCAACTTTATTCATAACAGCTCTGGGTTGAAAACAACCAAAATATGCATCAACTGGTAAATAGATAAATACATACAAATGACAAAATATTACTCAGCAATAAAAATAACTGCTGATACATGCAATCACATGGTTGAATCTCAAAAGAATTATGTTAAAGTGAAAAAAAAAGAATTATGTTAAAGTGAAAGAAGCTGGATATAAAAGGCTACTGACTGTATAATCCTGTTTAGGATGCATTGGAAAAGGCAAAACAGAAATGAGGTGAGTGGTACCAAAGGGATGGGTGTGGGACAGGGGGAATGACCACAAAGGGACATGAGAGAAATCTTGGGTTGATAGAAATAGTCTCTCTCTTTACTACGGTGCTGGTATTTAATTTGTCAAAAATTGATGGTAATTTTTACTATCTTGAAAGCATACCTTGAGAAGCCTGATTTTCTTAGAGTTTATTTTTTTAGTAATCTCTACACCCAACATGAGGCTTGCACTCCCAACCCCAAGATCAAGAGCTGAACGTTCTCCTAATTGAGCCAGCAAGGCATCCCATAATAAGCCTGTTTTAAAAACAAAAACACATCAGAAAAAGTGAAAAGAAAAATGATGAACTGGGAAGAAACATCTGCAATTACAATCATGACAAGAGGCTAATCTCCCCTAAAGAGTTTGTAGAAATACAGAAGTGGCCAAAAAAAATTGATTTTTTTATTTTTTTATTTTTTGGTATACCTTTTTTTTAGGTTTTATTTAAATTCCAGTTCATTAACATACAGTGTAATATTAGTTTCAGTTGTACAACTTAGTAATTCAACACTTCCATACAATACCTGGTGCTCATCACAAGTGCACTCCCTAATCCCCATCACCTATTTAACCGAAACCCCTCCCACCACCCCATTGGTAACCATCAGCTTGTTCTCTATAGTTATGAGTCTATTTCTTGGTTTGCCTTTCTCTCTTTTTATTTTGCTTCTTAAATTCCACATATGAGTGAAATTATATGGCATTTGTCTTTCTCTGACTGACTTCATTTAGCATAATACATTCTAGCTTTACCCACATCATTGCAAATGGCCAGATTTCATTCACTTTTACGGCTGAATAATATTCCATTGTATGTGTGTATGTGTACAAATTAATTTTTTAAATGAGCAAAAGAGGGATGCCTGGTTAGCTCAGTGGTTGAATGTCTGCCTTTGGCTCAGGTCATGATCCTGGGGTCCTGGGATTGAGCCCCGCATCAGGCTCCCTGGAGGGAGCCTGCTTCTTTCTGTCTCTGCCTCTCTCTCTGTGTCTCTCATGAATAAATAAATAAAATCTTTAAAAAAACCTAGGTAAACTAATATAATAAATGCAAAAAATAATACTGTAAAATGTATTATTTTAAAAATAATTTTAAAATACCACGTTCTTCTTAGAAAATGGTACAGGAACCAGGGGATAGTATCATACTGAGCATGATTATGCATGCTTTTTTTATTATTATTGGAGTGTAGTTGACATATAATATTTCATTAGTTTCAGATGCCCAACACAGTGTAATTTTATACATTATGCAATACTCACCAACTGTAGCTATCATGTCACCATACATTATTACAATATTGTTGACTATATACCCTATACTGTACTTTTTCATCTCTATGATTCATTCATTTTATTACTAGAAATTTGTATCTCTTAATCTACTTTACCTATTTCACCCATCCCTCTACTTACTCCCCTCTGGCAAGCACTAGTGCTCTCTGAGTTCAAGAGTTTGTTTGTTTTTTAATTATACATCCTTTAGGAGAGCCTGCGTGGCTCAGTTGACTAAGTGTCTGCCTTCAGCTCAAGTCATGATCTCAGGGTCCTGGGGTCAAGACCCACATAAGGCTCCCTGCTCAGTGGGGAGTCTGCTTCTCCTCCCTTGCTGCTCAAGCTCATGCTCTCTCTCACTCTCACTCTCTCAAATAAATAAAATCTTTTTTAAAAAATAAATTATACATGGGCAGCCCTGGTGGCGCAGCAGTTTAGCGCCGCCTGCAGCCCAGGGCGTGATCCTGGAGACCCTGGATCGAGTCCCACGTCAGGCTCCCTGTATGATGCCTGCTTCTCCCTCTGCCTGTGTCTCTGCCTCTCTCTCTCTCTCTTTCTCAATAAATAAATAAAATCTTAAAAAAAATTATACATGCTTTTAATATCATCCTATTTTCCTGCTGAAATCTTGGAATCAGAATTCCAGATTGTGGTTGATTAGAAGCTGTTATTTTAACTCAGTAAGTCACTGCAGAGGTTGTAGCTTTTAGTTTTGCTTCCTCTCCTTGGTTTTGAGGTCCAGAGGTGCAACTTTAAGCAGTATTCTATATAGAAAAACATTCTACTATAATAAAGCAAATTGGAGGTCCTACAGAACTCACAATGACTGTAATTTTCTTCTTATCAAGCATAAAGACCTGGGTGTTTATACCCCAGGCACAATATCACATTAGGAAGATTTTCTGAAAGCAGAACTTGCACAAGATTTTGAACAAAGGAGGATGTGTAAGAAAACTACACACACTAATGATAAGAATCTTTCTAAAAGAAAATGGACAGGGCACCTGGGTGGCTCAGTCAGTCAATTGTTCGACTCTTGATTTCAGCTCAGGTCATGATCTCAGGGTTGTGGATGGAGCCTGCTTAATATTCTCTCTCTCCCTCTAACCCTCTCCCCCCCAAAAAGTAAAAATAATAAATTGTTAAAAACAAAAACAAAAACAAACAATAAGCAAAATCCCACATAAGTTCTTATGATTCAGGAGAAAAAGGTGATATAAGCAATAAGAGGATAAAACATATGTAACACTAAAATGGGTAGGACGTCACTGACTATGTTCCTACAATGTGAAGGCACAAAGTCAAAGGTGTCCAATCAGTTATTTGGGACCCAGAGGGACATTCCAGTGTTAGGATTTAGTATCAGTGTGACCTTGGGCCAGTCTCATAATCTCTGTCTGCTGCTCATACCAGTCACAACTTCTGGGAGGATTAAAATGAAAGGATACATATAAATGTGCTTAAGCAGAGCACCAGATAGGTTTTTACTTTCCTATTCTATCAAATTATCACTGGAATTTGTTTACATAAGAGGCCAAAAATACAGATGCGGTTCCCTAGGTTTAGAAACGGCACAGATCCATTCTCGCAGCGCTAGCTGAAGAACTTGATGAAAGCCACAATTTCCTCAGGCTGGAGATGGTGGGCTCCTTCCCAAGTGCAGAAAGACAGTGTGAGTCAGGGCTATGCCAGTCAGTTCTAACACACACTTTGCAGAGGCCTGATCCCAAAACACTAAGTGTGTCTGCCAGATGGGTGTGCTAAAAATCTCAAAAGACTCTATAAACAATAAGATCAAACCAAAAAAACCCCAAAAAACAAAACAAAACAAAAACCCAACTTTAAACACAGATGCAATTGCTTTAAAAAACTTTTTTTTTTGTTGTATTAGTACAATATTATCTTCTGGAACAATGCCCAGGAAAAATAATAGAATCTGGAATCCTCTCTCCAAAACCTTCCCAGATAGGGACGGGAAAAGTAACCAAGCAGGTGAAGGCCCAGGTGTCTATGGCTCCACTTCACAGACCCCATCTCAGATGTCCATGCCTCTAGCTTGCAACCTGCTTCTTCATAAAAGTATTACTTACAACTCAAATTGTGTTTTTGCTTTTGCTTCTGGTAACAAAATAGTAATCTCCTGGTAGAAAATCTGTTTTCAAAAATTTCCCCCAATTTCTCAGGGGTGTAGTTATTTTTTTTTCCAGCAGTTTATTTATTTTTTATTATTTTTTATATAAATTTATTTTTTATTGGTGTTCAATTTGCCAACATACAGAATAACACCCAGTGCTCATCCCATCAAGTGCCCCCCTCAGTGCCTGTCACCCAGTCACTCCCACCCCCCACCTACCTCCCCTCCCACCACCCCTAGTTCGTTTCCCAGAGTTAGGAGTCTCTCATGTTCTGTCTCCCTTTCTGATATTTCCCACTCATTTTTTCTCCTTTCCCCTTTATTCGCTTTCACTATTTTTTATATTCCCCAAATGAATGAGACCATATAATGTTTGTCCTTCTCCTATTGACTTACTTCACTCAGCATAATACCCTCCAGTTCCATCCCGTCGAAGCAAATGGTGGGTATTTGTCATTTCTAATGGCTGAGGAATATTCCATTGTGTACATAAACCACATCTTCTTTATCCATTCATCTTTCCATGGACACCGAGGCTCCTTCCACAGTTTGGCTACTGTGGACATTGCTGCTAGAAACATCGGGGTGCAGGTGTCCTGGCGTTTCATTGCATCTGTATCTTTGGAGTAAATCCCCAGCAGTGCAATTGCTGGGTTGTAGGGCAGGTCTATTTTTAACTCTTTGAGGAACCTCCACACAGTTTTCCAGAGTGGCTGCACCAGGCCACATTCCCACCAACAGTGCAGGAGGCTTCCCTTTTCTCCGCATCCTCTCCAACATTTGTGGTTTCCTGCCTTGTTAATTTTCCCCATTCTCACTGGTGTGAGGTGGGATCTCATTGTGGTTTTGATTTGTATTTCTCAGGGGTCTAGTTAGAAGTAGCTCTGCCATGTGGCTAATTCCCTGGCAGGGAACGGTAGGCCCCACTGGCGGAGAAACTGAGTTTCTCTCTTGAGGAGGTATTTACTATCAGAAATACGGTGGCCTTCTCTGTTTCTCACCTTTCTCTCAACAGCAGCTGCTAGTTATATCTCCTCTGGTGACTTAGCCATTCTGTGTTACTGCTCCTTCCAATGCATCCTCGGGTAGAGTCCAACCACTCAGGAAGGGGCCACTTCATAGTTTTACTTCCATGCCTCCTTTCAGGCTCTCTGCACGTGTAATGTTTTCCTCTTCCCTAGGGTTTCCTTTCTTCCTGTTTGTGGAATGAACACCTGCTTCTGAATACTTTGATCTATTCCCTTCTCAGTGCCTATCTGCTAGTCAAAACATACCCAATACGGTACCTTTGCTTCTGGAAATTAAAGATAGTTTCATTATCCAGTATATCAAAATTAGAGGTTCTTTGTCAAAACCTTCCTTGCCTTCTGTTATGCACTGAATTGTGTCCCTCCAAAATGTTGAAGCCCTAACCTAGGGACAGGGTCTTTGAACAGGTAAAGGTTAAACAGAAAAATGAGCTCATAAGAGTGGGTCCTAATCCAAGACAGCTGATGACCTTAGGAAGAGGAAGAGACAACGGGGATGCACATTTTCAGAGGGAAGACCATGTGAGACCACAGTGAGAAGGTGGCCATCTGCGAGCTCAGGAGAGAGGCCTCAGGAGACACCAAATCTGCCAACACCTTGACCTTGGACTTCTACCTTACAAAACTATGAGAAAATAAATTTCTGTTTTTTTAAGCTACTCAATCTGTGGTTCTTTGTTATGGCAACCCTAGCAGACTAACACAGCTCCCAAAATGATAATGATAAATAATAACATGTTTTCAAGTGCCTACCATGTGCCATGGGCACTGTGCTTTGGACTTATCCTGTTTAATCTTTACCACAACCCTGGGAGGTTGCATCACTGTACATATTACAGATGAAAAATGGACTCTAGGGATCCCTGGGTGGTTCAGTGGTTTAGTGCCTCCATCGGCCCAGGGCATGATCCTGGAGTCCCAGGATTGAGTCCTACATCAGGCTCCCTGCATGGAGCCTGCTCCTCCCTCTGCCTGTGTTTCTGCTTCTTTCTCTGTCTCTCTCATGAATAAATACATAAAATCTTAAAAAAAAAAAAAAAAAGAAAAGAAAAATGGACTCTAACTCATTCACTGCTCAGTGGGATTTGAATCCAGGTCTACTTGACCCCAGAGCTTCTAAATCTGTTCAACACATTGCCTCATCAGAATGATGAAAGGCCTTAACTTTCCCATGTCCATGATATGCAGGGAAGCAGTGGTATTTACAAAGCTAATAGTGTTAATCTTCAAATCATGAAGATTTGGCATTGGATGGGTTTTTCATTTACTTTTGGTGAGGGTGTGGCCGACGTGCTGAGAAGTCATGGCATTTCATTCGCTCCCCATTCCACAAGCACAGGGTATGGTGTGGTTCTAGCAAAATCGACAAAGCCCTCGGCCGATGGAGCTTGAGTTCTATGGGGAGGGGCAGGGGGGGACAGAGAGATGGTAAACAAAACAAGGAAATATATTTCATAGTGTGTTAGAAGGTGAGATGAATAAATGCTGTGACTAAAAACTAGGAAAGCCAGACAGAGAGTGCTGAGCACGGGATGGGGGTTCCATATTAAATAGGGTGACTGGAGCAGACGTCATTTGAGCCCTTCCAAAGCCAGATGGTGAGAGGAGCCAGTAAACTGCTTTGCTTTTCACCCAACATGCCCCATGTAACCCTTCCAAACATGCAGGTGGTAAGCAAAAATCCCTTTCTAGCAACCTATGCTAAAGCTGAGTGCTCACAGGAGACAAATGGTACCAGTATTTTATCTCATAACCCCAGGATTACATCTAACAGGCTTTCCTGCTAAATTGCAGATTGTAAGGGAGAATAAAGGGAAAAAGCAATTACGGACACTTTCTTCAAGTGCTTTGATATTCACTCATGCATTTGTTTTCAAGTCCCTATGCTTTGTAATAGCCAGCCCCTTGGAAGATCCTGCCTGGAGCCCAATGCATCTTCCCTGTGGAAGATGCTAGCAAACGCAATGAGAAATTGACCTCTGATGATCAGCATCCTGTCTCCTGTCCAGTATCATTTCTCATCATCAATCTAGCAAGTTGTGCACAAGTGCCACGTTTGGATTATACCACCATGCATTTGCATACATGTGCCCAACGCCTACAGTGTCCTCCCCTGCCTGGGCCTCTGGAAAAAAATTCATTCTTCATGACTTAGTTTGAGTCACTTTCTTTGTGTCATGACAGTCTACAAAAGGTCTCATTTATCTGCTATTCAAATAACTTGCTGGACAAAGAAGTGTTCTCTATTCTCTCTGGAAAACAATTAGCCCTCAATATATGGTCAAACTTCCAAAATGATTTGAATCAAATCTTCAAAGAGCCTGTAGTGATGGTCACATACCCATTTACTTGAGTCAATACATTTATCAATCAAATAAATATTTACACTGTCCCTTGCAAAGCAGTGAGCCAGCCAACTGTCTGCATGGAAAGACAGTAGCAATCAAAAATGAGTAAGTCTGGTTTTAGAAGATCGTATCTGTAGAGCCAGAATATGAATACAAAGTAATATAAAACAATTACCTATGTTGGCTTGTAAAATGAATATATGGCTTTAATTACTTACAATCTATATTGCTTGAACAACGTAGTAAATAGGACGCTCACTTGCTTAACACATGTGCAAAAAATGAAATTTTTTCTTGAAGTTAATATTATTTTATTTTTGAATAAGTAATAAAGACATCTGGTAAAGTGCAGAAGATAAACAGGAAAAAGCATCTCTCTCCATCCCGAGCCCAAGAGAACATGTTTCCTAAACCTAGTCTCAGTCCCTTTGGCACCTGCCTCCTCTCTACTGAGGCTCAGTCCAAGTTCCCGGGGTTGGAGGTGGAGAGGCCTCTGAGCCAGCAATAAGTGAGATGCCCTCTGTCCCATCATCCCATTGGTTCTCGGGTTATCATGGCACAGGGAACAGGTAAGGGCCATAGCAGTCTCCTCCTGGTCCCCTTGTGGCAACATTTCCCCCCCAGGGGTGGCCTGCAGAAGGAAGTGCCTGATGACAAAGGTGGCTGGGAGGCAATCCGAGGCCTGCCCCATAGCACCTTCTCTGGCCACCTTCTGGGGTGAGAGGCACGTGAGACCTTTCAGCAGGCTCTCCTATTCCCCTGCCTCTCTTATTCCTCACCAGGTGGGGAGGAGGAGGAGGGCAAAGGTCTGCTTAGCTCCTGGAAATTCAATCTACCTGGGGAGTCCACTGGGATTTTGACCTTCACCCCCCCAAACCAGCTTGTAAGGAAATGGCCAAGGGCTCTTCAGGTGACCCAGCGGCAACCAAATCCTCTTTCCCTCCGGTCTGGATCTCCTTTCCCTCTGCAATCTGGGAAGTTTTCTCGGTTGGAGAGTGGGGGGGGGGGGGGGGGGGGGAGGAGCAAACTTGACAGTCTAACTGACGTCTTTGCCAAAAACTTCAGGCGCCCATCCCCCGCCCAGTTTGGGCTTTTGAAATTTAAAATCCCAGGGCCTTGCATCTCAAAGGCTGATTTTGGGGAAACTCCCGGAAGACTAGGCGTGAAGCTGACTTGAGGGAGGAAAGCGGATCTTGAAGGGAAAACAAGATAAGAACATTCAAGAAGTCCCCCATTAAACTTAAGGTTTTGTGTGGCCTACAGTCTGAGGTGATAGTGTAACCTTACAAATGTATAATTCAAAATAAAGTAGTGCCTGGAAATATTTATATTAGGTACAGTAATTAAAATGATTTGATGAGATGTTCTCTTGGGGTGAAAAAAACATTTTCTTCAGAGTTTAAAATGAAACCCCCTTGATTCAGAAAGTTCTCTTTCCCGCGTTACACTAATGACCACAATGCAATAGTCGTCAGTGTAGACGAGGTTCTATTTCCAGGTTTAAGGTTAACAGCTTAACCTTAACCAATGGTCCTTTCTGTTTAAGCTAAATCGGAACCAAGCAAAAATCATTTGTAACCATCTGACAAGCAGCACAATCTAGGTTTTTCTAAAGTCAGCCCCTGACTTCTGACCTTGGACAGAACCCACCTTATCTCCTTTTATTTTTATTTTTTATTTTTAAAGATTTTATGTATTTATCCATGAGAGACACACAGACAGAGGCACAGACTCAAGCAGAGGGAGAAGCAAGACCCATGCAGGGAGCCAGACGTGGAATTCGATCCCAGGTCTCCAGGATCACGCCCTGGGCTGAGGGCAGGCGCTAAACCGCTGAGCCACCCAGGCTGCCCTCTTATCTCCTTTTATTTATTTTTATTTTTTATTTTTTTATAAATTTTTTTTTTTTTTTTTTTTTTTTTTAATTTATGATAGGCACACAGTGAGAGAGAGAGAGAGAGAGAGGCAGAGACACAGGCAGAGGGAGAAGCAGGCTCCATGCACCGGGAGCCTGATGTGGGATTCGATCCCGGTTCTCCAGGATCGCGCCCTGGGCCAAAGGCAGGTGCTAAACCGCTGCGCCACCCAGGGATCCCCCCTTATCTCCTTTTAAAAAGAAAACCACAAGTCCAAAATGGAGTCACTTAGGCCAGGTCAAGCCACGAAACCAGAGCTTCCTACTTAACCTAACTACAGTTTCAACCTCCCCTGAATGTGGTCTTAATCAGTCAGGCATTTTCTGGTCCGCACAGATGATGTAACCTGTCACATGGGCCTTCTTCTCTACCCTCCTCCCCAAGGGAAGATGAGGTAATCACCAAATAAGACCCCCTGCTCTCCCCCTAAGGGAAGGTGACCTAGCCTGAAATAATCCTTTCTTTTGTTAACTGTCTCACCCCATTTCTGCCAGTAAAATCCATCCATTTTGTATAGCTCCTTGGATCTCCTCTACTGGCTAGATGGGATGCTGCTTGACGCATGAATTGATTAATAAAGTCTATTAGGTCTTTAAAATTTACTCGGTTGAATTTGATGTTAACACTCCATACCTCCCCCCTCCTTCCCTCTCCTGCAGGCTCAGCTCTTGACATTTTATTTGGGCCCTGATTTTAATGCAAGGTCCTGGTCCCACAGCTCTCATTCACTCCCCAGGGGCCAGTCCTCAAGCTACATGCTAAGATTCTTTCTTCCTGAGACAAAGTAAAGTAAAATTTCCTCCACTTGGCTGCCGTCCAACACATCTCCTGTTCTGCAGATGAGCCTTTTCCAACTATAGTCTAGGCATTGTCTCGAATTCCTCAACCCATCACTTTTCAGTCCGCTGTAAAAGGGCTCCTCACTGCTACTGGACACATCTTAAACCAGCAGTGATCTCCTTAGTGGTTTGATGGGGGCAACACTCATTCATTCATTCAACAACATGGAGTGGGCCATGCACTCTTCTGGGTGCTAGGGATACAGCAGTGCAGGAAATGATTAAAAGTTCCTGCATCCATGGAGTTTACATTCTAGCAGGAGAGAGAGACAACATAGATTTGCTTATTTTTTTTATTGTTCAACGATATACCCGTCACAATCTCATAAAACAGTAATCTAGAAGAGCCTGTATTTCTTGACTCTCCATTCAACTGGTTGCCAAGTCTCAATTCAACTCCTAAATCTTTCTCTTAATCCACCCTTTCTTTATATTCCTACAACTTGCCTTAGTTTGGGCATGACAGAAGTATTTATACACAAAAATTGGCAATTGCCACGAATCAGGTACCCCCCCCCACCCCAAACAGAGTCCGTTGAAAAGCATTTTCCAGAACATTACTGATTAAGCACCTTAAATGTTTTCCCCTTGGTCAGGTTTTCCACCCCCTCCTCCTCGTTCTGCCCTCCTGGAAGTCAACCTTCCCACATCTGCTGCCAGGATGCCACTTCTAAGCTTCTAAAACATCGTGATCATGTCAATCTTCTGCCCAAAACTCTTTCCGAGATCCCCATCCCTTTCAGAGCCTTGGCGATGCATGTAACACATTCCTGATGTGGCCCTTCTTATCCCTCCAGCCTATGTCTGATGTTACATTTTGGTCTACCTACATACCAGCACCCACGCCTCTGTGCTTTTGCATAGGCTGCTCTTTCTGCCTGCTGGGATACTTGGCTAGTTCCCAGGCATCTCACACGACTGTTAAGGTGTGACATTTTGAGCTCCCCTTGCAAGCTCATGCTGGTGAGATGCCTCTCTGGTTGCGCTTACAGGATCCTTTGCATCCATCCATCACAGCACATAAACCACTGCACTGAGACTGATTTCTTTCTTGTCAAGATCTTGGTTAACTTGTGTGGGACTGTGACCTTCACTCCCACCCTGGAGGACTGGACTTTTTGTAGGTTCTGCTTTAGCTTTTTCCTTATCTTTCTCGAAGACGACAGTCTTCCTGGGTGATCTAATCCATCCCCGACCTCCTCCTTGCCTTTCTACCACCTATGTGCTGATGAGTCACCATTTATATCTCCAGCCCAGATCTCTTGGCTTAATGAGCATCTCTACCTGAATATGCTATCTTAATATATTTAAAACAGAATTCAATATCTTCTCCAAGCCTCCTCTTCCTGGGTTATTGTGTCAGTGAATGGCATTAGGAGGGGCCCACAAACTCCAGCCAATAGGCCAGCTATGTCCACTGCTTAGGCAAGAATCATTCCATTTTTAAAAAAGAAAATACAGGGCAGCCTGGGTGGCTTAGTGGTTTAGCACCAGCCTTCGGCCCAGGGCATGATCCTGGAGACCCGGGATCGAGTCTCACATCGGGCTTCCTGCAGGGAGCCTGCTTCTCCTTCTGCCTCTCTCTGTGTCTCTCATGAGTAAATAAATAAAATCTTAAGACAAAAAATAATGGTTAGCAGAAAGTTAGAGAGAGGGAAGGCTCAGGCACAATGTGATTGGTAGTTCAATTATGTCATCAGGGACCTAAGTTTTCCCAGTTTTTTTTTTTAAAATTAATTAATTAATTATTTATTTATTTATTTATTTATTTATTTATTTATTTATTTATGACAGACACTCTGAGAGAGGCAGAGACATAGGCAGAGGGAGAAGTAGGCTCCCTGAGGGGAGCCCAATGTAGGACCCCAGGATCACACCTTGAGCCAAAGGCTCAACCACTGAGCCACCCAGGCATCCCAGTTTTTCCATTTTTTAAAAAAGATTTTATTTATTTGAGAGAAAGAGAGCACACAGGAGCAGGGAGGAAGGGCAGAGGGGGAAGCCGACTCCCTGCTGAACAAAGAGCCCAATGTGGGGCTCCATCCCAGGACGCTGGGATCATAACTTGAGCAGAAGGCAGACACTTAACCGACCAAACCACCCAGGTGCCCCAGTTTCACCATTGTTCTGCTTTCTGGAGCTCAGGCAATACTGGCTTCAGCTAAAGTCTGGTTCCTGTATGGTAATGGACTTGGCTGTCGTTGGCAACTGGGCTACATATGTCATGAACTTCTGCTGAGAGAGGGAGAGACTCTCTCAACCATGGAATATGAGGACTTCTGTAGGACTGATCCGAATTATACCATGTCCCCTTCCTGCGGTTTTGTCATCTTCTTTTTCCATTGGCTGTTTCCTTTTAGCCTTAACATGCTTAAACCTCTCCTTTCTAACAACTCTACAATCCTCTGGCCATGCTTTCCCTACAATTTGAGCCTTCTCTGATCCTTCCCTTTATAAACAAGTTTCTTGGAAAAATGTCCACTTGCTTTGTCTTTATTTCCTCATTTTTCATTCACACCCATCACGTCACTGAACCCAACCTGCAAATGTTATGGGTCCTCCCAGCTCGTATCAAAGGGCAACCCCTCATCTTTATTTTAGTATACTCTGCAGCATTTGACTCCTTCTCTCCATTCCTCCTCTTCCCAGAATCCTTCCTGATTTCTAAGGTTAAGTTCTCTAAAGATTCCTTGCCTTGTAATGTCTCCCTGTCTTTGCACAGGATGGCCTAGAATCCCCTCATCACTTCTATGGCCTCAATTCCCCACAAGCTTCATGGTTTCTACTGGCTATGTATATAGCCCTCCTGAACTGTGACTATTTGTTTATCCTTTGTGACTATTACTACCCTCCAAAGCAATCTCCAAGTCTTGGTTGGAGATTTTTTCGTAGACTGCAGAGCGCCCATGGTGAAAGACAGAGTTGATATCAGTAAGTGCTTGCTGAATGAATTACTGAATAAATTAATACACTGACTTATCCAACAGCACACAGCCAGAACATGGCAGGAATCAAATCAAGAGAAGTCAGAGATTTTTCTAGTAGACAATACTATTGAAAATGACAGTAAGTTTTGAAAATGACAGTAAGTTTTATTATTTTTTTCTAGATTTATTCATTCATTCATTCATTCATTCATTCATTCATTCATGAGAGACACAGACAGAGAGAGGCAGAGACACAGGCAGAGGGAAAAGCAGGCTCCATGCTGGGAGCCCAATGCGGTACTCTATCCTGGTTCTCCAGGATAATGCCCTGGGCTGCAATTGGCACTAAACCGCTGAGACACCAGGGCTGCCCAGTTTTTTAGGTTTTAGAAGTCATCATTATGTAAGATATAAACTGCATAAAGTTATATTTTGGAAGATACAAAATTCAAGTAACATTTATATGGTAACTTATATTTATGGATTGATATTCATAAACATTTAGATGTACTTTACGTTAATTTACTTTTATTTAAACAGAGCTTCGTATGTGTACTCTTTTTGCATTTATGTATTTCATGTAAAAGTCAAAAAGAATAAGCTGGAGATACCAAGCAATCTAAGTCTAAACAACGGGGAAATTTTCATTGTTAGGAAAATACCAGAAAAGCACTCTTCTGTGAATGAGCAGACTGTTTTCCGTTAAGTAAAATTAAGTACTTTAATCATATTTAAGCATATTAAATAATTTAAAAATTAAGACTGCAATTCAGCCCCATCTTCTGATTTTACAGCCCAGGGAGCTAAAGAAAGGGGGGCGGGTACCAAATAAGGGCTGCCTGCTGCTTTTCTTCTTTTTTGAAATGCTAAGTGAGGGCAAGTGCTGGGGAAATCAACGTGATGAAAATGAAGAAGGAATTCTCCTGCAGTGTTACTTAAATGGCCATAAAAGAGAAAAAGATTAAACTCCACAAAAGGGCTAAAACTTTTGCAGATTTTTGCCTCAGCCTATTTCCAGTCAAAATGGCAGGCAGTCACATAAAAAGAAAAAAAAAAAAAGATAAATTTTAGAATTTTAAAATTGGGAGGTACTACCGCGAACAGGTAGGCCTACAGTAACGGTAAATAGATTAAAATTAGCCTTAGCTCTTTAGGGTACTCCACTACTTTATTTGCATTTAACTGCTATGACTTGTATAAGTGCATCACATTTCTTTGTAAATAAACTAAGCTTTTCATAACAAAAAAATAAAATGAAATAAAACATGAAATATAATAAATAAGCTGAATCCCCATATTGGGGTGGGGAGATAAACTATAAAGTAACTCTGGGGTAGGAGCCCATATTTAAAAACCCAAAGCTGGGGCATCTGGGTGGCTCAGTCGGTTAAGCATCTGTCTTTGGCTTAGGTCATGATCCCAGAGTCCAGGGATGGAGCCCTGCTTTGGGCTCCCTGCTCAGCGGGGAGCCTGCTTCTCCCTCTCTCTCTGCACCTCCTCTCGTTCATGCTCTCTCTCTCTTTCTCTGTCTCTCTCAAGTAAAATAAATAAAAATCTTTAATTAAAAAAAAAAACCCAAACTTCAGAGACGTTACATATTCATACACTCTGTACGTAAATAATATCTTGCTAGATTTACTAAAAATTACCTTGGATACATTTCTAAAGAAAAAATGAAAACGAGGAGCGCTAAGTGACTGAAGTTTACTCTGAAATCATAAATATATTTCCTTTCCCCAACCCCACTCCCAGATCTATAAAAAGTAAAATGGAAGAATTGAGGTATATTCTCCATTAAAGAGGCAATCAACTAAGTTCCAATTATTTTTTTAGTAGAAAGCTTACAAATCTGCCAATTAGGATGTCTCCACCTACTATGGACTACCCACCAAAAGCTGAGTCAGTTTTCCTGGAGTGTGTTTTCATTTATTCGGCTTTTAGCAACAAAGGCCGCACCTCTTCCTGAAGTTTGTTGGCAATGACACCCACGTTACTTTCTTAATGATATTAATTGTTTAAAGAGAGCATTTTAAAACATCAAAAAGCCCTTATAGTTTTTTATAAGAGTAATAAAGCTGGTTGCAAAAAGTTCAACTAATAATACAAAGCACGGGAGGGAAGTTAAAAAGAAACCAAAATCTAAAATCTCATTTCCAGGCACTAAGTATATTTTACAGACATTCTCCAAACATTACTCAGACTCTACAAACACTTACAGATTAATTTGTGTGTGTGTGTATATATATATTAGTTTTACATGAAAGGGATAATAGTAAACATGCTCATTTGTGAACTCTTCTTTTATTCTATGTCATAGATATCTATTCATGCGATGTCTAGATGAAGCATCATTTCTAGTGGCTTCACAGCGTTCCCTTATACAGAAGTATACATAATCTACTTGACCATTTTCCTACTGAAGGACTTTTACCTTGCCCCATCTTACTTTTTTAGTTATTATAAACAATGCTGTGAGAAATATCCAATTTATGTGTCATTTCAAATGTATGTAATAATCTCCTGAAGGTAAATTCCCTGAGGTGGAGTAGGGAGGTAGGGAAAGGACACACACACTACTCGACTAAATATTGCCAAACTGGGGCCCCTGGGTGGCTCAGTGGTTGAGTGTCTGCCTTTGGCTCAGGTCATGATCCTGCCTGCTTCCCCCTCTGCCTATGTCTCTGCCTCTCTTTCTCGTGAATAAATTAAAAGATCTTTTTAAAAAAAAAAGACTAAAACATGTCACGGGCATTGGGGAATCTCATTAAAAATAAATAAACAAACAAACAAATAAATAAATATTGCCAAACTGCCTTTGGGAAGGAGATGGGTAAGGCTTAGGTTCAGTTGACTTTGAGAGAACACCCAACAAAATGGTTTACACAAGACAGAGGGTCACATAGAAGGTGAGGCAATTCATGATCCAGGGGACCAGGCACCTTCCACTTTGGTACTCTATCATTTTCAGAACTTGACTTCTTGGGATGCCTGAGTGGCTCACTGGTTGGGCGTTTGCCTTGGGCTCAGGGCGTGATCCCGGGGTTGGAGGATTGAGTCTCCCATCAGGCTCCCTGTGGGAAGCCTGCTTCTCCATCTTTCTGTGTCTCTACCTCTCTCTCTCTGTGTCTCTCATGAATAAATAAATAAATAAATCTTTAAAGAGAAAAAAAAAAAAGAATTTTGGCTTGGCTTCTTCTGCATGGTGTGAGGTGGCTGCTTAAATTCTAGCTATTGATTCTGCATTTCAGCCAGCAGGAAGAAGGAAGAGGCAAAAAGGGTCCACTCCCAAGGGCTCTTCTGTGAAGTCACACTCACCATTTCCAGTGACATCTACTGGCCAGAATTTGGTCATGTGGCTACATCTAGCTGTGGGGCAGACTGGGAACGTATGCCAGTATGTTCACTTAAAAATCAGATATTCTTTTACTGAGGATGAGAGAAAATAGATATTGGGGACAACCCACAGCTTCCACCATGGTAAGGATGTACCATTTACACCCCTGTGAATATCACACAAGAGGCCCCATTTCCCAAGTGTTTACCAACTCTGTTATCCAACTGTTCCCACTGCCATCGCATTTTATTACTTACCAGGACAAATATCTAACCTATTCTCCAACAGCCTGTGTAGTTCATTCATGCCACTAATATCAGTGATGGGCACCGCCCACCCCTGCCCCTGCCAAAAGTATAAAGAACATGAGAATGTGGGGACATATGTGTTACTCTGCCTTGATTTGTGCTTCAGTGTTAAAGCTCTGTCCTTAGCTGACTTCTCTCCTCCCTCCAGGTAATCTCATCCCCAGCTTTAATGTTGGTGAGTCAAAATCTGCATAGTCACTCCTGAACTCCAGAAACTTAGTAAATTAGCCGGTCGATTACTTCCTATACCCATCTGGATAATTCACCAGCATGTTACAATCAACTATAAAAAAACTGGTCTCATCATCTTGTTTTACAAACACTTCTTCCTGCATTCCTTATTTTGGTGGCACCGACTGAGTCATTTTAGACTCTTACCTTTCTCCCATCAAAACACTGACTTCATGACCAAATTCTATTGATTTCACTTCCATAACAACTCTCGACATTCCCTTCATCTCCAGTGTGCTCTTGAGGATGAAGATAAAATCTCATGACTCTCTGCCTCCAATCCAGCCTACTTTGAAGACGGAAGCCAAAGGCTTCTTACTAAAATTCGAAGTGAATATGATGGATATTCACTCACTCTCTCCCCACCCCACCCCCAAATTCTTTAAAAGCTCTCCATACTCAAAATTCTTGGTATGACATATGAGGTCCCCCAGCCAGTGACTTATCAGCATCATCTTGCATTAACCCCTGACTATGCCCCATATTTGAATACATCACTTGCAGTTCCACAACACAGTGACTGCTAAAGTGGGTCCCTCCTGCCTAGAATTCCTGGAGAAGATCTATTTCCTTTTTTGTTTCTCTCTCTCTCTCTCTCTTTTTTATGATTCGGATCCTATAGACACGTCAATAAAACCCCTCCTGACTGGACTCCCCACCTTGTGGTCATTTTTTTGTTTTGTGCCACTTTTGTGTTCCATACTTCCTTCTAAAATATTATAGTAAATAGCGTATTTATTCATCCAACAAATATTTATTGAATTCCCACTGCATACTCAGCATTACGCTAAGCGATGGATTCATGGCCATGTGTAAACTGAATGTAGACCTTAGGCACTTGCAACCTTTGGTCTATACAGCTTACATTAGTAAAGGCTAATTTCCATTCACCATCTTGGTCTGCTAGAAAAGAAATTACTTCTCTCTCCCATTAATCTCAATGAGAGACTAGGAAACTGATGTTGCCTATTGCTGATCATGACAAGAGATATTTTCTTCACTGTCTTGTTGCTTACTCAAATATTCATTTATTTGTGCTTTTATGACTTCATGCTGTTGGCTGCCACTATCCGGAATCACTTGGATGTTTAAGAAGGAAAAATTGGGAGGGGGGCCTGGGTGAATCAGTCTGTTAAGTGTCTGCCTTCGGCTTGGGTCACAATCCCCTGGTCCTGGGATAGAGCCCCGTGTTGGGCTTCGCTGCTCAGTGGGGAGTCTGCTTCTCCCTCTCCCTGCTCATGCTCTCTCTCTCTCTCTCAAATAAATATAGAAAGAAGAAGGAAAAATTGAGAGTAATCTTATTTGACCTATTATATCTTAAGCTTTTCCCTCAAACTTACAACTGACAAAGGCCCAGTATGGGGATTCCTGGCTGAGATGAAGGTAGACCTAAGAACAAGATGAATAAAGAAGCAAAGATCAGGGGAAAAGGGTGGTCCAGGTGGAAGGGGCAGTGTAAGCAGACGCTGAAGGACCGAGATGATGTCTACTACATGAGGAGAGGCACCCCCTAACCGAGGCTGCACAGGGCTAGCTGACAGCAGGTCTGAGCCACAGCAGAGCACCCCTGAACTGAAAAATCTTACAGAGAAGATTTATAGAAGGAAATCCAGGTACACTAAATTTTGCACAAAAAAGAAATCCAAGTTAGGGAGAAATTCTTGATTTAGAGTAGAGTACTAGACTGTATTCCAGATTGATCAAAAATGTCTGGGTGTATTACTCAGGACTGTCTGGTCTCAAGAGACAGAAATTCAATCCGGAGAAGTTTAAATAAGAAAGCAGTCGTGTCGGGTTATATAACTTGGAAAGACAGTGGTGTGGCTAGCCTCAGGCACAACGGGATCCAGGGGTGCAAATGACAGCCTCAGATGATCAACTTTCTATTTCCTTCTGTTTCTGC
The DNA here is from genome assembly GCF_018345385.1 of Vulpes lagopus. Taxonomy (NCBI): domain Eukaryota; kingdom Metazoa; phylum Chordata; class Mammalia; order Carnivora; family Canidae; genus Vulpes; species Vulpes lagopus. The sequence goes on from NC_054831.1 coordinate 9,176,907, forward strand.
TCCTCTCTGTTGTTGGCCTCATTATCTTCTATTGTAAATGTATGTCACTCATGCAAATAGGGAGCCTGGCAGCTAAAAACTCCAAGCCTACATCACCCAGTTGGAGGATCCCTAAAGAAATGAGAAACTAACTCTTTCTAATTGAAGGTGAAAAATCCCAGGGAATAATTGCATGGGGCCAGTCTGTCAACTACCCACAGGTATCCCGGAGGCAGGGGGCTCCACGATTGGCCAGGCTTGGGTCATGTGCCCATCCTTCTGCTTGCACCTCAGTGGATTCCTCACTGCTGTAGTGTGGAAGTAGTGCAGAGGAGTGGTGGCTGAAATGAATTCTGGGCAGAAAAAAAAAGATTGTAGTTTGGCTGGAACAGAGACTACATGGCAAAGGGGATCAAGAGACCGTTAGGAGTGGGAAAAGGGGCCAGACTGTGTAAGTCAATATCCCATAAATGAAAGGGAGCACCAAATACTCCGAAACGTCTATGTATGTGTATGTATACAGCTGATTCTTGTTATGCACAGTATTTAGCTTCTAGAAAGTCACTGCCATGGCTGCTGAATTAGGGAATCATTGCCCTACGGGAAATACAAGGGTAGGATCCTGTGAGCCTCTGGCCACATTTTCATCAACTGATCAATACATAATCCTGTTTTATGTGTGTTTCTGTTTAAAGGTACTTTATTTAATATATATTGTTGATTCATTAACACGGAACTCACAGCCAAAAGCACTGTCACTCATGTCTGCAAAGAAGCTTATCTAACCCATGTATCTTTTTTTTTTTTAAGATTTTATTTATTTATTCATGAGAGGCACACAGAAACAGAGGCAGAGACAGAGGCAGAGGGAGAAGCAGGTTCCATGTGGGGAGCCCGATGCGGGACTCGATCCTGGGACCCTGGGATCACGCCCTGGGCCAAAAGCAGATGCTCAACTGCTGAGCCACCCAGGCGTCCCTAACCCATGTATTTTCTGCACCAGGTACATCACAGCCTTCTTGCACTTAGGAACACCGGACAGCATTTCAGCACCACACTTGGGGCCATTTTAAATAGCGAAATCACCAGCAAAAACCACGAAAATATGAAAAACATGGCACTGTGGACCATGGAATGGACACTGCTTATTTACAGAATGAGAGCTGAAGCATGAGGGCAGGGTTGCCTTGTTCCACGTCAGTTGGGATCATGCCAGTCCAGGCAGGTGGGGGGGACTCTGTTTTTTCTGTGCTCTGCAGAGGGCCTAGAATGACTGTAGAAGTGTCAGGGGAATATCAATGTGGGGGTTATACAAATTTTACCGAGCAAGCCAACCCACAAATACAGAATCTATGAATAATGAGGAGTGACTGTATTTTCCCCTTCAGTATCTGGGGAGATTCATGTAGCAGGAAGGGAGATGGCGCTGGATGTGGAGATCAACTGGGAGGAATGGCAGCACTGGTGGGAGGCACGGAGGGGGGAGCATGAGAGGAAGGGAGGACAAGCCTGATTTCCAACCAGACATAAAGATGGGGGATGTCAGGGGAGGGGAGCACATCAAGGAGGAGAAGGAGGAGGGAGGGGTCAACAGCTAGAGTGCTGAAAACCGAAGAACCAAGTCTGAACAGAATCTGACTTCAAGAGGGAGAATCTGACTTCAGTTCTTTTTTCTCTCTTTTTTTCCTTTCCTTTTTCCTTTCCTTTCCTTCTCTTCTTTTCCTTTCTTATTTTAAGGTAGACTCCAAACCCAATCTGTGGCTTGAACTCATGAACCCTGACATTAAATGAGATTAAATCACACAATCTACCCACTGAATCAGCCAGGTGCCCCTGAAGTCAGTTCTGTAACGAGCCATTCATTGGTCCTGTCAGATGCTTTGTGTTCTTTGCTTCAAGATTTTTAGAATTCTTTTTAAATTTTTTAAATTTTTTTTTAAGATTTTACTTATTTATTCATGAGAGACTCAGAGAGAGAGGCAGAGACACAGACAGAGGGAGAAGCAGGCTCCATGCAGGGAGCCTGATGTGGAACTGGATCCCAGGACCCCGGGATCACGACCTGAGCGGAAGGCAGACACTCAACCACTGAGCCACCAGGTGCCCCTCCAAGATTTTTTTAAAAAGTGTCCATTTGATTGACTTAAAAATAGAGAACAAGTGCTATTCTAGTATTAAATATCTCCACTTCCAATGAGTTAATTAGCCAACCTCATTAGTAATAGTAGTAAGAAGCCACACTTAGCACTTACTGTATGCCAGGCATTGTTCTGGGCTCTTTGTATTTATTAGCCCACTTATTTTCACAGACTATGAGGCATCATTAGCAGACTCATTTTTATTTTTTATTTTTATTTTTTAAGATTTTATTTATTTAATCATGACAGAGAGAGAGAGAGAGGCAGAGACACAGGCAGAGGGAGAAGCAGGCTCCACGCAGGGAGCCCGATGTGGGACTAGATCCTGGTTCTCCAAGATCACACCCCGGGCTGAAGGCAGCGCCAAACTGCTGGGCCATCTGGGCTGCCCAGCAGACTCATTTTTAGATGAACAAACTGAGATGGAAGGTAGTAACTTGCCTGCCAACAGGTAATAAATGGTGGAATCTGCTTATAGAATCCATGTGTTTAACTACTATGTTATATTGGCAGTATCAGTTGGTTATGGTTTCCATATAAACTCTCTTATACCACACTGCTGTCCTCCTGCCTCCCCACTGCCGTGCCAGTTCCCCCCACTCCCCCTCCATCCAATGTATGGCTTTGTCAATATTACTATTTCTCATCTAAAGAGAACAGTAATAAACCATGTTCGCCCTAATTTCTTTCTTCTTATTTTTCTCCTAAAAAACCCCCAACAATGATCTTTAGCTATCGAAACCTATGTCAAGCTATAGGTCACAAATCCTTGTCTATCAAGTTTCTTTTCTGAATAAGCCGAACTAAACTCTTCATTTTATTTTATTTTATTTTAAGATTTTTATTTATTTATTCATGAGAGACAGAGAGAGAAGGAGAGAAGCAGAAACACAGGCGGAGGGAGAAGCAGGCTACATGCAAGGAGTCTGATATGGGATTCGATCCTGAGACTCCAGGATCACACCCTGGGCCGAAGGCAGGTGCTAAACCACTGAGCCTCCCAAGGATCCCAACTCTTCATTTTCTTATACTTAAAAAATACCAATTTGCTAGCCTCTATCGGAATTTTTTTTTCTTTTCTTTCATTTTTCTTTATTTTTATTTTTTGTTTAGTTTTTTAAGTAAGCTCTACCCCCAATGTGGAACTCAAACCCACAACCCTGAGATCAAGAGTTCAATGGCTCACTGACTGCCCCAACTGTATGCCCCACTTCTTTTTTTATATTTAAAATAATAATAGTTTAGACTTTTAGGTACTAATAAAAGAATTCTTTTTGCCTTAAGCAACTCATTTGATATCTCATTTTTAAAGGAGTGATACTGACAAACCATAAATGACTTTTAACTATAGAGAACAAACTGAGGGTTGCTGGAGGGGAGATGGGTCAGTGATGGGCTAGATGGGTGATGGACATTAAGGAGGGCACTTGTGATGAACACTGGGTGTTATATGTAAGTGATGAATCTCTGAATTCTACTCCTGAAACCAATATTATACTTTATGTTAACTACCTTGAATTTAAATTTTTTAAAAAAGGACTGATACTGTATTTCTCATTGGAATACTATAATAATTAGCATTTATAAAACAACTGGAAAGTCAGGACACAACGTCTCAATCTGTTAAGCATCTGACTCTTGATCTCAGCTCAGGTCTTGATCTCAGGGTTGTGAGTTCAAGCCCTGCATTGGGCTCCATTTTGGGTGTGGGACCCTACTTATTGATAAGACAAAACCAAAAAAACCCCTACAAAGTCATAAATGGAACTGTTAAACAAACGCAAATGTTTTAATGTGGAATTTACCTAGAACATCTCCACAAACCTCTCTTTTGTTTGCCAGCTTTATTTCAGTTTTGATTTCGCTTTGATTTCTCAAACAGCTGGTTTCTAGGTGTGGAGGATGTGGGAGAGGTCGTGTTCAAGAAAGGTGGGAAGTGTTTAATTCAGCAAACACATACAACTCTGTGGCAGGCCCCTTTATTCAGCACTTGTAACCTCATACAGTTTTCATGAAAAGATCTTGGGGGATGTCCACAGCAGCAGCCTGTCTAGGTTTAAGGACACAGCTGCCAATGGGCCAAGGCTCCTGAATGCTTCACATAACTACTCAAGTGCTTTTCAAGGCTACTATTTTATGTTTTTGTTTTTTGTCTTATGACAATAGCCATCACAATTTAAGAACTCAAAACTTTTCACCTTGCCTTGCATGCCCTTCTTATTTATATTTGGAGAAGCTGAGCATCAAATGCCTTTCTCACCACAGCTTCCATCTCTGGGGCTGAAATTCCTTGAGTACACTTTGCTCTGCAGGGGATATTCGTCCTGCTGCCCTGGCCACTGCAGATTGGACCAGGGTGACCATCTGACCTGGACCCAGTTAGGACGTTTTCAGTTTGAGGTGTTGGAAAACCCTGTCAACCTGGTTTGAGTGAAGAAGAGAAGCTTATTGGCTTACACAGCCCTAGGCCCAGCTGGTTCCAGAAGCTGTAAACAGGGCCACAAAGACCTGATCTCTCTTTACCTCTTGGCTTCTCCCTTTTCTGTGTAGGCTGCATTTGCAGGCAGGTTATTCCTGGTTGTGACAAGTTTGCAATTCCTGGGTGAGGACAAGATGGCTGCTTGTAGCGCCAGGCTCCTATCACTACAGCTCCAAGTCCAGGGGTAAAGGGAACTCTCCTTTCTTAACAGTTTTAACATTAAATTGGCTTCAGTTGGGTTGTCAGCCCATTTCCCAATAACCACAGCCACTTGATGTCAAGTCCAGCTCTTTATTTATTTTTAAAATTTTATTTTTATTATTTATTCATGAGACACACACACACACACACACACACACACACAGAGAGAGAGAGAGAGAGAGAGAGAGAGAGAGAGAGCAGGCTCCACACATGGAACCTGACATGGACTCAATCCTGGGTTGAAGGCGGCGCTAAACCGCTGAGCCACTCGGGCTGCCCAGGTCCAGCTCTTTGAACCATATACAATGAACCTGAGGTGTGATTTCCTCGAGGAAAATCAGGGCACTCTTACCACAAGAAGGGAGACACATACTGGTGGCAAAAATACCAACTCTTAGCACATGATCCAAGGACAGGCAATATAGAGGCTTGACTTGTGGCCAAGGAGGAAGCCTGTTGGGAACAACTCCCCAACAGGGACAAGTGGCTAAATAAAATCACAAGATCCTCTCTCTGGAGAAAATGGAAGTAGAAGTCCAGAGCTCAGTAGCTGGTAGGGGCTGCATAAGCAAGACATGCAGACCCAGAGACAAGGAGGGAGAAGGAGTGGCCAAGTCCTGTGGTAGGGCAGCACGGAAGCCCCGAAGAGCTTCGCTGAGTGAAACCAGGCTAGTCCTGGGGCCCCTGGGACCTGCAACATTCTCAAGTGTCTGAAGCACAGCTGAGCTGCCAAGATTCCTACTATCACTATCTCCAGGTACTTCCTCCTGATGAAGACCCACTACACTGAGTGACCGGGATGAAGAACCCCAAGGACCTAACCAACATTTAATTCAGGAAAGGTAAAGACAAACAAGGCAAAGAGATTAAGGGACAGAACATGGTGTACGTGGCGTGGCAGAGGGCACTATTTCCTGTGCTCTAGGAAGCTCCAAGCCGGGTCAGGGTGTAGTAGGTGTGGGGGGTAGACAAGATGTCTCCCATTTTCCGTTCTACCTACCCCTTCCTTGCCCCCAAGGCTTATTATTTCTAAGCAGTCAGCTGGAGAGGCCCCCCTCATCCCACCCTTATGGAAATTTCTTGGAAGACTTGCCTGCAATCTTCCAGCTAGGCAGCTTTAGGCACAACTAAAAGTTTGGGTGGCCCCTGAGTGGCTCAGGTGGTTAAGTGTCTGCCTTAGGCTCAGGCCATGATACCAGGGTCCTGGGATCGAGCTTCTGCATCAGGCTCTCTGCTCAGTGGGGAGCCTGCTTCTCCCTCTCTCCTCTGTCTGCCTATGCTCTATTTGTGTCAAATAAACAAACAAACAAATAAATAAAATCTTAAAAAAAAAACAACTAAAGCTCAGTTCTTTTCTAAAGGGTGACAATAGGGACGCCTGGGTGGCTCAGCAGTTGAGCGTCTGCCTTTGACTTGGGGCATGATCCTGGAGTCCCGGGATCAAGTCCCACATCAGGCTTTCTGCAGGTAGCCTGCTTCTCTCTCTGCCTATGGCTCTGCCTCTCTCTCTCTGTGTCACTCATGAATAAATAAAATATTTAAAAATAAAAAAATAAAATAAATAAAGGGTGACAATGGCCATAAAGAGGCAACCTGCCAACTCGGCCACATCTTCAAAGCTGAGCTCTGTCATGGCCATTCTTGGGGTGTTTTTTCTGCTCCTCTTGCCCAGTAGCTTCCATACAGTTCAGGATGGCCACCTTCAACTTCCTCTTTACTTTTCTCTTTCAGTTCCCTGAAGCTAATTGCTATATCCCTTTAAGTTTTTGTCCACATTTTCAAAAGAAAGATCACCTTTGGGATGCCTGGATGGCTCAGCGGTTGAGCGTCTGCCTTTGGCTCAGGGCATGACCCCGGAGTCCCAGGATAGAGTCCCACATCAGGCTTCCTGCATGGAGCCTGCTTCTCCTCCCTCTTCCTATGTCTCTGCCTCTCTCTGTGTGTCTCTCATGAATAAATAAATATAATATTAAAAAAAAAAAAGAAAAGAAAGAAAAAGAAAAGAGAAAAGAAAAGAAAAAGAAAAGAGAAGAAAAGAAAAGCAGAAAAGAAAAAACAAAGATAAGACCACCTTTTCACGCCAGGCCCTGCAAGTCATACAGGGGCTGGTCAGCCAATGGATTCACTGGCCTAAAGACAGGTGGTTATCTTGGTCCAATTAACCTACAAGGGGAGGACCTGGGGGGTTGTACAATACAGATTGGTGACTTATCTCAGACAGAGACAGGTATGTAATGACTGACATATCCAGACAACTATGTTTTCCCCCTGACATACTCAGGTGGATGAAGTAAGTGGGCAACAAAAATTCTCACACATTGTATTAGTTTCCTAGTATTGTTTCAACAAAATACCACAGACTGAGTGCCTTCAAACAATAGAAATCTATTGTCTCACAGTTCTGGAGACTAGAAGTCTGAAATCATGGTATTATTGGCAGAGCCATGCTCCATTCTGCACCCTACCTTGCCTCTTCTAGCTTCTGTGGTTTGCTGACCATCTTTGGTCATCACGTGGCCTCCTGCATATGTCTTTACATGGCAGTCTTCTTATAGACACGGATTGTAGTGGAGTAGGGTCCACTCTACTCCAGTATGACCTCACTTTAGCTAATACTATCTGCAACAATCCTATTTGTTTTCTTTTTTAAAAAAATATATTTTATTTATTTATTTATTCATGAGAGACACACACACACACACACAGAGGCAGAGACACAGGCAGAGGGAGAAGTAGGCTCCATGCAGGGAGCCCGATGTGGGACTCAATCCCGGGACTCCAGGATCATGCCCTGGGCCAAAGGCAGGTGGTCAACCGCTGAGCCACCCAGGGATCCCCCAACAATCCTATTTCTAAACCAGGTCACCATCTAAATGGGGGTTAGGACTTCAGCATATTTTTGGGGGAGGACACAATTCAACCATAACATACCTACTTGGGTTGCACAACCAGTTCTCCGCAAATCAGACAGACATCTAACCATTATAGCAGACTTACTACCAAAAGTACGATCCTCACTCAAAAGGTATATGACATGACACTGCAGCGAGTACTATGGTAAAGATGTATTTTTTTTTTAATTTTTATTTATTTATGATAGTCACAGAGAGAGAGAGAGAGAGAGAGGCAGAGACACAGGCAGAGGGAGAAGCAGGCTCCATGCACCGGGAGCCTGATGTGGGATTCGATCCCAGGTCTCCAGGATCGCGCCCTGGGCCAAAGACAAGCGCCAAACCGCTGCGCCACCCAGGGATCCCTATTTTTTTTTTTAAAGATGTGTTCTTACTTATGCTATTAACACAGTCGTATTCGTGTTAGCAACCTCCCTTAGAAAAGAAAAAAGGTAAAAAGAAAATCAGGGGATCCCTGGGTGGCTCAGCGGTTTGGCGCCTGCCTTTGGCCCAGGGCGAGATCCTGGAGTCCTGGGATCGAATCTCACGTCGGGCTCCCGGTGCATGGAGCCTGCTTCTCCCTCTGCCTGTGTCTCTGCCTCTCTCTCTCTATGTCTCTCATGAATAAATAAAAAATAAAAAATAAAAGAAAAGAAAATCAGTATTCAAAGGTTATATTGAGGAATAATTTCTATTTATTTTATAAATATATAAAAATCACTGCTTAAATACAGTCTATTATTTGGGGAAAAAATGTTTTATCCTCTACGCAAAATACTAAAGCACTAAAAATGCATCTAGCTGCCTCTTAGCTCCGAGGTGTCCTATGTGGAGCCTTTGTAAAGGCCAAGATGGCTGCTGTCTTCAAGGAAGAGAAAACCTTGTGTAACTGCAGGAAGTCGTGACCATGAGGAAGAGAGTAATGGAGGAGCTGGAGGCCGCCACTGAAATAAAATTTGGCTAAAAGGATATGAACGTGTAAATAACTTTTTCCTGTGGAATGCCAACCTCTCCCTTTAAAAAAAAAATGCCAAAGAGACATTTTAATGGTTTTAGAGGAGACAGAGGCTCATCTTGGAACTAAAGGAATGTACTGGAATAATAACGTAAGGTAGAAGGGAATTATGTCAATAATTTATATATGTAGGGGATCCCTGGATGGCTCAGCGGTTTAGCGCCTGCCTTCGGCCCAGGGCGTGATCCTGGAGTCCCGGGATCAAGTCCCACGTCGGGCTCCCTGCGTGGAGCCTGCTTCTCCCTCTGCCTGTGTCTCTGCCTCTCTCTCTCTCTCTCATGAATAAATAAAATCTTAAAAAAAATAATTTATATATGTAAAATCCTTAAAACATTACTATGCAGTAAGAAGTATTACCTACTTTGTTTTTCTAGAAGAAAAGGAGACCATTTCAAGAGCCTGACTGCCCATCTCTCTTCTCCCGTTCTCACAGAAACTTCTCCCTCTCCCTCATGTTGTCCACACAGCTGCATTCATGCCATTCTCCTCTGCAAGAGGCCTCCATTTCAAAAATTTATTTTATACAAGAACCTTTTTTTTTAAGATTTTATTTATTTATTCATGAGAGACAGAGAGAGAGAGAGAGAGAGACAGAGAGGCAGAGCCACAGGCAGAGGGAGAAGCAGGCCCCATGCAGGGAGCCCGATGTGGGACTCGATCCCGGGTCTCCAGGATCGCGCCCTGGGCTGGAGGCGGCGCTAAACCACTGAGCCACCCAGGCTGCCACAAGAACCTTTTTATTAACAATTTTCAAACTTTTTTTTATAGGAGCACCTATAAACAGTTTTCAAACTGTTTATAGGAGAACCTTTTTGTCAAGGGAAATTCTGTACAGATATTATTTATATCGGCTTATGTGGATTTATATCAATTTATGTTTATCTAATGAGCAGAAGGGGTATTTTATGAAGTTTTCTTTAAGGTTTAGCTTAATAGTATTAAGTTAACGAGATCAAAGAAACTATTTCCATAAAACCAGCATTTTGAATTTAGGCAGTGAAACATAGATGAAGATGACTATTAGTGTTACTCAGTACCAGTAGCCAGTTAATTTTGGCATTTGATGCATTTGATGATAAAATAAAAAGAAAACCGTGATCCATGCAAACAATCATAAATCTGTTCTCCACATTATATCCTAGTGCTCTTTTAAAAATGCAGACCTGATTAACCTATTTCAGTAACTCATTAAAATGCCATTGACTGTGAAGTTGCATCATTATTTTATGTGTATTACAGAGGGAAAAAATGCTAATTAAATGTGGATTTGGGAGATAGTAAGATGTAAAAAAAAAAAGGTGCCTCAACATCATTGTTGTGTGGTATGCCAGCCATTTCATCCTCTTAAAAAGCCAATGGCATCTGGTTCTTTCGGAATCAGGATACCACTCCTGATGTTCTAAGCAACGGGCCTGGCTTTACCACTCTGTTCTCTGCAGTGTGGCTGCACTGGCCTTTCCATTCACTCAATCTTCCAGGTGGCAGATCACGCTTCACTTCCTGGGGAGAGCCTTCCCTGACCTCCCTGACCTCTAGACGTCCTTGAGCACTTGGGTGTCTCTCCTTGACAGCACTTATCACGGCTGACATCCTCTTTGGTTCCCATTTTTGCTTGGCTTATGTGTTTATAGGATCACCATCTAACATGAACTTCTGCTCCCGACTGTAACCTTCGTGCTTGGCACAGCAACTGGCAGCCTCGGATACAGAGAAAGCACACAGACGTTTGTTGAGTAAATGAATTAAAATAAAAATTTTAAAAATTCATGTTGCTGATTTTAGGATAGTCTCCAGGTCAGAGGTCTAGAAGATCCATTAATGTGATTAGTAAGACTTTTTACAGTTGAATCATCTACCAAATTCGTGTCTCTTTATCACAGATGCCAAAATGTAGACAAAAAGCATTGAAAATTACTGTGTTAAAACTCCCTCTAGCCGAATGTAAATACCACAAAATGGTCAATGTGTCTTTGTAAACTCTCAGTTCCAAGATTTTGTGCTGAGCTGGTATGCCTGAGCCTCTCCAGATTTTCGGGCTTCCTCGCTGCTCTGATTATACCTGCCTTGTACAGGCATGAATCCAAAGAGGGTTGGTCAGAGCTCAGCCTTCTGAAACAATGACACATTTGTAAGAAATTCTACTGTGTTCACAGTGATGACAGATGCTCTCCTCTGGCCTGCACCAAAACATGTTCATCTTGATTATGGAAGCACAAGTCAAGGCTTTAAAATTTGGTATATAAAAATTTGAGGGTGTAGGTATTTCTTTTGTATAACAAGTTCTAAATTGGTGAAAAACATTCCCCAAAAGGATATTTGAAAAAAATGCTTGCAGAACCTTAGAGGTACATTTGTTTGCAGGTCCAAAGGGTATGTGAAAACCACTGACTGGCTGTATCGAGTTTTTTTTTTTTTTTAATTAAGATTTTATTTTTTTAGGTAAATTCTGTGGGACTTGAAACTCACGGCCCCAAGATCAAGAGTCAGTTGCATGCTCTACTGACTGAGCCAGCCTGGTACCCCTGGCTGTATCAAGTTTTAATGCTTGATTCACCAGGAACTTCCTCGGCTGCTTCTCAGTGGTCCCAAGCACCCAGCTTCACATTTTGCAATAGTATCATCCTTACAACTCACCCCCGGAACAAGCTCTGCCCTCACACCCCTTAGGCCCAAAGGACTGTCCCTAGTTTTTGTCTTGGTCTCAGCTCACATCTAGTCTTTGTGACTCTTCCCTGACATGCTGGCTGACAGCTCAGGATTCCCTCCAATGCTCTCACCAGACAGCTTGGATATCTGCTGTATGTGACCCTGTGTAGTCTGTTTGTCTGTCTTCTGACTAGACTGAAAGTTTCCTGAGGGAGGGGAACTCATCTTTGCATTGTTGGCGTGGTCTGGCATGTGGTGTGCGGCAAATGCTGAAAGAAGCCTTTTCAGGGCCTTGCCAACCTGGATAGTTTCAACTTTTGCCAGTAGAAAAATTCTATCGTGTGGTTTTAAATTGTATTTCCTTGATCACTAGTAAGAGTAAGCAGCTTTTCATTTTATTTATTAGAGAGAGAGAGAGACCACGCACAAGGGGCAGGCTGGGGGGACACAGATGGAGAGAATCTTTTTTTTTTTTTTTTAAGATTTTATTCATTTATTCATGAGAGAGAGAGAGAGAGAGAGAGAGGCAGAGACACAGGCAGAGGGAGAAGCAGGCTCCATGCAGGGAGCCGGATGTGGAACTCGATCCCAGGTCTCCAGGATCAGGCCTTGGGCTGAAGGCGGCGCTAAACTGCTGAGCCACTGAGCCACCCAGGCTGCCCAGATGGAGAGAATCTTAAACAGATCCCACACCCAGCTCAGAGCCTGACCCTGGGCTGGATTCCACGACCCTGAGATCATGACCTGAGCTGAAATCAAGACTCAGGCACTTAATGACTGAGCCACCCAGGTGCCCCTTCAGATAACTTTCTGAAGTTATCTTTGCCCATTTTTCCATGCAGCTATTTATCTTATTAATTTGCCTCAACATTTGCGAGACTATTTTACAAGATCTTCCAAGTAGGATATTCCATATCCTTTCCTAGTCCTTCATCCCACGGAGCCTGTATTTACCCTAAATCCCACACACTGCAGTGGGTGCTCAGTTCCTCTTGTTCTGACCCTTGCTGCTGTGTAAATGGAGACTAGGTGATTATCATCAATTATGGTGAAGTCATTCTTTTTTTTTTTTTTTTTTAAAGATTTTATTTATTTATTCATGGGAGACAGAGAGAGAATGAGAGAGAGGCAGAGACACAGGGAGAGGGAGAAGCAGGCCCCATGCAGGGAGCCTGATGTGGGACTCAATCCTAGGTGTCCAGGATCAGGCCCTGGGCTGAAGGCAGCACTAAACCGCTGAGCCACCGGGGCTGCCCGGTGAAGTCATTCTTAAAAAGAAGTCTTTAAGCAACCCAGGCCTCTCTTATTAAATAATCATAATTATTTTAACTTACACTCATAGATCTTATTATCTAATTATTTTTGTCTTTACTACTCAGCTCTACATTCCTTAGTCTAGAATCTAGAGCTTAAAAATGCGGCCCAGCAACTGGCTAGTGGTAGGCATGGTCAACTGGAATATGACCTTCCAGTTGATTTCTGTACTTCTATTCCTGCCTCCCATTACAGTGCCTCCAACACTTGAAGTGCTATTTTCCCATTCCATTGGTTGTTAATCACTCCTAAAATATCCATCAGCCAGACTGAGGAAGATTATGAAGGGAGGACTCCTTTTTAGTGATTATTGCTCTGCTCCAAGTACTTGACACTTTTAATCAAAATTCTGTGAATCTCTTACCATTCATTTGTCCACATTAGTAAGGATTCTACATTAATAATGCTGATCCTATCCTCTAAGATCAATACCATTTTAGTAAATAGGGTTTAAAACAAATTCAATGGGTATGTTTCTTTTTTTCTTTTCCCCCTAGATTACTGGCCACTTTGTCCTGACCCCCGATTCTCCAAGTTAGCATGTAGTTTCATAACCATGCTGAGTTTGGTTCTCTGTCCAGTGAGCCTTTATAAGATGTCTGTAATCTGATTCCCTCACACATGGGTGTTTCCCATAGAGTATAATTTTAAACATGTTAAAATCAAAATAGACTGCATCAAGTCTTCCAAATTCCCTGTTCAAGATCATAAGGAATGAGTCTGACAAGACTTTTCTTGAGTATTTACGAATCTGTCCAAGTTAAAAAAAAAAAAAAAAAAAGAAAAGAAAAGCTTTAATTCAGGTCATCCTTTAACTTTAGATATTGTATTATTTTGCTAGAGTTGTCCTAACACAGAACCACTGGATAGCTTAAATTAGAAGTCAGAAGTCAAGGTGTTGGCAGGGTTGGCTTCTTCTAAAGCCTTTCTCTGTGGCTTGTAAATGGCTATGTTCTTCCTGTGTCTTTACACTGTCTCCTGTCTGTGTATGTGTGTCCTAATCTCTTCTTATAAGGACACCAGTCATATTGGATTAGGACTCACCCTAATGACTTTGTGTTTTTGTTTGTTTGTTTGTTTGATTTTTTTTAAAGGAAAAATAGAATGAAGAAAATTAAGGCACAAATATAGACTGAGAAATAGCAACATTAATGTGGTCATAAAGGCAAGCAGCACTTGAGTTGCCATAGACTCATAAGAACCAGGAAATAAGAATCCATGGGCTATAAAAAAGGGAAGCATTTCAAGAAAAGGCTGATCAACAGCATGAAATGTCAAGTATGCTAAGGTCATAAGATATCCTTTAGATTTGGCAATTATAGAGTTATTGAGTAACATACCAGGGATAAGAGGTAGGAGTTGTCTTAAGGAATGAATGAGAGAAAAGGTCATGGTAGCAGTGAGTACTTTGTTTAGGAAAAGAGGAAGAGATGAGAGAAAGGGATGTTGGGTCAAGGATGTGATTTTTTTTTTTAAGGTGGCAATTTGAAGGGAAAGAGTATTTCAAGAGCAATTTATTGCATATTAATCTCTGAATCATTCTGAGTCATTCATTGTTTTCATTGAAAATTTTTTTTCTTTTTTAAAAAGAAGAAACAAAGCTGAGATGTAGCAGTAGCATTTGGAAAAAGCCCAGATAGAGTAAGGCTGGCCAAAGTTATTCTGCTTGGCCATAATGTACAGGTCCCAAGCAATTCATTCAAACTCTCTAAATCCCAGTTTCTCATCTATATAATGATGGTACCCATTTTATAAGTTTGTTACAAGGATTAAATGCCTCACCTATTAAAAGCACTCAATGCTTAATTTTATTATAACTATTAGATTTGTTATTAAGAAGTGGTTCTAGAGGGATCTAGCAAATTCTATTTGTGGATTTTAAGATTTTTTTTTTTTTAAGATTTTATTTATTTATTCATGAGAGACACACACAGAGAGAGAGAGAGGCAGAGACACAGGCAGAGGGAGAAGCAGGCTCCATACGCTGGAAGCCCGAAGTGGGACTTGATCCAGGGTCTCCAGGATCACGCCCTGGGCTGAAGGCAGGCGCCAAACCGCTGAGCCACCCAGGGATTCCTTAAGATGGTTCTTAGGATAATAATTGTTCATTGAGACTTTTAGTTAAACAAACAAACCAAACTGATCTTTTACTGAATGACTCAGGAAGTCTATTTCAATGCTAAATCGTACCTTAACCCCACAGTGAAGATTTTTGAAAGTGAAGACTGTCAATCAATCTCTTCAAATCCCTATATAAACCATTTAGAAATTCTAAATATTATGTAGATGTTAGAACACCAGCATAGTTATTTACTCCTTTAAAAATTTAGTTTAGGGCACCTGGGTGGTTCAGTTGGTTAAGCATCTGCCTTTGGCTCTCAAATAAATAAAAATCTAAAAATAAAAATAAAAATAATCCAATTTATTTAAACTAAAAAGAAAAATCACCCATTTCTCCCAACCCCCAACCCTGCTGCAGGCAATCACAAATCGTTCTCTATATTGTTGTGTGTGTGTTTTTTTTAAAGATTTTATTTATTTATTTGATAGGGAGAGACCGCATAAGCGGGGGGAGTGGCAGAGGGAGAGTGAGAAGCAGGCTCTCTGCTCAGCAAGGAGCCTGATGTGGGACTTGATCCCAGGATCATGAGCTGAGGTCAAGGTAGATACTTAACCAACTGAGCCACCCAGTTGCCCCTGTTCTCTATATCTATCAGCTTGGTATATATATGTGTGTGTTATATAAATGTATATATTAAATTTCACATATAAGAGATCATATGGTATTTGTCTACCTTATTTCATTTAGCATAATACCTTCTGGGTCCATCTATGTTATTGCAAATGGCAAGATTTCATTTTTTATGGCTGAATAATATTCTGGGATGTGTGTGTGTATGTGTACACTACAACAGCTTTGTCCATTAATCCATTGGTGGATACTAAGTTGTTTCCATATCTGGCTATAATAAATAATGCTGCAATGAACACGAGGGTGCATGTATCTCTTTGAATTACTGTTTTTGTTTTCCTTGGATAAATACCCAGAAGTCAAATTTCTGGATCATATGGTAATTCTATTTTTAATTTTTTGAAAAATCTCCATACTGTTTTCCCACCAACAGCACTCTAGGGTTTCCTTTTCTCCACATCCTCATCAACACTGTCTTTTTGATACTTGCCATGCAGACAGGTATGAGGTGATATTTCGTGGTTGTTTTGATTTGTATTTCTCTGATGATGATGATTATTTTTTAAAGATTTTATTTATTTATTCATGAGACAGAGAGAGAGAGAGAGAGAGGCAGAGACACAGGCAGAGGGAGAAGCAGGCTCCATGCAGGGAGCCGGATGTGGGACTCGCTCCCAGGTCTCCAGGATCACACTCTGGGCTGAAGGCGGCACTAAACCGCTGAGGCACCTGGGCTGCCCTTCCCTGATGATTAAATGTAGAGCATTCTTCTGTGTACCTGTTGGCCATCCCTATGTCTTCCTTGGAAAAATGCCTATTCCATATCTTCTGACCATTTAGAAACTGGATTTTTGTTTTTTGCTATTGTGAGTTCTTCATATATTTTGGATATTAGTCCCTTAGTAGATATACAATTTACAAATGTCTGTTCCCATTCAGTACATTTCCCTTTTGTTCTGTTGATGGCTTCCTTTGTTTCATTGAAGCTTTAAAGTTTGATGCAGTCCCACTTGTTTACATTTTACTATTTTCTTCCAGGTTTCAGGTCTTGGACATTCAAGTTTTTAGTGCATTTTGAGTGTATGTATGTATAAGATAGTGGTCTATTTTCATTCTTTTGCATGTGACTGTCCAATTTTGCTAACATCATTTATTGAGGTAACTGACCATACATGCATGGGTTTATTTTTGGGCTCTCTACTCTGTTCTATGGATCTGTATGTATATTTTTGTGCCAATATCATACTGTTCTTTTTTAAAGATTTTTATTCATTTATGCATGAGAGACACAGAGAGTAGACATATAGGCAGAGGGAGAATGTAGGGAGCCTGATACGGGACTTGATCCCAAGACCTGGGGATTACAAACTGAGCCAAAGGCTCAACCACTGAGCCACCCAGGTGCCCCATAACATACTGTTTTAATTACTATAGCTTTGTAATGCAGTTTGAAATCAGGGAGTGTGACATTTCCAGCTTTGTTCTTCTTTCTCAAGATTGCTTTGGCTATTCAGGGTCTTTTAAAATGGATCCATACAAATTTTAGAACTGTTCTAGTTCTGTGAAAAATGCCATTGGAATTTTAGGGATTGCACTGAATCTGAAGATTGCTTTGAGTAATATGTACATTTTAAAATATATTAACTTTTCCAATCCATGAATATGTAATATCTTTCCATTAACTTGTGTATTCTTCAATTTCTTTCACTAATGTCTTATGCTTCTCAATGTTCAGGTTTTTACCTCCTTGGTTAAATTTATTTCTAGGTATTTATTTATTTGAGGGAGAGCAAAAGTGAGAGAGATCACAGAAGGAGAAGCAGATTCACCACTGAGCAGGAAGCTCAACTCAGGGCTTGATTGCAGAACTCTGAGATCATGACTTGAGCTGAAGGCAGATGCTTAACTAACTGAGCCAACCAGATGCCCCTATTTCTAAGTATTTTAATTCTTTCGGATGTAATTATAAATGGGATTTTCTTAATTTCTTTTTCTGATAGTTATTAGTGTACAGAAATACAACAGGTTTATGTGTACTGATTTTGTATCTTGCAGCTTTCCTGAATTTGTTCACTAGTCTGTTTTCTGATGGAATCTTTAGAGTTTTCTATGTTATCTGCAAATAATGATAATGTCACTTATTCCTTTACAATTTAGATACTTTTAATTTCCTTTTCTTACCTAATTGCTCTGGCTAGGATTTCTAATACTATGTTGAATAAAAGTAGTGAGTGGGCATCCTTGTCGTGTTCGTGATTTTAGAAGAAAAACTTTCAGTATGATGTTAGCTGTGCGCTTGTCAAACAGTATACGGCCTTTATTATATTGAGGTATGTTTCCTCTATATTGCTTTGCTGAAAGTTTTTATCATAAATGAAAGTTGAATTTTGTCAAATTTGTATAATTAATGATCTTTGGATACTGAATATATTAACCCCTTGCCTGCAAAATATGTAGCCAACATTTTCTCCCAATTTATTATTTTTAAGTATCATTCATAAAACTTTACTTTTTATTGATTTTTTTAAAAAAAGATTTTAGGTTCAAGTAATCTCTACACCCAACACGAGGCTCAAAATTACAACCCCAAGATCAAGAGTCACATGCTCTACCAATTAACCAGCCAGGCACCTAAAAACTTTATTTTATGTTATTATTATTATTTTTAAATTATTTATTATTTATTTATTCATGAGAGACAGAGAGAGAGAGAGGAAGAGACATAGGCAGAGGGAGGGGCAGGCTCCTCACAAGGAGCCCGATGTGGGACTCCATCCCGGATCCCGGGATCACAACCTGAGCTGAAAGCAGGCATCCCAACCTTATTTTTAAAGATATTTTATTCATGTATTTAGCTGAGAGAGAGAGAGAGAAACAGGCTTCCCACTGAGCAGGGAGTCCAAGTGGGGCTTGATCCCAGGACCCCGGGATCATGACCTGAACTTAAGGCAGACGCTTAATTGGCCAAGCCACCCAGGCGTCCCCAAAACTTTATTTTCTGTTTTGTGGCTATTTTGATAGCTAGTTGCTACAATAATTATTCAATGGTTCTTTATTTACCTACTGATTTCAAATATTAAATGGGCATTTTATTTTCTATTTTTTTTAATTTTTTATTTTTTAAAAGAGTGGTTATTTTTTTTTTTTTTTAAGATTTATTTATTTATTCATGAGAGACAGAGAGAGAGAGAGAGAGGCAGAGACACAGGCAGAGGGAGAAGCAGGCTCCCCAAAGGAAGCCCGATGTGGGACTCGATCCCAGGTCTCCAGGATCACACTCTGGGCTGAAGGCGGCACTAAACCGCTGAGGCACCTGGGCTGCCCTTCCCTGATGATTATTTGTAGAGCATTCTTCTGTGTACCTGTTGGCCATCCCTATGTCTTCCTTGGAAAAATGCCTATTCCATATCTTCTGACCATTTAGAAACTGGATTTTTGTTTTTGCTATTGTGAGTTCTTCATATATTTTGGATATTAGTCCCTTAGTAGATATACACCTGAGGAGCTTGATACGAGACTCAATCCTAGGACCCCTAGGATCACAACCTGAGCGGAAGGCAGATGCTCAACCACTGAGCCACGCAGGCACCCGACATAGGGATTTAATTTTTTCTGTTTTGTGGCTATTTTGATAGCTAGTTGCTACAATAATTATTCAATGGTTCTTTATTTACCTACTGATTTCAAATATTAAATGGGCATTTTATTTTCTATTTTTTTAATTTTTATTTTTAAAAGAGTGGTTATTTTTTTTTTTTTTAAGATTTATTTATTTATTCATTCAGAGAGAGCGAAGAGAGAGGCAGAGACACAGGCAGAGGGAGAAGCAGGCTCCCCAAAGGAAGCCCGATGTGGGACTCGATCCCAGGTCTCCAGGATCACACTCCGGCTGCAGGCGGCGCTAAACCGCTGAGCCACTGGGGCTGCCCTATTTTCTATTTTTTTTAATTAGAGAGATTGGGGAAGGAGAGGCAGAGGGTAAAGGAGAAAGAAAATCTTAAGCAGGCTCATGCTCAAGACAGAGCTCAATGTGGGGATTGATCTCACAACCTTGAGATCATAACTGGAACGGGAAATCAAGAATCAGACACTTAACTGACTTAGCCACCTAGGTACCCCTAAGTGGGCATTTTTGATGAGACTCAAAGGAGGGGAGAATTTGGATGTGGGAGTCTGACCCATGTGATTGAGGTCAAATACATAGGACAGCATGAGAAAATGATGGGTGTTCTTTAAGGAATGCCGGGTATGGTGGTCCTGGAGGCAGGAAGCACTCAGTTTATAATAACCTCAATAATAATTTAGAGAAAAACAGCAACCTTGAATTTTAGTATATATCTAAAAGACTTTTATTTTTTAAAAAATAAAATTCATTATCCGTTCAGAATAGAAACTTTCAGCAAACTTGAAATAAAAGGAAATATATTTTTTAATTTTTTATTTTTATTATTTTATTTTATTTTAATTTTTTATTTTTTTAAGATTTTATTTATTTACTCACGAGAGACAGAGAGAGAGAGAGAGAGGCAGAAACACAGGCAGAGGGAGAAGCAGACTCCATGCAGGGAGCCTGATGTGGGACTCGATCTCAGGTTTCCTGGATCAGGCCCTGGGCTGAAGGCATCCCTAAACTGCTGAGCCACTTGGGCTGCCCTAAAAGGAAATATCTTAAACCTGATTTGAAAAAACCTATAGCACACATCATACTCTATGGCAAAGTACTGAAAGCCTTCCCTGCTAAGAACAAGACAAGAATGCTTGGTGAAATCATCTCTCTACAGCATTTTAGTGGAATGTCATAAGGCAAGGACAAATAAGATACAAGGATTAGCATGGAAAAAATGTCACTATTCACAGAAGACATGAATATGTTAGAAAACCTAAAAAAAAAAAAAAGAAGAATTATTACAATTAGTAAGTGACTTTGTAAGATTATCACAGAAAAGGATTTACTAGAATCAAAAATCAATTGCTTATATTCGTAGCTACAAATGGAAAACATAATTTTAAGAAGAAATATAATTTAAAATAAAATAGTCAAACACCTAGAAATTGAACAAAATATATGTGAGATTTCTATACTATATGGAATCATTGGCCAAAATTAAGGAATACCTAAAAAAAACAACCTAAAAACAAAGATATATTTGTGGATTGGAAACTTGATATTGTAAAGATATCAATTCACCACAACTGGAAGTATATATTCATTGCAATCCCAATTAAAACACCAATGGGTATTTAATTACGTGAAATGAAAAAACAAAAAATAAAATAGCAGATAAGATTTAATTATTTTCATGGAAAAGGTGAAATTTGGTTGATTTGGCACTGGAAGAGGACAATACAATAAACATTTCTTCACTATTTGCTGCTGTGTTCCAGGCATACTACTGGGTATTTTCCCATTAGCATTCCCCCGAACCTCAGCTCCTGAGATGCTCAGAGAAAAAAGGCTTCCATAGTCAGAAGCCTATAGAAAAAGTGCCCCATGGTACAGTCTCCTCTTGGAGATTCATAGTGAATAGCAGGATTTTAAAGGCTCTGACAAATTCCAGAGAAGAGAAGCAAATAAATTGTGTTTAGCCCAGGATTCTTCAATCTTATTTGATCATACAAGCTCTCTTTGAGAAACACTGGCCTGGAGTGCTTTTAAAGTGTATCTGGTTCTTACCATATCCGTGTAATAGCCAAGAGTTGAATTGTTCATTTTATAGATGAAGAAATGGAACATCAGGCAGGTAAAGACTTATACAGGCCACACAGCTACTAATATAGAATCTTCAATGCACGTCTTTCTTAAAAAAAAAAAAAATCTAGTACTTTTACCAGGGTGAAACACTACTGTCATGCAAAATAGAATTTTAGAAAGGGAATAAGCCTTCGTGATCTCTTGGGACTGGTAACCTTATGATGTTGAGGAGACAACTGGGGCCCAGACAAATTAAGTGCCTTGCCCCAGGTCAAGAGCTTGCAGACTAGTAGAAGGAATAAAAGAATCCATGACTCAGTGACTCCC
Source organism: Vulpes lagopus (assembly GCF_018345385.1). Lineage (NCBI taxonomy): Eukaryota > Metazoa > Chordata > Mammalia > Carnivora > Canidae > Vulpes > Vulpes lagopus. Next base: position 9,198,281 of record NC_054831.1, read on the forward strand.
AATTAAGTGCTCTACTGCCCCATATAATTAGGAGACAAATATGTGTCAATGTTGGGTGAGACCAAATTAACTGCCCAGATTGAGTAGGTGCTCATACGTGCTCAATGAACAATTTACCTGAGAAAAGAGGATACTGGAGCTCTGTCAGGCTGCCATGTAATTTTGAAATGAGGGTTCAGGAGCCACTTGACTACTTGGTTATAATATGGTAAAGCACTGAATATTGTAATTTTTAAGAATTTAATCCTTTATTTGTATTATTTTATCCACTCTCCCAAAAAGTGCCATATGCCACTTTGATAAATTAAAAGGAATTTACATTTCTGATCAACAGCAATTTCACAGCTCGAATTGGGTACATCCTGGAGGGCCACAGGTTGGGAATCATTTTTCCGAAGTGTGTCACATCTGAGGAATAGACAGATAATGCAGTGGTTATGAACACCTCACAGAACCCGTAGGGCAGGGCCAGGTGTTCGCTGCAGGTGCAGCTGTCAGGAAGAGCCAAAGGGGAAACCAACACACTCCTGACACGGCTTTGAGCAAGGCTGGGCTGAGAGGCCAAGACAGAGTGAAGAAGGGAAGAGCCTATATATTCAACAGCAGAGGGAAAACTGAGGGACTTTGGCAGACAAAGAGCCAGCCCCCAAAGAGGAGGCTACGTCGTAAAATAACAGGGAAGAGGAAAATAAGTGAATGTAAGCATTCCACTGAATTCCACTTTATTTTTATTTTTAAGATTTTATTTATTTATTCATGAGAGACAGACAGAGGGAGAGGCAGAGACACAGGCAGAGGGAGAAGCAGGCCCCATGTAGGGAGCCCGATGTGGGACTTGATCCTGGGTCTCCAGGATCATGGCCTGGGCCGAAGGTGGCGCTAAACCACTGAACCACCCGGGCTGTTTGGACTTTAAAAGGAGCAGCACTTCTGTGGAGAAACCTCTTGGCTGTGGCTGGTGGCCGCTGGGCAGAATGCGTGGAATAGCTTGACGTCTGTGGAAACATTCAGTCCCTCAGTGGGAGATGTTCCCTTAGAGACAAGGAAAGAGTAACCAGAAGCAAAAAGGGAATGTACACTTCACTCTCCTCTGCTTTATCTTCTCTATGTATGTGGCTCTTGGGGACCTCATGTGGGGAGTGGGGCTAGAGTAGAGCATGGTTTAGGGGTTCCTGGGTCCACCGGGAAATTACCATCAGGATATTAAGTTGACTGCACTCCCTCCTACTTCCAAAATGTGCAACCTGATGTCTTGTTGAGAAGTTCTGTTCTTTAAAAGCTCCTTAGTTATCTCACCCCAAGAAAGACAATCCTTTAGTTTTGCAAAATTATTACCCACATTAAAAAACTAAAAAGCAAAAAAAAAAAAAAATCGTAAAGATCAGGAGTTTCTAGACATTAAAATTTCCTAAGTAACCATTAACCCATTTGCACCCCTTCTGAATTTGTTGAATTAGAACTACACCCTCTCCCAATCAGTAGAATTTGGTGGGGCAGCCCCGGTGGCTCAGCAGTTTAGTGTAGCCTTCAGCCCGGGGTGTGGTCTTCTCAACCTGGGATCGAATCCCACATCGGGCTCCCTGCATGGAGCCTGCTTCTCCCTCTGCCTGTCTCTGTGCATGTGTGTCTCTCATTAATAAATAAATAAAATCTTAAAAAAAATTTGGTGACACAGTTATTAATGTTGCCCACCATTTAATGTGGGATGTGGCTCAAAGGTGGTACTGGCACAAAAGGTGGAAGGTGAAGTACAGAGCAGGACAACTTCCCAGAGTAAGCGCTATGCATTTACATTTTCAATTTTTATTACTTTTCTCTGATTATAAAAATAAATGCTCATTATAGAAAAACTCAGATCTTTCAAAAATATGTAATGCAGAAAGTGAAACCAATCCATAATTCCACCCCTCAGAGTGAAGTGCTTCAGCTGTTTCCTCTGACATTTATTTAAACTTCATTAACATTTATCTAAACAAAATAAAACTATTGTGGTGGTGTTTTTTTCAAATAGGATCATGGTATGTTTAACCCAGTAACTTACTTTTCTTGCTTAAGATTTGGTCTACTAGGGCAGCCCGGGTGGCTCAGCGGTTTAGTGACGCCTTTGGCCCAGGGTGTGATCCTGGGGTCCTGGGATCAAGTCCCACGTCGGGCTCCCTGCATGGAGCCTGCTTCTCCCTCTGCCTGTGTCTCTCTCTCTCTCATGAATAAATAAAATCTTAAAAAAAACAAAAAGATTTGATCTACTAAAGAGATCCATCATATTGTTTTTATTAAAAAAATTTTTTTTAGAATTTTATTTGAGATAGTGTACACCTGTGAGAGAACATAAGCAGGGTGGGGAGGGGAGGAGGGAGGGGTGAGGGAGAGCGAGCAGCCGACTCTCGACTGAGCAGGAAGCCCAAAGGACATTGGGATCATGACCTAAGCCAAAGGCAGTTGCTTAACTGACTGAGCCACCCAGGTGCCCCCCATCACATTTCTTTCTTTTCTTTTCTTTTTTTTTTTTAAAGGTTGTATAGTATTCTATGGTATGAGTGATTCACAGTTTAACCAAATTTCCACTAATGGAAAGCGGTTTTTACAATTATTTCACTCTGGTGAATTCCTTGCTTGCATAGCCTAGTACACAGGTGAAAGCATTTTTGCATGTTAAGTCCTAGAAAGGGGTTTGCAGTCAAAAGGTGCATTATTAACATTTTTATTAGGCTGTATTTGAATCTTAAGTCTTTAAAACTGCTGCGCAGTTTGGTACTGGCACAATTCTTTGTTGCAAAGTCTAAACATCAGCCACCAAGTCTAGTTTTAATTCCTTTTTCAGAAATATTCAGGGAGAGAACAGTTTCCTGCCACCGGCTGGCACGCCACCTCACGTGTTTTCTGTCAGCACTACAACCTGAAAGCATGTCAATAATATTTGTTATGTTTGGGGAGTGAGCTTTTGGCTTTTTTTTTTCCAGATGACATTAGCTCTAGGAATCTTTTTGGAGTTTTTAGTAGGTTTAAGCAAGATAGGTAAATTAAGGTAATCTATTACTCAGTTCCTTCTTCCTTTCATTCACTGGAGTGACTGTCACATGTTGGTGCTCTTGGGGATCACCGCCTAACACAGGTGTGAGAGGCCATTAGCTGCCAATTCTCATCTACTTAGCATATAGTTACTGTTCCAAGCAGTTTTCCAGTATTTGTCACATTGAACCTGAGTCACCAGTGGTGACCATCTTAAGCAATACTTCCACTTCAAGAGAATGCAGATAGAATTTCAAGAGTAAAAGACTGATGATAGCACCCTCTCCAGCCTCCTGAAGTGATTTTTTGCTTCCTCTAGACTCAGATTTTAAAGCATCTGCGCTATTCATTAACTTGGCGATAAACCTCCTTTGTTCTTAAAAAGCCATTTCAGTGTTTATATAAATCAAATCACTGACTACATTCTCTCACTTAGACTATATGCTCTACAAGAGGAAGGATTTTGTTTGGTTCACTAATGTTTCCCTAGCATCCAGAACAGTACCTGGCACATAAAAGGTGCTTAATACATATTTCTTTGAAGGCAGAAATCTTATGTTTTGCATCTCCACGGTAAATGCCAACTTGCTGATTAAATTAAGGAAAGAATCTTCGTTCAGTGACACAATTTAAGATTTTCTTAGAAGCAAAGTGCGGCCTATTCCTTGCCTAAATAATATTCAAGGTTCTTTCCAGCTCTAACTTACTATGAATCTAGTAGTTTTCAAAGAATTAGAATTCAGTATAAGAAAACGTATATACTACTAAAACTAGAGTGAAAATAATTGGGTAAATTAAATCTTTGATTTAGAAAGCAGGGCATTGATTTTTCTAAGCCTTCAGATCATTATAGAGACCAAATTTGAGAAACTATATTGATTGCAAACTTTATTCTCTAAGTTCCTTTCTTGGGAAAAAACAAAAAATCATGGCATTGAGTTGTTAACTGGGAATGCCTCTATAATGTGCATAAAAAATATGTGGTTAATGTTACTGTATAAGCAAAAAGGCAAAAAAAATGTTTATGTACAACTTTTATATTCTGGACTATACCAATAGTAGTATGACCCTAATGAGAGCGATATCTGCCTTGAAATCCATCTCAAATGTGCAGTTATACGAATTTAAAGCCAATAAAAATAAAAGCAGTGAAAAAGAATAAAAAAGAGAACCAGAGGGAAAGATCCATCTAAATCTGGGGCACATTTTGAATAATATACAACATTTTTGGAAATAAAGGAAAAAAAGAGAGAGGAAAAATTTTAGAAAGTCACTCCAGAAAAAGTCCATCTTATAAGACATATTTTAATTCTAGTCCTTTAGTACTTATTTATGTCAGACCACCTCTTAGTGGATGTTTGGTTTCCTGTGCCGAGCCTTAGAAAAATTATCTTGTGGTCAGAAAATAGCATATTCTCAAGACGGTTGACTGAAGAGACTGTTTTTTTGGCTTACTATTTTTTACAACAAATTTTACTTTAAAAAGAGAGTGAATTAATCAGATTTGAACTCTCACTGGTAGAACTGTAGTGGATATATACTGCCTGCCTAAAAAAGAAAATGAATCAGCTTGAAAAGGATTTTATATAGAAGCAATTGACATGAAGAATAGGGCCTGAAATGAAATGAAAGGCAGTTTTTGATGAAAGAAAGAAAGAAAGAAAGAATGAAAGAAAGAAAGAAAGAAAAAGAAAGAAAGAAAGACCATTAAGAATATTTGGACGGGGGGAGGGGAGATTTCATAAAACACAGTAGTTAGGAGAAGGCGTGTGCCCAAGTTAGACTACAGAGCAAAGTCTGAACAACATCAACAACAGAAGCATTCTTGGGGAAAACCAATGCCAGGGGCACTCTTATGGTTAATTTACTAAAATAAAAAGGTAAACAGGTATTCATTTGTTGAGGCTTATGACATGATAGTACACTTGTGTAATACCAGACCCTCAAGAAAAAGAAACCTTCAAAAAATTTTTCAAAAGGCAAATTATGGAAAAAAAAAAAAACCCTGTAAACATTAAAACGTTTTAGCTTAGGTGAGGTAGATGAAAATAGAAAAAGAAGTAGGAATATGCTAAGATGTTATTGCTTTCAATCATTAATATTAGCAGGTGAAAAAACTGTTAGGGTCATATATCTTTTAAGACGAATGGGAAAATGGTCCTAAAAACGTACAAAAATGAATTTCAGCATTTAAGGAATTCCAATTAAATATGTAAAGCCCCCTTCTCCCACCAAAAAAAATGTCCATTTAAATATTTAAGTATTCAAATAATATTAGATAATATTGAAATGTTTGACACATTATCACGCTCTCATCGTCATATTTGCAATATTCATAGATCTCAAGTTTAAAGAATAAAACATAAATTGTTTTTAAAAGGTGCTTCTGAAGCCAAAAAGGCAAAAAAAAAAACCCACAAAAAAACAAAAAAACAAAAAAAAAGCATTCTTTGCCTACTTAAGGGCTCATCACGGGAAGACGGATGCAATATTCGGTATCTACACCAAAACAAACGTAGGCAAAGTTCTCCATCTCATTTTTATAGAAATGCCGTCTGTTTAAAGTACAAGGTGCTTTCATCTCAGTGACAGGCTTGAGCTCCGCCAGGAATCAGAAAAACGTGCTCGGAGGGGGAGGCCCGGTCCAGCTCCATCAGGTCCATGAGCACAATAAATCATCCATCCTCCCCCCCCCCCAAAAAAAAAGCCCACCTTAAATAGCTCAAGTTGTCATAAAAATAGGCTGATGGTTACTTTACTCGGGCGATAACCTAATCCCCGGGCTTATTGTTGTGGAGCAGATGTCATTATGGGTGGGGCCGACGCGCAGAGCAGCTGAAACACTTGGGTACCACCCCCCGCGCACTTTCAATGGGATAGAAGGGGCTCCCAAAAGGTAAGCGGGAAGCTCTCCACCACCCTTTCCTGCTAGCAGTAAGGAAGCTGGGATGTGGTCGCGGTCCCGGCGAAGACCACGAGATTAAAAAAAAAAAAAAAAAAAAAATCATCCCCCCCCCTCCCTCCCCCCACGGTTAACTCCTACCCTGGAAAAGAGATCGTCCCTCTCTCTCTCCCCTCCCCTGCCGGCTCCTCCTCGGGACACTTGGCTGAGTCTTTCTTTCTCTCCTTCCCACGCGGAGGTGAGGCTGCACGCAAGCCGGGGACGCCTGCTTTTCCTCTTCGCGCGGAGGGAACTCTGCGGGTAGGAGCCCCGGGTGGCAGGGAGGGAGCGGGCGGCGACGTGGGCAGGCAGAGGGAGCTCGCCGGGGACGCGCCGGGCCGGGGCTGCCAACAGACACGCGGGCCCCCGAGGAGCCGGCCGACGAGGCCGAGGTGACGGGGGAAATCTCCGCGCTCCGGCCTCCGCGCTCCGGGCTCCGGGCTCCGGGCTGGGACCGCACGCTTCCGGCGGGCCACCGTCGCTCTCGGCCTAGCGCGGCCCGCGGCCCGCGCTCCGCCGGGGCGGCGGGGACTTAGACAGGGTTAAACCGCGCCTCGCACTTGCCTGGGACCGGGTGACCAGTAACTGGTAATAGTCTTTGCTCGGCGCTGGGCCTTGTCCTACAATTTCGAACAGCGTCTCCGGCAGCCACGACGCCATCTTGGGACGCCACCGGCGTCGCTAAGACAACCAGGAAGGGGCGGGGCTTCGCTGGGGTCATGGGGCCAGAGCCCTAGTTTAAATCGAACCCCGCTTTTGAGCTAGCGGAGGGGGGGCGGTTTGACTTGGGGTGATCGCCCCGACCTCCGAGAGTCCCAGGGAACTCTCGTCTGTGAAATTTCAAGCCTCAGGTCCCCGGTGACCCGAAAGGGAATTAGTTCCTGCTACCATGGAGGGGAGGGGGTGACCCCGGCGGAGGGATACCAAGCACGGCCCCACATTCCCCTTCCTGGTCCCTCGAAGGGATCGGGAGGAGATCTCGGGCCGCTGGGAGAGTCGCTCCGGGCGGTGGGGGAGGGAGGGGCGATGTGATGGGCCGCGAGTAGGCAGCGGGGCCTTTCCCGCGGACGAGCCCGGCAGCCCGAGCCGGCGGGCAAAGTAGTTCCCGGAGGGTGTTGGAACGGGCGGGGAGGGAGGCGGCGCGGGCGGAGGCGCACGCCGGCCGCGGTGCTGCGGCTCAGCTGATAATTGAAGGGACCCGAGGAGCCGCCGCCGCCGCCGCCGCCGGGGGGGGGTGGGGGGAGCGAGTGGAAGTTGCTGCCGCGCCACCGAGTCCGGACCGGAGACTTTGGGGCCCAACTAGGTAATTGGGGCGCAGTTCCGAGCGGCCGGGCCAGGCTTGGGGGAGGGGGTTGTGCCGAGGGGTTGGGAGGGGGCAGCGGAGGGGGGGTGGGGAGGAGCTGGAAGAGAAAGTCCCAGGAAGCCCGGTTGTGTCATCGCGGCGATTCGGCCCCGGCTCGGCCTGCTCCCGGCGGCGGCGGCGGCGGCGGCGGCGGGGCCGCGGAAGGACCGGGCCGGGGGTTGACGGGCGAGGCGCTCGCGGGAGGCTGGGGCCGGGCGGGCGCAAGGGGGGGGGCTTCTCTGGGTTCCCCCCTCCGGCCCCCCGCGATGAGGAGGGCCCTTCGCGGAACCGGGGTAAGGCGTGCGGGTGTTGGGGAGCCCGGTGGGGGCCGGCGGGGGGCCGGAAGTGGGCTTTGGGGCTCGGAGGGCGTCTAGGAAGCGAGAAAGTGGGGGGCCGGAAGTGCAGGTGGGGGGTGTGAGGACGGCAAGGGTTCCCCGGAAATGGGATGGGGGGCCCGGAAGCCGGGAGAGGGGAGGCTCCGGGGCCCGGGGGGCGGGGGGACGACGGACGGCCCGGAAATGGAAACTAGGGAGCAGCTCGAGTGACAACAGTTGTGGGAAGCGAGGGTCAGAGGAGGGAGAGGCCGGAGTGACTTTAGACCGCAGTAAGGGGTTTCCTGCCGGGGCCGGGGGGGCGTGGGGGGGGGCGGGCGAGGCCGGAGACGGGGTCGGCGCCGGCCGGGTGGGTAGAGCCGTGGGAAGTTGAGGCGGAGCGGGGGTGACGGAGGGGCGGGCGAGCGGGAGGGTCTGGCCAAGAGGCCGAGAAACTTGGCGGAGGAGCGCAGCGCGTGCCGCCCCGCAGACGAGCGGGGAAGTCGGGGGGTGCGGGGTGCGGGGTCCGGGGTCCGGGCCCCGCGAGGGAGGCGCCCCCCCCCCGATTGTCGCTCCAGTCGTCTCCGCGTTCAGAGCGAGTCAGGCGATTAATTTATTTATATGTGGATTACATAAAACCCATTATACCGTTTGTCCCTCCGGCCCCCCCTCCCCTCCATCCCCCCCCCCCGAGAGTGGGTTTTCTAGTTCAGAAGCAAGTTGGAGGGGAGTCCAATAACGAAGGTCGGGAAATTCCCCAATCCTGCCCTTCGTGGCGCTTCTTGATTTCCATTCCTACAGGGGGAGAGATTAATAAAGATTCAAAAAAAAAAAAAAAAGAACAACACACACACATAAAACGAGCCCCGTGCAAATCTGGAGGAAGTCGCCTAGTTGAAGTGCCGGTGTTGGGGGGGGGCGGGACGCGCGGCCGGGAATTGGCTCCCCTGGTGGGGTCGGGAGAGCGCGGAAGGGGCTGCCGCTGAGCCCTTAAGACAGGTTGGTGGGTTTTGATGAGGCTTCGGTTTTCGGCATCGTGCCTGGCGGGTGTGTGTGTGTGTGTGGGGGGGGAGTTTTAATTGCCTCGTGAGTTCATTGAAGGAGGGACCGTGTCAGCGGGCGCGGGGCGCGGGGGCCGGCGCCCTGGGGCGGGGGGTGCGTCCCGGGTGGGCGTCGCCGCGCTCGGGGCCCGCCGTCCTCGGATCTCGCCCGGGCTGCGGAATCACCCGATCCCCGGGCTTCCCTCCGTTCTGTAGGCCCTGGAGTGCTGTGTTCAACTTGATTCCTTCCTCTCTCCAGTCTCTCTCTCTCTCTCTCTCTGTGGATATGTTCTTGGCATTTCGGGTTTTTTTTTTTTTTTTTTTTTTTTTAACGAGCCCAGAAAGTTAAGGCTTGAGGATTCTCCTCCTTCAACACAACACAACACAAAACAAAACAAAAATAATAGGGGTAGAAAGTTGAAAGAGCTATTGAGTTGGGGCAAAAAAAAAAAAAAAAAAAACACAACCGACGCTCGGAACAAAGGTCCCGGTTGTTGGGGGAAAAAGGCAGGAGGCCTATATAGGAGGCCTGTGTGTGTGTGTGTGTGTGTGTGTGTGTGTGTCGCGGTTACTCGGGGTGGGGGGAGTGGGGGGCAGTTCAGATTGAGGAATGAAAGGGCATTATCAGGGGTTTGGAGACCATCAGTTGCAGATGGGTTTATTGAGGTCCATCTTCATATTTACATTATGCAAAGAGATCAGTACTGAAGGTAAATTTTGCAGTAAACAGAATTTCTTTTGAAACGACCCTGCTGCTTCCCTGTTCAGGCCCAGAAAGATTGAATTAGTGTTTTTTTTTTTTTTTTTTAACATCTTTATGTGATTGCTTGGGGAGTTTTTATTTCATTTATTTTACGCCGAAGAGGGCATTATTAACATGGAGTTTGTGGGCTTTGTCCACATCTGCCTTTCTAGGAATGTGCCAATATCCGTAAGGATTTAAGAATTGCCATGTAATTGACGTAGAATATACTTAACATTTATCATTGTTCCTATTCAATTCCCATTTTTTAAGGAGTTTGAGTGATTTTGTAAGTCCGCTGAGCTGACGGTTACTGTTTAGTTTGTGCCAGTGAACAGGCTTTTTGTTTTAGTTTTTCATTTACTTTCTGAAAGTTTTGGAATACTTTGGCAGTTAAGAGTTCCAGAAGCTGCGAAACTAATTATTTAAAAAATGAAGGGGTTGCTAAGCCAGCGTAAAATCAGTGTTTTTACCTAGCAAAGTAAATTTGAAGTAATATTTGCTTTTCTAACTTTTAAGATTACTGGATTTATGTTATCTAGATAAGATTTTATGATCCTATTTTAAGCACATCATCCCAGCAAGAGACAGACAATGGCTTGGGAATTCACACACTGCCAGTTAGTAGCTGTGTGACCTTGAGCTATTCAGTTTAGCACATCTGGTCTCCAGTAATTTTATCTGTAAAATGGGGATGGGTAATCACTGTTTTTCCTCACTGGGTGGTTTTGAGACCCAGTGGATATAATGGCCATGAAAAACAACAAACTGCTTAATAAGTGTAATAGCATTAGTTTTAGAAAATTATATTAGCTATTTCGCGGTTATTAAAATTTTGCAAATAGAGCTTCTCAACCAGTGGTGGCCTTGGGGGGGGCGGGACCTTGATGTAAGGTAGGTTGCAGATGTCAAGTTACAGCAATTTATATTTCGAAGCTGCTACTAAACTGGTAATGGAACTTGAGCCCAATTTCTGTAATTTTTTTTTTCTTTTGCATCAACATGGTAGGTAACTTATTCACCATACCTTCTACTGAATAAATTTGTAAGTCATGTTTAGAGAAATTTCTTTACATTTTTTAATTAATAACATATACCTGTTCTGGTCTGTGGCTGTTTTGATACTGACTTTCTAATGTCAGAGACTACAGTTAAGGGAAAATACTGCCAAAATTGATCTGTTTTCTTTACAGGATTAAGGAGATTTAAAAAAAAATTTTTTTTAGTTCTTTTAAGTGGGTGGGTGAGGATCGTTCTGAGCAAATATGACACCAGGTGCCCCTTTATTTTTCCATTTGCTGAAGTAATTTGATGGACTCAAGTTGAAAAGGCAGCCTGTTTGTTGCTTTTCCTCTTCACACAAGTTCTTGCTACTGCCAGCCTGACATGCACTTTTCTTTTATTTAAACCATTTCAGGTTCAGTTCAACCCACCCCTTCGTATCACTTCCTTAAAAACTTATACTTCATAATATTTCCTTTTTATTTCTTGGTTATCTAAATAAGCTCCATTTTGGGATTACAGTGCTAAATTTGTTGACATGTGTTGCTTTTGTTTCCCCAACTGGATTATAGGCTTCCTGAAGTCAAGGATTATCTTGTATCACTGTGTTTTGCATGAAGGTGCACTCATATGCCTGATTGAAAATAATGCCCATTTTCCTTCCCACTCCAAACCAGTAATGTTAGCCTAGTCCTGCTGACTGAGCAACCAGTCTTCCTGCTTGGAAAGTTTCTTAGCCTCAACAGATTCTTCAGGATGCTATTTGGTTTTGTGATCACAGCCTCTTCATGTCTTCCTGATTACTGTGCCATCGAGTGCCTGGAAGGGGTATAAGAGTAAGAAAGAATTTGATGGATATTACATGATAAATGTATCTGTAGATTGTTATATAATTCTGGTGCTGGTAGTTCTTAACATGTAATGTTAGATTTACATTTTGTGTGTGTGTGTGTGTGTGTGTGTGTGTATTTTAAAGATTTTATTCATGAGAGACAGAGAGAAGCACAGACACAGGCAGAGGGAGAAGCAGTCCCATCGATAGTGGAACTCCATCCCAGGTCTCCAGGATCAGGCCCTGGAAGCTCTAAACCGCTGAGCCACCCGGGCTGCCACATTTATGTGTTTTCTTTTAGTGCTTCTGTATAGTTCAAACAGCTGTGATACAGATTTCTTGAAGGCTTAAACCTAGCAGTTGTATAATCGCTACCTGGTCTGCTAGGTTACTGTGACACACAGTGGGTGCTCACTGTTATTTATAGTAAATAGGTAAATATAGTGATGCTGAAGCAGTTTCTTTCTTTCTTTCTTTTTTTTTTTTTTTTTTAAGTAAAATTTAATTTGGCCAGTGTACAGGATTTTTAACAATGCAGTTCTTTAAATCTGATACCTAACTTAGTGATTTTAGGTTATGGGCAAAAGAAGTTGTTTCCTAGGCAGAGATGATGTCAGCTTCACAGTTCTTCTCTGAGGTTTTTTAGAGTTGGGTTAGGATTCTTACAGTTTCATTCAACTGGCTTGACCAGAAGAAGGAACTTTTCCATTATTCAGACCTATCTGTTTTGTCTTGAGGGTGCAGAGCTGTTGGTAATAGTCTGTTTGATTTTTTAAAAGTCATTTTAGTGGTCTAGAGTGAAAAACTGCTTGCCACTCTGTCCTTTGATTATAGAACAGTGTTCATTGCTCAAGTGAACGTCTGATTTAAAGGTAGAAGACTTGGGTTGCGGTCTTGACTGCCTTTTCTTCTGTCTTTGTGACTTTGGGTGAATAGTTTAACCTTTATGAGTTTCAAGTGCCTAATCTGAAGGGTGGTTATTGCCACCTAACCTAGATTTAATTGTCATTTGTATGCTAGATACTTTATTTAGGAGAGTAGTCTACAAAGCTAGATGGGAACACAGGGCCCTTCCTCACTGATTCATTGCAGCATTGACTATTGCCTCATTTGTTAACCCCCTTCTACCTAGAACATACTCCTGTTATATATGTAAACATGAATGTCTTTGGGGCTGTGATAGTGTTTATTAGTCTATTATGAATTCCTTGAAGTCAGTCTCCCCCCCTTTTTTTTTTTTATTCCTCTATCACAGTGTCTGGCCTATGTAAAGGAATCTTTGGATGCTTACTGAAGGAAACAGTCTTGTAAGAATAAAATAACTGCTGTAAGTGACAATACTTTGTAATGGTTTAATGTCTTTTTTTTTTTTTTAAGATTTTATTTATTTATTCATGAGAGACACACACACACACACACACAGAGGGGCAGAGACACAGGCAGAGGGAGAAGCCGACTCCATGCAGGGAGCCCGACGTAGGACTCGATCCCAGGACTCCAGGATCACGCCCTGTGCTGAAGGCAGCGCTAAACTACTGAGCCACCCAGGGATCCCCTTATGTCTTGCTTTGACAAACATTTTGAATCATAGTTGATGCTAAAAAAGATTTTGGGAGTTTCTTTTTAATCTTTTGGATATATGTTTTAGAGACTACAAGTTACTTTAAGTCATGTATTAAAAAAATGACAAGCCATTTCATATTCTTAAATCATCCCTTATTTACACGTAGTAGTTGATCATTTAAATTCTACACTAAGGCTTTAAAATATATTGTGATACAATGCGTGTATTTAAGTATGAGATTGGGTTTTATACATCATTTTTGTTTCTTTTTTAAAAAGGATCTATTTCTCTAAGTATGTTATTGCCCATATGTGGATCTTGAAGGTTATTTATAAGCTGACGTGTCTATCAGCAAGTTTTCAAGTCTTGAAGTTAGAACATTTCAATGTGTATTTTAATCAACTTGCTGGGTGTCATAACCAGTGAGTTCTACACTGACTTCAAAACTACTCATTCCACGCATGGGCAACATTCTGAATAAATAGATGTACCTTGTGCTATATCTTCTTAAGGTCAAATTAACTCAAGTCTGAAGTCCTCATACTGGTAAACGTATGTGATGCCCTGGAAACCTAAAATGAGTTTTTACAGATAGCCCTTCTGAAATTCACTGTTGAGTTGTAATTTAAGCTGCTTTGTGTCCTTAGAGAGTAGGTTCATGGTGATCATATGGAGGGCCTCTCCTGCCCCGCCCCCTTTTCTTAATCTCCCTGCAAACCCAGTGCTTGTAGCTGCTTTGTAAGTAGTAAATATATGAACATGCTGTAACTTCTGCTGTGGCTCTAGTATTTTGCAATTGTGTCTGTTTTGCACCCTTGGCTGCATGTAGTCAGATTGAACTGCTTGTTCCTCTTTGAACACACTCTAGGAACTTGAGCGTTCTTGCCTCGACTTTGATTGTTTAGCCTACCTGGATCAACACCCTTCCCTCCTCTTCTGTCTCTTGTAGCTACATACACACATTTCACTTCTTCCAGTACCTTCTGTTTCACTCTTTACTTCTCCCTTCCATAACAGTTTATTAGTTTGAGTTAACTGCTTTCACCATCTGCCTTATATAATTAGTCCCTTACTTCTTCTTAACTAGATCTTTGGCTTCTTGCAATAAAGTTCTCATTCTTCCATCGCCACAGTGACTGGCACAAAGCTCCTGACCTGCATTGTACGTGGCATCGATAGGGTTTGTTTTGGTGACACATTGAGGAACTATATTGTGAAATAACAGCACATTTGCCATAGTTTCTGTCAGCTTGCTTTTCGTTTCTCAGGGTTTGGTAGCTGAGTGTAGGATGCTCAAATATAAATTTTTCCGAATTAGGTTCATGAAAATTTGCATTTAAGGGATTGTTAAGACAGTAGACTATTTCACTAACTTTGTTACCTTAGGCTTAGCATTTCGGAGTTATGTTTACTAGCAGGTAAAAACGTATTTATCAATACATATTTATCTAGTGCTTACTGCATGCCAGGTCTCTGCTGGGAGGAATACAGAAGAGTCTTGTCCTGAGATCTGTGCTTTCATTTAGTTGAAAATCATTTACCATGTTGAACTTCCTTGGTAACTATATATAGTATAGCGTTTAGTATAGACAAGTGTCCTGTAGATATCCTAAATGCAGGTTTTCTACATTTAGAAAACCTGATACAAAGATCTAAGTTAAGAAACCGATGAATTAGGCTATGAAATCTGGCTTTGCTGAATAAATTGTTGGAAGTTGAAATAGTTGTGGAACTATTTCCTCAGCAGCTAATGCATGTGCATTCCTGGTTCCATGGCCTCTTGAAAAATGCTGAGGAGAAATAGATTTATACAATGAGATCTCTTATGTTGCAGAGATGTAGTACTTTATTGTAGATGAGTTCAAACTATGACAGTAAAACACAATATTTACCATTGTGCATATTGTCCTTAAAAAATTGAGTTTTACACAGTGGGTTCCCAGATTCAGTCCTAGGTTGAACTTGACAAGGTTAAAGAAGGCTTCCTGGAGAGACCAGGGACTTGAACTGGCCTCGATTGTTTGGGTGGGTAGAGAAGAATGGGGAGCTTAAAAAGATGTAATTGAGGTGAGGGTCTACTAGTCAGATAAATGGCCCTTTGGAGTAGAGGGTGCACATTTATGAAATAGGAAATCGGGCTGAGACAATTCTTAAATGGGAGAAACTGAGAAATTGGATTTAACAAATTGGCATGTTGAATTTATTGTTGATCCTTGAATAGGTGGTGGCAACATAAAAAAGTATACAGAAATATTTAATTGGCAAACTATAAAGAAAAAGTGCTTTTAGATCATAAGATCTTAACTTTCTATAAAATGGCTTCCCTTTCTAGGACTGTAGATTAAAATGGTTATTATGGGAAGTTTTGGGGGTGATAGAACCAGTGGAGGTAAAACTTCTTGTTTAGTTTCCATACATGGTAGTTAGAATACTTCTGTTAAATAAGTGGGGAGCTCTCTAAATAACTCCTGTTGCTTCTCTGTTCAGTTATAGAATTCTTCCCCTTTAATGGAAGCTGGCGATCATTTTGTATTAACAAATTCATCTATTGTTTGTTTATTCAGAGGTTCTTTTTTTCTTTTTCTTTTTTTTTTCTTTTTAAAGATTTTATTTATTCATGAGACAGAGGCAGAGACACAGGCCGAGGGAGACTGCAGCAGGCTCCATGCAGGGAGCTGGATGTGGGACTTGATCCTGGGTCTCCAGGATCACGCCCTGGGCTGAAGGCGGTGCTAAACCACTGAGCCACCAGGGAGAGGTTTTTTAAATTCAGAGTACTGTTTGAAAATTAATACATGATTTTTTGTGAGTTCCTTAGTTAGTATATTAATCTTTATGAGAGAAACTTCTGCTAAGCATTAAAAAAATACGATGTTTTAAGAAAAGCAAATTTTGGCTTAAGTATTTATATACTAAAAAAAATTGAGAGAAAGAATGAGAGCATGAGTAGAGTGGGGAGGCAGAGGGAGAAGCAGGCTCCCCCTGCTGAGCAGGGAGCCTCATGCGGGGCTCAGTCCCAGGACCCTGGGCCCTGGGATCCTGACCTGAGACACCCAGGTGCCCCTATGTACTTTTTTTTTTTTTTTTTAAAGATTGGAGTTATTTTGAGAGAGCAAGTGCCCATGGGTGTGGACTCTCCAGTAGAGTCTGGAGCCTGAAGAGTGAGGAGCCCGATGGGGTTCCATCCCAGGATCCTGAGATCATGAGCAGAGCAGAAGTCAGACGCTTAACCTACTGAGCCACCCAGGCGCCCCAGTATTTACATACTTTTAAAAAAGTGCAACTTGGGATCCCTGGGTGGTGCAGCGGTTTGGCACCTGCCTTTGGCCCAGGGCGCGATCCTGGAGACCTGGGATCGAATCCCACATCAGGCTCCCGGTGCATGGAGCCTGCTTCTCCCTCTGCCTGTGTCTCTGCCTCTCTCTCTCTCTCTCTCTCTCTCTGTGACTATCATAAATAAATAAAAATTAAAAAAAAAAAAAAAAGTGCAACTTAATATTACCTGGGTTTTGTTTTTTGTTTTCCCAGAGAGAGAGAGAGAGAAAGAGCGAGCATGTGCACATGCACATGTGCATGCACACATATGGGAAGTGGGGGCAGGATGGTCAGAGGAAGAGGGAGAATGAGAATCTCAAGCATGCTCCACGCTCAGCATGGAGCCTGATACTGAGATCATGACCTGAGCCAAAATCAGGAGTTGGACGCTTAACTGATGGAGTCACCCTGACACCTGCTTGATCAAGTTAAATATCTTAGTAAAATACTTAGCCTAGCACTCTGGTTGATGTCACAGTAGACTATTTATTATCCCTGTTACTTTTATAAAAGTACATAAAACAGGATTTCAAAATTAGAAAATGTGGTTAGCTGGTGGCTGAAGGGAAACTAAAGTTACTGAGAATTATATTTCATTCAGGGATCTGGTAGCAATTACTAGTTTTCTTACAGCAGCTTTAGTTTCTAGAGTATTCTTGTAGACTTTGCTGACTGCAATTTGAATTCATTTTATTCTTTATGTGAAATAGTAGAAATGCTAGTAGTGCAAATTCATGATTTATACCTGTTAAGTCATGAAACTTAGGGGTTTGTGGACTTAGGAATAAAAACATTTGGAAGGTTGTGTATTTTAGTACTACAAGAGACAAGAGTGTCTTTTAATGCAAGGCATTTGTGCACCTTTCTAGTTTTTCCTTTATTAAACCTATATTTCCATGTTTTGTTACTCACCTAGGGAAAGTGGCCTAGTCTCAAGAGGGAATTGGACTTGAAGCCAGCCCTTCCATCCCAGACCCATAAGCATTTCTGCCTTTCTCCCAGTAGATGGCAACAATTAGGTTGGTTTTTGAGAGGACTTCAGTAGTTCTTAGTTTTGTGATCAGACTAGTTTCCTAATTATTTCTTAGTTGTCATTAAGAACTTCAGTGTTAATTTACACATGTTGACCTCAAAATACTTTTCTTAGAAAAGTAGTGGGTCAGTTGCAGAGTTCATTCCTATTTTACTTTACTCTTAACCCGGTCTTTGGAAAAGTTTGCCCTTCCAGTTGCTGCTATGAGGTAAGACTTGGGGAATTTCAGCCTTTGGTGTGGCACTGTAAGATAATCTGCTCCTGCCTCTTTGAACCATCTAGTATTACTTTTCAGCTGCCTGCATATTAGGCCCTGCCATTTTTTTCTCCAGGTATCTTCTCATTACACAACCTAAGTATTTTTCTTTCTTTTAAAGAATAGTTCGTTTTTTTTTTTTTTTTTTTTTAAGATTTTATTCATGAAAGACAGAGGGAGAGAGAGAGAGAGAGGCGGAGACACAGGTAGAGGGAGAAGCAGGCTCCCTGCAGGGAGCCTGATGTGGCTCCATCCTGGGACTCTGGGATCATGCCCTGGGCGGAAGGCAGAGGCTCAACCGCTGAGCCACAACCTAAGTATTCTGAAAGGAATTATGGAAGAGGTAATAAACCGTCATTTGGGATCCTCGTTGTGGCACTGGCTTTATTTTATTTATTTTAAAGATTTTATTTATTTATGAGAGACCGAGAGAGGCAGAGACACAGGCAGAGGGAGAAGCCGACTTCCCTCGGGGAGCCCGATGCAGCTCTCGATCCCGGGATCATGCCCTGAGCCACCCAGGTGCCCTGTGGCACTGGTTTTAAATGATACTCAGCTTATAGTTCTTGAATCAGCTAAGGAATTGGGGAACTTAATGTTTGCTGGAAAAGCAGCGTTTTCTCTCTGTTGGATGGGCCTTCGACTTAACGCATTTACTTCCATCCAGCGTTCATTAGTTCTTGTTGCTAAAAAAGAAAAATAAGATGATTCATAATGCACAATTAACTTCTCAGAGTTTACTATATTTAGAGATGCTTAGAACCTTTTTTAAGATGTCTGCTCAGTTTATTTAAATTTTTAATGTGATTGTAAAGGATTTGGGAAGTTTGCATATTAAGAGTTTTAAAGTTAGCAATGGCTTAATCTGTAGTTCTTTTAAGGAACATATACCCAGAAACTTAGTAAAACAATGGTTCTAAGAAAACATTCTGCAATTTTGTCTGTTTTACAGTCCAGTATTAGAGTCATGTTCCAGTGGAAAGAATTAGACTGGTTTCAGCAACTGGGGCATTTATCTTTTAGAGGTATTGCGTGAATTGCATTAGTAATACTCAAACTGAGAAAAATACTCATATAAGACTTCTGTGCTCTTGGTGTATTTAGTCTGAAGTTAGCAGTGGACTTAGAATTAATGTAAATGAATAATAAGCAATGGTATGTATTAATAGACATTTTTGAATCCTTTTTTATTTTAATGTTATTTTTAAAAGTTTTATTTATCTGATAGAGCACAAGCAGGGGGAGCGGCAGGCATAAGGAGAGGGGGAATTAGACCCTTCCTCCCTGGTTAGCAGAGAGCCTGACTCAGGGCCCTATCCCAGGACTCCGAGATCAAGACCGGAACCAAAGGCAGATGCTTAACTGATTGAGCCACTCTGGCCCCTTGAAAACTTTATTTCAAGTCCTAGGTCAAGATTTGGGATTAGGAAGGATGCCTGGGTGGCTCAGTGGTTGAACATCTGCCTTCAGCTCAGGGTGTGATCCTGGAGTCTCGGAAACGAGTCCCACATCAGGCTCCCTGTGGGAAAGCCAAGCTTCTCCCTCTGCCTGTGTCTCTGCCTCTCTGGGTCTCTCATGAATAAATAAATTCTTAAAAAAAAAAAAAGACTTGGGATTAGGAAGATATGTAAGATGTGGTCCTTGGCATTGAGTTTATAGTCTCATTAGGGAGGGAGGTAAAATTGGGAAGAAAAGTAACCATAAAAACTCTTAAACTGAACATTATTCAGATGTCTTATCAGGTGACTAGCTGTTAGGAAGAGAATATGCTAAAAATATTACTCAAGATATTTCTCAGAATTGTGAGAAATACTTGACCACGTTTATTTATATTTCATTTCATTTTATTTTTTTAAAGATTTTATTTATGAGAGAGAGATCGAGGCAGAGACACTGGCAGAGGGAGAAGCAGGCTCCATGCAGAGAGCCTGCCGTGGGACTCCAGTATCACGCCCTGGGTGGAAGGCAGGAGCCCAACCACGTTTAATTCCAAATTCAATTCCTTGCTATCTTTTTTTAAAGATTTTATTTATTTGTTTGATTGCGGGGGGGGGGGGAAGCACAAACAGGGGGAGTGGGAGAGGGAGAGAGAGAAGCAGACCCCCCATTGAGCAGGGAACCTGATGTGGGGCTTGATTCCAGAACCTTCTGATCATGACCTGAGCTGAAGGCAGATGCTTAACAACCGAACCACCCATGTACCCCCTTGGTATCTTTATGATGTGGCTTTTGCTATAAATAATGTATAATATGTCCAACAGTGATGTAGAACAGTAGTGGTGAGGGAGATGAATGGGATAAGAATATAAAAGGCTTTATGAGTGATAGCAACAACAGCCAACCTCTATCGAATCCTTTCCTTGGTTCACTGGTACATAGGTTAGTCCTCAGTGGGGGTGGGGGGAATGGATATGTAAGTGGGGAAATAGGAGAATTGGACTTTCTAGACAAAAAGTATAATGAGGGTGGATAAGAGTCTGTGTCAGAAGAGTTATGCAGTGGCCAAAGAGAATTAATTGTACTGAGTAAATACGTTCTAGATGCTGTGTTTGTTTTCTCTTTATTTTAGTGAGTTTTTTTGCTCCATAATTTTGCAAAGGGAGAATGTTCCATATTCTTCCTATGCTTTAAGTATCTCTGGGTTATTCATAACCTGAACTAGAATGATAGGAAATATATAAATACAGTATAATGGTAAATAAAGTATGAGCTAATTCATATCTGCATGCATTTACATGAACATTTTTCTTAGTTGGCATTTTTATCATGAAACTTTAAGATTTTATTTGATAGAGAGCTCTTGGACGTGTGCACAAAAGCAGGGGAAGGGGTAGAGACAGAGGGAGAAGCAGACTCCTCGTTGAGCAGGGAGCCTGATGGGAGGCTGGATCCTAGGATTCTGGACCATGACCTGAGCCGAAGGCATGTGCTTAACTGACTGAGCTATCCAGGTACCCCTATCATGAAGCTTCAGTCAGTTTTCTTTCCCTTTTCCTTTTCTTTCTTTTTCTTTCTTTCTTTTCTTTCTTTTCTTTCTTTTCTTTCTTTCTTTCTTTCTTTCTTTCTTTCTTTCTTTCTTTCTCTCTTTCTCTCTTTCTCTCTTTCTCTCTTTCTCTCTTTCTCTCTTTCTCTCTTTCTCTCTTTCTCTCTTTCTCTTTCTCTCTTTCTCTCTTTCTCTTTCTCTCTTTCTCTCTTTTCTTTTCTTTCAAGATTTTGTTTATTCATGAGAGACACAGAGAGGCAGAGGCATAGTCAGAGGGAGAAGCAGGCTCCATGCAGGAACATGATGCCCACATGACTCGATCCCAGAGTTCCGGAGCCAAAGGCAGAACGCTCAACTGCTGAGCCACCAAGGTGTCCCTTTAGTCAGTTTTCAATAGATAATTTTGCTTTTCATGGCTGTACACATTTATATATTTTGAAGGCAGTGCCCGAGAAAGAATATGGGCCTTGAAGCCAGAAACTGACTTAAACAAGATCTTCCCTATTCCAGCTGTGTGATCTTGGGTGAGTCATTTAAACTCTCTGAGGCTTAGTTTTCTTTTGTGTGAAAAAGGTTGCTGTAGAATCTTGCATAAGTAGTATATACTTGATAAATGGTAGCTGCTGCTGTTTTTATTTATGGTGATGAAGAGAAAAATGTATATTTGCATGGTTTAGAGGAAGGCTTAAACGCTGCCTTACAGAGAGAGCAAAGAGAGTGTGCACAAATAGGGGGAGGGCCAGAGGGAGAAGGAGAAGCAGACTCCCCATTGAGCAGGGAGCCTGATGTGGGGCTGGATCCCAGGACCTTGGGGTCATGACCTGAGTGATCCAAAGGCAGACACTTAACCAACTGAGCCACCCAGGCTGCCTTATACATGTCTTCCAGAACTGGGGTAAGGAAACTTCTATTATAAAATGCCAGCCAGCAGATACTTTTCACTTAGTCAGTCATGTAGTCTCTTATAATTACGCAGCTGTTGTGGGCACAAAAGCAGCCATTGCCTTTGTTTTAATAAAACTTTATTTACAGAATGAAGCAGTAGTCCAGATTTGGCCTGTGTGCCATAGTTTTCCAGCCCCTGCTCCACATAGTTATTACTAGCTGCCTTTACTTGGTTTACAGGAATTTGAAACAACATCTGTGTGTCTTAAAGATACTCTGGTAATGTCTCAGTAACAAGGGAATTGGCGTTAAGTGGCTAAGCGCAAAGACTGAGATTTAACTTAAGCTCTGGTTCTCATGATTAACTTTGTGACCTTGGGTCAGTCACTTTATTTTGGATTCAGTTTTTGCATCTGTAAAATGGGAATGATAGTTATATCCACTTTAGGTTTGTTGTGAGGATTAAATTGGTTAATATGTAAACCTTTAAAACAATGCCTGGCATAAGTAAGTGCTTCATGTGTTATTGTTAATAACCATTCTTTTTTGAGAGGAAGCATTTTTCCTTTCCTTTGTTGATAGTCTATCTAAAAAGACAAGTTTGGGGGACACCTGGGTGCCTCAGTGGTTGAGCCACCTGCCTTTGGCTCAGAGTTGATGCCAGGGACCTGGGATCAAGTCCCACATCAGGCTCCCCGCAGGGAGCCTGCTTCTCCCCTCTCCCTATGTCTCTGTGTCTCTGCCTTTCTCATGAATAAATAAAATCTTAAAAGAAAAAAAGACAAGTTTAAGAAGATGGATTTCTCTGATGTCCTCTTGGAATTCCTTGAGTGGTAGAGTTTTAGGGTTGAAGGAGATCATTTGATAGAATGGGGGTGGGGACTCATCAGCAGGATGAATTTGGGTTCCAGTTTCCTGGTTGTTTGACCTTGGGCAAGTTATTAAGGTGTAAAGTATAGAAAAATTGTACTTTACAGGATTCTTCGGAGTTTAGTGAGAGAGTGAAGTGCTTAACACAGTGTCTTTATTACAATTTTTTTTGATTAGGGTATTGGCTTCTAGAAGGAGTTTAATAGTAGCTTTTATTCTATATAAAAGAACCATATAATAGTTTTTTTTAAATGACTTATTTTCACAGTTGCTGTAAATCTATGAAATTAAGTCAACAGTGTAAATTTATTGTTTCTCAGTTGTCATAATTTAGGTGTTAGTAAATTTAGTGGACAATTGAAATACACTTTAAAGATTGAAAGGAAAAATAACCCTGACCTGGACTAACATTAAGTGTTTTTGAAAAGTTTTTTGGGGAAAAGTATCTATATTTGATCCAGGTTCAAAGATTCTATTCATTGGTAATTATAGTCTGTTTGACTACCACTAATAGTTTCAATAAAATGGTGTGATAGGTTTAGTGGGTTTTGTTTTGTTTTGTTTTCTTTTTTTGATATAACTTCAGACTTACAAAAATGTTCTTGCAGTAAAGAATATCCCACATTCCCTTTATCCAGTTCTAAGATCAAGGGTTTCTTTTTTATCATTAGAGGATAAATCTGTTTTCTCTTTTAAAAGTTTTTAATAAAAGCTTTAAAAAATACACCTTTTAAAAAATATATGTAAAATCTGAAAAAAGGTCAGTGCCTTTTTTTTTTTTTAATATGGCTCTTTACTAGTCATTATACACATGTTGGCTTCAGAGTGCTGTGAATGGGTTTTGTTCCTGACTCGAGGCCACCATTAGTGAACATTATCATTGGCAGTTGGACATTCCTAAATGGCCCGCTTATTAAGGGACTTACTTGCTTCGTATAGAGAGTGATCCTTGCCCCTTCCTTCCTGGTTGGCGGTCTTATATGCTTAGGTACTCTGTAAACCCCCCATCCTACTTTCCTCAGCTTTTAATGTGGTAAGTTGCAAAGCTGCTTGCTAGAATTGGGCATTAAGAAGGGAAGTCCTGAGCGAAGCCTTGCATCACATGGTCCTAAGCAGGTGATTATTCTGGTAGCTGAAAGATACTTTAAAAAGTATATTCTCTGCACTTTTCTCCTTAGTTGAGGGGATCAATAAGGTCTTTTAAAAAAGATACTTTAAACCTCCTGTTTCTGGAAATAGTAAAATAAGTGAGAGTCTTATTCTGCAACAAGTGAGGGCCTGTTGTGTGCCTGGCAGACCTATTATACAAAACCTTTTGCCCTTAACATTCAACATACAGTCTTTTTTCCTAAATGCCCTCTCTTGCCTTTGCCTACCATTCCTTAGTGATGACTCCTACTATCTGAGCTTATCTGCTTGAAGAGTCTTAGGTAAGTGGACTTAAACATTAAAAAAAAAAAAAAAAAAAAAAAAGAATCTGGGCAGCCCAGATGGCTCAGCGGTTTAGCACCACCTTCAGCCCAGGGAGTGATCCTGGAGACCCGGGATCGAGTCCCATGTCAGGCTCCTTGCATGGAGCTTGCTTCTCCTTCTGCCTGTGTCTCTGCCCTGCACCCCCCTCGTATCTCTCATGAATAAATAAATAAAATCTTTTTTAAAAAATCTTGTTTTTAAAGGGTAGTTTTATTTATTTTAATTAAGATTATTTATTTATTTGAGAGCGAGCACAAGCAGCAGTAGAGGAAGTGGCAGAGAAGCAGGCTCTTGCTTATTAGCAGGGAGCCTGATAAGGGTTCTGTCCCAGGATCCTGGGATCAAGACCCAAGCTGAAGGCAGATGCCCAACCGACTGAGCCACCCAGGCGCCCTAAAAGGTAGTTCTAGATTCATTAAAAAATAAAAATAAAATAACAGAGATAGTTACCCAATACCCCCCACCATTTTTCCTTTTGTTAAGATCTTAGCATTAGTATATTTTTGACTCAGCTAATGAACCAGTACATTATTACTACCTATACATTATTTAAATTTCCTTATTTTTCACCTAGTGCCTTTCTGTTCCAGGATCTCTCCAGGGTGCCACATTATATTTAGTGAGCAAATTTTAATTTTTGAGGCATTTATTTCGGATTATAAAGTACAAACTGAGTGATAGTTAAAATTTGAATAAAGCACATAAAGAGAAAATTAAGAACCCATCCATAATCTTTCTACCTGATAGAATGAGTAGAAACATTTTTGTGTTTTCTTCTAGTTTTTGTTTTCATAAAAATGAGTCCATATGTTTTTGTCCATGCTTTTATATGACGAACATTTCCCTATTTTGTTATTCTTTGCTTTATATTTACCATAATTTATTCTTCCTAATTCTTTTATCAGATTTTTATAAAAACTGTTGTTAATGTTTCAGGGAAAAGCTTTGTACCTAAAACCAAGTTTTAATTTATTTTAAGTTTTTTAGAGAGAGGGCATGTGCTGGCCATGGCCAGCTGGGTGGGAAGGGCAGAGAGGCAATCCTAAGCAGACACCACGCTCAGCATGGAGCTTTCTTAGGGCTCGATCTCATGACCCTGAGACCACAACCCAAGGCAAAAATCAAGAGTCCGACACCTCACTGGCTGAGCCACACAGGTGACCCGAAAGCCAAGTTTTAATATTTATTTTTAAAATTTATTTTATTTTAGATTTAATTTATTCACGGAAGACACAGAGAGGGGGCAGAGACATAGGCAGAGGGAGAAAAGCAGGCTCTCCACGGGGAACCCGGTGAGGGACTTGACCCCAGGACCCCAGGATCATGCCCTGAGCCAAAAGCAGACGCTCAGCCACTGAGCCACCCACATGTCATACCCTGAAAACCAAGTTTTTAAATGAGAGTTCTCTGTCTCTTATCTTTGTATTAACTTGGAAAACATTCTTGTGTGTGTGTGTGTGTGTATATGCATGTGTGAGAGAGAGAGGAGAGAGAGAGAAAAGTGTGTATGCTTACAACATTTGGTGAAAGAATTGGAATGCTACTTAAACTCCTGTCTGTTCTGGCTCTTGCCCACCTCTCTGACATTCTCCCTTCACCCTTTTGTAGCTCTGCCTGCTGCCTGGAATGCTCTTTTAGGTTTTATATATCTGTCTCCTCATGCATGAAGTCTTGGCTAAGATGTTACCCCTCAAAAAGGCCTTTCTTGGCTACCCCATCCATAATAATTTTTCTGATAGGAACTTCGTTTTAAAGATTATATTCATTTATAGGAGACAGAGTGAGGAGAGAGAGAGCACGAGAGAGAGCGAGCATGCATGCACACAAACGGAGGGGCAGAGCAAGAGGGAGAAGTTGCCCAATGCAAGGCTAGATCCCAGACCCTGGGATTGTGACCTGAACTCAAGGCAGATGCTTAACTGAGACACCCAGGCACTACTACTGACCGCAGCATTTTACTGACAAATAATAGCAATCTTGACTAACTGGACCTTAAACAGATCAGAATTTATTTTTCCTCATACAGTGTGGTTCAGGTACACCGTGGTTCCAGCAAGGATCACATTGTGTGTCTGCTCTGCCATTTTTAGTAAGTGGTTCTCCTAGATACCAGATAGCTCTGTTATGGCTTGAAGTCATTATGTCCATCACATTTGAAGCAGGAAGGAGGAGAAGATGGGGTCTTTCAAAAATTTTTTTTATTTTTTATTATTTTATTTTTAAAGTAAGCTCTATGCCCAGTGTGGGGCTTGAACTGATAACCTCAAGATCAAGAGTTGCATGCTCTACTGGCTGGGCCAGCCTGGTGCCCCATGGGGCCTTTTTTTAAATCCAGAAAGCAAGGTATTCCTGAAGGATGCTCAGCATAGCTCACCTACCTCTTATTTGGGAGAGCTAGGGCGTACTTATGGCAAAAATAAGTAAAAGAATAATGGTATTGTATGAAGATAGATTTAAACCACTGGCTTTTATTATGTTCTTTTGATCTGTAATCCATGATAAGAAATGCCCTACTTTGCTTCACCGGTGTATGTGTAGAAATATGTATGAAACTGAAATAAATTCTGAACAGTATTTAATCATTAAACTTTTGAACAGCATTTAATCATTAAACTTAGACTAGTTTAATGATTAAATTTCATTTAAAACTTCTGGTTATATGACCTTTTATGTCTGAGAATTCTTAACTTTTTCTGTGGTGTGGACTCTGCCAGTCTTAAGCTGTGGACTCCTCAAGATAAGATTTTTAAATTCCTAAAATAATTGCATAAGACAAAATCCCCAATATATCAAGTGTTGAAATCTAGTTCTCAAGCTGTTAAATTAGTATGTTGTAATACAGTAATACATTTCTTTATTAGCATTTCGATAACATGATCTAGCAGCTGTTCAGAGTAGTGATGGGTGTAAATGATATTTAGAGGTATCTGCAACAATTGTAATGTGATAGGATAATATCTGTGATTGCTCTTGGTGCAACGCCAAAGGTACTGCCAATAATGTGGTTTGTTGCCTCTTCTGGATAGAAGGAAATGTTAAATTTCAATTAGAAGTTAGTGAAATTATTATTATTTTTTTCTTTTCTTTTTTTTTTTTTTTAATTAATTAATTTATTTATGACAGTCACACAGAGAGAGAGAGAGGCAGAGACACAGGCAGAGGGAGAAGCAGGCTCCATGCACCGGGAGCCCGACGTGGGATTCGATCCCGGGTCTCCAGGATCGCGCCCTGGGCCAAAGGCAGGCGCTAAACCGCTGCGCCACCCAGGGATCCCTATTATTTTTTTCAATCCAAGTTCATGACCTCCTATTGTGAACTCCTGGACTAAATTGATTTCAAGGCTCTTTTCTTACAGTTTGAGGAAAAAATCCTGGTGAAGGGATTTAGACTCTCTATAAGGCAGGATTCTTTTAGCAGGAAAGAGTGTGGGATAGATGGAATTTGGGTAGGGAATGTTGTCTTCAGTCTTTTTCTATCTGTAGTCTGCAGTCCCTACCTCCTTCATTCTCTCTACTGATTGCTTATTTTTCTAGTTATTGTTGTCTGCTTCCCCAGTGGAATGCAAGTTCCATAAGGGGAGAGCGTACCCCTTTCTCCAACAGTGCCTGAAACCTAGGAAGTAGGGTAATGAAATCTCTGAGTAGCTGAGTAAGACCCAACGCGCCCATACATACCTCAATTAGTAAGTCTTGGGATCCCTGGGTGGCGCAGTGGTTTGGCGCCTGCCTTTGGCCCAAGGCGCGATCCTGGAGACCCGGGATCGAATCCCACATCGGGCTCCCGGTGCATGGAGCCTGCTTCTCCCTCTGCCTGTGTCTCTGCCTCTCTCTCTCTCTCTCTCTCTGTGACTATCATAAATAAATAAATAAATAAATAAAAAAAAATTAAAAAAAAAATTAGTAAGTCTTGGCCTTAGTGTCCCCTCATTCTTCTCTTCCTTCAAAAAAACAAAACAAAACAAACAAAAAAACCCAGTGTGACCATTGTAAGCTTAAATGTGAGGAAATGTTGGTAAAGGCAGTGCTCTGAAGTGCTCTATGTAGATGAGATGATTCTCCTGGTGGACTGGTGTAAAATGACTTGTGTTCATGTAGTTCCCTGTCTTGCATTTTTAAGATGTGTGGATATGTCTCAAATAGTAAACCAGGAGCAGAGGTATTTTTTTTCTTAATTTGTGTAAGAGGAATAAAAAGGAAATTAGTAAAGAATTATAGTCTAAGAACATTAACATAAACATCTTTGGAGTTTATAGTATGCTCCCCCAGCCTTCATTTTTTAATTTTTTGCTGTTGTTAACTTCAGGGCGATCTGTTTCCTTCAGCAGGCATTCTTTTCCTTTTTGAAGTGGGTTGCACCTAACCTGATTAATGAAAATGCTTGAACCGGTTGCTATAGTTTTGGGTTTTTTTGTTGTTTTAACTTGGGTGATTACAGTTCATGTTCAAGTTTCCTTAAAGCAGTATTTTTCACTTAAAAGACATCAGTGCGTTTTGCGCACAGTTGGACTGCAAATGTCTGTTGATTGAATACACTTTTACAAGACTGCATACCTATTTGAATATCTGCCCCTCAGTCGTTAGGTTTTGTTAAGGTTATGTTAGAAGGTAAAGTAGTTCTTCCTTTTCTATCACTGGACGCTCTGAGTCCTAGAAGAACTTCTTTTTGGAACAGATAAGTGGTATCCTTGTTGGATTTAATTATTCTCATTTTGTTTGCTTTAGAAAATGTTAATAAATGCTTAAATTGGCCCAGTATTAGGTATTGTGGAATATAGTTTTTCCTATGTAAATACTTCTGGTTTTCATTTTATTTTTATATTTAATGGCAGTGTTGGTAAACAAGAAAAAGCTATTGTCTTTCTAAGCAGTGTAAGGACTGTGTAGTGGAAAAGTTATCATTACTTTATTAGAATGGAGAATAGGAAGATATGGAAGTAGTGAAAAATTCGGTTATCAGTCATTTAGTAAATGCATTAAAAATATGTATTCCAATCGGTGTAGGAGTCTTTTCATTCTTAACAAATGATGATTACTTGTCTTTAAAATGTCAGTTGGTTTATAGTACCTTTCAATACCTGTTTGGAAGAGTCTGGCATGTTCCGTTTTTGTTGACATACTTGAAGATCTAAAAGCAACAGCTTTAGAGCTTTATAGAGTTTTCCTTTTTATGCAGTACTTTGGAAAGCAGGAAACACTTTCAAAGCAAAACAGAATTTTTTAAGCAGCTTTATCCAGATATAGAATTCCTATGCCATACAATTCACCCATTTAAAATCTACAGCGTTTTTAATATATTCGCAGAGTTGTGCAACCATCACCATGGTCTAATTTCAGAACATTTCATCGCTCCAAAATAAACCCTGTACTCATTGGATTCTATAACTTTTTTTTATAAGTTTTAGAATTGAGGATTCAGATGTGATGTGTTGTCTTCTGTTAGTTAAAAATCATACCAATTAAAAAGAACAACCTGAGTGGCGCAGCGGTTTAGCGCCTGCCTTTGGCCCAGGGCGCGATCCTGGAGACCCGGGATCGAATCCCACGTCGGGCTCCCGGAGCATGGAGCCTGCTTCTCCCTCTGCCTGTGTCTCTGCCTCTCTCTCTCTCTCTCTGTGTGTGTGACTATCATAAATAAATAAAAAATTAAAAAAAAAAAAAAAAAAGAACAACAACTAGCCTTGCCCATTTAGTAGTATGGGACTACAGATGAAAACTACTTGTTACTTGGATTTGTCCTCCAAGGAAGAAGGTTCATCCCTTTTGATAGTTTTTCTATTTGAAATTTTTATTATTTTGAATGTAAACGTCCTGTTAACTAGAAACTGTGCTCATTTGTTGGCTCTAACAGTGTCACTTGGACAAGGCTGGATAGGAGACTGTTCTGGGAAGATGCCAAATTTACTTCAGAACCAAACTTGGGAGTGCTGGTTCTACCCGGTAGGGAGCAATTACCAGTTCTTTTTGATATTTCAAGGTAGAAGTCCAACTAATAGGTAAAAATGGAATTTCTGATTGGCTTATACAAGCTTCTATCTCTTTCCTTGTTATTTAGAAGTTTGTACAGAATGTTTTGTTTTTAAAAAAGATATTAGCACTTTTTCCCTTACTGTCTTTGACATGCAGTTTGGTTGGCAGAGTTTAGGTGTGAATTCCGTCTTTGGGGTTTCTTTTGCAATTTTAGTTTTTGAGGTGTTTTCAAGCTTTCCTCTTAGACTCCTCCCTAGCTGTTTCCGGTTCGTTTGTTTTGTTCATTCATTCATTCATTCATTCATTCACTCAACGAGGTCTCTAGGCCTTTCTGAAGCTGTTTCTCTCTCTGTCCTATGATGGCCTCCTTGCCTTCCTGCTCCCCTCTCCTGGGCAGTCTCCTTTTACCAGTAAGAGTTTTCACTTTTCTACCCCTTGAGAGGTGTATCGCCTCCCCTGAGGAAGGCTTGGGTTGTTCTTCTGGAATAAGTGCTTCCAGGAGCAGCGTATCGTTTTTTTTGTCCAAACTCTAATTGTCCACAGTTTGGTCTTTCATTGGTCTGAGCTCTCCAGAGCTCCCATAAGTCTTGCATACATCCTATCAGAGATTTTCTTGTCATCACTGTCTGCTCACCTCACTCACTTGAAAAGAGGCTCGCTGATGCCTCAGCACAAAACGAAATCTTCCTTAATCCTTTTGTCACCTCTGGTTTAT
Organism: Vulpes lagopus; assembly: GCF_018345385.1. NCBI lineage: Eukaryota > Metazoa > Chordata > Mammalia > Carnivora > Canidae > Vulpes > Vulpes lagopus. Next base: position 9,228,560 of record NC_054831.1, read on the forward strand.
TCTTACTGGTTTTTGTGATTCTTTTTTTTTTTTCCCTAGAAGAAACGTGACTGTCTTGTTTTATATTTTGGCATTACTTATTTCTACCTCTCCTAGTTTGTTTTGGTTATTTTTTATTTTTTATTTTTTTTATTTTTGGGCGAGAAATGACTACACATAGAAATTTGGTGGCTGTGGTTTCGTGTTTCGTTCAATTTTCTTTCTCTTTTACTGCTACAACAAGTTGGTACTTGTATTAGATGTATTTCATCTTAATATTTTCTCCTTTAAATTTTAATAAAGGAAGAAGGTACTAAGTTTTACGATTTTTTTGATCATTGATTTTAGTGTATTCAGCAATGCTTTTTGGTACAGTTTTTAGAGTGGTTCTTACTTTAATGGTACTGTATGTGGTATCACTTAATGTTGATTTATTTCACTTAGGGTTACATATAGCATATTACAAATGGAAAGTTACAAATTGAGTTTGATGCATATGAATTTGTACTTTTTAAAATAAAGGATATATTTGTCTTAGTGATAGAGAATGGGGGTGGAGTGGGGTAGAGGGAAAGAATCCCAAGCAGACTCCCACTGAGCATGGAGCCCAGTGTGGGGCTCTGTCCCATGACCCCGAGACCACCACCTGAGCCAAAATCAAGGGTCGACTGGACAGCTGTCACCAGATGCCCTTGAATTTATACTTTTAAAGGGCATCATATAAGAGAATTGGTCTGAGTCAGGAGACTGGAGTTCTAATGTGATTTCAATTTTAGATAGTTGAACATAGATGAATTTCCTTTGAATCTTGTCTATTAGATATGAGTAATATTTTTTCTCTCTGTAATTCTGGGGTTATTAGGATTGAAGAGATAGACATGTTTTAATTATACAAAGTGTTCATATAGAACAACAGTATATAAAAATAGTTTTGTCTTTGTTAGAGAAAACACTGAATTTCTATGAGTGAATCAGGATTAAAAGAATATGTGAATTTGGAGGCATAAAAACTAGGACTAAAAACTCAAGCATTAATTGGACAGTAGGTCACCTAGCCTTATTACTTGAGATCTACTACCCATGTTTGTCTAATGACTTTTTTTTTGAGATTTTATTTTACTTTATTTTTTAAGATTTTATTTATTTACTAATGAGAGAGAAAGAGAGGCAGAGACATAGAGGGGGAAGCAGGCTCCCCTGTAGGGAGCCTGATGTGGGTCTTGATCCCGGGACCCAGGATCGCGACCTGAGCCAAAGGCAGATGCTCAATTACTGAGCCGCCCAGGCAACCCTTGAGGTTTTATTTATCTATTCGGGGGAGAGAAAGAGAGCTTGAACAGAGGGGAGGGCAAAGGGAGAGGAGAAGCATACCCCCTGCTGAGCAGGGAGCCTGATGCAGGGCGAGATCCCAGGACCTCAAGATCATGATCCCAGTCAAAGGCAGACACTTAACTGTTGAGTCATCCAAGTGCCCCATCTAATGAAATCTTTAAAGATGGAATCAGGAAGCCAAGCCCTCAAGAGCAAAGAACTTAAACCAGCAGTTGAGATACTTTTACCTGTTGTCTCTACTCTTGTGTCTGCGTGCGCATATGCTAGTATGCACTTTCAGTCTCTCGACTGCTTCCTAATGTGGCTGTGTTAAACATAATGCCAGACTTTGCACTTAACCACCTAGGTACACAATCTAAGTACCCTGGGGAAGGACTCTGAGTGGTCTAGCATAGGTCATTTACAGAGTCCTGAACCCTAGTTTAGTTTTGGGTGTTGTGGGATACAGGGGCTTGTCATGTAATATGTGACAACTTCTGTAAGAATCTGTGGGACTACACTGAATAAAGAGAAACATGAAATATGGTTGTCTAGTACATGTATCCCCTTGTAGTATTTAATGACACATCTAAATTTGCAAAATGCTGTGGAGCTCTTCAGAGTTGTAATATGCAGAAACAGATTTTTAAAAACTTGAATAGGCAAGATTTCAGGTGAACTATAGTGGGGGCAAGTGCAAGGTAATGAGTCAGAAAAATCAATCTAAACCTTGCCTATGGATAACGAATTTTGAGTTAATTGCCATTTGACTGGTAAAAGTATTTAGTTACTGCTCTGGAAGTGTGTGTACTTTTCTACTGTGGGATATTCTAGTCCTGTTTTTGCTATTGATTTCTATTCATTTGTATTCATTATGGTCAAAGAATATACTCTTTGTGATTTCATTTCCTTGAATTTGTTGGTTTACCGTATGAGGCCCAGTGTGTGGGGAGTTTCTGTCAATATTCTGTGTGTGCTTGTAAAGAATGTGTATTTGCAGTGTTAAATTTGTCCCCATTAGGTCTATTGATAATATTGTTGTTCACATCTGTATCCAAACTAATGTATTTTTTGGTTGTCTTGTTAATACCAGTTACTGAGAGAGGAGTTTTAAAATTCTGGATTTGTATGTTTTTCAGTTTTTGTTTTAAGGTTTTAAAAGCTGATGAGGAATTGCTGTCTTTCTGGGGGGAGGTGTCTGGGTGGCTCATTTGGTTGAGCATCCAGCTTACAGGTCGTGATCTCAGGATCTTGGCATCTAACCCCAGTTGAGCTCTGTGCTCAACAGGGAGTCTGCCTGAGATTCTCTCACTCTCCTGTCTTCTCGTGCTTGTTCTCTCTCACTCTCTAATCTTAAAAAAAAAAAAAAAAAAAAGGAATTGCTGTCTTCCTGAATTGAACCTTTTATCATTATGATGGAACTATTTAAAAAATTTATTTATTTACTTAAAAATTTTTAATCTTTTAAAAGTAAGCTCTATGCCCAGAGTGGGGCTTGAACTCCTGGCCCAGGGACCAAGAGTCGGGTGTGCTGATTGAGCCAGCCAGGCGTCCCTGCAGAACCCATTTTTATCTCTAGTAATGTCTTTTTTAAAACTTCTAATGTCAGTTTTTTAATGCTAATAAGCTACACCAGCTTTTTTTGTCCAGTGCGCGGTATTTTCTAATTTACTTCGTTTCCCCATCCTGGTATTTTACATTGGTCTCTTCTAGTTGAAATGTTTTAAAAATCCAACTAGAGATTGAATTTTACCATTTTATTTTCTAATTTGTTGCTCTCACTTGAATTTGTTTTTTAATAGATGTATGATTTTAGTCTTTGGTTACTTTAGAAACTAAAATAATATATCTAACAAGGTTCCTTAACTGGTTCCTTAACTTGTAGAAACACAAAGACTTTAGTATCTCGGTTTGCCAGGCTCATTGGCTTTAAGATACTGTTGTCATTTTACTTTCATCAGTTTTTAAAACCTTAACTGGAATTTCATAGAATTAACTTTCATTTACATCTATCTGTCATCCTTGTTAATCTTGCATTTCAGTGCTATGTCAATCAAGGTCCTTTCCTTTGTAATGCTGGTGGAAAAACTCAGTTTTTAAACTGACAAAAGTTTAAAAAAAAAAAAAAAAGATTCTATTTATCTATTTGTGGGATGGCTAGAGGGCAGAGGAAAAGAGAATCCTAAGCGGGATCCACACCTATGGTGGAGTCCAACTTGGGGCTTGATTTCACAACCTGAAATCATGACCGGAATGGAAACCAAGAGTCATAACTCTTGGTTAACTGAGCCACCCAGGGGCCCAAAAAGCTTAATTCTTTTTTTTTTTTTTTTTTTTTAGATTTTATTTATTTATTCATGAGTGGGGGGTGGTGGGAGAGAGAGGCAGAGACACAGGCAAAGGGAGAAGCAGGCTCCATTCCGGGAGCCTGAGGTTGGGACTTGATCCGGTGTCTCCAGGATCACGCCCTGGGCTGAAGGCAGGCACTAAACCGCTGAGCCACCCGGGCTGCCCCAAAGCTTAATTCTTTAAAGATAATTTCATTTAGTATAGAATGCTTGATTGGCATATGTATCTTTAGTATGCTGAAGAAAATATAATTTCACTGTCTTCTGGCTTCCATTGTTGCTGAGGGCAGCTGATGATAGTCTGTAAAAAATAATTCCCTCCTTTCTCTTGTGCTGCAAGATTTTCTCTGTCGTTGGTACTTTGTTTTATTCTATAGTTTCATTATGACATGTCTAGGTAAATGTCTTTTTATTTATCTTATTTGAGATCATTTGGGCATCTTGAATTTAAGAGTTGGTATCTTTTACCAGTGCTAGAAAATTCCAAGCCAATAGATGTTTAATATGCTTCACTATGTCTTCATTCTTATACTTCTGAAATTTTAATCTTTTGGCATCTTTGCTACATTCTGTGTAATTTATATTTTGATGCTTTGCCTGACTTGGTCTAATATGCTGCCAGACCTGTCTTTTGAGCTTTAGTTTTATTTCCATATTAGAAGTTCCTTTGGTTCTCTTCCAGATTAGGTCCCTTTTAATAGTTGTTTTTGGTTGCCTTTAGTTTTTGCAGTTTTGTTCTTTGTATCTTTTAACATCGGGGGCATTTTGCCTAAGATTTGTCTGATAATTCTAATATCTGAAATCTGTGTGATGGTTTCTGTTTGTGCAGATTCTTGTCTACGGTGCCTTGTTTATGTGTCTTCTTTGTGGTGTCCACTGTTTGTAGTTTATTTGTAGAGGTTTCCTAAAGCCTGGAATAAAGGTGCCTTTATCCAGAGAAGATGTGCATTGCTTCTGTCAGGTATTTAGGGGCACTAACACTTTTGCTACCCAAAGTGTAGCCCTCAGGCTGGCAAGGGAGCTTGTTAGAAATGCAGCGTTTCAGGCTTATACCTATATTTTAATAAGAATCTGTATTTTTTTTTTTTAAAATCCATATTTTACTGCCATCCTAGGTCATTCTTAGGCTAAATATTGAGCAGCTCTGCACTAAAAAAAATAGACAAGATTTGGAAAGCTCGGGCTTACAGTTTCTTGGATATTTCAGATTTTTCAGAATATGACTAGAAATCTTGGCCAGGCATGTATAGATTTTCAGATACAGTTTTTTAATTTTCTCTTTCTCTCCCTTGATGACTCCCTTTGTCCTCACTGCTTAGCAGCAAGGTGATTTATCAGTTGAATGGGGTTTAGGTAGAAATCTGGTCATCTCAGTCCTCAAGGTGTAGCCCGGAGTGTTTTTATTTTTTTAAAATGATAAAGACTAAAATTTGAAATAGATTAGGTTCTTGTAGTTTGGTCTTGGTCAGGTGAAAAGAGCTCCAAATGATCAGCAGCATTAGTGAGGAAGTATAAATTCGAACAGTGAGATACCACTACACATCAATGAGAATGACTAAATTTAAAAAGATCAGTAACACCATGTATTGACAAGGTTATGGAACAACGGGAAATTATCACTTAGTGGTAGGAGTGTAAAATATAGCTGCTTTGGGAAGGGTCTTATGGTTCCTTTAAAAGTTAATCATAACCTTCACAACAATCTAGAGATTCTACTTGTAGTAGTTACATAAGAGAATTGAAAGCATATGTCCATGGAAAGACTTCTAGATGTTTGTAGCAGCTTTATTCATAATGGCCCAAACCTAGAAACAGTCCAAGTGCGAATGAATGGATAAACAAAATAGAGTATGACACCGTGGAATACTACTCAGCAGTACACACTGATGTACTCAGCCACATAAATCAGTCTCAGGATATATTGAGTCAAAGTAATTTTGTACAAAACAGTACACATTCCGTGACTCAATTTACATGAAATTGGAAGAGGTAAAGCTAATCTCTAGTTAGAAAAATTAGAATGGTTTTAAGAGTTTGGAAGAGTTCGGGATTGACTGGAGCACAAAGAAACTTTCTTGGGTGATACTCTTTCTTGATAGGGATTTAGGTTCCACACTTATTTAGGATTTAGGTGTATGCATTTGACAAAATTCATTAAGTTTTATACTTAAGATTTGTGCATTTCACTGTATGTAAATTTAACTGAAAACCTGAAACAAAATTTGCACACTAGTTAATGATAGAGAGTAGAATGATTCTGCAACTTACTTTGAAATGCTTCAAAAATAGGATGGACGTTTAGCAGGACAGGCAGGGATGCATAGGTGAATAGATAGGGATACATCTATGATAAGGAAGAGTAATATACTGCTACTTGTAAAAAGCTAGGTGATGGAATTATAGGTATTTATTGAGCAATTCTCAATTTTGTGTGTTTTGATAATTTTCAATAATAAATCATTGGGGAAAAGAGTATGAGAAGTGAAAAAGATTACAATGAGTTCAGGAAGGGAATTGGATTTATACAACTATCCTGTTTTGCACATTTTGTTCAGTTTGTATTTGTGCCATTTTAAGAGCAATAACTTCTTTTGATTTAAAAATGGCTTTTAATTTTTTGATTTAATCATTTTATGCCAGCTGAGGAAAAAAAATTTTTTTTTTTAGGCTGGTAGAAAGCATGAGTGTCACTGGTCCATATCCATTCTAGTGTGCCAAAGACTCTTTTGTAGCTCACCATTATTGTTGTCTATATCCATTTATGTATATTGAAGAGATCTAGTGTTCAGTTTATTATTTTTTTATTTTTTAAAAGATTTTTATTTATTCATTAGACACACACACACAGACACACAGAGAGAGAGACACACACAGGCTGAGGGAGAAGCAGGCTCCATGCAGGGAGCCTGATGTGGGACTCGATCCCAGGACTCCAGGATCATGCCCTGGGCTGAAGGCAGGCACTAAACCACTGAGTCATTCAGGGATTCCATGGTGCTCAGTTTAGAAGGGCTTTTGTTAATATGCTTTAATGCTTTTTTGATCCAAGTAGGCTAGTTTCACTTTGTTTTCATTGTATTCCATGTTTACCTGTTAGTTACATGTTCTTGCTTAAGGTGCTGTTGGTTGGTACTTGAGATTTAGCTGTATGCTAAAGTGCAGAGTGCCTGCCTGAAGTGGAGGGGTTTTGTCTTTTGCCAGAGCAGAGTGTATGATAGCTGTTTAGCTCCCCCACCAGTAATTGGGTGAAGTGTTGAACTGATTGTGCATCCTCTGGAGTTTACTGGTAGTACTTGGATCTTACTTACAGTATCAGAAGACTTGTGCTCTGTATGCAGCTTCTTCTCATGTAGAAGGAGGGAATACTTCCACACTTAGAAACAGGACTGTAGGGATCCCTGGGTGGCGCAGCAGTTTGGCGCCTGCCTTTGGCCCAGGGCGCGATCCTGGAGACCCGGGATCGAATCCCACGTCAGGCTCCCGGTGCATGGAGCCTGCTTCTCCCTCTGCCTATGTCTCTGCCTCTCTCTCTCTCTCTCTCTCTCTGTGACTATCATAAATAAATAAATAAAATTTAAAAAAAAAATAAACAGGACTGTAGGAAGATGTATAGGGTCACCATGGCCACTTGTCAAATGATGGGGGGACAGGCTTTGTTTTCTTCTGTATCGACCTCTGAAAGGCCTGTTTTCTTTGATAATTTTAAAGTGTGTGGAATTGGGAGGCAAGGATTTAAAGGATGAATTAATGAAATGTAGGTTGACACATTTAGGTCAAGGATAATTTGTTCTATATCCAGAAGCTTAATTTTTCTCATTTCTAAGAAAAGTGAAATCGCTATGGACACATTTTTTTAAATAAGCAAGTGGTGAGGACTCTGAAAACAAAAGCAAATCTTTTCCCTTCTAAAGATCGTAATAACATATTTTGAGTGCTTACTCTTTCTATGAGAGACTTATGGAGGATTTCAGACATATACAGAAATAGAACTGTAATGAACCTCTGTGTACCCATGACCCAGATCCTACACCAGCAATTCCTGGCCACTTTTTCACCTGTACTTTTAGCCCCGCCTCAATTATTTTGAAGCAAATTTGTGTTGTTACTTGATCTGTAAATATTTCAGTCTGCTTCTTTGAAAGATGAGAACTCCTTTTATAGACCTAAGCTTAATCCTATGACTGTACAATAAAAAATAGTTCCTTAAGCTCTGTAAATATGTAGTTAGTGTTCACATTTTTCATACTGCATTTTGTTGATATAAGTCTCTTAAAATTTAATATGTATGTGCTCCCTCCATCCCCCAGTTTGCTTGCCTTTAAAAAAAAAAAAAGATTTTATTTATTTATTACTGAGAGACACAGAGCAGCAGACACAGGCAGGGGGAGAAGCAGGCTCCACGCAGGAAGCCTGACGCTGGACTTGATCCCAGGTCTCCAGGATCAGGCCCTGGGCTGAAGGCAGGCGCTAAACTGCCGAGCCACCCGGGCAGCCCTTGCTTGCTTTTTTTTTTTTTTTTTTTTCCTCAAGAAGAGCTCACTAGTTTGCACTAGTATGCGAGGGTGGGAGTGGAGGAGTGGGAGAGGCAGAGGGAGGAGAGAGGGGGAGAGAGAATCTTAAGCAAAGCCCCACACCCAGTGCAGAGCGCGATGAGGGGTTTGATCTTCCAGCCTTAAGTTCAGGACCTGAGCCAAAATCAAGAGTCAGACACTTAACTGACAACCTCCCCCCCCCCCCCCCAGGTGCCCCTGCTTACTCTATTTTCTAAGTGTTTTAGTTAATTTTATTAACCTCATGAGATCTGCTTATCCTCAGTTTTTAGATGAGGAAACAGCCTTTGATAGGTAAGAAATTTCTCCAAGGTTAACGTGGTTTATGGTGGAGCCAGAATTCAAACTGATTAAAGAAAAATAGGTGCTTTGTACAGGCTTCCCTCTCTTCTCTACTGTTGACATTTAGGTATTTTTTTCCCCTTACATATGTACAAACACATAGAATTTTCCCGTTTCATTCTTGTCCTCAGGTCTCAGCTTAAAATATCTCTTTAGAGAGGTATATTACCTGATGAGTCAGCCTAAAGTAGCCTTTTCCTTCCCACTTCCTGTTATTCTCTCCGTCCTATTTTTCTCCTATTCCATCTTTTCATGGCACTTAGCACAGTGCAAATAGCTTGATTATTTTTTGTCTTCCCAATTGAGCGTGAGCTCCGTCCATGCAAAGATTGTTGATGCCTGTCAAGGCTCGCAAATATTGGTTGAGGGAATTAGCTAAGTATTGTGCTTCATATATGAGTGCAGCATGTACAAATCTACTTCTTTGTTTTTAGGACCTCTAAGCATGCCATAGACTTGCTGCAGTGTGCTTATTACTTAACCATTCTCCTTCTGAGAACATTTGGATTCTCTCCAGTTTTTCTCTATGACATACTGCAGCTAACATCTTGATTACATATATCTTTGCATACTTGTGCAAGTGTTTCTTTAGATTGTTAGATTCCCAGAAGATTCCTAGAAGTGGAATTGCTGGATTCTAAGTAGATGAGTGGCAATTTTTAATTATGGGATGTAGGGAGAGTCATGTAAAGATTGCGAAGGATTAGGTGATACATAAGATAGCAAAAAAAGTGGAGTAACCTGTGTCAGTTCTGAAACCTACCTGATACTGGAATGAATGTAAGGGGCTTTAGAAAAAATCAGCTGGTTTCCCTTTACCCTCATTCTAATTGGGCCCAGGAATCTGTATGAAAAACTTAGGTTTGGGAATAACAACTCTAAAGTTGTTCTTGCTTATAGATTTGTTACATGTTCTGGCTCATTATGAGGCAGTCATCATACCTACTTATTTTTGGTAATACTACTATTTGTAGAATTGTGCGGCACTGGTCTGTAGAGTATGTGACATTCTAAATGTGAGGGTTTTTTTTTTTTAACTTTCGAAAAATATTTTCTGAGACTTTCCAGATTTAGATGCAATTCTTATGACATTTTAAACAAATTTGGTACTCTGCATTGTTCTTTGTATTAAAGTTACAGTTTGTATCTTGTCTCTTCAACTTTGAGTTGCATTTTTTTTTAGCTTTCTTTTCCATGATCCTAGCCACAAACTTGGTGATATTTGTTCCTGAAAATTCTCCAGGATCTAATGCTGTTGACTACAGGTTGCATATTGTTGCATCAAAAAGTTGGTACCAATCCATGATTATCACAGTGTTGAAATACCTTTTGTTGTTGCAAGGCAGGCTAGGTAGACTTTCTAATACAAGCAGTGTTAAAGAAATTAACCTCTTTGATTTCATTATCACGTTGGAATTCACAGCAGTGACAACATGTATTGAAGAAAATATTTGGAAAGTAGTTACCTTTTTAGGTGGGCCCCTATGCTCTAAAAGGTTTACATTTACCAAACATAGAGTTGTTTTTCTCTATCTGGGAGCACCTTGCTGTAAACTATGGGATACTTTGTGTTTTACTTTGAATAACTGTGATTCTTCCCAGCAGACCTCTTTCTCTTTGGGAGAGAGAGAGGCATTTTACCAGTTACCCTTCTTCTCTCAGTAGCTCTTCCCTTTTGATTATCACTCTGTGATCATGGTGCTAGTAGGTCTTAATAAGGAAGAATTTACACAATATTCTCCATTTAGTGAAAGCTAAAATAAATATTAGGTCAGAGTGTTAAAAGTGTAGAGCAGAATTAGATTTTAGAGACTATGTAATACATCACCTTTCCCTTTTTTGTCTCTTCATTTGTGGATAGGTAGAAAAGAACATCTTTAAGAGGATGTACTAAAAATGCTGGTGATAAGCTGACCTTCTACCTCCACTCACCGACTGGCTAATTACGGGAGCCAGCAGGATTGAGACCTCTTAAAACTGGGTCTGTGAGCCAACATTGGCCCATGGGCTGAAACTTGCTGACTCTAGTCTGTAATCCTGAGACCTTAACAAGAAAGAAATACTCTATTAAATGCAGTCAGTATTTTGAAGGATTATACAAGTAATAGGAGCTAAGACAGGATTCGCATTAGGGGGTGAGGTGCTCTGTATTTTAGAAGTAGCGGGGGTGGATTTTATCTGTTAGTGATAAATTGATCAGAGTACAGTATTCCACAAAATAGACTTTTGGTGCAGTGATAGGAGTTCTTTCAGTGTTTCAGTGTGTCATTCTCTGTGGTCTGTGTTTTAGGCAGTAAGAACTCCATTTTCTTGGAAACAGGATTTGGATTATAAAATTACATTTTTTTAAATATGTATCTGGCATATGGCCTTTGAAGTAATCAGGTTTTGAATTTTTCTGCAGTTTTTAGTAATGAGACCTCATGATTTAAAAAATGAAGATGAGACAATAATCTGCTAAAAATGGCTAGTGTTTTCATGGTTTGTGGGTTGTTTTTTTTTTTTTTTTTTTTTTTGGTTATTTTTACCCACCGTCATCTTCTGTAGAGTTAAAATTACAACATATATAATTGTGTAAAGAATTTTATGAGTAGGGAAATAGGTACATGATTCAAAATCCTCAAAAAGGCCTTAAAGGGTCCTATTCTAACAAAGTAAATAATATAAAGTTTTTTTTTTAATGTATTGTCTACAGGTAATATTTAAGCCAATGCTTGCTTATATAAAATTACATATGTAGATGTGTTCTCTGCCCAGCATTCTGTACCTGCTCTTTTGCTTACCAAAATGTTGACAGTAGTTTGGTTTCCAGTGCATAGAACATTTTCGCTTTCAAAATCTTAGGGTGGTCTTCCTGTTTTATAACGTATTTTATAATCGATTTTTAAAATTGTGCAATAGTATTATTTTTCTTCTGTTTCTAATAATAACCACGTCCTCCTTTTTTGTCTTCCTCGGTTGTTTCACTAATTCAAATTTCTTCCTCCGACTTGTAATTAATTTACAATTTTGCTTTTTTGGTTATTCTCCTTTTTGAGCAGAGAGCAGATCATCTAGGTGCAAAGCCGTTGTCCTACCTCTGGCTTTGTCGTTTGGTGATTGCCCAGCTGGTCTTAATTTTGGAGTTAACTTTTCCCTTACCTGCTTCTCTCTGGTTCTAGTCTGTTTTTTCTTCTTTTCTTTTCTTTTCTTTTCTTTTCTTTTCTTTTCTTTTCTTTTCTTTTCTTTTCTTTTCTTTTCTTTTCTTTTCTTTCTCTCTTCTCTTCTCTTCTCTTCTCTTCTCTTCTCTTCTCTTCTCTTCTCTTCTCTTCTCTTCTCTTCTCTTCTCTTCTCTTCTTCTTTTCGGTCTTGGTTAATCAGGGTGCCATTAAATACAAATGGTGTGTGTACCTGCCTCCTTTTTAGTAGCCACGCCTCTCTTGCTAGACTGGCTCGTGAAACTACGTAAGGAGGAGGTACTTTGATTTTTGTTGCCCTTGCTCTAGCTTTTAGTTTTTTCAGGGGAAAGGTCTTTGATAAGAACCCTTAAGGTATTATTCTTACCTTTTTCTTCTTTAAAAACTCTGTGGTCTTTACCTCTTTCCTGTTTTCGGTATAGATTTTATTATATCTGGCAAATGGTCTTCTATGGCTTAGGGTGTAGTCCCATTTTTTTCCTCTAGTTTCATCATAAATGGGATTTTCTTATGAATTTTAAGCTTTTATTTTGCTTGATTTCAGGAAGGGAAATAAAGAAAAAGAACCTTTACCGCGCTCCTCTTTCTAGGAGGCAACTGTAAATGTCTGGGTTACATCCAAAAATCTTTTGAATCAAGTGCGCTTAGACTCAAGAAATATCGGAGTCTCTGTTATATGCTAATTAACGTATTAACAGTCAGTTGTGAATCTCAGGTCTCGCTGAATAATCTACTTTGTGAAAATAATGCCAAAATTAATCTCATTGACTTGCCAGATAGGCGTGTAAGGTAGATTCTCAAGGTGCATTAAAAATTGTAATCAATTTTAAATTGTGGCTGTTGGCATCAGTTTGTATGCCCACTGTTGAGTTTGGTTGGTAAATGTTGGGTGACACTTAAAGGATTAAGTGTTTGTTTTAGGCACATTAGTTTTTATTTTACACTTGTTAGTGATAGTATAGTATAGAAATTATTCAGAGTTCAGACCCTGGTGAGTCAGGTGTGTTCTATTTGCCCCTCTCTAAATGGATCAGCTGTCAACAGATCAATAAACAAAAGTGGTTGAGTTGGTATTTTGGATTAGAATGGCATAACGTAAAGTGTCCTTTCTACTGGCATTCTGGAGAGCTGGATTCCACTGTCATGTATGTTCCTAAATGGATGCATGCTCTTAAGCAGTTGACCCTCTGCATGTGGATTTCCTCTTGCATAAATGGGATAATTATATCAGCATGGATTGACACTTGAGTGCAAGTGTCATGTATGTTCTTACTGCCCAGCAGTCTTCCTTGCTCATGTTCTGCTCCTTTACCTGTTCTCTGTTAGGGAAACTTGAAATCCACTATCTCTTATTTTTCTCGTACATGTTAGTCACAGATTCAGTCAGTCTAAGGCACGTACTCCTTGCTTTCGTTTATCTTCTCTTGCCTCAGAGATTGCCTTTCTTATCATCTGAGTCTTAGGCTCTTAATTCTCTTTTTCCTCCTGTAGGAAACTGTACCCCGTTCCAACCTTTTCATAAGTTTTTTCCGTAATATTCATAAACGTTTTCAAGGCTTATTTTTTCAGAAAGGAAAATCACCCACACTCCTACCCATGTGGCCTGTGTCAAACCTGCCTGCCCGTACTTCTTGGCTGTGTCTCCTCCATCCTCTTTATAGCCCCACATTTAGGATTTACTGTCCATTCAACTTAATCATATATACCTTTTCCTCCTCTTCATTTTGGAAACAATTCTCATCAATATCTAAATCTGATGACACTTCTCAGTCTTGTGTTTCTCTCGCTCTCTCCTTTCTTTGACCTTTGAACTTGCCAATCTTATTCATACTCTTAGTGTCTGTGACACCACCTTCCTGATCCCTCCTCCATATTTTTTGTTTTATACAACTTAGTGTTTATTCCCTACACTTCTGATGAGTTTTTGATTCTGCTCAACTGGATTCTTCCTTTTGTGTTTTCCTTAGATTTTAGTGTTTCCTAAGGTTTCATCCTGGGCTTGTTCTTCTCTTTATTCTGCGTACTTTCCATCTAGGAAATGGAATCTCCTTGATGATCTTGGTTTCACCTGACTTCTGCTTATTGATCATTTCTCTCCTCTATACGTTTTCTTAGCTACTTAATTCCAGATCTTTAGTTCCATCTATAGACTGGAACTCTTTACCTAGATATTCTAAGTAATAACTCAAATTGGACGTGTTTGACATTAGACTTTATTTTTCTCCCCTGTGTTTTATTTGGTAATGTTACTACTGTCTCTTCTGTGATTTTTCTCAAGTTAAAAGCATAACTTAAAACTAGAAATAACCTGTAGTAAGGATTTTATTCAGCTCACTAATTAATTAAGGGGGAGACCTATTAGGGTAAAGTTGATTTAAAAGCATTTGGGGAACTGGATATTTAGGGGAAATTTAAGTAAGGAATTCTAGAATAAGATTACCGATGCCCCCCAGGGCAGCAAACTGCATCTTTGGGGTTATCTTCTCAGTTGTTGGAGAAGTTATTTGTATTTCTACTAGACACGGATCTGCAAGGCAACTTAAGAATTTGTTTTCTGAACCCCTCAATAATAGCATATAACAAAGTTAATTTTCCTTTTTTCTAGAAAATTAATTCCTAGGTGAGCCTGTTAAATAATAATGTTTTGTTTGACATTGGAAGGATATGCTTTCTTGTTTTAGATTACTTTTTTTTTTTTTTAAAGATTTTATTGATTGATTGATTAAGCAAGCGTGTGCATAAGCAGCAGAGTGGAGAGGGAGAAGCAGGCTCCCCGCTGAGCAGAGAGCCCAGTGCAGGGCTCCATCTCAGGACCTCGAGATCATGATCTGAGCCCAAGGCACACACTTAACTGATTGAGCCACCCAGGTGCCCCTAGATAACTATTTTTTTTTTAATTTTATTTATTTATTCATGAGAGAGAGAGAGAGAGGCGCAGACACAGGCGGGGGAGACGCAGGCTCCATGCAGGGAGCCAGAGAGAGACAGAGACGCAGGCACGCAGGCAGAGGGAGAAGCAGGCTCCATGCGGGGAGCCTGATGTGGGACTCGATTCTGGGTCTCCAGGATCATGCCCTGGGCCAAAGGCGGCACTAAACCGCTGAGCCACCCAGGGGCTGCCCCTAGATAACTTTATAACTTTCCTTAAACCTGTCTCACCAGAGCAAGAAACTTTGAGCATTTCAGATTAGTGTTCTTATTCTTGTGCATGCTGAAATCCCATAACTACAGACCTATATGTTCTCTTTACTGATTGTGTAGATTTCATAGTTTCAGTGTTTGCCATCTCTTCATTCCACCTTCCGTTAACAGACCTTTGATTTATCCTTAGATCTCTGTGGGGCTTAATAGTCGATCTGCCTCCATATCTGCAGGTCTTAGATGCAAAATTTTGGGTTTTAGGCCTTTCATGATACAGATCGAACTTGTTTCCAGGTCCAAATTCTTCCCAGATCTCGTGTTTGAGCGCTAATAATATACTCAGCGTTCCTCCATTGTGATTTCCTCATTCCTCTGTGCTCTTCTTAATGGCTTTGCCTTTTGAGGTTGGCCCTTGTCAATCTGATGAGGGCAAAATTAAGTCACCTTTTCTTGTCTGTTCACAGTATCACCTTTGGTACTACTTCTTGGATCATTTAGTGTATTTTCTGACAATTCGTTTAAGGATTGGTCAGTTAAAACAGATTTTTTTCCCAAAAAAATGTAAAAGGATTAGAATCTCTGGGATGTCCTCCCAGCTTGGAATGTCAGGATTCTCAAATGTTTTGACTCTTTAAAAAATGGTAAATGTATAATTATTTTTATTTATTTGGCCATATAACATAGTCCTAAAGGGCATGGACTTTAGGTCAAATCTCTGTTTGAATGTGGTCCGGTTACCTGTTTGCCTCTTGGTGTTAGGATTATTTTAACTAAGTGCCACAGTTTCTCTGAAGGAAGGAAATTTCCAGTACCTATTTTTGGTAAGGTTATTGTGGAAATTACATGAAAAGGCACTTAACTTGGTACATGGTATAAGCACAGAGTAAATGTTACCCATAATTGTTTTTATTTTAGTTTTCACTTTAAAACCTGCATTTTTCCACTAAATATTTTTTTCTAGTGTTAAAATGTGTAACTTGAAAATACTGCTTTTATGTGCTGTACAGCGTTGTTATTGCATCATGACATTGGACTGGTTTTGATGCCCCAAAATTGAAATAAATGCTTAGCCGACCTAATTCTCAAGTCACTTGGCCCTTTTCCCTGTACCCAGTGGCTCTTACTCTTCCTCTCTGCTTCTTGTGGGCGGGGATTGCTTCCTGGCTTTCAGCACCTCTCAAACCCTTGCTTTTCTGGAAGCTGAAAGGTTATTCATTCCAGTTTTAAAGATAGTCTTATTTGAAGTCCTTGACATTCTTTCTTAGGGAAAAATGACTTCTTTTGTAAATAAGGATGACATCTCTTTTATTGTGGAATTGTTTAATACTACCACTGGGATGTTTAAGTTACCATACTTGCTCCTAAGTCTAAAGATTTTTTTTTTTGGACCTAATATATATAGTTGTTCGCATCTGCAGTTCTGGATGCCATTACTTAGTCTGAAAGTCCGTATGCCATACATATCTTGTTGCATGCAGGCTTCTCAATTGTATAACTTCCCTTACCTTATATGTAAAGGAGGAATAATAAAATGGTTTATAAGGCTCATTGGCACATTTAAATTTTGCTTAATAGAATAAACAGAGGAGTAAAGTGTATGTAATTGTGTATATTACTGTTGTGATTAATTAAACTCTAGTTTCAGAATCTGAAGCTAAACCAAGTCTCCTTTGGAGGACCACATCTAAATAGAGTGCATTAGAAATGGAGGGTGGGGAGACACTGGATAAGACCTTAGTTCGCTTTGGGGCTAGTCATGACACTCTGCATTACTAAATTGGATATTTGTTTTCCATCAGATGTCCTTCATGTGATGATAATTCTGCACAAGTACTAACCTTTGTGGCATTCCTTTCCTACTTGGCCGTTTGATTAGGAAGAATTAACACATCCTTGAGTTAATTTTTACAATCTGTGTTCTCAGTTTTACATTGAGTGAATGATTAGTTTTGTTTTGTTTTGTTTTGTTTTGTTTCCCCTAACCTCAACCTCCCTTTTGTGGTTTTTGAATTACAAAATGAGAATGAAATCATTTTCCAAAATGACTGCAGTTGAAGTTTCTTTGAAAGAATATCCTTTTTATAAAACTTAATGAATTTTTAAATGTAGATTAATATGCATTTGTTTTTCCTGAATAAGTTCTGTTTGCCTGAAGAACTACTTTTTCACGTGAAATTCAAATGCTCTTTCACTTCAACAGCGAGTAAGTTTGTTGGTCACTTAGCTGTTAACAAAGTCATCACAAGTTTTACAGTCTTGAACATACCCATTAGTGTTTTTATGCTTTTTCTATTGAATTGAAAGTCCTATAGGCCATTTGTTTTATTTCAATTTGTTAGGAATTAATATCAGAAGTGTTAGTGAAAAAAAAATCCCAGTGATTATTTTCGCAGAAATGAAGGTAGTAAAAGAGTAGTATGTTTCAGGAGTTGGGAGGTAGCGTTACTAATAGGCTGGACTTAAAACTTCGAGTTTCAGCATGAAGATGGCATCTTTTGAGTTCATATTCGTTTCAGGTTATTAAGATACAGATTCTAGGAATATAGTTTTTATATTAGTGTAACTTGTGTTTGTTTTATTTTTTATTTTTAAAAGATTTTATTTGAGAGAAAGCACAAGCAGAGGGAGAAGTAGGCTCTCTGCTGAGCCAGGGTGCCCTATGTGGGGCTCAGTCCCAGGACCCTGGGCTAGCAGATGCTTAACCGACTGAGCCACCCAGGCGCCCCCTTGTGTGTGTTTTAAAATTTAATTAGTAAAGTACTGGCATAAGTAATTGGTTAATACAGTACTGAATATTCATATAGCAAGAAGGAAACTTAAATGGTGAGAGCTTTTGGGCTCTTAACTGAAGCCAAAGAGGAGTTAAATTTGGTTGAAGTTGAGGTGGTGGTGATTTCCAGAAGGGATAGATCTCAGTATCAAGATTCAGAGGATTAGTTCCTCCACAGATGGCTTGAAATTTTTTGAATTTGTCTGTAATACAGAGTTGAACTTGGTCTTCCTGGAAAAGGTCCCTTCTAGCTTTGGATTTATTGGTAACCTGCCAGTGGGGGAGAGTCCTGCATGTGTCTTGTTAATCTTATATTTACTTTTTGGGTTTCAAACTTCAGAGTTTAACAGAGCCTGGCCTCCTTCCTTAAAGATCAACTTATGGACTGCTTGATTGGCTCAGTTGGTGGAGCATGCAACTTGATCTCATGGTTGTGAATTCAAGTCCCATGTTGGGGGTAAAGATTACTTAAAAATAAAATCTTTTTTTTTTTTTTAAATCAACTCATGCTTTAAAAGCAGGTAGCACTTTGGTCTTCTTACTTGCCACCCTTTCTCTCTTAAATCTCAAGAATTATCCTTGAGCAGGCCATGGGCTGATAATGGTACTGGTGGAGCTCTGAAGATGTTGGGCATATTGTTTAGATTATTTTGGTGACTATAGGTCAGAATAAGGAGTGTAACTTATACTTCTATTTGAATGACTTAACACCGCATGACATACAGTATGCATTTAGTAGCAGAAAATAGGCAGGTGAGTTCTACCAAACTTGTTGAATAATATCTGCTTTTCAAAGTGAAAGTAGCATTATCATGCAAGTCTCTTGTATCCATGCTCTTTAGGGTCCAAGTGAAATGGCATTGTGATGTTTGAACTGGTAAAGATTCTTGTTTGAATTCTGAGATAGAATGGCTTTTCTTTCTTTCTTTTTTAAAGATTTAATTTATTTATTCATGAGAGACACAGAGACAGAGGCAGAGATACAGGCAGAGGGAGAAGCAGGCTCCAAGCAGGGAGCCCGATGTAGGACTCGACCCGGAGTCTCCAGGATCATGCCCTTGGTTGAAGGCGGCGCTAAGCCGCTGAGCCACCTGAGCTGCCCTTTTTCATTCTTTAATAGGGTGCAGTTCTCTTGTGCAGTATAACTAACTAGGAGAGCTCTTTTAAAATTTCTCCAATTTCTGCACCCACAGAATCAGAATCTCTGAGGGCAAAAGCCAGGCATTCATATTTTGACAAAGCTTCTCAGGTTATTGTGAAGCTTATCCTTAATTAAAAACACCATTTATTGCGTTTATAGCAAAATTCACTTTGAGAACTATTATTGCTAGAAATGTAAACTTACCTTGCTAGTGGTTTTTATGGTGAAGTCTCCCTCAATATAGATTATTTTGCTACAAGTATTCTTTTCTTCTGAGTAAGCATTTATAGTAATAACAGTAATAGTTAATATGTAGTGAGGTTTTGCAATATCAGAGGTACTGTGTTAAGCGGTTTGCATGGATTTCTCATTTTATCGTTCCGACTGCTCTGTGAGGTGAGTTCTTGATTACCTTTCAGTAGACTGAAGGACAGACAACAAGGTGCGTGGACTCAGAATTCAAACTCTGCTGGAGGCAGTTTGATTCCAGAGCCCTGCATTTCTAACTTCTGTGCTAGAATAAACCTGCCTTATTTATGGCTTGCAAAAGGTAAATAACAAAGATGACTCCTTTCATCTCAGGCTTCAGAGCCCAGGTCCTCTTTCTCAATGGCAGGCATATTAACAAAGTCTGTCTTATGAATCCTTCCATCAGTTTGCAGGGTGTAGACAATCCATGAGGGTATATACGCAACCTTTTTAAGTATACATACCCACAGCAGGGAGTTTTATACTGTTTACCCTTTACCATATCTTGGGGGAGATCTTTCCATATCGGTACACGTAAATTTAGTTTTTCTCTAAATGTTTTAATACTATTTCCTGTTCTTCCTAAAACTGACTAATTACATTAGTGATTTGAACTTTCTCACCAGGGTTTGTTTAGTATCTTAATTGATGACGATGTGGACATATGTGATAGAAACAATCCTTTTCCACTGATTTGGGTCAGCATGTAACTTAAGACCCACTTCCTGTTGAAGGCATGGAATTGAATCTCTTAAAACAAAATCCAGTAATAGATTTAATCATGATTAATTTGCATTCTCTTTAGCACCATTTCCAATAATGTCACATTCATTCTCTTCCCTCCCCAGTAAATAGAATTAAAGAACTCTGCTTGGAGTTTGGCTGGAGGCTTAAGAAAAATTGTGAAGGTCTGATTAATAGAAATTGTGATTCTTTTTATGATAGTAATATTAGCCTTGTTTATCAGTTGAACTGATTTTCTTTTGAGTATCAGCATTTCTTCTGTATTGCAATTAAATTTCTTATAAAAAGTTCATGTTGATTAAGAACTGTGTTTTGAGCAAAATTGTTATACTTAAGAATTATGCTCTCAATTTCTGGTTGCTAACAACTCTGTGAGACAGATAGGTGATATACTGATTTCACAGAAGAGGTAAATGAAATCTAGAAATTAAGTATCTTGTCCAAGGTCACAGCCAGCATAGCTGATGTTGAAATCTAGAATATGTGGGACCATTTCTCAATTCACTGTTCTTGAGCTGCTTTCTCTTCATTTCTCCATAGTTTTATGGTTTCATTTGTATTTATGATGGCATTTATTATTCATAGCAATACCGTGAAGTAGGTATGATGTGTTGTTTTTTTTTATTTTGTGGCTGAGGAGTTGGAGGCTAGAGGCTCTGATTTGTACAGAGGCATAGTGCTTTTAATGCCTGTTCTATCACAGGACTTGAGCCAAGGTACTCTGATGTTGGGTGTAATGCCCTTTTCTACACACTACAAGAAATGGAAAAGCAAATATAAATTTCTACTGTGCTCTGTTTTCTTTGCGAATTTCCTGGGCATTCCATACAAAATCTTTAATTTTATGTGCTGAGTTTTGGACCACATGCCTTAATTTTGGTGTATTCCCAACATCTTACAATACACTAATCAGATTTCAAATAAGGCAGTGTGTAGCATTGGTGAAGGCTGTACAGATTATTTACATAAAATTTCCCCTTCATTTTGGGTGCCCTTTACTTAGTTTTTGTGTTATACTTTTGATTTTGTAAATCAAAAATTGCTGATTTTTTTTTTCTTATTTTTTTTCCTTTTTAGTGAATGGTAGTGTCTAGAAAGGGTATGTCCCTTCAAGAGAGAGGTGCCAATGTCCAACCGGCCTAATAACAATCCAGGGGGGTCACTGCGACGTTCACAGAGGAACACTGCCGGGGCCCAACCACAAGACGACTCGATAGGAGGAAGGTATGTATTTGATGGTAATTGGTGAAAAAAGTCTTTTTAAAAACCTCGTCATAAAGGCAAAAACTTAAATGGTTCAGTACAAATGGGTAATTTTTTCCTAATTTTTGAGCCAAGTAACAAATAAAACTGGAATTCAAAGCAGTTCTTTCATCATTTCCCAAATGTGCTAGGCTCAAAAAATACTTGTCATTGACATTATCAGAAATCTAATTTAAGGGTCATGACCATATGGTTGTATCCTGTTTGGTTTGCCCTTTCTCTTCACTCTCTTAAACACGTGCTATAGCATGGCTTTCGATTGAACATTTTTGGTGCCTCTCTTTATCTGTCATTATTTACATTATTGAAAGGAAGCTTCATTTAAGATCTTGTACTGATATCTAGCTTTTGAGTGTCTCCCCCCCCCCCCCCCCCATCTTATTGTTTGACAGCATATGAATGCTGACAGGCTGGTGAAGTGGTCTGACTTTGTGGGCATATCACATCCTCATCATTTTCTTAGTGGTCTGGTGTTAGCAGGATTTAGTCGGAGTATTTGTATAGGAGCTAGTTTGAAGAATAAGATGCATTCTCTGGAATGGAAAATACTGTGTTGTAATTTAGCCAAAGACTGTCATTTTATGGATAAAATACTTTGAAGTTTACTTTTGCAAGGCGTAATTCTCTGACCCATGTTTAGCTTGCAGTCAGTAATGGCAAGATTCTGACATGACTACCTGATAGAACATTTGGAGGCATTACCATGCATATATTGTCTAGTAAATTTATAAAAAATAAGCTATCTACTGTAAAGAGTATATAAAGCTCTCCTGTTGATGTCAGGCTATTTTTAGTAGTTGAGCATTTGGACTTTGGACTAGGACAGCATTCTGTGCCATGACTCTGCCATTCAATAGCCATGTGTCCTTCGTTATATCTTTTAGGAAACCTCAAGTTGTTAGTCCACACGGTGGGGGGGATATTTGTTTCCTAGGGCTGTTAGTTAACTTCAGCAATGTATGTTACACTGGTAGCACAGTGCTTAATACAGAGCTCTGACCTTGGTTTTTGCTTTATTACATTCAGATTATTCTTTGTAGCAGCCACATTTTATTTATCTGTTGATTAAAAAAAATATGCCTTTTGCTTTATAAAAACATTGCGTGTTTATTTTAGAGAGCTTAGAAAACACAGAAGAGTATAAAGGAAAACATCCTAATTCCACAATTCAAGTATAACCATGGTTAACATTGGCATAGTTTCCTTAGTCTTCTTTAATGCATGTATATATACGTGCATGTGTTTGCACATATGTGCACATTAGTACTTGTACCATTTTGGGGGTACTTGCCTGGCTCAATCGGTAGAGCACGTGACACTTGGTCTCAGAGTCATGAGTTTGAGCCCCACGTTGGGCATAGAGATTACTTTAAAAAACACTAAAATCAGTGAGTAACTTGAACCTTTTGAACAATTAAAGTTTTACATAGTAATAGTTCTTTTTTTTTTTTTTTTTGAGGATTTTATTTATTTATTCATGAGAGACACAGAGAAAGAGAGGTAGAGACTTAGAGGGAGAAGCAGGCTCATGCAGGAAGCCAGATGTGGGACTCGATCCTGGGACTCTGGGGTTATGCACTGAGCCAAAGGAAAATGCTCAACCGCTGAGCCACCCAAGCATCCCATAGTAATGTTCTATTTGAACTTTTGTGTATGACTGACAAACAATTTTGGTCTTCATATAGTATACTAGTTCTAAATTCCACAATGCTGTTTCAGCACCATTATCTTTTTTTTTTTTTGTATGTTGGTGTTAAATATTTTATTGCCTTATATTTTAAAAATAGCAGGAAACAAATAGAAGTGGTTAATATTAGTCATATGATGTATTAGTTTAAAATCAAGATGGAACTCTATTGATTTGTAGATTGGCACAATTTTGCTATAGTTTATTTGCTTTAAGTCTGTCAGTGATAACATGTTCAGTTGGTGCACACACCAACTGCAGAAAACAGTATGTAGGCTCCTCAAGAATTAAAAGTAGAAAATAAAATGCAATTCAGTAATTATACTGTTGGGTATCTACCCAAAGAAAACAACATTAATTCCAAAAGATATATGCATCCCTCTGTTCACCGTAGCATTATTTATAATAGCCCGGATATGGAAGTAACCTCGAAACATCCATCTTTCTAACAATGGGTCGAGGAGATGTGGTTATATGTATACAATGGAAATAGTACTCAGCCTAAAAAACAGAAAGAAACCTTGCCATTTGAAAAAACCATGGAGTTAGGGAATTGTGCTGATTGAATTAAATCAGTCATAGAAAGACAAATACCATATGATTTCAGTTTTATGTGTAACCTAAACACAAAATGAACAAACTAAAAACAGAAACAGACTCATACAGAGAACAAATTGATAGTTGCCAGAGGGGAGAGGGATGGGTGGCAGGATGGTTGAAATAGGTGAAGGGGATGAAAAGTTCAAGCTTTCAGTATTAAAATAAGTCACAGATGTGAAAAGTACAGAGGGAATATAGTGGACCACATTGTAATAGTATTGTATTATAGTTGACAGATGGTGACCACACTTAGTGTGGGAGCACTGAGTAATGTATATAGAGTTGTTAGATCACTGTGTTGTACACCTGAAGCTAATACATTCCCAACCATACTTCAGTAATAACAATTTGAAAAAAAATTGTATGCTCAATTGTGAAGGATAAGTATAAAATTTAAAAATGTGTTTGGAATGGCAGAAAACATGCCAAAGAATATAAAGCAGAGTTAAATGAGGGTTTTTGTACTTTCATCCCTTCTCCCTTTTAATAATGTAGCCCATTTCATTTCTTATTGTTTCAGCTTTTGCATGTTTTCAAAAAACATTTCCTGGCGAAACTAGCACATAAAAGAGGACCAATTCCTACCACCCAACTCCAACCCCCCCCCCCATTTAAAACCCAGTATCATCTGTGTCATTTGCTGTGTCCCTAGAATTGTTTAAAAAACATGACTTTATGTTCCGTGTATAGCTATACCATAATTTAGTAATATATATATTTTTCTCATTTTTATATGGATAAGTATAATTATGAATCAGGACATGCAAATTTAGAATATTAGCCAGAAAAATATTATTGGTTTGACAAAGAATGCAAATTAGGAGATCTTTATTCATTTGAATTTTATTTTCCCTTTTTATCTTGATTCTTTGCTCATGATAGAATCTCTGACCTGGAAAGAACCTTTTTATCAAAGACCAGGCTGACAGTTGAAACCCTGTAGAGTGTGCTATACTAGAAGTGATCTAACCTCTGAGAAATCTGTCTGGTGATTTTTGGGGGTGAGAGAGGACTGGGGTAAGTTAAGAGGGAGTAATTACAACTGTGTTTTCATTTTCTTTTTCTGATGCCTGTTGATTGGCTTTCCTGAGTAAAATGTTATTGTGGCTTCTGATTCAAAAATAGACCTGGTCTTGAAAATGTGCTCCTAGTGACACAGTACCTCCACTCATGCTAATATCAGCATCCACAACAACAGTGCACTTATGGCCTGTTTTAAGCTAAAATTTTCTTATACGTGTTCTTTCAGTAGAGACTCACAGAAGCTCTGTGTGCTAATAAATATGTAACCCCTCTTCTCTGAATGTGGTAGTTTGCTCAACTTTATACAGTTAGTGTGTAGAGTCAGGACCTGATTTCCAGGAACTCTAAAGTCAGTGATTATTTTCATTATGCTGAACTGTTTATACTGCACAAACCACTTAATCCATATGATAGACTTGGAGAAGAGATGAAGTACGTATAATGAAGAATATTAGCTCATTCAGATGAGGACCTAAGTAGCAATTTCTCCCTCCTAGAATTTTTAAATTTACTCATATTTTTTTATTCACCGCCCCCCCCCCCCAACTTGGATCAAGCTGTCTTTGCATAACTTCCTTCCTGTGACCATTCCTGCCCTTCCCCAAATCAAGGTCACTTAGCTTTTCTTTTTAGAAGGACAATTTTCATTAATTTTTAAGCTAATAGAAATTAGGATCTTTGGTATATATTTTAACCTCCCTTGATTATTTTCTCTGCTCTGTTTTTCCCTATCCTTGTTCTCTATCCATAGATGAACTAGACCTCTTCCTCCTTTCCTCCTTTATGATTTCTTTCTTTCTCTTCCATAGTTTTTTGGGCTATAGCTGTTCTGTTCTCTTTTTTGTTCTCTGCCTGATTTTTTATTTTTTAAGAGAGAGATAGGGCTAGGGGGTAAGGAGAGAGGAGAGAGAGAGAGAGAGAGAGAGACTCTCAAGCAGGCGTGTGTCCCCCCCCCCCCCCCCCCCCCGGCATGGAGCCTGTGGTAGTCCTTGATTTCAAGACTCTGAGATTGTGACCTGAGCCAAAAATCAAGAATCTGATGCTTAACAGCCACCCAGCTGCCCCTCTCTGTCAGATTTTTTTTAATGGAGTAAGGAAATTTTGAATCTATTCCACTCTACCTTCTCAGTCCCATTAAAAAAATTTGCAAAGTTTAAATTCTTTATTACAAAGTAAAAACTCAATTATGAGATTTAAAAAAAATTTTCATTTTTTTATTCATGAGAGACACAGAGAGAGGCAGAGACACAGGCAGAGGGAGAAGCAGACTCCATGCAGGGAGCCTGACGTGGGACTTGATCCCGGGTCTCCAGGATCATGCCCTGGGCTGAAGGCGGCGCTAAACCGCTGAGCCCCCGGGCTGCCCAGTTATGAGATCTATAGGTAATAACTTTTTGTTAATATTGTCAGAGCAGGGATTTAAAAACATTTTTGAGCCAGCGTTAATTGTACAGAAAGTAAATATGTTTTGCTTTAAAATCTATTTCAATCAGATGGGATATAGAAAAGCACAAAAAGGACATGAATATCTAGAGATAAGTTTGTGTTAACAGTTTGATTTTTATCTGTCTTGAAAATACAATTTAGCATATAGCCGATCACAGTGTAAATAGAGTTTGGATCCTGCTTTTTCTGAAACTCAGCATTCTAACAAACATTTTCTCACATTATAATTTTTTTGGTAATTGTTTACAAAAGGCTATATGATTTACTGAATCAAGTGTAACAGTTTCCAAAATTACTTTATAGTTTTTGGATAGTTAAATGGTTGTAGTAGGAAGGTTGTTGCTCCTGCTTAAATGTTCGTTTTTCAGGTGTCCTTTAAGGATAGGTTCCCGGAAGTGAAGTTGCTTGAGCAAAGGGAGTTTTTTATGGTCAACTTGTTTCACATATGGTCAGCTTTTTTTCACCCGTTTACTTATCATCAGGAAAAGGAGTGTTTTCTCATCATTCTGTTCATGTTATTTTCACCTTGTTAATTTGATAAGGAAAAAAATCATATTTATTTTATTGGTATTTCTATAGTAATGAGGTTAAACATTGGAAAAACAAGTTTAAGGAATGAGATCTGAGAATATTTTCAACATAAGCGTATCAGTTAAGTTTATATATGTTGTGAATCTCCCTTCGTACTAATATACAATAGAACTGACCCTTTAAAGTCACTCAGCTGATGTGAGCCCCTCTTGTAACCGTAACCCTCTTTTGTTGAATTACCTCCCTCAGTTCTATCACCCCTGCAGTTTGAATGGTAGTCATTCTTTTCCAACATGATCGTACTCTGCTCTTGGCTGCCCATTGCGTGGCTTTTTGCCAAAGCTAGGAAAATCTGCAGTCCTCCATTTGTATGATGGTTCATTGGTGGGAATGTGGTGGTCACCTGATTCAAATTGGAAGCTTTCTCCTGGTAGCAAAGAGAAGATGTGAATGTGAAGTTGTCAACTGCATATCTCCTGCCTTAGGGAAGAAGATGGACAGGCAGAGAAAAGCAACTATATTAGTGTGTGTTTATTAAAGTTCTGTCAAGTTTGAGTTCCTTATTCTTTATTTTTTTTTAAATTTATTTTATTTGAGAGAGAGAGAGAGCAGGGAAGTGGGAGAGGGAGAAGCAGAAGTCGACTCCCTGTTGAGCAGGAAGCCTGATGTGGGGCTTGATCCCAGGATCCTGGGATCATGACCTGAGCAGAAGGCAGATGCTTAACCAACTGAGCCACCCAGGTGCCTGAGTTCCTTAGCTCTTTAGAACTGTATTGACTCTTGTCTTCTCTAGGTTTGGTTATTTAGCTGTTGTTTTGAATCTGGAGATATATGTGTATTATTAAAGATTTTATTTATTTGAGAGAGAAAGAGCTCAAGCAGGGCGAGGGGCAGAGGGAGATGGAATCTCAAGCAGACTCTGGGCTGAGGTCAGAGTCGGATGAGGACCTCTATCCTCACCTGAGCTGAAATCAAGAGTCGGATACTCAACCTGACTGAGCCATCCAGGTGCCTCATGTGTGTATTATTTTAATAAAGCCTCTTTTGGCTTTAAAGAGTTCTGTCTTGCCATTAATGTACCTGCAATCCAAACTCAGTATAAGAGTTTGGTATTAATTAAATGGTATTTATCCATTTGTAGAGCACCAGGCTAGTAAGCACCATGCTCAAGCTAGTCATAAAAATGAGAGTAGAAAGCCTTTATCATAAGCTGTTCCAACTCAGTAGGGGAGATGGGCATGGAGGTGATTATTAGAGTCAGGTGAGAAACATATCTAGCGATGACCTCATTGATTTGAGCTCTGAAGGCTGAAGAAGCAGTTGCAAAGCAGGTGGTACATGGCAGCTATATTTGTCTCTACTTGACATGTGGTATCATTAGTTACTTAGAGGGTGTGGATTTTATTTCTAATTTTTTGTGCCACTTGTTACTTTGCCCTGAAGTGGTAGGTGTTCAACAAATAATAGTGTGGGCTCAAAATAAGGCTTACTTCTTTGGCCTTTCTAGGCACAGAAATGTGACCGTCTTTTATGGAAGTGATCATGAAAAGATGATTCGAGTGAAGGCAGAGTTGAAATAGGGCAGGGTCGAAATGGGCTACGTAAGGGTGGGCTGTATGCTATAGGAACTAACAGCCAGATACTTCTTGTATTTAACAATCTAGCCACCAGAAGACATGTCCATACTGAGTCAGTTGCAGACTCTCCTTTAGATCTGCACATTCAGGGACTCACTAGCATTGCTCTGGCAAGGGAGTGTGGGGAATTGCCCTCTGGCTGTCCAAGGCTTCCCCCAGAAGGGATTCATTTCCTCTTACATTCCCTTGACAGAACAAGCTAAATGGCTGTGCATAGCTTCCAAGTAGTTTGGCAAGTGCCTCCCTACCCTGTGTTCTGGTCAGCGGAGAAAAAGACTATTTGTAAACTGCACATCATAGCTGTCAAAGGCCGTCGAAGCCTTTCTTTTCTTTTTTTTTTAAATTCTTACTCCCATGTCTACAACAGACTTTTTGTTCCCTTCCTGAAACTGTTTGGTACAGCAGAGCCATGGGTATGTATGGTGTGTTTTCTTTGATCTTCTACTTAATTCACCAGTACAGATACCTTTTTTCTATTTGTTGTGTGTTGTGTATCTTCTGTCTCTTTTTTTATCCTGACCTTTGCTGAGGCAGGTGGAAGTTCAAGCTTTAATCTCTTTGGGAGGAGGAGAATGTTAATGGGAGACATGGTTAGTGTGGTGTGAAAATGGCCTCCTTGTTTCTTAGGACTAAATTGAAACCACTTTAATAAAAATGAACAGTAGAGTTAGCCAGGTAACTTGTTAGCTTCCTCCTCTCAGTTATGGTGAATATTACTACTATAATTAGGTACTCTTGAGTTTTCGCCACCTAGCCATGTATGCACAGGCTCAGTTCTAGCGCTGCTTTGGTAATGCTGAGAAGGCCAGCCGTCCCACCAGGCCTTTGGGCTGGGAGGCAAGATTTACAATGTTGTGTTCAGCACTGGCACAGCTTGGTCTAAGGAGGAACAGAGGCTACTTTTTTGTAGTTGGAAGTTAGGCACATTGGATTCTTAATAGTTACCTGTGTTAAGTTTTTTTTTTTTTGGACCAACAAAATAGTATCTTAGGTGTTGTGTAATTTTCTTTGCAGTATAGATTTTTATTGCTTTAATCATCAACTGTGTGATTGTATTTAAAAGTCACATCATACGCATATTGGAAACCTGTAAGATGTCAGCTGCCATGGATGATTTTGTATCCTTAACTGAGGCTTTGCTTTGAGTCTTCTTTTCCTCCATATTGAGGGAATCTGCTGTTCCACACCCCAGTTTTTATAAGTGCTTTATGAGTATCAGAATGCTTTCCTGGAAGAGTATGGGTGTGAAAGAAAAAAGGAATATATACAAATGCTCCTTCCATAGTTGAACAGCAAGTTTAGTATCACACATGGAAGGCTGTTCCTTGGTAATAGGGAAAGCAAAAGAAAGCAGGAAAACTCCTTTTTTGCCATTCTTTCTTCCTTTTTTTTTTTTTTTTTAATCATATATCATCTGCAAAGCCTTAAGCCACTTAATTTGACACGTATACAATTAGGGACAGAAATACCACCATGGACAGGAAAAATTTCATAGCTGTTGACGTAGGCTTTTTCCTTTGACTCCGAGTCCCTAGGTATAGCTGCAGGGTTTCAGCTTCAGGGAGTCAATGTCTGGACGCGGTCTGACTTTCCCCCTGCCTATGGTCTGGGTGATTTTTGTGCCAGCCTCATTTCCTACATCTTTAAAATGGAAATGGACCTGCCTTGGATGTCATTTGAAGAGTAAGTTGGATAATGCATTTAAAAAATTAATGTTTATCACATAATCACACCTTTAAAAGTGTGTATTCTGTGGCTATCTTAATAAGTTTTTACTTCTGTAGTTAAAAAAAGGCTCTCTAGCTTATGAAATACGTAATACCAAATCACTAATCTATCGCTAATCACTAATTTACTTTGGATTACCTTGGTGGTTATACTCCTTACTCAACTTCTTTGTGACATGTGGGGAGTGAAAGTATATTGAGCTGTAGAGTTCCCTGTTGAGGGCATCTTTTTCCACGCTTTTGATTACACTCAGTCCCTCTGCCTTGTTTTTGTTACACAGCAAAGTACTCACTATAGTTTGGTATTACTTACATTGTTAAACATACAGAATTTTTGCTTTTGCATTACTGTTTCTAACCCTGTCAGTCTCTTACTGCAAACTGTTAGCAAAGGACAAAATCTAGATCCTTTGACAAGGCATTTAAGCCCTAGCCTGTCCTTTCAACCTTGTTTCCTAATGTAGCTCTGTGCTCAGGGAAATTCATATCATTTGCCAGGTGTCAGTGGGTTTTATGTTTTCTTGCCTGTGCCTTTGCCTATACTCTGATTTTGACTCGAATGTTCTTTTTCTTCAGGTTTTCATTCTTGAGGGTGTGGTTTAAATGCCATATAGTCTGTAAAGCTTGTATTCTGCCAGAAGTATTTCTCCCTTTGTTGGGAACTTTATAGCACCTGGTAGATCACTTTATTTTATGAGGCACTGACCTCTTTGAGGATGGGAACTTGACTGTGTGTTATCCATATTTATATGCCTTGTCATGACTTGCATATATTTGAGTTGCAAACCTAACAAATCTGTTGAAATGAGTAGCCTGTTACAGTAGTTCTCAACTCTGTTCTTTCTGATCTAATGCTCCCACTCTTAATGTGTATCATATAATGTAGGCATCTTTATTATGATGTCCCTGTGTTAACTTGGAATGAATTAAGTACAAAATACCTGCCTAAACAGTTTAGAAACATAAGATGTTTCTAAATATATAAAATGTACAAGCATTTTGCAAGGGTAAAAATAAACAGTAAAAGGAAAACAAAAGATATTTCAGTAGGTAAATGCTTGGGTGCGTTGACACATGAGGACAGGGTATTCAGATGTTTGCATCTGTATTTGAATTTATTGAATGTGACAGCTACAGCAACATAATAAATGCCATAAGCATTTTCACTGTAGACTTTTCCAGAATGATACATGACCTTGGTAAAGCTGCAAAAAATGTAATCTTTTGTTGATTCCCATGGATTACTGGAGAAATAAATGTATATAAAAATGATGCAAAATAAATATAAGCTGAGAAATTAATTATGAGCATATATTTTACCTATATTCTGCCAGATTTCAAGTTTTTTCATAAGTTTTCCTGTATTACCAAAGCTACTTGAAATCTGTGGGTCATGGGACAGTTTTTTAATTTTGTCTGATTGTTGTATATATTGCATGACATCTCTTACCTCTAATCCACATCTGCTAAATGGCAATAGCACTCCGTTCCTTGACATGTTTTTAAAATGTTCCCTAGAGGGAGAACCACTGATATTTAAAACATTGCTGTTTAAAAAAGAAGTTCTTTACTGGAAATTAAAGAATCAGTTGGGCTAACATTTTGCCATAACTAAACATAGGAACATTGGTCAGACTAATCAGCTTCTGTTTTGTGATTGAAACAGAAAAACAGTACATTCTGTTGAGAATACTAGTTTTTTGTTTAAAGTGATTTAAATAAGCTTTTCCACCCTGATTATTGAAAATGGACTTATTTAAAACATGCATTTAATTTATGAACATTATGAACCAAGCATTTGATTTATAGAAGACAAAAATTATACTGTGTGTACATAAAATACAGAGCATAATAATGCATGCACGTCTGTATGCATATAAAAAAACAAATTTGGAGATTTAATTAAGCCCCAAGTCATTTATGTTTGGTAGTATGTACATGTATTTGAACTGTGAATATGTCTGGCACGAAAATTAATTTCAAGCAAAATTTAAGACCTGCGATGTAAGTACTTAATAACTAGCCACTCATTTTCCCTACCATTAAGAATGAGCTCTTTGACACAAGCTTTTTGTCTTTTTTTAATGTCCTCTGGATTATAGATGGTTTTTAACCCTTTGGACTTCAAATACTTTTATTAAATGATAGTAAATGGAGGTATCTAGAAGGGGGTGGTCACTGTGATTTGCCTAAAAGTCAGCAAGAGGCATTTGAGTCTTGAAAGCATGTAACCTGGAGTTGATTGGTCTGTTCTGTTGTAATCTGGGTTTCTTTAACATGAGTTGGCCCACATACACTTGCTAAATAGGGAAATGATGTCAGTATAACGTGGAAATGGTGTTGGTTCATAAGCAGTTTTTCCTACAGTGTTAATATATGAACTGAAATGGGATAGACTTTCAATTAGCATGGAAGATTTTTTTTTTTTTAATTTTTATTTATTTATGATAGTCACAGAGAGAGAGAGAGAGAGGCAGAGACACAGGCAGAGGGAGAAGCAGGCTCCATGCACCGGGAGCCTGATGTGGGATTCGATCCCGGGTCTCCAGGATCGCCCCCTGGGCCAAAGGCAGGCGCCAAACCGCTGCGCCACCCAGGGATCCCAGCATGGAAGATTTTGAAATCTATGACGATGTTACAAAAAAGCTTGAAAATCTTACAGAAATCACTTCATGCAAGAAATAGCTAGATTTGATGAGTTCCAGAACCACTACACTTTGCACTGTTGAACACTAAGGAAGTTCAAGACCATTTACTCCTGTATTTATAACAAAAGAAAATGAGAAAAAGGAAAGCCTCCCCCGGAATCATATTTTTAATTTTGTTGAAGCTTGTCTTAAGAGAAAATGTCTTAAAAAATTCACACTTAAAAGAAGAAAGTATAAAAATAAGATTCCAAAGAGTGAGCCAACTGTGATTATTGGTGCAAATGTTATGGAGATTTAATCTTTAAAATTGGTGATGTTTTAGTCAGGAACATGATTATGAAATAACATAGGTTTGAGTGCTCTGTGCCCAATCTTATTTTCACCATTAGCCTGGTTATTTTTAGTGAGTGATTGTGCAGAAAGTGAGATCCCCCCCCCCCCGCCCCCCAGGAATATCCATAGGATGATAGACATGTTCCTGAATATCCATCCCCACCCACTTTATCCACGTATCCTTGGGCTGTAATTTACTAAATGGGCTCATTCTGGTGCTAAAAGAGTTTGTCATGACTTTTACTGTGTTATTCTTGCAAATTTGATTTGTAGTGGTTATAAATTTTACTGGGTCTTAGATTATGCTGTTTAATAAAAATTAATGTTGAGCATTAAGGTCTGATAAGTGAAGGAGTTGGTGAAATGAGCTAAAAGGCACCCAGGCTTTTTGAGTGCTGAAGCTTGTGATATTTTAATTGTCTATTCTAGATTGGGTGTTGTTATTTTATGGAGATTTACTTTACGGTATTCTGAGCATTAATAATTTATAAATGGGCATAATAAAACAGAGCCCCACTTTGGGAGGCCCCATATTGTTTCTTTATGGTACCATCTGGTTGCTTACTCTCTTGTGGTAATCCAAGGGGTGGAAAACTGTATAACCCGTGGGACAGATCCAGCTTCCTGCCTGTTTTTGTAAATAAAAATTTGATTGGAACATAACCATGCCCATTTGTTTACATACTGTTTAAACCTGCTTTTGTGACACCTAGTATTGCCCACAAAGCCAAAACATTTACTGCCGTTGACGGAAAATATATTAAGACCCTGCTAAACGATAGGCGAAAGGACAGTGGTGATCAGTATTGTATATTTTGAAATGTTTTGTAGCCAGTCTTCAGCGAAAATGTTAAACTGAAAATAATTTTAGGAGAGGTTCAGTCAGGTCATTGAGAGGATTGTTGGTTTTAAGCTAGTTTGGGGAGTTTCACTTTCTAAGTTGGGTGAATTTTTTTTTTTTTTTTTACTTTTGTAACCAAATATTGAGTATTTCTCTGGTAAATTCTTTTTTAGTTGAAGGTGTAAGGACAACAGAAATTCAGGAGTTGATTTAAGTGGCTATAAAGTTAGAAGTGTTTAAGGGCCAGGAACAATTAAGGGCTATCAGCATTGAGTTGATGTTGGTCAGATTCTTTTGACAATGAATGAATTCCTGCCCCCGGCTCCCCGCCCGCAGTTATTAACTAAGAATATATTATGATATACATTCTTTAAGATTTCCATTTAAATATTTAATTGAACATTACCACAAAGTAGTCTAACTCTGGATAAAGTTTTCTTTTAAAGATTTTTAAATTATAATCAAGGAATATAGCAAAAGATATTTTAAATGTTATAATGAGTAGAAATTGTGATTTAATTAAAAATTAATCCTTAGCGAACTTGACTAAAATGAGAATACAGAGAACCTGAATCACATAATTTATAATTATTGTTCCGTGAGTATTAAATTGTATACCCTGAAAACAAAGCATTATACCTTTAAAAAAGTAATTATAGAATGATTTGAAAATTTACTCAATTTTATTTTTTTTTAAATAGAACTCTCAGATCTGTTAGTTATGTGACAAAAACAAGAAGCAATTCCTAGAAATTAAATCTCCTATGAAACTCATGGGTTAACATAATTTCAGTCTGTATTGGAAGAATGTCTAGGAAAAAGGCAAACTAAATCACAGTGGGTAAATCTTACAGGGTTCACCGTGGCTAGACTCAGAAAAAATATATGTACCTTGAAAAATAGTTACATTCATTACTACAGTCAAGACTAAGACACTTAAAGACTAATAGAGTTTTTAAGTAGTTGATCTGTGCCGGTATGTCTTTAGAAAGTGCTAGTCTATCGTTTATTAAAATCTTAAAAATGAAAATGATACTACGGATCCAGAAATATTTCTTTTTATTGAGAAGCTAATTTCATATCTTCTTTCAAGAATCCAGTATTGAACTCTTCTGGAAAAATGGAAGAAAAAAATAAGAGACGAGAAACCTTAGAGCATCTTTTTGAAGAAGTGGTGGAACTTGTATGATATGTTAAGAACTGTATGGTATCCTTACAGATTCAATTAGAATTGTCATGTGAGGTTTCAGTGACTTATTTCTAAGTTCTTTTGAGATGATACTCAGAATGAAAGCCTTAAATATTTTTTAACACAATAAACAGCTTTGGTGTTAATGAAACTTTGTTATTCTAATTAGAATATGCTCTTTTAATGTTATTTACGTGAAGGGTGAACGTTGGCTGTGAATTACAGTAGTTGTATCTGTTAAGGTTAATATCTCTCACTTCTGTAACACCAGCTTTTCCGGGTATATATTAATGCATGCTCTCTTTTTATTGCTTATGTAAATCTAATGTAATCATTGCCTGAGGCTAAAAAAAGAAATCTAACAACTGAAAACCAGTTTTCATGTCCTGCAAACTTGCTCTTAGAACAATGCTGGCACCAACTGTATATCAGTGATGGACTCTCTAGATGTGTTTGGAATATTTTGTGGTCAATTCTTTTTCTCTAGGACTTGGTTTTTGTACTTTCTATTGATTAGTGCATTACATTCTTAGCAAATATCATTCTGTCGATTTCATGTAAGTTTATTTACTGTATAGTACTTCTAATGATTTTCTGTGTAAAATCAGTTTGAGAATTTATTTCCTCTGTCTCTGCATTTATTGTGCTAACCTGAATTACCTACAAATTGGGAATCAGTATCATTGTGGGATCACAGACTCCCTCTTCCATAAAACTTTTTATACTCCCATTATCTATTAAAAGTAGTATTTAAAAAAGAATAAAAGTAGTACTTAGATCTAAAGGTTGGATTTGCTTTTTGCAAACATTTAGCTTATGTGAGTTTGCAGTACAATTTTTGAAAAATTCTTTATTGCTTATGTAACTACAATACTGCTATTCAGTCATGAAACTTGGTTAATAAAAGACCTGTACCCTTGGGTATTGAAGTGTTGGCTCTAAGGCAAGTTTTTTTTCGCAAGATTATTTGATAGAACAGTAATTTAATTGTGGAAATATTTGGGGGAAAGGGTAGGGTCAATAATGAAGAATTGGGAGACTAAAAAAAATAAAACATTTCACTTTTCAATACTGTATTTGCATCTCAGTTTCCTGATAGATTTCTGTTTTGATTTTCTGCTGACAGGTCACATTTAGGGCAGGCAAAACATAAGGGATATAGCCCTCCTGAGAGTAGAAAATCTAATTCTAAGGCACCCAAAGTGCAGTCTAATACTACTTCTGAACTGTCAAGGGGACACCTTTCTAAAAGGTAAA
Source organism: Vulpes lagopus (assembly GCF_018345385.1). Taxonomy (NCBI): domain Eukaryota; kingdom Metazoa; phylum Chordata; class Mammalia; order Carnivora; family Canidae; genus Vulpes; species Vulpes lagopus. The sequence goes on from NC_054831.1 coordinate 9,264,493, forward strand.
TCTTCACGTTGCTTGTACATTTTCAAGGCAGAGTTATTTGCATTTGAATCATTGCATAATATTAAAATTCAGCAGCTTATCCCAAGATGTTGTGCTATGTGTTTTCATTATTCCCTGAATGTAACTTTGAGGATTAATAGTTTACTTTGCAGTGATGTCAACACAGCAGGCTCTAGACAATGCATTTTTTCCCTGTATAGAGAACCATAAGGTTCCTCTTTTGATTAACAAATATTTTATAGGCATACAAAATGCCATTTTACCTTGGCTTTTTTTTTTTTTTTGGTAGTTTTTTGTTTTGATTTTTTATTGGTAGAGCCAGAGATTTAAGATCTAATTGGCAAGAGTCCTTTAGGAAGGAATGATACTAAAAGATTTTCTTACCTTCATTTTGAAAGTGCATACATAGGTTTTTACTTCAAGCTTTGGCATAGAAGTTGTATTTTTGAGCAGAGCATCAGTATTCTAGTTTCAACTGGTTCTGAACTACTAAGCATTCTTTTTCTTATAATCTTAATTCTTGTTTTGTGAATAGGAGGGTTAGTGCCCGTAATATTTGGGCTGAAGAATTACTCTGATCTTCTAATCAAATATTTGATCTTTTAATCAAATATTTAACCATCCAAAGTCACACCTGTTTTGTTTTTTTTTCCCCAATTTTGAACAATTTGAAAACCTGTTTTTATTTAGCTCTGGACTTAATCAGGAAAACTTTTGCACTTTAAAAAAAAATTTTAAAAGAACTTAATTTGCACAGATTTGAGAAGTTAATTTATATGGTAAGGATAATGATGGCAGGCTGATAGTAACTCTCTTCTTCTCTGGCCTCTCAGAAGCTGCAGTTCATCATCTGCTGTCATAGTTCCACAACCAGAGGATCCAGACAGAGCCAATACTTCAGAAAGGCAAAAAACGGGGCAGGTGCCTAAGAAAGACAATTCTCGAGGAGTGAAACGCAGTGCTAGTCCAGACTACAACAGGACCAATTCTCCTAGCTCTGCCAAAAAACCAAAAGCACTTCAGCATACTGAATCTCCCTCAGAAACAAATAAGCCACATAGTAAGTCGAAGAAGAGACATTTAGACCAGGAGCAACAACTGAAATCTGCACAGTCGCCATCAACAAGTAAGGCTCACACCAGAAAGAGCGGGGCCACTGGCGGCTCACGGAGTCAGAAAAGAAAGAGGACAGAGAGTTCTTGTCTAAAGAGTGGTTCTGTGTCTGAGTCAACTGGTGCCGAAGAGAGATCTGCAAAACCCACCAAGCTGGCTTCAAAATCCGCCGCCTCGGCCAAAGCTGGGTGCAGCACCATCACTGATTCTTCCTCCGCTGCCTCTACTTCCTCCTCATCTTCTGCTGTCGCCTCGGCCTCCTCCACTGTACCACCAGGGGCCAGGGTGAAACAAGGAAAAGACCAGAGCAAGGCCAGGCGTTCCCGTTCAGCATCCAGTCCCAGTCCCAGAAGAAGTAGCAGGGAAAAGGAACAGAGTAAAACTGGTGGCTCTTCAAAATTCGATTGGGCTGCTCGTTTCAGCCCTAAAGTTAGCCTTCCTAAAACCAAACTGTCTCTTCCAGGGTCTTCTAAGTCAGAGACATCAAAACCTGGACCTTCTGGATTACAGGCCAAATTAGCAAGTAAGTGCATGGGAAGCATCTTCTCTCCTCCTACCCCTCCACCCCCATGGAAAATTTTCTTGGTTTTTTGAAAGTGAGTATGTTTCGGTGTAGTCAGATTTATTTTGTTTGTTTTTCCAGCTTGAGGTAGTCTTAGGTTTATTACTATATCTGCTCATAGCCCAATAGTACATAATAATTGATACTACATTTACTTTTAGGAAGAAGGATCAGATATGAGGTGTTCTTATTTCTGAATGGTCACATTGTAGTGTCTGTATCTTTATCTTTATGGCACCGATACAGAGTTATATACTATTATCAGGGTGGGACATCAAGTTGGATCTTCTTCTATAACCAGACAAAATAATTTCAGTTATGAATTGCTTTTGACCATGATAAAAAAATCAAATGGTGGGGTGTTTTTTTTGTTTTCTTTTGATATATTCATGATCTATGGAAATATTGAGCTAAATTTTCAGAATAAATGTATCCTAGTATAACTTAAACCATGTCGTACTTACCTTTAAAGAGCTTAATCTAAAGACAAATACCTCTTACATTCCATATGCTGGGCTCTGGTCCCATTAAATGAGAAAGAGTATTACTCTCTTGAACAGTGGAGTGGAACTAACACTTGAGAATAATATGTTTCAAGCAGAAAAAACAAACTAGACAGGAGATAGGGATCTTGAGGCACATTTCTTTCTCTCTCTCTCTCTTTTTTTTTTTTTTTTTTCAAAAGACTTCTTCAGGGAAGCCAAATGTTCAAGTCATTAGAACTGATTGGAGCTGGTGGTGGCCTTCAGTTATGTGATTGCATTAATGCTGAAGGGCATTCTTTTTTCTGTTTTGAGAAATTCAAAAAACACAAATGCAATAATACAGGACTTATGTACAATTTAAGCATTTAGTTTTTGTAATATTTATCCAGGAAGCTTACTTTTCACCATCTTTTTTTTCTTTTTTGCCTTCATAGAACATTTTTTGATTTATATTTTGATAGAACTAGAATATTTTCTTGGTTATTGAAAATTTTATGTAGTACAGTATTCTTGTCAAAGTTTAGCTAATAATGGATCGACCTAACATACTGTTGAACCAGACCCAATTGTTAGCTCTGTTTCCTTTAACCCTAATATCTGTATTTCCATTTTATTCAGTATTATATAAACTGACAGTAATACTAGTAGACACTACATAAAATCTTGTGTATAATCTGTATCATTGGGTTATCATGAAGGTAACATCTTTAACATTGTAGAATCATGTTCAATTTGGTATTTTAAATATGTTTTACATCTATAATATCTTTTTTTAATTTGAAGGTACAGATATTTGATTAAGATTGGTACCTTGAAGTCAAAAGGGAATTAAAAGCCAAGTTAAAAAGGGACAGTCAACTGTCCATTGGACCTGCCAAGGTTTTCTCAACAATTGGAGTTTATCTCTACTTCTATACCTCTTTTTTTTCTGTTTTTAAGTGAAGTAGAAGTGTGTGTGTGCGTGTGTGCGTGCGCTACACTACCCCCCCCCCCCCCCCCCCCCCCCCCCCCGGCCCCGAGCTTTGTGACCTCCACAGCCATTGGGCCAGGTTGAGTTCATAGCTCGTTCAGTGGTATTCACTAATTCACTTTCGGCCTTCCAGTATATTTTACTGGAAGAGCTTATCTCCTTCAGCTTTTATTTCTAGGAGGATCCAGGGGGACAGCAGATTGTCATGTCCTCCACTCTTCTTGGACACTAGTTTTATTTTCTTTGGAGTCTGTTAACATGATTTTTTTTTTAAGATTTTATTCATTTATTTATTTGAGAGAGAGTGTGCACAAGCAGTGGGGAGAGAGAGACTCCCCGCCAAGTAGGGAGCCTGACATGAGGCTCCATCCCAGGACCCTGAGATCATGACCTGAGCTGAAGGCAGGCACTTCACTGACTGAGCCACCCAGGAGCCCTGTTAACATGATTTTTAAAAGAAAACCTGACCACTGGTGCAGTTTTCTTGATTTCTGTAAATGAGAAAGCACCGAGAGTTCTGATATGACCCATGTACCACTATAAAACCAGATAGTCTGAAATGAACTCTGCACATGCTCACTAATGGATAAAACTCACTTTGTATTATCCTCCTCACTTTTACAAAATCTGTGTGTGTTGTACAGAATACTGCTTTTCACGTTGTCACGAATACTGCTTTTTCCATTTTCACTACCACTACCCTGAGGTCTAAATATAGCCCAGGCTATTGAAACAGGAGAAGGGAACCAGCATTTATTTCGCATCTAATAAATACCAATTACTTTGCATATGCAGTCTATTTAATTTTTTTTAAAGGTGGGATAATTTGCCCGGTAACATCTCACAAATGGCAGAGCTAGTGTTGGAAGATGGTGGCTATGTGTAACTTGAAGCCACTGCTTGCTTTTGTTCACCACTTATTTTTCACCCGTTAGTTCTCTGGGTTGTATTGTCACACCATGTTTGGGTCATTAAGAGATATTAAGACCGTGGAGGAGATAAAATTCAATTTGATTCTTCTAGGATTGATTCATCTTTAGGAATGAATATTGTGTGAACCCACAGATTTATATCCTACCATTCACTACATATTTGCCTATTTTCAAATAAGTGAAAAACATTTCAAAACAAAATAGTAGGGAATATTTATATGTAATGTCCTTACAAGTGCCTGATAACTTGTAAATACTTAACATGGATCATGTCATTTACTCCTTATCAGCCCTGTGTGGCAGATACTATTATTTCCATATTACATGTAAGGAGACTCAGGGTCACTGGTCAGGCTGCCTGCCCATGGTCATAGAACCAAAAAGCTATAGAGACAAAAGTCCTTCCGATTTTTAGTATATGTGCTGCCGTAGTGAGCACTATAGAGTCAAGAGTCAGACCCAGATTGTCTAGTTCCAGAAGTTAGTCGTGAGACTAGGATGCACAGGATTGAGTAGATTAGGTGAGCCAAATCTAGGAAGGACAGAGCAAGGTAGGATTTTAGGCAAGATTACGTATGTCACTTGAGGAAAAGAGTTTATACCGGAAACAACACTGGAATTGAATTGAATTGACAATAGTAGGTAATTTTACTTCAGGATATAGAGGCAAAATAAGGTTTTTTTATGGGAATCTCTTGAGTTTCAAGTAATGGTATTTTGGGGATACAAAACTCTTATTAACAGAGGTAAAAATCCTGAGTTTGAAACCTAGTTCTGCATTTTATCAACTGACAACCATGGGAAGGTTTGTACCTTTTCCTTGTAAATGGGCATAATAGCTTATGTGAGGAATAAATATGAGGAGACCTAGCATAGTAGTTAGTACATGAGATGCATTGTAGAATTCAGAACAGTAGAAATTGAGTATCTTTTTTTTTTTTAATATTTTATTTATTCATAAGAAACAGAGAGGCGGAGACAAAGGCAGAGAGAAGCAGGCTCCATAGAGGGAGCCTAATGTTGGGACTCAATCCTGGGACTCCAGGATCACGCCCTGGGCTGAAAGCAGACAGACACTCAACCACTGAGCCACCCAGACATCCCAGAAATTGAATATCTAAGACAGAAGCTATATTCAGCAACCTTTTGAGAAGGAAGGGTTGGTAAATCCCAGCCATGGATCAGTTTAAGGTAGAACTATTTTTAGATTTGGAAGATCTTGATTTGAAGTTATCTCTTTATAGTTTTGTGAGGTTGGGCAAATCATGCAACTGTAGTTAGAATAGCAACCTAATTCCTGATCTTATTTGTAAAAGGAGAATATTCAGTATGTGAAGCATAAATAAATGAATATATGTGAAAATAACTTCATAAAATACCATATTAACATACAATGCTGATTTGAGAGTAATTGCCATGTATTTGAAGGATTCTTTATGCATGAGGAATTTCCCCCCACTCCCCTGCAAACATCAGCACATGGGGGCATAGTTAGTTAGATTCAGTGGGTAGAGGTTGAGAGGCAGATTTCTGATGAGCATATCTCAAGGAACCAGAATTTGTAAATTATCCAAAAAATGGAATAGGCCACTCTGTGAAATAGAAAGCATTCCAAATTGGGTAGATGATGTTTTCTTCACCTTTTAAGAATTGATGAACCTATCAATTAGAATATGATATGTTTTCTAAGGTAAAGAATCATCGATAGAGTTGGTCATTAAAGCTTCATCATAAAAAAAATTGTTTCCATATTGTAGGAGTTAATGGTACCTAATGATACTTTGTGAAGACTCATTTCCCATGATCGAATACTACTGGAGGAGATTTAGGATTACAGTAATACATTGAAGGCTGTGGGAAATAATGGTAACTTCTGCTTCACCTAGTGTTTTACAGATTTGCTTGACCATTTTGGGAGACAGCAGTGGTCTGAGGAAACTTTGGGAAATGATAAAATACATTTAGTCAACATATTTAAGCAGGAAGACCTTTCCCAGTGTGCTGTTTCAGCAACTGTTAACAGAGTTCCTGGTGAGGAATTAAGGCTGGCAGGACTAGTAGGACTAGTAGGGAAACAGCTACTTTTGTGATAGGCTTCCTAAAGCTCTGTGGCTTGCCAGCTGCGACTGATCAAAATAGCTCTGAGACAAAGATCACACCGTATCAGTTGATAGAAGTCTTGAGAGTACCCCAGAAAGAATAGTGTTATGTCACAATTTTTAATATGCGTTGGGAAATTATTCTTGCTATCTGTTGTTTAACATAAGCAAACAGATAGTCTCAAATTTAAGTAGCATAAATCTAAAACCATTTTTTACAATGGGCAATGCAATGATAACACATGATTTTTGAAAATATTTTTATATTTTAATATATTTAAAAATGTTTTTGTAATTAGTATGCTTCAAGATCTGTTTTGCTAACTTCAATTAAAAAGAAACTAATCTTGAAGTAATAGGACTGTATCAGAGTATGTAGTGTCTGAATAGTAGGAGGTGATGGATGGCATAGTAATACAAGAAAGTGTATGATCAAAATCTGGGCTGTTATGGAACTTATTTATGGAAAAATTACTTTTAAATTTTTATATGTCTAGTTTGTCTATTTGTAGATCTGATTTCATTATTTAAGTGTACATCATGTGCACATTATTAATAATAACCTAGTCAGCAATAGTTAAAAGCTTATTCCAGCTTGAGTTTCATGCTCTTCTGGTGACTTGCATGCAGCCTGTGGACATTATTAGATCTAGACAAGAATCAGGCAGATGCAGAATTCTGGGAGGGGTAATTTGAGATTAGGACTCTATCATCAGTCTGAGACTGAGAGGTGATTTTTTGTATCCCTAGCGTAGAGGGAAGAAATAAGAATGTGTTGAGCAGGAGAGAATTTAAGAGTTTAACTGTTGGCTTCACCTAAAGTCTTATAGGGACATCCACAGGGAGTTTAAATAATTAAATTATCTTTTCACCTCTTGAGGTATTGCCTGAGGAGTTTTTTTTTTTTTTTTTTTGCCTGAGGTGTTTAAAAGGGAAAAGGATTGAGTGTTGAGAGTTTTTCTTTATTGTAAGACAGCTGCTAAAAATAATTTAGCAATTTAAAGCTATAGTAATTTTAATATGTAAGTACTTTGAAAAACTACCAACGATTCCTAATAATTTTGAGGATTTAAAAAATAAATTAAATTTAGGAAAATGGGTCACCAAATTAAAAAAGAACCCTGAATGGAAATAAGTATCATTGACCTCTTTGTTCAGAAGGCTTTATTTTCACATTTTATTTTTTTAAAGATTTATTTATATTAGAAAAATCACAGGTGCCCACGAGTGTGGGGAGAGACAGAGGGAAATAGGGGGCAGAGCAGAGTCCCCACTGAGTGGGGAGCCATATATGGAGCTTGATCTCCAGACCTGGGCTGAGATTGAGAGTAGGATGCTCAAATGACTGAACCACTCAGGCTCTACAGAAGGCCTTTATTTTACATCGCAAATTTAAAGAATCATAGTATTTTTGTATACCAGGTCAGAATCAGAATTAATTTAGCCAAGTTACATTTTACTAAAGTTACACATAAGTTTTAAAAAACAGCAGTTTTCCCGCCACATTGTCCGTTCCCTTTGCTGATTATTTTGGTATTTATTTCCATACTTATAGATTATGTGCTTATATGTTTATTGGTTGGGTTTTTTTCAGTTTGAGCACTATTGCCTGCCCTTTATGAAAGAGTTATTATATCTCTGTACCCACCAATAGCATCATGTGTACACTTCCTCTCTGCCCAGTCATGATCAGTGCCCAATATTTGGATGGATGCATAAGTACCATTTACAGAGTCGGAGGGTACTTTTCTTATGTATTATTTTCTTGATTGAAACCATTATTTTGTTGATGATGTTTTCCTTTTCTGTATATCCATTACTTCAAATTCCTTAGTAATTGTCTAAATCTTTTCTCAAGCTGTCTACTTCCTTTAGTTAAATTGTCCTGAAGAAATAAGGCTGCTGGTGGCTGCTCTTTAATGCCTACTTCTCGGCTTTTATTTAGCCTCGCTATTTTCTTCAGAGCTTTCTGTTTTCAAATCCCATGTGTCTTTTCCTTGTTTACTATTTTGTTTTGGTGGAATGTTTCTTCCAACTTGCTTTCTAAGAAAATGCTTATGAGATTCTTAAAAGCTTTTCTATTGTTTTCAGATTTTGAATGTCTGAAAGTATACAGCCTTGGTACTTGTTTGATTGGTTATAGAGTGCTGGATTATACATTTTTCTTACAAATTTTGAAGATTCACATTATTTTTAAGCTTTCAATACTGGAAACATTTTGATTCCTGATCTATTGTATATATAACTCATTTTTCTGGAAGTTTGCAGATCTTTATCTCCATTATTTAGACATAACATTGATATTGCCACAGCTGTGGATTTGGTCTCATTTCTCGTTAGGGTCACCAGCAGTCCTGGTTTCACTTGGGTCTGAGATATTCCCCAAGACTCAGGACTCAGCCTTAAAATGAGGGTTAGAGCCAAGCAAACCAGAATTCTTGTTTACTGTATCCTTGTTTCTTTTCTCTTTCTAGATCTATTATTTTGGATGATTGTCCTCTTGGAAAGTTCTGATGTTTTCATTCTGGCTTTGCTTTTTCTGGTAGATTTCTTCAACTTCTTCCAGCCTTTCTATTGATTTTTTTTTCTGTTGGTTTTATTTCAAGAGGTTATTTTGTCCTCATTTTCTTTTTATTATGGATGCATTTATTTGGAGGACATTAATGGTTAGTTTTACATGGTCCTCTTGAAGTGTCTTTGGGGAGGAAGTTTCGATTTTCATACTGGGAATTTTTCTCAGGTTTTGGTAATTCCTGTTGGTTTCCTCATACTCAAGTGTTGGGCAACCAAAAACCTAATCTGTAGGCTCCAAGCACATAGAGGAGATTTCACTGAAACCCATTCTCTAGTGATCTGGTTGGGCTAGTCATTACGAAATATCTTCTATCATTATTTTTAGATTTTTTTCCTTTGGTGAAATTCCACAGAGAAGATTCCTTTACACTCCTTCCTATAGGTAAAAGCTGAACTGACCGAGATCTGGGGGCCGAACAGGAAAAGAGGCCTGGGAAAGAGGCCATCTGTCATCTAATCTATTTATACCTGATCCCCCTCCCCAGCTCTCATTTTGGTATGGCGCACCTAGATACAACTGTGTGCTTGAATGGAGAATTTCTTTTTCCTGAAGAATAGAGGTCTTCTGTTTTGCTGGGTCAGCAGAGAGTTATCCAGCTGTGCAAATGGGGGAGGGGAAGTTAGGGTTCTGACTGCTTTATAAACAGCCTGTCAACCAATACTCAGTTTTTATTCCAGAGTCATCCCATTGACTGGTACCATCAATTCTTGAACAACTTTGTGGGATTCTGAGTGTCATTCTCCTTGCTAATTTTATCTGTTTGCTACTTTCGGTTTTCTGGAGTTTCTAGGACTGGAGTTTCTACTTTTCATCTTAAAAATTATGTTGTGATAGTGATCTCTTCCATTCTACTCATCCTTATGGATTTATGCTTTGAATTCTCTTGATGTGAGTTTTCTGGAGTTTCTGGAGAGGGTATAGGAGTGATTGCATGTGTCCAGTTGTCTTTAGCCAGAAGGCGCGCACTTTTGTGTATATGCGCATACTTTTTCAAAATTTGGAGCTTGTTCTAACTCACAGTAGAGTGCCCATTATAAGCCAGACTCCATGCTAGACATGTGACACACATTAAATTTTATTTTTATGACCATAGAATAAGGTAGTATCTGTATTATAGGTATGAAGAAACCAAAGTGCTTTATTTGTCTAAACACTATACCTTTTTCCTTTCAAAAAACCAAGTTTATATCATTTGAATGGCTGTAAGTGGACATATCCTAATTCAGCTCATTCCCAATTAATGGGCATTTACATTGTTCTAAATATTTTTGATTGACTAGAGCTTTGTGATTTACATCTCGTTAGGTTTCTCGTTATCTCGTTAGGTTTCTGGTTATGTTCTTTTAAAATATTGATATATATTTTAATATTGCCTGTAGAAATAAGTGAATTTACATTCCCACTAGTAGTATAAAATGCCAATCTGTTTATATACTTATTAGCTGAAATTATTTAGTGTTCCTGCAGTATTTTTTACCGTACTTGTGTTTATTTAACCATTTTCTATTACTGGACATTTAGCTCTCTTCCAGTATCTCATTATTAAAAATAATGCTTAGATGAATATCTTTGCACATTTCTAATGTGTTTAATTTGTATTGCCAAATCAATGCATGAAACTGCCATGCATTGACTAGAAAATAAAAACTTGGCTTAGAAAATTCCATTTGGGATTTAGCTTACTGTCATCTGCAAAACTCATCTTTTATTGTTACTGAATGATTTTAAAATAAACATCAATGATCCCTTTTTAATATACTAGGTTATTTTGCGTTTTGTGAGTTTATTTTTGGCAATGTAGCCATTAATAAGGATGTATACTTCATACTTGAAAGTAGGTAGCAACATCAAGTTGTGGTTTTTTTTTTTCTTAAGCAACATCAAGTTATACCAGGTTCTCATGGTTCTGTTTTGGCTGAAGGAGTCAAGATCTAGTTACTGAAAATATTCCCACTGTTAGTTAATTCTCCATTGCATGATTCTAAATTGAATTATTCATGTGTAATAGTACTCCTGTTATTTGTGTATTTTTTCCTTTTTATGAAGAAAAACCAAGTCATTCTGGATACTTTTTGAAACAGATTCAACATGCAAATAAATGGATAATTGATAGCTTTTAAAAATGTATAAACAAATTGGGGATTTGCATTTCAAAACCCAACCTCTCCCAACCAATCCTAATCATCCTTTGATACTTTTTAAATATAAATGAATTGTAGCCGTTTTGAATACCCTGTTTAAAATAACTGGTATGTGTACCTTATTCACTAGTTTGTCTACTGTACCATTTTAAGATGGAGATGTGGGAGTATTACAAAAATGATAAGTCAAAAAAATAACTAATTCTAGAAAAATCAATACTTGGAAATGAGATTTAGCTCAGGTCTTCTTTAATACAAGGGATTTTATTTTGATTTGAAACTCTGTTGAGTCCATATTACTGTTCTTCCCTTTTCTTTTCAAAGTCCAGGTCAGTAATTATTATTTTCTTTATAGGCCTATATAGTAAATATTTTATATTTAACTGACCATATATATAGGGCTTTTTTTTTTTTTTTAAGATTTTATTTCTTTGAGAGAGCACAAGCAGGACAGGGGGAGGAGGAGAAGGGAGGGTGTCCATGCTGAGTACCAAGCCCGATGTGGAGCTTGATCTCATAACCCTGAGATCATGACCTGAGCCTAAGGCAGACGTTAACCAACTAACTGAGCCATCCAGGTTCCCCCAAATACAGTTTTTGTCACCTATTTTTATTTTTAATAACTCCTTAAAAGTGTAAAAAGCAAGCTAGTACAAAAACAGGTCGCCAGTTGGGTTTTGCGCCAGTTTGTCAACACTTAGCTTAGACTAAAAATTTTAATATAATTGCATATTATTTAAGGTATATGTATTACATGATATATGTAGTATACACAAACACTGATCAGTTCATAGGACTGGTAAAGCCTGTGGATTGGCTAGTGATAGGCTTGACTGGATCTAGGAGCTCAAATAAAGATGACCCTGTCAGTCCCAAGCCTGTTATGGCTCTCTCATCATCTCCTCTCCTCCCCAAAGATGTTATCCAGTCATTTATGTATTAAATTGTAAGAAAGTCCTTGCTTTCCTTGGATCATATGCCTATCTTTGAATAAATCGCTATTACAGAGGCAGGCTTGTAATTGGCTATGATGATAATAGTCCCACTTCTATAGTGTGAGTGTACCATGAATGGGACTTCCATCAGTATCATCTGGAGAAGGGGTAGGAGAGAGTTCCCAAAGGAATTTTTAAAAACAAAGGGTGTTCATAAAAAGGGTCCTGGACATTATACAGTAGATGTCTACTTGATCAGTTTTAAAAGTTACTTTAAAATGAATATGTAAGTTGGAGTATAAAAACATTCATGTAGTGTATTCAGTCATTATTCACTGAATAAAGGTCTTAGGTCAGTCTCTCCCTCACCTTGCCCGATTTTCAAACAACCGTATCTAATACATTGATACTCAGGCTTATTTTCACTATATAACAGAAGTAATCTTTAAGAAATTGGAACGCTTATTTATTACATTGTTATTTTATCTTATGGGGCTAAATTTTTGTGTCACTATATGTATAAACCATATCAAAGATTAGCATACTAATTTAATTCATGAGTTAAAAATAGAATAAAAGTATGGAAGTGAGCATGTATTGTCTGATTGTCTATTGCTACTTTTAAAGTAACTTAAGGAATTAATAATGAAAACTGTACCTTTCTAGGATTAATATTGTTCCTCCGCGGGTTATTTGTGTGCAGAAATAGGCAGATAATGATACTCGTGTTCATTCCTCCTGCAAATTACAAAATTGGAATCATTTCACAGTATTGTAATGCAAAGAGAAATACCTTTAAAAGTTTGAAGTGGAGAAGAAAAATTACTATATAAGTAGAAGGCACCAAGATCATAGCTCTTTTTATATTAGTAAGGACCCAGAGGAAAAAATAAGGCCCTCAATCTGCGCATTCTTTTAAGATGTTATATTTTAGAAATCCAAGGTTAGAGCTTGCATAAGAGATTTAGTTATTTCACATTTTGTATTTCCTAACTTTGCAAAAGAACTAATGTTTTTACAAAAGATGAAATCCTGAACTTTGAGTAAATTAGTTGTGAGTTAGGAATACTTGTACCCTTCCCCAACCCCCTAGAAAGAAATCACACAATATATTTGTAGGAATAATAATAATAATGTCAAGAGCTTTGATAAAAATACCTCTACATTGATACCGAACTTCGTTACACAGAGCCTTCATAGGCATTAATTTATTAATCAGATCAGCAGTATTCTGGATGTTTCTCATAGTGGCTTCATAAAAATAAATGATTAATGCAGCAAAACTGCATTAATGCATACAAAGCCTCTGCATGTGTGTGGGGGTGTGTGCGCGTGTGCATGCGTGTGTCCCCATGCACATGAATTTTGTTTTCAGTGGGTTGGTGGTTTATACTTAAAGTGTGTCCTCTTTTATTGAAATAATCCTTACTTGACCAGTAGAATGGAAGGAAACACATTTCGATTCTACAAAACTACTACAGTGTGTTTATATGAGAGTTTTAACATTTTCTAATTGAACCTGTAAGGCACAATATTAACTTTTGCCAGACGGATATTGAAGATGTAGTATATAGCCTCTGTTTTGGTTCAAAATAAACTTAGGAATTGTTTAGTTTAGATTATGCATCTTTAAGAAAGCCAGTTAATATTTTTATGTCTGAAAAGAATGAATAATCATAACTTTGTTTCTGAAAGTGCTTTTGAAAACTATGGCTAGTTTTCAAATTGTGAAGATAGTATGTTCCGGCATTGCTGAATGGCCAAAACAAAGTTGAGCTATATCTGTTTTCTAGGCAGAGCTTGCTCTGCAAACTACTTCAGCTTTCCTTTTTCCCAGAAAGTTTGAGGTTTGTAATCTTCTAAAAAAATGTTTTAGACTTTTGGAAGAATTTATAGAGTTCTTCCAACATTTGACTTGATTTACTTAGGAAGACTGATAAATTCGTAATTATCAATCTTTACACTTGTAAGGTGTTTCCTTGTTCCAGAGATACATGTAAAAGCTAGTTTTGTCTTCCATCCTGGGATTACAAATAGGGAAACCTCTTTTTCACTATGGAGCGTCATATATAATATCTCTTTTATCATGGGATTACCTTTCAGAAAGTAAAATATTTGGGCTTATCTCTCCTAGTTTATCAAGCAAATGGGATCATGTCAAATAGCCTGATAGTCATTTTACATTGCAGCATGATTATAAAAGCAGTTAAAAATACATGTCTACTCTGTTGTTTTGGTTTTCCTCTGCCCTTCTTTCTCTTTTTATTTTTCTCTTATTTATTCCAGAGAGTGTGCATTGGGGAGGGGTAGAGAGAAAGGGAGAGTAGAGTATCAAGCTGACTCTACACTGAGCACAGAGCAGTCCTGGGGCTTGATCTCAGAACACTGAGATTACCACCTGAGCTGAAACCAAGAGTTGGACACTTAACTGACTGTGCCACCTACATGCCTTCTACTTTTCTGTAATTTAATACATTTCTCTTATAATTTAACACCAATGATGGAAAAAGAAATTGTGGCACATCCATTTAAAGGAATACCTCTCCACAGAGAAAGGAATGGACTACTAATCTGTGCAGCAACATGAAATCTCCAAAACACTGTATGACCCCATTTTTCTGAAATTCTAGAATAGACAGCAATGACAGACAAGCAGATCAGTAGTTGCCATAAGAGTGGGCGAAGGGATTAATTGTAAGGGGGATGAAGAAACTTTTTAGAGTGATGGAAACATTTTGTTCTGATTGATATGTTGGTTGTATGGGTCAGTTCATTTTTTCAAGTCCATATTGATCCTCATATTTATAAAATGAGTACATTTTTATCATAAGGGAATGACATTTGAATGAAATTGTTTAAAAGAAAGTGAAACACCTACGTCATGACTTAAGTGAAAGTATAACAGATTGATCAAGAAGTATACTGTCTCCTCAGAAGCAATATCGTAGTAGCCCACAATACGTTTATTTGGATATCTTATTTTGAATGTCACTGGATAGATAATAAACATTTTTTACTAGTGTCCATTACTGTATCATGGTATGTATAGAAACATTTAGTGTCACATAAACTAATATTAGTGACAGTCATACAGGAGTTTTCATTTATTTTTTTAAAAAAGATTTTATTTATTCATGACAGACACAGAGAGAGAGAGAGAGGCAGAGACACAGGTAGAGGGAGAAGCAGGCTCTATGCAGGGAGCCCGATGCGGGACTCGATCCCAGGACTCCAGAATCATGCCCTGGGCTGAAGGCTGCGTGAAACTGCTGAGCCACCTGGGGATCCCCCATACAGGAGTTTTTAAAGTGCTTTAGAGGTGAAAACATCGGTGGAATGTTTTAAATAATGTGTGCTTATTTTTTTCCATAAAGTGTATATGTTTTTTAGTCTATTCTAATTCAGTTGCACAATTCAAATAGGTGAACATAATTTAATATTTTCTGAAACATTTAAAAATAATTTTCAGAATTTTTTAAATATTAAAAAATTGATAATAATTAGTTGAATATATTAAGCTAGTCTCATAATTTGTCCACATGTCATGTTCGTCTTTCAGGTGACAGGATGTGTGTCCAGACAAAGATAAAATAGTGTAGGGGCATTAGGCATTGGTTCGGGATCACATTAAGTAATTCTGGTGATATGTTATGTAGGAAATCAATCTGAAAACAAAATTGAGGGGCACCTGGGTGTCTCAGTGGGTTAAGTGTCTGTCTTTGGCTCAGGTCATGATCCCAGGGTTCTGGGATCAAGTACCCTGCCCGGCTCCCTATTTGATGGGAAGCCTGCTTCTCCTTTTCCCTCTGCCTGCAGCTCCCCCTGCTTGTGCTCTCTCTCTCTCTCTCTCTCTCTCTCTGTCAAATAAGTAAAATCTTTAAGAAATATAAAAATAAATAATTAAAAAACACAAAATTGAAATTTAAGAAACCCTTAGGCCAATCTTCTTTCCCCACTTTTTGTCCCCTTTATGTCAGTTTCAGGAGTCTTGGATAACCTTTCACAAAAATTACTTTGGGGGAAAAATGTCTTGAAAGGTGTTCAGATCTCTCGATTGCAATGTCTGTCTGAACATAGATTTTTTGTCCTTATAGTTTGTTTAGTGGTTAAAGATTTTTTAATAGTGTGCTTTTCATTTAACATTTTGATTTTATATATATGGTATAGGGACCGTCCTAAGTTAAATGAACTGAAGTTTAAAATGAAGCATCTTGGGCAGCCCGGGTGGCTCTGCGGTTTAGTGCTGCCTTCGGCCCGGGGTGTGATCCTGGAGACCCGGGATCAAGTCCCACATCAGGCTCCCTGCATGGAGCCTGCTTCTCCCCCTGCCTGTGTCTCTGCCTCTCTCTTTCTCTCTCTGTGTGTCTCTCATGAATAAATAAATAAAGTCTTTAAAAAATGAAATGCAAATAAAATGAAGCATCTTAAAGGGTCAGGAAGATGCCTAGAATCTTTTTTTTCCACCTCTTACTCATATGCTTTACTGGTGTTTTTTAACAAAATCAAGACTAAGAAATTTCTGATCTTCCACTTTGAAGGAGTGAAATGGTCAAAAATTAAAAGTTCCTGGGGAAAGCACCTGAGTGGCTCAGTTCATGATCTCAGGGTCCTGGGATTCAGCCCGACTTTGGGCTCCCTGTGCATCAGGAGTCTGTTTCCCCCTCTCCCCTCCCTCTTCGTGTTCTCTTTCTCAAAGAAAGAAATAAAATCTTTAAAAAAAAAAAAGTTCTGGGAGAGGGGGGTGGGGGTGGGGGAACAAGTGACTTGGAGAATTGTTAGAATTATGTAATTAGTCTCTGAAAAAGGAAACACTCTTTAAGGTGATGCTTTAGTTGTCATGGAAATAAACTTTTTCACTTGGAGGCCTTTCGCTATATATTAGAGGTCTTTGTGTAGATAGAACACACCACCCATTCTGTCATCATGTAGGATAACATCTTATGGGTGAGGGGGAGGGTGAACCAATGCTCTGGCCTCCCCATTGTTTATGAAATAGTAATAAACTTCACTTAATTCCTGTATCTTTTTAGGATCTGTTAGCCCTATGCAAGGTTTTTGTTAGTAGTTTCCAGAATAACATGTAAAGTGTATTCAGTTGACTTTTCCCCCTAATTATTCCATTAACCTGTACACTGGACATTCTAATAATGCTCCAGTGTATTTTCCATGCCAATGGAGCAGTGTAAAAAAAAAGCATTTTGTTCTCTCGTAGTCTTAATTGGTGAACTTTGTATAAAAAAATGAAATGGGACAGTTAAAAGTGTAGTAAGGTGCTAATGAATGAAAATGATAAATAAAAAATGTTAAATTTAGTACAGCCTTGAAATACAGAGTAAATGCAAAAAAAATCTTAGCTTTAGTTAGTGGAGGAGTAGAGAGATTAAGAATGTTTAAAGGGGAAGTTAATGAGGGGAAAAGGACTGTCACTTGTGATGTGGGATAGCTCAAGGTAAGGTGGGGGCCAAGCAGGATTTATCCAAGTACCAGATAGACAGAATTTTAGCAGCTTGCTAGGGAGGCCTTGGAAGATGCAGTGGGCTTTTGACCTGAAGAATTTGGTAGTTCTTAATTTATGCTAACTTATTTTTTAAAAATGTACTTTTGAATTTCACATGTATAGGTTTAAGAAAATCTACCAAGAAGCGCAGTGAATCCCCACCTGCTGAGCTCCCCAGTTTGAGGCGGAGCACACGCCAAAAGACCACGGGCTCCTGTGCTAGTGCCAGGTAAACCACATTGGGTTTTTCCAGTTTATGATCCAGTTCTTTATCTTCTGCTCAGCTTTCATCAGAATCCTTCACTTTCTGAGTTTTCAAAAATTACTGAAATTTTCACTTGAGTATCCAGTATAAATGAATTCTCCCCAATGTTTATTTACCTGTTCTTGTTAAATATGAATCATGCTGTTTTACTCTTACCCTCTACCTTTTCCTCTGCTGCTAAATAATTTTCACAGTTATTGCCAATAGTTGGACATTTCATTGTTTTCAGAGTTCCAGTTGGCCAATAAATCTCTAATGAGCATCTTCATGCAGATTTGGGTTATTTTTTTAAAGGTAGCTAAATTTCCCAATAGTGTGATTAATGGATCAAAAGGGATGCCTGTTTTAATGGCTGTAATATTGTCTAATTAGTTTCTGAACGTGTTGGCACCACCTGAGTTTAATGGATAAGGGGGAAGAGATGTACTTGATTTTCATTTTGTATTATGACACCTGCCCCTCGAGGAATGTCAGTGTCTTGCACGTGCTTTCATGGCTCCCAATTCCTGTTTCCCCCCACTTGCTGTTTTGGATCTCATTTTCAGAAAATCAATTGCCTTTGATATGATAGTTTGTTATTTCAGGTACTTTTATTAACTGATTTGAGAATCTTAGGTTAAATTTAAAAATCCTTAAAAAAAAAAAAAAACTTCCTCACATTTTCAGGTGTGTCAGTCACTCACACACCCTTGTGTGGTTAATTACTCACAGCTGGGTAGGACTTGTCCCCTTTTCTGTGGTGTTTGTTCGTTCTTCTAAGTGTGCCAAAAACCAGGGATCAGGCGCAAATGATTTCAGTTTGCCTTTCCCCTACTTTTGGGTGAGCTGAAAGGTGTTTTAGCTCTTCTCTTGTTTCTCCTCTAAGATAAGCGACCGTGACTGCTCTTGGTGGTAGGTACAATAGTGACATAAAGAAACCATATGAAAAAAAAAAAAAAAAAAAAAGAAACCATATGACTAGTTGCAAGTCATCAGAAAAGGACTCCTGCCACTTAAATCTCTACTTTTCCACTTATTTTCTATCTGGATTGTTTAAAATGTTACTTAAAATATGTGGAGTTTGTGTACCTGTTTGCTTTTGAGCTTTCTTGGCAATAGTTTTACAGGAACTCAGAAAATTTTATAGTTCTTCACAGCTTTTGTCTCATTGTGGGCTACATTTGAATCTGGTTTGCCCAGAGTTTATAATCTGCGATACAAACTGAATTCACCGTAGTTGAAAATTAATTTTAAGTTGATGTGAAGTCAAGTAATCTAGTATCCCTTCTTTGCTGCCTCCTTTCCTCCTCCTCATGACCCCTTTCTTAGTGCTTGTGAAATTACATACAGTTTACATGGTCATACTCTACACAAGCTGTCTAGCCACCTGCCTGGAAGGCTCTTCATTTCAAACTTATTCTGAACTAGTTGTGATTCCTCTTAAATGTAGTACTTTCACATCCTGCTTCAGCTGTATCTTCTTCATCTCTCTTTAGACCTATAGTTCTTGAGGACAGCAACCAAAGTGTTCAGTGCAGTGTGTGTCACATGATTCGTGCAAGTTGAATATTAAGTAGCTGAATTAATTTGAATCCCACTAATTTGTAGTTTGGTAAATTGGGGCTGGGGTGAGCTATTTCTGTGGAAGAAAAAATTGGCTAAGCAAATCCCTGTGTAGGGAGAATTTTTACTACTTAGAAGAACCAACTCTTCTAGTACTCCTTGGTAATTCAGAGCCTTCATTCATAGGTCACTTATGCCTGCTGCTTTTTTGTTGCTTACTGACCAGCATCTAATTCTGCAGCAGGGATCCCTGGGTGGCGCAGCGGTTTAGTGCCTGCCTTTGGCTTGGGGCGCGATCCTGGAGACCCGGGATCGAATCCCACGTCGGGCTCCTGGTGCATGGAGCCTGCTTCTCCCTCTGCCTGTGTCTCTGCCTCTCTCTCTCTCTCTCTCTCTCACTATCATAAATTAAAAAAAAAATTCTGCAGCAGTTTGAGTTTGGTCTAAAACATTTCCTTAGTAGAGTGTTTCTTCATTTCCTAAGGTAATTCAGAGGGCTGCTATTTAAACAATAGCAAGTTGTAATTGTTTGGGGGAAATCCTTTGTTTTTATTTTATTTGCTGACTGATTTCTCTACTAAAATAGAAAAAAATCATCAATAAAATGTAATTTGCTTCATGAGAAATGACTGACCATTCTTTCCAAATTATGCTGTGACTTAATCCTCAGAGTCATCTCTATGTATTTCTAAATGGTAAATATTTTTTAAAGGATGGAGCGCTTGTTCATTATTAGGGTAGTTCTTTCTTTGGTGATTTAACTTATCTGGGACTTTGGTGATAGGAGTTTCTCCTACCTTTTCCTCTTCTAAACTCCCCTCCCCCCCCCCAACACATATTGTCAAGTGTAAAGTCTGTATATTGATCCACTATTTAGCCTAGAATAGAGATCTATTTTAAATGAGTTGAGTTCTCTCAGCAGGAGTCAATTTTCCATTTAAAGTTTAAAAACATTTAAACATTTGAAGTGTTTAAAAATCATTTCTGTCTGTAAGGATGACAACAGCTCACAGCACCACAAAAGCATGTATTGTGACCGCCATGTAACTTGAAAGAATTTTAAATATACAAAGTCTTAGTTGTTACCATAATGATTTTCTGCAACAATTTCTATGTAAAAAGAAGAAACTGGCTTTGTGCTCCATGCATTGGAGCTTTGTGCTGTGTGGACATTGCTCCTGGTCACTGGTAGTGCTGCCTCTGATGGGACTTTTCTGTTGTAGTCGGAGAGGCTCTGGCCTGGGCAAAAGAGGAGCAGCTGAAGCTCGTCGACAGGAGAAGATGGCGGACCCTGAAAGCAGCCAGGAGACCGTGAATTCTTCAGCTGCACGGACAGACGAAACTCCCCAGGGAGCTGCAGGTAGCTTGGCACTTTGGAGCCTTAAAATGCATTTATGTATCTTACCAATTGGGTTAAAGATAAATTACCTTGTGGGCATGGCAAGTAGAATGCAAGAGAGGGGACAGAGGTATACTCAATGTTACCATCAGATGAACTTTTTGTTCTTTTTTGTTTTACTTTATAGGTTTGGTTTTTTTGATGAGTTGGATTCATTTGTTGTTTTTGATTTCTATTTCTTTTCCAAAACCATGTTTATACTAATTACATTCAAAGGGCCGTTAGGAGCGATGTCACCTTCTGTGAAGTTTATTCTGTATCAGTGCAGAGAAACCATTCTTGCCTAGTGATTGTTTGAAAATTTAAGTTCATAATAAGAAGTAAGGATATGGCTTAAATTGCTTCTTCATATACATGTAAATATTAATGGAGAATGTTGGAACCCCTAGAATGTAATAAGTGTTCCTTTGGAAAGGAACTTTAAGAATGCAATTTATGTTCTTATGGGCTTATTTTTATTCTTCTTGATACCTTAGCACAACAGAAATTAGGCTGCCCACTACCCCTTTCAGCTTTAAATATGTATTGATCACCAATAGGAAAAGAAGGCTAATACTTCAGAGGTTAATTGTGGCCAACAGGTTTTAAAATGTAACCTGTAATGAGCATTTCTGACGTTAAGAAACACATGAGAAAATGTTTCAGTTCATCCTTGTGAACATGGGTATCATGAGTCCTTTCTGGCAGTATGATACACATGGGCTTAGGTGTAGGTATGTTCTTATTTTTCCATAACAGTCTTTCATGTAACATTAGCGTGTATGCTAGTTAGTTTTCTTTCATGCCTGTGGTGGAGCCTATGTCCTAGTTTGCCAGGAAGATTCTGATTTGCCCACTGCTATTCATATTTTATGCTTCTTGTCTCAGCTTTGTCAAGCTTAACAGTTTTACCAATGTCTTTTCCTGGTTTTGTATGAATAGTGGCATGGCGAACTTGAACCATCTCTTCTGGTGGGAGGGGACCTTTTTTACATACTTTTTTTTTTTTTTTTTTAAGAATAGTTTATCTGAAGGGTTAAATTTGAGAGAAAGTATAGTCCATTGCACATACAACTCATTGAAGCTCTTGATGACACAGAGGCTATGCTTCCCAGTGTTTAATGTTTATTTCAAGTCTGCATATGGAAGTGGGGCAGTTCCCACATGGATGACAGAAATGGAGCTGCTTGCTGAGTGTGTTGTTAAAGCAGAGTCATTACAGTAATTATCATAGCTAATATTTGTAGAGTGTACACTGTTGCAGATACGGTATTAAGGACTCATTCTCCTTTAGTACTAAGTTCAAAACAATGCAGAGGTGTAAGTGCTGTTCTCATTTTACAAATGAGGGGAAACTGAGGTACATAATGGTTACGGTTGCCCAGTCGTGGAAATCAGAAATTCAGGTTTACCATAAGAAGGGCACATTTCTAAAGGCTGTGTCCTTCCACTTCCCCCACAGTCAGAAGAGTTAGTTTAAATTAGAGAGGAAGACAAAGCATGAGAGGCTCCTGACTCTGGGAAACAGACTGAGGGCCACAGGAGGGGAGGTGGGCAGGGGGATGGGGTAATTGGGTGACAGGAATCTAGGAGTGAACATGATGTGATGAGCACTGGTTATTATTACTGTATGCTGACAAATTAAATTTAAATTAAAAAAAAATAACAACTTAAAAAAAGAGCTAGTTCATTTCATATTGATATCCCCTGGAGGCCAGAATGTGGGGGTAGTGTGTAAAGTTTTGGTCCTGGTATATTTACCTGAGAGGATAAAAGCTTCAGGGAATTAGGTTCATAGACGGCCTCCTAAATGTTTGTGTTCCTTGTCGTTGAGATTCACAATTATGGTGTGATCTCAGTATTTTCCACGTTTGCAGAAAAGATACACATGGCACTCCTTCATTTCACTTTGGAAGCAGAATGCCTTGTGGATGCTACAGAAATAATTTGCCAGCTCACTGAAGTAGTGCTGTGGGAAGAAGCAAATTCCTTTACATTAAGTTCTTCAGTGTAATGTGTTTTAGTTTCTTCGTATGTAAAGTTACAATTTAAAGAGAAAAACTTCTAAGGTAGTGTGAGGATAAATCAATGGTGGTAACTTAAAGCATCTTTGGGCAATTATCCATTCACAGACAGCTCTTCGACAGTTGGTGTAAGACTCTTTATTGGAAACATTTATGTTGAAATAATGTTTTTACTAATTTAAAGAGATTGATTATCTTTAGTATATTTTGTGTTTTTTCCCCTTAATAATATTACTTATTATTATAAGTGTTACTTCTTTTTTGAGAACCCATCTTCCTGACCTTTTTCAATGAAGCCATTGAAATAAGCATATTTCTTTATATACATGTAGTAATAAAGCGTTGCTCCATCTTTGGCAGACTTGGTCATATCGTCCTGACTTGGCAAGTGTTGACACTTAGGAAAATTTGTTGATATCAGTGTGCCTGGCTCTTCATAGAAGAGATGCTAACAAGCTCTTGGAATTGAAAAGTTAGGTGTTCCCTGCATTTTCCCAACACCTGGCAGGTTAAGTGTTGGACTTTATCAGAGCTGTGTACCTTTTCATAGTGGCAATAAAGTCTTGAAAATACTAGAGACACTAAAGTTGAGAAGTCAGGTATTCCTCCTTACACCTGCAAAGCAAGGCAAGGAAAAATAGCCCATGTTCTGGCACCTGATTTCACATTGAGAATCTTAATTTCACAAGAAAAGAACAGGGTCAGTTTGTAAGAAGAAAGCAATCCAGTTTTAGAAGTTTTTATCTAAAAAAAGTAGTTAATGACTACTTTTTGTTGGAATCCCTAAAAATTAGAAGCTTCAGTATCACCTGATACCAGGGCCCATTAAGGCATGCTTACATTACTAGTAGTTATTCCTTTGGCCTTGCCCAAAGGTTTTCATTACACTCTTACAGAAAAGTCCTTCTGCCTCTTACAATTAGGGATCTGGTAAGTCTTTAAAGTTCCTGTGAACTACAATTGAATTCTATCAGTTTTCTAATATTTTACTTGCTTTCTGCATAGGAAGCCTTATCGTTAAGGTATAAAAACATAGGGTTCTGTGATCAATTTCTTGTGTTCTAACTTAAATATTTTTTCCATTGTTTTCATTCACCTGTGTATTGGAAACTATCTTACATGGTGCTGTGAAGATATGCTACAGAGTAGTTGGGGGAGATACTGGTTTAAACAAACAAAAATTGACACCTCTTAAAAATGTAGCATTGGATTTTCTCTGCTGATAATCTTATGTTTATACTTGTGTCAGGACAGATCTTGTGCACGTTGCTCAAGGAGGTTTGATTCCTAAAGAATTTTGTCAATGGACTCCTGTTTGTTGATGTCATCTCCTTACCTGTGTGACTTTAGAAACAGCCACCCACAGGCCAGACTAGTTTCGTTTATCTGATTTTGTAATACTTATAGGGAACTATAGTAGAAAAATGATTAATATTTGCCATCAATGGGCTGGAGAAGGATCTTTTCTTCTTTGGGTTCAGTGACTGATTTCTGTCAAAACAGGCCCTCTTCCTCCATGAAGAATCACATGGAGACCGTCTACTAAACTAAACAAACAAACAAAAAAATCACCTTCCCAAGTGAATTTTTACTGACGTTGTTTTTCTTAAAAAAGATGTGTTGCCAGAGGATGCTCTATTTTATTTTATTTTTTAAAAAAAGATTTTCTTTATTCATGAGAGAGAGAGAGAAAGTGGCAGAGGCAGAGACACCGGCAGAGGGAGCAGCAGGCTCCATGCAGGGAGCCCGACGTGGGACTCGATCCCGGGTCTCCAGGATCACGCCCCAGGCTGAAGGTGTCGCTAAACCTCTGAGCCACCCGGGCTGCCCAGAGGGTGCTTAAAACAAAACAAAACAAAACAAAAACTACTTCATTTGTTAAAAACTGTATTTGCCCTGCACATAACTGGAAGAGTTTAAAAGCAAGTTTAAGAGTCACTTTAACAAATTCAGTCATGATTCGAACCTTAATAACAGTTATTTGTTAACAAGCTTTCTGTTTAATGTGAAGAAGCAGCTGTACTGGAATGAAAAATGAGTAGTGAAGGACATATTTAAGGGGCGAATAGCGTACAGTACTAGAGTATAACGTCCTGCGGTCAGGTCTCTGATCTGTGGGTAGCAGTCTGACTTTGGGCAAGTACCCTCAAAGTCACAGGCCACAGTTACCTCACATGTATGGAAAAGCTTACATTGCCTCCCCGTGTGTTTGTAAGGAAACAAATAGACACAGACTGCAGATGGTTTATAAATGCCACCTATAGCATTCTAGAGTGCATTTACTCTTTCCACCAGCTCCCCTCCAGAAGTGTGGATTTTGTTAAACTCTGATACGCTTTAATATTAGCATTTCTGGTTCACCTGTAACTATAAACCAGGGGGTGCTAACATTTCCTGTAAAGGGCCAGATAGTTGACGTGTTAGGCTTTATACATGCTCTTTTGGAACTATCTAGCTCTGTGGTTGTAGCATGAAAGCAGCCACAGATAATATGTAATACAGTGAGTTTGGCTGTTTTTCAATAAAATGTTATTTACAAAATGATGTGCTGGATTGAATTTGGCCCATGGGCCATAGTTTGCTGACTCCTGTTCTTAAACCATACATTTTTCTATGAATTTTTTTGAAATCTCAGTGAAATCATAGAAAGTGCTTGATGAGGTGTGATGAAAACCCTTAAGAAAATATAGAGTTGGTGGCTCGTATATTAGCATCTCTTCAGAATATCCCTGTAAATTCACGTGTTATCCATGTACTTTTAACAGTGAACATTGTTCTGGACTGACGTGTCATCTGGTGAGTGTGCAGGGCTTAGGGTATTGTGGATAATCTGGTCATACACAGGTTGATTGTACAGAAAACACGCTTAACGACTCAACAGATACCAAGGAGGAACAGTAAAACTGCTCGTTCTGGAGGAATATACTTTGGTCTTTCAGATTCCTGATAGAATCACCTTCCCTTTGCTTAAGCTGAATTGTTGGTCAGGCTAGCTCTTTGGTTTGTAGAATCCTTCTAAATCCAACTCTGTTTTTCAGTGCTTGCTTTGACATCCTAGTTTTCCTCTTCTTTGTACTTTAGTGCTTTGCTGCTAGTTGGAACTGTGTATCTTCAATATTTTGTCCTGGAAATGGTACAATCTGCCTGCTCTGAGAGAAAACGTGGAAGTGATTGTGTCAAGACCACAGCCCCGAAGTAAAGGCAGGCTGAAGAAGACCCACATCTGCCCACGACGTTTCCCCCAGATACCAGTTTTGCTCTCTGTTCTGTTTGTGACTAATTGCCTGTCCAGTAAACCTCACAGTGGTTTTGGCAGTGTGATCTGCATGGACTTTTGGTAGTTGAGTTTAAGACAAGACTTAATTTATGAACAATTTCAGAGACATGAGAAATCTGTCAAAGCCATGGATGGACAAGATTGTGTTTTTATGCCTGTTGAACACTGAGATAATTGAGCCATCCTTTCATTCACAGAAGCAACAGGATGAAATCTGGAACACCTGAGTGTGCAACAGGCAGACACACTTAATTGCCTTTATTCGCAGTAGTCTGTCTATAGTACTCTGCTCTTTTTTTTTTTTTTTTTTTTAAAGATAAACCAGACCTAAGGAGTTTGAATGTTCCTCTCCTAACCCTTACCTTCTTTTTTCTCCCCCCTTTGAAGCCTCTAGTTCTGTTGCAGGGGCTGTGGGCATGACCACCTCTGGGGAGAGTGAATCCGATGATTCTGAGATGGGACGACTACAAGGTAAAGACAGTTAATGAGCTTACAAGAAACCGTTATCAGAGGCTGCCTATGACTTCTCTTCTTTCTTGAAATTAATTTAGATAAGCTTATTTAAACATGCTCTAGCAATGTGTGTACTTCCAAAAAAGCTGCTTATTTATGATTATTTGGATTTGGAAGATGATCTGTCTTGCTCTTAAACTATTTAGACAGAATCTTATATATGTATTTTATATGTTTGTAAAATGTTCTATTATGGTTGCTTGTATAGCTGGTAATACTTTAAGGTCTTGAAAAGGTGATAACTTAATATGTTGTTCTCTGGTACCTAATAACAGTGCATCCCAGTGGGGTGTTTTTGCTGTGTTCTTTTGTGTTCTTGATTATCTATTTTAAAATGAAAGCGTATACCTAAATACCAGGTATTTTAATGATCTGCTTTTTATTATTTTTTTTTTAATGATCTGCTTTTTAAAAAGCAGCCTTATATTCTGTATTTTTATTGTCTTCAGACTGTTGGTTTCTATGATAGATCCTCAGTGTAAGGCTCACAGCAATCTCTTCTTGACTAGAAGTCTTGTGAACACATTTTTTCTCACCTTTTATACCTGATAAAAATAATTTTCCATATGTTTTTAGAAGATCTTATGACCACATCTGATTGGGAAATGATATCAGCAGAAGGAAAGCAACATAAGGGCACTTAACCTATAATTTCATCAAAATAAATTCTTTTTTTTTTTTTTTTTTTTATAATTATGGCAGCTTGGTGCATTTTTTTTTTTAATTTTTATTTATTTATGATAGAGAGAGAGAGAGGCAGAGACACAGGCAGAGGGAGAATCAGGCTCCATGCACCGGGAGCCCGACGTGGGATTCGATCCCGAGACTCCAGGATCGCGCCCTGGGCCAAAGGCAGGCGCTAAACCGCTGCGCCACCCAGGGATCCCTCAAAATAAATTCTTACTGTGGGTTTTTCTTGGATCATTTGATACAGTTCCCTCTGACACTGATATTTACCATCTCCATAAAACCTTAACATGCCTTGGAACTGGCCATGGGTGTTGTGACTTATATTAATTAATATCTAAGAGTGATCTTGAAAGTTTAATGTAGTTTCTCTTAAAGTTAAAAATGGAAAGTAACTATCTAAATCAGTCATGTGAGATGAATTAGTTGCTTGAAAGTTTTATATAAGATGAACTGCATTCACAATTCAACTGTTCTCCATGCTTTTCTTTTCTCTTTAGCTTTGTTAGAGGCCAGGGGTCTTCCTCCTCATCTGTTTGGCCCTCTCGGTCCTCGGATGTCACAACTTTTCCATAGAACAATTGGAAGCGGAGCTAGTAAGTGAATACTCTTAAATTTGCCCTCCCCTCAAACGTTTAATAATTAGGTGAGTGCTGTCTTTAATCTTTATCTATTGCTGTAAGAGGCTTTCATGAACTTTAACCTGTTTTTTAAAAATAGGGTTTGTGTACATTCTTGCTTTCATTTTTTTATTTTTTTTCATTCTTGCTTTTAAACGCAGTAACTCCAGGTTCTTCTGTACTTCTGTACTTTCTTTTTTTTTTTTTTTTTTTGATTGCTGAATTGGAGTCATTAGAAAATCATCCAGAGTTTATGTCAAGATTGAATCTTTGTTTAACTCCAGCAAAGTAAAGAATCTCAGATGATTTACATTGATTATATTATAGCATCTGATTGCATGATTTGCATAGATTTGAATCTTGAATTTTTTGTGGCATAATAAAGTTTTAATCCATAAGACAGTCAGTTGTAGCATGAGCCGGAGAGAAAAGATTTCTCAGCAGAATTACCAGTCACTAGACTCATTTAATCAAATTAACATATTATAATCCAGAGATCTTGTCATATATGGTAGACAAAACAGTGACTCGAAGTGGCAGTTTGTAACAAGAATAACTTTTGCATAATTACAAATCCAGTTAAATTCTTTCTGGTATAGAATACTATCTTTAGCTTCCTTAAACAAAATTTACATTTAAACATTTTTTTAATAACTCCATTGATAATGTTTCCATATAATCAGGCTATTTTTAGACTTTAATCTTAATTAATTTCAACATTTCTAAGGTGGTAACTGAAGTCTGTTAACTCTGACTTTACTAATATGTGCTCATATAATTTTCCATCAAATACTCAAAATTCTTTGTTTTTTGTTTTTTTCCAAACATAATGCAGTGAGTATGTGTGAGCACATATGCTCACATATGTGTATTTATACTTAAGTCCTTTTCAAGTTTCTGGCCTTAGTATTTGACAGGAAATTTAAGAAGCAGCTGGTATGTTTGGTTTGGTTTTCCTTTTGCTGCCGTGACACTCCGCTCTCAGATATCATACCCTGTTGCAGAGTTCTCATGAACCCTTGAAGGAGAATTCTTACTTGGTGTCATTTATTAGGTACTAGGATTGTCCTGAGTCATGAACAGCATAATACACAGAGTTGTTTCCCACATGGAGCTTCCATGCTAGAGGGTGACCCTGGCAATAAAGACAGTTTTCCTACAGAAAAGTATCAGGTAGAATTAGTGCAGTGGAGGAAAATAAAGCACGGATGTAGGTTGGCTCGTGAGGGGGTGTAGTTAGGCTGGTTAGAGGACCCTTCTCTGAGGCAGGGTGAATTTGTGGATTCCCAAATGAAGTGAGGAAACCAGCTGAGTACAGGTCTGAGGGAAGAGGACATGTACCACCAGAGGTGGAAATTAACTTGGCATGTTTGAGAAATAGCACGAGGGACTTGTGGAAAGTGAATTTGTAGCTGATTAGTCTGAGAGGGGTCGAGACTCACTAGGTCATGTAGGGCTTGGCAGGCTGGCAGCAAGCGGGGGTTTATTTTTTTTAAAGGTCTCATTTATTTTATTCATGAGAGACAGGGAGAGAGAGGCAGAGACACAGGCAGAGGGAGAAGCAGGCTCCATGCGGGGAGCCCGACGTGGAACTCAATCCCTGGTGGTGCCCGGGATCAGTCCCTGGGCCGAAGGTGGTGCTAAACCGCTGAGCCACCTGGGCTGCCCACAAGCGTGGGGTTTAACCCAATAACTGTACTCAGGAACCATGGAAGGACTTAAGAACAGGGAATGACATGATACATATTATGAAAAAGATTAAATATATGCAGAAGTTGAGAGAGTAGTAGAGTAATAACCTCCATGAACCCATCCACAATTATCAACCCAAAGCAGCTGATGTTTCAGTTATATCCTCACTTACCCCACTCCCAAGATTATTATTTTTTCCCCAAGATTATTTTTAAGGCAGTCTTAGGCATCATTTCATTTGCATGTCATTGTATTTGTAAATATAAGGACCAAAAATTTTAGACAGTACTGTGGTTATATTAAGAGGGATCCTTACTTTTACTAGGTGTGTGTTTATTTATTTTTTTAGGTGTCTGAAGTGCAAATGTTCTAGGCCTCTCGAGATAAATCCATTTAAAATTTTCACTTATTTGAATCAGGATCAAAATAAAATAGGATCTATACATTGCTATCAGTTAATGTTTCTTTAATTTTTTTGGGAGGTGTGTGTCTTGAGAGAGATTTTATTTTACATTTCTTTATTTCTTGGTTAAGGCTGTGAAGAAAACTTGTTAAGACTCTTGACATTAAAATATTCATATGGAGGGTTGACCATTGCACATGAAATCAATAATAGCCCATACAGACTAGAACCAGAGTAGAAAATGGTGTTATACCCACCATGCCTGGAACCCAGTTCAGTGATGCTTACTGCATGGCCATTCTTTGTCTCTTTACCCTTAATCTGCATCCGTCCTCCCACCATTGGAAATGAATCTCACGAGATTATGTAATGTTATTGATAAACATTTCATCATGTAGCTGAAAATAATGCCCGTTTAAAACACAACTCCTCCCCTACCATTATCATGCCTGAAAAGTACACTAGTAATTTCTTTAATAATAGCTGTACAATAGTGTCAAGTTTCCTTCTCTCAAATGTCATAAATGTAGTTCTTTATAAACTGGTGGTTAGATCTTGGAGCTTTTTCGGATTCAAGTTTGATTCTTTATTCCCTTGATGAGGAAAGACTAAGCAAAAGCGGTAATGTGTTCTAATCCTAGGAAATGCATAAAGTCTAATGATCTCGTAAGCCATCAAAACTCAGTGCCTAAATGACAGGGATTATGAAATGACAGTACTTCACATCTAATGACCAGCCTTCATTTGTTAGAAATGAAAGCAGTAATTTAGTAGAAATAAATTTAAGAATATCTCCCTTCTGTTTTGTTACACAGGAAAATAACTGATATTTCTTTGAACCATTACTTACCAGTTTGGAAAATTTAGTTGGTTTTTGTATCCTCCAAAGGGCCATTATTGTTTTTATTTTTTAAAGATTAAAAAAATTTTTTTTATTTATTCATGATAGAGGCAGAGACACAGGCAGAGGGAGAAGCAGGCTCCATGCCGGGAGCCCAATTGGGGACTCCATCTTGGGACTCCAGGATCGTGCCCTGGGTCAAAGGCAGGTGCTAAACGGCTGAGCCACCCAGGGATCCCCTCATTATTGTTTTTAAATATCACTGTCAAGTGGAGACAAATCTTCAGACATTTCAGTGATTGTTGATGATTAAATTGTCCTATCATTGGATGATGGCATCTTTTTGGGGTTGTCTTTTGAATTTTATAACCCCCAGTAGTTTTTTTTAAAAGATGTTATTTATTTATTTGAGGAAGAGAGTGAGGAAGAGACAGAGAGCACGAGCTGGAGGAGGGGCTGAGGAAGAGGGAGAAGCAGACTTCCTACCCTGGAACCATGACTTGAGCTGAATTAGATGCTCAGCCAACTGAGCCACCCAGACGCCCATGATCCCAGTAGCTTTTGAGAACTTCCTCTCTTTCTGAGATACCAGGCTCAAACACCCCACTTTGGGATTTTTCTCAGAACATCCTGATTTCTTTCATACGAAATAAAATTTAGAGCCCATAGTCTAGGGTCTAGGTGTACCCATCGCTACTAGGATTATGACTATTATTTAGATTTTATTTATTTGAGGAGGAGGGGAGAGCAGGCACAGAGGGAGAAAGAATCTAAAGTCTCTGAAGCCGACTCTGCATTAAGAGCAGAGCCAGATGTGGGACTTAGTCCCACAACTGTGAGATCATGACCTGAGTTGAAACCGAGAGCCTGGGTACCTCTAAGGTGATCATTGTTATTAGACATTTGTAATGAACAAACATAGGGAATACTTGTATTTTATCTTTTAGAATAAAAGTCTTGAGTTCTGACTTTTCATGCCATTTCAAATTGAGGGCTGCAAGGTTTTTATTTACCTTTATCTTGTATCTTCTTTCTCCCGTGCCAAAATTCCACTTTCCAATGATAATAACATAGTCACTTACTTGCTTTCTCTTACAATATAAAATTCCAGCTTTCAAAGTAATGCTACTGAGAGTTAAGTTTTCAACAGTTTTTGTTGGTGTTTTGGGAGACTTATTTTGTGGTCATGTTTTTGTGTTTTAAAGTATTTGAGGAACACCTGGGTGGCTCAGTCAGTTAAGCATTCGCCTTCAGCTCAGGTCAGGATCCCAGGGTCCTGGGATCAAGCGCTGCCTCAGGCTCCCTGCTCAGTGGGAAGTTTGCTTCTCCCTCTTCCTTTGCCTCTTCTTTGGCTTGTGTACTCTTTCTGTTTTTCAAATAAATAAATAAAATCAAAAGGAAAAAAATAAAGTCCTTTTAAATGATTCTCTTTATTCAGGCTGCTGAGTTGGTTTGGTTCATTTGCTTGATTTGGTTTTAATTTAGAGAAATTGCTTTTACATTTTAGCTTCAATCTTATTCTTATGGGGTGTTTACATGGTTTAAAAAAGTCAAATCTGCAAATAAGATATATTTAGAGAAGTCTTCTCTTCTTTTGCTGTTCCCTTTACCCTGTGCTCCCTCCTCCCACACAAATAACCATTGTTAATTTTATGGCTTATTACTCTGTTATTTACGTAAGAGAACAAAAAATTCATATATATTCCACACACACTGCCTTTTTAAGAGCAGAGTAGTAAACTTTATACAGTTTAGGATGCCTTTAAATGGTATCTTGGTGTTCACTTTCTATAGCTGCTGCATAGAGACAGAGAGGAGATTCCATATTCCTTTTGTAAAGCTGTCATAGTGCTCCACTGCAGGGATGCACAGTTTATTTAGCATGTCCCTATTGGACATTCAGGTTATTTCCAGTCTTGGTTATGCTGCAGTAAATCAAAGCTTTTCATATTTTATCTAGTGTTATCTTTAGGATAGATTGTTGTAAGTCATTCTCTTTTGGAATTGTACCATCTTGTATTTCTTCTACTCATATGTAACAGACATTATGGTATTATTTTTTTCTTTTGCTAACTTTTTGGTTCTATATCCCTGTAGACTTCTGTTAGTAGTTACTGTAGAGATCTTAATGCATGTCTGTGGTTTATTATAGCCCACTCTATATCAGTACTTTATAACATCCTAACCAGTGTAAGAACTGTACAACAGCTTCGCTCCTGTCATCCTTTTTGCTATTGTTTTAATTTGTTTTACTTATACATGTGTTATACACACAATAAGACCTAATTGTTGGTTTAGATCATCCATATTCTTTTGCCCACATACACATCCCATTTTCAGTGCTCTTTAATTCCTTCTGCAGTTTTTCTCTTCTAATTATAGAGTTGTTTCCCCTTCAGTCTGAAGAACTTTTTTTATGTGGTGAATGAGTGATAGTAATGATTTTTTTTTTCTGCTTTTGAGAAGTCCTTGATTTGCCTTAATTTCAAAAAGATATTTTCTCCACAATATAAAATTCTCATTTAGCTTTTTGTAATGTCTTCTGGTTTCCATAGATGCTGTTTAAAAGTCTTATTGGTGCCTTTTCAAGGCAATGTCTTTTTTCCTCTGACTTCTTTTAAGATTTGCTTTTTGGGGGGGTGTGGGTGGCTCAGTTGGTTAAGTGCCTGACTCTTGATTTCAGCTCAGGTCATGATCTCAGGGTCATGAGATGGAGCCCTTCATCAGGCTCTGCTCTGCACGCATTGTGGAAACTCTGTCATAGCTTTCTCCCAAAAAATTTTGCTTTTTCAAATTATTATTTTTAATTTAATATTAGGTCTAGTGACTTTTTATTTTTCATTTGCTTAGGTTTCGCTGACTATTTGAGTTTGTGAGTTTGATACCTTCAATCAGTTTTGGGAAATTCTTGGCCATTATCTCATGAAGTGTTCTCTTTTCTCCTTAGCTCTTCAAATATTCTTCCTTTCCCTCTGGGAGTATCAAGGTCATACATGTTCAAACTTTGGGCTTCATCCAGATTATTTCTCTGGCTGGTTTTTTTTGGGGGGGGGGGTCTATTTTGAGAACTTTAACTGGTCAGTTTTTCAGCTTTTATTCTTTTTTCTGCTGTCATCTTCAGTCTCTTGGTAAATCCACCAATGAGGTTTTAATTTCAGATACATTTTTCTAGTTCTGGAGAGTTACTTAATTTGTCTTTTGGATTCCAGTTTTCTGATGAAATTTTTTACATACCCATTTTGTCCATCTTTGGTTATATTTGTAGTGTATTAATCATGGTTATAAAATAGTTTTCTAATTCTAATGGTGTTGGTCTGCTTCTATTTCTCTCTCTGTCTCTTTTTTCCTTAGATGGTTTATTTTAGAGACAGCATGCATGCAGATGGGGGTAGGGGCAGAGGGAGAGGGAGAGAAATCCTCAAGCCGACTCCTGAGTGTGGAACAGGGCAAGTGGCTTGATCGCATAATGCTGAGATCATAACCTGAGCTGATAGCAAGAGACAGACACTTAAGCAACTGAGCCACCTAGGCGCCCCTTTCTTACATTAGTCACATTTTTCATATATCTGGTAGTTGTTGTGTCATAGACATTTTGTATAAAAGAACTTGAAGAGACCCTAAATAATATTTTCTACTGTAAAGTTGTTTCCCCTTTTTTTGTATTGAAACATAAAGGGTTAGAAGCGATCAGTTTGTTCTAGTTAGGGCTTAGCTTGTTTTGATCAGAATTGGAAGTTTTGTGTGACTCATTTGACCTCTGGCTCATCCCTGTTTGTATGTTGTGATCCTCCTAGGGTTTTGATTGAGGACCTTGCAAGTCTCTGTCTACTTGGACTGTATTCATTATGCAGTTTGAAAATGTCACAGATGTCTTGGGTTAGAACCCACTTGCTGTGTGTGTTTGAGGCGGGCCTCCTCCCTCTGTAGGGACTTTGTCTTCTGAGTACCACAAAACTGTGTAAGGTTTTGTTCTGTTTTATCAAAACTTATGATTCAGTGCCAGCCCTCTTCACAGCTCCAGAACTGGGCCAATGTCTGGTGGGACCAATTCAATCAGAAAAATCCGCTTCCTATGACTCCCTAAAGTGCTGTGGTTTCTCTCTCTCCTATTCATATCAGCAGTTGGCAAACTCCTGCCCAAGGGCCAAATTAGTCTCCTGGTTCATTTTATAGAGCTTGTGAACTAAAAATGATTTTTATATTTCTTAAAAGGCTGAAAAAAAATGTTGAGATGTGAAAGTTAAATGAAATCAAATTGTAGTGTTTACAAATAAAGTTTTATTGGAATACAGCCATGCCTGTTTATGTATTTACTGTCTTCTGCTTTTGTAGTAGGTTTAAATAGTCACAACAGAGACCCTATGGCTTGCAAAGCCCAAAATATTTACTCTGTCGTTCTTTATAGAAAATGTTTGCCTATCAACCCTTGATCTGTGATAGTGGTTCTCAAAGTGTGGTCTGTGACTTCTCTGGGGTTCCTGAAACCCTAACTTTGAATCCATTGGTCAAAACTATAGTGGTAAATGCTAAGGTTTTTCATTTTCTACATTGTTGATGTTTGAACTTTGTTGATGCTGCAAAAGCTGTGGTGGGTAAAACTGTTGTTACTTTTTTGAAAGAATCAAAGCAGTGGTTCCAAACTGTAGTAGTAGTCATTGTATTCTTCAGTGCTAAATAAATGCTCCTAGTAAAAATAATTTCATTTTTACATAAGGATGCCCTTGATAAACAAAGTTACTAACTTTATTGTCTTTACCAGTAAGTATGTCTTTTTAATAGTCCTTGTGAAAAAGCGGGGTCAGTGTTTTCCAACTTCTTCATCTCAAATAATGTTGCTGTAGATTGGGAGTAGATCCAGAGGTGGTCATACTGCTGTTTTTCTTTAATAAAGCCTGACATTTAAACGACTTGCAACAATAAAATTACAGCGCTTTTCATCTCTGAGGTTTTTTTTTTTTTTTTTTTTTTTTTTTTTTTAAGGTTATTTGTCAGAGTGAGATTGAGAGTGCACAATCGGGTAGAAGCTGGTTCCCTCCTGAGCAAAGAGCCCTCTGTGGGGCTAGGTCTCAGGACCTTGGGGTCATGACCTAAGCCAAAGGCACATGCTTAATCAAATGAACCAGCTAGGCATCCCAGAAATTTTTTGTTTTAAAAAATAGTGATTTTTCACAAAAATTTTATTTATATTAATATGTGGTGAATTAATCAAGTATTTAAAGTTTTTCTCTTAGTCCCAGACACATTTATAAATACAAGTAAATAGAAACCCTATAGGCAAAGGTGCTTTGGGGCTCCTTAGTAGTCTTTAAGAGTACAAAGTAGTTTTAGAACCAAAAGTAATCAGAGTGTAAATTAAGACTTTAGCTTTAGCTTTTTGTCATTTTCAGTTTGGTTTAAGATCTCTTTAGGAACATCTCAAAGGTTCAGTGGTATTGATGATGATTTTGATCATGCTGACATGATCTGTGTCCTAAAATTGCCAGCCTCAGTGTTTATAAATATCCAGTTGCATTTGTCAGTTTTTCCTTTCTTAGGTGGTTGTGCTAATAGAATATATGAACTATTTCATTCTTTAAAAGCAAATATAGAAGCAACTGAGGATTGTTTGTGTTCAGTTTACTTTCCCTTTCTTTTTGCCTTTCACATTTCAACACAAGAATGATAAGCCTGCTTTAAGTGGAACTGCTATTAGTTTGAAAAATTTTAAAGATGGTAGCCATCTGAACTTGATTTTCTTGAAATATATTTTTGGATTGACTCTTGGTTATGATAAAGGTAGGTAGGTGATAGTAGTCAGGCAATTCATTAGCCACAGTCTTAAATAACAGAAAAAAATAAATCTTGTAAGAATCACTATGTGTCTCTTTGGAAAGCTGTGCCATCCAGGAAGAGGACTCTTAATTGAAAACAAACAAACAAACAAAAAAAACCTTTGGTTTTCATATGAATTCCCCATTCATTGGCAGTTCCTAAATGTGTGGCATTTCTAAGGTGTTTCAGTAGTTAAGGACATGGGAGTGGAAAAATCCCATACACAGACAGCCTAAAGAGGTGTAGGAAGAGAAAGGACTTGAAAGTAGCATCAGCTGTAATTTGGTAAGCACTGAGTTGATCATGGCTTCAAGTAGGAAGGTGTTCATGAAAATTTGAAACACGTTTATGGCCTTAATTTGGAGTGTTTTATCCAGATCACTGACAGCAGTCTTCCCTGTTGGAGTTGAATCTTAATGTTTTTTAGTTGTTCGGGCAACAAATTTGAGCCTTAAAAAAGTGGAAGTGCTGTCTCATATTCTGAGAGCAGCATCTGCACAGGGAATGAGAGATTGTGAAAAGGCCAGTCTTTTGCTGTTTTTAGAAATACTTCATCTTCTCCTTTCTTTTTTGTTAGGTGCATTGCTGTATTGGTTTTTATTTTTCTTGCCCTTCCACTGTTAGGATTCCATTTATTCTGAGCAGGTCTTCAAGGGTATGTGGATTTCCTTTGAAGACTGGGCCTCACTGTTGAACAGGTTATATTACTGCAGCAAAGTTTTGCTCAGTCGAAATAATAAAAGTAACTCTGTCAAAGGTAATAATTCCTATTAGTCTTATGGATTTTTTTTTTCTTTTAGCTTATATGAGCCAATCAGCTTGTCTCATTTTAAAAGAAAAAAGACAAAAATCTGTATATACTGTGAGATCCTTTAAGGGAGGATAAATCCAACCAATTTTATTTGGTTTTGAATTATCAGCAGCCTGTCTTAACCCTGGTATAGACCTAGCCTTGCACTGAGATTGAAACATAAGCAGCCAGCTAGAATGTAGAGTCACACCTTAAACCCAGTAATAATTTCCTTAAGTGTTTAAAAGTAACGTTTCTTTCTCTGCCTCCCCCACCCCCAAAGGCTCTAAGGCCCAGCAGCTTCTGCAAGGACTACAAGCAAGTGATGAAAGCCAGCAACTCCAGGCAGTTATTGAAATGTGTCAGTTATTGGTTATGGGAAATGAGGAGACGCTGGGAGGGTTTCCGGTCAAGAGTGTCGTTCCAGCTTTGGTAAGAGAGTTTCCGCCTCATTTTACCTCAGTTCTCTGAATGTTGCTGAAAGCATGATTACTATTTATACGGTTAAAACTGAGATAAGTAGAACGTGGCTTTGTGCTTTTACTTCATGCTTGTCAATCTTGCTAATAATGAATTCAGTCTTGTCAATGATTGCTAATAATGAATTCATAAACTTTCTTAACTACTACCTCTTGATATTTAAAGTGATGTGTTTTAAACTTAAAAGTTTTGCCCCATCAGGTAATACCTAGACTTACTATGCCAAAATTTACATGCCTTCTCTTTTAAACTGGTGATAAATTGGCTATAATAAGCAGCTCTCACTTGTAGATTGGCTTTGTGGGCTACAAAGGTTTTGTGTTTGGTAATTGTGTGCAGTGGCAGAGCATTCAAGCCAGAATACCACGTGAATCCTTCCAGCTTAGGTTTTATGTTAAGCAAAAATAAAGAAACAACAACAAAAGACCCTTTTAGCGATTTTTCAAAACAGTTGTGAGTTGATGTTTAGAATTTATTAACATCTTGATTGCTTGCTTAAGCTTTTTAATGGGAAAACAACGGGAGGAGTAATTGCCACTCTTAAATGTAGGCCCCTGAGCACAATAAGTCTCAAATAGCAGCTTGGTAGTTTTCTTAGTTCAAGAAATTGGCTATAATTGAAAATTAAGATTTAAGTCTGAGTGAAATTCCAAGGAAAGATTAGAATAAACATCATGAATATACTCACAACATATTTTACCTTGGAAATTTAAAACAAATATCACATTAAGTCTTTGTATTAAATAAAGTTGACAAAAATATGTTTGATATACCATATTGTTTTATTTGATCCCATTATCAAATTGTGGAGACAGTTGACCGAAGCTCGTTGAAACACAAGGTGGCACAGTCTTTATTTTGTCTGTTCCTACTGGATGGCTCACTTGTGGCTGGGGATGAGAAAGGATGTGTCAGATTTTTCACTTTTTGCCATGCCAGAAATATTACCAGTTCCACTCTAATAAGGACTGGCATGTTGCTTTCCAAACGTTTCATGAAAGTGGTATTTGTTGTTGTATTTTTACATTTTGCCTATGTTAATATTCACACCCTACTCCTTACCCACGTAACTGGTTTTGTATTGTGAATTAAACCATCTAGTGTTGTTGTTCTTGTGTTATTGTTTATTAAAAAATAACAAAGAACTTGGTTTGTACTATCTAAAATGCAGTTTTTATTAGTTGAGTAAAGATGCTATTAAATCTAAGCACAAATGTTTACACATAATCTAATTTGTTTAATTTGCTGGCTGTTGATTAGATTTAAGTACTTAATAGACCTGCATAAGGCAGCTCCTGGCATTAATACTGACTGTTGTTAATGTATTGGCCAGATTTATCTTTTATTAGAATTGAATATTATGACTATATACCCATCCATCAGCAATCTTTTTTTTTTTTTAAATAATACATTTATTTTTTATTGGTGTTCAATTTGCCAACATACAGAATAACACCCAGTGCGCATCCCGTCAAGTGCCCCCCTCAGTGCCCGTCACCCATTTTCCCCCACCCCCTGCCCTCCTCCCCTTCCACCACCCCTAGTTCGTTTCCCAGAGTTAGGAGTCTTTATGTTCTGTCTCCCTTTCTGATATTTCCCACACATTTCTTCTCCCTTCCCTTCTATTCCCTTTCATTATTATTTATATTCCCCAAATGAATGAGACCATATAATGTTTGTCCTTCTCCGATTGACTTATTTCACTCAGCATAATACCCTCCAGTTCCATCCACGTTGAAGCAAATGGTGGGTATTTGTCATTTCTAATGGCTGAGGAATATTCCATTGTATACATAAACCACATCTTCTTTATCCACTCATCTTTTGTTGGGCACTGAGGCTCCTCGATAAGGAATCTTATTATAGCAGTTCTTCCCAAACATGGTCTTAGAAGGTTCATTTCGTCTTAAGAATTGGAGAACTTTTTACTTTTCCTGTTAACATGACCCCTTTCAGTCTACAGTAGGTATTTCAAATGATAGGTTGTAGGTGATTTGAGTTCCATTGAACCTCAAATGACAGAGCGTGTGCGCGTGTGTGTGTATGTGTTAACAACAACAAAAAATGATCAGGACCTCTAGTATGTAGATATACTTTACCCAGCATAATTCAGAGCCTGAAGGCACTCCCATTAAATGAGTAATGAATGAATAATTCAAATGAATATTTGAATGTATGCTTTTTGTTATTAGATACATTTATTTGAAGGGTACATTATAGCTTAAATTCAGTGCATTTAAAATTTTCCATTGAACTAGAAGACAGTGAATGATTGCTTCTCCAAATAGGAAATTTCTTGAGTAGCTTTGGCTGCTTCAGGAGAGTGGAGTACATATATACCTGTAGCAGTTTTGCATTCCTGCCTTTGAAAAACGTGGCTGAAATCTGCTTAAGGTCTTGTCCACAAGAGAAACTAAAATAAATCAGATATTTAGACTCACTCATGCATTTGTAGAATAATATTAATTTGGGTTTCAATTAGTGCATAATTAGTTTCTGAAGTGATCAGTATTGTGCTTTAGACCTTTATAGCTGAGTTAAATGGTGTTTAGCTCATTGTATAGAAGCTTATTCACAGGAGTTGAAACAATGGTACTTGAATCTGTACTGACAGTTGTTAACAAATGCCAATGTATGGCTGTTCTGTTTGTTTTAGGTACGAAGTATTTATCAATGCCTGTTAACAGGCATGTGATAGGGGGCTTGGAAGTACCAGAACAATTGGGTATAAGCAACAGGAAGGCTCATTTTCTGACCTGGATGATGAGAGGTGATGATTATCTAGCAAAGTTCCCAAGTCAGAGCTATAGTCTGTGCATCATGCCATACCTAATATTATCATTTCTTGTGTATGTATGCTAGGTTTTATCTTGATTTTATTTTCATATGAGTAAGGTTATGATTAATACTTGCCATTTCATTTGATGTAGAGGAAGAAACCATTCCTCCAGGACTTTTTGCTTAGAATGGAGATCACTTCTAATAGTTCATTATCATCTCTTTTTTTTTTTTCCTATTTAAACAGATAACGTTACTGCAGATGGAGCATAATTTCGATATTGTAAGTATATCGTGTATTTTTTTTAAATGCCCCAAATTTAAAGTGGGTTCTTACTGAGTAAAAGTGCTATCTTGTTTTTTAGATGAACCATGCTTGTCGAGCCTTAACATACATGATGGAAGCACTTCCTCGGTCATCTGCTGTTGTAGTAGATGCA
Source organism: Vulpes lagopus (assembly GCF_018345385.1). NCBI lineage: Eukaryota > Metazoa > Chordata > Mammalia > Carnivora > Canidae > Vulpes > Vulpes lagopus. The sequence goes on from NC_054831.1 coordinate 9,305,343, forward strand.
ATTCCTGTCTTTTTAGAAAAGGTAATTCTGCTTTTGCTCGGCTTGTTTGAAAAATGGGCATAGGGGAATCAAGTTGAGGACTCTTTGACTTCTGAAATCTAAAGTAGTACATTGAATTGTAAGGCCAACTTAAAAGACTTTTAAAGATCTGTTATCTAGTCAAAGTATGTTTTTTAAGCCAAGATTCCAGAAAAATAATTTTGTGTTTAGAAGACCAGTAGTTTAAAGTTGATGCTAGGTAAGCGTTTTTTAGAATCATTTCAGTTTTATATTTTTTAACAACATTTAACTACATGAATATAAAATCAGAGAAGAACTTTAAGCACTTGATTAAAATAATTTCATTTCTAGAAAGTATCCCAGTGAGGTTGATAGCAGTTTATACCCATTTTACAGCTGAGAAGGCTTGAGACAAAGTACTTTGCTTCAGGTCATAACATGAGTCAGTGGAGAAAGGAAATTTTTTCATATGGTCTATAGTAGGTCGTGATTTTTGGTGTGTTTTTAAGGGCCATTTTTCTTAAATGCATAATAAAACTTGCATTATCTAATAACTTTGGAATATAGTATAAAGTATAAAACGTGAATTTAAAAATTTGTTATATAAAACAACCCATTTATTATAAAGATTGAAAGTTACCTAATTGGATTTAGTTCATTCTCTATATAACACCTATTTTCTGTGTCTTAAAACAGAGCAAAGTAGTTGGAACGAAACTATATTGACCATTACAGCTTAAGCTCATAAATCACTAGTTTCCTATGGTGGGTTTCATGTTCGAGGCAATGTATAGATGGATGGAAATTAGAGAAAATACTGTGTTTATTCATGTAGAAGATAAGCGCCTGGAAAAGCACTTGAATGATGGCCTTAAGTTACCTATTTTTATATTCCCAGCTGCAAGTTATTCAGTGTATTGATGTCGCAGAGCAGGCCCTGACTGCCTTGGAGATGTTATCACGCAGACACAGTAAAGCCATTCTACAGGCGGTAAGTGTGGCTACCTAAGGGCTATATTTCATTTCAAGTTGGATTTTAGATCCACATTTGTGCTGGCTCCTAGATTGCAATCTCTGTAAGGTATACATGGTGTTTCCAAAGTGATGTGCTAGATTTTGTAGTACTTTTTTTTTTTTTTTTTAATTGCTGTTAGAGGGTATTTCTTCACTTTAACAGTTTCCTATATTTTAGGGTGGTTTGGCAGACTGCTTGCTGTATCTAGAATTCTTCAGCATAAATGCCCAAAGAAATGCACTAGCAATTGCAGCCAATTGCTGCCAGAGTATCACGCCAGATGAATTTCATTTTGTGGCAGATTCCCTCCCGTTGCTTACCCAAAGGCTAACTCATCAGGTAAAACATGAACCTATTAAATATGCCATCAAACATTTTTACTGTGGTTTCTAAAATTCCAGTTTCATCTAGGGCTTTAAATCTTCCAAATGGATATATAAATTGGAAATACTCTGATCCATGTTTTTTTCCTCTGTCTTTTCTAGTCATATATCATATTAGGTTATTTTATATACTTTGATGGATTTACCCAGTGAAAGCATTTCATATGTTTGATATCTTCATGTATTTTGACTTTAAGGGGTCGAGTTTGCTATTTCTGCAAACATTGAGTGTTTACTATGTGATACGATCACAGTTTTCTTTCGGAGAGATCATCTCTCCTAAAGGGCATTGGGTTCTGCAGGAAAAACTAGGAAGATATGGGTCAAGATCCAAGGTGGGATGATACTATGCAGAATGTGGCTGGCTGAGGGTGAAAAGCAGGAGCAGTTATTTAGGAGATAGAATTGGCAGACTTGGTGATTTCAAAGAACAAGAAGCAGGGCTCCCAGGTGCTGGTGTGGAGGACAATGAGTTTAAGCCTCACTGTAGTAGAGAAGTTGAATTTTCTTTTATGTTTTAAAATATTATCGCTAAAAAGATTTTTAGAAATCAGACTCTTAACAATTTTACTTATTTTGAGAGAAAGAGAGCTTGAGCGTGAGCAGTGGAAGGGGCAGAGGCCGAGAGAGAATCTCAAGCAGACTCCATGGTGAGCAGGAGCCCTGACACAGTGCCTTATCTCCTGACTCTGAGATCATGACCTGAGCTTAGATCAAGAGTTGGGTGCTTAACCAATTGAGCCACCCAGGCACCTCTAGAAATCAGACTTTAACCGTTTTCAAAGTGTGTTTAGAATCTTTGGAAAATTTGGTACAGGATATGTTAAGTAGGGAATTTACATAAGAGAGAGAAAGACTGAGTCACTCTAAAATGTTTGGCTTCTAAGATGATCAAGATATAAGTCTTGCCATTCATTGTTTGTTTATCGAATATTAAAAAATTGGTAAACTGAGGGTCCCCAGGGTGGCATAGTGGGTTAAACACCTGCCTTTGGCTCAGGTCTTGGGGTCCTGCATCGGGCTCCTTGCTCAGCAGAGACTCTGCTTCTCCCTTTCCCTCTGCTCCCCAACCCTCCATCCATCTTTTCTTCTCTTTTCTTTTCTTTTCTTTTCTTTTCTTTTCTTTTCTTTTCTTTTCTTTTCTTTTCTCTTCTTTCTTTCTTTCTTTCTCTCTCTCTCTCTCTCTCTCTCTCTCTGTCTCTCAACTAAGTAAATAAAATTTAAAAAAAGTTAGTAAGCTGAGATAACCTGTGCTTATTGGGGCTAGAAATACATTCTTTAGTTAGCTGTGATTTCAGTATCTTATTTTGGGAAAAAAATCAGAATCAGAAGTTAAATAGGTGGGCATGTTATTTGTAGCACTCTTTCTAGACTTAAGTGCTGATACTGAAGGTATACAAGTTTTATGATACCAGAATTATTCAAATTTTTATTAAGCCAGTCTGGCTTTTATATCTGAAACTCATTTATCAATTAGGAAAAAACACTATCAAAACATTTGTTAAGCCGTTAAATTGTTCTTTCCATTCTTATAAGAGTATTTCATATTTTTTCTTGACAAGGCCACTGTAATAGTATTTCTAAATTGTTTGTATAGTGAATATAGCAAATAGACACCTAGTTTCTCACATAATCAGTAAACCTCTGGTTCACACACGTATACTGAACTATTTCCAACTTTTTTGGGTATGCCTGTTTTAAACATTTCTACGGGGAATGCTTTTTAAGAGTGATGTTTATGTTTATTATAATTTGTGGTTAGGTATTGAAATTACAGAAGCATAAAAGTTGTTCCTTTTCTGTATATTTGTTCTTATTTATTGGAGTCTTGAAAGAGGAGAGAGGTTCTCTCTGTATGATTCTCTTTTCTTTGAATTCATCTTTCTCATTGTACCTTGCTTAAAGTCATTGAATTTTCAAGGCTCACATCTAATTGAGCCAGCCTTGAGCAGTTTGGGTTTAGTAAGAAAATAAGGTAGTGATGTAAGACAGTGTTAAATTTTATACTAATAAACTTTATTTCTTCTATTAAAAAACAGGACAAAAAGTCAGTTGAAAGCACTTGCCTTTGTTTTGCACGTCTAGTGGACAACTTCCAACATGAGGAGGTAAGCATTTAATATTTTGTATATTATGAGATTGTTCAGTTGTTGAATCACAATGTAATAGTATCTTTTTTCTTCTGTTTTCGAAGAATTTACTCCAGCAGGTTGCCTCCAAAGATCTGCTTACGAATGTTCAACAACTCTTGGTAGTGACTCCACCCATTTTAAGTTCTGGGATGTTTATAATGGTGGTTCGCATGTTTTCTCTGATGTGTTCCAACTGTCCAACTTTAGCTGTTCAACTTATGAAGCAAAGTAAGTGCTACCTTATTATCCTACTGCAGGCAAGATAAGCGAGTATTTAAAAATATTTATTAATAGATTCAACATAAGCAAGTAGAGGAGCTTACTAATAGCATAGACACTGGGTAGTAAAGGCAGAAAACTGTTCGTGTATAATATTGTATTGTGACACCATAGTAGTGCTTCCTATGTACAATTCATAAACTATGGAGTATATTAAAATTTTATTCTTGGTGGTTCCAGGGCTAAAAATGCAAGATTATTGCCTTCTGTATAACAGCAATTACGTAGTGATGCTTCACTAAGAGAATTCTGAGTTTTATGTTACCAGTAGTTGCCTGTCTCTGCTTCTAGGTAGTCCTTTCTGCCCCTTTTAGAGTTTTTCCAGCAGTTGATCTGATCCCACAGTGCTTTCCTTCCTCAGAAATTTGGAACTTATTCCTCAGAGAAGGAATTTCTGCACAGAAGAATCTCTCTCTTTGCTGCGTTAGTATTTTCTCAGCCCATCTCAGCCTTATCCATCAATACGGTTTTATTGCACTGCTATATTGCAGTTGCATTTCTCTTGTATACCTTAGGTTTTGCAAGTTAACGTCAGAAGACAGCTTTGGAAAACCCCTGTAAGGATTATTGCTAGTGGAGTATGGATCACATTTGTATTGAATGCATATAATTATGGGTTAAATTCACATTTATAATTCTAATCTCTGAGGATATCACCATGGGGGCATCAGTGATAGTATTCATTGACCAAAAAAAAAATCCTCTGGTATCACTGCCTCAGATAAAGTATTTCATATAATATCATATCCTTTATTGTATATCTAGTCACATTTCTTGTAAATTAGCATATTTTCCCTGAATTTTGAAGGAAAGTAATGCTGTTGAGATGTTTTATTGAAAAGATTCCTCTTAAAGCACTGAATCATTCCCAGACTTGGTATTGCAGAGAAAATTGCACAGGTTGTGTCATGTGTCATAAGAAGTTGGAGAAAGGTTTAACTTTGTCTTGAGTAGTCACGTTTCATGTTGCTTATATTAAGTCCCTAGGAGCCCTTTGAATTTTGCCAAACCCACCATTCCCTGATATTTGAGTACAGATTATTTCTTTCTTTTTTTTAAAATTTTTATTTATTTATGATAGTCACAGAGAGAGAGAGAGAGAGAGAGGCAGAGACACAGGCAGAGGGAGAAGCAAGCTCCATGCACCGGGAGCCCAACGTGGGATTCGATCCCGGGTCTCCAGGATCGCGCCCTGGGCCAAAGGCAGGCGCTAAACCGCTGCGCCACCCAGGGACCCCCAGATTATTTCTTGTTATTGTGTGGCACAGCATTTCCCTAAAACAGTTTGGGAAATTGTTCACTGTCTTTTTTTTTTTTTTTTTTTTTTTGCTTTACCATTTTGAATTTTTTTTTTTTTCATTTGATGACTTTTCACCTCATGCATAGTCCATGAAAGTTGCCATACATTTATCACTTGGAGGCCACTAGACTTATATTTTCTTTGTTCAGCAGTAACAAAGAGGAACATGTTGTCACCCTCTGATCTCTTTAAAAAAAATCTGAAAGTTCTTATAATGTAACATTGCCACGTATTCGCATTTCTCAGGAAAGTTGGCAAAACGGCACTTTTTCAAGAAATTTAAAACATTTTAAATCACTCTCAGTGAAATTTATGTGGGGCAGCAATTTAATTATCCATACTTCTTCCCAGATCAACAGTGAATATTCTCCTTGATAATACAATTTATTGATTACTGTCAAAACATTTCAATGAAATGTTTATGATTTGCCTACGTATGGTATTTGCAGAAACATGGCCACCACAAAATCCCAGCTCTGTTTGTACTTTGAGTGACTAAACTTGTGGATAATGGGAGTTTCTTCATGTCACAATATTCTTGCTTCAGACTGGTTTCCATGTAAATCCCTCTATAAACTAGTGTCTCCTGGGATTAGAAATGTAGAGTAGAGGATATATTAATGATCTTTGTACTAAGTTGGTTTGCTTGTCTTTAAGGCATTATTTCCTGACCACAGTATGGTAATGTTCAGATACTTATGATTTCTGTGTTTTATTATGTTGGCAACACATCCATTTTCAGTATATTTGGATTGAAGACAAATAAATATAGTTGAAACAGGGATTAAAATGTACATTGAATGCACTACTATACAAAGCATTGTGTACCTCAAATGCAAATAAAACCGAAAACAAAAAAAAATTCCTGAGGTCTCTGGGGTGGATTTGCGTTTAAATGTCCCCCTGGGACTCAGACTGAATGAAGTCTTTAGAAAAAAATGGTTAAAGTTTTCATAAATTTCTTTTTAGGTTTTTTTTTTTTTTAATAGCTCATTTGGGTTGTTAATTTCTGTAGTATATTGCTTTATAAGAAAATAAGATTTTTTACTTTTCATTCACATATATTTGACTATAAGAAAGTAGGTAATATGACTAGTTTCATGGTTTTTTGGTTTCCATTGTTGGTTTTACAGACATTGCAGAAACACTTCACTTTCTCCTGTGTGGTGCCTCTAATGGAAGTTGTCAGGAACAGATTGATCTTGTTCCACGAAGTCCTCAAGAACTGTATGAACTGACATCTCTGATTTGGTAAAGATTGGGCTAATAATAACGGTGGCGTACAGGCGGGTATTTTACTTTAGAGATCTGTCACTTACTAATTTAAGTTCAGGAAGCTACTTAATGAAATAATTGCACCTTTGTTTTCAGCGAACTTATGCCATGTTTACCAAAAGAAGGCATTTTTGCAGTTGATACCATGCTGAAGAAGGGAAATGCGCAGAACACAGACGGTGCGATTTGGCAGTGGCGTGATGACCGTGGCCTTTGGCATCCCTATAACAGGATTGACAGCCGGATCATTGAGGTAGTAGTTTCATCGTACCGTTTAAATCTGTCTATTTTGGTGGAGAGCGGGTGTAGGGATGGAGTTGGGAGGGTGGTTATGTGTACTTAAATGTGCTCAGTTTTGAATTAACTCAAGATTCTCTCATTTTGTCTCCTGAGAACAAGGTCCTCATTTCTGTTCAGGTCAGAAAACATGATGTTCTAGTCCTGCTTCTGCTGCTAACTACCTGATTGACTTGGAGCAAGTAATTTAAGTTCTTTGTTCCATAGTTTCCTGATTTCTGAAAGGAAACGTTGGAGGAGTTAGGCTATATGTTTCCAAAGTCCCGTCTATCTCCCACCCATAAAATGCCTCCCATAAGCAAAGATTTACATATAAATAGCTGTTTTCCAGCACACTCTTAGGTTAAATGATTAAGTTTTGATACACACTAGCCTCATGTAATCCAGATGTTAATGGGGATACATTTTAATGACATAAAGCGGGACAGGATAAACGAACACAAGATTCAGAATTATGTGACTCTTTTGGACACTCAGCAAAATAAGAAAAAGAGGAATAATATAAGGGAAAGAGGTGCACCAAAATATTTAGGGTTTTTCTGTGAGTTCTATGTGATTTTATTATTTTTGTTAGCTTCCTTATTAAATATGCATTGAAATATTTCAGAAATTTTTCAGGTCAGGAAAATTGCCTTGTATTAGGAAGTGCTTGTCACTGCGTTATTTGGAATGCTATGCATCATTTACTAATATTTTCAGTGTAGGAGATACTTTTAAGTCTTACTATATTTTCTAATTTCAACCTGAGATATTTGGATTTTTTTTTTTTAGAGCATAACAATTGATGAGACATTCTTTAAAGATGAATTTTTGAAAACAACTTTGAAACCATTGACTTCTGTTATAAAATCAGAAGTTCTTATGAAAGTATCCACGTCCCGAGCCAGCTTTTAGGAGGAAGTGGGGTGTGCCAGGTCTAATATGTGTTGTCCACCTTAGTGCGTAAGCTGCCTTACGTGGTCTCTTAATGCTAAGCTGCCTTCTTTTTAGCATTTTCTTATTAATTTATTTTCCCTGTTAGCTTATTTTCTTATACTTGAAGGAGTCCTGTCTTATATTTAAACTAGGAATTCCATAGATTGGACTGTTATAGGAATGTCACTTCTTTGGCTATATCAGGCAAATAGTGTTAATCAGAGTGTGTCATTTTCTTTATGTACTATACACGCATGCACCCCCTAGGGGTTGGTTATTCTCTTAGATTTGGTTGCATCCCTTTCAATCTTAAAGCCTCATTTAAATGGAAAGCCTTTTCACCTAAGGATAATTTATTTTGTTTAAAGACTATTTTCTGGGCTACTAAGAAATCATAGCGTAAATAATATTTTAACCTACAAATTATATACTAAGATTTTTATGGATAACAATTTTTTTCTTCTATCAGCAATGCCTTAAAAACCTTTTTAATACAAATGGTGTCTTCTTCATGTCAGTGATTCTACATGTCTAGATCTTTCATCAGGAATTTATCTGTATTTATGTCTCCGGGGACCTTATAGGGCCTGTGGTGTATGTTTGTGTTTAATTAAAAATGATTTATTGAATGAACGAGCTTTATCACGTCCACAGTATTACATTTTCCATACTCTTTACCTCACCATCTGAAACCTGATGAAATAAATATGTAAGTTAGCATTTGTGGAGGGTCCCCATTGTGTCTTAAGTTAATAAATTTCTCCATGTTTATATTCAAGGTTTCTCTCTCTTTGCTCTCAGGCAGCCCATCAGGTCGGTGAGGATGAGATAAGCTTGTCCACTCTGGGACGAGTTTATACTATTGATTTTAATTCTATGCAGCAAATCAATGAGGACACGGGAACAGCACGTGCCATTCAGAGAAAACCTAACCCCTTAGCCAATACTAACACTAGTAAGTAGCTTTTGAGTTAATAAATAATACTGTACTGTCATGTGAGTAATATTTGCAATAATAAGTAATTGTTTCATTGAGTGTCTTTATTAAACTTAAGGCCACTGTATAGTAGTAATTAATTTGTTGCTGTTTCTATCATGTTTTAATTGATGAATGAGCCAGTGTTGCTTAAACGGTACCCACCACATTTTTCTATGTGATTTGCAGCATTGCAGACCACAGCCAGAATTAGCCCCATGTAGTTTTTTATCTGATCCTATTATTCCTCTTATACCTTTAGGTCTACCCACACTTAATCAGATTAGTTCTTTGCAATCTTTTATGTTATACTTTCAAAATTCTCTTCTTCACTAGCAAAGAATAGATTTTCTTTAGATTTCTGACATTTATCTCTGTCCTTGGGGATAGAGTCTGTTGCTTTCACAGCTCTGGTTTAGAGGGCAGGGGTCAGCAAACTGTCCCTAAAAGCAGTCAGATAGTAAATATTTTAAGTTTTATGGGTTGTATAGTGTCTGTACTACACCTCAATTGAACCTCCAAACAACCATAGAAAATTTATAAATAAATATATGTGGTTATGTTCCAATAAGATTTTATTTACAAAAATAGGAACTGGGCCAGACTGGGCCTTTGGACCATACTTTGTCGACCCTTGGTCGAGTGTGTACTTTTCATCAGTTTCTTTCCCCCGTACCTTATTCCCTCTTAAAAAAAAGTGACAGGTCACCTTGTTTTTCAAGAGTTTCCAATCATACACCCATTGTCCATCTCTCAAACTCTGTTTTTTCTTATCAGTGGTTTAGCTGGCTAATACTGAAATAGCCTCAGTATTTTGTGGAACATACATTAGTAATGTAAGAGGCACAGCTGATGCCTTTTTCTTTCCAACTGGCTAAATTTTGTCTTCATGCTGCATTTGGCATTTTTGTAGACCCCGTTGATCACATTAAATAAGTTAATTTGTCATGTAATCAGATTTTTTCATAATATTTCAAATAATTACAGTAGCTTGAATGGTTTATGTTGTTTACTTGTGTCTCTGAAATCTGTAACTTTAGAATTGTACATTTTTATTTTCTAACAGGTGGATATTCAGAGTTAAAGAAGGATGATGCTCGAGCACAGCTTATGAAAGAGGATCCGGAACTGGCTAAGTCTTTTATTAAGACATTATTTGGTGTTCTTTATGAAGTGTATAGTTCCTCAGCAGGACCTGCGGTCAGACATAAGTGCCTTAGAGCAATTCTTAGGATAATTTATTTTGCGGATGCTGAACTTCTGAAGGATGTCCTGAAAAATCATGCTGTTTCAAGGTGTGTTCATGAAACGAGGAAAAACATTTTAGAAAATCAAGTCTCTGCAAGTAATTTCCAAAATCCTTAAAGTAATAATATACAAAAAATTGCATAAAGCAGTTTATTTGTAATGTCTTGAGGCCTTTTTTGTCTCTTTATATTCATACACACCTTTGAGATAGACAAATACAAAAGTGTTGTTTAAGAAAAATTTTGGTTTTCACAATTAAAATATTTTGCTCTTAAATTTAAAGTAGTATGGCCAAAAATAATTCTTAACTTGAGACAGATGTTTTATATATGAATGCTTTCTTTTTTTAGTCACATTGCTTCCATGCTGTCAAGCCAAGACCTGAAGATAGTAGTTGGAGCACTTCAGATGGCAGAAATCTTAATGCAGAAGTTACCTGATATTTTTAGTGTTTACTTCAGAAGAGAAGGTAATATCATTCATGATAATTAATTGTTAATCTTTTAGTCTAACTAGTATTTCAATATCCATGTAACTTTAATTTAGAACAAATATTAAACGTTTACCTTTTTTATAAGAATTTTTAATGCTTGGGGCAGCTCGGGTAGCTCAGCGGTTTAGCGCCGCCTTCAGCCCAGTGTGTGGTCCTGGAGACCTGGGATGGAGTCCCACGTGGGGCTCCCTGCATGGAGCCTGATTTTACCTCTGCCTGTGTCTCTGCCTCTCTCTCTCTCTCTCTCTCTCTCTCTCTCTCTCTCTGTGTGTGTGTGTGTGTGTGTGTGTGTGTGTGTGTGTCGTGAATAAATAAAATCTTTTAAGTTTTTTTTCATGCTTATAGCTTATATACCATATAAAGTGTCTTTCGTAAAATCTGTTAATATAAGTTGAGATAGACAGCCAGGTGATCAGCACTTAGGTACATTTCAAGGATTTGAGTGTTTATGGGCCAGAAGCAATTTGACTTTTCTTTTCATATAGATAATGTGACACCTGCCCATAAAGCTAGCTTGAAAAAGTCAAGAGTTCACTTTCTCTCCCAGTGAATCCCTTTCATAGATCAGAACACTTGTAAAAGGGATTTTTATTTAATTTGTTGGGTGCATAGTGGAATATTTTATGGCTTGAGATAATCTTTAATGTGCAGTTGGTCTAGTCCTCTCATTTGAGGAATTTCAACATAGGTATCAGCTTAGAAGATATAGTACTTTTCTATTTTCTTTTTGAAGATCTCAAAGATGAATCTGTATTGCTCATTCGGTTGTTTTACCTTTTGAAACATACCAAGCTGTTAAAGGAATTCTTTCTCATCAGCGAATCTCTTTATGGCTCTTTTGGTCTCTGAGGATACCTTGATCTTGTGTAAGAACACAAGCAATAATGGTATTTTACCTTACAGTAGTTTCATCTTCCATCTTATCAACAATCCTAATTCTTTCTGCATATGATCTATTTTATCTTCTTTCATCACCTTATGCTGGATCTGGATCTGTTCACATCTCTAGAGTGCTGTAGTCATGATAGTGGAAGAGTATTAAATCAAACGGAACGAGGTTTTCACTATTTTCTTAATAGCTCCGTTTAAACAATGATAATTAACCCCCCCCCCCAAAAAAATCCCAACACTACTTATTTATATGAAACAGAAGGCAAATTCTATTAATATGGGTAACAAATGGGGTGCATTTTTTAATAGATGCTTTCTGTGATCGCATAAACGTTCGGTATGTGTTCTTTTTAGCCTTGGATTATCTTGTAATTTGCATTCTGTGTTTTGGTTTTGGTGTTTATTTTAGCTGTCGTTTGCCTTTATTTGTTCTACCTTTCTGATCTATTTCACTTTCTGATTGGGAAGTGTATTCAGAATATGTGATTTTTTTTTTCCTCTTTACATTTAGAGTATCACTGTGCTGTCAGATTTAATTTTCCACCCTCCCCCCACCCCCAAATTTATTATAATATATATACATTATGAAGGTTATGGAAGAGTCTTGATTAGTTTTACTGCTTTGCATCTGGCTGGGTGTACTGCTCTTTGAGGTTCCTCTTAAATGTCATTTATTCCTGAGAACTTTGTCTTCCTTCTAGAATCTGTTACATTCTGGTAGCTGTGTGCTCCATCAGCATTGTGTTTTCTCTCTAAGGACCAGTTTAGTCTTTATTTGTAATTTCTTGTAAAAAAAAATTTTTTTTCTCCTCAGTAGCTGCCCCGAGTCCATTTTTCTCGTCCATGGTCATATTCTTAGTACCTAGCACACAGTCTGGCATGTGATTGCTACAGATAATATTTGTAGGATGAATGCCTCAAGTTTGAGTTCATTCAGACATCTTGTGTTTTTTTTGTTACTTTGTTTTAAAAAATTCTGATTCTGAATTCTGAAAGCTCTGGACTGTTTACCCAGAAAAAAATGTGAATGTGTGAACATGTACATTCAGACACACAACCTCTGCACACAGTTGATAGTTCTTGGCACCCGCTTCCCCACCATGTCCATTCTCCTGTGATTCTTGTCCAAATATGAACCCCTGCCTCATAAGTTACCATATAGTTCTCTTTATACAACATCCAAGGATGTGAAAATCCCCATACTTGGATTTTTGGTGTTTTCTTTTTTGGCAATAGTATTAACTGATCTTTTCTCACTGTAGCATTTGAAGTTAACTAATAATTGTAGTAGGTTTTTATCTCCTGGCTATCAAGCCGTAGGTGCACTACTCTGTTTTTGTAGTTCATTGTTTTTATAATGGTATTTGAATTTCCAGTAGGACTTTGTATGACCCTTTGTATGACTTTGTATGACCCTTTGTATGACCCTTTGTATGACGTTAAATTTCCTGTTATCAGATTTTGAATATTAGAAGACATTCAATATAAATCTCTCTTTAATGCTGATTTTGCCTACTACTTTCCAGAATGGAGTCAAGTCAAAAACCCTGGCACCTAAGTCATCATGTCCCATCCATCTGCCAGATACTTTTTATTCATTCCCTAAAATCAGTGTTAGCATTTAGAGATTGTAGAATTGTGGGGAGGTGGTCCTGGTTAAAACTGACTCATATCTGTTACTGTACAGGTGTAATGCATCAAGTAAAACACTTAGCAGAATCAGAGTCTTTGTTGACAAGTCCACCAAAGGCATGTACGAATGGGTCAGGATCCCTGGGATCCACGACGTCAGTCAGCAGTGGAACAGCCACGGCCGCCACCAATGCTGCAGCTGACCTGGGGTCCCCCAGCTTGCAGCACAGCAGAGATGACTCTTTAGATCTGAGCCCTCAAGGGTAAGTCAGAGTTTTGTGCTCTTCACCTTTACCTGTGTCCTGGTACCTGAGATTCACACAGGGAATAAAATGGTAAAATATTAAGAGAGGACACTGCATTTACCCATCAGTAAATTTTGTTTGATGTTTAACGGGAATGGGAAGAGACCATCCATTTATTGTAAAGCCACTGTATTTAGTTGTGTCTAGGAACCCCAAGGGATACGATGTGTTTCCAGGGAACTGTGGCTCAGTGAAGTTTCTGAGACAACTAATGGAGTAGTTAATGATGAGCACAGTGTCACACTTATTTCATGGATATAGAACTTGAACCCTCGTTTCTAATTCTGTAATCTTGTGATTATTTACTGTTGCATACGTACCGGTTTTAAAACATCCAGATAGTAACATAGTGAAAAAATATTAAAAACTAGAATTTGGGGAATATACAGGAAAAAACCTGATTTCCCTTTTGTTTTTTAATTGGCAAATGGGAACTTTGCTCTTAATAAGAGTAAGTAGGAGTTCTTAAATAAGCCTGCTTCCACCTCTGTTATCTGTTTTACTCTCTTTCTGGTACTGTGCTTCTGAGAACATTACCAAACCCTCATTTAGTCTTCATTTTGTTGTGTTGAAACAAATTACACTCTAAAATTGTATTTGTTTCTTTGACATTAGAAACTTCCTATTACTGTATGACTGGTGCATGATCAGATTCAGTTCTGAAAATTGAAGTTTAGTTAGTGTAATGCTCCTTTTTATTTCTTTTAAGCTATGACATAGATTTTGGTAACACATATCATACTTAGTAAGTGTCTTCCAAACATTTAATCCTGTAAACTACAAGGTAGCATTGTCCTAAGAAGCTAGCTGGCTTAGGATCTCTGCTCTTTTTGGTGCCACCTGGTGGCAGTTGTCTACTCTAGCTTAAATATGAATTTTGGCAGTTCTGGGACTTGGGCTACAGACTTGGTCTTTTGACACAGTGGCTGTTATTTCAGGAAGCTGCTTAGTTTGGGTGGTACCTATGGGATTGGGCCTGGAGAATATACTGGGGAAACCTCCACCTTCTCTCTTCTCAAGTTGGGTTTGTCTGCCAGTTTTCCCTCACAGCCTTGCCTGTCTCTGCTTACTTCCTCTCTGGCCTCACTCCTTCGCCCTGGCTGCTGTGGTAACTTACGTTACTGTGGGGTTTCACTGTCTAATACAGGCATGGTGCCCGAAACATCAGGTGCTTGGTGAAATGTGATGCAACTCAGACAAATGCAGTATTTCTGAGCCACTTAACGGACTTAGACTTGATTTTAGGTTCTAACTGTTGAAAATTCTAAGGAAAAAAAGGAAAAAACCTTCAAGTATTTTTAAGTGGTTCCATTCCTTTCTAATATGATTTCAAATAAAGAAAGGTTAGTTTACATTTATAAAGGGAGCATCGTTCAATCATGTCTGAAAGTTCATTTTTCCAGGGAGCCTGGGTGACTCATTTGTTCAGGCATCCAACTCTTGGTTTTGGCTGAGGTCATGAGCTCAAGCCCCATGTTAGGCTCCATGCTCAGCACAGAATCAGGTTGAAGATTCTCTCTCTCCCCTGCCCCCCACCTGTGTTCTCCTTAAAATAAATAAATCTTTACAATAAATTTCATTTTTCCTGATTGTCAAGTGTATTCAAATACATTTAGTGTTTTTAATAGACATATTAAATGTTGGAAAACCTTTAAAATGTTTTTTGGTTTTTCTAATTTTATTTGACTTGCAGACCAACTGAACCAGAACTTAAAAAAAAAAAAGTTTTATTTATTTATTTTAGAGAGAGTGTGCTAGCTTGGTGCAGAGTGGGGGCAGGGAGAAGCAGAGGAAGAGGGGGAGAGAAACTCAGGCAGACTCCATACTGAGCGTGGAACCCAACTTGAGGCTTGAGATCATGACCTGGGCCGAAACCAAGAGTAAGACACTCAACTGACTCTACCGGTCATGTACCCAGAACGTCTTTTCCATCTTCTCCATCTTATGTAGTTTTGTTATTCTACGAATCTGTTGATATTTCAAACTATTCCTACTGTTGTTAAGAATGGTGAAAATAAGACACCGAGTCTATGTATATTCTATTTCAGATATTCTAATTCAAAATAGTTTATTAATACTGTGACTTGGCAGATTAGTTTATGGGTTATTTTGTGTTTAAAAAAATGACTTAACTATAAGTGCGTTCATTTAGGATGTTGTAATTGCATCCCATGAAAGTACTTGGAGTAGTATCGAAAGTATTTTGATAATATTATTACTCAATTTTAGTTTTTGTCATTTAAGTTAGGAAATAAATATGGTAATCAGATTTTATATTCTTTTCCAGTTTGATAGCACAGTTCTTTTTAATATTGCTTCTTTGCATTGTGAATTTGTTTTAGGTACTTTTCTGTAGGTATACAGAGTTTATAATTTTACTTTTAGTTCAGTGTAGTCAAACAGCTGCTTTTTGAAGTAATCCTTTTCTATGTCTCTAGATCTCTAGAACATGACTGGTATAGAATCTGCATTAAATAACCACAAACTAAGAATACTCTGTTATGGCTATATTTTACACCTTGTTTCTGCCATTTTAGCTTGCTTTTCAATGAGCCATGATAATAAATCATGGTAATTGCTAAACTTATTCCATGTTTTCTCATGTGCTAGTCGATTAAGTGATGTTCTAAAGAGAAAACGGCTGCCAAAACGAGGGCCAAGAAGGCCAAAGTATTCACCTCCAAGAGATGATGACAAAGTAGACAATCAAGGTAATTGCTCTGGTGATGCTGTGGGGGTGCGGAGGGAAACTAAAGGCATGTACTTATCAAGCTGCTGACAGCTTTACACACACCTGGGTTTCCTGAATACTCAGTGTTTTTAGTTTCAGCAACTTCACCTACTAAGAACAGTAATTGTAAAATGTAGTTTTCATTGCACAAAAATGATTTAACTGTCATTCCCGTTTCTTTTCATAGCTAAAAGCCCTACCACTACTCAGTCACCTAAATCTTCTTTCCTGGCAAGCTTGAATCCAAAAACGTGGGGAAGGTTAAGCGCACAGTCCAACAGCAACAACATCGAACCAGCACGAACTGCGGGAGTCAGTGGTCTTGCCAGGGCCGCCTCCAAGGACACCATATCCAATAACAGGTGAAGCGAGGGAATTCTCTAATACTTCTGTTCTCTGATTTGCAAAAGTTAACATTATTGCAGTCAGTATGTTTGTTGTGTAGAGATGAAACATGGATACATTCCATTTATGCTCAGAAGTGGCATTGCTTGAGGAAAGAGCAGATTCTGTTTTTAAACTCTGTGCATGGTTTTGTCTGAAAGTCTGGTCTTACATCTTTTTTTTTTTTTTAATATTTTATTCACGAGACACAGAGGCAGAGACATAGGCAAGGGACAAGCAGGCTCCCTCCATTTCAACATTTATGGTTTGCGTTAACATATGTTCAAAACCAAATAAATTAAGCTGCTCTGTGGAACCTGGCAGTTCTAGAGGAGGGCAAGCTGACATATTTTCTGCGTGTACACATGCACACAGACACACACCCACTTTATGAAATACCCTTTCTTCCTCTACCCTCGACAGTGGAACTTAGGATCCTAGAGTAGAGGCTTCTTTGTTGATCTTAAGAAATTTGGAACTGTACAGGTAAACTTTTTCACACACCAGTTTGTTCCTTTAAAATATTATTTCTTTAAAATCCTTCTGAGTTGCTTAGGTTAGTTTTTTCACTCTTGATGTAAGACACCAATAAGGATTACTACTTCTGCAAATAAAGTTTTAAAAATCAAATGCCACTGGGTAAAGAAACAGGCTTTTTTTTTTTCTTCTGAATTTTGGTTAATAAAAAGTAATTTATCAACTTTATGTCTAAAGGCATCAGAATTTATAATTTAAATAGCCAGGTCTCAGTTAATCGTGCATCTAACAGGTGTGTGTTTCTGGTCTGTACTTCTTTATTTCAGCTCTCCAAGGAACAAAGTAAAGGACAAAGCAGATATGTCTGTACCTAATGAAGCAGCCATGTAAAGTTACTTTCAGGCAAATACTTAGGAAGGAAACTGTTACATGGTAGAGTTCCAAGAAATCAGAACTTTTTGTATATTCTCTACGTAATGATATGAAATATATTTTAAGTAGCTGTGCAATTCTCTAGTACACCTTAGCCCATTTTCAAAATGACAGTTTGGTTAATCTGAACTTATTAATCTATAAACATAGATTGTCATTGATGACAGATGGTTTTAAATATAGCAGCTGTTTGCCTTTGTGGAATTATGATTGAAATACATCTTTTCTGTGAAATACACAGAGACTAATTTTAAAATCTTGTTTTTCCTTCTTGCAGAGAAAAAATTAAAGGTTGGATTAAGGAACAGGCGCATAAATTTGTAGAGCGTTATTTCAGTTCTGAGAACATGGATGGAAGCAACCCTGCACTGAATGTCCTTCAGAGACTTTGTGCTGCAACTGAACAACTCAACCTCCAGGTACCACATTGGGTGTACATTGTTGGTCCTTTGTGGTCTCTTCCAGCATCTCTTCTGTCTTGCCATTCTTCCCTTGATGACTCTGGCTTCCCATGGATTTTGCTGTCCCAGATCAACTTTTTCACTAGACATGTATCTTTAGCACTGCACATTTCTGTACCTTGTCCCTTAGCTTTCATGCTTTATTATTTTATCATTAATTGGACTAGGAATCTCATCTTTAACTTTTTACCCTATTTCTTTCTTTTTTAAAGAGTTTATTTAGAGAGCACACATGTTTTTTGGGGAAGGAGGTGGACAGGGGCAGAAGAAGAGAGGATCTCAAGCTGACTCCACTCTGAGTGCAAAGCCTGACGCAAGGCTTGATCTCACAACTCTGAGATCATGATCTGAGCCAAAATCATGAGTCAGACAGATGCTCAACTGACTGAGCCACCCAGGCAACCTGTCATCCCATATTTCATGGGGAAAAAACTTGAGAAATGCCCCTCAAGTACATCTCAACTATGGGTTTAGAGTTGATAGGATTTCCCCCTTAAACCCTCGCCATGTAGGTCTAATAGTACTTGGAGGAGATTGAATAAGCCTTTTATATTTTATCTGATTCTAAGCCTTTTTACATTTTTAATGCCCTTTTGAGCAATTAGGAGGGGTACATGTTTTTCAAGAAATTGTCCATTTCATCCAGGTTTTAAATGTATTAATTTAAAGCCACATTTGATATTCTTGTTTTATCCTTTCATTCTGGTATTCTAGCTCTTTACCCCTCAATTTGTATTCTCATTCTTTGTCATCTTTATTTATTTACTATTGGTTGAATGTGAGACTTCTTTTTTATGTTAGCGGTATGCAGGCTGTTTTTCTTCCATGAAATACTAACATTTTGTGACTATATTTGTAAGATCATAGTTTCCAAGGATCCACCAAGAATGCATCACTCCCTCCGCCTTCTCTTCTTTTTCTTTTGTTTTGTTTTAAAGATGTTCAAAATGTATTCTTTTTTGAGGAAATGTGAACTCTACATTTAGTTAGGACTGCTTAAGTCAATATGGAAAAACCGTTCCCAACTCTTCCAGGTGGATGGTGGAGCTGAGTGCCTTGTAGAAATCCGTAGCATAGTCTCAGAGTCCGATGTTTCATCATTTGAAATCCAACATAGTGGATTCGTGAAGCAGCTGTTGCTTTATTTGACATCTAAAAGTGAAAAAGATGCTGTGAGCCGAGAGATCAGATTAAAGAGATTCCTTCACGTATTTTTTTCTTCACCAGTAAGTTACCTCATAATGCTCCTATATCACCTTAAAGGAATCATTGGTCACTGATGTGTGTATTTTCATCTCAGTAATTTCAATTAGATGCTAGTCAAGATACTTCAAATTTCTAGCTTGTGATACAGTTGGATTCCTTGGTGTTTTTTATTTGTTGTTGTTGTTTTAATATCAAGTATATTAGTAAAGCAATAGAATGGTGATTTAATGGCACAGGTGCCACAGTTTCCATGGTTAGCTTGTCTTGAGTCTTTTCTCTTTAAGACCAGCCATTAATAGCCTTTCACCTGTGAATGTATTTTATTCTCAGTATTTGTTTTTAAAGATGTTGTAGTTCACAATATGTACATATAGGGAGATATGGTAAACATAGCTATAGGTATAAAATAGCATGAGTATATACTTTTCCATTTTGCATATAAAATACAGCATTAACAGTTCTATTTGAGAGTACTCAATCACCATTTATACTCTGGATTAGAACACCAGAAGGCTCAGAGAGGCTCCCCTTCCTTCAGCCTCAGTGGGTGAGAACAAGAATGTAACTACTCTTGGATATTAGTGACTTTACATCATTCTACTTGTTACAAAACTACTTGAGAGAAGGCATACTCAGGATCCTCTGTGTAGTAAGACTAAGGCTGATTCTTCTGCATGCTAGTGAAACCTTTCACCTGGCCTTTCAGGTTTGTAGGTATTTGAGCACTTCTTTCATTGTTTTACCTTGGGCTACCTAAAGCAGATTTGATATTTGTTTGCAGTGCATGAAATGTGCAGCAATACTGGATATAGTTTTATACCATGTTTAGGATTCTGTGCAGGTCTGTAATCTCTTAACTGAAACTCCTTGGGGCAATAGGTTTCAAAAGTTCTATAATACAGTACATATATATTACCTGATATTCCCAGTGGATTCTAAGTAGCACTCTATACTCGTTAAATATTTTTGCAGCAAAGCATATGAATATTTCTGCTCAGGAAAGATACAGACTGCAGATGGCCTCAGGTCTCTCGGAGTCAGATCTCACCACTAAATAAGTTGTGTTTTCAAGCCTTTTAGATTGAGGAATTCCGAATACGGGATTGTGGACCTCTACAAAGAGTCTCTCTCTGAAGTAATTTATATGGAAATAATCATTCCAACCAAATCTATCAAAAAAGATAAAAGAGAATAGATGAATGGCTCTCTTTTGTAAAATTGCCTGTTAAGTTTTCTTGTTGAGGAGTGTTCCATTTTCAAGAGGCCTTGCTTAACCTGTTGGTTTATTTATAACTTTAGCTTCCTGGAGAAGAGCCCATTGGAAGAGTAGAACCAGTGGGTAATGCGCCTTTGTTGGCATTAGTTCACAAGATGAACAACTGCCTCAGCCAGATGGAACAGTTTCCAGTCAAAGTACATGACTTCCCCAGTGGGAACGGGACAGGAGGCAGGTAAGGATCCCTGCCTGGGCGTGCCCTTGCCATTGGAGCGTGGGGATAATTTTATTGATGTAGAGAGGCAAGAGGTCTAGTAACCTCTTCATCTGTCCAAAGACCATTTGGTCATGATGACTGAAGAAAAGGACTTTTTATTTTTAAAAGCACTCCCCATGTTCTGAACTTAATGTTCTGGAAATACCTATCCCAGTGGCTATGTTGGCAACCTGTGATAGACCTTAGTGTTCCTAAAACTGATAAATTTTAATGTCTATTTCTTCTCTCCGTGAATTTTGTTGATCTAGATAATAAAATTGCGTTCTGTGCAATACTGTGATTTTTCTATGTGATGTAAGTGGTTCTACCTTTGAAGGGTTTTAACAAATAAGTGTTGAATATGAACTTTTCTTGTTTCATTAAAACTTTGTATATTTTCCGTAATATCACAGTTTTACCGAACTTAAGCCTTATGGAAAGAATTCACTGTAATAGTTTATTATTGTATTTTACTTGATGTTACAAGGTTTCTGGAAAATTATGACTAGGAGCCTATAAAAACAAGAAATTAGTTTGGTTTTAAAATACACAATATGTTGTGTTTTGAAAACATTTTATTAAAACAGTATGCATTTTTGGACCGATAAAGAGATCTATGTGGGCTAGAGTTTTTTCTGCCTTTGAAAATTAATATGGAATGTGGTTTTCAATTTTGATCATTATACTGTCCTGGAATATTTTTTGAAATATTGGGGCCATTTTCATCTATGCCTGAGAAAACAATGAGGTTTTTCCTTTTTACCCAGATTTGTATAAAATAATGTAGGTTTACATATATCTATATCCTAATGGAATATTCTTTCCCATACCCCTATTTGCATGCCTTATGGAGTCTTACAGATAACTGCTTTTTAAGCTTGTCTGTGTCTTAACTGTTATCAGCCCTTTACAGAAATGAGCAATTAAATATTACCAGGTTTAGACTGGCTTCATTCAAAAGAATATAGCAAAGTAAATTTTAAACGTTTGTTTTTAAAGTAATTCTATAGCAGAGATGTTTGAACGCAAAAAAAACAGGGCTTTTCCCTTTGTTTTTAAAGCCATAGAATTCAGTTAGACAATGGCAAAATACTGTATAAGTAAGCATGCTCAAATGGTTGAGGAACTTTTATTCTGGAGAAATAGTTAAATCTCAGTGGTCAGGGATTTCTGCTCACAGGGATTTCTCATGACAGAGATCAAATGATGATTTAATGTTTACATATGCATGCATGCACACCCTTTTTATTTCTTTATAACAACTTTCGCTAACTTAAATTGCTGGCTTTTTACATAACTGGTAAGTGCTTATTTTTTGCCTTTATAAAATGCAATTTGTAGTGTCTAGCTTTGGTTTGAATTAATTATGTTGATTTTGAAAATAATAGAATAACTTTTTTTTTCACAAATTATCTTGAGCTTTTCTCTCAACAGAGGATCACAGGCTTTAAAATTTTTCAACACACATCAGTTAAAATGCCAGTTACAAAGACATCCAGACTGTGCAAATGTGAAGCAGTGGAAGGGCGGGCCGGTCAAGATTGATCCCCTGGCTTTGGTACAAGCTATTGAGAGATACCTTGTAGTTAGAGGTACTTTCCTTGTCTATGTGTTTATACATACATTTGGGCTGGGAATATTAGGGAATGTACAAATATTTCCCTGTATATTGCTGCTCCTGTTAAAACTAGCATCAGGAACTTATGTTTCCATCATTCATTTTATATATATAGCATGTGGAAATACGACAACCTTCCAAGGGACATACTTCAGTGACAAGTTAACTTATCTTGTTGGACCGTAATGTAATAGAAATGGCATTTTGTATGTGACAATTTTCTTAGCTCTTTCTGGTACATCGGTCAAAGTGTAATACACACTTTTTTCTAAGAGTATGTTAGTGTAACCAGTATACATGGGCTTTTGTGACATACAACTGCTAGTTTAACAGCCTTTTTTGGTTCTCAGGGTATGGAAGAGTAAGAGAAGATGATGAAGACAGTGATGATGATGGCTCTGATGAGGAAATAGACGAGTCTCTGGTAAGGTGCTATTCTCACCATGTTGTAATGCACACAGTCGAGTGCCTGGAGCTTAAATGTATTTTCTTTTGCTTCATTTAGGCCGCTCAGTTCTTAAATTCCGGAAACGTAAGGCACAGGCTACAGTTTTATATTGGAGAACATTTGCTACCATATAACATGACTGTATATCAGGCAGTCCGGCAGTTCAGTATTCAGGCTGAGGATGAGCGGGAGTCCACAGATGATGAGAGCAACCCTTTGGGAAGAGCTGGTATTTGGACAAAGACTCATACAATATGGCAAGTCTGAAAATGACTTCATCTGCTTTTTCATCTACTTTGATATATTATTTCTGTGTTTTGGAATTCATATTAATGGCTGGGTTACGTAAGGAGAGGGAACCCAAATCTTACATGTTATTATTAAAAGCTGCTTCAAATATTTTATCTGTGTGTACGTAAATGCATGTATGTGCACACAGGTGTATGTGTATTTGCCTTCATTATGTCTCCTAGAAATTACGTATTCATGGGCAATAATCATAGTTCACATCAGCTTTTTAGATTTGTTTTAGGTCTTTAAATAAGACAAAAACATGTCTATAAGATTATGTTCCTTTTGAGTAATAAGAAGCTTGTCATCTCCGTATCCTCAGAATCATTTGGGTGTAGCTTTCTGCATTGTTTATGAATGCTGCTTATTTTTAAAGAGAACAATTCTTCAGGATGCCTGGGTGGCTCAGTTGGTTAAGTGGCCAACTCTTGATCTCAGCTCAGGTCTTGATTTCAGGTTTGTGAATTCAAGCCCTGTGTTGGGCTCCACTTAACAAAATAAAAATAAATAAATTGAGCCATTCTTCTCTGAACTACCCCTGGAGTTCCTCAGGTGGCCCCTCCTGGGATGGTGGACTCTGTGTGGTCTCTTCCTAGAAGCAGTGCTATTGGTAATTTTCTAAATACAAGAAACAGGATAGATCTCAGAGTTCTTCTTTTAACTCTGGTGTCTGTAGGTCACACTTTCAGCCCCTGTAGAATAGTTTTTAGGCCCCTATCGAATAGTTTTTATTTTTAAATCTACATTTAGTTTACATACTCTCCCATCAATTTAGGTACAAACCCGTGAGAGAGGATGAAGAAAGTAATAAAGATTGTGTTGGTGGTAAAAGAGGAAGAGCCCAAACGGCTCCAACAAAAACATCTCCTAGAAATGCAAAAAAGCACGATGAGTTATGGCATGGTAAGTTGATACGGGAGGGGAAAACAACTTGCCTTGCATGGAAATTTTAAAAGAATGATTTATATATAGCAGTGAAGTCCTTGGATATAATTTAGAAACAATGAAATTACCACAAATGAAAAGTTAAAGTACCTGGAAAATTAAATTTGGGAAGAAATTTGGGAAAAACTTAACACTCTTCCCATGAAAAACTTATGTTTCAATGAAGGCTAAAACAAATTTCATTAGTAGAGCACGTTTACTAAAGAAGAGACTGATCATGGTCAGGGGGGCCCTTCATTTTTGTCATTTATTAAAATCTAACAGTTACAAAAGGAATGAACAGTTTTTCCAGGGAACAAGAATGACTACACAATGGAGTAGCACCTCCCAGTTGTTCTCTTTCGTAGTTTTTCTTCCAGTCCACGCGTGCTTGTTTACTCCCCTTCTTTTTTATGTGATGGTACCAATGCCTTAGCATTTGGCTCTGGGTCATTCCATGGAACCTCCTTTCCAGAAGTTCCAAACAAACAGCGTCAATTGCTGAGATTTTTTATGGTCCACAGAAATAAGGACATTGTAACAGTGTTTTGTTTTCTTTTCCATAAAACGAAGTTCTATTATAAACAGTTTTTATTTTGAGATTTTTGTTTCTATGTTTTGATGTTAAAAATCGCCCTTTATGTAGTGATAGTGATAGGATTTTTAATTCCTTTGCTGAATTAAAGTAAATGGCAACAGTTTCAGCCCCTGACCCCCTGCCCACCCCTGCCTAAGCTATTATTTAGTAAAGTCTACAAAGAGAAGAATCTTAGATCCCCTTGGAAACCATGAGTATGTCCTATCCTAAGCCTTGGATTAAAGAACCAAATCTCTTATCAGAGTCACAGTTGGGAATATTTGTCTATTTTACATGCCCATTTTAAGCTGGATATAAAAATTAAAAATCTAGGAAATTTATATAGAACTGTGAACTTAAATTTAAACATTTTTTCTTTATTCTTCTCTGGCCGTTTTATTGTTAGCCATTGCTCCTGTTGAAAATAAATGCAAAGGATCCAGTTTTTCTCCCTTATGGTTTGTTTGGATATGGGAGGAAAGGAAAATTTTCATAAGCCTGTCTGGTTTATGTATAAGGTAAAAGGGAAGAATGTTCGCTATCCGTGTTCTAATAGGAGGCCAAACATTAGATCTTTACAACTTGTGGTCACTATTTTAGGGGTGATAAGATTACACCAGCCCCACTGGCATAGGTTTTCTAACTTGGATCAAAACTTAGCTCTCTCTGATCTCTTGCACTCTAGATGGAGTATGCCCATCAGTATCCAATCCTTTAGAAGTTTACCTCATCTCCTCGCCACCTGAGAATATAACTTTTGAAGACCCGTCCTTAGATGTGATTCTTCTTCTAAGAGTTTTACACGCCATCAGCCGATACTGGTATTACTTGTATGATGTGAGTAATGTGGTCCACTCATGGAGTTACCCATTGAGTGTTGCACATGCATGTTATTACCCTTAGTATTACCTACATATAAATCATTACCCCTAGTATAGTGGTTGATGAATTCTTGTACTAGAAACAGAAATGATGTTGCAGTTAAATGCAGGCATCATAGCCCAGTGAAATACAGCATCCTCATCAGTAGGAGCTCCTCCACCACTTTCCTTTGCCAGCCTACAGTCTTGGATCAGTGTTCTTCCTGGCTGCACCACATGAAGAACAAATGTGAATTTATAGTTAAAATTCTTCCAGTACATTTAAGGGAAAGTTCGTTTGTCTAAGATAAAATATGAAGTAAAAAGTCAAGTGAAAGTTGAATGCTACTTTTGATATTTATATAATATAGAGAAGGATGACGGAATTGGCCTTGCACAAAACATTAGCTGCCCCATCAGTGATTGGATCAGTACTAGTGGCCTGCAGGGGTTGTGGTAGAGCTGTACCTTGTAGAAATTGTCATTAGGGTTGGGGGCACTTGAGTGAGAAGCTGTATCATATGTTGGGAACCACTCTGCATACATATTTGGAGATAAGGAGTTAGTGAATATAATCCTAATGTTTTACTACATGTAGATCTTTTTTTTTTTTTTTTAACATTTTACAGAATGCAATGTGCAAGGAGATTATTCCAACTAGTGAATTTATTAACAGTAAATTGACAGCAAAAGCAAATAGGCAGCTTCAAGATCCTTTAGTAATCATGACAGGAAATATCCCAACGTGGCTTACTGAACTAGGAAAAACCTGGTAAGATGATCATTTCTGAACTGGTGGCTTTGGGAGTATGTTATTCTCATGTTGGTCTTTACATATTTTGTTACAAAAACATAGTCTTTAGTGAACCTATTTAAATGTGTTTAAGTAACATCATATTTGATATCACCTTGCTTAATACTTAGTGTAGCTGTCTATCCAGAGGAGGCTAGCTGGGGCTGATAAAAGATTTCCGTGTGTTTGCATGTGTGTATGAAATAGGAAGGTATGCAAGGATATTTGATGAGAGTATAATACTCTTGTCTTCATAAATTTGGACTCAAAAGGTAGAGTTGGTTGATTTTCTGAGCCTGTTTGAGTCCAAACTTACATTCTCAGAGACCATAGGACTGTGCTGATCAATATGGTAGTTAGTAGCCACATATATCTGTTTACATTTATATCAACGAAAACTAGGTAAATTAGACATTAGTTTTTAGTCACATTAGCCACATCCTTATGTGGCTACTCGTAGGAGACAAAACAGAATATTGGCATTATTACAGAAAGTGCTTTTAACATCTCTTGTCAAGAACTTCCAAAACCCTACATCAAAATCCAAAATCCATCATCAGAGGTAGTAGGACCTATGTTATTGTAGTGTTCATTCTTTGGAAAACAGCATGGCCGTTTGGCAGGTTTGAGTGACTTAGGAATGCCAAAGCTGGGAGGAAAATTATAAAGTAGGGATCCCTGGGTGGCGCAGCGGTTTAGCGCCTGCCTTTGGCCCAGGGCGCGATCCTGGAGACCCGGGATCGAATCCTACGTCGGGCTCCCGGTGCATGGAGCCTGCTTCTCCCTCTGCCTGTGTCTCTGCCTCTCTCTCTCTCTCTCTCTCTCTCTCTATGTGACTATCATAAATAAATTAAAGAAAAAAAAATAAAAATAAAAAAAAAGAAAATTATAAAGTAGTAAAGCCATCATTATTTATGTCTATATGGTACAGGAATGCGTTGGCAGTGTCGTGAATTGTATTTTAAAAGTAGGATTTACTAGTCATGTTACACTTCCTGTAGGTCTTTGGGTAGATTAAAGAAGATCTTAAATAGACCTGGTTTAAAGTCTAGGATTTTAATAGTTGGATTTCATATTTCACAGTAAAAACTACTTAATGCTTTTTTACTTAATCACTTAGAAATTTAATGCTAGAATTATGAACATTCTTCAAAATTAGTTTGCCTTAGACTGTTCTTATTGGTTTTATTGGTTATATTTTTAATTCCTATTCTTTCATAGCAAGAATGGTTTCTAATGTAGGGGTTTATATGGTTTAGATTCTAATTCAGATAATCTATGTCACATCTTTTTGCAGCCCATTTTTCTTCCCTTTTGATACCCGGCAAATGCTTTTTTACGTAACTGCATTTGATCGGGACCGAGCAATGCAAAGATTACTTGATACCAACCCAGAAATCAACCAGTCGGATTCTCAAGATAGCAGAGTTGCACCTAGATTGGATAGAAAAAAAGTAAGTTTCTCCTCCCAAATATTTAAAGATAAATCTCTCCGAGTTTTCAACTAGGAACTACTGGAGATGTGGTGCATGGGAGCAGGGCCTGGTGGTGCAGAGCTATAACTCAGTCCCAGGTATCTCTCATCTGGAGTAGCCATGGCTTCCTCTCAAGCTCTTGGAACCAGGCTCTGTGGGATTCTTCTTCATCCTCACTTAAGAGTCCCTTTTTCCTAGTTCTGAAATAATTTCTACTGTTCTTTATCAGTTGCCATAATGCTCATGCCAAGAAAGAGTCTTTACCTTCTCTCACCAAAGCTGTGTTTTCTTTTTAAATTAGGAACTCACTCTATAGTCTCCCTTATGCAGTGTGTAGGTAGCATTAACCAGATTCACTTTCTTCCTTCTCAAATCACTCCCATCAGAGATGAGCGATACAAGATTCTGAATGAAATTCCTGGCTTGAGCCTCGTCACCCCCTGTGTTGCTGATGTCATCTTCCTGGGCTTCTCACCTTGGCACCATGTTGAGAGCTGTGACTGTACCTCTCTTGAGCCATTTCGGCAGGGACCCTGTCCTACATTTCTGACCTAGCACCCCTTTTTACTTAATGACATCTCTGTTTGTCTTCCTCTTTTGTGCCGAGGATTCTTACCTAAGGCTGTCTTTCCAAGACCAGTGTGAATCATTATTAATGACACTAAAATAGAGATTAGAAGGAATGAAGAGCATGGTAAAATATACGTGTATACTTTTTGTTTTGCAGAGCCTTGCTATTTCTATCTTTATTTGTAGTGTTAGGAATGTGTCACCAGTGGTGTTGGCAGAATTTGGAAAAATGGCAGTACCCGTCTTGTCCCCATGAATCTTATTTGTAGATATTTGTAGTTGTGCTTGTAGGATCCCTGCAGGTTGGAGCCAGGGTCTTTCAGCTCACCTGTCTCACCTACCACCTCCATATCCATCTCTCCATTATGTATCTGTAAACATGCTCAGGGAGATTCCATGCAGCTGTAGCCCTGACTTGCATTGATGTCTGGCAAGGGTACAGATAGATAGCCTTTCTTCTCCACCCTGTGAATTTTCTGAACCTGCCATGGGCTCAAGATAATACTCAGGCTTAACACTTAGCTTTGCTGCCCATGTTTGTAGCAATGCAGCTACTTCTTTCTTACCGTAACCTTTTCTGAGGCATGGTTTTAAAGGAATCGTCTTGGGGCACCTGGCTGTCTCATTCAGCTCAGTGCTTATTGGCTGGGGTCATGATCTCAGGTTGTGGGATCAAGCCCCAAGTTAGGCTCCATGCTGGGCATGGAACTTGCTTGAGATTCTCTCTCCTTCCCCTCCCTGCACTAGATTGCACAGGTTCACGTGTCTCTTCTCTTCTCTTCTCTTCTCTTCTCTTCTCTTCTCTTCTCTTCTCTTCTCTTCTCTTCTCTTCTCTTCTTTCTCTTCTCCTCTTCTCTCATGCTTTCTCTGTCTCACACAAATAAGTGAATCTTAAAAGGAATCTTTTAACATTTATTTGCACTCTGGGAAAATGCCACCTATTTATTAAAGTGTAATATGAGCATAGTTTCCTCATGTACTTTGTTTTTTGGTTTTGTTTTTTTTTTGTTTTGTTTTTTTTTTAGCGTACTGTGAACAGAGAGGAGCTGCTGAAACAAGCGGAGTCTGTAATGCAGGATCTCGGTAGCTCACGGGCCATGTTAGAAATCCAGTATGAAAATGAGGTGAGCTCATGAGTGTGGACGGGTTTTGGCCTAATATGTACTTTCAATAAGACTTTGTTGGTCCTCTGAAACATTCAGAGACAATTGGGAAATTTATCTAGAAACTGGAGATTTGCTCTGTTTTGGATGATCTTGGAAAATTGAAGCTCTCCAGGTTCCAAAGCTAAAGTGTATAATAAAAAGACAGGTGTTTTCCTTGTGTAAGAGCAAATGCTTGTAATTGTTAGGTTGATAAAGTAAAAGGATGTTTTAAGCATACCTTTCAAAATGTTTGAACTGCTTTTCAAAAGAAATCTCAGATAATAAACGCACACTTACAACATTTACAATTCTAGTTGTATGAATGCGAATGTTTAAATGTATAGTTTGTAACCCTTTTCACATCAAGATGGAGAAAAAAAAAATCCCATCACCTCGGACTGTTTTCTTAAACCACTTTGTGCCCTACCCCCACCCAGAGGCAACCATTGGTCTATTTTCTGTCCTGTAGTTTTGTCTTTTTAAAATGATGTGCAGGTTGGAATAGTAGTAGTTTGTAGTCATTTGTGTTATTCTTCTCCCGCACTTAGCATAATGCTTTTGAGATGCATCCATGTTGTTGCCTGTATCAATTTGTTTCCTTTTATCAGTAATAGTAAGAGTCTATTGTATAGATATTTCAGGAAATGTTTCATCACCAAATGATGCACATTTTAGTTTCCAGTTTTGACACTTATGAATAATGCTGCTGTGAACGTTTGTGTACAAGTCTTTGTATAGATATGTGTTTATTTCTCTTAGGTAAATTCTTCAGGGATGAATTGCAAACTTATTTTTAGTAAGATATGTTTTTACTTTATGAAAAACACCAAACTGTTTCCCAAGTAGCTTTGCCATTTCCCATTCCCAGCAGTGATGAAGTATGAGAGTTTCCATTGGGTCCCATGCTCACCAACCCTTGGGTCTTTTTAATTTGGGGTTGGGGGTGGCTTAAAGTGGTATCTTACTATGTTGTATTTGAATTTTTCTGATGATTAATAATAGTTTCATTCCTATTTGTTTCACTGGCCATTCATATATCTTCTCTGGAGGAGTGTCTACTTTTCCAGTGTTGGGTTTTATGATTGAGTTCTTTTATTACTCTGGATACAAGGTCTCTTTGAGATGAGTGCAAACATTTTCTTCCACTCTGTGGTTTATCTTTCAGTTTCCTCATGAAATGTCTTTGGAAGAGCAGAAGTTTTAAATTTTGTTGAAGTCCAGTTATCAATTTTTATTTTTTGGTTTGTGCTTTTTTTATCCCAGGAAATTCTCCCTCACCCTTGGTTTTCAGAGATTTTCTCCCATGTGTTTTTATAGTTTCAGCTCTCATATTTTGGTCTATGGTCCATTTTTAGTTAATTTTTAGATATAGTGTAAGAGGTTAAGGTTCTTTTTCTCTCTTCCTAAATATAGGCTATTCCTTTTATCCAGCACCCTTTGTTTGAAAAGGCTTATACTTGTCCCATATTGAATGACCTTGGCACCTATTTGAAAACAGTCGATTATGAATATTTGTATCTATTCCTGGGTTTTGTGTTCTTTGCTACTCTATACTCATGATTACTAGATCTTCACAATTAACTATAAATTGTAATGAATCCTCCAATTTTGCTTTACTTTGTCAGAGTTGTGGTTATTCTCAGGCCCAAGTAAATTTTAGAATCAGCTTGTAAGTGTCCACAGAAGATCTCACTGGACATTGATTGGGATTGTGTTGAACTTTGATCAGTTTGAGAGAAAATTGACATGTATTGTGTCTAGTCTTAGACTTCTTAAACATCATGTAGACTTCCATTTGTTTAGGTATTTTTATTTCTCTCAGTATCACTTCATTAAGTTAAATCTAGAGGTCTTTCATGCACATACTTTGTTAAATTTTTCCCTACATATTTTGTGTTTTGTGATGATATGTAAAATGATACCATACTTGTATTCCAGTTCCTGTTATTTTGTAGAAATACAGGTGATTTTTGTATCTTGGCCTTATTTTCTGTGATGTTCATAAATGTTAGTTCTAATAACTTTTTAATAGATCATTTAAGATTATTGCAGAGCCCGGGTTTGAGAAACTTCTGTAAAGGGCCAGATAGTAAATATTCAGTCTCCATCAAAAGTACTCCATTTTTGCCTTTGTACAAGCATGAAAGTGGCCATAGACAAAACCTAATACACATGAGCCTGGCTGTTTGCCAACAAAATTTTATTGTCAATGAAATTTGAAGTTCATATAATTTTCACATGTGGTGAGTTGATATTCAGGATTTTTCAACCATTGAAATTGTAAGAACCACTCTTAGCTTGCAGATTGTATAAAAACAGGAAGTGGGCCAGAGCATAGTTCACTAACCAATGTTGTTAGACAATTGGTGTGGGTGTGGGTTGTGGGGAAAAAAAAAAAAAAACAGCTTGACTTCCTTTCTAACTTTTGTCATGTATTTCTTTTGAGGCACTTTTAAACAGCCACAACAGTTCATCAAAAATATTCAAATAATGGTTTTCTTTGTATTTTAACCATGAAATATTGAGTCTCTTGTGGATACCTTCCTCCCTCTTTTCCCTAAATATTTTTAAGACAAAACTTAAGAATGTTTGGACTTTTGAAACTCTTACAGACCTAAAATTCCCAAACCTTCTATTATACTGATTATTTATTTATAATAGCCAATCCCTCTGCCTCTCAGTTTTTTCGTCTATAAAATGTGAGTTAAAGTACAACCTCAAACAATCTGCAATATTACGTATAGTTATCCAAGGAATTTTAATTATGATTGATTTTTTTTTTGTTCATTTTCTTAAGCATTTTCATCTTCTCATTAAGACTTTTGAAAAGTTACTTGGGAGTATTTAGTCATCAAAATTAAAACTTGAAGTAGTTATGACCTGGGAAGTAGAATACAGTGTGCTAGGGATCTAATTTATGGCAGAGTTCCTATAGTCAAAGGACTATAGCGTAGTTGTGGGGTACGTCGTAGGACAAAGGTATAAATTAATGTGGCTGAAGAGTGGTATGGGTGTCAAGTGAACAAGGCTTTCAGACAGGTCCTACTGTCTTGGAGTGTGTGGGCAGGACCATAGATTTAGACCTTGATGGAAGAGAGTGGGAGGATTAGGGGCCCAAACGTTGTGGCTTGAGCAAAGGATTGGGCTTGGTAGTGAGTGACAGAAGGGAGTGACTGCTCTGGAAGTGGTGGGAAAGAGGGAGGTGGAGTGGAGGCCTTGACTGCTAGGATAAGCAATTGGGATGGTCTTTTGAATCCACACTGATCATGCCTCTTGCTCAGAGGATAACCATGTTTTAGATGTTTACGTGCTTCTATTTCCTCTTCTAAAACTGCAAGGCCTCTGCTCCAGCTGACTTCTTTTACTGAGTTTAACTTTGCTTCTTACATTTTACTCTTGCCAGGACTGTCTGTCTTTCCTTCCCTCTTGCATCTTTCATGGCTCTGCTCAGATTGTATCTCATGTGCAACCTAAACAAATTCAGAATAGCATCACATTGAGTGTTTGAAGGATCATCGGGATTCAGTCACTGATACAGAAGTCCTAATTTTAGTTTTTATTGCTGGATCCTACTTACTGATTATGGAAAAGATTCCAGGAGTTGATTTCATTGGGGAATAAGGGTTGTGAGGAGTACTGACTTTTTATATACAAAGGACCTCAGGTCATAAATCAGATTTAGCCATACAAGTCTGCAGGTGGTCATTAGGAAGACTTCAGACTAGCTCTAGAAGAATCCTAACTCAAAATGCCAAATCAAAAGGGGCCCCATCTAGAACAGGGGTGATTGCTATGCCAGGGAAGACCCAAACCAGTCTTTGGGCTCAGAGAGTCTTTAAGCCCCAGCATCAGCTGGGGATATAAATGACCACCCTCTGGGATGGTGAAGGGTTAGGAGTGTGGACTGTGGAGCCTGGCGCCAACAGTCACTGACCATAAGGCTGGGCAGATGATGTAACATTCTCAGTGATGGCCTCAACGGGGCCATAAGGAATGGGCCTTTCTCATCATGATGTTATAATGATTAACAGCAGAGCACGGTCATGTGAAAGCACTAGTATGTTAGCTTTTGAAAGAAAAAGACTTTTTGAAGTTTTGAGTCCAGCAAGTTGTCAAAACATGTATTTCTAAAGCTTTATAATTTTCTTTCCTTTAAAAACAAATGGAGCAAAAACAGTGTACCTACCTTTCTAGTGGAGTGGCTGAGTAGAACAGATACCTGGCTGGGTGAATTGCCAGAGAAGCTTTGACCTACTCATAACCACCGTCACAGAGATTTACTGTGGTGATGTGTTTACAGTGATACCCGTGCCGTTTAATATTTTAAGTCTGTTTTACCTTTGGAAATATTAGTCCCTTCTTTGGATGAAGGAATTAGACTGATCTGATTTTCTGATTTGTGTTTGGCCTAGTGGTAATTACCCTAAAGGGAGAAGAAAATTAAGTGGCTCTAAGGCACCACCTGGTGGAAATCAGTTGTTACTGCAGCTTTTCTTTTCTCTTGGTAGCTCTTTCCCTCTTTTCCTCTCCTCCAGTACCCAGGATTCAGTGGAGAACAGAGTACACAAAAATTCCTACCATCACACAGCAATTTTTAAAAATTTATTTTTAGTTTATTTTTATTTTTTTAGTGTGAAGAGGTTAGTGTACATGTACTTATGCATATATGTATGTTAGGCTGCATGATGAAGAAAAATAAAATAAGATGGATCAAAGCGGGGAGGAGATAGGTAATGTAAGGACATTTGAGCCAAGGCAAGTCATTACCATTTAGGGAAGGGAGTTTCTAAGAAAAGAGCAGAGAAGCAAAACCTCTGAGGCAGAGTCCTGGCCCTTTCCAGAATGACTGGCTAGAGGTAGGAGTCAAGCTATAGGAGGGGTCACTGAGGACCTGCAAGCCATGTGAGAACTTGAGCTTCTGCTTTGAGTGAGATGGTTATCCTCTCAGCACTGAGGCTGGACTCTGAAATGCCGCAAGCGCTGGTACAGAGACCAAGCGGGAGGTTTTTAGCAATAAATAGACCAGATTAAGGGTTAATGATGCTGGTAACCAGTATGGAATATATTTTGAAGGGGGGCTAGTGTATGATTACTTGGACTGTGTGGAGTAAAAAAGGAGAAAAGCCAGGGTTTTGTTGGAGCCCTGGGTGAATGCAGATGCCATTTACTGCTATGAAATACTTAGAAAGGGACGGGCGTGGGCCCAGGTGTTATCACAGCCAACCCAATAACATCATGGTTTGCAGAGTTTGATCAAAATGTTCGTTGGATTGCATCTAATCTGTTGAGCTATTGGGATACTTTTTAAAAGTAACTATTATAATGATAATGCCCATTATTTGCAAATAATCTCCAAGTGAACTCTGGTTCTCTTGCTCAGGACTATGGTTTGATGTGCTTATATAAACTATGATATTAACTGGTCATTAGCTGCATACCTAATTTATGGTCCGAGCTGGTAGGACTTGGATAGAACAGGAAGGAATAACTAGGCTATGAAAACAGACACAGGCTATGTCCCACGGAGGAGGGGTTTTCGTTTGAGGCTGTACCATCACTTTGAAGCTGGTTTTAAAAATACCAGCGGCCATGCTCTAAACCAGACTTATCAAGCAAGACTCCTCAGGACACACTCAACCATCTCCATGCATACATGCTGATAAAGCTCGCAGGAGTTTCCAGGGCACTGTGTGGCATGAGAAACACTGACAAACTCTCCGAGGCTAAGTTAGCCCGGTGCGTGCCAGCATGGATCTGACCTTCCCTTATTCCTGTATTCCTCAACAAACCTCTGTTAAAAGCCTCTTGTGTGTCCGGACACTAAAGAGAGTACAAAGGTGAATTAAAGCTACCCTTCAGTGAGAAATGCAAGCACATAATAAAATTACGGCTATGTGATGTGAAAAGTACTTAGCTGAAAATAGGAGTCTAAAGAAAAAGGAGCAGAGCAACTGGCAGAAAAGGAGGCATCTCCTGAAGAGATGACATTTGAGCTGGTTTCAGGCTAACAGCTCACCCAAAGAAGAAGATATATGCTGGGACAAAGCCATCTTTTACTCCCTGGGGATGAGAGCACTACAACAGTACTGAACCATACAGTGAAAACGTGAGGGTCCTAGGGAGTAATAAAGGGTGGCTTTCTTGTTCTAGGTGACCGATCCTGAAGGAATATAGTCAGGACAGTCTGGGAAATGATGCATGAAATAAACTGTTGCTGTTAGTTATCCACACTGCAAAAAGGTTGGCCTGTGGGGAAAAAAAGGCAGCAAAAGTTCTGAAAATTTGAAATTGTTCTACTTCTGTTCTCATGTAGGTTGGTACAGGTCTTGGGCCTACACTGGAGTTTTATGCACTTGTATCTCAGGAACTTCAGAGAGCTGACTTGGGTCTCTGGAGAGGTGAAGAAGTGACTCTCAGCAATCCAAAAGGTAATATTCATTTGTAAGTCAGTTTGTGTTTTTCAGATCAGGAAAAAGGGCCTTTATAATTTATTAAATAGATATAATTTCTTTCTTTCCCTTTTTTTTTTTTTTTTAAGATTTTAATTATTTATTCATGAGAGACAGAGAGAGAGAGAGGCAGAGGCACAAGGCAGAGGGAGAAGCAGGCTCCATGCAGGGAGCCTGACGTGGGACTCGATCCCGGGACTCCAGGTTCATGCCCTGGGCCAAAGGCAGGCTCTAAACTGCAGAGCCACCCAGGGATCCCCCTAAATAGATACAATTTCTAGTAGAAGGCCATGCTCTCTGACCTTTAATTCCTTTTAGCCTTTGCTTTCTCTTTTATCAAATTAGAGCCTTCCGTTCTAGAGAGCTTCATCCCATGATGATCTGCTGTCTGATTTTGAGAATTCTGAATTTTTTAAATGTTCTTAGTTTACCACATTTTGTTTTGTCTTGCTTTGTTTTGTTTTGGGAAATAGCATCTAAAGTTTTATGACTTGATCATTTTATAGGAAGCCAAGAAGGGACCAAGTATATTCAAAACCTCCAGGGCCTGTTTGCGCTTCCTTTTGGTCGGACGGCTAAGCCGGCCCATATCGCAAAGGTTAAAATGAAGTTTCGCTTCTTAGGAAAATTAATGGCCAAGGCTATCATGGATTTCAGATTGGTAAGTTTAAGAGTATTTGCTTGTCTACAACTTTTTTGTATTTGTATAGTTTTCTATAAAACTATATGAATCCCCTGTACTTTATTTTTAAAATAGTACTTCACAGACTTTAATGTGTATATGAATTTAACAGAGGTTCTATTTAAAAAATTAATTCTGAGATTCAGGGATGAGGCCCAAGAATCCACGGTCTTCATTGTCTTTTTTTTTTTTCCTTTTTTGTTTGCTGCTTTTCTCAGTAAGGATTTCACATTTTCATACGAACTCCCAGGTGATGCCAAATTGCTGTTATGAACCATTGCTTTAGTAGCAAGGGTTTAGAGAATCAGGCAACGTGAAGGGTGGTTTTAAAGTATGTTACTAGATTTTTAAATTCATTTAGGAAAGCCTGAGCTTTCTGCAGCTCAACTGCGGTTAAGTGGTCATTGGAATGCTAGAGTGAAAATAACCTGTGAACTAAGTATTCACAGAGCTTTGACTGTTTCTAGCCTTTTCTTCATTTCTTCTTCTCACGTTTTCTGGGATACTTGGTCAGTCTGTAGAAGACATTGTCTTTCATCCAGTGTCAAGTTTCCAACCTGACATTTTTGCTGTGCCTGCAGAATGGGTGGTTAATGAGTTATCTTAAAAGTTACAAGTTTTCAGTTTTAGGTGGTTCTTGTTTTTAACCTCTTTCAAATGTTTAGTAATACAGACTACAGTGGAATTTCAATTACTTGGCCGCAAATAGAGTAAGATTCCTATAAACATGTCTCAGGTTGGAGGCCTTTATGGAGAATATATGTCCAACATTAAAGATAACCTTTTCAAGGTCTGTTTAAATAGGATTCTTCAGTGAACTAAAATTCTCACAGTATCAGGGCCCCAAATTGGGTTTAAATGGGAATAGTTGCGTATAATGAAAAAAACAGTTAGAAAACGTGTTTTTTTGGAGAGGGGGGTTTGGATTACTTAACCTTTATAACGATCTCTTAAGATGTCAGTTATAGAACTGAGACAATTCTAGAAGCTTAGCGTGACGGTTAGACTATTTTGTGTTTTCTTTTGCAGGTGGACCTTCCCCTTGGCTTACCCTTTTATAAGTGGATGCTAAGGCAAGAAACTTCACTGACATCGCATGATTTGTTTGACATTGACCCAGTTGTAGCCAGATCAGTGTATCACCTAGAAGACATTGTCAGACAGAAGAAAAGACTTGAGCAAGATAAATCCCAGGTAAGCTTAGAAGATGAGGGAATGGTCAAGTGGATCAGTTTCTTAATGTTGCAAGATGAGGTCTTTGTTAAGTGGTTTATATTTGACCAATTATTATTTTATATTAATGTTTTAGTTTAGAAGAGTTTAGTTTTCTTTTTTTTTTTACTAGAATAACTGAAACGATTTCACATGGGTAAGTTGACCTGTAATAATAGCTTGATTAACTAATAAAATATACTCCTGACTTGAACCCATAAGGCTCTTATTTATTAAATTTTAGATGGGCATTATGTATCTGGGCCGATACTGAATCATACTGAATTTTTTTAGTAAGCATTGGAATCAATAAAAATTATTCTCAGGACACATTCTTTCCAGAAAGGTGGCTTAACTTAGGAGCAGTCCATCATTTGTTTATAGAACAATCTTAGGAAAATAGTTTTAAAAGTCATGGTGGGTGTACACACACAGTGGGTGTACTATTTCTTAGTAACACCTGTTGAGGCTTTTTTATTACAGTAATAACAGATTAAAAATTATTTGACCCAGTCGGAGATTAGTAGTAGTTCCGTGTCAGACCTTAGAGGAAGACAAGGTTTTATTTAAAAAGCAGTGGCACAGATTTAATTAGCTATATTTGGGCAGGCAACAATGGACCAATGTTAAATTAATTCCGATTTTATAAATTATGTAAAATAAGAATAGAGGAGATTCTGTAGGAAAAGTGTCCCATCTCCTGTTACACTGGAGAAGAGCTGTAGAGAGATGGGGGTTTTAGAATGCCTTGTTACTGGAGAAGATGATTTCTTTGTAAGGGAATTAATTTTATCTCCCTTATTAATTGGTGATTTTTGGAAAAATAAGTTTGTTTATTAAAATAGTGAAATTGGCATTTAAAAGAGGCCAAGTAAGTACATCTTTAGAAGATCTATTGAAGATCTATTGTTTTAGGATTTTTAGAATCAATTTTATGCCTAGCAGATTTGAAAGTTTTAAAAACAAATGCAATCTTAATTTGAAATCATCTCTTAGGTAAATAATGGCCCCAAAAAAGGAAGGAAAGAAAGAGTAAAATTCATGACACTGTTCCAAGTGCCACATATGTATCTTAATTCATTTAATTCACAGCACCCCTCAGAGACTTAGATATTATGGTTAGTCATCTTTTTACTCATGAGAAACCCAGGGGAGATACAGGTGGAGTAACCTGCCAAGGTCACATATCTAGAATGTGGGAGGGGAGCAGAATTCACACGCAGGCTGTTTGTTCTGGAGCCTTCACTCTTACAGATTTTGCAATATTCCATCCGTTCTTTTCCTCTTTTTTGAGATTTATTCTAATCTTTATTTTTGTTGTTGTCAATTTAAAAATATAAAAGTAAAAAAAATAAATAAATAAAAAAAATAAAAATATAAAAGTGCATACCATAGAAACCACATTCCAGAAACTGCATTACTGTATTAACCAGTTTTCACCCAGCACATGGGGAATGGTGGTATTCTGGAGCACCTCACCGCATCGTTTATAAAGTATACAGATGGAACAAACTTGATAGTTTAAATTCTTAACAGATACATGGGAAATGGCCTAAAGCTTGTTAGTTTTCAATTTAATATAAGGTCTGAAGAAATAAATAGCAAATTCCTTTTAAACATCTGGGGGACACTATATTCTAGATTCCTATCAACGATAGCATTTTATAATGTAAACCTTTATAAATAAGATGTTTCTTAAGTAGCTGTAGGAGAAGAGACTTTGCCTGAGCATAGCAGTGATAGCAGTGACCACCATGGACTGTGCAAGAGGTAGGGGGCAATTTTGAGCGCTTTGCAGCCCAGCCAGAGAACATTTAAGAGATGGTGATGATTACCATCTAGTCTTTATAAATGTAAAATGAAAGGCCTCCCTTCTGGTGTTTTCCAATCATTCATTTGAGGTGGAAAAGACCTCAACAGGGCTTTTATACAGAAGAGGACAGATTAGGATTGTTCCTTAATATTACTGCTGTCACCTCTTCTGCATCTGAATTATCTGGAATCCTAAATGGCTTTCATTTCCTTTTTAAAAATTACTAATTTAAAATCAAAACTCCCTCGTTTTTTGTTTCGTTGTTTTTAGTTTAATTGACTAATTTCTTTCACCTGGACTGTTGAGCCATTAGGAATTTCATATTCGGGGGTATCTCCAATTTGGAAAGCGATTTCGCTGCTTTTTCCTATACCAGATACCTTAATTTTCGGGTACCATTTGTAGTTTTGCATGTTGGTCTTAGATTTCTAATCTAAGAGTATGTATCTATTT
This sequence comes from Vulpes lagopus, assembly GCF_018345385.1. NCBI lineage: Eukaryota > Metazoa > Chordata > Mammalia > Carnivora > Canidae > Vulpes > Vulpes lagopus. Next base: position 9,344,957 of record NC_054831.1, read on the forward strand.
ATATAACCCTTTAGTATTCTTAAGCATTTAACAAAGTGACTAATAATTGCTTTTATATTCAGAGTATGACTTGAGGAACCTTTTTCATTGCAGCATTATTAGGTAGATACAGATCTGTTATGCTAGTCCTGATGGGATTGAATAAGGAATCTCCAGGGTGTTCTTTAGACTTTGTAGGGAACAAAAGTTAATTACTGTTCCTTAGATAGTGCATTATTTGTATTTATGGTTTCCTAACTAAGGAATTAACTAATCAACTAATATTATTAATAATATAGCAATTAACTATGTATATAATTGGATTCATTAAGATTAATATAGAATTTAGGAAAAGCTTTTCTGGCTCTATAGGCACTCTTAAATTGACCATCACTTAAGTGATGATCACTTTCTGTGAAATCTGATTTGAAATAGGGTCAAATTGACAGACATCTCATGTTGAAGGAACACTTCCTGATCTTGTTTGTGCCTATATAAAAATAATTGGATTCTTAAGTATTTAAGATTATTTCCTTTGTGATATGTGACTTGTTCACTTGTAAATAATGATACAAAAAGAAACACTGTAAGAGCAGAAGGAACTCATAAAATGTATTTGCCTAGCTTTTGTTTTATAAACACAGACACAGAACCAACTGAATGACTGTGTCTGACATCCCTTCCTCCCCCCCCCCCCCTTTTTTAGACCAAAGAGAGTCTACAATATGCGTTAGAAACCCTGACTATGAATGGCTGCTCAGTTGAAGATCTAGGATTGGATTTCACGCTGCCAGGGTTTCCCAACATTGAACTGAAGAAAGGAGGAAAGGACATACCAGTCACCATCCACAATTTAGAGGAGTACCTAAGAGTATGTAATCGGGGCACCTTTCAGGGAGGGAAGGGGAATGCTGGCGTGGGAACTCAAGACTTCCTGTTGGCACTATTCCTGGGGAGAGAAAGCACCTGTCCTAGGAAGCTGCCTCTCCTGCCCAGCTGAGAGTCTTGACACACATAATGGCTGTGTCCCATCCACTTTTTCAGGCCTTAGCTTCCATCTGCTTTTGAGAGAACAGGTCAGATAGTTCACGAAATCTCATATGACCTCAAATTTGCTGTCTTCATTTAAAAGAAATCAGTGAAAAGGAGCTATTGCTTGTGTTCTCACTAAGCTGCATTTTGTCTATCAGAGTTGCTAACTTGATAGAATTCACACACACACACGTTTGTTGGGTGTAGTGAGGACTTTCAGATAAGTTGTGGTTCTTGACTAGTTTTGGAAAGTTTTCTTTTGGTTCATTTCTGACCTCAAGTGGAAAGAGCATTGTGTTCAAGATAGAATACCATCTACACCCAGACTTAGGTTTTCCAGCAGCCTTCAGTGGGTTTATATAGAAATGATGGCTCTGGTTTCTTCACCTGGTAGAGAAAGAGCATAGATAGCAGAGGTCTCCAACATTTCTGTGACTGATCCACACTTCCTTTAATATTCAGAGGACTGTGTGCTCATACTACCTGCTTTTCCTCACATTGAGAAAGCAGACCTTTTAGCCAACTGGTAAATGATGAGTTAACATCCAGATTAAGGTTCTCTGAAAATAATTTGTAATAACACTTATGTTTTGGTTTTCATTTTTATCTGAATATGTCCTTATTTCTTGAACCCGGTGGGTTAGCCAAAGTCGTCGATGGCTAGATTATTTTGGACCAATAACAAATGCTTTCTGTTACTTTTCAATTTCATGTGACTGCATTTCTGTAGTTGGCCTTTTTGTAAATGAGGGTGCACTGCAAAAGGGTTGGCTTCTAAGAACTTTGTCAGGATTTAGATCTAAAAATTTCACATTAAAAATCAGAATACTTAACAGTTGGTAATTGTGAATCTTGAAACATGAGCTTCTTAATAACATTTTTCCTCTTGGGAAACTCTTATCTGCTTCTCATCTGGTATTATTCTGTGCCATCGGGATTCTGCGTAAATGAATTTTAAAAACACGCTAAATATAAATGTCCAGCGGTTTATTGTTGTCTTATGTTTTCTTATTGACCAGGCCCCTGGGGTTAGAATTGACCTGAGAGGTCTCTGTTGTTTTCTGGGAGCTATTTTAGAGACTTATAACTTGTGTTTTGTTTTTAAGTGATCGGGAAGGATGTTTCACTGTACTTTGCCACATATTGGATAAGAAGGAGATATGAAATCTTCTCATGGTTTCTAAAAGACCTTTCTTTTTGCAGCTGGTTATATTCTGGGCACTAAATGAAGGCGTTTCCAGGCAATTTGATTCCTTCAGAGATGGATTTGAATCCGTCTTTCCACTTAGTCATCTTCAGTACTTCTACCCGGAAGAAGTGAGTAGCTGGTGTCTAAAAGAAATGGTCATTGCTCCTTGTGTGTCTCTGTAGTTATCTAGTGAGCTGTCCCCAAGCCATATAGCCAAGAATTGTTGCAAACAGGAAAACTTGGGGGAAGGGGGAAGAGGTTTGGGAAATAAAGACCATTTCCTGAGCAGAGAAGAGTATTAAATACTAATTATAAATAACATGTTATATAAATACTAAATACAGTTTAGCTGTTAGGGTGTGGGGTTGGTGTTAATTGGTGAGCAGACAGCCTCCTGTCACATGACCCTGCATCCTGGCCAGCAGGGGATGTGCTGCAGGTGTCTGCGGTTCTGTCGCTGGCATGGGGGGCCCTGAGTCCACAGTAGTGGCAGGGACAGGGAGGAGGGCACACTTTCTTTTTCTTTTTCTTTTTTTTTAAGATTTTATTTATTCATGAGAGACACAGGAGAGAAAGAGAGAGAGGCAGAGACACAGGCAGAGGGAGACGCAGGCCCCATGCAGGGAGCCCGATATGAGGCTCAATCCCAGGACTCCAGGATCACAACCTGGGCTGAAGGCAGGCGCCAAACTGCTGAGCCATCCAGGGATCCCCCACTTTTTTTCTAACCTGAACTTCCTGTATTAGGTGAGACATTGCTTAATGTTTGGAGGCAGGCCTTGAAGTTTTAAGTTTTTGCAAATGCCTTTGAGAAGGGGGAACATGAGTTTAAGTGCAGTCCTCCAGCCATCTTAAGTGCAGCAAGAATCTGAACAACCATTCCCTAGTGGTGAGATGGCACGGAAAGGGACAGTTGGGAATCCCTTTTGTTTATTATTTGAGTGGTAACTAGAATACACACTTATTATTGGCTGAATCCAGATATCTCTGAGTGACTCAGCATTTTAATGTTCATTGTAATTTTTATGTCCACTCCAGTTTGCTACTTATTGAAGCAGGTCGTGTATGGGACACTGGCAGGCACTGAGTGTCACCTGGTATTGAAAGCAGCAGGTGTTGCTCCTGGAATTGAATTCTGGTTCCCAGCACTTAACCGTCTGACCTTATCTAGGTGGTTGTATCTGATTAGACGGCGGCCTCATCCATAAAATTGAGATGATCTCTGCCTTACTGAACAGGATGCATAAAGTACCTGACAGTGAGGGACACGAGGTAGATACTAAATACTATACGCCCTGAATTGGATTTTCTCAAAGTATGCAGTCGTTGCAAAGATGGGCAGTTATCAGAGAAACAGTGGTTTAACTGGAAACTGATGTTAGATTGTCCAAGGAGACACAAGCCCTTCTTGCTTTCTAACGTTCCCCTGTAACAGCTAGTTTGGTCCCTGTGCCGCCACAGCCAGCCATCTGGCAACTGTCTGTGTCTCAGAGAGAAAGCTGCCCATTTGCTGTGTCTGTTTAGCTTCTCCCACTTCTCTCTCCAGCTTAGTCTGTGTCTTCGCTTCTATTATTGTATACCCCCATATTTCTAGAAAATGGGATTTATGGAATCTCCCTGGATAGAAGTAGATTATCAAGTTAAAGCCTCTAGAGACATGAGAAGAGTTAGGAAAACTTAAACCAAGGGTTTGTCTCAGGGACATTTTTGTCTGTGATTAAAGGCTTCTTTTGGACCCAGTCCTGCAAATGGGCAGTGTACCTATTAATGCAAATGAAGAGAAGATTGATTTGTATAAATATAGTAGAGGAGCACTTTATATTAAAAAAAAAAAAAAAGAAGAAGTCCTGAGCAGACTTTTTTGATGCTAAAAAGGATATTCTTATTTGGTACACATAGGCCTGTATCCTATTGGCATAATGCAAAACTACATGCCCTGTGAGTTGTCACTCAGTTATGCAGCCGTGTCTTACTAACTTGTTACTGTTGTATAAACACACAGCTGGATCAGCTCTTGTGCGGCAGTAAAGCAGACACGTGGGATGCGAAGACACTGATGGAGTGCTGCAGGCCGGACCACGGTTATACTCATGACAGGTAAGTAGTAGGTCTGCTGGCTTTTCATTTTATGGCTAAGAATGTGGCAGTGTGTGTGTATATGCACACATTATAAACATTTTAAAATTTGTTTACCTATTTAAAATTTAAAAATTTGGGATCCCTGGGTGGCACAGCGGTTTAGCGCCTGCCTTTGGCTCGGGGCGCGATCCTGGAGACCTGGGATCGAATCCCACGTCGGGCTCCCGGTGCATGGAGTCTGCTTCTCCCTCTGCCTATGTCTCTGCCCCTCTCTCTCTCTCTCCTTGTGTGTGTGACTATCGTAAATAAATAAAAATTTTTTAAAAAAAATAAATAAAATAATTTATTTGGGAGAAAGAGTGAGCATAAGCATGAGTGAGGGGCATAGGGACAGAGGGAGAAGCAGGCTCCCACCCTGAGCAGGGAGCCCAACATGGGGCTTGATCCCAGGACCTACGCCCGAGGCAGGTGCTTATTAACCCACTGAGCCACCCAGGCACCCTAAATTTATCTACCTATTTTAAAGGAGTCTTTCTGATATTTAGGCCTCGTTTCTGTTAAGACCTTAGGATCCAAAGATGGCTTTTATCAAGCATTTTTGCAAAAATAGACAGGGAGTGGGGGGGGGCGGGATGGAGGGAGAACACAGGTTTCACCCCGTTACCCATTTTTCTGTATAGTGAAAGGGAGATGTCTGTATAATCCCCTACAAGTCTTATTTGTTAGTACAGTAACCATTCCATTTGAATTCCCACTGTGACAACAGAAACAAATTTGATTTCAGAGTGTGTTGTAATGTGAATTCATAGGTAGTCATTTAAATTTGGTGGTTTGTAGCTTATTGTGAGAGTCTGCCTTGTGTGGTGTTCAAAACTGTATTTGAATATAAGAAATAATTGTGGTTATTTATTTCTGTTGTAGTCGGGCTGTGAAGTTCTTGTTTGAGATTCTCAGTAGTTTTGATAATGAGCAGCAGAGGTTGTTTCTCCAGTTTGTGACAGGTAGCCCAAGATTGCCTGTTGGAGGTGGGTATGCCTTTGTTCTGTAGGGGGGCGTGCGGGCGGGAGTGTCCGACAGGCAGACACTTGGGTACCAACAGCAGGCTATTCTGTGTTGGACTCACAGTGCCTCGTAGTCATTCTGATACCGTAATGCTTCTGAATTTTCAGTTTGGTGATACATGAGAGCTATCGCCACCAGGGAATTCATAGGGATTGTCTTAAAACACATTGAAGTAGGTTAGTTAATGAACACGTGATGTTAGTTTTCTAGATAAAATTCAGATCCTCAGGCCATGTGTCCATTACGGGCTCCTAGATGAGAATACCTTATAAAGTCTACTTTCCCAGAAGTGAGTCAGTCCTAATAGGAGTTGAGTGCGTCCTCTGAAAAGTCAGAAAGCCCAAGGAACCGTTTGCCTCCTCATTAAACCCCAGGGTTCTTTGTGGTAAATACAGCAGATACCAGATTCCATACACTCAAACGTTTACGGACTGTGGAGGTTTAGCTGCCAAGCCAGAAAGAGCACCCCGTGCGTGCGGCACAGCAGAGCAGTGTGTGTTTCCTGAGAGAAGGGCATGTTCATGATGCCAGACTGATTCTTGTCCCCTGGTTAAGAAAGAGAACGTTCTCCGCCTTGGCTGTATGCATCCCGTAAACATACTGAGCTCCTTGGTCTTTCTTCCTTCCCCTTTCATCAGGCTTCCGGAGTCTAAATCCACCTCTGACAATTGTCCGGAAGACCTTCGAGTCCACGGAGAACCCCGACGACTTCTTGCCCTCTGTAATGACTTGTGTGAACTACCTTAAGTTGCCGGACTACTCGAGCATTGACATCATGCGTGAGAAACTGTTGATTGCAGCGAGAGAAGGGCAGCAGTCATTCCATCTTTCCTGATCACAACGAGAACTACAGTGTCTGCCTGTTACAGCAAAAGAAAAAAATCATGATTTCTTTTCTAAATGTATCACCTGAGTCAAGGAAACATGTTACGCCTTCTTGTTGTAGGAAAAACGGCTTGCAGATTATACAAGAGACACTTGGTTGATATTCATTAATGGCCCCATGGACTTAAAAGTGATCAGGCCCTAAAACGTTGTTGTGATGAGGTTTCTTTAGCAAGTTCTTGTTTAAATTATCATTTATTTGATGAGTGAAGTTTTTAACTTGCTTTGCTGTGTGAAATTTAAAAAAAAAAAGGGATGTTTTTCCAGGCTGAAACAATAAATGTCGCTGTGCAGTTTAATTCTGGGCTGTGTGTATCCATCGAGCTAAGTCTGCAGTTTTGTTTCCTCCAAAGACAACTCTTGTACATACGTACAGAAATTCAAGCTCCCGTGTTTTCGACCAGTTCGGTTTCGTAGGTTAGCTCTGTGTGCTCTTCACTCGCCTCTAATATCCTCCCTGATTCGTGTCCTGTCTGCAGTCTACACGGTTTTTTGTTTTGTGTTTTTGTTTTTGTTTTTGTTTTTGTTTTTGTATACAGCACTCACGGTGGTCCCGTTTTCATTAGCCACGGGCTTCTGTCGTTCCATGTTCTCTCTCAAATGAAGATATAATTTGAAAATCCATTGAACTGAAATATACTGTCAATAGAACTCAGCCTCTGTTGCTTGGTAGACTTCTTGTAGGTTAGTTCTAATAGAGCCGTCGGGTATTGCTGGTATTGCTGGCCGTTGCCCAGTGACGCACTAGGACCGTTCACACGGTGATTCTGGCGACCACAGCAGCCTCTGGACTGGAGGCCGGGAGAGCTCACGCCTCTCTCTTGTGTAGGTTATAAAAAAGTCTATGGCTTGGGCTGGCCGGTGTTTAATATCCTAAGACCAGAGCGTTCTGCGTCGATGTAAGGTTTTAAAATTAGCCGTTTTCATCCCCTGTTGGAGTAAAAGGATTTTTTTTTTCCTCCCTCGTCCTTGTTTTAAGTTCTTGTTCCTAGTCTGCTCCCTCCCGCCCTCCCCTTCCCTTCCTCCTCCCACGCCTGACTTGGGCCAGGCAGTTCAGACTTTGTCTCCGCACCGATGAAAGCACCTGTACGCAATGCTCTGTCCGGCTGTTTTATGTGCTGGTTTCTCAGATCTGCAATAATCAATCCATCAGGTTCATGTTTTTACCTGAAAATAAATAAAAGTTTGCCTCACCTTTTTTGTTTTTAGTTCTGTGCCGTATGCATAACTTGCCATCGCGTAGATGTAGATCTCCGTGCAAGCAAATGGTCATGTCGCTGTGATTTGCATCACGGCTGATTTTGCCATTCAAAGAATTTATAATAGCGACTTGAAGAACATAAAATATGGAAAGAAAATGGGAGGAGATTCCTTCCTTCCTTCCTTTCTTCCTAAGGTTCAAAGTTAAGACTGTTGCATCAGTTTGAGAGAATTTCCATAATGCATCTTTTTGGAAATGAGACATGAGCTAATTGTGTTTTTTGGTTTTGGTTTTGGTTTTTGTTTTTTTTTTTTTATTGAACTTTGAGAAATCAATTCTCTTGTTTTACAGACTGTTCCAAAATAGTATCTAATTGGTGTAGAAATCCCTTTGTTTCCCATCCCTCTGCGGAAGAGCGGCTTGTTTTATTTAGATGATTTTGTCATTTTACACTTCAATGGCCTTAGGAGAATCCCCCCATCCCCCTCCTCACGGAGAACTTGGGCAGTGACTGCCCCCTCTGTCGGAGGAGCTCAGGGGGCTCGGGGGCGCCTCCCCTGGTCCTTGCAGAGGCTCTGGCAAGTGGACAGCTTCACCGTGAAACCCAAGAAAAGGGAGTTGTGTTTCTGGTTCCGACGCTGACAGCATAGGAGCCGAGCAGTGTAATCAAGTGACTTTTGTGTTATGGGATGAGTGGATTTGTTTAAACTGTTCTGATAACTTTTTTACAGACTAAGCACAAAGATTTTTGTGTGAACATAGCATTTTGTTCCTCATTTTTTTTAAGGGTTCTATTGTTAAAATTTAGACATGTATAAACAAAGCAATGTTTCATACTAAAAATACCTGTATCTGACATTTTTTATTCATATTGTGGCCCTGGCCGATTTGGCCTCGTTCATTTTCCACATGAACCAATATGTTTGATGGTTTTGAATCAAACTGGAGGTTGATTGTTTCAAAATCAGTAGTTCACCTGTTTAAGTGCTTTTTAGCCGTTAGCTTACTCCTCAGTGTACGGGACCCTTTGTTAATTAGGGGGCAAGTAGACTCTTGCCATTTTAAAGCAATCTCTCTCGGCAGAGGCCTTAATCTTGCATCGTTAGGGAAGAAAGTATGTACTTCATTTGCTATTACTCCAGTTTTGCCTTAAATTTATTTGCTTAGCAATCCGACCAACAAGCACTGATTTCTGAGTATGCTTTACACCTAGACGGTTGGGTAGCAACTGAGCTTTTGCTGTCCTTTAATTTTTCCTGAGATGGAGTCAGACATTAGTCACCGCTAACACCGTGTGGCGGTGTCATTTAGATGGTTACTGCTCCGATCTGCTTTGTATAGGAGAACATTTTTTTAACTACTTCACTCTAAGAAGGAAGGAAGAGGTAGTTCAATGTAATCCCCTCCTCCCAGCCCCTCCAGAAAGTGAATCGTGAGTTCTAGGTCTGATCAGGAACAGACCTGGAGAGAGTTCCAGATGCCTTAGCCCAACCCAGCAGAAAACGTCACACAGCCACTCACTCTAAGGATATGGACTTCTCTCTTCCTGTGCTTCGGCTCTGGTTCCTGTGTTTGTAGTGACAGAGAACTTTCTTTGACTTAAGCATTCTAGAAAGAAGGTCATTTCCCTGAAGCCCCTCCTACCTGCCTTTGGCTGTTCCCAGTACTTGGGGTACAGGACTGAAGAGGTGTGGGGCAGCTGACTGACCATGACCAGCCCCTTCCTGGTCCGGAGTGCCAGCCCCAGGGCATCCTGTGCAGAGAGGCCATGAGGCTGAGGGAGAGGCTCCCCCCCCATCCCCCCACCCCCGTCTGCTTCCCAGAAATTAGATCCAACTCTTGATTTAACACAGTAAGGATTATGGCCAGTGAACTGTGAGTGTGTCTTCCCTCTGGTGGGTTCATCAGCTGTTGAGGCTACGCTCCCGATTCCTGTCAGTGCTTATGAACTCAGGATATGGGAATGTCCCTGATATTCCAGGAAAGGTAACTGAGAAGGGAGACTTGCAGGGGAGAGGCGTAACCATGCATCCAGAAACCCAATCCTCGTGTGGGATTCTGGATGCCATCGTTCCTTCTCCATTGGCAAAGATTTACTTCCTTTATCTTAGGCTTTGGTTTTTCGACCCATTTTATTTTCCCTACTGTAACGAGAACGTTCATTGTTTGGAAATGTCATGCTCTGTATTTCTAATTCTCAGAAATGCTTTTGTATGAGTCTTAGGTGTGACATTGCAGTAGTTGGCATACCCAGTAAAGGATAACCTAGTGACAAATCACTGAAAATGCTTCCTCTGTGACCTCAAAAGAAAAATCCAGACAAAATATAGCATTTATATTTATAGAAAACGGAGGATTGGCTGTTTTCCAAGAACTTCAAGTTAATGCAAGAAAAGTTCTTAACTCTGAAGACTTGTTCCGCATAAAGGAGACATTCTTTACTAATGGAAGAGGTGATTTTATTTTTACAACAAGCCTACTCATATTACCAAACCTATAACCAATTGCTGATCTCCTGTGTAAAGCATTTTTTTCTCTTATCTGAAACAGTGATTTATATGAACTGTTGGAATAATGGAACCTCAAACTACAGATGTGTATGTAAAATTGCATAAATGCACTGACTTCCTTCTCCCTGAATATATTTTTAATAAACAGCATTATCCTACATGGTCAGTTTTATTAAATCATGCACAACTAGAGGGTTCTTCTGAGAAGCGGTATGCTTGTATGGGTGGCTCTTGGAAAGCTTCCTGTGGTGGTAAGTCTCGCAGTAATTTAGCCTGCTCTGGAGGCAGAGAGAGGAGAAAGACAAATCTGTTCCAGAGAGATGACCCTAATACTTGCTTGTTGGTGCTGAGAGTTAACACTTGTCAGATCCTCCTACACAGGGGGAAGCGGTGCCTTTGGGAGCGGGAGATTCCTGACAGTGCAAACACAACAGAACCTCCTGGTTGGAACACCACTGAAGTCACTGTTTTTGGCTTTCATGACTGGCTGCCTCGCCCTTGATAAATGTCCGGACTAGTCTTATTTCACCAGAGCAGAATAGAATCGATTTAGTATAGCAAAGGAGATGGATCTTTTTTTTTCTTTGTTTTTAAGACCAATGACCAAATTGGCAGGGGGGGGGGGGGTTGCTATTCTCAAGAGAACAAGTTGAGTGAAGTAGATACATAATATGCCCCTACACAACACGCCTGTATATGCGCACACGCGCACCCGCACATATATTCTATATCGTCTTGGTCTACCTGCCCCAGGATAAAACCACATTTTCCCCTTGATGAATCTCATGGTCTCACAGATGAAAGGTGCTACTGAGTAGGAGCCTGGCACGTAGGGAAAGCATGTGACCAACGCCGAGCTGTCTTGCAGATTCTGGCGGGGGCGAGGAATGTCATCTGGTAGCGTCACATCTTTGGTTGCTGTAACTCCATGAGTTGATGTTGGTAGGTTAATGGGTTAAATAGAAGTTTTAAGTCTTAACAGTAGTTGTTGGGTCAGTGTTCAGTGGAAAGCCCACGGTGTCCCTTCAGACCCACAGTGCTCTCGTGTGAGGGTGGGGGTGCAATTCTCACAACTTGCCTGCTTCCTGAAGCCCCCACATCCCTTCTCATCCTCAGCCTCGTAACCTCCCCACCACCTGGCCCACGTTCCTTTTCTCTCCCACCTCTGTGCAGAGGGCCGAAGGTGGTGCTGGGGCCTGAAGGGCTGCTCTGTGCCAGGCACCGTGGGGGGAGCAGGCCCCAGAAACCCCCAAACGCATGCTTGGTCCCCAAGAATCCACCTTGGTACATAAGGCAACCTTGACAGCCACGTAAAGTGTTTGAACCTCAAATACCCTGTTGTGGCTTCAAGACCCAGGCTCACTTGCGTGGTCGCTCTCTCCCCGGGAATTCCAGAACAGGTTCTAATATCCTCTAGGTTACTGTCATACATGGACACGTTCCCTAGGACACCATGTTACGAATTTTTATTTTATTAAAAAAAATTCATACTAAACATGTGGGCTGGAAACAGGATGCTAAAGGGACAGGTCAGTGTTGACAGTGTTTAATGTTCCATAGCAAGGAAGTGGTGGTTTGAAATCATTAGAGTTAACAGTGATGAAGGGAAAGCCTAATGCACTCCGTTGGGTGTTCGCTTCCCAATATGAAGGAATTTGGGCCTTTGTTAAGACCAGTTCTTTTTTTTTTTTTTTTTTAAAAAAAGAAAAAAAAAAGGACTACTTCTTCCAGCCAGCTCTCCTCTCCCAAAACGAGTCCTGACACCACTTTGTGGGACAGAATGTAAAGCTCTTACAATCCACGCTCAGCCCCTGGCATCACAAGAATTCGCACAGAGCTGTGTAAAGGGCTTGGTGAGAAGGAGGCTATGGAACCAAGAGCCCCAACCCTCCTCCAAGGGAGAGTCGTGACCCTGAACTCACAGCCTGGTCTCAGCAGTGGTCCAATCAGCTCAGTCATCTAAGGTCATGTTTTAATGTCTATATTCTCACAAGCTTGGGTGTGATTCCTTGAATCGTCTTCCAGAGTCTCTCGACAAAGGCATCATAGGCATTTGGGTTGGCAAGACTTTCTCTAGGGGAGGAGGTGTTGCAAAGCACTCGGCCTGGCTCCTGGCTCCTGGCTCCAAATGTCAGTAGCTGTCTAGACATCGTGACAGGTCAGAATGCCCTCTAACTCGTCCAGAGATCCCAAATACTGGGCTGTGGTTCTCCCGGCTGAGAAACAGTGACTATGTGTCGCAGCTTTGGGAAAGCATTCAGATTTTATATTCAGCGGACAATTGTAACAAATCAAAATTTTCGTGGAGCTTACAAGCAGGCATAAGATAGGGATCCAAAGAGGAAAAAAAATTACTGGGTCGGAAAAAGCCACAATTGTGTCCCTCCCCCTTTCCCCACACACACTACGGATCTCTTTCCCTCCTTGCGTTACTGTGAGGACATCACCTTCCTTAGTGTTCTGGCATCAGGCTTAAATGAGAGCTTCCACACTATTGGAAAGAGGATTTCCTCTTTTTTCTTTAAAATACAAACTAACCTTAAGAGAACTTAAAATTCCAGAAATGTCATTACAATTGTCCCTTTTCCAAATTAAAAACGGCCTCAACTAAATTCATTGAGAAAAGTTCAGTAGTTCCAACTGATATTGGAGGATGATAAGTAAACATCCAAGCCTGTGTTTTCAACTAGAACTACTAACTCAAAAAATGTTGGTCTCTTAGCATTATGGCTGATGGGGTGGGCAAGACGTTAGCTTGCTTTTCTCCGTGGACAATTTCGTGCTGTAAGAGATTCATTTGCTCCCTTTGTCCTCATGTATAACATCCCAGATGGATGGAGAGAAGATGAAATCCATTTCCTCCCAAAACATTAAGTGGTGTTTTGACAAATAGAAGTAAAAACTTGGGACTTCTGTGGTCTTTCTCTCCAGCCTACCATTTTTCTTACCCATCTCATAATAACCATGGGAATGGGTGGGAGTGGGATGGGGAAACTTCAATCACTGGTCAGTTTGACATTCATCACAAAGTGAATGAATTTAAAGAGAGAGGTGGTGGTGGGGGGGTGTACATGCTTTTTTTTTTTTTAACTATTGTTTTGTTTTTTTTTTTTTTAACTATTGTTTTCTCTTTACAGGGAGATTTTCCCTAGGTTCTCATGGTCAATGAAGCATACTACAAACACTGTGGTGTGATGTGTTCGGGGATCACATCTTACCATCTGCAGGAGATGCCATCCCTCCAGGCTTCCCACCTCTGGTGCCTGGCATGCATAGTCACTGAAGGAATGAGGAGTTCTACATTTGTTTCCTCTTTCCAGCTAGGTAGATGCATCATCTTTGACTTCAAGGACTTGAAGGCCCAAGTAGAAAGCAAAATGGAACCAAAACAATTACATATACAGTTAAGTGCTAAACTATGTGCATTTGTAAAAATCCAAAGAAGAGTTAGGGTCAACAGTCAGAATTACACCCACTCACAAAAACCTACCTCTTCACATCATCACCGCCACCACCAAGAGCAGTAACCACCAGCTCTATCACCAAGGCAATGCTTTCTTTGCCAAATCATGCTGTTGGCACAGTCCAGTTGTATTTTTATGGTAAACAGTTCACTTGGACCAGTATAGACTAGGCAAAACCAGAAGTTGTTGAGGATGGGAATTTAGATTCATGACCAAGTAGAATGAACCAGGAATGATTAGGAATACCAGTGTTAGTCAATTTAAAAAGTATTATTGTAACAAAACTAATGAATGAAAAGAGATCTTGCTGTTCCTCTCACCGGAATAGGTATGCTACAGGGGAAGACAAAAGTCCATTTTGAAATCAAAACTTTTTTTTTTTTATCAATCTGAAGATGACAAGTAGAAAATTGTGATATATTTCTTAGTACAGACAGCCCAGGAGAGAGGGAGAGTCAATATGCAGTGACTTTTTATGACTGCCGATAGATTTATAGGGGTTGGTTCTAACTTCTGTAATATCGTGTTCTTGATGACAAAGTTTTTTAAACTTTTTTTTTTGAGATTTTATTTATTTATAAGAGATACACAGATGCAGAGACACAGGCAGAGGGAGAAGCGGGCTCCCTTACGGGAGCCCGATGTGGGACTCGATCCCTGGACCCCAGAATCACACCCTGAGCCTAAGGCAGACGCTCAACCACTGAGCCACCCAGGTGTCCCAACAAAGATTTTTTAAGCTTAGAGTTGCTGTTTGCTTCAATTCTGAATTTTGTGCATATTTGTAAAATACTGCAGAATTTCAACGTTGAGTCCTTTCCCACTAGAATGATGGCTGGGCTCTGAATTTTGTGAGCTAAGTTCTTTTTTAAATTTGACTTTGGATAAATCCTGTAACTCTCACTGAGTTTTTTCTTATCAGTGATGGGAGCAGATGAAATTAACTCTAAATCCCCTTCCTGCTCCAAAATACTAAGCTACTAGTATCTAGTTTGCTGTTTTTTCCAGATCAACTCAGTTGATTTAAGAGTGTACCTGGGTCCTCTTCTAATTGAGTTGAACAAAATTATATAACTATTTCCTATGTAATTGTAATTTGCCAGAAGAAAAGTGAAGGTCTATTTTGGAAATACTCTGACCTGCTTTTGGTCATATAACCAGGTATTATTATTATTTTTTAAATATTTTACTTATTTGTTCATGAGAGACACACACACACAGAGGCAGAGACACAGGCAGAGAGAGGAGCAGGCTCCATGTAGGGAGCCCGATGTGGGACTCGATTCCAGGATTCCAGGATCACACCCTGGGCCAAAGGCAGGTGCTCAACCACTGAGCCACCCAGGCGTCCCTGTACCAGGTATTAAAATGACTCAGGGAATAAATATTATTTTGATTCTGTGCCTTGGTCTTCTCCATCCATCCTTGGTATTTAGTACTAGTGGGTTTTCTGTTGGTTTGTTTAGTTACCATTAGTCCAGTTAGGGAGTGAGATGAGGACTGGGATGTTAATACTTATTGCCATTGGTGCAGATTCTTGGAGCTGGGAGGGTCACTGGAACAGCAAATCAACCTACTATTTAAAAAAAAAAAAGGAAAAAAAAAAAAAACAAAAAACAAAAAACAAAAAAAAATAAAAATAAAAAATAAAAAATAAAAAAATAAAAAATAAAAAAAAAAAGGATTGCGTTGATACACCTCATCCAAGATCACATACTTATGCCAGAAATAGAGTGAGACAATAGCCAAACTGGGAAGGAGCCTCGGTGTCCATTGAAAGATGAATGGATAAGGAAGATGTGGTTTATGTATACAATGGAATATTACTCAGCAATTAGAAATGACAAATACCCACCATTTGCTTCAACGTGGATGGAACTGGAGGGTATTATGCTGAGTGAAATAAGTCAATCGGAGAAGGACAAACAGTGTATGTTCTCATTCATTTGGGGAATATAAATAATAGTGAAAGGGAATATAAAGGAAGGGAGAAGAAATGTTGGGAAATATCAGGAAGGGAGACAGAACATAAAGACTCCTAACTCGGGGAAACGAACTAGGGGTGGTGGAAGGGGGGAGGAGGGCGGGTGTTGGAGGGGAATGGGTGACGGGCACAGAGGTGGACACTTGACGGGATGAGCACTGGGTGTTTTTCTGTATGTTGGTAAATTGAACACCAATAAAAATTAATTTAAAAAAAAAAGAAATAGAGTGAGATTTATCATCTACACAATAGATACTCCAGGTGTCCTTTCTCAACCCTTTTCATTCCCAGTTGAGGAGATTAGAACTCACAAAGATTGGGAGAAGGGAGACAAGTAAACCACTGGTGATTAAGAACCCCTGTCCCAAAGGAAGGGGTGCAAGGACTCTCCCAATGCCCAAAGGGACAGGATATAATGCAGAAATATCAAAGTAAGGTGTAGGCCTCCCAGTCGCTCCACCCAAGTTTTCTGGCTCCCATTCCTTGCCTGGCCATTCGGCACTAGTAAGAGCTTTCTGTGCACACTGAGTCTTGAGGACAAAGGCTGTGCAGAAAGTAAAGAGAGTTGCTGGCTTTTGGATTTCTAAAAAAGAGCATCTATCATGGGTAGCAGTCTTCTAATTGTAGCTTCTCATTACCACCTCTCACTCCTCAAACAAAACTAAACAAAACAAAAATAAAACACCAGGGTTTCTGGCAATGTGTGTGTATGCGTGTGTCCATGCTTACGTCTATTTTTTATTTTGTTGTGTTTTTTTTTTTTAACATCAAGAGCTTGGCTTTTGTATATTAGTGGCCCAAGCCTCAATGATTTAGAACAAACACTTTATATAAATATGTTTTTTTAAAATAAAGATTTTATTTATTTGAGAGAGAGAGCGAACATGCACACAAGCAGGGGGAGCTGTAGACACAGGCTCCCCACTGAACAGAGAGTCTGATGCAGGGCTGGATCCCAGGACTCTGGGATCAGGACCTGAGCCAAAGGCAGATGCTCAACCATTGAGCCACCCAAGTGCCTCTAAATATAAGTTCTTATATGTTCATAAGAACAGTTTTGCTGCCACAGCAAAAGGAAATAAAAACTTGACCAGCTGGCAAACTGGGGAGAAAGAGCAGGAAATGATGAGGATTAAATGCTGGTGGGTCTCCAAGAAGCCACCAGGACTCAGCCCAGACTAAGTCCCCATCAGTGGAGGTGATGATGGTCAGTTTTGCTGGATTTGGTAATAGGATCACCTTCCTCTAGGGCCTGGTTGTCAGCTTTCTATGGAAACCACAGCAAAGTCCTCTGTGTGTTTTGTTCACTTTGCCAGGACAAAGAAGCAATTTAATGAATTCAACTTAATTTGGTATCCCACTTGGTGGATGAGTTGCTTTCCTCGTTTATGCACAGCAATGATGGGATGAGTGGGATGGCTGCTGCAGAGGAGAGCTTTCGATTCCAGGTATCACACTCCTCGCCTTGAATACAGCTGCTTGTTCTGTAGACTGTAGACTACAGTTTGCAATAAAGCTTTCATTCTGTATTTTCCTACTCCTTCCTGCTCCATGAGCTTCCAATCAGCTTTCTCCCTATTTCTCAACAACAATAAAACAACCCCAGTTCCTTCTCTTCTCTCTCCTAAGTGGGGGTTGCTAACTAGAATGGTGAATCCTCACAACCATTCATTGCAAGGATGTATCAGTCAGATGTTGCTGTGTAACAAATTATCTCAGAATTTACCAACTTAAAACCGCAAGTATTTGTTACCTTACACATCCAATGGTCACAAATCTAGGAGTTTAACTGGGGGGTTGTGGATCCGAGTCTCTCATGAGTCTGTTGGGTCTGTAGTTGTTGCAATTATTCACTCGGCTCTTGCATTATTCACTTGATTATTGGCGGGAGGCCTCAGCTCCCCATTGATTGTTGGCTGAATACCTCAGTTCCTTGCTGTAGGTGTCTTTCACCCAGGACAGAAGCCACAGTCTTTTTTTATTTTTAAATTTAAATTCAGTTTGCCAACATATAACACCCAGTGCTCATCCTATCAAGTGCCTTTGTCAGTGCCCATCACCCAGTTACCCCATGCCCCCATCCACCTTTATAGCCAAATGTTATAACCCCAGAAATATGAGCAGGAGATGAAAGCATTTATTTTAGATTCCAGTATACCTCGAACCATACAGCAAGATATTAGAAAAGTGGTTGAGGGCCTACCCTGGTTTTTCTCCCAGTTGATCAAACTTGTTTGAGCCCTTCCTAGTGCTCCTTGAAAGGAAGGGGAATGATTTTAAATTTTGGGTGGGTTTTTTTTTTTTTTTTTTGCTTTGTCTTAATACAAACAGTGTTTGCTGTAGAAAATATTAAAAAAGCAAAAAGAAAAGCATTTACATTCCAAAAATGCAACGGCTAGAGATAGCCTTTTTGTAAAAACAGTAATTGAAATGAAGTGAAGAATATATTGCAGGTAGTATGGATAAGTATTGTTTTGTGAAACTTCTATTTCAGTTACAAATATATGTGTAATTTTTCAATTCTGTTTTCTTTTTTTAAAAAAAAGATTGATTGATTGATTGATTGTACGAGTAGGAGGGGCAGAGGGAGAGGGAGAGAGAGTCTCAAGCACACCCTGCACTGAGTGTAGAGCCCGATGCAGGGCTCGATCTCACAACTGTGAGATCATGACATGAGTTGAAATCAAGAGTCGGCCACTTAACTGCACTGCTCAGGTGCCCCCCAGTTCTATTTTCTATAGCTACTTTTTAAAAATAAAAATGTAGACATGTAGATGTACTGTTTTGAGGATTTCTAAAAAATATCAACTGTAGTAACGTGTAGGAGGGCAGGCAGGCAGTGGCACGTAGACACAGATGGACCAGAATCCAGATGCTACCCCTACTGGCCAAGCAGCTTACGTCTTGAAATTATGTTTCCCAATCACCCAGTGGCAAAATGAAGTGGAAAGATGGAGATTTGATGTCGATCTGAGGTCTAGGCTGGCACAATTTAATGCACAGTAGGGACTCCAGCCCATCCATGGGAGGCTGGTTGCTAGAAGTACCAGAAGTACCTCATTAATAATTTCCTCTTATGCAAATGGGCAAATTACTCACATCACAAGACTTTTTTTCTTGACAAACAAGATCCTGTCTATAATATATGGTACTTATGAGTTAACACCACCAATCCATGGCATTAAATAGGTCTCCAGTAAACTCTTTTAATGTTACATTTTAGTACTGTATCCTGATTTATTTAATACACTATTGTCGGCCATTTAGTTTATTCAATTTTTCAGTATCGTAATGTAAACCCACAGGCTTATTACTCTGTAATTACCGCTGCACATTTCCTTATTTCCTTTCAAAAGGAATTGGGTGAATGGATATAGTGGACCTTGGTTTTTCTCGCTTTTGGATTATTTTGTTTGTTTTTATGATTATTGTCTCAGTTTTCTTTCAAGAACAATCCGCCTTCCCTCTCAGTCCAAGTGGTTTTCCAGCCCAGCGCCAAGTGTGAGCATCTGATCCTAGCCAAGCGATTCGGAATATTGCCTTTCCTGGGTCACCAGGGTTAGCTCTGGAGAGTGCCTGAGGACAGAACAATCAGAGCCAAGGAACTCAATACCTTACTCAATACCCAGCTGCTAGGAAAGAGAAGTTCTCTTCCCTCTGGACCTGTGGCCAGTCAGATATGACACTTGAGATGCCAGGGCCATCCTGCCACCATGTGAGAAGTACTGGGAATCAAACCAGACACAAGAAAGCAGGACTGTGACTGGAGAGAGACCAGATCCTGGTGAAATTCTTTGCCTTGATCCTACTGTGCCCAAAGTCCGGAGGGTTTTCCATTCAGAAGACCTGTGATTTCTGTTTCTTGTTTTTACTGAGCTGTTTGGACTTGGATTTCTGTTACTTGCAGCCTGAAGAGTTCTGATTGAGAAGAGGGTATGACGTTGTCAGGTTATTGCTGAGGTTTGTCACATTTCCCTCCACATGAGATTGTGTGATGGGGGTGCCTGGGTGGCCCAGTCGGTTAAGTGTCTGCCTTTGGCTCAGGTTGTGATCCCAGGGTCCTAGGTTCGAGTCTTGTGTTAGGATCTGAGCTCAGCAGGGGGTCTACTTCTCCCTCCCCCTTTGCCCCTTCCCCTCTTCCTCACTCTTGCTCTTTGTCTCTCTCTCTCTCAGATAAATATACATAAACTCCCTAAAACACAAAAACCCCAGAAGATTGCATGATGGACAACCTAGCAGGCTGTGTGAGCGCCTTTCACAGGCACTTTCTCCAAGACTGGCTGACATCGACAACAACAAAACAAAAATGAAAACCAAAACTTTCTCATTTGGGTCTTTAGTTAGCATTGCAGAAGGCAGAGAATTGTTTTCGAATGTTTCTGGGCTGTTTATATTTTTATTTTGCTTTCTTTCACTTTTCTACTCAGCAGGAAAGTAAATTCTAACTGAAAATTTCTGTCTGTCTCTCTTGCAGAGGCTCCAAGACATCACTTGAAGTTCCCATTGTAATCTTTTTTTTTTTAAGATTTTTATTTATTCATGAGAGACACAGAAAGAGGCAGAGACACAGGCAGAGGGAGAAGCAGGCTCCCTGCAGGGAGCCCTATGCGGGACTCAATCCCAGGACCCAACGATCACGGTGGGAGCCAAAGGCAGACGCTCACCCCCTGAGCCCCCCCAGGTGCCCCCCATTGTAATCTTTAGATAAAATTCAAGGAGCCAAATTAAAAGGCCTAGATCCATTTAGTTTCATGACTGTCTCTTATTGGGAAAAGGGAGCAAAATGATTTCTATTTAAAAAAGGAATCAAGAGTCTCAAAAATGTATGAAATTTGCTATACATGAAATTGGCAGGAAAACAAGAGAGAGAAGTTATATAACTAGATGCAGCAAAGTATGGCCCTACCGATTACCTGGAAAAGGAAGATTCAAGTCTCCCCAGCTTACCAAGGCTTATAGTCTCTAACTGAAGAAGGGTGAGCGCTCGGCTTCGGACTTTCACAGCAGGGACTCGAGAACGGGGGACAGCAGACCTCAGGGCCAGAAGTGTTTGGGTGGAGAGTGGATCCCACTTCTTCCTGAATATGGGCTTATGGCACATTAATTAACCTCGCAGAGCCTCAGCTCCCTCCTCTGTAAGACGGGGCAGCAACAGTGGCGTGTCCCAAGGTGGCGAGGATTAAACGAGGGAACACCCGAAGCATGTGGCCTGTTGCAAGTACTCAGCAAATCCTGCTGTTCTTCTTTTCCAGTATTCTTTGCATAAATCGTCTCTGCACCCCGGGCTTTCATTTTAATATCTGCTTCCATCCAGAGTCATGGCTACCTAGTGATGTGTACGCCCACCTCCAGGAGCGTGAGGAATAATATGCCAAATATAATGACATCCTCTTGCATTTTAACCATGCGAGGCGATTCTGACTAAGCCCCTGGTTTCAATGCAGTTGACAGTATCTCTCAGTGAAGAGGGGGGTTCGCTGGTAAAGAGAGGATGCTATTCATTTACTGGGGTAACTTTTCCTTACAACTAAAAAGAGCTGATGTAGGTGGGCTGTCTGCCTACATCTCAATTCTCAATTTCCTTTTATTTTATAAGCATTAAATCACCTACAAAAAGGGATCGTGTCGCCGCACCTTGTAGTCGACAGGGATGTAGTTGGGGGGGATGGTTCCCCGGGGCGCCTTCCTCATACCTGGTTCTGTGCGACACTCAGTGGCCACCTGGGATTTAAACCCAGGCCTGACTCCAGGGAGGAGACCTGCTAAGCCATCGCTGGTGCCAGCCCGTGATGGGCCCGGGAGGCCGGATGGCCCCGAGTCACACTTTGCACAGCACTTAACTTGTCTGATGACATTTGGTTATATACACACCTGCCAGGTTGGCTTTTTTATTCCCATTTCATAAATAAGAAGACTGAGGTTTGAAGACTTAATTTGTCCGTGTCCCCAAGCCAGAAAGTGCCACTTGACAGCTTCAGGTGAAAAAAACAGCTCTACATCCTGCATGCTTTCCTCTTTTCTTTTCTTTTTGTCTTAAAGTCTATTTATCTGTTTGAGAGAGAGAGAGAGGGAGGGAGAGGGAGGAGAGAGGGAGAGAATCTCCAGCAGATGCCCTACTGAGCATATAGCTCGATGTGGGGCTCGATCTCAGGACTCTGGGATCACTACCTGAACCGAAACCCAGAGGCCAACGCTTGACTAACTGAGCCACCCAGGAGCCCCTGTGCTGCTGCTTTCTGTGTAAGAGAACGAGGAGGGAAAATAAATCAATTCGCAGCCCAGGAGACCGAGCAGCAGGCCCTACTCTAAGCCAAGTTCACCGTCAGACCCTTTGAGGCTCTTCTGTTATTTGACCTAAAAAATACAAAACTCAAATCACTTGGCGTCATCTGAGTTTGAAAATGAAACCTTTTTCCTACCAACCAGAAGTGGGCTGGGGGGATGGATGAATTAGGGATTTGTTGAAAATTGAGAAAAGGAGATGAATGCTTAGAGCTGCAGGAGAAATAGCAGAGGCCAGGGCCCCATGGGCGCGGAGGGGGACGCCGTGGGCCCCAGGCCCGGTCACCCCTGCGGCCCACCAGCCACTGGCCACTGCGGGCGGGGTCCAGGCAGCAGCCTGGGCAGGGGAGAGGAGCCTGTGGCCTGCAATCCCCCTTCTGTGGGAAGGACACTGAACCCGTGTTCTCGGGGGCTGAACTGATGCCAGTGGTGCCTGGAGGGAAAATGACACCGGATAAATAGAGACATCAATTCCACTGCCTGTGGGGGGTGCTTAATATTTTAGAAGCATACTTAAATATTCAGAGGCATTTCTTTTCTCCATGTGCAGGTGAAAAACTGTGCTGTGAATCACTCACAGCTTTGAAAAAAAAAATAAAGGTAGTCATCTGGTCCAAGGGTTTGGTGACCTTTCCAGGTCCCGGTTGGTGTTACTGGCTGGCTGACTGGGTCTCATTCCCTTTTTGGCTGATGTCAGTTTTCAATACATGCATAAGCATTTCCATGTAGACTTTCACATTATCCTGGTTTATCTGCTCTTTTGAAATATTTCTGTGACCGACAGGATGGCAAGTGTCTCAGCGTTGGCCCACTTGAATGGTTAAATGGAAGCAGATGCCTATGGATCTCTGATTCCTACCAGTTGGAGCGAGCGAAGTTCTGAGTAATCACCTGGTCCAGCTTTCCTGTGTTTCAGGTGAAGACAGAGGTCAAGAAGGTCCAGGGGTTTGCTCAAGTAGATGGTCAGTGGCGGCTGAAGACAAGCCAAGACTGAGTCGGGCTTTCCTACACCTGAGCACCTGGAAAGCTCAGGCTTGGGGGGCTGTAGAGCTATCCCCCACCTTCCCCACCCTGCTCTCTGCCCAGTGACCCCTCTTGCTCCTTAGTTCCATCTTTAAAAGCTCAAATATATTTTTTAAAGATTTTATTTATTTACTCATGAGAGACACAGAGAGAGAGGCAGACACACAGGCAGAGGGAAAAGCAGGCCCCATGCAGGGAGCTGGATGTGGGACTCGATCCCGGGACCCCAGGATCACGTCCTGGGCCGAAGGCAGAGGCTCAACTGCTGAGCCACCCAGGGGTCCCAAAAACTCAAAGTATTAAAAGATGTTTCCAATTCTCATCGTAATTCTTGCTGGAGACGCATTTGATGTATATTTTCTATAGCTGATGTTTGAACCCAGTGACAAAAACAGTTAATAGAAGTCTTTGCTCTTTTAGTGCTTTTTTTTTTTTTAATCATGGGGGGAAATGGATGGTTTATACAAAATCAGCCTTTCTGCTCTGCCTCTCATTTTTTCCCTGAGTTTATTATCGGTAATTTCACAGAAATCTCTTAACCCACAATCCAAGGGAATAGGAAGCACTGCTTTCTTATCTAAATGGCCTTTAATTAATGTTAAAACTAAATTCTAACAAGAGGGGGAGGGTGTTTTAGGTAGAAAAGCTCATCTTGATATGGAACTGAAATCTACCTTTTTTTCTTAGTGATTTTGATCCCAATGGAGTCTTTTGAGATCATTCTAGATAACATCTCATCCCCTTTGCATGAGATAGCCCTTAAAATATTTGGAGTATGCTCTCATTTCTTCTAACTTCCCCATCCTATCTTTCTTTCTTAAAGATTTATTTGAGAGAGAGAGAGAGAGAGAGAGAGAGAGAGAGAGAGAGGAGGGGCAGAGGGAAAGGA
Organism: Vulpes lagopus; assembly: GCF_018345385.1. Lineage (NCBI taxonomy): Eukaryota > Metazoa > Chordata > Mammalia > Carnivora > Canidae > Vulpes > Vulpes lagopus. Next base: position 9,368,536 of record NC_054831.1, read on the forward strand.
AGAGGGAGAGGGAGAGACAATCTCAAGCAGACTCTCCCTGCTGACTGCAGAGCCTGATATGGGGCCTGAGATCATGACCTGAGCTGAAACCAAGAGCCGGACGCTTTACCAACTGAGCCACTCAGGTACCCCCGATATTTTCTTTTTTTTTTTTTTAAAGATTTATTTATTTATTTATTTATTTATTTATTTATTTATTCATTCATGATAGAGAGAGAAAAAGGCAGAGACACAGGCAGAGGGAGAAGCAGGCTCCATGCCAGGAGCCCAATGCAGGACTCGATCCCAGGTCTCCAGGATTGTGCCCTGGGCCAAAGGCAGGCGCCAAACCACTGAGCCACCCAGGGATCCCTCAATATTTTCTTCTCAAAGATACACCTCACACATTTCCTTATATTCCCAGTGGCTTTCCACCCTGTCTCCGGAACACAATGCCAATGTCCCTCATTCTCTTCAAATACCTGACATCTTGTCATTTGTTCATGGAGACGCTCCAGATGGTAGCCCTTGCACTGAAAGAATAGTCCTCCGGGGCCTGGCTGACACGGCCCAGCGTGAGCAGCTCTCTCCTTGGGCACTTTACCTATATCCACAGAGCCTGAGCTTCCTTTCACTTTCTTGGCCACCGGGTCATATTACAAATTAATATTGAACGTGATATCAATGTTGACTCTTGGTGTATTTCTTTCCAGCTGGATGTGTCCGTCAGTCCATGTCCTTTTCTAGGCCCAGTCCCTGGACATATTCAGAGTTTATACGTATTTAAAATAATTTTACAGATAGAAGTTTATATTCTCTGTGGCAGGCGGTATATTGTCATGGAGTTCAAGAACTGGAGTACCAGAGGCAAATGTGTGGGCTCAGAACCTCGCTACACTGACTAGTAGCTGTGTAAACATGGGCTAGTTACTTGACCTCGTCTTTCCTCACCTCCACTAATAATGCACACTTCCCAATTAAAGGAGATCATTCAAATAAGGTAATTTAGGAAGGAGCTAACAGGAGACCAAAGATGCATTCTGTAAAACTTCTGATAAGGCTTCTCATGACATCTTTGTAGATAAAATGGAGAAATCTGGTTTCTAGCAACTCTATCTCTTGTGATTGGGATATTTTGCCAGTTACAAATCTATCTAAATATACCAAAAGGGACTTAGAACAGTGTCTGGCTTGTGATAAGTGTTCAGCAAATCTTAGCACTTATTATTTTTAGTTCACATTATATTATGGACTTCCCCAATTTGTTGCTGTATTTTCCCCTTTACATCCTCTTCCCTCCCCTTCCCTCTATGCCCTCTTCACCATAACCCCACCTTCCCCATAAATCCCTAGAATACAATTGTTAGAAGTCTGCTGTGTTTTTTTTTATGGTGTGTTTGTTATTTTATTTATTTGTTTGTTTGTTTGTTTTTATAAATTTATTTTTTATTGGTGTTCAATTTGCCAACATATAGAATAACACCCAGTGCTCATCCCGTCAAGTGCCCACCTCAGTGCCCGTCACCCAGTCACCCCCACCCCCAGCCCACCTCCCCTTCCACCACCTCTAGTTGGTTTCCCAGAGTTAGGGGGTCTCTCCTGTTCTGTCTCCCTCTCTGATATTTCCCACTCATTTTCTCTCCTTTCCCCTTTGTTCCCTTTCACTATTTTTTTTTATATTCCCCAAATGAATGACTTACTTCACTCAGCATAATACCCTCCAGTTCCATCCACGTCAAAGCAAATGGTGGGTATTTGTCGTTTCTAATGGCTGAGTAATACTCCATTGTATACATAAACCACACCTTCTTTATCTTTATCCATTCTGCTGTGTTTTCATCTATATCTATACTTTCTCCAAGTCTTTTCATGCAGGTATAGCCGAGTTTGGGTCCCAGCATTACTTACCATTTTATATATTGATATGAATTCATTTTATACAGATACGAATCCAATAATGCATAAAAAAATTACACACCACAAAGAAGTGGGAATTTTTCCAGATATGCAAGGTTGGTTCAACGTTCAAAAATCAATTAATTTTTGATTTTTGAGTATCACATTGTATTAATACTTAATATAACAATACTAATATATGATATATAGCATGATATATTATACATAATAAGAACCCATCACCTCAATAATCCAAAGAAGTACCATATAACACCAGTAAATGCAGAAAAATCCTACACCCTTTCATGGTACACACTTTCAACAAATTAGGGGGTGGAATTTCCACAACTTAATAAAGAACATCTATAAAAAAAATACAGCTAACATACTTAATGATGAGAGACTGGCTACTTTTTCCCCTAAGATCCTCTCTTAGTTGCTCCTATTCAACATAATACTGGAAGTTTGGGCCAGGGCAATAAGAACAAAAATCATACAAGGAAAAAATCATAAAAGGCACACAGATTAGAAGAGGAAGAAATAAAAGTACCCTTCATAGTTGTTTTTAAAGATTTTATTTATTCTAAAAAGAGAGAGAGGTGGGGTGGGGTGGGGTGGTGGTGAAGGAAGAGCAGAGGGAGATGGACAAGCAGACTCCACGATGGGTGCAGAGCCCAGTGTGGGACTCGATCCCACCATCCCCAGATCATGACTTGAGCTGAAATCAAGAGTCAGACATTAACTGACTGAGCCACCCAGATGCCCACTGGTCTACATTTTAATTCTTGTTTGATACCAATCTAATTGGAAGATTCTGGCCAACTTCCTTCTTCATTCTTGATTATGAGAGGTTTCTTTTTTTTTCCCTCGTTGGAGAATGTGCTCTTATAACTAAGGCTCTATGGACAAAGTTAAGTCTCAGACACTTAGGGGGCTGATGGGGTAAGAAAGTCACAGGTTTTGAGGTGAGTCGACCCTGTGTTTTCATCCCCACCTGCCTCTTCCTGTTAACTGTATTTTCTGAGCCTCAGCTTCCTCAGTCAGAAAATGAGAGTAAGGATATCCACCTCGTAGTTTTGTTGTGATGATCAAATGTGATAGAATAATATAAATCACATTTACTAAAAGCACTTTGAGGACATATGATTGCCATAGTGATGGGACCACAATGAACAAACCCGGATAAGAGACAGGATCTGGGGGACTACGAGGAAGGACAATGACATAAGTAATGTTAGTCTTGATGGGTGAATAACAGAGCTGGTCACTACTGCTGCAGAAAGAATGTTCTAGAGTGTGCTGAGGTGACCAGTGGGTGAGGTGGTCCTCAGCATTGCAGTGAGTCAGACAAGTATTTGCATGTCCTTGGTTTAGAGAGATATGGGGTCATGCTCCCAGAGGCGAAGTGTGGAGAATGGACTATTTGAGCCTGGATTTCCTCGGTGTGCAGAGTTAGAGACACTTCTAGCCACCTGCCTCTCCCTTCTTCTCATCCAGAGTCCTCCCTCTTATCCATGACATGTGCTCCTTGGGTTCCTTGCCAACTTTTACCGTTCCCCCTGCAGAGCCAGAGTTTTTTCCCTGTCATGGGTCCCCTGTCCCCTTGTCTCTGCTGACTCAGCCATTTGTTCCATGGTTTTGCAGAGGATGGGAAGCGTCTCTTACAATGGCCGGAGGGAAAGTGGCCGAGGATGGGAGTGGGGAAGAAGATGGGCAGGACAATCTGACCTGTGACCCTCTTAGGGATCAAAGCATGGGCTCTGGACCTTGCCTCTGGGAACACAGAATGAACAGTGTGGGTCTTTATCTCAGGTTACCTGTCCATCCCATCACTTGTCCAAGTGGCTTCACAACAATGATACTCCGTGGAAACTTAACACCCCACACTCTTGGCTCAGAAATAAGCTATCGATCCCCTGACACATTGCCTGTGATGATGGTTGTCTCCGCTCACGGGCTCACTTTCTCAGAGATAACACCCAGAGACTATTATTTCCATTCCAAGCTTTACTATTTCCTTCCTTCTGCTTGCTTTGCATTTAGTCTGCTCTTTTTTTTTTTCTAGGTTCCTAACATGGAAGGTTAGATTATTTATATGAGGTCTTTCTTCTTTATTTAAATTGGTGTTACAGCTACACGTTTTCCTCTAAGCACTGCTTTTTCTCTATCCATAGCTTTTCATCATGACGGGTAAGGTGCAAATAATGCGTGTTGATACGTTCTGTTGCTTGAGAACTGATCAGGAGTTCTGTTGAGACCAGGAGTTGAACTTTTAACCCTACAACCTATTTGCACCGATGATCTCAGGATCTCTTTCAGTTGCCTATAATTTCCAGGAGGATTAATTTATTTAAAATTTTAATATTAAAAAATATTTATTTATTTTGAGAGAGAAAGAGAGAGAGTGGGGGCAGTGGATGAGGGAGAGAGTCTTTAAGCAGGCTACCCGCTGAGCGCCAAGCCCAGCACGGGGCTTGATCCCATGGTCCTGAAGTCATGGACTGAACTGAAACCAAGAGTTGGACACTTAACCAACTGAGCCACCCAGGAGCCCCTATCAGGTCACCTTTTATCACCAAGGCTGGTTTTACTAGAGGCAAGACCGTGGTATAAGCAAGTTTCCTGCAGTGCCTTAATGGCTTTTCCTTAAAGCTCTAGACCTGCATTGATTGTGCACTTCCTGGTCTGTCCCTGCCTCCAAATTTACTCTTAAATTCTCATTCGCAGCCAGAGGCAAATGACTGGTCACAGCTTACAACTCTTTCCAAGGTTGTTTTCAAATGGGCAAAGGTTTCAAAAGGCAGCAGCTGTTTTTCAACAGGACCAGGGATATGGTACCCAGGGGTTGATCCTTATGGTTGATCCTAAATCCTTATCATGATTGTCAAAGGTTCTGTGAGGGGAGGACTGTAAGGCTGCATCAGAGTCAGGGAGAGAAGAGTTTTCTGATTGATTAGTGATGTCTGCTGTAGGTCAGCAGGTGTTACCATTGTAGACCCGACACATGGCCAAACCTGGTGTATGGGGAAGACATTGCTCTGAGTTCACCTAAACTGAGTTTAGTTATGAGCCCAGCCACTGACTCATGGACTGAGTTACTAGGAGAACTAAATGAGAATATGTGAACTAAATAAGATGTGTGTGGAGTGTTCAGTAGAGTGTGGGATTACAAAGCTGGTCTGCTTCCCTAGGCTGTGAATTCCCTGCAAATTCACTAACCTGTCTTATTCATCTTTCTGTTCTAGCACAATGCCTGGTATGGTTGGATATGAGGATTCAGTTCCACAAGGCACATTGGGTGGGGTGGGCTGGGGTTCACTGGGGCTTTCCTACAGGATCCTGAAATCACCTGTTAGGGATTTCCTCCTACTTTTTAAACTGAAAAGCTATTATTAAAGTAAAACAAATGGGGTTGCTGGGTGGCACAGCTGGTTGAGCGTCCAACTCTTGGTTTTGACCCCAGTAGTGTCCCACATTGGGCTCCATGCTCAGCAGAGAGTCTGCTTAAGACTCTCTCTCCCTCTGCCCCTCTTCCTTGTACTAGCTAGCTAGTTATTTATTTATTTATTTATTTATTTATTTATATATTTATGTATTTATATATTTATGTATTTATTTATTTTAGAGATAGTCTCTCTACATTAAATAAAAAACTTTTTTTTAAAAAAGTAAACACACAGAGAAGTGCACAAATCATAAGGAGATATAACCCCATGAATTCTTATACACCTGCATAACCAGGATCCACATGAGAGTTGGGACCACAGTAGCACGCTGCAGTGCTGATATTGGCTTGTCCTGTTGTCAGCTACTTCCTCCTCCCAGGGATACCCTTTGTCCTGACCTCTAACATTATACATTAATTTTTTTCTCAATATTTTGAGATATTTCTCAATTTTCTCAATATTTTGTGCGATTCCACAATTCCATGGAGTTGTATTTTGTTCATTTTTATTATGTATCATATACATATTACCATATGTATATATATGAATTCCAGTGTATGAATGGAGTGTATGAATACATCATAATTTGTTCATCTATTCTCTTGTTGATGGACATCACGTTCTTTTCAGTTTTTGACTATTACCAATAAAATTGTCATGAACATTTTAGTACGTGCCTTTTGGTGCTTTCGACTCACTTTTCTGTTGGATGTGAATAAAACCTTGGAGTGAAATTACCAAGTTATAGAGTACCTTTGTTTTTGACGTTAGTAGATACCACCAGAGAGTTGTCCAAAGTGGTGTGCCAACTAATATTCCCACCAACCTGTCTGCAAGTCCCTATTAGTCTGTATCCTTATCAACCCTTGTCATCATGAGTCTTTTTAACATTAATCATTCTAGCAGACGTATAATATTATTAATTTTTAAAAATTATTTATTTATTTATTCATGAGAGACACAGTGAGAGAGAGAGAGAGAGAGAGAGAGAGAGGGGGGAGCAGAAACACAGGCAGAGGGAGAAACCAGGCTCTATGCAGGGAGCCTTATGTGGGACTAGATCCCAGGACCCCAGGATCACACCCTGGGCCAAAGGCAGATGCTCAACCACTGAGCCACCCGGGCATCCCTATTTATTTTGGTTTTAATTTGCATTTCTCTGATGACTAATCAGGGAAAAGATGAGCATCTTTTCATATATTGAGACATATATTTGAATATTCTCTTTATTGAATCCTCCTCTTACTTTTCAAGACTTTGCCTTACTCTTGGGATTTTTATTTTTTAGCAAATACATGTTATTGATTGTACTTGCTAGAAATTATCAAATTCTTATTTCCATATATTCAGGATGCTTATGGAAACTTGTTGTTAACCTCTTTATTGAGAAAGATCAATCTTTAGAAGTGTATTGTTTATGCATTCTCTATTCTCAAGGAGGTCTTGTACTTTTGGAATGGCCATCAGATATGAAATATTATACACTTAAAAATATACTGAAAATAAAAAAAAAACATTTTACTGCCCAGCAAAGGCCCAAGTCTGGACCAGGGCTACCATTTGTCTTTTCTATGCATTACTCTGCTACACAGAATCAAAACGCTGTACAGATTTTTGAACATTCAGAGGTGCAATAAAACTGGGGGACAGTCTACTTAGAAGTGCTTTGTCTTGTCTCATCTGGCATCCCTGGTTCCCATCCATTCCCTGCACCCAGACTCTGCCTCCTGCCCATTCCCTTTGAGCTGACCCCTTGGTTGGACCATTTGTTCTTGGATGCCTCCTGTTGGTTCACCTTTAGCTTCTGGCTCTGTATCCCCTCCTCTACCTCTGAGTCCTGCTCAGACCCCAAAGTTCCAAAGCATTTGGTTCCATGTATGGTCCTTTGAGATTCCTTCCCAGAATGTAAGCATGAGTCAGCGTCCAAAAAAAATCTATTATTCTTTCTGGACTTAAAAAAAAAAAATATCCTAAGCTCGCTCCCTGGATTGTGTGGTGAACATTCCTAAATATTTTATTTCTAAAATGCATCACAGTTTATAGCCAGGACAATGATACAAAGCCCTGGTTGCTTTGTCATGCAGTGGGGTAAAAGGGGCAGCATCTGAGCATTCAGTTGAGCATTTTTCAGCAGAGGAGGGGCAGGCTCACCTTGGGCTAATTTGTACACTCGGAAGAGTGCCTGAGCACGTGCTGTGCTCCCCTGATGAGCTGTCATGTGTATATAAATGTTGTCTGGCTTGTGTCTATTCATTCTCATCTCAGCAGCAGATGCAGGATCTGCCACTGAGTAGTTTTTAATCAGCCTGTGACATCTGCATCTAAATAAATTGGCTTAATGTTGACATAAATGATTGCAGTCGGAATGGCTCACAGACACACGGATGCCCTTTCCCATTCACAGCCCATTGTGTGAGGGACGCCCAGACTACACATTTATCCCCTGACGCACAAAAGGTCACATGAGGCTGTGATGACATTTGATGGTGACGTGGACCTAATGCTTCAGCTGATCACGAGGCAGGGGGACATGGTAGGCCAGGGAAAACTCTTTCCTGTTACCCCCTCCTTAGCTTCCCCTCGCTTTAGTCATTTTCCATAAAATAAAGCTGCTGCTTTTGTGCGTTGTCAGCAAAAATAGAATGTGCACAGACTGGCTTCTGGTCGCTGATTTCATTCGGGGAGCAGTTCAGCCCAACATTGTCTAAATTTCTCTTTTGAATCAGCATCCTCTTATTTCATTAGTGTCTCTGGAAAGATTTATGACAGGTATGTGGAAGGACACACTGTCCTTTCGGCAGGAGCACAAGGCTGGCTGTGCAAGGACACAAGCCCAAACACTGACACTGTTTTTGGAAATGTTTCATAGGAATGTACTACGTGTACCAAATCAAATGCTTTTGTGGGTTTAAAATAACAATTTGGGAGTCAAACTTATCTTTACTGATAAAATCATTCAAAGTAGCTAGCAACCAACTTCGTGTCTAGAATTGGAAATATAAATTGGTCTTTAGCATCACTTCCGTCTCTCTCAAGTCACTCTCCCCCCGCTGTTTTGCTCACCCTTGTCACCTGTCACTCACCTTTGCCTGTGAAGATGGTCCCGCCATCCATCCGCCTACTGCCTACCAGGGCAACCCATCTACCTCCACCCCAAACACACCTTCCCCCCAGTCACTGCTCCCCCATTCCTCACCTTCTCAGGAAATTGCAATTCCATCTATGTGGTTGCTCAGGACCCAAATCTAGGGGTCAACTTGGACTCCACTCTCTCCCTCCACTAGCCTATGGCCAGTGCACCCATTGTGGCTTCTATCTCCCAATATACCCCAAGTGTGACTGCTTCTCTCCACCTCCAGCACAACCACCCTAGTTTTTTTTTTTTTTAGATTTTTAAATTTATTTATGAGAGAGAGAGAGAGAGAGCGAATGAGCAAGTGTAGGAACAGAGGGAGAGGGACAAACAGACTTCACGCTGAGTGCTGAGCTTGACTGGGGGGCTCAATCCCAGGCCCCTGAGATCATGACCTGAGCTGAAACCAAGAGTCAGTCACCTAACTGACTGAACTGTCCAGGTGCCCTAACACCACCCCCCCCCCCGCCCCGCTCCTGCTCCAGCTTAAGCTGCCCATCCTCAGTTCCCTCCCCTGCAACCCCTTAGCAGTCCATCCGTTCCAGTGACCCATAGTGATGTTATAATGTTCATTCAGTCCTATCATTCCCTAGCTTCCTCACTGGAGGAAAAAACCCTCAAGCTCCACATAGTGGCCCACAACCTTGCTCCTTTCTAGAAAGTTCCCTCTTGTGCATGTTCCTGCAGCTGGGTTAGTTTTAGTTCAGTTTTGTGAACCAGCTCCTACAAATCCATAAGAAACTAATAACACAATAGAAAAATAGCTATATTTTCTCAGCAATAGCTCCGAGGAGCCTGAGTTGATTGCTCCCCAGAGCACTGGCGATGTCTCAGAGGCGGAAAGGCAGAGCTGGATCCCCATGGGAATGCGAAGTTTGGTTTCAGGCGGGTCTTTCCACGCAGGAGCTTGATGAGGATTGAGCACAAGGATTAGAACCGGTGGAAACAGTCAGAGGAGTATTTTGAGGCAAAGGGGCTTAGGGCTTAAACTGTTGGTAGTTTGTATTACAGAGTTGATGGGTGTTTCAAAAAGTTTCTCTAACGAATAATCAAGTTATGTGCCTGAGCAAGAGTGTGCTTGAATAGTAAAGATGGTAGGGAAGACAATGGAATAGTGACGTCAAGCTAATGTAGGGTCTACATTGTAGACGGTAGGCCGGTGTGTGGGGGGATAGTTTCTGTCTCAGGTCCACGCTGTCCTATGAAGGTGGATGGTTTGGGTTCTCAGAACAATCAGTCCACAGAAAAGAAAAAGCAAACATCTCTGAAGTATTTGAAAACATGCTTCATTTGACTCGTGATGAGAAATACACTTGAAAACTATCCTGAGATAGATTTTTTCACCTAGTAGATTTTCAGAGATCAAAGAAGTTGAGGCTGTGACATCTACTACCCCATTGATCACCAGGGTAAGTAAGACTCGGGGTGGGGGGGGTGTGGCTGGCTAGCCGGGAATCTCATCCTCCCTCTCCACTCCATGGGCTTTTTCTGGAAGCTGCCCATGGATAGGAGAGGACAACCTTCCCCTACAGAGCCTGACCGTCCTGGGGTGCACGGTATCCGAGTAGCTGCGTACCCCTGCTGGAGCCTCCAAGCAAGCTCTCAAGGTCCCTTTGTAGGAGAAGGTAGGGTAGCCAAGCTTCCAAGACTCCAGACACTTCCAAATGAGGGGCGGCATGTGGCACTTTGCCTTTATTAAAAAACAAAACATTTGATAAAACTTTGTGATAAGGAGGAAATCGCGGGGGTGGGTGGGTAGGTGGCTCAGTAGGTTAGCCATCTGTCTGCATGCTGCTCAGGTCATGATCGTGGGGTCCTGGGATAGAGCCCCGCATGGGTCTCTGCTCAGCGAGGAGTCAGCTTCTCCCTCTGCCTCTGCCCCCTGCTCATGCTCTCTCTCTCATCAATAAACAAACAAATAATATATTTTTCTTAAAAAAAGAGGAAATCAGGGAATCTTACACATTCCTGGTGGAAATGTGAATTAGAATCTGTAAGGAGGGCAATCTGACAATATCTATTAAAATTATAAATGCACATACCTGCTGTGCAGAATTTAAAAAATGATCATTTGTAAGTGTTTATCCAACTTGTCTGCTAATATCTAAAGGAGTCAATATCCTTTTGTGTGTGTGTGTGTGTGTGTGTGTGTCCTAGGACACATTTTGGGAGGTGCTGCTTTAAGGGATAGAGATCAGCCCTTTGATTTTGGTAAAGTTGCAAATGTTTTCCTCAGCGTTTTTACTTTGCATATGGTGATTTTTGCCATGTGAAATTTTGTCATTTTATGTTGACAAATGTTTTGATCTTTTTTTTAATGGCGTCTGGATATGTGTCATACTCCAAGATTATAAAAATAGTCTGTCCTGGCTTCTTTTTTGTATTGTTTTGGCTTCATTTTGGGGGTTACATTTAAGTTTCTGGCCCAGTTTATTTAGGTGTAAGTTGTGAGTATGGATTCAACAATCCATATAATAGCTCAATCCTATTAATTTTTCCCTGTGGTGACTCAGTTGTTCCAGTACAATTTGTTGAGTCCAGATTTTATCTAGACTAAGTTCCCACAAATATTTAGTTCTGCACTCTCTAGCCTGTTCCATAAAGTTGCCTGCCCATCTAATATACCACATTCTTTTAATTATTGAAGTGTCATATTAGGTTTGAATACTAGTTAGTTCTTTTTTTTTTTAAGATTTTTAAACAATTTCTTTGAGACAGAGAGAGAGAGAGACAGCACAAATGGGGAGGAGGCTCAGCGGGAGAAGCAGGCTCCTCACTGAGCAGGGAGCTCAATATGGGGCTTGATCCCAGGACCCTGAGATCAGGACCTGAGCTGAAGGCAGATGGTTAACTGACTGAGCCACCCAGGTGCCTCTTGTAGAGTTAGTTCTAGCTCGTTACCTTCTTGTTCAGAAGTTTCCTGTCTCTCCTAGATTGTTTATTTTCCATGTGAACTTTATCTTATTTATTTAAAGATTTTATTTGTTCATGAGAGACACACGCACACAGAGGCAGAGACACATGCAGAGGGAGAAGCAAGCCCCATGCAGGGAGCCTGATGTGGGACTCAATCTCCGGACCCCATGATCATGCCCTGAGCCGAAGGTAGACGCTCAACCACTGAGCCACTCAGGCATCCCGTATTTTATCTTGTTTTAGAGAGAGAGAGTTCACATGTGCAAGGTGGCGGAAGGGCAGAAGGAGAGTGAGAGAGAGAGAGAGAGAGAGAAAGAATCTCAAGCAGACTCCCCACTGAGCATGGAGCCCAATGCAGGACTGGATCCCACGACCCTGACATCATGACCTGAGCTGAAGCCAAGAGACTAATGCCAACTGAGCCACCCAGGCACCCCAACCCATGTGAACTTTAGAACCAGCTTGCTTAATTTCATTATCTAAAATTGGTGAATTTATATTCACCATCTCACATTTATGGATGAGCTTAGGGGCATGCATATTTTATGGTGTTAAGTCTTCCTACCCAAGTTCATGGTGTGCCTTTATATTTGTTCAGTTGTGTCTCGTGTCCTTCAATAATATTTAAATGTTTTCTTTGATAGCTATTTCACATTCTTATTACATCTATCACTAGGTTTCTTCTTTTTTGTTTCTAATGTAAATGGGAATCCCTCCTGTCTGTATCTATTAACTGCTTGTTGTTTGTAGCTATGAAGCATTTTGAGTCTGTGTATTTATTTTGTACCAGACATCGTTTAGAATTCTCTTACTATTTGTAATATAATTTTAGTTGAGTTCTCTAGGTATGCAATCATATTGTCTGCATACAATGATAACTTCACCTCTTTTCCAATTTTATATATACATTTTCTTTTGAATACTTGCTTGGTTGGGCTAATACCTAAAGCACACTATTAAATGATAATGATGATGGGAGTATCATTGTCTCATTTTCAACTTTAACGAGATTGTTTCTAGAATTTCTTTATTAAGCATGATGCTAAATTTTCGGGTGAAATAGATATGGTGTATTGTGGTAAGAAAGTACCCACGTTTTCTCATTTTCTTAAGAGTTTTACCAAGAATGTATGCCAGATTTTATCAAATGTTTTTTCAGCATTTATGAGGAAGATCATAGGGACTTTCCTCCTTAAATTTGTTAATAGAGATGAATAGATTTTCTGAAACTTAAGCATGTTTTTATTCTGGGAATAAATCCTACGTATCATTACACATTAATTTTTAAATTATTTTCTGGATTATTTTGTTAATTTTTAAAGGATCTTTATATCAATTTTTTTGTATGTGTCTGTTAGCTTTGTTGAATTTTGGTGTCAGGGGTTTATACCTTTTATAAAAACAACAAGAATGTGATTAGGGTCATATGCCCACCTTTGAACTGATCACTGTCACCAGTGGAATGCTCAGGCTTAGGTCACACCTCTTGGATCTGAAAGTATTTACTTATTAAACCATATTATTGAGGTATGATTGACATCCCAAAAGTCATACATATTTAATGTATAGCATGTGATGAGTTTGGAGAGAAGTACACATCTCTGAAACCACCACCACAATCTATGCCATAAACATACCCATCACCTTCAAAAACTTTCTCCATTCTCTTTTTATTATTATTATTATGTGTGTATAATAAGGATGCTTCACATAAGATCTACGCTCTTAGCAAGCTTTAACTATAGGCCCTATGCTGTACAGTAGATCTCTAAGACTTATCCATCCTTTGTAATGGATACTTCACAGTCTTTGACTAATACTCCCTCCCCCAGCCTCTGGCAACCACCATTCCACTGTCTGCTTCTCTGAGTTTGACTATTTTAGATTCTTCATATAAATGGTATCATCTGGTATTTATCCTGCCATGTCTGGCTTATTTCACTAAGCGTAATGTCCTTCAGGTCCATCCACACTGTCTCAAATGGCAAAATTTCCTTCCATTTAAGGAACGAATAATGCTCCATTGTATGTATATACCAGTTTCTTTCTTTCTTTTCTTTCTTTTTCTTTCTTTCTTTCTTTTTTTCTTTCTTTCTTTCTTTCTTTCTTTCTTTCTTTCTTTCTTTCTTTCTTTCTTCTTTCTTTCTTTCTTCTTTCTTTCTTTCTTCTTTCTTTCTTTCTTTCTTTCTTTCTTTCTCTTTCTAAAGATTTTATTTATTTATTCATGAGCAACACAGAGAGAGGCAGAGACATAGACAGAGGGAGAAGCAGGCTCCTCGCAGGGAGCCCAATGTGGGTCTCCATCCACAGACTGGGATCATGCCCCGAAGGCAGACAGATGCTCAACCACTGAGTCACCCGGTGTCCCCCTATACCACAGTTTCTTTATCCATCTTTCACTGATGGACATTTAGGTTGTTTCCCCCATCTTGTCTATTTGAATGATGCTGTAATGAACAGTAGAGTACTAATACCTCTTCCATATTTTGATTTCAATTACTTTGCATATAAACCCAGAAAAGGGATTGCTGTGTCATGTGGTAATTCTACTTTAATTTTTTGAAAAACCTCCATACTGTTTTCCAAATTGCACCAGTTTGCATTCCCACCAATAGTATACAAGGATATCCTTTCCTCCACATCCTTGCTAACGTTTGTTATCTTTTGTTTGTTTTTTATTTGTTTTATGTCTTGGGTATTTTTAAATTATTTTTTAAAGATTTATTTATTTACTTATTCATGAGAGACACACAGAGAGAGAAGCAGAGACATAGGCAGAGGGAGAAGCAGGCTCCTTGTGGGGAGCCCGATGTGGGACTTGATCCCAGGACCCTGAGTTCATGACCTGAGCAGAAGGCAGCTGCTCAACCACTGAGCCACCCAGGTGCCTCTCTTGGGTGTTTCTTAAATTAGAAAACATCCTAATTGGTGTGGTATGGTATCTCTTTTTTTTTAGGTTCAAATTTTTATTTAAATTCCAGTTAATTAGCATACAGTGTAATATTAGTTTCAGGGGTAGAATTTAGCACTTCATCACTTACATACAACATGCTGTGCTCATCACAAGTGCCCTCCTTAATCCCCATCACCCATTAAACCCTCCTCCCTGCCCACCTCCCCTCCAGCAACCTTAAGTTTATTCTCTCTAGTTTGGAGTCTGTTTTATGGTTTGCCTTCCCTCCCTCCCCTACCTCATGTTCACTCTTTTTTTTTTTTTTCTTAATTTCATTGTAGTTGAATTCCATTTTATTGATGATTAGTGATGTTGATCACCATCATCTTTTTATATATATCAGTTGGCTATATGTATGTCTTCTTTGGAGAACTGTCCAGTTCCTTTGCCCATTTTTAAATTGAGTTATTTTATTTTTTGGTTATTGAGCTGTATTTTGGATAATAACCCTTTCTCAGATATAATAGGGCCTGCAGATATTTTCTCCCATTCCATAAGTTCCTCTTTCATTGTTGACTGTTTTCTTTGCTGGGCAGAAGCTCTTTAGTTTGATGTAATTCTACTTGTTTATTTATGTTTTTGTATCCTGTGCCTTTGGTGTCACATCAAGAAGTGACGGCTGAGGTCAATATCAAAAAGCTTTTTGCCTATGTTTTCTCAGGGTCAGTCTCCCTGGGAGTACATGAGCTAAGAGTTGGTTCCTCCAAAGCAAAAGTTGGTCTCAGTTGCCTGAAGAATGACAGATACTAGTGGAGAAAACAACAGATGTCCCATCATAGGCAGAATTGATGATAATTCAGCTTGGATATTCCAAACTGCAGACAGGAAGTTTTTCTGTTGGTAATTGTGTGAGTCATCAGGCAAACTTTTATCAGCTCTGGACCAAAAACTTCCAGATTTCTTTTATGTGAGAGACTAAAATCCTAATTTGTTTAAGCCATTAATGGAAGCATCTTCCATATGGAAATAAAAACTAGATATATTTTTCATGTTGGCAAAAACCAATGCAAGTATTTCCATTGCCACTGGAAAACCCAAGGACTAGAGTCTTTTCATAGTATGTTTCAAGGTCCCTGTGTCCCTGTGTGAATTCAAGAGCAAAAGAGAGGCATGGAATTGAACCTCCTTATTTTTAAGCTAGTTGATGTGGATTCCTTCTTGAAAACACTCCTATATTCCAGTATGATGTATTCTTCATAATACCCAAATGTTGGAAATAAAAAACAATTATTAAGTTTAACATAATTCTCCTGTTCTCAGGAGGCTATGTGAAAATATCTGATTTCCATTTGGTGGTAGTTTAAGTACTTTATGAAATATTTATGTAGGCAAGCTATCCTTCCTTTCTGTCTTTTTATTCAAGGCTTCTCATTTAAACTTGTCCTAGATAAAATCAATATTAAGTGATGATGTAAAAGAATTCAGAACTGTTTTAAACAGCTGCTAGAACAGTAGTTTAATTCAAATGAGAGCAAGTCTAGGGGGAGGAAAGTAAATGTGAATCTATCTTAAAGACAGCATTTAGGACCTGTTCAATGATAATCCAGATATCATAAATGTTAAAACCCTTAAGTAACTAATTTTAAAAGGATACTGCTAATTAAAGAAATAATAGTTCTGGTGCTTGTGGCAGGAATGTATGCAAATCATATTTATTCTTTGTGAAGACTCTTCAAAGACCAGTAAAACTCCCATGACTTAGAATTTGTATTTTTATGCTGCATTTTGATTTGATTGCCCTTTATGTGGGAGATATTGGGAGTAGAGAATAGGCAGTGTGGGGAGGTGGAAAGAGCATAAGCTGTGGAATTCAGAGGATGGAGGTCTCCTTCTGGTTCTACTGCTGCCCAGCGGAGAGTAGTGATTCACTTCCTCAGTGCCTCATCTTCCTCCTCAGAAAAGATGCTGAGTCCCATCCCAATTTTCACATCCTGTAATTCTGCAAGTCATAAGAGTGCACCTTACAAAGTAAGGAAGTGAGCAATCAATCAATCCTTCAAGTGCCTCCCCTGATAATAAGCCAAAATCCACTAGGCATTATGCATCGTACCGTATATTCATTCATGCATGTACACGATACATACATTATACACATACAGCAGACACAGGAGACATCACACATATGGGTGATACACATCACATATACAAAACAGACATCATCTATACATTAGATATGATAACTGAGGGGGGCACTTGGTGGGACGAGCACTGGGTGTTATTCTATATGTTGGCAAATTGAACACCAATAAAAAATAAATTTATAAAAAAATTAAAAAAGATAGGATGCATATATCGTGTATGTATTACATGTATATAATGTGTATTCTCTACTAAGCATGAGACTCTGCACCATTGGAGACTCATATGGCAGATGAAGAGAAGAGGTTCAAAGTACAGACTCTGCAGCCAGGCTCCTCTCTATGCTCAAGTCCTGGCCACTCTACTTGCATACCATTTAGTTAATCTCATTGCACCTCAATTTTGTCTTCTTTTAATTGGGTACCAGTTCAAAGTTTCTGCCTTATGGTCTGGGGTTAGGATTAAATGAGATAATATGTAAAAAATATACATATATTAGTGCCTGGGACTTTGCACATACTCCACATAGTACCACTATCATCCCATTTAATTTTCTCAGGATCTCTATCAAGTAGGATTTTGGTTTGCAACCTTGGGAGCTTCCCAGGTGAAATCTGAAACTGGATCCCATACACAGAAGACAAGGAGAAACTGAAGGAAGAGGCAGGCCACTCCAGATTGGTAGGAGGCAATTTTAAAAGCAAGAGAACTTAAATACAAAGTTGGTCTCGGGTGACCGCAAGATGAGTAGATCTCCACACCTGGCCACCAGAATCTTAAAGGTTTATATGGAGACCTCAGCTGGATTCAATCACATATGTAGTCCAGATGGTCTCAACAGCACCTTATTCTCTCAAGGCTATGTCCTTGAATAGCTCTGGCTATGGGAACAGTGGGTGAAATGTACATTCCCAAGACAGGCAACTCTAATTGTCCAGGTAACCGACTTGCAGGTCAACCAGCCATTAGATTCTTTGGATGACCTTCTCCAACTTAGAGATTTCTATCTCCATATTATGTGGCACCTGAAGGTGATAAAGATTGAGTCATCATGGCTCCTGATATAACTGTTCTGGTCATGGTAGGCTGTTTGTGCTGATCTCATGGCAGAAAATTGTCAGGTGATGTAGCAATGTTCCTTCTCTTTAGTTTGCGTGGCTGACTTTTTTTCCAAGCTGACTCTGGCTTCAATCTAGCATCCAGGCACACCTCCTGCAGAGGGGCAGGAATGTTCCTTTATATCTTTAAAGAGTAACTGAAAGTGAGAAGAGGCAGCAATAACAGCATTGCAGAGAGAGGTGTAGGGATCTGCCAATGACTGCAGAAAACTTAAATGCTTTAGGGGAGAAGGTGAGTGTGTGAAATCATTGATAGATGCATATGTTAGTACCTGTGGAACTCCAGGTAAGCCGAAGGTGATTTATCATACCATGTAAATGGTCCAGTTTGGGTCTTAGTTCTGATCCTGGGACATCATGCCAGGTAAACTCTGCAATTTGTTCTATCAGATTCTAAGTGTATGGATCATCACACTATGATGCATCCAGACCGGCATTCCCACAGGATACTCTGGAGGTCATAGGGTATGAGAACCTCATCATAAAGAGAAGTGTTGCTCTCACTGAGGCCAGCAGTTCCCAAAGGCCTATGAACCTGGGCTAGTGTGGGAGCATGTTTTCACCTGTGACAAAATGCAAAAAACCAAGACAATTATATTTGCATTGGTTTGTAACATTTTTTATAACGTCCTACAGTATAATGCAGTTGAGTTATGGCTCTGGAGTAGATCCATGAAAAAAATGGACCAAATTGTCTCTTGAAATTTGTCTGTTCCTTCACATCCAGAGACCTTGGAATCCCAGTTAGAGCCAGTCTTCTATCTCTCAGGAATAGCCTATTTGAGATAGCTGGTCCTTTTGCATGGCTCATTGGAGATAATTAGTCTTGCCTTGCCACTTACTAGCACGTGACCTGGAGTGGTCTAACGTCGCTGATTCTCAGTGGTTAAAAGCTACAATGATTTATGTCTTATACCATATGCCTATTGCAGGTTCCCATTCCTCAGGGACACAGGCTGGAGGAGCCTCCATCTCTTGATGGTCTTGATGGTCTTGCTGGTCACCAGTCTTGCTGGTCACCATGCTCACGAGTCATGCCCTGGATTTTAAAGGCTTCCACCTGTAAGTGGTACATGCTACTTCCCTTCATATTTCATTGATCAAGGCAAGTTGTATGATCACACCTAACTTCAAGAGGGCAGGAAAATACAGTCCTACAGAGAAGTTCTTAGAAGAAGGAGAGACAGAAATATTGGCAAATAGCAGTAAGGCTAAATGTACCATCATTTACCCAACACTCCATTTCACTTATTTTAGCTCAGCATTTTTACTGGTTGAGATAATTTGACATCCTGATTCTGGAATGAATTGTATTAACTACCAAATTTTGAGATTCTATGGCATTTCCCTAAAAACTTCCTCTAGCCTCGTAGAGAGCTACTGACTAGTATGTTCAGATTATACTTGTTTAACGGTTTCAAGTCTACTTTCTTCATAAGGTGGTCATGAGAAATTCTATCACATTTTTTAATGAAATCAAGACACATTGTCTTTATATTTTGCCCTCAATTTGTTAATGTCGGGTCTCTATCAAGAAAGGAAATGAGATGGATTAGGGTGAAGATTTGATGTCCTGTAAGTTTGGAATAATATGAACCCAATTATAATTGGTTTTTTAGCTTTTATTTAAATATAGGACCAACAGTATTTCAATAACTTCTTTTAATAAAGCAAGGTAACATATTAATGGGACTCTTTAGTTTGATATTTGGGGGTCTTGCAGATGGTTGGAAGCTATCAACCAAGTACAAAATCAGCGTGCAAAATCAAAGAAAAGAGCCACTTTTTCAAGAATGATTATAGCAATAATAATAGTAAATACTTGCATGACATTTAGTGTGTGGATGTTTTGGGGCCAGGGCCCAAAGCACTATGTTCTGTTGTCCAGAACTAATCACATGGCTCCACCTATCAGCAAGGGGGTTGGGAGATTTAGTCTTTCTTTTTAGATTGGAGAAAAGTGAAATGGTTTTGTATTGTTTCTGCCATAATGTGCTTTTAAAAAGATCTTTAAAAGGATTTATTTATTTATTTATGAGAGACATAGAGAGAGAAACGTAGAGACGTGGGCAGAGGGAGAGACAGGCTCCACACAGGGAGCCCAATGTGGGACTGGATCCCAGATCCTGGGATCATGCCCTAAGGCAAAGGCAGATGCTTAAGCACTGAGCCACCCAGGCGTCCCTAAAAATTAAAGCCAGAATATTTTTACAAAGGGTAAACATTATCTGGAAAATTCAGAAATTAGCATCTGGGGGGAAAAAAAGCAAGTATTAGTTCTTCCATATTTCAAAATGATTTCACACACAAAGAGGTTGATTAGGTAAAAATACAGGAAACCAAAGTGTGATTTTTAATGAGCTTACAAGCTTCCCTACACTTCATTTGAGTGTGTGTGTGTTGATGGAAGGGAGTGAGTAGCACCAGTGCATTTTTTCAGGATTTAAAGTAAAAGAAGTTAGTTTCAGGAATGAATACACATTCCAGGGGCACAGAAAAGTGGAAGAAACACCTGAACGGTGAGACTAGCTACCAGCAGAGGGTGCTGGAGTGGCATAAAATTAAGATTTTATTTTTATTTTTTTATTTTTTTTTCTCTAAAAACGAAGTCTCAGATAAAAGACTGCGGGTGTGAGGAAAAATGTAGTAACTGTTTGATCCACTTGGAGGTATGAATTCCCCCTGCTGCATGCAGCTCCATCTGGGTGTTAGCGATTTCCTGCAGTGACCACATGAATTGTAGGCACCTTTCTTTTCTTTTCTTTCTTTCTTTCTTTCTTTCTTTCTTTCTTTCTTTCTTTCTTTCTTTCTTTCTTTCTTTTTTTTTTTTTTTTTCACCTTTCTAAGCACAAACGCCCTGACATTTGCCCCCGTGTCTGTCTGTGCAGGACTGGGAGAGGTTCTGCAGTTTGCCTCCTGTGTTCACTGGATACTTTTGGCAGCTCCTGGCTGCTCATCCGTGGCACCTCTGAGCACGGGCTCATGTGGAGTCCCTACTTGATTCGCCCAGCTTTTATAAAACTATTTTTGTGTGCCCTAAAAAAAATTTAAAAAATCCCCCCCCTTTTTTTTTTCCAACTGCCAATGCACGATAGTAGCATTTTCTTTTCTCACGAGGCTGCCTTGAAAAAAACAAGGTAGCAAGTACCCGGGAGCCTATCTAGAGGTTGTGAAAGGTCAGGCCGGTTGCATTTACGCAGAGGACATTGACCTCGGTGGCTGTGCCCGCGTGAGCCCAGGCGTGTGCCCGGGCGGGACGCCGGGAAGAGCCCCCCCTTCTCCAAGGGGGGCTCGGCGGATGCTCCTGGTGGATCCTGGCAGGGCCTCGGTGAACCCGCGCGTCCGAGCTGCTCTTCCAGGAGGCTGACGGCGTTCTGGGCCGGGAGTCAAGTGGCCCACTGGGTTCCGGTCCAGCCCGTCCGGGCCTCAGTTTCCTCGTTGGACCCCGCTCCCGAGCTCTCTCCCAGCTGTCGCAGCCACACTCAGACGTTCCTGAGCGGCAGGCGGGCTCCGCCCTCGGGCCGGGAGGCTCCGCGGTCAGCACCAAGGACAGGGGCCGGGGCCGGCGGAGCCCCCGCCCCGGCATTTCCCGGCAGGCCCCGCGGAGCGGCTGGAGGGGCTGCGGGGCTCGGGGGCGCGGGGCGGGGGCGGGGGCGGGGGCGGGGGCGGGGGCGGGGCGGGGGCAGCGGGTGGGGCCGGGCCCCGCGGCGGGCCCACCGATTCTGCGCCAAGGGGCCGCCCCGCCCTCCGCTCGGCCGCTCGGCCCCGGGGGCCCCGCCAGGTCCTCCCCGCGCCGCCGCGGACCCCGCCACCCCCTCTCCTTCCCGAGCCCCGCCCCGCCCCGCCCCCGCCGCGCCCTCGGGGTCCGGCCGCACCCCCGGGCCCGCGCGCCCCAACTCCGGCGGGGGAGGGTCCGCACGCCCCCTCCTCCCCCGCCCGCGCCCGCGCCCGCGCCCGCCCGGAGCCCCGCCCCAGGCCCCGCCCCCGTGGGCCCCGCCCCCAGGCCCCGCCCCCAGGCCCCGCCCGCCGTTGCCCCGGGAACCGCGGAGCCCCGCAGCTGCAGGAGGCGCCCGGCCCCGCGGAGCAGCCCTCGCCGCCGCCGCCGCCGCCGCCGCTCGCGCCGCCGCCGCCCCGGCTCCGGCTCCGGCTCCCGCGCCCGCGCCCGCGCCCACTCGGTCGGCCATGCCGCCCCGCCAAGCCCCGGCGCCCGGCGCGCAGCTGCTGCCCGCGTCGGCCCTGCTGCTGCTGCTGCTCGGCGCGGCGCCCCGCGGCCGCTGCCTGGCCGGCCCGGTGCCCGCCGCGCCCCTGCCCGCGCCCGGGCCGTGCGCCGCGCAGCCCTGCCGGAACGGGGGCGTGTGCACCCCGCGCCCCGCGCCCGGCCCGCAGCCCCCCGCCGCTGCCGGCGAGCCCGGCTACCGCTGCACCTGCCCGGCCGGCGTCTCCGGCGCCAACTGCCAGGTGAGTGAGCGGACCCGGCGGGCGCGGGGCGGGGCGGGGCGGGGCGGGGACCCGCAGCTCCCGTCCGCCCGCCGCTGCGCGCTGCCCCCGGCCCGGCGCGGGGCTCCCGCGAGCTTGACGCCGGGGGCCGGGGGCGTCTGGCCGGGCCGACCTTGCAGGTGCGCCTGCCCCGCGCAGCGCGGGTCTCCGGCCGTGCCAGCCCGGGGCTCTCGGGCGCGCCGCTCCCGGGCCTGGCCGCCACCCACGGCCCCGGGCCACCAAGTGGCGCGCCGGGGGTCCCTGCTCCGAGCGTCCCCCGCGAGGCGCGCTGTCCCGGGGGGGGCACCTGCGCCCGGCCCCGCTGGACCGCGCGGGCGCGGAGGGTGATGGGCTCCGCGCGGGGCGGCCGGACGCTCTGGGGCCCTCCCCTCCAGCCCTGGAGGCCGAGGGGGCAGCTGCCCCTGCGCGGCCTGCGACCAGCCCTTTGCGGGCTCAGGACGCGGCGATGCCACAGTCGGGGGCGTTCGAGGGGACCCGGAGCGCCCCGGGCTGGACGCCCCTCGGCGCGCGCTCGGCCCCATCCCGGGCGGGAGCGGGCCCGGGAAGCTGCGCGGGGGCGGGGGGCGGGGGGCGGGCGCGAGGGGTGCGGGGGGCCCGCGGCCGTGCCCGTCCGGGGATTTGGGGTTTACAAGAGAATTTGGCAGAACGTACCGAGCGAGGCTGGACTACAAGCCTGCTGCCGCTCCGTGCAGCCTCCTAACCTACTAACACGAACATTTTCCAACAGGCGATTCAGTATTGTGTGTTCGGGGGCGAAAATCCCCAAGTCTGTATTCCAGGGCGGGCGGGGGGGGGGGCAAAGAAGGGATTTCTCTGGAATTATTAAATAAAACCGGGTGAGTGTGGAACATCACTGGGATCAAATGCTTTCTTTCCTACATTGGGAGTGGAGGAGTTTGTTTCATAAGAATTTTATAAAATGCCCCAAGAGTTACTTTGAGAATGCCCAAATGGACTCTTCTTTCTGCGGGAGAAGAAAGGCCACAGATGAGATGAGATGAGATAAGCTTTGATTTTTTTTTTTTTTTTAATGGAGCTAAATGGGTTTGAGAAGCTTGACCTTGACAGCCAGGATTTTTTGCTCTGTTTCCTATTTTTCTTTAGTAGCAAATTGCCCACCTGAATCTGCCTTTTCAGTGTTGTGCCCTTCTTTGTTAACTGGTTCCAATAAGCTTGAATTTCCTCAAAGGGGATGATGATGATGATGATGATGATGATGATGATGATGATGATGAGTGTGTGTGTGTGATACCAACATCCGGAGTGGATTTGGGGCATGATGACTGTTTGGGGAATTTGCTGTTGAAGCCTTTCTAACCATTAGGACAAAATCTGGCTTACTAATTTCCCCTGTTGATTGATGATTTATATGACTTTTCCTGAAGAGGTGAGTTGCAGGAATGCTTTTTATCAAACTGCTGTTATATTTGCATGCCTGGGTCCCAGCCTTGAAAGACATAGTCGATTAGACTCAGAGTATAGTAATGGGCAGAAAGAGGTAGGTTAGTGTGTTCTTCAGCTTAAATAAAGGGAAAGAAAGGCTGGGCATTGGGAATTTAACCCAACTCTGAGATATGTGTGTGTGTGTGTGTGTGTGTGTGTGTGTGTGAGACTCGAAAATTATAAGCAATCTTCAAGTAAGGGAAAAACCTCTGCACTTTTCCTAGATGACTAACAGAGGAACATAAATGTTTTTTTTTTGGTCCTAAGTAGTGGCTTGATATGGAATGTAATTCATCTAGAAAAGGCTCACAAACTAATTCCTAAATATTGCAGAACCAACTGGTTCAGAACAGATTCGGGTTCTAGTATAGCTCCCGTTCCAGGCAGTGTTAGCTGTGGAGTGCTGCCCACCTGAGGAGAAGCATATCGAGTGTTCTGAGTTCCTCCTTGGGGAGAGAGCTGAAGGAAGTAGAATTCTAACAGGAAAGCTTAGCGTATTGGAGCCCGATCTGGCTGGGTTACCCAGAAGAACTTAACTCAGATGATTCAGAGCTTTATAACCCCTGGAAAATCGAATCCCAGTAATTTCAATGAAATCTTTCATGATGTTGCAGGAGTACTTGACTCTCATTTTCTAGGGGTGGGGGGGGGTGAGAAAGAAGGCAGTCTCCCCACTCTCATTTTCCAGGGGTGGGAGGGGGGAGAGGCAATCTCCCCTCTCATTTTCCAGGGTTGAGGGGGGGAAGAAGGCAGTCTCCCCACTCTCATTTTCCAGGTGGGGGGGAAGAAGGCAATCTCCCCTCTCATTTTCCAGGGGTGGGGTGGGGGGGAATAAGGCAATCTCCCCTCTCATTTTCCAGGGGTGGGCGGGGAAGAAGGCAATCTCCCCACTCTTCATTTTCCAGGGGGCGGGGAGAATGAAGGCATCTCCCCACTCTCATTTTCCAGGGGTGGGGGGGGAAGAAGGCAATCTCCCCACTCTCATTTTCCAGGGGTGGGGGGGGGGAAGAAGGCAATCTCCCCTCTCATTTTCCAGGGGTGGGGGGGGAAGAAGGCAATCTCCCCACTCTTCATTTTCCAGGGGGCGGGGAGAATGAAGGCATCTCCCCACTCTCATTTTCCAGGGGTGGGGGGGGGGAAGAAGGCAATCTCCCCACTCTCATTTTCCAGGGGTGGGGGGGGGGAAAGAAGGCAATCTCCCCTCTCATTTTCCAGGGGTGGGGGGGGAAGAAGGCAATCTCCCCACTCTTCATTTTCCAGGGGGCGGGGAGAATGAAGGCATCTCCCCACTCTCATTTTCCAGGGGTGGGGGGGGGGAAGAAGGCAATCTCCCCACTCTCATTTTCCAGGGGTGTGGGGGGGGGAAGAAGGCAATCTCCCCTCTCATTTTCCAGGGGTGGGGGGGGAAGAAGGCAATCTCCCCACTCTTCATTTTCCAGGGGGCGGGGAGAATGAAGGCATCTCCCCACTCTCATTTTCCAGGGGTGGGGGAGAATGAAGGCATCTCCCCACTCTCATTTTCTAGGGGTGAGGGGGGGAAGAAGGCAACCTCAGGAGAGAAGATAAACAGAGGGGAGGGAAAAACCCGTTCCGCGTTCTCGATCACAGATCAGGGCAAGGGAGGTTAGTTACAGACGGGGGCTTACTGAGCTAGAACCGCACGCTCGCTGGATACACTGGGGATGGAATTTTGCCGGTTGGTGAAGAGAAGCCTTTAAACAGCGTCACCCCTCCCCCCATCGCAAAGACAGTAATGTGAGCAAGGAAACAATGGAACCAAACTTGGAAGTTTTTTCTTTCTTTTTTTCCTTTCCTTTCCTTTCCTTTCCTTTCCTTTCCTTTCCTTTCCTTTCCTTTCCTTTCCTTTCTTTTCTTTTCTTTAATTTCTTTTCTTTCTTTTTTCTTTTCTTTTTCTTTTCTTCTTTCTTTCTTTCTTTCTTTCTTTCTTTCTTTCTTTCTTTCTTTCTTTCTTTCTTTCTTTCTTTCTTTCCTTCCTTCCTTCCTTCCTTCCTTCCTTCCTTCCTTCTCTTTTCTTTCTTTCTTTCTTTTCTTTCTTTCTTTCTTTCGAAAATGCAGAAAGCCAGAAGCCCCTGGTTAGGATTAAAATGGATTCAGGCTGTGTTCAGCGTTTGGGCGGCCGGCAGACTGCCTCTGGCCCGCCGGGGGTGCAGGCGGTGGCGCTGGTGGCAGCTGGTGGCGGGCGCCGGCGGCCCTGGGGGCTGGGCGGTGGGAGGCGGGGTGTGCGGCCAGAAGTTGCGCTGCCGCCGCAGGAAACCTGCCTGCGGTGATCTAACCTGACCGCGCCTCGGTTTCCTCATCTCTGAGACCGAGGTCGACCTCCCGGGGTCTGTAATAAAGGGTCCGGTTTGGGTTTTGGCTGTGTGGCTGTTGACAGCTTTCCAGCCTCCGCTCATCCGGGCCAGCTGACCCGAAAGCCTGGGTGCTGGGGCGGGTTCCAGCCGCGGAAGCCCCGCCCAGGCGCCCCGGCCCCGCCCCCGAGCTCCCCGGCCACGCCCTCTGAGCTCCCCAGCCCCGCCCCCTGAGCTCCCCGGCCACGCCCTCTGAGCTCCCCGGCCACGCCCCCCACCCCAGGCCCATTCCTTTCTTCTCTCTTGAGCCACCCCCCACCCCGGATCCATTTGGGAGCTGATCTCTCCAGAAAGGCCCATTATGTGAGCAAGAAACCTGTTCATAGCCTGCTGGGGTGTGTGTGGCATTATCAGGCTTGACATTCAAACCAAATTTTGAGTGGGTGACCATCCTGTCTGTGGGATATCCACAACAGGGTTTTTGGGGAGGATTACATTAAGTGTCGTAAATCACTGAGCACCCGTGGTTCCTCCATAAATGCCACCTCTTTTCTTTCTTTTCTAACTTTTGTACACATGTCCTATGCTCATTACCTAACTGTGTGAGGTAGACGGAACGAGTGTTGTCATCTTTTGTCAAATGCAGAGATTAAAGCTCATTTTGACCGAATGACTAATCTAACATTTTGATTGCCATGAAAATCATACAACACTTAAAGTACATATTTTTCTAAGGCCTCTATCACACTTAGACATAGTAAATCATGAAGGTTCAGTGGATTCTAAAAATATATATGGAAACTACCCTGCAGAGACATGATGATGATGATAATGGTGGTGATGACAATGGTGATGATGGTGATGATGGTGGTGATGATGATGGTGATGGTGGTGATGGTGATGGTGATGATGGTGTTGGTAATGATGATGGTGGTGATGATGGTGATGGTAATGATGATGATGGTGGTGGTGGTGATGATGGTTGCTAAGTACTCGAGTACTTGTCATGCACCAGCACGGTTTTGAGGGCGTTATAGATAAAACTCCCCAGTCTTGATGAACTGGGTGCAGCAACCATCCTTGTAGTATAAAGTGCAGAAAAGTTGAATGACTGGCCCAAGGTCACACAGCTAGTGAGTGGTAGAGCTGGCGTTTGAACCAAGTAGCTGGTTTGATGCAGAGCTGTAGAAGTCCAGTCCTGACCCTGCTTTATTAGCTGTGTGACCTTATGCGAGGGCTGTAACCTCTTTGAGTGTTATCAGTATAAAGGAGATGAAATGACGTCTGAGTCTGGTTTTGCTCTAAAACAACGAGCTTGAACAGTTCTGCTCAGCTGAGGTAATGACAAAGACACAGCAAATTCTCCTTATGCCGCACACAGCAAGCAGGGCTTTCACCTCAGAGTTAGAATTCTGGGTCCTAGCTGAGGTTATTTTTCCCATGATGACAAGCAAATGGGCACTACATAAAAGAAATGCAAATATTTCTGGTGGGTTTGGAAAAAAACCCTCCAACTTCAAAAAGATCGAGACTGCTCCTCTTGCCTTTTGGGTTCATTGGGGAAAGCAGGCAGGTGTCAGGGGCGGCAGCTGCTCAGTCCTTTTTCTTTTGCTCCCTTCTAATTGGGCCAAAGTAGTGATGATTTAAATAATTTCAATCTGCATTATGTTATTTGTAAAACTTTTTTGTTGTAATGAAATAATCCTTTGCCAAATATTCAAGCCGTCAGGCACCTGTTTGTTTTTTCATCTCACGTTCCCTAGGAATCTTATCCTTTGGGATTAAAATGAAAATGTGTCAATTTCTGCACTTGGAGAAGAAAGGGGCTGCTTGCGGAGCTGTTTTTCATGCAAGTTAATTTTACTCACTAAGCTGATTCTATAATCCTCTCTTCTGATTAAACATGCTAACTTGAAACAATGGTTCTGCTTCTAATGAATCCATTTTAAAAAAGGATTTTATTTATGTAGTGAGAGTGTGCACAAGTGGGGGGAAAGGGGAAGAAGGAAAGAGAGAGAGTGAGAGCGAGAGAGAGCGAGAGAGAATTTCAAGCAGATTTTTGTACTGAGTATGGCTGTCAGACGTGGGGTTTGATTTCACGACCCTGAGACCACAACCTGGGCCAAAACCAAGGGTTGGATGCTTAATGGACTGAGCCACTCAGGTGCCCGGATCAATCCAAGTTTGATGGAAGGTAGCTAACAAGCAACAAAAAGAATTCTGGTTCTTTGCACAGCATTACTCTAGTGGACTTTTTGCACACGCACACACACAAGCTCACATGCACACACACAGAAACTCACATGCACATATACTGACTCACAGTCACATGGTGATGTGTGCAGAATGTCCAATATTAGCTGAAGTGTCAAGAGACATTGCTTCTTTTTTAAAAATTTATTTGGGAGAGAGAGAGAGAAAGTGAGCAAGAGAGCACAAGCAGGGGGAGCGGCAGAGGGAGAAGGAGAAGCAGACTCCGCTGAGCAGGGAGCCCAATGACGGGCTCGATCCCGGGGCTCTGGCATCATGACCTGAGCCCAAGGCAGACACTTAACCAGCTGAGCCACCCAGATGCCCCAAGAGACACTGCCTCTTTTTCTGGCTCCTCTGTCAACTTTTTGGGACCTTGGGTGAGTGATGGAACATCCCTGAACCTCCATGTTCATTTCTCTAAAATGGACTAATACAAAATAAATAAATAAATAAAGTGGACTAATACATTTGCCTTATTTTCTTTGTAGACAAGATGAAATTCGCAACTGGGAATACAGTAAAGTTTTATCAGTAAGTAGAAAGAAGTATGGAGTTTTAAAACATTTTTTTAAAGTAAAATGTCACACAAATACAAAGTATACCAAGAAAAAAGGATTATAAGATTTCCATATAGAATATGATTATGCCAGTTTATTCCCTGAGATTGTCTTTCTTCAACAAACAGGTTTTAGCTTTTTTCCCCCCTACCAGGAAGACTTACGCTACAACAAAAGCATCCAAAAGGAACAATTCCTTGTATTAAAATTTTGATAAACGTGTAGTTCTTTTGATTCTGAAATAAATGGATAATTTCTCAGAAAATTCCCAGTGATTTCATTTTCCTTTGAAATGAATGAGAAAAGCTTGTTAAAACCCTATAACAATTTTAGTAAAAGAAAGAAACAGTTGCTTTTCTTGGTGTTGTTAAATTGAAGTGCTTTTCCTATTTTGTTTATCTGGTGCATTCTTAGGAAACATCACTTTCTCAGCTTGGCCACCTGACAAAAACGCATTCTGTCTTTAGCTTCTTTGCTTAAGCTTCTCATGTGACAGGGTACCATCCAAAATGGTTTTGTTTATGCCCGCATTTCACAAGCATCAAACAGGAAAGAAAACCTATCTGCAGCTGAAGGGTATTTGAGTCAGAAAACAGAATGCCCGAGTTGTATTTTTAGGTCTCCCCAATTCAGTAGGCAGCTGTGGTCAGAGCTGCTTAACCCAGTGACAGGGACTATAGGATATTGGCCCCCAAATAGAAAATTCAATAACAGAAGTTTTGTGTACAGAATTTCTTTATATTTGCCCCTTCCTCCGTTCCTGACACTCCCCTCACCTGTGTGACCACTTGGGAGCTTTTACAGAGGTGAGTGCCTGTGTCCTACTGTCCCCTTGTCCCCCAGCTTGTGACTGAACTGGTCTGGGGCCTGGACACTGGTGACATTTAAATTTTGTCAAGGTATAATTCGACTGTATGACCAGGATTAAGAAGTTCCCCCTAGACCCTCGTCGTGTCCACGCAGACCCCACTGCCTGTCCAGCATGTCGCTAGCGCGTGGCGGAGAAAACGAATATAGTAACACCTGCTCTTGGTCATTCTCACCAGAAAAGCATCCAGTTTTGAAAGGCCTGGCATTCCTGGCCCACATCCTCCTCAAATGGCAGAGGTATGCATAGTGGACTTTGAAGTCTCCCTGAAGGAGCCTTGATGGGTGGTGTGTGCTGGAGCGGAAAGAGTCCGGCATATTTTGGAACCCGGCTCTGAGTGCGTTGGATAAGTAATTCATTGCCCTGTGGCTTGGTTTTCTCATCTGTGAAAATGGGATCCTGATGCCAACCTTGCAAGCTGTTTGTGGCTTGGAAATATATCGAGCTCAGTGACTAGCCCAGGAGACATTCAACGAAAAGGTAGCTGTTGTGCACACCTATAGTAAGAATCTTATTTATTTCATGCCTTTCTTTATAAAAGTGGAAGGCCTAGAAGGTCCTTTCCCTTGGACAAAAAGAAAAAAAGAAAAGAAAAAGAAATCCTTCTCTACTTAATTTCCAAAGAGACCAAAATTCCATGAGTAGAGATTCATTTCTTTGGCTGTGATAGATCAAATGCTAGAAGACTTGGATTCCGGTGCTGACTCCCCAGAGCATTCACTTCCATTGGTTCTTCCTCTGTACTCCACTTACCATGGAGGGGGTGGGGGGCAAGAACAAAGAACAATGTGAACTGAGCATGTGCTCCCGGCCCAGCCTTTTATGGAATCATTTATTGCTTTATTTGAACACTAACCTGTCTTCAGTCAACATTCGTGATGTGAGTCTTAGACAGTTGTCCTCAAGCGGAGGGGCTTCTCTGAATGGCTCCTCGCTGCTCTCCAGGGTGAGCAAGGGCAGAGCAGGACCCAGGACTGGGAAGGGCATCCAGACAGCAGCCGGGCACCCAGTGCGGGGGCTGCACATGGTAGGTGCCCCTCAAATATTGCTGAATACACAACTGGCTTCAGGGGGATGCAGCTGTGGGCACCATGAGGGCACTGGGCGCTATGGGGTGGATCTAGGCGCATGGGGAGGGACGCTGTTTAGGAGCAGGACAGACAGGAAGACAGATTTAGCCTGTCTAGTAACTCCCCTAGTGCCAGGTCTGTTCTGGGCGGCGCACGGAGGTTTTCAGTAGATCCCTTTGCAGCAGCCTTGGCTTTTAATCCTAATAAAGCTTTCTTTTCAAAACACTTTTCCGATGAACTAGATCAGGGGTGGGCAAAGGACAGCCCGCATCATGTCTCTCCCTCCCCTCCACGTCAAAAGCTAAGAATGGTTTTTAACATTTTAATTTTTATTATTTATTTAGAGAGAGTGGGTGGGAGGCAGAGGGAGGGAGAGAACTTCAAGCATGCTCCACAGCCAGCGTGGGCCCCTACGCAGCACGACCCTGAGATCATGACCTCAGAGGAAATCAAGGGTCAAGCTCAACCAACAGAGCCACCCAGGTGCCCGGTTTTAACATTTTTAAATGCTTGGGGGGAGGGGATCAAAATGAGAATGATATTTTGCAATGTGTGATGTTCTATGAAATGGAAATTTCAGTGTCCAGCATCAAGGTTTTATTGAACCCGGCCCCACCTGTGCATTTGTGCAAGAGTTGGCTGTGACTGCGTAGGTGCTCCAGGGACAAAGTTGGGTGGTGACGGACAGTGTGGCCCATGAGGCTGAAGATCTCTGTGTGGCCCTTGACAAAGGAAGCAGCTCGCCGAATGTTTCCATAAATGCTGGTGGAGCTTACTTTTCTGTTTTCAAGTGTTTGACTTGGCTGAGGGCTGGTCCCCCAGGCCCCGCTTTCTCCTGTCCTCCTGGTCCCTTCTCCTTGCGGGGTGTCCACCGCCGGCTCCAGGGCTGAGAGCTGTGGGGGATACACAGACAGATACACCAAGCCCTTGTCTCTGAATTGTCTGAACGTCAGGAGGCGTCCTAGCCACAATCTAACTTCTCATCGTCCATCGGGCCTTGGTGGAGTGCGTTTGGACCCCCGGAGTCACAGACTTTCCAAAGAGGCAGCTGGGAGAGGAAATGCCAGCTGTCAGGGCTTCGGATGTTAAATGTAGAGGTTTTGAATCCTTGCTCAGTGACAAGCTTATTAGGTTTCTTTTTTTTTTTTTTAATTTTAATTTAATTTAATTTAATTTTTTTAAAAGATTTTATTTATTTATTCATGAGAGACACAGATAAGAGAGAGATGCAGAGACATAGGCAGAGGGAGAAGCAGGCTCCATGCAAGGAGCCCCATGTAGGACTTGATCCTGGACCGCAGGATCATGCCCTGAGCCAAAGGCAGATGCTCAACCACTGAGCCACACAGGGGGGTCCCGGTTTCTTTCTTTTTTTTTTAAAGTTATTTATTTATTTATTTATTCATGAGAGGCACACAGAGGCAGAGACACAGGCCGAGGGAGAAGCAGGCTCCACGCAGGGAGCCCAGGATCACATCCTGGGCCGAAGGCAGGCACCAAACCTCTAAGCCACCCAGGGATCCCCCCTCTTATTAGGTTTCTTAACCCTGATTCCTCACTTGTAAATCGGATGGTTGGGAGGGTTAAGGGCAGTAGCTTGCACAGCCCCCTCCTGCGCAGAATAGGCCCTCTGACCACACAAACTCTTTCTACAAAAGTGGATGATTCTCCAGTCCATGGCTGAGCCAACTTACCTGGAGGAGGGGGTCCCTATGGCTCGGTGACAGTGGGGGATCTGAGCCCTGGCGTTGTGCTTGTCCCAGACTGCCCTGTGTTTAGGACTTGGACCGGGAGTGCCCAAGGGGACCGGGAGAGGAAGGAGGAGGGATAGTGCTTCCAGCTCTGGCAGTTTGGGTTTCTGTAAGGTTGCTTTGGGTTGGGACAATGTCAAGGTTCTTCTTTCTTAAAGAGAGAGAAAAGGCATGAGGCTTTTGAAAAAGAGCGAGGATTTGAGAAATGAAATAAGTGTGTTTGAAAGAAAAGGCTCTTGAAAAGAGCAACGTGTCTGCTATCTTTGCTAGCAGTTCCCGAAAGCCAGCGCATCCTTTAGGGTTTCAGTGCTGGCACTTACCTGCTGCTTGTAGTTAATTTAAGGAAACAGTTGTGATTGCTTTTGGGTTGCAGAGGCAAATTGAAACTCCTTTATGGAAGGCATTCAGTGGTGGTGGAAGTAATCACAGGAGATGAATAAAATCTAGTTCTCTGTTTTCACGGGAAATAAGAACCAGAGTCTGTAGTAAATGGGCTGATTTCTGGCCACTGGAAAGCCAACCCCATGAGGGGGATGGCCCGTCTCCCACGTCCAGGTCAGATTTCTGAAATCTGTTCTTTAAAGCAAAATCACATGCTTAATTTTCAAGCAACATGGAAAGTATCAGAACAGGCAAAGTGTTAAATACATCCTCAATATATTACCTTGGAAAGGGAAGATACTTATATAGGAACCATGAAGAAAAAACCAGAACCTCTTAACTGACCTCCCCTATTATTCCTTGTACAGAGGATTTCCAGACATTTTTTTTTTCGTTGAGTCATGACTTACATACAGTGAAATTCATACTTTAAAGTGTTCAGTTTGAGGACTTTTGATGTACAGTTGTGTAACTACCACCATAATCAGGATATGGAATTGCTCCTCGCACCCCATACACTTCCTCGGGCCACTTTGTAGTAGACTCTGTCCTGGGCTTATGCCCTTGGCCACCATGGGTCTGACTTCTGTCTTGATAGTTTGGTCTTTTCCATATTATCATATAAATAAAATCATGTAATGTGCGTGCACCTTCTACTTAACATAATGCTTTTGAGGTTGATCCGTGTGGCTGTGTGTGTCCAGAGTGTGTTTCCTTTTATTGCTGACTAGTATTCGATTGTACAGATACACTACGGTTTATTCTTTCACCAACTGATGACATTGGGATCATGTCCAGATTTTGGTGATTGTGCATAAAGCTGCCATAAATGTTCATGTGGAGGTTTTTAAGTGGATATAGGATTTTCATTTCCTTATGTAAATACCCAGGAGTGGGATTGCTGGGTCATGTGGCAAGTGCAAGTTCCACTTTATAAGAAGCTGCCGGACTGTTTCCCAGGATGGCTGTACCATGGTGCATTCCTGTGAGCAGCAAATGAGAGTTTCAGTTGCTTGCATCCTTAGCTGTTCTTGGTTTTGCAGGTGATTTAGATTTTAGCTGTTCTAATAGGTGTGCATGTTAATTTACATGTTGTCATCCTAACCTAAATCACAGTAAAACCAAATCCGTGCCCATGGTCTATTCCAAGACTCTAAGAGCACTGAAAGCAAAATCTTAGATTTTGTTTTTCTTTGATGGGAGGGGAGTCTAGAAATAAATGCAAACCCTTTTTCAAAAAAAAAAAAAAACCAAAAAAACTAAAAAAAAAAAAAAAAAACAAAACCCAAGACTTTCCCAACGACTAATGATATTGAACATTTAAAAAAATATACTAGTTGCCATCCATACATTGTCTTTGATGAAGTGTCTGTTCAAATGAGTTGTGAGAGTTCTTTCTGTACTTTGGGTACAAATCCTTGATTTGATATATGGCTGGTGGATGTTTTCTCCTAATCTGTGGCTTGTATTTTTGTTTTCTTTTTTTTTTTAAAGATTTATTTATTGATTAGACAGAGAGGGGGAGAGGGAAAGGGAGAAGTACAGAGGGAGAGTATCCCCAAGCTGACTTTCCATTAAGCATGGAGCCAGAGCCATCATTCAGTCTCACAACCCATGAGATCATGACCCATAAGATCATGACCTGAGCCGAAATTGAGAGCTGGATGCTTAACCGACTGAGCCACCCAGGCATCCACCCCTTCTTCTTTCATTTTCTCACAGTGTCTTTCAAAGGGCAGTTTTTAAATATTGATGAAGTCTTATTTATTAATATTTTTTTCTTTTGTGGCTTGTACTTTTTTTGGTGGCCTAAGAAATCTTTGCTTGACCTAAGGTCACAAAAATTTCCTCCTGTTTACCCCTAGAGTTGGATTGTTTGAAGTTTACATTTCAGTCTCTGACGCATTTTGAGGTAATACTTATATGTGGTGCAATATATAGGCAATTTTTATTCACTTTTGGCAAATGGATATCCAGTTGTTCCAGAAACATTTGTTGACAAGACTCTCTCCACTGCATTATCTTCGCAACTTTGTTGAAAATCATTTGACCATAAATGTGGGTCTCTTTCTAGCCTCTATTCTGTTGTATTCGGTTGACTTTATATATCTATCCTTTTGCCAATTCCACACTGTCTTGATTACTGTAGTTTTATAGTAAGTCTTGGAATCAGGTTGTGTGAGTCTTTTAAATTTGTTCTCTCTGCCCCATGGATATTACATATTGTTTTTCTGATATTCAAATTTAACTGGGAGTTTATATTTTTAATTTGCTAAATCTGGCAACCTTACCTCAAAGGCTTGACTAATCCCTACTCCAATTCCCCATTTTTTTCTGAAGAGTACATCCATAGCACTTTAAATTCTTGCAAAACAATTATATAAGGCAAATTGTGTTAACTTGCATTTAAAATATTAATTTAGCTCAAAGTTTTACATCTTCATGGATCCTTTTAAGAACAACTGTCAAAGTATGTTAGGGCATTACAAAATCTGTGAACCTATAGTGGAAAGAGCCCACTGGTAAACTTTTCTTACCCTCTTTCCACCCCTTCTACTGATCTCATGCTTCCATACTGATCATTATTTACCTTCTGCTGTAGAATTTTATATTTTCCTCTCTGTACCTACAAGCATATATGAAGCTAAATATTCATATATGCAGCTATTCTATATAAAAATAAAAGCATCCTATGCATACTGTTCTATAACTTTTTCTTCATCTATTTTGAACATCTTGCCATGTCTTAAAACAGAAACAAACCCATCCTTTTTGATGACGGAATAGTATTTCTTCCTGTGATTGTGTGACTATATTTTAGTCTTTACTGAAGTACATTGTTTACATTTTTTCAATTATAAATAATGTTGCAATGACTATACACACAATGATGTATATATATAAATGTGTGTGTGTGTGTGTGTATAGACGTTACAAGTTATGTAGATAAAATATTCTAATGTTGCTAAATTGCCATCCAAAAAAGTTGGACAGTTTTGCATATTTACTAGCAGCATATGAAAATGCCTATTTACCCACATTTTTGTCATTACTGGTTTTCCTGTTTTTCTTTGATTTTTGTGTGTTAACGATAAAACATGGTATCTCATTGGTTCCCTTTGCATCTTAAAAATTACAAATGAGGAGAACATTTCTCATGAATTGCCTGTTCTTATTTTTGCCTAATTTTCTTTTGGGTTGCCTTCCCCCACCACAACTGGTTTGTAATAGCTCTTTGTTATTGAAGGAAATTAACCTTTTGTTCTTTATGTTTAAATATTTTTTCCCTGTTTATCATTTTTCTCTTGGCTCTGCTGATGCTCACTCAGTGTTTTGATCTTTAGAAGCTTATGATTTTTGTTCCTATTTAGCCAAACTTATTAACGGGGTGGTTGATTAATTTTAATTAGAGCTCTAATGC
The DNA here is from genome assembly GCF_018345385.1 of Vulpes lagopus. Lineage (NCBI taxonomy): Eukaryota > Metazoa > Chordata > Mammalia > Carnivora > Canidae > Vulpes > Vulpes lagopus. Next base: position 9,404,606 of record NC_054831.1, read on the forward strand.
TTGATACCAGTACTGTGCTATACAATATTTTGAGAGTTACCTGATTTGAACCAGGAGTTTGCTTTTGAAGAATTCCATTTTGGCCTAGATTTATATTGATAGGGCTGATCCAATTGTCTTTTTAGAATCTACAATTAAATATAGCCCCAGTTTATGCCTATTTTAAGAAGGGTTGGCATGGATTTTTCTAAATCATATTTAAATACTTGTAATTTACTTTTTTTTTGAGCCGGAAACACTGCAACCATTTTACTAAGATCTTTCTCCTCCTCCTCCTCCTCCGTCTCCTCCTCCTTCTTTTTAAAGAACTACTCAGCAGTTTTCCTTTAAAAATTGGCATGGGTTCCTTAGTATTTTGTTAAAATTGCCAAGTTAATTTTGATGATATTATTGGATAATAGAGTATTTTTTAAAAGTTCTTGATGGTGTAATGGTTTGATTTCAAAAAGTGTTGTTCATCCAGGCTTGGGCAGAAAAAGGCTAATCTTAATATTCAGCAAAATGCAAATTTCGCTTCTGCTTTAATCTCCATATCATGTTTTTCACATTTCCTCCCCCCTTAGAAAAACTTCATTTCTCCTGACCAGGGATTTTTGTGGTCCTTTACCCTCATTTTCACTCTTTGAAATTGGCCATTGGTGTTCTTGGTTGTGCAAAGGGAATTCTTTTATTTCTATAGAAGAGCCTCATAATGAGAAAATAATAAGAGAGACAGAGAAATGAGAACTAATATTAGCATTTCTATGAGGCCTAAAATAAACTCTCAGCTGGAGAGAAATATATTTAATGTGATTTTTTTTTGTCTTTTACAAAGGGAAGGCAGGCCAGGGGGGTGGGATGGGGATTTAGGGGCCTTAAGGACTGGGAAGCACTCTTTTTTTGCTGCTTCCTAAGGAAAACAATTGTTGTTATTATGTTTGACCTTGATAGTGTTAAAAATGGTGCCAAAAATGATGCTGACTCTTTTTAGACATCATGATTGGATTTTATGTGACATTTCCCTTGCTTCCCTCACCTGCAAAAGTCCTTAAAGATGTTTTTTATGCTTAGAAGCGGTGTTTTTTCAAGCAGAGCCTGTGGAAATTTGGGGGAAGTTGAGAGCCCACTTTCCTACTAGTGTATGTTTGTGATTCCCTTAAAAACAGCCTCCTCAGTAAAGAAGGAGGTGTTCTACCCAGAACAGAGAGTCTTTATTCTTGTCAGAGCTCACCGACAGACCTGCTTCCTTCATGGGTCCTCCAAATGAAGAGTGCTTGTCTCTTGACATAAACTCAAAACCAAAGACCTGGAAAGAAGCACATCTTACTGAAGGGTTCTAGCATTCTGTTCTTAGGGCTCTGACCACAGTGCATTGGGAAGAAACTTAATGCATAGACAGGAACACCAATGGGTATTGTGTGTATTGCAGTAAAGAAACAATAAAGTCTTGAGATATGCCATGGTTTCTCATAATCCCAGATGGCCTGAATTATATACCATCTCAGGTGTGTCCGTGGGATCAGTGTTACATTAAAAATTTTTTTTATTGAGATAAATTCACATAATATAAAAGTGATCATTTAAAGGTGAACAATTCAGTGGCATTTAAAAAAATTATTTATTTATTTATTTATTTATTCATTCATTCATTCATTCATTCATTCATTCATTCATGAGAGACACACAGAGAGAGGCAAAGACAGAAGCAGGCTCCATGCAGGAAGCTCGATGTGGGACTCGATCCCAGGACTCCAGGATCACGACCTGAGCCAAAGGTAGACGCCTAACCACTGAGCCATCCACGCATCTCCCTTCGAGGCATTTAGTACCTCCACAGCGTTGTGCAATCAACATCTCTGTCTAGTTGCAAAATATTTTTATCACCCCAAGAGGAAATGCTATACTTATTAAATGGTTGTTCCCCATTCTAACATCCCCCAGTTGCTGGCAACCACAAATCTACATTGTGTCTCTAGGAATTTACCTATTTTTTTCTTTTAAAAAAGATTTTATTCATTTATTAGCAAGTGTGCATGCAAGAAAGCACAAGGTGGGCAGGTGGTGGGGGGAGAGGCAGAGGGAGAAGCAGACTCTCTGATGAATGGGGAGCCAGACTCGACTGGATTCCATGACTCTGAGATGGTGACCTGAGCTGAAGGCAGACACTGAACCGACTGAGCCACCCAGGCCCCCCGCCCCGTTCTTGATATTTCATGTAAATGGAATAGTATAATTTTTGACCTTTTGTGTATGTCCCTTAACCCAATACTCTCGAGATTCATCCACATTGTAGCATGTATCAGTAGTTTATTCCTTTTTATGGTTGAATAATATTCCATTGTGTATACAAATGACATTTTATTTATCCTTTCATCAGTGGATAGACATCTGAGTTAGACTTCTGGCTGTTGTGACTAATGCTGCTATGAACATGCCTACGTGAGTACTTGTTTGAGTACCTCTTTTCAATCCTTCGGGGTATATAACTAGGGATAGAATTGCTGGGTCATGTGACAATTCTGTATTTAACTTTTTGAGGCACTTCCAAATGAATCTCCATCTGTGTTATCTTCTTATACAACCTGAGCCCTAGCATCCTCCTTGGGATGGTTGCTTGCAGCGTCTACTCACAGGCCAGACTCACGTCTTCTTGTTATTGTCCTTGCCTGGGCACACAGTAGTCCAGATGCTCATTCCTGGCCTGGTTTGTGGGCCAAATTTCCCGTGACACTCTGCTTGCCCAGCTCTGTAGTGATTCCATGGAAGAGCCCAGCCTCCTGTAGCTCCCTCCCAGGAGGACCTGTCAGTGGAGGGCTTTGTCCTCTGACTCAGCCTGAATGCTGCCACTCAGCCCAGTGATTCATACCTCATTCTGATTCCTGTTGTGTGCTGAGCTCCTCTGGGAGAAATAGAGAGCTTGCCAGGGCACTTAAGCCACCATGAATAATTGGCCCTAGAGGTTGTTGGTCCAATTGCCTTCTTTCACTAAAGAGGAAACAGCCCAGAAAGTTGGAAAATATTGTGCAAAGCCATCGGGTCATTAGTGGATGCACTGAGCTTGAGAAAGGGCTTTCACGTCTGGTTGCGTGATCTTCAGATACCCTGTGCAGTCCCTTCTCCTAGACCCTGGCACCCATTGGCACATTCAGTATGTCATAAGAAGAAGCAGAGCCTCTCCTGTAGTCATTGTGGATTATAATACCATCTGAGCTAACTTGCTTGTTAAGGAACTAGCTCATGGGGGTTTATATAGAGCACTTATACTGCTAGTTTAAATGAGTTCAGTGTAAATGAGTTCAAGTGGGCCATGGGGAGGGATCCCCTGCATTCAGCGATGAGCCAGAGCAGGGCAGCCGGCCTGGAGATCCCTTGTTACTTAGCAACCATCACCAGGCAACTTGATTTCTACCACCTGAACCTGGTTTATGTCCTCAGAGATTGGGATTTGGGTAGTGCAGTTGAGAATGGGATGTTCTGTAGGCTCACTAAGGCTCCTGAGGCACAGGACCCCCCACCCCCCGCCCCATGAAAAACAAATAAAACCAAGCCAGCTTTGGAGAGTTTGTGGCCCAGAGAAGCTCATAAAATAATTGAATCCTTAGATCTAGAGTTCAGTATGAACCTCTGCTTACCACTAGTCCCTCCATTCCCATGACCTGGGGTCTTCTAGGCCTGTCCAATTGAGTGCCTGACACCAAAGTGCTTCTTTGTAGAAAACTGGGAGTGGGGAGGTGGCCCTCTTTGCTTTTCAGTGCAAGGCTAACAATCGAGGGAGCTCACTATTCCACTGGCGATTTCTCAGTAATGATTAAAATGGTATTAGAGGAGGTAATCAAGATGATGTGACTACAAGTTGACTCCATGGGCCGACTGTGGGCTATCAGAGGCTCTTCATTCCCTCTCCATCCTTGGAATCTGCATCATCCCACTGATCCCACAGTGGGAGCCATTTCAAGGATGCAGCCTTGAGAGAGTAAGGTGCTGTTGGGACCATCTGGATAGTGACTGGACTCAGTTAAGGCCTCTGTATAAACTTGTAAGATTTAGTGGGTGGGTGCAGTGATCTGTTTGTCTGGTGGCCCCACCCAAGACAAACCTTGTGCATAAGTTCCCTTGCTTATTGCCCTTGCCACCCCTACATCTGGAGTGGCCTCTTTCTTTGGTCTTTCCTTGCCCTTTGTGTTTGGAGGTCAGTTTCAATTTTCTTCTGGGAAGCTTCCAAGTTTGTGAACCAACAAATGGCAACACATTTCATAGACTTTTAGAACTTAGAGGGATTCTAGAATTCATCATGGCCTGTTCTCTGATTTTCCAGAAGAAAGTGAAAGTCAGTGAGATAAATGTCAGTTAGGAGTGGAATGCTGCTAACTCCTTGTCCAGGGCTGTCTTCAAGGCATGATTTAAGCTCAGAATTCCAAAAACACCAAAGACATCTTGTAGGGTTGGGTGTGGCTGTGGGTTTACAATCTAAATGTTCTCATGGGCATTCAGATTCAAATGAAATATCCAGTTACTTACATGTCTATCCATGTGTGTGATTCCTTCCCACATATTATTATACTTTTTAATTCTCACATTGTTTTGGAGGAGGCAATTCCTCTATTTGATATATGAGAAAACTGAAGTGGACAGAGGTTCTTGAGGATGTGCCTAAAGTTCTATATGGCAGGTGGGTTGAGATTGGAGTCATCTGTCCTCAAATGCTGTGCTTTCTTCACATGATCACAGCTGTTTGCTCATCCCTTCTATGTCCCAGAATATATAAAAAAATTCTTAAAAATGATTTTATTTATTTATTTATTTGAGAGAGAGAGAGAGAGAGAGAGAGAAAGCACAAGGAGGGGTAGAGGGAGACAGGGGATCTTAAGCAGACTCCCCACCGAGCAGGGAGTGAGATGTGGGGCTCGATCCCAGGACCCTGAAATCATGACCTGGGTCAAAGGTAGTTGCTTAACTGACTGAGTCACCCAGGTACCCCTATAAAAGATTCTTTATACCAGATGCTAAACACAGTTGTCAAATACATACTACCCAGTTGAATACCACATGGAACGAATTGGAGTATAATATTAACTGTAATCATTGTATAATTTTATTTTGTGGCAATTAAGAGACATGGTAGATGGGCAGGCCATTGTTTTAAGATGGACTCATACTGTAAACCCATTTTCATCTGGATCAGAAACAATTTTTTTGCATGGCTTAATACTTTTGCCCAATACCTTCAGAAATAACTATCAAAAGTGTGATTTTATATTTTAACTTACAGAAAAACTCTAAAGATGAAATTAGTTTTATTAAAATAATAACTTACATAATCATTTATAATAGAAAGTTCAGTAATTTGGTTAGCCACAGCTAAAAGCCAATAGAAGTACTGGTTTTAAGATGATTGTGATTTCTGTGTTTGCATAAGTACAGACAGACCAGACATACAATAAAGTACTTGAGTTTTTAAGTAGATATGTAATTACTTAAATGTGAATACAGTAAGCACTCCTATAAGGACGTGAGTGATTGCTTAGGTGATTATGGATGGGAAAAGTGAATACCAGAGATGTGAAGACCAGGTCAGATCAAAGTTTTTCCATACTGTCTGTAAGAATTCTTTGGGTTACCAGCAACAGAAAACTCAATTCAAATAGTTTATGCAAGAAGGAAGTTTGTATATTCATATGACTGAAAAGTAGAGGCACTGCCATATCAGGGGACTCAACCAGTGTCACCTGGGCCATGAGTCCAGAATAAAGCCGTTGGCTTTATTATTTTTTTATTATTATTAAAGCCAATGGCTTTATTCTCAGGTTCCAGATAGTGATCTCTGGCAGCTTCAGGTGCACACCATCCTTACTATCAGCAATGTCTGGGGATCAGAAACTCTCTATTTTTTAGTTGCTCTAAAGAATCTTGAGATTAGCTCTAGCTGGACTGACTTGGGTCATATGTGCATCTCTAGACCAATGATTGTGGCTAGGGGCTTGGATTCTGCTGATAGGCTAAAGTCTGGGACATGTGCCCCAGTTAAGTCATGGGGACCAAGATTGGAAGGAGGTCTTTTCTTAAGGAAACTGGAATACTATTCTTAGAATGAGGGGAAATAGCTGTTGTGAATGAAGCTAACAGTTTCCCGATATATAAAGATGGTAAGCTATCTTTCTCTTTGTGGCTATTCATATTTGAATGGAATTTCACCAAAAATGAATTCCTTTGTCTGCTTCTTTGCAGCCATTGATCTGTCTCACTGGGACTTGTTGGTGGGGCACTTCTTATGGTGACTGCCTATAAGTTTCATCACCCATATTTATCTCTATTGTTCTCATTTTAAGTGATGGTATCTTTTATTGGAAAGCATATCGGGATAAGGTAGTTTCAGAATATTCCAGTATGTATTTTAGGAAGACTGTAAATAATCTGTTCTTTTTCTTTCTCTCCCTGCCTCTCTGTCTTACACACACATACATACATTGTCAGTTTTAGAAAATAAGTATGTGTTTTGATACCTGGCTTTCAGCTATTGTTCAGAATTGTTTATCTGCTATGCATTTCATCTTGATTTTACAGAAATATAAATTGATAAAAGGATCACAGGTGATAGTCAGCTAAAGTTCCATCATCAGTTAACATTTTCTAAAAGTGAAAGTGACTATCCAGGGATTGGAATCTGTTCAGTGGTTGATATAGTAGGAGACATGAGATTTGGAATCAGATGGCCCAGGTTCTGGCTCAACCACTTCCTAGAATGGAGAAAGAGTTTGTTTTGTCAAAGAGAAAGTCATGCAGCTTACTAGAAATGAGGACTTGAAATCAATCGATTAATTACAATGGAGGAGAATAGGCAATTCTCCTGTGTAGAAAAATCCCAAGTGATTTATGGATGTACTGTTCCTTCAGGAAGGGGAGCCTAACTCCCACTCCTTAACTGTGGAGCATACATGGTGATATCCTTTTAAAAAAATATGGTGTACAAAGGGGGTAATAAAAGGCAATCTTACAGTAGAGAAACCAGACAAATACTATCACAACAAGAGGATCAAGGTCAACATCAACAAGGATAAGTCATACTAATAATATGTACCCTTGATATGATCTAATGAAAATGACACTTTGCTCCTGTGGTTTTCCTTCCTTAAACTCATAACCCTTTAAATAAGAGAAAAACTGCAGACAAATTCTAACGGAGGGACATTCTACAATATACCTGACCAGTTGGACTCCTCAAAACTGTCAGTGTCATGGGAAACCCTGAGAAACAAACTATCATAGCCAAGAAGAACCTGAGAAGCTGCATATAATATGGGATCCTGTAACAGAAAAGGGACAGGGAAAAACTAAGAAAATTTGAATAAAGAATAGACTTTGGTCAGTAACAACATGTTAAATTGGTTCATTAGTTGTGACAAATATACCATACTAATATAAGATGTTAATAATAAGGGAAACAAGATACAGGGTATATGGGAACCCTCTGTACTATTTTTACAACTTTTCTGTAAATTTGAAACTATTTAAAATAAAAAAGTTCATTAAAAGAAAATGAGGAATTTGACCCATGCTTTGATTGTCTTGAGTTGCTATGGATGATCCAGAATTGACTTCTGAGGTGTGCCTGTGTGGCTCAGTAGTTGAGTATCAGCCTTTGGCTCAGGGCATGATCCCGGGGTCCTGGGATCAAGTTCTATATCAGGCTCCTTGCAGCAAGCCTGCTTCTCCCTCTGCCTATGTCTCTGCCTCTCTCTCTGTGTCTCTCATGAATAAATAAACAGAATTGACTTTTTAAAGAAAATCAATCTGCTAGATAAGCATAGTAATCATAAAATTATTATAGTAATAATAGCTAACATTTATTGTGTGTCAGGCACTCTTCTAAGCACTTTATGTATACTAATTTGCATTGTTTTTATAACCACACAAGAAAGTAAGTACTGTTATTATTGACATCATCTCTATATGTCCCTCCAGTTTTACAGAAGATGAAAATCAAGAACAGAAAGGTTAAGTAACTTGCCCAAAGTCACACAGTGAGTGGAGGAGCTGGGCTACAAACCCATCTCTGCTCTTCAGCAGTGTGCTATAGTTTTACTGTTTTGCTTTGGTGCTAGCCACAGTCTCTCTTAACCAGCTTAGATTTGTGACCTTTTGTGTTCAAATAATAATTTATTATTACCAGGATTACCACTACCCAGCTTTTAGTCATTTTGTGAGCTTTGGCATGGGGGGGTGGGTGGGGAAAGCCCTTCAGACTGACTAGGCATGCTTATCTTCTTTATAGATCTAGTTTATTGGAACTCCTACTATTGTATTAATCTTTAATATGTTTCATGTTTTGAGTCCAGAACAAATTGCACTAGGAATTAGTTCCAAAGTACACTGGCTTAATAAATGGTGTTGGAAAAACTGAACATCCATCCACATACCAAAAAAAAAAAAAAGTTGGACACTTACCTTGTGTCATGTAGAAAAATGAACTCAAACTGAATCAAAGACATAAATGTAAGAGCTAAAACTATAAAATTCTTAGAAGAAAACATAGAAGAAAAATTTCCTGACATTGGATTTGGCAGTGATTTCTTAAATGACACCAAAAGCATAGACAACAAAAGAAAAAATAGGTAAGTTGGACTTCATCAAAATCAAACACTTTTGTGCATCAAAGAATGCTGTTAACAAAGGGAAAAGACAAACTGTGGAATAAGAGAAATATTTGTAGATCATATATCTGATAAGAGACTGATATTCAGAATATATAAAGGACTCCTAAAACTCAGTGACAAAAAAGTGAACAACCAAATGAAAAAATGGGCAAAGGATTTGAATAGACATTTCTCCAAAGAAGATATCCAAATGGCTGATAAGCATGTGAAAAGATGCTCAACATCACTGATCATTAGGAAAATGCGTATCAAAACCACAGTGAGATACCACTTCACATTTCAGTTATACAAAATTCAAAATGATGGTGTTGGAGAAATTAGAGCTCTTGTGCATTGCTGGCAGGAATGTAAAATGGTATGTTTGCTGTGGAAAATGACATGACAATTCCTAAAAAAAATTACACATAAAATTACTATATAATCCAGCAGTTCTTCTTCTGAGTGTATACCCCAAAGAAGTGAAAGCAAGGAACTGGAATAGATGCACACCCATGTTCATGGCGGCATTATTCATAATAGCCAAAAGTTAGAAAAAACTGAAGTGCTTATTGATTCCTGGAGCCAATTAAGATAAAGCCACATAAATATCAAATTAATGGATTTTTCCGGTAATTTATCCAGTCATCTAAATTTTCAAACTTATTAACATAAGTTACTCATAATCTCCTCCTGTGATTTCTATTTATTTATTAAAAATATTTATTTGAGAGAGAGAGAATCCTGGAGTGGGGTGCGGTGGGTTGGGGCAGATGATGAGGGAGAGAGACAAGCAGACTCCCCACTGAACAGGGAGTCTGATGCAGGGCTTGATCCCCGGACTTCAGGATCATGACCTAAAGGGGACACCTAACTGACTGAACCACCCAGGTGCCCCTCTTGTGATTTTTAAAGGGTCTGTAGGACCTGTAGTGATGGCTCCATTTCTGTTGTTTATTCTTTCTCTCTCTTTTCTCAAAGCCTTGCCAAGAGTTTATTGATTAGTCAAAGTTTTTTAGTTTATTGATTAGTCAAAGTCTTGCCAAAGTTTTTTTTTTTTTTTTTACTAATTCTGTCTCTTTTTTGCCTATTTTATTAATTTGTTATCTTTATTTTTATTTTTTTCAGCTTTTCTTGAATTTAATTGGTGTACATTTTTTTAAATTTCTGGGAATGAATGCTTAGCTTCTTGATTTTTAAAGCCCTTCTTCTTTTATAATATATACAGCTAAGGTTATGCCTTTATGCCTAATCTTGACTATAGCTATATCACACAAGTTTTGGCATATATTATTTTTATTATCATTACTTGAAGTTTTTTCTAATTTAACTTGTAATTTTGTTATTCTTCTGCCATAGATTATTTAGATTTGATCATTTGGTTAATTTTAAAGAATGTTGATATTTTTCTCATAAAATTGATTTCTAATATAATGATTTGAGAACTTATTCTATTTGATTTTAATATTTTGATGATGCATTTGTTTAGTTATTTTATTCTATAAAATTTTGCTCTGTATTTGGTGTATACAAATTTATTGTTATATTTTTCTAGTGAATTAAATATTTCATTCAGTTTTATCATTTGATATGTTTCTTTTCTGCTCTGGTATTTTTTTTCTTAAAGTTTACCATATCTATGTTAACACACACATACAGCTTTCTTTTGGTTAGTGTTTGCATAATATATTAAATATATGTAATATATTATTAATATATTATTAATATGTATTAAATAATACATAATATATTAAAATACTTTCTGTCTTTCTGTATTCTTACATTTAATGTGGGTATCCTGTAAGTAACATGTAGTTGGGCTTTTTTAAAATGTAGTTTGATGATCTTTGTCTTTTTAAAAAAGATTTATTTATTTTAGAGACAGACAGAAAAAGAGAAGGAGAGAGTTGCACACACATATGCATGTATGAGCGAGGGAGGGGCAGAAGGAGAGGAAGAGAGAATCCCAAGCAGACTTCCTGCTGAGTGCCAAACCTGATGTGGGGCTTGATCTCACAACTCTTAGATCATGACCTCCGAGAGGTGCCCCTGAACTTTGTCTTTATGTGAGAAAATTTGGTTCCTCTATATTATTTAGTGATATAATTGAGTTTATTTCTACTGCATTATAGCTCTGGTTCATGTTTAATGGTAAGGTATTACCCTTTGAGGTCCTAATCCCAAATGAGAGGGATTTCTCAGGCTTACCATCTGTGGTAGGCCCTGAATTCCATTTTTTGTCCCCTTAATTCAATGAAGCTATCATCATTCTTCTCAATTTCTCAGTATTTTAACCATCTCTGGATGGTATCTGGAAGATTCAGATACTTCTGGAGGGAAAAGCCTTCCCAAGTGCTGAGTCCCTTTCTTCTTTTAGATCATTCCCTGTAAGGTTTCATAGCCTTGCTAGCAGTCCCTTACTCTCACCTCCCCAGTGTCTTCAGAGGGCTTGAAATGGTGCTTCTCCAGTGTTTTTCAGTTGTTCTCAGCAGATTGTTGGTCTGCATAACCAGATCTAGCTTTATAAGAAACAGATCTAAAACTGATTTTTAAAAAAAGTTTATGAAACTTTATTGACATAGAATCTAATGTAATCCCTTCATTCTTAATAAATGGGCATTAATAAGAGTAAACTTGACCTATTTAACATATAAGAGAAGCAGAACTGCAGTCAGAAATGAAACAGTCATTCCAAGATTTACAAACAGGTGCACGTGCAAACATGCATACGTGGGAAAAGTATAACTCCATTATTTTACTTATTCTTCCATGACAGTTGTCATCTCTTACTCACTTGATGATTTACTCTTTCGTTGGGCCCACTGTTTATAGTCTGGCTCCCTCTTGTTGGAGCTTAACCTCTGTGAGGGCAGGGGTTTTAATTTTCTCAAAGATATAATCCAGGCCCTTGGAACAGCACCTGCATAAGGGTAATAAATATCTTGCTATTAATGGTTGTTGAGTGAATGAATGAGTGGTCCTGGAATGACCTAGCTGGAAGGGAGATTGGATTTATGCAGTTCACTCATTTCAACAATAAATGTTTTAGGGCACCTGGGTGGTGCAGTCGGTTAAGCATCTGCCTTTAGCTCAGGTCATGATCCCAGGATCCTGGGACTGAGCCCCGCACTGGGCTTCCTGCTCAGCTGGGAGTCTGCTTCTCTCTCTCCCTCTGCACTGCCCCTCCGCCCTGTGTGCTCTCTCAGTCAGATAAATAAGTATTATCTTAAAAAAAAACCCTGATAAACATTTTATCAAATGCTGGTCTCATCTGAGCCCCAGCACTGGGGAAACAGGATGCATTAGGCGTGTTCTCTGTGCATTGTGGTTATTAGGTAGATGGAAAAACAGGCTCAAGGGAGATTAAATCACTTGTGTGGTGCTACTCAGATTGTAGAAGAGCAAAAGTCCTATCATCCTGTGAGACTCTGAAATAGAAATCTGCATGGCATACTTTGCTGTACAGGCAAAAGGGAAAAAATATCCTGCTTCCCTCCCTTGGTGATTCTCAACCCTGAGTACATATTAGGTAAGGACCATGTGAGCCGTGGCCTGGGCCCTACCCCCGACCACTTACATCTGAATCTCCAAGGGTGGCATTTGAGCAACATATTAACAAAGAACCCCTCCCCACCCAGGTGATTCTAATGGGCAGCTCTGGCCTAGGACCTCCGGCCCACTTTATTCATCTAGGTCACATGACACATTTTTATGTTATTTGGAATATTACCTCTTCTCTGTTTTCTTGGTTAAAAGTGTGGTTTGTTTTCTTTCACTAACATTGGTCAGCTCTAGGAAAAGGTAAGCCTAACCCCAAGAGTGTGGCATGGTTATGGTGGGCAAACTATCACATTGAAATTGGTGATTCTGTATTATTTTCCTACCCTCATACTCATCCAGCCTATGGGGTTCTATGTTACCCATCCAGTCCCCTTGGTTCTGTGGCCTTAAGCCAGTTCCTTAACATCTCTGGGCCTCATTACTCTCCTCTCTAATGTAGTTCATCTCTTCTGGTTGCCAAGACAGTGACGACAATGCAAGGGATACTCTGACAAGTCCTTTGCCTTCTCCTTTCTACCCATCGGGACTTTCCTGTCTCTGCAGAGAAGAATTTCCCAAAGCTTTTGTTGTTGTTTTTCTAATATAAATTTCCCTGTGCATTTTGTGCTAAAGCCCATGTGAAGTGGACTCAGATGTTTGCAGCATCAGCTGATACATCTTCTACAAGGCATCTAAGGATATCCTTTGCCTTGTTCTTTAGTCTGGGCCCCTTTTAAGAGCAACAACAACAAAGAAGAAGTCTATTTTTCCTCATTCTGCTTTGCAGGGGTCACTGGGACGGATTAGTGAAGATGGCTTTTGTTTGTGTCTGCCACCCTCGTGTTGACTTTAAATGAGAATCATTATAGTGGAAAGTCAGTCGTCCTCAGACTAAATCCTGAATGTGTGCTTTGTAGTTCACTATTCCCATTGATGAGAAGAGTTCTTGCGCCGACTTGGTGAATTAAGATATGTCATAAGGGCCGATAGTATGGTACACACGAAGTACTTTATGAGGACCGACATGACTTGTAATGATCTCCCTCATGTTCACCATTGGATCCATTGCTTTACTGAGTCCCAAATTTCAGGTTCTGTTGCTAGAAAGAAAGCAAGATATTTTTTTATGTTGTCTGAATCAGATCAGTTGGGTTTTGCCTGGTAATTCCCTCTTTGCATTATTTTCTATAGAATCTGACAAATGATTCATAAATATGACACATTCTTGTCTTACATATGTTTCTTTGGGGAAATTGCTGGAGTTGGTAGGCTGCATGGTTGACTACTTAGTTGATAATCTAGCGTGGAAGAGAAACTTTAACATGGGGTTGATCATTTGGAAGATTTACCCGTAAATATCCTGAGACCACAATGACCCACTGTAGCCTCAATAATTTCAGCCTTCAAATATAATTACTCAAATTATAGTTATTGCGTTTAGGAATCCTGCATCTGAATGGAAGAACAAAATTTTAAGTCTTGGATGGTATGCTAGAAAGAATTCTAGATGAAGAGTTTGGAGGCCAGATCCTGTCTTTGGCTTGTAGCAAAACCTTGGGCAAATCGCCTAACCTTTTTGGGGTTTAGTTACATCATCTCGATGATGGAAGATTGGCTTTCAGATCCTGCAAAGTCTCTTTGAAGGCTGTGATCATTTCCACGATAGGATCTCTTAAATTTGTTCTGTGGAGGGAGAGAAGGCTGTTGGTGATATCTTCCCCTCCTCACTCTCCCAGCACCCCCAGTTAGAGGGTGTATGCGTGTGTGTGCATATGCCTTTAGAATGAAGGAAGCACCAAGGAATTTTCACACTGGTAGGTGGTGGCATTTCCTCTTCATCCAATTTGAGTTCAGTGGGTCCATCGTATTTTCTCTTGGCTTGCTTTCCTGCCAGGTTACATCTCCAGGATTTTCTCGTATGCCAGTGTGAATGCTGTCATTTTGCTTCTTTTCCTTCAGTACACTTTAAGGCCAAGATAAATTGTGTGAAGAAACACATTTTTAAATGGTTTTAAACTTTGCATATGTTTAAATGGGTTTTCAAAGGAGAAATATGTCTAAACTTTTGCATCCTTCGGAGTCATGGCTCTGCCAAAGCTGCCTGCCCAGTGGCTTTGGTAGAAGCAAGGAAGGGATCAGCTAACTCTTTATGTGGTGGGAAAAGATACCTTTCACCAGGGCCAAGGAGGGGAAGGGTGCAGCGGGGAGGAAGGGCAGGACTACAGGTGACACAGGTTAAAAGTGTATATATGAAACTTTGATTCTAGAATCTATTTTAAACATGTGCTCAGGTGACACAAGCTTTCTGATATCTCCCAGGAACCCGTCTTGTAGATTAAATGCTCTCCTGTGCTTCAAAGGTCATGGTCTCAGAAATAGGATATTTCTCTAAGGATTCATCCTGCTGCCTAGAGGGTCCAGGTCCTAAAGAGAATCAAGTCTACCATCTAGTGGCATCTCTCACAAACTACAGACATAGAATCCCAGGAACCCAAAGATGGTTCTCGAGGAGATGTCTGGCTGATACACAACCCACGTTTTATTGCATCTCCGTCTTCGAGTCTGGGAAACTTCTCTTCCTCTTCATAAATTTCCATAACTAGGTGGGAGGAGGCAGCCTTGTTCAGTGTTGCCGAGGCTACAGAAATTCAAAGTTGAATGAATGCCATGAGCCCGTTTGATGATTGCTTCAGAGAAGACCAGGGTAAAGTGAGATTAAGTGCCAGTGTAGACATCAATAATTTTTTGAGAAGTTTGGGTTTCATGGTGACGTGACCATGCCTATGTGGACAGAATCAGACTTTTCCAGTAAGGTCCATTTGGCATATGGGCGGGGCTTGCAATCCTCAGATTGTACTATTCTGGTGAAATATGTTAAGGAAAACTTATATAAGAAAGTTTGATGAGAGAGGAAAGGCTTTCGGCCAACGTGTTTGCTGATGTGAGTTTACCGTGGCCAAAGATTGGCACAGATTCTACATCACGACTAAAACTTGCCAAGCTCTTGCTGGCCAATTTTCATTATCTGCCAGACTAAGAGGACAGAAAGAAAGGAAAGAAATGCTGACAATTGAGATAAAGTTGACCAAGAATCCATCTGGAGATTGTGGTGGCCCAAAGCAGGGCCAAATATACAAACATTATGTGCAATTATTCTATTAGCCTTATGACTAAACCTGGCAGCTGCTGATATTAAAATACTGTGACAGATTAAAATAATTTCACATTTCGTTAAAAATATACCCTCTTCACATGAAATGGGCACTTACATCAATGTTGGGATATGAAATGTTGGATGTTGGTTTTCTTTTTTGGAAAGCAATCAGACTATATGGATCAAGAACCTTAAAATTTTTTGGCTCTGTAATGCCCCCTTTAGGAGTTTGTCCTTAAAAAGTTGTTAAAATTGTGGAACACCTGGGTGGCTCAGCGGTTGAGAGCATCTGCCTTCAGCTCAGGGCATTATCCCGGGGTCCTGGGATCAAGTCCCACATCGGGACCCCTGCATGAAGCCTGCTTCTCCCTCTGTCTATGTCTCTGCCTCTCTCATGAATAAATAAATAAAATCTTAAAAAAAAAGTTGTTGAAATTTGGACAAAATTTTATCAACAGAGATAATCATCATAACATTATTTATGATAGTCCAAAATTGGAAAGCCCCTAAATATCAAGTATAGGAAAATGTTTAAATAATGATGGAGCTCTGTGACAGTATTTTATATGGCCACTCTAAAAGATATCTTTAAAGACAACTTTGTGCTTATGATGTTAAAGGAAAAGAAAAAGAAACAGGCCTATTGCACTCTCCAAAAAGACAAATTGAACCAGGGCTAGAGTCGCAATTAGCTTAAGGTGCTTAAAATAAGGTTGAGAGGAAATAGACTCTGTCTTTTGACAGAATAGTGTTAAAAACAACTGGACCCTGTGCCTTGAAATTATTTAAGATTTTTGGCTTTATTTGCAGTGTGTCTCTACACTTCATTGGGTTTCAAAGGGAGTTGGTGGTAAAATCCATGAAAGATGTTCCTCTCTAGCATGTTGGCATGATTGGGACTTCCATGATTAAAGTCACTTGTTTGGATTAGGGTAGTAAGGACGTCCAGAAGTCCATGTGTAGACTGTCGCGGTGAGGATATGGCCAGCAACAGTCATCGCTCCCTTACCAGGGATTTGTTATCTAGTGGAGTGGGTGCTGGGAAGCAAGCAGAGCGGGCACCTGCCACTTGTCGGGGAGGGTGGGGGTAGGGGCGCAGGCCAGAGCCAAGGTTTCTTGGTAGGTGGGTTCGAGGAGGGTCTGGTGACCCCTGAACAAACACTGAGGGTGGCCAGGCGACGTTGAGGATGAAGTGCTGGTGCAGAATGTCTCTGGGGTTTGCCTCTGTTGGTTTATTTGAATTTCTAGAATTTCTACTTGTTCCTGGCTTCCCAGGCCAGGTCAAGCTGGCCCAGACCTAAGCCTTCCATGGACCAACCATTCTAGAGGACACTGTGCTGCAGCATCCTGGGGCTGCACCTCTCTGTGCCCAGGTGGGGGTGTGGTAATAGTGGTAAAGGCAGGCTCAGAACCTGGTGGAGGGCCCTGGGTCGACTTGGTGACCATGAGGTGGGGTGGAAGACAGTAACTGTGCCAGATGAATAATCGGCCATGGCACCCCCATCCATAGGCCCTCCATTTTGTGGAGAAAGAAAAATGTGGGGGCATTTTTCTGATAAAATGAGACTTTTGGAGGTCCTAACACTTTTGGAATTGTTAGTTATTCCCTAAGGACATAGATCCATCACCCTCTCTCCCATGTCCCTCTTACCCCTGCCTACCATGTGTGTCCCACTCCAGGAGGGGCTCACAACACAAAAAGGAAGGCTCTTTCCTGCTTCAGCCCCTTTGTATGTGAAGTCCCCCCCCCCCCCGAAAGCTCCCCTTCCCTTGGCTCTGCCCATGGCTGGCTCCCTCTCATCCTTAGACACCCATTAATTATCACCTCCGGAAGAAGCCCTCCTCTGACCCCCTCACTGATCTTAGCCTCCTGCTTGCTTCCTTCCCAGTTCTTGTCATGATTTATAATTACATGGTTGTCTGCTTGTTTCCTGCCTCTCCACATGCTGGCGAGCCCACGAGGACGGTCACCATGTCTACTAGGTTCCCAGTTGTTCGCTCTGTCCCCGTGAGAGTGCATGGCATCTGGAGTTGCTCAATGAGCTTTTGGTCGAATAAATAAGTCACAAATGAATGAAAGGAGAACGTGCAACCTGACGTTTACATGCACGATCACTGAAATGCAGGGCAAAGTGTCCTAGGTTATTTGCTAAATTCTCTGCACAAGCCAGTTCACCCTTTCCTCGTTGGTGACGATGATGGTGACGGGGATGATGGCAGCCGAGGCTGGGCAAGCGTGACTCTGTAATTCATACACAGGGATTTCATTTCATCTTCTTAACAACATCAAGAGCTGTGACAGCGAAGGGACAACGATACTCTGCTTTTGAAATAGCCTGTTAAATACTGTCCTCATCAGGGTTGTTCAAGTTGGTAAATTGGTATCAATCCATTCAGCGATCGGCTCCAACTTCAAATTCAGGGTGTGATGGCAACAAAGATGGTGCTGACCCTGTGGATCTTTCATTGGCATGCTTGCATTTTCACAGGGAGAAGAAATGTTGGGAAATATCAGGAAGGGAGACAAAACATGAAGACTCCTCTAACTCTGGGAAACGAACTAGGGTGGTGGAAGGGGAGGAGGGCGGGGGGTGGGGATGAATGGGTGACGGGCACTGAGGGGGGCACTTGATGGGATGAGCACTGGGTGTTATGTTGGCAAATTGAACACCAATTAAAAATAAATTTATTATAAAAAAATAATTCTAAAACTTTTAAATAACTGTTGAATGGCAAACAGCATTATTTCACCAGTGGACCCTTTATCCTTCATTCTCTTCAAAGCCAGGTGTTGCTAAGCAACCGAAGACCACAGTCCTTTAAACTTGTTGTGTTATTATTATGCAATCACGGTCCCTGCGGATCGGAAAAAGTCAACAACGATAAAAACGTGCCCCAGAATGATTATAATAATTCAGTGATTATCCTGATTGCATCCTAGAGCATCACGTCTATGCCGAACCATATGCTCAGTCTCTTTATTTTTACTAGGTCACGAGAACAACTTTCATCTAAATTATCTTTAACTGTGGGTTCTCATTATAATTTTTTCAAAAACTAAATTATTTTAAATTAGTTTCAGTTGGAAAATAGCCCATGCTGCTTTGATTTGTGGCGAAGTAAGTAGGTCATAATCGTGAAGACCAGATTTGATAGGGCTTGCGTGTGGGTGTACGTGTGTGTTTTGAAACCACAGGTTGCGGCCCAGGAAAACTGGGTCGGGGGCAGCACGTCTGTGTCAGGCAGGTCCCAGTGTCGTTTTGTCACTATCCGGGCAACTTTGGGCAGGTTTCTTAGGCCTCTGAGCCTCTGTGCTCTCGTCCACAAAATAGAGCAACCATCGCATCTCCCGGGTAGGAGAAGTTTCTGCAACAGAGACTACGAGAGAGAGAAGGAGAGAGAGAGAGAGAGAGAGAGAGAGAGAGAGAGAGAGAGAGAGAGGGAGAGGGAGAGAGAGGATGTGGCCAGATGGCGTGCACTTTCTGTATTGTGATCAGTTCCTTTTGATTTCTTCCTAAAGGCCCCGGGGAGCTTTGGGAGCCTTTACAGAGACCCCCTTTCTTTGCCTACGCCCGTCCCCACCCCCACCAATGAATGGAGCCTCATGTGGGACCCGAGGCTCATTGACTGTGCTTGTGGTCATCCATTGGTGGGAAAACAAGTGACCCCACGATGTCGCTGAAGTCAACAATCACCTTATTTATTTGCTCAAGCATCTGTAATCCAGGCAGGGCTCAGGGAGGCGCCCCGGCGTCAGCTGGTGGGGGGGTGGCCGTGACCCAGCAGTGCGGCTGGCGGGGCAGGCGAGGGGGGCCTTCAGCTGGACGCTCAGCGGGGCTGCAGGCCGGCCCGTGTGCTCTCGGGCTTTTCCCACGGCAGCCGGCTTCCCCCAGGCCAAGAAGCAGAAGCCTCCAGAGCTTCTTCAAGGGTAAAACCCAGGGGATCCCTGGCTGGTCCAGCAGTTGAGCACCTGCCTTCAGCCCAGGGCGTGATCCTGGAGACCTGGGATCAAGTCCCACATCAGGCTCCCTGCATGGAGCCTGCTTCCCCCTCTGCTTCTCTCTCTCTCTCTGTCTCTAATAAATAAATAAATAAAATCTTAAAAAAAAAAAAAGAAAGGGGGTAAAACCCAGACCAGGTACAGTGTCACTTCCACCACTTGCTGGAGGTCAAGGCTGAAGGTCAGCCCTCCAGGGTGATTCAAGGGAGGGCTTGAACGTGGAGGTGGGACCAAAGTAAAGGTTCCCCCAAACCTCCCCATGCATTATGAGATTCAGCTTCCCAGTCTCTGGGCACTAAATACCCTCGTCCCCCTCCCAGCATGCACGCACTGTGACAGCTAGACATCAGGCTTACGCATCACAGAATGCCTCTGGTTGAGAAGCGCTGCTCGCACCTGCATGGAGAGGCCTGAGGATGGGCCGTGCGGCTGTGAAGGGGGCTTAGCAGAGTGCCCATCAGCCTGGGTCGTTGTCGTCATCCAGAAATTGGCTTCTCTGGACTGATCTGATGGCCTGATTATTATCCTGTCCTGTCTTTTTTTTTCTTTTAAAGATTTTATTTATTTACTCATGAGACACACACACACACACACACACACACACAGAAGCAGAGACACAGGCAGAGGGAGAAGCAGGCTCCACACAGGGAGCCCGACGTGGGACGCGATCCCAGGTCTCCAGGATCAGACCCTGGGCCGAAGGCGGCGCTAAACTGCTGAGCCACCCGGGCTGCCCTGTCCTGTCCTGTCCTGTCCTTTTTGCTTCAGGAAAATGCGCTTTGATTCCTGAACAACTAGAGTAACAAAATTTTAAACACAGCCCATTTGCAAATGGAGGAAAATGCAGACTTCTTGACCTCGCACCCTCTTGGACATTGACGATTTGTGGATTGTGTACTTGGTGAATGCTGGATACCTGTTAAGGCTGAGGTCCCGAGACGAGGGGGCCGCAAGGTGTCGAGGTGAAGAATACCCACTTCGGAATTCAGACTTCAGAATTCCTTGGAGGGGCACGGTCTTAGGTCTTAGGCAGATTGCTGCTGGGCCTCTGTTTCCTCAGACATAAACTGGTGGTAACTGTATATCTGGGGTGTGTGTGTGTCTGTGTGTGTGTGTGTGTGTGTGTGAGAGAGAGAGAGAGAGAGAAAGAGAGAGGATTGCATAAATTATGTATACAAGCTACCAGCTGGCCCCCTAGCACCTAGTAGGTATTCAGGTGATGGAGCTCTTGCCATTGGTCTGGATCTTTTGTTTTTGTTTTTGTTTTTTTTTTTTTTTGTATCTCTTGACCTATGGTAAGAATTAAACTTCTTGCTATTACCTCTTACACTTTAGATGTTAAATTTTAAGCCACCTCACAAAATAGACTTATTTCCCTAGTCTGCCTGGAAAGTGTTGCCCATCTTTTCCGTTTTGTGGTTTAATGTTATGGAAAGCAATAACATCTTTAGTCCCTGTCCCATCCTTGTTGACGATGACAGTCTTGACCTTGTTTGGTGGTTGACTTTTGTTATCCTCCACCCTCTCCTTCCTTCACGATCTTCTGTGTCCTGCTTCATGGCTTCGAGATGAACTGACAGGTGTAACTTTTTCTTTTCTTTCTTCTTCCTTCCTTCCTTTCTTTCTTTCTTTCTTTCTTTCTTTCTTTCTTTCTTTTCTTTCTTTCTTTCTTTCTTCTTTTTCTTTTCTGGTTTTATTTATTTATTCATGAGAGACAGAGAAGCAGAGACACACTCAGAGGGAGAAGCAGGCTCCATGCAGGGAGCCTGATGTGGGACTTGATCCTGGCACCCCAGGATCATGCCCTGGGCTGAAGGCAGAAGCTAAATCGCTGAGCCACCCAGGGAGCCTTTTCTTTTCTTTTCTTTTCTTTTCTTTTCTTTTCTTTTCTTTTCTTTTCTTTTCTTTTTTCTTTTCTTTTTTCTTTTTCTTTTTTTCTTTTCCTTCCTTCCTTCCTTCCTTCCTTCCTTCCTTCCTTCCTTCCTTCCTTCCTTCCTTCCTTCCAAGAACTTTATTAACCTTGTTTCAGACCTTATTCCTAGGCTTCTTCAGCTTAATTGGCTGCAAAGAAGGAATCGTATCTAAGCCAAAACCGGGGCTTAACAATGTGGGAGATCTGCATTTTATCAGCTCCATGAACAACCTTTTATTTATTTATTTTTTTAAAGATTTAAAAAATTTATTTATTCATGAGAGACACACAGGGAGAGGCAGAGACACAGGCAGGCTACTCACGGGGAGCCTGATGCAGGACTCGATCCCAGGACCCCGGGATCACACCCTGAGCCAAAGGCAGGTGCTCAAGTGCTGAGCTTCCCAGGTGCCCCATAAACAACCTTACAAAAAGTGGCCGTAATATAAAATAGCAGCTCCCAGGAACTTCTTCAAGTTCTGCCTTCTTCACAAGGTGATTTAATTCAGTTTGCCCTGTTCTTTGAAGCTTCAGCAAAATTCTCTAGACCTGGAACTTCATCATCCTCCTTCTTCCCTGGCAGCAAGTGGTGCTTTTCTCTTTTCTTTCTTTCTTTCTTTCTTTCTTTCTTTCTTTCTTTCTTTCTTTCTTTCTTTCTTTCTTTCTGTCTTCATTGCATTTATTTGTTTGTTTGTTTTTTATTGGAGTTGAATTTGCCAACATATAGCATAACACCCAGTGCGCATCCTGCCTAGTGCCCCCCTCAGTGCCTGTTACCCAGTCACCCCCACCTCCACCCACCTCCCTTTCCACGACCCCTCGTTCGTTTCCCAGAGTTAGGAGTCTCTCCTGTTCTGTAAGTGGTGCTTTTCCAGCCACAGGGTGTGTGGGCAGAGCTTCAGCCAGTCTCCTTCAGCGAGTCACACCTTCTGTCCCAAGCTGGTTCGAGTCACCGGGTAGCCTGGCTGGCAGCCGCCTTGGCTCAGCACGACCTGCAGTGGTGCAAGTGTTCGCATTACGGTTGTGAAAGTGGGTCCCTGTTCCTTGGTTTGTGAACATGATTCACTTCTTCGGTAGCAGAGACATTATTTACTCCTCGCTTCTTCAAGGAGAACTGAAGGGTTGTTTTTTTTTTTAATCATGTGCTGTAGCCCTGAACCACCTCCTTCTTTCCACGAGCAGCCTCTCCCACCAATGTGCACCTGTGCTTGCAGTTTGGCCAGTTTGTCCTGGTTCCTGACGGTTTCTTTTATCTCGTTGGAGTGGAAATGGGACCTTGTGGGGGACGAGGGTTGGCGCTCAGGGGGGTGTCTGGAAGACCAGCTGTGAGGTCAGATGCACACATGGGACACAAGATCAACAGGTGTCACTTTTCAGAATGCCACTTGCTCAGCTGATTGTATCAGTAAGAAGTGTAAAGAAATACGATTAGTGGCATCTTCATGAGCATATAAATCACCTCGGGGAATTATTTGACTAGAGAAGCCAACTTATCAGGCAGATGGAAGTTGCCCTTAGTTATAATAATGAGGAACTACTGAGTTTTATGCTGAAGTTCTTGAGAGTTGCATAAATACTAAGCACATTTTAATAAAAAAAAATCTACATATAAGGTTTCTTAGGAAATTTCACTCTAGTCTGCTGAGTTTTATACTGGGATTGGGGGAAAGAGTGTGGGATAAATTTATAAACTAGACTTGAAATATGTTCTCACCTGTTGAAATGTCATTTTGATTCTAAATGCAGCAGAGCCTTCAGCTGTGGCCTTTAGATTTGCAATTCTTGGAATGTTCTCCTGTCTTCTAGTGTGCCATCTCTCAACCCTCATCTTACTTACATTTTGAATGATTTCTGTTCCCCTTTAATATGGTTTTCTCTGGAATATGTGCATAGCATCTGGCAATCTGTCGTGCCCGCTTCTAATTTCTTGAGATGACATTTACTAAACTTAAAAAATACATAATTATGTTTTCATAATTATAAACGTATTACTTGATGCGTGATTTTGAGTGGAGGTGTAATATTCTGTAACCTGCTTAATGAACTCCACTGAATTTGAATGAGGATTTGGGGTAAGGATTCACAAATTTCGAGAGAAAAATCCTTCCTAGAGAAACTTAGTTAAATCTTTCTCATTCCCCTTGGTCGGTGTTGCCTGGCTTCTCTAGGACTTACAAACTGAGTTGGAAAACTATGGTAAAGGATGTAGGATTTACTTTAAAAATGGCCAAAAATGGGCAGCCCGGGTGGCACAGTGGTTTAGTGCTGCCTTCAGCCCAAGGCGTGATCCTGGAGACCCGGGATTGAGTCCCACGTCGGGCTCCCTGACATGGAACCTGCTTCTCCCTCTGCCTGTGTCTCTGCCCCCCCCTCTGTTTCTCATGAATAAATAAATAAAATCTTTTTAAAAAAATAAATAAAATCTTAAAAAAATGGCCGAAAATGTTGATGATGGTTTTTAGTGTTATAGATCACTGGGAAGGAATTTAATCTTTGAGGGAAACTATAAATCATGTGTTCTATAGAATACCTGATTTTGTGAGTGTGGATTCTTTCCTTTAGGATGGACCACAGTCTTTTTTCTAGAACCTGACTTAAGGGAATAATGCCATGGCTGATAAAAAGTGGCCTTGACCTATTATTTTATCCCTTAGAGTCACCACTAGCTGTGTACCTGGGAGTCAATAGTTCTCTGTTCATTACTAATTACCAGGTGCATCCAGTCTAGTGTTTTGCTGTTATGGTGTCAAGGTTGGGATGCTTGGGGTCCATGACTTTGTGTTAGAACCTGAGGGTGGTCTGTTGTTTCTCAAGCATTCTGTATCCTTGTCTGTGTCAGTTTCCTTTTATAGTATTATCAGTGGTTTTCTGGAGCTGAAAACCAGAAAACTCTCTCAGTCTGTGAGAGTTGCTTGTTAAATTTTCAGGAATTTTGCAAGCCACTTGTTGTTTTGTTGGCTCCTTGAAATGAGCTGATGTGGGAATGTTTACATCACAGAAATTAACAGAGGCTTCAAATCAGAGGTCCTTCCTCCCAGAGAGCTGGTTGTCAAACTTTTATCAGCACACCACTACATATACCTCCTCTTTGGGGACCCCATTAGATCGTGGCTTAATATTTTCTTTTTTTTTTTTTGAAGATTTTATTTATTTATTCATGAAAGACACACACACACACACACACACACACACACACACACACACACACACACAGAGGCAGAGACCCAGGCAGAGGGAGAAGCAGGCTCCATGCCGGGAGCATGATGCGGGACTCGATCAGGTCTCCAGGATCACACGAGGGGCTGAAGGCAGTGCTAAACCGCTGAGCCACCTGGGCTGCCCAATATTTTCTTTAATAACTTGGTAACTACCTGTCTTCTCCACTCCTGCCCGTGCCAAAGCCAGCCTCTTGGTGTAGGTGGTCTTTGTCACTTTACTCTTAGTTACTAACACATGCCCTAGCATATAGTAGGTGCTAAGTGGATATTCATCGGCTGAATATACACATGTCCTTTGGAACTGTTCTCTGTTCTCTACATGTTTTCCAAGCTGGACACTTGTTGGAAAGAGAATTTATGTGACCATTACTTTCAACAGAAATGCTGTTGCTGAAAGATAAGTTCTATGAAAAGTTAATTGTAAATTTTGTCAAACAGTTCAAAAAGCAAGTGGGTTTTCTGACTCTAATTTTGCAGCTACCAACACATGGTATTGCTTAAAAGGGCATGTGAGCCTGCTTGTTTGTTTTTGGTTGAGACGTTGTAGGTTCCAGCCTGACACTGGCATTCCACCGTTGGGACCAACTTGCCAGCTCATCAGATTCTGCACTTGTGTGATACTTGCACTTTTGAGGAAGGATGATATTGGCAACTCCATGAGCACTTGGGGGGGCATTGGTTTCTCTGGTTATTCCTGATTACCAGGTGCATCTAGTCTGCTCTGCAGGAACACAGCAATCACCAATAAATGAGATCCTTGGTCCATTCAACACAAGAATTGGCCAGTGATGGCCCCAAGGGATGCACCATGGAAGGGAAACTTTCTTCCCCAATCCACTTTTATGGGTTAGGTCTTTCTGAGAAGCTATCCATGACTCAGTGACATATTAAAGTGCCCAGACTCTTCTTGCACCTCTCTCTCTCTTTTTAAAAAGATTTATTTTTTTATTCATGAGAGACACACAGAGAGAGGCAGAGGCATAGGCAGAGGGAGAAGCAGGACCCCCATGGGGAGCCTGATGTGGCACTCGATCCCAGGACCCCAGGGTCATGACCTGAGCCAAAGGCGGACGCTCAACCACTGAGCCACCCAACTGCCCCTGCACCTCTTTGTCTCTTATACTTGGGACCATACCTTGAGATGAATGAGTTTTATACTGTTATCCTTTGTGAACATTGTGCTTCCTTTCATTTGTCTTACAGTTTGGGTTGTAGAGGGTGCTCCTTTCTTCTACTATTTTAGGGTTTGGTGAATGAATCAGAATCATTACTTCATGATTGTGTAGGTTTGAGTCACATGTCTCCTGATTCTTCGCAGTGGGGAGACACCTAACTTTTGCAGCCTTTTCTCAAATGAGTCAGAATTGCTTTCACTGCCTATAGTTACATACAACTGCATACCATGACTCTCTGGGATGGAAGTGAATCACCGCGCTTTTTATGGGAGAGGGCCAGCTGTGCTCTTGAAGAATGATCGAATGGGACTCAAGTGAAGATGTTGAGACAGGTGGGGGCAACATATTTATTTGGCATTTAAGGAAGCTCAGGTGAGACTGGGCAAGCTAATGCAGAAAGTCAAAAAGTACACATGGAGACCGAGTTGAAAACTGTTATCAAATACTAATGGGCCATTAGACACATGGAATAAAGAATTAGTGGTTTTTGGAGATCTTGACGTTTCTGCAGAGAGGAGCAACTGGACAATGAGGTACTGTTGATGAAGTGTCTATTACGTCTGCTAAGTTGCTGTTTTTACCTGTCAGACTATGCTGATAGCAAATGATTGTAATTTTGTTTTCAATCTGAACAAAAAAAAGGGTGGTAGAGGAGAGTGGAGAGAGATGTTGCAAAGATAGAGTTTTGTACACGTGAAGTTGGAAATCTATGGAGTTCTTTTGTAATAATATTTTCATATTAAATATGTGTTTCATTTAATTTTTAAAAAGATTTTTATTTACTTATTTGACAGAGAGCACAAGCAGGAGGAGCAGCAGGCAGAGGGAGAGGGAGAAGCAGGCTCCCCGCTGAGCAGGGAGCCAGACGTGGGCTCAATCCCAGGACCCTGAGATCATGACCTGAGCCAAAGGCAGATGCTTAAGTAACTGAGGCACCTGGGAGCCCCTAAATATGGTTTTAAAATGCCATTTGGTACATTTTACAACTACTCATCCCTCCCTCCCTTACATAAGTTACTGTTTAGGCAAAAGGTGAAAGTTGAGGGTTGGGTGGAGAAAAATGATTAAAAGTTATTTGGATCTTTAAATATTTTAGGAACTTTTTCCTCTCCTTTCTTCTCTGATGTTCCTGTTCAGGAATAAACTTGAGGCAGGGGGTCACCTGTGTGCAGACAGTGACATAAGCAGTGCTTGTGGGGCTGTGGTGGGGAGTGTGGACTTGCGAGTATAAACCAAGTGGGGGTTCTCACATATGGCATAATGTTGCTCATGTCATGTGTGTGGTGTCAGACTGAAATTCTGAGAAGCTCTGTAGGGAACCCTCTGGAGCCTGAAAAGCCCTCACCTCCACTTGGGAGTAAGCAGTGTGGTCTCCTGCTGTGTGGATCCATCTCAGAAGAGGCATAGATGCATTTTCATACATTCCCAATCAAGCACGTTCAGTGTTCTCCTGTGTCTGTTGGTATCTTTCTATCAATCATTTCACCCTTTTATTTTGTTATTTTTAAAGATTTCATTTTCATTTACTTATTCACGAGAGACACACAGAGAGGGGCAGAGACACAGACAGAGGGAGAGGCAAGCTCCACACAGGGAGCCCAATGCGGGACTCGATTCCAGGACCCCGGGATCATGACCTGAGCATGAAGGCAGACGCTCAACTGCTGAGCCACCCAGGTGTTCCCCATTTCCCCCTTTTATTATAACTTTCCCACCCAGTGTCAACCAGAGCACTTATAATATGATATACTATTTGCAGGTGCGCATGTATGTTGAAACACTTTTCTTAGGCTCAGAATTGGAGAGGAAAGGGGGGGTCTGGTTTAGTGGCTCAGAGGTGTCCGCTCTGCATGTGATTGTGTAAGGGCTGTTGAGAGAATCTGACATCTCATGGCTGAACAATGCTGGTCTAGTTTTTGCAACACACTCGTTGCTCGTTAGTGCTTCCTGGCTTCTTCAACCTCAGCTGCCGAATCTTTTTGATTGTATCTACCGGACTTCTCCAAATTTCCTTGCATTGGAGTCTGCTTCTCCCTTTGCCTGTGTCTCTGTCTCGGTGTCTCTCATGAATAAATAACTAAAATCTTAAAAAAAAAAAAACCTGCCAAATTTCCTTGCAGACACAGGACACTTTTTAAGTTCACACACTCTAAATGCAGTTAGTTTCTATATTAAACACTGTTTTTTATGAGGAAAGTTATAACCTACAGTGACTTGGGAGTGCCTAGGTTCAATGTTGCTTTCCCAAAGAATCATGATGTGTGAGTTTTCTGGCACGTTAGAATCATATCAAGATCCCATGGAGCCTCTCAAATCTCAGACAAGTTCGATCTGAATCTTTGGGGTAGGTCCTGGACATTCTAATATGCAGCCACCACTCTGCCCTGGCGCTGAAGGATGGATTGAGGCAAGGTTGTGCACGATATTTTGCTTCTTAAGTATTGGAACCAAATAAAAACCAAAATGAGAAACCTTCTGCATTGGTTTCCCCAGGGCTGCTGTAGCAAAATACCACAAATCATGTAGCTCAAAATAACAGAAATGATTGTCTCACAGTTCTGAAAGCCAGAAGTCAGAAATCAAGGTGTTGGCAGGATTGGTTCCTTTATGAGGGCAATCTGGGCGAATTCCAGGCCTTTCCTCTAGCTTCTGGTAGTTTGCAGGGCAACCTTTGGCATTGCTTGGCTTGTAGATACATGACTACAATCCTCTGCCTTCGTGTCGTGTTATCCCTGTGACTTTTCACCTTACCTTCCCTGTGCGCATATTTGTTTCTGTGTCCCATGTCTTTCCCTCTTCTATAAGGACACCGGTTGTATTTATTGCAGCCTACTCTGGTGACTTCATATTAACTCTCTTACCTCTGTCATGACTCTGTTTCCAAATAAGATCACATTCCTAAGTCCTGGGGGTGGGGAGAGGATAGCATTCGACATACTATTTTTGGGAGATAGGATTCAACCCCTAATATTTTCCCCAGTTATAGTGATGACACCAAGGCTCAAGGAACTGTTGGGGGGTATTTCCAATATGTGGTAGAAGGAACTCAGGAGTCACCGGGAAAGCTGTTGGGAAGAATGGAGGTGCCATTTAACAAGGGTGTTAAGGAAATAATTGGAGTGGAGTGAATGGCTGTCACTGCATTAGACGCATGCCTCCAACCTGGTCATTGTCATGAGTGGTTTTGGATGGGGACTCCCCGCATGCATGAGTTTTGACATATGCCATTTTGTGCATAAGACTCATTGTGAGGCCATTTGAAACTCAGTTCTCAAGCTGACCTGTGAGCAAGAATAAATGTAGGTGCAGTTGAGGCCTTGTCAGGATCCATGAGCTCCTTTCCTACGTACTACAAGCTGGAAGGGGGGAATGATGGCCATCATTAAAGTAGCCTTCAGACAGAAAATGTGGGTAAGTCTCCCCCAAGCCTGCATAATATGAAAGTCACAGTTACTAAAAGTTTTTTCACCTGTCAGGGGACAATCAGGATGAGATCATGGATGCCTAGTTATCACTTTAGTCCTGCCCCAAATTTTAGGATAATGATAGCATGAATGTGATGATAGTGTTGCTTCTAGAAGCAAAAGAGTGTATCTTTGTCTTTCCCCCGTGTAGTGAAGACAATAACACTTTGAAAGATCAGACTCCAGAGAACCTTTTGTTTGAATATTACAGCCAATGTAGACTTTAAAAAAATCATTGTAATCATGTATCTCCTGTATTTATGAAGAGGGTGGCTATGTTCTTCAACGTATCGCTTCCCCAAGCTGTGTGGTATGATACACGGCTTCTATTCCCTCAGCTGTTCAGTTCTGATCTTCCACGTTGTGCGTAAAATGAGAGTCAAGGGAGAGACGTGGAACCTTAAAAAAAAAAAAGCCCTTGAAATCTGTTATGATGGCAAAACTGGAGTGGACACCCACCACCACCAGCTCAGAATTTCTCATACCAGGAAGATTTGGTTCATATTGTTTCAGGAAGACAGGAGGGAAATGTGCTGTGTTGGGTGGAGGTGCAAGCTCCTGCTTGGGTGAGCCAGACCCACGTTCCTAGCCAGGTGAGCCAGGCCAAAATGCCTCGGATGTGAAGGAGACCTGGGAAGGGAAGTGGCGCCAATGAACAAGTCCTTCCAGAGGGCCGAAGACCAACCGGTAATGGAGCTTGACACTTCAAAGACTAGATGAGACAGATGAGCTGGTGAGCCTGGAGAGAAGGTGGTGACAGTGGCCTTCAAGAGGAAGATGAGAAAGAAGAAGCCCCAGTGCCCTGAGGCTCCCGGGAAGGGAGTAGGGAAGAACAAGGACTCTTGAGGTCGGGCACTGCGTGCTCAGTGGGCTGCATCGAGGTTTCAGTGGGAATCATGCTCAAGAAAAGGGGAAGTGAGATGCACACCTGTATACCCACCTAAATCGAAGAGCGAGTACACAGCAGGCTGTAAATTATTGTGACTGTGGCACCCGGAGGTACAATCTGGGGCGAAGGGAAAGCGAAATCTGCCTTTCCATTTTCTACAGCTCTACGACCATTCATGACATGGAGGGGGCAAAGCTTCCGCAGGAGAATTTCAAGTCCATCCTGGCAGTGACTTCTGGGGAAAAAAAAAAAAAGGGACTCCTGTCTGGCCTCCCGCCCCAGCCCCAGATGGCCTCACCCGCAGACTTCCTCTGGCTTCTCATTAATCACACACACAAATGACTCAGGAATCCTTTGGGGACCATCCAGAGGTTCTCCTTGGGAGATAAACGTCTGTAGGTCTGTGTAAAACCATCTCGCATCCAATTTTATTGTTTGGGGAGGAGGACTTAGTCGAAATGGCTGGAAATGGAGAAAGGATGGTGTCCTGTAAAAGAACAATCCTTTGTGGGAACAGCTGAGCCACGCGGATGTAGGATCAAAAGCATTAGCATCAAACCATTCTGCATGTCTAACTATGGGACTTTTTTCATGCTCATAAATCTGATTAAACTCTCATTTCCCCCATAAGTGGCAGGCATGTTTTCAGAAGCATTTCCTCCTCACGCCAGCTGTTGGAAGTGCGTAGGCTTATTACCTGCAGCTCAAAAGGGTGAGTGACTGGGCTGGGACTTCCTGGGGGGTGCATTTTCAGAGGGGGCTGAGGCCTAGGCCTTCGGAGTGCAGGTCCAGAGCTTGCCCTCCCTCAGAGCTTAGCCAGCTCTTCTAAGGGTCCAGGCCACTGGTTCTGAGGCCGTCTCTGTGAAGGTACCAGTGAGGGTGGGAAGTGGGAATTCACAGCAGCAGCAGCACTGCCAAGAGAACCTGTGGTGTCCTTCACTTTGTGACTCTCCTGAGATGTCCCCGAAGCCCCAGCGGGGCAGCCCTGGAGGTCCTGCTCCGTGGAGGCCTGCTGCACTGGCTCCCCTGGGAAGGTGGAGTTCTCAGCTCACCCACATCCTCCACCTCACCCACCCACTGGGTGCAGGCCCTGGGAACCACTGGGGCCTGGGGGAGTGGGGTGTGGTTCCTGTGTCCAGCCGAGCTACCCCTACCCCACCAGTGCCATAAGAGGATAGAGAGGAGAGGCAGATGGAATGGGGGCCGGGCTGGGGGCCTCCTGGTCACCTCCTCTTTGAAGTGGGGGCCGAGGTGGCCGAGGGAGGGCGCTAGTGCCAACCCTTTAGCAAGGTAACAAGATTGCTTGCCCTTGATTAGCCTCCAGGGACAGGCTGGGCAGTGAGAAATCAGGAGAGCGTGTGTCTGTGGGGATCCACCGTTGCCCGTCCTTTGTGCCTCGTGCCACCTGTAAGCCTGGCTCTCCTCCGGGCAGTATTGAGGTGAAAATATGACAGCTCAGATGGGCTTCCTGTCCACAGATTTTATTGAACGGAGCCAAAGTGAATGCAGGTCCAGGAACAGAGCTGGGAGTGCTGGTGGTTCATGGGTGTCGAGGGTGACAGAGTGGGTACCGATGACAAGGAGGCAAGAAACAGGTCTGCTTCTTTTTTTTTTTAAGTTTTTTTAAAGATTTTATTTATTCTTGAGAGATGGAGACAGACAGACAGAGAGAGAGAGAGAGAGAGAGAGAGAGGCAGAGACACAGGCAGAGGGAGAAGCAGGCTCCATGCAGGGAGCCCGACGTGGGACGCGATCCCGGGTCTCCAGGATCAGGCCCTGGGCTGGAGGCAGGCACTAAACTGCTGAGCCACCCCAGTTGCCCAACAGGTCTACTTCTGCTCATGCTGACCTCGACCTTGGTTACGGCAACCCAGAAGTCCCTCCTCGGATTGACCCTGTGAGACCAAATGGCTCCTTCCATAGGCTCTTTGACTTGTCCTCATGGAGGAAGGTGTCTTTGGGGGCTTATGTTGGATAGTGGAGCCTGCGCCTTACCCTACGGTGTGTTTTCAAAGTTAGGGTTATTAGCAGCTGTCCCTGGCTCCTCCTCCCCCAACACCACGAACAGGAACACACGTGCCAACCTCTGTGTCTGCAGTTCCCAGACGTGCTGCCGGTGTTTGAACAATGTAACAGGATCGACACCTTCTAGAACTATGTGATCTTTATATAAAAGATGATGTTTATGGGCAGATGACTAATGCTGTTGGCTTATGGATGTCCTTTGTTCCTCAGATAGCTTTCCTTCAGGGGCCCTGCTACCCTCAAGGTGGCGAGTGAAGACAGAAGCCACTATTTGCAATCTGCTTGACCTTTGGTCTCAGCGTTTTGGGAATAGACACTCCCTCTGGTTTCTTGACAAATATTGGCCAAGTAAAATCCAATTGAGCAGGTGGACAGTAAGCTCCGTGAAAGCGGGGACCCCTGGGGATTATTGTCACCGCTAGTTTAGTCAGTATTAGAGCTCCCGGTTATTTGTGGATAAATGAATGAATGGCATAGCCTTAGTGAACAGTCCTGAGGGAGAGCAAAGCATGGGGGTGGTAGATGGATTTGGGCCACTCATCAGTTCATAAGAGCAAGGCTCTGGGCCAGTCCAGGTTGCATCCAGAAACCGATGATATGGTTGAGTTTTTGTGATTTGAGAAGAGGTCAATAAAGGAACAACTTAAGTTGGTTCCCAGGGAAACTGATAGGCATAGGAAGGCCACCAAGGGAGGCCACTCTGCCCCTGAACAGCTCCTTTACTGCCCCAGCCTTGAAGGGTGTGGGCACAGAGGAGCTGGAGCTACTCTTGGAAGCCAGAGACCAAGCAAATTATATCAGGGGACAGGAGCAGAGAGACCTTCAGTGGAGGGAGGTGTCTAGCCTGAGGTGACCTGCAGTGGGGCACCAGGGTGACAGATGCCTTTCCTCACTCTGCTCCCCCCTGTGGTCTCTGACTGGTGCACCTGATTGGCCAAACCCACCTCATGACCAGAGGCCAGGGGGCCGGTGGATGAGCCTGCATGTGCCAGCCCCCAGCTTAGGGCAGGTGGGGGAGGATGGAGCTCGTGCCTGCAAAACTCTGTCAGTGTGTGCAGAACACTCTTCTGTTGATGACAGATTTGAGCAGCTGCCATTTGATGCCTCAGTCTCCTCTGGCATCGTGTGGCTAGGCATGGTCCCTGGCATTCTGAGCCAAGGAGTGGTCTGTGACAGGTGTCCCCAGAAGGCCCTTCTGCTCCTGAGGGCAGCATGGCACGGCTACCAAAGCATGTGGCCACTGGGTGAAGGAAGAATTAGCAAATTGGGGATAGTCCTGTGAAAGGTCTTTCTTCCCTTTCCCTTTCTTCAATTGGTCTTTTTTTTTTTTAAGTTTTTATCTAAATTCCAATGAGTTAACATACAGTGTAATATTAGTTTCAGGTGGACACTGGAGTGATTCAGCAAGTCCCTACAGCACCTGGTGCTCATCACGAGTGCCCTCCTTAATCCCTGCCTAGTTCGCCCATCTCCCCGCCAAAATATATAAGGAACTTGCAAAAACTCAACACCCTCAAGATGAATAATCCAATTAAAAAGTGGGCAGAAGACACGAGTAGATGTTTTTCCATGGAAGACATCCAGATGGCCAACAGACACATGAAAAGATGCTCAACATCACTCATCATCAGGGAAATGCAAACCAAACCACCATGAGAAAAGGTCTTTTCCAAAAGTGGCTGCCACAGTGTTTCCTGTCTCATAGACTCTTCTAGAAACTTGCCACTGGTTCAGTTTTGCCCCTTCCCCTTAAACTTGTGCAACCTTGTGACTGCTTCTGTGAAGAGCACACCGGGAGTGTCCTGGTGTGACTTCTGAGGTGAGGTTGGAAGAGGTGGTAGAGCTTTCCCCTATCAGTCTCACTCTGTCTCTGTCTCTTTCTTTCTCCATGTCCCTCCTTATGTCCCCTGGAGTCCTCAGCTGCCATCCTGACTCCTCCAAGGCTGCCATGCTAGGGAGCCCACATCCAGTTAGAGAGACATGCCTGAGGGCCAGCTGTTCTGGCCCCCAATACTGGAATGTTCCTGCCCCAGTAGCCCCAGATAGGAGACCCCAAAAGCCTGTGTATGATTCCACCCTAGCTAACCCCCCCACCCACCCGAGGCCGAGTGGAGCAGAGGCTGGCTCTTCCTGCTGAGCGCTACCCAAATGATACATCTGTGGCCAAACCAACCTTGTCATTGCTGTAAGTCTCCGAGTTTGGTGTGGTTTCTCTGCAGCAATGGACAACAGAAGGAGTAGCCTAAGAAGACATTAGCTTTTTTTGATTCCCTTTTCCCTCACCTCAATGAGACACTTCTGCAGGTTTGCTGTACTCTCTCCCACAAACCAGAGAACGTCAACGTCGGGTAACCACCAGTATTTCTGTAGCATTTCTGTGTGCCAGGCCCTGTACTCAGGGCTTTTCCTCGGGTCCTTCATGTGCATTCTCACAGCTCCATGAGGCCTCCCATTACTGCTCCCCCTCGAATAGCAAACAAGGGAGCTGATGTAGTGAAGAGCGTGGTTATCGTATCCATCCAGGGCGAACCTGTCAGCTTGACCCCAGAGCACATCCATTTCTTGCTTATGGAACTTTAAAAAGCAGATCTCTTTGGGGGTTCCTGGTGGCTCAGTTGGTTAAAGCACCCGACTTCAGCTCAGGTTGTGATCCTAGGTCCTGGGATCTACCCCCTATTCCCCACCCCCCACCCCCATTATGCTCCCTGCTCAGCAGGGAACCTGCTTCTCCCTCTGCCCTTCCTCCTGCTGATGTTTTCTCTCTCAAATAAGTGAATAAAAATCTTAAAATTTTCATTAAAAGAAAACCGAGTTCTCCATGAAGCCTGGAGACTGCTGTCATTCGTTCAGTGAGTCTTCATGGAGCATCAGAGAACTTCAGACGCTATGCTTGGTGGTGGGCATAGGGCAGTGAACAAACAGACAAGATTCCTGCTCTCTCAGAGCTTGTCTTCTAGTTCAGGGAAGACACGTGACGCATGAATAAACAAGACCATAGCAGACAGTGGCAAGTGTCATGCGGATCGCTAGCTACACGGAGTGATGGCATAGAAGGTGTCTGGTTGGCCACACTGGACAGAAATGAATTCTAAGGAGCCAGACAGAGGAGCTTCGGAGTGATCGCTCGCAGAGGGAGGGACTAGCTTGGCTGGCCTTACCTGAGAACACATGTGGCGTGTATTCAAGTACTCAAAGGAAAGCCAGGGTGGCCGGAGCAGCTTTGCACCTGCAGCCTCTCGATGAGTGATGGGCGTTTGGACAGCAGCAGAGGCCTCGTCGTGTCCTGGTTATTGGTCAGCCTGAGCAAGCCCCAACCTCACAAGGGCCCTCTCAGCTAGAATGGCAGTTGCTGGATACGGGAACAGCGGAAGTTGTGTGACTTGTCCTTCCGTTAACATTTTTTAGCAGACATCTATTATTTTTTCTTCTAATTATAAAAGTAATATATGTTTATTATTAAAAAATTTGGAAAGAGAGAAAGAGTATAAAACAGAAGAAAAAAGTCCCCTTACAGGCACCACACACCTTGCCAGTCTTTTTTATCACACCTTGTGCTCATAGTTGAGATCAGATACCTGCTGTCTTATATGGTAGCCAGCAGCCACGTATGGCTATTTAAATTAGTATGGAACTAATTGCAAAAAAAAAAAATTTCTGTCTCTCAGTCACAGTAGCCACCTATCAAGTGCTCAGTGGCCACATTGGCTGGTGGCCGGCACGTTGGCTGGTGGCCACCATATGGATAGCACAGAATAGAATATTGCTATCATTGCAACAAGTCCTCTTAGAGAGCGAGGTGCCAGGTGCAACCCCACTTCTGTATCTTTAAGTGTGTGTGTGTGTGTGTGTGTGTGTGTGTGTGCCTTAGTGCATTTGCATTCCTACCAAATCTTGATTTACCGCAGAATTGATGTTGCCTACTTGATGCCAAAATTGATGTTTGTTTGGATAGCAGCGGCTTGTATGATAACAGCAGCTTCTCTTTATAAGAGAAGCCCATGGAAGATCTGTTTTGCAGCTCCGGTCAGGTTCATCTGGTGTTTGGAATGCTCCAGACGTATTTCCCCAGGGGAGCAAACCAGCTCCTTCCCCGGCGTCATTGTCACTGGCTCCAAGTGATGATGGATGGGCTTGGCCAGGATTCCTCTCACTGCATTGCCACGAATCCCCAGCACGTGGGTGTTCTCCTGGAGGCAAGGAGGCCTCACTACCTTTGGGCCTAGAAGGGGACTTAGTGAGGGGCCCTCCCTGGTAGAACCAAGCTGGCGTCCGCTTGTGCTCCAAATGCATGGCCATTCACCGTGCCTGCTAAAACCTGCCTCATACCCATGCATCCAACCTGGATTCTTTGAGTGAGCTCGGTCTTTGCTGGCCATAAATAACCATGATTTCCTGATGCCTGGTGAGGATTGCTACAACACCAATTTTGGAGCTTTAATCATTTCTGAATGAGGTAGGGTCTCCAGGGGCTCTTCCTTCACCAGAACTTGGCTTAGAAGCTTTAACTTGAGGGGAAGATGTAGAGGCTTGTCCTCTGCAGCCCAAACAAAGGTTGGTGTGCCTGAGGTGATCATAACTGTTCCAGAATGGGCACAGCCTGTGTCTCAGACCCACTCAGTAAGAACTCTACACCTATGATTTATGGATAATTTATTTTAGCAAAGTTTAGGGATCCTTTCCCCTACTTCTTCCTTTCATGTCTTAGTTACTTTTCAAGTGTGTTTTGTTTTGTGTTGGGAATGTGCACCCTTTCCAGATGCGGATGTTAGGAGCTGCTCCTTGACTTTTGGAGACACGAAGTGACGTACACAGTCTCCCTGGCCACAGTCTTTCCTTGGGCAAGTATAAAGGCAGATGAGATGAGGGTCATATGAGAGGGTCATGAGCGTACATCACCCCACAGGGTAGCTCACAGCAAGGTCTCTGATTAGGAGGCCGGACCAGCAGCACCTCCGCTAGGTTGTATGGTGGTGGACATAGTCATGAGAGCGTGGCTTCACATTCTGCTCAATTCTGTAAAATGGGCCACGTATGGAGGAAGTGAGAGGCACTGTTTGGCATGCGTTTGGGCCTTAAAAACTCTCAGTGCAACAACACATGTCTTTTGTTAGCTGTCATGTGGCGTGACTTCCCTGAGTGCCTGAGTCCCAGGAAGCACGGCTGCTGACTTGTGATCTCCAGCGGGCTCCTTCGTGGCCAGATGAACGAGGGGGGCTGTTCGCCATCCCAGGTGGAGGCTGGGGCTTGTTGTTACCATGACTGTTGGAGAGAAAAGGATCCCTTTCTGCTGGTGTCCAGACCTACCTACTTCCCTCCTTCCTTCTCTTCTCCCCTCTTTCTCCCCCATCCTTCCTTATTACATTTTAATTTTACCTTTTATTACCATTTTACTTTTAAAAAGATTTTATTTATTCACTCATGAGAGACACACACACAGAGAGAGGCAGAGACATAGGCAGAGATGCGGAACTCGATCCCAGGACCCCAGGATCATGATCTGAGCCCAGTATCATGACTCAACCACTGAGCCACCCAGGTGCCCCTTATTTTCTCTTTTCATCATAAACTTACTATAGTCTTGTTGTTGAGTCACATGGAACTTTCTCAGCTTTCACTCTGACAGACAACTCCCTTGTCAGAAAATGTTTTGGGGGTAGTGACAAGCATAGGGGACACACAGCTCTTAAATGACTCTCAGTTACTGGGGCACATGCTGTGGTACGACTGTGCCTCCCATGCTGGGAACAGAAAACCAAAGAAACTTAAGGAATAAAAACACTCATAGTGAACATCAGCATGGCCAGTTACACGTGACCCTAGGCAATTTATACAATAGTCATTAAAGATGTCGGTTTGCTCCCAATGACTTTTTGATTAAAATCCTATGCTCAGGGGGCACCTGGGTGGTTCAGTTGGTTAAAAGTCTGCCTTCGGCTCAGGTCATGATCCCAGGGTCCTGGGATCGAGCTCTGCATCCAGCTCCCTGCACAGAGGGGAGTCTGCTTCTGCCTCTGTCTCTGCCATTCCCCCATTCTTGTACTCCCTCTCTCTGTCAAATAATAAATAAAATCTTAAAAAATAAAAAACTGTGCTCAGAATTCCCAAAGGCATTGGTTTGTCAGAAAAATCTCCACAACCTTGTACGTTGCTCATTGCCACCCCCACCCCCCAGCTTTCCTGTGGGTTCCTTTGCAGAGCGGTCAAACCAGAATGCTATTTTGGGCGTCCACTTTCCTGCGTCTGTGGGGACAGTGCTGTCCTTTCAACTCCTTAGTTAACCCCAAAAGATGTTGTGTGGCCAGTGGATGCTGGTGGACCCTCCAGATGCCACAGTCCTGCTGAAAAGAAACTGTGGACAGGAGCCACAATCTAGGCCATTTGTGACACGGTGGATGTTTGAATGGCCCTGCCTGCTGAAATTTTCCATGTCTTTGATGTAGAAGAGCAGTCACGGGCCACTGAGCACTTGTTTGAGCCTCCGACAGGACACAGAGCTATTTTAGAAACGGTCTTCACTTAACCTTCAGGGTCACCTTGAGGCACATCTCCCCGGAGGTATCAGGTGGGCCTCCGTCCGGATGACTCTGGTACTGTCCTGCCCAGACCAGACGTTTGTTGGCTTTGTCCTCAGAGGAGCAGCATTAGATTAATTCTTTCTAGGTGCCTGCTGGTGGCTTCCGTTTTGACTCATCGGACATATAGCTCCGGGCAGGACAGCTGATGTTAGAGGGAGCTATTCCTGTACGAAGTCCTAGAAGCATCCACACCTGGACTGTATTTTTCTAGTTCCCAACAGAACTGTATTAATAGAATGAGGCAAATATCATGTCCTTCCTTTTTTTTTTTTTTTTGAGGGTCATGGTAAAAAAAAGTGGCCACATGGGTTTGTACTTTGTGTAAAACATTTGTCGAGGATATTATCCATCATGTTAAATGTCTAATATAATGATATGCGTGGAAATTTCCTTTTTGTTCAGAGCTGGGGAAATTGTGTCTCTACTGATGAATTTGTAGGATTAAAGTCAGATAGAAACTACCTAATAGATCATGTTTCACCTTGTGCTTTGATTGCTATGAAGCTCAGAGATAATTTTTGTGCTCAATTGAAGAAACTTTAGGTTTAAAAATACGGCTCCCACCCTTCTTTAGCTTTTATTGTTCGTGTCTTGTTCTTTGAGTTGGTGACAAAGTATTTTGAGAGGCTTCCTCTACTGCAGTCATGCTTCTTACGATGAGCCCTATCAAATTGTTTTTGGAAATGGGAATGGGAGAGAGACCAATAATTTGTTCTAGAGTTTCTCCAGTTGCTCATGATTTGTGCCCACCACTAGTTATGGAGGAGGCTTGAGGGGGCAAGGGAAGAGGATACAAAATAATTAAAGGAAATTATGAACAACACAAGGAGGTGGTCCCACACAGGGAGGGACATTAGGTGGTCATGAGGTGAGCAGTTGGGCCACC
This sequence comes from Vulpes lagopus, assembly GCF_018345385.1. NCBI lineage: Eukaryota > Metazoa > Chordata > Mammalia > Carnivora > Canidae > Vulpes > Vulpes lagopus. The sequence goes on from NC_054831.1 coordinate 9,444,050, forward strand.
ATGGAGAGTAATGGGAAATGAGCTAGGAACCCCCTGCTAAGATGAGATAGGGTGGGGCCGGGGAGCCTGGTTTTGAAGACCAAGTCCATTTAGGACTAGGTTAGGTGATTTCTCAGAAATTTAGGTTTTTGAATAGAAGTCAGATAAGATGAAAGTGTGATGTAGAATCATGACATATGTGATGCCTGGGGTTGAGATGAGAATGGAAAGATCTGCTAATAGGAGGTTGTAGAAATTTAGGCACAGTTGATAAAGACCTAGATTTGCAGAGATTGAGAAGGAAAGAACTCTGAGCTATGATGTTAAAATAGACCCAGAGCATTTTGGACTCTCATTCAACCAAATGTCAAAGATGATCCCCCAGCTGACTGTCGGAAATTTGTATCAGGCCCTACTGTGGTCTGACTTTGAATCCATCTAGGCGTTGCTTTGGTGTAGAGTGTTTACATCTAACACTGAGTTACGGTGAAAATATGAAACACTGGCATTTTGGCATTCTTTGCTATTGCTCTGCTATTGCATTATAGCTTTTTGAGGTCAATGCATCATTACATATTTCAATATTAAAATAATCACACTGCTGATTATATATCCCCCCAATATTATATTTCATTTTCTAATAGAAGTTTTAGAGAATCACTAAATAAAATGTTAGCAGTTTTAAATCTCTATTTTTGGTTGTTTGGCCATTTCCTCAGTGACTGCGGAGCCCTGTGGTTGGCCAGCTTGGTCTGTTATCTGGCTCGTACATTAGTGGACTTGGTAACCAACCCTTGGAACATTGACTGGCTTTCTTGGAATCACCTGGCACAACCCTTTTTTGTTTTGTTTTGTTTTTGGGATCTTTCTTTAATTAGTGTTTTAAATCTGGCAAGATTTGCTGTCTGGAATTCATTTTCTTACCTTGATGACTTTTCTTAGGATCTCAGCTTGGGTCATCTGGTGATGGCTTCTTCCTTAGTTTTCATAGGCTTTCAGAATCAGATCCGGCTGGGCTTTAGCCTTAACCACTGTGTTTCATGCCAGAGAACTGCATGGCATTCATAGTGTTCACTAACATGTGACTCTGTAAACTGGCACTTAGGTTAAAAGGCCACACTTAAGTTAAAAGGCCTGACCCGAATCAGCATGAGGGATCTGAATAAAGGGAAGTTATTGAACTACCTCTCTTGGTAAAAAATTCTAAGGCGTGCTCAGTGGAATATATATTTGTATTTGTGTATACGTGTGTGTATTTTTTTTTTTTTTTTGCACAGGCTCCAGTTTTCTTTTTCATTTATCTAAAAATTTAGAGTTAGATATTGCTAGTGCATAAAGGGGAATTAAAGCCAAATAACTCAACACATTATTATGTTGAGAAAGAATTAATTAATGTCAAGAACCCAGTAAAGCAGAGTAAGAAACCAGGTCTTCTGCCCCAGGACCAGTGCGTCTTCGTTGCATTGTACTGTGGCCCCAGGCCATTAGGCTCTGAGAGTGCCTTCCTTCTACCCAGGTAAAGGAGTGCAATATTCTTCGCAGAACACCTTGCTTTCACTTTGCGTGCCAATTTGTTTTGAAGGAAGGCAGTGTGAAATAGATGTAACATGGACTTTGGGATTTATCAGCTTAAAGTTGATTATTTGACTTTGTGCCTGAGTTTGCTCATCGTGGCATTAGGGATGAGCATAGCTAACTGGTCTCTTTGGTCAGTTTTTTTTTCTGTTGCTTCTAGAATGGAGCCTTCCCCCAGAGGACTCATCTACTGGCTCCAGTTCTTGGCCTTAACCATTCTCGATGCCTTGGATCATGCTTGCATCCTATCAGTGTATGCAAAATGACCCTCAGTGAAAACTCTGCTTATTTTAGCAATTTGCCCTTGACTGCTGAAGTTGAGCAAGTTGCTTGCTCAAAGTATACTTCAGGGATAGGCTAGGAGGAAATGCCTGTTCTGTTTGGAGCAAATCAGTATTGAATAGAAATCTTTGCAGTTGAAAAAAGAGACAAATGCCCAAGATTTTACAAATCTTCTCAAAATCAAAGCAAGCCAAGAACAGAAATGGAAGCAAGGATAATGAAGCAGTTACTTGTACAATGCCAGTTAACTTCAAGGAGTTTTTTGAATGTCAGATTCATCTTGAGTATGGAAGGACAAAAATAGAAAGATCTCTTCATCTAGTCCCAGAACTCTTGTAGAATCTCTTGCAAATTTGTTCTTTGAGACTACCGTGTAGCTGAAGTTGTGTTTCAAATAGGCCCCAATTATCAACCCCCATTGCCACCTGTGCTACACATGGAATACAAGATGGATCCTCTGTGGAGTTCAGGGAGGAATAAATGGAATCTGGCTACCATGTATCACTAAAGAAATGCTGCACACTTACCTTTCTACTTCCTGTAACCCATAGGAGAAATAAAAAGTTCAACTATATCCCCTGTGCATAACACTGTCCTTAAATCTTTTTTTTTTTAAATTTTTTTAAATTTTTATTTATTTATGATAGTCACAGAGAGAGAGAGAGAGAGAGAGAGAGAGAGAGAGAGAGAGAGGCAGAGACACAGGCAGAGGGAGAAGCAGGCTCCATGCACCGGGAGCCCGACGTGGGATTCGATCCCGGGTCTCCAGGATCGCGCCCTGGGCCAAAGGCAGGCGCCAAACCGCTGCGCCACCCAGGGATCCCTTTTTTTTAAAGAAGATTTATTTATTAATTTTGAGAGAGAAAGAGAGAGAGAGAGAGAGAGAGAGAAAGAAAGAAAGTAGGGGGAGGAGCAGAGGGAGACAATCTTCAAGCAGACTCCCCAGAGCCTGGAGCCTGACATAGGACTTGAACTTACGACCCGTGAGATCATGACCCGAGCTGAAACTAAGACTTGGACACTTAAACACCTAAGCCACCCAGGCACCCTCCCACCTTAAATCTTAATTTTCTCTACAGTGAATGACTTATGACACTTTTCCACATAATCCCCTGGATGCATTAGTGAAGATGCTAGATGACAATGAAAGAGGTAAACAGATGGCATTTCTGCTTTGTATAATACAAACAAGGTTTCATCTTACAGGTATTATTTTTAAAATTTTATTTAACCATGAGACTGAACAGTTTGATACATTTGAGAAATGGATGCTTGACTTTGTACTCAGGTTGTCTGTACAAGGTCCAGGTGTGTCCAATTATAATTTTCCCCAAGAATGCCGCATGCAAACCATTTTGTTTAGATAAATGATGACTTTGGTTTGGTCATGTGCTTAGGAAGTGAATGCCAAGACAGGTCATGGGATCGAATGGGTAATGGGAAACAATTGGCTTTTGAATGATTTTTGCTTTTAGCATTATGTGAAAGCCCTTTTGATTGACTTGCAGCATAGAATGGTGCTTTAATTGGGAAGGAGCTCGCACTTATAAAATCCCAAATCTGTTACATTCTCCACTCCACTTTCTTTTTTAGTGGGTAAGATAAAGAGCTAAGAATTAAACTGTGGTGGGTTTTTCTTTTTGTGTTTCTCCTCGATGAAAGCTAAACATTCTGGTAGGAAAAAGAGCAGCTGAAGGTTGCTTTTAGTCCGATTCCATCGATCAAGCATCTACTTGGGGGCAAAGCACTGGGGAGGCTCAGAGTCCCCTTTCTCAGAAAGGTGTTAGGAGCACAGAGTTCTAGAATTGGAGGGGATCTTACCAGCTTTCCAGTCCCAACTCCCTCAAGCTACAAGCTAATAAACCAAGGTTGAGAATATGCAGATCTGATCTGTTCAAGGTCACAGGGCTCAGCCACAGAGAGCCTCGTTTTCTTATATTAGTTCCGTTTGATATCAGGACATTGTTTTTCTTTATTGTTCCCTCTCTCTGACGAGTCTACTTGATTTCACAGGCTTATTCATTTTGTATCCTCCTTAGCAGGTTTTAGAGCTTGACTACTTGAAGACGAGTTTGGTTTAACTCTGTGGACCTGACGAGGCTGGTGTGTCGATTCCAAGGTCAGAAATACGTTCTTATCTTTGGCTTTGCAGGAGGCTGGGCCGGTTCTAGATTATGGGTTTATCTTAGACTGGAGGCGTTCAGGTGGGAGAGGAGAGAACGTGGGTATTTGCTTTATTCTCCAGAGTCCCTGTACGTAGTGGACCCAGACTCCCTCCTTCCATGTTTGGCTCTACCACTTGCTAGCTGGGTGACCTTGATCAGGTTATTTTGGTTCAGTTTGGCCATCTGTAAAATGGGAGCAACACCATAATTTGTTATGTATAAAACCCTTGGAACAGTGTCTGAAAGATAATGAGTACCCCCTTAGGGTTACTTATTATTCTCTTTGGGTCTACCTCTGTCTGGCAAAAATGTCCCATCTTCGTAATGCTGCTCAGGATGGTAGTCAGTGAACTAAGCATAGCCTGCATCTCCGCTGGGTGAAGTGGCCTTGGATGTCTTTGCTGACTCTGGAAGTTCTGCCCCGGTTCCTCTGACTACAGCATGTCCTTCTCTAACCAGTGACATTATTGACCTTCTTTGTCAACTTAGCACTTTGGGGGATAGAATACTTCTGCAAAATTGACTCAAACAAATATGACTCAACTTAGTGCCATAGATGATCGCCAGTCTTTGGCTATAACCACACGATGCTAAACCAAACATTAACTGAATTAAAAGTTTTCATACTTCTAGCTCTTATATTGACATTTTGAGGATGTAGCCATGGAGTTCTGTTTCTGTCTTGATTGTGAATCATGAATCTTAACATCAATAAATCGTGCATTGGGTTGGCATTTTTTTCCATTTTCTCAAAGGGGTCATGCTGGCATGATAGCATTTGAATGTTCCATGTAAACATTTAATTAAAAAACAGGTTTGTAGAGCGCCTGGGTGGCTCAGTCAGTTAAGCGCCTGCCTTTGGCTCAGGTCATGATCTGGGGGTCCTGGATTGAGCCCCCATTGGGCTCCCTGCCCAGCAGACAGTCTGCTTCTCCCTCTGCCTCTGCCCCTCTGTCCTGCCTGTGCTCTTTCTCACTTTATCTCAAATTTTAAAAAATCTTAAAAAAGAAATCAGGTTTGTACTCCTGCTAACTTATGTTGCTCTGATTTTAAGGTTACTTTGGGTAGGTTTGACTTTCTGCTAAATTATAAATCAAATATTTATTTTCATAACATTTGCTTTCCTTTCATGATTATCTTTCTTAGGAAGTCTTTGCTTTAGTCTCTCTGATATTTTATGCTGGACTGAGGATCATGGTCCAGGTCATCTTTCTTGAGGAAGTCCTTAAAGAACTTATTTTTGCATAGCCAGTTAAAATCAGGTCTCATTTTTCTGCTTTTTTATTTTATGATCTTAGAACTTTAAGGTTCAATTTGTGATCACTCTTGGGCTCTACAGAAAGCCTCAGCACATAATGTCCTGTCACAATGACTTTGGTACAGAGTGATCAGTTTTTTTTCTAGGCCGATGTACAGGAGATTTGGGGAGGCAGTTTTCCATTTGTATCTGGTTGTAAAATCTAGGCAACTATCCATAGTATGGATATTTATGAGCTACCACTTGTAACTACCTTTATAGCCACAATGACATCTTTAGCATGAATAAAGGACTTTGTTTCATTCTTTCAAGAAATACTTATGATGCAAGGTCATATTCTGCATGCTTAGGATTCATCAACAAATGCAAGAGGTAAAAGGTCCTTCCTTGGTTAAATATCTATTTGAGCGTGGGGTGGGGGTTGAGGGTGGCGAAGGGCTTGTGGGTTGGAGAAAAGTAATAAACAAAATAACTAGAGTTGCCAGCAGTATCTCCAGGCTAGCATGTTATTCATTCTCTCTCTCTCTTTTTTTTTAAAAAATTTTTATTTATTTATGATAGTCACAGAGAGATAGAGAGAGAGGCAGAGACACAGGCAGGGAGAGAAGCAGGCTTCATCCGGCGGGAGCCCGACGTGGGATTCGATCCCGGGTCTCTAGGATCGCGCCCTGGGCCAAAGGCAGGCGCCAAACCGCTGCGCCACCCAGGGATCCCTCATTCTCTCTTAATTTAAATGATCTTTCCCTAATGAGTAATCTTTCTTCTGATGGGCTGCTATCTTCAACCAACTCTTCGAAGGTAGTTTTAACATACCTTCCTCTTTGGGATTGAGTTCTGGAAATTGCTGAATATAGGTATAGGGTTTTCCTAGGTCAAGGCTAATAAAATAATAAATTTATTAGATAATAACATAATAGATAAAAATCTATTAGATTTACAACCCTCAATCCCCATTCCCAATTGAATAGAGGATAGAACCAGTCATCACTCTAACTTTTTGCTAATCATCTTAGGGCATAGCTTCAGCTACATGTGTGAATTCCTTAGTGTGATAATCACATGCAACAGATGTACCACAGATTAGGGTGACTTGCTGGTGGTGTTTTCATTAACTTCCTTTTCTGCCCACTCATGTCTGTAAATGGGACCAGTTCTCCACCAGGCTAGGGGAATGGTAGTTTAGAAAAGCTCGGATAAATGAGAGAGATCAATTTCTTAGTCGCTTAAGAAGCACATTTATAGTCCATTAAAATAATCACTTAAAAATGTCAGTTGTACCAAAAGATGGGTCAGAGCATAGCCCTTTTTTTTTTTTTAAAGATTTTATTTATTTTTTCATGAGATACACACACACAGAGAGAGAGAGAGAGAGAGAGAGAGAGAGAGAGGCAGGCAGAGACACAGGCAGAGGGAGAAGCAGGCTCCACAGGGAGCCCCATATGGGTCTTGATCCCTGGACCCAGGATCACGACCTGAGCCAAGGCAGATGCTCAGCCACTGAGCCACCCAGGCGTCCCAAGAACAGAGCCCTTTATTTGAGTTCTATCTGTGTCTATTGCTAAGGCGCAAGCACAGTTATAATAAGTACAGAAAGATGCAAACATGTATAGCAATTATATTAAAATAATATAACTTGCTCTATACTGTTATTTTATATATAATATACAATATGTAATATATAGCAGAGACAGTAACATATAATTCAGGTTGCCCTACTGAATAACAACAAAATTCCAGCTCTGGAAGGATTATAGAGATTCTTTACATGAGTCTCTCTTTTCTTTCTTTTCTTTCTTTCTTTCTTTCTTTCATTTATTTGAGAGACAGTGTGCACGTGCCTGAATGGGGGGAGGAGTAGAGGGAGAAGCAGGCTCCCTGCTCAGCAGTAGCTCCATGCAGAGCTGGATCCCAGGACCCTGAGATCATGACCTGAACCAAAGTCAGACTCTTAACCAACTGAGTCATCCAGGGACCCCTCCATCAGTTGTTTTTAATCTAAGATCTGTGGCTGTTTTTGAACATCATCAAATTGATCACAAACAGTAGCATTTATGTGGAGACGATCTGTAACTTGCATCGGACTCAAAAAATGCTCACTGAGGCCAGATCTTGGTGGGAGAAAACTGGAGACTCTGAGAAGTGCTGAGTTGCTCGAGGTCACGTGGGTTTTGGCAGCCCAGGCCCAGTTCAGATCTTGTGACCAAACTACAAATGAGAAATATTTATATCACGGTGAGGTGAAATTAGGTCGGATGTTTCTGTCTTGTATAAATATCAAATACGTGTGAATGTGATTTGTGACTGAATGGGAAGCTCTCCTTTTTTTGCAAGTGTAAACTGTGGGCAGAGATTTTCAGAATCTTTTTGAAATTTTGAGTAATTTGTAGGTGTGACTGTAGTGAATGTCGAAAGGTAGAAACTTACTGTTTTTTAAAAAAAGTTAATGGCTTTAAAAATCTAGTTCTTCTGTGTAGTCCCCTGTTTCAGATGTTTACTAAAATCTGGTTTCAGAGACCTTGGAAGAATACCCCATCCTTGTCTTCGGACGAAGAAGCACACTCTTGTTTCGCTTTGAAACTGCAGGGCGCCTCTGCAGCTGGTGGCTTTTCTTCTCCATCAATGACTGCTAGTTCTGGGTGCTGCAGAATTCTGATAATGAGAGTGTCAGTTCTAGATAGGTCACCACATCCTTCAGGACAAAATTCCTGTAAAAGTGAGAAGTTTAAAAAAAAAAGTATCACATTCTTTTTTCAAAAGAAAGTCGGCTGATTTTGTAACCCCCCCCCCCTTTTAAGGTTGACTCTTTAAACCTTCCATTATAATTTTATTTTTAATGATGTGTTGTATAATTTGAACTACAAAAGTTATGTCCATTTTTTTTTCAACCTTAGAAATTGGCCATTAGAATGTTTCTAATGGTTCCTGACTCTAGAAAGATAGGGGATCAAGGCAAAATACTTTCTGATTGGGTTTTTGGTGACTGGGCACTGCTTCTTTGAATTGGTTGTGATTCAAATTAAGGAGTAAAATACATTTATCCAAGGTCTTTCTGATGGGAAGTTGGAAAATAGAATTGCCTCCCCATGCCCCCGGAGAACAGGTGCATTGTTAATACTTCATAATAAAGGCTTAATGAATGGATTCATGGTGAAAGAATGGGAAGTCCCCATTTTTAATTTGTACGGATCGCTGGAAGCACCATTGCAAGGTTCAGGTGGGATATTGTGGAGAGGTCCTGCTTGGGTCTTGCAGAGATAGAGATGCTGCCTTTGTCATGGTGTTTCTGAAGGAAAGCCACGTTCATTAACACCCAAATCCAAGGCACTTGGGCAACTCACATCCTCAAACCAGAGTAAATGGGACCAGTAGTGTCATTTGGATGTACTTTTGGCTTCAGGCAAAACAAAAACTTTATCAGAAGACACCTGGATGAAATGTTAAGGCCTCGTGGTCGTTAGGTGAGAGAATGAGAGTAGGGAAATCTTTTGAAGAAACTCAGATACCTTCATATCTCTAGCAGGTGTGCTTGTGAAGGCTCGGCATATCAGACAGTTAAGATCACCTGAACATGCCTCCCCCAACCTTAAGGATAGAGGTCTTTCTAGAACTTCAATTGATTAGCTGCTTGTGTTTGACTTCAGTGGTGTTCTGTTTCATTCCAACTTAATTCCCTGCTTCCCTTTTTCTATCTTTGTTTCTAGATCATTGGCTTAGGGAAATTTGAAATGTTTCTAGGGCCTATAAGGAAGAACCTGTATCAATGTCTGTAAAGTTCTCTTGAAATGCAGGTGTGGTGGTTAATTTTATGTGTCAACTTGACCCAGGTAAGGGATGCCCAGATGGCTGGTAAAACAGCATTTCTGGGGGGTGTCCTAGAAGGTCCTAATCTCCTTTTTTCAAGGAGATTAGCACTTGAATCAATAGACTGAGTCTAGAAGATGGCCTTCATCAGTGTGGGCATGCGTTATATAATCTGTTGAGGGCCTGAATAGAACAGAAAGACAGGAGGAGGGGGAATCCGCTCTCTTTGTTGAGTTGGGATATCCCACCTCTCCTGCCCTAGGACATCTGTGCTCTAGGTTCTTGGGCCTTTGGACTTGGACCAGAACTTATCCTACCGTACACACCCCCTTTCCTACTTCTGCCCCATTCTTGGGCCGTTGAACTCTGACTTACGCTATTGGGTCCCCTGGTTCTCTGGCCTTCAGATTCAGGTTGAATCACACCACTGGCTTTCCAGGTTCTCCAGCTTGCAAATGACAGATCATGGAACCTCTCAGCCTTCACAACTGCATAGGCCAATCCCTATCATGAGTCTCCTCTTACACATCTATCTATCCTGTTGGTTCTTTTTCTTTGGAGAACTCTCAAAAGTGGGCATGCTTCAGAATTAGCAAGCCTGAGCCCATCAGTGTACTCTTGAATTCGTCTCTTCCCTGTCCAAATTTAGGAGAGGGGCTAGGTGGCCTGTGTATGACTGCTTTTCTACGCCAGGCACGTATTTGATCTCTCAGGGATGAAGAAGCTGCTTTGAGGGTCTGGACAAAGAGCTAGATTGAAAGAGGTCATATTTCCAAAAATAGTGAGTTCTCTAGGTCTTTTTTGATTTTTAAAGATTTTATTTATTAATTTGACAGAGAGAGAGAAAGAGAGAGAGAGAGAGAGAGAGGGAGAGAGGGAGAGCAGACTCCCCATTGAGCAGAGAGCCTGATATGGGGCTCAATGCCAGGACCCTGGGATCATGACCTGAGCCCAAGGCAGATGCTTAACCGACTTAGACACCCTGGCACCCCCTTTCTAGGTCTTGAATACTGTTACTGTGTCACAGAGCAGGTACTAAGGCAACATTTGAATGAACAGTAACTATTATTTAGTGAAGCATGATAAAACATGATGGGGTAAATAGCCTTAGGATCCTAAGACTTTTATTTTTTTTTACTTACGTAATGTAAGGTTGAAATTGAAAAACTGTTGCCTTCATGTTTTCCAGAAAGCAAATGAATTGCCTTATAGTTTCAGAGCAGCAGGACATCAAAATATCTCCAACACATTTGCTGACATTATACTCCTCCTGTGAGAATTAATGAGTAAGTGCTTAGGTGTGATAGTGAGGATGAAGTCGATAATTTTAAGTGTTATAAATAGAAGTGTGGATATCAAGACACTGGAGTTATTTTAATTATTGACAAGAAGTTTACTGAGATGAACAGGATCAAAGATTTAGGTGTCAGCAGTGAGCTTTTCTCGTATTCATTCTTGAAACCCCAACACTCACACCGAGGCTGGCACTGAGTCGGGGCACAGGCCATGCTTGGTTGTAGGGGATGCATCTCACCATTTCCCCCCCCGCACCATGCCCTTTTACAGAGACGATCCCATTTATTCCCAGCGACAGTGTGAGGTAGGGACTGTTTTTACCACCCACCTTTCTAGAGATGACACGGAGGCACGGAAAGATTAAGAAACATGTCCAAGGTCAACAGAGAGTAACTGACAGACCCTGGAGTCAGCCTAGGTCTCTTTAATCCAAAAGCTTCTGCTTCTAGCCACTAAGCCTCCCACTAGACCACAGGCAATACACGGTAACTCAAACACGATGGCTTTGTACAATTACTTCGTTAAATGGCCAAGGAGCCTGTATTGGTTTTCTAGGGTGGCAGTAAAAAATCACTCCAAACCTGGTGCCTTGAAACAATAGAAATTTATTCTCTTATGGTTCCGAATGCCAGAAGTTGGAAATCAAAGCATAGATAGGGTCTCTCTTCCTCCAAATCCTCGAGGGGACAGTCCTTTGCCTTTTCCAGTTTCTGGTGGTTCTGTGTTCCTTGGTTTTGTGGCAGCATAACTTCATCCCTGCGTTCATCTCCACATGGGTCTTCATGTGGCCTGTCCCATGTCTCTGTGTCTCCCCTTTCCCTTCTCAGGACTTGTCATGTGATTTAGGAAGCACCTTAATCCAGATTATCTCCTCTCCAGATCCTTAATTTAATTACATTGAACCCCCCCCCCTTTTTTTTTCCAAATAAGGTCTCACTTTATATGTTCTGAGGGGTAGACATGGACATCATTTTGGGGGGGCATAATTCAATTCACTACAGCACACCTCTTAGTTCTTTCTTTGTACCCCAAATTAAATCAAGGTTGTGGTTTTGTTTTTTTGGGTTTTTTTTTGAAGGAACAAAAATGCTTACCAAGTGTGCTATTTGCTGTACACGGTATATTCTTTGTTTTATTCTATTCTATATTCATGGTATATTCTATGTTTTATTTAAAACTTCTGTCTCCTTCTTGCATCTGTACCTCTGGATTATAGGCATGTGAAGAGCTTGTGATATTTCTTTTCTTTCCCTGGATCTGATGGTGTTTAGATGGCTATGCCTGTCATCCCCCCATGAATTCTTTTAAGATTCTTTTCCTAGTTATGAACATTTTATTTCCAATTTCTACTAGTTCCTTCTTTGATTTCATTTCTTTTGCTTCCTTTTAATTTTTTTCCTTTTAATTTTTAAGTTAAAATTTTTGTTATTTCTTTGTGTATTTGATTCTATTCTTTTTGATTATTCTTAATTGAGCAGGGCCTTCGTATGTTAGAATGAAGATATTTTGCAACTTTCAGGGTTTTGGTGGTGATAATGGGTCCACCATACATTTTGTGAGTGCCATAGCAACTTTTCATAAAAAGTTCATAGGAACTTTTCTGGGATTTGGGTAATGTTTTATTTTATTTTATTTTATTTCCTTTTTTCTTTTTTAAGATTTTTAAAATTTACTCATGAGAGACACACAGAGGCAGAGACCTAGGCAGTGAGAGAAGCAGGCTCCTTGTGGGGAGATGCTCAAACTACTGAGCCACCCAGGTATCCCTATTTTATTTAATTTCATTTTTAATTAATTTGTGTGTGTGTATGTGTGTGTGTGTGTGTGTGTGTGAGAGAGAGAGAGAGAGAGAGAGAGAGAGAGAGAGAATATGCATGAGTGGGGGCGGGCAGAAGGAGAGGGAGAGAGACTCTTAAGCAGACTGCCCCCCTGAGTTTGGAGCCCAATGCAGGGTTGGATCCCATGACCCTGAGATCATGACCTGAGTTGGATGCTTAACTGTACCACCCGGATGCCCCGGGCAATGTTTTAAAAACTAGGTCAGTAAATTGTTCATTTTCCTAGATTTATTTCAGTACCAATATATGAAAGATGTTAATTGCCAGATGCTATTTTAATGATGCTTCTGCTATTTTTTTATGTAGATATTTTTTTCCCCTTGTACAGTTTAAGACCATAAAGTCAACGCTCCCTAGCTGGGTTAGAATTAAACTTTTCACTTGTGAATAGTGACATGTGGTATTTTGGTTAATGTGACCTCAGTAATGTGTTCAGGCTGTTTCAAGTGGCTTCTGAGGACACTCAGAGTTGACCTAAAAAATGTTAAATATATGAAGTTGATGGTAGTTTCTATGGCTAATAACTACTTGGTCTTGTTGTAGGGATTGGAACCTTCTACTCCAATCCCAAATCTGAGACTTTTCTGATGAGTAAGTTTAGGAGTATTTAAGGGCCAGATAGTTGTTGGGATTTAGGACTGTCTCAGGTAAGTGTTCGACTACCACAACCACTGGTACAAAATCAGATAGAATATGCCCTAGAGGGACACCTGGGTGGCTCAGTGGTTGAGCATCTGCCTTTGGCTCAGATTGTGATCCCAGGGTCCTGGGATCGAGTCCCACATCGGGCTCCCTGCATGGAGCCTGCTTCTCCCTCTGCCTATGTCTCTGCCTCTCTCTCTGTGTCTCTCATGAATACATAAATAACCACCCCCTCCCCCCAAAAATAAGCCCTAGGCTTGGGATTTCTAAAATTACTGCTTTCAGGCATTACTACTTTTGTAATAAATACATATTGAAATAAGACCCAACCTCTCCCATACTCTTTGCCTAAACCTCCTTCCATATATGGATTGAAGACACCCAAGCTGCTTCGTGACTTTTGTATTTTTCTTTGACATTTTGCAGGATGGCTAATTGTACGCTAAGAGTTTTGACTGTTAGCCTGTCCTAACCCTCTATACTTTTCCTGTGTTGTGTACTTCCTCTTAGGTTAACCAGATGGTTATGAAGCATATGGGTGACTATGAATGTTAAGACATGGCACAAAAAGGGAAAAAAAAATCACAGTCTTAGATGGATTTGTGGAAGCTTAACAGAAGTTGGTCTTATTCTCTTGTCTCCTGTTCAGCTTAGATTGGGGGTGGTGGGGGTGGTGGCTAATTTGATGTAAAATGAGCCTCAGTTAATATTTTTCTTGTCAGGACACCTGGGTGACTCAGTTGGTTAAGCATCTGCCTTTGGCTCAGGACATGATCCCAGGGTCCTGGGATCAAGGCCTGAGTCAAGCTCCCGGCTCAGTGGGGAGTCTGCTTCTCCCTCTCCCTCTGCCCCACCCCTCCCCACTTCTGCTCCTGCTCTCTCTCTCTCTCTCTCAAGTAAATACATAAATAAAATCTTTAAAAAAAGATTTAGGGAAAGTAGCAAAAATACAGGGATTGAGCAGGGATCTGTTGAAGGTGGGGCAATGATCACAATTGTCCAGATGCAGCTGGGGTTCGGATCATATATTTGCAAAAAGAACACACAGTGAGGAGGGTACTGGCCATCCACAGAGAAAAACGACCATCGAGTGGAGAACCTAGTCACTTTTTAAATTTTTGTGGCCGGTGGCTTAGGACAAGCAGTATGCTTTCAGCTGGCCTGGGGCCGGTGGTTCTCAACTCCCCCAAAACAGAAACCTGGATGGGCTTCCGGGGCTGAGCCTGGGAGGCCCCGAGAGCTAATGCCTTTCCCACTGCTCTTCTTAGAAGACGCTTCAGCAGGGGCTCTGCATCTCTGGCGCGATTGGGAGGGCCCAGCAGCAGGGTCAGCAGCAGGGCCCTGCCTCCCAAAGCCCAGAGGGCAGATGAGTTTCTCTGCAGACGTCTGACCCGGGATCTAAGTGCGCCTGGGGACTGTGTTACAGGTGAAAAGAAACCTAGCCTTTTCGGGGTGTAGTGGGAAAGACCAGGGAAGCTAATGGAAACTCGGCCTAATGGAAACGCTCACTGGACGGCCAGTGAACCCAAGTCCAAATTAGCATGCTGGCAGCGAGTGGATGGATCAGAGTGCTAGCAAATGCCAGGGAGAAGAAAGATCCTGTGTTACCAATGGAGCTAATGAGCCCCGACCCGGCTCATTAACATACTACCCTCCCCGCTGCCTCTTTGTCTCCCTTTGCACCATGTGACCGGCTTCGCGCAGCTTCTTTTCCATCTGCTGAAACAAACAATAGCCTTTGCAACCAATGGAAAAAAGCGGCAGCAGGTGAAGGCCTATTTTTAGACCCGCTGGAAGCTCAACATCGATTACTGTGTTTTCACACCTAAAACACACGAGAGGGGAGGCTGGAAGAGAATCGATTTTTCACTCTCCTCTGAGCTCCTGGTACCCGCTTTCGCTCGCTGCCTCCTGCCCGACGCTTCCTTCTGTCCCTGGAGATGCTGGAGGGACAGGGGGCCGGGCACCTACTCACATTTGGGAACAATCACTGCCCTCCGCCTCCCCCCACCTGTCTCTCTAACACCTTATCAAAGAGATTTGTTCGGGGAACATTGATATGCATCCGTTGCCACCCGTGATGTCCTAGTGTCTGGGTCGCGTGCACCGGCTGCTTCACACGGGGACTAATGTGGGAGTAGTTTTTACACGCGATCGCATTTATCCCGCAGGATAGATCTGCAGGGTGGTGGTCTCCTCCTTTCACAGGGGAGGCTGAGAGAAGGGGGTCCCCGAAGCCTGCCTTGCCGACCTCACTGCTCGTGCAGAATTTGAGTCCAAAACCCAGGTTTTTCTGCCTCCGGACCTCATGCCCCACTCACTTTCCCTGCTGCCTTTCTCACTGATTTAATTTCAAACTGGTCTTGACTGCAGGGGGCAGGAGCCCATTTTTCCTTTGATGTTTCTTCTAGCTTTTTGATTCTATCATTAAGTAAATCTCTTTTGAGTACGGTTTCCTTTCTTTCTTTCTTCCCTTTTTTTTAATGCTACAGTAATGATCAATAATAGCTGGGATGTCAAATGTCTGTCACTTTCCTTTTTGAATTGAGACAAACACTATGCACCCCACTGATTTTCTCTCTATCGTCAGGGCACCTGATTTAATTGCCCCCACCAGCTGCTTTATGGCTGTAAAGCTGAATCTGAAAAGCGTGGTGTCTCGCTGGCACTTGGATGCTCGGATTGTGCACCGACGGTTTGGTGCTAACCTGCATGCTCTTTGTCCAGCCTCCCTTTGATTGCACATGGCTTCCTTATGATCCCTTTTGAAACTCAGGAGCTTACTCTGAGATGTCACCTACAGGAAGGTCCTTGAGGTCCCCTTGACTAATATTGTGCTAATTCATTGTTTGGGAATAAAAGAATCCTCTGTATCCTGTTAAGACGTGCTGTCTTTTATCCTCATTTGCCTTCTGCTGAGTTACCTAAACTAGACCCCAGAGAGCAGCCAAGGGACAGACTCGCAGCCTAAGAGCAGAAGAAGACCTGGGCAGGTCCTTCTTCACCCCCAAAGTACTCAGAAGGTACCTTTCCTCTTGCAAGTGTGCATTCTCTGAAATCCAGATAATGTCCTGAGACCCTGGGGTGGGGGTGGTGGGGAGTGATTCCAGGGCTTGCTCTTGGGAGAAGATGGCCAGGTGTTCTTGGAGAACTCTAGGGAAATCACAAGATTAAGACTTGGTTCTGGTTTAACCCAACTGCTCGCGAGTCATCTGTAAATGTGTTTATGACAACAAGAGTCCTTCAGTTGCAAGCGACAACTTGCAATGGACTCTTGTTCAACTTCAGCCAAAAAGGAATTGATGGGAAGCTGCAGGTCAGCTCACAGAATTGAAGATGAAGCTGTGCAACCAACCTTGGAAAGAAGGGGGTCAGGGCGGGTCTGGGAGGCCCGGGAACCATCCTTTCCGGAGCCACCCATGGGACAGGTCAGCCTCAGACCTCCAGTCACTTGACTCATGACGTGAATTAGAGGGACGTTGGGGCCAGGTCGATGGTTCCCCCAAGCCTTCCCAAGGGAACTCTCTGTGCTCATTCCAGATGAAGGGCATATGGAAGAGAGGAAAGCAAAACCAGCTTGTGTCCCCTGCTCTAGATCCCAGGATCTGAAGTCTTTAGACTTTACAACTGTCTGTAGCCACAGGGCTAGAGTTCTTGAGGACCGTGGTACCAGGGCCCCTGCAGAGGGAGGCACCTGCAGGTGAGGCAAATACCAGCTTGGAAGTAAAGGTCATGGTCATTGGGTAACACTGGAGGGGAGGGGGAAGGCAGAGCACATTGGGGCAGGGGATGGGTACCAGGCAGTGCAAATAGCATGAGTGAAGAACAGGTGACATTTAGGGGCTGGTGGGGAGGTGACTGGTTCATGGCAGGTTGGCTGAGATTTCCCGTGGAGATGCCCCTCTTCAGGGAGGAGAATCCAGTATGGCAAGTCTAGTATTCTCCCCAAGATGTTTTGTCCTGACAGAGTCTGTGGGCTGAAGGCTGCCTTTCATGGCTAGCCCCAGGCAAGATCGCCAGACAGGGGAAATGCAATTTCATTTGAAAAACCCTTTCTTGGGGATCCCTGGGTGGTGCAGCGGTTTAGTGCCTGCCTTTGGCCCAGGGCGCGATCCTGGAGACCCGGGATCGAATCCCACGTCGGGCTCCCGGTGCATGGAGCCTGCTTCTCCCTCTGCCTGTGTCTCTGCCTCTCTCTCTCTCTCTCTCTGTGACTATCATGAATAAATTAAAAAAAAAAAACTAAAAAAAAAAAAAAAAAGAAAAACCCTTTCTTTTTCCTTGGTGGTGGTGGATCCCACTCAAGCACAGAGTGGTATGTATGGAGGATACTCCTTCGCTCCATCTTTTCTAAGCTGCCTTGGAAATCTGGGCCCAGATGCTTCATTCATACTATGGTGTGAGTAAATGAGAAGAGCTTAGTGTGTGTGGGGGGAGGAATATTTGCATTTTTCACGAGGAGTAGAAGAAGCCCAAGAAAAGAGTTGAGTCTCCAGCTGAAGGAATCTCCTCCGTCAGGATGTGTGGGAGAGCGGGACAACATCTGAATTTGTTCTGTGTGGAGCAGGGTTCACCTGGGAGTTAAGCTCATGGTTTTGAAGCTGTTCCTTAAGAGAAGAGGTGAGATGAGGGAGCAGAAGGGAAGGGTTAAGGATGATTTTCTGTCATTATATATGAGGTATAATGACCCCAGGCATTAGAAATGTCCTGTCATCATATTGCAGCTTATAAATATAACCCGCCTTGTGATGATCTCAGTTGCAGTAGTTCTGGTATAATTCCATGATGCCCTTAGCTGAAATCAATGGTGTTCTGGGGTGGCTCATACTGGCTCGCGGGAGTTGACCCTATGCGTCTCCCCCCAACTCGGCATTCAATGACATCACATTGGTGGCTGAAGGTTGGACGTGGTACGAATATTTACATCACAGACATTGGAAATACTGTGAAGCAGGGCTTTTTTTTTTTTTCAGAGAGTTAGTTGTTTAGCCTTTATCTGCTTATAACTGGATATAGTTCATTTTGAAGTAGTGCTTTTACATACCTAACGCTCTCTTTCCTACAGAGATAACCTACGCTAATAAGTAATACTGATAAGCGTATAAATATGTAGTTAAACTTCCCAAAACATCTGTGTAGTCAGCCTTGGATCTTAGCTTTTTTATCTTGAAAAAAAAGAAAGAAAATGCTGTTTTCTGATTGTAGTAGAAACACATCCTGAAATGACTGTGGATTAGAAGAATTGAGAATGTTAGCCAAGACCCTTTTAAGCTGCCATTACCTTCCAGCCTTTTCTCACCTCCTCCTCTCTCCTGGTCTCTGTTAGTGGAAAGAATTACAAGTGTCAGCGACCTGTTAAATCTAATGAGTTCAGGACAGCATATGCTCCGTTTGTGGATTTTGGCCTCCTGACACAGGTTAGCAGAAACACATTACCCTGGGTGGGAGGAAGCCTACTGTAATTGCAAGCACACTTTCAGCAGAGGCAGCTTTTGCAAATTAAAAAAAAAAAAAAAAAGGTGTTTGGAACAGTGGGTATATAGGAGATGAGTTATTCTGGGGCCAAGTGAACTATTCAAAGAAATGTCTGTTTGCTTTTGTATTCCAGGCCAAGACAAACAATATATCAGGTCGTAGATAATCAGAGCACATATGTAGAGATGTTTACCATTTAGTATCTGTGAAAACTTGCTTTTATTATCATAATGACTGTTATGCATATGCTTACAGTTTCCAGTGCAAGACCCAAGACTGTGAAAAAAAAAAAAAAGAAATTCTCTAGAAAACTAGATATTCTTTAAAAAAATTATTTGAAAGAGAGAGAGGGATAAAACACATGCAGGAAGGGCATAGGGAGAGTGAGAGAGTCTTAAGCAGACTCTGTGCTGAGCATGGAGCCCGATGCGGGGCTTGACCTCATGATCCCGAGATTATGACCTAAAATGACACTTAACCAACTGCACCACCCAGGCACCCCTAGAAAACTAGATAGTCTAAAACATTAAGCTTATTTAACATATTTTGAGCAGAGTAATGAAATAAAGGGGGACAAAATGAAACAACCGCAGCGACTTTGCACGGGTTCAACACAGCACTCCAGTTAGCCCAAGCAGAGCTTACAATTATTGCAAGCACTCAGAGATTTTGCAAAGAGAAAGCCCTAAATACCGAATCAGAATTCAGAACAACTTAAGTGTTACTTTAAGAATAGCGTATTTGGGATCCTAGCCAGATTCTAACCTTCAGGAAGGCCAGAAAAAGAAAGAAAGGCATAAAGATTGGAAAGAAGTAAAATTAGATGATGTGATCATGCGTGTAAAATGGTTAGAGTTTTAAAGCCTCACAGTATCAAATGTTGACAATTGTATAGAGCAACTAGTACTCTCATACACTGTTGTTGGGTGTGTAACATGGTACAACCACGGTGGAAAACAGTTTTTTATAGTTAAACCTACCCACAATCCATCAATTCTAGGCCTACATATGTACCCAAGGAAAAAGAAAACATGTATCTGCAGAAAAACTTGTACCTGAGTGCTCATAGCAGCTTATTTATAATAGACCAAAATTGGAAATAACCCAAATGTCCCTCAGTAGGTGAATAGGTAAACAAGTTGTGATATGTCCATGCAGTGGAGCATTATTCATCAAAAAAGAGGAACAAACAACTGATAACCAGCAAAGCATAGATAAATATCGAAACATCAGGCCATAAGCAAAAGAATCCTTACACAAGAGAGTTATGTATTGTATGATTCTATTTATATGAAATCTTAGAACAGGGAAAAAAATACTTTCTGGGGACAAAAAGCACATCAGTCCTTGCCTGAGACCAGGAGTGATATATTGATTTCAGAGGAGCGTAAGAGAACTTTTCTGGGATTTTAAAATATTCTGTAATTTGTCCTCGGTGGTAGTTACTAGAAGTTTTGCACTGTGAAAATGCATTGTGTCTTATTGAATGTTAATTATACTTCAATAAAGTTTTCTTTAAAGATTAAAAAAAAAAGAATAGCGTATGCTCTGCTTTAACTAAAAAGAAGTGTGAGTTGGCATTCATTGAGCACCAGCTGTGTACCATGTACCGCACTAGGCCCGCAGGAAGCACGCGTGATGTGATACAGACTCGTATCCAGGATGATGGGAAAGCAACCACGCTAATACATGGGAAGAGCAAAATACAGACGCAGGAACAAAGGTGAGGAACTCGGTGCCTCCCCGCTCTGCTAAAATTACAACCTCAATTTTCCCAAGGACCATACATTTCTGCTTCTGGGTACTTCCTTTTTATACAAGAAGGCCAAAGGGTATGAAGTTGTATACTTTTAATTCTTTAACTGTTAATTTTTCTTGTAAGTCTTGCTCTTTGTGGAACAAATGACAAGCTTTAGAAGAAGTAAGAGAGAATAAATCACTTGTAATCTCCCAACTCCAAGATAATCGCCTTTTTGCACATTTTCCCCAGAATATTACATGGATATGCAAACATATCATAGGCTTCAAGTTGGAATCATTTGTAAGATACAATTTTATACTCTGTCTTTCGCCTTAAAATTCTCATGAGCCTCTCTGCATGTCATTAAATATGGTACAGAGCTTGCTTCTTAATTGCAGGCTGATGTTCCATCACGCAGACATATTCTGTTCTGTTGTTAGGCTTTGAGGCTGTTTGCAATTTCTTGCTGTTGTAAGTTGTTGATGTCTCCGATGTAGAGATCCGTAGATGTCCCCATATAAAAAGCTTTGTGCACATTTATTTTTCTTTTCTTTTCTTTCTTTTTTTTTTTTGTGTGTGTGCATTTCTGAATACATCCTCACTGTACATTTTTAGGAATAGGATTACAGAGCCAAACAATTGTGATAATTGTGATAGCTTCTGATACATGTTTCCAGATTGCATTCGCCAAGTGCTTCCTCCTTTATAATCTCACGGCAGTGATATGAATACCCTCAAAATGTGCGTCGATATTCACCCAAGTGGATGCAAGTGGGGATATTGAGCTCTGAAAAATTAATTTGTAATGCTTGGTTTGCACAGAGCTGAAATAAAGTCCTTGCTGCCCGACTTACTCCCCAGATCACTACGAGACCTCCTCCCTCATCATCTTCAGCTCTCTCCACATACCACCTCCTTCCAGGGGTCGTTCTGGAACCCTCTGACCACATCTTACCCCGTTTCATTTTTCTCCTAATACCCAAAGTTACTCGATGTTACGTGTTTATGATGGACATTTCTGTTGTTTCTGGCCTGTTGCCCTAAGCACCCCGAGGGCAGGGAGCTTGTCTGGTTCATGGTGGACCATGCTCGGCCCAGGATGTGCGCTCAGCAAGCAGGTGTCAAATGGTTGTGCCAAAATACCTGCAGAGTTTGGTTGCTTTTATGCTGTACTGTTATTCCTCCAGAAAACCCGAGTGTAATGTTACATAACAAGCAACTGTCAGATGTTTAGTCCATCCTGTTAGTAACTCCAAGATGGTTGGCTCCAGCCTTTCCCCCCATAAATTATGTCATCTGCACAATTGCACAGATCAGCGTAACATACTTGGTCGGCATCAGCAAAATACGAATACAGATCTATGCTGATTTTACTTATCAGTTTTGGTATTTGGGATTCTGAGCTGAACGGGGATAGCACTATTTATTTCACATTGTAAGTCATCTGTGTTTACAGTGCTTTTCTAAATCGTTTTTTTTTTTTGGCTATTTTGTTATTTATAATAGTCTTTTCTTGGCAATTCAAGCAATACACTAGTCTGTACTTGTAGGGATCTGTTTAGTCATCCAACTTCTCGTACCAATGTCTTGAAATTAGCAGGTGAGAATAATCCTGACACAGGGTGAGATTATTGGGCACACAGCCCCCTGGTTGGTACTTACCCGCTGCAGCTCTCACGAATCCACCTTGCTCTGGGGATCCTCAAGGGCTTTGGTCACCCCTTGGCCTCCCTATAAAGTGGCTAAGGGACTGATTCTGGTTGATGGCCTTGGGGAGGACTAGCCCTCTCTCCCCAACCACTTCCGTCAGGACTGTGTCCTTATAGTCGTTTGTGCTGGCTCTGATTGCACTTGGCACCTTGTGCCATGGATGCTTCATGGTGGCTGTCTCTGCATGCTGATGGGAGCTCCGCTGAATGAGGAGTGACGGCTCATTCATCCCTGTTCTGTGCCTTGCCCAGGCCTGGCATAAGGTCAGCCCTTAAGGAAGTATTTGAATGAATGAGAGAGGCTCAAAATAAAAGTGTTCCAAGGGAGCAGAGTCAGGTTAACTCTCCACCAATGTTTACGCGGGGCGGCGGGGGGAGGGGGGGAACCATGCTTCCTCATTTGTCTCCTGGTGTGATTTATAGGACCCCTTTCACCCTAAAAGAATCCTGTTTTATGGTTTTTTTTTTAAAGTATCCTTTAGATGGTCAATGACATGGCTATCTACACTGCAGCTACATTTAAATAATGAGAGATGTGTTGAATATATTTGAAGTAGCTAAAAAAAAAGTGCAACTCAATTTATACAAGATGTATGGCCTCTTTCTAGCACTTCAGTGATCCGAGACGGACAGATTGGAAGAGACCTACAATGTCATTGGGCACAGCTTCTATCCTGTTCTTTAACTGTAGTTTACTATTTGAATTTTTTTTTTTTTAGTTTTTTAGAGGTTTATGTGAGAGAGAGAGATATTTAGAGACAAATGCAGGAAAATGGCAAAGTTTTTTTTTTAAGATTTTATTTATTTAGGAGAGAGAGAGAGAGAGAAAGTGCATGAGTAGTGGGGGAGGGGTAGAGGGAGATGGAGAAGCAGACTCCTGTCTGAGTGGGGAGCCTGATTCAGGCCTTGATCCCAGGACCTTGAGATCATGATCCGAGTTGAAGGCAAACATTTAACTGACTAAGCCATCCAGGCGCCCCCAAATGGCCAAGTATTAATGGCAAAGATGACACCACCCCTTCAATGATGATAGACAGCCAACACTCCAGACTCCTGTTTTCTGGGCTCATAGTCACTTTATGTGGATTTAACTTAATCCTACAAAGTGGGCATTGTTACCCTCACTATCATGATCCCCATTTTACCAGGGAGGAAACTGAGGCATGGGTCACTGCAGTAACCTCTACAAGGTTAGCCAGCTAGAAAGCTGCAGGACCGGTTCTGGCACTGGCCGACTAGCCAACGGGCCGTGGGACCTGTGCTGCTGATGGCTGTGCTGCCCCCACCCCTGGGGTTGTTCCCAAGTGCCAGTGGCTTTCCAGACCACAAAGACTGCTTCGCACCCACCCCTCTGATTGAGACAGCCAGCCTCAGGACAGGTATCATTACCTTCCTCACTGGGAAACAGGCCTAAGGAAGATATAACTTGCCCAAGACCACACAGCTCATAAGTCTGGAGGCCACTCTCTGATTTCCTTATTATTTTTTTAAAGCTTCTGTATTCTCTGGGCTTCCATGGCCCTCTCTGGCCTCAGGTAATACGTAAGTAATGCTCTCACTATACTTGATGCTACTCAGACTAGTATTGGAATATTCCATCCAGTTCATTTCTCTACATTGATGGGGTATGTTTATACCCTTTAGAGGGTTTGGTGTGATGTAGGGAGAGACTTTTGATTTTATTGCAAAAAAATCTACTGAGGAAAGACTACAGGTTCTGTCCCTGGAGGAGCCATATGACTTGGGCAGTTTTCATCCAGTCTGCTCACAGAAGGGGCGGTGGCTTGTGTGAGGGCCCACTGTTCCCGTGTCTCTACCCGCTGGAGGGCAGGGCTTCTCTGTTCTTCTCTGGCCAGGAGATAAGGCCAGCCACGTTGCCACGGTAGTGTTTCTCTGCCAGAGAGTCTGTCACGTGTTGTGTTTTCTGAAGTCCCTGACCTCACTGAATCTTGATGTGTACACCCAATGGACCAATCTAAACCTTTTTCCACTGCTTTTCACTCATGATATTTTCAACCGGAGTCTGTTACTGTGCAGAGGGATCGATGTGCTTTGTAAAAGTTTGTAATGACTCTGTAAAAGGGTTTTCCCTTTGTTAGAGGAGGATATATACCCTTCGGTGCATTGTTCCTGACATAAATGTGCAAATGATTTTGGGGATTGAAGAAAATAGAATTTAAGGACATGTTAGTGATTTCCATCAAAGCTGCAGCAAAACTTTTCAGGTACTTGTGGCCTTTGAATAAAAAATTATCCCTAGTAGTAGGAAAGTTCATTTAAGGATGAGTTCATAATTTAATAGTATTTTAATATAAGATAATAAACTATGTTTGGGGCACCTGGGTGGCTGAGTTGGTGAAGCGTCTGCCTTTGGCTCAGGTCATGAACTCAGGGGTCCTGGGATCAAGTTCCACGTTGGGCTCTCTGCTTAGCAGGGCGCCTGCTTCTCCCTCTCCCTCTGCCCCTCTCTCTGCTTGTGCTCTCTCACTCTCTCTGTCAAATAAATAACATCTTTTTTTTTTTTAAAGGGGGAATAAATTATGTTTAATACAATAGAAAAGTGATTTAAAGAACCTAAAAAAAGTGATAAAAAAATCCTAAGAAGTGATAAAAGTAAATTTTTGTGATCATATTTCTTCATGGTTTTTGCTGCTGCTTTTATTTTCTCAGCCGTGTTCTCTCCCCACCGCCCTCCCCTTACTTCTTTGATGACTTCCCTGTCCTGCTGCACCAACATCACATCTCTGTGTCAAAGGTTGACCAGGCCTCTGGAATCCATAGATTTTGTGGGACATGCCATAAGAATTGGTGTTCCACCAGAGGGTGCTGAGTAGCAAAGAGGAGACCAAACCTTTTTCTCCACAGAGATGCAGAATTTTATTATTTCTCAATTCCCATGTTTCAGGAGAACATCTTCATGTTTTCCCTTTTTGGTTTTGTTTCTTTTCTTGGAGGACCATTTATATAGCATTGGCTATCTGCTTTATTTTTCCCAGCATAAGGGGTGCGGGATTGCTAATGGACCAGGAGACCAGCAATGGAGCTCCCTGCTTCCCTGGATAGTGGAGTTGTTTGATCTAAAAACTCTGAAGTAGGGGTGCCTAGATGGCTCAGTGGTTGAGAGTCTGCCTTCGGCCCAGGTCATGATCCTGGGGTCCTGGGATCGAGTCCTGCATCACGCTCCCTGTGGGAAGCCTGATTCTCCCTCTGCCTATGTCTCTGCCTCTCTCTCTCTCTGTCTGTGTGTCTCTTGTGAATAAATAACATCTTAAAAAAACCCTCTGAGGTATATCTGAAGGAATTGAAATAAGTACCTCAAAGAGCTATCTGCACTTCCATGTTCACAGGAGCATGGAAACAACCTAAGTATCTGTAGATGGATGAACAGATAAGGAAGATGTGGTATATATAATGGAATACTATTTAACCACATAAAAGAAGGAAATTTTGTCATTTGTGACAACATGGGCAGGAGGGCATTATGCTAAGTGATTTAAGCCAGAGAGAGAAAGACAAATATTGTGTCATCTCTCGATGAGATGGACTCTAAAACAGGTGAATTCCTAGAAACAGAGTATAGTGGTGCTTGCCAGGGGCTGGGGAGTTAGAGACCTGGAGAGATGATAGTCAAAAAATACGGAGTTCTGGTTCTAAAATGAACAGATTCTGGAGATCTAATTTACAGCACGATGGCTGTGGTTAATAAAACTGCGTTGTATACTTGAAATTTGCTAAGAGAGATCTTCAGTGTTCTCACCAGAAAAAGTGGTAGCGATGTGGAGTGGTGAATATATCAGTGAACTTGATTATGGTGATCATTTCACAATGTGTACACCTATCAGATTTTCTCCTAACCCTAACCCGTTGTGTGCCTTAACTATATACGCTGTTATTTCACAGTGTGTATGTGTATCAGATCATCAGAGTTGACACCTTCAATATATACAATTTTATTTGTCAGTTATACTTCAGTAAAGCTGGGGGGAAAATGCCCTGAGGGTCCCAGGTCTGGGGCCTGATGTTAACTTGGTAAGTGAGTAAGAGCGTGTGTGTGTGTGTGTGTGTGTGTGTGTGTGAAGGAGACAGACGCCGAAGGAGGGAAAACATTCTCTTGCATTCCCAGCGTGACTTGAAGATATTGCTCTTTCACAAACAAAATTGCATTTCGTGGGGGCTTGTGCCATAACCCTGCTCTGTCACATATCCAGTCACATATCCATATTCCTCAAAATCGTTCATGTCTGTTCGGTTTTCGTCTCCACTGAAGTCACGGTATCATTGGATTTGATGTCGCGTCCTTGTGGAAAGCCCATAGAACCCTCCAGCCTCGACATGTCTCTGCCCTTCCAAGGCCTCTCCCTTCACACCTACCCTGTTGAAGCCATTCTCACCTGGGACAGTGGCCCGGACAGGGTCAGCCCCCAGCGCCACTGACTTCCAGAATCTGCACGTCTGACACTCCCCATTCCTGCCATTGCTATGCACCCTGGGCTCCTCACTGACTTGTTCCCACCACATCTGTCCTTCCACTTGTGCCAGGACCTCCAGTGTCCCACAGGCTTTATTTTTTTTCCCCACTCAGTCACTCTCAGACCCAAGACAACTCTTCTCTTTCTTTCCTGCTTGCTGATTCAATTCACATGATCCACCCCTTGACCCAATCTCTTGCCTATACACTCAGCTCCTTTTCCCCTTTGGATATTTTGCTGCCATCAGCTCAGCACAACCACAACCCAGATCTGTCCAGGTATTGACCTTCTTCGTCCACAAGAAGGCTGTCGAGCTGTGCCAAAGATAATCACTCACCCCAGAGATTCCAACTTGTGCTGGGTCCTCAGTACTGCCCAGCGCGAGTCTTTCAGGCTCCAGTGAACCATCTGTGTCAGCCAGTTCCTACTATTGCCTCAATTCCATTCTGTACACGGTGTTCTAAAAAAATTGCCACTTCAGACGCTTTGGGTATGTTTTAAGGTCTTTTCTCATTTTTTTTTTTCTGTGTTTGCCATGATTGAGAAGTCTAGTAAACATAAGCTGACTTAAAATCTTTCTTGATTCTAGAAATCATCACAGATACTGGAAATTGCCTCAAACATGCACACTGCTTGTCCAGCATTATGGACAATGGTGTTCATGTGATGGCTTTCATACAGGACGTGCTGAGTTAACTTCTCTTTGTGTATTGGCTGATGATAATGCCTTTCTCACTATTCGCGTATCTTTAAATAATTTGGCACAATTCTATATTAATTGTTTCTACAAAGCTATGATTTTTGTGAGTGGGAGGTCTAATGCTGTAGTGCAATCTCGAAACATGAAAATCAGAGCTTGAAGCCTTGGAGGCAAAGATCTGCCACAGTTGGATCAAAGTTGTATTGGCCTTACTTCGTAAAAGCACACCTGGACTGGTATTAGCCTTAAGAAAATTTATTTTTAAGTCTTGTAACCTTTTAAAAGAGCATCCACACAGTGCTATAATTTAAGAGGTACATTGGAGGAGTGCCCATGTAAGCTGGGAGAAGAAATTGGTAGCTGGGGCTGTGGGAAAAGGCTTTTGCTGAGGTTTCTTTTCATCTAATTTTTCTTCGAAGCCTCTTTTATAAATGTATGTTGGTAATTAAGATCCAATTTCAAATGGGGGCTGTCCCTTGGAAGAGGAAGCCAGAGCTTGCAATCTAGGTCACTTAGTGAACTTATGCAAGTTCTGTAAACTCTGAAGTCCAGGATGGGGCCATCATCAGAGGTCCTGCCCTGAGTCCTGGGAGGTGTGAGCACTCCTCTTGACTTGCTTGCTCCATCCTTTTGCAGCCAACTGCTTGCTCTTTGTGTGGATTGAGCTGAAGCCCCAGTCTTATTAGAGCTTTGCGTTTAGCCACTTTCTAGATGGAAATATAAACCCTCAAAACTTACTTTTAGTTTTATAATGTATGGCGGAATTACCTTCTGTGTTCTTATTTTTTTATTAAATGTCCTGAGCATTCAGACGGCTTAGTCAGTTGAGTGTCCGACTATTGATTTCTGCTCATTCATGATCTCAGGGTTGTGGGATCAAGCCTTACGTCAGGCTCTGTGCTCAGCTTGGAGTCTGCTTAGGATTTTCCCTTCCTCTCTCTCTGCCCCTCCCTCTGCTTGCATGTGTGCACGTACTCTCTCTCTCAAATAAATAAATCTTAAAAAAACCCAAACATACCCCATTTTGTCCTTTCCAAAGGCTGCTCCCATTGCCTTGTCTCATTTCTACATGCTTTCCTTGGAGCCTACAATGGTGTGGTCACAGAGGTTCCTAAACTCAGCATGCATTAATACTACTTGGAGAGCACGTTCAGTGTATAATATTAGGTCCACTCCCAGTGCTTAACATTCAGAAGACTGGGATTGGGCCCGGGTGTCCACAATTCACAGGGATTGCCCCGGTGGCTCTGTTGCAGGTAGATCAAGGTGATCACAGACCACGCTGAGAAACCCACTGCAATCTACCCTGGGAACAGAGGTCTAGAGACCCTGAAGCTTTAAGTTTTTTGAATTAGTGGCTTAATTGCTTTGGATTTTATTCTTTAAACCATGAAGTGGTGGGTTGAATTATTTTACAAACGCAATTTTCTAAATAGTTTCTGACAGTTTGTTCCAAAGAAATTCCTGTATGACTGAGTAGTGAAAGGATAGAATTTTATTACATAACCTTTAAAATTTTATTTTAGGCTTTTGGTCACAGGTTTAGCAGGTCTCAGTAGATAAATAAGTCCTGCATTTCATTTATTTAAATAATTAGAACAGAAAATATCTCTGTATACTTGGAAGATTTTTGAGCTTCTTTTTCTACCCTTCCACTCATGCGTGTGTCATAACACGATGTGCAGGTTGAAAAGGAGAGTAGAACACCCACCATGGAAATGTTTTCCATGTGGATATCCAGTTGTCCTGCACCATCTGTTGAAAAGAGAATTCTTTCTTATTAAATTATCTGACACCTTTGCCAAAAATCAGTTGACCATGTGTATGTATCTATTTCTGGACTCTATTCCATTGATCTACTTGTCTGTCTTTAGGCCAATACTATATTGCCTTGATTACTCTAGGTAATCCATAGTATCCTGTGGTTTTAAAGTCAGTTAGAAGTCCTCTTTGTTCTTTTGCAAAATCAAATGCTTCTTGTAGTCCTTTATATATTTCCATACTGATTTTAGAATCTGTTTTTTCCCCCCAATAGGTATAAAATAAGCCTGCTAGGACTGTAACTAGGATTTCTTGGAATCTATAGATCAATTGGGAAAGAGTTGACATATAAACCATAGCAATTCTTCCCCCATCATGTTAGCTTTTGGTTTTAAAGGATTGGTCTTAATTTAAGGAAGAGAAATCCTCCTTAGCAAATGTATATTCTGAATAGAAGATAGATAATGAGTGCAAATTTCCACTAATATGCTTTATGTGGCATCTATCCTAGTTATTTCCATGGTGATGAGAACATTAAATAATTTTTGTAGGGCATGTTAGTAATTTCTGAAAGAAATTAAATTAAGTAAAATGTACACATTAAAAATGATGGTATTTCTGGGATACCTGGGTGGCTCAGTGGTTGAATGTTGGCCTTTGGCTCAGGGCATGATCCCAGGGTTCTGGGATCCAGTCCTGCATCGGGTTCCTCTGCCTATGTCTCTGCCTCTCTCTTTGTGTCTCTCATGAATAAATAAATAAAATCTTAAAAAAAATATCATGGTATTTCCATCTTAACCAAAAGGCCGAATGCCTTCATGTCCCTTCAAGATAACTAAAAGGACCGTGTTCCTGCCTGATTTTCCTTGTAAGAGCCGTGGTAAATATTTTAACAACTCACTCTCCAGACAAAAAAAGAAAGAGGCCCAGATTTGTAGCATGTGCCAGTTTCTGTCATGTAAACACTCCCATTACAGCTATTTTGAAGCTCCTGAGGTGATGCAAAGTCAGGGAGAGATCACATTAGCACCCCCGTTCTTCAGATTTTCCATCAGACAGACACAACAGATGTGAATAGTTCCAAGAGCATAAATGATAATAAAATGTAGCAAAATAATTAGGAAGGGATGGGGTTCGAGCATTTGTTACCTTTACTTTTAATATAAATTATTTAATAGTAAGTCTGTTTAATTTTTAGTAATGGCCACATTTAACACATGGCTCACAAAATTCCTGAAAGTGTCGCAATGGGCAAGTTGGTACGAGCTGGCCCTCGTGCACCTCCGTGGGCCAAGAGTAAGGAGTAAAGCGTTTTGTTAAATTTATTGCTTTATTAAATTTTTTTTAAAAGAGTGATGCATTTGAAATATCAAACTGATCTAATAGTTACTGAGTCGATTGCCAAAACAAAATAAAAGTAATTGTAGTTTATAACTTTAAATCCTTGATTCAACAATTCTAAACTGGTGGGGTTGGCTAGACACTCTATTGCCATTTTATTTATTTATTTATTTATTTATTTATTTATTTATTTTTGTATTGCTATTTTATAAATTAAATGTTTGGTGCAACTCTGTATGTGTGTGTGTGTGTGTGTGTGTGTTT
Source organism: Vulpes lagopus (assembly GCF_018345385.1). Lineage (NCBI taxonomy): Eukaryota > Metazoa > Chordata > Mammalia > Carnivora > Canidae > Vulpes > Vulpes lagopus. Next base: position 9,474,346 of record NC_054831.1, read on the forward strand.
GTGTGTGTGTGTGTTAAAGAGATGGGCCAGGGAAGATCAACTGGAACTTTTCCTCAATTAGAGGAGGATGGGTGGTCACACCACACTGGCCCACACATGCAATGGCTCCTCACAGAAGTTTCTCAACGCACAGCAACCATCGTCGGGGCGGGTTCCAGGGGATGATGGTAGGCAGTGTTCTATTCTGGGGGAGGGCAGAAGTGCATCTTGACCCACTGGTCAAGACAGCTCTTGCAGGGTCACCCAGGAGGGCACAGAGCTGCACTCCAGTCGGCGGAGAGGAGCCGGGCACCGAGGAGCAGCAGCAGAGGTTAGCACCTCCTGGCCTGGAAGGGGCACCTCTGCCCCCCCCCCATCCCATTGGCTGCACCCGGTCACATGACCACAGCTGCAAGGGAGCCTGGAAAACTGTGCATGTGCACAGAGGAGTGAAACAGATTTGGGGGAACAGGAGTCCTTCCCCTCACTCTGCCCCTCCTTCTTCCTTAGCTGTCCTGATGCAGCACCACTTGGGGGCCTTTGGGCCTGGGGATCTGAGACTTGAATTTAGATGAGTTTTATCATTAATTAACTTTGCTCTTGGACATGTCCAGTCCCCTCTGGTCTCAGGCCCCTCTCCTGTAAAGATTCTGGGCTTGCACCAGGTCCTCCCCAGTTCAAGGCCTCTCTGCGTATTCACTCCATCTTCCCCACTCTGCAGTCCCTGCTCCTGTGTTTTCTTCCCTGCTCTCCTGGGGGGCTGTGTGTTGTGGGGGAGCTGGCTTTTGTTCATCGCGGGTCCAGATAGGAGCTCCAGTGGAAACTGGTCTTTTCGGTGATTTGGCAGGTCTGGCCTCCTGCCTGCGGGGCAGCAGGGCCGCAGAGCACAGGCCATTTCTCACTCGGGTTCCAAGGGACCCAGTGCCACCATTCTGTCTTGGGGGGGCTGTGCCTGGTGCAGTTCAGGGCTTTGTCAGGAAGCTCTTCTCGTTTTGCTTCATGCAGGGAAATGCCAAGTTCAATATGCAGCTGCCAACATTTTGCTCCAGCAAACTGTATTTCTGAAGAATTACAGTGTGCCTCTGCAGTCAGTCGGCCAGGGTTCAAACCCTGGCCCTGCCTGTCCGAGTTGTGTCACTGAGACCAAATGACAAACTCTCTGTGCCTCAGTTTCTTTCTTTTTAAAGTGTTGTTTAAAATAAATATGATTTAAAGATATTTCTTCAAAGATTTTATGTATTTATTCATGAGAGACACAGAGAGAGGCAGAGACACAGGCAGAGGGAGAAGCAGGCTCCCTGTGGGGACCCCAGGATCATGACCTGAGCCAAAGGTGGATGTTCAACCACAGAGCCACCCAGGTGCCCAATTTAGAAATATATATTATATTATATTATATTATTATATTATATTATATTATATTATATTATATTATATTATATTATATATATTATATATTTCTAAGTATACATATTATTATTAGAAATATATATTATTATATATTTATATAATTATATATAGTATATATAATTATAATTATATATAATAAATATTATATTATTTATATTATATATAAATATATAATTATATATTAAATAATTTATATATATAAAATATATATTATATTTAGAAATATATATGTGATATATATATATATTAAAGATTTTATTTATTTGTTCATGAGAGACACGAGAGAGAGAGAAAGAGAGAGAGAGAGAGAGAGAGAGAAGCAGGCTCCATGCAGGGAGCCTGACATGGGACTTGATCCTGGATCTCCAAGATCACACCCTGGGCCAAAGGCAGGGCTAAACCGCTGGGCCACCGGGGCTGCCCTAGAAATATTTTTATATAAAATAACCCTCATAGTGTTCTTTGGAGGATAAAGTAATCTAATACATGTAAAGTGCACAGAGTAGTGCTTTCAGGTCCGGTCATGATCTTGGGGTCATGCGGTAGAGCCCACACTGGGGGCTCCACACTGCACTCAGCACTGAGTGTGCTTGGGATCCTCTCTCCCTCTGACCCTCTGTCCCATGCTCACGCATGCACATGCTCTTTCCCTATCTCAAATAAATCTTGAAAAAAATAAAATAAAATTGGCAGTGGGTAAAATCGATTGTGCAGTGCAGTCTGTTCACCAGAACAAAGCTGTCCCACTGGGCAGGGGGCCACGTCCCTCTTATTTTCCCTACTGCCTTGTCTCTCTTCCTCCCTCCTTTTTCCAACCCCTTTTCCTGAAAGTCGATGGTGAGGCTTCCGGTGGTACTAACGTGCCAAGCTGCGAGCTGCAGAGGTCTTAATCAGAGGAGCATCTTTCAGCATGTCTGCCCCCTTCCAGACATTGGTAACCAGCATGGGAGTTTTTTCTTGTTGATCCTCAGTGCCCCCCAGAGAAAGGGATTATAGTCAAAAGACTTAACATCTGGTTTTGTTTGACCAATCGGAGCCAACCCTGGCCAGGGGGAGCTGGAGGTCTGCTGCTGCTCCCAGCGTTAACTCCATAGTTGCTGTGTTGGTGGAGAGATCCAGGGGCTCACAGGGGAAGAGCCAGGACTTGTAGGACGGTGGGGGGTAGGGAAGGGGGTGAGAGGTGGAGGGTTGGGGAGGTCGTTCAGGGCAGTATGGAAGAAAGGAAGTATTTTACTATGTTAATAATTGGTGTAGCTGACCTTGTATAAATGGAGTGTCAACCTTGCCAACCTCGCACAGAATTGTTTTCAGCATCACCACTGCGTGGGCCACATCGGAGCTTGAGATGCTCTAAGATGTGGCTTCCAGGGTCTCTGCTGTTCTCGAAAGTTATGGAGAAGACCTTGTGGAAGAAGGATTTGAGGTGGGCCCTGAGGGTTTTCATTGGCAGAAGGGAAAGGGCGTTTCAGGCGAGGAAACAGGGGGAACAGATGGGCCAGTGTGCGCCTGGCCGAGGAGACAGGCCCCTCCTCCCTGCCTCCCAAGGATGCGGTGCCAGGTTGCCATGGTGATGGCAGACTCCTTTGGGCAAGCAGAGGGATGTGAAGCCATCAGAGCAGACAAGTCGGGCAATTCCCCGGTTCCCATTCCTGCCCAGACTGTGAAATGGCAGTAAATGCCAATCTGTTTTCTTCTAGAAAACGTGGCTTCTCTTTGAGCTTTACACCCTAACTTCTAAAGAGAGAACAATTCACCGAAAACAAATGTAATGATGTCATCATAAAATGTATTGCTTTTCTTTCTCTTTTGTGGGTACGTGTTTCTGGTGTTGAACAGGAAAATCATACTAGTCCCCAAATTAGCCTGAACACGACCTGGCGGGCTTGGGAAAAAGAATTCCTCCAAATTTATTAAGGAGGTAACACTGCACGGTGTGGTGAGAGTTGCATGGGTGTGAGACTGGGAAGGAGCTGATTTCGGTTCCATTCTTGGTTCTACCTCTTTCTAGGGTGTAACTGGGGACACTTTACCTCCTCTCATTCTCTCTCTCTCTCTCTCTCTCTCCATTTCCTCCTCACAAAGTGAGGAGCACAGCATCATTTCTGTGGAAGTTTGGCACAATAAAAAAAAATAAATCTGTAACTCATATGCAGCTATTCTAATTTTTTGGCCTATTCTCTTTTCATATTTGCTTAATTCTTAAAAAACAAAGTGGTTATCTTGGTCTCCATTTGATTTGATGTCTTGCTTCCACGCTGGACCTGCCATCATTCACATTTTTCAGAGGCTGCATCTGTGCGGCAGTACCCCGTGTTAGCAGGCAAGGTCATTGCTTGCTGAGGGTTGGCATTTATTCTTTATTCCTTAAACTCAGTCTTCATGGTGGGTTTTTTTTTAAAGATTTATTTATTTATTTATTATAGACATATATAGAGAGAGAGAGAGGCAGAGACACAGGCAGAGGGAGAAGCAGGCTTCATGCCAGGAGCCCAACGTGGGAGTTGATCCCGGGACTCCAAGATCGCGCCTTGGGCCAAAGGCAGGCGCTAAACCGCTGAGCTACCGAGGGATCCCCTTAATGGTGGTTTTTATTTGTTTGAGAGAGAGAAAGAGAGAGATAGAGAGAGAGAGTAGGGAGTCTGTGCGAGACAGTATGGTGGGGGGATGCAGGGAGAGAGAGAGAACCCCAAGCAGGCTCCACATCCAGTGTAGAGCCTGACCCAGGGCTCCATCTCACAACCCTGAGTCCATGACCTGAGCCAAAACCAAGAATCAGACTGAGTACCCACCCATCTGACTGAGCCACCCAGGCGCCCTGTATTCATGGTGTTTTTACTTGGACAGATGTTTCTGGTGTCCCATTTTTAAAGGCAATTGCTAATGTGCTTGGTTGCAGGCTCTATTTGCTTGAGGCTCCCCTAGGTAGATGAGTGAGATATTGTCCTGGGCCTCCTGTGACCTGCATTAAGTTCCCTGAGAGTAGGAGTCTAGGGGGAGGACTGGTCTTGCCCAGAGAGGGCTAGGTCCCTTGGATGGAATGTAGGCCCTTGGATGGGAATGTTTTCACTCAGTAGGGCCAGAAACTAGGGTGGCTTGGGCACCTGCTGTCTGCTTTGCCCTTACCATGGGGGAAAAGCTTGGGGTGGCACGCTGTCGAACAGGCTGACCCAGGCTTGGAAGCACCCATGCTGAGTATGGCACCAGCCTACACCCCTTTGGGTTTGACGTTGTCTTTGTTTCAACTCTAATACTTGAGATTCATTTTTAATGTCCCCAAATCTTAAATCATTGCTTTTATCGCCTTAGCTTCATTTTAGCTTTTCCAAAGAAATTGTATTCTTTGAATTGTTTAGCCCTTAACAAGTCTTTTATTTACTTGTTTTTGCATTACAAAAGTGGGATAACACCATTACGCGGAAAAGAGAAAATTATACGTAACCCAAACACAACTCTTGGAGTTTTTGTTTATTCTTTGTTGATAGTCAGTGTATTTAACAAATTCATAAACATGGTCGATGGAGGATTTTGTGTCCTGCTTCTTCACTTAACCTGCCGTTATTCACACGTTTTTCCATATTTTAGAAAGTTTATGACTTAATGGCTGCAGTAGTCTGTGTGGTGATTGAACCATTCTTCTTTATCGCTCTCATTCTTTTCTCCAAATTTACTATGAAACATTTTGTTGTGTGTGTTCAATGTTGAACTTAGAGCTTTTCTTGTATTAAACTGCAGTTGTTTTATGTCACTTGTTTACTTCTTGCCTGATGGGTTTCCTGAAAGATTTTACCAATTCCCGACGGCATAGCTGGGCAGTATTGAGAACACCTATTTCATTGAACTCTTGCTGACTTCTGATATAATTAGAGTTACCAGTTTATTCACTTTTGCTAATTAAGTAGGAAACGAGGATATCTTGTTTCAATTTGCATTCTTAATTTTTGGACTGGACTTATATTTGGATTTATGTTCCAGTTTCAGTGATCTGGACTTCCTGCATTGATACCATAATGTAAATGGTGCAGCTTTGTAATTCTCCCAGAACTTTCTTTATGTTCTTGTCTTCCCTGCTTCTGACATGAAGACTATAATTGCTCCGTGAGTTGCTCCTACTCCCACACCCTGAAGAATCCTGCTTGAGTCTTGATTTGTACGTGAGTGAAATCTGCAGATTATTTTGGAACCACAGACATCAATCAGTCCTTTATGAAGGAGACGAGTGAATGTTTGTGGAAGTGAGTTCTTTAAATGCTTCACTCACTCAGTCTCAATTCCAGATTTGTTTTGTGAGCTGCTGGAGCTTTTAGTGTACAAGTGCTATATTATAGTCAGTGTTTATTTAGTCTTAGATCGCATGTGAGAATCTCCTATTCAATGTTTTGTAATATGTTAATAGCAAACAGGAGTAGCTTTGAATTGCACAGCCTCCTTTAGGAGCGCACTTTCTAGAACCCCTGGGATGTTGGAAAGCTTTCTTTAACGTTATATTGGTATTGGAATGATAATGTTTGACTTTTCATCCTTGTCAACTGAAAGTACTATCTTGTGTTCAATGACATGGCCTTTGGTGCTAACATTTTCATCCAAGAGATGGGCTTAATTATCATTATATATTGGACAGAACACTTTATAGTAGCTCAGTGACTCAGTTTCCTCATCTGCAAAATGGGAATACTAACAGCATCCACATCATAGAGCTGTCTTAAGAATTAGATTAGCCAAAAAATAAATTTATTTTAAAAAAAAGAATTAAATTAGCCGACCCAAATAACTGGCAACTGTAAGACACCAACTGTTACCTAGGCGAAGGGGAAGAAACAGAAGCGAACTGCCCTTTCACCAAGATGTGGAAATGGGAGTGCTGGTCAGTGGCTGTGCGGGAAGCGTTTCTGGTGTCACACAATTTAAAAGCTGGAAGTGATGTCTCCGTAGCATTTCGTGTATAGCCTGGTCTTGTCATTTTTGGGGTGAGGAAAATTAGAGCCCAGAAAGTTTCAGAAATGCTTTAAAATTTGTTTTAATTATCAAAACAATAAGGCTTACTATGCAGAAGTGCCTCAAGTAAGAATTCCCCCCAGTTTCCTCGCTTCCCATCTATTCTACTCCCCAGAAAAGACCCATTAGGGTTTGAGGCAGCTTCCTCCAGGCCTTCCCTTTCCATATTTAAATAGCGTTTCCAAATTTCAGAGGGAATTGGAGCACAACATTGAGAAGGCAAAGGCTATGACTTGAGGTAAGTATCCCTTCAGGTTCCCATGTTGGTTCCCAAGGATGCTCCTGGTTCCAGGGAAGCACTGGGGGTGGGGGGTGGGCAAGGAGGTGGTTGGGATGCTCCTGCAGCCACCAGCTACTGTCATTGGGGTAAGCCCTGGTCATAAATTACCTGGTCTTTTCCAGATAAGCCAATGGCTTTAGATGATTTATTCCTGCAGATATGATAATAAGATGCCATCAATAAAAAGTCTTTGTCCAATTATATATTACCTTTGTGCAACAAATAAATGAGACTACTCTAAACATCTGGCCAGAAGATTTTATTTTCTGCGAGTCTACAAGACTCCTAGGGTTCCCTGGGGTCATCTGTTAAGACAGGAGATGGACAAACCTTGCCAAAATAAACATGGAAAATGAATAAGGGTAATAGATTTTGCTCATAAGTAAGATTACAGCTATAATAGCCTGATGATGCCACGTTTTATACTTTTTGGTCATCCTTTCTAAAAATCCCCATCTACTACATGTGATCCCGAAGCAATAACAATAAGTGCTGCTTTACATAGATATCAGAGTTAGGGGCACCCATAGGTGTGGTCACGGAGAGGTAGGCATTCGAATGCCATCTTGCTGCATGGCTGGGTGCTGTCCTCCGGTGACCGACTCAGACTTTTCACGTATAAGCTGCTTTTTCTCAGCTTTGCTGTGATACAATGCAAATGAATCAACACTGTGTCATTCTGCACAGAGTTCTCTTTGTTTGCCATCTGCCAAGTGTTCATATCTAAGAAGAGTTTCAGTTTGGGAGGATGGGAAGCCCCATGGCTCTCTGCCTCTCTGACACACTAGACTCCATGTATTGCTTGAGGGCCCCGAACTTGGATGACCTCACTGGGGGCAGCAGTTCATAAAGCTCTCCTTAGCATTTCTGCCCAGTGAGGCTTCAGAATAGTGACCACAGTGTTATTGAACCAGTTTATTAAGTCCTCCTTAGTAAAATTGAAAACGAGCCTTTATAAGGCTAATAGTATATGTAAAAAGTATTGTACTTTAAATGAGCTTAAGCCTAATTATCTGTGGTTCATCGTAGGTATTGTGTCTAAGTTTCTTCTTTCCAGAATATTGGAAAGCTGTAAGCTTTATTTGGGGCGCCTGGGTGGCTCAGTCGGCTAAGTGTCCAACTTTCAACTTCAGTTTAGGTGATGATCTCAGGGTCGTGAGATTGAGCCCTGAGTTGGGCTCCACGCTGGGCAGGGAACCTGCTTAAGATTCTTTTGCTGCTCCTCCCCTCTACCTCTCTCTCTCTCTCTCAAAAAAAAAAAAAAAATGATGACCTGGTATTTTATTGAGCCTTGACTATCACCTATTAATCATTTAAGTATTACATCAACTGTATGGCCAGGTTTCTATTATTATTACAATCATTTCACAGCTTAGAAAATAGAGGCACAGTTGCCCAGCTAGTGATCGAGAAAATTAGGACAGAAATCTATAGAGAGTTTGGATTCAGAGTCTCATCACCCAACTGCTGTGCAAAACCATGCAAAAACAGTTTTCCATTTCTTCTCTTCCCTTCTTTCAGTCACAGCTAAAACAAAAACAAAAACAGAGGAGGAAGGGGAAGGAAAGGGAAGGGGGAAGGAGCAGGGGGAAGGATTGCTGGGATCTTTAAGGCAGAGGTTAGGATTATCTGAAAACATGTTGGGGGAGGAATGCAAAGCAGATGGAGGTGTCAGTGGTCAGACGCTGAGGCAGGGGAAGAAGCCAGTTTAGAGGTAATACCTTTATGTCCAGAGTTCCAATTTCTCCCTAATGCTAGAAGCAGGTTGCCTCTAGCTGTAGAGGCTAAGGTCAAGGCCTGCCCGCCCTTGTCGAGATGCTGCCTTTGCACATCAGGTCACACTCAGGACATCCGTGTGAGTGTTGCAGGCCCCGTCTGTGGAGTTAACATGTTCAGAACACCAGCATCCTGCTGCATTCCAGTGAGAACTCCGGGGTCTCCCTAAATCAGAGCAGTTCTGGTTTTTTCCACTTCTTAGTCCAGGGTTCTGAATAAGATCTCTTTTTGGGCACAAGATCCAGCAGTTCCAAATCCATTGAAAATCGCTTATGTGTGTGATTCAATTTGTGACTCTGCTGCTGTCTGTGTCTTGGGTATCAATGTCTGCATGGTGAATTACTCCAGAATTTAGTTGCTTAAAACTGCCATTTTCTTTTGCTCGGGATTTTGTGGGTTGGGAACTTGGGAAGGGCTCTACTGAGGAATTTGTCTCCAATCCCTGAGGTGTCCCCTGGAGCATCTGGGGCTGAGGATCTGCTGCTAAGACAGCTTTTGCCCCCAAAAGTCTGGTCTCCTCATGCTCCTCTTCCTATTTTCCTTCCTCTTCCCCATCTTTGATGTCTCATGCTCCAGGGCATCTCCATGTGGTTTAGTTCCTCCCAGTATGACAGTTCCTGGATAGTCTCCTTTCCAAGGCAGCAGTTGCCTTCCAAGATGCTAGAAGCTTCCGCCTGACTCTATTGGTCCAAGCAGCTGTGAGTCCACCCACATTCACAGGTGTGGAGAAAAGTCTCCACATCCTGGTGGGAGAGAGACAGGGTCACCAGAGGATGTGGAATGGGAGCTGTTGGAAAACCTTGGATCTTGGAAAATATAACCTGCTTCATTTCACCACTATTGAGGTGCAATTTCAGTATCAACCTCACTGGTCCCAGACACTGGTGTTGGCTCCACTGGCCTCTATTTCCTTGTCCCTCTCATGTCCCTGCGTGTGAGAGTCTCCTTCTCCTTCCCTGGTCATGCTGCTTACAACTTGTTGCTTGCTTGGGCACATTAATGACTTCTAGAATGGTCCTCCTTCTCATCACTTGTCTTCTGTCTGGTTGCGGCTTATTTTCACTTTTCAGTGAACAAGCACCATTTACAAAGCATCTCCAATTAATTAGACCTCTCTTTCTTCCATGTGATATTCTAATCAGTCATAGCTTTGTTCATGCAATCTTTGGTCTTTATTTCCTCCCTTGGTGTGGTTCATTGTTAATAGGTGGTAAATGCTGTTTTTTTTTTTTTTTTGCTTCAAATATTTAACAATTGATTTCCCCCAGAGCTGATGTTATAACAGTAAGTCTAAAAGTTTGGGTACCAAGTGGTCCAGCTTTCATTAAAATTTGGAAAGGCGGGCAGGCCCGATGGCTTAGCAGTTAGCGCTGCCCTTGGTCCAGGGCATGGTCTTGGAGGCCCAGGAATCGAGTCCCATGTCGGGCTCCCTGCATGGAGCCTGCTTCTCCTTCTGCCTGTGTCTCTGCCTCTCTCTCTCTCTCTGTTTCTAATAAATAAAATAAAATAAAATACAATAAAAATTTTTTAAAAATCAGGAAAGGCTTTATAACTAAGATCTGTTACGTATGGTGATAGATATTAACTAGAGCTACCACGATCATTTCACAGTATGTGCAAATAGCAAATAATGATGTCAAAACTGATATCTCAAAATATCAAAGCTAATATTATGTTAATTATGCCTCAATTTTAAAAAATAAAAAAAGTAAAAAAAAGGTATATTTAAGATTACTTCTAGCTTACAAATTAGCATTGCTAACAGTTTTTAAAAAGTGGGAAAACATTTTAAAAGATTAAATTTACTTCCACATAGGATTTTGACTTAAACTTGCAATCAAACTCCTATTTTCATCCAGGTTCTGACCTACTAAAATGATAAAAAGAATATGAAAACAGAGGGTGCCTGGGAGGCTCAGTCAGTTTAGCGTCCAACTCTTGGTTTTAGCTCAGGTCATGATCTCAGGGTTGTGGGATCAAGTCCCATGTCAGGCTCTGCACTGAGCATGGAGTCGGCTTGTCCCCCTTCCTCTGCCTCTCTCTCTCTCTGCTGAATAAATAACACTAAAAAAAAAAAAGAATATGAAAATAGCAAACCCTTCATAGTCTTAGGGAACCAGGGACAAACTCTGCTCACATCACACAAGATACAGTAGAAATGGGAACACATTGAAGACAGTCTGAGGCTTATTCAAACTCTCTTTCTAAGAAAAGCACATCAGTGACATGGTAAGGCAAGTGTACTGGCCACAGTGTTACATCTCTCAGTTTGAAAAGTTCTCATCAACCCTCACCAGTCTTCTTTCCTATTCGTATGATGACTACATTGAATGAATTTTTTCACTGAGTTGACAAACTGGTGATTTCTCTCATTCTATCATGGGTCCTGTTATTAAGAGCAGGCATTTTTCTGTGTAGACCTTTCCCTTGTCTACGAAGACTATTGTTAACCTGAGCTATTTTTCACACAGTAGACACAGGATGAGGGATCTCCCTCTGCTGGGGTTCAGGACACACCGCCCTTAAATATGGCACTTTGGCATATGGGATACTTCAGCTGAAGGAGTTTGAGAAAATGGTAGACACAGGCTATAAGACCCAGTGAGAGGTTTCCTCCCTGCACCCAGAGGAAGGGAGCATCCTTATCTCCAAAGGCAAAAGGAGGTCAAGAAGACTCCTGACAAACAGAGCTGGCTGTTTCCTCCACTTAACTATGCTTACCTCATCTCTTTAACCTATATTTCTCCAGGACTGTCCCCTCTTCATCCAACCGAGCATAAAAATCCTGAGGCAGAGAGCTGTTTCCTTATGAAGGCTGCCCTGATACATAAAACTTACACTAAGTAAATTTGTAGGCTGCTCTCCTTTGGGAAGAAAAAGCCCTATCACGTCTAAAAGTTGTGAAATAAATGGAAGCATTCGCTTTTAGGAGGCCTGTTGTGATATTTTGTTTTATTTTTAAATTTGGTAACTGGTCCATCAACGCTTATGAAGTGCAGGGTAAAGTGTGTTTATTAAATCATAGATATTTGCAATAAGTCATCTCTAGGTACTCGTTGTGCAGAAAAGAGTTGGAAGTGTGTAAGCATTCATGTGGGGACACTGGCGGCTCCCTGTCTGAGGCTGGGACCAGGCCTTTCTGAAGGTTACTCTGAAGGGGAAAACAAGTCCAGGCTGAGCAACCTAGAGGACTTACTCTACATTCAAAGAGACATTCCGATAAATCCAGTGGGACAGTGTGCTTTAGTGAAAAAAAATGCATCGCCTGCTCTGGGATGTTGGGCAAATTATTTACCCTCTTGTGACCTCAGTTTGCAGCCTGACTGGTCATGGGGTTCTTCCCAAAGATCTCTGTGGTTCCCATCAGCTCTAAGATGCTCTAAGATGCTCTCATGTTGTCAAAACACAACTTGAGCTGGGCAGGCTTTCTTATCCTCAAACAGACACTTCTATGCGGTGTCTTCTTTCCGAACGTGGAGAAAATATATGTACGTTTTCAAAGACAGTTTCAGTGCTTGGATTTCTCAGTATTTACCTAAAATGAAAAGACAACTTGGACCAAGTTCAGACATCGTTATGATTAATCAATTAAAATATCTAGTAACAACACATGCCTTTTTGTTGAATGTTTTTGCTGATTTCCCTTCTCTCATGGAAAGCTGGTATTGTTTCCCAAACAGGCTGCTTTTTTTTTTTGGTGGTTTCAACAGGATCCTTCCCTATCATTAGGCTTTTACAATAAAAGTAACATTGATTCTCTGTAATTGCTTGATTCTCTGTACCCGCTTCTGGTAATGTATTTGAATTTTTTAAAAGGTCTTTAAAAGAAAAGGCCTTAAATAATGGCCGTCCAAGCAAATAGGAAAAACTATGAAGTTTGTGCTTTGTCTCGCTCTCCTGCCCATGTGATTTTAAAAACCAGTCCATGCATATTTTGCTTAGTTCTCAAAATACACGTTCACTTCTCCTCAATTTTATGGAGTAATGGTTTGGGTAGCTGGATGAGTTCCTCTATGACTCAATATTCCCCTCTGCCCTTGGATTAAACAGAAACTTCTGGTCGGACCAATCTGTGTCATCAAAGTTACATAGATAGCACTTCCAGCCCTTTCATGCCCCAGAGCTTTTATCTCCAATAATCTTTCAGCTTTCTCTGTCCAGTGTAACCAAGCTGGAACTCTGGCTGTTTTTCAGTGCTACTTTATACGTTCTTGTTTCCAAACCTCATTTCACTTGTTTTACCTATTTGGGACAATTTCCTGCCATACCTCATAGGCTCTCCTCTTGATTCAAACTCAGATTCATTTCTTTAATAATTTGTTTTCCTACTAAGAACACCCTGGCTTACAACCTGGAGGCTTTTTGAGGCCCTATGTTGGTTCTAGAGTTTGAATCTTACATGGGCAGAAAATGGACATTTTCTCTTGTTCTTGAGCTCCTCTCTCTCCGTCACGTCTTTTGCTTTCTTTTCTTTCCTTTCCTTTCCTTTTCTTTTCTTTTCTTTCTTTTCTTTTCTTTTCTTTTCTTTTCTTTTCTTTTCTTTCTTTCTTTTCTTTTCTTTCTTTTCTCTTCTCTTCTCTTCTCTTCTCTTCTCTTCTCTTCTCTTCTCTTTTCTTTTGATTTTATTCATTTATTGATGAGACACACACACACACAGAGAGAGAGAGAGAGAGAGAGAGAGAGGCAGAGATATAGGTAGAGGGAGAAGCAGGCTCCCAGCAAGGAGCCTGATGTGGGGCTGGATCCCAGGACCCTGGGATCACAACCCAAACTAAAGGCAGATGCTCAACCACTGAGCCCCCCAGGTGCCCCATGTCCTTTGCTTTTGGTGCAACCCAGTGATTGTGGCCTTCCTACTTCATTCTGGCTGTGACTGGTCTGTTTTGTCTGTGCTGTGGAGGAGGCTGAGTTGATGAGGGGTGAAGCTAGTGAGGATGGAGGAAAGTGGCAGGAGGAAAAGAAGTGGGGTAGGGCAGCAGGGTGGCTAGAAGGGACAGTGCAGGTTTAAAAGGAGGACAGAGGGACCCTTGGGAGGAATAAGAGCTGATCTCAGCCTGTATTCAATTATTCATACTCACTATCCTGCCCCCTTCCGGGCTCTCATTGATTTTCCATGAAAATAAAATAAAACAGAACTACACTGGGGAAGCAGATTTTTCTGAATTTGCTTTATATGATTTTCTTCGGTTTGGTTGCAATTTCTTTTTTTTTTTTTTGGTTGCAATTTCTATTTAGCCTTGGGCTTAGGGGTCTGTTTTAAAGAAATGCCATCATCCTAGACAACTTCTTGTATAGTCTTGTTTATCCTCAATATAATAAAATAAAATAATAGTGGATTTCTCACCCTCATATAGAAGACTTTAAGAGATTTGCTTACATATTGGAAATATCAGGCAATCGACAAAAAAAGAAGTAATAGAAACTGGAGTCTCAGAGTACACTGAGCTAAACTCAGCAGGAATAAAATTAAGGAGCATGATTTGAAATGATAATTTTGTGCAGCCTCCAGAAATGTACACAAATACAAAGGTGTTATGTAGCTCAACTCTGGCTCTGGCAAGGCTGCCTGGAAGTGAGGTCTGAATGTCATGGCCTAAAAAATGCAGAGAGAAAAACTATTTTGGGTTATTTTAGTATGGATGGGAACTGCTGATTGCATGCAGGCAAACATACCTGATCTTGTTGAAATCAGGACACTCGACTATATTTAAGACAAGGACTGTCTTCTGCTCTGTTAATTTGCTAGAGGTATGGGAAGACATGTCGTATTTTTTTGTTATGAAGAAAAGTTTGGAGTTTCTTAAAGCGATTATTTAACTATTTTATTGTATTTTTTAAAGTTTATTGTATTGTTCCAGAGAGTCTTGTATTTTTATTTTATTTTGTTTATAGATTTTATTTATTATATATATATATATAGAGAGAGAGAGAGAGAGAGAAGAGAGAGATAGGGAGAGAGTGAGAAAGCAAGGAGAGGGCAGAGGGGGAGAGAGAGAAAGAAACTCAAGCAGACTCCCTGCTGAGTGTGGAGCCCCATGTGGGGCTCTATCCTAGGACCCTGAGATCATAACCTGAGCCAAAACCAAGAGTCAGACACTCAACCAACTGAGCCACCCAGGGGCTCCTGTCTTTTTATTTTTTAGTACAAAGAAGAAAAACTTGTTAAATGTTGTTGAATCAAGAAATGACTTAAATTGCTGTAATATTTTTCTAAGATGGGATGTCCTAGACAAATTTCCCTTGCTAAAAAATTTTTGGCTTTCATCAATGAAAGATTAAAGTCACTATCATATGATTTAGGAGCCTTTCAGGCCTCTCATGGTTTAGTCCATTTTTGTTCTGCTTTTTTCCTCTTTCTTAACTCCACTTCTAACTTATGCTTGGGTTTTTGTTTTCATTTTACTCTTCCTCCCTTCTCTGTTCTTCCTGTCTCCTGATTCAGCTCTTTACCTGGTGCTCAGAAAGAATGACTCTACCAGCCTTCTGCCACAAACTTTCAGCCCCTCAAAAGTTTCAAAACACTGTCTGAAGAACGTGTGTGAAGTAATGGGGATGTATGGGGGTTGGATTTTAAAGACTTCCAAAATCTGTTCCCTCCCAGAACCTCCGTGATTCCATGAAGCCCCACCGTAGCTGTTAGTTACATGGGCAAAGCCTGATCACCCAGGATGATGGATGGTAACACCCAGGATCAGACATCTGTGTGGGGTTTTCCTTTTAACACTGGAAGGTCTGGTTCCTGGAGCTGAATGCCTGCCTGAAGCAGATGGGGATTGCGGGTGGGAAGGAGGCCTGAAGATTTCCTTTCTTCCCTATGGATTGTCAAGTCCTGATCTTGTCTTACTTAATGGGTCATGATGGGATTGCTTGGGAAGAAAACAAATCTTTTTGACAGTAAATTAAAAAAATTCTACATTAAAAAAAAGAAATTGTAACTAGGCTAGAAAAGGTGAAGGTTAGGGCAAAACATGTCAATAGTGAATAGGAAGCTCTTTTTTAAAAAAACATTTATTTGAGAGAGAGAGAGAACCTTGAGCAGACTCCCTGCTGAGCTCGGAGCCTAACATGGGACTCGAACCCATGACCCTGAGATCACGACTTGAACTGAAATCAAGAGTTGAACACTTAATCCACTAAGCTCCCCAGGCACCCCAGGAAGCTCTTAATAACTGAGGGGCACACCTCAGTTTTGCTGTCCAGAACTGGGTCTCTCTTAGAGGACAACAGGCAACTCAGCAGCTCTGGTGTCAGCTTGGGGGGCATGGGGGAGCCGTGCAGACTTGTTAAATGTGGGTATTTGGGAACCACCCACCAAAATTCTGATTTAGTAGCTTCAGATGGGCCCCAGGATTTTTAATACACATTCCAGATGATTTTGATTCAGGAGAGTTTCCCTGCCTGGCTTGGACAAGCACAGAGTTAGCGTGTCTCTATGTCAGTGTTTGCACTCTGGGCCCAGCCATGGAGTCACTTGGGAAGCTCTGCAAATGCTGAGTCTGGGGTGTGGGTCAGTTCCCTGGAGATCTGACCTGCAGCAGAGGTGGAGGAGAACTAGAGGCTAACAGAACGCTGGCCCCATTTGGACTTCATTTCACGGATTCAAATACAGACCAAGCTAACGCTTATATTTGCACGATCTATGGGAAAATGGTTTGCTAAGATTAATAGCTGTCTCTGATATAATAAGGGGGTTATGTAGGCCATTTACAAAAATAGGTATGAGCATTTTTGAAGGGCTTCATCACTCACATGGAATTCATGTATATAAAGCTGATTTTTAGCATGGTACTTACGCCCAGTATTAATTTATTGAAGAATGTCAGCATTTCTTTGCAATCTCACATTGTTAGCTATGCATTCATGTTACTTTTATATAATTGAAAATTAAGAAAACTATATTCCAGGATGCCTGGGTGGCTCAGGGTTGAGCATCTGGCTTCAGCTCAAGGCGTGATCCTGGGGTCTGGGATCGAGTCCAGCATCGGGCTCCTTGCATGGAGCCTGCTTCTCCCTCTGCCCGTGTCTCTGCTTCTCTCTCTGTGTCTCTCATGAATAAATAAATAAAATCTTAAAAAAAAAAAGAAAACTATATTCCTTAAGTCCTCCAAAGTCAATTATTTTCTCTACAATTTAGGGAAATAGTTAATTTTTGCTATTCCTTCATGATATGCTTTCCACATTGTAGGATATTATGATATTGCAAGGAAGAATTTGAACTTGGGTTTGTTGTTAAACTACTAGAGAGAGGACGTCAGTTTCCTTTTATTAACTAGCTTTTTCTTAATGAATTTTAACTGTAAGGTATTTATAAATAACAAAAAGCTGAGCAACCAATATGTAATACACCTCTGTATCCTCAATTTTTCTATTTTTTCCTCAATAATTTTCTTTTATTGGTAGAATCAATTGGATAGTCAGATCCTTGTGTTAAAGTTATTATCCAGGGACACCTGGATGGCTCAGTTGGTTGAGTGTGAGACTCTTGATTTTGGCTCAGGTCATGATCTTAGGGTTGTGAGAGCCAGCCCCGAGTCAGGTTCCACATTCAGGGGGAGTCTGCTTCTCTCTCCCTCTCTCTCTCCCTCTGCCTCTCCCCCCTGCTTGCATACTCTCTCTCTAAAATAAATAAATCTTTTAAAATAAATAAAGTGATCATCCACACTGCCTGGCATCTATTCCTTTGGTGGACACAGAATTGCAGGTGTGCATTGAAGGATGGAGGGTTTGCAAGCACTGCCGTGGGTTGGACGTTTAGAAGCATTCCCCAGTTCTGGCAGTTTTAGCAACTAGGGCGTGAATGTCCTGGCTTCACTCAGAGACCTGGTTGGTGCAAGTAAGGGGGTGGACAGCAAGGTTTGATGTCATCTCCCTGATAATAAAATATTGTAGTCATCAAAATGAACCACAGTCCAGGTTAGGTTAAGATGAATTTCCATGAGGTAAATGTGCTAGAACCTGAGTCAGATGGAGAGAGAGTTTAGGAGTTCCAAGGTTGGTACGTGTGCGTGTGTTGCACACACACATTAGATTTTACGCTGGTTTTTCACCTGCCTTGCCCAGGCCTCCCCTCAATTTTCTTCCTCATGCCTCCACCCCCACCCTAGTATTGGAGGGGAGATGTTCCCCCTTTCATCTCTGGGATTGGGGGTGGGTGTTAGGAGGGGTCTGGGGCACTGAAAGTGGGAGGGTTGACTCCATGGGAAGAGCGAGATGGGGATCTTCATTTCCGCTGGACCATGGAGCTGGCTGCTGCCTGCTGCCTGCAGGAGGTCCCGGGCCCCATGCAGGTGAAGGAAGAACACACTATGGCTGCACTTGCTGCAATGGGGCTGGATGTGCCCACGTCCTGAGTGGACCTCTGACCCTGGGGACCGACAGTGCTCACTCAAGTGACAACAGCTCTGGCCCATGTCCTTGTCCGGCCCATGGCATCTTCTTGCAGCAGAGACAGTGATTAAGACTTACCCAGTGTTTCCTGCTTCTTCCTTGTCGGGCTTCATGATTCATCACCTCCCTTCTCTGGCTCCCAGGAGCTGGCCGCCCCAAAGGGCCATGGCTCAGGCCCAGCTGCCTGCTCTGGGGCAGGGGTCTTGGAAATCAGGGAGGTTTAGTGGTGGAGAACCCCCTGGTGAATGCTTTACCATTATTTCACTCAAAAGGTCAATTTGGAAGACTTGCCTTCCTGGAGTGGGGAGACGAGGCAGGCCAGGTTGGGTTTGTGCAGAATGACCTTCGGGATGGCTGGAGCTTAGGCAAGTTGCAGGGAGAAAGGAGAGATTAGTCTAGAAGGAACACTGGTTCTTTACTGTTTACGGCCTGTAGAGTTCCTCAAGTAAGAAGCAAACCCAGAGAGACTTGAGTGCCTTAGGGAAGGGAAGTTGCAGTCAGAGGAGGGGCTGCTGTGCTAGTGAGAAAGCTCGAGAAAGCTTGGCAAGCCTCTCAGAGGTCAGGCAGAGAGGGATTTTCTTTATGGGCAGAGTAAGTTAAGGCTAGGAAGGCCGAGTAAAGGGGTAGGATGTGCAGGTGGCATAATCTGGTGGTTGAACACAGTCCTCCTTGCTGCATTAGGCTGCTAGGGCTGCTGCAACAAAGTGCCACACCTCCAGTGTCTTAAAACAACAGAAGTGTATTTGTTCATGGTTCAGGAGGCCAGAAGTCCAAAATCAAGGTGTTGTCAGGGTTGGTTCCTTCTGGGGGCTTTTAGGGAGGATCTGTTCCAGGCTTTTCTCCTGGCTTTTGATGATGGCCAACAATCCTCGATGTTCCTTGGCATGTAAATGTATCCCCCTCCATCTCCGCCTCTGCCTTCCCAAGCTGTCCTCCCTGTGTGTCTGCTTCCTCTCTCCTCTTCTTACAAGGATACCAGTCATATTGGATCAGGGCCCACACTAATTAGCGTGACCTCGTTTTATCTAATTACATCCACAAAGACCCTGATTCCAATTAAGATCACATTCAAAGCTACTGGGGATTTGGAGGTCACCATATCTTTTTAAGAGAACATAGTTCAACCCATCACCCTGGCAGTCGGGGGCCCTTAAAGAGGCCATCCTGTATCCTGATGCTAGCCCAGCCTGGGGATGGATCAAGTTCAAAGGCCTGCAGGGGAGAAGAGCCTACCTAAAGTTTGGGCGAGCCAAGTTAGCACATTGGTCAGTGGAGACAGTTCAGTTCAGCTAATCATTTATGAGACAAAGAATTGGAATTTGGAGGGTCTTGTGGCTGGGCTGGCCAGAGGTAAATATAAGGGTGCCATTGACAAGGGTTAGCTTTAAGTTGCATTTGGAAGACGGTTCTTTGTGGGAAGCTATTTCCAGAACATGAAAGAGTTGGGTGTGTGTGTGGGGGTGTTTCTCAGTCATCACTGTTTTCCAAGACCACAGGGCTTGGGTAAGATTCAACATTGTCAAACCCTTTGAAAATCTGGTGAGAATTACAAGTACTCTTTCTGGAAAAAACTCATGCATAGAGAGACATAAATATTTACCTCCTATTTCAGTGGATTCTTAGACCCGTTGGAAAGCTTTTAAGCTCTAGAGGTCCATGGATTCCAGGTTAAGGATAAAAAACAAAAATAGAAAGGCAAGGAGTAAGGAAAAGTCTAGGAGCGTTTGAGTGGTGGCAGGCGGTCCTGGCAGAGTCTGTGGGAAGGGCAGGAGTGTGGCAGTAGGTGTGGCTGCAGAAATAGTGTTGGAGCTCAAATCTCCAGGGCCTGCCTAAGTATTTCAGTTGGTTGGCAAGGAGGAGCCTATGGAAATTTCTGAGCCGGTGAATACAACGTTCGAGATTTTATTTTGACAGTGGTATATGGGATTTATTGAAATGGGGGAAAGATCGACTCTGGGGAGACGTGTTAGAAGATTATTACAAGAAATTCTGATGTCACACATTCATGTAGTTATTATTTATCACTTCTGTCTTGATATCTGTAATATTAAATAAAGCACTTAGTAAAAAAAAAAAAAACCAACCAACACAACACTTAGTTCTGTGGTCATTGAAGGACTTTGTGTCCCCTTAGAAACTTTAGAACCTCTAGTATTAATTGCTAGGGCTGCCATGACAAAACACTACAGACTGGAGAGCTGACAAATCAGAAATTTGTTTCTTATCTCTGAAGGCCGGAAGTCTGAGATTAAGGTGTTGGCAGGTTTGTTTTCTGCTGAAACCTCTTTTTTTGCAGACAGCTACCTTCTGTGGCTTTTCTTCTGTGTGAACCACGTCCCTGGCGTCTCTTCCTCTTCTTATAAGGACACCAGGCCTATTGGATCAGGACCCACCTAACATTTTTAATTAAACTTCATCACCTCTTTAAAGACCTTATCTCTAAATATGGTTACATTCTGAGGGATTGGGGGTTGGGACTTCAACATATGAATTTTGGGGGACACAATTCATCCCATTGTGCTTCTCAAGGAACCAACACCCTGCTATAGCACGAGGCTGGTGTTTTCCCCACGATTAGTCAGGGATCTCTGCCAGGAGAACTGAAGAGAATGGTCTCTGTCTACAGAGGACACTAAGCATTTAGCTCCAAATAGTGATGCTTCTGCCTGGAATCCGTGCCACTTTCCTCACTCACAGCAAAGTGATTGACGTAAGGGATGCTCATGGTTCAAGCTCGACGGATGACAGTTAATTGATTGTGTAGGAGGAGTGTCAACCATGAGGCCAGTGTGTGGGTTGTAGTGATATCCATAAGTGTAATTCTGATATGGAAGTACTTTGAACCAAAAGATACATGAAAAAAAAATTAAATGATAATGGTAATATCTGCTTTTGTTCAACCTACCCTGTTGGTACTCCCTTAATTGCTTTCTGGATTTATCCTTCTTCCATTATATTTCTATTCATTATGTCTCTTGGAAGCAAAGCCCTTCTCACCCCCTATTCATGCCAAGGACATGTTGGTGATCCCGTTCTTCAAGCAACAACCACAGGCTGAGCGTGTGCCAGGCCTAGGCACCTCCGTTCAGAAAAAAAGTTCCGATGAATTCCATATTAGCTCCATCAGTCTGCTTTCTCAAGTGTGAAGAGACTTCACCCTGGTGATTTTTTCTCTGCCTCTCAGTTTCATAATAATAAAAGAACCCTTAATTACTTGATCTCACAAGGCTTTTCTTTATTCAAAAACAATGGTGAGGCCGGAATAGCAGTCCAGGCTGGGAATGACCTATGAGACGAGGGAATAGAAAAGAAAGCTAATTTACTTCTCCATAACCTCATTGCCATTGACTCAGGCTTTCTTACTATTCACAATACTGTTAGCGCTGGCTGGCATATTTAAGTGTTTGCTGTGTACTTGACACTCTGCTCAGTGTCTCGTGTGCATCCTCTTATGCAATCCAAGTGACTTTATGAGTTCACTTCTGGGGTTAGCTACATTTTAGGGCTTAGAGAGATGGGATCCTTGCCTTGCCTTCTGCAGCTAGAAAGGAACAGGGACAGGGCTTAAGACTTAAGACTGAACTTAAGACTGACAATTTTCAAAACCTGGGCTTGTTTTAAACTATTTTTGGTTTAAAATCTCATTCTGTGCCTTTGGAACACATCATCCCATCAAATACAGAACAAGCAAGCAAAGTAACATGCCCCCCCCCCCCTCCGCCCCTTATTGCTGTTGTTTCTAAGATGCCCATAAGAAGGGAATCTAGTGATTAGACTGCTGAGAAGTAACTTGGTTAATTGCTAATAATTAATATAAAATTATTATCAACAGTTCCATTTTGGAGGCCCCCTGTTTGGCTCAGGCAGTAAAGCATGCAACTCTTGATCTTGGGTTCCTGAGTAAGAGCCCCACATTGGACAGAGGGTACTTTAAAAAAAGAAAAAAAAGAATTCCAATTCTTTATCCTACTTTCCTTGAAGACACTGAAGGAGAGGGTAAGATTTCACAGCACATCACATTTGAAACCATGAACGGAGTTGAGTCTCTATTCACTCACCTTATTCATTCTATGGAATAAATGCAGATGTTTTGTAAACACAGTCATAGATAGCCCTTAGCGGCGAACACTGCCGCATCCCGCCAGGTGTGACCTTCATGCCTTCAAAGACCTGGGGTGGTTTTGCTCCCACCTGCCATCCCTGAGGCTGTTCCAATGGAGCTGCCCTTTGAGTGAGTACAAATTAAGCTTGTCCCTTGTGAGTGACTTCACACTGAAAGCCAGGTCATTAAAAGCCATAGGAATCTTGAAAGGCTGCATGGACAGATCCAGAAATGATCAAATTGCTCATTTCTGAGCAACATTATTACAAATCAAGGTATAGGAAGCTTATCTTTTTTTACCTAATTAAAATTTTAGCTAATCTCAGAGTCACTTTGATATTTATTTTGATTAAAACTTTTGGGGAAAGGATTTAAATGTATTTGGGTATTTATATGAAATACCAATTAAGTAGAAATCCTTTGAGTTTGATTCGATTTTAATATTAGAGAATCGTGACTATGGATTATGTCATTATCAGAAATGCCTTAATTGGGAAAGTCACAGTTGTGTGATATATTATGAAGCCAATTAAAGGTGCATTTCTTTCCCTTATTACAGTTAGAGACATCCTGTGTTATTATGTCTGTCATTTCAGGATGCAGAGACAGTTCCTTAAATTAAGGTTAAGGGATATTTAAAGGTCTTCCCCCCAACCCCAAGATATTTTTTAAAAGTTTTGAGTCTATTTACTTTTCTTAAAAAGTGTGGTTTGTATCTTCATAAAGATGAAAACATTTGGGATTTTCAGAACAATGGGAAAAAAGGAGTTTGGAGACTCAAATTATAAAAAAGGGACCTGACAGTGTTGACGAATAAGTATTTCTATAAAAGTGAAATTTCCAGATAAATGAAGCTTTACTCCTAACAGGCAAAACCCTGGGTGGCTCAACTGGTTGAGGATCCAACTCTTGGTTTTGGCCCAGGTCATGATCTCAGGGTTGTGAGATGGGAGCCCCGCTTTGGCCTCTGGGCTTGCTGGGGAGTCTGCTTGAGATTCTCTCTCTCCCTGTGCCCCTCCCCCACTCTCTCTCAAATAAATGGATGAATCTTTTTTTAAAAAAACATTCTTTGTTAGCATCTATTTCTAAATTGTGTTCCACACTTCCTCTC
Organism: Vulpes lagopus; assembly: GCF_018345385.1. Classification (NCBI taxonomy): domain Eukaryota; kingdom Metazoa; phylum Chordata; class Mammalia; order Carnivora; family Canidae; genus Vulpes; species Vulpes lagopus. The sequence continues at coordinate 9,497,383 of NC_054831.1, forward strand.
CATGGCATAGCTAGTAACGACTATGTCAGTGTTTGCACCGTTATAATCTCAGGCTCTGGAGCAAGACTTCTTGGGTTGAAATTTTGTTCAACACTTATAGCTGTGTTCCCTTGACAAGTTGTCATACCACTTGGCTTCAATTTCCCTATCTATAAAATGGGGACAATGATAGGATCTCTTTTGTAGTTTGGGAGCATAACATGAGTTAACATATGTCAGTACTGGTCACACTAAGTGACATTAACACAATAAATGTTAGTGTAAAGTTACCGTGTGTGTGTGTGTGTGTATATACACATATAATGTATATACAGATATATTTAATATTTCCAAGCTAAGGCAACCAGATGTTTTATTAACAGACAAATGGGCTGTTACCATCCACTCATACACTTTAGGTATTCCATAAGATAGTATAGTGAAATAATAGATGTAAAAATAATCAGACTAGAAGCAACTGAAGTAAAAATATTATTAATTAGTTAAGAATGACTCAGTTGGTTAAGTGTCTGCCTTTGGCTCAGGTCATGATCTCAGGGTCCAGGGATCAAGCCCTGTGTCCGGCTTCCCTGCTCAGCTGTGAGTCTGCTTTTCCTTCTGCCCCTTCCCCCTGCTCGTGCTCTCTCCCTCTCTCTCTCAAATAAATAAATAAATCCTTAAAAAAAGACGAGTTTCCAGATACTTGAGTTTTACTCTCTACATTCTGATATTTTTCTTTGCAGTCATTTTTAAGAAATGGTCGCCCAGGGCACTATTTATGTCAGTGGAGCATACAGACCTAATATAGCATTTTGTTGACTCAAGGGCATTATTCTGAGGATTAATTATGGATTGTCCAGTAACCACAATGATCCCCAAGTGATAGGAAGGCATAGGATGTTGCCCTTCCACCCAGTGACCTCGATGGTCAACTAGTGGATCCCATGTTTCTTCCTTTTATTTATTTTCCTGCTTCTCCCACACCATGTATCACTCCATGCTCATGTCATTGACCCAGCTTGTGGTGGTAACTTCTCTTTCCAATACGTTCCTCTAATTTATTTGGGCCTGTGTAACCTGACAACTAGTTTTGTTAGGTTTGTTTTCAAAATGACAGTAAAATAGTCTAATCAGAAGTTTTATTTGTGACTATAATGCATGGTTGTTCAGTGAGTGTTAAATTATATTAGGTTTGTCAGCTATGTTCATGGCATATGCTAGGTAGGTGAACTGTTATCTAAAATTTGTTTGGACCATGACACCATTAAATGATGTTACAACAAAAACACAAAAGAATCTAAAGAGGGGGATATTGTTGCATTTAGCTTATATGATGGCATTTATTGAATTGGCATACCTCCAAATTACTAAATTAAACAAATTTGCTAATTTTGTCAACCTTAGTCTGCTCATAGAGTATAAAATATGCAATATAAAATTTGAAAGGCACCTGGAGCATGATGCCAGGGTGCAAGAAACTAAATCTCGTTAAGTCAAAATTCAGTGAAGTGGGCTCCGTGTCCTGTTTGGGTCACTCAGCACCAGCTTTGTGATGCCGCATGTGGTGAGCCACAGTTTTGTACAACACAAGTGTCCTTGTAAATGGGTGTTCATGAAGACAAGAGGTTGCATTGAGAATTATAGAGCTGACATTCTGGGATTGCATATAAAACACATCTCAAAAACAATTTAGTGTGGTTCCATTTTTCTTTTTCTTTTTAAAAAAGATTTTATTTATTTATTCATGAGAAACACACAGAGAGAGGCAGAGACACAGCCAGAGGGAGAGGCAGGCTCCCTGCGGGGAGCCCGATGTGGGACTCGATCCCAGGCCCCCGGGATCACAACGTGAGCCAAAGGCAGACGCTCAACCACGGAGCCACCCAGGCGTCCCTCCATTTTTCATTACTGTATTTTTCTCAGGGAGGAATTGGTAAGAACTCTTGCCCAAGTTAACTGTTTTGGCCTCATGGTTTCTCCTTTCTAGACTGAAAATGTTTTTATTTTTTCCTTGGGGTCTTTCATACCATGAAACTTTTTATATAAAATCACTAAATATTTCCAACTACCTCAGGAAATTTTGGAGAATTTTGGCTCTACTCTGGTTTATAGATTGTATGATTTAAAAAAATGTTGTCAATAAATAAATAAATAAATAAATAAATAAACAGTTGTAATTACCTTTTTTGCCTATTAATGATACACAGGGCTGGTGGGCTGTCAGGTACAGCCCTGCCTCATGCAGGAAAAGTAGCATTGTCTGCATTTGACAGATGCAGAAACCAAGCCTAGGAGACAAGTGACTTATCTAAAGTTGGAGGACTGGGGACTGGGTTTGTGATCTGGGACCCTTTTTTGGCTTAAAACATACTCTTTTTCTCTGGTGTCTTTATGATGCATAGAAATTAGTTAAAATATTAGAGAAAATTCACATGATGTTTTTGGTAAAAAGATTGGAACATCAAGGGATCCAGCCAATATTTTTGGTGGGTTTGTCTTTAGTTGCCCTTTTTTTCGGGGCTGTAAGTTGTGGAGAACAGTTGTATCTAAGTAAAGTTAATTAGAAAAAATTATAGCTAATTTGTCATTGTCTAAATTATGAGAAACTTACTTGGAATAATAGTTATAAATGACAGGGGCACGTGGGTGGCTCATATCCTGACCTCAGAGTTGGATTGAGTCCTGTATCAGGTTCCACCCTCAGCAGAGAATCTGCTTGTCCCTCTCTGCTCCTCCCCGTCTCTCTTTCAAATAAATAAATAAATAAATAAATAAATAAATAAATAAATAAATAGTCACAAGTAACAATTTTAATTCAAATGGGAAACAAATCAGTATTTTACTAGTTCAATGTAATTAAGTTGCAGCATTTGAGTAAATTGGATCTAAATCCTAGAAACTATAGTTATATCATAATCTATATTCTAGAATGCAGATGTAATGTTACAGAATCAAGAAAGGGAGCTCTCTATTTCTTTTTTAATCGACTGTTCTATCATGATTTTTATTTGTCATAAGGCTAACGTTGAGCCTTGATAAATAAGATCAAGCCGGATAAAGGATTTCTTATTTATTGAATTTGATTTGCATATTTTGAAATTAGCGTGAGGTTACATGCCTGCTTTTCATGTTTGACATCTCTATGGTAGATATGCTCTGGTGTTGGCAAATGTCTGTTATATTTAGGACCTTCCCATGGCAGGTTGTCACACCATGACTACAGCAACCTGAACCAGATCTTTCCACCTACATAATAATACCAAAGTCCCCTGCCCAATGACCAGGATGAGCCATGTGTCCAGGTAAATACTGTGACTGAAGGAACATCAGGAATGTCCACTTTGTCCTGGGGTCACCCCAGGGTATTGGAGATCGAGAGCATTATAGATGGCAGACCTTCTATGGCCCTGGACATTGTCTAGATTCTAGACAACTTTCTTGTTTTATGCATGACCCCCAGAGAGGAGTATGACTCCCATAAGTGGATGGAGATCACCATTGTAATCTTGATTCCTAGGCCAGTGTTCTTTCTTTCACAGCAGTGTATCTGGGCACAAAGCAGGGAAAGAGGGACCCACACACACTATCTGTGAGTCTATTTTCAAGAAAGTCTATGAATTGACTGATCTGATGTGTAATGTTTATTAGGGTTAGGGTATCAGCAGTAAATAAATGGTGTATCTGCTTCAAGTAAGGGTCAAAAGTCACCATGGCACCATATGGCAAAGGTTTTAAGACAAGTTGAATGAGAAGATGTAGGAAGATTCAGCATCACATGTCCACAGTGGCCCAAATAGCTGTTGGTGGCCCATGGTTGTGGCATCAGTGAACAAGCTCAAGAGAGCCATCATTGAGCATGATCACCTCATGAAGAGCCAGCTGGTTACAGCAAAACAATGTTCTCTGCCACATTAATTTAAATTTGATTAGTTTTGCCATTTTTCATAATTTTTAAAATTTTGTATTTTTGGTATCAATTTGAAGGTCAAGGTTGAGTTTGCAACTTGTTTGCCAGTAACAGGGGTCACTTTATCTTTCTTTCTTTCTTTCTTTCTTTCTTTCTTTCTTTCTTTCTTTCTTCTTTCTTTCTTTCTTTTTTTTAAGATTTTATTTATTTACTCATGAGAGACATAGAGAGAGGCAGAGACACAGGTAGAGGGAGAAGCAGGTCAATGCAGGGAGCCCGATGTGGGACTCGATCCTGGGACCCCAGGATCACGACCTGAGTCTAAGGTAGATGCTCAACTGTTGAGCCACCCAGGCGTCCTGGTCACTTCATCTTTCAGCTCTGGTGAAGTACTCACTCCAGGCTGATTTTATCATGTAGACGCCTACACAGGCCCAGTTCACTTGCAGAATTCAGCCCTCTGGAATCCAGACTCTTCATTGAGTCCCCATCTACCTGCTTTTCTGTAGATGCTTGTATTGTAGTGACTTTAGAGAAAAATTTCTTTTTGGCCCAGTACAGTGAAGGAAAGACCAGTAAAGAATCCCTACATTTTGTCTTCCCGAGGATGAATCTAACTAAAGTCTTATGTTAGATCATTTGGAAAACACCGCAGCAGGGTGATGTGCCACTAACTGTCCTGCCTCACTGAAAATTAGAGCTGTCAGCCCTGTGCCCCTCCTTTCCTGCCTATTTGAAACCCTTTCCCTGATTCAGAACTGAGCGGTGGATGTGGTGACATTAGCGGCTGTGGAAGCAGAACCACTTCTGGGGAAAGGGGTGCAGAAGCCATCTGGGTTCTCAGCTGCACCTACTGTGACATCAGAAATCAGCCTCCAGGGGCCCTTTGGAAAAGTGTCCTCCTCAGAACAGGTTGGCACTTTCTTAGAAATGTTTTGAGCTATCTGTTCTGCTCCCAAAAAGCATCAGTTCTGCTGATGTTCATGGGGAATTAAAAATTAGGAAAGGTTGCAGAAAGGAGGACATAAAGTTTCGAGAAGGAAGGATTAGGAGACAGGGTCTGAAATCTAGTGCCTGTCGAGATGGCTGGGACAGGATTTTGGTGGTGTTTCTGTGTGATTCCTACATCTGTAGCTCCAAGAGGAGAGTTTGTGACCATTGTTACTGCTGGTCCTGAATGTTCGACTTCAACTGTATCTTGGGTATTGTACGTACAGCTTCCTAATAATCACTTACAATTACATTGCACTGGGCATCAGGTTTCCCCAACCAGCCATAAGGGAAGTGGGGAATGTTCTTTTAATTTTATGTAAGAGGAAACTGCAACTGGGAGACTGTCTAGGAAGCAGAGGAGGTGGGGCCGGAAGCCAGGCCCCTGAGACCAGGAACTTAGCTCTCTGATTTTTGTCTTATTCCCTAGCTTAAAGATAACCTTGGTCTGGCCCCAGAAAAATTGCAAGAAAGTCTTGCTACCTCCCTGGCCCAGGAAGCTGTGAGTCGGCCAATGAAATCTATTCATAGGAAGAGTCTAGAAGAGTTGGGAAGGAAAGATTGAGTTAAGGCTGGAAGTCAAGGTGTGGAGGTGCCATCATACGGGGGGGTGGGGGGTGCGGGTTGGGAAACCACTAACATGTTGTCTTTCAGGTTGTTTGCAGCTGTATCTTGAATTGCCAGATAGTTGTCTTCACAAACAAATTTCAAATTCCTTTTTGTGCCAAACAATGTTATTTTTGCTTTACTCCTCGCTTGCTTCCTCTGTGCCATCAAGTCCTTCAATTAGCATGAATAATTAGGAATTGGAGGCTCGTAGTTGGAAAGAGTGGCCCAATCCAAGACTCCTGATTTTTGGGCTTCGTAGTATGTAGAGTTATTCATTTCTGGCTGTGTGCTCAGATTCACCTCACCGAAACCATCCTTTCTCGAAGGTGAATGGTTAAAGGAACAAAACACCCAGAAAAATAAATGTAGTGTTTTTTTTTTTGAAGGCAAAATAGAGCATACACCACCTGGATTTGATCCATCACTGCACGTATATTATGTTTATGGTATGTGTTAACTTCTCTGAGACTCAGATTTCTCACCTATAAAATGGAATTGATAATACTTGCCTAACAGGATTATGTTTAGGTTTCGAAATAATGTTTTTAATGCTTATAGTACTGCTACAGAACACTCAGTAGACGAGAACTTAAATCATCGATTTCATTTTCTACCCAATACACTAAGGGTATCATGGCTCATAAATTAAATGTGATGTGACTATAATTCAGGTTATCTGCCTCTTTTGAAGTCAGATACTTGAATGTTTGATTTTGCTTTTTGCACTGGCATGCACGGATCACCCAACTACTAAAAATGCTACTGTAGTAATTGGTAGTGCTATTTGGATTTTATTTCTTCCCTCCACCAGCAGAACTTCTGTTTTTGGAGGCGATGTTTATGGAATAAGCTGGCTATTAATCTGTATTGTATTCAGCAAAATTAGATTTTCTGATGGCTTTGTCTGCCAAAAATCTTCCCTGCGGATTTGGATGCAATAGAGATACGGATAACTGGACCTCGCATGAGACATTTTGCAATGCAGATGTTGTAATGAGGACATAAATGTGATTGAATTTTAAACAGAGCTAAGGCATTGTTTTATTTTAGCAATTCATTTTGTGCTTCTGCCTTAAATATGCAAACTCATATTTTGGTATAAAATAATTTTATATGTTGGGCTAGATTCTTGCTTTATAACATATAATAATAGAGCTGGGGCCACGTTAAGCTTTCTTATTCATTCACCTAATTTTCCTTCCTTCTGTGATGATGGGGGTAAATTATCAGAGTCCTTCATAGAATTATTCACAGGATCTAGAGATTAGCAGAGAAGAGCAGAGGTAACTGGTTTGGAGCTCATTGTTCCTAATATTGGTCAAAACAGAACCTGGGCTGAGTGCTTAGATGCTGGCAACACACAATTCTAGGCCATTCTTGCAAAGTACAAAGGAGAGCTAGCAATCCCAGAATCTTCTAGTCAGCTCTGGGCTCCCAGGGAAGTTGCTGGAGCTGTGGTGATGCGACCCTCGGGGGCGGGGGGGCACAGCTCTCTCAGTGGATTCCTCTCGTAGACCCCTAGGTCATCCTAAATCCAGAATCTGCTGAAGTTTTGTGCCTAGAACCCTGCTGTCCTTGAACTGAGATGCGCTTGCTGGAGGTGGCCAGCCCTGCCACACACCTTTTCCCGTAGTGTAAATCTCTCTCTGGGACATTCTTTTACCTTTCAGCAGTCGGGCTTCCATCAAGGTCCCCTGGTGCATCTAAAAGGCCAGTAATGTCTGAACCTCAGCAGTGGACATGGCTTAAGTCTTCCTAACCTTCTTGTATCTGTACCTACATCTGTACCTGTATCCAAATCTGTATCTGTATTTACAGGCAACCAGGACTCCCAGCAGCTCGGAGTCTGGAGTTCTACATCTAAGATTAGATTCTCCCTGAGAATCCTTAGCAGCCAGTCCCTCAAAGAAATTTCTATCCCCATTTCAAATATGGGAAAAGTGGGGGACTTGGGTGGCTCACTGGTTGACTGTTTGCCTTTGGCTCAGGTCATGATCCCAGGGTCCTGGAATCGAGTCCTGCATCAGGCTTCCTGCAGGGAGCCGCTGCTTCTCCCTCTGCCTGTGTCTCTGCCTCTCTCTCTCTGTGTCTCTCCTGAATAAATAAATAAATACACCCCAAATATGGAAAAAGTGAGGATTTGCAAAGTTACTTTAACTCCCCAAAGACTATGATGTATAATGTGGCTGTGCTGGGACATATTTTTTAAAAAGATTTATTTATTTATGTGTTAGAGAGAAAGAGAGGGAGGGAGTGTATGAGCGGAAGGGGTAGAGGGAGAGGCAGAGAATCCCAAGCAGATTCCCCACAGAGCAGGGAGCCCAATGCAAGGACATGATCCTGGGCCCCCGAGATCATGACCTGAGCCAAAACCAAGAGTCTGATCATTAACCAACTGAGTCCTCCAGGGACCCCTGGGCTGGGATTTGAACCTAGTTGTGGGGACTTTGTAGTGCAATTGACTTCATTTTGCAACTGACGTGTGACTGATCTGCATTGTCATTGCTCAGCTGCTGAGGCGGGAGGATGATGGGATAACAGAAGATGACAGACTAATGATGTAGAGGTTTCCTACTCTTTCCCTGCATGTTGATGAAAAGAGCTTTGAAGGGACCTGCTGGGGTGTGGACAGTGGGACTTGCCACCATGTTATTTATGTTTCCTGCCAACACATCTTAGAGAAGGGTTGGTGGAGACAGGCTCAGGGGACTGGGTGTGAGTTGTGCTCTGTCACTTAGGGACCCTACACATCATGTAACCATGTGGGACCTTGGTTTCTTTTTCCTTAAAATGGGAGTGGAAATTTCTAGCCTGCCTGCCTCTTAGGTGCTTGTGGGATCTCTCTGAGCTGTGTCAGGTGCATATGTCATTAACCTCTTTGATTTCAATCCTTGGTCAATAAGCATGTTCTCTCTGTAGTCTGTATACTGTTCCCTTGAAGTTTTGGCTGTTTGGCTTTAGATGAAGACTGATGGACCGTTCAGCTTTCTAGAACTTTAAGTGGTAGCACTTTGGAAATTTACTTTTTAGGGAAGTCATATAAAGTGACACATGGGATGAAAAACTTTTTATTGCCCCACGACAACCCTTTTGATATAACCCAGAGGTTCCCAGGCTTTCTTGGTTCATCGTGGTCTTAGCATCACAGCAAAATTTTTTATAGCACCCTAGGCCAAAGGAAATAACTAATGGTTTCATTTATGAAGTACTGTTAAAGAAAAAGTAGAGGTGGGCGGTAAAGCAGTAAAAAGAGAATTTATTTAGGACGAGCTCTAAATGGGAGAGGAGATCTCAGGGTAGAGCTGGACCCAGTTATGACTACAGCAGGAACAAATGGGTTTTGCAGCCAAGGGGCAGGTGAGGATCGATGGAATGAAAGTTACCAAGAGGAAACATCGGTGGCCAGAGAGCTTCTGGCTAGATGGGCTCTGTGGGATTCCTGCTGAACGCAGGTCAGGGTGATTAGATATCAACTGTGGGTCAGTGGAAGCTGAGGAACCCAATCAGATACCAGGGTGATCAGATATGGAGGTTGGGGGTAGGTTCTGGCTAAACTGACTTAGGATTCTTGCTAACGTTGGACCGTGTGGAGATGAACACAGAAGTTCAGAGGTGGAGGCCCAGGTGAAAAAATCTAGGGGAGCTTGAGTAGAGTCTGATCGAGGAGAGAATCTTTGTCAGCAGCTAGATCCCACCAACATTCATGCCAATGATTTTGAAGCTGTTGGGGAAAAAATCATGCACATCAATTGAAAGAAAAAAAACCCCAATACTTTGGTTTCATTCTTAAATATCCATAGTGTATACTACGTGGGGGGGGGGGGGACACGTGCCTATTGAATATCGCACAGCTGCTTGAATGGATCACTGCCACCCTCCTCTCCTGTCCGTGTTGATTCCCGTGGAGTACTTGCTTTTTATCACAATAATTGCTGAAAACGCAGCTTTGGCGAGACGTACTATCATCAAAACGAATATAGTGAGATCTAATGTTGGAGCCATGAACTACCTCTAGCTAGTAGTTTGTGATGTTTGGCAGAGTGCATAGCCTGCGTTTCCCTTGAAAAATTAAAAAAATATATATCTATCCTCCTCAGTGGTCCCGGGCCTTCATTGTAGCACCCTTGACATTGTGGCACACAGTTTGGGGACTGTGGGTGTGGGCAGTGTATGCATTGCTAATGCCAGTTGACAGGCACAGAAACCGAGCACAGGGTTGCCCAAGGGGGGGCACTGGTATCATGAAGGGGCCCAAGCCTGGACCCCAGTCCTGGTGAGTGGTGGTCAAGGGCGTGATATTCTTTGTGCATGGCCAAGTGGAGCACATGGCAATCCAGTTATGGTGCTCTCCCGGAACCCGGGCCGTCTTGATGAGCTTTCTCTCTGGTTGGTGTGAAAGATAGCACTGTCCTGAGTGCAGGTCCCAGTCATGAACAGAGAATGAGCATCTTTCTGAATAATATTCTTCTAAGTGAACTTATTGCCTCCAGGAGCCCACCGTCTTCTTCAATGTTCACCGACTTTGAAGCTATTTTGAGTGTTTCCTAGGATTTCTACAGCATGACCCAGTGGAACACAGCTACTGCCTTTTCTGTATGATTCACACTCTTCGTTGATACAGGGCACCTATCCCTCGTGTATATTTTCAGAACTGCACTTGGGTGTATTGGGTGTGGTGCCTTCCAAAGTCTGAGGACTTTTCATCATCAAAGCAAATGATACTAGGTCACAGTTTTAGTATTTTTACTCTGAACGGAACTGGAGGTGTAAACAACACTCGAAGAACCATTTATACAATCACACAGTTATTTTAATTCCTACTATAGTTTTTGCGAGATGGATTGATTTTTTTTTCTCATGAAATTTCTTGTGTGATGAAATCATTTCATGTTCTGAATATTTCTACTTGATGAGTTGAATCTGATATAATTTTGCGGAAGGGGAAGATAGTAAAAATATTTCCAGAAATGACTCTTACCTCATCGTGGGGGCTTTATATAGCTTTCTTTAACGGAAGCTATAAAAGGTGGATTGTATAATACATGCAAGCAAATTGTCTTTGTCTTTTCCTGCTTTAGGTGATGCATATAAGCAATAATGGGTGACAGGTGCTGTGTAGGGTGTTTGTATCTGCGTTCCTTCATGAACACTGTGCAAACAGAGGCCCTGGGGAGTCCCAGAGCCCATTGCAGCAGGCAGCAACCTTTTTCTGCGAAGGGCAAGATAGCAAATACTTTTGGCTTTGTGGCACGTGCTCTCTGTTTTAGATGCCTCGGTGCTGCTGATGTAAGGTGAAAGCAGTCAAATAATAAGTAAATGAATAATTGTAGTTGTGTTCCAATAAAACTTTATTGATAGACACTGAAATGTGAATCTTAAACAATTTTCACATAATATGGAAGATTAATCTTCCTTGGAGTTTTTTTTAGCCTTTTAAAAGTCAAAAATCATTTCTTCCCTCAGGCTGTACAGACACAAGTGGCCATTTTGGCCAGTGGGCCATATTTTGCCAAGCTCTGTGCTAGAGCAATTTTGGGCATGCAGTGGGTGCTCAATAAATATTTGTTCAGTGATGAAGACCATATTTTTTTTTAAAAGGATTTTACTTACGTATTTGAAAGAGAGAGAGAGAGCGCACACATGAGCAGGGGTGAGAGGCAGAGGGAGAAGCTCCTGCTAAGCAGGGAGCCTGACGTGGGGCTCGATCCCAGGACCCTGAGATCATGATCTGAGCTGAAGGCAGATCCTTAACCGACTGAGCCACCCAGGCGCCCCAAGATCACATTTTAAATTAGATTTTTATTACAAAATATTTCAAACGTAGAAAAAGACAGAGATAATATAATTAGATTTCACCACTGAGACTCAGAAACATTGTTCTATCATATTTGCTTCAGTTTTTAAAAAAATAAAACAGGCAGATATATTAAAGCCTACTGCTCCCACCCCCCTTCTCCTATTCCTCCCCAAACACTTGCCTCCTCTCTATCCAGAAATAATTGTTACTGTGAGTTGGTATATAAACAGTCTCTGTGTGTGTTTATATTTTAAAAAGATTTTATTTATTTATTTGAGGGCAGTATGGGCAGAGAGAGGGAATCTCAAGCAGACTCCCCACTGAACACAGAGCCCAGCGTGGGGCTCGATCCCACAACCCTGACATCATGACCTGAGCCAAAACCAGGAGTCAGGTGCTCAACAGACTGAGCCACTCAGGTGCCCTTGCGCGTGTTTATATTTTTACAACATAGGTATAAAATGTACGTAGAATTGTCGTATTGAATCTATCCTGCAATTAATTTTCTTCTCCCTCCACTCACCACTGTGTTTTGTCTGTGGCTGTCAGATGTATCTCTAGTTCGTTCATTTAAATTTTCATGTAGTTTAATACATTCATCTTTTATGAGTCTTACTCGAGAGATTGTTTCCAACCTTGATGTCATAAGGATATTCTTCTATATTTCCATCTAGAGTAGCAAATCTGCAAACTTTTTCTGCAGGGGACCAGAGAATAAATGTTTTAGGCTTTACTGGCCACTGTTTGTTGCAACTGCTCAACTCTGTGAAAGCAGCTAGGGACAATACATATACTAATGGGTGTGACCGTGTTCCAATAAAACTTTATTTCTGAAATCAAGCAGTGGGGCCAGCTTTGGTTCATAAACATTAATTTCCAGACCGCTGATCTAAGTTTTAATAGTTATATTTTTGATATTTTGATAAAAAATTCATCTGAGATTCACTTTGCATGGGTATGGCATGAGTTACATATTTATTTTAGCCACAGGGATCAGTAATTATTCAGGTGCCACTTACTAAATAGTTGATCCTTTCTGCACTAATTTTTAATGCCTTCTTTGTTACATACTGTTTCTTTGGTTTCTAAGGTATATCTCTGTGTTCTCTTTTCTGATTCATTATTCTATTCCTCTCTCCTTGTGCCTGTACACCACTGTTACAATGATTATAGCCTCATAATACATTTTTATATCTGGGAGAGAAATTTTTCTGTCAAATTATCTTGCTCCTTTCCTCTTCCCTTTGAATTTTTGGATAAATTTGACAAATTAGGAGGGGAAAAGAAAGAATATGGGATTTTGGTTAGAGTTATATCTTTCTGCCTGGATTACTGTTCTCAGTATGGACTAGCCAATGTCTCTGGACAAGTTACCCTAAGTCTCTGAGCTTCAGAGGTGATATGCAGATAATAGTCCACACTGCATAGGGTTATAGCAAAGATGAAATGGGTTGATGCATGGAAAACACTGGGAATTGTGCCATGCATAGTGTAAATAATCAGAAATCGTAGCTTTTATCAGTTATTAGTGTTCTTTGGTAGAAGCCCTCTTGTCAAAAGTAATCACATCAGTTAAAGAAGTAGATTTAAGTGGGAAATCATAAAAAAGTTTCTAATATAGTTTAAGTATCCTGTTTCATCTTAAAATGTATAAATGTATGTTTATGTAGCAGGGGAAGAGTTTTGTTGACTTTTTACCCACAGTTCTACATGCTGATGATGGTTTTTCTGTGTGCCCTGTAATTTGTTATTGTGAGCTCATTTTTAAAAATATTTTTAGAATATTTTATTTATTCATGAGACACACAGAGAGAGGCATAGACACAGGCAGAGGGAGAAGCAGGCTCCATGCAGGGAGCCCAATGCAGGACTCGATCCTGGGACTCCAGGATCACACCCTGGGCCCAAGGCAGATGCCAAACCGCTGAGCCACCCAGAGATCCCCAGAGAGCTCATTTTGATTACGTGTCTGTGTGTGCACATGCACATGTATGAGCCTCGAGAGCTCTGCATTGTAAAAGAGGTGCCCCATCACTTTGGTGGTCTTGGGTTTAAGATTTCCATATCAAGGGGATGTTAATCACATGGGACATTCATATGGGAGGTGTTGATTACTCATGGGAAGTCTTTTTTAATCCAAAGGTCCTGAAGAGATGCCAGCTTTTCTGCTGTTTCTTTAAGCCTGTTGGTAGATTTATCTCCAGGACACTTACTCCCCTTTTCTTTTTTTTTTAATTTTTTTTCCATCTTCATAAATTTATTTTTTATTGGTGTTTATTGGTGTTTATGGGTGTTCAATTTGCCAACATATAGAATAACACCCAGTGCTCATCCCGTCAAGTGGCCACCTCAGTGCCCTTCACCCAGTCACCCCCACTCCCCGCCCACCTCTCCTTCCACCACCCCTAGTTCATTTCCTGGAGTTAAGAGTTTTTCCCCTTTTAAGATTTTATTTTATGGGCAGCCCCAGTGGCTCAGTGGTTTAGCGCTGCCTTCAGCTCAGGGTGTGATCCTGGAGACCTGGGATTGAGTCCCATGTTAGGCTCCCTGCATGGAGCCTGCTTCTCCCTCTGCCTGGGTCTCTGCCTCTCTCCCTCTCCCTCTCTCTCTCTCTGTCTCTCATGAATAAATAAATAAAATCTTTAAAAAAACAAAAAAAGATTTTATTTTTAAGTAATATCTACCCCCAAGGTGGGACTCAAATCCACAAACCTGAGATCAAGAGTTGCATGATTCACTGACTGAGCCAGCCAGGTGTCCTTGACAACCCTCCTCCCTTAAAAAACAAAACAAAACAGTGAGGGTGGTCCTCAGAGGCTTTATGTATGGACATAATTGTAGATTCCCCTCTTCTTAGGCTCAAGACCATACTTCCCTTCTCCCTAAAATATCTGTTACCCAAACCCCAATCCTTGGGTCTTATTTCCAGGTTTATAACCCCTGTGGTCAATGCACTATCCTCTGCTAATGGCTCTGGTTGTGAGTTCTCTTATCATTCCTGAAATGTAATGATGTGCCTTCTCTCCCACCTCCTTTTAAAGCTCGCCTTTGAATGAAAGCATTTTCTATTTTATCTAATATTGTTATATGATTTTAGCTGGAGAAAGACCTGCCCATCAGTTCAATCTTTATAATAAAAGCCCCGAATAATGACATTTTCCATCAATAAAGCCTTTTATTTCCTGGGTGCCTACAGCATTTACATATGTAAGAAAAGTCGTGGTGCCTGTAATCTTTAACACATGGATTTGATTCACATAGTCCATGTTGGCAAATATTATTAAATGAGGTTGGTTTCCTTAACATTCTAAAACAGTTCAGAGGAGGCTCTGTGCTCAAAAATCAGTTTGGTGAAAAACCCTTGATTCTACATGGTTATGCTTTACTCACAGTTTTCCACTGGGCTTTGCTGCCCTTCTAATTTCATGCCTTCATTGGAGGTGCTAAATATTTGTGTTTTTAAGTAGATAATTTGGGTGAGCGGTATGGTAGAGTACCTCTAGGCTTTTGTACCCCCTTGTATTGCTTCTGTACTTATAATTACATAGGCACCAGCTCTCTGTTCTTTTAAGATATAGCTTGTCATGGTGGAGGAAACCCCTCTGTGACTTAAAAGACAATGCACTGAAGTATAGCTAGAAGGTTCTCTTCTGCTTCCCTGTAGAGTTGTCCTGTATCCACAGGGCTGCAAAATTAATGTGAGCTGGTTTTCTGTTCCTCATCCCTCCTCCCCAGCCTGACTCCCTGATGGCAGAGACTCTGGTCTCTGCTGCTGACCATCCTTGTTTCTGTGCTTTACAACCCATGGCTGTTTCTAGTTGGTGGGGGCTTTTATAGAATGCCTCCTTCACTCTCAGTGCTGCTTTTCTTTTCCTTTATAATTTTGGCTTTTATTTCTTCTACCTTTCATGACTTCAAAATTCCTCTCAGCTTCCTCATGGAAAATACCCTGGCTTTTTAGTAGATGTTGCTGGCCATCCAGACAGCTTCTCTCCAACCATGCAATGAAATGACTAATCTGAGCACACATGCACTTTGGAGGTCTTTGGCTTTTGTGGATTTAAAAACAATTGCACCTGGATATCCAGGGCCAGCTAGCATTTTACTTTTTTCCTTCTTATCTTTTATCTTAGGGAAGCTGCTTATATGAAGCCTGCTGATTCTAGAAGGCTTATCCCCAGGTTAATGAGGTTGGACAACATGAAGACTTTAGATTTTTCTGCAGAGCCACTGATTCGTGTCCTCATCTCTGGGAGCAGATGGGTATTAAAATTAGAGCAGCTGTTTCCACTTGCGGTCAGAAAATCTGAAAAGGGAGCAAAGGAAATTTTTGTGCCTGCAGAGAGAAAGACACACATCAAAGTAGTTAAGAGGCCAGCAGGTACATGAGCATAGGAAGCACTTTACAGCTTCAAGCAAAAGCCTTTCCCAAATAAGGTGACCCTGGTTTGCACTCTTTCCCCTGGTATCATGGACAACCACAGGATTCTCTGCCCACTTTTCTTTAGGGCCATGGGCTACCAAGCCTAGCAGGTATGGAACACTGCACCTGGTGGGAAATGCTCTGAGTGCAGAACACTCTAAAAGAAAGCAATGCCCTTTCTTTGATTCAGACAATAAATATTTATTGAGGGCCTATGACATGGCTGGGTTAGCAGCTCCTTGCTACCCTGCCCCACCCAGGTGTCCTTTGTCATGTGTGCCTATTTTAGAAGATGGAGAAATGAGCACTTTTTAATATTTGGAGACTACCTTTGGGGTCCCTAACAAGAATGAAAGGCTCTTTTGAAAGTTAGAGATTGACTGGAGTCCCCACTCTGGCTTACCTCATCTCCCTGGCTTCCTAAATCTTCTAGGACAGAAGTCAAACCGGGGGGGGGGAAACAGAGAAGCCGCCATATTTTGATTCCTGTCGACTCCCCTGGCCCCTGTGGCCTCATGTGGCCACTGTGCTGGGGGAGAGTCTCCGTGGGGTCTGGGAGCCCCTCTGTGGTGTCCACCACCTGGGAGGAGAGTCAGGAAGGAGCCTTACGCTTACTTTCGGGCAAAGGCAAGTTAGTTACATCACCTCTGCCAGCAGTTCCAGGGCTCTTTCAGGAAGGGGAGCTCTCAAGGTAGGGGGTGCACTTGACACCACCCTCTATAAGATGGGGCCTCCTGCCAAGGATAGTTATTTGCCTCATTCACTCAGGTCATTGCACGGCCACAGAGTTGGCAGATGATGAAGACATGACCTGGGAGACTTGCTGGTGTGTGGCCTGTTCTCCAGTTGAGTAGAAGCACTTGGACAGGTCTCAGTATGCCACCTCTTTTGCCCCTCAGGGCTCTGCACTTACTGTTGTCTCTGGCAGAAGCCCACTTTCTTGCTCTTCTTTCCCTGATTAGCTCTTTCTTGACCCTTGAGACATACTTTATACCCAAAGATGTCCTCAATTGCCTTGGCGAGTCCACTGCCCCACGCACTGTGTTTCATAGCACCTGTATGTGCATCTCATGGCTCTGACTTCACTGTGATGAAGCCATGGTTTATTCATCTGTTAGACCCCGCTGATCACTGACCTTAAGGCCATTCATCTGTAGATTTCTAGATACGTGGCCAAAGCTTTTCCATAATGGCTCTCCTGAGCCAGTGAGATTGCTTCTTTCATCATATCATGACTAGATTTAGAAATTATCCCTAATTTAAAACATTCACCTTTATTTTGAGAAATAGAATTCTAAACTTTTTTTTTTTAAAGATTTTATTTACTTATTCATGAGAGATACACAGAGAGAGAGGCACAGACATAGGCAGAGGGGGAAGCAAGTGTCCCCGCAGGGAGCCCAGTGAAGGACTCAGTCCTAGGATCACGACCTGAGCCAAAGACAGACACTCAACCACTGAGCCACCTAGGCATCCCAAATTATAAACTTTTTAACAAAATTCCTAGCATTGGTATGCTAAAAAGTCAGAATCCTGACTGTGTTGGGCCCTTTTTTTAGGGAGTGTTGTATGACGGCACAATTGATTGAATGGGAAAAGCCATCATAAATTAAGTGACGGAGACCACTAAGGATGGGGCTTGCCTTTAACTGCCTCATGGGTCAAAATAAACCTGATATGCATATATGGTAGGTATTAATTTTTGTTTTAAACTGTGAAGCATTAGCACATACACAGAAGAGTGCACAAATCAAGTACGCACAGCTCAATGTATTATAAAATGATCACCTTTGTAACTACTGACCAAGTCAAGAGTGAGAATGGTGCCATCCAGCCTGTTTCTGAACCCCACCTCTTCCTTCTCCCCAAAGGTAACTACTACTGTCCCGACTTTCATCCTTTGGTTTTGCTGTTTGTCATCTTCACACAAATGGAAACAATGTTACATTGGGGATTTTTTTTTCGAAAGATTTAATTATTTATCCATGAGAGACACAGGGAGAGGCAGAGATATAGCAGAGGGAGAAGCAGGCTCCCTCGGGGAGCCCAATGCGGAACTTGATCCCAGGACCCTGGGATCATGACCTGAGCCAAAGGCAGAGGCTCAACCATTGAACCACTATGGTGCCCCACAGGGAATTTATTCATATTGTTCTGTAAGACTATAATTCTTTTTCATGGTTGGAGAGTACTCTTTGGTATGGGTATATTACAATTGGCTTATATATCTGACTCAATGGATATTTGAGTAGTTTCCACTTTTTGGCAGTTATGAATGGACATATGAGCATTTTGTGTATGTCTCTCAGTGCACATTTGCTTGTTTTTCTATTAGGCATGTATCTAGGTGTGGATTTCTAGATCAGATGAATGTTCATTTAACCTTAGGACACAATGTCCAGTGGTTTCCAAAGCAGTTGTACCAACATGCAGTCCACCACTAATTTATTCTTCCTGTTGTATCATGTCCTCATCAACACTTGACCGTGTCCATCTTTTGATACTTGTTATTCTTGTAAATGCGCAGCAATCTCTTATTGTGATTTTAATTTGCATTCCTCTGATTACTAATGATGTTGAGGAAGTTGTCTTATTTTTTTTTGCCATCTGGGTATCATTTTTTGTGATGAGCCTGTTCAGGTCTCTTTCCCATTTTTCTATGGCATTGTCTCCACAATGCCACCGTCATTAATGTAAACAATTCTTTATTCTGGAGATGAGCCCTTTGTGGGTTACATGGATTATAAATACCTTCATCCATTCTGGGGCTTGCATTTTTGCTCTTTTATTGGCATGTTTTTTGTGTGTGTTTTTAAAGATTTATTTATTTGAGAGAGAGAGAGAGAGAGAGAGCACACACAAGTAGGGGGAGGGGCAGAGGAAGAACAAGTCCCAAGCAGATTCTGCGCTGAGCATGGAGCCCAGTGCAGGGCTTGATCTCATGACCCTGAGATCATTATCTGAGCCGAAACTAAGAGTCAGACGTCCAACTGACTGCCACCCAGGTGCCCTTGTTGGTGTTTTGATAAAGAAAGTTTGTAATCCTGGTATCATCCAATTCACTAATAAGTTTTCCATCATACTTAGTGTTCTTTGTCCTGTTTATTAAATATTTATTTGTTCTAAAGTTATGAGGATATTCCCTTCTGTTAGCATTTTGAAGCTTATTTTTATTTTTATTTTTTTTGCTTTTCATCTCAGATCTATAATTCACTTGCAGTTTAATTTTATGGGTGATGTGAGGGAGGAGTCAAGCTTAATTATCTTACCCCTATGGATATCAATTTATTGAGAAGACTATTTATTGCACTACTATGTTCCATAAACAAAGTGTCCATATATGATCTTTCTAGTTCTTGACTCTTCTAGTGTTCCGATGGCCATAGCTTTAAAATTCCTGATCTCCTATAGAGCAATATTGTTCTTATTTAAGAGTGTTTGGACTATCTGGGGTCATTTTGCACAAAGAATAGAAGAAAAAAACTGTTGTGATTTTTGTTGCAATTCCAATGACTCTGTAGATCACTTTGGGGAAAATCCGAGTCTTTGTAATACTATTTTTAATCTATGACTAGAATACCCCTCCATTTACAAATGTCTTCTTTAATTTTCTCAATGCTATTTTGCTATATTATAGTTCTCTTTGCTGAGGCCATACACTATTTTTCATTTGGGCTATCCCTAGGTTTAGGGGGATTTTTTGGTGTACTTTAAACAACACCTTTAAAAATTAGTTTTTGTTTACTTCTGCTACATAGAGATGCAATTAAAAATTAAAAAATTTTTTTTGACCTTGTATCTAGCAAACTTGCTGAAGTTCCATATTCTGATCATTTATCTGCATGCACGAATCACAGCAAACTGCTGGTTCCAATTCAGTCCTTATGCTTTCTTTTTATTCTTGCTTCCCTGTACTAGTTAGGACCTTTCATGCAATATTCAATGGAAGTGGTGATAGCAAACATCCCTGCTTTGTTCTCAATTTCAATGAAAAACTTTTCAATACCGATAGGTATTACATTTGCTGAAGGTTTTTTTTTTTTTTTTTTTTGTAGATTAAAGATGTACTCTCTATTCCTAGTTTTCTAAAAAGTCCTCACTCTTGAGTGGATGTTGAATTTAATAAGATGCTTTCCCTGCATCAGTTGCAGTGATCATATGACCTCCACGGGAAGTTTAATTCCCAGTCCACCACAGGCTTCTTTTCCTGAGTAAGCAGGGAGATAAAGGCTGACATATTTCCCATATTAATGGCAATGTTGTTTTGAGAAAAGAGTGCCAGGGTATATGAGTGTCTCTGATGAGAGATGAAACAAGAAATGTATGTCCTGGAGTTGTGCCGTAAGTTTCTGATTCAAGAAAATGGTCTTTGAACGACTGCAAAGAAAAGCAAAGGAAAGGCAGGTGTGCCTGTGCCAGTAAATGCGGTTGAGTAGGATCCCTTAGGATTCAGTTGAATATGGAAACCAAGGCACAAGGGGTTTGCTAGGTTTTTGAAGGACAGTTATTTAAATCTTGCTGTGTCTGTGGCTGAGCATGGCTTCAGGATTCATTAGTATGACCGTGGACCAAGTGCGTTAGCCAGACTAAAGAGAAGGTAAGGCCATCTCAAGATCGTTTCCAAACAGAGTGTGCTTGCTGTACTTATTTACTTACTTACTAATTTATTTATTTAAATATTTTATTTATTTATTAATGAGAGACACACAGAGAGAAGCAGAGACATGGGCAGAGGGAGATGCATGCTCCCTGAGGGGAGCCCGGTGAGGGACTTAGTCCTAGGACCCCGGGATCATGACCTGAGCGAGCCAAAGACAGACCCTCAACCACTGGGCCACCCACGTGCCCCCAGAGTGTGCTTTAAAGAAATCCCATGAAAAAGTGTGAGAATACTTAGACATGTAGTACTTTATTTTTAATGGACGCATTTCACAGTCAGAAATATGGGTTCTGCTTGTGATTTCCTTTTAGCCTACTTACAAATGAAACTCCACGTACACGTGAAAATCAGGACAGGCTGATTTTAAGCAAATCAGCTCAGAATTGGTGGGGGGAAAGTGGACTGCCCATACTTATATTGGAATAAGTTTTCAAGTAGATCCAGAGTCTCTAACACAGAGGTGAAGAAATACCGAAATATGAGAATGTGTATTTGACTAAGACGTGTAGCTCTTGATTCAGTCAAGTGAATGAGCATTTTTATTATTTGGATTTGGAAAAAAGATATCATGGGATGCATTTCTTGGCAGAGTCTACTACTGGCACAAGCACCGTAGTGGATTTTTTTTCCACATCTTTACTCCTAGTGGGTAAGCAGTTGGTGTTGGACTATAATTGAGATCTTTATTGAACCAAGTGGGAAAAATTCCTTTTTAAGGCAAAAATACTGTGACAGTTGGATCGCAACAGTGTTCATTTGTCTTTCAGGATGGAGACGACATTTCTAACCAGTGTGATTGCTATTTTGGACAGAGTACACTCATATTAAGACTTGAGAGGACATCGGGGCTCTCTAGTCCCATCCCTTCCTCTTATGGTTGAGGAAACTGAGTCCCAGGAAACTTCCTTGCCTTGTCCACAATCACCCACATGAGAGTATAAAACCACAGGCCTTCTCTACTGTGTCACAGTGCAACTGCTCATCAGCATTTTGCCAGAAACCCTAAACTCCAAATTCTGGAATTGTCTTTCTTCTGGTTCCCATCTCCCAGTGGGCTGATGTAGACACTCTTCAATTTCAAGGGTCCTGTTTGGCTCTTCCCCACCCACCTTCCTCTGTTGCTCTGCTTGTTTCTATGTCTACCTTTTCCAGTGGGCTGCCCATCATTGATCTTCATGTAGTTCAATGAATGAATGGAAGGGAGGGTGAGAATTCCCACATTCCTTCCAGTGAAGGAGAGATGGGTCTGTGGCCCTGGACTGTGGTCTTGCTTGATGCTGGATTATCTAGATAAGGATTCCCTTCATAGTGCCAGGATTCATTCTTCCCAATTCTTGCATAGAGTTATGATTAAAAACAAGTGTTTGGTCCCTGCTCTGCCTTAAGCTGTATTGCAAGAGGTCCTTCTATAATTCAATCACTTGGGGCACGCCAACCCGGTAAGAGAGTTGGGTGGGGGAAAAATACATGTAATTGCTATTGGCTTTATAGCGCTCTGTTCAAGCTTTTCTCCTTCATAGTCTTTCTAGATGAGCCCATGTACCTGTTTTCCTTTTTGTGAACCCCAGAGGCAGTATCATCTAGATGAGGGATTGATTGGCAAGCTAAAGGGCCACATAATAAATATTGTATAGGTTTTATGGGCCAGATAGTCTCTTTGGCAATCACTCTGCTGCTGATGTAGCACAGAAGTGACCACACATAAATAGATGGCTGTGGTTGTGTTCCAACAAAACTTTATTTCCAAAAGCAGACTGGGTTTGGCCTGCAGTGGTAGCGTGGCAACCCCTGGTTTATACCGACAAATTGTACATATTGGGTTTTGGACCAGGTATGTCAGAATCGTCTAAGGAATGCTGAAAGATAAAGGTTTCTAGGCCTCATGCTTGGCGTGTTTGACTAGCAGCCTGGGGGGGGGGGATCTATGGTTTAAAGAGCTCTTTAACTGGGGCACCTGGGTGGCTTAGTGGTTGAGCATCAGCCTTTGGCTCAGGTCATGCTCCTGGAGTCTCAGGTCCGAGGATCGAGTCCCATATTGGGCTCCCTGCTGGGGGCCTCCTTCTCCCTCTGCCTATGTCTCTGCCTCTCTCTGTGTCTCTCATGAAAAAAAATAAAATCTTTTAAAAAAAAGAGCTTCTTAACGGATTCTGCTGCACAAATTACTAAGATGATGGTCCGTTCTGCTTTTAAAAATTTGTGTGTGTACTTTACACATACAAATAAGCACACAATATTGTGCTTTGTGTTTAAAAATATTATAAGGGGACACCTGGGTGGCTCAGCCGGTGAAGCATCTGCCTTCGGCTCAGGTCATGATCTCAAGGTCCTGGGATTGAGCCCTGCATTGGGCTCCCTGCTCCGTGGGGAGTCTGCTTCTCCTTCTCCCTCTTCTCCTCCCCCCTATTCATGCTCTCTTTCTGTCTCTGTCCCTCTCTCAAATAAATAAAATCTTATAAAACACAAAGATATTATAAAAAATGGCATGATTTCCTGCACATCTTTGTGTCACTTATTTCTTTGTCCTTTTTATTGAGGTGTCTTTTGTTGATATGTAGGAATTGATATAGTAAGGGATTTAGTCCTTTGTAATACGTTATACATATTTCCCTCCATCATGACTTGATTTACAGAGTCATATGGATTTTTAAAACATTTTGATGGAGTGAAGTACGCCCGTCTGTTCCTTGAGGGCCATGTTTCTGAACAGGGAGTGATTTTATTCCAGGAGATGTCGGCAATGTCTGGAGATACTTTTGGTTGTCATAACTGTCACTGTGGGCAGGAGGGGTTCTGGTGTCTGTTAAGTAGAGATGGGCTATGCTGCTAAGCATCCTACAATGATCAGGGCAGCCCACTCAACAAAGAGGGATCCAGCCTGAAGAGTCAATAGTGCTGAGGTCAAGACATACTGCTGTAAGGCTTCTGTTTTTGTTCCTTGCTTAATAAGGTACCCCTTCATCCTATGATACTAACATCTGCATCAGAATGTATATTAAAATGTCCCTTAATTGATTTTTTTTTCTGCTTAGAAAAATTACTAAAGCAATGGCCCTTCTACTTACTTCTAATTTTTTTTAAAAAAATTTAATTTTAGAGATTGAGAAAGCATGACCAGGGAATGGGACAGAGGCCAAGGGAGAGAGAGAATCTTGATTAGTTTCCACTTACAGCATGGAGCCCAATGTGGGGCTCGATCTCATGACCCTGGGATCATGACCTCAGCCAAAATCAAGAGTCAGATGCTTAATCGACTGAGCCACCCAGATTCCCCTATTCTACTTATTTCTTAATACCACATACAAATGCCCCTGAGCTATTTCTCTTCTGTGTCTATATCTTACTCCTCTCTTCCTCTATAAGTGCCATGAGTCCACCGTGTCCCCTCAGTGACCTGTGGGGCCTGGGTCATGTCACGTGCTCCATCAGTGCATGCAGATTCTCCTTCTGGGCTTTACTGGGTTTGAGTCCCTCAGACATTCTGCTCATTCTCTGGATGACTTTGCCCACTGAGTAGTGGGTATAAATGAGGGAGGGAGGTGGCATCAGGTTTGCTCTGTGCTTGCCTGATCCTCTGAAAACACGGTCAATGGAGTGGCCATCCATAGAATCTAAAATCCCAGAGCTGGGGAGGCCTTGAGATGTGCTACCCTAGGCCCTCACTTAACATGTGAGGAATGTGTGTCCAGAACAGGCGAGTGACTTGGCCAAAGCCTTTCAGCCACCTGTGTCATCTGATGTCAGGACTGGCTGCTCTAACTATGACAACTACCTGCCACTGTACGCTCTAACACTTCAGGCCAATCTCATTGAAAAAAAAAGAAAACCCCAATCAGTCCATGTTTCATCAGAAAACTCCTTGCTAGGACACCTGGGTGGCTCAGTGGCTGAGCATCTATATGCCTTTGGCTCAGGGTGTGATCCCGGGGTCCTGGGATCAAGTCCCATATCGGGCTCCCCTTGGGGAGCTGCTTCTCCCTCTGCCTGTGTCTCTGCCTCTGTGTGTGTCGTTCATGAATAAATAAATACAATCTTAAAAAAAAAAAAGACTCCTTGCTACCTCCTTCATTTTACTGAAAGCCACCACCGTCATCTCGATCTCCTTTTAGACCTGCAGTTATCAAACCCACGTTCTCTGTCAGCATCAGGGACTTCAACTCACCCAGCCCAGGATTGTAATAGTTGACGTGCATGCAAGCAGGGAATTGATTCCAAATGGATGGTTCAGGGGAGTCCTAGTGAATGTGTCTGAACCTTCTGCAGGACTGCAAGCTCTCTGAGGTCCAAGACTGGGCTTTATGTGTCTTCCTGACCCCATTTTCTGGTACCTTTTCTGGCCCATACATTCCAGTTATCCTACCTGGTGCTCCCTAAATGTCCCACAAATCAGTGATCAGCCTTATTAAGTAGGAATGGGGCTCATAGTCTCTAAACGAGTGTGAGAGGATCACTTGGGCAGGTGGATCTGCGGGCACCTCCTCGGGCCCGTCACCCAGGTGATGCAGATGCAGGTGTTCACATGCTCCACATTGAGCCAATCCTGCTAGCTCTGACTTACTTATCTAATGACCCTAAAAATGGGCCTTTTATTATTTTTTTAAATCCCTGTTTTAAATTTGACCTTCTATCCTTCTGTTTGTGTGCCTCAGGGGGCATCAGAATTGCCGAAAATGGGGTCAGGCGACAGCTTAAGGAAGGAAAACAGGTCACACTAATGTGTCACATGAGAGGGCCTTCCAGTCACGAGTCCTGGGGTTGACGCACACCTCCTCACCGGCCTGGCCTCCGGTCGCACCCTGCGCACCCCCCACGAACGCCCTGCCTGTAGTAGGAATTATTTGAAACAGGTGAAAAGCCTAAAAGCAATTATGAGAAGAATAGTTTCAGATTAGTTCAGCGATGTGAAAAAAATGTGGCTTAAATGGGTGATTAATGATGGAACAACAAGCAGCATTTGATCAGTGAGCTTGCTGGTAAGTTGTAAGCAGAACACCATTAATCCGCAGGCTTTCTCTTTATTCTTTCTTGTAGCCCGTATTACAAAGACTTGATCATTCCGCAGCCCCTGTCACTGGCAACTAGAAATTATTGCCAAGAAAACATCACCTGTGAAATTTTGAGAATCCCCAAAGTCGAGTCTATTCATTAGGATATTTTGCTTCATGATGCATTTTGGCAGTTTGGTTGTCTCCTGCTTGTGGTTCAGACTTAATGGGGTGACCTCCCCAACAGGTTGACGATTGCATTTTATCTTCTATTCGTTGTTACGCAGTTGAAACAGTTTGGGGTTTTCTTTTTCTTTCTTTCTTTTCTTCTTTCTTTCTTTCTTTCTTTCTTTCTTTCTTTCTTTCTTTCTTTTCTTCTTTCTTTCTATCTTTTCTTTTCTTTTCTTTCTTTTCTTTTCTTTTCTTTTCTTTTCTTTTCTTTTCTTTTCTTTTCTTTTCTTTTCTTTTCTTTTCTTTCTATGAAACTGGCCTGAAGTGTTAGAGCACACAGTGGCAGGTAGTTGTCATAGTGAAGCAGCTAATACAGGCCCCCGGAAAGTAGCATTCATATGGAGTGATTACCTTTTTATTTTTATTTTTTTTTGAAGGATTACTTTTTTAAAGGATTCACTTATTTGTTTGAGGGGGGCAGAGAGAGAGAGAGAGAGAGAGAGAGAGCACCAGAGAACAAGAGAGCACAAGCAGGAGAAAGGGAGAGGGAGAAGCAGACCCACTGCTGAGCAGGGAGCCCAACTCGGGGCTCGATCCCCGGACCCTGGGATCATGACCTGAGCCAAAGGCAGATGCTTAACTGACGGAGGCACCCGGGCGCCCCTGGAATGATAACTTTAAAGAAGGGATCGATGGATCGATGACCGGGTAGTGCATTCAGCTCCCCTGTGTTATGCCAGCGCGTGCTCCATCTCATCGTCATTATT
This sequence comes from Vulpes lagopus, assembly GCF_018345385.1. Classification (NCBI taxonomy): domain Eukaryota; kingdom Metazoa; phylum Chordata; class Mammalia; order Carnivora; family Canidae; genus Vulpes; species Vulpes lagopus. The sequence continues at coordinate 9,523,668 of NC_054831.1, forward strand.
TTGAATCCCTGCAGAAATCCGTGCGACTGACAGCTTCATTTTTAGCCTTTGTTGTCTTCACTAGGAGCATCCCTCCTGGCAGCCCGCGAATCAGGCGTCATTTCATCCCCGTGCTGCTCACGCATCCTGCTCTGGGGTGAAGCCCACGAACTCTTGCACAAGATCATTAATTCTGATCATACTTTCCTTCCAGCTCCTTATTCCCTACCTGGCAGAACCGACTCCTGAGCATGACGTTGGGCATGGCTGTGGGGACCTGCCCTTTGCACCCAGTTCTGTCTGCTAGCACCCGGGGTGATGGGCTTCAGCAGCGGCTCACCTGGTGGATGGTCTCTGGAGACCACTGCCGTGGTGTTGGGGCCCACCTGTGCCCCCCACTGAGCCCTTACTCTTTCTGCCCTCCTTCGTCAAGGAAAGGCGGGAGGATGTGCTGGCTCTCTCTGCCCTACCTCTTGGGAAGTAAGGAAAGGAGACTCTCCTTTCCCTTTCTAAAACCATTTTAAAGTTATTAAATTGCGGGGCACCTTGGTGGTTTAGCATCTGCCTTTGGTTCAGGTCATGATCCTGGGGTCCTGGGTTCGAGTCCTGCATCAGGCTTCCCTGCAGGGAGCCTGCTTCTCCCTCTGCCTGTGTCTCTGCCTCTCTCTGAGTGTCTCTATGAATAAATAAATACATATTTAAAGAATCTTAAAAAAATAAAGCTATTAAATTGCTCTAAAACCCTCTAGGACAGATATGTGGGGCATTCTTTGATTTTCTTTCTCAAGACCTGGGAGGGGACCCTGGAGAGTCCTAATTCTATTTCATGTAGCAGGATACCTCACAGGCTCTACAGCTACTTGCATAGGACATCGTTGATATTCATTCAGCAGCTCCCGTGTGCCATGTAGTGTTCTTAGGGTGAGGTGGGGGCACTCCAGTGAGGGAAACAGGGGAGAGAAATCAGACCTCACAGGGTTTGCAGTCTAGTGGGGAAAGATACAAAATCAGTATAATAAGTAGGTGACATTTTTCTCCCCACCACGTATTAGAACATAATAGATGTTTTGGAGAAAAATAAAGTAGGGAAGGAGGAATTAACAGTGCGAAGGGGTGCAGATGTGGCATGCTTAAATTGTGTGCCCAGGGAAGTCCTCATCAGATGAGATTTAGGGGCACCTGGGTGGCTCAGTCGGTTAAGCCATCTGCCTTCAGCTCAGGTCATGATCCTGGGGTCCTGGGATAGAGCCCCGCATTGGGCTCCCTGCTTGGTGGGGAGCCTCCTTCTCCCTCTCCCTCTGCCGTTCCTTCTTCGGCTTGTGCTTTCTCTCTCCCTCTGCCAAATAAATAAAAATCTTTTTTTTTTTTTTTTTTTTTAAAGAAAATGACATTTGAGCAAAGGCTCAAAGGAGGCTTGGGGGCAGCCATAAGAAATGAGAGTTCCAGGCAGAGGGAACAGCCAGTACAAAGGCCCTGAGGTAGAAGAGTGCCTGGAAATGTAAAATGCTGACTGTGGTGTCAGCACACAGGAAGTACCCAGTGAATGGCAGGTAGTACTAGTTTTGCAGTTGTTGTTCTTGGTGTTCATACTAGGTTACTAGGTATAAACTCTATAGGGACAGATACTGCATCTGTTTGTTTAGTTTTTTTGTTTGTTTGTTTGTTTTTTTAGCAATTTTATTCCCAGATCTGATATAGTTCGTATCAGATAATAAGACCTCAATCAATATTTGTTGAGTATCATCATTATACTTTTATTCCAAAGATGTGCCTTGGTTTGTCTACACTTAATCCTTACTTACAGAAATATTTTCTGTTGCTTAGAGAAATATAACCCTGACCATTGGCTTTCTTCACAGATAGTGGTTTTTTGTTTGTTTGTTTGTTTGTTTTTGGTGTGATGATAACTTATTATCAAAGTTGTAGTGCTGTGTTGTGGACAGAACTCTTGGCTGGAAGTCAGAAGATGGGACACAGCTCTGGCATAGTTCTTTGGTAGGGGCTGCGATAAGTCACTCCACACTGTCCTGTTTCTGAACAGTGATACGGTTCAGGAAAGTCCTTCTCTATTTCAAGGTTGCTGTGAGCACAAATGAGATACTATCTGGCAATGTCCCTTGAAAACTCTCTGTGGCCTCCTTAGACGGAGCAGTAGGTATCATGCCTGGTAGCCTTTTCTGTGCACATGGAGAGCTGTGCTTTGCATTCTTGGTGCCTCTCTGGGGCTGACTGTTGTCAGCAGTGGGCAGTGGCCATGGAGCAAAAGCCTCAGGACCTCTCTGGCCATCAGACAGGTGGTCCTGGCCTTAGGAATGTCTTCCTCCAAGCTTCACAATGGAGGTTTGGACTTCCAGAATTAATTTTTTTGTAACTATCTCTTCAATTTACTTAAATCACTTAAATGTCTTGCTCTGTGTTCAGGCCTGTGTTCAGTGTCTTAATTTGTGACATCTAGGTCAACCTCAGATGTTGTTTTAAAAGGTTGATTTCAGAAACATGGCTATCTGTCCCCTTTCTCCTGGCTAATGAAGTTCTCCTTCCTGTCAAATAATTCTTGAAGTGATACCCATTCCATGAAGACTTCCTAAAAATAAATCAGAAAAGAGAAAACAATATTGTGACTTAAAAAAAAAAAAAACCTTTCACATCTGTGTCTTGTCATGCATTGCCTTCCAAATATCAGTCAATCTCTTTATTTTGTCAACACTTAAAAAACAAAAAAAAAAAAGCCCTGCCATGTTTTCGTGTTCCTTGACATGCTGAGAGTAGTGCCATGAACATGGTAGATAAAGCCCCTGCACCCACAGAGCTCACAGGGTTGTGGGAGAAGAAAAGATTACTTTAGATTTTGTAGTGAGGGAAGGCTTCTCTGAGGAGGTGACATTTGAGTAGAGAACTTTGTGAAATGAAGTAGAGAGCCATGCAAAGCCCATTTGGGCAGAGGGCCCAGCAGATGCAAAGGCCCTGAGGTGGGAATGATCTCGGCGCATAGTCTAGGGACACAAAGAAGGTGAGGAGGGAAGCGTGTAAGGGATGAGGGGAGACAGGAAAGGGTCAGATCAGGGAGAGATTTGTCTGACTCTGGAAGGCGTCTGGGTTTTACTTTAAGTTGATAATGATCGTAAATATTTAAAATAACTTGCAGTTTAAATAAGTTTAAATTCTCCTGATACCAACCCATCCCCTTTTAACTGAGGTTCTGTAAAGGAATTGCCAAGGGAGGGCAGAGAATGTTGTGATATTTTTGGAGTTTCATTTTATTCGGTCCAGAATCCCTCAATATTCCTTAAGGAGTTTGTTGGAAATTGTCGGACAAGGATAATTAGCAGGACGGGAAGCTGTTTTACCGAGTGGATTCTCTCCATGTGTGTTTATGTGTGAATTCATTTCAACAGGAGAAATTGAGGGTCTCACTTCTCTGCAGTCTCTTCGTCACTGAATTTGATTTTTTTTTTTTTTGGATCAGCCCTGAGAAGCCAGGGACACATCAGATAGAGGTCTAATTTTCTGTTCACAGAAGCAAATGATAGTTGAATAAAGCATGGAGAACATGTGCGAACCCTCGAGCTGTCTCAGGAGGAGCGGGTGACCGGTCCCTTACGTTGTAGCACATCTCTGAGTCGTGACACATGGTGATTCACAGGTCAGCAAAGGCCTCAGAGATAAACACTTTACTCAGAAGCATCGTCACAGTTTAAAGACCTGCTGGTGAATTTTTATCCTCCGTACCCAGCCACGATCACATTTCTCTATGATCCCCCTCCACGATAACGAGGTAGAAACTCTCAAAAAATCCTGCCTCCCCTGAGTGTCCCCCAATGCTCTGCTCTGGCTGACAGCTGTCACGCAGGCCGATCATTTTTGGAAGCTTTTGATTCAATAACGTCACCTTAAAAAAGGGTTGTTCAGCAGGTAGAGATCGGGAGACGTAGGTAAGCATCCTCTTTAGGGGAGAGAAGTTAGTTTGGGCGGTCATGTCTCCTAAGGCAACCTTGCAAGGGTCCAGAAGGTGCAAAAGGAGGTTCCAGTTTAGATCCTTAGTGTCATTTGTCATGTGACTGGCCGGCCAGAGTCTCAACATTGGCATCTTCCTAATGAGCCTCGGTTTGAAATGTTCTTGCCCTAGAAAATTCCTCTCAGTAACATATTCCCAAAACCAGCGTTATTTAGAGACTTGGGTTTGGGGAAGCTCTTCCCCTAGGTACATGCTTGCTGGTCGCCTGTTCTGCGTGGAAGGGTTAATGTTGGGATGACCCTATGACAGCACCAGTAGTTAGAGACGCGTAAACCGCCGGTTCTGCAGGAACACTGTTTCCTAGAGCAGCAGCAGCGAGACACGGAGCTAATTGCCCAGCGAAGGCAGCGCTTTCCTTACGAAGGCATAATTGACCCATTTATTGGTCTCGTTTCAGCTCGTGGCGGATCCTTGTGCCAGCACCCCTTGTCACCATGGCAACTGCAGCAGCAGCGGCTCCCAGGGCTACCTCTGCGTTTGCAACGAAGGCTATGAAGGTCCCAACTGTGAACAGGCCCTGCCCAGCCTCCCCGCCAACGGCTGGACCGAGTCCATGGCCCCCAGGCAGCTGCAGCCTGTCCCCGCCACCCAGGAGCCCGACATCATCCTGCCCCGCTCTCAGGCCACCGTGACCCTGCCCACCTGGCAGCCCAAAACAGGGCAGAAAGTTGTAGAAATGAAATGGGATCAAGTGGAGGTGAGAACGTTTTGTTGCATATGTTGTTATGTAAGGAACCGGAGCGGTTTAAATGATTCCAGGGGTCCTGACGTGGGCATGGAGATGGAAGACCTTTGGGGCACCTGGGTGGCTCAGTGGTTGAGCATCCGCCTTCGGCTCAGGTTGTGATCCTGGGGTCCTGGGATCGAGTCCTGCATCTGCTTCTCCCTCTGCCTACATCTCTGCCTCTCTCTCTGTGTCTCTCATGAATAAATAAATAAAATCTTAAAAAAAAAAAGGAAGACCTTGAAGTTACCCCCTTGCCAAAGCACCGTGTCTAACTTTGCCAACTGCATCTATGTGTGTGAGCTCTCATTCGGTTACACGAAGGAGACTTTTCAATTATGACTGTTTGGGGGCCAAAGAGCCAGCAAGGAAAGAAAATGAATGAAATTATTTTCTAGAGCGATATCCACATACATTTCTGTGAGAGAATCTCGGATTGGGATTGGGGGCAGAGCCTCCACCCTTGACCTAATTCTCCTTAATGTTATGCTTAACTTCTTGTTTGTTTATTATTTGGTGTCTTGCAGCCCATATGATCTTAACCTGAGACACTGTTAGTGATTTTTAGAATATTTTGAGAATGCCTTTGGGAATGCAATTTCTGGATTTTATCTATTTTGGCAGGGACGGATTCTGTTTATTGATTCTTGTCCAGGCTGGGTTTGGCTTGTATTTTCAAGCTCATTGAAGGTCTCATTTTGAGGAATTTCCAGCAGACCCTTGACGATTAACATATAAGATAAGTTTGCTAGCTAGGAGAGTTGGGAAACAAATCCAGATCATGACTTTGAGGTGACATCGAAAGAGTGTAATTCCCTTCCGTATCTTGTATTTTATGTGACATCCGGTGATTGTATGTCATTACTGGTTTTGTAGCTTAAATGACAAAACACATAGATCTTGTGTAGCACTTTTAGAGTCAAGGGATATGTCTAGAAATTTCCTTTATTGTTACGAAAGAGACAAGGCTTCATTTCTTCTTTTATTTTCTTGGATTATTCTAACCCGTTGACCCATTTCTTTTTTCATTGCCACCCAATTTATGAAGGCCATATTCCGACTGCAGGGCAGTGTTTTCAGCCTGCCTGAAAAAACTGAACATGTTCTGATTTCAGACTTTTAACAAATGCTTTGAAGTTTTGATTTTAATTCCTCCTTGCGGAATGACTCACTTCTTGAATGTGAACTAGATTTGATTCTACATTTATCAAGGAAGTGTCCCTTAAAGAAAATTTCTCCCCAGCCTGCTGGCCATTGCAATCTATTGATTTAAAGACATGCTATCCTACAGTTGGTAAATGTAGAAAGATAGGCCTCATATTCCTGTCATGCTGTAACTTCTTAGGCTATTCAAGAAGCAGGTTAAAAGTTGCCAGAGGAAGATGGGGATACAGTTGGGTTTCCCCTTTTTACGAAGCTAATGATGCTTCAGCAACGTGAAGCTATTTGGAGCCTCTAAGGAACTCAAATGGAATGTCACAGTTGCCAATTAACACAAATCTAACAAGTCGGACTTGCATCTTTGAATATCCATGGTGGGCTTTCTCCCCGGCATTTGACTACCAGCCCTTCTGGATCATAAATTCTAAGTGTCGGGTGTCGGTGGAAGTGCCGAGAATTTCTGTATTGTTCTCAGTTAATTCACTGATGATGGATACATTTAATACCCCTTTGTTTTGACTCTCCTGGGTGAAGACAGTGCTCACAGCATGAGGAATAAATGAATAAACTGGTCCGAACCACCTCAGTGGACACGGCTCTGGTGTTCACAGTTGTGTTTTCTGAAGAACATGATTGTTCCCCTCATTGAGCACCCTTTTTTGTACACATTGGCATGTTGCTACCTAAAAAATGAAGGTGTAGTCCACGGGGGAAGAAATAGGGAGCTTCCCAGTTCGCTGGCCTTAGCAGGTGCTTCCTGAGACCCACCTCTGGACAGAGCAGGGTCACTCAGACCAGGTGCTTCTTGCCTGTTGCTCGTTCTGAGGCTTGTTCTCCTGGTTTATGCTGCTGCATGCAGGCCAGTCCTTAAGGGCTGCTTTCTTGTTCTGTAAGCATTTAGCCCCTCATTACCCCAGACTGAGCATAGAGCAGAGGCCAGTGACTGCTTAGGAACTGGAAGACAGTATCCTGTCTACCAGTTAGAGAACCCCAGGGATTGGTAGATGGCTCTCGGGAAAGCTTCTGCATTTCAGAAAATCAGATGGCAAAGCTTTCCTTTTGAGTTTGTAAGGTTTCACTTGTCCCCTGTCTGTCTCCACCTCCGTGTCATCTAAAGGCAGCTCATGGGATTTTTGCTTTGTAATATTATCTTGCATTACACCCCGATGACTTATTTATCCATTTTCTCCCCCTCCAGGTGGTCCCAGATATTGCCTGTGGGAATGCCAGTTCTAACAGCTCTGCCGGTGGCCGCCTGGTGTCCTTTGAAGTGCCACAGAACACCTCAGTCAAGTAAGAACACCCACAGTTGGAAACCGTGAAGCTCGGTACTGGGGACTGTAAGCTGGGTTGTGCCCATCTGTGTAACTGGTCAGTCCAGTGAGAATCATGGATGGGGTTCCATGTGGAGACGTGGCCTATATCACTCAAAACCCAGAAGGACCTATTTCAGGGGAAAATATTGCAGTGGGGATCCAGAATTGTGGAATTGGGTGGGATGAGTAAGGTGGGCGATCAGAAACCCTGAGGCCTTGCATAAGATCCAGAGCCAGAGCCTTCAGTTCCCAAATGACTTTTGCTTCGGGAATTCTTTGGCCCCTTATGATTTTAATGGACCATTGGTTGAATTCATGTGTATAATTTATTTATTTATTTTTAAAAAATATTTATTTATTTGACACAGAGAGAGAATAAGGAGGGGGAGTGGCAGGCAGAGGGGCAGGCTCCCCACGGTGCAGGGAGCACAGTGCAGGGATCTATCCCAGGACCCTGGGATCATGACCTAAACCGAAGGCAGATGCTTAACCGACTGAGCCACCCAAGTACCCCCTCCATGTCCATAATTTAAAATCCAAACATTACAATCTTATTTTTAAAAACATGCATCTGGAGAGAGAGAGAGGGTTTGGTTTGGTTTTGGTTTAGACTTGAGCTCTTTAGAATTACATACTGCCCACTGTCACCGGGAAGAGCCTGGGCTGAGCACCTGCTGCGTGGCAGGTGACCTACAGGTGGGGCTGGAGCCAGGATGGAGCTGTGACCCAGGGCTGCTGACACTCCCTCTGCTCATCCTTCTTTGTTGCAATTACCCTCCCTACCCCTACCCAACCACATGCAACCAAATGGGAATTTGCTGTCCAGTCTTCACAGATTTTAGAAGACCGAGGGACACCTGACCCTGGGCGAGCTAGTGCTCTGCATCACCTCCCTTTTAAGAGGGCAGTGGGCACTATAGACCTCTAATATTTATACAGAAGCATTTGTGCCCTCCTTGCCCCAAAATTTTTGGAAGGGGGGACTTTGTTACATTGCTCCTGCATCCCCTCCCCTGGAGCCTTGAACTCACTCTGCTGGGGGTTAGAGTCAGGATGGGCAGTGAACCCAGCCCAAGGAAGAAGTCCCCCTGGGGTTGGGGAGAAAGGTGTGGCCTCTGAGGCAGCTTCCAGTTCCACCAGCAGGGGGACCCCGGTCCTAGTGTTTCGCTGCTTGTCCAGAGCCAGCTTTAGGGAAATCAGGATCTGTAGTTTCCTTTAAGTTTATGAAACCATCTCCTAGCACTCTCCTGTCTGGTTCATATGATCTTACTTTCATAAGTCTTTCCAAATAGTTTTATTTTTTAATAGGATTTTATTTATTTGAGAGAGAGCACAAACAGGGCAGAGCGGCAGAGGGAGAGGAAGAAGAAGGTTCCCCGCTGAGCTGGGAGCCCCATGTGGGGCTCAATGCAGGGCTTGATCCCAGGACCCCAGGATCATGACCTGAGCCGAAGGCAGACGCATAACCGTCTGAACCACTCAGCGCCCCAGATAGTTCTTATCTTCTATCCCTTTAGATGCTTTTTGTTTTTTCTCCTCTCAACAAACTTAAAGTTCTTCAAGATCCTCCTAGGCTGCAGGCCTGGGCAAAAATAGCAGGCTGACCCAGGCTGAGTAAGATGGGAGTGCTGAATAACCTCTGGATGCCCTGAATTCACTTGTAAGGCTTGCTCGCCCCTGGGACTTTCATTTATTCATGAATTCAACCTTTGATCAAACCCTGATTGAACATCCTGCTGCAAGCCAGGAGCTCTGCCCTTGGAGTACACAGATCTTCTCGTAAGAGCTGGTTCTCCAGGAGCACAGAGGAGGGAAGAGGCAGCTGCTGGGTGGTGGGAAGACAGGGAGGGTCTCAGACAGAAGAGGTGACTCAGGCTGAGCCTTGCAGAAAGGCACGTTAGCCAGGCACACGGGGTGCAATGGCTGGGAGCTGGGACAGCACCTGCTTGGGAAGGGACAGTAGCAGCATGTTGGGGGAGCGCTGGCCTGTAAGGTGGGAGCTGTGGGGTTTTGGATTGAAAGGGGAACCAAGGCCAGGGCTGATTTACTTTCTAGCATCTCATTTTTGATTTTACGCTGGAAAACAAGCAAAAGGCAAGAGAAGCCTGAAGCATGGGAGGTGACACACTTTTGCTTATGTTGGCAGCACAGCTCAGGTGGCCGTTTGGGGACGCGCGGCACGTTTATAGTAAATTCAAGCAGGGCTCCAGATTGTGTGAATGTGGAAGGATTTGTCCCCAGAAGAACTCCATATGCCCTTTATTATTGGTCACAGTTGTTACTCAAAGGGGGATTTGTCTTGTGGTCTATTTTGTTTTTGTTCTAAAGATTTTATTTATTTTATTCATGAGAGACACAGAGAGAGAGGCAGAGACACAGGCAGAGGGAGAAGCAGGCTCCCCATGGGGAGCCCGATGTGGGACTCGATCCTGGGACTCAATAATCATGCCTGAGCTGGAGGCAGATGCTCAACCACTGAGCCACCCGGGTGTCCTTCTTGTGGTCTATTTTGAAGCCCATGGGGGCCTTTGTAATGATTTCCTGAGACCTTTGCGGGTGTACGTGTCATCTTATTTTTATTTGTCACTTTGTCAGACTGGTTCTAAGATGAATTTTTCTGAAAGGGGCTCCTGGTCTACCTCCTTCCTATTTTCAGAATTCGGCAAGATGCCACTGCGTCGCTGATCTTGCTCTGGAAGGTCACGGCCACGGGCTTCCAACAGTGCTCCCTCATCGATGGGCGGAGTGTGACTCTCCTGCAGGCCCCCGGGGGCCTGGTCCTCCTGGAGGAGATGCTCGCCTTAGGGCACAACCACTTCATCGGTGAGTTAATGGACGTCTACGTGACACACCTGCTTTGGCCCCACCTGGGTTCCGTGTTTCCGGATGGTGGGTGGGGCATTATGCTCACATAATCTGAGTCCTAGACATCAGCTCTATTTCTTCCATTTTAGGTGAGGTTTTGCTTATGATCAACACGGATTTCTAAGCTAGCATGTCCCCTGTGACTCAGCATGGAAAAAGCATGTGCTCTGAACCCCCGAGACTGTGTCCCAGCTCCGGACAGGGCAACATGTATGTGTGACCTTTGGCACTTTAGAGCTCAAACCTGCTTCCTTTTGGACTCTAGTCTGCTTCCTCTAGGACTAGTGGACAACCTGACACACTGAATGTTGGTCTCTTAGAAAAACCCTGTTCTCACCTGATTCAGGCCTGACCTAGGAGGCTGGGCACAGCCCTTCAGAAGCCATTTGCTACATTTGAACCTCTGACTCAGAAGCAGCATGGAGAACTCCCTTTGGGGTTCCTCTTTCCCACACTCACCTCCTGGGTCACTTTTGACTCTTCACTTTCCTGAATATACTTAAATCTGCAGTTTATCCTTCCCTAAACTACTATGTTCCCCTAGAGTAGAAATGGTCCTCATAAAGCGAGATGCATCCCCCTGCCCCACTGTCCTCTGCTCCTCCCAAAGGCTACACATGGGCAGTTTCCAGAAGACCCTTCGCCTGGTTGGCATTCTGACCATATCCCGCATTGTCTTCATCCCTCACCCAGCACTGAGCATCTTTGGGGTTGGAACGTGTAACTCCAGCCCCTTAGCAGACCCCGTATCATCAGCTGCTTTATTAGAGCTTGTTGCTCGTGCAGCCTCAACTTGACACAAGCTCAAGTTCAGATTCTAGCCATCCCAGTCCTGTGCACCCCAGCAGCCCCCTGCATCCTGCTGTTAATACCCCCTCCTGTCTGGTCATATATTCCAACAGCCCTCCCCTGGAGAGGGGCAGAGACAGTGTTTGCCTCTCAGGGACATTGTGAGGGTTCAGTGCGATAATGGATGTGAAGGTGCACATCACAAACGTTAGGGATGATTCTAGGTTACTTAGGGTACTTGCTCTATTTTTTTTTCCTGAGATATACTACATATTTTACTAAATTAAGTGGAAAGTATACAGCAGGACATACTTTCTAAGATATATGTTTAATGGAGATATAATGAAGATAAACTGGTAAAATGAAATGCTCGGCTCTTTGTAATTCGTATTGTATTTTTATTTGATGGACCTTCCTCTGATAAGAAGACCATTTCCCAGTCGTTGGAAATCCAACTGAGGTGTGGGTTGTGGGGAACGGGGATTTCACTGGGTGGAGAAATCAGGGTGGGGAAAAGAGGGTGGGGTCTTTAACTTCAGCCTCGTATTTGTCTGTTCAGATGGATATTGGGTTACCAGCACGATATAATATTGCCCAGGTCAAATCCAAATTTTACTCCCCCAAACATTGCGAGTAACTGTTATTTCCTTTCCCTGTCTGTTGCAATAATTTATCTACAAGGTTATAGTTTGTATATTTTGGTAAAGAGTTCCAGTTTTTCTTTTGTATTGATTTTTTAAGTTTTCCTTTTTTAGTGGATTAAGCTGTCTTAGGACATGGAGCTAACGTTTCACAAAAATGTATGTGCTACCACCACTCTTTATTTAAAATGTCATTAGTGTTACCAGAAGATATCCATTTGAAACGTTAGCTTACGCTTGGTATCACCTTTGGTTGTAACATAATTATAACTACAGACTGATGTTGGGGGTAAGGACGGAGATCCGGAGATCCGTAAGGAAGGGTTTTCTAGCACTGATATAATTTTATACTCTTGAGATTCAAGGAATTTTATGAACTCCAACAGAATTTGGGCTCATTTTGCTAATAAAAAAATTTCACGGAAAAATTAAAAAAAATTTTTTAAAATTTATTTATGATAGTCACACAGAGAGAAAGAGAGAGGCAGAGACACAGGCAGAGGGAGAAGCAGGCTCCACGCACCGGGAGCCCGACGTGGGATTCGATCCCGGGTCTCCAGGATCGCGCCCTGGGCCAAAGGCAGGCGCTAAACTGCTGCGCCACCCAGGGATCCCAGGAAAATTTTTTATCTTGGGTTGAAGTGTATTGCTCCTTAGAGGAATAATTTTTAAAAATTTCGTTGGGTATATTAATAACTAAATTAAGGATTTTTTTTCTCAAGACTTATGTGCAGGTTATGATACGGAGACAGGGATTTTGAGTGACAGCCTTTATTTCTCCAAACCGTTATTTTCCATGTGGAAAATTTGTGCTGTCTTTTTAAATTTCCCAAGTAGAACATTTTAAATGTTTCATGCATCTTTGTATTGGAGCTCACAGTCTTTCAGCGTTCTTCTTTTTTAAGGTAGGGGACAGTCTTGTCACCAGCTCCTTCTGAGGAAGAATGGCTGGCCTCCTCACAGTGCAAGGCTGCCTACACCTACACACTGCCAGCCACTTCCTTTACGAGATCTTTTTATCTTAAAGAAACAAGATTTACCTTTTGTAATCCTCTTGGAAGTCTTATGCTTTACTACAGTGACATGTGTTTGATGCTCTTTTTGTTTAATTCTTTTTAAAGGCGGCTTCTTAAAAATGATTCATTTTTACAACACTGGGCTCTCTAGACACGAATACATTTTAGCTAGGGACCGAGAGACTCTTCTGAAGAGCACAGCAGCATTCATTTGGGGACACGAGCCTTCATTTGACAGATGAACAAAGGGAGGCCAGCGCGGGTGAGAGAAAGCTTCTAACACGCCAAAGGGATGGTAAAGTTCTGGAGTCGTGGTGCTGTGTCCTAGTCACTGCTGCTCCTTTCTAGAAAGAAAGGTACTTTCAGGAATGGACTGTCTCCTCTCTGCCCCTCACTCTCAGTGCATTCCACATACAGAATCAATGACCAAAGGGATTTTAATATTTCTGTGCAACAGGGTGGAGGAGTCCCTTCTGTGGCTTTGGGAGAGAAACTTGGTCACTGTTGCCTGCTTTACCCAAATATTCTTTCTTTTTCTTTTTTGAAGATTTTATTTATCTATTTATGAGAGACAGAGAGAGGCTGAGACACAGGCAGAGGGAGAAGCAGGCTCCCCACAGGGAGCCCCATGCGGAACTTGATCCCAGAACCCCAGGGTCACGACCTGAGCCAAAGGCTCAACCGCTGAGCCACCCAGGTGCCCCTACCCAATAGTCTTTCTAAAAGTCTCTTGCAAAGAGCCTGTTAATATTCTGCATGTCTGAGAATGTACTTATATTTGACCAATTTCAGTAACACTCCATTGGATTTTTAAAAACAGTTCCCCTTTGTTACCATTGCATTATGAATATTTATACTCTTTCATGGAAAGAAACGATAGAAGATCTCACAAAGCTTGTGGCTCTCCCTTCTGTGCCTCAGTCCGTTAACCCCTTTTCCTCTGTGTTGTCATCCGGTATCAACACTGCTGCCTTCTCCTTAATCATTTCCTCTGCTTTCCCTAAATATGCTTCTCTCAACTGAGTTATTTGCTTTATGCAATGTTTTGAGGTCAGTAACTAAATTGACCTTTGAGTAGCCTTGGCTGCTCCGTGGCCAGCAGCCAAGGTGTGTGTGTGAGCTCACTGAGTGGTTTATCTATCTGATGGCTCGTGTCCCCAGATAGGAAGGATGCATGGTTCCAGTCGCATTTCTGTAACAAGCAGTTGTCTGTCTTATGTAAGGGTTTCTGTTTTTTTTTTTTTTTTTTTTCATTTTTCACTTGGAGTTGCTTGGACGCATTGCTGTGATAGACACTCTCAGGGGTGAGGGCCACAGCCTCTGTGTGAAAACATTTACGCAGGGTGGAAGCGCCGTTGTTGGACTCTTTTTCTAGGCTTTTCTTTCTCTGGTCACCTGCCCTTAGGCACATGTCCCCGTGCTTCTCCTTAGGAAACTCTATTCACCCCCCTGCCTGTCCTGTCCCCATCTGGACCTCCCCGCTCCCCTGACTCCTCCATACCTCACCCTCCTGTCCCCTGCATCTCTTTCTCTCCAAGGCTTCATTTAAACTCTCCTTATTTAGAGTGGTTTAGGAGAAAAATGGCCAGCCAAAAATTCTAGTCTACGTAGATTCTCCAATCCTCTTAAACTCTCATAAATTCTTAAAGACACATAGACAACCCTGGAATATTCTCATGGTTCTCCTTTTGATCAGAAAGCTCAGGCTGGGCATGTCTGCTTTACCTATACTTCGGTTTACCTGCTGGTTCAGAGAAACCCCGCTTTTCCCTTCACATCTTTCTCGTTTCTAATCCATATCTGTTGTCACCACCATCTGAAATTTTCTTTCTTTCCGCATCTTTGAAATTATTTTCATTTTGATCTAGTGCATTCTCTTACATGATCATTCTTTTTTGTACAATTTCTAGTACATTTTTAATGTCTAATTTATCTCGTAAAAATAAGTGCATTTTTAAAAAGATTTTATTTATTTATTCATGAGAGACACAGAGAGGGAGAGAGAGAGAGAGGCAGAGAATAAGTGCATTTTTATGTTTAATCCACACCAGTGGTATTTCATTTGCAACCTACTAAAAAGCTGCTCTTAGGGTTTGAGATCTGCTTTAAGCTCACAAAGAAATGAATGATGCAACCTGTAGCTCATAGCAATGCCCTTGTAGGAGCTGGGCTTGCTTCCTCAGGATTACAGCTACTAAATTAGCCACAGAACCCTAGAAATAATGACTTCTAGGTCTTTGTAACGGATGTCTTAACTAGATTAGAAGTTTTCCCATTCTGCCTATGACCCTTTTGTGCCTCCGGGAGCTGCAGAGCCCTTTGCATTTCCTTGATTCTATATTTTCAGCTTAAAAAGATTCTTGTCTTGCAAAATGATTTCTAAAGCAGCATGTTCTCTTTATTTTCTTCTCTTGACAAATAAGAAGGAATAATGCAGTACTTTAGCAGGTACAATGAAGGTTGAGATTTTTCCTTTGGTAAAACGGCACTGATGCAATGGCCCTTCATAGCCTCAGGCTTTAGATCTTCATGAATTTATCCTCACTGACATCATGATTGGAGATATAGTCTTTTGTAGTCTAACAGTTTATACGGACTTTTTTTTTTAATAGCAAACTTTTTTTAAAAAAGGTTTTATTTATTTGAAAAACAGAGAGCACAAGCAAGGGGAGTGGTAGAGGGAGAAGGAGAAAAAGCAGACTTCCTGCTGAGCAGGGAGCCCAATGGAGGCTTGATCCCAGGACTCCGGGATCAAGACCTAAGCCAAAGGCAGATGTTTAACTGACTGAGCCACCCAGGCATCCCAGAATTTTTAACAAAGGACCAACTGATGCTTTATTCTTAGGCAAAAATTTCTAATCTGAGCTCAGTTGGACCATGGTTTTATGGCAGCCCGGGGGTTCAAAGGTCAGTTTTTGAGAACCCCATGAATCTGCTGCACTAGAGATTTTTATGTATTATGCATCTTTCTTAGGACAGAGCCAAAAAGTTCATTAGATTGTCAAAGATAGGAGTCCAAAATATTGAGAACCACCACTTTAAGCACTGCGTGTGGTCAAGTGAGAGTACATAGGCTTTTTAAACATTTTCTGCTCATTTAGTGTTGTTTCTTTTGAAAAAAAATCTGTTTCCAATGTCCTCATACCAAGAAACGGAACCTACTTTTATTAAGTTTCACTTGCAGGCAGCAGGGCTGTGAGAAATACTCAGTTCTGCGTTAGTTTAGAAAATGTGCATTGCATGCCTCTCATTTCCCAAGCACTGTGCTAGCCTGGAAGTGCAAAGTGATTTAGGTGTGGTCTTCTGAGTGAATGGGGCAACACAGACAGAAACAAGTGCCATAGATAAGACACGTGCAAAAGGGGCACAGGACTCAGAGGAAGGAGCGGCTAGCTGCCAGAGGGAGGTAGGGCCGGCCAAGTGCTCTCCTTGGATATACAAAGTGCAGTGTATGGCATTTTGATGGCACAGGAGTCTGTGTTGTTAAGATAATTTAATAATAGTACTAGAAATTGATTAATGGCCATCACAATAGGATTTTTTTTAAATTTTTATTTATTTATGATAGTCACAGAGAGAGAGAGAGAGGCAGAGACATAGGCAGAGGGAGAAGCAGGCTCCATTCACCGGGAGCCCGATGTGGGATTCGATCCCGGGTCTCCAGGATCGCGCCCTGGGCCAAAGGCAGGCACCAAACCGCAGCGCCACCCAGGGATCCCCACAATAGGATTTAATTTCAGCTTGCCTGTGACAGAAAATCCTATCCATTCCTCCAACTGCCTCTCATCTTGGATATGAACAAAGTTATATAAAGTTAAGCGCTCCAGGTGTGAATCTTATTTCCTGGGTTCTCTTCATTGGGCAAAGGAGGACCACATCAATTAGGGTAAGGGTGGTGGGCAGTATTCAAACAGGAAAAGTTCCAGTGGAAAAATAGGGACAGGAGATTTCTTAACAACGCAGTTTGGCGGAAGAGCTTCCCAAAGTCATGCATAGTGGCCAATATTAATTTTTTTTGCACGTGCCTATTTTAGCAATTTAGACCTCAGAACTCTAGGCCATTTCTTGATGAATTCTTTTGTTTGTCAGGAGTGAAAAATAACCAGGGGATAAATTGGCCAGACACTGGCCCTCCCCATCTGCCATACTTCTCCATCTTGCTCGTGGCTAGCTTCAGCTGTGTGTGACCACCCTGTGGCAGTGAGGACCATGTGGCTCCAGCATCTGGCTCCGCGTGGGAGACACAGAGTGGCAGAGAAGGGCTGTGAGAAGGAAAGGGCTAGGTCTAGGCCAGGGCTTGTCAGAAGGAAGGGTTCCCATGCGGAGTAAAAGATGCTTCATATACGTTTTCCTCTTCCTTGTTGGAAAGGCCACAGGGGGATGCAGAACGAAATTGGTAATTCAGCTCTTGCAACTGCAAAGATTTTATGGCTTGCTTATCTCTCTCCCGCACACTCTTTAAGTTATATTTTTCCTGCCTCTGATATCCATTTTAATTTGTATTTCACTCTTTAATGGTATACATTTTCTGTGAGCTCCTCAGATCTTTTGGAATAAGTTAGGCTATAAAGAAAGACGATATTGGTTGGGGCACTTAAAATTTCAGTATATTCTTTTACTATACCTTGATAACACCTTCCTGATTATGATGTGTTTTAGGGCCCTTGGAGTAAGGATGGGTATTTGCATCTTAGCTCTGACCCAGTAAAGTAGGGTTGGTTCTCAGAAGTCCTATAACTCATCATTCCCATATGTAGGTTGCTATTGGACTTGTTCCTAAATTACCCCTGTAGAGACAGAACATGAGAGACTCCTAACTCTGGGAAACAAACTAGGGGGGGTGGAAGGGGAGGTGCGTGGGGGGTGGGGGTGATGGGCACTGAGGGGGGCACTTGATGGGATGAGCACTGGGTGTTATTCTATATGTTGGCAAATTGGACACCAATAAAAAATAAATTTATAAAAAAAAGATATACTGGCAACTACAAAAAATAAATTAATTAATTAATTAAAAAAAATAAATTACCCCTGTATTCTTGTGGTATCAGACCTTGCTTACTTGCATGAAGCCTTTAGGCTTCCTTTCTTTTGACCCTCTGCAAGTCATTCCCATACAAGCAGTATCTTTCTAGCTAGCTCCTATTTGTGAAGGAGGATCGAGTATACAACTTTGCCATCTCAATCTGGGTTTCTGAGGTCTCTGGCCTCCTGGCTGTATGGTGAGCTGGAACCTTCCTCTCTAAGCCCAAAGGCACTGAGCCTCCTCTGGCTCCCTGAGTGAAATCTGATTTCTTGCCAGCATGAGGCCCCACTGTCCCGGGGAACCCCTTCACTACTGTCACCTTGTCTGACTACTGTTCTATGGTAGGTCTCCTCTCTGTGATCTGGACCTTTGTGTCTTCTTGATACTCCTAGAAGTTTTTCTCAGCTCTTGTAAGCTGATGCCTGCCCATAGTGGGGCTGTTTAGTCCCTGCCTCTGAATCCTGTGGCTTGAATCACTGGTCACCTTTTTCAGATGTTCATCTGACCCGACCCTGCACATTCCTGTTTGATCATGTCTCTGGTATCATTTTCCCCTAGCCCTGTCTCCTGCTTATTATTATTATTTTTTTTAAGATTCCATTTATTTATTTGACAGAGAGAGAGATTGAGAGCACAAGCAAGGGGAGTGGCAGGCAGAGACAGAGAAGCAGGCTCCCCACTCACCAGGGAGACCTATGTGGGGCTCAATCTCAGGACCCTAAGATCATAACCTGAACCAAGAGCAGATGCCCAATTACCTGGGCCACCCAAGCGCCCCTCCTCCTGCTTCTTTTAACTCATGACATTTTTGCTTTACCAACTAAATCTCACTTTTCCTTCTGATAATCATTTTGTCAGCCAGCAGCACATAATGTAACATCTGAATGTTCTTTATCTTCTTTTTTGTATGTTGATTTTATATCTTTAATTAGACCATAAATTTCTAGAAGGAAGGGACCGTATCATAGCTTCTTGTACCATGATGGCCATATGGTGACCACCTGAGTGATTACATTTTGCTCATATGTAACAGTTATTCTCCTCGGTAAATGCCATGTGAAGAAATTTCTAGTTGTAAATGTCAGTCTTAAGAATTCTTTGTAGATTTTTGCAACCCACCTCTATGACATTTAAACTTTCCCCTCTTTATTACCTTAAATGTATTTGAGGATCAAACACACACACACACACAAAGAAAGAAAGAAAGGTAGAAACTTTCCATCATTCTTTTGGGAATGCTATATTTTATATTTTGTCCTTTAAGATGTCTTGCTCTGGCAGCCTGGGGTAAAACAGTCAAAGAAAATTTAGAAAGGACACCAGCTATAGAATCATTAACATCTTCTTTTGCTAAAACCTTAAGATTTAACAAAGGGAATGCAAATTGTCTCACCTTTTCACGGTCACCTTAAAACCACAGTTGACTATGGTCTTTTGAAATCCCTGCAATAGAGAGAAGAAACTTGGAAATGTTTAAGAAAAGAGCAATAGTTGGAACAAAAGTAGAGTTTAAGTACAAGGCTGTCCTGAACAGTATAATTCAGATAAAATTCTTATAGCTCCCATTTGCCTGGTTGGGAGATTTCTATTAAGTTAAACTTTACTTAAATTGAAACCACATTTCTATGTTATTAGCAATCAGTTATTCTTTTTGATCTTTTTATTACTGGTAATGAATATTAGCATTTTTTTATTAGTTGGCCTTGCGCTTCAGTGCCTTGCTGTTATTTTCCTAGACATTGTCATTATCAGCATCGTTTGTTTATTGATAGCTGTTGATTGTGGTGATAAATTAAACATTGTTAACAAAACCACATTCCATTTTGGGTGGTTGTGGTCCCTAGAGTTGACCATCTAAGGTTCCCCGGGCCAACACTGAGCATTGGTTGCCCTGGCTGGGTGGCCCTGGGGCAGGTGAGCAAAGGTGAAGGAGATGTTTCTCCTACCCTTCGGGACAGTCTGGGATCCTACCCTTCCACTTTGTGGAAGGCAGATTGCTGGTCTACCCGAAGAGCTGGCTGTTCCACATCATACAAGCTCCTCAAGTCTTCTTTCACATACCATAGTTCGTGCAAATTCTAGGATCCGTAAGTAAATGACAACCGTAGGATAGAGCAAAACCAGTCAGGGTCCATGCCTGGAGCATGACTCTAAGTTACAAAGCTGCTTCTGCAGATTTCGAGCCCCAGCTTCAGAAGTTAGGAGAACAAAGAGACCGAGGGATTCTATTATGTGGGCCTGATGCATCAGGTGGACAGGCTGGCTTGTTTCGAGAAGCAAACTCAAGATGTCTTCATCACCATAAATTCTCCCAGTCTCCCTCCCCATTCAGTCACATTGTCTCTTCTTGTCCCTCAGCCTTTTATTTAGAAAATAGAAGTCGCTCATGTTACTTATAGATTACTTTGGAAAAATGAAGCAATAAAGGAAACTGTTTTTATCTTTTAAAGAATTTCTT
This sequence comes from Vulpes lagopus, assembly GCF_018345385.1. Lineage (NCBI taxonomy): Eukaryota > Metazoa > Chordata > Mammalia > Carnivora > Canidae > Vulpes > Vulpes lagopus. Next base: position 9,543,655 of record NC_054831.1, read on the forward strand.
ATTAACTCTGAAAAGAAAAGAAATGCCTTAACTGAGACTAGTTTTAATCCAAATCTAATCTGTAGAATTTGATGGAACCATTCTGTTTTCTTTTAACTTAGAGGTACACCTTCTCAGGGCTTTACCAGTTTCCTGTCAAAGCTTTTCTTGGCTTCTGTCAGTGCAAATTTCAATTAAGAAAGTAATTTCATGAATTGCTCTGTTTATAGCCATTTTCTGCCCCTCCATGGTGTACCTCCTTTACCTCTTTCTAACAGGGAGAGAAAGGGGAGGGGAGGGAGAGAGAAAGAAAGCGACTGAGTCTTAGGGCTCCACCCAAGATTACGGTTTTCTCTCACCAAAAGGTAATTTTCCAATTTACCCTTTTCTGAAAATTAAAAAGGCTCCATGACAATAGGTAATATAAATATAAATAATATTCACACATTTTTGGAAAGAGGGACACATTCCTGTGCTGTTTGGTTATTTGTCTTTTTTTTTAAGATTTTTAAAATTCATTCATTCATGAGAGACAGAGAGAGAGGGGGAGAGAGAGAGAGAAAGAGAGAGAGAGAGAGAGGCAGAGACACAGGCAGAGGGAGGAGCAGGCTCCATGCAGGGAGCCCGACGTGGGACTCGATCCTGGAGCCCCAGGATCATGCCCTGGGCCGAAGGCAGGCAGATGCTAAACTGCTGATCCGCTCAGGGATCCCCTGCCTTTTTCACTTAAGGCATCACTGACATTCTTTTGTGCTAATAGGTGTACATCTGTCATATTCTTCTTAATGGCTGTATAGTGTTCCACTGAATCGTTGTGCTATAATGTATTTAGTCAATATGCTATTGTTAAATAATTAGCTCCTTCATTTCTTTTGCCTTTGAAGACAGAATTTCAAATACAACTATAACCTCATCTTTGTATCCTTTCTAATGATTTATTTGGGTTTAGTTTCCAGATAGAGAATTTGCTGGATCAAAGGGTTTGTATATTTTAATAACAGCTTTGATACACCTTATCAAACTGTCTTTATCTTTCTTCTAGTTTTCGCTCAGGATAGTCCGTTTATGTTTGGAATAGTGTGCACTGTTGCCCTGGCATCAACTTGTGACTAGTTGTTGTTAACTCGATCCAACTTTGTGTTGACATAAACCTCTTAGCAACTTCCTTAGCAATCTGAGATGCTTAGGGATCTCTGCAGGGAGAAAAGTGGTCACTCATAGTTTCCAGAGAAAGGAGAGTACAGATCTCTTTAAGCAGAAGATACTTAAAGTGCTCACACATCAGAGTCGTAGTAAATGGAATGTTTCATTGGATTATTGCATTTGTACATCTGAGTCGATGTAAAATGGTGGATGGGGTGATGGAGAAAGAAGAGTGGTTGCTGCTGTCATCGTTCCTACCGCATGGTCAGGGTCTAGTGACATTTCTCTGTCTTAATGTCATGCAAACAACGTTCATATTCCAGAAGGCTGCAAGCCCTGATTCCAGTACCATCTCCTTCTCTTAGATTCTTTTGCTTTCCCATTTCCATATGCTGAAGGTAGATATTTAAGTTCCATCTATCATAGACTTTTTATGAGGTTAGAATTATTCTGTGAGAATGGAGCAAAGGATTTTCCAGAAAAGACAAATATTTTGAAAACGCATCAGAGATGCTTTAGAGATAATCATTTGACTTTGACACGAGATCGTGGTAGTTGTAATTGTTTCTCACAAAGCTCTTGAGTCGGAAACTGAGAGCAGCAAGTAAATGGACCAAACTGGGGCACGTCAGCAGGAGAAAATTGTCTAGTTTTTAGAGAGGAGTAGAAATAATTAGCATTGCATTTCAAAAAGATTCTCTTGCTTTCTTCTCTCTAATGCTCTGTCTGACATTTGGGTTTTGAATGCCATGATATTTTTGGTATCCACATACATCCCTAGCAAGCAATGCGCTCATGGTTGTCCTGTCTTAATGCCGTAATTGTGAGTTTGACCTACAAAAGTTATATTTGCTTGGTAGACAAATGGAAAATCTCTTTAAATAAATACACTGGCAAATACTGTTTGGCTACATCAGTAATAGCAGGTGCCAGCCTCTGGAACACGATCATGTTAAAAAACAGGCTCTGTATCCTCTGCTCATATCCCTATTTACCATCCGCAAACATTTATTGATTAATTACCACTTGTAGGACACCGTGCTCACTACGGGGCTACGCAGAAATTTGAGATCCCAGTTCCTGAACTGGAGAGATTTTAGCCTCCAGGGATGCAGGATATACTCATTATGTAACCCAGATAACTGTCACTGTCCCATGGCTCTGTCTTATTCATAAAGTCACATCAAAGAAACCCAGTCAAGTAGCCGGTAATGGATTAAAACACTTGGAATCTTCATCTTTTTGAGAGAACCCAAATGGCAGTGGGAAGAATGCATTCCTATCATGCAGCAAAAATCTCACTGATCTTCTCTCCTCCTCACTGCAATCTTCATAGTCTCCACGTGTCTGCCACTTGCTCTGTGAAATCCCCTCGGCCACTCTCAGTGTCTGCTCACCCAAATCTCAGCTCAACACTCAGCCTTTGAGACGTTTCCTATTTCTTTATTCTTGCTCCTCTAACTCTCCGACTACACTGTATCAGTGAAGTCTCTTGGGTTTGTTTGTTTGCTCTTTTTTTTTTGTTTTGTCCATTCCTGGGGTTCTCCTCTACAGAGAACTGGCCTGGGAACTGACCCAGCAAGTGAGAGTGCTTCCGCCCTCAGAAGCAGAAGTAAAAAGAAGAGTGTAAATATCCATATAATAACTAGTTGCTACTTTTGTTAGATATGAGTGATTTGAAGATGATAGAGAGGACATAAAGAGGTAAATGAGAAGATAAAAGAATGCTTATTAAATAGCAGATGAATTGTATAATTTAAGGGCTCCATGAACTCGGGAGAGAAGAATAAAGTTCAGGCTTTAGGCTTGTTTATTTTGAGTTTGGCCTTGAACTGAGGAATAGATATAAGGGGGAAAGACATTCAGGGTAAGAGGACTGGTGCGAACGATGATGTGGGAGGGAGGTCGGTTTGGCCAGAGCAGTGGATTTCAAGAAGGGAACCATGGAGGATTATGAAGAGGACAGGAGGTGGGAGCCAGGCTGTCAAGGAGAGGAACAACTGGTATGTAGGGACAGTGGTGCTGGTCTAGTGTGATGAACACTGTGGGGTTGATTTTGGTGATGAGTGGGAAGAGCCAAAGTCAGGTGGAGGAGGCAGCGGAAAGCAGGACACTGAGTACTAGGAACATTGTAAAAGTAGGTTCTCTAGATGTGATTCTTTTTTTTTTTTCCTTAGGATTTTATTTATTTATTCATTTATTCATGAGAGACACACACAGAGAGAGAGGCAGAGACACAGGCAGAGGGAGAAGCAGGCTCCATGCAGGGAGCCCAATGTGGGACTCGATCTCAGGACTCCGGGATCACGCCCTGAGTTGAAGGCAGACGCTCAACCGCTGAGCCACCCAGGTACCCCTCTAGATGCGATTCTATGTCAGGGAAGCAAGGAGACAAGAGAGGCAGAGTCAAAAGTGACAGGTAGCAGAGTTTCAAGCTGGGGCGTATTTCTGTTGGAAAGGAAGGCCTTTCTTTGAGAAGAGCAGTTGCAATCAGTTTTGACGTGTCTGTGGCATTGAGCAGGCCCGTGGAAGCGGAGACCCCCAGACCAGGAGGGAGGCTGTGGCTGCACATGGAGAGCTGGGGGCCCTCTGCTTGGAGCTTTGGAGGGGAGCTTCTGGGAAGGGAGGAATTTCCCGAGCGAGAAGGGTGGGCGGGGAGGGGGTTTGGGGGAATGCCACTGTTTAGGCTGGGTTAGCATGTGGGAGAGAAAGCGAGGGGGGCCAAAGGGCAGGGTGGGGAGACCAGGCCGTGGGAGGGAAGGTGAATCAGAGAGGGGAATTTCGAAGTTGGCGATCTTCGAGGCAGAGTTGTTCTCAGTGTGGCCTTCCCAGCTCTGGTGGACATTTCCTCCCGCCAGTCGGTCTCGCCCCAAACCTTGGTGTCACCCTTGAGCTTTTTCCTTTCCTGTCCCACAGCCATGTACCATGAAGTTCTTTGGCTCCAAGCTCAGCATGTCCGGGATCTGACCGCATCTTTCCGCTGCCCTGCTCTACTGCCCGGGCCCAGCCTCTCCTGGGTTTTTGCCAGATCCCCCTGACCTGCCTCTCTACTTCTACCCCTGCCCCCCAACTGGGCCAGAATAATGACATCCCGGGTCTGCTCATAGTCCTTGGCATCTCCTGTTTCACCCAGCCAACCCTTGGAAGCCAACCCTGGAAGTCCCACGAGGCCTCATGTGTCTGTCCCTTGATTCTCTGACTCCTTCGTCTCCTATGCTGCTCTCTCTCGCTCCCACCACTTCCACCATTTTCCGTCTCCCCAGGCATCCTCCTTGGGCTGGTCCTCTGTACCAGCTACCCACGCCTGCTGGCTCACTCCATTACCTGCTTCGTGACCTTGCTTACTTGTCACCTGCTCAGTCAGGCTTCTTCTGGCCCTGCTCTTGTACAGCTGCAGCCTCCTCTCCTATCTGGGCCCCAGCCCTCCATGCTCCCCACACCCTCCTGGCTCTGCTCTCCTCTTCCCCCATAAAACACATCCCCTTTCTAACCTGTCTATACCTGCTAGAGTAAACACGATGAGGGCAGGAGACTATGACCTATTTCCTACTGTATCGCAAGCCCCTGATGCAGTGTGTGGGGGAAGTAGGCCTTCAATAAACATCGATCGAATGAATAAATTAAATGAACTGTGAGTTCCTGGTAAGTAACCAGAGTGGGGGTTGTTTTCTGAGTGTGGGAACCCAAATCAAACTTGCTTATGCAGAACAACCAAGAAAGCAGCCAGCAACGGTGGTGAGAGTCTCCTGCAACTGGATGTCCAGATATGGATTTGGTTTGGTTCAGGTTTCCTGCATCTGATTCTATTTTATAGAATGTGTTGTGGAGACACGTAGATGCACATGCCTGCATGTGTGCATCCATCACATGTAGATACACAGGGGTACAGCTGTGTTTGTATGCATGGACACACAGTTGCATGTGCACACACATGGACGCCCATTCGTGTACATACACATACATAGACGCCTATCCCTATGTAGATTTGCACACACAAGACACACGGACATGGATATGCACGTATATGATTCAAAGGACTTGACAGGTGGGTGAGCATAAAGGGGTAGATAGCTTGGAGCAGAGGAGTGTGAGCATATAAAGAGGCATGAAACTGGACAATTATTTGGGAAAGAAATAGAATCTTTAGAGTTGGAAATAATGCTAGTATTTGTGTGGAGGATATAGTACACAGCTAATATTCATGAATAAAAACAATCAGCAAAATCATGAGTTGATTTTCTATTAGTGTGCTCATTGTATTTTTCTTAAAATTTTCTTTATTATTTTAGTCGACAGACAATGTGTTCTTCGTTTCAGGTGCACAGCCCGGTGATTCAACAATTCTATATTTTATGGAGTCCTCACCACGACGAGTGTAGTTATTACCTGTCACCATATAACGTTATTTCAATATTATCGATTCGACTCCCTATGCCGTACTTTTCATCTTTGTGACTTACTCATTTTACAACTGCGATGGTTGTATTTTAAGGAGCATTTCCTTTAGAATATTCAAGTGTGGTTGGCTTCTACTAAGAAGCCTGATCCCAAAGCTCATCTTTTACGCTAGGAAGCCAGGCCTCCTGTGGTGGCAGGCAGCCCTGTTACCAAGGCGGGGGGCCTACCATTAGCATTAGATATGGAAGCTAGACGGAATGAGCAAAAGAAGCAAAAGAGATGAAGAGGTACAGACTTCCAGTTATAAAAGAAACAAGTCACGGGGATGTAAAGTACAGAACAGGGAATATAGTCAATGATATTGTAATAACATTGCATGGTGACAGATGGTGACCACGCTTACTGGAAGCACTGAGTAACGTGTAAAACTGTTGAATCATTATGTTGCACACCTGAAGCTAACATATTGTATGTCAACGATACTTCAATTAAGAAAAATATATGATAGGGGCACCTGGGTGGCTCTGTCAGTTAAGCAACCGACTCTTGGTTTTGGCTCAGGTCGTGATCTCAGAGTCACGAGATTGAGCCCCGCATTGGCTCCTGGCTCAGTGGAGAGTCTGCTTGAAGAATCTCTTCTTCTGCCCTCCCCACACTCTCTTGCATGTTCTTTGTCTCTCTCTCTCAAATAAATAAAATCTTTATTAGAGAGAGCATAGGCAGGGGGGAGAGGCAGAAGGAGAGAGAATCTTGGGCTCCCCACACTGAGCAGAGAGCCCAACGTGTGGGGCTCGATCTCAGCACCCTGAGACCAAGACTTGAGCCCAAACCAGGAGTCAGATGTTTAACTGACGGAGCCCCCCAAGCGCCCCTAAATAAATAAATCTTAAAAAAATATTCTATATCTGGACCTTGGTGGTAGTTACTAGAGTTTTTACATTTGTGAAAACTCATTATATTTTATTGAATGTAAGTTATACCACAATAAAATTAATTAAAAAAAAATAAATGGAAGCTAGAAAAGGCTAAGACCCACTGGATGTGGGTCAGATCATTTTTTTTCTTTGTTTCTTTGGTTGGGAGCCTGCGCCTTACATATTGTGATTCCAGTTCGATTTTCCAGTGCTGCAGGCCATCTGTTCAAAGTCAGATTGGGATTTGGGGCAGCAAAGGTTGTAAGGAAGACGGAGAGGATTTTTAATTTGCTATGTTGAGTATCCCAGAGATCAGATAGCATTCCCAGGACTTTTGTAAAGACTGAAGCGTAAACACAGTCTGATCTGGACAGGTGAAGGAAACCCTTTGCAGCCCTCGGAGCTGCCAGTCACATAGAATTAAATAATTTAATTTCGAGAGAGAGCTGATTGGGAATAGGGACAGTCAGTAATTCCTTCTTTCTCGGTAAGCCCTGAAGTGGTATTGTTTGTGGTCTGGAGCAGGGCCTGGTTTATAATTAGGATTGCCACCTAAATTGGTCTGGGGCTCTGTGTTCAGGGCAGCTCCCGGCTGAGATTGAAACCACTTTGCTTCGCGGTCAGAGCTGTTGGTGATTATATTTTTTCCACCAAAGCTGTTAGCTAAACCAGGGGGTCAGAAGAATTTCTTCCTGTCACTACCAGCTTTCTTTTCTGGGTTCCTTGCTTCTCTTTGCTTCCTTGTCCCTCTTGTATCCTCATGTTTGCCCACTCAGGCCCCACACTCATCCTCCCTCCCCCTGCTCTTGCTGCCTTCCTCTCTTCTTCCCTTTTCAAGATATTTATTGAGCGACTACTGAGTTGGGCACATGCTTGGCCCTGGCAATAGAGCGATGAACAAAACACCTAAAAATTCTTGCCCTTGTGAATTGGATGTTTTAGCGAGACAATAGGTAATAAATGATTCCACAAATAAATAGCAAATTATAAGTGTGATAAGCACACTGTGCTGTGACTGTGGTTGATAATAAAAGTCTGACATAACCTCGGGCCAGCAGGGAGCACTACCTTAAAGAAAGATACTAGGCTAAAATACTAAGTAGGCAACAGGGGAACCTTTGCTGGCAAAAGGCTGGAACTGCATGTGCAAAGGCCCTGTGGCTGGAGATAGTGCATAATCTCCGAGTAACTGCAGCGTGGCCACCAGGCTGGAGCTCAGAGAACTCAGAGCGAAAGAGGTGCAGATGTGGTGGAGAGGCAGGCTAGAGGAGACACGCTGGGCTCATGGAGGACACGTTAAGATCCACTCAAGAACTAACTGCTGACGGAAAGGAACTGGTAAACACATTCATCCTGCATATGGTCCCCGCTGAAATATATGCACTGTCACTTTGCAGAAAAGAAGTCATCCTTAAGACAACATACCTGGTAGTTGGATCCATAGGTGCCTTTGGCCACATCCCCAGAGATTCTGATTTACTGGGTCAGGCTGCAGCAGCATAACCATTTGTTTAATAAACCCTGTAGGCGATTCTGATTGTAAGCCAGAGAGGAAAGGGGCTGAGTGATAGAGAACTTTCTGGAGCTCCAGAAAGTGGAGCAGGTAGGTAAGACTGCCTCTGAGCATCCTGAGGACTGAGGTCGAGGGTGTGACTGTTCTTGTGGTGACAATGCTAATAGGAGCCAGAAATAGCTCAACCAGACAGGCTGAATCTGAGTCAACCTCTCCATCCCTCCCAATTGTTTTTCTTTCAAATCATGGCATACCGTTGGGGCTTCACTGCAATACATTGGCTAGTTTTATTTTTAGTACAATAATACATGCACTGGAAGATAAAGTTGTTATGCATAATTCAAGAAGCAAGTGCATCTCAAATTGGAACTCGCACCAAACACTTGTAAATTCAGGTACCTGCTTTCATATGACCTTGATGTTACCAGACCGTCTTATTGGTGGCCACTTAAATGTGAGGTTTTGAATCAAAGCCGAGCAAAGGAAAGCGATAGAACAAAGGCAGTCGAAAGATCGCATGCACAATGCTTGCAACAGCTCAGAAGGTAAACATGTCAATCAAGAACTTTTTATGTTAGCTCATCTGAAGGCCCGGTTCTCCGACTCCCTAACGTTTATGAAGTCATCTGCAGCCCAATTAGCTGTGCATTTATAATCTCCCATTACCCTCACATCAACACAGAGAAGTGATTAATTATTTTGGCATTCATAGTAATGCCATTAATCAGAATGCATTCATTGGGTATTAATGACTGGATGTGGTGGGTAATTGTATATGAGTTCTACAGTAATTTAGCAATTGATTTACTAGTATTTGATGAGTTGAAACTGTACTAGTGGAAGATTAAGTGATACAATTCTAACTGATTATGAAAAGGCGATCAAATAGACATTGAAAATGATTAAATAAATGAAGAATTTCAATTGTATATTCTGTGTGAGCCAACAAAATTTCAAAGGAAAGTGCAAATTAATTCTCATGTTCTACCAATGGGTATTTGGGAACTGGCATTAAAAAATGTGTCCAATTAGGATGTGGTTTCCATATGCAATGAGTTTTTGTTTTCCTAAGTTTTTTTTTTTTTTCCTAAGTGGAGATTACTTAATGCCAGAAATAGGCACATGGAAAGGTTTGACAGACCTAGTTGTAAATTTTGCTTCAAAAAAAGATTTTATAATTTGAGTATTTTTTATACCATTTTATACCATTCAGTGTTTCTTGTATTAATTGCTGGTTATACTTTTTAAAAAAAATGTCTTTTAATCCTATGAAGTGTAGCCATACCTCATTTATTCACATATTTTGCTTTTACAACTTTAAATGTAGCCTAGAGCCTAGTTTTTAAAAGTAGAACCTAGGCATGAATTATTTAAAAGGGTAGATAATAAAAGTCACATTATTATGAATGTGTGCTGTGCTTTTGTTTGGAAACTATTTTTTAAATTCTAGCAATAATTTTTAAAAGTGGAAATAATTTTTAAAAATTCCATTTAAAAGGTTTGACATCACAGAGACTGAATTAGGGGACTCTCTAAATGATTTATGTGCTTATGTCCCAGCACTGCTGTTTTCTCAGGGGCATACCTTCCCAGAGCTATTTCCTCATACCCACACAAGTGTAGGTTCCATTGAGGATCCCACTTTAAGTAGATATTGGTTGTTGATGTTGCTGCGGATGATAGTGATGATGGTGGTGGTAATGGTAGTGGTGGTGTTGGGGGTGATGATGGTGATGATGGGGAGATGGTGGTAATGATGGGGTGATGGTGGTGTTGATGATTGGGGTGGTGCTGATGATGATGGGGTTGTGGTGGTGGTGATGATGGTAGTAATGATGGGGGTGATGATGATGGGATGGTTGCTATGGACTGAATGTTTATGTCCCCTTCAAATTCATATATTGAAATCCTATTCTCCAATTGTAATAGTTTTTGGAAATGGAGCCTTTGGCAGATATTTAGGGTTAGATTAGGTCATGAGGATGGAGACCCATAATGAAATTAGTGCCTTATAAGGAGATATAGGGACCAGAGTTTTCTCTTTGCCATGTGAGGGTACAGCGAAAAGGCAGCTGTCTCTAAACCAGAAAGAGAATCCTCACCAAGATCCTGACCATGCTAGTACCCTGATCTCAGACTTGTAGCTTCCAGGATTGTAAGAAATAAATATTTGCTGTTTAAGCTAGCCAATTTATGGTATTCTGTTACAGCTACCTGGACTGACCTGATTGTAACAGTGGTGGTGATGATGATGGTGATGGTAGTGATGGCAATGATGATGATAGTGGTGATGATGGTGATGGTGGTGATGGTGATGATGATGGTGATGGTGGTGATGATGATGGTATGATGGTGGTGATGATGATGATGTTGGTGATGATGATGGTGATGATGGTGGTGGTGATGGTGATGATGATGGTGGTGATGGTCAGGATGGTGATGGTCAGGATGTGATGATGATGTTGATGACAATGACTTACAGAGTCCTTCCACATGCTTGCACTGCACGAAGAGCTTTGCCCATAGTAAGGCCTTTGATCATAACCACCAACCTGGAAATAGGTAGTGTTATTATCTCTGTTTCAGAGAGAAAGAATCCAAGGCATAAGAGATGTAAATAACTCTCCCAAATTCAGAGCTGATAAGAACTTGAACAATCTGATGGTAGAGCCTTGCATAGCCTCCCGTTACTTCATGCAGTCACTTGGGCCTGGTTACTCATGGTAGTATAAATAGCAAAGCCACTAATTAGGAGGCAGTCATTTGCAATTAATAAATAGATATTGTGGGAAGTTGCTCACTTCTGTAATGTGAAACACTATCTACAGAATAAATAAAATATTACAATGAAACTATAGATTGGGATGCCTCAATGCCTCAGCAATTGAGCATCTGCCTTTGGCTCAGGGCATGATTCCAGAGTCCCGGGATCGAGTTCCACATTGGGCTTCCTGTGTGGAGCCTGCTTCTCCTCCGCCTGTGTTTCTGCTTCTCTCTCTGTGTGTCTCTCATGAATACATAAATAAAATCTTAAAAAAGAACATTTTACTATAGATTATAGTTACCTGTTACTGTGCACATTTAATACTCCTGTATAATAAAAGGACTGACATTAGGTGTTTTTCCTAACCTTGTTCTCAGTTCTCTCCCACTCCTCCCTTGTCTGAGAAGTGAGCCACTCTCATGGTCAACCCTGCTTTGTGAATACTAAGGAAGACGAAGGAGACGGGAATGTGATGGAATTAGTATTTTGTGAGATTGCGACACTAAGTAGTAGCTCAGTGGTGATTCCTTCCGAGTCAAGGGATAGAAGTGGCACAGCAGCAGGAGTTTGCATGATTCTTTTGTACACCTGTATTGGTTACAATGGTCTAATCTGTCATCATGGAGAGACCTCCAATACATTGACTTAAATTCTTTTTTTTTTTAAGGTTTATTTATTTATTTATGATAGAGAGAGAGGGAGAAGGGCAGAGACACAGGAGGAGGGAGAAGCAGGCTCCATGCCGGGAGCACGACGTGGGACTCGATCCTGGGACTCCAGGATCACGCCCTGGGCAAAGGCGCTAAACCGCTGAGCCACCCAGGGATCCCCCTTGACTTAAACTCTAAGTTCATCTCTCTCTCTCATATTACAGTGTAGACGTAGGTGGTCCAGGCCTGAGAAGACAATCCTACACCCTCACCACACAGATTCCATCTCTGGATTCAGAGCAGCTGCCCCCACTGTCATGGGGCAGAGGAAATGGGCCATGGGGGCAGTGTCATGGGGCAGTGGGAGGTGGAGGGGATGGGCAGGACAGCACTTGCTCAGTCTTCGTGGATGTACACAGAAGTGCCACACCTCCTGTCCCTGAGTCACTGAGGAGAGGCATATTCTTTAGCTGGCTGGCCGGGCTCCCAGCACAAGCCCCTAATGCTATTATTAAAAAGCATGTGGGGAGAATAGATACCACTGGGCAACTAGCAGTTACTCCCGTGGCTCAAATACTCAAGTCTTCACTTTGGACAAATAGTTTAGTCTAATATTGATAGAGAAAGGAGTGTGGTAGGGTGAACATCTTGAAAAAATAAAATTGAACAGAAATACGGCACTCTGGGCTAATAACTCTTTACTGTGGGAATAGATCTTCCTTTTGGGAAAGTGTAGAACGTCAACCTACAGAGTCTCAGTCTAAAATTTTTGTTCATTTTGTGAGCCTGTGTTTCCATATTGAGTTTTCTGAGCCTTGTCTGCAGGTAAATAAGCAGAAGGTGCTGTTGAGATGCTGATAAAGCTGGGGGGCCGCAGTGAAGGGCCACTCGGTCGGACAGTAAGATGTGCTGAGAACCAGTCATTCTGTCTTCAGGTGACAGCAAAGCCGATTGTTTTTTTTTTTGTTTTTTTTTTTTTTAACAACAGCGTCCCATTGTCTTTGCAGTTTCATTTTCTTTGGAGCCAATGATATTGCTTAGTGTATACTTTTCACAGTCATTCAGCCAGGTGTGATCTACCCAACGATTTAGATGAGTGGCAACAGCAGAAGTATTTGGTCTGTCGCTGTTACGTGCCATTGTGTCGCCTAATTCAGAAAGTGTTTTTGGCCCTACCTTATTCAGGAACCCGCGGAAAATAAGATGATCTGTCAGAACGAATTTTCCAAAAAAGCAATGTACTGTTTTAAGTATCAACTTCAAAGTAAGCAGGCGAGCAGACAGCAACAGAACCCAGGCTTTACGTGGAAATCTAAAGAAAGCTTTGTTTAGGAAAGACAAGACAGACCTTGAATGAGGTCCTGGGATGGTCAGTGTGGCCAGGCACTACATGGGTGTGGTGAGAGCTTTCTTAGTCTATATTATTCAAGTTTCCCTCCTTCACTCCTGGCGAAGGGGGGAAACACGCATTCTGCACACACACAAACAGAAGGATGGCTTTGCTCCTATAGCGAAGGGCGTTAGTAAGCCTTGCTTGAGTGTCATGCGGCCTGGACTTGGTCTAGGTTGGTATTTTCTCCCTGCATCAGGCTCTCTTTTTGTGTCTGGACAGACATTGTCTAAAGATGACTTGTTTCTCAGGTTTTGCTTCTTAGCTCACAAGTACTAAGTCACAAATCTATGGGGATTCCGACCAGCTTTGTGTTCACCTGCATCCTACGTTCTTAAAAAAGCTGGTGCACATACACCGTTTCACCCCCTGCTTTTGTGGAACGAGATGTGGGAATTGGGGGTGTTGGCCTTCCCACTGACTATGGGAATGCAGAAGCCCCGCTTCTCCAGCTGGAGCTGGAATCCGCAATCTTGCAAGCTTTTCATGCCTATCTGCTGCCAGCCCTGGGACCTCCTGGACTGTGAACAGTTTTTATAGGTTATAGGTATGTGCCAAATGACTCGCCAAGTCTTAATAGGAAAAGTCGGCAGTCTGTTTCCAACACCTACTGCTCAAGTATTTACGGCCCCGAGTTTTTATTTTGCATGTATGCTTTCCTTTCTCGGAAAAGAAAATGGTCTTTAGTCAAACCACCGAAGTGAGAAATGCAAATCTCATTTGCCATTAATCCCAATGAGGTATTAACCACGAAGTCCATTTAAGACTCTTTAGTGTTAATATTAAGAAGACAAGTGGTAAAATAAACAGTTAATGGCCTGGAGCCAGCCATCCCGCATGTTCCACCTGCCGCTTGACCACTCCATCCCAGAGATAATGACCGGACCCCCTTTTGGTTGCTCTCAACTTCTCATTGGCACCAGGGGAGGTGACTTTGGCAGAGTCCCTGTTTTAAAAGGACTGTAATGATGGCAGGACATTTTATGACTGTGTTAATGAGCACAGTGTGGGGTTGTGGGCAGGGCAGAGTGTTTGCATGTTTTTGTGCAGTGAGGGGAGGAGGGATGGAGAGAGGGGAAGGAAACCCAACTTTTTTTGTCACCGAAACTAGTTACTTGAGGATGTTAACAGATCTCTGGATAATCTCTGGAGTAAGTTTTGCTTCATTCTGGTTTTAACACTCATTAGGGAAATCACTCGGTTATGTAGCAAGTAGAGGGGGCTCTCCGAGTGTAGCAATTATCTTTGCCCTCCCTCCCTCTTCTCTTTCTTTCCCAGCATCTGGATATTGAGCTGAACTATGTAGCATCCTTGAAATTGTTTTTGTCAGAGACCTCAGTTCCCCCCACCCCCCTTTTAAAAAAATACTTTATTTATTCCTGAGAGACACAGAGAGAGGCAGAGACAGGCAGAGGGAGAAGCAGGCTCCCTGAAGGGAGCCTGATGCGGGACTCGATCCCAGAACCCTGGGATCATGACCTGAGCCAAAGGCAGATGCTCAACCACTGAGCCACCCAGGTGTCCCCAGGTGCCCCTTTCAATGCTGAAGTTGTCAAGGGTCTGCCATCATGGAGTTCTGGATGTCCTTCATGCTGCAGAAATCCTGTCATTTCTTATCAACCTCATGATGAAAAATCTTGTAGCTATTTGTTTTAGTTAATTATTTTAGTATGATTCTGTTGTGGTCTGATGTCAATACACAAGTAGGTTTCTATCATGAATATTGGCCTGTAATGCTTGGTTCTGGGCCCTGTTCTGTCTCTGATCATTAGGTGCCCTTCTCTGTCCCAATAGTGCAACACCATCCGTATTGAGATGAGGCCCACATTGAAATATTCAGCCTTAACTATGCATGTCCTATGTCCAACCACCAGCTTTTGACTGCTCTGTTTGGAAAGGGGGTCTCATCAGAATCTCAAACAGACTCGATTGACAACAGAAATCTTGATTCAATGGCCCAGCATCACCCCCACAAAGTTGCTTACACTATGTATGATTTTTTTTTTTACTTTCCTCCTGTCCCACATCCAATGTATATGAAGTCTTATTGGTTCTCCCTCCAAAATGTGATCTTTGAGAAGGCATAAGTCATGTTTTTCCCCCTGCTTAAAGCTCTTCAATGGATTCCCATTTTACTGAGGTTCATGAGATATCCTCTAATCTGGCCCTTTCTGCCTCTCTGTCTTCATCAAGGTCTTGGCCATTGACACATGGTGTCCTCATCTGTGTGACACATTGACCCTCTTATGTGATACATGACCTCCTCATCCGTGTGACTGATACATGACCTCCTCCTTCATGTGACATATGACCTCAGCTCTCTTTGCTGGCTCTTTCTTAGCCTTTGGAACTCACCCTAAAAGCAGCCTCCTACATAGAGCTGGATAAGCATCTGCTGAATATTGAACGAATGAGCTCGGCTTCCCTCCGTCGCTAGGCTGCCGTCCATCCCACCCACCCCTTCACACCAGTTTACTCACTGGAGTGCACAATTTGTCCACGTAAAGTGACTCAATATTTTTGAGTCAGAATTGTAGACTTGAACTATACACAATGATAATTTAAATATATGTTTATTCATGAACATTTTCAAAGAACTCCAGCCTTACATTTGTTGGGGTTGGAATGAAGAATATATTTTCTCATGAGAGTGAGAGGGTGAGAAAACGTGATCAGATGTGAGAGAGCCCCTGGAGAGCCTTTGTTTTTTTTTTCCCCGTTTTTTCTTTTTCTTTTTTTTTTTTTTTTGCGTTCCTGTGTTAGTATCTCCTTTCCTGGGATCTCATGCAATTTCTGCCTCATGCTTTGTTGTTACTCTTTGGTCTTCCTCCCTCCTTCCCTTCTTCCTACTTTCTTTCTAAATCTCCTCCCTCCTTCCCCTTCCTTTCTAAATCTCATCTTGCTCTTTCCCTTGCTTGTTGTTAATTTATTTTTTATTTTTTAAAGATTTTATTTATTTATTCATGAGGACACACAGAGGGAGGCAGAGACACAGGCAGAAGAAGAAGCAGGCTCCTTGTGGGGAGCCCAATGCGGGACTCGATCCCAGGAACCCGGGATCACAACCCAAGCCAAACGCAGACACTCAACCACTGAGCCACCCAGTTGCCTTGCTTGTTGTTAATTTAAACCAGGCATTAGCTGGAGCGGCACCATGGCCTGCTGTGTGGGTTCAGTTCTGTAGTGTTTGGAAGGACCCTAGGAGATGCAGGTGTTGACAAAACCCCCTCTTGAGGCAGCTCTAGAAACAGAACCAGAGTGTCCTTCTTATTCCTACTTTTTTGGTTTTTGTCTCCAGTTGATCACTTGACCCATGGATCTTAGAATCCTGAATATGAGGACAAGCTTTTCGATGTAGGTGTGTATCAAGAATTATGTTACGTATATTGGTTTCATGTTATTAAGGAAGCGAGAGAGTAGGGACCATTTGCTCCGTGTTTCTTATCAGTGTGTTAAAAGTGTCCATCAGTTTGATTGCTGTGTCAAAGAAACCACACTGGCTTTTCAACAACTTTGGAAATGATCACTTATAAAGCCCCAAAGAACTTTTTTTTTTTAAAGAGTTCTGTTTCATTTCCATTTCTTCCTGCTGCCCCTTTGTAAAGGGTGCAGTTCCTGCTCTTGGCATGTGGGATTTCCTGAGGGCTGCTTTGCTCTAACCCAGCTGCAGTTTGATGAAAGTTAAATTGGACAGTATTACTTTTCATTATGAGCAGCTCCAAGCATTTTCCCTGAGACATGATCAAAGGGAGGTGCCAACAACTTACTGAAATTACACTCTTACCTGGAAGGAGCCGCCAGGCACCGTTCTCATCGTGTGGGCAGTATATTGCTGAAAACAGCATGCACATCCTTTTGACTTACTTTGGGGGCTTAAGGGACATAATTAGGAATTACATAGTAATATGTGACACACTTTGCAAAGATTGATTTCTTTAATAGTTTACTAAAGCATTTTAGGGCCAAAATGCTCACGGTCTTATGGAGCGAATAAAGCTAATATAGAAACATTTATCAGAGTTGTCTCCAAAAACTGCTGAGACTTATGATAAGCTAGAGAGGATAAAGATTGTCTAAATAACACAGAGTCACCTAGACTTTCAAAAATAGGTGTGTAAAATGTGCTTTCGGTAGCTCAAATGCGTGCCTCTAATTCCAGATAATATAATACTCCTTGTGTTTCTTAGTTTTTCTTTTTCTACCAGACTAGTGGTTCTTTTTTTTTTTAAAGATTTTATTTATTCATTAGAGACACAGAGAGGGAGAGAGAGAGAGGCAGAGACATAGGCAGAGGGAGAAGCAGGCTCCGTGCAGGGAGCCCGACACGGGACTCGATCCCATGACTCTGGGGTCATGACCTGGGCGTGAAGGCAGGTGCTAAACTGCCGAGCCACCCAGGCTGCCCCAGACTAGTGTTTCTTAACTGGAAGCAATGTTCGAATTATTTGGGGAGTCTTTTTCAAAAATGTGCTTGCCAGAGACCCATCCCAGACTATTAATTTTGAAACACTTGTTTTGGAGCCTGACAGTATATACTTAGAAAAAGCTCCTGCAAAATTAGGAAGCTTCTGATTTCAAAGCCAGTTAAGGATCACTGCTCTTGATTGCAAGTTTGGTGTGGTGGAAACCAAGAGTGCGCCGTCCTTGTGACCTGGGAACCAGTGCCTGGTTTGTAGACTTGAGCTCGGTAAGTGTTCATTGAGGGAATGGAAGCCAATTATTTAGAAAACTATACCATGTATATTTTAAACTGCTCATTCATTTGAATTACTCCTAGCTAAGTTAATTTAATAGTTCAATACGATTTTTTAAAATAACCTTTGGAGGGAGGCTTCTTCTACATAATTACATAGCATTTTGTGATCTAAATGCTAAGTAGGCAGGTGATACAGTTTTTACAATAATTTAATATGAACCGGAGAACACAGCAAAGACACAGAAGACAACTTTATAACTTCTGATATCTGACTTTACCTCCATTATTTTAGATGTAAAAATGCCTTTAGCATAAGAACTCTGGTAGCATCCCACCATTGCACCAGGCTCCGTTTCTCTATCATGGCTAATTATAAGTTGACAAACAACTTTTTTTTTTGTAGTAAACTGAAATTTATGCATTTGAGTGATTGCTTTTTTAAATTTATTTTATTTTATTTTTTTTAGATTTTATTTATTTATTCATGAAAGACAGAGAGAGAGAGGCAGAGACACAGGCAGAGGGAGAAGCAGGCTCCATGCAGGGAGCCAGATGTGGGACTCGATCCCGGGTCTTCAGGATTACACCCTGGGCCAAAGGCAGGTGCCAAACCACAGAGCCACCGGGGTTGCCCCTGATTGCTTTTTTAAAAAGTGGACATGTTGGATGACAAGACATTTTGGAAAGTCCTCCTGGGGAATTATCTTTGCTTGCTCTGGCCGTATACGTACCCACCTCTTGACTTCCTCCCAACCACTTCTCTAAGGCTTGTCCCTTGCCATTAAGGAGGACTCAGTAAAGGTGAGAAGATGAGAAAGTACCTAGGATAGAGAATAACCTGGGACCTGTACGTGAGAGTATGTACTTGGGCACAAGTAGACACAACAGAGCTCGGATGGGGGTAGAATGTTGAGGAATAGGTGAGATCAGAGCTCCAGTGTTGGGAGAGGAGAGGTATTCCAGGCAACTGTTTACAGAGTTGGGGTGAGCCAGGCGTGAGTGAAGGCAGCTGGGAGATGGTGGGAGGCGTCTGCAGACTGCGGAGCCATAACAGAGGAAGTATGAACCATGCTTTCCTTCTGTCCCAAAGCCAATGAATATTGGTAAAGTTTTCAGCAGGAAATCTTAGGAGGAAAGCAACTCGGTCTCTGTGGGGATGAAATACCCTTGTTTTTTTTTTTTTTTGAAATACCCTTGTTTGTGAGAACTGCTGTACCCATCTTTTGTCTCCTGATTACCAACTGAAATTGAAGGGTGTCAACTTGAAGGGTTGCTTTAACTTCTATCATAACCTTAAAACTTGTGGATTGAATTAAATCTTACATTGCTGTTTTGGATCCATCATCTGCCTACTAAAAACATCCCTGGTATTCATGTAGTACTTGCCACTTTGCAGATTCCTGATCTCTGGGTGTTCCTCAGGCCACAAGGAGTAGGGTGAGCATTTTGGCCCATTATTTGAGGCAGTCTCACTTTATGCCTGTGTCCACTTGTAATCATAAAAGCACTCCCATTTTGATTCGAAAAGAGTCCTAGTTTTGAGGATAAATTCTTTGGTTACCCTATTTTATAGTTATAGTTATTTTACTTACCTTACATAAGAGACGGGGCTCAGAGAAGCATGACTTCTAGAATCACTTTCATCACCTTGTCTTAAGCATGAGTCTCTCTCCTGGATGATGGAAATGTCAATTATAGGTTGTTTATTTAGAAATGAGGAATTATACATAAATAAATGAATATTCTTTTTTGAAAAAAGAGATACTTTCTTAATGAAATAATTATGGATGCAAGATACGGTATTAATTTCTTCATTCCAGTTGGAGGTTGTATTTTTTTCTACATTTATTGTTACCTCCTATGAACAAGTAGTTGTACTAGTTACAAGATCATCTGGTGATAAATATGACACATTGGTGATAATTCAATCGATACTCAACTGTGATTGGCCCTGTTTTATTAGATGGTTAAATCACATAACTTGATACCATGCAGTCAGATTGGTGATGAAGTATGCTATTTATCAATAAGCTCATTATTGAATATGTTTCTTTCCTGTTTACCCACCAGTCAGGACACTGAGAGCCCCTGGGCAGGTTGATACAAGGGATGGCCTTGGGGGATATTTAGTGCTTGTCACTGTCCAAAGTAGCCTGGAGGAGGAAGAATCGGGAGGTGAGGGCAGATGGCCCCCCAGGAGAAGATGGGTTCAAAACCAGTAAATTCGAAGATGCAAAATGCGGAGTTGGAGTTGAGAGACCAAGTGGCCCACAGAGGACATGGCCAGGAACAGAACAACAGCCTCTAAAGCAATGACTGAGTGCCTGGTCTCCTCATCCTTGGGCCTTAGATATTTCTCATGATGCTTGGCCTTTCTTAAAAGGCCAGGGATCTGAATGACCACTAGTCACGTGCTTTATTTCTTTGCCTAACATTGCATTTTGTTTCGTTCATCAGACTTGAATGCTGCGTAAAATAAACTCACAGGTTTGTAGAAAGAATGTTGGTAAAGTTTGACTTTACATTTCCTGTTCTTCCCTCCCTTTTTTTAGGTTTTGTGAATGATTCTGTTACTAAATCTATTGTGGCTTTGCGCTTAACTCTGGTGGTGAAGGTGAGCACCTGTGTGTCGGGAGACAGCCATGCAAATGACTTGGAGTGTTCAGGAAAAGGAAAATGTACCACGAAGCCATCAGAGGTAAGGGGACACCTGGTAGCTCTTAAAAGCTATATTTACCTAAGTTGCATCTATATGTCTGTATCAGTACCTATCTACATCTATGTATGTCTGTCTGTCAAGAACAAAAAGAGAGAGCAAGTGTATTGGCTGAATGTACTTGTTCCCTTCAAATTGCTGGTTTCAATTATGCATTCATGTGCAACGTGTGGATAGCCAACCTCTGTATAATTTTTAAAGAAATGATATTAAATGTGTGCGGTGCTGGATTCTGCTTTGGTGGGAAGTAAGATTTCTTGAGAAGGAAGAGTCATCATATTTGGTAGCGGAATCGAGAACCATGTCAGCCAGAAAGGGTAAGCAGAGTCATTTATTTCCCAGTTGTTGGGTAATCCCATCCTTAGACTTTGCATTTCTCTAACATTGAGAACAGAGTTCCAGAATCAAGAGAAAAGTATGAGAAGGAGTAGAGCAGAGACAGGGTCGAGAAGGCCGACATTATTTTTGACCTCTGTGGGCCGGTGTCATCAGTGCTATAGCAGGTCCGACTTCCTTGTGCCCCTTCTTCTTTAGGGGCTCAGGTCACACGGGCCTGGGGCAGGGGCAGGGTAAGTTCCTCCTCCTGCTCTACTGGGTGAGTGGAGCCTGAGAGGCAGACCAGTACAGGACTATGACCACTGAGACCCACTCCCACCATCAAGGGCTCCATTAAAACAGCTTTTGCAGGTGGACTGTGGGCTCCACCCAGCGTCCCAGGAGAGGGAGACTCCACCCCTCATGGAGCCTGTTCCATGAGGGTACATCTGTTCCTCTTGCCGCTTGCCTCCATGTCCCTCTCTTCTGTTCTGCACATTTGTCCACTAGAGTTTGTCCAGAATGAAATGGGTCCCCAAAGTCCCAAAAGGGCATGGTTCGTTTTAGACCAGTTTTAAGGGTGGCACAGATGAACTCTCCTTGGTGATGCTTCCTTGCGGTAATGGCGGCACATTCGGTACCAGTGGTGTGAACTTGGTGAATGAGGGGAGTGGGGGTGACAGATGGAGATGTGTTGGAAGACACTTTCAAGTGTTGCTTGCATCATCTTGGAAAACCCAGTATTTTGATGTGTTAGGTGTACTGTTTGCGGTGGCCTAAGTATTCCATTTTCCTGTGAGATGTCCTCTGAAGAGGGAAGAATGCCCTAAGAAAGTCAGGAAACAATAATTTTGCTAAGTCTTTGAAAAGGAACACAAGTGTAAACCAAAGCCAAAATGAAATCCCTGGGGCAGGGGATGGTGCCTGGCCTGAAGTCAGGAGGCAAAGCCTGCCTGTGAATCCCATTTTCTTCCATCTTGGCCAACTTGGACCATTTTCTATCTTTCCTGAGGGGAAGCTTCATTTAGCAATTTATTTTATGAGAGAAAAAAGGAAAGGGTATTGAGTGTTCTTCTGTGACAGTCAAGGAGGAGGGGTAGAGAAGCTGAGAAAAGATGAGGAAGCAGTGGGGAGCTCATTTGATAAGGATGTTCCAGAAGAGATGAAGTGTGAGAGACTGAGGAAAGCCAGCTGTCCCCACTGGAAGAGCATCACACCTTCCAAGTGCAAAGAGGAGACACACTGGTGTTCCTCAAATTCATTCTTACTATTCCCTGTGAACAGATCTGGGGCCTGATTAGCCCTGAAAAAAGACAAGAGTGGTGGAAGAGAAGTGCCTTAAATAGGGAAGGGAGGGCTGTTCTTGGAATTTGGGACTGACACAGTGGTTAGGGTTCCTTGTGAGCTTTCTCTTACCACGGATGGCCCATCCGGGGAAACATTTTAACCATAAAGCAGTCACCATGGTTTGGTTTTTGGGGTTTTGTTTTTGTTTTTGTTTTAGGTTTGTTTGTTTTTTTGAGACAGAAAGAGGGAGAGAGAGAATGCATGCATGCATGGTGGTGAGGAGCAGAGGGAGAGGGAGGGAGGGAATCATAAGCAGGCTCCACGTTCAGCACAAAGCCCAACATGGGGCTCGATCCCACAGCCCTGAGATCATGACCCGAGCTGAAATCAGGAGTTAGATGCTTAACCTGTTGAGCCGCCCAGGCACCCTCCCATATTTTCTTAAAACATGCATGTTGCTGGCTTGCAACCCTCCTCTGCATGGGTGTCCTCTGCATGGCAACTCTTGCTAAGAGGCTGTGCCTGGTGGTGTAGAATTGACTCATTGGACACGCAGTTGAAGCATTTAGCACCTGGCAGGTAACTTGGCAAACCTTGCCAAAGTGCTTTGTTTTTCCTGCAAAAATGACCCAAAAGCCTTCTTGAAAATCCATGCTAATTTTAGCAGGTCATTTCAGCAGAGGTACAGCTTCATTATGGGTACGAGCTCTTTTGAAGAGCTCCAAGTGCCCCGCCTCCCCTCGCTGCAACCCCCCTCCGGTCCATACCAGGTGTGCAAAGCCTCTGGTGTTGCTTCTGTCAAAGCCTGCATTTACCTTCAGTGAATTGAAGGAAATTGTGGCCAGTCTTCTAACCTGAGCCTCTATAATTACCCCTGGTGATGCTAAGCTAATGACTAGTCTGGAATTACCGACATGTCCATTTGTAGACCTGACACATTGTTATCTTGGACACAACCATCTGGAAGCCAGTCCTCCCATTCACAAAAACATGGCAGGAGTTGCACTACCTGTGGCAGGAATAGGAATGGAAGGTTGGCTCATCTTTATTAAAGTCTGTTTGGCTTCCTGGGGCATTTTGTTATGGTTGTCATGGCTGTCATGGTGACTTGAATGTAGTTTACTGCCCTGAAAGACCGTTGCTTTCAGGTTTCCTTCTTTGTGCTGTTTCTTAAAATTAGAAGTTATAGGGACACCTGGGTGGCTTAGTGGTAGAGCATCTGCCTTTGGCTCAGGTCCTGATCCTGGCTTCCGGGATCGAGTCCCACATTGGGCTCCCCACTGGGAGCCTGCTTCTCCTTCTGCCTCTGTCTCTGCCTCTCTGTGTCTCTCATGAATAAATAAATAAAATCTTTTTTTAAAAATTAGAGATTATATAGTCCAGCCCTCCACCCAATGCAAGAATCCACTCCATAGTACAGAACAAAAAGAGCTCTACTTGGTGGTTTAATGTGATTGTTTCTAGTCACTTCTATATCTTTTTATTACATCATCCATCAAAATAAGAGCAATTCTTTTATTCCCATACTACCCCATTTGGTAATGGAGCTCTTCTATCAGATGTGCGTTGGCTAGAGGCTCTTTCACAATTCCAGGCTGATGGGTGGTCCACAATAAAGCTGCCACACCATCCTCAGAAAATCTCTTTTCTTTTTTTAAATGATTTCTTTATTTTAGAGAGAGAGTAAGAGAGAGCATGTGCAAGTGGAGGGAGGGGCAGAGGGAGAGGGTGAGAAGCAGACTCCCCACTGAGCATGGAGTCTGATGCTGGGCTTAATCCCACAACCCTGAGATCTTGACCTGAGCCAAAATCAAGAGTTGGACAGTTAACTGACTACACCGTCCAGGCACCCCCGGGGAAGTCTTTTTATATGTTTCCTATAACACGGTAAGGAACATTCTGTTTTTGAAAAGTGCTTTTGTGACAAGAGTTGATTCTGATTTTTTCTTCT
Source organism: Vulpes lagopus (assembly GCF_018345385.1). Lineage (NCBI taxonomy): Eukaryota > Metazoa > Chordata > Mammalia > Carnivora > Canidae > Vulpes > Vulpes lagopus. The sequence continues at coordinate 9,567,371 of NC_054831.1, forward strand.
CCTTACCAAAAACAATGACAAAAGATTGACTGTGGTTACTACTTCTCTCTGAACTTAGTCACCGAGTTTGGCTGCTGCCCATTTGATCAATCCCTAATTTTCTTAAAGGTAAGCCTCAGGGCTCTTTGCTGGTGTGGGCCTTAAGCCTTCTCAGATCCACTTAGGTTCTATGGACCCTGTCTGGCAAAAGCAAGAGTTGTGTGTTAGGATTCTCCAGAGAAACAGAACCAACAGAGGATAGATAGATAGATAGATAGATAGATAGATAGATAGATAGATAGAATATCCTTCCTATCCTATCCTGCATAAATGAATAAAGGAGATTTATTTTAAGGAATTGGCTCATTGTAGCTCCACTCATTATGGAGTCTTGGTGAATCCAAAATCTGACCAAGAGGCCAATGAGCTAGAGATTCAGGAAAGAGCTGCAGCTGTAGTGCAAAGGGGTCTGCTAGTGAACCAGGAAGAGCTGATGTCGGGGATGAAGTCTGCAGGCTGTCTGCTGCAGGGTTCTCTCTTGCTCAGGAGAGGTCAGCCTCTTGTCTATTCAGTCATTCAACTGATTGGACGAGGCCCACCCTCATTATGGGAGTAAACTGCTTTCCTCAAAGCCCACTGATTTAAGTAAAAAAATCTCACCCCAAAAACACCCTCACAGAAACATCCAGAATATTGTTTGACCAAATATCTAGGCACCATGGCTCAGCCAAGTTGACACATAAAATTAGTCATCACAAGATTCTCTTTTTTTTCTCAGATTCGCTGTTGTCCCCTTTCTGCCCAGTTGTGTTCCTTGCTCACGAAGCTAAAGGAACAGTTGTAAAATTTTAGTTTGGCTAAGATTTGCCTGAGGCCCTGACAAAAAGTCATATTCCAGGCCCCTCACTCAGATTACGGTGCCTTTTATTGGGCAGCCAGGTGATTCGGCAGGAGTAGATTGTGCAACATCATTCTGGAAAGTAGGGAGGGGGGGTCTCAGGAGCAGAGCTTACCATCTCCCTACTTTTGCTGATTCCCTAAAGCAAATGTACCGCATCTTCTTATTCAAGGATTTCATTGTCAAGAATTGTAAGGTCATGTGGAGTTCATAAAAAGGAGAAATGCTGATAGGTGATATAATGGTTCAGTGGTTAGCTCAGAGCTTTGCCACGTGTTGGCCTGGTCTGTATTGATAAGTAAGTGGGGGTAAGGCTGCCAGGCTTAGAAAGTTCCTTAGGATTCTCTAGCTCTTGCCCTGGGAATCTATCATCCTGTGTGGATTGGATCCTGGGAGCTAAATGCTCGGCTTTGTTTTGAAAGAGAAGTGAGCTGGCATTATGTCTGGGAGCGATTCCTAATCCCTCCTGAAGTCTGATCTTAATTCTCTCCAGATGTGGGCCTGCACATGAGAAAAACCCTAGCATGCTGGACTCCTGAAAGTTCCCGACTTTCTGTTAACTCTCTTTCTGTTAACTACTCTTGGAAGTCGAAGACTCAAGCTCCAGGAAGTTCTGGTCTTTTCACAGCCGAGTTCTTCCATTTAGGGTTAGTTTATTGGAAGTAAATTACTGACTTTAACTGGTTGCTTTGTCCCTGGGCTTGATAACACCTGCTGGCCTTGTTCTAGTGCCCTGGGTAGGAGACCCTGTGCTTCCAGGAGTCTTGCCTGCCTTATATCAACAGCCTCCTTATTTTTTTCCTGTTTCCAAGGACGTCCCTCTTTATTAGGGCACCCAGGAAGCTCCCATTATGAGGTTTGCTTGTTTCAGATCTCATTCCCAGGACAAAGTGATGAGCCTGCCCTGAGCTGGGTGCCTGAACATCCTTTCCAGCTTGAACCTTGGCTCCCCTCACCATCCATGCATCCCCCTGCTTCCTCCTTCAGATCCCTGTGGTTTTGTTCCTGCTGTTCCCTCCATCTGGAATGCTTTCCTGCTGCCCTACCCTACTCCAGCCTTCTGCCTTCCGACCGTCCTAACTATATTTCAGGCGCAGCCACAAACCTTCTTCCTTCTGGAAGCCATCTCTGCCCTGTCCCCCCATGCTCCCATGCTCCCGCTCTCAAGCCCAGTAATATTTTATTTTTCTTTTCTTTTTTTTTTTAAATATTTATCAATGGGAGACATGGAGAGAGAGGCACAGACACAGGCAGAGGGAGAAGCAGCCTCCCCATAGGGAGCCCAATGAGGGACTCGATCCCAGGACCCCAGGATCACACCCTGAACCTAAGGCAGATGCTCAACTACTGAGCCACCCAGCTGTCCCTATTTTCTTTTTCTTTTTTTTTTTTAAAGATTTATTTATTTATTTATTCATGATAGACATAGAGAGAGAGAGAGAGAGAGAGAGAGAGAGGCAAGAGACACAGGAGGAGGGAGAAGCAGGCTCCATGCAAGGAGCCCGACATGGGACTCGATCCTGGTACTCCAGGATGGTGCCCTGGGCCAAAGGCAGGTGCTAAACTACTGAGCCACCCAGGGATCCCCCCTATTTTCTTTTCTAATGAGACACTTCGCTTTGGGTTTTTGGTTATATTTCATCATCATATTATTATTATTTGCATGCACTTCATTGCGTAGTTATTATGTGTCATGTGCCTGGTCCCTCGCTAGGTGCTGGGGAGTACACATTCAGTCAGTTAAGATGTGGCCTCTGAGGAGGAGTTGAAATGTTTCTGGGTGGGGTGCTGGATGAATCGTGGATTAGAGCACAGGGCGATGTGTGCATGGGAGGGACCTGCAGGTGCCGTTTGGAGGCTCTGAGAAACACCCAACTCACAGGTGGGATCACAGGGAGCTTCTCAGTAGAGTCTCAGATGGTGAGTTCCTTGACGTTAGAACCTGTTTGGTTCTTTCTGTGTCTATTTTAACAACCTAGCGGGGTGCTTTCTGCATGGGAAGTGCTCAAAAACTGCTGACGAACCAAAAGAACAAATTAAATAAAAGAACAAAAATATCATGGAAAATCAAATTGAGTTTTGAGTTAGATATTGTCATTTGAATTGTAGGTTTGGTATACGGGAGCATGGGAAGGACATGGTGAATTTGGTTTTATAAACTAATGAGTCAGAAAATATTCTCTGATCTAAAGCCATCTCACCCACGGCGTGACCCAGAATGTTGTAGTAACCCCTTAAGAACAATTTTAAGCAATGTTGCTTTTTTTTTTCCACCTCTCATTTCAAAAAAGAAATAGGTCAGAATAACTTGAACCAATGGAAGCTTTGATCCCATCCTGTTGGTTGGAAAGTGTCAGTGCATTCCTCTTTAGGTTAGGAAGTAGCACCATGCCAGAGGGCAGGAGTAGATGTCATAGTCTTTTATTAATCACTTCTCCCACAGCTAATTTTTCCACCGTCATTAGTGTAAGCATAAAGGCCCTAATGAGGCTTTGCAAAAGGGCTGTGACCTGGGAGGATTTTGAGAAAGTCATGGGAAGGGGGGGAGGGTACGTAAGGAGGCCCATCCAAGAATCAGAGGAAGGGCATTCGCTGTATCCGTCTCAGTATCAAAATAGCAGCTGGCAAGCAAGATGTGGAGCTGCTTTCGACTAGTTCTGTTCAGTGTGCAGCAGGGTTAGGTCCCCGTAGTCAGCCAGAGCTGTGAGGGGGTTTCTTCTATATGTAGGGAACAAAACACAAAGAGAGGGTCAGAGTGGAACAGGGCTTGGGAAACTACTTAATGAAGCAGTGGCATTACAGAGAAAAGAAAAAATTGATCTTAAGAAATTGTCCTCCGAAGGAGGGGGTGCTTTTTCTTGACTGGATAAATAGCTTATTGACAGAGCTCATTAATAATTTCTGAGCCAGAGAATAGATGCTTTGGGCTTAATGCCAAAATGAAGGTGCCTGAGATGTGTTTTTTTGCTAATAAGGGAGGGGTGATCTCTCTTGCAGACTTTCCTTGCAGAAACTGCTTTGTGGACCTCTGAGAGAGAAAGAACTTTTATGGATAATAAAAAATAGAATAATAATTATTAGAAACATATTAAGCACAGAGATCATAAATGTGAGTGCATCCCAGTTGGCAAGTTTTCAGTAGTAAAGGATAAGCCTGTCTAGAATTTCATTGACTTGGGTCTGAATTATAATTCTTGGTACTAATGTAATTAAAAAGCCAGTGCTGCCTTTCATGTTACAAAACAGAGGATGAAAAAAAAATAAAAATAAAAAATAAAACAGAGGATGATCCTGTCATTGCCTACGTGAAAAACAGGACAATGTATTTGAGTTCCATTTTAAATTATTTAAAGAAAAAATTGTAAATTTACATCCTAAAGGATAGATGTTTCATCATGTTTCTGTTTGGCATCAGAATTTTCCAGAAGGTTGAAATGTATCTCCTCCTGCTGGCAGATACTTGTAGATGCCTTGTTGTTGGCATCCCAAATATATCAGGGCGAGGATTATATCACTGGTGACATTTCCAGGGTCAAAGGATAGAGGGTGGAAGGTGATTTTTAAAAATATTATAAAAAATAAAAAATTATATTTATTTATTTGAGAGAGGGAGAGAGAGGAAGGAGGGAGAGAGTGCACATGCACACACACACACACACACACACATACACACACACACACAGGAGTGGCAGAGAGAGAAGCAGACTCCCCGCTGAGCAGGGAGCCTGACATAGGGCTCCATCCCAGGACCTTGGGATCATGACCTGAGCTGAAGGCAGACACTCAACCACTGAGCCACCCAGGTGGCCCTAATATCTACTTTCTTAGCAACTTTTAAATATTCGATACTGTATTAACTATAGTCATCATGCTATACATTAGATCCACAAGCATCATAAATTTCCGATTGTATGATAAATATGTTCCAGGAACAGGCTTTTTTTTTTTTTTTCAGGCCCCAAGTTGTGCACTCCATTGGCTCTAACTCTTGGTCTTTACCAAGAGGAGAGATACTCATTTCATAACTCTATATCGGAGACAGATAACTAGTATTCTTAGATTTTTAATTGACCACTTTTAAAACACAAAAATAAGCCTGACTCGGTTTTTATGCCCGAGAGAAAAAAATCATCACTCTGGAGCTTGATGTGCGTGTGTTTCTCTCCCTAAGATACTTATCTTCTTGTCCTACTTTACAGACCATAAGTCAGCGAGTTGAGCCTGAACCTCCAGGAATGAGGCTGCTCCCTGGCTGTGCCCGCTTAGGGCATCCTCTGGGGTGGCACATTGCCACCCCTCTTCAGCGATCTGAAACCGTCCACTGTGCTTGCTCTCAGCAAAAGGAATGTATCCCAATATTATCTTGGATATTCATTTATTTGTTCACATTCTTTGTTTCCTCCCTCGTCACGAGCACCTCTATATGTCAGGCACAGGGCTTGACTCTAACAAAACAAGGATGAAGGGCAGTGCGAGGGTCTCTGCTTTTCTTGGTGTCGAAAGTCAGAAAATTGTCTTTGGAAATCACTGACCTGACCCTTCCATGATGCTCAAATCTTCCCTGAAACACCAACCACCTCAACCTCCTGGGCCTCTAGTTAAATATCTAGCCAGTGCCCATTTGAGGCAGGTTGCTACTCCTTTTAGATTTGGGGGGTGGGTGGGAGGAAGCCACCCTCTTTGTTTCCTCTCCATGATTTTCTGTTCTGGGCACCTGCTCCAAGTAGAGCTTTAGTATAATTGGACTCATCCTCTCCTGAAGTCTGAGATTAGAGGGTTAGTTTGATTATGAAATTTGCCCCATTCCTCTGTGACATCTTCTGAAGGTTTTCAGAATCAGTTCTGGCTTTGCAGCTAATCCTTCTGAGTTGTGGAGTATTAGGTGGATTCAGAAGGAAAGTCCTGTGTTAGGGGATAGTAGGGTACAACTTCCCCAGACTGAAAGGACATGCCAGCAGGCTCTGGGCCTGGGACTAATGTCTTCATGGCAGACAGAGTTTGGGGGGGGGTGTTCTTCATGGTGTTAGTGGAGATTTCCTGGTCCTTTGGTCCAAAAAATAGCTCCTTGCTGGCCTTCTTCAGAGCTTGGCTCCATTTTCTGCCAGCTGAGTTGCAGACTCGTTGGTGGATTTGTCCACCAGATGCAGTTTGTGGTTTTATTTACAAAATAGTGCGGCTTCACCTAACCCAGTGGTTTTTGACTTTTCAGTCTTAAGATTCCTTTAGAGTCTTCGAAAATACCGAGGACCCCAGAGAGCTTTTGTTTATTGGGTTATACCTATTGGTATTTATCACATTAAGTCAAAACTGAGGAATTTAAAAATATTATTTCATTTAATTAACGAACCCATCATTGCATGGTAACATAAATGAACACCTTTTAAATAAAAAGTAACTATATTTTTCTTTTTCATAAAGAAATTATTTATTTATTTGTGAGAGTGAGACAGAGTATGAGGGGAGGGAGGGGCCAAGGGAGAAAAGCAGGCTCCTTGTTAAGCAGGGAACCCAACGGAGGGGGGGCTCGATCCCAGATCCAGGACCCTGGGATCATGGCCTGAGCCAAAGGCAGACTCTTAACCAACTGAGCCATCCAGGTGCCCCCAAAAATGTCTATATTTTTCTTTTTTTTCCTTTTGACTATATTTTTCAAAGCAAAAAGAATTTAGTGGTGACAAGGAGAAGCACTGTTTTCATTTTAACAAAGCTCTTTAGTATCTAGCTTAAAAGAGGATGGCTGGAGTTTTACATTTGCTTTCCCACGCGATCTATTGCAGTGCGTTGTTTTGATTGAAGCGTATGAAGTAAATTTAGCCTCAACAGAGACTTAGTTGGAAAAAAGAGAGAAGTTTTTTAATAGCCACTTCAGATAATTTTGGATATTTTTTCTTGTAAATACTTCAAAATTTGACAAGTGGCAAATTCTTAAAGGTTAATTGAATGCGGGAATCTGAAACCACATCAATGAACTCTTGTACTGTTAGTCATTCATTGATGTGTCTTACATTTTGGGTCTTCTACCCGGGAATGGTTTTTATAACTTCACATATTGGTCATTTGGAAAATCCTGGAGTTATACAGAGCTCCCAAATGTTGACACGTTTCATTATATAATAACAACAACAACAACAAAAAAAAACTGCCTTCGTGGTTAATTTTACCACCAATCTCATCAGGAAAGTCTTGAAGTATTGGGAATCGGTCAAGTTCATAATGGAAGATAAAAGTTTTCCAAAATTCTGATTTTTCCCTGAAAAGTTCAAATTTATCCGGGATAACAAAAACTATTGCTTGTTTTCCTTGACATGACAGGGTCACTTCATTCATTTTAAGAGAGAATATCTGCTGAAGAGCCAAGTCTGAATAACTCTAGTTTGTCATTCATTGTTTCGAGGAAGAAAAGATGTTCTGTGAAAAGTGGGCTAGTTCACGACTCACACAAGGTGGTGGTGTGTTTCCTTGAAGCCAGCCCCTGACCTTGGGTGTCCAGCGGGAGCGCTTTATGTGTACCTCCTGTTTTGTTACAGAGAACGTCAAAAAGATGTGCACTCGAGGGTTGAGATTTCATAAAATTTTAATTTTTTTACATCTTCATCAAGGACATCCTAAGTGAAATTGGCATTTTTTCCCCCCTGCAAATGCTTGATGACAGCGAAGAGGCCTTGATTGCTACCACAAAGTCTGCTTTGATTTGTGTGAAGGCACGAACAGTTTTTCTCACCATTGTTGTGCATCTTTAGCACCATTTTTAGCAGAGTGAAAAAGACCCATCACATTTTAATATTATTATAAGATAGCTTTGGCCTTGAAGATCCCCTGAAAGGGTCTCAGGCTCTTCCCCTCAGAGGTCCGGGAAGCCCTGCCCTGGTCCAGGCCTGGCCTTGAACCTTTTTCTCTGGACTCTCTTTACTTTCTGCCCCTTTAACCTATTTTTCTGACCACATTCAGGTTAGCTGTGAAAGGTCAAGTTTTTCTGTCTGGGACCTTGAAAACCACTTTGCGACTTTTCTCTTTCCCCTGGGGTGATTCTCTGAATGGCTTCTTTATAACAGCTCTAGGTCACTTTGCTGAAGGCCAGTTTGACCAACCCTCATTTTTATCTGTCCCTTGACCCTCACCCCCAGGGTCTCAGACCCTTTCCACCCACGCCCACGCCCACCCTGAGATCAGTAGCCCACTGCCCGCTGGGGTCCCCAAGCAGAGGCCCTTCCCTTGCCTCTTTGTCCAGTTCCCCTTCCCTACCAGCCTCCACAAAAGAGCCAAATCAAAAACCGAGCATTTCCTAAAATCCTGCTGAAAAGGTAAAATGAAAGCAGGCCAGTTATAATCACAGAAATCCAAAGTGGTTCAAATCAGCCTTGCTGTTCACCATTGTTGCAAGCTCCTTGGGTAGTAAACAATAATAAGAAAATAGAGCAGATTGCTTTTCAGGAAATCAGCCTGCTTTCCTGGGAGAATGGCAAAAATTCACTCTAGGATCTTGCTGGACGGGGACAGCACTGGTGTGGGGAGGCAGCCGATTATGGGAAGCAGGGAAGAGCGTGGCTAGGCCACGTGCCTTGCCTTTTTGGTAAACTTGGCACAGAAGGGAGGGACAGAGCAGGACTGCGCTCCAAGTGGGACATTGAATCAAAGGAAGAGGTTTTGCATCTAGAACTAAGGATGGATTGCATGGAGGCAGAACAAGGAGGCTGGCAGATGAGGCAGGGGGTAGGTGGGGGAGCTAATTAACGGATGAAGATCCTAGGGGGGTTAGAATCAGGGCAGGTGCAAGAGGGCTTCAGAAAAAGGGCGGAAAGCTTCCTTCTCTGATGTCAGGCACAGGGGGTGATAGCATTTGTCAAACGATTCTTTCTTTTTTTTTATTGAGATGAAATTCATATGATACAGAATTAACCATTGTCAGGTGAATGACTCGGGCATTTAGTTCACTCACAATGAGGTACAGCAGCACCTGTGAAAGGTGGACTGAAATGGGGGCAACGAATATCCCGGGGTTTTGAAATGGAACTGGGAGACCATTAAGGAGGTGGGTCTGCTGCACGTCCTCACCGGTGGAAACAGGAACTTTTGAACTGGTCTACACCGCACATATTCCCGGGACTCAGCCTTAGCACCTGCACCCTGCTACAGTAAGAGATTTTGCTTAGCGATCACTTTAGAGGCCACTTATACTCCGTTTAGATGAGTTTTCGGGCACCTCCAATCGAAATTCTTTGTAAACAACATATGGACATTCCCTTTTGTCTTTAAAAACCCTTGACTTTTATTGCCTCTGTGTGTGTGTGCATGTGTGTGTGCACGCACACACAATTTGGATTGTGACCAGGATCTGCGCTCCCCAAATTGCAATTCCGAGAACCCAATTACATGCTTGTTTGAGTGTGGCTCTGACTCTTTCTCAGCTGATAGACCTTTATCTAGTTTCAGGATAGTTTGTCTCTCCAAAAGGGAATGTGTGCCCATGCAGCCATCACTTCCCGTCCCTGCCTCCAGCCCCTGGTGACAACAGGCCTGCATTCTACCTGTAGGGATTTACCTTCTCTTGATATTTCATATAAACACAATCATACAACCTGTGACCTTTGAGGACGGGCTTCTTTCACTCAGCGATGAGTCCAGTTCATCCGTGTCATTCTTGGTGCCAATACTTCCTTTCCTGGTTGACTAATATTCCATTGGATGGCCATGCCACCATTTGTTTACCTGTTGGCTCTTGATAGATGTTGGGTTTGTTTTCAGATTTCGGCTATTGTGAGAGTGTGGCTAAGAACATGTGTGCACAAGTATTTGTTTGAGTCCCTGTTTTCGGTTCTTTGGAGTGAATACCTCAGGAACGGAGTCCCTGGGTCATATGGTAACTGTGGTCAAGGCAGAAGCAGGCCTGGGCTTCCTGCTCAATCCCAGGTCATCCTTTGTCAGCCTGGTTTATTTCTAGGGAACCTAAGGTGAAGCGGTTTAGAGGCGATGGTCCCCTGACACTGCCTTGATTGACAACTGGCCAGGAAGCTACCTCCTGCATGATGAAGGAGCAGGATGGGCATCACCCCAGCACCTGTCATGGGCCATCATGTGGGCTTCTTCCTGCAGACGGCCTTTTCTTTGTCCTCCAAGAATGACTCCGAGAACACTGGCCCAGACCTGCAGGTCTGTTACTCATCAGCAACAGTAAACTCACTCGGTACTCACCTTCCTTTCATGTCATGGGCATTGGAGGCTAAGACCACCATTTAATTGAGCCACAAGCATTAGTCTTTCCCACGTTCACCCTGGAGGAGAATTTCTGGTTTACTAATTCTGGTCAAACAGGATATTTCCAAGTCAATAAAGGGCAAAGGAGCTGGCTTCAGAAGGGATGGAGAAAGCTCTCCCTAGAATCCAGCTGCTGCTCAATAATGGACACATGGAGGGGAGTTACCACAGGCCCCCAGGGGCATCGCCATGAAGGCAAGAACCCTCCTCTAGATGACTGTGCTTAGCTTACGCATGATTCTGGGCAGAAAATTCAAGCCATGTCTTAACCCTAAATAGGGGTGACTATATGATATATGCAGGGGAATCTCATGTAGGGCTTGGGTGTGGAGGGAAGGGCGCAGAGGACGCTGGGGTGACAGACTTCTAGGAGTGCATGGAGGCCCTGAAGAACGTGGAATGTTAGTTTTCCAGAATATAAAGGTCATTTGTTATGTAGGACACCATAACTGTCATTTATACATCTTGTTTTTGTACTCACAACATTTTGGCAGGAAATGGTGGGAAAATGAAGCAGGTGAACACAGGAAATGCTGGTAGCAGCTTACATGGTACCATGTATACATTCCATAAATAGTTATACATGTGTGTTTAGCTCTACATCTATAGAAAAACTTTATTATTATTTTTTATTTATACTTCTATTTATAATTATTATTTTTTCATTGTAGTTCCATAACTGCTTTCCTAACTTCACTATAGTGATTCTGGCTTTTCTTTCCTACTGGCTTTTCTTTTCATTTCTTTACATGCTTTCTTCACCACATTTTATCTGTGTCCTTTTTTTTTAAGATTTTATTTATATTTATTCATGTGTGTGAGAGAGAGAGAGAGAGAGAGGCAGAGACACAGGCAGAGGGAGAAGCAGCTCCATGCAGGGAGCCTGATGCGGGACTAGATCTTGGGTCTCCAGGATCAGGCCCTGGGCTGAAGGTGGTGCTAAACTACTGAGCCACCCGGGCTGCCCTATCTGTGTCCTTTTTCCTTGTCATTATCTAGTCTCAGTTTAAATTTGTACCTATTTAAGAGCTGGCGAGCAAAGAACCACAGGTGATCACTATCAAATGGTGTTAGGGACAGAGAATCGAACAAAGTCATATAAATCAAGCAAATTAACACCAGGGACATTAAAGTTCAGTAGAAACTGAAATATGGAAAGAATGAGTTATGTGTCATGAAAATACCATGTGAAGTGATGATGCAGCCACCTGCTGAAGGGTCTGGAATGGAAAGAGCCTTTGCAAATGAGCAGCAAAGGTCATGGTTGGTTTGAACTTGGATGAGGTGAAGGGTGAGGCTACCCCATTGGCCAAGGTCACAGACAGTGGGCACTCCTACTGGAATCAGACCACTTCTCCCCAAGCTTGAATTATTTTCGTTGATTTTTTTCAACCAAAGCTTGCTGCTCTATTTTGGGGGTTTCTTTACACATGGAAGATTTGGGGGATTAAAAAAAGGTACTATGTTGTGATATGTAAAATCAGAAGCAGCTGCCAGATTTGACTTTTGCCTGCAGGGCTTTCTCAGATTGCTAAAATAAATACAAATGTAAGAAGTATGGGCTTCCATATTTAGATTAGTATAATATGTATTTTTAAAGATTTTATTTATCTATTTGACAGAGAGAGAGAGAGAGAGAGAGAGAGAGAGAGAGAGAGTGCACCAGCAGGGGGGACAGCAGAGGGAGAGGGAGAAGCAGACTCCCCACTGAGCAGGGAGCCCAAAGCAGGGCTCCATCCCAGGACCCTGGGATCATGACCTGAGCTAAAGGCAGAACGGTTAACTGAGCCACCCAGATGCCCCTAGATTAGAACAATATCATACTTCCATTTTCTACTGAAAGAACAATTCATTTTACAATTTAATTAAATATACTCCATTAAATTCAGCTTGGTGGAAATTCACAGGATGGAGACATCAGTTGCATTGCCATATCCTGGGAGAAAGGATCTTGCAACTCACCACGGCCCTGTAACACGGGCATTTTCTTCATCCAAATTATTGGATGAGGGTATAGAGACTCTCAGGAATTAACTTACAGGATTTCAGTAAGGGCTGCAATTTCAAAATTTTAGAGTACTTGCAAAGGCACTAACTAAAATTTAGCTTCATGTAGATCAGTGGAGAGCACAAGAAGCCATCATTTTTGTCATCCAGCTGGAGAGCACAAGAAGCCATCATTTTTGTCATCCAGCTGGAGAGAGCAAATACCCATGTGTTTAAAGAGAGAGGTTTTCTGTCCTTGGTCCAATGTCAGTGTGGACTTCCATGTTTGTATAGACCATTCTGATAAAGTATGAGGTTTCATGGCTCTGTGGCAGCCAGTGGACATGGAGGCAGATTGAGGATCAAGGTCTGACTCTGGTATTTACTAATTCTGAGTTGCTTAATTCCCTGGAGCCTTAAAATCACAAAGATGTGCAACTAGCACCTGTGAAAGCCAGGGGTGTTTCAATGGAGCCGGGAGGCCATTCAGGAGATGGGCCTTATCCTGATGATGGGAATGATGACAATGTCCATGTCACAGGACTGAGGCACGTGCAAGATCTGGGATTAGCACAGATTCCATACAGATGCTGGAAAACATCTTACTGGAATTTGACATGAGATCATTTATGCGGAAGTATTTTGTAAAGTCCTTTACAAATAAAAGGTGGCACATATGATACCTAAACCAATAAAAATGGCATTTGTTGCCTCCATCAACAGTCACCTTCCTGTGGCCCTTGTAGCACTTGGCACTCCAACTCTGTTGTCCTTGGAAATTTCTGCTTCCACTCATCCTCCTTTGAACTACCCAGGAATGCTTCTGGCCTGCACAAGTGATTTTAATTGACTATAGTGGAAATCATTTGGGGCTAGACTCATGTATAATTTCCTTCTCAGAATTCCAATTTTAAAGGGTAATTGTTGGGAGAAAGTTGTCGCTAGAATTTCTGGATCCAAGTGACTAGCATGTACCCTATGCACTAACATTGTTTTGTTTCGTGTTATTTTTAAGACCTATGCTATGACAGGAGTTGGCACCTTTGGCCACAGATAAAGGGGCGGTTGGCTGTTTGCCTTACTTCTTACCCATCCTTTTGAAGTATGGCTTAGCTACATGTATTTTTAATTCACAGTTAAAATAATAAAAATTGTTGACAAATATCGCTTTTAGCCAGAAATATTCATGAATATGCAATTGTTCCCCAAAGAGGACCTTGTTAAAAGGGTCTTCTAAAAAATAAGAAAACCGTAGTTATCAGCCAGCAGTAGTGAGAAGAGATAAATGTATTTTAAAATTTTTTATTATGAAGATATTTACTTCTGAACTGAGAAATCTTGATTTTTTAAGAATGCTTTTGAAAGATAAAAGTCACTTGACCTTATTTTAGTCTAGTTGCCCGTGCTGTTGGATGGAAGGCAGTGGGCTGGGCAGGGGGTGGGGTGGGCGCTGCGCTGGTGTAAGATTCAAGGATGTCTAGGGAGGTCCTTTCATCCCCGATTTTCTTGACACATCAACCTGGAGGGATGCCTGGAAATCTGTTATTTGAGCTTAATTCCTGTGTAATAAAGACCTGATTTCCTATTTAAATGCAAATGTCCCTAACATGGAATCACACTAAGGTTTTATCTATCATTAAAACTGGAGCAACTTAGTTTAGTTTAGTTGGTTTTAGCAGGAGAGAGAATAGTAGATAATTCTAGGTGTTGAATATGAGAACAAGGAGCTGGGTTTGAGGAGGTGAGATTTGTTAGCAAATCTGAGCCCCGTGTTTGGTTTTTGTTTCTCCCCAGTTTAGAAACAGGGGAGGCTGGTGTCATTTGTGTCATTTGAGCCAATTGTCTGAGACAGATGTTATGCTAAATACACAACTACCTTTATTTTGGAGAGGCCTGAGAAGCTCTAGAAGCACTCATCTGATGACATAAATGACTTGGAACCCTGTTCCACAGCAAAAGATCGTTTATGCATCTCTCAGAGAAGATAGGAATTTGGTCCTTTTTTTTTCTTTTCTTTTTCTTTTCATGAGCATCTAAAAATTATAATTAGGTAACATTATTTGAGACTTGTTCCTACACTGAGAAGAGTCTTGTAGGGCAGCCACATGATAAAGGGTATTGACCGGTATCAGAGCCTGTACCCATGAGAGAGGGAGAGAAATTGATGGTTTTTTCCCCAGCACTTACATGGATCTATGCTTAGCCCAAGGACTTGCATTCCCCCAACCCTGTGACATGGACCTTTCATCATCCCCATCTGATGATGGAGATACTGAGACTCTGGGGAATTAGGTATGAATTTTCTTTTGTTCTGCAAAAAGAAGCTAAATCCAACATTCTACTCTAAGACTCATACATGCGTTAGAAAAAGAAACTACCAGCCTCAGAATGGTCAAAATATGATACATTAACCAAGAAACTTTGAAAGGAAGATATGAGCAGTGTTCATATTCCCATATTTGAAATCTGTATGCAGATTTTTCTTTCTTACTCAGCTTTGGAGGATTCAACTATTACATGGAAGAGATCATTCCATGTGAATATTATAGATTAACGAAAATTGTTTGAAAGCAATCAAGATTCATCTTGCCTGTGAACTTAAGTAATTCTTTTGCCACCGTGAGTTAGATATTTTGATGAGCTTCTTCTGGAAATTATTAGAATGATTCTTTTCTAATTATCTTGGAGAAACACATTTATTAGATATAACCTGCCTTTGGTTCAGTATTAAAATGATGAAAGCAGCAAATGTTTGATGAGATAAGATTTAATTAAAATGAAGGATAGGACCTCCCCACCTTTGCTGGTTTTTACTTCAGTCTGTGTGTATGTAAATTCAATAAAGTAAGAAATGCAGTCGTTAGATCAGGGACTCTGCATAAAATCTTTGACAATAAAATGAAAAGATAGTGTTTTGTTTTTTTTTTCCCCCCTCTCTGGATGCTGAGGAAATGTTTTTAGTCAAGTTCTATGGTTTCAGGGATTATATAATCAAGATAAAACTTTTGGAATTTGGACAATGATACCTATATTCCAGATTTACGCATACATTCTTATTTCAATAGGAGAGCTAAGGGCTGAAAAATTGCTTTCAACTTCCATAAGGAAGGCTGAACTGATTTCCTTGTATCAACTCTGCTGTGTTTTGCTTATTTCTTCACCATATCCGTCTTGGATTGGATTTGAGCCTATCCACAAAAGTACATAAACTACAAAACAGCCTATTGAGGAGGAACCCAGGTGTGAAGACAGAGGCAAAGAAGAACAATAAGTCCAGGGGGAGAATAATGCTAGGTTAGTTGTAAATGTACAGAGGAAGACCCTCATCCTGCTAAAGATTGGAATTGGGGCACACACACACTGGTTAGCCATGGCCCATGAATGAAACTGACCCATAATATGTGAGAAGACCAGTGGGGATGAGGAGAAACAGGGAACCAGGGAAGGGGAAGGAGAGAAGAAAGAAGAGCCACACACCAGAGTGTGTCTGTTAAGGTGGACATCACACAGGTGGACTGTCTCCCCATGTCTAGATTTTGAGTGTCAGATGGTGACAAGGGTCTTGAGTGTTCCATGGCTCATCCCTAAAAGGACAAAAGCTGCCACTCAGGACTGACCTCAGCATAGACTGGGAGCAATCAGAGTGTTTGAAACAGTCAAGGTAGGGAACCGAGTTTCTCTATAAGGGATCAGGTATAGTACCTTTTACATGGGCCAGGTATAGACAGCTCCTGTGTGGTTTCCACATCCGTTTGAGCACTTGACCTTCCCAAAACTGGTGAAGGGTCAGTGTGATCCTAATGGGAAAAGGCAGACTGGGCCTTTTGATGGTCTTACCGAAGTCTGATTTCTAATCTCTGCCCATATCCTGATTGATAAATCTAGTGATTTGATTTGTTGATTTTCATTGTCTGACTCAGACAAGAACTGGGAAGAGGAAGAAGCTACTTCTTCTTCCTGTGTCACTGGTGTTTTATTTGTAAGTGGCTGTGCCAAACCCCTTTGCTCTTGGGTTGGTGTTCTTGTTTGTTGTATCATTTCTACAGTGAAAATGTAAAGATCTTTCAACAGTTAAATTTTAAAATCATAATGTAAATAGTAGCATCTTTGGATTATAGCTTATCTCCTTTTGTTTTCTCCTATATTGAAGTAAAGCCTAACAGGGGAAAAATAATGAAAATAAGTAAATTAATTAATTAACTTACTTGCCCAGGGTTAAAGAGGTAGAAGAACCAGGAGTAGGATCTCAGCAAGCAATGTAGTGTTTTCTCTTTCCATACTACCTGGTTGTCTGTGGTTTCCTTTTTTTTTTTTTTTTTTTAAGATTTTATGTATGTACATATGTATGTAGGTATGTATTTAATAGTGTGAGCAGTGAGAGGGGCAGAGGGAGAGAGAGAGAATCTCAAACAGTCTCTTCGCTGAGTGTGGATCCTGATTCAAGGCTCAATCTCAGGACCCTGAGATCACGACCTGAGCCAAAACCAGGACTCCCATGATTAACCCACTGAGCCACCCAGGTACCTCATCTAAGCTTTACTTTTTTCTTTCTTTTTTTTTTTTTTCTAACCTTTACTTTTAATGTAGTTTCTTTTAATAGAGGGCAGATCCTAGAATCAGATGACCTGGGCTCAAATTTCAACTCTTCAATTTATTAGCCAGAAGACTTTGGTCAATTTACTCAGCCTCTCTGTGCCTCAGTTTCCTCAAATGTAACAGGGGATAACAGTAACAATGAGGATAACTGCATTTTGGAAAGCCCTCATAATAGTGCCTGGTGTGTATCAAGTGCTCAGTACATGTGCACGATGGAGGTGGTAATGATGATGACAGGGACACAGATTTATTTCTCTAGCTTGTCAATTCCTGGAGCACATGAATTATGTCTTAAGTGTCTCTGTATGTGCATTACCAACCTCTCCAGACAGCGATTGTTTGATGAATACTGTGTGTCCTGTAGGATAATGACTTCAATACAGTCAGCAGCAAATATTTGTGAAAAACTGAAAGCAGCCTTTGACAAAGATTGCTCTGAAAACAGTTGGAGGAATAAGCCAGAGAGGAGATGTGTTCTATTCTGGGCTGACCTGGATCCCTGGAAAACTCACATGTTGATGTCCTTACCCCTCATACCTATGAATATGACGGTATTGGGAGATTGGGCCTTTAGAGACAATCAGGGGCACCTGATTGGCTTAGCTGGTTGAGCATCTGACTCTTGCTTTGGGTCCAGGTCATGATCTCAGGGTCATGAAATTGAGCCCCACATTGGGCTCTGCTCAGTGCAGAGTCTGCTTGAGATTCTCTCCCTCTCCTTCTGCCCCTCCCCTGCTCATGCTCACTCTCTAAATAAGTAAATAAGTAAGTAAATAAGTAAGTAAGTAAATAAATAAATAAATAAATAAATAAATAAATAAATAAAATCTTTAAAGAAAAGAGACAATCAAGGTGAGACAAGGTCATATGGGTCGTATGGGTGGGGCTCTCATCCAATGCTATTGGCGTCCTTACAAGAAGAAGAGTTTAGGACACAGACGTTCCCAAAGGAAAAGGTTTGTGGAGACACAGGGAGAAGGTAGCCATCTATGCGCCAGGGATAGAGGCCTCCAAAGAAACCAAACCTGAGTCTTGATTTTCCCTGTCTTTAGAAGTGAGAGATCGTAGATTTCTGTTGTTTGAGCCACCCAGTCTGTGGTCCTGTGTTATGCAGCCCTCGGACATGAACAGGGTAGGAAAGGAGCCCATGAGGTGGTTAGGGAGGTGTGCCATCACTTGCAGGAGTAGAGTGATAGTGGGGATTTGTGGCCTCCCTGGGACTGAAACTGAGGCATGTCAGATCTGAGATAGAGATCCTTTGGAGGCCACCTCCTCCAAATTCCCTGAATGGTATTTGAGCCCCACCCCTCATACTTTGTAACTCAATTCCTTGCATTTCCGATTATCTTAAATTGTAAGAAATGTCTTTGCAAGGAGACTAAATCCGCCTCCCACTGCTTCTGATATGTGACCTTGGGCAAGCTACTTAAAATCTGAACTGTTTCTTCATTAGTAAGATAGAAAAATCATTCTGATCTTGCATAACTGTTGAGGGGATTAAGTAGATCTTCAGCATGCCAGTTGGCTATGGTGTTGTCTTTCTTCAATAAATAGTGGTTGGGTACCCTGACCTGACCTGACCTGTTCCCCACTGGCTTCTAATCTTTAGAAGAAGTTACCACTGGTTCATCATCTTTGCTTTACACTTAAAAATGTAACCCAAAGTGGGTTTTCCATCTGAGGTGGCTTGAGCAAACTGGTAGGAAAGATCTTTATTCTTCAATGAGTCCTTCTCATCAATAATTTATACATCAAAGTGTTCATTTTATTAAAGCTTTTTCTTTACCATTTTCTTTTCATGTAGCAAAGGAAATAACTAGAAGACTAAATGGAATTTTAAAATAAGAAATTAGAATGGAATGTCATTTACTTGTGGGATCAGGCTGTTTTTTTTTTTTTAATAGGGAAATTCAATAAAAGATGAATTTTCAGTGACTTTTTTTTTTGAGTCAAACTTTACTTTTGCTAATGGATTTGCACTTTTCATCAAATAAATACATAGATACTGGTGAACTGAAGATCCAGCTGATTGCATGGAAATCTTATGCCTAATTATGGCCATGCTCAGAGTGCTGAGAACAGAGAAGTTGTCAGGATATGGTGAGAAACTGCTTTTGACCATCTACATTCTGCCAAACCATATATGCACTTTTAGAGAGAAAGCAGTTTACAAAATTTCCTGAAAGACATTTACTTTCTTCTCCTTTGAGTAATAAGGTAAACTTCAGTGTCCTTTGGAAGGAAAGAGCAGGGCTCTCATTTATTATTGTTCCTATTTTTCAAAATTTAACATTGAAGCCAAAGAAATGAATTCTAGGAATTCATGAATGTCAAATTTTGAATTTCATGTTTAGACGATCTGCGTGTTTTCTAAGCTTACTTTTTTTAAAAAATAAGCTGCTATGTTTGCAATTAATGAATTTAAACAGAAGAGTGATAGTGTGTTTAAGGTTAATGGGAAATAAGAGTAGGAGCCATAAGCAATGCAGGCATGTTGTTTAAATTACACCGTAGCGAATGAACAGTAAGACCCAGCCAAAAGACCATAATTTTAAAAAATGCAATTCATGGAGTTTCCTTTGAGGTAGTTTACTGTGTTCCCAGCAGGGGGCAAAACTTTGTCTCTGTGATTGGGCTCTGGGGGTTGTCCCCGTTGTGGCCTGGGCTCGGGAAGAGGCATGTATAAGGATTTTTACATCATAATAAGAACTCTCAGATAGTCTCTTAAATTTTATGCCCAAATGATCATTTCTGTCTCTTGGAATGCCAAATCTGGGTTTTTAGTAAAAGGCTAAATTCCACCTGTCTACAGGCCATGCTAGGTTGGTGTTCGGACCCCTTAGTTATAGCTCACCTCTGCTGAATCAGATAAAAATGTGTGCTAGGATTACTGCTTTTGATCTAGGTTTTAGTGTCTGTCAGTGTTACAGGATTTGTGTTCCCTGTTGCCTGTGGCTCTTGGTCACACTGCTTCAAAGAATGAAGAGGTAGACCAGATGAAGAGTGGTGGGCAGCAAGGCAAAGGCTATTGAGCAAGAGTAGAAACCTCCCGGAGAGGGGAAGGGGGCCCAAGTGGGTTGCCCCCAGAGTGTCTAAGTTTAGAAGGTTTTATGAGCTCTTTTACAGAACTCTCGTAAGCAATCAGGGTGTGCTGAGTCACGCCAGTCAGGGCTTTGATCACGTATCTGTCTGCCTATTAGGTTAATGCCTCTGTGCTGATGGGTTTTTTTGGGCTGACATCCGGGGGCTTATGTCTTCACTGCCCCTTGCCCGTGATGGTGACAGATGCTTTGTGGTTAATTATCTTATTTTAGGATGTTTTGCAGAAGTCATTTCTACGAGGGCTGCGAAACAGAATGCAAGCGTGGTCCTGTCTAAGCTGCCGAACAGGATGTCAGGGCTCTTTTATCTTAGCGGTCTTGACTCCCTGTTTTCTTGCTGGGAACCCTGGCCCTGACTACCACCTACATGTCCAACTAACTCCTAGCATCAGCTATGTGATTCCAGACCCAAACAACCAGCCAGGACAAGGCCTCTGGGGCCTTCATCTCCAGAGAGTCAGGGTCAGTGTGTTTTGGGGTGATGTGACAGTTCAGGCTGGAATCTGAGTGATCCTGCATTGTTACATGTGACAGTGGGGACTCACTGCCTTCTTTTCCTAAAATCCACTTAAGACAATGTAAGCTCTCGGCAAAAGGACATGCAGAAAGCCCCTACGTGGGGAATCATCTTCCTGAACAATTGTACTTGGAGCCCATTAACTAAGGGCAGGAAGGTTACAGCGCTCTATTGCTAGGAAACAGTCTACTTCTGGCCCCTGCTGGTGTCTAGAGACCTAGGTTAGAGAGGTCTTCTGAATTCTTACCCACAGGCTCTGTAAGCAGGAATTGCCTTCCTCACAGAGGCCAGGGGCCGAGTGTGCCCTGCTTGTGACCCTAGCCTGCTGGGGAAGTTGAGAGGCAGCCAGGCCTACCTTCCCTGGGCACAGAAATGACGGAGCTTCAAGAAGTCTCTGCTTTTGAGAGGGAACTATGCTCATTTACATGGTTCATGTCCACCAGAGGGAAGGCAAGCAGTTGGCCCTCTAGGGCAAGCAGAGCTTTTCCTGGCATTTGGATATGAAATATGTTTCTGGAATGGGACTTCACATAATGGGGAGACTCCGCGATGTGCACACGACGTTCTCAATGACATCCCTACTGTAAAGGTGATGGCAGGTTCCACGGGGAGGAGCTGGACACAGGATACTGAGTGTGGTTCTAATTTTTCAAAGTGTTATCTTTTCCTTTCTTGGGACTTTGCCCGATGCTTACAACAAAAACAACACAATTTCTTATTGGGGGAATTTTCAAATGTATATAAAAGTGAGGGTAATTTGGCAAACCACCATGGCTTTGTCACCATCTCCAACAATGATCAGTTCATTAGCTCAGGTTTTGACCTTGCAGATGTTCATATATTTAACTATGAAGAGCCCAGATGTAGTTTGGAACCAGGCTGGCCCCTGGTGGAAGTGGGAATCGGTCCAGAGAGTCCTTTAGCCAGAAGTGGCTCAAATAATCTCCTTTCCGTTTTCAGAGGTTTAGGGGCCCCTTACTCACCTTTTGGCTTGAGAATTGCTTTCCAAATTCTGTCCCAGTATCCCCTGTAGTAAGGATGTGTGGATGAAGACTGTGTCAGTAGCTATGGTGCTGTCTTAGCAAAACACAAGATCCTCAGAGATAGACAAGTAGGGGAAGAGGACCCCTTACCTGCATAGGACTCTCCTTCAAAGCTACCTTCCAGCAGCCTGTTATGAAGTCAGCTTAATTCAAGGAACACTTGAGCATCTGTTATGTATGAGTAACTAAAGTCCCACAAGACAAGTATCTCCAGTTCTGGCAAAAAATCGTCCAAAGTTTTCAAGTCTGTTCATGAGTGATTAGGTACTTTATGTGCAAGAGATACTTTCAACCCTCAGGAAGGATATTTTTACTCTATTTTGAGACTTATTTGAATACATTTGGTATTATTCTTTAGAGTAAAAGAAATTAGAATCAGTCAACCAAAAGGATAGTCAATGACGCCAATAAGGAAGGCAGCCAGACAGCAAGAGAGGAAGTAGACCAACTACACAGTCTGGAGCAAGAACCAAAATTCCACAGTTGTTGGGATTATTTTAGAGTCAGGGTGAAGGGTGTCAGTGGTATAGAGACCATCAGGGTGTTGGTAGGCCAATATTCAGCTATGCGTGGGAGAGGTTTGCAACCCATGATATAGGCTTAAGCCCTGACCCTGCACGTGCTAGCTGGGACACCTGCCAAAATTCATCTGACCTCCCTGGTGGGTCTGTTCTTACTTCCTAAAATGGATCTAATAGCCACCTGACAGATGTGGTGAAGATTAATGAGATAATTCAACGTAAGTAAGCTCTATAAACAACGAGATTTAGTGTCTATTCAGCTGGCACTTTTGTGTTCATGCTGGAGTCACAGGGACACCAACAAGAATAAATGTATTTTCTGTGTACTTTGTTTGAGGAAGGGAGTTAGATAGAATGGATGAATTCTGACCCTGAAAGAGAGAAAGAAAGCTCCTCAGAAGATGTGTCTCTGTGGGATGATTTGTTTGTGTCGATCAGGCTTGATTGAGAAGTGACAGGTGTAGAGGATGAAACAGAAAAGGTGGAGTGGGCCAGATTGTCAAGGGCTTTGTGTGCCATGCTGCGGAATTTGGACTTCCTTATCACACATTTGACTCTACATCTCATAAAGTATTGAGATATTAAGAAATACAAAAACAGAAGTCAGAGTCAGAGAAGATATGAATTGGAATGCCAACATCCAAATTAGGAAGAAGATGCAGCCATTGAGGTCACAGAGCCCGAGGTAGCTCTTAAAGTTGAACTTCCAGTAGACTCTGAACATACTGCAGCCAAATCAAAAAGAAGAAAAAAAATGGGGGGGTCACATGATCTGCACTGTTCATGAGGACAAAACATCAGCTCTCATGACTAGCATACTTTTACTGGCACTTAAATGAGTGAATTTTCTTGGGCAGGACTTTATAAAGGATGCACATAATGATTTATGGCCTAGGATATACTCACCAGCATCCTTACGGGAAACGCAATAGGAGGTCTAATGGGGTTGTTTCTTATAGGGCTCCTGTCTTCCCCTTCCTGACTTTATTTTTCCCCATGGCATTTATCACCTCATTTACTACATTATTTACCTATTCATTTTATTTATCGCCAGCCACCGACGCTAGATGATAATTTCTAAGAGACAGTCTTGTTCGTTTTTATGTGTTTCCAGGTCCTAGGACAGTGCCTGGCACATAGGAGGTGCTCCATCAATATTTGTCGTATGCGTGAACAAAAGAATGCAGGTGTGACTGCAACTTTTTAAACCTGCAGCTTTCAAAGTGAGCTTCCCGCCACTGAGAAAGTTTCATTAATGTACAAATGGAATATGCGACGTCAAGCTGTTGGGGAAAATTGAGATTCTGCATTGGGTTTTAAGATAAAATCTCTTGAGGGTTACTTTTTCGTTTTACTTGAAAAATACTTTTACATGTAAATATGCAATAATTTTACAAGGAAACATCTTTCTGTAACTTAGCCGAACTACTAATTTTATTTTTCAGATTTAATTATTTATTTTAGAGAGGGAGTGAAAAAGAGGGAGAGAGCATGGGGGGAGAGGATTGAACCAGAGGAAATCTTAAGCCAACTATGCCCTGAGCCCGGAGCCTGATGGGGGGGCTTGATCTCTAGACCCTGAGGTCCAGCAAGACACTTAATCAGCTAAGCCACCCAGGCACCCCACCTCACTAAGCTACTAATTTTAAGTAATTCCTTTTTGTCTTTTATGCTGGTTAAGTCAATTGGGCCCAAGATAGCGCTATCATAGTAGGTTAAACTTCTTAACAGTTTACAGCTTTCAGTGATCATAGTTTTCCACAACAAATATACTAACAACATAGCTTCCTAGTAAATTTTCATGGCTTCTTACAAATCAAGTCTCGAAACTATTGAAACAAACCTCTTGATATCATAGGAAAGCTTGTTGTTCTTAGAAAATAGACTTAGGAAGACATCCAACTTTATGGACCATATGATACAGAATACATAAAAACTAGAATTTTATGATCATGGGTATGTAAACATTGTTAATCTTCTTTTTCCATCAATTAAAGTTTAAGAATCAATTCCAGTGTTTTGCTTGGTCAAAAACAATTGTTTCAACAGTTTCTTAAAGTTTCTTTTCAACCTTCTGGCTTAAAACATAGCAGAACGAAATGTGTGGCTTCTGTTTTAGCTTTCGATTCCATCAAAGCTAACTTGAAGATGCTTGATTTGGGGTTTTTAATAATTTATTTCCACAAGCAACATATTTTCCAGGGGACAAAACAGATGAATTCTATGCAAAATGTAGCCCCCAAATAGCCAAAGAAATTGATCTGCAATATGGAACTGCTGGATACAAACCAAGTAAATCCGGCGGGGGGGGGACCGCTGCCAAAAATAATGACACGTAGTAATTTATTATGATGCTGAGGCTCATTTTGAAATTCTATGTGCCAGGCCCTCACAGTGTTTACATTTCAAAGGCAGCCACAAATCTGCAGATGCACAAAGGGCTCCAGACACATCCCTGCAAATATCAAAGGTGTACTCTGTTGCACATTTGGGCAAGGATGAGATTTTCCTTAAAAGATAGTTCTAGAGAAAGAGCTTCCTATTGAAAAAGCTGCCTTTCTAACAGTCCTTGATGCAGCTTCTCCCAACTTTGAACTACAAAGTCAGTGCAAACACACACAGAGGGGGGAAAAACCCTCACAGTATCATGAAAAAGCAGATAAGGAGTCAACCATTGCTAGCAGGTGGAGGGAATTTCTGTTTGCCAAAAAGAGGTGCTGAGAGAGGATGATGGAAATAGAAGGCAGAAAATTTAACCCTCAAGAGGAAAGCCATTGCTTTTATTCCCCTTGTTCTGGTTTTCTAAGATACAATTGAAGAATGTGTTCTTACACTTAAGAATTGATTGTGCAGATTACAAGGATTTCTCCTGTTCCCGTAACAAAAACAAATTCAATTAACAAAAGAAACACCTACACAAAATCTGGCAGTTTGCTAAGAGCTAAATGGGTCATTGGACTGGTCTCTTGCTTGGTTGCTGAGGTCAAGAGTCCATCTCCTCCTGGCTTAGTCACTTTTGGCAGGGGCATCCTGTTAAGAGTATGAATTATGATCCCACTGTGCAAGGGAGAGTTTTTCTTAGGAAAGGTGTCCATCGGGGATGGCGCAATTTAGATGGAAAGCACTAGACTATAGCTACAAGCAGAATGTCTCTGTGGGGGGTTCCTTCCAGGAATGCAAGGTGGAGTGAGGACTACGACATTTAAACGTTCAACATATTGCTAGGTCGAAGACAAAAAGGAAATAGATTGTTTTTCAAGAAGCTAAGATGGCATTTGTTAAAATTCAGTCATTTCAGTTTTCTGCTTATTGATAAATTCTGCAGATCTCTCTTTGAAACCAAGGTTACTCTAGAAGAGCCAGCAATGCAACCATGAGGGCTGGAGCAGGGAGGGGAATGTTATCATTATTTGCAATTGACATGCAATTTGCAGGGGTGGGGGGTAAGGTGGGGGGGAGCTTGTTTTATCTAGAAAACCCAAGGAAATCAAGGAAAAACGCTGACCTGTAGTGAGAGCTCAGTGCGATGACCAGTAGTAGAACTCTAGCATTTTCTATGTCAGTCATAATTGCTAGCAAGTATGATGGGTATTACAAGAAAAGGATGAAGAAAATCTTTTGTAGCTCATTAACAATAGCTATGAAGAAATCTAAATATGCAGTAGTAAATTTATCAAGAAATGGACAAGAACTATTAAATTTGATTGTGATAAAAAAATGTTAAAGAGAATGGAGGACACTTTTCCTCTCCCGGGGGGAAGGCACCATGTATGCTTGAAGGCCAGGGTGCTGGGTGGGGATTTTGAGTTAATACCACCCAGAGAAGAGGGGAGGGTGTCTGAGAATAGAGGCAGGGGGCTGGGGCTAGAGAGAGGGAGGTGGGAAGAAGGGTGGGTTGGGGAGAGGTTGTGTGTGGGGCTTTGGACCAGTAGGGATTTGAACACCTGCCTGATGTGGGGCCTCGGGGAGTGCTGGGAGGTGCATTTTTCTATTTTGATTTTTTTTAAGTGTTAACTCTTGTCAATGCCATTCTCCTTTGCTTCCTCCAAGCCCCTCTTCCTGAAGATCCGCAGTAACAACCCACATTGCTCCACACAGGATTTGGGATCAGATTAGTGTTGTTACTGTTTAGATGGTCACCATCCCTAGGCACAAAAGAGAACAGGAAGGCTCCATTTTATTTGGATTTTACAACTATCTCAGGGATGAAGCTTCCAAGCAAATGCAGTGCCCTGGGTCTGAGTTATGGTCTTTTACTAAGATAACAGTAATACCATGAACCAAACGAGTTCACTTGAATTATACTCTTTTTATTTCCCTTTGCACTCAGTTTGTCTGCAGAGCTGTACGTTGACGTTGAGGCTAATTTACAGGGTGATTCAGTAAATTCTCTCGATGCTCTGGAAGGTGATCAGAGCAGGACATTTGACGATGTTTTTGTGACAAGTGCTATCTATGCTGCAGGATTTTAGCTCGTTGGCATGACATCTCATTTAATGGCTGTAGCACAGTATATCAGCTCTAGCCAAACTGTCATTTCCGTGTCGGGTCAGCAAAACTTCATTTTTGCTTACAACACAGTTGTCTTTTTTTGCTTTCTATTTGCCTTAACACTGAAAATGGTTAGGGTAAATATCAATAAAGAAAGAATGAGAAAAATAAATGTTTGAAATTAAAGTGTAAGGACATACATACGATTTGTCTCAAAGCTCTGATTCTAATCGGATCAAAATATAAGTGATGTGATTAAAACATGCAGTATTGGTATAATTACAAAAAGAAGCGGTGCTCTTGAACTTTGAGATCGACAGCCAACGCATGCATTTTTCGAGGACTCGTTTAACACCTATGGTATGTTTGTGTTTTAGGCAACTTTTTCCTGTAGCTGTGACCATCAGTACGTGGGTACTTTCTGTGAAGAATTTGATGCCTGCCAGAGGAATCCCTGCCAGAACAATGCCAGCTGTGTGGATGCAAATGAAAAGCAGGATGGGACCAATTTCACCTGCGTCTGCCTTGCTGGTATGAGCTCCATAGATGATAGTTATTATATGTTTTTTTGTAGAATATTCACTTATTAACTAAGGGTGACTCCGGGATATATTGTCCAGCTGCTACGCAAGACGACTTTAAGATATCATTTGATTCCCCCAGTCGGTGCTTCATATGGGAATGGAAGAGGGAAATTCAGATGAGGATAGACATCATGTTCCTTGGCCGGCTTTCAGACGTTAGGATGCTCTGTCTTAGCGGTCCTTTTCTGTTCTGGGATAATGATGTGTTGGGTCAAATAGAGGTCTGGGCATGTCAGAAACAGTTCTGCGAATATGTACCGAGTGTAGAATGGGACTGTGCTGGGTGATAATGCTCAGCAACAAGAGAAATCCAGGATAGTCTATGCAGGTTGCGACGTCAAGCCACATCATCTTTCCTGTTTTTGCTGATTTCCTTTCGTTCCTGTATGTTCATTAGGCCAAGTTCTTGGTACACCATTCTCCACAACGGGGAAGATCATCCACGTTCCTTGATCACTATGGGGGATGGGTGGGTATTGCGTGAGACTTTTGACTCCTCAGAGCCCAATGGATGACTGGCGGTAGGCAGTACTCTCAGACTTCTGCGGCTCTGCAGTCATTTTAATTGACTTGCTGCTCAGCCAACTCGATTGTTAATCCTCAAGGCGCACGAATGGATGGTATTTACCAGTGAACATTCTGATGCAGCTGTTTCCATGCAGCTTAAAAGCAAACACTAAATTCCTCCTTTTTTTTTTTTTTTTTTTTTTTTTACTATTGAATAGCACGCAGAACTGTCATCGCTTTTCACTTTCTGTCTCTTCCTGTTGCCAACATCTGCCTCTGGGTGGGAATTCAGGATGAGGTAGGAGTTGGGGAAGGCCAGAGAGATGGAGGGAAGGGGCAGCTGGAGTGATGAAGAAACAGGGCCCAGGGGTGTGAAAGATGATAGACTAGGGATCCCTGGGTGGCGCAGCGGTTTGGCGTCTGCCTTTGGCCCAGGGCGCGATCCTGGAGACCCAGGATCGAATCCCACATCGGGCTCCCGGTGCATGGAGCCTGCTTCTCCCTCTGCCTATGTCTCTGCCTCTCTCTCTTTCTCTCTCTGTGACTATCATAAATAAATAAAAATTTAAAAAAAGAAAGATGATAGACTAAAAAGTGAGAGTTCTTCACTCATCTCTTCCAACCCAAAGCATCAGTCACAGGGGTGGGTTAATAATCTGTTATATTCTTTCTAGACCTGTATGTGTGTGTGTGTGTGTGTGTGTGTGTGTAAGTGTGTGTATTTCTCTAGCGCATCACATGAATAAGTATTTTTCTGTATGCTTTTTATATTTATTTATTTATTTATTTTTAAAGATTTTATTTATTTATTCATGAGACACACAGAGAAAGGCAGAGAGATAGGCAGAGGGAGAAGCAGGCTCCATGCAGGGAGCCCGATGTGGGGCTCGATCCCCGGACTCCAGGATCACGAGCCAAAGGCAGATGCTCAACCACGGAGCCACTCAGGGATCCCTACGACCAGTAGATCGTAGACCACTTTTCAGGTCAAAATGTATGGATTTGCCTCAATCATTGAACAATTTCACAGTGTGTCTCCTAAACCTGTATCTCCCGGTCAGACTTCCTCCAAACTCACTTATCTGCTGCTTACCTGGCATCGGCATTTGGATGTCCCAGGCCACCTTAAGCTCAGCCGTTGCAAAGCCGAGCTCATCATGCTCCCATCCCACTCTGCTCAGCTTCCAGCGTTCCATCTCTTTCTATAAGACAGACATCTGCAAGTCATGCTAGGTTCCTCCCTCTTCCTCTCTGCTGGCGCCCCTTCTTCCAAGTGGTCTCCATTTTACCACCTAGTGGCTTCTCAAATGCACCACCCTTTCTGCAGCCCCACTGCCACCACCCCTAGGCTAGCTGCCTCTGCCCCCCCACCCCGTGATGCTAAAGTAACCTCCTACTGCTTGTCCGTATTCTCCTGACTGTGCTGCATGCTGAACCAGAGTGACTGCACCAAAGGGAGCCTCAGCATTTGTCCCTACACCTTCCATTCTCCACCTGGTGGCAGGTGATCATTTTCCTATGCCCATCTGATGTAGTTGCCTTCCTACCTAAATCCCTTCTTCCCCTTGCTCTTTGGTTCATGATCTGTCGCTCACCCACCTTTCCAGCCCCATCTCACCTCACTGCTCACCTTGCTCTGGGTCTAGCCACCTTGGCCCTTTCATGACTTTGTGCTCCTTTCTTGGACAGCCTTCATCTGTGGTCAATGTGCGTTTACATGTGTGATCTTTTGATTACTGCCTGTCTTCCCCACAGCGTTGACCTCATGAGAGCAGGGCCTGAATCGGTCATTGCATCCCACAGTGTCTGACAGATCAGGGACGCTCACTCAAGGTGCTGATAAGATGAATTAATGAAAGCGTATGAACATGGCTTCATGTTTTAAACCATTCCTCTGGTGATGGATCTTTAAGATGTTTTCTATTTATCTTTTATAAGTAATGTTAGAACGAATAAAGAACCTTCTATAAACAGTCTCAGTCAGGGTCAGTGGGTGGAGCTTGTCTCAGGACCCTGGGATTATGACCTGAGGACTGAGCCAAAGGGAGATGCTTAACCGACTGAGCCACCCAGGCACCCCTGTTCTTGATCATCTTGCTGAGTACATCTTGCTGAGTACTTCATGTGTGACCCATGACCATGGCATTCTTGTTTACTCATATTAGTCTCTTCTTAAGAGAAGAAATATTACACAATTTTGTCCAAAAAAAAGAAAAGGGCTTGTTTCTTGAAATGAGTCTTCTTTAATTTGGCTCTGAACACCCTCAAAAACATTTTTTTCCATTGGAAAACTACATTTCCCTTGTGGAAGAACTGTTTACAGGTTAATTCACATCAATTAATTGACCTCTGAAGCTCCAGATAACATGCGTAAGAACTCTCAAAGTGTATGAAGTGTGCTGGCCTTTAAAAAATGTATCCCGCTGTGCTCTGATTGTTCCAAGTCTGATCATAAGAAATTACCTTGTTTGATGAATGCGTGAATTCAAACCAACTTCTTGTCCCCAGAGAACAAAATCTCCCAACAAAGTCTCTTCTTGGAGACATTGTTGTCTTGATGCGATGCTCATTTCTCTTGAGAGGATAACATTTCTTGGTAAGTGAAGTATTATCAGCAAAGAAGCATCAGCCCCAGATTTGCTAGTATTTCAATATTTTGCTTTCCGTTCTATGTCAAATGTCCATATAAATACAATATTTTAGGCCGTGCGTAATCTAGAGATGTATGAATATGGCATGCTGGGTGTTGAGTTGATTAATAAACTCTCTTCCTTAGCTTTCACTTTAATTTTTTATTACAATTTATTGGAAGCAGGAGATGGTTTTTTTATGTAGTGAAACATCAATAAATGTCATATACATGTGCGTACAACATAAGAGGAGTTATAAGTTATGGCCAATAACATTTCTATTTTTGGAAGGGGATTTTTGTCAAATGTGATTGATATTTTTCCTCAAACTTTTTGGGAATACGTTCAAAAAGAAGAGGATTGTCAACAGCATCGAATACCACAGGAGAATCGAAGAGGAGGTTATTGACTTTGGCTAGAGGGTTTGTCCAAGCCGTTGTTGGTGGCCTCCTGTTTATGTTGATGTGATACGGATTCCAGTGGAAGCTCTGAGACTTCTCTAAGAGACCACATACAGGGACAGAAGCAAGGAAGGTGTTAGAAGTTGCCAGACACTCTGAAGGATAGCTCTGGATTTGGAAATAGTTGTAGCCACTTGGTTTTCAGGTGACAAGGAAGCTGTGAACTCCCCCAGTGACACTGGTTGGCCATTGATGAGATGAACAGGGCTTGGGCCAGATGTGAGAATTCATAAAGACCAGCTTAGTGGCAGATGAATGTGAGGGACAGAACCCCAAAGGGTTTCTTATTTTTAAAATTATAGCATACTATTTAAGGGCATGGGCCCTGGAGGCAGAATGCCCCGATTGCAATCATAAATCCCAACCAGTTAGACCTCAGATGTGGGCCATTTTCCCAGTTTGTTTCCCATCTCCCTCCAATGTCACACAGTCTGGAGACCCTGCTCGTTGCTTGAGGTCACATGAGCCACAGGGGCTGGAGTTAGCCCTGTGGTCTAGACCCCCACCCATCAGCCCTGTGGTGTAGACACTACCCATCCCCCTTGACCACAGCCTCCAAGGCCAGCAGTCTACACCCTGCTCTGTCCTTACTGTTTTCTAGTAGGGCGCCTTGGGCATGGTGCACAGCCTCTCTCGACCTGCTTCTTTGACTCTGCATATTATAGTGACCTTCATCATGACTTAGGAATATCACATGAGAACCAAGCTCCTGGTCTGTTCTGTGGACACATATCTGCAATATCTAGCTCAGTGCCTGGCACATAGTAGGTGCTCAATAAAGAGCACCTACATTCATACAGCATTCATACATTCATGCTGAATGAATGAATGAATGAATGAAGCGAGATGAGATTTTATACAAGGCCCACAGATGTGTAGTAGGGCCTCTGTTCCCTTGTCTCTCCTCCCTGGGCTTCTCCCTGTAGCACACGTCGTGTATTTACCTCCCACATCAGACTGTGGCTGGCCCGAGGGCCGCGACTCTTCCATTCCGTTACTCTTCATTTCTCCGTCCCCTGTCGGTGCCAAACCCCACGCCTCACACATTCATAGACACGGAATACGTGGTCTAATTGAAAGGTAGCTTCTTTAATCATGATTTATTTTATAAGAGCCTTCTAATTTTGAGAATATAATTTTTCCTCAGAGGAGCTATTACTTTTTCTGAAAAGAATAGCTGTGATAGATCTTCAACACTGTCACTGCCAAAATATTATTAGCATCGCACAAAGCATTTTTCAACTTCACGGTGCTTCATTGTGCCAGCTGATGGGTGATTTTCATCCTCTTAAAAAAAAAAAAAACAACAACTGTCATTTCTGAGGCAGGGAACGTGGCATGTGTTCTGTCCCAGATCCGCCCTTAAACACTGAGTGTTGGGCATCCCTGGGTGGTCAGTGGTTTAGCGCCTGCCTTTGGCCCAGGGTGCGATCCTGGAGTCCCGGGATTGAGTCCCATGTCAGGCTCCCGGCATGGAGCCTGCTTCTCCCTCTGCTGTCTCTCTCTCTCTCTCTCTCTCTCTCTCTCTCTCTCATAAATAAATAAATAAATCTTTAAAAATAAAAAACCACTGAGTGTTGCTCGAGTAGGTGTCCAGATGCCTTTGAGCGGTGAGTTAGAGGCAGGTCACCTCCTCCTCCTGGAGTCATCTCCTCCTGGGGACAAGTCCTGAATGGGATTGGCTATAGGTGCTCATACCCAGCCCCACTCACCTCAGGAAGTCAATGGGTGAGCAGGTGAAGGCAATATTTTTTTTGCAAGTGGCTTAGTTCAGGGGTTCAGAGCAGAAGGCACCTCAAGGCTCATCTCTGGACATGGGGCATGGGAAGCAGGGGTGACCCTGGGGAGCTAAAGGACTTGACCACTGTCTACAAGCTCATGGCGGACGCAGGATTTCAGGCCTCATCACTCCGTGTCCAGAGTCCACATCTTTGGGCCAGAGTACATATTCACTGCAACGCATTCATGGTTTGTGAATCTTACATGAGTTATGAACAGAGAATATGTGGCCCAGGTTGCTGTTCACTCACACGTGGGACCAGAGATGGTGCCAGCTGGGACCAGGGGACACGCCAAACTGTAACCTGCTACTTAGGGTTTCAATCCAGCCCCTTCTGCTTACCAGTCAGGGGGCCAACCTTTCAGCTCTCCGGTGTCCTCATTTTTAAAATAAAGGGTTGTAGTGAGGATCACACATTCATCCAATAATTGCTTATTGAGTATCTACTATGTGCCAGGCATTTTCCAGGTACCAGGATGCATCTGTGAAACAGCTAAGTCTCTGTGCTCACAGAGGTCACATGTTAGTGAATGAGATGAGTCAACAATGTGTGTTCCTCAAGGTGTATGTTGTGTGTGTGTGTGTGTGTGTGTGTGTGTGTGTAAACGGAAAAGGTCAGGCAGTGATAGTGCAATGAAGAAAAGTAAAACAGATGAAGAGATCAAGAGAAATGGGACCATGATTACAGGTAGAATGATCAGATGGAGCTTCTCTGAAGGGAAAATACTCGTGTAGAGACCTGAATAAAATGAGCTTGTGAACAATGTGACTGTGGGGGGGAGAATAGCATCCAGGCAGCGGGAAGAGCACATGCAAAGGTCCTGAGGCAGGAGTCTCATCAGTGATGAGACTTGGCTCTGGGAAGAAAGCTGGAGCGGGCCATGAAGGAAGAACAGGGATTTTATCCTGAAGGTGACAGGAAGCTTTTCGAGGGTGTGAACTGGCACAGGCCATCTGACTTCTCTCTTGAAAGGATCACTCTGGACCCTGGTGAAGAAGAAACAGAGGGAGGGAAAATGGGGAAACTAGTCTCCAGGCAAGAGAGAACCACAGCTTGAGCCCTGTGGGGCTGGTAGTGATTGAAGTTTGGATCCGGGACGTACTGAAGCTGTGGCTGGTAACCCTGGCTGGTGGGAGGAGTGCAGGGTGTGAGTGGAGATGTGGGTGACTCCAGAGATTTTAATTTTTTTTAATTAATAAGAGCTTCATTGAGATACCACTGAAATGTACAATTCAGTGATTTTCAGAATATTTACAGAGTTGTGCAACCATCACCATGGTCCATTTTAGAACATTGTCATCTCCCCAGAAGTGGCCCTCTCCCTGTCGCCCCTGACCCTGCCACCTCCTCCCCCCAGCCCACAGCAACCACTGATCTACTTCCGGTCTCTATAGATTTGCCTCTTCTGGACTTTTCATGTAAGTTGAGTTATTTGATATTGGCTTTTTGTGTCTGGCTTTGCTCACTTAGCGTCACATTTTCGAGGTTCATCCCTGTTGTGGCGCGTACTGGGGCTTTGTGCCTTTATATCCAAATAATACCCCAGTGTATGGAGCCACCCACCTTGTTCATCTGTTCATCCACCGAGGCACACTTGGGTTGTTTCCCCTCTTGGCTGTTGTGAACACTGCTGCCATGAACCCCACTCCACTTACGCCCTCTCCCTTCTCTCCTCCTCCAGGGTCTTCTGCTTCCAGACTTTTCTGTCTTCCTCTTTTTCTACCATCCTCCATCCTCCACCTTCATCCTTGGCTTCTCATCAGCTGGGATTCCAAGGTCTCATCTTAAATCCAGTCCTTAATAATCAAAAATTAATAAGTCCTTGCTGCTGCTTCCTTATGCTTGTCTCCCCCTCCCTCCCTCCTTCCTCCTCCTCCTTTTCCCATGCTTCATCTTCTTCATCCCTGCCACACATCGGTCTATGTCCATATTGTGATTTCTCACCCATTTTCTTCCTTTCTCTTTATACCATGAAACTTCTTCTCTGAGGTCATTGGTGGTATCCTTCCCACTAACTTCCAGGGCTCTTTCTTTGTCCTTGTCTCTTTAGGGCATTTCTCACCTGGCTTACAGAGCCCGGCATGATGTCTGCTCTCCTGAGACCAGGCCAGCCCTCCTCCCTCCTTCCCTGCCCTGCTCCCAGGAGCTCCTCTCTCTCCCCTCTCCTGCTGCCTCCCTCTGCCTTTGACAGCAGTCACTCATGCTGAGCTGTCACCTCCGAGTGTTTGGGTTTCCCATCCTTCCTTCCCACCTGTCACCTCAGCTCCAGCACTTCCTCTGGACTTGGCCCTTATGCACAGCTAATGGCTCAGCCCTTCCTCAGACTCTACCCCAGAGCCCCGGGGGTGGGGGGGGTCCTCCTCCCTCCACCTCCCCACACACATACTTTCAAGCCTGACTATTTTCGAAGGCTCTGGTTTCTATCAGTGGTGCCATCACCACGCTTGTCACCCAGGTCAGAAGCTCAGGCCTCGCGACTGGCTCCTTTGTCTTCCATATCTCTGGACTGGCACCAGGTTCGCTCTAGTGACAAGGATTTGGCATCTGCTCCAGCTCCACATCCTCCCCCCGCACCATGCCCTGATTCAGGCTGTTGTCACCTGCTGCCTGAACAATTGTGATAAGGCTGTGCACCCTCCGCACGGGCCACCTGGCTTCCAGCCTCAGCGCCACCCTCCAGGAGCCCAGGGCTGGTGACACCGAGCCGGCTGGAGATGTCACACTGCCCAAGGCCCGGCCTGCTCCGACTCCTCCTTCTCCCTGGGGTTTCGGGGAAAGGACTTAATCTCACCGGGTCTCATGCTCCTGCCTGTGACCTGGGATGGCAGATGGAACCCACAGCGCCACGCTCCAGTGATGCTAAGAGGTGGGGCAAATGAAACGTGTGCTGTGTTTGGAAAGGTGCCTGGTGAGATGCCTGGGTGGCTCAGTGGTTGAGCATCTGCCATTGGCTCAGATCGTGACCCCGGCATCCTGGGATCAAGTCCTGTGTTGGGCTCCCCGCAGGGAGCCTGCTTCTCCCTCTGCCTGTGTCTCTGCCTCTCTCTGTGTCTCTCATGAATTTACAAAAAGATTTTTTTTTTTTTAGAAAGGTGCCAGCACAGGAGTAAGCACACAACAAACGTCAGCTGCTGTTACTGCTGGCGTTCCTGTCGAGCCAGTAGTTTGAGGCCCTCCAGGGTGCCCAACCACTGCTTCCCCTTGGCAAGTGATTTGGACTTGGCGCCTCTGGTTCTCCCTGTCCGGTGAGCCAGGGTGGCCCAAGTGGGCCCCTCAGAGCATCCTTTTCTCTTCTGCTGAGACCTACTCCCTGCCCACTCTTCCTGCCTCAGGGCTGGCCTTGCTTGGCTCTCCCAGCCTTCTCAGCCAAGCCTCATGACGAGGAAATAAAATGCACACGAGGAGTAAAGAAATGTGGGGTTTGGAGTCTGTGGGCCTGGGTTTGATTCCAGGCTGAGCTTCTCACCGACTCTGCTTTGCTCCCCCGAGCCCCAATTTTTTCACCAGTGAAATGAATAACGAGTCTCAACCTTGTAGGAGTAAGGAGAGCACACCCACATGCACACACGCACATACGCACACACAGGCGTGCACACACATGGGCACAGAATGGGAAATCCACAGAGTGCATATATTGTAGCCTCTAAATTCTAAAGGTGAGAGGGATTGGCGCTACCATTCTCAGTCTGTCCCCAGGGGCTGTGCTCATGCCCCCCATGGCCCTCTGGGGTCCCCCTTTATGCTGAGGAAGAAGGGAGGGGAGTTAAGCTCTCCTCCCCCAAAACTGAAGCAAATGAGAACAGGAAGTGACCAGTCTACACACACCTTCCCCATGTCTGCACTCCGTTCCCAAACCTTCAAAGATGCTGCATTGGTAACCCCCACTCCTGGGCAGGTGGATTTGAGGCCTTGGCCCTATCCTCTTCCCCTACAGCTCGGTCAGTGCATCCGAACACGCCTGACTTGGTGCTACATCCCTGCTGTGGCCCCACACTACGTGTTCGATTGTTCCATGGAAACAGGTCTTTGCTCCTCCTCTGGAGTGGAAGCTGCCTGCAGGCAGGAGCTGCTTCTAAGTGCCTTTTCGACTCACCAACTGTGAGTTTTCACTCACAAAAACATTCCTCCTCGAAGAAGGAATACCGTCTCTACAGTTTGGTCTGTTATACAAGCCTAGAATTCAACTGATACATATCTTTAAGTCAATCCCTTGTGTGTCTCATGGCATCAGTTCTTAATTAATTTAATGCTTTCTCCCTTTTGGTTTCAGTTTCTCTTGGGGAGCCATCAGGACATAATGAAAGAAACCTTTTTTGAACTGTCTCCCACTTTGTAATCACCAGATTAGGAGCTACAGGTGTCATACAGAGTTTGGCCACGGTTTCTGACTTGGGTTCTAGGAAAATGGAATGAAAGAGATTATTTTAAAAATAGCAACACATGGTGCTTACGTAGTCATTAATTACTTTATAACTAGTGCCTGCAGGGTCCCTGGCTCTGTGCTAGGTGCGGAGGACAAAAATCACCAACACTGCTCTTAAATAATAGGAAAACAGATCTGGAAACAAAGCAGTGACAGGCACAGCCATTGAGCCTGGGGGCTCCCAATCACAAAAAAGAAAAAAAAAAATCATGTGCCAACAGTGCAGTCAGCAAAGACTCTTTAATGTCATTTTTGACTTTCTTCCTTTTCTGATCTGTTTCTTTTGTAATCTGTGTCATTTGTGTGCAACTCTTAAATGAATAATATTAACATCTGAGACTGAGAAAAACTGCTGTTCGTTTCCTAGATAGTGGTTCTCAGACTTTAGCAAGTACCTTGTATCAGAATCACCTGGAAGGCTTCTGGAAACTCTGATTGCAGCCTGTACCCACCCCCACCCTCCCCATCTCCTCCTGAGAATCTCTGATTCTGTAGGTCTGGGATGATGCTGGTATATTTGTATTTGTAGCAAGTTCCCAGGTGATCCTGCTGCTGCCGGAGGGGGTGGGGGGCACACCTGGAGCCTGCTGGTCTAAACTGCCTGTTAAAAACTGAGAAATCAAATAATATTGGGATTTTGTTGGGCGATGTTAAAATCTGTCAATTATCCATCCGTTCATTCAAAAATATTGAGCTGTCTGCAATGTACCGGGTGTGGTGCAAGCTCTGCAATTGATAGAAATTGTTCCTGCTGCTTGGAGGAGTCTCATTCGATCCCGACGACCAGCCTGGAAAGCCGG
Source organism: Vulpes lagopus (assembly GCF_018345385.1). Classification (NCBI taxonomy): domain Eukaryota; kingdom Metazoa; phylum Chordata; class Mammalia; order Carnivora; family Canidae; genus Vulpes; species Vulpes lagopus. The sequence continues at coordinate 9,604,941 of NC_054831.1, forward strand.
GTATTGTCATTCTCCATGATTCACCCAGGGGGCACATGAAGAGCCAAGTCAGTCCTTTGATGGGCTACCCAGCTGATCCTTGAGTGGCCACCCCAAACCTTTGACTCTGCAAGCCACTGTCCTGTCCCCTGTGTCTCTTGCTTACATACTATATTAGATGTGGTTACTTTCTTTCTCACCTTGAGATTGATTTTCCTAATTTTGCTGGATGTCAGCTTTTTCCGTGCTTTTCTATCGCATATTCCGATTTTAATTATATTTTATTGATTGCCTTTCACAGATGGGCCTCCTATGTCTTCCTTTCTTTGCCTTTGGTTTTTAAATCATGTTTGCATTTGTTCTGAGGTGTTTGTTTTTCCCATGCCAGCAGATCTTACTACTTTTTTTTTTTCTGTTAAATAACTCTTGCCTTCTGACTTTGAAATTGGATGCCTCTGAGATTGAATATCTAGATGGCCCACAGATTCCTGCTATTTATTTCTTGCTTCAGTGTGCTAATATTAGACACTCCATCTCTGCAGCAGGGGCTTAGGCCCCAGCCCAGCTGCTCTGATCCCCAGAGGGCAGGAGCTGAGGCTGGTGGGTTCTCTCCTGGCATCAGGCTTTCAGTACAAATCCAGCAGTTTCGCCTCACTGCACAGCTGGGCTATTAAAAGACCAGGAATGTTAAAAATAGCTCCTATCCCCGCTCCCACCTTGGAAGCTTTCAGGACAGCTCTCCAAAGAAACAATTAGATTCTATCTCACCGAGTCAGAGCAACACAGGAATATTTTTATTTCGGTGAACATCATGCACAAAAACAGTTGTGCAGGGAAGGAGGATGTTTAGAAAAACAACTGATCCATTGCCTTATTTTTTAATAGCCTGATTCATTTAGCCAACTTTGCTTCCTTGTGATTTATCACTGAATTCTAGAAGGCTTTCCTTCATTTCAGGAGTACGGTCAGCATAGATTGTGATTTGGGGGTGCCGAGGGGTGCAGATTTTTGGTTATGTTGCTGGCAATCAAAAGACACTACCAAAAAAAAAAAAAACCATTTGGATATTCACAGGGATACTTAGCCATTTCCCCCTCTATAACTGATAAATTTTAAATTATATTTTCTACTTGAATACAAAATAGTATAAAATTAAACCCTCCAAGTCTACATTAGACCAAATGTAATCTGGGAATGCATCCACTGAATGGATTATTCGGTTCAGTGCGTTTCCCTAAAGGTGCCTGGTTGCCTTTACCATCTGCCAGCCTTCACTTAGGACATGCGTTTTATTTCATCCAACATCATTTCTCACGGTCAGGTGCTTTAAAAGCACTGAGCCTCCATTTAGAGTTTAGAGCTTTGCCAATTGTCCCATATGTCCTTGAGAGGCATCCTTATTATATATCCCAAGGCATAACTTTCTTATATCTTCTTTGTTGACATAGAATGTTCTCCAAAGAAGCAGTAAAACCTTTGTGATTCTCTAAGAGGAGAGATCAGTATTTTCCATAGTGGTCTGTTTATGGACCAATTATTATTTTTGTTTATTCATTGACTGTCAATTATTAATTCCTCAGTAACTTAAAGTTTTTAGACTCAAGTCATTTATTTCAAAATGGTCTTTAACTTGTTAGAGGCTATAAATATTCCTATAGATTCCGAGTTTTAAAAATATCCTGAAGGATCTGTTTGCCTGCTTTGAAAGGATTGATTTCTGTTTAAGGGAAGATAAGAGGTGTTGGGATGTCAGTCTGAAAGACCAAAGTCTCATTGACTTATGCCAGGGTTTCTCAACTCTGGCATGAGGGGCACTTAGGGCTGGGTCGTTCCTTGTTGTAGGCGACTGTCCTGTGCATTGTAGGATGTTCAGCAGCATCCCTGACTCCTACACACTAGATGCCAGTAGCTCCACCAGGGGAGTGACAATAGACAACATCTCTAGACATCACCAAGTGTTCCCCCGGGGAAAGAATTCCCCTACTGGAGAACCACCGAGGTAGGGAATTAAACCCGGGGGTGGGGAGCTGTTACAGGAGGAAATCCTGCTTTAGGTCTATTGATTTGCCACATCACAGGCACCTGTTAAAGATGCTAACACTTTCTGGAGAAGCAAGACTGAAGTTCGAAGAGGATCACCATAACTTTCCATTCATCCAGTCTGGCTGGGGGTGGGGAGACCCTTTAGCAGGGCAATTGCCCCATTGTGGTGTCCCCCATATTGGAAGTACAGATCATTGCAGAACACAAGGTGATTTTTATTATTTTATTTTATTATTTTATTTAAGATTTTATTTACTTATTTATGAGAGAGATTGGGGAAAAACATGAGTGGAGGGGGAGGGGCAGAGAGAGAAGGAGACATCCGACTGAGTAGGGAGCCCAATGTGGGGCTCGATTCCAGGACCCCGGGATCATGACCCGAGCTGAAGGCAGATGCCCAACAGACTAAACCACCAGGTTCCCCACACGGTGATGTTAGATAGCATGTTTTTGTGAGAATACATGCTTATTTATTTATTTATTTATTTCCCGATTGATGTTTTACTATGCAGGAAAATAAAACAAAAACCAAACAAGGAATGTATTCCATTTCAGTCTTCATGATTCAAGTAAAAAAAGTTCTCATAATTCAGATACACACTTTGGCCAACCCAGTTTAGCTTTATCATATTTTAAAAATTCATGTATAAAAAATAAGTATCAGCTCAAAATATAGATTATTTTAAGAGCCTGCAGGAAATATAAAAATAATTAAATTAAATTTGGTGGAAATGTTAAAACTGCCTGAAATTCAGAAGATGTATTGTATGAAACATTATTGTTAGGTACAACTGCACTCAGGGCTATCTTGTTTTACTATTTATGTTTAGATCAGAAGTACTCAACATGGATCTCTTAATTTACATTATTACGAGGGGCCCTTAAAGTGCTCCATTTCCTCTGCGTGGCACTCCCCAAAACTCTCCTGGTCCCAGTGCCCCCATCCTTCAAAGCAGCATAATGGGCAACCATTCTAGAATTTTAGAGCTTTTTTTGGGAAATTATTCCTTTAAGGGATTAAAAATCTTTAAGAATTACTGGTTCAGACATACATGCCTCATAACAGTCTAGATTGCTTCAAAATATGAAATCAAGCTGTATTTCAACTTTTATATTTAATTTTAGACCTTAAATTTATGATTAAAATCCAATATTTTGATAAAAGTAGAAAAATAGAATAATTCAGTATCACCTGTTTGTCTCAAATACAAGTACAATGAGTAATAATGGGAATGGCAACATAACAGAAATAGCACTTGTATATATTTGCCCAAATTGAATTAACTCTCTAAATTCAAAGTGTATGGCAGGTTGACTATTTGATCTTAGTGACTTATGGTACTAGTTCAATGCTTAAACACTGAAGGAGGCATTTTTCTCTATTCACACAGTCTTTTTATGTATGTATATGCTCATCTATAAATAGTTTTCCCTTCACGTTTAGTATCTAATCAGTAAATATGTATATTTAAAATTAATCTATGTGACCCATGTTCTTCTCTTCAGAAGCATCAGTAATACATTTGGCCAATAGTTTGAAACATGAACTGTAAATTAACATAGCATATAATCTTGACAATCTGAAAAGAGTGGCAGATACTTTTTTGAAATGTTAACATTAGAAAAAAAAAACAAAACTACAATTGTCAGCTCTATTTCCTGAATATTCAGTTGAGGTAACCTCTGCAAGTCACAGCTCCACACTTGCACAAACTTCTGACCAACAGAATCTGAAGATATATCTCCAGAACCTTTCATTTGATAATCAAAAATGAGCTCTTCTCCAGCATTTATAGTTCTTGTGGAAAATAATGCTATTTGGGGAAGATGGGTATCAAGATTGTCAATGAAAACAATGAACACCTGAAGATTTGGGTCACAACTGTGATTAACAAAATGAGAGACATTTCCATATCGGCTGCATCCCCTGTGAATTCATCAGATTCATAACCCAGATCAAAGAGATATGTGATTCCCTTGTTGTCATATAACTGCTCCCGTCTTTCAGCTTCTTTGCTTCTGATTACCTCTCCAACATATTCCATGGCAAAACTCATTCTTTTAATCTTCACAAGGGTTTAGGGTTTTTACAGCCCAGCCATAGCCATTGCTAGTTCAAAAGATGCAAAGTGAATACTGGGTGCCTTTTTGTACAATCCTATTGGGACAATCGGGTCCACATTGACACCTCGAGTTGCATTCATAAATGGGGGTACCAGGTGGGATTTTAATTTGCTGGTTTTCATTATAAGCCAAAAGAACTCCAGCTTCAGCAGGACAGCATTTCTCAAAGAAGCAATCTGTACGTTAACTACCAAAGGTAGCTTCATTGAGTAAGCTGATTCCAGGAGCTGGTTTGTATTCATTAATATAGTAAAAGTCTGAAGGTGGGCCCTGTAAGTCAACAGTATTTTCAACAAAAATCATTCCTTTATGATTCTTTCTTCTGTTGAGTTCATCTTGCCATCTCTGCAGAGCTGTCCTCTGTTTAGCCTTCTTTACAATGTATTCAGCAATGACAGGTTTCAGAGCTTTGTTATTGTCTTTGAGAGATATTGCTTTGCCTTTCTTTACCTGAGATAAATAATTATGCTTGTCATTAGAGAACTGCTGAAGTAATAATGGGCACTTGAGATTTTGCAAAGGTTCCCAGGTATTTGTGGAATCTGGCCATCCTTTCCATTTTACAAGATAATATTCCATATCCTCGTTGCTCTTCGGCCCCGGCCACTGCCATCTTAAGGAGCTTGTATTCAAACTCACTATGTATTTATTTTGATGTGCATTAGGGAAAAAAGTAACTAGTACATTTTGCCCATGCTGTTCTGGTACTACTGCATGAGGAGAGGCTAAAACTCACCTGAAAGGTATAGTTGATTTTAGGACAAAAGCTTTAAGCAAGTTGATTCATTTGTGCTAGGAAATATTTACGTGTTAGGGATTCAGAGATTAACAAGACAGGCCAAGTCCTGATTTGTAGGGAATTTGATCTCAAAAGGAAATCAACAAAGGAAAGCATTTCAGGTAATAAATACAATGCAATGGAACTTGAGAGAACCCTGTAGGGAAAACAGGAATCTCCAGGACAAAGTCCTGCTCCCATGGCTCACCTTCTAGGTGGGGAGGTAATAAGTCTATGTGTGTACTCTTGAGGAGAGGTAAGCGCTAGGTGAAGAATAAAGAAAGGCTTGAGGCCTGAGTTCTGAGCAGGTGGTTTCTGGGCAGGGACTTGACTAATGGGGGGGGGGGGCATGGAAGGATGTAGCATCAGAGGGAACACTTTGTGCAAGGTGGTGGTGGGACTCCAGGGCTGAAGTTTTTGATGGCCCAGAGTGACTTTCATGCATGGGAAGATTATCTGAAATTATCTTTTGTGTTTTTTTCCCTTGCAAGAATTAAATAAACATAAATCATAGTGATTCTCAAGCTCCATTAAACATCTCCATGTATATTGGCTCCTTGAGTTAAGAATACATATTGGAGTCTTGACCGGTGAGATGAAATTTGCTTTAAGATGCTCCAACGGGGAAAATATAAAAATATGAGGGTGTTAGACGAAGTTAAGTGGACAGAATGTTAATAATTTTTGAAGTTAGGTGGTCGATATGTGAGGGTTATATACTAGTCTCTCTATGTTTAAAATTGCCAAGTAAAAAATTCAAAGAAAGTGATTGTTAACATTTTCTCTAAAGAACCTTGAAGCTCACGGAATCTTGAATTCTGCTCATGTTCTTCCTGTCTGGTAGAGACCTATCCACCCCTTATAGATGATACCTAATTGGCCTCTGGTGATTTTTCATGCTTTTGTGTGATTCTGTGGTCCCAGTTTTTGGGAGGGCAGGATTCATGACTGTATCCTGTGAGCACACCTGCCTCTAGGAAGCCACCATTTGTAATTGGTCATCTTTTTCATGAAGGTACTTTTGTAGCCTATTGTAGAAACTTTGAAAGCAGAGATTAAAAAACACACATACACACACACACACACACAATGCTTGGTAAGCCCAAGAATAACTATGGTGTTTACTTTATATTCGTCTCTGTGTCTGTCTATATTTTCTCTTATTTTTCTTTCATGTTAAATGCATACTTGTTGAGGATGTGATACGGGTTGCCTTAAGAATGATGATATGTTGAAGGGTTTGGTCTCAGGAGTTTGACTCCCTGTGTGGCTTTGTGCAAATTACATACACTTCCTAGTCCTCAGTTTCCTCATTTGTAAAATGGACACGATCGTGATACTGACCTCAGGGTTTGCAGTGAGGGTGAATTAATGTATAAAAGAAAAACAGAGTGTTCTATTATAAATATTAGCTATTATTTTTAGCCAAAAGTTATTTGTAGCCCTCTTCTTAGAAACAGTTCGCTCTCCCTCGTTCTGAATTTAGAGCTGTCGTTTAAAGGTACATTAACATAATATTATCATATTAAGATATTCTGTTCTGCAGTTTTGAAATAGCTTTTTATTCTGGTGTTTGGATTTTTACTTTATGCAATTATTTTACTAATCTTACCATACTCACTAATAAGCTAGAATCTCCTGGACTGTTTTAAAGCATGGGGGAGAAGAGCAGAGTTGCAAATAAATGCTTCCACATTCACAATCTGTAATTTATACTAGTTTGGCAGGTAGTTGAAGCTCAGGCAAATCATCTCTCGTCTAATATCATTGATATATTTTTGCAAGTCTCAGACTCAAATGCTAATGACAATCTTTCAAAACTAATAATTCAGAAAGACAAGGTTTTGGATACTTAATGTACATCCTAGGGAAGGTATAAAATGTTATAGCATGATTATAATTGTATAGAATAGATCTGTGTGCATAAAAATTTCTGATGAGAATTATCTCCAAATTATTAAAAGTTGTCACACAAGTAGCAGAATGAAGGGCAACGCCTCTTTCTTTTGGACGTCTTGTATTTTCCAGATTTTCCTTCATAACCATTTCCCACTTTAAAATGAACATATTGGCGTGTTCCTCTTTCAAACTTGCCTTTCTGGAAAGGCTTTGTTTTCAAAGTTAATAAAGGATTTGGAATTTATTTAAAGCTTTTTGGTTGCATTCCGATAGATGGAAGTCCTTATTACCCCACCGCACTTGTGTGGTTATGTTACTGTCCAGTGAAATCCCCACTGGAGTCTTGCTTCACAGAGAATTTACTGAGTTGAATGTGATTCAAATAAAATTAAAAATAATGTATTAAGATGCTTAACATTACGTGTGTCTCAATCTCTTTATCTTTAAAATGAGGGGACAGGGCATGGCATTAACACAGAAGGGGTCTTCCAACTGTAAAAGATAAATTAACAAGATTTAATACCTAGAATTTTTCCTAATACTTTCTTTTTATAGGTATTGGGATGACCTGGGGGAAATGGCCATCTTGGTTAGGTCAAATAGAACGTTGTAGATTGTGTTTTGCCATATGTCAGAAGGAAGCTGGGATCCCTCAGTTTCAAGGGTCCTGACGAGTATTTTGAAATAAAACACAGGGATCCCTGGGTGGCGCAGCGGTTTGGCGCCTGCCTTTGGCCCGGGGCGTGATCCTGGAGACCCGAGATCGAATCCCACGTCGGGCTCCCGGTGCATGGAGCCTGCTTCTCCCTCTGCCTATGTCTCTGCTTCTCTCTCTCACTGTGTGCCTATCATAAATAAATAAAATTAAAAAAAAAAGATTTGAAATAAAACACAGAGCTAATGGTGGAGAAAAGTCTCTCCTTGCAATAACGATGTTTGCAAAGGAGATGATTTTTGAACTGCGATTCTAAACTGGGATGATTATTTCTCATTGCAAAACCCAAGAAGATCAAGGAGTGGCTGTGGGGCTCTTCAGGTCAAAGCTGCTGCTTTTGGTGGGTGGATACCAGTTTTGACTCCATCAATTCCTGGGGCAATTCATTGTGGTTTTGAAGTAACACATTTTATAAAATCCCTATCTTGTTTTACTCAGGTTATACTGGAGAGCTTTGCCAATCCAAGATTGATTATTGTATCCTGGAGCCATGCAGAAATGGAGCAACATGCGTGTCTAATCTCAGTGGATTCACCTGCCAGTGTCCAGAAGGTAAATTATTGTGTAGGAATGCCTTTTGTTTTCCATTTTAAATCGTAAACTACTTTGATCAGCTTTACATTTCTGAAAAAATCCATACAAGAGAACTTGTTCCATTTATTAAACAAAATACAAGATGATCTTTTCTTAAATTCTATGCTACAATAGCTTGGAAATTATGTGTGAATATTAGACATAACCTAGGAATTGCTGTGGTTTTTATTTATACATTGAAAATGAATAAATATAATGCAATGGATGATAGTAAATTTTTCCCTAAATTTCATGTTAAAATTTCAAAATTTTGTTTCTGATACCAGTTCACATAAAAAAGAAATTTCAGCATGAAGTTCACCTGCTTTTATTTTTAAATCAACTTTATAACATCTTAGAAACTTCAGGTTATCTGGAGAGCCATGTCTTTGGAGCCGCTTTTATTTTAAACAAGTTTTACTGTTAGAGTAGTTTGCTCTGATGCAGCAGGCGGGTAATCATAGCCTTCAAGCTGGTGTTCAAGGAATGATTTTGGACTCAGAGGAAGTTCTCATTTCTGCATGGAGGGATGTAATTGAAGTGATTACTTTAAACTTTAATGTTGTAAGAATAACCTGATATTAGAGGCATTTTTTTTTGCCTTAAAATCAGCATGCAAGCTCCTGATCCACAGAAGTGACACTGACAACTACATGAAGTACAGTGACATCCTCTGCAGAGATTAAATGTAGAGTCTGAGTGTGTAAGAAAACATCCCTGCACTCCACATTACTCTGAGCTGCCATTGGCGTAGAGCCTGCAGGGGGCCAGTTGGACAGCTTGGCGTTGCAAAAAGGCCACTGACCCCCTAGGTGACCTGAGGGCTCCGGGGTTGCCAGGAGCAGCATCTGAGGTCTGCAGCACCTCCTACTCTTTAATGTTTCAAGGACCTGAACTAAAGAAGTGAATCCTGTCACCCAGCTTCTGCTCACCTGCGCTGGGTTAGGAGCTGGGGGCTGTGGCCAGGCTACTTGTCCCTGCGTCCCCTTCCCCAAGTTGGCGTGTGATCCATTCATGATGTGTGTGGTTACCACTACAATGGAGTTCCATGAGCTTGATGAGCCCTGCCTTTGACCCTCCCCTTGTGTCTCTGAAGCAAATGAGAAAATTTGGAAACAGTGGAAGGTCTAGGGCTAAGCAAGCAACAGGCACTGCACTTGCAGATGGAGCACTTCGCAGGTTTTCACAGCGTCGCTGCGCCTGGGGTTAATCGGTTGCTACCTAAGTGCCTGTAGGCTGCGTGTATGGTCACAGGTGGGCTTCAGGGTCACCCACTGATTGACCACAGCAAATCACTAATCAGCACCCCCTCCATCCCCTGATCCTCCTAAATGTGGGCTACGATAATACTACAGACTTCACAGGGTCATGCCAGGTACAAATGGGATTTTTGTGAAAGAGCTTTGCAAACTCCAAATTGCTTATTTTTACAGCTTTGACTGCTACCAGGAAGTTAAAATGAGGCCCCAAAGGCTCGTAGTGTTAGTGACATACAAAAATCACAAACCAGAGGGGCGCCTGGGTGGCTCAGTCAGCTAAGCATCCAATTCTTGATTCCGGCTTAGGTCATGGTCTCAGGATCCTGGGATCAAGACCTGTGTTGGGCTCCATGCTCAGCATGGAGCCTACTGGAGATTCTCTCCTCCCTCTGCCTCTCTAAATAAATAAATAAATAAATAAATAAATAAATAAATAAATAAATAAATAAAATAAATTTAAAAAGCTGAGTATTTAAAAAAAACAATCACACCAGTAATAAAGGATGGCCCTTGAAGTAGAACCCAAGAGTTTTACTTTTGCTCCGTGTTTCCAGCGGATAAAGGTGGCTGAGCACTTCCTGTATGCCAGGCACTGTGCTGGGTGCTGGGGCCGAAGGGTCAGCAGAGCTGGGTTGACCCTCCCATGCTGCACACACAGATGAGTATGTAATTACAGCAGGAAGGGTCTTGAGGCTGTACAGTGGGGAGCTGGTAGGTCTGGGGGAGCTGGGACTACTGCCCAGACGTGGAGACCCTAAATGAGGACAGGGAGGAGGATAGTGGAGTTGATGGGATCACTGAGGAGGAAAGACAGAGAGGAGGAAAGTGGGTGATGGGAGGCTGAAGTGCACGGGGCTGCATGGGGCTTTGTGGGCCAGGATAGGGCATTTGATTTTCATCCTGAGGGGAAGCCAGGGCCTTAGGTCTGGAGCCTGGCTCCACTGCTTACTCACCAGCCCTGTCTCATGGGGGAGCGAGCTCAGGCTTCCATCTCTCACAGTTTCCTGGTCTGTAAAATGGGAAAATGATACTGCCCACTTAGTAGGGACGATGAGGATTACATGAGATGATGCAGGTGGGGTCCTTCACACGGCGCCAGGCTAAGTCCTTATTCCATATTAGCTGCTTCATCATGAGTGTTTTCCAATCAGCGATTACTGTTAAATCATTGATGGATGTAGATTGGAGAGAGACAAGAGTGGGAATAAGGAAAAATGTTTGGGGTTTGTTGCAGAAGTCCAGAGAATGCACGTGGACTGGTCAGAGGGAAGTGTGGATTTTAGAAAGGGGTGAACTTGAGACGTCAGATGAGGAGGCCTGGGATGGGTGGGTTCTGGAGTTGGGGGGGGACAGGAGGGCATGTTTGTGCCCTCTGTCACTGTACGGTTGGTTGTGCTATTCATGGAGAAAAAGAAGTGCAGAGGAAAGGTGTTTTTTTAAAAAATATTTTTATTTATTTATGATAGTCACACACAGAGAGAGAGAGAGAGAGGGGCAGAGACATAGGCAGAGGGAGAAGCAGGCTCCATGCACCAGGAACCCGACATGGGATTCGATCCCAGGTCTCCAGGATCGCGCCCTGGGGCAAAGGCAGGCACCAAACCACTGCGCCACCCAGGGATCCCCTTGGAAAGGTGTTTTATTTTGGACATGTTGAGTTTGAGGGGCCTTGGTGGCCTCCAGGTGGAGATGTCAGCTGGGTAGTTGCTCTGTGAGTCCGGCGGTTGGGGGAGAAGTCTGGGCCAAGTCCATGCACAGACACATTAGCCCATAGGTGGCAGTTTAAATGTGGGTTTGTCTGGGGGATTGTCTAGGGAACCTTCTTTTTTATCCGGTGGCCTGTCAGTTCCTCCATGGTCTCTAGATAAAGCCTAGAGGAGAAGTGATGGTCCGGAATTAAAAGGATAAAGACCAATTTCCCAGCAGTCTTTGCAAGAAGACTTTTGTCCTGAGGTTTACCTTCACTGAAGACAGACCAGGAAAAAGGGGCTTTAATTATAGTTCTGAAGGATTCGTTGCCATGTGTTGGAGCCTCTTAGCGGGAGCATATAACCGGGGAGCGGCGCCCGGGCTGGCATTTTTAAAGCAGCCCCTCCCACTGGCTTGCTCTTTGGGTGCTGGTTGTAGAAAATAATGTTTATAGAGCACTTTACTTTAAAAAGCCTGTGTCTCCAGGATCCTTCGCATTTCAGCCACACTGTGAAGACAAGTTTGGAAAGTGTCTCAAGTGCACAGAATGTTCTGGATTCTGAGCCAGCACTGGACCCTTGCTGCCTTCTTTTCTTCCTTCCTTCCTTCCTTCCCTCCTTCCTTCCCTCCTTTCTTTCTTTCTTTTCTTTTCTTTCTTTTCTTTCTTTCTTTCTTTCTTTCTTTCTTTCTTTCTTTCTTTCTTTCTTTCTTTCTTCTTTCTTTCTCTCCTTTTTTTTTCTACATATAGGGTTGGTTTCTTTGCAAAGTAATTTGAAAGCAAATGACGGTCAATCTGCCCCCTCATCCCCAGATAAATCAGTTTGTGTTTTCTGAGAATCAAGACATTCTCCTTTGTATCTTAGAGTGAATCTAGAAAATGATCACACCTAACAAAGTTAGTAATGATTTCCTAATATTGCTTGCTATGTGCCCCTTTTTTCATTTACTCCTTTCTATGTATTAATTCTATCTGCCCTGCTTCCCTGTGTTATCTTGTAAGGGTGGGGAATACGCTACCTGTGGAGCATTTAGCTCCGTATTTTATGTTAGTAAGAGGTTCATAAAAATGTGTCAAATAAACTATGTAAGCCCACACTTAGGTACCACTCTCTATGTCTCCCAGCTCATCTGACCCTGACAGCAATCCTATGAAGCAGACGCTCTTCCAATCTTAAAAGATTGGAAAACTGAGGCATAAGAGATTAAATACCCCACCTACAGATCATATAGCAAGAAATTTAAACCCGGGCAACTTGGCACTGGTCTTTTTAACCATCATCCTATATTGTCTCTAAATACATCGTTTAAAATAACTTCCATTCTGTTTATTTATTTTTAAAGATTTTATTTATTTAAGAGAGAGAGTATGTGAGAGCATGAGCAGGAGGGGCAGAGGGTGAGGGTCAAGCAGACTCCCCACTGAGCAGGAGCCCGACTCGAGGCTTGATCCCAGGACCCCAAGCTCATGACCTGAGTTGAAGGCAGATGCTTAACCAACGGAGCCACCTAGGTGCCCCCCGCCAACATCCTGCCTGATTTTAAAGATGATCTTTGTAACCATAGTCATGAGTAAAATAAACGCAAAGTTTGTTGGGTTCTGAAACTTGTAAATGTCCCTGCTAAAAATTCTTGAGTCTGGAAAAAGCTAGAAAAAATTTTTTTTCACATATATATTTAAATAAATTTATATTTATAAATTTCTTTTTTATAAGTAGAGTAACATTTTTTTTTTTTTACAGCAATTCTTTCCTGGTCCAGAAAGCTGATAAAACTAGGTTTTTCCCTCTGGATAGTACTTTCAACCCTGCACAGTCACATCCTGGCTCGTTTCCATCCTTTTCATCTTCATTCCTTTCCCTTTAAGGATCCTTCTCCACCCAATCTGGACCATGTCCTGCGAGCTTGGAGTCCTTCCTGGGTATCTGTCTCTTTGACTCTTGCCTTCTTTTTAACCTCTTTCCAAAAGTTCAAAGGCAGTCAGTCCTGCGGCACAGCTTTTGCAGTGATTATCCTTTAAGTGTCTGCTTTCCTCCTACACTTAGATTTTTATCCTTCATCAACAGATTGTGTCTTCTCTCAGAATTTCTCCTCGACTTTCACTGAGTCCACATCTGTAAAAGTGCTGTTTCAGATCACGGTTACCATGGAGGTGATAAGAAACAAAAGTCAAAATGTCACACGAGTGTTTTCTTGTCTGTACCTTGTGGAATGACGGCAGCACAGAGAAGTAATTAGAAGCTGATTTTATTGTCTGTGTTATTCACTCTGTCTGCTGATACTGTCTTTGTTGGGTTTAGAATTTTGAGATCTTTAAATTTTAGACTAAATGCATTATAATTCTGAAGACGTCTAATTATATATACTTACCATCATTGCCTATTGGTATTTAAATATGTAGATTTAAGTATATGAGTATATTTAAATACATATATAAATAAAATCTGAATATGCCTGTATGGCCATCGTCTTTGCTTCAGCATCTCAATTTTTGTTTTTCTGCTTCCGAATTTGACACAGAATACCACACAGACTAATAGGGAATAAAAAAAAGAACTTAATAGAGATGAAAACATTCAGAGATGAGGCACATTTGTTGGTTCCATAGGTGTGACGATGTGCGTGGTGCTGGGCTTAGAGTCGTGTTGTGGAGAATCTAACCACTTTTCTGGCATCTACCTAGGTGTTGTGCAACCAGAGGCTGAAATGAGAATATGGGTCTTCAGGCACCATTTTTTTTTCAGTCACTATTTTGAAAAGATATGGTCTTATCCGGTATATTTTAAAGACCATAGTCTATAGATACTTTCTGGTGTTACGCCTTCTGATGGGATTACAGATACACAGAATTTGTATTAACCGCTCTTTGCACTAGGATTCTGAGGGCAAGCATTGCATCCAGGGAGGGGACCTAGTTCCTTCAGTCCTGTAACTATGAGACCACCACCCTGGAGCCCACTGTCAGACATGCAGATCTCATAACCTCCACGGGTGGATGGAGTCCTCCTCTGGTGGGAGGTCTGGAGACCTGAGTCTGGGGCTGATGAGGAGGCGGAGGAGTGGGTTGGTTATAGATGTGGATTTTTAGGGTCACATTGCTTGTGTTTGAATTCTGGACCTACTCCCTTTATAGCTCTTTGTTTCTCAGAGGCCCATTTTCCTCATTTAGAAAATGGGGATGATGTTAGGACATCCTATATGAGTTGATGTGAAGAACAAAGAAAGCCCTCAGCTCTGATCATGCCAAATAGTAAATACTGCATAATATTAGCAATGATGATAATGATGACACTGTTCAGGAAGTTAGTCATATCACCTTGGGTGAGTCATATAATTTTTTATCTGTTCCATCCATTGTTTTCCTGTTGTAAAAGGATGAAGATCGACTATTACCTTTAAGGGATCTTGTTCCTAAAAGTCTTTGATTCAAATCTGTTGGTTCAAGAGCCCTTTGCTGAGTCAATAAATCCAGCTCATTGTTTCAAGTAATGTTTACAGAGAAACGTTTCATAACCTCTAAATGACTCTCTAAAACTTAGTGTGGGCCCCCAGGCCCCGTAGGTTAAATCTCACTGCAACAAGCTCCAAGGATTTATCCAAACTATTTTTGTTTTTCTACATTTTATAGCCTTGAGTAATCAAGCCGTATAAATCCTTTTGTCCAACTCAAATGTCAATGGTAATGCTTTTCATCTTAAAGGGATTTACAGGCAATAGCCACATATGTCATAAAAATCATCTCCGAGATAATGTGTATTGTTCAGAAACTGGGCGTGTTACCCAGTAAGGATTTGGGAGCTACACAGTCCTGGGATTTGGTTGTTTTTTTACCAGTATCCTCGTATGCAGGGTTTTGGTAAAAGCACCCTCTTAGGACCTTATTAAACTTCATGTATTTACATAATAAATGTGCAACATGTCCTCATAAAATTGCCAGGCCTGAGTAAAATACTGTTCTTATTCTTTTAAAAATTGGCATTATCCCTAAATCACCACTTCATTTAGGAATTGTAGCAGCTGAGACCCTTGGAGTTCCAACAATCCAATGGTTTCACCTTTTCAAACAAAGCAGGCTTTCAGATTTGTCAAGTATGAGTCAAACTTAATTTCTATGTTTGGTGCATACTGATTAATTTGATTTACAGCTAAGTTCATATTTCTTATCTTTTCTCTTTCTGTCTCCCCCTGCCTCCCCCCATAGCACAGTTTCTCTGAGATTGTTTAAATGAAAGTACTGCAAGGGGTTTTGTTGGCCTGCTTCTCTCATTGACAATGGGACGATGCATTCACTTTAGTGCGTGACCAGGGTCCTATCATTTTTAGTGCTACTTCCCCCTTTGAGAACCATTCTGATGTCCAGGTCAGTGGTGACAGGTGACAGTTAGAAGTTACAGTGTGACAAATGCAGAAATAAATAATGGTATCTTAGTGCTTCTGTTTTTGAGAAGAGGCAGGGGATACCTTATACATAAATACAAATTAAAGTTTCTTAAAGCATGTGTCCAGCACATGAAAATTATTTCGTGTTCCTAAAACATTTTGGCTTTAAAAATTCAGGTAAATGCCCTGCATTTCAACTATTATTTTCTCTTGTGGCTTCAGGAATCACAACCCCTTTAGCAGTAACCATAACAATGAGGATATCTGCCATTCGCGGAGTGCTGGCTCTGTGTTTGGTGCTTGAAGTTATTATTTGGGATAAGTTAGCAGTTAACAGCTGAGGGGAGGGTAGACCTTGCGGGTTGCGTTGGAATCTGTGTTTGATCACGTATTACTTTGGTGACCTTGGGCAAATAAACCTAAATTTTCTATGCCTCATTTTCTGCATCTGTAGAGTGAAGTAATATTAGTGCAAACCTAATGAGATTGTTATAAGGATTAAAGGGGTATACTGTGCTCAGAACAGTGGGGTGAGTGATTAATGTAAGTGTTGTTGCTTGATGCTCATAATAGCTGAACACAGAGGATCCTGGTGGACCTGAGATATAAGCCAGGTGTGTCTGATTCTGGAGTCCATGTTCTCTCCGCTGCACTGAGCTCCTTCTCTGGTCAAGGTCAACCTTGCATGACCTCTAGCTAGTTGGGTGCAGGTCTGCTCTCCCTCATGGGGCTCAAGGCTCGTTGAGGACAGTGAGGCTAAACTTTCTTTCTTATTCCTTAGTACACCCGGCACTTAAGTACCTGTGGGTCTTTGTTGCATGTCTGAGTGGGGAAATATCTCAAAACTGTTGCAACAAGGTCGCTTCATATGGCAGGAAACTGGAGCCAAGATGAATTAACAACCAGTGTTCACTCGTGTAACTGGGTGACTCTCATTGGTTAGACTCCAGCAGTGAGGGGGGGGGTCAGATCTCATCCAGTTTCCCATTCAGCATGAATTCGGGGTCAAAGGAGACTTGGCACTTGATGGGATGAGCACTGGGTGTTATTCTGTATGTTGGTAAATTGAACACCAATAAAAAATAAATTTATTATTAGAAAAAAAAGGAGGAGACTTGGGCAGATTTCATATACAGAATTTGGGGATCCCTTCTGTGGCTCTGTTCTTTCCTAGGACCCTTTCTGACTCCTTGGAGTATGCCTGTGTCAAGCTCCTTCCTGGGGTCCCTTTGGGCAGAGAGAGCAGGTTTAACACTAGCATCTTTGTGTCCCTGGGCCGTAGTCACAGCTGAGGCTGCCTGCTGGGTGGCCCTCCCCAGATGTGAAACTCACCCCTTGTTGACTGCTGCCTCTACATTCTGATTTTCCTCCAAAACCTGTCTGCTTTTGTTCATGTTCATGTTCTAGAGCCACGTAGTCCTGGGGTTATTTGGTCTGGAGTTTACGATTGCTCTTTGTGGACAATCTGCTAAAAAAAAAAAAAAAAAAAAAAAAAAAAAAGCTTACGTCTCTGTATCAGAAGCAGAATGTTCATGTAATTCCTTTTTTTTTTTTTTTTTAAAGATTTTACTTATTTATTCATGAGAGACACACAGAGAGGCAGAGACACAGGCAGAGGGAGAAGCAGGCTCCATGCGGGAGCCTGATGTGGGACTCGATCCTGGGACCCCAGGATCACACCCTGGGCCAAAGGCAGGCACAAACTGCTGAGCCACCCAGGCATCCCCAACGATCCTTTACAATAGAAATACAAATATCCTAAAAGTAAGTGTAATTTTTTATTTCTCCATGAAGCAGAATTTATCTCCGTATGTATATATATATATATATATTCCCTATTTTAGAGAGTCGGAGGAGGCTAGAGTGAAATTTTTGTCTGACTTGGACCAAAGTACCATGTGATGTGGTCCTGGGTCTTATTATGAACAGTTTAGATCTGGGCTCCGAGTCCTGTGAGCCTGTTAAGGTGGGAATGACAGAGAGACCCGGCCTCAGAGGGCTGAACATGCACACAGCTATGAAAGTAGAAGAATGTTGATTAATTACTTTATCATAATTTTGATTAACTATTTTTGATTAGCTAAGCTCTTCTCTGACTTGTTTTTTTCCAACCTGATTTCTTATCTCCTGTGACCTGATGTCATACTGATAAAAGGCCACCAGAGGTAGAGGCTCAGGCTTCCCCTCCCTGCACATAGCCCCTTCTCGAAGCATTTCCCACTGCTCTTCTTTCTAATTGCCCCAGTCATAGTTAATTATAATTTATATGAAGAGCTTGTCCCTTCCTCACTTTCAGCTCGCAAATAGTAGACACTTAGTAATGCATCTGGTCACTGCACAGCAGGGCAGGCACATGGGCTAGTCTCACCACTGTCCCCTCTCAATGCATTTGACCATCACCGCCTGCTCTGTGACAGTCTGGGACTTTATATAGCATTTTAAATCATTTTATCATTTTTGTCTTCACTCTCAGAGAAACTTATGCTCTCAAATGAGCTCAAAGGAAAAAAAAAAAAGAAAGAAACACACCTATAATTCCATCCCCCAAGAGAGATCACTTTGAATTTTAGGCAAATATCTTTGAAGTCTCTTTTTTTAATGTGCATTTTAGAAAGCTAAAGTTGGATCTTACTGTGCATTCTCTTTTGTAATGAGCTGCTTCAACTGAACAATGTGTTCCAAATGTTCCCTTGTATCATTCGTTATTTTCCTAAAGAATTGTTATTAATGGCTGCATTTTATTCCATCATATGAATGTGGCATAATGTATTTAATGAAAGACTTAATCATCCACACACTATTTATCGATTACCTACTTTGTGGCAGTTACTGTGCTAATGACGAGGGATCTAGGCGTGAACAAGACAGATGAGGCTCTGGCTCATGGATCTTGTGGGATAGTGGGTGTGAGAGACAGTGCAGACGCTATGACCAGAGATATGACTGGGCTCTACTGGTCCAGTGGTTGAAGAGGGACCCCTCCCCCACAAACCCAGACTGGGGGCTGGAAGGAAGTCAGGGAATGTTCTAAGGGAAGTGATGTTTCAGCAGACACCCAAGGTATCGCCAAGATGAGGAAGTTAGGGGTGTGGGCAAAGGACCAAGTCTCCCAGGAAGAGAACATTGACACCATGTGTGAAGGTAGGGGAGAGAGAAGGTGCCATTTTGAGGAGCAAAATGTTGCTCAGCAGAGAGAGCTGTAATGCAGAATGTGATGGAGAGATGGCATGGACTAGTGGCTGAAGTAGAAGCCAGCTTGGCAGGCCTTCCCACCCATGACAAGGGGATTGGACTCCACCCCAGATAGCAGGGGAGGACACCATGATTAGTTTTAGCAGAGGAGGAGCAGAACTTTGGAATTTGGGAAAAACTACCATGGCTCAAGGAGGAGTAATGGATTGGAGGAGGACAAGTGTCAGAGAACCCTGGTTGGAACCTGTTACAGTAATTTAGGTGAGCAATAGTGGTGGATTGAATTAGGGATGATGGAGATAGAAAGGGACAGACTGGCTGTAAGAGGAGGAGGAGGAGGAGGAGAGGGACCATGGACAACCCAGCTTTCAGAAAGTGTTAGGCAACTGCATGTATGGGGGTGCTGTGTGGGGTGGTGAGCAGCTTTGAGAGGAGAGGAGAGGAGTTCCATTTGGGACATGAATTTAATGAACCCAAGGAACATCCAGAAGAAACATTGAGCAGTCAGCTGAATGCATGAACCTGAAGTGTGGGAGAGAGCGGTGGGCAGGAGAGGTCAGTGGAGAAATTTCTACATCCAGGGCCAAATCTCAGCTGTGGGCTTGTGGGAGGCCACCCAGAGCAAGCACACAGTAGGGAAGGGGAGAGAGTCCAGGACAAAATGAGGAATGCCACCCTTTGGCATCGCTGAGGAAATGGAGTCTGCAAAAGGTATATTTAGGTTCTTTTTTTGCTGTTGTTTTTTTTTTATCACGTTGCAGAGAACATTTTGTACATATATTTTTTTTATGCATTAGGTCATCTGCTTCCTTAAGACAAACAAAGGCTCACAAAGTTGTATATAACTTTTGTGAACCTGGAGATCTTGTGGTCCAGTTGCAGAGGTGAGACCCAGTTGAAGAAATCCCAAGCAATTAGAAAAAAAAAAAAAACCCAGCATCCCTCATCTTCTAATTGAAGTCTTTGAGAGTTCCGAGAGGGTTTATATTACATCTAGCTCAGAGACACACTTGTGAAAATCTCTTTGTCTTTCCTCATCTCCTCAGACCACAGCTGCTCTTGAGTATCTGTCTTTCCCCTTACTCTTTATCATCCATTCATTATTTCTAATCAGTTATGTTTTATCAGAGGATGGACTAGGCTAATGCAGTAGCTTTTTGTTTTTCCTACAAAGTAACTTTTACAGCATCTCTGTATCCATTAAAAATCTCAATTTAAAAATAATAGATAACTCAAACAGATCAGAAAATGAAAAAAAAAAAAAAAGAGGAGTGTACTGGCTCTGTAGTAAATATGCAGGATGAATTCAAGCATGGCTTGATCCAGAAGCTCACATAATGTCATCAAGCCTGAGTTTTTAATCTCTCCAGCAGTCTTCCCTCTGCTTTCCGCTGTTGGCTTCATTCTCAAGATTGAGTAGAGAAGAGTTTGTCTTCTCCTAGAAGAATCCATGGGGCTGACTTAGATCGTTCTGAATCGAGACATTGCCCACCACTGAACCACTCATTGTGGCCATGGTATATACTGCTTTGGGAGGATCAAGTCTCAGACACAAAGCCACTCTTGGAGCTGACATTTGGAGTCAATTCCCAGCAAACTCTAAGGGCTGAGAAAAGGGCCAGCTTCTTAGAGGAAATTTAGTGTATAGTTGTCACAATCAAGGAAAATGGAAGTAAATCTGTGTTGGTTGGGAGAAAAAAGACAATTACGAAACGTAACAGTAGTTTATACATTTTATTCTTCGGAACTAAATAGAAAGTCTGTGGCCACCAAGCAGAGAAAAAAAAAAACTGTGTAAAGGAAAGGTGCATTCTCCTTAAAAACAATCTTGATGGCAGCAGGCCCCCACCCCGGGCCAATTAAGTTAGTATTCCAGGGGGTGGGAAACCAAGCATCGAATTTTTCAAAGCTCTCTAGGGGTTCCAGTGTGCAGCCAGGGCTGAGGACCTCTGTGACTGAAGATCACAGAGTGAGTTCTTTCAGGGATTAACCCCGGTGGTGTTCTTTGTATGCAGGGGGACCCTGCATGGTGCCAGGTGTCGCCACACGTCAGCATATATAAAATTCATGAAAATAAGGGTCATTTCTGTTGAAGCAGATGGAGAAATGAAGGCTCAAAATTCATGTCATTTAGAGGACAGATCTGCATTGAATTTCACTTCTTTAGATTAGCAGATGGTTTTGGTCACATTACTTAACCCTCTGGACTTCAGCTTCAAAATATGTAAAAGGTAACGCACATCTCATGGAGCTGTGGGGTTGTACAGGATAGGTGGGTACTCAGTACCTCTGTCTCCCTTCCATGTTCCATTGCTTACTTCTTACCTTTCTTTTTCTTTTGTTTTTTTTCTCCAGACTCAGAATTTCTACAGAGAATTTTTTAAAAATTTATTTATTTATTCATGAGAGACAGAGAGAGAGAGAGGCAGAGACACAGGCAGAGGGAGAAGCAGGCTCCATGCAGGGAGCCCAATGTGGGACTCAATCCTGGGTCTCCAGGATCATGCCCTGATCCTGGGTCTCCAGGCACCAAACCACTGAGCCACCCAGGTGTCCCCTCTACAGAGAACTGAAATGTTATTTTTCTCATGTGCATAAGGCGATCCTCTGTCTATCTCACAGGGCAAATTTCTTGTTGTTGTTCATGTCAGAGAGAACGGTTATGTGGCTTGCCCAGGACTCCCAGCCTCCTGCAGACTTCCAGATTCCTCTCTGGACTCTGGCAATAGCTTCGGGACTTCTCTTTCTGATCCGCTCTTGTCCTCTGCAGTCTGTACTCCACACAATAGGCAAAGAGGCCTGTCTAAAAATGTGGATCCCATGTTTTCACTCCTGCCTCTTCTTCTTTTTTTTTTTTTTTAATATTTTATTTATTTATGAGAGACAGAGAGAGAGAGAGAGAGAGAGGCAGAGGGAGAAGAGACATAGGCAGAGGGAGAAGCAGGCTCTGTGCAGGGAGCCTGATGTGGGACTCCATCCGGGGTCTCCAGGATCACGCCCTGGGCTGAAGGTGGCACTAAACAGCTGAGCCACCCGGGCCACCCTCACTCCTGCCTCTTAAACCTCAGGTGATTTCCCACCCAAAGTGTGATATAGGGCCAACATGTACCTGGCTAACTCTTGGACCTCATTTCTTTTACTTTTTTTTTTTAAGATTTTATTTATTTGTTTGTTTGTTTGTTTATTTATTTATTTATTTATTTATTTATTTATTTATTTATGAGAGACAGAGACGTAGGCAGAGGGAGAAGCAGGCTCCCTGCGGGGAGCCTGGTACGGGACTTGATCCTAGGACCCCCAGGATCACACCCTGAGCCAAGGGCAGATGCTCAACTGCTCAGCCACCCAGGTGCTCCTCTTGGACCTCATTTCTTATTACTTTCTGCTTTTCTCTTTCTAGCCATTGGCCTCCTGAGGTACTTCAAACACAGCAGGGGCTTGGAATTGGTCTCCAGGGGGCGCCATTCACCTCAGAGCACAATGCTCCCTGGGGCATTTGCAGCATCCTCTTACCTGTCTCCATCCCATGGAGCACTAGTTAATGATATCGATTTACTTATCTTTCTATTGTCTGTTTTCCTCCTACAATCTAAGGTCCGAAGCAGTGCCTGGTACCTGGTTGGTCTCCATCTGTCTAGGTAAAGTGAGTGCCCAAAGGACAAAACGGAACTCTTTGACTAAACCCTGGAATTTCCATTGTTAAGAGCCAATTATTTTTGCTCTCGTAACCCATCTACCTGTGAGTGTTGTCTCTTCTGTCTTTTTTTTTTTTCTCTTCTGTCTTTTATCTATTGAGTCGAAACTAAGGAAAAGTTGACTGAGCATTCCTCGGACTATTTCCTAGTTTTCATTTTCCTCTCTGAGATCTAAATGTGTCTTCTTGTTCTGCTAAAGAAAAAATCCTTACGGAGATTTTTATTCTCTCGAATGGATTTTCTTTCTTTTTTTTTAATTTATGATAGTCACACACACACACACACACAGAGAGAGAGAGAGAGAGAGAGAGAGGCAGAGACATAGGCAGAGGGAGAAGCAGGCTCCATGCACCGGGAGCCCGACGTGGGATTCGATCCCGGGTCTCCAGGATCGCGCCCTGGGCCAAAGGCAGGAGCCAAACCGCTGCGCCACCCAGGGATCCCTCAAATGGATTTTCTTACAGATTAAAAGTCACATTGTAAAAATGCAATCATCTTGGGTCTGTTACATTTTAGGGTTTCATAATTGCTTTTCCTTCTTCCTTTTCCTTTGTATCTTGCATAACTGTCTCCTTTCTTAGAACCAGAACAAATGTGGTCCCAGTTATATTTTCCATAAAGGGCGGCCGGTACCTCCTCTCTGATTCTAATAGCACTCCTCCTCCTCCTTCCAGCCAAATCTTGGGATTTCTTTGAGACCCCAGGCAAAACCCGGCTCTGCCGTGAGGTGTTGCTGGCCTGCCCAGCCCTGTGACCATCCCTCCTTTTTTTGAACCACCGCAGCTCCTAGAGCCCATTGCCGCACACTCCTCCTGTGGAGACAGCCTGGGCCGGTCCCTCCAAACTCACACCAGGCTGGAACCATTCTATCAGTGCTTGTGCAAAGAAATAACTCCCTCTGGTCATTTTATCATCATTCTAGACATGTCCTTCTGGTCTCTTCTGGAAGAATAAGCTCTTTGAGAGATAAGATGCTTCCTTCTCCTTACTTCCCTTTGCTGCTCATGAAGACACTTAGATGAACCAAATTTCATGTCCTCATCTTTTCTTTTCTTTATTTTATTTTATTTTATTTATTTATTTTGAGAAGAGAGAGAGAGAGAGAGAGAAAGCACCTGCACACGTGGGGTGGGGGAGGTGGGGTAGAGGGAGTTGGAGAAGCAGACTCTACGCTGGGCGTGGAGCCCAACCTTGGGCTCCATCCCACGCCCCTGAGATCATGACCTGAGCAGAAACCAAGAGTCAGATGCTTAACTGACTGAGCCACCCAGGCGCCCCTCATGCCTTCATCTTGATTTAGTGATTACTCATTTAGATATCTGTAATCAAAACAGCTAATGACTAACATTTATCCTTTTCATAGTGCCGTGTAACAAATCTGTTAGAATATGTCCTCTGTCACTCATCTCTTCATTTGTCTGTTCATTTATTCCATAAATATTTGCTGAGTGGTCTCTGTGCTGGGTACCGAGGCTCAAGGCTGAGCAACTAACGTGGCTCCTCCCCCAGGAAGCATATAGTCTTGCTGGGAGTGAGAGACAGATGACAGACAAGTAGACCAACACAACCGTGTCGTTACGAATTCGGGAGCGTGCCATGAAGAGAGTAAACAGGGTACTACGATACAGAATAAGGGATATGTACCCAGAATGGGGTGATCAGGGAAGTCCTGCCTGTCAAACATTAAACCCGGAACTGGGCCCCTGGGTGGCTCAGTCAGTTAAGCGTTTGACTTAGGCTCAGGTCATGATCTCAGGGTCCTGGGATTGAGCCCAGTGTTGGGCTCCACACTCAGCATGGTGTCTGCTTGAGATTTTCTCTCTGTCCCTCTGCTCCTACCCCTGCTTGTGCTTGCTTTTTCTCTCTCTCAAATAAATAAATAAAATCTTAAAAAAAAAAAAAAAAGCCAAGAACTAAAACATCATGTATAAGCAGATAGGACCAGCAACTTCATGCAGTGCAAATGGTACGCAGCGAGGGTCTAGGTGGGGAATGGCTTGTCATTTCTGGGAATTGAATGGAGGCCCATGGGGCCAGCTCCTAGAAAAAGAGGGGTCATCCTGTCAGTGTCGTGGTGTCACAGCCATCAGGGTGTGTCGCCCACAGATGATAAGCACATATTTGATTATAAGAGCAATTAGAAACGATGCTAATGTTGGCATTTGAAGAAAATATTCTTATTACTGTTCGGAAAATTGGTTGTGGGGTAAAATAGAATTGGGAAGCTCATCAGAGGAAACTGTTAGTAAGTCAGGGAGAGACATCATTGTGGCTTTGACTGGAGTGGTGGCGGCAGAGATCAAACAGTGTTTGGGGTCAGGATGTGTTTCGAAGATAGAATCTATTAATATCCACTGATTTGTCAGACCCGGGGTTGGGGGAGAGGAAGCAATCTGGTACGTGAACTGTTGGCCAAGCCAGCGAAATCACGAGTTAAGATTTCAGTATCGCTGTATTCCGTACTTCCCCTTGCCAGTGCTGCAGAGGCTTCTGATATCTCCAGAGCTTTCTACATAGAGTGACTTCATGGTCTTGCAACTTAAAATTATCCAGGAATGTTTTCTTTGGTTCCAAATGTCTGACTTCCACCACGTGTATATCTCAAGGGTGCTGATTTCTTTATTTACGTAACATGCTCCAGAGGCATATTCATATAAATATTGGTTCAAATACAGAATTCGGGGCAGCAGTCAACTATCTAAATTATAGTTTTGCATTAACCCCTATTTCCTTAGATTTCTTGCATGGTTCTGTCTTGTTTATTTTCCATTTTAATCCTTTAATCTTTCATCCTTCTCTAAACTTTCCCATTGTTGCAGTGAGTTGTTTTAAGTGTCTTGACTGCTGGCATCGTGTCCATGTGTTTTGAGTTTTTCTCTGGGGCTGTTGTGTTTTCCTTCCAACATTTTCTAATATCTATCATATGATGTTTGTATGACTTGGAAGAAACCATTGCAAACAAGAAACATCACTATCTGCATCATTTTCTCTGCACCTTTTTGATTAACATTATTAAATAATTTTTTTTAAATTTTCTATCCTTCGAGTAGGATCATAAATCCCAATACATTTGCTCATGAGGTTCCAGTTGGGACCACATGTTATTTCTCCAGTGTAGTTAATCTATTAATCTCTTGGTCAGTCTGGAAACACTACTATTATTATTTTTATTACTCACAGTACGATATTCCTCAAAGCAATATTCTGTTTGTTCTCCATGTTTTGGCGTCTGATTGTGTCCATGAATTGTGTCCATGAATCCAAGAACGTTAAATTTTATTCTCCAGTCCTCTTGCCTTTGCCACCATAACTAATTTGGTTTGCATCTTCTGCAAGAAGAATTTTCCAAAACATTTACTTTAAGAGATCATTATTGATAGATTGACTTGTCAAAGCTCTGAAAGAGTTATGTTAATAGGAAGCGAAACTTTACCGAAGGCTATCTAAAATAATTGCTTTTAGAGTTCTAACATGATGCAGGAACAGGCAAACGCCTGGAAGTTCCTAAGATTGAATGTGGAGTTTGAAATTCTTTATATGCAATGTGGGTCTGTGTTGAGAGAAAGAGGAGGAGGGACGGAGGGAGGGAGGGGCAGGCAGAGGAGAAAACAGGACAGTGAAAATCGTGGTTCATTTTTAGAACGTTTCTTGGAAAGATGAAATCTGTGCTGGCTGGATCTCAGCTACGGATGACCCCAAGGCCTTCTCTACCTTGTGGTGGGAGGTACCTTTCTCCCAGCACTCACAGAACCGCACTGAGCTCTGTAAATTGACACAGAAGTGCACTTTATAGTAATCTGGGCCTTAGCTCTGAGTCACAGACTTCTGTATTTTTCCACAGGGAAACCAGATCCTATAACTCGACATCTGTTTGGGGATCACTTATGTAGGTACTCATTTATAGATCTAGAACTTGAATGTACATTGTTTTTGTTTTTACCTGGGCTACAGCTTAGATTTTGATACTACATTCAGGTAACATTCAAGCTTTCTGTGATCAGTAATCATGTTAGAAGCCAGCTTTGATTTAAATTATACGTTAACACCCGTGTAACATGTTATTATGGCAAGAACCTTAAACTAGCCAACATCTGGCCTCGATCAGCAGATGGGGAGGCCATGCCTGCATTGGTTGGCATCTTGGTTCCAAATCTGACGTTTGGCTCATTTTAATGATGACTTCTGGTTTTATAAGGATTTGGAAGCACATGTGATATGTTTATTCCGTAGAACTCAAGTTTCATAATCATCTTTTTAAAATATCCTCCATGTGATATTGGAAATACTGAGAACTCGTGAGGCCCAGGGCATTTCAAATGCACAGAGTTCAAAGTTCATAATTGACAAGGGGTTTCCACGTTCTAAAGTTCTTAAATTAAGGAAGTTAGGATAGTGATGGGTTTAATCAGCCCGTACTTTCTTTTGCTAGCATGGCACCTTCAGGTCTGCAAGTGCTTTGAGACAGACTTTTTTTGCAGGAGGCAGCCTAGCATGGGGCTTAAGAGCGGAGATGTGGAGTCACATAGACCTCAGTTTGACTCTTGCTTTTCTCACTTACCAATTGATATCCCTGGCCTAGTTCTCTGATATCTAGTCTCTAAGCCTTCTTCTGTAAAAGTGGATAATAGTAGACTCTGATTGAGCCAATGGTTGTGATAAATCAAAGCAATAGATGCCAATTGCTTAGAATAGTGACTGATAGGCAATGAGAACTCAGCATTTGCTATTACCGTTAACACTGATTCCTCTTCTTTTCCCTCTCAGTATAATTATTTGATTTATACAGCTGTCTTATTGTCTCTATTTTTAACAAATGAGGAAGCTAAGATATCAAAGAAGAGCTGGTTATTTGATTGCACTGGTATTGGTTTAGAATTTGGTTTATTTGCAAACAGTAGGCACCCCGAATAACTGTAGCTTTATACCAAGTTTAGAAGTCAGCTAAGGTAGGGGTGCCTGGCTAGCTCGGTGGGTTAAGTGTCTGCCTTTGGCTCAGGTCATGATCCCAGGACCCTGGGATGAGGCCTGTGTCAGGTTCCCCACATCTCCTTCTGTCCCCGCCTTTCCCCCCTGCCCCACCCTCCCCCACTCATGCACTCTCTCTCTCTCTCTCAAATAAATAAAATAAAATTAAAAAGTCAGCTAGGGTAAGTCCTCCAAGTTTGTCTTTTTTTCCCTTTTTCAATATTGTTTTGGGTTTTCTGGGTTCCTGGCATGTTGATACGAATTAGAGTCACTTTGTCAATTTGTACAAAGAAAATGGTTTCCTTTGGTTTATTCTCTATCTTAGAGGAAACTACCTGTTATTTCACCATTAAATGTGAAGTTCCCTGCAAGTTTTTTGTTTATGCCCTGTCTGATGGAGGGCATAATGGCCTCTGTTTTAGTAATTAATGGACATTGATTTTTGTCAAATGATTTTCTCACCTGTATCGAAATGGCTGACTTGTTTCATGTGCATGTTGTAAGGAATTTGTGTTATGAGTCTTTGGGTATAGTTTTGTAGTAATATTAATTAGGTCAAGATGGTTCAATAGTGTTTGGAAATATTGCGGACATGAGCTCATTCTGTCACTTGAGTCTATCAGGTAATAAGAAAGAGGTCCTTCTCTGATGGGGTTGGTTTTCCCTCTGGCAGTTTGTGTGTGTGTGTGTGTGTGTGTATTTCGAAGTTCTTTTATTAAGTGTCTGTACATTTAGGGTTGTTATATCTTCCTGATGGATTGCCCACATTTTCATGTTAAATGATCCTCCTTACCTCTGATAATGCTCCTGGTCTTAAAGTCTACCTTTTCTGATATAGTATCATCATGCTAGCTTGCTTGCTTGCTTTTTAAAAGATTTTATTTATTCATTTGACAGAGAAAGAGAGCACAAGCAAGGGGGCAGCAGGCAGAGGCAGAAGGAGAGGGAGAAGCAGGCTCCCTATGGGGCAGGGAGCCCAATATGGGACTTGATCCCAGAACCTTGAGATCATGACCTGAGCTGGAGGTAGACACTTAACCAACTGAGCTACCCAGGCGCCCTACACTAGCTTTCTTAACACTATTTTTTCCATATCTTCTCTCATCTTTTCACATCAATCTTTCTTTCTTTATTTATTTAATTTTATTTTTAAATTTTTATTTAAAATGTGTTTCACTTAGAGCACATGTAATTCGATCCTGCTTTTTTGTTCAGTCTGACAATCTCTGCGTTGTTAGTTATTTATATTCAATGCAGTTATTGAGAGCACTGGATGCTGTTTGTTTTCTGTTCATCCTCTATGTTCTTTGTTTTATTCTTCCTTTCCTTCCTTCTTTTGGGAAAATCAAAAATTCAGAAAAATTTTTTTCTCTTCAGTTGGCTTTTTAGCGATATCTTTGTTTTCTCTCATTGTTTTGGTTCTTAATTTTTTTGTTTTTATTTAATGGTTGCTCTGAGTACTATAGTACCTAATGATAGTATAATTCTATCAACCCCCCCCCCATTATTTATTCTATTGTTGTCACGTATTTTCATTCTAAGTGTGTTATAACATCATCATTCAATGTTATTAATTTTTCTTTAAGTAGCGAGTTGTTTAAGGGGTGTCTGGTTAGCTCAGTTGGTTGGGCATCTGAATCTTGATATTTGGCTCAGGTCATGAGCCTGGGATCCTGAGATCAAGCCCTGCTTTGAGTTCTGAGCTCAGTGGGGAGTCTCTTTGGGTTTCTCTCTCTGCTCCTTCTCCCTCTCCCGCTTGTATGTATGCATGCACCTGCACACTCTATCTCTAAATAAATAAATAAATAAATAAATAAATAAATAAATAAATAAATAAAATCTTTAAATAGATCATTGTTTTTAAATAAAGAAAAGGAAAAAACAACTTATCCCCAAATGTATCATTTTCAGTGCTCTTCATTTCTTCCTATAAACTTGAGTTTTCATGTATATCCTCATTTCCATTCTCTCTAATAACATTCCTTAATGTTTTTGTAGTAAGGTGGATATGTTGGCAACAAATTCTCTGAGCTGTTCTCCATTAGAAAATGTCTTAATTTACCTTCATTATTTAAAGTTATTTCCCCTGGAAATAGAGTTCTTGGAGATAGGTTTATTCTTTCAGTGCCTTAAGGAGGTAATTTTGTCTTTTGCCTTCATAGATCCTAATGAAAAGTTGCCTGTAATTCTTTTCATTGTTCAATGTATGTATTTTGACTTTTTTCTTCTGGATACTTCTAATATTTTTTTCTAATTTTTGGTATTCAGAATTTTGACTATGATGTACTTGTTCATTTTCTTTGAATTTATCCTTCCTGGATTACATTGAGCATTATTGTGTTTGGGTTATTTTCTGCCAAATTGGGGAAAAAAAACAGCCCTCATCACTATGGTTCAGACAGTAGAATGAATGAAGTGATAAAATAAAACAGGGCAAAGGGTGCATGCCAACTCTTTTTTAAGGAAGCTTCTCAGAAGCAACCTCAAGAGATTTCCATTTATATCCCATTATCCAGAATGTAGTTGTAGGTTTACATCTAGCTATAAAGGAGACTTGCACATGTAGCCATTATTCGGTGTAGCTAAGTGACCAGATGTCCTACTGCAGTGAAAACAGAGGAGAGAGAGATCAGAGATGACAAACCCTTTCTGCTACACATGGCCAGCAAGGGACAGAACTCTGACAGATCCTGGATTACCTGTTTTCACATTCTTGGCGCTTTTACTATGCCCCAAACGTCAAGTGTTGTGGCAAAAAGTACTGGTTAGAAGCCTGAAATTGGGAGTCAGACTGCCTGTGTTCAAACTCCACTCCTGCCATGTACTAGCTGTGTAATCTTGGGCGAGTGACTTGATCTTTCTGAGCCTCTGTTTACCGATCTGAAAAGGAAATAATAGTACTTAGCTCATAGAACTGACACTAGGGTTAAATGAGTTAATATAACCAGAACACTTGGAACAATGCTTGGTATGGCAAGTGTTTGCCATTAAGAGACACTGGTGTTTTTTTCAGCTGTGTGGAAATGCTGCCAGAGATGCCTGCCTATCACCTCTTCCCATCACTGTTTGCCCTAGGACCCCAACTCCGTTTGTCAGCCTCACTGGATGGCCCAATAACTGGGCGTGGGTTTGGAGAGGAGTGTGTGGGCACCACTTGATTCTGAAACACTCGCTCTTAGATATATCCAGGGATTCCGCCATGAAGGATTCATGCACACGTAAACTTTGATTATGTTCCAGAGATTGGCTGATAAGCCAACCTTTCTCCCGTTGCCATAATCACTAACTCTGGGTGTACAGGAAACCTGGAATTTCCCCAGAACCACTGCTTAAAGGAAGGAGAATCCAACATTTATTGAGCACCAGCTGCCTTCTTGTTTGATCCTACATGGCAGACATTGTCCTCATTTTGCATGCAAGAAAATTAAAGCACAAAAGGATTAAGTACTTTGCCGAAGGTCACACAGCTAGTAAGAAGATCCAAACTTTGGTTTTTCTGGCTCTGCCTTCTTTGTGTTATAAAACTTTGTCCCTTTCCCTCTTTGGAAGGTCATTTAAAAGGTGGCTACAGGTGGTGTGAGTCCTTTAGAAAGGATGTCACATTAATAAGATAACAATTGCTTGGGTAATGGAAATAGAATTTGCTGGTCAAAACAAGTCTTAGCTCGGACTTCTAGGACAGAATGCCATAGATGGTTGGCTTCATTTATTTCCCACAGGAATGGAGGCTGAGAAATCTGAGATCAGGGTGCCTTCGCCATCGGGTACTTGCCTCAAGGGTTAGCATCCACACCTATGAATTTGATTCCCATCCATATGTGTTTGACCCCCAGTCTATGTCCTCTACTTCATACCTCTTTCCTGAGCACTAGATCTGCAGAGTTAACTGACTCCTAAACAACCACAAAAACACCTCAACTCAGGGCACCTGGGTGGCTTAGTCAGCTAAGCATATGCCTTTGGCTCTAGTCATGATCTCAGGGTCGTGGGATCGAGCCCCATGTCGGGCTCCCTGCTCAGTGAGGAGTTGTCTTCTCCCTCTTCTGCTCTTCCCCACTGCCTGTGCTCTCTCTCCTTCTCTCTCTCAAACAAATAAAATCTTTATAAAAAAAAGTACCTCAAGTCAACATGCACAAAGCCGAGCTCATCATTCTTCGCTGGGAATCTCCTTCTCTGTTTACCATTGCAGTTGGTAACAAAACCATCCACACTGTACCCCAGTCTGGAAAACCACAATAATAGCTGCTTCTTACCGAACACTTGTTATTTGCCAGTCACTGTGCCAAATAGTTTGCAGAGGTTTTCATTTAAGCTTCGTAAAAACCATATGTTGTCAGCATCATCATGCCCATTCTATGAATGCAGAGACGTAAGGTCAAGATGATTAAGGACTTGCCCAAGGACTCACAGTTACTCATGGGCAGACATGGTGTTCAAGCCCAGTTCCCTTTGGCTCCCAAGCCTGTGCCTCACACTAAGTCACACAGAGAAGGTATGTCCAGGGCCCACAGACATGTTTTATTTCCCAGAGAAATGACTCATCAACATTTTAAAAGAGGAGGGGTTCAAACAAGAATCTGGGTTTCAGATATTTCTTAAAAACTCAGAAGAGCTGGCAACAGGATCTGCCTTCTAGGTGGCAGCAGTTGGCTGCAGGTGAGTAGCAGCACCCCCTTTGGAAGGCACTCCGAGGGCATGCAACTGTGCCAGTTGGCACAGTCCCCGCCACACCCTGCTGTCTTACCACCGTCCCACTTCTGTCGTCAACACTGTCTGCCTGACTCCTGCTGGCATTTGAGTTTAAGGCTTCTGTTACCTTGTGTCCCTAGGCTCTCCCCTCCCTTTCATTCTTCCTCCGTCTCATTGGTCCCTGAACGGATAGTGTCATTTGTGAAATCATTTACCGTCCGTCTCACATTCTTCATCCCGAGTGCCACAAATTGTTCCTCATCACCTCTCACCCCAATTATGCTAGTCAACACCTGGTTTCCAGCTTCTGGTCTTGATTGCCACTAATTCACTCTCCACACTGCTTGCAATTAGGAATATCAAAAACACATGAATAGATGATGTCCCGTGGCTTCAGAATGAGATGCAGACTCGTTACTGAGGCGGACAAGACTGTTCTCCATCTGGCCTCTGACCAGGGCCCTCACTTATGTTCACTTTTCACCCTACCCTTGACCTTCTTGAAATAGCGGCTCTCCCCAGGCATGACCCTTCACATCTCCTTGCCTATTTACTCATCTTTCTCTCCACTTGGAATATTCTATGTGTTTTATGTGAATATTTGTCATGGAGTCTATCAACATGGATCTAGAGTGATTGCCTTTCTAAAATTTGTATTTGTTTACAAATTTGACTTGATTGATGAATCTCCTCTTTCTTTTTCTACCCAGATACAAACCAGATAGAAACACGAGTTCTGGTTGTGTTTATACATCTTAACACCTCTAGTGGCCCAACACTGACTTCTCTTCTGTGCAGCATTGTAGAGTATTAAGAGCTTGGGCTTTGCATTGAGCTCTGCCGTCTACTAGCTACGAACACCTCAACAGGCTACTTGATGTTTCTGTGTTACCACTGTCTCCTCTGTTAAGTAGAACTACTAAGTATTCTTTCACCATACAATTACAGGGAAATAATGCAAATTACAGGGAAATAATAAGGCTTAGAATCACCTGGTGCACATCAGCCCCCTGGAGATGTCCACTATTGTTTTTCTTACCATTTTTATTTAATTCATTTATTCAGCATTGGAACAGGAGCTCTTTCAGGCATTTTGCTACATTACCTTTTTAGAACCCACAATGACTTTCTGAAGAAAATAATTTCAGCTCTTTTCTGGATGAGGCAGCAGATTAGAGAGGTGGGGGCTTGCTCTGGTCGGTGTTTGTCCTATGGTGATAAGTATTGAAGTATCTCCTTTTCAGTTGAAGTAAAATGGGACACATCTCGTGAAAGATGGAATTATATTTCACTCTAGGCTGTGAAGGGACTCTTTGGAGAATTCAAGTGTTATTAAAACTGATGTGAGACATTTTTAGTACGATTTCTAAAATTTAAACACTACCAGGAACTTTATAAAATGTTGAATAGGATTGGATTTTGAAAAAGTTTTCTATTTCTGTATGGAAAAATACCAAGTTGATTATGCCAATTTATGAGGGATGCTTCAGATAATGAAGTCTGGGAGCTATTTTTGTTTGTTTTATATATTCACTGTGTCCTTAACAGTAACAACAGAGATTGCCAATATTGCCAGGAGTTCTATGTGAAGATGGGTAAATACAAACTTAAATGTAGACAAAAAGGGGCGCCTGAGTGGCTCAGTCACTTAATCATCTACCTTCAGCTCAGGTCATGATCCCAGGGTCCTGGAATCGAATCCCCCATCAGGCTCCCTGCTCAGCAGGGAGTCTGCTTCTCTCTATGCTTATGCTCCCCTCACCCTACCCAGTTCGAGTTGTTATGCTCTCTCTCTGTCTCTCTCTCAAATAAATAAATAGAATCTTTAAAAAAAATGTAGACAAGAAAAGTGGAAGAGAATATTGGAATAAAAACTGTCTATTAGTAAAATCATTTAACTTTGTTTCTAACCATCTTCAATTAATTTTCAAGCTGCTCTTACACTGTGAAAAGAATAGGTTTTTCTAAAGCATTTGAAGTCCCTACATGGATACACAAACCTATAGGCCGTTCAAGGTCAGTCCCTCTTCCTACTCAGCCTCAGGCAAGCACCAATCTATTTTCTATATCTATAGATTTGCTTTTTCTGGACATTTCTTTCCTTTCTTTTCCTTTCCTTTTTCTTTCTTTCTTTCTTTCTTTCTTTCTTTCTTTCTTTCTTTCTTTTTTATTTATTTATTTGACAGAGAGAGAGATAGTGTGTGCACGCATGCACAGACAGAGAGAGAGGAAGAAGCAGGCTCCCCACTGAGCAGGGAGCCTGATGCGGGGCTTGACCCCAGGACTGGGATCATGACCTGAGCCGAACACAGACACTTAACTGACTGAGCCACCCAGGTGCCCCTGGACATTTCTTATAAGTGGACTCATGTAATATGTGTTGGTTTTCAACTGCTTTCTTTCAGCTAACATTATTTTTCAAGATGCATCCACATTGTAGCATGAGTCAGAACTTAGCTTCCCTTTTATTGCTGGATAGTATTCCATTATATGGACACACCATAGTTCATTCATTATAGCAACCACCTTAAAAATATATATATTCAAGCAACTGCTAAGAGTGGCTGCTTCTAGAGAGAAGAATGGGGTGTAAGGGATACGGGTGGGAGATTTTTTCATTATTTCCTATTTATATGGGATTTATTCTTTAAATTCAGGATTATATATTTTTTGAAGCAAAGGTAAGGAATACCTTTCCCCCCAGCAATGTGTATAAAATAAGAGGACAGAGCCCTCCACTGACCCCAATCCCACCTTCCTGGTAATCACCATTTTTTTTGGCATCTTTCTAGACTACATAGACAATATGCACATGCACCTGTATACCTATAAATATATTCTGGTCCTTGGATGTCTGTCCATCTAAGTAGGTCTATATCTTACATTGCAGCAGATTGGAAGCACAGAGCTTCGTATTTTAACCCCTGGGTCCCAAAGCTAAGAAGACCTGCCTTACCCATATCGTTGGGTTGTCACTACCTGGAAACTGCTCGGTGAATTGATCGCTTCACCATGGGGAACATTTAAGAACTATGGACCCGGTTTATTAGCAAGACATGTGAACACGGTTTAATTGCTTTTTCACCCATCCCCCTGTCTGTGTTTTTGGGCAGGATACTTCGGCTCGGCCTGCGAAGAAAAGGTGGACCCGTGCGCCTCATCCCCGTGCCAGAACAACGGCACCTGCCACGCGGACGGTGTGCACTTCAGCTGCCGCTGCAGCGCGGGTTTCACGGGGCCGGCATGTGCCCAGCTGGTGGACTTCTGCGCGCTCAGCCCCTGCGCCCATGGCACCTGCCGCAGCGTGGGCACCAGCTACAAATGCCTCTGTGACCCAGGTTGGTACCATCGTGGAATGCAAATCCTTGCCCCCCCCCCCCGACTTATAACTTCTCTTTTGCATCTGAGCAGATGTTTGCTCCTGGAATGCGTTCACTTGTTCATGTAAGTGCACGCCTCTCATGCACGACCCACTTTGTCTTTAGACTGACTCTTGGCTGGGGTTTGAAAACACCCTTATGCCCCCCTTCATGAGCAGTTGACCATAATTATGAAAAAATAAGAAAAATGCAAGTAAGCAGAATAAGAAAATGAAAAACAGGCTTCATCTCCTAACAGCTTAATTGTTTTTTAACGATTTACTGGAGGTCATTTCAGAGCTCTTACTGGATTGCGTATCTTTTAATACCGTGTTGGTAGGTTAATGGAGTATGTTTTTCCATTTATTGGGCATAAAAAGCAAGATGCAATCCATTTCGAATTTTCTCATCTATTGGAATTCTTGCTCTGTGCACAGTGTGTTATAGGACCTGTGACTCTCTCCGCAAATGTTCAGAAGTTCTGGCATTCACTTTCCAAAGATCATCTGCATTTTACTGATTTCTTTTTTAATCGTGTAAATTGTGGGACTCAGAAATAAGAGGGATTCCTAGTCAAAATCTGTGTCTGCACAACCTACCTCTGTGGTCCTAAAAAAGAAGCACACAGGTGGCTCTTTCTGGTGTCTTCTGTTCTGCCGGTGTCTCCATACTCAGGCAAGCTAGGTCTTCAGAATACTCTGAAATGCAAATCCTCCTCCACATGTGCCTGACCCATCAGTGTGGAGGCCTGTTCCCTGGTTTTGCTTGAATCCCAATTCTGCTCGCTCAGTGCCTTCCCCTGTCACCCAGTGTCACCTGCAAACTTCTCCTTCTGGGCCAAATATGATTTCCTCTCTCTGAATTCCAACAGTCACTGTTGAGATCACTTGCCTGGGCTTTAAAACATTATATTAATTGTCTTTCTCCTCATTGGGGGGTAGGGGGAAGTATATTTTATCAGTGACCTTTGTGTAACCATGATGGCCCAAAACCACCATTCAGTGAGCATGGATCTTTCTAGATTCTGAGCTTCACATCTCTGGTTCTTTCAGTGCCCCCTCGTGCAAGGTAGATAGTGCTGAGCCGCACTTATGAATTACATCATACTTGCTTCAGTCATGTCCCTGTGGCCACATGCCCAGCAGGGGACTGAATGCAGATGCCAGCCTGGGTGCTGTGGTTCCACTGCCCAGAACTTTCAAGGGACATGTCTCATACTCATGAATCAATGAAGGAGTTAGTAGGAAATGCAACTAAACATTGAGGGGTATTGAAGAATCTTTTCATGTAGACTCTTAATTCTCTGGTTTTCTAAGCAATCATGGAATTGACATTTATATGATGACATTATGTATATGTATAATATATATAATGATGACATATATATAATGGAAAAAGAAATATATATATGGAGGGGCGCTGGGTGGCTCAGTTAGTTTAGCTTCTGACTCTTGATTTCAGCTCAGGTCATGATCTCAGGGTCATGAGATTGGGCCCCATGTGAGGCCCTGAGCTCAGCACAGAGTCTGCTTGTCTCTCTCCCTTTGCCCCTCCCCCTGCTCATGTTCTCACTTGCTCTCTTTCTGAATTAAATAAATAAAGTGCAAAAAATAAAAGAAATATATATGAAGGGAGAAAGAGAGAAATTTCGGAAGAGATTGATTTTAAGGAATTGGCTCATGTAATTGTGAGAACTGGCCAGTTCTCAATCTATGGTGCAAGATGGCAGCCTGGAAACTCAGGGAGGGTTTCTGAGTTACAGTTTTGAGCCTGAATTCTTTCTTAAGAAATCTCAACATTTGCTTAGAGGCCTTTGATTGGATGAGGCCCACCCACATTTTGGAGGCTAACTGATGAGATGCCTGGGTGGCTCAGCAGTTGAGCCTCTGCCTTCAGCTCAGGGCATGATCCTGGGGTCCTGGGATCCAGTCCCCCATTAGGCTCTCTGCAGGGAGCCTGCAGTGTGGCCCAACCCACATCACTTTACTCAAAGTCTACTGCTTTAACAATTAATTTCATCTAAAAAGTACCTTCACAGCAACATGTAGACTAGAATTTGACAAAATATTTGGGTGCCATGGCTTAGCCAAGTTGACACATGAAATTAACTATCACAGTAACATTTTTGGGTTTCCCATCAAACCTTGAGGTGAAGAAGTTTTTCCACCTCTCTATGCCACGAGATACTTTCCTGTGCTTACATCCATACTCCCCTGTCAGAGCCGTGGTGGAAATGGGAATGGCTTCCCCACTGGAGGGCCAGTTTTCTTTCATGCACACGGCAGGGTGTGTGTCATGGAGCTGGGTGTGCTGAGGACATGGTACCCTTGCCTGTTGGGAATGCAGAGCACTGAGACCACTGTGTTTGCAAACTGCAACAAGCTGCAGTTGTGCTGGGGAGAACGCAGTCTCACTCATATCATGACTCACAAGTACACTGCTCCCCACGCTCTGCACATCATAGTAATGCATGGCATGATTCCCCTCGGCAGCCATTGGAAGCAAAATCATGCTGTCAGGAACTTCCTCCATACTCTGTTACTAGACTCCTGAGAGTTGTGCTTCCTCCAGTGAGCCCCACTGAAAGAAAAATCCAATATCACAAAGACCAGAAGGGAGCTTTGTTTTCTCTTCCTCTTCTCAGATTTCCTTTCTTAATCATATTAACTTTTTCTTTCTATTTAGTTGGCTTATTTTATCTTTATTTATTTTTGAAAGATTTTATTTATTTATTCATGAGAGAGAGAGAGAGAGAGAGAGAGAGGCAGAGACAGAGGGAAAGGGAGAGGGAGAAGCAGGCTCCCTGCAGAAAGCCTAATGGGGGACTGGATCCCAGGACCCCCGGATCATGCCCTGAGCTGACGGCAGACGCTCAACTGCTGAGCCACCCAGGCATCCCATTAGTTAGCTTATTTTTAAAACTTTAAATGGAACGTAGTTATTGAAGGTAAACGTTACTTTGTGTGCTTACTGTTATTAAAATGTTTAATACTATGAAGTAGAGTTTATCAATATGTTAGAGCAGGCTTATATGAGTCCTAAATAGAAAATATATTTCCTGCTCTTTCTCTTTCCACACTGGGAGGTGAGATCCTATCTGTGAGATCCCCTCCCATTGACTGTCTCCATACGAAAGTTACAGGAGGACTTCTCTGGACCTCAGTTTTTATTTTTATGAATAACATCTTAGGTGTTCATCAGTTCAACAGCAGTTGATGTCACGGCCTAGACTGGGACAAGTTGCTGACCATGGTCTTCTGTGTGTGACAAGCACGTGGCACGTTCCCTGGCACGGAGTAATAAGAGCTATTCCCCTTTCTTTCCATCCGTGGACATTCCAGCATTTCTTCTTAAGCTGCAGAAGGGTTGACTATCTCCTGTCTAAATATTATTCTCTCCTCCTGCTGGTCTCTACTCCACCTTCATTCTTGGCCAGTTGGAGCATTTAGCTTGGTAATAGCCAATGTCCAGTCACTACGTGGCCTTGAAAAACCTGAAGAAACATGTTCTCCCTTCCATGATTCCTTCATTTATTAGGTGGCCTCCCCAGGGTAGAGCCTTGGAGCATTGTCAGAGTTCTGTCCTCGAACTTGGGAGATAAAATTGCTTGCAGAGGGGTTCAACCTTCCCCAGATCATTAGGTGACATTGTGTGAAGTAAAAAAGGCATCTTAACATCTGGCAAGAATTTACATTTTAAGAGGTGAAAATGACAATTCTCTGAATGTGAAATTTTTGGTCTTAATCTTTTGGAGCATGTAATTGCTTTACCAGTAGTTTGCATAATAGAAGAATCTCATGAGAATAGGTGAAATTGGGTGTCTTGCTGAAAAGCGGCAAGCCTGATCATCTTTATAGAGAGCAAACTGATCCCGTTTTGTAAAATGACAGCAGATTGAAATCATGTCAGGTTGATAATTAGTTCCCATCTGACAAAATGCCATTTGGATGACTGCAAATCAGATTTGCCAGGTGCTTTATTTTCAAACCTCATTTTTAGCTTATCAGGCTAGGGATTTCTGATGGGATTTTAATATTAAATAATAAAATGTCAGCACTGAGTAATCACTGAAATATTATCTTTCGGTGACAGTGTTAAGTGATAGGCCACAAATACTCCAAAAAAAAATTGCAAATTGAAATCTCCCCAAGACTCAAGAAAGGGAAAACTTGGAGCCCTGCGAGCCTTGGAGGAAGGAAGTGCCACAGTGCGGGGAGCTGGCCGGGAGCGTGCCATTGTCCTCGCAGGTGGGAGCCATGGTGTTTCAGGGACTCTCAGTACAATGGTGGCATCTGTAGATGCCATTTGGACGATAACCAATACTGGAAGGAATCCCTGATTGGAGACAGTTTGCCTGAGTTCACCGGTCTTGGCCCCTGCCTAATGCAATTGAGTCATTACTCTGACTTTGCTTGTTGAATTGAATTAGCCATGCCATTGTAGAATGTGTCTTAAGTTCCTTTTTAAAGAATTTAAATCTTAAAAAGAAAAAGAAAAACGGGCAGCCCGGGTGGCTCAGCGGTTTAGTGGTGCCTTCAGCCCAGGGCCTGATCCTGGAGACCTGGGATCGAGTCCTGTGTCAGGCTCCCTGAGTAGAGCCTGCTTCTCCCTCTGCCTGTGTCTCTGCCTCTCTCTCTCTCTGTCTCTCATGAATAAATAAATAAAATATTAAAAAAAAGAATTTAAAATATAAGGCATTAGAGGATTTTTACATGGATATGCACAGATCAGTTTTTTTTTTTTTTTGTCTTTGGGAGTCACCTTAGATGCTCATTGATTGTCACTGACTAGATAGACATGGGGCAAGTTGTCAGTCATACACCTCTGCTGATTCTTCTCCACGCTGGATCGGTAACTCATTTAGATCATCCAGACTATGAAAGAGAGAAAGTTTAGACTTTCTCCAAATATTTTTTTATTTTTTTATTTTAAGGAAACTATGGGAGGGGATCCCTGGGTGGCTCAGTGGTTTGGCGCCTGCCTTTGGCCCAGGGCGCAGTCCTGGAGTCCCGGGATCAAGTCCCACGTTGGGCTCCTGGCATGGAGCCTGCTTCTCCCTCTGCCTGTGTCTCTGCCTCTCTCTCTATGTCTATCATGAATAAATAAATAAAATATTAAAAAAAGGAAACTATAGGAACTTCAGATATCGCTTTTTCTGCTTTTTACATATAAGGCCTTATGTATGGGCTGCATCTCTGGTCTCTGTGGCCTGAAAGGCCACTGGCATTGCTTCCTTCAGACTCAGACTTGGCAATGCCAACACTCTGATAGTGTCTTCTGGAAACATAATCTACGATAAGACTTACTGCTTAGGATTTTAGTAGCAATTCAACAGCCATAAAGAAAAAAAGCACACCTACAAGGTATGAAGACCTTTTGGCTTGCTAATAAATGCTTAATTGCATTTAGATTCTTAGATAAGTGCAGTGGACAACTTTCATCATTCATGAACCAGAAAACTTTATTAGGTTCACTAAGATGGAGATAATTCTTGTGTTTGACAAGCTCTAAGGGGTTCCAGGTCTACATATCACAGTATTCCTAAGAATTATAGATTGTATACAATATATTATATCTCCTTTCCCCACATTCAAACCTGTTAACCATGCCCAACTTTTGTTCTATTTCAAATCCTAATATCTGCCCTCACCATTGGGATCCCAAGTAACATCCTGCCTACCTAGCTAACAGCTGTAGTAACTCTTCATAATCTGTGCTGTACCTAAGGAAAAAATTTCGATCTCTACATTGACATCATGATGGCAGTAAGAGCTGAGAAAGACGAGAGCAAACACTGACATGTGGGAGCTCGTTGGAGGCGTTAGGAACTGGTCTGGTTCTCACAGCTGGGCCACTGTGTCTCTTGTTGGACACGGGGATACGAACAATCCCACAAGAAGTGATATCAGACATAGTCACTCATAGGCCATAATAAAGCGAGACAGACAAGACCATTTAAGAATTCTAAGAACAGACAAAAACAAGGTCACCCTGCAACCCACAAAATACCACCCTGCAACCCACAAAATTCCCGTTCTCTCACAAATAAATTGAGGGCAGCTGCTTCTTTACCAGTTACAGCCTTGTAGCTAGCTTGTCCTTGGTGTAGACACGATTTATTGAGATACTCATGTATAGAATGGCTCCTGCTTCCTGACACCCACTCTACAGTGGACCCTCCCCAGATAATCCAGCTGGAGTTCATATCCTGTAAGTAGTACCAAACCCCCTTTTACTGAGACACTCATGGTTCCCATGACATGTGTTCTCCTTGCTGCAATGAGGGATGAACCTGACCTCTTCAGCTACAGGTGGATCCCCGGTAGCCCCCAGTTGGAGAGCATTGCCTGGACTTAACTGAAATGCTCAAAATATGGAAAGCTCAGTCGGTTGAAATTTTTAATTAACAAGAGCTCAGAATTTCCAGCTCATTGGACAGGGAAGTATTGCGGATTTATATGTGGGGGAAGGACACTTTGGAACAAAAGGTGAAGGTGGGAGGAGGAGAAGGTGGGACGTGTGAAGAACAGTAGGTGTAGTTGGCTGCAGGACGAGATGCACGGGGCCCAGTAATGAGCAGTAAAACTTTAGTGCTCACTGGGGCACGCTGGAGAGAATCTAGATGCTGAATTTACAAAATGAAGGCTTGAGGGACATTTTGCATCGTATGGGAACTGATCTGTGTTTTAGGCAGATTATCCCAATAGAACTGGGGAATTTCTAGGGAGAATGAGTGATTCTAGGAAGAAGGGGGGAAGAAAGATGATTCTGGTAGGATGACAGATTATCGCATATTACAGATAGCTAGAATTACAGTCAAGAAGAGATGATAAGAGCAGATGAGTCAGGAAGCTCAGGCGAGTGGAAGTGAGGGTTTGAAACTGTGGCAGTGGGAATGAAAGGTTGGACCCTTAAGATCTGTTCAACAGGGGGAATCATCAAAGTTTGGTTGTCAGCCGAATGCAGTGGAGAAAGCTCAGAATGCAGACAGTGGTACACCC
This sequence comes from Vulpes lagopus, assembly GCF_018345385.1. Classification (NCBI taxonomy): domain Eukaryota; kingdom Metazoa; phylum Chordata; class Mammalia; order Carnivora; family Canidae; genus Vulpes; species Vulpes lagopus. The sequence goes on from NC_054831.1 coordinate 9,647,278, forward strand.
CACCAGCTTCAACCTGGGGCACTCAGAGAAACAGGAAAATGTGCAGAAGGAGCCTTTAGCCTCCCACACCTCAGGACGCTGAGGAGTCTGCCCCAGTGGGGTCTACAGCTCCTAACATGGCCATACTTCATCTCCATTTTGTTTTGATTCTCATTTTGGGGGCATTCAGGGAGAATTAGTGATATTTGCCTTCTCTAGGCTAGTGACCTGAGGGAGTACTAGAAGTGGGAAAGGACACCAGTAATGAGTGAAGGGCACTTGCTGGTGCAGCATACGGAATTTTTATGAGATTCTTGATGTTAAAAATCTATCCACAAGGCTGCTTTTTTAACCTCACTTTAAATAGCTAATCCGTATGTATGAAAGTGTTGATGAACCGGCCTTTAATTATAGAGGCTTTCTCTTCCTTCAGCTCCCACCGCTCCGCTTAAAATTCAGGTAGTAGAGAGCTCATTTGTGGCTGAACCATTGTTGAAAAGGAAGAGAGTTACGTGCTGGCTGTAGATTTTAGAACAAATGTGTGAGGACAGCAGAAAACATTTAACATCATCCTACCTGGAATGCAGGCTGGGAATGGCAACTGATGATAACTTGCGTCACTAAGCAGGGCATTCTGAGGTTGGCTCTACATGAAGCCCTGCCAGCACAGAATTGCAGGAGCTCCTCGTGAAGTTCATGGCCATGGGGGTCAGGTGGGGATGTATTTGAAACTCTTTTGTAACGAAGCCATTGACTCTTGTTTTGTGGTTGGGAGTTAATGATGATCCCATCGCTGATGTTTTCCGGTTTGCCGAGAGTCTAGACTCAGCTTTGTCACTGAACAGCTGTGCTGTTGGCCTCTGGCAGCCTTAGTTTCCTTTTCTACAAAATGGGGATAAAACCATAAAGCTCAAATGAGAAGATGCAGATAGTCTTACACTTTGGAATCTATAAAACGAGGGCACCTGGGTGGCTCAGTGGTTGAGTGCCTTTGACTCAGGGTGTGATCCCGGGGTCTTGGTATTGATTCCCGCATCGGGCTCCCCACTAGGATCCTGCTTCTTCTTCTGCCTATGTCTCTGCCTCTCTCTCTGTCTCTCATGAATAAATAAAATCTTAAAAAAAAAACCTATAAAACAATGAAGAAGTCGTGCAAATGTCAGCTCTGCCTTTCCCTGGGGAAGATAGGCGAGGAATTAGTAAATCTGTGCCCAGATTCTTTTCATATGAGGTTCAAGGCTAGAGTGGGAGTAGAGGTGGGCTCCGTCTCCAGGGCCATAGTGGGTACAGGTCCACCTTCTTACAGGATTAAATGGTTGCTTGCAGCCTGAGCTCTCGGTGGCTTCAGTGATGACTATTTAAGTGCCCGGTGCTGGGCAGAGCTCTGTAAGTGGGATGGCTGCTTGGATCCCACACAGGTCTTAAGTAGTAGGGGTAGGACCATTTTTGGGTCCAAGACCATGAGGTATATCTCATGTTATCTCTGTTATCTCAGAGTAAACCAGGACATGGGATCAAACTATGGTTTTGACTCACTAGTGATAAGTAAAGGACTGAAAAATGAAATATTTTAAGCAGATTTTCTAAGCAGTAGTCTCTAATAGCTACGCCAAATGAACACAGTAAATTGGGATTCATCAGGACATTGATTCAGCTGTATTGATCCAGGTAAGGCACTCCATCCAGGCAGCTTTGCCTAAGTAGATCGCATCTGTGAGAAGAGAACTGCCGGCATCAGGGACTCTATGCCGGTCAGTCACCTGACAGATATTCTCTCTTACTTAACCCCAGGTTATAAAATTCCCATTTTAATTTTATTAAAAAAATATTTTATTTATTTATTTGACAGGGAGAGAGAGAGAGAGAGAGAGAGAGAGAGAGAGAGAGAGAGAGAGAGAGAGAACAAGCAGGGGGAGCAGCAGCCAGAGGAAGAGGGAGAAGCACCTCCCTGCTGAGCAGGGAGCCAGATGTGGGGCTCAATCCCAGGACCCTGAGATCATGACCTAAGGTGAAAGCATATGCTTCACCGACTGAGCCACCCAGGTCCCCTAGAATTCCTATTTGTAAATTCAAGGATGGAGAAGTTTAACTGGGTTTGTCTAGCACTGAAGCTCTTGACCGATAGGTAGACTCTCAGCAGAAGCCTACCTGTGAACCTCCGTGTGAGCCCGGGCACTCACTTGTGTCTGAGCCAATCAGAGGAAGCAGCTTCCAGACTCCTCTTGTCTCTGCACAGCTGCTGACATGAGGCTTGGTTGTGGTCTAACGAGTGGCTCCTGACCAATGGTTCCATGCTTCCCAGCACAGAGAAGCACAGTTCTGACTTGCAGAGAGATTGAGTTGCTCGTGGGTAGGTGGGCCCCCTCCCCTTTGGTGGCACTGGAGATTCAGCTCCATCGAAATTGCTGCCGAGGGCTTCCTGGGACTGAGACTCAGGACTGAATCTCCCCCCATGTCTGTGGCTTGTGCCTCTTTACAGAAACTGCTCTCCCGGGGCTCAAATGAGAAATACAGACATGGCCACATGACAGATGTGTCACTCTTCCGCTTAGGTAGTCTCTCTTGATTGGTGCTTCTCACTCCATGGGGCCCTGATGCCTAGAAGCAATTTGACCTTTCTTCTTACCACCAGAACCTGAAAGTCTCCTGCATTGATTGTTATATGCCATAAAGGGTATGTCATATACTGTTTCTTTCCACCTGGCTCTGGCAATGTCCCTGAAATATTCTTTCCTCTTCACAGTTGGCTTTTTTTTTTTTTTTCTTCTTCTTTGGCTGTTGACAGCTCAGATGTCCTGGCTTCTGGTGTCACTCCTCCCCACAGCAGTGGTTCAGTGGCAGTGCTCTGTTGTCGGCTGGGCTTCAGAACCCCAGCGGGGGGAGCCCCTGTGACAAATGCTGTTGTAGGTCATGTCTGAGGTATATGGTGACCCATGGCAGCCTGCATGCCCAGTCCCAAATAGGCAACCCAGAAGGAGACTTGTCTGCATGTTCTACTTTTTTCTCCTGGCCTTTTAGTCTTCACTGTGCTTTTACATTCTTTATTGATTTGGATTTGTCTGAAAAAAAAAAAAAAAAACCTGTGGACAATGCCCTGCATTTGTTGTGTTGGTTTTCTGTCACAGTCATTAATTTTCAATTTAAGGGCACATGGTGAAAGTTGCTGCATATGCTGAGTGCTTTTTATAAAATTGCTTCAGTTTTAATGAAGATTCAGAACTCATAGGTTTGCCCGCAGCAGAGCGATACATGACCTCTTTTTTCATCCCAGCACATTGTCAACGCAAAGCACTTGCTGATTTTGTGGAGCAGCTTGTCCTCTCCCGTGTCATCAGGTGCTTCCTTATGCAATGCCACAAGGGCTCCATTTAAAACCCCATTTGGCTTTATAGGAGTTGCCTAGAGAGATCGTTAGCTGTTTGGACTGAAGTCTTGATTTGTTGATGATGATCAGAATCGTGTTTCATTTTTTTTCCAATATCAGATGGTTTCTGATGATACGTATCAGAGTGAATGTCTGAGGTTTAATTCAAAAGTATGTCTTTTAGATGGGATAACCCCAACTAAAAGTGTGGGCTAAGGGTATATGTGTATGGTGGCCTGATTTTGGGACAACTCCCCTTCATCGATTATCCCCTAAACATAGCTTTCCTAATAGCTTGTTGATGCCTAAAAGTTGTCTGTGGTTTTATCCCTTTCAGTTAGGCACTGTCTCTGGTAATTAAACCTCTGTACTCATTAGTTACTGCTGTATAACAAACCATTCCAAAATTCGGTAGCTTAATACAATCTTTTATTGCTTATGATTCTGTGGTTGATGATTTGGGCAGGGCTTAGTTGGAGTGTCTCTTCTCTGTTTCATATGGTGTTAGGTGTGCTCACTTGTGCTTTTGTGGTCATCTAGCAAGTCATCTGGGGATTGGCCAGTCTTGGATGACAGTCTTGGATGACATCATCCAGCAGACCAGTCCGGGCTTCTTCGCATGGCAGCTGGGTTCCAAAGGGAGCAAGGGAGGACAAGCCCAATGCACAAACATTCTTTAAAGTCTCTTCCTCTGTTATGTTTGCTAATGTCTCATTGGCACGGGCATGTCATAGGGCTATAGATTCCTTTTCTCAATGGGAGGAACTACAGAGAATTTATGGCTATTTTTTTTATAATCACCTTAATCATATGTGAGAAATGTGAATGAGTTTAATAAATATTTATTAAACTCATTCCTTAAATGGGTTTAAGGAGGATAGTTGAAAAATAAAAATGGTGTGCAGTTCCGATGGCTTGAGTGAAACATGAGGTCCCACTGAACTTGCTTACTCGAGGGTTAAGGAATGTCTAGGAGACAATTCTTTCCTTACTTCACAGTTTCTTCACAAGTCTGTATAGATTGAGCCTTTCTCTGCTTTATTTCAAGGATGTTTTATTTTCTGCTTTCGATTATTTATATTCATATTCTACTAGGATCTACACTTTTGATTTTTCACTGCTTTTATAACGTCTTAAATGAATAAGTGCCCTATTTTTAGGCATCCTTAATGATCACTCAGTAGAAGCAATAGGAACACAACTCATGATTTACTCAAATTAATTGAGTTCTGATTCCAGTTCAATTGCATTTAGAAATTTCCTTTGTAATCCAATTGCCTCAAGGTACAGTTCTGGTGGTTACTTTTCTCAATAGATTTCTTTTTTTCCTCTCTTAATTAATAATTATTTTATGTGTGTCTACTTCATATTTTGAATTTCTGTGATAAAGTGTAAGGGCTAACATACAAAATGTGTAGCCATTACATATTTTTCAAAAGTTTTTATTTAAATTCCAGTTAGCCAACATATAGTGTAATACTAGTTTCAGGTATACAATATAGTGATTCAACACTTCCATACGACACCTGGTGCTCATCACAAGTGCATTCCTTAATTCACATCACCTATTCAACCCATCCCTCTGCCCACCTCCCCATTGGTAACCATCAATTTGTTCTCTATAGTTAAGAATCTGTTTCTTGGTTTGCCTCTCTCTCTTTTTCCTTTACTCCTTTGTTTCTTAAATTCCACATTCTGATTAGACATATATGACTCCCAGTCCTATAAGGAGAAGTAAATTTTTGCCACTTTTTTTTTAAAGATTTATTTATTCATGAGACAGAAAGAGAGAGAGAGAGAGAGAGAGAGAGAGAGGCAGAGACACAGGCAGAGGGGGAAGCAGGCTCCATGCAGGAAGCCTGATGTGGGACTCGATCCCAGGACTCCAGGATCAGGCCCTGGGCTGAAGGCAGACGCTTAACTGCTGAGCCACCCAGGGATCCCCAATTTTTGCCACTTCTGTACCCTAATTACTTTGGGATTCCTTTGCATTGCTTTCTTCCCTTAAGCAAATTGGAGAGGAGTATAGTTTCATTTAGTCTATGCATCTCTGGTTAGTAGGTCATCTGACCGATTTTAATGTTGGTTTATTTATATGCCTGTGACTGGTACATGTTCTGACTGCGTGTTTTGTGGTTGTTTTCTTGATATGCTGAAGGGAAGCCAGAGATATTGAAAAATATTACCGTGCCACATCTGGCACCTGCTATAGATAACTCCTACACTTCCTGCCCTTTTGAGAATCAGGGGTTGTGGGAGATGTTGTATGCTTTGTATAAGCTCAATGGCTCTCCGGCTTCACTGTGCCTTAGAATCACATTGAGGGCTTATTAAACCAGGGTTCTGGTCTCCACTCACAGTTTCTGAGTCAATAGGTCTTGGTTGGAACCCGAGAACTTGCATCTCCAGGCAAGTTTCCAGGTGATACTGATACTACCGGTCTTGGGATCACACGACAAGAACCACTGGTATAGCGTGATGAGCAGACACAAGCCCTTTCAAGGGCAAACACCTCCAAAGAATAGTTGGTGATAATTGAGTAAGTGAATTAAAATCAAATTTAAGCGACAGCTTGTGAAAGAAGTTAAAAGGAATGAAACATTAAAAAAACTTTCCTGTACTTTTACCTTTAGAAATTCTTTTTTGTTCATATACATACTTGCAAGAAAATAATCATCTAAGATTTATTTTCTCTCCAAAGTAAAGTCATAGAAATGTAATCTGTGATTTCTTCCCGATGCTTCCCTGTTGGCCTGAGCGGTGCCCTTTGGGTCTGGGAGCATTCCATACTGAGCAACTTCTAGAAAATGAGGGCTTTGAGCCTACTTTTTCCCCCCCAAATCTCTTCATCATTCTCTTTATCACAAGCATCTACCACACCATTTTTATGGGTATTTGTAAACATGCTAGTCAGATGAGGTCATAGGATTATTTCATTAAAACATTTTGTTTATGAGGAGACACACACCATGATGATTTTTAAAATGAAAGTTGAAAATATGAGCTTGTCATTATACTCAATCTTGGATCTTAGTGCTTTAATCATAGTGTTATAGGAATAATTTTAACGGTAGCTACATTTAGAAGATATCCTGGTGAGTTTTTGTAAGCTGTAAGGAAATACATGAATGTTAAGCTTTATTAGTAAAGGAAATATCTTTTCTTTACATATGTGCATCCCCTTGTGCCCACATTTCCCTTTTGTAAAACATCGCTTCATTTTGCCTCTCCTTTGTTAAACTCCTGAGTAACATTTTTTTCCCTCTTAGTTCATCTGGCTTAGATCGTAGGTAAAATCCACCCTCTAGTGGCCAAAAGCATCATGAAAAAAGAATTTATAAAGACAAAGCTAAAAAAATGACAGAGGTGGAATTTTTTTTTTCACGTGACTGGTTTGTGACCTAGTTCAGAAGGTAAATCCGAGGGAAGACTTCTAGAAACACTTAGACAACAGAGAAAAATCCCCAAGATGATGGACAGGTTCAAGCCTTGGTTTGCAAGTGCTTCTGTCTAGGTAGGCTCACTGTTGAGTTCTTGAGCATTGTCACAATCCAGCTACAATAAATTCTGTCATTTGTTCCTAAATGTTTTTGGAGGAAATGCTAACTATTTGTAAGGCTGGAGCTCAGAATACTGGTGGTTTGCTTTTTTACTGTATATTTAAGACTTTTTTTTCCCTTCACAAATGGATTAATGATGATTTACACTCTATTAATAAACCCAGAGATGTTATAAAATTTTTACCATCTCAAAAGGTTTTCTTTTTTTTTTTTGTATGTCAAAAGATGCAATTATCCTTTTAAAAAGTTTTATTAGCAGTGCACCTTCTTATGATGGTTATTTCTTGTGTCTTAAAAGTCTTCTCTTCCAGGGACCTGGTGGCTCAGTGGTTGAGCGTCTGCCTTTAGCTCAGGTCACAATCCTGGGATCCTGGGATCAAATCCCACATCAGGCTCCCTGCAGAGAGCCTGCTTCTCCCTCTGTCTGTGTCTCTGGGTCTCTCTTAAATAAACTTTTAAAAAAAGTCTTCGAATAAGACCGGATCTTTTCCCTCCATATGCTCCTTCACTTAAAAATTACCCTTAATAAAGTCAGCCTTTTCTTAATGTTACCAGTTACCTTCTGCCCCAACAGCTGTAGACACACAGCATGGGTATTGTTTCCCTCGGTAATCAGCAACATGATTGGAATTGTGATGATACAAGTAAAATACCTGTAAAAGCATCTGTGATATTTTCTCCTCGTGTTACATAGGTAATGTATTTTCAGTGTGGAAAATTAGAAAATTAGAACATGCACACTTAAAATATAAAAAAATCATCCTTTAATTTCACTGCCTGACAAACACTGTCGATTTCTGGATACCTATTCCCAGGCATTTTTATTATTTGCAAAGAAAAGAACAACTGCTGTAGTTATTTAAGCACAGGTCATTTTACACTACGATTCCACCTTCCTAGCAAATTCAGTTCACTCCCTGGGATTGAGCATCTTCTACGTTCCCCAACCTGTGTGCTCAGAAAGGGAGAGAACGGACACTTGCTAAAGAGAAAATATGGAATTTGGGATCAAAGTTTGAGCTGTGAGTCAAGGTTTTACTGCCCAGGCAGGAAACCAGATCCAGCAGAGGGGAGCCTCAGGGGATGAGGCTGGGGGAAGGCTAAGAGATAGGTTTTTAAAAAGCCAGATGTAAACAGACTCTGTTTCATATTAGAAAACCCTAGGTATTTGAGCATCTGAGCATGAAATCTGGGCTCATGAGTTGTGGGAGTGCAGAGCCATTTGTGCTTTTCCGGGAGGTGGCCTTCGCTGCCCACGGGAAGCAGAGGCTCAGGATGATGCTGCCATAGGGCCTTTGTGGCACATTCGAGGTGGGCACCTATTTCAGATTTCTAGTACCTTTGCTGTCTTTTAAAATCAGGTTTGCTCTGCAGTCAGCAGGCCAGGGGGACGCGTGCCACATTCGTTATGTATTAGGTATGTGTTACATGCCAGGCATTGTGCTGGATGCTTTCCGGGTATTGCCACTTCAGGTGAAATGTCAAGTGCGCGTCCTCCTGGGGGTGGGGCGGGGGCCCTCCTTTTATGATGATGCCACAAACGCCCATGAATTTCCTTGATGGAAGATGTCACATGCTGGCATCGAGCCAGTGGTAACTGGATGGCTCAGGGCTCACCAACTGGGTCACAAAAAGAGGTTAGTGAAGGAAAGTGGTGTCAAATCCATTTCATTTGAATAAAAGGTACCTTGAAAGGTGAGACTCCTACAGTGGCTCTTCACACAAATGTTCAAGTCACTGCCCCCTCCAATGCTGCACTGTCTTGGTGGCTCTTGAAGACACTGTGGTCTAGTGCCTGGGGTCCTGTAGGTCAGTTGGTCATTTGGTCACTACACCAGGTGGCGATGTGGCTCCACAGGGGACCCACAACTTCCTTAGTAATTCCATCACATCTGCGCCAGTTTCTCTTCCTCTCCATCTTCTTAGGTGTTCTATCTCTGTGCACCTTCTCCCTCCCCTTGATACTCTGGGTCCCCATCTTCCCCTTCCCCTCTCCCTCTGTGCCCCACTCCTCCTCCTCTTTCTGCTCTGCTCCTCTCTGCTTCCTCCCTCTCCGGACTTCTGGGGTCTTTTAACCCCAAACCTTTCTTTTTTTAGCTACCGTGCAGTAGATCCCCTTAGTACCTAGCTCAGTCCTGGTCAGTCTGGTACCAGGGCAGATTATCATTAAAATCAGGTGATGTTCTTTCTTCATATTGCTTCCGTTTCTCTGGGAGAAACTGTTCATGCCTGTTGTTTGATGAAGATCTACTTCTAGAAGGTGGTTTTGCTGGCTTTCCATCCCGATCCCTTCCCTACCCCAGCCCCACTGTGTGAATGAGATTCACTCGTATCGGAAGGTGCCTAAGACAGAAACTGGCCCCTGGCAGGGGGCCCGAAAAATATCAGTTCCTTCATTCCTTCTGAAAGGCGTCACAGCATCTCGGCATAGGACAAGCCAGGCAGCTGGGACCCACCTTCGTCCTTGCCCTTTCTCACCTTCCACATCCTATGTCTTATGAGTGTTGCTGTTTTACTTTTTATGTGGCTCTTGACAGTGACCCTCTAGCTGGTCCTGCCACCACCCTCATCCCGACCCTCTTTGCCCTGGGGTGATCGCCATACCTCAGAACTGATTCTTATTCTCCCCATGGTCTTTCCCCCATTCACTGAAAGAGTGATTTTTCTAAAAGGCTCACCTGATTTTTCACCCCCTGTCCTCCCTCCATTGAAGGTATCACCTGGTCCGACAGCCGCCTACCTCTTGTTTGTTCTCTGCCCTCTGCTCCCAGGTACACCACAGCCCATTTCTAGAACAAGCCGCAGGATGCTGGCTCCCCCTGACCGTGGGACTCCTGCACCCACTGCCTCTCCGGCCTTGAATTTCCCGGGGTGCCTCCCACCTTGTTGGCACCTACCCACAACCCACCTGTCAGCTTCTTGTCCCTTCCTCAGGGCAGCCTTCCTGGAGCTCGGCCAAGGCCAGCCCCCCCACTTCTCCTTCCTCCTGGCACCCCAGACCCCCACATTGCTCATGCTCACCCAGTTATGGTTGCACATTTATTTGGATGATTGCTTGGTGTCTGTCTCCTTTAAATGCGCCTACCAGAGGTATTACATCTATTTTCACACCGTGCCTGGCACATAGGAGGCGCTTAATAACCATATGTTGCATTAAAGAATGAATCAATCGAAGAGGCAAACAGGAGACCCGGAGCACGGCCAGCCTTCACCAAATTACTGTGCAGACAGCGGCAGCCTGCGGGGATGGGGAGACAAACTCCTTGTGTGAACTGTTAGGATCTGACTTACAGCCCGACTCTCCATTATCCATCTTTTTCAGAAGCCCAGGGAGGGACGTGCAGATGCATAGATGGCTCAGCAGCATATAAATAATAGGGAGGCTTGAGAGTCTAAAACTTTAATTCAGCCTCTATGTATGGCCATTCCGATGGAATGTTTATAAGAACCACAGCCATGGAAACATTGATTGATTTGGGTCTTCTGACATCTATTTTCTCTCTGGCTCAGGTGCCTCCAGCAATGAAAGGATGAGAAATTAGGGAATAAAGAAAGAAGCAGCGTCAGCAGCCGGTTATGCTCTGCTCCTTATACAACTTCCTCCTGTTTGCAGACATTTTCCTTTTTCTTGTGTGTGTGTGTGTGTGTGTGTGTGTGTGTGTGTGTGAGTGTGTGCATGTATGTGCGTGTGACAGGAATATAATTGCTCCATGGGAGTCTGTACAGATACTAACATTGGCAGGTCTGCTTAGAACAGACCATTGGAACCCTCGGTAGGATTAATGTGAGCAGGGATTCATACCTACATTGTTTCCCCCTGTTCTTAGAAAGATTCCTATCATGATTGTATCAGCAGAGAGAGTGATAGAGTGCACACTAGTGTGTGTGCGCACAAGCACGCACGCACACACTTTTCCAGAAACCAAGCTCTCTGCACAATAAAATGATTGCATTGCCCATCGCTCCATGGTGCCGAAGGGTCTCTGTGACGATCAGTGAGTTTAGCCGGAATTTGAGAGTTCACAATCACATTATTAATGTAATAGGATTGTTTCCTTTCTTGCCCACATTTTTAACTACTGTGAGAGAATGTTTGGAAGATTGGATCTCTCAGGAAGTGGTCTAGACTTGAATCAGGGAGTTGGGGCTTCCACATTTTATCATGCAATGTGGAATGAGGGGAAGCATCCTTTGAGTTGCAACATGCCCTTAAAGGAACCACCCCCCCTTCTCCCCCAGTCACTTCAGTCTGACCTTAAAATAAAACAAAAAACCAACAAAACCCCAAGCACTTCAGATTCACTCTCCCCTTGGGTTTGGCCTGCGCTGGGGGAGTGAGCCATGAGGCCTCCCTGTTGTTCTGAACACATCACTGTGGTCTTTTGAAGGGGCCCTTTGCTTTTTCTGAGGCAGCTGTGAGCACAGGGAGCCCTGCAGAGGGGGCTACCTAGGGACAAATTGCCACACTTAGTTGCACAAAGTGTGAGAGCCATCTGGTTGCAACCGGAGGCCCCCAGTTGGGGAATTTTCAGAGTGAGCTGTGATGGGCAAGGGGAGAAAAGAGCTGTCGGATAGACACAGTGGGGGGCCAGAGCCTCTCTAATGTTAAGATTAATATTTAAGTGGTGCTGTCTTGGGGCGGCATTGAGAGAGCGGCAGAAGAAAAGGCAGCAGAAAGCCCTGCCTTTCAGTGGACAGAGTCAGACCTGGAGGTGGCATTTGTGTTCTAGAACAGCTCAGACCCTGGGGAGTAGGATCCTGGCTCACTGTGCCTTTGATGTCAGTCAACAGTGTAGGACCTTGGTCTTCATGGGAGGAAACACATGGGGGTTCTCAGTAGCTTGGAAATCACCAGGTGGGGTTTCTGACCTCTCTTCCCTTTCTATGTTTGTAGGTCTCTATCTAACTATCTGATTACTTATTTATTTTTATTGAGACGTAGTTGACATATGTGTTACATTAATTTCAGGTGCACAACATAGTGATTTGCTAAGTCTCTGTGCTGTGCTGTGCTCGCTGCAGGTGTAGCTGCCGTCCGTCACCACACAACACTATTACCGTATCATTGACTCTATTCCCTCTGCTGTGCCTCTCATCCCTGTGATTTCTTTAGTTCATAACTGGAAGCCTACACGTCTCACTCTTCTCTCCTCTCTTTATTCCATCTGTTTGGTACTCAGATCTGGGTAGCCCCAGATGACTCGAGTATCCATATTCTTTCACTGCTGGAGGAAGTCACCCAGAGGCTGGTATTGTATTAAACCCGTAGTCACAGATGAGCCCCTCAGTTCTGCTCCCAGAATCCTTTTTTCTCAATGAATTTACTCTCTTCACGATGAAAATTTCAAACCTACACATTCTGCAATCTCCTCAAATTGTTCTTATGTTATAAAAAGGGTCTAGGACATTTGTTCTCCATGGGGGTTTATGTTCTCCAAGGGACATATGGCAATGCCTGGAGACCTTTCTAGTTGTCGCAACTGGGGAGAGGTGGGGGCTTCTGGAATCTAGTGGGGAGAGGCCAGGGATCAACATCCTACAATGCACCGGATAGCTCCCAACCACCAGGAATGATCTGATCCAAAATGTCAATATCGTTGTGGTTGACAAACCCTGATTTTGGGGTGTTAGAGACTGAATTTTGTCTCTCCCAAATTCATATGTTGAAGTCCTAACCTCTGGCCAGGGTGCCTGTATTTAGAGACAGTGCCATCAAAGAGGTTAAGAGGTTAATTAAGGTTCAGTGAGGTCTTAAGGATGGGGTAGGAACCAATATGGCTATTTTCTCATAACTGTCCGAGACACCGGGGAGGTGTGCCTACAGAGACAGGGCCACATGGAGACAAGACACAGGGGGAAGGGTGGCCATCTGCAAGCCGAGGAGAGAGGCCTCGGGAGAAACCAAGCCCGCTGGCCTCTTGACCTAGAATGCCAGCTCCCAGAACTGTGAGAAAATAAATTTGTTTAATTCCCTCAGGCTGTGGTGTTTGTTATGGCAGCCCTTGCAGGCTGATATACTAGGTAATGCACTCTGGGGACGTTCTTGGCAAAAGTAGGAAGAACACAGGGTTGACTGTGTGTCCTTGGGCAAGTTTCTTTATCTCTTTGACTCTTAAGTCCTCATCTACACATTGGGACTAGTCCTACCCATCATTCTGGGTGGTCACGAGGATCAAACAAGTTAGCACATGTAAAGGAGCTGATACAAAGCGGACAGCACTAACATGCTATTAGATTATAAGCTTCTAGCAAGTAGAGCCCTGCCACTTATCTTTGTATCCACAGTACCTGGGAGCTCCTGACACATTGTAGGCACATCTTAAATGTGTGTTGGTTTAACCAGTGGCACTTTGGGTGCTGATTCAACAACTATTTTGAGCATGTTTTCTATACCAGACACCGTGGGTACAGCTGTGAACACAGCAATCATAGCCTCTGCCTTCGAGCTTATATTCTAGTGGAGGAAGAGAAATAATAATCAAGAATAGAAGTTGAAATATGATTTCAGACAGTTATAAGGGCTGTGGTGAAATCAGTGAAGTGTTGTGATAAGTAACTGGTGAGAGAAGCTTTTGACAGTGTTGTCAGAAAATTATCTGAAGAAGGGATTTTTGTCTTGTTTTGTTTACTGATGCGCGTGTGCTTTGTTGGTGATTTGTTCCTCAAGAGCTGTTGCTCTTGTAAAGTGATTTTCCAAAGTGGTGAACCACTCTTGGTACAATCTTCTCTTGATTTACCCAGTAGTTACATTCCAGGAAAACTCAGCGAATCATAAAAACTGTAAATGTAAATGTACATGTAAAGCTATTAAGTTCTAGGCCTGGAAGGTTACAAAACAGGGTTTTCACCTCCGTGAATTTCTGATGGGACTGTCCAAAGTGGTGAGGGATGCCAGGGCATCGTTTGTTGTGCAGGGGTATCCTGGACGTTACAAAACGGTTAATCTCTCTGGCCTCCACCCACTGAATTCCAGTCGAACCCCCCAATCAGTGTGACAAGCAATCCCTCCTCTCCCCCAACTTTCAAAACAACCTCTCCAGGGCAGTCTAGCTCCCATGGAGAGATATGACTTTGAAGTGACTTTCCAGGGACTTTCTTTTTAAAGATTTTATTTATTTGTTAGAGAGAGAGAGAGCATGAGTAGGAGGAGGAGCAAAGGGACAGGGGGACTCTTCACTGAGTGTGGAGCCCAGTGCAGGTTGATCCCAAGACCTTGAGATCATGACCTGAGCCAAAGTCAGGTGCCTAATTGACTGAACCACCCAGGCACCCTTCTGATGACTTTCTCATCTTCTAATCTGGCTGTTATTTTTCACTCCTGAGAGCCTTTGAATAACCCTCCTTGATCTTCCCTCTCCTGGCTCCCATGACATTGCTGCCCTTGGGCTTTCCCCCTCTGCTTTGCCTTATCCTTGCCGAGTGTCCTGATCTGGTCTCTCTTTCTCCACCTGCCCATCCATGTAGATCTGACCTTGGTCCTTTCTTGTTTCTTCTCCAAAGTTTTTCTTTGATGAAACTTCAACACCACTTCAAGGCCGCTAATTCCCAAGGTGCTGTTTCAACGCACTTAAAGCCTATTTTTCCAGCTGCCACCTGGACCTCCCCAAGTGAACCCTAAGTTAAAACATGTCCAAAATCCAACTGGTCAACTTTCTCAAAAACCTGTTGTTCCTTTGGTCGTGTTAATGGCAACATCCTGCACTTACTCAGCCTAAACGTGGCAGCCGTCTTGACCACTCTCGCTCCTCACCTCCAGTTGATCACTGTGTTCTGTCAATGTAAGGAATATTGGAGTCGAATATTCAGGAGCAAGTAGGGGAGCGGTGATGGTGAAGATCAGTGCCCTAATCGGTACTCTGATCTCACCCTTCTGATCTTTTGTTTTATTTTAAAAAGTTCTTTGGACTAGCCTAATTTTCCTAGACCCTGGGCATACTGCCCTGAGCTAATTTGTTTGCCCGAATTAATTACTAGCAGGGGGTAGCAGCCTCATTTTCACAGAAGCCCTCTATTTTGCAAGGAATGCCTTTTTATCCAAACAGTCCAATTTAGGTTCTCTGGCACCCAGTGTAAGGGGTACCTTGACATTTCCACGAAGATGTCGAAATGTTACCATCTCTGAAAAAACAGTTTCAGAAAGTGAAACCTTTATCTTTTTCTTTTTCCCCAAGGAAGAAAAACATCAGCAGCTTAATTATCTCTGTAAAATGATGTCCTCATTTCCTTGTCATGTTACTAGTGAAAGAAGAGAATGATACAGTTTGCAAAGAATGAAAACAATGATGGATGATTTCATGAAATTTGCTTTTGATTTTTGTCTGTGTAAACACCACCTCACTTGCGAGGTCAACGATGCTTGTAGGGTTATCTGTTGTTCCTCCAAGTGATTTTTAAAGGATCTGCTAGGAGAGCAAATACAATTGAAAAGATGCTCCTTGCAACTGTTGCTCCACACTGAGAAGCCAAAAGACAATGAACTCACTATGTAAGTTATATATTATACATCTAGTTTAATTGTGAGAAAAATCACATAACCTGAAATCTGCCCTATTAACAAAATTTTAAGGGCATAATACACATGCACATTGTCATACAGCAGATATCTAGAACATTTTCAGTTTGCAGAACTGAAACTCTGCATACGTTGGCCAGAAACTCCTCATTTCCCCTCCTCCCAGCCCCTGGCAACCATCATTCTACTCTGCTTCTATGGGTTTCACTACTTGGGATACCTCATATAAGTGGGATCATGAAATATTTGTCTTTCTGTGACTGGCTTATTTCACTAAGCTTACAGTCTCAAGGTTCATCCATGTTATAGCATACGACAAGATTTCTTCCCTTTATTAAGGCCTGAACAATAATTCCATTGTATGTATAAACTGCATTTTCTTTATCCATTCATCTTCATCTGTAGATTGGCATTTTGGTTGATTCTTCCTCTTGGCTATTGTGAATAATGCTGCAATGGATATAGGACTGCAAATTTCTCTTCCAAGATCCTGTTTTCCATTACTTTGGATAAATCCAGGAATGGGATTATTATTCATATGATGGTTCTATTTTCAAGTTTTTAACACAATTTTTTTCCAAAGATTTTATTTGTTTATTTGATACAGAGAGAGAGAGAGAGAGAGCACGAGCAGGGGGTAGGAGCAGAGGGCAGAGGGAGAAGCAGGCTCCCCCACTGAGCAAGGAGCCCAAATGGGGCTCTATCCTAGGACCCTGGGATCATGACCTGAGCCGAAGGCAGACACTTAACCGACTCAGCCACACAGGCGGGCCTATTTTTAATTTTGGGGAGATTCTCTATATTGATTTCCATCGTGGCTGCACCATTTCACATTTCCACCAGCAGTTTATGTGGGTTCCAATTTCTCTATATCCTTGCCAGCACTTTCTATTTTCTCTGTGTGTGTGTGTTGGGAGGGGTGGTTATAATGGGCGTTATAACAAGTGTCATGTGATATCTCATTGTGGTTTTGATTTACATTTCCTGGCTGATTAGTGATGTTGAGCATCTTTTTGTGTACCTGTTGGCTATACAAATATTCTTTTACACCTTACACACACACACACACACACACACACACACACCCAAATCAAAACGGATTAAAGACTTAAATGTAAGACCTGAAACTATAACACTCCTAGAAGAACACATAGAGGAAAACCTTCATAATATTGGTCTTGGCAATGATTTCTTGGATATGACCCCAAAAGCACAGGCAACAAAAGCAAAAATAGACAAGTGAGGCTCTATCTAAAAAACAACACAGCAAAGGAAGCAATCAACTGAATAAAAGCCAAGTACAGAATGGGAGAAAATGTTTGCAAACTATTTAATAAGGAGTTAATATCCAAAACTCTTATAAAAAAGGAAGATTTTCTGTTGAGGTGCGATCAGGAGTCAGCAAACTTGTTCTCTTGGAGGCCAGCTTGTAAGGATTTTGGGCTTTGCAAGCCATATGGTCCCTGTTGCAACTACTCAGGCTGCCATTGCAGTGGGAACGTGGCCACACACAATACATAGATGGATGACTGTGG
Organism: Vulpes lagopus; assembly: GCF_018345385.1. Lineage (NCBI taxonomy): Eukaryota > Metazoa > Chordata > Mammalia > Carnivora > Canidae > Vulpes > Vulpes lagopus. Next base: position 9,664,228 of record NC_054831.1, read on the forward strand.
CTCTGTCTCAATAAAACTTTAATTACAAAACCAGACTGGGGTGTATTTGGCCTGTGAGCTAGTTTGCTGATCCTTAATCGAGAGTAGAATTCTCCATATCTGGCTCTGTTAGCCTGTTAGCACTTTAGCCGAATGTTTTTTTCTTTTCTTTTCTTTTTTTGGTCATGGAGGGCTGTCCTACGCCTCCTAGGATGTTTAGTAGCATCCTTACACTAGATACCAGTGGCAGTCCCCTTCCCCTCCACCCTCACTGTGACAACCAAAGGTATCTCCAAGCATTGCCAAATTCTAGGGGCAAAATTGCTTGTCAGTTGAGAAACTCTGATCTAGATGATCAAATTACCAATGAAGAGTAATAGGAAATATTTCTCTAAAATTACAAAAAGTAGGGGAAGAGGGAAGAATTGAAAACCGTGGCCTGTTTGTCTCAGGTAGGTCAAGGTCTCCTCAAAGGGGCTTTTATCACTGCCCAATTTTGGAAAGCAGTTCCAAAACAACTGAAATGGCAACAAACTTGAAAAGTGCTCTGTTAATACTGCAGATAGGAGCTTAACCTACTTTTGCGATAGGCACAAGAAACAAAACAGTTCAACACATTAGCATGTCCTAATGGAACTTTCTGAGTCTGAGGGTGGGCTATGAGTCGGAAAGCTGGGGTGGGGGGAACCACTACTAGTTCTAGTTCACATTCGAGAAAGGGTTTATTTTTTTTTGCTTATCTGAATTCAGAACCAACACAGGCAGGGTGATTTTTGAAAGCACTCACGTGTTTCTCATTGTTTGGACAGGGCCAGAAAAAAAATGGCTCGGTTTCACTGCAAATTGGCACTGACACATGGTTTTGAAAGTTAAAAACAGTATAACATTCATGAGTGCATCTCAAAGAATGTTGTCTTCTTGTCCTTTAGAATAAACACCTGTGTTGCAAATGCAGCAAAAGCCATCTTTCTTGAGAAACCGTTGGTTTCTTTTTCTTCACTGCTCTTACTCTATTTTTAATAACTAGAATTTTAAAGTGCAACTTAAAATATTGTAATTGAGATAATTATTTTTTAAAAGATTTTATTTATTTGAGAGAGAGAGAGCATGAGCAGGGAGCAGAGGAGGAGCAGAGGGAGAAGGACAAGCAGACTCCCCACTGAACAGGGAGCCTGACACGGGGCTCGATCCCAGGACCCTGAGATCATGACCTGAGCAGAAGTCAGATGCTTAACCAACTGAGCCACCCAGGTGCCCCGAGATAATCATAATTTTAACTAAAAAAAAAAAAAAAAAAACTACCCCACATTTTATCAGTGATTTTAGTGTAGCCTTTTTAGCTGACTTTCTTCTTGAAGAGCAAAGGAAAATCATGGATCCCTTTTAAGAAAATTCTCTGTGGTTGCTAGATAGGGCTCTCTGACTGGAGGAGGAGTGGTCCACATCCTCGAAAGGAGTTGTCACTCCTGTGCTGCAGGCCTTGCTGCACTTGCCCCCATCTCCTGTGGCCACAGCAGATGCACTCAATGCCCCTGGTCTCCGGGTCACTGGTGCCATTGGACACTATGAGGTGATGAGACCATCTGGTGGATAAGTGGGATCACTTCTTTGATACTTGGGATCATGAGAAAGGGTGATGAGAACAGACTCTTCATAGGCTTCCCAGAAACCCACATTTCAGTTGTACCCCAGGGGACTCAACTCCTTGAAATCCCCGTCTGTCTCTGCCATGTTTCCAATGATTAGCCTGCCACCTTTCATGTGGGCCCATCCAGAGTGAGTTTTGATGGAACCCAAGTGACTGCAGGTCTTTTTCTTTGCCCTTCAGGTTACCACGGCCTCTACTGTGAGGAGGAATACAACGAGTGCCTGTCGGCTCCTTGCCTGAACGCTGCCACCTGCAGGGACCTCGTTAATGGCTATGAGTGCGTGTGCCTTGCAGAATACAAAGGTGAGCGCCCTTTGGCCTTCTTGTGCCAGGGCGGCCCAAATGACATCATGGATGTTTCAACCTAAATGCATGAACCTCTAATTGGAACATTAAATTTTTCAGAAAAACAACAACAACAACAAAAAATGCTGGACGGGGTAGATGTATGGGGCCAAAGAGACCAATTTGCAAGGGTGGGGTTTCCTCCTGATAAACTGAAAAATCTCTCTCCTCTCCTTCATCCTGTGCCCTCACTCTGCTCTCTGTTGAGTGTGTAAAAAGTTGATGGTAAAAAGTGAGATTTAAGTGCCCATCCGACAGAGATGGGAGGACAGGGCTGTGGACACCCTGGGGGAAGGAAGCGGGCTGCCAGGCGGTGCTCGCTGGGCAGAGACAGGATGCTGGACTTTTCGGCCGAGGACCCAGGTGGAATCTCACATGTTGGCAAAAGAGCTAATTCTCATTCAGTGAGTCAGTTGCAAGGGAAACGTTAGCTCATTTGAGTGGACGCGTGTCAAAATCACTCTGGAAAAACAGCCGACGTCGACAGTGTGTTTATAATGTACAGACCTCGTTCTGAGCCCTTATGTGCATGAACTCACACAGCCCTGTGAGAGGTGGCCGTGGTGTCCCTCAGAAGCCCAGCCAGCGTGTCCCCAAAGCCATTTCTTCGGCCTCCCCAGTGGGCTCAGTGGTGCGGCATCATTCAAGCCCAGACGCCCTTGGTCGGCACCGTGCCAGGAAATTGTGTTTATCAGCTGCTGCACACATTCCTCTAAGCCACAACTTCAGGGCTGGGCTTAGATTTTTGTAATGCCTTTGTGGGCACTATTTATAGCCATGACATCTAACCTCTTGCTCCCAGCACTGCTTACTCAATCCCATCCACCTGCCTGGTGACCTTGCCTTGCAACTGCTGTTCCTTCTCGTTGGATGGACCCACCTTTATCTGGGGATCTTTTTGGTGGGCCTCCAGGGTTTGTAGGCCCCATGGATGAGCTCGATCTCGTCTCTGGCTGGAAGGGGTGAGGCTGGGCCAAGGCTTTGCTTTCTGTTCAGCAGATCTGACGTTCCTCTCTGAGGGCGATGCCCATTTAGAACCAAACCCCACCACTTCCACAATGTGCTGCCTTCATTCACATGGATTTCAGTTCCAGGTTTTTCAGAGTGTTGAGAAATAAGGACGTCTGCCTGATTCTGGAAAGAAGAATAAAGGAGCAATGAGTCAGGAGACCTAAGTAGCTCATCCTCCTCGTGCCAACGGCTTCCTGCTGAGCCAGGAAGAGTCTGTTCAACTGACTGGCCTTTATTTGCTCCGTATAAAGTAAGGACGGTGATGCTCCCTCACGTTTTGAAATTCTTCAGTGACAGAATGACTAGTGGATGTACTTCGAAAATTAAAAATTCTACATTGTTCGGTTTATGATCTGGTTTTTCGTATCTTTGAGGCATTGCTTGTGCTGTTGTGACTAAGCAGTAAAAAATACAATTACACTTGATGAGCCACGCACACACACCTATGTTAATCCTTCCATATATACTCTCAATTCCACTATACTTCTGTCCTTCTGGGACTTGCCTCCAGCAATTACTGGCCCTCTGTGAAGGATGTCCTGGAGGACAGCATAACATATCAGAGGATTTGGCTTCTCGAGGAACGATGCAGGTGTTGGGAGCCTATGCACACAACAGGGTTAGGGGAGAACTGAATCAGTGGCTAGCAGAGCTCCAGGGACCATGAGTTTACGAAGAGGAAGTACGTGCTGGGAACATGCTCTATGCGACATCGTGAGCCAGAGGGCTCTCCGGATCTCATGGGGACTGGCTGCCCTCTCAGACAACTGCACAGTGGGGCTGACCTGGTCCTTTATTTTCTCTATAGCTGAGAGAAAACAGTCTCTGTTCATCGCCAGAGAGCCCTGAGAACCCCAAACGGAGAGCCCTCCACCCTGCACCTTAGTAGACAGGGCCTGGCTGCCAGGCCTGTCCAGCACTGGAGGGGAGTCTTCAGTGGCATCTATCTTTGCCTGACGTTGCCAACCTTCATCCTGGCCAGGACAGGGCAGCCTGTCCCAGCAACTCAAAAAGCAAAAATAATCCGGGAAATAAAAATGAAATGGCAACAACAACCAGCAGCTCTATGCACTCAAGAGAGGAAGTGAAAACAAGTAATTTTTACTATTCAAGCTCAAATCTGGATCTGGAAAAGCCAAAGGAGGAACTATTTCATAGTAGAAGTGAAAATATGAGAAAAGGGAAATCCTGACTGACAAGATAGGAAGCGTGGAGAGAGGATCCAGGAGATCTGTTTCCGTCCGGATGGTGGATGCTCCAGAAGAAGAAGGAGCACATGGAAATAAAACCAGAATCAACTAATTAGTAGAAGGAGAAATCCGTGAGCTGGAGAAGACTGAAGTTTTCAAGCAGAACGAATGGGCTTGCAGAGTGCCAGCGGGGTTGATGAAGGAGATGATACACAATTTGAGATTTCCTGGTAAAGTTCCCAAATCTAAGGATGAAGAGAAATCTTTTTTATGAGTCTTCACAGGGAGTACAGGTCACAAACGAAAGAGAATCAGATCCGCGCTGGCCTGCTCCTCTCTGTAATGAAACTAAGTAATAGTGGAGCAGTGTTTCAGGCTGCTCAGGACAAAGGACGGGTAGTTCCGGGATTCTTTACACTTGAGGACAAAAGAAAGACATTTTGCACATTTAAGAAAACATAACACCATGTGTCCTAAGAAAATTATTTTTAAAAATTTCCTCGCTGAGCTGGAACTAAATCAGAGTATAACCAGTTAGGGGGAAGATAGAGAACGGGAAGAAGAAGGTTGAACAGACTCCTTAAAATGCAGGAATAAACCTAAATAAATGACATTAAAGTGACTGTGGATGGTAACCTAATGGTGAAGAAAAGTCTTTTGGAAAAAAATAGGGATACCCGCTTTACCAATTAGTTCTGCTATATAATAAATCACTCCAAAGTAGTGGCTCGAAACAACACCCTTTTAGTCGCCAATGGTTCTGTTGGTCTAGGCATGTCTTTGTGGACTCCCTGCTTGGGGTCCCACAAGGCTGGAATCTAGATGTTGGCTGGGCTGAGTTCTCATCTGAAGCGTGAATAGGAAAAGGGTCACTCAACCTCTGCGTTCCCTTGGGCTGTCTGGCAGATTTCATAACCTCGTGGCTGTATCCTCATGGTAGCTTGCTCCTTGAAAGCTAGCAATGAAAGGGAGACGAGAAAGAGTTTATGCTGTTCCATGCCTCTCACTTCAGGAGAGGGGCCTGCACCCTTTTAAAAAAATCTCACCTGATTAGGTCAGGCCCACCTAAGATCAACACAAAGTTAACTGATTAGGGACCTTAACTGTATCTTCAAAATTGCTTAACTTTTGCCAGATGCTCTTGGTTCAAAGCTTGCACACAAGGGAAGAGTGTGACTCCCTGGGTGTCCATTATACCCGTTCTTAAGGAAAAATGCAAATGATCGCATTCATGTTTCATATCATTTTAACTAAATCCAAGAGTTGAAGGGGATGGGAACGGGAAGGGTTGGAAGACATACACGTGTGTTAAAAATCTCATCCCACTGAGCACGCAAAGTGATCCTTTAATTTGTGTAGAGACCTTCAGGTCTAGATTTAAAATAAGACTCCCGAAGGCAAAGCCTAGTGGCATAAACAGTAGAGCTTCTAAAGTAAGAGTGGTGAGGAGGGGTGGTGGGTGCTAGAAGGAACTAAGAGAGTGGTGGAAGGGGCTACGTCATGCCCCCCAACCCAGGCAAAAGGTGAGTCACAAGATCCTTTCTTTCTCTCCTGGGGGGGGGGGGAGTGAACTTTTGTCCCCCTTCGGAAGCATTTCTCCAAACATATATTTACCTATAGTATGTGTGTGTAAACCCAGGAACCTACCAGATGGGTGGGCAGCAAGTCCTAATCGGTACTTACCCCTGGAGTTAGAACTTAGGTGGGTAGTGTGCTGGAGGGGGAGTTTGGGACTTCAGCCTCTTACTTTACATATATATTTTTTAAGTGGTGGCCTTTACTGTTTCATGTTAAAATAGAGTTTAAATAAATGAGCGTCACTTCCTAAAAGCAATGAGTTCATAGGAGCTCAGGCAAGTGTGGCTAAGAACACTTTTAAAGAGGAGAGGCAGTGACAGGGAACGTCTGCCAGGTGTTTTATTATTATTTGTTCATTATTACCACATTCCCATGTTACGGGTACAAGAATGGACAGCTAGTCAAAACTGAGTAATGGCCCAGAAACCATTGTCTATAATAAGGTATGACTCTTAAAGAGGAATTGCTGTCAATGGGAAGGAATTGTTTTTGTGCTGTTTTGCTTTGTTTCATAAACAGTGCTGGAGAATCTGGGCTGCTATGCAGAAAAAAAGAAAGGTTTTTAAACTTCTAAATAAGTTCCATGTGAATCGGAAAAAAAAAAAAAACAATTTTCATTGACTTTGTGTCCTCCTCTACTTACTCTCCCCTTTCTTCCTCTTTATTTTCCAATCACGTTTCTCTAGATTTGCTATAGAGAAACCCTCCACTTGTAAGATTTTTATTCTTTTCTTAATCCTCTTCTTTTTGGATCTCGTCCACACTGTTCTGCTAAAATAGATCTCATGGTGACCTAACTGAGGATTTAAAAAAAAAAAAAGATTATTTTTATTTATTTATTTATTTATTTATTTATTTATTTATTCATTCATTCATTCATAAGAGACACACAGAGAGGCAGAGACACAGGCAGAGGGAGAAGCAGGCTCTCCGCGGAGACCCCGATAGGGGACTCGATCCCAGGACCACAGGATCACACCCTGAGCCAGAGGCATATGCTCAATCACTGAGCCACTCAGATGCCCCATAACCGAGGACTTTTCGGTGAGATCCCGAAGCCGGCCCCTCTAGCTTCCTTCTGTAGCTCCATTCTTGTCTCCTGACTCTTGTCTTCCTGCCGTCACTGAAGCCTTGTCCTCTGGACTCCATGATGTCCCTGGTCCCCAGGGTTTCCTTCTTGTCCCCTTTCTCTCTCTGCCCTCCTGTAGCCCTGCATCCATGAACATGTGATACCTCCTTCTTTGACCGCTCCCAACCTTGTCTCTTTATTTGCTGTGGCAACTGTGGTCAACCTTGTAGAAATTCCCTCTTTCCTATGCTAAATCATCATCTCCTGAGAGTCAGTGACTACATAGGTTCTTTTTTCCCCCTATCAGTTCTCAACAGCTGCTGAGGCAGTGGCTTGCACACAGGCAAGTGCTCAAAGACCATCTTGAGTTGAATTGAAATTGCCGCTTAACATGTGAATTAAATAAAGGAAACCGATGTGAACATTCTCCCAGAAAGTTTCTGCTGTGGATCTTGAAATCGTTAAAAGCAAAACGCATGGAGGGGCTAAGAGTAACTTCCCTTCAGAAACCCCAAAATGCTCATCCCTCCTCCAGAATTAACCCCGAGTTACTTTATGACAAGACTTTTAAAACTTTGGTTAGTTGATGACTTCATGTTGTCAGAAAGTCAAGTTGCCCCGTATGCTGTTGACTTTTATTTTAGTAGAACAAGCTAAATGATCAACAATATACGCATTTGGAATTTTTTGGTGACGAAAGTTAGAAAGAACATATTTTGACTTTTAATTATGAGAATGACACAACAATAATAAAACTTTGAAAAAAAGAAAATTTGAAATAGCTCATAGCTTTACAACAGAATACAAGAGCAGTGGGGCACCTCCGTGGCTCAGGAGTTGAGCATCTGCCTTGGGCTCAGGTCTGATCTCAGGGTCCTGGGTTCAAGTCCCTCATCAGGTTCCCCGCAGGGAGCCTGCTTCTCCCTCTACCTGTGTCTCTACCTCTCTCTGTGTATCTTTTATAAATAAATAAAGAAAATCTTTTAAAAAAAGAATACAAGAGCAGTAAGCATCTCTATTGTTTCTATCCTTTTTAAATATCCATGTTTTCACAGTTACAATGGAGTATACCTACAATTTTTATATTATTCTGCCCATACCTTACTTTTATAGTATGTTTGATTTAGTTATTGATAGAAAGTCTTACTAGTTCAATATTAAATGCTTATGTAATTTTTCCGTGGGGGAATATTTATCCATTCCCTTGTTGCATCTGATGTAAGACTGTTACAAATAATTCTAAAATGAACATTTTTATTCATAGAATTTCTATACTTTCTGAATTTGAGAGGGTGGGATTGGGTTTCCGAAATGAGATCACTGGGTTATGGGTTTGCTCACATTGTACCTAATTGTTTATTTTAAAGTCTACAGAAATTTGTAATTGAAAAGATGAGAATTCTTTGTTTGCCTGAATTACTTTTTTCTGTGTAACCAATGAGCAAGGATTTCTGGGTGTTTTGTGTATGCAGCCCTTTTCAGATGGTGGAATAGATATAAAAATGTGTAAGTCAGGGTTTCTTCCTTTTTTAGGCTACTGTTTAGCTACAAGAGCAGACTGAGACTGGCGCACACAAGAGGAATAATGAGGCCAAGGTCAAGATGTCAATTGTAATTTCTGAAATAGTCTAGAAGAGGTCGGCCTCTGTGATAGTTGAAATACTGGGACATTTTTTGTAGAGGAAATAAGTTTGAATAAAATAAGATGACGTCTTAAAAGGAATATTAAGTTCAAAGAACACTTAGAGTTAATTTTCTTTACCTGGCTTAATTTTTTCTGGAGCTAAATTAGTGACTTTTCAGTTTTCAAAATATTAATCACGACTAAATTGTGATGGCAACAAAGATTTATAATTAGCGCACTCGTCTTTGAATTTTTTGCTCGTTTTAATTCTAAAATTAACTTCTATACAGAACCCTGTTGGAATAGAGATCTTTTCAGAAACGTTGCCTCTCTGTCCCTTAATATGAAAGGTATGAATTTTTATTAGTTTTGACTGAATTACAGTTTATTTTTGCTTGAGACTAAACATAAGTTTCGTAATAGTGCGTGCTACGTCCTTTGCCAATGGGTGATGCATGTGTCATTCCACAGACTTAATTTGAAGTGTGGACCTGGTTTTCCCTGACAAAATAGGGTGTTTTTGAGGCAGATTTGGAATGGCTTCTCACTCCTCTGGCAATCCTACCTGTGTGTCAGCCAAAGTACACTGACCGTCGCCCCTCCTGGAAGGACAGGATTCTGGTGATATGTCCAGACTTTCTTCCACGCGTTAAATTATGGCCTCTGCTCTAAAGGACCTCAGAGATTTGTTGTGTGTGTGTGTGTTGGGGGGGTAAGAATCAGACAGGAGAACGGATAAGTCATGCTTTAACACAGGAAACTCTGTAACACTCTGAATCTCAGCATGCTCTCTCTCAATGCACAACGGTGGAGAAGTGGAGCTCTGTCTCGGGAGAGTCAGGTTCAACTTTCCAGAGAAAGAGCATTTGAGGTGGGCTTTGACAGATGGAATGTGCCAGGTGAAGACCAGACTGAGCAGAGGTAAAGGAAGGCATTCTTGTCAGAGGATACAGATGGCCAACACTCTGAGGAGGGGGGTTGGAGTAATGGCACCTTGGCCCATCAGTGGGGTCCATGGCTGTCTATTCTCTACATTCAAGGTTTCCTACATTCGAGGTTGTTCAGCTCTTAAGAGAAGCTAAGCAACATGACAAATATTTTTATATAGGGATTATTAGCAGGGCTTAGAGTATAGAAACCAAGGGCTTACTGGGGACTTTTTAAGACCATCTTGCTTCGTAGCCATCGTGTTTCTGTGAAGATGAGCTTTTGTCCGATCTTGCTGCCAGAAAAATTCTCAGTGGATCTCAAGTGACCCAATATCTTTTGAAAAAGAAATAACAAGAGATAAAATTATTGCCCAAAACAAACAAAAAATACCCAAAAGTTTGAAATTGCTATCATCTTGGTTTTTTTTTTTAAATCAAATCTATCCTATTAAAGTCTTTTAAGGTTAAGGTGTTTAAATATTTAGCCTCAAGTTTGCTTTTCAGCCTCATTTGAAAAATGTGGTACTTTGTGTGTTAATGTATTCATCGTATTAGTATCACACAGGCTTGATGAGCTAACGTATTTCTAGAAACCCAGTAAAAATCATTCTTGGTCACTCTTTCTTTAGATCTAACGGACATCTTTTTAGATTCCAGGCATCTCTGAACCTTGGTTATAACTGTATTTTCCATTACATTTGAAAGCCTTTTTTGTCACCTGGTTTTCATTGGTGAGCCCCATGGGAACTTGAGGGCAAAAAACAAATCTTTGTTTTTTGATAAACACTTTGAAGCCAAAAAGACTGTTTTGCATTTTATTCTTTTGGTTGAGCCTGTGCTACTTAGAAATAAGTGGGGAAGTAGAAACTTCTGGGTGAAAAGGCATATATATATATATATATATATATATATATATATATATCTATCCATGTTTTTAAATATCCATGTTTTCACAGTTGCAATGGAGTATACCTACAATTTTTATATTATTCTGCCCATATGTTCCTTTTATAGTATGTTTGATTTAGATATTGCTAGAAAGTCTTACTAGTTCAATATTAAATGCTTATGTAATATTTCCATTTCCACCCAAGTGAGAAAGAATTAGCAGTTTTATGCACATCTTTACAGTAGTGTGATCTCGTGCTTCACTTGGGTTGCCCTGGTTGGTTAGGGACAGTGAAAGTCAGGGAGGGTCATTCCAGTCACTGGAGACAGGGAGGAGGCTAAGATGGGGGTGTGGGGGGCCACGTCCCACCAGGCCCGAGGCGGTGGGATCTGGATGGTGGTTGTGAGGAGAAAAGCCAGGCAAAGATCTGAAAGGCACTTAGGAGACTCTCTGGCAGTTTATTTTTCATGGGTTGGATATGAGGGGCAAAGGATAAAATGAAATGAAAAACCATCCATTCTAAATGCTTTGCCAGGCTCAGAGAAGTTAATATGAATATGGACAGGCAGTCCTGTTTCTGTTTTATCTTACACTTTTTTCCTCCTTCTTGAACCTGACTTAAGACATTGAAAAAGAAATGATAGACAAAAATCCCAACGAGAATAATTTCAGTGACTAAATGATGAGTCACTGGGTGTGGTGGTCCTTTGCACAATATGAGCTCAGTCATGAAGCGGAGAGTAAATTGAGTAAATACCATTCTGTTACTATTTGCTTTATGCTTATTTTTCATTAGACTGTCAGGAAGGATGAACAAAATTTCTGTATATTCTTATACAGAATATAATGTAATCTATCTTCCCTTTCAAAGGGCCAGGGATGAGAGAGAGAGAAATTAATAATCCTTTCATCTATCTTGCCATTCCAGTCAAACAACAGCAGAAATCTTACCTTTCAGATAGCATTAGATTTTTTAAGTATTTTATAAAATTATAAAGCAATAAATATTCATTGGGAAAAAAAAATCCACCAATATAGAAATCTCTGTTGTGAAAGCCACAATAATTCAGGCCCCCAGGCCTACTTTTTGCATCTACACATGCTCAGAGAAAAGACTTTTTTCTCTTTTACACCTATGGGAAACTGCTTTCACTGTAAAGATTTTTAAAGTGCCTACTTTTTGTGAAATGGGTGCTGAGCTCTGTGGAATTCCGTGCATTTCCAAGGCCAGTGTGAGCTCACCCTCAGCAAACTACTTAGCAAGCACAGGCTTCGATTCAGATCGCTGGACATTTCAAATCCCAGCTGCCTCCCCCAACAGCCTCATGACCTTGGATGATTTCCTCGGTCTCCTCATCTGCAGTGTGTGTGTGTGTGTGTGTGTGTGTATGGCTATTTGTCTCCTAGTGTTGTTGCCAGGATCAAATTAGACACAAAGCCCGGTGCGAGGGTCTGGGACACAGCTTGGGCACAACACTTTAACTTTGGTACACGATGATCGGATTTGGTCTTTAGAACAAAGTCTAAGTACCACGTGACTCCCTTTCTGCCCTGCAGCCCCCCGAAGTGGACCCAGAACTCATTTCAATATTTGACTCCACATCTTTCCCTTCGGGATGCTGCTTATGAATTCTATCGATATAAAGGAATGTCTGGCTATTTTCTGTTTCTTTGGGAGGCTTTTAAAACATTTGTCACCGATAAATGTTTTATTTTAGAGTTTTAGCTTCCTGTTCCTCAGACTTTGGGACATGGAGGCAGAGAAAGTATAGATACATGGCTATGGTAGGACCTAAAAGCAGAGAATGAATTTGTCATGTTCTCATAAGGCACGTCCTCATGACCATCTAGTCCAGAGTGGCACACGCACGCATGCACACACGTGTGCCTCTGGGAAGCCGCTTTCACAAAGTTCAGACACTTTGCTTTACAGGCCTGGAGATCCCTTAATGAGTTACCCCTTTTGTGTTTGTTTCTCCGCAGGAATACACTGTGAGTCATACAAGGACCCCTGCGCTAACGTCAGCTGTCTGAACGGAGGCACCTGTGACAGTGAGGGCCTAAATGGCACATGTGTCTGCGCACCAGGGTTTACAGGCAAGTGATCCAGGAGCTGAGTTTTCAAATTTATATCCCCAAATCCCAAAGATTGCAGCTGTTAAAAAAAAACAAAACCTCCAAAATCTCTATGCATACATTATTGCAAAATATGAATACTATTGCAAAATGCAACGAGGCATTGCTTGGACGAAAATCCATTTTAAAACAATTGGCTGTGTTGTCATTAAATGAGGTTCTTCCGAATTCAGCATTTGATGCAGAGACTCGCTAAGATTGCCATTGCTATAGATTTTCAGAGCTGTAGCTTTGAAACATGAAAAATGAGCCATTACACCAATACCTGAGAAAGTTTAAGCATTTATGGAAGGAGAGGAAAGGAAGGATCAAATGTGTCTTTTCTAGAAATTGCATCCAGCTACCACATTTATTTCTACTGAAAGATACAACAGTGATGGGATATTGCCAAATGAAAGGAGGTGGTGGTGGGAAGTGAGGGTAAATATTCCAGCTTTGGGGTTGTTAGTGAAGGTACAGTTGCTCTAGGTGTGGGGAATTTAAGAGAAAACAGGTAAGAGCAGAGTAGATTGGGAGGGCAGGGGGCAGGGCTGGGTGCAAGGGAAGCCTTGGTGGCCACTGAGCTCTGAGTAGGAGGAGTCATTCCTTCATTAGGGATCCTTCTAAATAAACCCCTACCCCATGGGCTTCAGGGAGGTTTTGAATTCCTGGAGTTGGATGTGAAACATTGTATGTATGAGTATATGTTGAGAGGAGGCTCAAATTTTCATCATATTCTCAGAAGGAACAATGAACCCCTGGGCCAGAACCCAAGAGTCCTGAAGTGTAGAGTAGAGTGTAGGACAAGTCTAGGTTTTCAGAGCTTGCTCAACCAACAGAAACATCTGGGTCACTCTGGTCTTCAGGTTGGGCAAGTTGACACGTAAAATGCCCATAGAAGAAGGTGGGTGGTTAAGCAGCAGGAAAGCATGTGTTGTCACTGGCTGGAGAGCACCTGGCCGGGCACCCTGCTACCCCACCGAGCTGCTGTGGCCACCTCCCCAACCCTGGAGAATTTCCCAGAGCGCGGGCTCCCAGTCCATCCCTGCGGAGCCTCCTTTGTGCTTCTGGGGAAGATGCCAACAGTCAAGATGTGGGAGAAGCAACTTCTGATCTTCCTTCTATTTATCTGTGTCACATCCTGTGTTTTCCTTTTGGGTTTTCCTGGGACTGAGAAGTGGGCTCATTCCAGAAAATGATTCGCAGATGGTTTTGTTTTGCTGACTGGTTTATAAACACACAGAGACATTTATACTCATCAATGGATGCAAAAATAATATTGGGGAAGCATTCTAGGGTTTTTTTTCCCCAGACATTTATATCTCGCAAATCATAAAAAGCATGGAGGAAAAAAATCAGAAGATATGGGACTATAGGGGAAAAAAACCCTACCGCTTCGCATTGCACTACTTGGAGGCAACTGTTGTTAATGTCTTGATACGTATATTCAGAGGTTTTCCCAAAGGTTTGTGTGTATAACATATAGTGTATAGAATATACGTGTATATATTTGAGTACAAAAAGGAATCCTATTGCCCCTATTGTATCGTAACCTACTTGTCACTTAAAAATACGCGTGTATCATAAATGTGTTTCTACCTGAAGAGATATCCTTCTGTTTTATCATTTTTACTGGCTTCCCTATAGCCCCTTATATAAAATATTGTTTTTTTTCTAACACATTGCCAATTCAACTTTTGGGGAGTTGAGAACTTTCCCCTATTTTTAAAAAGATTTTATTTATTTATTCATGAGAGACACAGAGAGGCAGAGACAGAGGGAGTGGGACTCGATCCCAAGACCCCGGGATCATGACCTGAGCCAAAGGCAGACACTGCACCACTGAAGAATACATGAGTAGTCTTCTATGGACATCTTTGTGTTCTTGTCTGATTGAGCTAATTTCCCAGAATCCCAGGGTCCAGGAAAATGTGTATCTAATTCCATATTGCTCTTGAGAAAAAAACTACCAAATTCACTTCTACCAAGTGTGTACAAGGACAGCTTTTCTTGACTTTACACAGATACTGAGAATTGTCATTCTGGTGGCCAAAAATGCCCTTTAAGTGTTGTCTTATTTGTAGGTCCTTGATTCGGAGTGAGATTAAATACTTTCAAAATGTATGCATGGTCATTGTGTCTCTTCTTATGTAAATTCCTGATCCATATCCTTTCTTTGCTTTTCCACCATTTATGTTAACTGAACTTCCTTCCTTCCTTTCACTTTTAATTTTTATTTCAGGGCCCTCTGGGTGGCTCAGTGGTTGAGCATCTGCCTTTGGTTCAGTTGCTCTGGTTGTGATCCTGGGATCTGGGATCAAGTCACGTCAGAGGGCCTGCTTGCCCCTCTGCCTATGTCTCTGCCTCTCTCTCTCTGTGTGTGTGTGTGTCTCTCATGAGTAAATAAATAAATCTTTAAAAAAATAAATTTTTATTTTAATTCCAGTTAGTTGACATTTATGTTAATCTTTATTTTTGATTTGAAATAGCCCTATATAAGAAGTATATGACATTTTATATTCCAGAGGTTGCAAGTATTTTTTCTACTGTCACTTAAATATATAAAAAGTGTTTTGTTTTCCTTTATCACATTTTATTTTTGTATAAGGAAATATTGATATTTTCTTTTGCTTTCTTTTCTTGTAGTTTCATGCTAGAAAGACCCTACACATCAAGATTTTAGAAATGTTATCCTAATGACATAGGAGTTAATTTTGTGCATGCACCTCTTTAACCCATTTGAAATTTATCTTAGGATCTTATGGGAGATAAAATGCAATCTTTTCTCCAGAATATTTACCAAATTTCCATCTGCCTACTCAGCATTTGCTCTTGGGTATCTCTCAAAGATACCCTGAGCTTACAGATTTTCTTCTCCTTTCCCTTATTAAAAAAAATATTTATTTACTTTAGAGAGAGAGAAAGAGAGAGAGTGAGTGAGTGGAGGGGGAGAAAGAGAGAGAATCTCAAGCAGACTCCTCACTGAGTGCAGAGCCCACTCAGGGCTCTATCCCAGGACCCTGAGATCAGGACCTCAGCTGAAACCAAAAGTCTGATGCTCAACCAACTGAGCCACCCAGGTACCCCCTCTCTTCCTTCTTGAAATGTTTGCTAGTTCAATAAATGGTATTACCAGCACCTCAAGTTGTTCTGACCAGAAATCGGGGTCCTCTCATCCTTGTCTCCCTTCACTGCATCCAACCTCCAAAGAATCTTAGAATCTGTTAGATCCTCTCACTTCCTGGAGTCAAAACTGAGCTGCCTTCACCTCCTGCCAGCACTAGAGCAGCCCCTCTGACTGGTCTCCCAAGTCACCTTCACCTTCACCCCTGACATATTCTCCACACTCTGGAGGCCTTATGAAATGAATCTCTAATCCCATTGCTTCCTACTTAAACGTTGCTTATTGGAATTTCGTTGTTTTTAAGAAAAAGATTAAAGCCTTTAGTGTCATGTCAAGACCCCAGTGGTCTGGCCCCACCCAGCATTTCTAGCCTTGCCCTGGCTGGTTCCTGAACACCCCGAGTCAGGATCTTCTCGGTAATGTTCCTCTTCCCATCTCCTGCCTCCTGATCCCCTCTGCCCCCCCCCCACCCCACCCCTGGCATCTCCTTATGGTACTCACCCTATTACAGGGAGCAATAGGACTCCTCCATGAAGCAGGTTCCAACATCACTCTGATTGGTCTTTGAAAACAACAAACGTCTACTTCGGTTCAGCCCTGGTAGCTGTTGTGGCTGCACAGGACCACAGAACAGTTCTCAAAGTTGTTTGGAGAGCTGTGCTGTTAATATGTTTTACAGAACACTGGTCCCATGAGATGCTTCTTGGAAAAACCATCTGTGGCCAAATAAATTTGGGACATGGTACATGCTATGTGGAGATTCATAAACGTTGTCTGGGAACTACAGGCTCTGAGAGGTCTTACAGGAAAAACTTTTATTCGCCTGTGTTTACTTTCCAAATATTTTTGATCATAGAGCCTTTCTTCCCCCTTAAAAAGAACCTATAGTATTCTGAGAATGAGCATGCCATGAGAGTCTGATAAAATATTAACTTCCACCACGTAAGGAATGATGCTGCCTGTACTCTTTTTAATTGCTACCTTGGCACCAAGTACTCTTTTATTTTACCTGAGATTTCACAAAACCTACTCTTGGCCAACTATTAAGTACTCAAAAGCTCCCTAATTGACTAAGTGGAGTGAATTAGTCCAATCATTGTTATATAATTAGACACTCAATCCAATGGCACATTTACCTTATGAGATCGGCTTTTTCAGTTCAGGTTCATTTTGCTCTTCTCTTGCTAGGTTATTTAGGTGAGACTTTCAATTATTGATTTGAGGCTCTTCTTTACTTCTCGTGTATATAATTTGGTGCCATAGATTCACCCTTCAACAATTCTCTGGCTGTGGGGGGGTGCCTGGGTGGCTCTTGATTTCAAATTAGGTCATGATCGCAGTGTCCTGGGATTGAGCACCACGTTGGGCTCTGCACTCAGCGTGGAGCCTGCTTGAGATTCTCTTTATATATATAAATGTATAAAATCCTCAAAAAACAATTCTTCAGCTGTGTCTCACAGATTTTATGTCATATTTTCATTTTCATTCCATTTTGTTTGGGTTCCTATAGATTTTTTCTTTGACCCATGGAGACTTTGGAAGTGTGTTATATAGTGGGGGCTTCCCCCCACCCCATGAATTTTGGGCACTTTTGGGCACTTTTGGATACTTCGAGGTTTCTGGTTTCCCCAGCATCTGGTCTGGAACATAAGCCAGGAGAAAACTCAAGATCTCACTACCACGTTTTTCCATAGGTCCTGAGTTTCCCTGCCATTCTGTTTCCTCCATGAAAAGACCTCCTGTCTTTTCATGCTTGCTTTCTGTTTAATGTCGAGAGTTTTTGCTTGTACTTTAGTTGGAGGAGTAGGAAAAATATTTTTGTTTCACCGTTTTGGAAGCAAAAATCTCATTCTGGCTGCTTTTAGGATTTTTCCTTGATTACTGGCTTTGAACAAATTGATCATGATGTTCCTTAGTGTGAGTTTTGTTGGTGTTTATCCTGCTTGGGATTTGTTGTAATTCTTGGATCTGTGGTTTTATAGTTTCATCAGATTTGGAAAATTTTTAGCCATTATTCCACCAAATATTATTTTATGTCTCCCTCCCCTTTCCGGGGACTCTAATTACATCTGTTAGACTACTTAAAATTGCACAACAGGTCACCGAGTCTCTATTCACGTTAAACTAAATTATTTTTTCCCTGAGCCTCAGTGTGTTTAGCTTCTATTGCTCTTGTCAAGTTTACTGATTCATTCTGCAGAATCTAGCATGCTGTGAAAATCCCACAGGATGGTTTTTAATTTCAGATATTGTATTTTTCATATCTAGAAGTTCCATTTGGTTCTCTTTTATATCTTTCATTTCTATCCTCATTTTGTTCATGTTTTCCTTCACATTTTGAGCAAATTCCTTGTTTACTCACCATCATCCATAATTTCTGCAGTTATGTCTTTGGACTGATATTTTTTCTGGTTGTGGGTCACATATTCCTATTTCTGTGCACAGCTAATGGTCCTTGTGCGGATGGGTGGTCATTGGGAGTTATTGAGTGATTGGGTTTTTTGTGTTTCTTTTTTAAGTGCTGGCTTTTTAATTTTTTTTTTCCTGGTAGGTAGATAAGTTGCTTGCTGGCCTGACTGATCCTTCCCAGGTTTGTTTTCTATTTTGAGGAGTAGGTCTGTGGTCACCTTTTCTGTAGGGATAGATATGCCCAAGTACTGAGATGCAACCTTTTCTTCACTGAAGCACTGGGTGACCCATGGAATATCTGCATTCTGACTTCTGAGACTTTGAACACAGTCCTCTAGGAGCTCTGGGAACTGCTCATCATTCATCGTGTTTGCCAGGCTGGTAGAGTTCCACTTATCGTGTGGATACTCACATGCAGCATTCAGCCACAAACTCGAAGGGATACAGTGCATTTCTGATGCTCATTTTCTGACTGGCTGTCTCTTCTTTGTGAGCCTGTCCCACATGGTATGGCTGCCTTGTCCCCCACAGATTCTGGTTGTCCTTGGTTCAGGGAAACACGATGTTCTCAGTTGGCTGCAGGCGGGCAGCCAGGACGATCGTGGCACTCAGCTCTTCTGTTTCCCTTCTCTTGAATGATCTGCTATTGTCTCATGTCTTCAAAGTGTTTTCCCTTAAATATGTATTTCATCTGTTTTACAATGGGAGGCTGAGAAAGTGTTCAGTTACTCCATCACAGTGGAAGAAGTTCTAGATAATTTTTTTAAAGATTTTTATTTATTTATTCATGAGAGACACAGAGAGAGAGGTAGATACACAGGCAGAGGGAGAAGCAGGCTCCATGCAGGGAGTCTGATGTGGGACTTGATCCCAGGACCCCGGGATTATGCCCTGAGCCAAAGGCAGAAGCTCAACCACTGAGCCACCCAGGTGCCCCAGATAATTTTTAACATTTATTTCATCTGGAATAAAATGCTTGGCAAGCATGAAGGAGTTCAGTTAAGGTACCTAGTCCACTGCCTGGCACACAGTAGCTCTATATTTAATACTAGGTATTCTGATTAGAATGATTTCCATTGATATCATTCTGTGTGGGCTGTATTAATCGAAGGGTTTACTCACGGCAGTGACTTTTAATCTTTTTAGTTTTAAAATTTGTTTTCATTTTAATGTATTTGAGTAAAGCATACAGAATTAAGCAGCACACTTGTAAATTTGCATAAATACTATCAAATTTGATGCCTACTATACACACTGTCTCTTAGAAAGTAGTAGGTTGAAAAGCAATTGTAAAAGATTTAAAGTTCAGGCTCTGGTTTCCAGCCTTAGTCCATTTCATTATGTATTCTCTTTACAAATGTTATTAAAGCACAACAGTGATTTAAAAGTAATTGATTTTTCCCCAACTCAAATAAAAAAAAAAGTAGACGAGTCAACACAAAAGTCATATGGCTCAAGCCAGCAAAAGCATAAAGATTTATTAAGTCAACTCTGAGTAAGGAAAGGTGATATAATATAGTAAGAACTCTTCTAAAATAAGCCAGGATGCAGATTACTTGAATGGAATGGTGGGGTGCTGATGCGCATACAAACACATAATCTTACTGTGGGGGACTAAGAATGAATTTACATATAAATGAATATACATACAACAAAGTCACTCTCCATAATTCATAATAAATTTTCAAATACTTTGCGTAAGACTGATGTCAGAAAGCATGATACCGTAAGGCAGAGAAAAGTGGCCATGTTTGGGAATCTTCTGGTTGAAAATTTTCCTCGAGGGGCTCCATCATCAGTATCACCTCCTATCCATATTCCTACCTCCAGTTTATAGTGTGGTGAAGGCATCAGATGGAGAACCAGGTGGGGGTAACTGGTAAAACTAGAGGTGCAGGAAACTTAGTCTGTAAGATAGGTCACTAAAGTAATCCAAATGTCCCTGCTCACCGGAAATCACTCCAGGGGTTGGCCAGAGACACGTGCTGTGGAAGAGGCTGTTGGCTGGCATGGTTTATATCACTAGCTAGTGTCATTTAATTCATCCCCAGTATGGCTCCAAGAACACAGTGGTAAAGCAATCCAGAGGAGGACGGGCTTGGGACCCTCTCTGGTCTCCAGTCCTTTGGATCCTGGGTCTTAGATATTTCATCCATACCTACTAGTTCATTCTATTCCCCACAATTCTCTATTCCTATCAAATCCTTCCAATCTAGGGGGGGGGGCCAGGAGGAGACAAGCCTAGGGAACTCAGATTTCCAGCTACATTAGCGCCCCTCGAAGATCCAAGATCCAATACATGCTTTAGGGCTAGACTGGACCCTAGATTTGGCATTTACCTCACTGGTCCCAAAAGCCCTGGACCATAACAGGAATGGATGGACTGGACTAGCTCTAGGACTGCCCAGAATTTAGGGAACTAGAAGGGTTTGATGCTGCTGTTGAACTTGCGGAGCAGAGTGGAGCTTTTGAGTTTTGCCAGGCGATGGAAGCAGGGAGAAGTCAGGCTGTTTCTGCAGCTATGGCTGCAAAGGTAGCAGAGCATCTGCTTGCAGAATTTGCAGTTTTCAGATTGCCAGCTAAAGACAGCCATTGTCCAATAAATACCTCAATTAAGCTTGTCTTCCTAAACGGTTGTAAGTAGTGCTGATGTATATATATTTGTCAAGGCCTTTGATTTAATCCTTTTAACGTTTCCCAGCACGCTCTTGTTTATATGTGTCCTCAACTAGTCCCTTATGTGATGCCGGTGGTCATAGTTCAGTCTGTGCCTTTCTACACTCAGAGCGATTGCCCCATTAATAGCAGGACAACCTTTGAAATAGGTTCGTGAGAGCCCATCAATTTCATGTCTGTCCCATTGATGCAAATGACTATATTTATGGTGGGAAACATATTCACTTCAACGCTACTGAATTAAAATCAACCTAGTAGGGCCTCAAAGTAGTAAATGTTTTATTTGACAGACTTTACTTAGTTAAAAATAAAATAGACCGATGCCAGGTAAGAAACAAGTGTGAAGTGCAACAGGCACGAAATATTTCAGTGTGAGATTTCTGCTCTAAAATGGACCAGGAGTGACATATGGTGGTTTTATAAATGCGAGGTAAACCAGTAGCCGATAGGAAAGTACTTCAATACTAATTAGGTAAAGCCTGGAAGTAATTACCCGAGTGTACACTGAAATATTGCCTTTGAAAATGGACAAAATATTTGATTTTGCTCCTTTGCTTCAGTCGACACTGTAGCAGTGCTAGGGTGTTTTGGGTTCTGGTTTTTTTTTTTTTGAGTATCACTTTTTATATGTATTTAAGCAAATAGTGATATACTTTAACATTTTCCTTTTCTCATTTTCTAACTTCTAAGAGAGATTGCCTCAAGTTGAAATATCTCATTCCATTCATTTGATGAGATGCCTTTCAGTTTGTGATGCGCACTCATCTTGTATTGACTTGCAATATTGCTTAAAATTGGTGAAGGTGGCTTTGTTTGTGTAACAAGCTGTTTTCTGTAAGTTGGTGTTTGGACCACAGTGACATCAGCCCATGTTTGTTAGTTTAATCCTGGCTCTCTGCATGGGGACAGGAATGCCCCAAAATGTTGGGTCTAGGCAAGGTCAAGAGCTCCAGGTTACGTTTTTCATCATGGGGGGGAAGGACAGGCTGGAGTGAATGTGAACTCCCCTGGGGCCACCATTTTCCAGGGGAGACTGGGTCAGAGCTAGGCTAGCCCTACTCTTCAAAACCAACTTTTCTTAAGGCTGGGGGGTCACTGATGCTCTTCTTGTGCATTTCCATCTTTCCCAAAAACATATCTAGGGATTTGGAAAATGAAGTACATTTTCATAATCGACTCTGGCTAGGCAACAGCTGTGCCCTAGAACTATCCAGAAAATAGTCGAACATCCAGACTCACACACTCAAACACTTGGCCACAAAAAATAAAATAAAATAAAATAAAAATAAACTGTGGGGTTTTGGCTTTCTGGAGTTTCAGAAAAACAAATAAGAAGATTCAGCTGATGCAATTCAAAATAAAATAGACTTTTTAAATAAAATCAGGAACCCCGGTTCGCTTTTTTAATAAACTTCAAAAGGTTTATTCAGACATGAGAATCAGCTTTAGTTAACTATTTGACTAGACTAAAGGAGATTCTTTTTACCATTGCCATTTTTTTTTCTTTTTTTCATTTTACTTAAGCAAAAGATCCCTTGTCTGGAATTTTGGGAGAGTTCCTCACTTTATGTGCACAAGCCAATTGGCCTTTATTGCTGGAGACCGTGACCCCAGCCTCAGATCATCACTTGGCCAGAGAAGTGATGGGTGACTGAGCCACTGGTACAAAGAGCTGTGTCATCACTGCTTTTCTTTGTCTCCATAGGCGAAGAGTGTGACATCGACATAAATGAATGTGACAGTAACCCCTGCCATCACGCGGGCACCTGCTTGGACCAGCCCAACGGTTATACCTGCCACTGCCCACATGGCTGGGTGGGTGCAAACTGTGAGATCCGTAAGTATTTTGGCTGTTAAGTAACATCACATTTTCATTCAACAAAGAGAGGATAGCTGCCCAGGTGGCCCCTGTCACGACAGATGGGCAGTGAGGCCAGAGGGCTAACCTGAGTCACCCGAGTCCCAGAGGACTACCTTGCTTTGGGCAGCCCCCCCTCCTTCCTGAGTCTGAATCCAGCCTTTCTCCTGGGATGAGAATGTGCAGATGTCATCCAGAGTTCACTGCTCCCAAAGACAGCCAAAAATGTGCCTAACAGAGAAGCATTAGAATCCTATCAAAAAATAGAGTCTTTGTGTTAAAAACATGAAAAAGCACACAGAATATAAATTCACTTTGCATTTATGTCTTCAAGTGTCTTCAAACGTATTAGGTTCCCTCGGTTGCCTGGAGAACAGTCCAGAGAGGATGAGGGTAAGAGAAAATCTGAAAAACATTTCGAGCTGCCGAGAGTGAAGTGTTCTCTAAAAATGAGCCCACAGAAGTTTGAAAATGTCATAATCAAGATTTCATGTATTAAAAGAATGGATCTGCTAAGCTGGAGGTGAAATGAGAACCGACATGGAATTAGGTTTTCCGTTGTTTTGGAAACTGCTAAAAATTCAACCGTGAGAGGTGTTTTCCTCTCACTGACACTTATCAGGGCTGTGGATCTTCCATAAGGGCTCCCTCCCGGGCTCTCGCAGCCCTCTCCTACTTTTCTTCAGGTAGAGACTGCTCATCTGCTCTGAGTGTGGAAGGAGGCAAATGCATACACATAGTCCTGTCTGTCTGTCTGACTGTCTGTCTCCTTCTGGAGCTGGCTTGCTGCTGTCTCTACTCCTCTGTTCTCCAAGCGTTTCCAGAATGACCTCCTATGAGGTGGCCCAGCAGTGTCTGTGGCAGTTTGGGCCTGTCTCATTCTTGGTGCAGGCCGGAGGTAGGGGGCTACATTCTCCAACATCGATTTGACCAGTAATGCTCATTGGGCTCCTCCTTGCTTACTCTTTGTCTTTGTTCTTGGCTTGGTGCTTGAGAGGGGAAGAAGGAAGATATTTTCAGGTCTCCCCATCATCAACTTTCCTAAACACTCCTAGACGGAGTGGTCGTAGGACCAACTGGCCTTGTGAAGATGGGCAAGAAGTACTCTTCTGTTGAAGAAAGTTACAAAAAGGATTCCATGGTAAAAACGCTAAAATGCTGATGGCTAAAGCTAGTGTAGGATGTGAAGACTAGAGTATGTTTAGGATGTTAAGTCCAGTCTGGTGGGGTCTATTGGTGGAAAGCAACTGAGCCTTGGGTCAGCAGGACCTTGGCTCTTCCCCTGGCAAGATGCTCATTGTGTGGCTGCACTGAATTGTGCCAAGGCTTAGTTTACTTACCCATAAAATGGGACCAGGTTTCATTCTAAAATTTGGCAGTTCTGTTGGAAATGACAAATTTTGTGCCTCGGGGTAGAGTAGTATCTATTTACAACTTTTAAACCTTAATTATGAAGATAAATGTATAGGAGAGTATGGATAAGAAGTCAGGAACACAGACGAGGCCTTCTTTTTTTTTTAATAATAAACTTATTTTTTATTGGTGTTCAATTTGCCAACATACAGAATAACACCCAGTGCTCATCCCGTCAAGTGCCCCCCTCAGTGCCCGTCACCCAGTCACCCCCACCCCCAGCCCTCCTCCCCTTCCGCCACCCCTAGTTCATTTCCCAGAGTTAGGAGTCTTCATGTTCTGTCTCCCTTTCTGATATTTCCCACACATTTCTTCTCCCTTCCCTTCTATTCCCTTTCACTATTATTTATATTCCCCAAATGAATGAGACCATATAATGTTTGTCCTTCTCCGATTGACTTACTTCACTCAGCATAATACCCTCCAGTTCCATCCACGTTGAAGCAAATGGTGGGTATTTGTCGTTTCTAATGGCTGAGGAATATTCCATTGTATACATAACATAAACATCTTCTTTATCGATCATCTTTCGATGGACACCGAAGCTCCTTCCACAGTTTGGCTATTGTGGACATTGCTGCTAGAAACATCGGGGTGCAGGTGTCCGGGCATTTCATTGCATCTGTATCTTTGCGGTAAATCCCCAACAGTGCAATTGCTGGGTCGTAGGGCAGGTCTATTTTTAACTCTTTGAGGAACCTCCACACAGTTTTCCAGAGTGGCTGCACCAGTTCACATTCCCACCAACAGTGTAAGAGGGTTCCCCTTTCCTCCGCATCCTCTCCAACATTTGTGGTTTCCTGCCTTGTTAATTTTCCCCATTCTCACTGGTGTGAGGTGGTATCTCATTGTGGTTTTGATTTGTATTTCCCTGATGGCAAGTGATGCAGAGCATTTTCTCATGTGCGTGTTGGCCATGTCTATGTCTTAGACGAGGCCTTCTAAGAAGCTTTTAGGTAAAGCACCATAATTATAAAAAATGGAAATTTTACTTCCTTCCAATGATGATGATATAGGCAAAAGATGTACAAGGATGGAATAATAGGGTGAAAGTTGACTTTGAATTCCAGCTCCATCATATTCTAGCTCTGTGACCCGGACAAACAAAGGTACCTCCTGGGGCCTTGTCATTCTCACTTATAAGATGGTGATGGGAACATACTGTGAGGATTAAAGGAGGCAAATATGTGCAGACTTCTACTATGCAGTAGGCACTAAATAAATGCTAATTTACTGTGGCTCATATACCATGAGATACTCCTTGGGGGGCCCAGCCTTTGGCAGCTGTCTTTTTAGATGATGCATACCCAGGGCACGGGCCGCACAGTGTCCGGGTGCGAGAGGGCCTATCTTGGTCCACACTCATGTTCTCTGTTTGCCCAAAATAGCACTTTGCCTCTGATTATCTCATTTGTCCTTCTCTGTTGGGCCAAAGGCACTAAAATCAATGTCATCACAGGTCAGGCTCTGCGAGGTTCCAGTGTTAGATGCTCCCACCCTTGATCTGAGTGTAAGAGTGGAGAATGTGCATTTGAGGTTTGCTATGACTCGTAGCTGGAACTGGTGGCCAGCGTTCTCTAGATGCTGAATCAAATGGGATGGATCTAAGGACCAGGAGAAGAGAGTGCCTGGGTGATACAAGGTCGGGTGGGTAGATCCCAACAGAAGGCTCAGATGTACACAGAGAAGAGGGAGGGAGAACTGTAGCCCACATAGCTACATAGCACAGAGGACCCTGAGTTGTCAAAAGTGGTAAAGGAGCCTCCCATCAGCCCGACCTCTGCCTCCAGAGGCCACATTGCCTGCCTCCCTCTCTCGATTACTCTGCTTCAGCCCAAACATTGTCCTGTTTTCTCTTCCTTGGACAGGTCAAGTTGATTCCTGATTCCTTCAGGGCCTTTGCCCGTACCCTGCCCTACATCTGGAGCGCTCACTAGTACAGCGGTCTCTTTTTCTGAGCATTGATTAACCCAGGAGTGAATGTTTTTTGTCCCTTTAGAGTTATTATCTGTCCCCCAATCAGTAATAAGGAGCAAACATTTAGCAGACCATAAAGATTTACCAAAGCCACCAAGAAAATGGATCTGGAACTATCTAAAAGGATCATTTCAATAGCCAAAGTGTTTTACAATTACTCTGAAACAAATGCAAACCCTATGTCTTGGAAATTAACAAAACAACCTGGTGAAATTTTAATTATCTGCCATCTATTCTTACCAACTCAGGACTGATAACAGGTGTTTTTGGGGGGGGGGTTGGGGTTTTTTTTGTATCTTAATAAAAATTTTGCCTTCCTAGAGTCAAGGTCTAATGACTGTAAATTTACAATTCCTATAAATGTTTATGTAGTGTTGTTTTGTATCATCTGCATGGGAGTTGTGAGGTTTCTACAGTTAGAGTTATAGTCAATCTTGCTGACCAAGAACAGTTGGACAGTTAAGGACATTTGAACAGTTGGATCTATGGTTAAACTATGAAATTAATGATATTTTGCAGTTGACAAATAGGTGAAGAGGCCATCCTGGATTTATAATTCAACCAATAATCAAGGGCCTCTTACTATCAGACAATGAACACTATGCTCAGGATATAAAGTTTAATGAAGCAGCCCCTGCCTTTAAGAGCTCATAATCCAAGGGTGGGTCATGATATACGGTGGGGCTGCTGTAGGTTTTGTGCAAGCTGCTCTAGGAACCCAGGGAAGGGGCCCCGAGGGAGTTTTCACATGGACATCTCAGGATTCCTCTCCCCAAAATGCATGGAATTTCGTAATGGTTGAAGAAACCCATCAAATGCTTATGTTATATGGACAATCCTTATCATACAGATTGGTTGGGTTCTTTGGTTCTCATTTTTATATAAACTAGGATACTTTAAAAATAAATTTAATTGGGATCCCTGGGTGGCGCAGCGGTTTGGCGCCTGCCTTTGGCCCAGGGCGCGATCCTGGAGACCCGGGATCGAATCCCACGTCGGGCTCCCGGTGCATGGAGCCTGCTTCTCCCTCTGCCTGTGTCTCTGCCTCTCTCTCTCTCTCTCTGTATGACTATCAAAAATAAATAATTAAAAAAAAATAAAAATAAAAAAAAAATAAATTTAATTAATCTTCCTCCTTCTGCTTCATTCCCCAAAGGTAAATAGATTATTAGCATTTATTGTATATATTTCCAGACCTATTCAGTCAATACCATAAGTCCTCATTTTCTCTCATACAAATGAGACTCTTCCAAACCGTGAGAGACTCCTAGCTCTGGGAACAAACAAAAGGTTGCAGAAGGGGAGGTGGGTGAGGGGATAGGGTAACTGGGTGACAGGCACTAAGGAGGGCACTTGATGAGATAGATGAGCACTGGGTGTTATACCATATGTTGGCAAATTGAATTTAAATTAAAGAATAAAAAATAAAAATATTTACAAGAACAACAAAACAAAACAAAAAAACCAAATGGGACTATTCTATACATACTGTTGAGCATTTTGCTTTTCTGCTTAATAATATATGGAATGTTTATCCATGTTGGCTTATGCAGCTCGCCCTCACTGTTGTGACACCACATGGCTTCCAGTCTAGCCCCTCAAACCCTTTCTTTATATGCAGCCAGAACATCTTTCCTTTTCTTTTAGCTTTCTAAAAGTCCTTTTAAGAATTTTTTTCTAGGGGATCCCTGGGTGGTGCAGCGGTTTGGCGCCTGCCTTTGGCCCAGGGCGCGATCCTGGAGACCCGGGATCGAATCCCACATCAGGCTCCCGGTGCATGGAGCCTGCTTCTCCCTCCGCCTGTGTCTCTGCCTCTCTCTCTCTCTCTGTGACTATCATAAAAAAAAAAAAAAAGAATTTTTTTCTAATTCTTTCTATTGTGGCAAATACACATAACATGAAATTAACTATCTTAATCATTTTAAGTGCACAGTTCAGTGGTACTAAGTGCGTTCATATTGTGGGCAACCCTCACCACATCCATCTCCGTAACTCTTTTCATCTTGAAAAACCGGAGCTCTGGCCCCATTAAATGATAACTCCCCGTGACCCCTTCCCTCAGCTGCTGGCAAACACCATTCTGCTTTCTTTGTTTCTTTCTTTCTGTTTTTTAAATCTCCCCTTGTGCCTCATGCCCCAGCCTGTGGCAACCACCGTTCTACTCGTTGTTACTCTGAGTGCGGCTTTCTTTTTTTTCTTTAGATTCCACACACAAGTGAGCTCGGGCAATATTTGTCCTTCCCTATCAGACCTGTTTCACTTAGCATAACATCCTCAGGTCCCTCTCCCAGGGGTTGCAACTGGCAGAGGCGTCTTTTCAAAGTGCAAATCCGAATGCTCAGACTCCTCCTCCTTCCCACCACCGTGTCCATCCGTATCGGTGCCAAGCATGTATTAAAGACCAAAGACTGAAGGGTACACTTGGCCCTGTGGGGCCTGCGAGATACTGCCCCTCCTCACCCAGCCAGCCTCTGGTTTGCTCCACCAGCAGCCCCTCTGATCCCCCTCCAGCATCTTGTCCTGTTCCCCACCTCCTCCCAGGTCATTGCCATGGTCTGGGGTTGTGTTCCCTCTGTTCCGCCCTGTCCCTGGTTCATACCCACTTACCTGTAGAGCCCGGCTTTCTGCAGACCCTCACCACCGGAGCTCTCCTGATTCCCCATTATATGGAGCTTCCCCAGTCCCTTCCTGTAGCACCGCAAAGATGGTCCCTCGTTGGTTTGGCGCACTGTCTGCAGCTACTTTGTGACCATTTTTGGGGTCCTTCTATCTCTTGGAAGACAGAGGGCTCCAGGAGCCAACTGTCTCCTTTCCCTCGCGCTTTATCCCAGCACCCAGTACCATGCCTGGTACACAGTGGTGCCAAATTAATGGCTGCTCAGTGAATGGATCCTACAAAGGAGGTAAGCCCTTCTTTCCATTCCTTTCCTATGCCTTTCTCTTCTGAAGGTTGATGAGAGTTGTTAGTATTTTCCAATCTCATTGTCTGCCTCACTTGTCCAGATAACTTTTAGCTCTAGAAAACATAAGGTAATCTGAAACCCCTCCTCTCAATTCGTCTAGCAACAGATGGGCTAAAAAATTATCTGGCTGTCTGATGTCTACACCGCACACTCTCTTTTTAAATAGCGTAGGTGAACACATTTAAGTAGTCTGGCGACATTCATGCGGGTGAATTAAAAACCAGATGTGGGCAGTGTGCTTTAGAATGAAATTCGTACATCTAGTGACATCTCTTTTCGGTGGGGTGGAGGTTGTTGGCGGGTCTGGTTTTATTCTCAGCCTGGCCACGGATGGCCTCTATCACCCTGCTTTGTTTAGGACCATTTGGAATGTAAATGCGAAAGCAATTTGGAAAATACAAAACCCGAAACAAATTTCATGAGACCTAAATACAACTCGTCTGGCAGACCCATAAGCGAGACATTTTCCCCAGAACAGCTTGTGTGCATGCATTCCCGGTCACGCACCTGCTGGAGCCAATGGGATCATTCCATCCAGCACATTCCGGTGCACAGTTGCACAGTTCCTCCCTGAGCTGTGCTGGAGCTGGCATAGTAAATGATTCATGCAGTGGAACTCCTGGGGTGCAGCAAAGCGCTATAGCTCACGAGGGGTCTTAGGACTTACGTACAGTGGAGGTGGCGGCGGCAGCCACCTGGTGCAGATAGCTGCACTTGCCGCTTCCAGGCCATGGCTTGGATCTATTCAGATCCAGCTCGTTTCCCACCTGATGAGTGTGTCAAGCAGCCACACTCACTTCTATCAGAAAAATGTTGGCTGACAGTGAGGTCGAAAAAAAAAAAAATGAAAGAGCCAGGAGTAGGGGAGGAGGGAAGCAGAGCTGTTGGGAGGAATTTCGAGAAAGTTTTCCCCAAAGTTCCAGCAGCCTGGAATGCATTTTGGGGAAGTAGAACAGATGGTCAGAAATGTAAGCAGTGTGGGCAGCTCAGGTCTGGGACACCATGCTCAGCGTGGAGCCCAGTGCCCTTATCTTTCCACGGCAGTGGCCGTGGGGTTGTGCACCTGCTGCAGACACACAATTGATATGGTGTGTAAAGCTATTTATACGAGGTTTACGCATCCACTACGAGGGCTCATCAGGAACTCGTGTGGCCCTGCCATTGCGATCGGAGCCCTCTAGCAGCTGGCTTAGAAGCAGCGCTGGCTTTCCTTGTGTTGACGCTAGATGGGTGTTAGAGCATACTCTGAGCATTGGACTCCAGCCCACAACTGAATTTTTCAGAGAATGTTGAAATACTTGGAAATCAAGTGAGTCATGCTCCTCTTTCAGCCAGAAAAATGAGCGTCTCTCTCAGTGTGCACCAGGTATTGCCAAATGAAGTGGCTGTGATCTGTGATCGAGGCTTGGTTCTAGCTTCACAAAAACACCTTCTCCCGTGCGTGGCGACCGTTCACTTGCAGGGATTTATGTCGGCCCGTCTGCCTGTACGTGAGCTGGTTCGGATGGGGCCGGGAGTGCACTCGTCGTCAGCCCCACCGCTGCGTGGGCTTCGTGAGCTCAGGCAGGCGGCCTCAGATGGCCAAGCCAGACTTCAGGGGTCTTGATAAAAAAAAAACAAACCAAAAAACAAAAACAGAGTCAGGAGATCTGGATGCAAAGACCATGCTTCATTCGTCTCATTCTTCTCAAACTCTCAGGAGCCACCAGGCTCGGGGCATGGGTTCTTTTTCCATTAGGCCTCTAGGAAAGGGATCTGCACACTTGGCCCCATTTGAGGATTTACCTGTGCTCTTCTTCAGATTGTGACTTTTCAAGGTAAAGCATAGCTGGTTCTCGGATTCTGTGGTCACTCACGGAAGATGTAGCTAAGAGGAGGGTATGCGTACCTGGAGATCGCAAACACTCTCCAGCGTATGGCGCAGTGGGAAGGGGCTGAGCATTTCCTGGGAAGACAGGCCCTTCCGCACCCACCCCTGAGTCCCATTTATAGGCCCCCTCTGGAGTCCTCATCTGCAAATGATGGTCTGGAGATGGTGGTGCTGTGAGTCAAGTAGAGAAGTCATCCTCTTTCCACAGGAATTTCACTTCTCTTTGGTCTTATCTAGCCCTTTTGATTTTCAAAACTTCCTTTCAATTCCTGTTCACATTATCCAGAACATTCTGCTTGGTGCAGGTCTACAAATAGGACATAATTCGGCACTCTTGACCTGTTCCATGCAGGAGTTTATGTCCCCTTCTTCCATTTATTTTCCTGCTCATACCGGGCAAAGCTCAGTAATCCTGAGCTCACAGCATGTGCTACCGAGGACAGTGTCTTTATCCTTTATCCCTCTTCTACCACCACACCTGCTCCTTTTTAGGACCATCCACTGTGTGCCCGGCAGCAGACTTTCTTCCTATTCTTTACATGTTTTCTAACTTATGCTCCCAGCAAGCCATGGGGTACCTGTTGCTATTTTCACCTTGTAAAGGAAGAAACCAAGTCTCAGGAAGGTTGAGTAAATGGG
This sequence comes from Vulpes lagopus, assembly GCF_018345385.1. NCBI lineage: Eukaryota > Metazoa > Chordata > Mammalia > Carnivora > Canidae > Vulpes > Vulpes lagopus. The sequence continues at coordinate 9,695,534 of NC_054831.1, forward strand.
GGATTGAAAGCAAGATTGGTGTGATCCTAAGGCCCACACTTCTTCCATTGTTGTGTTGGAAGATACTTCCATGGCTATTTTTTTTTTTTCAAATAACTTATTGCTCGTTTTAAAATATTTTTATAAAAGCAATACATTATTCTTTTGAAAAAAGCTGGAGAAGACTGAGAAGTGTAATGAAGGAAAGAAAAATCACTCCTAATCTTGCCTTCCAGTGATCTCGGTTGTTAGTGTGTTGCTGTGTGAGACAGACGCTAAGGACTTGGATCTAGACTTGAACTCACCCAGCTAGTGATACCAATTTTCCACAAAGTAGACAGAGAAAATACCTCATTTTTGATCATGTAATGATTACATGAGATGTTTTCAAAGAGTTTACCATAGTAGGAAGTCAACAAATGTTCATCATTATCATCGCTCCATCCTGAGCTTTTCAGAGTGTAGACAGACACTTGTGACTCTCCTATACAGCTAGCTCCTGTATAGCTTTTGTTCTTTTGTTAGAATGAAACATGTCTCCATCTCACTGAGAGCTGAATATTTAGGTTGTTTCCCATTTTTTGCTTTTATGAATTGTCATTCTATTTGTGGGATGAAGAGAGGGTATGGGGGGGGTGGGGCCTCTAGCTATTAGCTGTAACATTTTCTTTCTTTAAAAAAAAATACCTGAAAAAACATAAAGCAAAAACTGGTCTAATGTGAACTTTATTAACTTTGAACAGTATTAACTTTGAGTGGTGAGTACCTGGGGGTCATGTTTCTTTAATGAGCCTTTTCCTAAATGTATAATAACTGATCATTTAACATTCAAAAATTGTGATGCTGAGATGAACATCCTTGTATATGGGGCTTTGTGCATTTATAGAAATCATTTCCCAGCATACATTCTAAAAATTGGAATTTCTGGGCCAAACGATACTCCACTAAGTTTACACAAGGGTTGAATATCAATTCACATGTCCTCATGTCTGCACCCATGTCAGCTGTGGTTATGAAACATTTTAAATATTTGGGAACTGCTAGAGGAATTCCATTCTTAAAGAATTATGAAACTAAGCACTCTTCTACTTATATTTCTTTGGTGGATTCCTTTTCATATCCTTTGCCCATTTTTCTATGGTGTGTTCTTGGCTTTTCTTAATGATTTGTAAGAGGCTCTTATATATTACGAATTAGCCCTTGATCTGGGTTATCCATAGAAAATAATTCCTTTCAGTTTGGACAGCCCTTATATTTTAGGTTGCTGAAGCAAGGACCTATTTTTTTTTTTTTGCAAGGACCTATTCTAAAGGTCATAGCTCACATCCAGTTGTTTGCTAACTTTCGCCCCAGATCTCCAGTGGAAGTCGGGCCACATGGCAGAGAGTCTCACCAACATGCCCCGGCACTCCCTGTACATCATCATCGGAGCCCTCTGCGTTGCCTTCATCCTGATGCTGATCATCCTCATTGTGGGCATTTGCCGCATCAGCCGCATCGAGTACCAGGGCTCTTCCAGGCCGGCCTACGAGGAGTTCTATAACTGTCGCAGCATCGACAGCGAGTTCAGCAATGCCATCGCCTCCATCCGGCATGCCAGGTGGGCTGCGGGGGGAGGGCGGGGAGGGCAGACCTCGCTTCCACCTGTGCATTCCTGGGACCTGGGTGATGTTGTGAGCGGGACTTCACACCTGCAAAGAGGATTTCGTAGACGAAAGCATCGGTTGAAGGAGTACTGGGGCCAGACGGTTAGGCTGCTTTATAAGCAACCCCTTTTAATTTGCTGCAAGCCTTCTGTTTTCATTGAATACACTCATTCATTTAATTTCTGTTTATCTATGCTATAAATAGCCGAATCTTAATTATGGTGTAGGAAACATTTTTTGATGATTGCTTTTTGGAATGTCTTAAGCTATGTTCTTCAAATAGCATGAATAGAAATAGCATTTGATTTAGGGGCTTACTTAAGGAGGGATAAACAGCTGTCATTCTGCTGTTAGTGTTCATATGATATAAAACGGGGTCCTTCTCTGGAGGAAAAACTCCAGGAGAGACAAGGAGTTAATGTGGTACCGCAGAGAGAGCCTGAGTCCCAACTACCCCATTACCTGACTCTATTTTACACAGACCATTCAAGCCTCCACAAATACTGTTCCCTCCACTGAAGTGTCCCCGCTTAGAGAATTAAGGCAATCAAATTAAATCACAAATATTATAGGATTGTATAAACAGATAACACCACTATTTCTACAAATCTTTTATAACAATAAAAGAATCAGCTAATCTAACATTTTGTTGACTTCTACGAAGGACATTTGCTACAAGAACAATAATGACAGTGTTTGTTAAAAGAAAGCTACCTTTCCTTTTAATTGCTTGAGCAATCTAAACCATACGATTCAGAAAGTCTGTGCTGTAGTGAAGGGTGGACCGAGCTTGGTGTCTTAAGACGGGTTCACGAGAACTAGTAGCTGCATAACCTCTGCTGAGACGTGGCTACTGGTCTTGATCAAAACACACACGGATCCAAATTCTGTCTTTATGGCAAAGAAGCTAAGAGGTTCAGGATGTTTGCTTTCTCCACAAGGAAGTCCCCAAACCCAAGACCCTGATCTCACCATGATCTTGCCACTCTAAGGGAAGCAACAGCCTGACCCTGGGTTCCAGGGATAGGAACCAGTGGAAGGAGAGCAGGTGCAGGGCACAGAGCAGGTGCCCTGATGCCCCGATGTGACAAGCGTGTCTTCTTTCTGAGAGCTGCACCCACCTTACTTCTAGAACTATGAAGGAGAGGGGAAGGTAGATCCCCTTTAAAGTCAGGCCCTACACAGCTGCACATCAGTGACTCTCCTTCCTTTAAGGGCAAGCTTGACATCACAGTCTCCAGGAAGCCCTGAGACCAGTCCCTGCACATCTTGTTTATTTGACTCCTCCACCAGCCAGTACATGTAGGGCTGTTTTATTTCTGTCTTCAGTAGGTCCTGGCACATAGCAGACCTTACTTAGTAAAATTTGAAGCCTTAATGAAAGGACAATCTCTATTAAGGGTTGTTGTAGGATGTCTTGACCTGCCTGAGAGGTGGCTTCATTCCAGGGCACCAGCCTAATAAGTGGCCCTCATGAGTGTTTGCAGTACCCAGAAGTCACGGGATGAGAGATGGAAGGTGTAAAAAGAAAGGGAAACAAGCTTCTGTGTTGCTCAAGAGTCTTCTCCCTCCATTCCCAGGAGTGCTAAGTTCACCAGGAAGGAGCAGAATCGGTGGCATGATACTGGGATGTACTGGGAGACCTGAGGAGTCAGGTTCCCTTCATACCCACAGGGACCTCTGGCTCAGATCCTTTTGTGTTCAAGAGGAGTATCTTATTTCAGCCCCAGAATAGTTTAAGATAGATTCTTCTGAGCTTCCTGCTTATATAGCCCACTCGGAAGATATTTAACTGGATAGTCTTGGAAGGAAAGAATAAACTTGAAAGCATTTACAAACCTGGTTCTTATTTGGTGCTGATTTTTATCAAAAATATTTACTGCAGAATTCCCAACCAATAAGCTCCTCCATGCACCAGTGACTGCAGATAAAACCATTGAAGTTAATACAATACCTTCCCAGATATCTGGAACATTCCCTTATAAACGTTTATTCAGCCGCGACCTGTGGTTTCTACAGCATGGCTCTCTAGAGGTCCTGGCTGGGTCTCTGGCTGGTTGGCCCCTTTTCACTCCCCTTTCCTGGAAACCCTAGAAAGGCACTGAAAAAAAATTAACCCTTCTGCTATTACCTCCTCCCTAGTTTCCAGCAGTGACCTGTAGCTAACGCCCATTTCACAGCCTGTCTCCCTGCTGTCGGCCTGGAGGTGACATTGCATCAGAATGACTGCAGCTCAGCAGCCACACAGGACAAATACTGAATGGGTCACCTGTGACATTCACGAGTGACCGAGGAAGTGTCTGGTGATTCTGACGTCAGCACGCAGTTAGTTGAGGCTAGTGCCAGGGTGTGAGGGAGCCTCCCCCTTCTCTCTCTTGTTAAGGGTCCTGTGTTCTGTGGCTGCTTTGCTGATGCTCAGGCTGGAGAGAGTTTGTGACTCGCCAGCGGGAGCAAATGAGCATCCCAGGCTCTGGAGTGAGGTCACATCTCGGCTGTGGATTGCTCTGGAGTGAGGTCACATCTCGGCTGTGGATTGCTCACTGCCCCACGAGCTCTAAGCGCCTGATCACAGAAAACAGAAACAGAACAGCCGTGGAAGGATCCAGTCATGTTTTCCTAAATAGTATCTCAGGACTTTGGCTGTTTTCAAGGTCAGATCCACCTACATTTCCTGAGGTGGTGTTTTAGGTTTTGACTTTCAGCGGAATATGAACTAGAAGAATGCACTCTCCGTTCCCTGAGGTGGTGTTTTAGGTTTTGACTTTCAGTGGAATATGAACTAGAAGAACGCACTCTCTTAGATCTGCCTTACAATTGGTTGCAGTATCTTATAGTGAGATAAGGTGTATGAGGCTGGTCACCAGATATGTTTGCGATGTCAGTGACCTTAACGCTGCTGTTGCTACAGCTTCCCATGATTGCTTCTGGGTTTTGTTGACATGACCAGACACTATGCTAAATCCTTTGGAGAGAGGGACTCGTGGGTGATTTTTACAGTCTTCATCAAAGGCCTGCAAAATACTTTAGACTTTATGGAGCATACCTTCCCCAGGTCTTTGTATTAGCTCTGCCTTTGTAGCATGAAAGTCACAGACACTCATTATGAATGGATGTAACTGTGTTCCAATAAAACTTTATTTAAAACAGGCAACAGTGGGGTGCCTGGGTGGCTCAGTCAGCGAAGCATCTGCCTTTGACTCAGGTCATGATCCTAGGTCCTGGGATTGAGCCCCCACATTGTTGCAATTGTTGCATCATTGGGGTGGCTGCTCTGTGGGGAGTCTGCTTCCTCTCCCTCTGTCCCTCTCCCTGCTCATATTCTCTCTCACTCTGCTCTCTCTCAAATAGATAAATAAAATCTAAAAAAAAAAAAAAAGCGGCAACAGGCCGTAATTGGCTTTCATGCTATACATTGTGAACCCCTGGTCTACGTTATAATTTTTCTGTATTTTCCAATTTCTTTTTTTTTTACATTTAAAATGTGTCTTTGTGATAAGGAGAAAAAAAACCCCAGTGTGTTATTTAAAGGAACAGTCACATAAATATTCCTGCCATAGCACAGGCAAGCTCTTACCATTGGCCTAGTGCCTGAGAGTTTAAATGGAATTCTATGGCTGTTAGCTTATTTCTTAACATCCACCCAATTCTGAGAAACAAAGGAAATATAAAAAAGCTGTGGGGATTATAAATTTAAGTAGGAATGCACAACCATTTTTTTTTACTAGATGGGAGCTTGCCACTGTGATAGGTGTAGGAGATTCAAGGAAAGTCTTGTTTCATTCTAGTGTGTTTTAAAGATTTTATTCATGAGAGAGAGAGAAAGAGAGAAAGAGAGCATGCAGGGGAGAGGCAGAGGGAGAGGGACATGCAGACTCCACGCTGAGTGTGGAGCCCGACATGGGGCTCAATCTCAAGACCCTGAGATCATGACTTGAGCCAAAACCAAGAGTCGGATGCTTAACCAACGGAACCATCCAGGTGCCCCTCATTTTATTGTTTTTTAAAAGCCATTTTAGCTTCTATGTGGTGGATGCTTTAGGCTGGAGACCTCTGTATTTCACCTAAGGAATGTGGAGCTAATTAAGTCATAGCACAGGGATTCCAACTCACGATAGCACTGGGGGTATTACCCCTCTTTAAACCAGGTTACCTTTGTAACCAGCCTTATACTTTATGACCCATACTGGTTGGGAGTTGATCTCATTAGCACCGTGCACACAGCCAGTTACTTGTCTAGATAGGAACCAGGGTTCCTTGTTCTTCAGCTGTGGCTGATCCTGACTGGTTTCAGCCCTTGCCTTGTTACGCTCCGTGGATCTGAAACACCCATCCTCAAACCTGCCTTGTCAATATTCAGCCCCATGATCGCAATTTAAGATTACAGCCCTTTGCTTTAGCTTGTTGGTGGATTGCATAATGTGGAGGCATTTAACTTTCTAGATGTTGAAGAAACAGATTCTCCTTCAAACTATGAAATCATATAAAAAAATAAAACGATACTTTAAACACATATTCTAACTATTAAGTTGCTTGGATTTTTTTTCCCCCTTGGCGAACCAATTGATTGATCAGCTATCTGGGCTTCGCTGACCTTCCCATCAAAGTTCCCCCAGGAAAGGGTCCCACTGGCTTACTATGTTAGGATACAAAGGGCTTTGCCCTGGGATTGCCCGACTTTTAACATGAATCAATATTATTAGTGGTATATTGTTACCAAGGTGGCTAGCTGTTTTATGAGAAATAGATTGTCAAAATATTTGCGCCTTAAAGCGGCTTCCAGAAGTTTCAGCCTTGGGAGAAAGTGTTCAGATCCAGTTGGCTTTTACAATGTTACCCCTTTCCCTAGCGTCAGATTATGCAGGCCTCACTCAATCTAGATAAACAGACCACAGGCTGGAATCCAACCCGCATTTATGCACAGACCAGTGAGGCTTCACATTTTAGACATGATTTTATTGAAAGCTTTTTAATCTTATGGTAATATCCTTGGATTTCTTGGTGGCGGGATGTGTTAACTCTTTGCGTGTTGCCCATCTGGCGTGGTTCCTGACTGTGCCCCTGAAAACCAATAGAACTTGAGTCAACCAGAACAAATGATCAAAAACTGTTTAAAAACAAAAGATCATATGAAGAATGGACATTTTCTCCTTTCCCATTCCTTTCAACTTCTCACTTTATGTGAGAAGATTGGCTTTCCAAGATAGCAAAGGGAAAAGTAGTAACAGGGGCAACAGAGGTAGGATGAAAACCGTGATAAGTGAGCCCCTTAAAGTCTTAGGGGCTCATCCCACCAACCTTTTTTAAAATTTAAGGTTCTTTACATGTTTCTTTTAAAAACCCTATTGGACTTGAAACAGTTAAAAAAAATATTGTCTGTATGAGGGAGGAGGCACGGTGGGTGAATGTGGAAGATTACTTAAATCGTATTATACTCCAGGGACTTTAGGGAAGGTGAGGCTTTCAATGGGAAGAGACCACCCAGAAGTTGAATTGGCTTTATTTTAATAATCTCCATTTTAAGACTGGTTTGGCAGGAAGTCCTGAAATTGGATTTTGACACCCTTGGCTTCTGGGCGTCAGTCCTGCTGTTGAAGGGATTTTGATATACACAGATCTTTTGGGACAATGGCTTGTGCTCAGAGGAAAAAACAATGGCCTGTGTGTGTGGGGTGTGGGGAGGAACAGGTGGGTGGGGTTGGATGGTGGGCACCCGGTGTTGTGGGCAGATATCTCCTTATCTGCTCTTCTCCTCATGTTGGGACCTCAGATGACCTCTGAGCCTTCATAGCCCTCCAGTAAGTCCCCAGGAAGACTTGCCCTGCCATTCTGTGTTCCCGGAATGGAGGTAAAATAAGCTTGCCTCTGCAGATAGTTAAGAGTCTCAGAAGAAAAAGACAAATAAATACATTTTCTTAAGACCTATTGTAGGGCTGAAACGCCTGTTGCTTTGCCAGGATTTAACCTAGAAGCGTCAACATTCATTTGGGCCCCGTGTTTCATGAAATCCTTTTTTTTACCTCCCGCACTGAATGAGTAATGTGCATACTCATTCAGCATTGGTATCCGGATCTCTTCAATTTCTGTGCTGCAAGAGAATATATTTCTTAGGGTATTTTTATTGTTCCATCTGATTCCTGAATCTGTTATTCTCACTACTTGCCTTTCATAGAATTTGAGACCCACTGTTCATCTAACCAGGGTCCTCTCTCCCTGCGGTTTCAGGTTTGGCAAGAAATCCCGGCCTGCGATGTACGACGTGACCCCCATCGCCTATGAGGACTACAGCCCCGATGACAAACCCCTGGTCACACTGATTAAAACAAAAGATTTGTAATCTTTTTGGGGGGGATTATTTTTCAAAAAGATGGGATACTACCCTCATTTAAATATTTTTAAGAAAATAAAAAGCTTAAGAAATTTGAAATGGTAGCTGCTCAAGAGTTTTCGGTAGAATATCGAAGAACTAATTTTCTGCAGCTTTTAGTTTGGAAAAAATATTTTAAAAAACAAAATTTGTGAAATCCATAGACTACGTTTTAATGTACCTTCAGCTCTTTAAACTGTATGCTTCGACTAGTGTGTGCTCTCCCCATGGTAGATGCCGTCATGACACGCGGCTGGCTTTCTGTGGCTGTTACAGAGACTAAGTCTAATCGACGAGAAGTTTCCATGTGACGTGTGAGTGCCGGCTTTCTGAGTAGTTAGGAAACACATGTAGAGTATGACCCATATAACAGTATCCCCGTTAACCTAAAACGAAGTCTGAAATGTTTGTTTCGTGAACAAAGAAACTAGTTGCATTTATTATTCCTAACCCGAATGAAATTAGCCTTTGCCTTCTTCTGTGCATGGGTAAGTAACTTATTTCCGCGCTGTTCCGTCGAACCTTGCGGAAATGTTCTTTTGAGTTCGTTTTTGTCATTTTCGCAACAGTCGTCAAGCCAGGCCTGGATGTCACGCAGCAAACGGGCCTCGTGAGGCAAATTACGACCGCAGCAAATCTATATTTCCTTTTAGAAGTCAAGGTTTTTCTATTGTGAGTAAATTGAATTTGCGTTGGAGTTGTTTGTTGCTAAGAGGTAGTCAATATAAGAGAGTACTAGTTCCTTCTGTAGTGAGCGCTTCTCATAGGGCATCTTTATTTATATCCAGGACATGTTTGTGGCCGTATTGCATTGATATGTGCTTCTTCTGATTCTTGCTAATTTCACAGACTATTGAATAAATGTTACCAAGTCCAAGATGCACTTGTCTCTCATTCTTTTAAAAGAAGAGAAAACGTTTTGGGTTTGATATTGCTTGTCGATCTCGCTGTTTTTCACATCTTGACTGTTCCGAGGAAGACCATTCTGCAGCGGTCAGGTCCATTCCTGTACCTTCTGGGAACCGTCCTGATCTAATTGCCAGCGAAGCCTCCCCCACTTCCTTTAAACATAAAGGATGGGGGGAGAAACAACAAGAATTCTCCTTTTAGCATTTACATCAGAACCTGCCCGCAAAGTACAGCACAGAGGACTGTTGGGAACACTGAAATGCGGGAAGGCTCCTAGGCACGACATGCAGGGGCACCTGCAGCCTCAGGAGATGTCCTCTGTGTGCTGCTGTCCGGTGGAGGTCAAGTGAAATTGCCTCAGCAAACAGCACTGGGGTCCTTAGGAACGTGAAAGCAGCTCACAGTCACCCTACGTTCAATTCTATTTTGCAACCAAATGCTGTGCCAAAGTCCCAGTCTTTTTTATTTTTAATTCACTTTATCTATACATGGGCATGTTTGGTCAGGCCAAGAAAATGGCCCTGGAACCAGGCACGGGGGAGGCAAAAAGAGGTATTTAAGATGAGTTCCTTTCCCTCTCTTCCCTCAAACATCTGTCCCTGGGCCTCCAGATGACATAGCAACCCTCCCACGCTCTTGATTATTAAATGATGGCGTGCAATATATTAATAGGTTTAGTGTGTATCAGTGCTTAGAAACGAACTTAGCACAAAACATGAACATGATCAGTTGAGCATCCGTGGAAACATCACAGGCCTTGCTTATTTCCATCTCCTGGTGGGAGACTGTTGGTGGCTTGGCCCTCGGACCCCCAGCCACAGGATGGGGCCTAGGGACATAGGTGGGAGTCCAGGTTCAATTTCCCCTTGACTCCCCTGCATGCCCTAGAGCAATGTCTGTGCTGTCTTCCTCTGGAAGCTGCTCCATCCCAATCTCTCAACCCTCCAAATTCTTAAATTCTCTATCATGCCCCTTAAAGGACTTGGTTGGAAATCTTTTGTCAATCGTAATTTCCTTTTATAGCAACTTGAGGGAGTTTATGAACTCAGATTGTGCTGGTTCATCTGCCTTCCCAGGGTCTGGGGCCGACACTACACGCGTTCAGTAATAAGACGTCCCGCTGAACATTTGTTCCATGTCAGGCAGATGGTGCCCAAAAGACCCTGGCATGCAAATCACAGCTTCTTTGGCACCTGCACTTCATCGAATAACCAAACAGATAAATGTAGACCCACACCTCTGAGAGCCCGGGGAGGGAAAGGTAAACTGCTCTTTGGCAGCTGATTTGAGTAGAGTGGATTGGACTCTTGCTTCAATTGTTTCCCTACTAACAGCTCAGGCAAAAGCTCTGGGCTTTATAAATCTAGGAAATGTGAACAGTGATGGTGCCCCTTCCTGGATCATCATGAGGATCAAGTGCCAGGATGTGTGTAAATCACTCATCTCACCTCCAGCTCACATTCAACATTCAGCACATTAGCTATTTGCTGTTGCTGCTGTGCTTATTTTAGGTACAGGCCGTATGGACCCAATGTAGTCAGTCTTCTGGCTTTGATGGCTCTGCCTGCGATCTGTAGTCAGTGCGTTGTGGACGGCGGGTGAGTTAGCAGCCCCCCTAAAGCAGGCCGCCCTTTCTCGGAGTGTGTGCCACGCTCTCCTGTCTTGTGAAGTTGCTACTTCGCACAATTAGTGAAAAAAAGCATTTGGTAAGCAAGAGTAAATACCACCCAGGTATTTGATTTGTTGAACTGGGATAGACTCATGATGCAGTGGAGTTGGAATTTCACAAGACGGGGGTTTTCACAAGACGGGACAACCATATGTCACAACAAGGAGCCCCGCCATCAGAAGTGGTCCAGCTCGTTTTTATAGTTTTTGCACAGCCCTTAATTCTTGCAAGGAAATGGCACCTGCAGATAAATTGTTTCCAAGTGATTTTAACAGTTGAGGGTCGTTTTCGTGGCCATATGGACCAAACGGTACATCTCTGCTTGACACAGGCTGGCACCTGCTGACCCTGGATCGCCAATTCTGACCCAACTCATTAGAATAGGGACCTTGTGATTTCTTGAGGAAATGCCATACTGTTTCCCACAGTGGCACCAGTGGAAATGTGCTAAGGTGATCTGATTCAACCGGGCTCCAGCCCATGTTGCCCCACCCGCCTCGCTCCAGTGGTCCCTGAGTGGGTAGAGGAATGGTAAGAGTTCTACAGAGGGCAGTTTGAAAACCACCAGCTAATCTATCCCTCGGTATCTTCATCCTCAATCAGTCCATTCACCCATCTGTCCAACAGGTGTTAATGGAGCACTCAGCATGTATGAGGCCTTTGCTGGGAAGGCTCTTTGACATGTAACATCTAAGCTAGGACCTGAAGGCTGGGTAGGAATTACCCAGGTGGCAGGAGGGGAAGATAGGGTGGAGCCTTAGAGAGAGTGGGCACTTCTGAGGAACCCAAAAAACAGAGTCACGTTGGAGCATCATGCATGCAAGGTCAAGATGAGCATGCCCCGCTCTATGACCCAGCAAGTTCACTCCTAGGTAAATGTCCAAGGGCAACAAAAATATGTGTTAAAAAAAGTCTTCTACAAGAATGCTAATAGCAACTTTTCCAAAGAAGTCCCCAATATACTAGAAAACCATTAAAAAAAAAAAAACAAAACAAAACGGAAAGAAGTACTGAATTATGCAACAACACGTCTGAATCTTGCAGGTGTAGGTGTTGAGCCCAAACAGTCAGACACAGCAGGGAACATCATGCATGATTTATGTTTCTGTGAGATTCCAGACTCGGCACAACCGATTTATGGTGCTAGCAATCCAGACATTGGTTGCCTCCGGGTGCAGAGGGCAAGAGAATGGCTAGAAAGGGCCCAGAAGGACTTTTCAGGAATATGGAAATAGTCTGTATCTTGATTTGCGTGATGGTAACAAGAGAGTCTACATTTGTCAAAAGTCCTCAGACTGTACTCTGAAGATCTGTGTGTTTTAGTGTATGTAAGTTTTAAAAGTCAATAAAGTTTTAAAAACAATAAGATCATTTAAAAAACGTGCAAGAGGCAGAGTGGGTAGATTGAAGATGGAGAGGTGGGTAGGAACCAGAAGACTTCTGGGGTGGGGGACAGACTTCCGGTGTGCTAGGACAGGGAGAAAGTGGAAGTCAGGTGTCGGTGGCAGAGGATGGCCATGCTGTAGGGGTGCAAGAAAAAATGAAATTCAATTAGTGCATTATAAACCTCAGCTTCTGGATTCAATCAGCAGCTCCGTGATTTTGTTAATGTAGGTTTTGCTTGGATGGATTTTTATGCTAGTTATTAAAATTTTATAATCCTGATCCCAGGGTCATGGGATTGAGCCCTGCAACAGGCTCCCTACTCTGCAGGAAGTCTGCTTCTCCCTCTGCCTGTCCCCAACCTCTTAAATAAATAAATAAATAAATAAATAAATAAATAAATAAATAAAATCTTTAAAATAAGATAAAAAGTACTTTTTAAAAAATCTAAATTAAAAAAATAAAATTTAAATTCAATTAACCAACAGATAGTACATCATTAGTTTCAGATGTAGTTTTTAATAATTATTGGCTGCATGTAGCACCCAGCGCTCATCACATCACCTGCCCTCCTTAATACCCATCACCCGGTTACCCCATTCATAGATTAAAATCTAACCCATCTGCACATTCCCAGACTGCTGTGTGGCAGTAGAAAATGATAGACGACCAATTGTCATATTTCTGTTGGGCTAATAGAAAACTTCCAAATTGTCCAAGAGGATGTTCACGAAATTGAAATCTTATTATTATTAGACTAGTCCATGTGGGAAATATTCCATGGATAAATTATTTTTTAATAAGGCAATTTCCTATTTTCCTGAGCAGAACACCCCTTCACAATTTGAAATTCTTATGTTGTGGTTTCCTTATACTGGAGTCAAGCAACTCTTGCAGTCTTTCAGAAATATGACTTCCACAGGGACTTTCATGGAGACGCATGCAAATTGCAGCAAGATGCACGTAACTCCCTTAGGGACATACGGGGGTAATAAACATACAAAGTGGTCCTTAGATCAAGCTGAGTTTTAGGCAGACCTACTCCAACAGACACGCGTGCAAACACACATGTACACACACAGACATTCTACAAAGGAAATTACTCTGTTCAACCCTCACTCTACAGAGGAGCTGATGGAGACCCAGGAAGACCAGAAGATGACTTTCCCAAGGTCAGTGGGACACCGGTGCTATTAAGAAACAGAAGATGGATTCGTGGAGCTGAAAGGACGAGCAGCACAGTTCCTGGCACATTGCACACGATAAATCATAACTCAACACTATTCCGAATGGGCTCTTGTCTGCATTGGCCATCACGGGGCCTGCCGGGGGCCCAGAAGACCGGGATTGGTGGGGGGGAGGGGGGATGTAGAGAAATCAAGAATTGATTTCAGGAGAAATTACTTCACATAGCTTTGCTCATTTATCATATGAACACTTTAGTACAACTCAATTTCCAGAAAACTCACCAGTGCCTCAGCTGTGAACTCAGGGGACGAAGCATAGAAAGCTTTCAGTACAGATAATATTCATGTGCAAGGCTTCCTTCCCTCAAATCAGGCAGCTAGGGATGGGACTCATGTGCTTTGTTCTTCGTAAGAATTCTAAGGTGTGTTACAAGTGGATTATTACCCTTAATTCCCAAATCTTCCCAGACACTCGTAGACCTACTTATGAAACAGAATAAGAACTACAGTTTAACCAGTTTTAATTGTGGAACCATCCAGTTTGGAGGCGGTGGGTAAACCTGAGGCATATGGTTAAGCTGATGGTTTCTTTTGGGCCGGTTGCTTTTCAAGTTCTTATTTTCAGGGTTCAGCAGGCTCGACCTTTCTCGAAAGGCTACTACCACTAGATTCTCTCCAGAAGGGGTGGGTGATCTCCATGTGCTCCTCAAGGTACTTCTGAAGGCTAACCACCCCCTCACATGGACAGGGTCGATTTCCAGCTACCTTCTTCCAAGGGAGACTCATTCCCAGATTCATTGCTTCCAAGGCACCAAGCAACTTTTCCTTTAGCCCCCCTCTGTTGGTTTAGGCATTTACTCCACTAGATTCTATGGTCCCTCTGGGTGCAACTCCAACTTTTCTCCTTATCCCGCTCATCAAAGGTAAACCTCATTTGTGGAGTGGATATCTTTGCACATTCCCTCCTATGCCTCTCCCATCCCATCTCATCTGGGGTGGTTGAAGAACACCAGTGAACCTTCCCAGACCCTAATGCTCTCTTCCCTGATTCCTTTATTTCCATCATTCCAAATGAATCAAATCAGAGCTTCACAAACTTGCCCAATGGTGGGAATCAGCTTGTGAGAAGAGTGGACTCCATGAACTTCTTCAGTAGAGTGATTCAACAAACATCTGGTCTGGGCCTCTTTGGGGCCATGTTCTCATAACTTAGGGTGAATGACATGGACCCAGGTGGATTGTCTTCAAGGAATGGCAGTTGGGGAGGAGGGTGTATTGAAAGCTTTGGGCAGGAGGTGAGCAGAAGGTGTGGAATGTGGAAGAGCCAGAGCCGGAGAGGCTCTGGGTGTGCTCAAGGGGGGGCTGCATGGGCAGTGCCTGTGGGTCAGCTCAGGGTAGAGGGGCTTCTGTCTTGTGCGTGAGAGTGCTAAGTGATTGCTGGTTATTTCTGCTCCAGCCCCGACTGTCCTCTTTAAATCCTCTGCATTAATTTGGCTACTTCCAAATGACTGGCACAAAAATTCGGGCAGAGCAATTTACCCTCAGGGGCTGGGGCCCTTGGGGTGTTTTTAGAGGCCCTTTCTCCCTTGCAGGGAACTTGCAGATGCCAAGGACCAAGCTCAACCAAATGGAGAATTGTTTCAGCAGAGCTGAACGTTTGACTCTTGTGACAAAAAATAGCCCTGATCGCTCAATTTCCAAGGACCTCAGAATCTTAATCCAAAAGTTTTCCATTTAATTTACTTGTATTAAAAATAGATCTTTCTGCTCAGTACACTCTCAGACTGAACTCACTAATTTCAGATCCCTGTGTGGCAAAGGAAAGGGACCCGGGGAAGTTGGCAGACGAGAGGCTGCTTGGCTAGGTCTGCTTCTGCCAGGTTTTGGGGGTACCTCTCAGGTGACTGCAACTGGCTGCTCTATCCAGGGACCTCGGGTTAGAGGGGGGACAGGTCCTGGCAATCAGGTGTGCTTTGAACTCTGCTCCACTCAGTTTCTCTCAGTCTTGCACCCACAGCGGGTTAGTTCTTTTTGTTTTTGTTGTTGTTGTTGTCCTTGTTGTTTTTCAAACGGGTCAGTTTTAACCTACTCATTAAGTAAGAAGCACTAGAGGCCACTGCTCTCCCTTCTTGCCTTTGTTTTTTTGCTCTTAACGTTCAAGAGAAAGTCTCCTCGTTCCCGAACAGTGATGAGAAATGGACATGCTGGTTGCATTCAGATGGATTCCCCCAGCGTTCAGCGGTGTCCCCAGAGAACACCTCCAAGCAGGGGTGACTTCCAAAGGGCCATTTCCCTCTTGTTTAGCCAGCAAGCTCTAATTTGTCCAAATAACCATATTCTTTAGAGAACTGACCTTATGTCTCGTGTTATTCAGCTGTTAGTGTATTTACAAGAGGCCTCCTCCTCCAAAGTCAGGACGTACAGACCCTTCACCATGTGCAGAGCTTGAAATTTGTCGGAGGGGCCTTGATGAGGGCTTCTGTTCCACACTTAATCCTCCACCCAACACCCTTCAGCTGGACAGTCCCTCTGTTTCCAAGAGTGGTCAATGATGGCTATTGATCTGGAAAGATCCACTCTGCTGGCTTATCTGAGGCTGCACGGCTTTCCCCTCTTTTGGATTTCCACTCTGGCAACAATACAGGAATTTTAAGCCACTGAGGACAGTTACGTGTTTCGGTGAGCATCCTGTTCTGAGGTTTTATAGACCATGTCGAATGCAGAAGCCATTATTGGGACACTTCCCATTTTATTTATTTATTTATTTATTTATTTATTTATGTATTTATATTTTTTATTTTATATTTTTTTATTTATTCATAACAGACACACAGAGAGGCAGAGACAGGTGGAGGGAGAAGCAGGCTCCCTGTGGGGAGCTCAGTGCAGGACTTGATCCCAGGACCCCAGGAACATGACCTGAGCCAAAGGCAGATGCTCAGCCACTAAGCCACCCAGGCGCCCTGACTTCCTCTTTGTAATAAGTCATTTTGTTCATCAAGGAGAGGTCACGGTTGATTGTACCAACACTGTCACTCCTTGGCAGGTGGTGGAGCACAGGGCACACCATCTCTCTGATTCTTAGATTCCTCCTCTGGGGAAAGAGGTGGCTCTTAGAGCCCTCCTAGACCTTGAGTTCTGGAATTTACTTACTTTTCTGAACAATAAACAATTGTCCAGAATGTCCACAAATTTCCTGCCATTGCCCGTTGATGCACAAGTACTTTGCAAGTATTGCTCACAACAAATGTATTTTCCAAATGTTTTTGCATTTTAACTGTTAGGTGATTTTTCTGTCAGGTGCAGAAGACTTTATGCTTTACATGAATACTTCATCTCTCCCTTGGTGGCTTCTTCTGTTGCCCTTCCTCTCAGAATGTTCTTGGAGCACTGATAATATTCTTATTATATATGGAGCTTACACAAGTCAGTATGTAAAGCCCTAAAATTCAGTAGAGAAAGAAAGAGCACAGATGATTTACAGAAGTACGTATGCTACAAAAAAAAAAAAAAATGAAAGAAAAGAAAAAAAATTTGAATTCACCAGTAATGAAATACTAAGTAAAATAACGAGATGCCAGTTTTCTCTTATAAAAATAGCAAAGCACAAGATGTTAGAGTGACATCTCAGGAGCTGTAAAGTCCATCCTCTCCCAGGCACGGGGGCAGCAGCTGCCTCCAAATCTCTAGGTAGAAAGGACCAAGGTTGATGGAGGAGGAGGGTGGGGAGGATGGGTCTTTGGGAAACTACCTGTGAAGTTAGATGACTTGGTATATGTCCAAAGACTGAGCAGAAGCCTTTGGTCAGCCGAATTAAAGAACAATGGTGAGAGGAGGCCCAGGTTACCCCTCACCCCCCAGAGGAAGAAAGCCATCCTATGGCACACTTTGTGAGGAGGCATTGGTTTGTACCTTGTGGTGTCTGTACCCAGAGAGTAAGGTGGGGTCTCTGCCTGGCTGAGGGGGTAAGTGACAACCTTAGAGCCAGATGTAGGGGTAGGGAAGGGCTCCTGGAGGGTGTTATTTCTGTGGGGGAACCAAGGGATGGCTTTGGCGACTGGGGAGCCAGATGGATGGGTGTGCGGAAGGTAATCCATCACTCACCCAGGCTTTGGTTCGGTGGATGCTGCGTGTGTACCTGTGTACATCTGCGTATGTGTGTGTAGGGCGTATGTACTTCATTATTATCCTTTATTTAAATTCAATTAACCAACATATAGTACGTCATTAGTTTCAGATGTGGTTTCTAATCACCGGTTGCATGTAACAGCCGGTGCTCATCACACCCCATGCCCTCCTTAATGCTCCTCACCCAGTTACCCCATTCCACCCCCCCACCTCCCCTTCAGGGACCCTCAGTAGGCATACGTACTTTAAAAACAAAACCATAATTGTACTGATTACTGTTTTCTAATTTTTTTTTTCAATTTAACATTCTTTCAGGAGCCTTTTCCCTTCCTTAGGCATAGTTTTTTTTTTTTTTAATAAGTTTTTATTTAAATTCCAGTGAGTTGACATACAGTGTAATATTAGCGTCAAGTGTACCACATAGTGATTCGGCACTTCCGTACACTACCCGGTGCTCATCACAAAGGGTAGTTTTTGGTTTTTTTTTCAAGATTTTATTTATTTATTCATGAGAGACACACAGAGAGAGGCAGAGACACAGGCAGAGGGAGAGGCAGGCTCCATGCAGGAGCCTGATGTGGGACTCGATCCTGGGACCCCAGGATCATGCCCTGGGCTGAAGGCAGGTGCTAAACCACTGAGCCACTCAGGGATCCCCCCAAAGGGTAGTTTTTAATGTCTCTGTTGAAATACTTCTTTCTCAGGGAAACCTTGGAAGCCCTACCATTCCCTAGACGCCCTTTCCACTTAATTTTCTCCTAGTCCTAATCGCTCCCAAATAGATAAACACACATGAACCTCCCGCTACACTATAAATTGTGGGAAGGTAAGACCCTCCTCTCTTTTGCTCACACCTGTCTCCTCAGAGCCAAGACTTGAGACCCACATAGAGTGAATACTCCATGAATCTTTGTGGAGTAAATACATGAACAAATGCATGCCATGTAAGGCCTACCAAATGGTTACACTCTAAACTACGAATTGCATGTTTGTTATAGGCCATTTAAGAGATTTCCAACTCTTCACTTTTGTTGGTGACACTCCAATGACTGTCTCTGTACATGGGTTTTCATCAGTTTTACTGAGCTTTTCCTTCACTGGAGGTGACCTGTGGTAAGAGTTTGAAGGCTCTTGCAAGGGCCTTATCTCTGAAGGCAGAGACTCCGTCTTAGGCAGTTGGTGCTCCCTCTGTGTAGAATCGGGTCCAGAATATATCAGGAGCTCAAGAAATGTTTGGTGAGTGAACCAACTAAGTAGCCAGCAGAGCCAGAGGAGCTTCTGTGCCCCTTGGGATTTGGTGCCTGTCTCATAAGCCCTCCAGAGACCAGGGCCAGGGTGGCCTGGTGCTGTGTCCGCTGTGCCTGGTGGCCAGGTGGTCTCGCCCACGGAGGCCTGTGGGTGGACGGCTGCCACATGAGTCATTGTGGCTACGGAGAACGACCAGGGAGCTCAGGCAGCCTGATGAAATGGGCTCTTTGCCCCAGGAAGCAGCTTGTGGATTCCAAGGATCAGAGGGGACCTTAGTGAAGAAATGGGAATTTCATAGTCTCAACCTCAGAGGCGACAAATGTCTTCAAGAGTCTTCTGGGCTGTAATTGATCATGTTTGGAGCAAGACCACAGTAGCGTCCTGGCGGAGGCCATCTGGAGCACCGGGAAGCGGGGAGACAGGGCCTAATTGGTAATGTGTGTATCTGGTGGGAGGCTGAAATCCCTGAACACTGGCTGGAAACCCGGGCTGGCAAAGCAGCCGCTCCATCCCAGCCTGGGAGCCTGGGACACCGAGCAGGAGAAAGCCAGCCTTCCTTCCCACTTCCTTCGCATGTGCTCTGCCGAGAGTCCCAGTCATTGCTTTTTTCCCCCATCGCCCACACATTGCTTGTCTTGGATTTGGGGTCTGTTTGAATGGGAGTTGGTCTTGGTTTGAACGCCCAGAGTAGAGTCCCCTATTTTCCATGGGAACCGTTTACCATCACCATGAGTAGCAAAATAGGAAAATGTGCGCTGGGAAGGCCCCGTCTGTTTGTGGAACTGTGAGGTTGGGTTACAGGACATTAGCACTTTTTACAAAGAGGGCGGCTTACAGGAATCATTCCATGTAAAAAATTCATGCAAATCACAAGTGAGTCTAGAAGTTCTTGGGCTCTGGGAGGTGAAGCTTCTCAGATACCTTCCTTAGACGCTGCCTGCATGGCCACGGCTCAAATTAAGCCACCAGCTGGTAGCTACTGGTTTCCCATGGCCACTTGGTAGCATTTTACTTGACATACAGGTCTCCCTTCCTGTTCCAGGAAGAAAGCTCCTGGACCTCAAGACTGGCCTTTCTCTTCTCATCATTTTGCTGTTTGCTGCTCTGACTAGGATATAGGTTATCTTGATTCTTGCCAGCTTGGGTGCATTTTAAATCCCGAGGGGCTTTGCGGAGGTAGACAGGGTTTCTCAGCTCCCTGTTCACCAGGTGTGGGAGACCAGAAGCCAGTGGGAAGAAGCAGGGTTACAGCAAGAACCTACATGTCACTTTCAGAAGATGCTCAGCTAACTGCTCCTGGCCCCAAGTGAAGGAAATCCAGGATTATGGGAAGGAATTTACTCCTGCTGGGAGCATTTAAACCTTTGTCAGGGTCTGGTCCAAGGCCTATTTTACTCTGTGTATGTTGTGGGTCCCAATGAAAGGCTACTCCATAAGCCACGCACAGCAGAGCATCACAAACCACTAATATCTACCACCTACTTCACTTGCCTTTCAATAAAATCTTATTTCTCTCTTCAAAGGGACATCAAAAGTCATAATTGTCAGGCACAGGGACTTGAGGATTCAAAAGATGTCACCTACGTGGCTCCTGAATCCTGAGACCAGGCATATCTGGGATTGAAGGTTTCCAATCCGTGCACAGATCTGGTTTGACACCTTGACCTTGAGTGGAATCCTTACAGAGATTTTGTCCTAAACTTGGCTGCACTGCGGGGTGGGGGGTGGGGTGGGAGGAATGGATGAAATTAAGGATGCCCAGTTAAATTTGAATTCAAATAAACAACAAATAACTTTCTAGAGAAAGTATGTCTTAAGCCGTATTTGGGACATACTTATACTAAAGTATGATATTCTCTGGTCTCTGATATTCAAATTTCACTGGGATGCCTGTACTTTATTTGCTAGACTCAGAAATTGTAAGCCTAACTCTGGAATCATCTGGAAGTTTTGGAAAATACTGATGTCTGAGTCTCACCCCCCCACACACAATCCTAATTTAGTTGGTTTTTGATTGGGCCTGAACATAGGAGATTTTAACAGCTTCTCTACCGATTCTATTTAATTCTATTTATTTTTTTTTAAGATTTTATTTATTTATTCATAAGAGACACACAGAGAGAGGCAGGGGGAGAAGCAGACTCCCTGTGGGGAGCCTGATATGGGCCTCGATCCCAGGACCTGGGATTACACCCTGAGCCTTAGGCTCAACCACTGAGCCACCCAGGTGCCCCCCCCCCCCCCCCAATTTTGATAACGCAGAAAGGGTTGACCATCACTGTGCTAAGACGGTGACTTCTAGAGTGTTCTCAGCTTTGCAGGGGCACCTGGGTGGCTCATTTGATTAAGTGCCTGACTCTTAATTTCGGCTCAGACTCTGATATCAGGGTTCTGGGAGAGCATCCCATGTTGGGCTCTGCATTCAGCAAGGAGTCTGCTTAAGGATTTCTCTCCCTGTGCGCCTTCCCCTCACTCATGCTTTCCCTCTGGCATGCTCTCCCTCTTTCTCTCAAATAAATAAATAAATCTTTAAAAAATTAAACTGCTCTCAGCTTTGCAAAGCTTTACATATTTTTTCATCTTAATCCTCTAGATTCCCTTAATAGTCTGCTTTTAATCTAATATTGTAGGCTAGTCAACCACCCTGAACCTCAGTGTTCTCAGCTGTGAATGGGAGCACGGAAGTGGGTTAATGCCTGATCCTCAGCATTAGCCATCAAATTGCCCCTATGTGCAGAGAAGCAGACCTACATGTGTCCCGAAGGGCCTAAAGCCACTGGCCACAAGCAAGAAAACATTTTTGAGCTCTCATGACTTAATCTTAAAAATTCCTGTGAATTTTGCTTTCCTCTTTGTTATACATTTGTGTGTCTAAATATAGAAATGAGGAGTTGTTTTTCCTCTACAATGTTCACATAAGATTGACAACAAAGGAAGGTGAACTCTGTTTATCCTGCAAGGTCGCAGGCCTCCTGGTTGACCAGCGAGATCTCTTACATTAAGCACCACCACCACCACCCCACCCCAAAATTATGCTCCTCTGTGCTGTGGAGTTGGTTCACTGATTTCACTGAGATACAGTTACTACCTCTCTTCACTTGGAGAAATACAGAACTCAGTGTGAGGCACAGCTGAACTTGCTACTGACTCAGGTCTCCTTCTGGCTCCGTAACAGAGAAGAGGAACAGAAACAGGCTTAAAAATGGCCCCAAACTTAGAAACATCCTGCAACACCATCTGTGCGAGGCAAGGTGAGTAAATCCCGACATTTCACACATGGAATTCTGTGTAAGTAGTAAAAAGCACAAGTTACCTTTTTTTTTTTTTTTTTGGTGTTGACCCGAAAGGTTGTTCATTCTTTATAGTCAGTGAGGAAAGCAGATACTAGAACAATCTAGCTTGGACAATAATCAGAGAGACAGGTTGGGTGGGTTGGGGCCAAGGGGAGATTATTCCATTTGCTAGACTCTTTGCAGAGCATCACCTGGGAGTTGGTTGAAATGCAGAAGCTCAGGCCTTACCCCAGACCTCCCAGCTGAGATCTGTTGTTTAACAAGACTCTTAGGTCGTCCTTAGAACACACGTGCAGTTTTGCGAAGCACTGCTTTGGACAGCTCTGCGTTGATAAAAGTGTCATAACCACTGTGTATCATCCTCACAGCACATGAACGAAATTAATTTTTTTTGAGAATGTGTTTGTAGGGTTCAGTATATATATAATGTGTGTCGTAACTGTTATTTTCATCCAAGCAAGTTCCTACCACCTGTGCTGTTTCTCTGTAAAGGACAGAAGGCAGGATGGGCCTGAGCCTGCTGTACACATTCTGTGTCTGGTGATTTCTCTGACTTACATTGGTTCAAGTTCTCACAACACCCCATGTCTGCAACGTCCCCACAGGACCAGGGCTGAGCGTGACTGCATTTGTCTGCACGACCCTCGGGGCTGCGGTGGCTGTGTTCTAGGGCGCAGATGCTGGCACGGAGAACAGTCAGCTCTTCCGTGAACTGACCGTATTTGCTGAGTGGTAGAGAAGCTTTGCAGAGTTTGGTCTGGTCAGTGAGGAAACTGGCTAGACCAGGGAAATGCTATGGTTTATTGAATTGTAAATAATGTTGAACAGATCCCTTCTTCTAGCAGTTTCCAAAGCAGTCTGTCATAGCCTGCTCAGTGCCTGGAGGGGAATTTTCAGTGGAGAACGAAGCAAGGCTCTGTTGGTTTTGTTAATAGGATAAACAGTTCTCCTCAGAGTTGCAGACTGGCAGCAGCCCCACTGGACTCTCTCCCTCCACATTTCAATATCCTCTAAACCATCCTATGGGAAAGCTGAGCATGTCAGAGATAGGGCCACAGCGTGGGATCAGAAAATCTGTGAGCCTGAATCTCCTTTTAAAGGAGAAGAGGGGTATCTAAGCAGAATAATGAACTATTACGAAAGGACCCCCAGGCTGGATCTTTTGAACCCCCTGAAAGCCAACTCTAGACTTACCCCAATGGTCCATATGATTCCTTGAGCCCAGAGAGAGACTATCCAAAGGGGTCATTGCAGATTAATGGAGTGTTACAGCTCACAGAGTTTAAGTGTGCCTGGGTCTAATTAGCAGCATGAAGGATGAAAGCTTTGTCTCCATTGGGAGAAAAATGGTGGCCCTGGATGACCTAGCCTGGCTGCTCCTGCCGGTCTGACAAAGATGAATGGGAGGACAAGTTCTGCTTTTGATGAGGCCCCATGAAGTGATGTCTGCATTTTACTAAAGGTCATATGCAAACACTTCACCCTTGCCAGAAACCAATGTGTAAACACAACCGCAGAAGAAACACACATCCTAGGAATGACCAGGCTGTTGACACTTAGAAAACCACACACGGACCCCCACATTGAGGGCCACTGTTCTCTCTGATTCTGCAGCATTTATTTTTACCCCACGGTTTATGATCTGAATGCTCTTCATTTAAATCCAAAGGCTCCTTAAGTATCAAAAAGTTGTATTTCCTCTTCCTCCCCACTCCCCCAACAAAGTAAATGTCTGTTGTCTTCTGGTTAATTGCCTGGGAATGAGCCATACTTTCTTTCTAAAGCATGAAAACCAATGGGCATAAACTTGCTGTTGTGTAACTCAAGTGTTTGTGCAGAGAAAAGAGGCACCAAATGGAGAAAGTGTCACTGGGGACATCTACTAGCTCTTGGCCCATGAGAGTAGGTTTTCCTTGGGACATAGAGTTGCTGACCTAGATCTAGGAGGGACTGAAATGAAATCAATTCAGTCCTCATCTCTTCCAGATGAGTTCCCCAGACACCAGGCTGTTCCCATATCCCCCCGTGCCTGGAACACCCTGCTCCTTTCTCTTTCTTGTTTTCCCCCCAGTTTGGCCACCTCGGTCTGAAAGGTTTCTGTTCTCCTCGTAATACTTGGACCCCCCAGCAAGTAATGTCATGTTTAAAGAGAAAGTAGCCTAGCAGAAAACAAAATCACAACAGGCCACTTTTCATCTTCGTATTTAAGAAAAAACCCACAGCTGAGTATGATGGGGGAGTGGGAGTGGGGACAAAGAAATAGCCATATTTCTTTAAAATCCCATTTTGGTACTCTTGTGGCTCTTAGTATCTTTCACTTGGATTCATCTCTATCTTTTCAATCTCAGCTCCCAGTGAAAACATTCCTGAAACTCAGCCTAATAATCCCTGGACTTTGTGGTTTTACGGTTTGCGGCCTGGGGAGCCAGCCCATCTGTGTTCTGACCTCCGCCTTCCCATTCATAGCTGTGTGTTCCTGCTAAGTAAGTTACTTAGTCTTTTCCCACAGCTGTAAAACAGGGACAAACTTTATATCACTTCATACAGGTAAAGTACTCAGAATGATGCCCAGCACATACTGAGTGGTAGGTATGTGTTCACTGTTCTTATTATTCATTTCACCTCCTTCCAGTCTATTCTTTCCAACAGCTAGTAGGACCCTCTCTTTCTGAAGCACAGTCTGTCAGCCACTCTATCTTGCTATTTTCTATTTTTTAATTTTTAAAAAAATTTTTTTATTTATTTATTTATGAGAGACACAGAGAGAGAGAGAGAGAGACAGGGACAGAGGCAGAGGGAGAAGCAGGCTCCCTGCGGGGAGCCTGATGCAGGACTCGACCCCGGGACCCCGGGATCACTCTCTGAGCTGAAGGCAGACGCTCAACTGCTGAGCCACCCAGGCATCCCCATCTTGCTATTTTCCATCTGCCTGATACCCTAAGGTCTTCCTACCAAAGAAGGGACAGGTATGAGGAGGAAGAGACGCAATGGATTATGTTGTAGCAATGCTTTTTCTCCAATACATCAGCGTGCTAAACTTCTATTTATCCTTCCAGACCCAGGCATTGCTGTCTCTGTAACCTCTTTTAATCCTCCAGAGAGAGCTCCTCCTTCCCTTTCCTGAACCACATCTGGACATCTTTCTACCATTGTGCACACCACCCAAGTCAACATTATCTGCTTGTCTTTCTAACTGCACCATTAACAGTGAACTCCTTTGAGGAGGGGGAAGGAACATGTATGTCTTCTCTGTCTTTCTATCACAACCACAGCATTTGGGACACAGAAGGAGCTCTGTCAAGTTGGTTAAACACAATTGAACGAGACCTTGTGTTGCTTATGGGGAAAGCAGTGCTGTTATGAACTTGGGGTGGGAGGGGCTACAGAGGATGGTGCCCAAGAAGGATACAGGGTTGTCTTGCCCCCGCTCCAGAGGGGCAGAGTACAGAAAACTGCTTCACACTGGGGAAGAGACGCTCCAGCTTGCAGCAATTATGCTCAGAAGGACTCCTCTTCCTGCACATGAGATTAATGAGTGCTATTGACAGTAAATACGATAATTATCTAATGACATTCATAAGTGTCTGAAATACTTGGCACAGTGCCTATGACAACATGGGAGCCATTTTCCATTTATTTCTTGAAATGAATCTGACTCACTTAAAAATAACAACAAACCAGTCAGCACCAACAAAACCATAAGTTGGATAAGCATTTGGTTTCCTCTGCTGCCCCTCTTGGATTCTGGGTACAGAGCTTTCTCATCCTGTACAGAGACAAATACTTTTCCTCTCTGATGGAATTTACCTTTTAAGAAGATGAGAGTTTGGGGCACCTGGGTGGCTCAGTGGTTGAGCATCTGCCTTCGGCTCGGGTCATGATCCAGAGGCCTGGGATCAGGTCCCACATCGGGCTCCCTGCAGGGAGCCTGCTTCTCCCTCTGTCTGTGTCTCTGCTTCTCTCTCTCTGTATCTCATGAATAGATAAAATCTTAAAAAAAAAAAAAAGAAGAAGAAGAGTGGAGCTTGAGAGGGAGTGAAAAAGAGGGCTCTTTGGAGGCTCAGGTGTTAAGAGAACAAAGCTTCTAATTACAACACAGCTGGGACAACCGAGCACAGAGCCACAGTGGGGGAGATTTGAGGCCTGCCACCCTACCCTACCCACATTGGGGGGCAGGCACACTGGTGGTGCCGAAAAGAGGGTGGTGATGACTGGTAAGCACTGTCTGGTCTTTCTGTGTCAAGGTCCAGGACGACAGAGTGCTTCAGGTGCTGGGACTCTCAATAAGGTAGACCGTGATCAGGCCCACAGAGAAGGGAGGAGGCGGTCCTCACTTGCAGATGGACCATGTGGTTGTGAAATTTTGTGGAGAGAGAGAAAAACAAGCTCTCTAGAGGAGAGGGAGGCCACAGTCCTCATGGACTTCCATGTGAAAAGTATGACTTTCTCCTCTACTCAGATATAAAAACACCATATTTGATTTTCTGAATCATATTTAGTGCGGCTTATATTTCAGTCATCTCCTGCAGTAATGTGCAAAAAGCTGAGGCTTACACAATCCTGAAAGCCTGAGGAAGATCCCAGGGTCACTGGTGGCCTCTGAACTACTGAAGAGACAGAGCAAGAGTCCGTCAGAATATGCAGGATGGGGCACCGTGGTCAGTTAAGCCTTGACTCTTGATTTTGACTCAGGTCATGGTCTCAGGGTCATGGGATTGAGCCCTGCGTTGGGCTCCGTGCTGGGCATGGAGCCTACTGGAGATTCTCTCCCTCCCTCTGCCACTCCCCCACCTCTGCTCACACATATACATTCTTTTTGTTTTTTTTTTTTTTTGAAGAAGATGCAGGATGGGGGAAGAGAGGTGAAGCGAGTTGATTCGCCTAAGTTCTCACAACGGCTAAGAGACAGGGTCTTGGTTTGCACGTGGCACTTCCAACCCAGGTCATTTGTCCTGTCTCCTCCCTCACTGGCCAGAACATTCCACAGGATAGCAGCTCTCAGCCAGGTTGCAGTGGAGGAGCCGCATGTGCACACACAACAATTCTGCAGTGCCAGCGTTGTTCTCATCAGCCTGAGGAAAGGTTACGAAAGCTGAGTGAGAGAGCTCCCTACGTCCAAGTCTCGTGCCCAGAGTTCAGAAACCAAATAGGAAGTGAAACCACAGAACCATCTGTAAGTGAAGAATTAAGAAAAGAAATGAGGAAGCCAGGAGGAGGAAGCATTGAAATGAACCCTCATCTGGTACCGGTGATAGTTAAATAGGGGCCATGACATGATCAATGATGGGAGTCCTCATTTTACTAAGAACCAAAAGATGATTCCAGGTCTTGCAACTTTTATGGTAACTGGAGAAGAGCAAGGTGTACCTAAAGAGAAACTTACTGGTACAATCCAAAAGGATATACTAAAGGAATGTATGGTCAGAGATACTTATATTTTTCCTCCAGAACCATCCATGAAAATTAGAGCGGATATCTTCCAATACACAGCAAAGCACATGCCAAAATTTGATTCCATTTCAATTAGTGGGTACCATACGCAGGAAGCAGGGGCTGATGCCATTCTGGAACTGGCCAATATTATAGCAGGTGGGTTGGATTGCTGCAGAACTGGACTCCAAGCTGGCCTGACATTTGTTCAAATTGCACCAAAGTTATCTTGTTTCTGGGCAATTGGGATGAACTTCTACATGGAAATAGCAAAAATGAGAGCTGGGAGATGACTCCAGGCTCACTTAATAGAGAAAAGGTTTCAGCCTAAAAACTGTCTTCTTCTTAGAGCACATTGTCAGACATCAGGATGGTCACTTACTGAGCAGGATCCTTACAGTGATGTTATTTGACTTTTTTTTAAATTTTTATTTATTTATTATAGTCACACAGAGAGAGAGAGAGAGAGAGACAGAGACACAGGCAGAGGGAGAAGCAGGCTCCATGCACCGGGAGCCCGACGTGGGATTCGATCCCGGGTCTCCAGGATCGCGCCCTGGGCCAAAGGCAGGCGCTAAACCGCTGCGCCACCCAGGGATCCCTTATTTGACTTTTCTATGCCAAGTCCTCTCCAAGGCACTGGGGATAAAAAGATTAATTAGACCTTAAGGCCATTGCCTAGTCTAGGGACTGTCTCTGACATGCCCGGTTCATTCAGTGCAATAGGTTTAACCCAAGGTGTCTGTACCAGAGATGGAAGCTCTAGAAACAAAGTGTGACCTCACAGCCTGTGGGATCAGTGAGGATGTTGCTCACATATCAATGGTCCTTGGAATTTAAATACAATTGATGCCAGTCCCTAAGTTCAGGAACAAGGGACAGCCAGGGCCTTCTCTAAGTTTTTTGTCAATTTTCAGGGTCTCATGGATTCACAGTTCTTTGGGACTCCCAGAGTCTGACAGATGTCAAACTTACAAGATAACAAAAGTCTCACTTTCTGCAGCTTTGCCTTCCTCTGCTCCAGATGTAGAACTCATTCTTTTCCTAGAAAAGTATTTCACATCAGTTGGGGTCATATTAAAGAACAATGGTATGTAGGTGGACACCAAAGAACAGGAGTGTATTACCGCCAGTCAGGATAGACACTGGCTGTAAAAAAACCTCACATGGCCCCTGGAACTTACAAGCTGATGATCAGCTCTCCACATTTAGCTAATGTAGGGACAACTGATTTTAGTGAGAGTATGTGGACCTGAATTTTCCACTTAAAGGATGCATAATATAATATTATGGGGTCTTCTCTTTAAAGGGCTTTCTGTCATTTCATGGGAATTGACTGATTGACTTTCTCAGAAGTTCCTGACCCTCCTCCATATTACTTGATCACCTTTCCTTAAGACCTTCTTTGCCAATTTATGCCCATCTTTTTTGTCAATTTTTATGAGGTACAATGTACATACAGTACATACAATAAGATGGATTCGTCTTAAAAAATTAGTGAGTTTTCATAAAAGTATGAACCCCGTTTACCAACCAGTCAAGATATAGAATCACTCAAAGAGTTCCCTCCTGCTGTTCTGCAACAGATATGACCCCACCTCTGTCTCCAGGCCATTATTGACCTGCTTTAGGTCATTCTGGTTTGGATTTAGCTTTTCTATACTGTATAAGTGGGATCATTTGGGTGTATTCTTGTGTGTCGATATATCTATTTGTGAGATTTAATTTCACTGAAAAGATGTATTTCAGTTTATGTACAACATTTGCCTGCAAATGGACATTTGAGTTTTTCTCTTTTTTGACTATTACAAAAGATGCTATGAATATATGTGTACAAGATTTTGTGTAGAAATACATTTTTATTTCTCTTGAGGAAATATCTGGAAGTAGAATTGCTGAATTGTATGGTAAGTGTATATGTATTTTCACGAGAAACTGCCAAACTGTTTTCCGAAGAGGTTGTACAATTTTACATTCCCACAAAAGATACACAGGAATTTGAGTTGCTCAACAACCTCATCAGAATTTGATATTGCTAGTCCTTTTAATTGTAGTCATTCTATTGGGTATGCAACTGTGGTAGCTCATTATTATTTTAATTTGGCAAATGGTATTAAACATCTTTTCCTGTTACTTGGTCATTTGTATTTATTGTTTTGTGAAATATCTGATCGAATCCTTTGCCCATTTAAAAAATTGGGTTGCTTATCTTTTTATTATTATGTGTAGAATTTTAAAAAATATTTTATTTATTCATGAGAGACACAGGTAGAGGGAGAGGCAGGCTCCCTACGGGGAGCCTGATGCAGGACTGGATCCCAGGACCCCAGGATCATGACCTGAGCCGAAGGCAGATGCTCAATCACTGAGCCACCCAGATGCCCCAATTATGTGTAGAATTTGTTTATATATTCTGGGCACAAGTCCTTTGCCATTGACCTGTTTTGCAGAGTTTTCTTTTCTAGTCTGTGGCCCACCTTTCCACTTTCTTTATGCTATCTTGTGAAGAGAATAGATTTTTATTTTTGATGTAGCTCAATTATAAATTTTTTCTTTTATGATTTTTATGTTCTGTGTAAGGAATCACTGACTACCTCCAAATCATGAAGATTTTCTCCTGTGTTTCTTTCTAGATGTGTTTATAGATTAGTCTTTACATTTTCATGATTGATTTAACTTTTGCAAACAGTGTGGAGTAAGAGCCAAGCATTATTATTATTTTTTTAAATGGATATTCAGTACCAGTTTTTGGAAAGAAAATGCTTTTGAATAGCCTTGATCTCTTTGCCAAAAAATAAGTTGACCATCAATGTCTTATACTTTTTGGTAGGTCTTTCAACTCCTTGGTTATTTATTTTTAGATATCTTATTCTTTTTGATGCATTTATAAATGCTGTTGTTTTCCTAATTTATATATTTCGGTAAAAAAAATCAGTTAACTATATATGAGTGAGTTTCTTTCTGGACTGTATTCTGTTCCATTGATCCTACATGTCCATCCTTATCCCAATACCACATTGTCTATATCACTGTAGTTTAATGTTGTTTTGAAAGCACATAGTATAGGCTATAACTCTATCCCTTTCAATTTTGTTATGAATATTATGTTATGAACACGATTCTAGGCCCTTGGGTCACTCTGTTTTTGTATACATTTTAGAGTCAGCTTAGAAATTTCTAAAAACAAAACTTGGGATTTGATTGGGATTGCATTAAATATATAGATCAATTTGAGGAGAAATGGAATCTTAACAACAGTGAATCTTCAAATCCACGAACATGGTATATATCTCTCTCCATTTTTTAAAGGTCTTTAACTCCTCTCAACAAATGTAGTTTTCAGAGTACAGAACTTTAATATGTTTAAATATGTGTATAATTGTTTCACGTTTTGATGCTTTCTGTATGTTTTGAGTTTTATTTTCCTACTATTTGTTGTACTCATACAGAAAGACGATTGATTTCTTTTCTTTTTTTTTTTTTAAATTTATGATAGTCACAGAGAGAGAGAGAGAGAGGCAGAGACACAGGCAGAGGGAGAAGCAGGCTCCATGCACCGGGAGCCCGATGTGGGATTCGATCCCGGGTCTCCAGGATCACGCCCTGGGCCAAAGGCAGGCGCCGAACCGCTGCGCCACCCAGGGATCCCCAGACGATTGATTTCTATATAAACTTTCATGCTCCATTTTTGCTAAACTTACTAATTGGTTCTAGGAGCTTTCTCAAAGATTTGTTCAAACTTTCTATGCATATAATCATGTCACAATACCATCTAAATTGTCAAATTTCTGATATAGATTTGTTCATAATATTATTTTTATTATCAGCCCTAATTATCCTTTTAATATTTATAGAATTCATAGTAATGTTCCTTTTTTTATTACTGATATTAGCATCCTGTATTTTCTCTTTCTTTTTTTCCCTGACCTGTCTAGTTTTCTGCTTCCTAAGTGTAATCCCCAGAAACATTAGAATCACTTGGAAACTTATTAGAAATGAACATTCTTGGGCCCTACTCCAGAATTCTTGAATTAGAAACTCTGGAGCCAAAGTCCAGCAATCCATTTTAATAAGAATTCCTGGTGATTCTAATGCACATTAGCTTTAGAAGCAGCTGCTTTAGAAAGAAGCTTATTAATTTCATTGATTTAAAAAATATTTTTGGCTTAATTGAATTTCCCTGTCACGTATCCACTTTCTATTTCACTGATTTCTGCTCTAATCTTTTCTTTCTTTCCTTCTACTTGTGTTTAGTTTGTTCTTCTTTTTCTATCTTCTTAAGGTGTAAGCTACTTTAATTGATTTTGGACCTCTGTTTCTTTCCAGTGTAAGCACTTAAGACCATAAATTTCTTTCTAAGCATCACTTAACTGTATTCCATAATATTTGATATGATTTATTTGCATTTTTATTTAATCCAAAATATATTCTAAGCTTATATGTTATTTCTTCCTCGGCCCTGGTAGGTTTAATTTTCATATATTTTGAAATTAGTTTTCCAGAAATCTTTCTGTTATTGGTTTCTAATTTAAGTCCTTTGTGGTCATATAACATAATCTTTGTGATTTCATTTCTTTTAAATTTATTCAGAATTTTCTAATGGTTCAGCATATGGCCTATATTGATTAATTTTCCTCAGGCAGTTGGAAAGAATGTGCATTCTCTTATTGTTGGATAGGGTGTTCTATAAGTGTCAGTTAGGTCAAGTTGCTTGATAAGATTGTACTTACTGATTTTCTTTCAATTACTGAGAGAGCTGTACTGTAATCTCCAACTCTAATTGTGAATTTGTTTCTCCTTTTATGTTAGTCTTTGCTTCATTTATATTAGGTGTAGACACTTTAGGATTATATGTCTGTTTGACAAATTAGTTTTGTTTGTCATTATGAGAATGTTCTTACTCCTGTTTTTTTTCATTCTATTGCCTACCTTGTTCCTATTGGTATCATCACCCTAGCTTTCTTTTTATTAGTGTTTTCATTATACATATTTTTCACCATTTTATTTTCACTTATCTGTGTAATTATGGTTTTTTTTTGTAATTATGGTTTAAGCAAATTTCTAGACAGCATATATTTGGGTCTTGCTATTTAGACCTTGCTTTTTTATCTATTATGACAATTTTAATTGGAGTGTTCCAATCATTAATATTCAATGTAATCAATAAGTTTGTGTTAATATTTATCATCTTGCTATTTGTTTTATACTTAATCTAATTTATCTTTTTTTTTCTTTTTCCTGACTTCTTTTTTAAAAAATTCCATTTAGTGTTCTCTATTGGCTTGTACATTTTTGTTTTATTTAAAAGTTCACTGTATATCTTTTTAAAAATCATAGTCTACCTTCCAAGATGTTCTATCTCTTCACTTCATGAAGGGGATTTGCTGCAGTGTATTTCTGGTTTAATCTCCCATGCTTTGTGCTGCTGTTGTCATAAATTTTCCTTCTACATATGTTTAAACTTATAATTTTTTGTTTAAACAGTGAATTATTTTTTAAAGAGCTTAAAAATGAGAAAAATGTATTTATATTTATTCATATATTTCCTTTTTCTGGCACTCTTCATTCCTTACTCTAGTTCCAAATTTCTTTTTGGCTTCAAAGGCGATGGTTTTCAATATGTGGTTGGAGCTAGAGTGTATTAAGTTAAGTGAAATAAGTCAGTCAGAGAAAGACAAATACCATATGATCTCGCTGATATGTGGAATTTAAGAAAGAAAACAAATGAACATATGAGAAGGGGAAAAAGAAAAAAAAGGACAAAGCGAAAGAAACCATAAGAGACTCTTAACAATAGAGAACAAACTGAGTATTGATGGAAGGAGATGGGTAGGGGATGGGCTAGATCGGTGATAGGTATAAAGGAGGGCACTGGGTCTTTTGTGTAAGTGATGAATCACTGAATTCTACTCCAGAAACCAATATTTCACTATATGTTAACTACGTTAAAATTTAAATTAAAATGACCCAAGAAACAAAAGAACAAAAAACACACAAAAAAGCCAACGGCAATGGTTTTAACAGAGTCTTTGGCAAGAATTGGTGGGAAATTAAGTGAAGGAGGTTTGAAGTAACCAGCTCCTAGAAGAACTTTAGTGCCATCTTACAGATTTTAAACTACTTGAAAGGAATGCAGGTTATATGATCAAATTTGGATTATACGAAGATCACTTTGACATCAGTGGAAAAATTTATTTGATTAACTTGAGAGCACTCAGCTGTCTATTGCAATAAATCAGAAAGAATGATTCAGACCTGGAGTGATATACAACCTCCACAGAGATGCAGAAGAGAGGACTGATTCAAGAGAATTTCAGGAGCTAAAATTCATAGCACTAGGTGGTTGACTTGGTGTTTGGGGGAGAGGGACTTGGAGAAGTACAAATGACTTCTGAATTTTTACCAGGTGACCAAACATGGTCATGGCACCAGCTAAGATAGCACAGAAAAGCTAGTTGGAGAGAGAGGTGGTGAGTTCAGCAGTGAATGCACTGTGTTTGTGCTATTGTGAGTACTCTAACTGGAGAGGGATGTTGTGTAGCTCTGAGGAAAGGTCAGAGTTGGGCCTTTAAAATACAAAATAATATCCAAAAGTATTTGTCAAATCACACTATTTACCTAAGACAGAATTTGTCAAAGTGTGTGGTAATGAATCACCTGTTTCAGATTCATCTGCTGTGTGAAATAAAGTTGGCAGATTCCTGGGCTGCCAGTAGGATCAAGAACCTACATGAACAACACCCACAGTTGATTCTTAAGATAAAAAAATGATTGAAAAGGTAAGAAGAAATTGTATATGTAAGTCTTCTCTCTTCTGTGTTTCCTCTCACATTCAAAAGGTGTGTGAACTCTTGAGAACCGAAGCTAAAGATACCTGGTATTGGATGTCAAGTGGAGGGTACAGCATATGAAGTTAGTAAACAGATCTCCAAATGAAATGAGAAAGGGCTTGTAGTGGAAGTGGGTTTAGATCTTCAAGTTCAAGAAAAAGGCACTTTGAAGGCAGTGGGTAATTATATATGATATGATAGGAGGAGGTTACAAAACTGATGATGATTTTAAATATTAAGATGATTTATGAAAGAAAGCAGAAATGAAACCATCTTTCCTAACAAGATATAATCATATGGCATAAGAATACAAGGACCACCTACCTAGATTAAGCCCACTGTCATGTCAGCATCCTGTCTCTCACAGTGGGACAGAGGATATATTCTTGGACTCCATGAGGTTCTTCTTGAGGTCAATCCACAAGGTTAGAGTTTCACCTTCTTAAATTATGGTTGTCTCCAATATTTATTGTAACTCTATTTATTTATATAAAGATTTATGTAAGTGCTTGCATAACTACTTATGTAAAGAATGGCAGAGAAAGATGCTACACTGAATGGTAGCATATTATTGCATAGATGTGTTGACCTTATTTACGAAATGTAAAGAAAGAAGCTGTAGTTTCCACATTGTTTAATATCAATTATTAATTTCTCCTTGGAGTATTTTTGGGTGTTTCATAAAAATGGAAACCGTGTTTAGCACATAAAATAATAATTCAAAGACAGTTAAATAAGAATATGGGGATGGTTAGTTTTCAGTGCATAAAGAAGTTGTAAGAGATATTGAAAAGATTACAATTATTAGCATTATTGAACATAGTCAATGCCCCATTTTAAGCATTTTATGCATACAATTCCTTTCATGTCCTTAAAGGCTCTACTTGAGGCAGGTATGTATTATCATGATCCCATTTGATCGATGAAAAAGCCAAGGCCAGAAGTCACCACAGGCCACAAGCTGGTAAGAAAGGATCAGAATTAAGATTCAAGTCCAGGAATGTGGCTGTAAAAACTTGCACATCATAATGATGAAGAAGATAATAAAAAATAGAAACAAGGTAGGGGTGCTTGGGTAGCTCAGTCAGTTAAGCAACTGACTCTTAATCTTAGCTCAGTTCTTGATCTCAGAGTTGTGAGTTCAAGCCCTGAACTGGGCTACATGCTGGGGGTGAAACCTACTTAAAAAAAAAAAAAAAAGAATAGAAACAAGGTAGGATCACTGAGAAAAGAATGAAGCTGAAGGACTGAAAAGATGCTTTAAATAAAAATATTTTTGGCCTACAGGAATTTGCATAAGTAGCCGAGCTTAAAAAATACACAGAACAACACATATCTTATATTAAAGATGAAAAGGCTTCCATGTAACACGTCTTTATGACTCCTTCCTAGAATTCCACCATCTGATGATACCAATAACCAAATTGTGAGCCCAACTATATTCTTCTGAAGGCCCTCTGGCATCCATGATCCTCTGTAATCATTCACTGAAGTCCTACCTGTAGAAATGCAAGAACATGTCAAGAAATAGAGCATAAAATATGGTTAAAGCAATTGAGAATTAAAAATGGACATCAAGATCATCTCAAAATAAAAATGAGAAATAAGGCCTGCCAAGTTTCTCAGAAAAGGGACCCAGAAAGGCATGGGGAAGTCTCTGGGGTCTCTTTAACTGTTTCTGACATCAGAAGAAATGAAGGGTTTACCAGGAATCAGCACCTAGCTGGTGGAGAGCTACCGAAGACACCTTGATTCTGGGCCAGATGGGCTTACTGCCGGGTGTGATGAAGGCTCCTAGGAGGGCTAAACCGGCCTTGTTAATGGATTTTAATGAAATTTGGGAAGAGAGAACAATGACAGAATTTGTAGTAAAATAAGCATTGCCTATTTTATTTTGGAAAAAAAGTATAGGCTCTTTAAAACAGCGGATTTTGACTATAAAAATATTTGCAAGTATTTATTACCCTCAAGCCAGGAAAGCCAGCTGGCAGAATGAAGCACAAGGCCCACTAAGGCAATGAATGAATGGGGAGAGGCAGGCTGTTGGAGACCTTTAGAGGGCTAGGGGAGGTGCCACAGAGTTTTGGGGTTGTCCCCAGGTCTTATCAGCTGGACAAAGAGAAAGTTCTTACCAGGAGCAGGCAACTTGGCAGTCACAGTGAAGGTGGGTGAGACATCTACATTTGTGAGTCTGGCTTTAGACTTGGAGGGTTGAGAAAGGAAATTGGGATCCCATTGGTGAAAAGCCAGATTTCCAGTACAGTCTAGTATAATCACCCAGCAGGAGGCAATAGGTATATTAAACAGCAATGCGGGTGGTCACGCACAATGCTAACAAAAGTGAAATACAGCTTTGCATTCATGAGTGATGGGGAGGCGCATTTAATACAATTCAACATAGAGTAATCTGGAGGAGGAAAGTGGTAAAGACTGTTAAAGACATCAGGGTGTAAGAAGGACCCTTAAATACTAATACAAAATTCAAATGATAAAAGAGATGGAAGCATGATGAAGAGAATGGAGAGTTTCTGAAAATTTGCCAAGAGTAACTCTAGAATAGAGGGTATGTAGTCAAAGTGGTTTTAATAGAGCTGTACGCACAGGATGCCAACTGGTTTACGTGCATCTTTGCTGGAGATTTTAAAAATTTGTTTTTATGACTGTACGGATAATCTGTTTGAAAGGCAGCTGACATCCACATGTCCAAGGATTAAAGAATAATGCCTTTAAAAATACATTTAATAAGGGGATTGGGGAATGATATGTAGGGGACATTTAATCTGTTATGGAGGGGCAATGTTTGCAATTTTGTGTAAGTCACTTTTAGCACCTGATGCCGTGTCACCATCGTGTAGGTAGTTCACAAATGTCCTGCAAATAAATAAATGTCTGAATGAGAAACATCTCAGCTGTTAATGCAGGAAGACCCAAGAAAATTGGAATGTGTGTCAACTTTGTTTTAAATATCTGCAGGAGAAACTAGGGTGGAAGATTTTGAGTATCTTTGTATAGTTTGTCCAATGAAAATGGGAAAGCTTGAGCAAACAGAATTAAAAACACAATAATTCAATAAAGTCTAGTCAGGGCCAAAAAGCCAATTTTCTATTAATTTAATTTTATTGTAATTTTAATTTTGAAGCTATTTCTAAAAACATGCTCCCTCAAATAATTCTGTCCCTGTGCAAATTGGAAATTTGGACTAAAGGTGCAGTATCTGAAGCATCCCTCCAACTTCTTTGACTCTTGCCCCAGCTCTACCCAGCTCCAGCTATAAAAACCTGCTAACAGCTGGCTTGGTTTTGCCCAATCTGATCCACTGAGAATCTGCTTTGTATGGTGTTAGCGTCTCCTTGAGGCGGTAGGGTAGGGGTTAGGGACAGTGTCTGTAAATTCAAAAGTAGTCTCGTCTCCTGTGTTTTGATGCCTACACTAGTTCTAGATTTCCAGTTCCCTACCTGTTCCCTACTATGGAAGACAGTCTGTCCTGAGGTCATGTCATGCCTCTGCAGTTTTAATTCTATCCTATTTCAACCCTGATTACCCTCCTCAAATCATCCCTATGAGTCATTTCTCATGGGCCGACTTAGCTTCCAACACTCTTAACCTGCCTTGTGTGGATCTCCCAATCTTTACTAGGATGCATTTTACTTTACTAGGGTACATTTTACTTTACTAGGGTGAAGCCTACTTTCCTAAGGTGAATCCTACCACTTCCATTCTTAACACGCCAGATGGATACCACCCCTCCTCAAAGTGGGTTCTTCACAGACTGCTGGCTTTTCTCTCCTGGTGGCCACTCTTGCTTCCCTCATTCAGTCTCTGGAGTTCCCAGCAAGTCTAACATCAGTGCTTGTGTGTAGCGTTGGGCCATCTTCTAATAGAAAATAAGTTTTATTCTTCAGGAATCTATCATTTTCATTGACAGAGAAAAATCTTTCCACCA
Source organism: Vulpes lagopus (assembly GCF_018345385.1). Lineage (NCBI taxonomy): Eukaryota > Metazoa > Chordata > Mammalia > Carnivora > Canidae > Vulpes > Vulpes lagopus. Next base: position 9,733,543 of record NC_054831.1, read on the forward strand.
AGGATCTAGAGCTATGGCTATGTAAAAATCTGTATTAGCCAGTGTTCTCCAGAGAAACAGAACCAACAGGGGATTGTGTCTGCATGTGTGTCTGTGTGTGTTTATAAATATATAGTGGGCGCTGGCAAGTCCAAAATCCATAGGGCAGTCCAGGGGAGCTATGCCTGAAACTCAGCTAATAAGCCTTCATTTTCCCGCATTCAATACAGTGGCTTATAGGAAATAAGTACAAAGGCAAATATTTACAATCAAATTATCAAAATAATTTTCAGGAAAAAATGGTTCTTCATTTAAAAAGAACAGTCTAGAAAATATATTGTCTCAGACCTTTCAATCTGGCTCAAACTTGATATGAAGGATTGTTTTGACAGAAGAAAAATCTACTAAACAGAATGAGGGAAATGTATGAAAATACTTATATAAAATTTGGTTGGAGGGAGGGAATTTTAAAGCTAAAATGATAGCTCTATGTAAAACTTGGGAATATTCTGTAGATTGAGTCAGAAGAAACAGAATGTACTGATTATACAGATTTAGAAGAACCTGTGTGGTTCAGTGAGATATGTGGAGACTCAGGCAAGATAAAGAGAGAGATTGTCAAGATTCTATGTTCTTGAGATCACAGCATACAAGTGAACCAGGAACTTAGTCTGAGTAAGAACAAGTGGTCAGAGATCTCCATGAAGAAACGGACAATGTCAGAATCATTCATCCTTGCTGGGCATTGTAGTCTCTCCTCAGGCTAATGGTTAATAATGAGTAGAGCCACCTGAAAATGAATTACAAAGTAGTTAGGAACAAAGTAGCCATTTTTCAAGTTTCCACTTTGAAGACAGGATTTGGGGTGAATTTGGAAGGGGCTTGAGAAAAAAAGAAACCAATACGGCGAACGGTTTGGGCTGGGAATAAAAGACTCCTTTCTACTCTAGAGAATCTTGGGCATGGTACGTGACTGCTATTTATCTTGCTACTCATCAGTGCAAATAAGCCCAGTGGGTTCCTGGCTTGTCTGGTATTCTCTTTGGATGGAAGAGGACCCAAGAGGATTAAAGAAGATCATGGGTATTAGATCAGGGATGTCATGTTATTTTAGGGACAAAGAGATCTCTAAAGAGGGATTTGTGGCATTGAGAATAGTTGAGGAGCATAGATTGGTGTGACTACACAGGAAATCCTGGAATTAAATCATACTTAAAAGAACTTGTCTGAGAAGTAGATGGAGCAATCAGGACATGGTAAAGAGATTGAAACTCAGAATCAGTTGAGGGCTGAGTAAAGGAATAAGGATAGAGGGTATATATGTTATGTTTAGAACCCAGTTACTTGGGACAGGTGATGAAATTCCAACTGATAACAAAGGGAGAGAAACTTTTGTTTTTATCTTCTCCAACAAGAATTGTAATAGAACTGCTTTTTTTGTACTCTCACCATAATATGGGAAGAAAAGGGGAAGGTACGTAGGGAAGTATTAAGAACTTTTAGCAATTTCAGATGACTTCATTTTATAAGGACCAAAGTGAACAAACCTGTGTGTGAGCTGAGTCACTGTCAGGAATCTGGGAACCATCTGACCCTGGAGAATGGAAAGGGGGCCAGGGGATTAGTGATGAACAAATGCTCTTCCAGTTTTGAAAAAAGGAATTCTGCAAACTACACACTGGCAAATCTGATTTTATTCCAGGGAAGGCTTCTAAAATAGAATATTAAACAGATGGCATGTGAACACAGAGAAGAGGAAGCAGTGACTCACTAGGGAAAGTCATGCCAAACTCATAATCATGCTCTTTTTCATCACACTCCCAGGTTGGTGGAACAGGAAAAATTGGGGGACACCTTTAGAAGAGTCTTCCTTGATTTCAAAAGAGCATTTGCCAAAGAATCTCATTATAGTTTGGTAAATACGATAACAAGCTATTAGCTGAATGTCAGGATCATCAGGTGAAATTGTGGCTGTTTAAACAATAACCTCCAAAAAAGTGTTGATTAATAGATTGATGTCAACTGGATGAAACGTTGAAGAGAAGGGTCACATGGCTCAGCTCTTGGCTGACTTCAACATTTCATCAATTGCTTGGCTCAGGACATAGAAGGCCACATAAAATTTGCAGATGATACAAAGCTGAGTGACAGAAAGAGCTAATATGACAGATGCATGAATTGAGATTCTAAACTATTTTGACATCTAGAACTCTAGGAGGAAACCAATGAGATAAAATTTAACAAGGACAAATGTAAAAATTCCATACTTAGAGCTTCATGGATATGGAATGTTAATGACCTGCCCAAATTTCTGACCCCCCACCCAGGCTTTAACACTGACTACAGAATCCATGTCTCTCTGCCATTTTGCCCATTGGCATGCCCCTTAATTTCCCTGGCCTGAGGTGGGACTATAAGAATTTTTTCATTAGTATTTCCAGCCATGCTGTTGAACTAGCTCTGAGGGTATTGTTGCAATCTTTACTTATACACAATGTTCACAGTAATTGAATCCCAGATTCCATGGCCCTGATCGCCAATCTCTCTTTGGCTATGCCCGTGAATCAGCTGCTCAACACCTGCCCATTTGGATCTTCATGATAATTGACACTATGGAACTCAGCAAACGTCCCTGCATTGGCCCTGCTTTAATAATTGTCTTTTATCCTGGGCTTTTGTTTGTAGTTCATAACTTCTAAGTTTGATACATGATTTGAATGCACTTCAAGCTCTTGCCTCCTGTAGACTGGCTGGATATAGAGTTAGATCCAAAGCATGAAAGCAATCAGCTAGGTTGAAGTTGAAGCCAAAGATGTGACTATGACCTCCAAAGAAGCAGATGCAGAGTAAATGAAGAGATCCAGAAACTGAAGCTGGAGGGAAACCAGAGTTGTGGTTACAGTAAGGAAGACTGCAGAAGAAATGGAGGCCAGCACAGCTAGAATGGTGGGAGGCAAACCAAGAGAGAGCGTCACAGAAGGCAAAGACGTGGACAATTTTCAGATGAAGCGATTGATCAATAGTGCTAAATACTGCCAAGATGTTCAAAGGGATAATAGACCTAAAATATTTCTATTGGATTTAGCAAAGCCTTGATCACCAATGGCACCGGCAGAAGAAGCTTCTAGGGGGGAGATATGGAGGGAACTGCCAAAAGTTGAAAGGGAAGTGGTTTGGAGAAATGGAGATGGGGAGAATCACCTGCACTCTTGAATAAGGGAAAGAGAATAATAGATCAATGTTCAGGGCAGATAAGATGTCATTAGAGGGATAAATGGAAAATTCATGAAGAAAATGTGTTTTTGATGGGGGAAAATGCCTACAGATCCAGCTATAGATCTTCCCATTCCTCCTCCCACCTTCCTTTCCTTCTCTCATCCCAACATGAGGATGTGCCCCTTCCTGTCTCAATCCTTCTGTGCCCCTCTCTATCCTTTTTCCTTTGGAGGTCAAAGACCAAGTTTTGTGTTTTTCTGAATCCACATCACTGTCTTCACAGCCCTGTTTGACTGGGCTCAGTGACATCATGCCTGAACAGAGGCATGAACTACCATGAACAGGGACCGCTCAAAACGCATGCTAATAATGGAATTATAGCACCCTAGCCACTGTACTCTATCAGTATCAGACACCAACAAAAATATTTTGAGGGGTACGCATATTAACAAGGGTGTACCTTGAATCAAAGATAATGTCCAGATGGATGAGGGTTCTGGAAATCATGTCATATGTGGAAACTTTGGGGGATCTGGGGATAGTTAGCTCAGAGAGTACTAGCCTGTGGGAGGAAGGTAGAACAGACTTGTTCCATGTTTCTCTGGGGGAAAACTTTAGGACAGAGGCAAATAAATTACATGAAATTGAAGTGACACCAGTCCGCCTTTATCTGTGAGGAAAACTTTCAAGACCCTCAGTGGATGTCTGATACCAAGAATAGTACAGAGTCCTGCATATATTATGCTTTTTCCTCAACAGACTTACTTATGATAAAATTTTATCCATGAATGAGGCACAACAATAAGTAGTAAATTAAACAGAACAATTGCAACAATATCCTCTAACAGAAGTTATGTGAACGTGGTCTCTCAAAATGCTTGATTGTACTGTATTCGCCCTTCTTCTTGTGATGATGCAAGTTGATAAAAATCTCTATGTCATGAGATGAGGTGAGGTGAATGATGAATGATGTGAGGCATTGCAAGGTACTATGACTATTGATCAGATGAGAATATGTCATGAGGAGGATCATTCTGCCTCTAGACTGTTGTTGGCCACTGGTAAATGAAACTGCAAAAAGTGAAGCTGGATAAGGGATATAGCTTGGGGCGGGGAGGCTACTATAGTTTGATGTTTGGAAGAATGAGCCATGCGAGTCCCTTGAATTGTTCTCTTCCTTATTTCTAAACACTTGAGTCAAGTGACATGACCTCAAGGAGGAGATAGCACCTTGTAGTTCCAACGTAGCTTTTAAGTTCTTTCCTAAAAATTCCCAGCAAAAGCCTTGATAATATTCTTGCTGGATAACCTAGGTCACTTGTCCATCCTCAAAGTGGCCAAGGAAAGAGAACAAATTATCTAGATCTTGGTTCACCTGTCCCATCCCTTGCTTTGTCTTTGTCTAAACCATGTGGAGCCTTAAGTCAGGCAGCTCTGGGAAAGTAGGAAGGGAGAAATCAAGATTGGAAAGCCAATGGAAAATATGCACATTGGAACAGTATTCTCTGGGACATTGTCCTAATTAAGGAGTATTCACGCTGAAGGCTCGGAAGGAGAAAATATCAAGCAGTCATTTACATTTGTCTCACCTCAACATTGGCTGGTAAAATTGCCCTTCCACATTCCTTTCTACCCCTCTCCCCCTTTTTTTTCATCTTATGCTTCTCTTTGGAGTTCCTCTCTTATTTTCTCTCTTCTGTCTCTCAGTACCCAAAATCATGTTTAGGATATGGGGAGAGGACAGAACAAGCATAGCCAAGGGGTAGAGAGAAGGTGTCCTAGTTTTACCCATTCCCCCACTTTTCCCCTCTACGCCCCTCCATCCTTGGGCCCAAAAGATCTGATTATAAAGAAATAATATATTTTTAGTATGACTTTATGAAAATTATGCCATTTTTAACAGTCAATGTGTATTAAAAGACTCTTTTGCTTTTTTATTAAGATTATTCCTGTCTTTGAGGTCTCATTCTCCTCTATCCCAATGCCCAATATTCAATTGCATTTCTGCTCTATACATTCCGTGCATAGTCATTGAGTTTTAGCTGTATAAATCTGTTGTTGTCAATGACCACCATGGGGAGTGGAGAGCAGGCTACACCATCAATGCATGCTTCAGACCCAAGAAGCTCTATGGTCATTACCTTCTGAATTTTTGCCGATTTTCCGCTGTTAATCTAAAAGTGCAGTTGGCCAAGACATTGTGAATTGATAGCTATGGGTCTATAGGCTTGGTCTCTAGAAGCACTTGGCCTTGCTTATTTCCATTCCCGCTTTTCGTTTAGAATCCTAATGCCAAATTTACCCAGTACTCTTCTGACCGTATGCAGTGAACCCCAGGAACTGCCAAAACATTCGGAGGTAAACCAGGGAATCTGGCTGCACACATGAGTAATCTGGTCATTTCTCTTTTTGGTGGGGGAAGAAAGCCAGTTCTCCAGTCCACTTCCACATTGACATTTACAACTCTGCTGCCGTCATGATCCCTGGGGGTAAAGGTTGCAAAAAAATATTTTCAAGTTCTGCAAATTTTTGTGCTTAAAGAAGTTGCTTTCTATTTTTTGTCCCCCAGCAACAAAAACTCTGGCAAAACCCATCTCTGCTGGGCTGGATGCCACAAACAAGAATCTATGGGAGAAAAAGCATTGGAATTAGGTGTAATTACTACGGATATAGATGACTCGCCTAGTGTCTTTTCCAGGCACATACTGGTTTGCTGATTTGCTACGCTTCCCCTTCCCCTCACCAAAATGACAAGGATCATCTTGTTTAATTTTCTGATTTCACTGTTATATACCGCAATAGTCAATAATCAGTCAGAAGTCCTCAAAGTATCAATTTATTGCAATTTGTTTTCCTAAAAGCACATTTAGAAGAATCCAGGAAAGGCTCCGGTACTGTAATGAAGATGAGGAAACTGCACCAATAGCAGTAACTCTGACTTTGCTCTTTCAAAAGTTTATGATGATATGAAAAAAAGAAATGATACTCCTCTTACTTCACCAGCATTCTTCAAAACTTCAGGTGGATTTGTTAGGGCAACAGCAATTTCAGCATTAAAACACGATGCAAAAAACTTTATGGGAAAAGACACTTGTACGTCTCACAGCAGCCAAATCAAATAAAAAATGTATAAAGAAAATTATTGCATATATGATCCTTCCAGCTAAGGAGTTAAAAACTAACCAAGGATGTCTTGGGCACGTTTGATCTAGTCCTTTGAACCACTGCAGTTATGGACCATGTGGGTCATGGACATAGCACACAGAGGCAAACAGTAGAGAGAATTAGCTGCATTTGGTTTAAGCTGATGGATATCGAAGGTCCTTATTAATACCACCCACCTCTGCTCATGGTCCACTTTCTAGAAGGCTGTTTCTGATTTCTTACCAGAAGAAGTAACAAAGCCTAAATGATGCATATGCCACCACGATTATTCTTATTTGTCAATCTGTAATTCTTTTGGGGTTTTCCTTGTAGAAATTTGGAGGTTTGTTACAAAACTCTCCCGCATGCATCATTTGACTTCAGTGATTTCTCTATCACTGTAATTTGAGGCACTGTTCAAGGTGTAAACCTCCATCAGAATTCCAGTTTCCCTGTTTTGGGGTATTTACTAATATAATGAATATACACATTTATCTTTGTTAACCATTAAAAGTTAAATATATAGAATGGAACTTCCAAAGTATTATATCCCTTAAAAAATGTAATAAAGTAAATAGATAACTTGGGGTTTGCTTTTTTTCCTCCCCCCTGATGATCAATATTGCCTTCTATGCCACCATGACCTTTAGGAGGATTGGATAAATTACCGGACCAGATGAGCTTGAAAATTTCCTTCTCCATATCCGTTTTTGTCCACATTTCTGGCTTCCATCTTCTGGAAGCAGGATCTCTGATTGTCCAGTTCATTTTGCTCAATCAGAGAACATATATTTTCTACTTCTTCATCCTTTCATTAGGAAAGTTAATCTTTTTATTTATCTGTTTTGTTTTGTTTTTTTTAGTTCAGATCTTTCTCCAGGCACTGAATTAGGCATGATTCTGGAAGGCAAAATTGGGCTGGGGGTCTGGGGAGGTTGGTCAGTAACTGAAAATAATTACAAAGTCATGTTACATAAATTCTTCAATGAAGAACCATGAATGGTGGTGGAAAATCACAGGGTTATTTACTTAAGCTAAACAGAGGAAAATCCATCCAAATGGGAGATAATTGAAAATGCCTGTTCAAAACTTTTTTCAGACTCTTCAAAATGAAGATTGCAAGGCTTAAACAGCTTATCAATGTCTATAAAGGACATAGTTTAATGTTCGGTCCCAGGCAAAGAGGAGTTTATATATGCAGAATTCTAGGCTCACTTAAAAAAGGGACTCTTATTGCATTTGATTTTCATAATGATCTCAAGATCCTTTGGACACTGCCAGAACCCAACAAGTGAGTCAATCATAAATGCCAAGATCCACACAATTTCTCATGTGGCCCACTTGATTATTTATTACAACCAAACAATATGTTAATGTGGTTGATCCATGAATGATTAATCAAACTTTTTTTTTTTGGCACAAAAATCTGTTTGAATTTCAGCATCCTAGATTTTAGTTCACAATACTGAGTTCTTTGAACATCTTATAATGTTTTAAGTTTAATTGTGTGATCCTCTCAAACACACATGTTTGAAGTAACCTCCAGTACTGTATTTGGAGAGTGGGCCTTGAAAGCGGTAATGAAGTTAAAACGAGTTAGGGTGGCCCTAGTCCAATCTCACTGGTGTCCTTATAAGCAGAGGTGATTAGGACACAGAGAGACACCCAGGGATGTGTGAGTACAGAGGAAAGACCATGGGAGGACACAGTGAGAAATGTTTTTGCAAAGCTGAGGAAACAGGTCTCAGAAGGACTCAGACCTGCCAATACTTTGATCTTGGATTTCTAAATGTGAGAAGATAAATTCCTATTGTTCAAGCCACCTAGTTTGTGGTAGTTTGTTCTGGCTGTCCTAGCAAACTAGCACACCATGCGTATCAGCAAACTAATACACTACACATATCAGCTGTTGATGGATCTTATCTACAAATTAGGATATGTTGGGTTATGATTAGTATGCAACAAATTAACCAAGCTAGATTTCCATACCCAGGATGGACTAAGATTTTATTTCCTCTGAGGAATTCATATGAAAGATTATGTAGTCATATGGCAGTGATTAAGATGCTTATTTTTCAATGAAATAAATGTCCAAATCGACCTCTACACTTACCCTTTCATAAAGAATCAAAATTGTTGGAGCAGTGAAAGTTTGCTGTTAGTAACATTAGAAGTTTGTAGCAACAGCTTTCCTTGTTTTACAGAGTTTGCTGTCTGCACGCCTGAAACCAGTCAGCCTTCTACTTAGCACTTTCATTACTCAGAGGACCCACTGTGTGAAATGTCCTGGTGCAGAATGGCTGAGAAGTTCCATCGCAAGCCATCAGTGTGGCCTGTGGGCATGAATAGGACAGTGGGAGCATCCAGCATCCAGATATCAGTGTATCAAATTGCGGCTTTAGTCCTCTTTTTTTTTTTTTAAGGGATTTTATTTATTTTATTTTTGAGAGAGAAAGATAGGGCATGAGCCTGGGAGGGGAGTTGGACAGAGGGAGAGGGAGAAGCAGACTGCCCGCTGAGCAGGGAGCCTGATGTGAGGCTCCATCCCAGGACCCTGAGATCATGACCTCAGCTGAAGGCAGATGCTGAACCAAATGAGCCACCCAGGTGCCCCTGCTTCAGTCCTTTTGTCTCCATGGCCTTAACCCATGGTGGTTCAAGTGCTAGGTTGGAGTTCACTTATACTCCAAAGAAACTGAAGATTTTTTTTTAATATCTAATTTTTATCTCAATTTAGCATGTGTCTAAAGGAGAATGAAGCCCAAGGAGGTTTCTCTGCAGCTGTCAACATTTGTGGGTTTGGTGAAACCAGGCACTATCTCCAGCATGTAGTCATCTAATGCAAGGGACCTATGCTTCTCAAACTGCTCACTCTACTCACCCCACACTCATCTTAAATTTTAACTGCCCATTGTGTCATATCAATACAGCCCAGAATATGTAAGATTAGGATGTCTCCCATGTCTCCCCTGTGTTTCTAAAAGCACGTAACTCCCCTTTATCAGAGCTTTTTGATGTAAGCAACAAAAACATTTTCAGGCTAAACTCAGCAAAAAAAAGATCTCTAATGTGGTTTATGTATACAATGGAATATTACTCAGCCATTAGAAATGACAAATACCCACCATTTGCTTCGATGTGGATGGAACTGGAGGGTATTATGCTGAGTGAAATAAGTCAATCGGAGAAGGACAAACATTATATGGTCTCATTCATTTGGGGAATATAAAAATATAGTGAAAGGGAATAAAGGGGAAAGGAGAAAAAATGAGTGGAAAATATCAGAGAGGGAGACAGAACATGAGAGACTCCTAACTCTGGGAAACGAACTAGGGGTGGTGGAAGGGGAGGTGGGCGGGGGGTGAGAGTGACTGGGTGACAGGCACTGAGGAGGGCACTTGATGGGATGAGCACTGGGTGTTATTCTATATGTTGGCAAATTGAACACCAATAAAAAATAAATTTATTATTAAAAAATTATCTCTAGATCTATATCTAGGGCAGGTTACAATATTAAACAAATAGACAAAACACCAAAACCAAAAACAATGCAACACTGACAACTTAAGATTAAAGATACAGACAAAAAAATAAAGAGAATACAGGCAACTCTGAAAAGCTTTGGTAGCAAGAGGGGCTGGAGTTTTGTCAGGCATTGCCACTGGAATGAATTAGCTTCAGCTGGCCGCAGCATCTCCATGACTCTCATATGGTTCTAGTCTAGGAAGGGACTGGGCCTCTGACCTGTGCAGGCCACCTCCCCCCTCTTTGGCTGGAGAGGGCAAAGTACTTTGAGTAACACTTCCATCCCATTTGTGCAATGAGGCAGAGACCAGTCCCCTCACTCCCCTCACTCCCCTCCCCAAATCATTGTAATGTCAAAGGAAGGGGAGAGGAAGAGTGGCAGCCAAGTGGCAACAGGAGCTTCTTTACCAGAGTGAGTTGCATTTGAGTATCACTTTTGTGGCTAGGGCATACTTTAGTGCACATCCGGCAGTGTTCTTAGATGCTGCTTTCCAGCTGGCAGCTGGTCCCCTCATCCTGTCTTAATGGACAGAAAGTGTCCCTTCAGATGTATTCTCCTTATGGGGGATCCATTGGCTGCTCTCAGGGACCACTCTGGATGCTCCATCTCAGTACATCTGGCCCTGAATTTGTGGCATATTTGTTCTAAGGCACTTTGAGATCTTTTGGCCCAATGAAAAGCTTGTTCGTGTAAATATTATTATTAATAGTCATTATCAGAAACAAGGAACATCTTGATGGCATGAGAAAAAGAGGAACCAGTGCTGGTTGGGTGCCAAGTGAAGCAGCTGTGTGGAGCAGACATGGAGCTCTGAGCTGCCAGACACGTTGGAGAACTGCTCCTCACTTTCACATTTTGGTAGAATTTCCCGGAAGGTGGCAGAGGCCTGGGAGGTTCTAGGTGTTAGAATGTGAATCTATGTGCTTTAGGGCAAAGGTAAGCTTTTTCCTTAGGCTGACTGTTCATAAAAACTCCCAAGGGCTACATTCTGTCCTTCTGAGGTTTCCAAGTGGGTATGTGTGTTCACGAGGCAAAATATTTCAGAGCTCCTTGGGTCGAGGGACAGGAGCCCATTTGTGTCTCTTCCTTCTGGTATCCCCAAAGTTCAGAGAGTTAGAGTACAAATGGAGGGAGGTCCACCTAGGAATGAGAATCATAAGTCACAAAAAGTGACCTTTTTTTAAATCACAAATAAATCGATCACAAAATCTAGTCAAACATTGCAAAATGACATCTCATTAGTTATTGTACCGTTGCATAATGTTTAAAGCATCCAACACTCAAGAAGAAATGCAATTATATGGGGTACAATAGCACGAAGCAAAGCCATGATACTCATTGTGGTATTCATGGTGGTTTAGCCTCCTGTCTACAGAGGAAGTTGGGAATGGAACCGAGAGTTTCATGGCTGGGACTCAAGATGATGAATGTACGTGACAGAGGGAGATGTTGCTGGGAATTTCTTGTAGCGCCCGTGTAACTTCCTGCTTCCGTGGGATAGAAGAGGAGAGAATATAGAGCAGCTAGAAACAGGAGAAAATCACAGGATGCCTGTAAGGACACCATGAGCTTTCCCGCTGTAAGCAACATGGCTCTGCTTGGCTATGCCAGCAAACCATGGGAATGGAATGAAGTCCATGGATGGGAGGAGTGTATTCAGGGAGGATCTGGATGGTTAGGACAGGTCAGAGAGCAAGCTCTGGGCAAGCTGGAAAGACTAGGTCCTGCTCCTAGAAGCTTTATCCAAAGCAGAATTCAAGGATAGAAGTCCACGAAAGGAAAGTCCCTGTTGCCCAGCACTTTCTCTGCCCCCAGAGCTTCGTTGACATTTAATGACAAAGATTGTTTGGTGAGATTTTTCAGTTCCAAGCAAATTTGGTGCTTATTAGTTTTGAGTCTGAAATTGTGGAGGAAATCTTATTTTCTTAGAAGGAAGATATCAGATCTCCTTGCTTACAACTGATTTGCTTTTTGTTGGGTGAAAAATTCAGTAAGGGAAAGAGGCCCTTCCACAACCACTCCCCACAAAAACAATAGCAAAGGGGCATGCTTCTGTAATAAAAAGGGATCTGAGGGATCTCTAAAGGGTTCAGCCTTCCTTATAGTTTTTCATCCTTGAGTGAGAAGGGCTGGAGCCCAGAGCAACACTTCTTTGTAAGAAGTGACGGTGAAGGGGGTGGGTAAAGAAATCAAGTGGGGTTACTCAGAGAGGAAATGTTCAGAGGTAGCATGAGGTGTCTCATGGAGATTTTATTACATTTTATTTCTAATGCTCTTTCCCAACTCTCTGTGAAATTTTCAGGAGAATCTAAATGACTTTGTCAAAGCAAAAACAAAAACAAAACCCATGTGGCTGGATGTGTTTGGAAGATGGGACGGTGGGGTGTTGATCTCATGGTGCTGTGGTGATGTATATGTGTGGGGGTGGGGGTTGGGAGTTGGGTGGAAAAGCCAAGATCACCCATGAGAGACCTGCCACATCTGATTACACCATTTAAGCCAGCTGTCGCTGTGCCTGGCTCCACGCTAAGCCTTTTTTATACGTTATCTCATTTAATTTTCACAACAATCCAGCAAGACAGCACTAGTGTGTTTCCTGTTAAATCTGTGTCAACAGCCTCCCTCCTCAGATAAGAGGCCGTGAGCCTCTCACTGGCAGGACTGCGTTTTATTGATCTTTGTACCCCTATTGTCCATCACGGGGTATGAAGGTACTCATGAATATTTGCTCATTTGAACTGAACAGCAAAGGAGATAGGATCGAAGATGTCGATTGAAGCTAGATTATAGAGCCTTGACTGACCTATCAGGTTTGGATTTCGTCTTAATTGTTGAGGTAGTTGGGGATGTGACAGTGTGAGCCAACAGGACAGAAGTTGTTTTTTTGTTTGTTTGTTTTTGTTTTTGTTTTTTTTAGATTTTATTTATTTATTCATGAGAAACACAGAGAGAGGCAGAGACATAAGCAGAGGGAGAAGCAGGCTCCCTGCCAGAGGCCTGATGATGCAGGACTCAATCCCAGGACCCTGGGATCATGACCTGAGCCAAAGGCAGATGCTCAATCACTAAGCCACCCAGGTACCCCAGCATGGAAGTTTGTTGGTTTCTTTTTGTTTTGTTTTGTTTTTTGTTTTTTTGAAAAAGTTCATTCCAGGGGCATCTGGCTGGTCCAGTTTCTTAAGTTTTTGACTCTTGATTTCAGTTCAGGTCATGATCTCAGGGTTCTGAGATCGAGCTCCCAGTCAGGCTCTGCCTTGGGCTTTAAGATATAATTCTAAAAGCTTTAGTTGATGCAGCACTCTATCTTGCATCAACACACTATTTTGACATATTATTTTTGGTGATTGGCTATAATGTCAAGCATGAGCCCAAATGGTATCCAGAAGATAAAATTTCCCTCTGATTTGTCCTTTGGTTTATAAAAGAAAATAGGTACAACAAAGCCTATTAGAACAAAGCTTCTTTTTAATGATGATCTTTCTACAAAAAAATAAATGCTTGGTTGGCAATAGATAATAAAGATTTTTATTCTGGCCATTAGAAGAAGGGAATGGTTTAACATAGTTCTTTACATCTTTTCGCACTGTGGTGTCTTCCTCAAGTCTCCATTTGTTTATCTTGCTTAACTTGGCATGAGTAGAAGAATCATAGAACTACAGAAATCACTGCTGGAGCAGAAACATGATAATTGGCTGTCCCCATGTCTCCTAACTTTAGAGTCTGCCTAGACAGTAATAAGCTTATTTTGGTTTTTCTAAGAACTTAATAGAAACCATATATTTTCCTATGATAAGATCATGCAGGTTCACTCAAATTTGCTTATTTACTTTTAGCAAGTATTTTATCCGCCTGATGTGCTCACCTTGTTCTTCTCTTACTGGTTGGAAGCTCTGATTAACAGTTGTATACATCTTAGAGTGAAGAAATGAGAAGAAAACAGTTATTTTATAAGCAGTTCTTTGTTGGTAAAAATATTTTCATACAAATATTCCTTGAAGAGCTTGCAAATAAAAATGGCCTGTGGAAAGGATTGTTGAAAAGCAACTTTGTCCACTCCCCTCACTTTTATTGATGGTGGTATTGAGATCTGAGAGTGAAGCTGGCCCCAAAGTCAGGAGGCCAGCATCTTTCTCGCCCCAACACATGTTTGATCCTCCACGGTGCCTCAGGTCCTTTGTTGAGCTAGTGGAAAGTGCATCTCCCCAAATAGGTTTGTTCAATGTGAGGAATATATATTCTCCAAATTCTATCCCTGGCCCTTGCCACTTCCAGTTTTCCAGTGAATCTAAGGCAATTCCAGCTCTCATTTCGGGTAGTATAGGACAGGTGATTAGAGGCTACCTGATGGCGTGGACCATGATGATATAGTTGAGGTGAGAACAGAAGGAAACCCACAAGCATTTGCCAGACACCAGGCAAGACATCCTTTAAAGAATCATCATCCTCGAGACTTTGTTTGAACACCTCTTGCACTTGTTCCCATCTCATTTTCCTACGTGTCTATCATCTCCTTGCTGCTGTGGCTCTCTGTGAGTCCCGCTGCTTTCTACTGAGTACTGGGGACCTGAAACACAGAGGAGCCCTCAGCAGAGAAAGCAGAGTCTCTTTGTCAGTACATTAGCCTGGACAGAGTGACCTCAAACCACTTTCAAACATTCTTTTAACCAGTATTTTCTCCAGTGTAATGAAAGAAAATATTGGAAAAGAAAAATATGCTTCTTAAGGGAAACAAATTGCTGTTATTTGAATCAAAGGAAAGGACACAGCCAGCCTGTGTTTCAGCAAGGAGGATCACATGTAAATTGCAGCTAATTCTAGAAAATGGAATAGAGTAGACACATGACTGGTGTCTGAAGCAGAAGAAGGACACGTGTAAAATACTGACCTTTTGGATGATGAAACAGAAGATGTGAAAAATATTGAGGGTTTGTTCTTCAAGTTATTTGCCTCTAGTTTGATTGAAATAAACTCAAGGGCTGCAGGGTGAAACAGAGATTTAGGAAAAGCTACAGGAAGTGAAATATGAGGGAAATGTGACAGGTAAATGTAAGATCCTTTTTCAAAAGAGAGAACAGGCATAACAATGTCACCTTCCCAACCCAGTGTTTGAAGTACAGAGAGTCCTCCTCCCCAGGTAGTTCATCATTCATATTCACGGTCACGTAGCCGCCCAAGTCTATGACATCCATGGAGGATTTGGTCAAGGAAGGGACTTACGTCTTCTTTCCTTACTTGTTTTTTTTTTCACTTGGGATGGGAAGTTCACTTCTATTTATTTTATTTTTTTTTACATATTTTTTTTTAGTTGGAGTTCAATTTGCCAACATATAGCATAACACCCAGTGCTTATCCCATCAAGTGCCCCCCTCAGTGCTCGTTACCCAGTCACCCCCACCCCCCGCCCACCTCCCTTTCGGAAGTTCACTTTTAGAAATAATTGTTAGGTGCAATTTAGGAAAATTGAGTTCAGCCAGATTCATCTGCTCGTTGGAAAATAAATGGGGGCGGGGGAGAGGTCTCTCCAGAGGCACTGCAAAGCTACCTCAGTCGACGGGAAGGTACACGCCATCTGGAAGGTAGAAGGCAAGAATAAAAGCAGAGTACTGGTCTGCTCTCATCCTGTCTTGTAGTGCCCCAGATCATCTTTGGCATCTACCAAATCAAAGCTTGCTGCTTTTTCCTTTATGCACAAATGCTTTATGCTTTTTCCATACCATTTATGTGCGAATTTGAAAGCTGTGGATAGACTCAATTTTTTTTTTCATGCAATGCAACCTGGAGGACTATTCAAAGGAACTCTTTCCTAATGTGATTACCAGCTCTCTAATTTGACTGTTTGAGAATTATTTTAAATTGATAGAATAAACAGTAAAGAACTGTGCCACCAAAATTCTATGCTCCAAATAATATAGCAAAAACTTAATGACTTGTAAGTCATTTATAATATAAGCATGGCTGAAATGAGATATTTTAATTATAAAAGTTATTCTGGAAGATACCATAAGGACACACAGAAGTTGAATAATGGCAATGCAAGATTAAACGTACCCCCAAAAGCAAGGATAGATTTCTTTTGGAATATATATAGAACATTTTCAAAATAGGCCAAATATTCACACATAAATAGAATAATAAATAATACACAGCATGATAATATTGTCTGATTGTAATAAAATAAAAAAGAAACATATAAAGTAAACTTTACATTTCTTGACGACTTGGAAACCAAAAAAACCAAATTTACATTTTTGTAGAATCATGAAGACCATTCCTAATAAGAATGTATGGAATGCATAAAAGAATTTGGAAAGGGAACAGCACATAAAGGTTAAAGATTTAATATATATGCATTCACTGAAATACTTCAAAATGTATATGAAACAGATGATTACATGAAAAAGGATATGAACAGATAACTTACAAATGCAGAAATACAACCGCTTTAAAAACAGAAGAATGATCAACTTTACTTATAACTAAAGAAGAAATGCAAACTAAAATGATAAAACTTTTTTTTCAAGTTGTTAAGAAAAAGAGTCTATGAAAATACCCAATGCTAATGATGGGATATTCTCATACTTTGCTGCTGAGTATACTTTCACAATCCTTTTTGGAGACAATTTGGCAACATGCACTAAGACTCATAAAAGCACTCCTATCTTCTGAATCCTTCTCAATCAGACTATTTTCTAAGGTTAAAACATGTTGGGAAACTAGGGGATGATTATTCTTACACTCTTTGCTGCATTTACGTCAAGGTTGTTTGGGGGAATTTCTTAAGTGGAAAAGGATTCTGGACAGCCACTCAGGAACTGGCTCAGAGGATAGTCTGTGGTCAGTGCCAAACCACAGAAAGAGGGTGAGATCAGGCAATGATGAAAGGAGGGTAGTGCCAAGATCCAGCCCCGGGACACGGTATGCAGGGTCCCAGGAGTAGAGGAGCCTTTGGAACCACCACAATAGACCCATTTCCTTCCTAGGGACTTTCTAGGTGGTAGTCATGAGTATGGACTTTGGAGACAGATTAGAAAAGTTTGAATCCTGGACAATTAGCTGTGTACTCTGTGTAATCTTATTGTGCTCAATTTCCTCTTTTATAAAGTAGAGATAAAAAATAGTGTCTGAAGTAGTTGATAGCACTTAGAAGCTAACGCACATCAGGCGTGCCCAGTGCCTGACATGTTCTGATCATGAACTAAATCTTGGCTTTTACTTGGTGTGATATATCTGCTGGAGACTCTGAAGACTTGGTCCCAGTATATCACTAGCTGGCTGGATGAATTTGGAAACATTAATTAATCTCTCAGAGAGTTTTGCTAGAACTCTCAGGTCCCCCCAGCCTTAGCGATCCCTTTAAGAGACAGTCCTGTGCAGCCTCGTGTCAAAGGGCTTAAACAATTAGAGCTAGATACAATGAGGTATAAATCCCAGCTGTGTCTATTTTTAGCCGTGTGATTTGGGGCATAATATTTAACCCAGTGACTCAGTTTCACCATTTGTAAAATGGAGCTAGCAAGCGTTCCTACCTTGTAAGATTGTTGTAAGGAGTCCAAGAGTTGATACACAGCAGAGTGGCTGGCAAAGGTAAGTGTTCAATAGAGAATAGCTATTATCATGACCCCGGCCTTCTAGGATGTTTTGGTTGTCACAGTTTTGATTTTTGGCATTGGCAGAGACGTTAGAGATACACTAAGCATTCTGATTTCAAATATTCTACCCATTGCCCACATTAAACTATAATTTCTGGAGAGAATTAAAATATTCTACAGTTAAATATCTAGCTGCCAGGTAGGTTCAGAATTCTGAATAATGCCGGTACAGTTTGATTTTTGGCTCAGAAAATGAAGTCAGTGTTCTCAGAGATCATTCACTCTACTGGGAGAGGGGTTAAGGATGTTGGGTATCAGCGAAGTTCAAGCATAATAATAGCCTTTGGGAACTACTAGAGAATAAATGGAAATGGGATCACTAATTAAAATTATCGGGTGGAACCCATTACAGTAGGATCACATGCTTGGAATTAGCCAGCTCTGTGGAGCGAGTTGGAACTGATACCACCACCGCTAGTGGGGCAGCACCATGTTCCAGCAACCGAAGAATCATCATTCTATGGGACATTTCCTATTTCAAGACCTCATCAAGACCTACACTGACATTAGACTATAGAATAGCTTCTAACCCCATTCCCCCAATCCTCCTCACCCTGTCCCACCCTTACCCACCATTTGGTGTTACGGATCCCCAAATGGCAACTCACCCAGCTATTCCTGCACTAAAAATAGATTTGAATGACGGTGAAAAACTTTGGAACGGGCATAGGGATTAAAGGATTCCATTAGTGTTATTGATGTGCCACATTATATACTTTTAATGGGATCATTAGCCGAAGAAGAGAATAATAAAATTTTAAAGCTGGAACAAAGCTTCGAGGTAAACTAATCCAAATAATTTATTTTACAGATGAGAGAAATGAGAAGGAGTGAAGTGACTTTCTCAAAGTCACCTAGTGGCAGCACTGGGGTTAGTCCCCAGTCCTGGACTCAGCACACATGGGAGTCCTGTGGGATTTCAGAAAACTGTAAGCATTCCTACATTTCATGATGACATTCCAGTGTCTGGGCTATTGAAGGAGTAAGAGATGCTTAAAAAACTTATGAGCTCATGTAAAATATATCATAGGAAAAAAGCCGGGGCTCTATTGTTATTCTTTCTTACCATTATTAATGAGTCTTTTGGGAGAAAAATATCTCAAAATTGCTGAATGATGGATATCAGCACTGAAGCTTGACAGTGACAAGCTCAGTAACTCACCAGACATGCCGTGTAGACATTGCCCCCACAATGTTCTCACATCCGATTTGTAGCTGCATGGGAAAAGTAGATACCAGGGAAGGAAAGATGAAAAAGTTGACTCACAGCAGGTAGCCCGCGGCAAGCGAGTGACCATCAGCTGACTGTGACAATCTCCGTGGGAGCATGGAGCGCTCAAAGCTTATGTATGGTCAATTGGAGATGTGTGACCTTTAATAAACATATTCAAAATTATCAAAGGTATGGACTGTTTGTGTTTATTCACATTGACTTGTGTTTATGTACAGGGGTAGTGGGAGTGTTTTTATGATTTTAGTGGCTGATGAGTTTCTAGAATCGCGATTGGGCCAAGGACTGTATGGCTCTGGTGTCTGAGTTCTCACCTGCTAGCGAAGGTTGAGAACATTGCAGCACAAGTGAAAGACAAAATTAAAAATCAGTTTCTAGAACCACCATCTAGAAAGAGCCGTTACCAGTAATGGGGTAGCTTTGCTCCTTTGGTTATTTTCCCTTTGCCTTATTATTTTTTTTCTTTTTGAGCATCTAAATCTATCCCCATCCTTATCCTCATTCCTGTCTAATTTTTTCAGGCCCAAGATAGGATAAAGCTAGGGGAGAGAGATAGGTGGACTCTGTGTATGTGTGTGTGTGTGCGTGTGTGGTTTGTGGGGTGGGGGTGTAGGAAGCC
The DNA here is from genome assembly GCF_018345385.1 of Vulpes lagopus. Lineage (NCBI taxonomy): Eukaryota > Metazoa > Chordata > Mammalia > Carnivora > Canidae > Vulpes > Vulpes lagopus. The sequence continues at coordinate 9,752,907 of NC_054831.1, forward strand.
CAAGACCTGGGAAGGATGAGAATCTTTGACCGCCTGAACACTTTTTTAGAAGTGATGCTTTTCCTTTTCCCCCCCAAGATTGTATTTATTTATTTGAGAGAATGAGAGAGCATGAACATGAGTGGGGAGAGTGGCAGAGGGAGAAGGAGAAGCAGACTCCCTGCTGAGTAAGGAGCACAATGTGGGGCTCCATCCCAGGACCCTGAGATCATGACCTGAGTCAAAGGCAGATGCTTAACCTACTTGAGTTACCCAGGAGCCCCTGGAAGTGATGTTTTCCACAGTTGTGCAGACTATGGGGCGAGGATGTTAGGGAATTCTTGGTGACACATTGTAGGAATATATTTTGCATCGTGATGTTATGTGTGCACACATGGGCATGAGTGCGCACATGCACGCACACACACAGGGCCGAGACAGACATTTCAGGAAGCAGCACTTGCCTTTGTTATGTGTGGTGCACTCTCATATTTTTTGTTCTTCTCTTTCTTATTTTGTTTGTTTATCTTTTTATGATGTTGATCATGACTCACTAAGTTGATTTCGCAACCTATGAAAGATGGGTTGGAAGCCCTGAGTTAGGAGTAGGGGAACCTGAGTGGTCAGATGGAAAAGGGGTGGTTGAGGTCCACTCCTTCATTTCATGAGTGTCTTTTCTGAAATGCAGGAGCAGAGGCAAAATGATCCCCCCAGCAACCAGAACCGGGCTGCATTTCTGACCTTAGTGAAGCTCCAGTGCTCGATTCTGGTTTTGACTTTTTTTTTCATGTTGAGTGTGAATTCAGTTTCAGGAGAAATAAACACAGAAATATTTTAGAAAAGACAGGAGAAATAATAATATTAAGAAAATATTATTATGGGGGCAGCCCAGGTGGCTCAGCAGTTTAGCACCACCTTAGGCTCAGGGTGTGATCCTGGAGACCCAGGATCAAGTCCCACATTGGGCTCCCCACAGGGACCCTGCTTCTCCCTCTGCCTGTGTCTCTGCCTCTCTCTCTCTCAATCTGTGTCTCTCATGAATAAATAAATAAAATCTTTTAAAAAATAGAAAAGAAAATATTATTATAAGTTAAAATTCTGGCGCTGTGTGTGTCCATGGTCAACATGGCCAGAAGTAACCTGTAGGGGCCTGGGATAGGATTGTAATTCACGCCACCAGGATGGGTTCTGTAAGCAAAGAGTGGCTGTTCAATTTACCTGTGCACACTCACCCTCTGTGGCACTTCACTGAAGAGTACACCTGCATCCGTGCGGCAGTAAGGGGAAAAGAGCAGGGTTCAAGGTTACATATGTACTAGAATCTAAGATATAAATATTTATATGAATCATTTTTCTGTTTGTACTTCCCAACTTTTAAAAATTCCAAAGGAATTACTTTGTATGATCAAAAGCAAAAAGTGAGGGTTTGGTTTTGTTTTCTAATGACTTTTTAGATGTTCATGCTTCAGTGCCCTTGTGGTTTTTACAAAGAGGATATTCTCAGTTTTTTTTTTTTTTTTGATATTCTCAGTTAATCTTTAAATTGTCCCTTAGTTTTTCTGAAAGCATACTCTATTGGTGACAGGTTGAGGGATGGCAGCTACAGCCCAGCCCTCTGCATTCACAAAAGGGTCTCATGCCCTGAGGACATTCCTGCCATGGGGCATCCACAAGGGCCAATGAGTTAGCTCGAGAAACAGTTGGGTTTTGGTAATTTCTCAGTGTGATTGGACACAATTCTCACTATTTCTCCACTTATCTTGGAAGCAAGCACTTATCTTGGAAGCAAGCACCAAGCAAGAGAAAAGATTCTCTTTTATACCTCAGAACTACACAATTGCATGCACATGCAGGCACATCTCCATGACATAGGACTGTCCCCGGGAAGCACCAAGTAGCCATCCGAACCCCTTGCTGTCCGTTCCTTTCATTGCTTCCTTTAAAGACAGTGGCCGTCAATGCATTTTGCTGTGATTAAAAAAATCCATGTTTCCTGTTGTGGGGGGAAAAAAACGGTTGAAGTGTTTCTGAAAACAAAAAGCACAATGTCAGGAGCACATCATTTTAATGTGTAAATTTCTGAAAACTTCTAGAAATATCTTCTGTGAAATGAGGGCTCTGGGTGCTGTTTGGCATGTGGAGAAGGGGATGGAGGCAGAAATCATTGTTCTGTCCAGGAAAGGACTTGGTGGTTGTACCCCAGCAGGAAGGGCTAATCCAGGCGTGCACTGAGTTGGAGGCTCATTGGGGGAGTTCTGTAGGGAACCAGACCCGGAAAGCGCAGAAGCAGGATGGGGCAAAGGAAGAAGCCAAACCATTTGATGGGTTTCAACTCATCAACCACCATAAGAAGAAATAAAATATTTCCATCAGGCTGGAAGGTTCTCTCATCCATTTGGTTCTAACTACTGATGCCCAAGCGCTAAGAAACCACTGGTGTTCTTCCTGTCGCTATATGTCTACAGATAAGCTCCACCTTTTATAGAATTGGATACAAATGGAATTATATAATATATGTCCTTGGTGCCTGGCTTCTGGATGTCATTAAGATCCATCCACGCAGTTGCTTGTTCTAGTAGTTTGCTCCCTGTGGCTTCTGAGAAGTTTTCTGCTGAAAGGTTAGATCAGTATGTTTAGCTAATTACCTGTTGGTTGATATTTGGATTGTTTTCAGTTTGGCAGATGATCAAGAAACCTGCTATAAACCCTTATGTGCAAAACTTTGTGTGCACATATGCCCTCAGTTTTCCTCAGTATATATCGACAAGTGCAATTGCTGGGTTGTCTGATGAGTATGTGTTTGACTTTATAAGAAACTGCCAAACTTTTCTGTCGTGGTTGTGCCCTTTTATATAACAAGCAGCAATGCTAACGAGTCCTGGTTGCCCCAGTATTTTTCCCTAGATTCTAGCGGTAGAAATTTAGATGATTTTCTGAATATAGGCATTTGTTTTTATTTTTTTAAAGAGTTATTTATTTATTCTAGACAGACAGAGAGAGAGAGAGAGCATGAGCCCCAGTTGAGCACAGAGTCCAATTCGAGGCTCGATCCCAAAACCCATGAGATCATGACCTGAGCCAAAACCAAGAGTCAGACGCCTAACCAGCTGAGCCACCCAGGCGCCGCTAAATGGAAGCATTTAAAACTATAAATTCCTCCCTAAGGACTGCTTTAGTGGCATGTAACAATTTCTACAGACGGATGTTTACTATTATTTAATCAAAATACTTTAAAATTTCCTTTGTGATTTCTTCTTTGATTCACGGGTTATTTGAACGGTGTGTTGTTGTTGACTTTCCAAATATTTGTGCATTTTTCCAAGCTTTTCTCTGTTATTTTTTTCTGATTTATTTCTCGTGAGGTCAGAGAACACACTGTCTATGATTTTGATTCCTTTAAAGTTACCGAGGCTTGGGTTACGCAGCCGTATATATAGTCTATACGGGTTAATACTCTTGTGCACTTAAAAAGGATGTGTATTGTGCTTTTCTTGCATGCAGCGTTCTATAAAAATCAACTGCATTAAAACAGTTACTTTGCGAAGCAGAGCTCAATACATCTTGAGCAAGGAGAGCGGCACTTTCCTTGGTTCAGAGGGGTCACGGAACCTGGGAATTCAAGATTTCCAAGGGCATCGATCTGTGTCTCCAGCCCAAGCCTCAGGGTCTTGCTCCTTCCCAAACAGGCTGCTGACCTTGGCATGGAGCTTTCTGGAGTGGAGAATTCAATCTTCTCTGGAGCTCCCCTTTCCGCATAACTGATTCCTGGCCAGATACTCAGCTTTCTCCTCCATGTCGACGCAGGAGACGTGGGTCTTTACACGCTGGGAAGGAGGCACCCTGGCTTTCACACCTTGCTGTAATCAGGTGTGATTATGTGATTGCTGCATATCTTTGTCTTGCTTTAATGGATCTGCAGCTCTCAGCACCAACCATCTGATTCCATAATCCTTATAATTACTGTTTCCCCTACACCTCTCTAATGCCCGAGACACTGCACCCATCAGCACATTCCTTTCCGTTTGTTTCCCATATCGGTTCACCACCAGTGAAAGTTTCAGCAATCGCCCTGCCACAGTGCTCTAGTGGTGATCAGTGCCCTACCATTGCCATCCGGTGGGTGGTCCGTCTCCCATACCCGCATTTAGAGTCTGTAAGCAAGTGAAGGAAGCAGGTTTGGACAAGAAGGGAGGGTGAACTAGGAGGCAGCTGCCACCAAGGCTTTGGTTGATCCTGGAGGAGACTCTAGAGCTGGAATGGCCCTCTACAATCATACTATCATCCCTATACAGTCATCCCTGTTTGCACCCCCATATGGATCAGTCATTGGAAGTGGGCTGCCCCCAGGTAGGAAGCATCACTGTGGGCAAGGTAAGTCAGTTTCCTTTGGCTGAAGGCAAGGCCCAGGGAGGGACTTGCCTGTGGGCCAATGGCCATACTCCTAACACTGGCTGACACTCCTGGCAGCTGAGGCAGTGAGCGCAGTGATCCTGATGGGGCATATCTAGACAGCACATTACAACATCCATTATGTTGTTACTAATCAGTAATTCCTGAATGCTGTCTGCACTTCAGAGAGGTCATTCATGATTTCCTGCTCCTTTTCTCCATCACTGCAATATAAATAATAAAAATAGAGCATGGGGGATCCCTGGGTGGCGCAGCGGTTTGGCGCCTGCCTTTGGCCCAGGGCGCGATCCTGGAGACCCGGGATCGAATCCCACGTCGGGCTCCCGGTGCATGGAGCCTGCTTCTCCCTCTGCCTGTGTCTCTGCGCCTCTCTCTCTCTCTCTCTCTGTGACTATCATAAAAAAAAAAAAAAAGACTCAAAGAATTGCCTAATATAGTGCCAAATAATTTCAACATAATTGGAAAACTTTGCTTTCATGAATTTATATATAACCAGTTTAGAGTAACACAAATAAACAAAATAAAAGTGTCAAATGCGAACAACTATTCCAGTCCAAGATGTTTCTTTAAAAAAAAAAAAAAATGGAGCATGGTGTACCAAGGCACAGTGTCTGCACTAATCCACTTACAACTCTAGGTAGTTTGTCAAAGACAAAGATTCAGTTTTCTCCTCCTCTCTCCAATTCTCTATCCAAAAGGCTTCTTCCTCATGGTTTTATTGGAATAGTCCCAGAGATCAATGAAGGAAGGGCTTGACCTGTCCAACAGAGCGGGTCTTGCATCATAGATTGTACCTGGAGGCTTTGAGTCAAGCAGGGCTGGTGGAGATCGAGATGCTTTCTTACCATGGATGCTCTTTCCAGGACTACCCAATTTCTACAAGTTATGTCCAACACATTTTTCCATAGGTTTTAGGATAAGTAATTCTTGGCTTTGATGATGGAAGTGGGAAGAAATAGCGAAAAAAATAGAAATCAAGAAAAAAAACAAGAGCCCGGTTTTGTGTGAAATCAGCTCAGATGGAGAAGTGGTGAGGTGGGAAGAGAGCAGAAGGTGTGGCTTCACACAAGCCCCACTGGGAATGCGTGTAGGATCACGTGCCTCATCAGTGAGTCAGGACGATGGTAGAGGGCTAAGAGGACCCTGAGAAACCAGTCTGCAAAAAACATGGTAGCACACACAGGCCCTGTCTGCGCTCAATGTGGGAAAAGTGCACCTGAGCCCACGCCCTCCATTCCCTGAAACCCCCCAGGTTTCAGCTGGAACAGGAGCTGTATTGACCTGTCCCAAAGGACAGACAGCATATTGTTGACATGGACGCTCTCTTGGAGAGGATGACAAGGTCTGCAGAAAAGCAGATACGCTCATGTTTATGGCAAATGGCACTAGAAGAAGCCTACCTGGATCACCATATGCCTGGAGCAGAGCCCACGTCCCATCTTCCTGTCAGAAGAACCTACTAGAAAAGTGTGCAGGCATGACTCAGGAGCATGGCTCCTGCAACCCAAGGCTGGACAGGGGTGTGCATGAGGGAATAGGGGGAGCAAGAGTAGTACACACACAAAAAGGAAATAAGGCTTCATGTTGGACAATGGGGTTCCATGTGAGCACCAACTCTGATACATCTGTTAGTAAATATTAAGAAGGGTTTAAGGTTTAGTGGGAAAGTTTAAAACATGCTCATTTTCTGTATTAGTTATCTACCGATACCTAACAAGTCACCCCAAAACACAGGTATTAAAAAAACACCCCACGTTGCTTATGATTCTGTGAGTCAGCAATCTGGGCTGGTCTCTGCTGGGCTCACCTGGGCCACCCATGTGGCTGCTGTCCACGAGTGCTGTGACTGAGCTGGGTGTTTGTTCTAAGCTGAGCTCACTCATGATGTCCGCTTGGCTCCCCTTGACATGGTGTCCATGTGAAGGGCGCTAGGTTAGGCTTCTCCCTGCCATGATCTCAGGTTCCAAGAAGGTGGCAGTTGAAGCTGCAAGGTGTTTGGGGGCTCAGGCTTGGAAAGTCCAAAGTGTCACATCTGCAATTATACTGATCAAAGCAAGTCACACGTCTGCTGGGGGACGTCTCTGTGAGACACACGAGAACAGGCTGACCCTTGAGCTAGACGCTCCCTCGCCTGTCCTATGAATGTACTCTGCTCACCGTCCCCCCACTTTGGGAGCTGTTTTCAAGGATGCAGCCTTGAGAGAGTAAGGTGTTGTTGAGACCATCTGGATGGTATATGTGACTGAGCCCCATTATTCTGGCCAGCTGGTGCGGAGCTCTGTTTGTCTTGTGGCCACCCGAGACAAGCCTCATAAATTGCCTTGCTAATGAAAACTGCCACCTCCCAGTCTGGAGTGGCCTGAATCTTCAGTCCCTCTTTGTCCTCCGAGAATGGGACCCAGTTCCTGAACCAACGACATCCAGCACAGATGCAAGGGTGCAGATAAATTCCATCTCATAATGAGACAAACAGGCAGGCCACAGCGCAAAGGGCTTTTGCAAGGAGGGTGCAGGGGGAGGGATGATTGTGACCATTTTTGAAAATAATCTGCCACTTTTCTAAGGCGGGGGGTGATGGTATGAGGAAGTGAAGAATGACAACACACAGCCCGGGTATCAACTGTCCCTGAGCCATTTGCCTTTTAACCGTGTTTGCAAAGATAAGCTACGAAGATTTCCTTTTAAGGGAGGAAAAGGGGTATCTTAACACCCCAATAAATGGCTGTCACTATAGAGGGAGAAGAGCCAGAGGCTCCATCACAGTAGGGAGGTTCAAAGGTTTAATGAATTTTCAGACTTTTCTGTTGTTGCTCTTCTACAGCTGTTTTGGTGATTTTGAAATAAAGTTAATGATAGCCTAAGAAGGACTTTCCAGCGCTTGCTCTGTTAAACGTACAGCCGTAATGAATTTTGCTGGCCATCTGATTGAATTAGGAATGTAAATGACCTTCACTACGGTTTATTATCTTTGAGAAATGAAATCAGATAAGCAAAAAAATCTATGGATATTCCCAATGAAAATGACTTAACCACAGGCAACATGCACCCCTTTGTTTGATCATTTCTGTAATGAAAAGGGGTAGAAAAGTAACGAGATGAAAAACGACTGTTGTCTGTACACCAGTTGTGTGCCAAGCATGGTGCACACATTTCACTTATTCATGGCTCCTAATAACCCTGAATAATATTATCACTCTTTTTGCAGATGAAAAACCTGAGGTTCAGCAAGGCAAACGACCTTCCGAAAGCCATCAGCTAGTTTGAAGGCTGGGATCCACTCTGAGTCTCCTCATTGTTCTAGCTTCTTTCCGGTATTTATTGAGATTGACACATTTTTTTTACACGTGTATTCAAATCATGCACATTTTAGGCTACTTCAAAAAATCTATAATTTTACCATAAGCATTTTTTTCAATTATAACCAAGCTTCATGATTATCTTAATAGCAGCGTAATGTTTTAATATGTATTTTTAAAAAATATTCTGGCCCATATTTTAATTCACTATTCTCTCCTGATGTGGATATTTAGGCGGCTTACCTTAGGCCTCAGGATCATGAACCAGATTAAACATGGCTTGCAAAAACTTCTAGGGGTGGTTGTAATTGTTTCTCTGGACAAAAAGGTATGTTTATAACTCATTGGGGCCTCGTCCACCTTTTGCAATTCCCCCCGCCCCGGTCATTTTTCTTGAAAATGGTATTTATTAAGATCGTTATAGACAATTATGCATGAAGTAAGGCACCTATTTGTGCACCTAGTGTTTGCACTCATTGCACCCCAACACGTCTCGCTTATTTGAAGAAATGATTCCTTGCTCAGAACAGATCTGTTTACTTTGTAAAGCAGTTCCTTTAGGTCACCACGTCCCAGAACAGAACCGGAGAGATCAGGGTGCAGCCCCGGATCCAGCCAGTAGATGTCTCTATTTCATTCACCCGCTGTCGCTGGTTCCTCCTGAATGGGAAGGCTTGGGAGCAAAGCTGATGGCTGGGAGCCTGTCCCATCCCTGGTGCCACCTTCCACCAGCCTCCACCCTACACAGCACCCCCCACCCCCGCCCCCTTCGTCTCATGGTGAGTGGCATAAAGGTAACTGAGACAGGAGTGTCGGTTAAACACATTCTTTACCAGATCTGTTTGCAGAGTGAACTGGTAACTGAAAACAATCTCTACAGAACCGAAGCCTTTTCTCTTTAAATAGCACCATCCGCCGAACTAAAAAGCTGTATTACTGAGTCATAACAATTAATTACACTCGGAGGTGAGAAGACAGGATTTAACGCTCTAATGCGATTCGAATTTAGGCCGGTATCTCATCCCGCTGCTATTTAAAACAAAATCACTTTTCCACGGAAGCATCTGCAACTGAGAATGGTTTCGAAGCTTGAGTCTGAAGACATCTCTGGCAACTGAATATTCCCATTTTTAGCTTCCTGAGAGGTTTAATATGCACATTTGGATTTTCTAGATTTTCGCAACGAAGTGCATCTCTTTCTGCGTTGGGATTTGACAAAAGGGAGCTGGGAGGCTGGGAAGGTCTATTATTCTCATCAGGAGTTTTCTAGGTGTGGGAGGTGTGCAGGATGTCGTTATGGGAAAACTAAAAATAACATCTCAAAACAGACCACATGAGCAAGCATCAGAGATGTATATCCACGGAGGGCCGATCTCCAGGGCCTCAGCACGGGGGGTTTATCGATGGGTCCAGAGCAAGTGGCAGGGCCTCGGGAAGCGGCTGAGAAAGGTCTTCAAGCAGAAGCTGGGGGAGAGGGGTGTCCTGTGTTCATCTGGGGAGACCGAGACCGGCCCCGAGAAGCAGCTCTGTGGCTCTGCCAGAGGCTCCTAGGGCGCCAAGGGTGTTGGACCTGCCAGGGCAGGGCTGCTGACCCACAACTTTGTGGTCTGGAAGGTGATGCGTGGAGCCCTGGTAAAGGACATCGTGGGGGGCCAGAGCCCTGGATCTGAGATCATCAGGGTGCGGCTCTGCTCTGGGCGACTCTGTGAATCTTGCGTTCCCCAGGCCTTGGGAGATGGGCTAGGGGGATCCCATAAGCCGAGGGCTGGATTCCAGAGCACTCTGAAATCTGGAAATCATGCTACCTATGCATGAGATAAGCACAGATCCTTCTGGACACAGGGTGTTAAGTTTGATAGTGCACAGATGGCTCAGGACCCAGGCTGTGCACGTGCCCCAGTGCCCTATGTTGTCAGAACCCTCCTTCTGCCAGCCACCCCCCCCACTCCCTGGATGCTGCCTCTCAGGACCTTTGGGCCCCCACATGCTGCATGCTCTTCTTCCTCGATCTCTGTTCTTTCTGCCCCAGCATTTCCCAGCACGCTCTCGGCCCACACTCTTCATCAGCCCTCCAGCGCTCAGCTTAGCTTCCCTACCCTGCCAAGTTCCCCAAACCCCCAGGCCCAGAGGGTTGCTCTTTTGCCCAGGCATTCCTGGAGGTCAGAGGAGTTAGAGGCGCAAGTCAAGAGCTCTGGCCTCAAAGTCATCTGAGTGTGCTCACTCTAGGCCACTCACTGGCTGTGTCACCTGGACAGCGACCTAAACTCTGCAAGCCTCATTTATTTCATCCGTATGATGGGAATATTTTATTTTTTAAAGATTTTCTTTATTCATGAGAGACACAGAGAGAGAGAGAGAGAGAGAGGCAGAGACACAGGCAGAGGGAGAAGCAGGCTCCATGCAGGGAGCCTGATGTGGGACTGGATCCCAGGACTCTGGGATCATGCACTGAGCCAAAGGGAGCTGCTCAAGCACTGAGCCACCCGGGGTGCCCCTGATGGGAATATTTTCATGCTAATCTTGCCTAGCTGTCAAGAGGATGGCAAGAGGCAGGCCTGTTTAGAAAAGTAGTTATTTCCAGGTGGGAACACTGGCTTGTGAGCCTCCAGGCCTGGGCTCCCACAGCGCCCCCCCCCCCACCGCGACCCCCATTCCCCGTGGGATCTGCGAGCTCCTGCAGCACCTGGCAGGTCTCAGGAAGAACCAAGAACAGGGAGCTTGCACTACCCTCCTCACCCAGGTACCCGCACCTCATCCTGAGCCCAGCGCAGCATCCCTCACCCCGCGGGTCCCTTTCTGGGTCTTGCTCCAGACTTGGCCAGGCTCCCCATCTGCGGAAGGTCTCCCGTTTCCCTTTCTCCCTCACCAGCCCCTGCTTATGTGCTCCCCTAACACCTGTCGCCACCTGACCCTGGCTAGCTCGAGAGAGCCCCGGGGAAGGGGAAGGGGAGCCTTCTGCAGTGTTGGATGTAGCAGTGAGGACGTACTAGCTGCTCAGTTAACCGGGGGGGAGTGGGGGGGGTGGAGAAGGGGGCCCCCGGGAATGAATGAATAAATGAATGAATGAATGAATGGAAAGTCGGTGGCGCGGCTTCAGGGATGCCCGCTGACCCGGAGCCCCCCGGCCCCCGCGCGCGCGCCCCAGGCCCTGCCCTGGCCGCCCCCGCCAGCCGGTCCGCTCTCGGGCCCCGCGGCGCGGGGGTGCGGGTGCGGGCGCGGGGTGCGGGCTCCCGGGCATGCTCAGAGCGCGCAGGTCCGGGCGGGGGCGGGGAGGGGAGGGAGGGAGGGAGGGAGGGGAGGGGGCGGGAGGGGGAGCGGCCGCCGCCGCCGCCGTGCGCTCGCGGCCCGGGCGGAGCTGCGCAGTCCTCTCGCAGCGGCGCCAGGACAGCGGCGCTGGCCGTGCCCACAAGTTGCCGGCAGCCGAGCGCGGCGCCGCCTCCTCTGCTCGCGCCCCCCGCGCCCTCCCCGCGCGGCCGCGGCCCGGGACGCCCCGCACCGCCCCGCCCCGCCCCGCACCGCCCCGCACCGCACCCCCGGCGGACGCCCGCCCCAGATGTGAAGCGGCGCCGCAGCCCCTCGCCCCGTCCCCCGGAGCCATCCGGAGCGAGTGTCGCCCGCGTCTGCGCTGCCCGGAGCCCGGGGCTGGAAGATGTGGCAGCCGGCCACCGAGCGCCTGCAGGTAGGGGCCGCCGCAGCGCCGGGGGCCAGCCTGGAGGAGGCGGCGGCGCTCCGGCGGGAGCCCAGGGGGCGCGCTGCGCCTCGGCGGGGCTTTGACCCAGGGCGCGGGCGGGAGCCGCGGGGGCGAGAGGGCGCTGCTGACCGCGGCCCCGCAGCCGGCGGGGGGGGCGACCCCGACCCCGACCCCGGACACGCCGCGCCCCGGGGCCTTCCAACTTTTGGCCTGGGGTGTCGGCGTGCGAGGCCGGAGATGTCAGGACGCACTTTCTGAGCAGCGGTTCTAGATCACGTTCCCCTGTGACAATTTACTGGCCTGGGGTGCTTGTTTTCTTTTCTTGCCTCCAGATTTTTCCCTTTCCTTTTTCTTTTTGGTCTCCAGGAAAGAGCAGGTAATTTGTGAGAGTATGATTTGGAAATATCAAACTTGCGTTGGGGTGGCCATGGGATGCTTATTTTATTTTATTTATTTATTTTATTTTATTTATTTATTTTATTTTATTTATTTTATTTTATTTTATTTATTTATTTTATTTTATTATATTTTATTTTATTTATTTTATTGTATTTTGTTTATTTGTTTTATTTTATTTTATTTTATTTATTTTATTTTTTTATTTTATTTATTATTTATTTTATTTTATTTTATTTTTTTATTTTATCTTATCTATCTTATTTTATTTTTATTTATTTTATTTTATTTTTTTATTTTATTATCTTATCTATCTTATTTTATTTATTTTTATTTATTTTATTTTTTTATTTTATTATCTTATCTATCTTATTTATTTTTATTTATTTTATTTTTTTATTTTATTATCTTATCTATCTTATTTTATTTATTTTTATTTATTTTATTTTATTTTATTTTATTTTTTTATTTTATTATCTTATCTATCTTATTTTATGTATTTTTATTTATTTTATTTTATTTTTTTATTTTATTATCTTATCTAATCTTATTTTATTTATTTTATTTTATTTTTTATTTCCTTATCTTATCTATCTTATTTTATTTATTTTATTTATATTTTATTTATTTTATATTTTATTTTATCTTATTTTATTTTATTTTATTTATTATTATTATTTTCTTCCTATTTCTTGGTGCTCTCCTTTCCATTCTCCCCTGAACTTCAACTCGCCCAGACGATCTCCAACGCCAGAAGTGAAGTTGTGGGCCAGGAGGAATACTGGCGCTCTGGGTCATCCCATCCAAAGTTTTTCAGTGCCGTCTACTGAGATGACAGGCTGCCTTTAATTTGGATTTGGATTTAATTTGGATTCCGTAGCCGGGGCGTTGGGAAGGGGGGCAAAATGAGCAAGAGGGATGTTTACGGAAAGGAGCTCTTCCAGTGACACTTGGCACCCTGGAACCGCCCAGACTGCAAAGGTTTGATGACTGCCTTTTGCTGACAGATATATTCACCAGGGAGAGGGCAGCTTCTCTGCCAGATAAAATCCACTGAATCCTGCAGTCCAACTTTTGGCAGGCTCGCAGCCACATTGTTTCGTAGTAAACTTTGAAGAAGTGTTTAAGTGGTAAAATATAGCACCATTGGAGGCCTAGTGGGTCTGAAGACTTAGTACAGTGGAGGCCAGGAGCCCTGGCTGGCTCCGGAGGTTTCTCAATGAACATTCAGAGCTCCAAATGCAGAATGCAGGCTGCTCCTTCCATCCTGGGAGAGGCTACCCTTTGCCTGGGAGCTCTCATACTGAGGATTAACCTGCAGAGGGCATTGCATTTAGCACAAACAGATGCCCCACGCCCCGCTTCTAAGCCTCCCTGGGCCTGTGGATTTGTGGGGAGTGGGTTCACATGAACAGAACCTGAGACACCAGGCCAGTCCCCCAGGATCTCAAACAGACTCCCCGCGAAAAGAGACCTTTAACCTTGGGGACAGTGTGGTGGGTGACCAGCCTCTAACCTCCTCGTCTTACTAAGAGACCGTCAGTCACATCGAGCTTCTGAATGATGGACCAGAGGCGATGTGAATATTTTTTGGCAGTGACCCCAGTTACCAGTTGGGCATTTGAATTCCCCGATCGGTTCAGGGCACGGCTTCTATTCTAAAGGAAGGAGTGACTGGAGCTGGGGGGGGGGGTTCCCCATCCAAGTGAGTAGCCCCGCTCTCAGAAGTCCTTGGAGAGATGAGGCCAGAGTTCCTTGAGGTGGCTTTTCTGGCCCGGGGCTGTGTGCCTCTGCAAAGTTTGTGGATTTTGTCTCTCGCAGTTATTTCTGTTTCATTTAAGGACTCCTGTGTGCTCCGGAGCACGTGACCCTTGGCAGGCGAGAGCTCTGGCTCGCGCTCCGCATGGCAATGGTTCCTTTACTAGAAACGTCCTCCTGGCTCTTCTGTGAAACGTACACATGTGCGTTTGGCACGAGCCTGGTTGATTACAGTTTGCGCTTGCAGTGCATTGCCTGCATTTTGAAGTGTCATGTTGAAAGAGCCCCCGGTTTGGGCTTTTGAAAGCTCAGGTAAACATGTCTTATCACTGGCTAAGATCAGATCGCTGCTGGAAGGTTCTTGCCAACAGGAGGCTCAACTTCACGCTCCCCAAATGAAAATGGGTAAACAAGCCGGGTTCCCTTTGAAAGGTCCGGCTCCTGCCTTGCGATTATAGAAGCGGACCAAATGGAGGGGGGAAAAAAATCTTCATAGTCGGGCTTCTTTCCACACAGCAGCTCCACTCTTTTTTCTTTTTTTCTCCAAAACACACAATTTGCATGTTTTTGCTTCTTTGCGTCTGGGGGAGGGAGTTGCTGAGGGTGAGGTGGTGAGTGAGCTGCGTGTAATAATATTTTATTTACATTCCTTGTGGTTTTGTTTGTCACGGTCTCTGTTTGCTGTCTGGGATTTTTTTTTCTTCCCCGTGTTGCCCTCAAGGCACCACCATATAGGAACGTGGGTTTCCGATTCCTCAGTGAATGGGATGCTTTATCTTGCCCCGATTCTGTGGCCCTTGGAGATGCTGATGGGAATTGTGTTCAGTGGGGAAATGAATGATGAGTCCCACTCGTGAATGAAGTCAAAGCCCCACCCTTCTTACACACATTCCTCACCTTCTCATACAACCTCATTAATTTTTTTTTCTTCATTAATTTTTAATGCAAGACTTCAATTTAGATGAGCTGGAGTGCGGAAAATCCTTCAAGGAAACATTCCCAGAGCTTCCTTAATAGGACTGAGGACTCAGGAGCCAATTTCTTGTACAAATACCTAGAAACAAAAGAGGCGAGGGAAGAAAGGAAGGCCGTCTTTTCTTAATTGATTTTATGAGTTCCTGCTAGATGATGCCCATGCAAAGGGTCTGGGGCCCTGGGAGCGTGGCCGAAACTTGCGTAGGCCGGACGGTCACTCTGTAGCTAATTTGGGGCTGGCAGCTAGCCGTTTTGCTCAGGACATGACATCTTTGGGCAGGTTTAATTATCACTATCAAAACTCACTTCCTTGCCAGACGCAGCGATGCTTATGCTTCCCGATTTGAGGTGCAGCTGATTGACCCAAATCCAGCACGGGCACTGCGACCTGTTGCCCTGAGCCGGGCTGAGCTGGATCGTTCCTCATTCACACAATCCGCGGCAAGTTCATCTGCTCCCCTGAATGTTAAAACTTCTGTTGCATCCCACTCGAGCCCTGGCTGCGAGCTTCTGCCATTAAAAATATAATAGGATCAAAAGGGATGTGAGGATTTAAATTACCACCCCAACTTTTGAAAATGAATGCATATGAGTTCTTCCCTTTTCACCTCCTGTACTGCACAGCAGACCTTTTTTTTTTTTTTTTTTTTTTCCCTTGGAGGGACTCGGGAGAGTTATAAATTTTTAAAGGAGCAGATTTGAAACAGGCTCTTCCCAGAGAAGTACAGGGGACTTTTTAATAGAAAAAGGGCTATGTATTGGTCTTTAAAAACACAGAGCTGAGATTACTTCTGGCCTTGATACCTTAAAATCTGCATGGATTTCCTAATTGTCTTCATTCTTGGGCAGGGAGGATCCGTTAGAAATGACGGACTCCTCTGTGCAAGAGTGAGGACACGTTAGCCATAGAAACGTGTGTTTCCCCAGAGCACATGTCTCCAGTGAGCCACCAGATACATTTTTCTGCAGGCCAGGAAAGGAGGAGAACAAGAGAAAGATGAATGGAGACTCAGTTTGAGACAAAGGAGGCCAAGGGATCCAGGCCTGAGGTGGAGCTGTTACAAGGGTGGAGTGGAATGGGATAGTAGGAAGCTGTGTGAGAAGCAAGTTTTAGCAAATTCGAATTGTGGAGTCGATGGGGAACTGTTTTCTCATGAGGCTTTTTTTTTTTTTTTTTAAGATTTATTTATTTATTTTAGCGGGGGAGAGAGAGAGAGAGACAATGAGCAGAAGAGGAGGCAGAGAGAATCCCAAGCAGACTCTGTGCCAAGCACGGAGCCTGATATGGGGCTCGATCTCACGACCCCTGAGATCATGACTTGAGTCCAAACCAAGAGTCAGATGCTTAACCGACTGAGCCACCCAGGTGCCCCTCATGAGGCGTTCCACAAGGTTCCAGGTTAATCATTTGCCTGTCTTCCCTGAGATTGAAATTTTTCCTGTGGCAGATCCAGAAAATACCAAACTTCCATCCGTAAAGCTTGGCTTTTGGCTTCTCAGCTTGGATGCTTCTCCTGCCCCCATCGCTTTCCTTTTTACTCTTACTCTGTTCAGTGGCCAAGCATCAGCACCTTCAAAACGGGGTGAAATGAGGAAGGGTAGGGAGAAAACCAGATCCTGCCTCCTTTGGTTTCTGGTGAACGTCTGGGCTGGCAAAAAGGTTCAAGGAAATAAAACTTCTGTTTTATTGGAGTTACAACTTTGGAGATTATAGGAGCCGAGAGTACTTCGTCCCCCCTCCCCCCCCCAGTACTTATATTGTCCTTTCTCCGCCTTGCTTGAGCTGATAGATTTCATCTGCCCTTGCACTGGGGATTGTTCTAGACTTATTCTCTGTTATCCAGCCCCTTCCACTTTTCCCCTGAGGATTGATGGAGGAACCCTCTAGAACAGCAGCTGGAGACCATTAGACCAGGAACGCTGGGCAGAGAGAAACCTTTGGCAAGCAAGACCCTTTTCCAGGCCGACCAAATTGACAAAAGGAACACAGAGTAAGGAAGGTAGTGGTAGTAGCAGCCCGTTTTTATGGAGCACGCACTGTGTATGGGGCGCTGTGCTAAGGAGTTTTATTTGAATTATCTAGTTCATTTGCCTTCCCTAGCCTCTTTATCCCCATTTTATAGTGAAAAACCCCCTGAAAGCCAAAGAGGTTAAAAGATTCGGTCAGGGTTGGACAGCCAGAAATGAGTAGAGCTGGAATCTGGCTGGTCTGGCTTCTGAACTCATTTCTTAGCCACTTCTCTGTAGTGCAGAAGGGTAGGAAGATGCTCTACACCTGCTGGGGCCACTGTTATTAATAAAGAAAATTGTAGCGGGGAGGGGGAGTCCGGTGGCTCAGAGGGGCTGCTTTCATATTTCTTATTGATGTAGTCTGGCTGCCTGTGCCGACAAGGGCTACCCTCTTTGGGTGGCTCACACCTCTGGGTGGTGATGGTGGTGGGGGGACGACGTAAGCTGTTATATCGTACTTTAGCTGAAATCCCAGTTGCTGTTTAAGAGTCTCTTCAACTGGAGCACATGGCATTTATCCAAACTAGAGACCTTGAAAGATGGTAATCAAGCCTGGTCTGGTCTGCAGTCCTTCCACGTTTACACCAAAAGTGGGGGGCAGGGGGAAGGAGATTGGGGAGTTCAGGAGCAACGGCTTGGAAGTAAGTGGTAGCTACTCTTAGGGACGCACAGGGTTCTCACCGAAGGGATCCTAGATTTTGCCAGTCTTTTCGTGCGTCTTAGATGAGTAAGTACAAAGCCTTGGGCTTTATCGTTTGCAGAGGAAACTTGGAGATATCATTACTGTGAGGTCTTTGAGAAGCAGCATGCTGTCTTACATCATTGGGTCTTTCTGTGCATTTGTCAGCAAAATCTCCACCAAGTGACTTGCAAAATGCCAGTCTTGGAAAAAAACCAAAAAACTCTGCCCCCTGGTTACCCATTGCCTAACTGGGCTGTTTCATGTTGAATGTACTGGGTTATCTTGGGGTGTTAGGCAACTTTTTGCATTTTGTTTGATGTTCCAGATTGGCTCCCTCCTCCCCCACATCCCAGTCGCACTGACAACCCCCCCCCCCCACTATGCAGATTAATCCTGTAAATTGGGTCCTGGAAGAGTCAGCCCCAGACAGCCCCAAGGCAGCTGGGGAATCAGGCTTCCTTCCATGGGGCTATTCGATTCCACAAATAGCGAATAGCAGCAATTCAGGGAGTCGTTAGTGGTCAGCAAATAAAACTAGTCCCAAAACACCCAGTAACACTGCAGTGTGCTTCACTCACACCCCCCCACCCACCCCTGGGGCACAAATCTAAATGGAGGCTTTGTTTAAGTCCAGCAGGAAGAAATAGTTGAGGTTGTTGTCCAAAGACCTCCTTGGAGGCTAGTGGAATCAGTTACTATCATTTTATGTCAACTTAAAAAGAGGTTTTGATCCCAATTTAGCTGCCAGCCAGTGATAGAGCATCAGAGTATTCCAGGTCCAACCCTCAGGCCAGGATCTGGATGAGGACCTTGTCAGGAGTCAGGCACAGACTGGCCCTGTGTCCTTGGCCTATTTCCGTGCTTCCAAAGTCTAGGGGAGCTCTCTCACCTAATGCTGGTGAGTCTTGCCACTTGGGTTCCTCGTCTTGCTGAGGTCTTCTCTCCTGTGTCTGATGGCCCAGAGCTGCTTCCTCTTCCCTCACTCGTTGCCACTGAGGTCTCGCTTTGATAAGGGAGGTTCTGGTAGCGAGAAAAACACCACTTCCTTCTGCTTGTTGAAGCTTAAACACTAGTTGAGCCTTTTATTCCTTGCACCTTTGGCCTTCCTAATGGGCGCAGCCTCAGACTCGAACCCTGGTCCCCATGTCTTACTCATTGCGGTGGGCCTCCCCCCGGCCCCCACATATATGCTGAAGACCTAGCCCTGCCATTATCAATGCTGCCTCGTGTGAAAATAGGGTCTGTGCAGATGTAATCGAGTTGAGTCACTCGGATTAGGGGAGCCCTAAATCCAGTGACTGGTGTCCTTAGGATAAGGAGAGATTTGAAGGCACAGAGGAAGGCATAAGAAGGAGAAAGCCTTGTGAAGACAGAGGCAGAGAATGGAGTCATGCTTCCACAAGCGCAGGAATGCCAGGGGGGGTCGGCAGCCACCAGAAACTAGACGAATCAGGGGAATGTCCTTCCTTAGAGTCTTTACAGGGAGCATCGCCCTGCTGCCACCTTGATTTGGGGCTTCCAGCCTCCAGAACTATGAGAGAGTACATTTCTTTTTTCTTTTTTTTTTTTTTGAGAATACATTTCTATTGTTGCCCCATCTGTGGCAACTTGTTACAGCAGCCATAGTAAACTAATACACTAATGAAACCACATTGCCTTTGACCGAGTTCTGTGTATTTCCAGAAGCCTGGGTATGCCTGACTTTCATAAACTGGGACAAAATGAATGTGTCTCTGTAGCACACTCTTTTGCTACTGAGTGTGTGAATTTATTTACAGCGGATTCAGAGAAAATGAAAACAGACATTATAAAACAACTAAATCACTGCTTCTTCCTCCCTCATCTGCTTCTGGTCAAGAGCCTAGGGATGGTGGGGAACGGGTCTTGCGTTGCTAAAGGGAGCGCCCCTGGAACAGATAGTAAATGTGCTTCAAGAGATAGTTAACTTTGATCGTTAAAATTATGGGATGTGAAAGACAGTTTGCTTTAAGGCGGATCTCAGAGACACTTTTCCAGGCAGGTGGAGACCAAGGGTGGGCTAGGGTTTGATCCTCAAAATTGTCACAGACCCTGCAGAGGCTCTGGGGGGCAGGCCTCCGGTGCTTGCCTCTGCCCCACGGAGACCCGTGTGGGTTGACTTTCGAGTCCCCTCCGGGCAGCCCCAGATGATTGTCTGGTTGATGATTTGCATCTGGCTGGATATTTTGCTTTGTTTTCGTTTTTCACTTGGTAACAGTATAAATTATTTTAATGAAGAATCGCTTTCTAGAAAGTACCCAACTCACTTTTAAGACAAAAAAAGTCAGTGTCATGAGGAGGAGTCATCACACTTGCTTTCCTCCCTCCCAAGTGCAGCAGACACTTGTTGCCCCCCCCTGCCCCCGAGGGCAAGGAGCCTGGGTGAGGGCAGGGCGGCCCTGAGGTCTGCACATCTCAGAGTGGAGAGCCTCTTGGGTTTTAAAATGCTATTTTACCTTTCATTCTCTTCCTCAGGAAGAAGAGAATCCTGCGCTCGGGGGTGGGCAGGGAAGGGGGAGTAGAGATGCCAGGAAAAAGAGGCTCCTTAATTGCCATCCTTCTGTGAGGATAGGCCGTTCTGATCCCTTCATGACAAGTCCTTTCCTCACAGCTTCTTTGTAATTGTGGGTCTGAGGATGAATACCCAGATGGCCTAGCGCCTTCTTCCCAGCACATGCTTTGAGGCCTTTCCATCAGGAACTGGCTGCCTTTTCCCCAGGTGTGTGCAAACGTCCTGGGGTCCAAGCCACCCATGGTGTGGGGTGTGGGAGTGGACACTGCCGTTTCCTTTCTGACGGGCCTGTGGATGCTCCCTGGGGGCTGAGCCGGGGTCTGTGGGGCCATGGGGCAGAGGGGTGGCTAGTTTGTGTTGGGCTGACATTCTTGGTGGCCTCGTGCACTAGCTTCCGAGCGCTGCCATAACAAGGTACCACAGGCCGGGTGTCCTAAGGAAGAGAAACTTCTTGTCTCACAGATGTGGAGGCTGGAAGTCTGAAATCAGGGTGTCGGCAGTTGGGGTTTCCTCTGAGGCCATGAGGGAGAATCTGTGCTGTGCCTCGCTCCTAGCGTCTGGTGGTCTTTTGGAAATCTTAGCTGGCCCTTGGCACATGGTGGTCTCCCTGTGTGTGTCTCCTTAGAAGGATGCCAGGCATGTTGGATCAGGGGCCCACCCTCCTCTGGGGACTACTTACGTCTGTGATGAGCCTCATTCTGAGTCAGGTCACATTCTGAGGTATTGGGGTTTCAGCATAGGAATTTTTGGAGAGACACTTCAGCCTATAATACTTACTTTAGAATTTTCTTTTGGGTATCCTCTGGGCACCAGCACATTTCTCCCTGCTTGAACCAATTGCCAAAAAAAAAAAGAAAAGAAAAAAAGAGCAATGGGACTTTTTTCCCCCCAAATGGCAGTGCAGATGTGAAATGAAGTGGCATATCTGCTTCATGTCATGGCTACTATTTTATACTTGATTTGATAAAAAAAAAAAATAAATAAATAAAATGACAAAATAAGGGCAGCCCGGGTGGCTCAGCTGTTCAGTGCCGCCTTCAGCCCAGGGCGTGATTCTGGAGACCCGGGATTGAGTCCCACGTCGGGCTTCCTGATGGAGCCTGCTTCTCCCTCTGCCTGTGTCTCTGCCTCTCTCTCTCTCTCAATCTCTCTCTCTCTGTCTCTCATGAATAAATAAAATCTCTTTTAAAAATGACAAAATAATATCTGCCTAGGGTGACAAGGTAACAAATCACACAGCTGGGAAGTGTGTTAAGATGCTAATAAGCTTTCTCTAGATTTCCCAATTCTCCCCATGAAGGAAACTCATAGGATCTGTCTGGTAGTGATTTTCCCACAACTTTCTTCCAGGTTTGTGCAAACATGTACAAATATATAGATGCATATTTAGATCTTTCTCATGTGTTTCAATAATATACTATATATGTATTATTTTGCTTTTTCTTTTTCACTTTACAAAGTGCTTCCTAGGGATCTCCTCTGGTCAGTACAGTTGGCTCCCCCTTCTCCATGGTTCTGTGTTCCGTGCTTTCAGTTACTGGCAGTCAACTACAGTCCAGAAACACATGATCCTTCTTCTGACAGATCATTAGAAGGTCAGTAGTTGCTAAAGGTCACATGGCAACACCTACATCATTCACTTTACTATCAGAAGAAATATGAGTACAGTTATATAAGATATTTTGGGGGACAGAGACCACAATCACTTCTGTGACAATATGTTGTTATAATTGTTTTATTATCAGTTATTTTTGTTAGTTTCTTACTGTACCTAGCTAAATTAAAATTTATCATAGGTATGTATGTATAGGAAAAAAATATAGCATATGCAGGGTTTCAGATATCCTCTGGGCATCTTGGAACATATTCCACATCGATAAGGGGGAAACTACTCTAATATAGCTCCAACTCATTCCTTTTAGGATCTGCATGGGATTTGTAGTAGAGTTGGGCCGCAATTTATTCAGTCCTTCCTCTATCAGGTTGGATCGGGGGCATATCCACATTCTTTTGTTGCCCTCCTGCCTGTAAATAATACTGTTATAACTCTCTGGGTATATCCTTACGTACTTGTGCTCGTATTTCTTTAGACAGGACTGGAAGCATGAGATTTGCTATATCTATGAGTATGCATGTTTTATATTTTAGCAGCTGTTAATGAAGGCCTTTTGTGAGAAGTCTTCTTTTTGATCTGAAGTCTGGGCGCTTCTGGCAAAGGTGCAAAGAACATAGTTTGCTGGAGACAGGATAGTCTTTGCAACAAATGATGCTGGCATAATTGGATATCCCTGTGCAGAACAACCAACTCCAAACTTTAATCCTTACCTCAGACTTCTGGCATATGAAAACTCACTCAAAATTCATCACAGGACTAAATAAAACCTTAAACCTATGGAATTTCCAGAAAAAGACAGTAGAAAGTCTCTGTAACGTTTTATACATCAGCGTAAGCATTCTAAACATCAAGACAATGAACAGGCCTGTTATACCCCAAAGTTTTGTTGGATTGGGCCAAGATTTCTTAGAGCAATAACAAAAACATGATCAATAAAAGAAAGATTTGATTAAATTGGACTTCATCAAAATGAAAATCTTCTTCTCTTTTTTTAAATTAATTTCATTTATTTATTCATGAGGGACATAGACAGAGAGGGGCAGAGATGTAGGCAGAGGGAGAAGCAGGCTCCCTGCAGGGAGCTGGATATGGAACTCGATCCCAGGACCCCAGGATCACCACCCAAGCCAAAGGCAGATGCTCAACCCCTGGAGCAACCCATGTACCCTGAAAACCTTCTGCTCTTTAAGCAATTTTAAGAAGACAATGAATAGATAAGACACAGACTGGGAGAAAATGCTTGCAAATCATATATCTGTAAGAAAGGACTTCTATCTGCGATACCAAAAGGACTCTCAAAACTCAATAATAAGATAAACAACCCAATTAAAAAAAACAAACAATTGAACAAAGAGGTTATATGGACAGGAAACAAACACATGAAGCTGTTGAACGTCATTAATTATCAAGAAAATGCAAATTAAAACCACAGTGAGGTATCATCATGTAATTATAGAATAGCTAAAATTAAAGAGACTTCAACCACCCCGTATGCTGGCAAGGGAGTGGATGAATTGGAGCTCCTGCTGCTGGTGGGGACGTGATGGAAGGCAGATCAGTGGATCTGAGGATTGGATGTGTGTGAGGAAAGAATTTGAAAATGGCTTGCGTAGATGTTGGAGGGTGACGGATGTGTTCAACATCTTCATTATGGTGATGGTTTCATGGGCGTCTATACGTGCCAAACTGGAAATCACACAGTGTATTACACGTCACCTGGATCTATATAAAGCTGTTTTTAAGAAGCTATGTGAAGTAGTCATTGTATGGCAGGCACAGTGCTAGGTGTTGGGGGAACTCAAAAATACATGGTTTTTGCCCTCACTTCAGTGAATTCTCTGTAGCTTTCGTGTTCTTTTAACTGGAAATTAAAATTCTAACCTAGCATCTAAATAACAAGCTCTGGTTTTTTCCCTAGAGTTCCAGTCACTCCTTTTAAAACATTCCTTTATTTAGTCCTTGAAATGACAGGTTTCATCAATGTTAGTTTGCCTCAGGATCCTAAGTGAAGCAAGTAGTTGAGCAAAAGAGGAAATCCTGCCAAAAGGGTGGATGGTTCCAGTTGGTGCCTTGTTCTTTCTGTCATGCTATTGTGTTCTTGCTTCTGGTGCTTTGTTTCTCACTTCTTTACAACCTACCCAGATGGCTTGGTCCTCTGAGGCCTTTGTTGCCCTTTGCCCCAGCACCTGACTCTGACCCCCGTGGCCAGTAGACTTAGGAGCTTGTGCTGTCGGATGGATGAATTTCCAGGGTCCTGGCCCCATGGCTGGCTGGACCACCATGTTCGTTTTCTTTCTCCTGCAATAGGAAACAGAGACTACATCATACAAAACCATGAGTGGGTCTTGATTCCAGTTTGTGAATGTGAAGTGTCTAGCCGAGGTAGGGTCTGGATTTCTTATGAAATAATCCTTTTTCTTGTGAGTATGGCAACTCAAAACTTTACCTAGCCCCTAGTGACTTTACCGATGGCCGTTGAACCTTAGTAGAATGGTTTTGAGAAGCATTTATAAAAATAATATTAATCTAGTTTAAAAACATTTTTTTTCTCCTCTAGGAGGAAAATTGAAGACACTTGACTCAATCTCTTGTAAAGCAAAGAGCAAGGAGTATAAGAATTTATTCAGTAAATATGTAAGGAGACCATGTTGCATATTGTCCAATCTGAGGTCCTGTTGAGGTGGTGGGGACACTATTAATAATTAACTGGTATAGCGGGCGTAAACCAGAGTCCCCTGGCAAACCAGGCTGTGTGGTCACCCCTAAGAATGGCAAGTAAAAATGCTAGACTTCTGTTCCTAACTCTGTCACTTTGGGAGTGAGGGAAAGAAATGAAGTACATGGAGGTGAGGGACAGCAGATGGGCAAGAAAGCCAGGCAGAGGAGAGATTTCAGAGGAGGGGGTAAAGAATGTGCAGACAAGAAAGAGGAAGAAGTGGGAGGGTAGAGGAAGTCACGCAGACACAGCACCATCCCTGGCACGAACGTGTGCTCCCCAAAAGGTAGCTGCCAGTCACATGTTCAATGCAGCTGTTGGCCCATTGAAACATTATTCTTTGGAGCAGGGGCATCCGATGTTCACACCTGCTCAGTGGTGCTGAATGCTTTGGTGGATTATCTGGCTGTTTTGGAAAACTAAAGTTTTTCAGATGAAAAACTAGGAAGCATTGAGGGGGGAATACAAAGGAGATCGAAAGCCAAAGGGCAGGCGTCTTGGGGGAAATAGAGAGTATTTCTTTAGGCTATGAGTCTGGCTACCTGTGGCCCATATAGGCTGTTGAACAGGGGAAAGGTCATGGGGTTTTTATCAGGCACCTCTGGATGTAAATCTTGCTGCCTCACTTATTAGAAATTACTTCAGGGCCTCTGATTTGTATTTTTTCAACTTTAAAATGGGGGTAGTAACATTTAGCTCTTAACTATTCATTGAGGTGTGGAATACAGAGAGCATATCATGGTAACTGGCAATTATTGGGAGTCAGTAAATACTAATTTCTTCCCCTATTTTACTTCCAAGGGTGAGCTAGGAATAGCAGCATAGCATCTTAGGGCTAGATGGATAAGAGAATTTTGGTGTTTCTCAAAGTGTGTTCCATGGACCATGAATTTAGTGAGCTACTCATGTGAGTCTTGCCACACAGGATTCAGTCTTTAAATAGTTTTGGGAAGCAGTGGGTGAAACAAAGTGAGTCTGGTTTACTGCAGGACTTCTTGTGGCCTTTCAGATGCCAGTGCCCCGTGAATTTCTACGTGGGAGAAGAGAAGCCAGCTCTTTGTGAAGAAGCATTCCGCAATCCAGAGCGCTTCAATCCACAACTTGAACTTCTTTAAGTTGACAAACTGTGGGCCTGAGGCTTGGCTCTAGCTTACAAAAATATTTCCTTTGGCACCTTCAGTATCTATAAAAACTTGACAAATTAGTTTCCAGGATTGAAAAATTAGAGGAATTTATAAGGAAATCTGGATTTTCTGATTCTCTTAGAGAATGGGAGGTTCAAAAACCCCAGTGGGTTCTGACATGGTGACCATTGGCCAGCGCTGTTCCATGTGGAGGGGAAGCTTGTCCCAGTCTTACAGAGTGGGTGTCACTAAGTCACATAAGCTGATGGGCCTGGGGTGTTGGGGTTGGGGACCGTGGTCTAGTTCAGCTCCTTTGGCTGGTGGGAAGAATAAATCCAAAATTCATGTAGTCCTTGGAATCAGGACAAGGTTCTTGGTCTTCTTTCAAAGGTCAAGGTGATAGAATGTTGTGTGACTGTGTTTATTTGCTTAGCATCATTTTTTGCTCTGCAGGCACAACTCCAAGAGCCCACCTTCTGCCTGGAGGCCAGTTCTTCTCCCCCTCTTTTTTGGGATCTGTGTGTCAGAGTTTATATGATTGGAGCAGGAACTAGCTGTTGCCCCTTCTCTCCAGTGCACACAGAAGCCTGGGAACCACAGGTGGCCTTGGGCATGCCATTTGCTGATCCTGAGCACAGGAGAGGGCTTCCAGGCAGAGGTGGGAGGCTTCTCTGACTTTTCACTGTATCCACATCCCCCGCATATCCCATGCCAGGCAAGTGGAACTTTCTCATTGTTACAATATTGGCTCATTTGGGGGCATTTTTACTGCCAAACGTTGGAACAGATTGCTTCCAAAAGGGGAGAAATTGAGAGGTTGGAGAGTAGTTTTTTTAGTTTAATGGCATTCAATGTTTTCCTCGCAGGTTATCAGCCTATGAAGAAATGCTCAAATGTTATTTCAGGAAACCCAAACTTAAAGACATTTTTAATAGTGGCAACACCTTCATATTTGAGGATCCCTGTTTCCAAACACACACACACAACTCCCAAAAAAATCAGCCCCAAAAAACCAATCCCAAGCCATTCAAAAGCACACTGTAAATGTTTTCTGATCCTCTTGGGAGCAGATCTGCTACTTCACTTATCTTCTCAGATATGCTGCTGGTCTCCTTAGCGCTGCCCATTCCTGCAGAAGTATGAGATTCTGATTATTTTTAGCATGAAAAGGACACGGAGTTAACCAGGAGGTGGCTTAAACTATAAACCAATGAATTAGACCTCTCACTCTTACCCATCAATATGGTCCATGAACGCACAAACATTGTGTATCTCCTGGTTCCTCTGAGTCAAACCATCTAGTTAGGTTTGACACAGTTCCCTATTATTCCTCCATTAGACCCCCTTCTAATTAAAGTTTATGACTATATTGATAACTATTCTGAAAATTGTTGCACATGGTAAATCAGACTCAGAGTTGGGTTATTATTCATCTATCTCCTCTCTAACCTAATTTAATCTGTTTTCCTACAGCACCTTTTATTTTTATTTATTTATTTATTTATTTATTTATTTATTTATTTATTTATTTGAGAGAGAGAGTGAGAGCAAGAGAGTGTGAGCAGGAGAAGGGCAGAGGGAGAGAGAGAATCTTAAGCAGGCTCCATGCTCAGCACAGAGCCCAAAGTGGGGCTTGATTTCAGGACTCTTGAGATCATGATCTGAGCTGAAATCGAGTCAGACGCCTCACCCAATGAGCTGCCCAGGTGCCCCCCAACAGCATCTTTTAAAACCAGAAATTCATGTGAAATAGTTTCTGCTGCACAACATTAACTCTGTCATAGCAGAAAGAGAAAGAGATCATGCTGGCTCCAGAACATAAAGCTCTTGGCCAGTCTAAAAGCTCAGAAAATACACTTACATGTTAGATCCTTATGTAATTCCGAAAAGATTGGTGTTTGGTTAGTTAAGAAAGAAAACCAAGTGCTTTTGAAGTACTTTTCAGTAAAAGATAGAAATATCACTGACACAGTAAAACAAGACTGAAACAAAACCCCTCAAATACTAGTCATGTAATGAAGGATTTAGTTGTACCTGAAAACCTAGGAGAGCTACTGTAACTGAGCCTGAAACTTCCAGCTCTGAGCTTCCTGGCAGCCTAAGTAAGAAGAGAAACGTAATGAGTTACTTAGCTCTCTTATCTAATAGAAGAATCTCCATCAACTCATGTGGAACCCTAAATGTTTTCCTAAGTTGAAGACCCTAGAACTTACCATGTAGTTCTTTATATGGGACATTGTGGCATAGACCCTTGGGTGATAATACTTATAGTACTTTTTGACAGAGTGGGCTTTAGAAGTTGAAAAAAATATGTTTATTTTTTATATGGTGGCTGAAGTGGACATCTGTAGGGTTTTTCTGCCCTGCTTCATTTCCCATCTTTGGTAACAGCACCCTGATCTCATTTTTGGGAATTATTCTGTCTCTCCTGTTGGGGTGTTTGGGGGTGGGTGGGCTCCATTTACTTTTGGGAGAGGGATTGGTATCTAAGTTAATCAGACACCCTCTCCCAAAACTGGGAACTGGAGCAGGATGGCAAAAAGGCTGAAAGTCACCAAAACTGGTTATTCTGGCCACCAAGATCCATAGTCCTGCTGCACAGGCCCCAGGAGCTTCTTGATCCCCGTCCTTTCGGAGCTTGGTCCTCCTGTCCTCCTTTCAATCTGGTATCACTCTGATAATCAATTTTCTTTCTTCTGAAGTGAGCTGGAGTTGGTGTCTACTGCTTGCAACCACAAACTCTGATATACAGGAAGGATTTTCCTTCCTATTTGGCCTTTCAAATTCTGTGTCACAAAATGTTCTTATGGAGCAGAGCTTGGCGTGTGGAGAAAATCGAGACAGCCATGCTGAAGGGGTCTCCGAGATGCCAACCAGAAGGTCTCATGGACATGCACCTATCCTTTCTTATGGGTACCCTTTCCTTTTTTTTTTTTTTTAAGATTTTATTTATTTATTCATGAGAGACACACACAGAAAGAGAGAGAGAGAGACATAGGCAGAGGCAGAAGCAGATGTGGGACTCAGTCCCAGGACCCCGGGATCACGACCCAAGCCAAAGGCAGAGGCTCAACCACTGAGCTACCCAGGTGCCCCTATGGATAACCTTTCCCTGTCAAAAGTCTGCTTGCTCAACTGGGGGGTGAAGGAAGGATGCAGACATTTCTCTCCCTGGAATTCTTCACGCACATAGCCTTGTAAGTGCCATTGAACAAAAAGAATCCTCATCATCCCATAGTCCTGAGTCCTGGCCCATCGCTGGAGAATGATTTCTGTCCTTGTTTATAAGGGTGTAGCCCTGCTATTGGCATCTGCTATAAATCTTAAGGTTTTTATAACTTGGATGTCACTCTCACCTTTCTGCCAAATCTCTGTACTGAAAAAGCGGCCCATCATTTTAAGTAATGATGCTTTTACGACGTCCAAAACAAATAAAGTAGTGTGGGTACACACTATAAAATGAAGCCCTCTTGTCTCTGCATCTGGGGCAGAAATAGTGTCAAGGATGCAAACAGTCATTTGGGCCAAAATAGCCAAAGAGATGGAGTCTCAGGCTGAGTCTCGGTTCTCGAGAAACATTTGTTGTAGTTGTTGGTTGAAAATGTGAATGGCTCCGTAAGTTCACTCTAGGACAGTGTGGGCTCTTTTAGCCCAGAAAGTTAAATACGTCCGACTTTGGCAGCCCTGACCTTCGGGGTGGAGAATGTAGTTCACTAGTCTTCAAGACCTGCTTTGCCACTTTGATTTAATACAAGGCGGAAATCTTCAAAACAAAGCTCTCTGAATCCAGGAAAGTTCATCTGGCATCAGTTAGCTAGGGCATTAGCTGGGGCACCCCTCCTACCCCCCCCTCCACCACCCCCCTGCCCCCTCCCACACCCCACCCCCTTGTCTTTTCTCTAGGAGCTTGATGCTTTGTAGAAAATGAATGGCTTTGCAAAAGTGCAAATTTGGGAGAGCGCGTTGTACAACCAAAGAAAATTCAAATTAGCATTCCCCCTGTGGGAACCCTCTTGGGAAAATGGAAGTTATACTTAAATATTCACGTTCAGAGGACAGCCAATATGTGTTTTGGGATGTTGACACACTGAATGATACAGCTCGGTGGTTTTCGGGGAGTAAGGTGGTCCAGAGAAGGAAGAGCGCAGCGTCTAAAAAGCGCACTAATTGGTGTTTCCTTCCCTCTGTTGTGCTGGTGGTAAATAGCACAGGCTCAATGCTGATCTCTTTACTCCTTGGCCCAGAGAACTGACGTTTTTCTTCATAATGTAATTTAATGCCCTGGTTGGACAGAGGCTGGCCCGTGAGATATGTGTGTGCTCTGAACAGGAGGGGACGTGTGCTGGCAGGGTACCTTGGGGCAGGGCAAGCATTCAGCAAAAACTTGGAGGGAGTCTTCTGGAAGTAAAACCCAATTTGCAGGGATCTCTCTACTCAAAAGGTAGACTTGCTGGGTGATTTGGGATTTGGGGCCGGATCTGTGTTTGCTCCCTTTTGTGTGGATTCCCCTTTCTTTTCTCCTCTTGCTCTCCTCACAATGAATGGGAGTGAAGCTCTCTCCACTCCTGAATTTCTCCGAGCTGTCTTGCTGACTGCTGTAGCATTCAGATATTTTTTTTATAGCTCTCCCAGGGGGCGATGGCCACCTCTCCTTTCTCCTGTCTTCCTTTTCAGCAGCTAAAGGCTCTTGGTCGGCTGGATCACGGCTCAACTGGGTAAGTTTGACTGTTGCTTCAAAGCCATTGTTTTTTGGGGGGCTTTTAAAAAAAATTCTCACTTTTTGTTTTGGCTTATGGTTAAGAGCATGTGATCTCTGCCTTAGATGGCCATCAAAACTCATTTATTGGGTTGTAGATGGAGAGGAAAAATGGATTCATTTCGATCCAAGGCCTGGAAGAAATTGATAGACTGTTGATTGCTTGTAAAATGCACTTTAAAAAGTCCTTGTTGGAACTTAGCAGATGCCTGCTTTCATTATGTTAAGAAACCGATGCTATTTATCTTTCTTATTTCAATCATTGGCCCCTCTAAATAGGAAATTTAACTTTGATTCAAAGCTATTAATGCCTGCTGGTAAATAAGAAAATGCGTGATAGAGCAAATTATTTTTCATCTCTTGCATTTCTTATGGGCATCCCAGACTCAGGGGAATTTTTATGTAGCATAACAATTTCATAAGTGTTAACATGTTTTTTTAAACTTCACATTATAAATAGGAGCAGAAGCCTGCTTCAGAAATTTAAAACTAGATTAAAGTTGGCCAGAGCAGAAGGCAAAGTCATGGCTCTATTACAACTCACATCTTGGGGTTTTGGGTAGTCTACTGACAATGCGGTAGATTCAAATAAAATGCTCTTATTAGGGATTAATGCTTTTTGACCCGTGGATCTTGGAACTCGAGAGGGTCATGGAGTTGTTGTTTTTTTTAAAGACATCTGTGAACCCTGGGGCACCTGGATGGCTCAGTTAGTTAAGTGTCTGCCTTTGGCTTGGGTCATGATCCCAGGGTTGTGGGATCGAGCCGCATGTCAGGCTCCCTGCTCAACGAGGAGTCTGCTTCTCCCTCTCCCTCTCCCTCTCCCTCTCCCTCTCCCTCTCCCTCTCCCTCTCCCTCTCCCTCTCCCTCTCCCTCTGTTTCTCTCCCAGGCTTGTGCTGTCTTTCTTTCTCAAATAAAATAAACAAAATAAATAAAATAAATGAATAAATAAAATCTTGAAAAAAAGACACCTGTGAACCCCATGTGCATTTTCTATAGACCAAAAACATATACTTTGCAAATGTATCAACTACTTTTCAACTCTCGTGTGCTTTATTGAAAGACATATTATTTAAAATCATTACTGATTCATGGTGACTTTTGGACTTTATGCATATTTTCAAGCACTGAATATCAAAGTGCTCTATGTGGTCAGCAGCACTGTGGACTTAAGAGGGGTGTTGGCATTGAAGAGACACTGGCTTTGGATTTGTCAGGATGCGTCACCTCTTAAGTCCACAATGCATCATCCCTCTTATTTATTTATTTCAACAAATGCTAGAGATCTTTTATTGTTGGGTGAGGAGCCAAACTGACTGAGGAGATGGGTCTAAAGAATTGGTTCTTGTGCTTGGGAAGGGTTTAGTCGGTTAAATATAACACAGATTGTTGTTGTCATGGAGGAAACTTCCGTCCTAAGATTGCGGAGGGCAAAAGAGGAGAGAGCCTTTGTAATATGTCCCCTTTGAGTGGGAACACGAAAGCTTCCCTTCACGTCCTACCCTGGGGGATGCTAATGTCTCAGGAAATGAGGACTGTGTGTGGCTGCATATTGGCTGGGAGAGCAGATATTTTAATTGGGCAAGTTTTTGCCTCAAACTGAGTCAGAGTTCTGTTATTAAGGTCAAAGGGAAAGATGGCAACATCACATCATCTTGCCACAGGTACTAACTTGAAAATAATGGCAGACATGGGCACTCTGACACCCTGCGATTACGTGAGTTTATTTGCCATTGAACCCCATGTGGTTCCCCCTGTGGTCTGGTGCTGTCATGTTAAAATTGACACACAGGGGATCCCTGGGTGGCGCAGCGGTTTGGCGCCTGCCTTTGGCCCAGGGCGCGATCCTGGAGACCCGGGATCGAATCCCACATCAGGCTCCCGGTGCATGGAGCCTGCTTCTCCCTCCGCCTGTGTCTCTGCCTCTCTCTCTCTCTCTGTGACTATCATAAATAAATAAAAAATTAAAAAAAATTAAAAAAAAATTGACACACAGTCCTCGGATATGAACCGTTAGTTGATGCTGGTCCCACATGGTCTCAGATGGTTTTCCGGTCCATCTTTTGATAAAAGCATGTTGAGCAACGGCATGTGTTGAAAATTGCCAGGATCACTGAGAAAGGGAGACTCTCTTTGTGATTAAAATAAGAGTTTCCTTTAAGTATTCAGAAGTTTAGAATTTTTATGTTTGTTTGGACAGATGTTATTTGGCTAATTTCTTCTTGGAAGAAAATGTTATTTAGTTGATACTGCTTGTTCTTTCGTCTCCTATCTCTGCAGTTTTTATTTTATTTTTATTTTTTTTTTACACATCGGATGTGAGCAGATTGTATGGAACGAGGCCAAATGAGCGTAGATATTGGCTATTAGGCAGGTTTCCTTTCCTCCCTTCTGTGGCCAGTGTTTGTAAAAGATCTGTCCTTCTGAGATGCTAAGTTGTTGCTTTGATGCTTGGGTTCAAACTCACGTGCCATCTTCATGTCTCTACATCTTTAAATGCATCTTGGACCATTTCCCACATTTTGTGTGTTTTTATGTTTGATGCTTTCGCTAATGTTTCCTTAGTTTGAAATATCCTTCATCACTTGTATGCTCTGCCGAGGAGATCATACTCCTCCTGCAGCAGAAGAAACTGCCCTTCTTCTGCCTTTCTGACTCTCCAAGTGCAGTGAATCCTCCCCTTCTTCTAAGTGTCCACAGTTTGTGGCACTCATCCTGTTTATTTAGCTCATTCTAGTTTTTGTTTTTATTAGAGTTGCTTGTAGACTTCCATGTCCTAGAAGCCTCTGAGCCCTAGGGGCTGGGAACTGGGTCGTTTTTCCTCCCTGTTTATCCATTGCACCTGGCATAATACTTGGGATGTAAAGCTGGGAGCATAATGCAAGCCCAGTAAATATATTTATTTCTGTAGTGCTTCAGTGAACTAACGATATTTTATAATTTATTTGCTATATCTTAAGTTCTTTGGAAGGAAAGAAGGGAGGTAGTATGGCATACGTGTCATTATAAGTCAGTGAGATGCTAAGAGTGGGGTTTGACTTTTGCATTAAGGGGAGAAGGGAGGGAGGGAGGGAGGAAGGGAGAGAGAGAGAGATTCTTGTATTTATCTTTAGAGCCAACTTTTAATAGGGAAGCACGCAACTCTATGAGTCTATATTAAATTCTCTAGAATATATCCTGTATCTCCTTGACATTTAAGTCAAAATATCATATATTCATCTTGTAGCTAAGTTATTGCCTGTTTACTGTAGGGATATTACCTGTTATATTTAGTTTCAGTAATGTGAGAGATGTCAACACTCAGAGCTATTCATAAAAATAATAATTCAAATATAAAATGCAGAATTTGTTTTGTTTAGGGTTACATCTGTTTCTTGGTAATGGTTGAGTTTTAGATGGGAGAAATGTTTCGGTTGATTTTCCTTATATAAGATGAAATACTCTCCAGTTGAGCATCTTCAGGAAACCTGGAAGCCAGCTTGGTTTCCATTGACCAAATCTGGCACACACTGACCCTCACAATAAATAATAGCTGTTGTGTATTGTAGCCCATTGAATAAAATAATTATCTCTGAGGCTATACTGAAGATAGAAACAAATAAATAGGTGAGGAAGGAAAGCTCTTCCTTATTATACGATGTCAACTAATAAAGAAGGTGAGAATGATGGAGCTAGAAGACGACCATTTTGCAACCATCATAATGATTGGTCCTGGCTAGCATCATTAGTGAATGCTAAAACAGGTGGATGGTTGTTTGATTTGGAACAGGGTTTTCACATAATCTCATACATAGTATATCTCCACAAATTATCAATGGAAAAGAGGGAAAATTGTAACTTTTCAGTGAATAAATCACATGGGCATCACCTTAAACAAAGACTCAAAGTTAGCATCACCCGAATTGGGCAAACCGTTACTGGGTGTCTCCTGATACGGTGCACTGGGAGGTACCATTTGCAGAGTATTCCTGTTTCGGGAGCATGTACTCTACAAAATAACTGGGACGTGCTCTTAGAAAATATAAATGCCAAGAAAGACAAAGAAAGGCCAAGACACTGTTCCAGACAGGACAACCAAGTGCAGTACATGATCTTGAATTGGATTCTGGGCCAGGAAAATAATTGCTATAAAGGACTTCATTGACATGGTTGGTGACATACTTTTATGACAGTTATGCAAGAGAGTGTTCTTGTTCTTGAGAAATATATAACAGAACGTTTTAAGTGTGAAGTGGGGGGGTGACATCTGTAGTCTGTATCTTCTCAAATGCATGTGAGGGAAGGAGGGAGGAAGAAGGGGAGTGAGCGGGAAAGAGGGGAGGAGGAGGGAAGAAAGAGAGACAGGAGTGGGGAGGAAGGGGAAAGGAGATGGGAAAGTGGGAGAAAGTGAATGAATGAGAGCGAGAATATACTGTAAAGGAAATGTGGTTGTTAAGTGTTGCTGGTTGGTAGATCTGGTAAAGGGTATAGCTATTCTTGCAATGTTTTGGGAAATCTAAAATTATTTCAGAATAAAATGCTAAACAAAAAACACATTACATAGACATGTTTGCAAATGCCATTTCTAATGGTTTGGGGCTGGTGGTAACTGAACTGTCTGAAGCATGAGGACAGGGGCAGTTCTGTTTCATCCCTCACCACGCACCCAGTGCAAAGCCCAGGACCTGGCAAGAGTAGGCAGTTTGCAAATATTTGATGGACACATGGATTGCAGGGCCTTGAGGTCTCTTGAACTGTAGAATATGGATCTTGGCACAATTGCAAATGCCAGTTGTGAGTATCTATTTGATGATTTTTGAGGTTCCCTTGCAGCTAGTTACGGCCATATAACAGGTTAATGGTAGCCAGTGGGATGTCAGCAGCAGTCTTACAGGGAGGGTACCTGCTTCTCAGGCCCTTTCTTGCTCTTTTCTGGTGGGAATGTGAATGCAATGCTTGAAGGTTGAGGGGCCCTCGTAGACCATCTTCGGGGAGCTCTGTGCTCTGGATGGGGTACAGAGGATAGGCAGTTGGGACCTTGATGCCTGGGAGCTGCCACACTAGCCCTCAGCTGCTTACCCCAGAATTCATTTATATGAGAGAGTAATAAACATCTGTCTTCTTTAAACTACTGCTATTTTGCCATTTCTTTCATTTGCAGCTGAAGCCCATCCTACACGATACACCGTACTCTCTAAAAATCATCACTCTTGAATTTTTGTTCCTCTGTGCAGCTTTGTATTCAGTTTGTCACGTATACACATCGACCGTGGCAATTCTCTGGCCTTTTCTTCTTCTTCTTTTTCTTTCTGTTTTCCCAGGGTAGGAGTTTTCTTATTTTGATTGGGATTTTCTTTCTGTCCTTGAGTTGGTGGGTTAGAATCTGGGGCTTGGGGGACATCACATGCTGAGGGCACCCTCCTTTCTCCCCTGTCATAACAAACCTTCTCCGTTTTGCAAATTGCTAAATTGGCCTGAGAAGATTGTGAGAACTGGCTTTCCTTTAGGAGATTTCTTGTTCTGACAGACCCAGCTGGGGACCGGATGTGCAGAGGTAAGCACTTGCGATAATCAGAAAATAGGAAATTTTAACTGTTTCCAGTTGCCAAAAACATTTTGCTTCAGTGGCAGGGTTCGGAGCAGGTTTTAAAAGTGCTCCTCCTGCCTGGTGAGTTTTGTTTAGCACAGCTTTGTACTTCTTGGAATCCACTCATGTTTTTACTTGTCCGGCGGCCGGGTCTTCCTTTGGAACTATTTATTGCCACGAAGGTTTGTGGTGCATCCAGCCCCACAGATAATAAATGGGTGTGGGTGCCCACAGCACAACATAAATAGAGGAGCTGACTTACAGCTTGTTTATTGTTAGACTGGTATGTAAGCAGCAGAGCTTTAACTCCCCAATTATGTGTGTGTCTGTTTCTGGGCTGTGGAACTCAGGAACTTGAAAATGGAATTTGTATGATGTTCAGTTGTTTCCTTTAAAGGACTTCTTTTTTAGGTGTTATGTGAATGAAGATTGTATTGGTTTGCATAGTTCCCATGCTCCTCCTATTTCATGACCTGGAGGCTCTGCAGTACGAAGGGTCATTCCTTCCAGTGGGCTGTATTGACTACTGGTGCTCTGGCTAATGTCAGTCTGAGAGATGCTTGAAGATTATATTTGGAATTGCTATGGGTGAGGTCCACAGCTCTTTAAACTCCAAATAGCCTCGGGCAGGAATCAGTGATGGCTATCATATGCAAATTTTGATCGCATTCCTACAGAACAGAGAACAAATAACTTATTTGTCTGGAGTCACCTGATGAAGTCCCTGTCAGTTGGGTCTGCCAAACCAAACAACGAAGGAAACTCAGCAACCAGACAAACTGGAACCAAAATGTAGATGGTTGCATGAAATATTCCCTGGGCCCCAGTGAGCCTGGTGTGATGGGGATGGGGTGAGACTGGGAATCAGGATGTTTTCATGTGAGTTTCATGTAGGTTTCAGCCCCCCATTGCGCAGTCTCACTGCGACCTTGGGCAAGTCACATTAACTTCTGAGCCTCAGTTTTCTCATTCAGCAGAATGAGTCTGGTACTAGAGTTCTACATAGATGAAAAGGTGTTTTATAAACTGGGAAATAGACTCAAGTATTATTTAGCAGTGAGCTAATTAAAAGAGGGGTATTGCCTTCCCCCTACGAGCTCCAATGCTGATTTTCCTGGTAGGGAGCCCTGCAGTTTCATGATCTAAGTAATCTAATCGTTAAGAGTTTGTCAGAATATTTGTATGATCTGCAAAAATAGACTCTGGTTAGAATGAGTAACATTTCCATACTTTAAGGATTACTACTGTTAGTGAAAAGTTTTGAGAGTAATTAGGCATAACAAAATTGCCTTTCTCCCTTGTCCATGAGCGTCTGTGGACACCTGTGGCGTTTACTAGGAAGCTTGGGGTGTTACAAGAAGCATCATTTTCATCTTGGCCCTGCTTGGGATAGAGGGGCATGTATCCAAAGGAGAAGCTTTATGAAGTCGTGTGTTCCAAGCTGAATTCAGAGGAAAAGCAGTGCTAGAGACTTAGTCATGCAGAAGAGTTTCAGACTGCAGGTGGGTTTTTGAGAGTGTTGTCAAGGAAGAGATGCAAATGCCATAATTAGTTTGGACAGCTCTTTAAAGTGTAAAGAAAAACATGTCTACTGGCAGAGATGGAATTTGTTACACGACAGATCTATATGTGGGATTTGATCTTAGACAATTGAAAAACAAGTAACATTCTGTTTATAGTATCTGAAGCTTCTGGTCATGGAGTTTTGAGGTTCTCCAGGATGGTTTCCCTGCCTCCGTAAGCACCAAAGTGTCTATTGCCATGGCAGGTTCATACCTAACATTGCCAGAAACAAAACACAGATTGGGGAGGATTTTGTAGGAAGCCTCTGATGGGAATTTAGAGAACAAAATCTGGGAAATGAGGTTCTTAAGAGGAAGTTGAGAAGGAAGACGATGTAGTTTCACTTTGAAAAGAGTAGAGAATTGCTTTTGCTGAATAGAAAAAGTGTTAAGATTACA
This sequence comes from Vulpes lagopus, assembly GCF_018345385.1. NCBI lineage: Eukaryota > Metazoa > Chordata > Mammalia > Carnivora > Canidae > Vulpes > Vulpes lagopus. The sequence continues at coordinate 9,790,373 of NC_054831.1, forward strand.
GGGATTGAAAAAAATATTTTGTATTTGTAATAAAGCATTATTTGGGCAACTAAATACAGATCAATGGGAGAGAAGATAATTGGTCATTTTAGGAGAAGTTACATAATTTTGATGAGTTAAAATGAGGAAAAATTAAAGGATTTTGTAGGGTTGAATCTTTTTTTTTTTTTTTTTTTTTTTAAGAAGTGGTGTGTGAGTCAGGATTTCAGGAAAGAGGGTCACAAATATTTGTTGGTGAAAACAGTCATATTTGGTAGCTTTGAGGGAATGCCCTACAGATAGACTTGATTCCTGTGCTAGTTTTCACAGCTGGTTGCAATTGTTTGTATGACAATAAGAATCAGGGATCCTGGGTTCTGTATTTGAAAAAAAAAAATGATGCTTAAAAGTTTGGGGAAAAAAGTTTGGAAATTTGGATTGTGGTGAATGTTTGACAAGAATCCCTGATTTCGCTGCCTTAAACTGGGATCCCACGTCTCACTAATCTGGTGGTTAAATAAGGTTGCACTAATTTTCTGTTGAAAACTAGAAGGTAACATATTTTGTTTACACAATGCTAGTTTTTGCTTTATTCTTATGTTTATATTAGAAATGAGTAATTTAGTCTCAGAGAAAATACACGTGGGGCTTTCTGCCAAGACCCAATGCCGAATGTGAGTTTTGTGATTAAAGTATCCAGTATTAATCTTTGCTCGACAAAACCAAATGAAGGTTTTAAAAATTTTATATGATCTGAAAAGAAAGCATTATAACTAAAATGTAAGATCTAGGAAGAGTTGAGAGTTGCTAAATTGGGCTATGGCCAGTACAGATGTGACCTTCATCTTGTAAAACGAAAAGATTTTCAGTTCTTTTGGTATTAGAGGAATGCAGATAAAGGTGACTGTAATTATGATTCATACTGAGTCTCCTTGTTTGATTGTTGTCCTTGGGGGTGAGATTTGCACTGAGGCCAATATTTTGCTCCATTCTTGTTTCTCGTTTCTGGGCTTTAAGATGCAAATACTGCATATCTGTAGAATGTTAGCCACAGAAATGTAAAGATGATATTCATTTATAAATTCAGTAAATGTTTATTGAATACCTCCTGTGAGCCAGATACTATGCCGGGCATTGTCTTTGTCTTCTGGGAGCTCACAGTCTTGAGATCACAATAGACATATGAACATGTAATTATGGTTCTGTAATCCAACAGAGAGGGGCAATTGTGAACCCTGTCCTGGATGGAAACCCTTCACGGAGGAGGAGATGTAAGCTATTTGAGGATAAATAGGCATCGGTTAGGTAGAGAGGTTTACCCTAGGGATAAGTAAGAGCATGGGCAGAGCTGGGAACTTGGGCTTGTCCAGACAAGACTGAGCACACCACATGAGGCTGGAAAGTAAGGGGGGGACTGGGGTGAAGGAATGTAGAAGCCAACCTGTAGCGAGGCATGATTGGGAAGGAAGGGTCTCATATGGGCACTTTCTGAGCATGGACTCCATCTTTTAGGCATTGGGAACCCCTTGGCAGCTTATAGGAGGCAAAGGCGAAAATGTATTGGTTTTACGAATATTATTCTGGCGGTGACATGGAAGATGAATTAAAAGCAGGGAAATGAGGAGGCTGTTGGAAATGGTGAAGGAAAAAGGGGATGAAGGTGTCATGCAAAATAGTGACTGCTGGGGGTCAGGGGATAGCAGAGGTATGAGTGACAGGTATGCAGCAGAATAGATTGACAGTAGGTTAGGGAGGAGAGAGAATGCGAAGGATGATGTTGAGGTTTCTGGTCCAGGCAACCGAATGGAACATCATGCTGCATATGGAGCCTGCTGGGATCTGTAACTGAAGGGGCATATTTCAGGTGGCAGTGGGATATGGTGGGGGCAGAATCACGAATTGTCCTTTCAGACCTGTAACTAACTATTTTAGCTTGTGGGCATGCAGTTCTAGTTGTTATGTGGAGTACGTGAGTCACAGCAAGTGGTGTGAGTTTTGATTTTAGCTGGCCTCTAATTAGGCAGAACAGGAAAACTATATTTTAGTTGTTGGATTAATTTTTTTTTCTACCTCATGATCCAAAGGCAAAGATCTCTGCCTTTAAAAATAGCTATTTACTGAACAATAACTCTGTATCTGCTCTTGCGCTTGAGAGGTACTTGTTGTTGCAGATATTTTACGGGGAAGGAAACAGATGCTTATAGAGGATGAGTTTGCCAAAAGTGGTAAAGATGGAATCAAATCAGGTCTGCATTATATGCAAGCATATTCTTGTATTTGATTCTTGAAAAATGATAACTCTTATGGAAAAATTATTGAAAAAGTAGGAAAAGATTCCATTTTAACTGCAGCAGATACATCATAAGGTATTTTGGTTCTTATTTGGACTTTTAGGCCAGTTATTAAAACTTTTCTGCCCATCTGCAAATTTTGTATTACTTAAAAGCTCACCGATGCCTCAGAATAAATATAGTTTGAGTATTTTTTGGAATTATATTGGAAGAACATCTTGAAAACCTGTGCTCATGTAAGGAATGATTTTCCTTCTATTTTATTTGTGCAAAACTCAGATTTTCTGTGGTTAGGTAAGTAGCATTTCATAGTCTTTATTTCTGGGTAAAATAATTTTTTTCCTTCAACTGAGGACAAACCTGAACTAGACTCCCTCCTACCAAAGAATAAAAACCAAACTTCCACATGTTCAAGGTGATTAGTCCATAGCTCACCAGCTTTTTAAAGCAAGAAATCAACATTCCTGTTAACCATAGAATGACAGAAGAATCCAGATTCCTAAACTGTATCATCTAACATGTTCAGTGTAAATGAAAAAATCTGGCAGGAAAATGTAATACATAGCCAAGAGAAGAAGGAGTCAATAAAAATAGACCCCAAGAAGACATAGATGTTGGAATAGTAGGAAAAGACTTTAAAGAAGCTACTATAAATATGTTTAAAGAATGAAAATTTTTGTTATAAGGAGTGAACAGTAGAGAATCTCAATAAGGAAATGGAGACCATACAAAAGAACCAAGTAGAAACTCTAGAATGGAGCAATAAAATATCTATAATAGAAAATTTTGCTCTATGGACTTAATCATGGATTGAAGAAGGAAGAGGAAAAGGTCAGTGAACTTGAAAACAGATCAGTAGGTATCAATCCATTTGAAGAACATGGAGGAAAAAAGGAAAAGACTGAAAAAGCTTAACAGAACCTCAGCAACTTGTGATACACATCAAGCAGTCAGGATACGCGTGTAATTGCAGTCCCAAGAAGAGAAGAAAGAGACTGGGGCAGAAAAAAATTCAACAAATCATGTTTAAAAATTTCCCAAATTTAGTGAAAAATATAAGAAAACTTTTCTTTTTTTTGGAGAGGGAGAGTGTGAGTGGGGGTGGGGTTGGGGGGACAGTGGGTCAGAGGGAGAGGAAAAGACAGACTCTTAAGCAGGCTCCATGTCCAGTGCAGAGCCCAACTCTGGGCTTGATCCCATGACCCTGAGCTCATGACCTGAGTTGAAATCAAGAGTCAAATGTTTAATTGACTGAGCCACCCAGGTGCCCTTGAAAAATCTCAATTTACAGTTCCAAGAAACTTATCAAATCCTAGGTAGGAGAAACCCAGAGTAAAGTACACTTAGGCAAATAATAGTCAAAGTACTGATAATTAAAATCATGAGAATTATCGTGAAAATGACTAGAGAAAAGCAATTCGTTACATAAAGGGAACTGTGCTCTGAATGATCACTGACTTTTCATCAGAAATAATGGAGAGAAAGACATTATGGCAATGATTTCTTTCAAGTAATGAAAGAAAAGAATACTCTGTCAACCCAAAACTTTATATCTGGGGGAGATATACCATGAATATGAAAACAGGATTTTCTGCTTACTAGTAATTTGCTTACCTCTGAGCTGAACCAAGTGAAACAGATCTGTACTTTATAGATTTTAATTGATTTTACTTTAGTAAATCGAGAAGTTCTCTGAAAAAGATACCACATTCACCAATTTCCAAGGTTTCTTCTTTAATACCATAAATCATTTCTTCACAGGATGTCTTAGGGGATTAGCTTTATTTGTAAGATGCTTCTGGAAATATGAAACTTCAGGAATGGAAAATGATATTACTTATTGTTCATTTTTATGTTCAGGATATCTCTGGGATGTAGTGATTTGGGGAAATTATTGGCAGTATATCTATATCTGTAACAATGAAAATGTGAAGTCTTACCTACCTTGCATTTTCTTCCTTCTAATAACACATTTTTAGGTTGAATGGCTTTGGGTGGTTGCCAGGTGAAATACTGTCCAGCAGGGCTAAATTGTCCAATGTTGCCTCTTTAGACGCTTTTAAGTCTAGATGAAAATAGGACTCCCACCTAGAGTTCTCAGTGCATATTTTAGGAGCATAATAGTACCAGGAATGTAGGTTGAGTTGGATTGCAGTGAAATTATTACCCTTTGTATCTCTGTCTTACGAGTGCTTACCTGTGCTCTTATGTGCAGTTTAATCATGAAATTTTGTAAATTAATGCTACAGTAAATGCAATTTGTATAAAGGTAGTCAGAACTACATTATAAATGATGTGAGCCATCTAGCTCAAATGAAGTTTCAACTTCTTAAAATAATTCACTGAAGGATCAAGTGGCTTAGGTTTCATTGCTACTGAGCAACATGACCTTCTCTTTGAATATATTTGCAAAGGGAGCTTAAGAGATCATGATTCACAAGGTTTGTTTTGAATTTGTTGCTTGTCCTCCTCTCTTATTTCTCAGTCTGGTTCTAGGAGTCTAACATATTTCCTTTCCGTGGCTGACTTTGAACCCTCCCCATGGACCACACTAAGGCTCTCCCACTGCGTTAGCACTGGTTGACAGATGACTGGTTGTGCTTGTCTTCTTGCCTGTGGCTGTTAAGGAGATGATGTAGATTCGTCTCCCTTTCTCTGTCTTGTTTCCTCCAGAAATTTTTCGGTCTCAGTCTCTTTTCCCTCTAAGTCAAAGATGCCTAACTATAGAATAAACTTCTAGAGCAGAAATTCTCTAACTGGTGATCCCCAGAATTCAGCACCAATCGCTTGGAAACTTGGTAGAAATGCAAGGTATTGGGTCCTCCCATGGATGTCCTAAATCTGACACCCCAGAAGCAGGGCCCAGCAATCCATGTTTTCACAAGCTCTCCCAGTAATACTGAGTCTTGCTGAAATTTGGGAACCACTGATCTACATTAAGGAAACATTTTTGAATAGTTCTTCTGTCCTGCTGGTTATTCAACAACAAAAGTAAAAAGCAGAACCCAAGAGTTCTTGGTGCTGGTAGTGTGGGCTGTTGGATGAGTTCCTTTCAAGCCAGATGAAATACTTTCAATAATACCAATAACAATAATTAGTAATAATAAAGAAATAATAGAAACTAATATTTATAGTGCATTTTTCCATGGGCCAAGCCCTTTGCCTGCCTTATCTCCACTAATGATTACCATATTCCTGAGGTCAGTACTGATGTGATTGCTGTTTTACAGCGAAGAAACAGGTTTAAGGAAGAAGTTGGCCAAGGCTGAGGTATTCAGTAGGACAGCCAGGATTATGATGCTGGTCAGACTAGCACAACAATGTCATGACCCACTTGGTAATGCTATCTGAGACTTTGGGCAGTGCCTCTCTCTTCCTGTCCCAGCCTGTATCTCCTGGGGAGGCTGGAGACCTATTTGTAAATGCAAGAAGTGGAGCCAAAGTTCATGTCATTACAGATAAGCTCATGTCTTACTTACTTAGTTGTGATTTGCCCCGCTCTCCCAAATTAATATCCAGAGCTACTTTGATCAAGTCCAGTGGTTGTGGCACACACATTCTTTATAGCCTGTTTTCTTTCAAAAGTTGATCTCATTCTGGAAGTAACCAATTCACTGACCTTTTATCTTTGGGTTCTGCTTTGTGGTTTTTGAAGCTTTCCAAGATCAACTGAGCAATGATGTGGTTTGGCATTTTAAACAGTTAATACAGTATCAAGCTGGATGATTTTGAAAGCAATTAATGCTTGAATGAAGTCCTTATCCTACTGAGTCATGTTCTCCCTTTAAAAAAAAAAAAACTTTATTGGATGATTAGAGGCAGCCTTTCAAATTCCATTCCTGGTAATTGAGGGATTTATTTTACCTCCAAGATAGTTTTGTTTTCTTGACCAACAAGGAAATAGAATGTTTTAAAGAAGTAAAACCATATTAAATGGAGAGAAAAGGGCTCTCCAAATTGAAATTTAATATCATCATTTTTTAACATGAAAGCAAGAACTTAAATGAACCTTCAAAGTTACTAATTAATTTGACGCTAGCTCCACCCCTCCACCGTGTAGCTTCTATTTAGTAGAGGAGTCTAAAAGAAGGGCATTAATTAAAATTGGAATGATTAATTTTATTATGTGTAAGTCAGAATAAATTAATTCCAATGTCAGTATAAATTAACTCCAATGTTAATAATTCCATAGACCTCCTTCCCATGGTTTGCTTCAGTAATTGAGAGTTTATCAGACATTCCTAAGGATTCAGAAAAGCCTTTGTGGGGGGAGCGGTAAGGGTGGGGTGAAGGACATACAAGTGTATAGATACTTAAGAAATGTCAGTTATACTTCAAATTCTTATTTATGTTAGAGTAACCCTCACTTTTTAAGCAAAATACTTAAGATGATAAAAGTTTCTCCTTTCTCTCCCACTGCACCTAGGTACATTTTCTCTTTTACTCTTAAACCACACACAGGTGGAAACAGCTGTGCCCTTGCCTGGGATTCAAAGACTGTTCTTTTTTTTTTTTTTTTTTTTTTCTTTTCTCTGTTGCACAAAGTGGATCCTTGCAAATTATTTCTACATCTCCAATCAAAATTGGTTACTATTTAGAGAATAATGTTTGTTGGGGCAGTTTGGTATGGCAGTATTTTTAGGGGAAACCCTTAAATGAATAAAAATGGTAAGAGGAGCTATGCCTATAACATGTATTTACTGTTATTTTCTTTTCACCCAAGTCATTCAGAACTGTAGGGCTCCTTTTATGGGTTGACTACTCATCCTGCAAAACTGACAAATGTTGGTGACTGAATATTTTCTCCTAAATCCTTTAATGTACTCACAGAATGAATAAACATTTGGAATTGGTTTCGATTATTGTTCTCTGGATGTAAAGAAGATTCCTTAGTTCCCACCTCCCACCAAGTTCTTCTGTTCATATTAACATTTTAGTATTAGGGTGAGATTTTGCAGTATTTCCAAAACCCATGCATTGTGATCTGTATCAGGGGTCAGCAATTTGTGTGTGTGTTTGCAAAGGGCAGGGCAGTATTTTAGGTGTTGTAGGATGTAGAGTTACTCTGCTGTAACTTTTTCCCGAGGTAGTGTGAAAACAAACTATAGACTGTACATAAACAAATGGACGTGGTTGGGTTTCAATAAAACAACAAATGGTGGATTAATTTGCTCAGAGCTGCCTATTTCTCTGTCCTCCCTAATTGTTCTTCATACATTTCAGCCTATTGGCCCATTCCTTCTACTGGAAGAGGAACATGTGCTTTCCTTCTTCCCCATCTTTGCTCAAGATGCTCCTTTACCCCAAATGCTGGCTTATCTGTTCATGGAGAATGCTGCTCCCAGGATGTGAACGTGACCTGACTGTAAGCCTCCACTTCTCACTGATAACCAAGGTTTATACTTTTGATCTGATGAGCTGCACTGGGCTTCTCCTTCCTCCTTTACTTTTCCAGGAAGGTCCCTCCTGAAGTTCCACTGCTGACAGTAAAAGGTGACCTTCTCAGGTACAGGAGGCTGTTCCTTGAAGGGGAGAAGCAGCGGTGGGGCTCTTGGACACAGGGCTTGGGAGAGAACCATCTCCCCGAAGCTCCAACTGACCACTCTATTTGCAAATGGCATCTCCCTGTCCCTCTGAATCCCCTAGATGTTTCTGGACCTACCTTCATGAGATGCCTCCTGCTTCTCCTTCTTCATCCTTTTGTTACTTGCTTTTCTCTGGGGTAAGTTTATGTTAGGGAGACCCCTGTTCTTAAAACATGGCCTCATTCTTACAAGTTTATACCTGAATTGACCCCTTCAGTGGCTGAACTCTAGGTACATGTTTTTTGTTTGTTTGTTTGTTTGTTTGTTTAATTTCTAAAGCTGACACACATTGTTAATTTGTTCATAGAGTAAATTGTTTATAGCCTTGTTCAGGTCACCTGTGGGATGATAGGCTATCATCAGCTCTCAAGGAGTCTTGTTCCAAGATCTTTTTCTCCAAAACACAAGCTTTGGTTTTCCACTCCATTGAAGAACAAACTTTGTCACAGACTCTTTCTTATATGCAACCAAGCACGAGACACTTGTTCTCTTGCCCTCTGGATGCCTGGAAGCCCTCACATTGACTCTCTTTTCATGAGACCCTTCTGGTCTGGGCTTCCTCACCTCAAACTACAGTGGCTCTTAGCCCCTTTCCCTGAATGATTTTAATCTCTCCTTCCTTTGGCCCATCCATTTGAAGTCCCTCATAGGATCATAATGTCACTATCATGACCTCGTCCACTTAGGTACAGTGACAACACCGGTCAGTGATTGCAACAGTGGAGGAAAACCACAATGCCAGTGTTCCAGTGTCTATTTCATGGAATGAATACTCACAATAAAAAAAGGGAAGTGTTTAAGAGTCAGGAAAAATCAGCAAAAATCAATCTTAAATTTCAAATGGAAAAAATATAAACACATTAGAAAATACCCATCTGGCTCCTGTTGGCTCTTGCATCCTTCTCTCCTGCCATGTCTCCCTGGAAGCTGTGGGCTTCTGATGGACCTGTCCGAGGACCTCAGGACTTCCTGCAGTTTTGCTGTCCTGAGTGTAACTTTCAGAACCACAACCTTTGGGCAGCTCCTCTGCCCTGCCTGCTGCTTCCAGTAGGGTAGTGGCAGTTGTGATTGATCTCTCCTCCTAAATTGTCTTACTTTTGCTTTTCTTCAGTGGAGAGACTCACTGCTTCTGGGGGCTCCTCTTGCCACTGGCATCAGCCTCTTGATGATGAAGGGTTGGGAGTGGAGACTGCACCTGTCAGAGCTGAAGATGCTTAGGGGGAGGGAAGTTAAAAGCCTGGGGTCTCAGGAGGAGGAGGAAGGAAGCTGTTGGTCAGAGCATGAAATAACAGTATCATAACTGGCATTTCAGTCCTTAAAATCAAGCATGGGTGACCAGGATGCAGAAAACTGAGCTTGTGATCTCTTACGTAAAAATAAGTTAATATTTAGTAAGGCTTGTTAGGTGTCAGACACTGTGCCAGGTACTTGAAATACCCAATCTGTTGTAATGATAATGGCTTTTCAAAATAGGTCCTTGTTTGACAATAACATGGCCATCAGAAATTTCTAGGCTTGCTTGCTTGCTTGGTCCTGCTAGTTTGCTCTTCAGTAAGAGGTGAGTGCATATGTGTAGAAGGCTGAATGCCGCCCCCCTCCCCAAATAGCCACAGCCTAATACCCAAAACTTGAATGTGTTATTTGTGTTAGTTTCCTTCTGCTGTAATAAAGTAGCTCACATTTAGTGACTTGAAAAGCACAGAGTTATATCTTACTGTTCTGGAGATCCGAAGTCTCAAGTGGGTCTTGCTGGGCTTAAATTAAGATGTTCGTAGATTGACGTTGCCTTCCTTCCCAAGCTCAAGGGGGAGGATGTTTCTTTGTGTTTTCTGATTCTAGAGATTTCCTGCATTCCGGGGTTCATGGCTCCTTTCTACCTTCAAAGCTGGTCAGGTCTTTCTTCTTTCTCCCACTGCATCACTGATGCTGACTCTTCCTCTTTCCTTCACTGAATACCCTTGCAATGACGTTGAGCCCATCTGGATAATCCAGGACAATTTATTTATCTTAAAGCCATCTGATAAGCAGTATTAACTCCCCCCTGCATTGTAACGTAACATAAGACTTAGCCCTCGGTGTTATATGCTCCTTGAGAGTAAAGACGTCTTTCTGGATTTCCCAATACAGGGTGTCATAGTTAATACTCAATGAATGTTTGCTAGATGACTAACTAAAAGTGATCTGTAAAAATAAATGAGGCATATGCTTGCTGGGAGAGGTTTCCCCATTGTGTAGTAATCATCAAAAATCTAGCATACTGGGATCCCTGGGTGGCGCAGCGGTTTGGCACCTGCCTTTGGCCCAGGGTGCGATCCTGGAGACCTGGGATCAAGTCCCACATCGGGCTCCCGGTGCATGGAGCCTGCTTCTCCCTCTGCCTGTGTCTCTGCCTCTCTCTCTCTCTCTCTCTCTCTCTCTCTCTCTCTCTGTGACTATCATAAATAAATAAAAATTTTAAAAAAATTTTAAAAAAATTAAAAAAAATCTAGCATACTGGGTACTTTTGGTCACCAACTTTTACATCTTCCATTTCTTTCTTTTTTTTTTTTTTAAGATTTTATTTATTTATTTATGAGAGACACAGAGGCAGAGACATAGGCAGAGGGAGAAACAGGTTCCCCATAGGGAGCCTGATGCAGGGCTCAATCCCAGGATCCTGGGATCATGCCCTCATCTGAAGGCAGATGCTCAACCACAGAGCCACCTAGGTACTCCTCTCTCTTTCTTTATTTTTTTTCTTTTTAAGATTTATTTATTGATTTTAGAAAGAGAAAGAGAGTATGGGAGCCAGGGAAGAGAGGAAGAGAGAAAGGGACAAGTAGACTCCCTGCTGAGTGCAGAGTGTAACACACAGCTCCATCTCATGACCCAGAGACCATGACTGGAGCTGAAACCAAGAGTTAGTCACTTAACCGACTGAGCCACCCAGGTGCCTCAGACCTTGCATATCTATAACTTTTTTTTCTCAGCTTGGTTCCCATCTCTGTCACCCCCGCCCGTACCCTGCTCATGTACATTGAGAATTAGTAAGTGGTTCAACACCCCCTGTGGTAGCCTGCCAGCTGGCCTCCTACCCTCCGAACATTCCCATGTTACAAAAGCTATGATTCTTACCCTCTTGCTCTCCCTGTACATCTAAAATCTCTCATTCCAGCTTTGAGCAAGTAATCTGATTAAAATAATTTACATTATATAATGAAAAACCCGATAGGCAGTTTTGACCATTTGGGATTTTTGTTTTGTAAGAAAGATCTTATTTTAAAGATTTAACTGAGTTATTGTGGTTTGTGAAGAAATCCGCTGTCTTCTCTTTTTGCTCTTCCTGTTCATATGAGATTCTTGGCATTGCCCATCTGAACACTTATAGCTCAGCTGTATTGGTAAATGGAACACACATTTGTTTTAGGGACCATATTATGATATCGAAAAGCAGATTTTAAAAAACATATCCTCAATCTGAATTCAGAGTGCTTTTCTGCTGCTTTAGTCTACGTTTCATACTTCGTGTACCTTTTTCAGCAGTTTCTTACTTAAGAGTGTGAGTAGATACATACACACATATGAATTACATATATGCACATTTATATATTTTGGTGAAGGGTAGATGGGTGAGGTTTGAATGGGTAGGAGAGATTAGGAGGCACCACCTTTGACTTCTGTCTGTGTCCATTGGTGAGGAGGCTCCAGAGGAGTCATGGGAAGTGGGGTATGTAAGATAGCATCCCACATCTGGAATGTTGATATGCATCGGGGGCAACCATACATTATAAAACCACATGTATAGGGGAGAACTGACACAGATTTGGAAACTCTAGTACAGCTGCAAGCATGCTTCTTTGGAGCCACATACATTTGAGTTTGTTTCTGGCTCTCTTGATCAACAGAGTGACCTTGGGCAGCCTTCTCAGAGTGCCTCAGCACCATTGTCTTCATCTATGAACCAGAGCTGGCAATACTTGCCTGGCAGGGTTAGAGAGCGTGCAGATTAAATACCTGGGCCATGGTGGGTATTCAGTAATTGGTAGACCATTTTATCTGGAAGGCTGAGGTGACATATTCATGTGATGTTATATCGCCAGGAGGAAGGGGGCATCCGAGTGTGTATATTACATAGAAGGCCAAATTTGCGGCTTGGAGGAGAGTTTCCATAGATCAAAAGCATGAGTCTAAGTTTGTTAGATTAGGGGTGTGTGTGCTTCACTCAAGCTGGGGACTCTGGTTTTGCCTCATTGGCTGACAGTGGACAGAGAGTCCACTGCGACTCCTCCACTGACTCTCCCTTGGTCCTCTAACCCACTGTTTAGCCACACACGTGGGCGTCGTATGTTACTCCTGACCGTTGGTAGTTGGGCGTCTGCTGGCACACCATTTGGGGTGAAAACTCCGGGCTTCATGTGACTGTAGTCCCCCATTGCTGGGCAGCGCTCCTTAACATAAGAGGCATTGATTTCGTATCCTGCCACACTGCCGAATTGCTGTATGAGTTCTAGCAATCTTGGGGTGGAGTCTTTTGGGTTTTCTATATAGAGTATCATGTCATCGGCGAAGAGGGAGAGTTTGACTTCTTCTTTGCCAATTTGAATGCCTTTTATTTCTTTTTGTTGTCTGATTGCTGAGGCTAGGACTTCTATTTTTTTTTTTTTTTATGATAGTCACAGAGAGAGAGAGAGAGAGAGGCAGAGACACAGGCAGAGGGAGAAGCAGGCTCCATGCACCGGAAGCCTGATGTGGGATTCGATCCCGGGTCTCCAGGATCGCGCCCCGGGCCAAAGGCAGGCGCCAAACCGCTGCGCCACCCAGGGATCCCTTTTTTTTTTTTTTTTTTTTATGATAGGGACTTCTAGTACTATGTTGAATAGCAGTGGTGAGAATATGGTCTCATTCATTTGGGGAATATAAAAAATAGTGAAAGGGAATAAAGGGGAAAGGAGAAAAATGAGTGGGAAATACCAGAGAGGGAGACAGAACATGAGAGACTCCTAACTCTGGGAAACGAACTAGGGGTGTGGAAGAGGAGGTGGGCGGGGGGTGGGGGTGATTAGGTGATGGGCAGTGAGGGGGGGGCACTTGATGGGATGAGCACTGGGTGTTATTCTATATGTTGGCAAATTGAGCACCAATAAAAAATAAATTTATAAAGAAAAAAACCATAAGAAGAACCATGATTATCTGATGAGGATAATCTCATCTATTGATGAGATTTTTAGTTTAATAAACACTGCTAAGTGTTAATCCAAACACAGAGAAACAAATCAAGAGAAATGATTGTATATTATACACATGTATATATGCACAGGAAGGTATACATATATGTATTTATTTAGGTTTCTCAAGTATATGTGTTTGTGTGTATAAAATGTATCCCATTTCCCTTTGGAAATTATGGTGCCCTGCATTTCGAAAAGTAGACTGCAATTCGATATAAAAAGTGAAAAAATGAACTTCTTTCAACCCCAGGAACTCACATAAGGCTTCACAAGCAGATACTACAAAGCCTCAAGGGCAGCAATAAATTCCTCTTATTGATTTAAATCCAATTAGGGTCCAAGCTTGTGAAACAAATGTTGAAATCGTATGGCTGACAAACCAAATAACTGAAGGGGGCTTTCTACCAAAGGGGCTTATAGAAGTTATTCACAGAGAAACTTGCAATTGTAAAAGAGATAAACAAGCTTTGGATTTGAGTGGTGTGTAATCTGAAGATGTGTTAAGGGCCAGGAAGGGTTCATATTGCAAAATGTAGGGCTTACTAAAAAATTTCAGTACTTTAAAATCCTAGTGGTCTCTGCTTCACTGATCAAAGCGTATTATTTTAGTCTATCTTCCTTCCTTCCCTTCTTTCATCCCACCCTCCTTTTTTTTCTTCCTGATAGCTTTTGGTATCAAATTACAATTCCTAACACCTTTCTTTCCTGCAGATAGATGTGAAACTCCTTGACTTGTGTTAGACATGATTGCTCTCTTTTAGATTGGCACCCCTTTCCAGGCCAAGGTTAAACATTGCAATGACTCAGAGAAGTATATGCACAATGAATTCAAATGTTAAAAATATAGCAAATAATTTGGTGCATTGAGACCGTTGTTTCACTTCATAAAGTCTTCTTAGGTCCTTCTCCCAGCATGCCTTGTGTCTTTTATAAAAGTCTTAATATGTACCATATGTGTAAATAGAAGGGCTAAATAAAACTTTATAGATCACCTGGGTGAGATTATTGAATAAGACATCTGGCTTTAAGCCAAGTTCAGATGCGCTCTTTGTAGGTTCAGTCTGTCACGATACAGGCAACGTGAAGCAAAAAAGGTTTATTTTTGAAATTTTGAAGATGAGCTAAAGCTCCACCCCAAAAAAGGGACCATACAGAAGTCAGGTAGTAAATAAGAGATGCCCACCTGAAAATCTGTGCCTCTCCTCCATTTGAGTACACTGTCTGGTAAAACATTTTAATGTGAAGAAAAATATATAAGAACTGATTTATCACCACAAACTGACCGAATATCGCTTTTAAACATTCCCTTTGAATGGGACAGTGCAGGGACATGCAATCACCTTGCAAGTTGCGGTAGAAATAAATGTGATGCATGGCTACAGAAAACGCTGTGCAGAGTGAAGTCTAGGAGGCCCTCAAGTCTAGCTTGACCTCCAGGTTAGCTTGTTGGCAGCCTTCTAAGGTGAGATGGTACCATTGGAGAAAGAATGTGTTCCAGAGTAGGCACAGGATGGGTTTCATTGCTGATCATTCATTCATTCCTTCATTCGCAAATCATTCTTCAGCTTCTGCTGTGCGTCACAGCCTGTACTAAACACAGAAAATTAGTGATGGCCGAGGCTATCCCAGATGACATTGAGGCTGGGTTAGAAAAGGGAAATCAGCTGACCATTTCTCCACTATTCCACTTTTGATGAGACTCCAAGCCATTAGCCTCGAGTGTGCTGGTGTTTCTCTGAGATAAGGGTGTATTTCTCACACCAAATAGTGTAAAGGACCAACAAGGGATATGGTTTCTCTTCAAGAATTATATTTTTAACAGGCTCCAAGTTCCTGTTTTGCATAAGCCTATATTTCTCATGGTAAGATTTCAGGCATCAACAAATTGTGTATAAAGGGATCTTAACCATTAATCTCTGAGATCATTTTAGGAAAATGACTACCAACATAGTTTTAATGGATACCTTTTTGTTCAAATATGAAGGAATGTGAAAATCTCCATCCACATGTGTTTCCTGGATGTTTATGAATTGCGTATATAAATGCACAAAAGGAGTGTGCTCATTAAAGAACATTTTTAAAGCAGAAAATGTGTCCGTATAGTCATACTCAAAGACATTTGTTAAAAAGTACTCAGTGTAGTGCCATTAGATTTATGATTTATCATACTTTTTAAAAAAAGTTTTTATTTATTTAAAGAGAGAGTGTGCGTAACGTTGGGGAAAGGTATAGGGACAGAAAGAATGTTGAGCAGATTCCCCGCTGAGCTCAGAGCCCTAGGTAGGGCTCCATCTCAGGACCCTGAGATCATGACTTAGGCCAAATCAAGAGTGAGGCGCTTAACTGACTGAGCCACCCAGGTACCTCATCAGCATACTTTAAAAAATGTTTTTATGTTTGCCATATACATGCATATATTAAATAGTATAAAATTTAATTAAATCTTTTTGTGTTTATTTTATCTGCTTACATATATGTGAGCTAGGGAATGTAAGTAAACATAAATAAAATATAAATTACTATTAACAATTGGATCGTTCTGGACTTAATGATTCCAGTGATTTGAATGATCTTAGATCTTGGAATACTTGACTCACAGACCCCCACCATTATAGGTAAGTGTGGAAATAGGAATATGACTGCTTCTAATGGAAATGCTTCTAATAGTGGCTTCAGCAGGAGGGATACAGCAGCTCATGTGACAAGTGTAGACATGAGGAATTGATGGCTGGTATTGGGTTGATTAGCTCATCAGATAATATCATCAAAAATGCAAGTTCTTTCTGTTTTCCTAGTCCTATTGAACTTAGTGTGTTGACTTTCATCCTCATGTGTTTGCCTTTTGGTGGCAAGATGGGCTGCTACAACCCCAAGTCATGATAGTTATGGTCAAAGAGGAAGAAGGCAAAAAGGTGCACTACCTATACGAGGAAAAGAAAAAGTTACCCCAGGGTTCCCCAGCAGTGATTTATCACTGGCCTTGCATTGTGTGACAATCCTGCTGAGGCTACCCACCACTTCTGGCCTCTGAAGAGGAGAGCTGAGGTGAAGGAGAATGCATAATCACTGCCACCAGTAGGGTCTGCAACATCAATAAATTGTAATTGCTGCTACTGAGCTGCCATCGGTGGAAATGTGGATGTGCATAGTACATTGGATGAACTAGTTTGACCCGATGTTGTCCCATACAACTTTCTGTGGTGATGAAAATGTTCAGTCATGTGTGTTGTCCAGTACCATAGTTACTGGCCACACATGGGTGTGGAGCCCTTGAAATATGGTGATTGTGACTGAGGAACTGATTTGATTAAATGTATTTAAGCTTGTTTTTTATTTTTAATATTTAAAAAATTGTTTAAGAAATTTATTTATTTATTTTAGAGAGAGGGAGAGGGAGCAAGTGTGCACAAGCAAGCAAGCAAGCAGGGGAGGGGCAGAGGGAGAGAGAGAGAGAGAGAGAGAGAGAGAGAGAGAGAAACTCAAGCAGACTCCCTGAGGAGCACAGAGCCTGACACAGGGCTCAGTCTCACAACCCTGAGATCATGACCTGAACTGATAGCAAGAGTCAGACGCTTAACTGAGTCCCCCAGGTGCCCCAGATGTGTTTAATTTTAAATAATTTAATTGTAAATAGTCATAGGTACTAGGCTAGTGCCTGCCATGCTGGACAACACGAATTTGAGCATTAAACCTACTTAAGTGATTTTGAGAAGCAGTGTTGACATTTGAAAGGTCAAGTTCTTTTATGGTAAGTGTGATTTTATAAAAATGGTTATTTCCTCATGTGTAGGTCTTTACTTGGTATTTATGTGTTTGTTTTTGCTTCATAAAGTCAGCCCAAAGACCAGTTTCTATGTGCAAGCACAGATTCTTTGTAAGAAAATTTTTGTTCTGGAGATTGTTCTTTTATCATTAGGATACCACTGCAAATTAAAAAAAAAAATAAAATTCAAAACACCCTGTTTTTGTCTATATCAACACTATTGCAGTAACTGTGGAACAAAATGATCCTTACAGAGGGTCATTCTAACAGTTTAGCTCCTGTTGCCTGCTAGTGTATGAACTGTAAATGCGTCCCCTCCCAGCCTGAAATGGTCCCAACTTCTGAAATGTGAGAGTTTATTTTGGATTTAATTTTATTCCTGGCACATTTCATGAGAAAGAAATATCAGAGAAGACCAGGGAATTTTCAGTGTTAGGAGTCCTCCCTGTTCTGATTTCCTTGTCCATGTGGGTGTTGGTGAACAATCTGGCAGTGCTCTTTGGCTAGAGCTCTGATGGGATGAGCTTGTCCAAGCTGGAAGAGTACAGACCCCAAATGTACTAATGGGAACCATCACTGGCTCTTGGGGTCTTGAATCTTGGGTGAGGTCACTTGGATTGGGGAAGTGTCATCAGTGCTTAGTTTTGTCAGGAGATGTGACAGCAGCAAGTCTGTTTATCCTCCAAATTAGAATGTTCATGTCACTTTGAGGTTCAATAACAATGCGTCCTTTGTTTTCTCTGAAATTGAGAACACTAGTAATGAAATTCTTGGATGTGAGATTCTTAAAAGCAACTGTTAAACTAATCCTAGGATGTTGGGATGTATGAGAAGTGCTTACCTTTTGCCTGGGCCACAGACCTAGGTGGGATATGGACACTGCCACCCAAATGTCAGACCTACAGTTCTTGAAGTACCATGAAGAGTTTGCATCCTGGCTGAAAACAGGTGGCATGCTCAAATGATTCACTGAGGTCACTTGAAGAACAAACTATTGAAGTGTGAATAGGTTAGAGTTAAGGGGATGCACAGGAGATAATGAAGCACCAGAAACCAGCATCAGTGGGAGGCCTTTAGTCCTGAACAGGGCCCAGTGGAGCCGCTGCTTCAGAAGAGAGGTTGCTGAGTGAGCCATGTCCATAGGTGGAGGAGAGGATCCACTGTGAGGAATCCTGGTCCTGGAAGAAGAGTGAGAAAGTAGGTAATACTCCAGTGGCTTCTTGTTCCCTTCCTATCCTTTGCCTGACATATCTCAGAAGCCTGCGGGTAAGTGAAGAACACAGTCCACAGAAGGTAGAGGATAGCTCTTGAGGGTCAATGAGACCTGTGTTCTACTATGTGATCTATTCTGGAGAATGTTTCAGGTGCACTCAAGAAGAATGTGTATTCTGTTGCTTTAGGATGGCATGCTCTGAATATGTCTGTGCAGTCCCTCTGGTCCAGTGTGTCATTCAAAGTACTTGTTTCCTTGTTGATCTCTGCTGAGATTATCAGTCTGTTGCGGTGAGTGAGGTGTTAAAGTCCTCTACTATTGCTGTGTTATTATCTATGTGTTTCTTTAATTTTGTTATCAACTGGTTTATATAATTGGCTGTGACCATGCTAGGGGCATAAATATTTATAATCGTTAGACCTTCTTGCTGGGTAGACCCCTTAATTATGATATAGTGTCCTTCCTCATCTCTTATCACTGTCTTTGGTTTATTTATTTATTTATTATTTTTTTTATTTATTTTATGATAGTCACAGAGAGAGAGAGAGAGAGAGGCAGAGACATAGGCAGAGGGAGAAGCAGGCTCCATGCACCGGGAGCCTGATGTGGGATTCGATCCCGGGTCTCCAGGATCGCGCCCTGGGCCAAAGGCAAGCGCCAAACCACTGCGCCACCTAGGGATCCCTGTCTTTGGTTTAAAATCTAATTTGTCTGATATGTGGATGGCCACCCAAGCTTTCTTTTGATGTCCATTAGCATAATAAATGGTTTTATACCCCTCCCTTTAAATGTAGAGGTGTCTTTGGGCTGAGGGTCAATAAAAATAACCAACACGTTATGTAATTTGTCCCATGCTGCTATGTGCATATGGGCTGCAAAGTACTTGCACACACATTACCTATCTCTGTCATCACGATGGTCTCCATTTCACTCAGAAGAAAACTGAGCTCAGGGAGCTTATGCAAATTTCCCCAAATCTAACACTTGGTCAGTGACCAACTCATGAGCACGAACTATTGTCAGACTCTGGCCTCCTGGCTCTTAAATTCTATGCTATGAGAGGGGTTATGGAGGTGTAAAAGAAATTGAAAAAATATGGAAACCAAACCTTATGGTCACCATCATAATAATAATAATGGGAAGAATGACCCTGCCTTATATTTCCAGACATCATTACACTTGACCCTGATAATATTCTTGGGAGTTAAAAAGGTCAGGTATTATTATTCTCATTTTACTAATGAAAAATAGCAAAGGTTTAAGGCCAAATGACGTGCCACAAAACAGTATCTCAGAGCTGGCACTTGAATATAGGCTTTTAAAAAAATTTCTGAATCCATTAGTGAGGCAAATATACTATATTGTTAATTAGAAAATGCTGGCAACAGGACAGTTTAATTAAATGAAGCCAGAAAACAACAAAACAAACATCTCATATACATATTCTACTTAAACATTAGTCTCTATTTTGCCTTGTGAGTCACTATTTTATTTTGTTCATATTGAAAAGCCCACAGTGATGGTCCATCATAAAATAAATGGATAAATCACACGTGAATCAAAAACAAGAGGAAGGAAAACAATATTTAAATACATGTCTATCAATTTCTAAAAAAAAAAAAAAAAAGTTTAAAATTCATACCGTACACCAAATGCCCAAATTAATTCCAGCTAGGCTCCAGAGTTTGATGTGAATGCATAATTTATGGAGAGATGAGCAGGAGGTAGTGTGATCTATGTGTGCCTAATGTTGTTGGGGGTTATGCTTTACTGGATGGCAGATACAGTGTAGGGGCTTTAAAAATGTTAATCCCTATTTCACAGATGAGAAAACTAAGGCCCATAAACCTGCTGTGGCTTGGCATATGGCAGATGATGGTGCATCTTAGTTGGGGGCCTCATTCTGACTCCACATTCAGTCCAATTAACCATCGGAGGTCTTAGGATCATTTTCATCCTGACTGCTAGGATACCACGAATGTAAGAAACTAGCAGTTTCTTTTCTGGAAAACCTGTTAGATTTCCCTAAAATGAGCAATAATGTAGCTAAGAGCAAACAGTTAAACAAACCAGGACCATATTTGCATGAAATATGACAAAGGGTTAAATTTTATAGGAGTATTTTAACTGATGCATAAGAAACGCCTTGTAGATAAATGGACAAGGACTATGCATAAACATTAGAATATGCTTCGTAAACAAATTTGAAAAATTAAGCTTATTAATAATAAAAGAAATGCAAATTAAAATAATAATGAGATGGTATTTTACATGTTTCCAATGAATAATGGTTTTCTTGTTTGTTTTTTAAGACCAAAGCTAGGAAAATTACGAGGTCATTGGTGTGGTGGCAGTGGAATTTGTAGAGCCTCTTTGGAAAAGCAATTTGGCAACAATTATAACGAATCATAAAATTTCCACACCCTTTGACCCAGCAATCTCACTCTTGGGAATTTATCCTGAGGCAATTATTAAAAAGACAATGAAAGCCATGTGTAAGAAAATATTCATCACAGTAATGTTTATAATAGTAAAAAGTTGGAAGCCACCTAAAGGTCCCACAACAGGGAAATGATTCAGTAAATTATGTGTATAACCATCAGATTAATTATGGAAGCTATATGATAGTAGAAGGATACTAATGATGTTAATTGAAGGAGTGAAAATTATATCTATACTGTGCTTTTAACTCAGAAAAGTCTGCCTGTGAATTAGCACTGAAAGTAAATACAGAAGAATAAAAATCATGGACATGACATGATAGGGAGGCTGGTGGCTCATCTCAGATGGTGAATCCGTGGGTGTTTGTGGCACTGGCTCATGGAGTTCTGGGTGTGTGAAGAGAAGTGTCCCAATATCAGACTGACTAGGTACATTGAAGCCAAGTCGGGAAGAGTTTTAGATATTGCCTTGAAGAGTTTGAACTCTGTCCCTTAGAGGCATTGGAAAGCCATTGCAAGTGTCAAAGCCAAATGTATGTTTGGGGAACTCTGACAGCACCAAGGGCTTCAGAACAAGAGGGAGGTGGCTTAGGGCAGTACAGACCCTGAGGTAGTTAAGATAATTCTAGGGAGCCTAGCTGGGTGTGTGGGGAAGTGCAGTGGAGGGAGCAACCCCAGAGAAACATGGGAGGTGGAATCACCGGAACAGGCCAAGAGCTCCAGTGTAGGAGTGTGGGAGTGAGAGGAGAGGAAGGGATGTTGCTTTCTGAGCCTGGACACACCATTAGAGGGATCTGCAGAGAGGGCTCCATTTTGAATGTGGTGGGAGTATGGTTGATTTGGGCATCCCATACTGCCTTCCATAGACAGCTGGAATATAGTCTTGTCCTTGGGAGGGAGGTGATGGTTGATGGTGGAAATTGGGTATGTTGGCTTATGTATGTAGCTGAAGTTGGAAGGATGGAGGGATGCCCAGGGGACATTTGTCTCGGGAGGAAAGGGGTAGGCAGAAGGCAGAACCCTGGGAAAGCCCAAGGTTAGAGATGGTTATGAAGAGGAATTGATGATGTAGTTGTAGGCAGATGTGGAAAAGAAATAAAGAAAAAGGCTTAAGAACGAAGGAATGGACCAGAGAGCTGAACAGGGCTGTAGGTCCAGAAGATGGGAAACCCCATAGTAGGCCTTTGGTTGGGTCACTCGATCTTGGACAGTATAGGTCCAGTGGCGCATGGAGTGAAGAGGGGGCGCACAGAACCCAAATGACTGTGGGGTGAGAAGCTCAAGGGAGCTCAAGGGAGAGGATGACTCTCAGTGGCTCAAGACTTTTAAGAAGCTCAAAGATAGAGCACCCAACAGTCCTAGTTCGCCTGGGGCTTGGGGCAGTCTCAGGATGCAGGCTGCTCAGTGCCCTAGTCAGGAAGGTCCTGGGCCAACCAGGACAAGTTGGTCACTCTACTCAAAAATGCATAAGCCAAAATATCTTTTTTTTTTTTTTAAGTGAGGATAAATCTGTGTGAGGTTACCAGTTGTATATTCCTAATGCCGTTAAGTAGCAACACAAGGGAACCAGCCTATGCGAGCTGCCAATTTAGTGGGATGGAGAGTTTGGGAATATTTTTGAAAATAGTTTTGGGTTGAAGCAATCTGGTGAAATTTGGGGAAAAATAAGTTGTTTTTCTTTTTATTTTTTTTTAGTTAAAAAAATAACAAGTCAGAGTGGCACAGTAAAGCCATAGGAAGTAAAGCACTGGTATAAACATTGACAGTTTTAAACTAAATGGCTTCCTTCTTTGAGTTTTCCAATTACTGTTTTATTTATTTAGTTTTAATTTTACACCAAGGTGACTAAAAAGCCTATAACGACACCTCATTAATTTGCATTAACAGGGAAGGGGTGTGCTGTTTGATGTATGAAAGCACTGCATTTGAAGACACAGAGTGCTAATAGACCCTTGGTCCTAGGGAAGACTCAGTTCATCTAATGGAGCCAGCTGTACTCACGGAATCTTGTTTGCCAGGCTGGGCCTGACTGCTGCCACTTGCTGGGGGTTGGAGTTGTAGACCCCCCGGTTGGGTTCCCCAGCCTCACTGCCTGTTGGTTCACTGGAGAGTGTGGGCCATTGGGGTTCTGGCATCCAAGTCCTGTTGGCTTGGGTCCAACTTCTGGCTCTCTGCGACTCATTTTCCTTCTTGGTTGTAGAATCCTTTTGTTAGAATTTAATACAGTATATGTGGAGCAAAGATGCCCCTCTGTCTGGGGCTTTTTCACTTGGCTACTTGCCACTTGCAAGTTGTATACAGGTTGCCCGATGTTTTGGGGCCTCATTTTTCCTGCTAAAGAGTTTTCAAGATGTTACGGGGTTTAAAGTTGATCACATACATGGAATGATTTGTGCAGGGTCTGACCCACATTTTTTAAAAAAGATTTTATTTATTTATTCATGAGAGATGCAGAGAGAGAGGCAGAGACACAGATAGAGGGAGAAGCAGGCTCCCTGTGGGGAGCCCGGTGTGGGACTCAATCCTGGATCCCAGAATCATGCCCTGAGCCAAAGGCAGGCGCTCAACCACTGAGCCACCCAGGCGTCCCTCTGACCCACATTTTTGTTAGGTATGCCTAGTTGTGCCCTGATGCTTATTAGCCACATGACCATAGGCAAGTCCCTCCCCCTATTTCTTTATCTACAAAAAAAAAAAAAGCCCTCAAAGTAGATAGATGATCTCTGTGGTCCCGTCCAATTCCTGAATAATGCATTTTCTCTAGTGCTATTCAAAGTTTGGATTGGACTGAGATTAATAATAAGTTTTTTTTTTTTTTTTTAATGATAGTCACACAAAGAGAGAGAGAGAGGCAGAGACACAGGCAGAGGGAGAAGCAGGCTCCATTCACCGGGAGCCCGACGTGGGATTCGATCCCGGGTCTCCAGGATCGTGCCCTGGGCCGAAGGCAGGCGCTAAACCACTGCGCCACCCAGGGATCCCTGGACTGAGATTAATAATTATGTCCTTGTGTGGTGATAGGAGAAACCGACTTTACAAGTCTTCAGTTTAACACACCCTGACTTATGACAATGAGAATTCAGTTGAGGAAGACTTTGGGAACCTAGACTACAAAGAAAGGGGTGTGGACCAAGATACAGTAATCTGACTCTATGAAGATCCATGGAGAGGTTCTGTTGAGCCAATCAACATATTGGGCAAAATTTGGGCTTATTGGTCGGCATCCCTGCTACTCATCTTTCCATTTGCTCCTTCTCCCCCACTTCTGAATCTGGTCTGTGTAAATTATGGACCTTAGCCATCTGTCCACTCCTCTGTTCTCCCCTGATTCCCAGGGTTCCACATCTGGCTTCTGTATATGGAACCCACTTCCATACTAGGCCCACCTACTCTGTTCCCCAAATCCTGGATGTCCAGTCTGTCTGCTCCCCCATCGTCTGAGACTTGTCTGTCCCATCCTGCCTCTGGTCAACGTTTTGGCCCTCCATATTTTTGCTGACCCTGACCTGGCCCCTTTCCTGCCCTGTTCTTTCCCTGCCTCGGAATCTTCTTGTTTCCATTATTAATTCCCAAAGCATGTGCAGCAGGAGTTACCCTGTGATTGCAGCTTGTACAACTTGACATGGGATGAATGGGAATAAGACGAAATGAAACAGCAGAAGATTGTCATTGATTTTTCTTTTTTATATTTCTTTTGTTGTCATCTTTTTTAAGCCCTTTTTTGCTCAGGAAGCAAAATTGTGGGGAAGTTCATTTCAAGTATAATCATTTCATGAGATAATCCATGCCAGTCTGTGCTGTGATGTTTTTATTAGTATTTGTTTTTCGAGCACCTGCTATATGTCAGGCACTGCCTCTGGTCCCCTTTTGGCCACTGAAAAGGAATTCATACTTTAGTGGAGAATACTATTCAGGTCCTGAAAATAAAGGGCTATTATAGAGGGTATGTACAAGGGTTTTGGGGTGCACACACACCAGTAGTCTGCAATGGGGTTTGGGGAGTATGCCCAGAGGGAGTGATATTTGGGCTCAATCTTGAGGACCCTCTAGGTAGAAGAAACAACACAGAGGCTTGTGGGAGTGAAGGAATTCCTGGTATTTTGAGGTGACGAGGTTGGGGGTACATGAGTGGAATTGAAAAACAAAGCTTGTAAAAAGCAGCTGGGACTGTGTTTAGAAGTACCTGGGAATGGGGCGCCTGGGTGGCTCAGTGGTTGAGCATCTACCTTTGGCTTAGGCTGGAATCCCAGGGTCCTTGGGTCCAGTCCTGCATTGGGGTCCCTATAGGGAGCCTACTTCTCCCTCTGCCTGTGTCTCTGCCTCTCTCTCTCTGTCTCTCATGAGTAAATAAACTCTTAAAAAAAAAAAAGGAGGTACTTGGGAATGCTAGGATAAGGAGATGGGTGATGACAGGGAATTATTGCAAAATCTGAATGAGTTAAGTCTAAATTAATGCGACTTAACTGTGACGAGCTTGGGAAATAACTCTTGGTAGTCACGAACTGGGTATCTCAGTATTATTTGAAATGAGCAATTCTGGTCCCTCTCCGCAATTGCCAACCATATATTGGCCTTCTCCCACTGTCCTGGCACTTGGGTGGAGTTATCTTTTCCTTGAAGTCTCTCTGTTTCCGGGTGGAGCCACTCGTTCCCTGCCACCCCCCACCCCCCCATTCTCTGACTTGGAGTAAGATTAAGGAATCTTGTTCACTTCAGAGCGAGGGCCAAAGGAGAGGCTTTGAATAGATCATTTCTGACTGTATTACTTCTCAGGGTTGTTTTCTCTCCAGAAAGGCACTATCATTAATTAAGGCAAAACAAACAAAGCAAATCCTAAACAGCTGAGCTTCGTATTTTCAAAGACCCATAAACCTCATCAGCATAAAATAAATTAAATTTGGAGCTTACCTAGCACAGACATTCATTTTGATGGAGTGCTCCATGCTTTGCTTTATTAACTGGAATGGAGTTTTCTGGAGTTATCCCAGAGCCCTGACAGGTTTTCCTGTAGATCCTGGATAGAAAGGGGCTCTGTCCCCAGGAGGCTGCTCCAGCAGAGAGGCTGCAGAAAGTGAAGGACACTTGTGGCTAGTCTGCCCCAGGACACTGGAACGTGGACCTCTGAACTGTGGTTGTGGAGTGCTTTATTTAAAAGTTGGATCTATACAACAAAAGTTAGAGCTGTACATTTCACACTCTAAATTATAACTCAGTAAAAATTCTAAGTAAAAAAAAAAAAGGAGTTATTTATTTTAAAAAAATCTTTTAAAAAATGACAGCTTATAGGGGGATGCCTGGGTGGCTCAGCAGTTGAGCATCTGCCATTGGCTCAGGGCGTGATTCTGGAGTCCCGGGATTGAGTCTCACGTCGGGCTCCCTGCATGGATGGAGCCTGCTCCTCCCTCTGCCTATGTCTCTGCCTCTCTCTCTCTCTGTGTCTCTCATGAATAAATAAATAAAATCTTTGAAAAAAAATATGACAACTTATAGGTACCTTTTCAGGAAAGGACTTTGCAAACCAGAGATAGTGACAATAATAATATCATGTATGGCTTTGGGTCTGTTACTTCTTTCTGTGTGTAGGTTTTCCTCATTCTGAAAAGTGGCATGTTATGGTTTGGATTTTATTTCTGGGTCCTGTTTCTGGTTTATTTTCCCTCCATAGTGGAATAATACTTAATACATACTTTGTAAAAACTGTTTAAGGCATCAACAGCAGCAAGTGTTATGGTTATTTACTTTCTAAGAGTTTGACAGCTTGAGGATGACCATATTTTTTGAAGGATCCAGATCTAAGGCTTTATTTAATCTACTGATTCTTAGCATCCTCATGAGTTTACTGACTCATGGTAGTGAGTGTTTTCTTTTCTTTTCTCTAGGTAGTGTGATTATTTAGACGCTGGCCATCCTGGTGGTGGCATATTCTTCTTTCTTGAGTCCTCGTGTTGCTTTCTGACCCCATCATTTTGGGAGGTAAAAGCCACACAAGAACCCATGAAGCCCAAGGATGCTGGGTGCTGAGGCTGAGAAGCAGACTGGTATCTATCATCCTCTGGACTTAGAGGAGAAATCTTCAGATGAACTTGAGCGTCGTCTTCTCCTACACAACTGCTTACCAACAAGGCCCCTGTGCAAGGGGAACCATAGGGCCAGCGTCATATTTGCTGCTTTCCATTTTTGAAAACTCTGTATAGATTTTTTTCTGCTACTGCCCAGCATTTTTTTGATTGAGATCACAAGGCCAGGTTTTAAAGACTTTGCCTTTTGAAAATAGCTCTTCTCAAAGCCACATGTCAAAACTGAAAAAAGACGTGGGTACATTCTCTTCTATAGGGAAAGTGACCATCTGTTGGCTTCTTGCTGGTGTTCAGTGATTTCCAAGCCACGTTTGGCAGAGGTGACGCAGGTGTCCCACACATGAACTGTATTTTAAAGTATATTTTCACTACTTAGAGACTGTAATGACAAAGCAGTATGAGTGGTTGACTATGTGACTGATTCCATTTTAATAGGTTGGAGACCACAGGTACATTAATTGGAGACTGTGAATATAAGTTCAACTTTTTAATTTTTTCTGATTTAACAATGAAATTTCTCCTGTTGTATGTAGGCACATGTTTGGACTTAGGGTAAACCATATCCCTGATTTGAAGTTAGCTGTGCACAGTTTGTTTTGGGGAAAGATGTGGTGCAAACATTTGACCAACAAAGGGTCTATTTTGTGAATATTCAAAGTACTTTCACAAGTCATTGTGAAAATGACAAACAATCCAGTAGAAAAATGGGCAAAAACTTAAATACGTAGACTAATAGAAAGAAAGTATACATTTCCAGTAAACAAACAAAAAGATTTTCAGCCTTATTCAGTGAAAGAGGTGGAAGATGTAGCAGTAGTAGGCGACTTGCATCCTCCAGCTGTCAGGTAGGTAGTGCCTACAAAGTGAAATGAAGCCCAGTGCTGTGCGAGCCAGGCATCATAGACACTTTCATACTGTATTGTTTTTGTAGAAGTGTAAATTGCTCTGATCTCTTTTTTGGGTGGATTTGGAGAACATGCGCCAAGAAAAATAAGGTACACTCTTAAGGCAGTTACCTATCTGTAAATGTATTTCTCAGTTGCCCCAATAATTGTACTTTTCTATATTGTTTGTATCAATAACAATATATCTGAACTGCTAGAAACAACCTAAATATCTGTATATGACTTGTGAAATTTTGGTACCAGGATTTAATGCAACACTGTAGAGCTTAAAGAGAGAGGGACAGACAGAGGAGAAAGGGAAAAGGGGAGGAGGGGAAAAGGACAGGAGGGGGACATAAGATACCTGTATGCTGCTGTTAGGGGAAAATGTTCAGTATATTGTAAGAAAAAAGCCGTAAAATAGTAATTTGATATGATCACATCTGTATTAAAAAATAAGAGAAAGAAGATCTCTTTATGTTCATGACTGCATTGAAAATTTCTGGAAAGAGTTGCAAAAGAAAAACAAAAAACCCCAAACCAAACAACAACAAAAACCTACTGATAGTGATTGACTCTGGGATTTGACACTGAAATTCAGAGAACAAGGAGGGGTCTTCTATATTTCACCTCTGTGCCCTTCTGTGTTAATTTAGTTTCCTTTATTACACCAAGCATGTGGATCTTTAGTGATAAGAAAGGTACTTAATAAAAAAGCCCTCTCATTATTTTGCATTCTCTAATAATGTCTTCATCCTCCCCATATCTGATTCTAGAATTATTTTTATCCTAAATACTTGTAGATTTTTTTTTAAGATTTTATTTATTCATGAGAGAAACAGAGAGAGAGGCAGAGACACAGGCAGAGAGAAAGAAGCAGGCTCAATGCAGGGAGCCCAACGTGGGACTCAATCCCAGGTCTCCAGGATCACGCCCTGGGCTGAAGGCAGGCGCCAAACCACTGAGCCACCCGGGTGTCCCCTGTAGATTTGTTTTTAATTGAACACAGCTTCAATTGCCTTCAGATATACTTCTTAAGAAGTAATTACATTTTGAATGACTTGCCCAGCCATCTCTCTAGACTCTTGACAGGAGGATTGCCCAGGATTTAGGAACAACAAGGTTATGACCTGGTGGGGGAATCCATGCTGCAGGTTCTCAGTCAAGAGCAATGGTCAAGAAAGTGGTCTCCCTGGTCAGATGGCTTGGGTTTATTACTTACTAGACATAGGCCTTTGGGCAGATTTTTTTAGCCTCTTTCCATTTTTATTCTGTATCTGTAAAGTGGGGCTTTTTATAATACCAACTGCACTGGATTGTGGGGATGAAAAGTCATACTACTTACAAAACACTGAGAAGGGAGTCCAGAACTTAATCTGAATCTGAATCACGTCGGGTATCATTCTTTCATTTTATGTTTCTAGGCATGCCCACCTCCCCTCAGTGTTTCAGTTTTCTTACTTTTAATTTAAGACAGTCAAGATAAAATGGAACCCTTCTTCTGGTTCAGAATCTAATGATTTACTACCTCTATTTCTGACATACTCTGTATTAAGTCCAACATGGCCTAAGATTGTATATGGTTGTTTATAGTGTTTGATAGTGAATTTAATTCTGGCTTGTGTTTTGATCAAGGGTCCTTGGCTAGCTTAATGAAGATAGTATTACATGATACATATTTGTTTTTCCATTGACAAAAATCATACACATTCTGTGCCTAGTAGTGTAAAGTATTTGAGAATAGAAGGAAGGCATAATGTCTACCTTTGAGATACATACGGACATATGACTTGTAGAATTGGTGGGGGGCATCCACAAAATGGACTGTGTCAGTCAACATGTTGATTGAGAAGGTGATTGGAGGAAAATTGTGAGCAATTCGTTATTCTTACAAGAGGGCCCTAGAGCTTAAGGTATGGAAATTGTTCTTTCTGGAATCCACACTTTTTCTGCCTTTTTGCATTCTAGGTTTTGCCTTTGTGTCTGGCTCACATCCTCTGAGTTTAATTTTCCTAGGTGAAAGAAGCCAGCTCTTGAGACAGTTGATGGTGTGGACAGGGTATCCCTTGAGAGAAATGACACTCAGTGACTGGAGAGCCTAACTCTCCAACTTGAACTTGGGTTGTGATTGAGTCCGGTGTTGCAGATGGAACGGTTTTATTTATCTTACTTTATTCTCATAGACACCCTGGAAGTTGGGCATTTTACCTATGAAGAATAGAGGTTTGGAGGGGTTAATCTACTTGTCCAAAGTACAAAGTTCTTTATTCCCTGAGACTGGATTGGATGGAGCCCGGGTCTGACCTACCCCTTAACTCGTGTATCTTTTTCTTTCTCCTTCTACTCCTGCTTAATTTTGTTTTATTTCATGGACCAGAGTATATGCTAATCCCTTCCCCTGGCCTCATTAATATGTCTTGTTGGCTAAAAAGGGGATTAGGTTTGAGAGTGAGTTTGGAAGAGATCAGGGTCACGGGTGAGGTAAGAGTGTGCACTTAAGAGTGGGTTACTGAGGAGAAGGGAATCTGGGTTTAACCATCCTGCCTTCTGATCCTGTCTCTCCCCCTTGCCCAGCTGTGTTTTGGAATAAATAATCAAGCCTCAGTTTTTTCATATGTAAAATGGGGGTAATTTTAGCTGTCTGGCAGGGTTTCTGTGAAAAGTAAATGGCGAAAGCCTATCAAATGCCTCTTGTAGTTTGTGCCTGAATACATAAGTCCCCAGCTGTGCTTTATAAACCTTCAGACGGCAGCAATGACCATGAAGTCCAACCCTTGCCAAAGAAACCTTCTGGTGTATCTTTGTGGCCGATTCCTGCTAGGATATCTTTGCATGGAAATAGATTTAAAATAGCACACTGGGAAGATTCTTCTCCAAACTTAGCCCCCTTTCCAGCTCTAGGTAGAACACCAAGAACTGCTGAGAGCTGCCGAGGATGTGTCTTCAATTCTTAGTGACATTCTCGTAGAAGTTTCCTCTGCCATAATGGAACCTGGGCTTGTGTTTCTTTTGACAGAGGAGGGGAAAATAAAGAAATCACATAACAGGTGACAGCTATAGAACATCTCTCTGTGATGACTAACTGCTTAACCTCTGGATGAACTTCAAAAAGTTATCCTTTGAAAGGGAATTATAAATTTCTCTAGAAAAAACTTTTGGACACGTGACTTAAAGGCAACGGGGACAAATCTACAAATCTATTTTACACATGGTGAGGAAGCACACTGTCATAGGAATAACAAGCATACAAACGGAGCCCTTAGCCAGCTAGTTCTTCTTTGTTTCTATTTATTAATTTTTTCACAGACAATGCAAATTCTAAGAAAAAGAGGCCATAATAAAGGCCTAAGTTTAGAACACAAACTTAGTGTGTGTGCTTTGTGGTTGTCCGGGGTTATTCCATATTAAGCCAGTCTGACACTTTCTATATTTGAGAAACTGGACAATTAAAACTGAATTTCTGAAGAGTGGCCTTAAGACTCTCTAAATTTCTTATTCATTAGAGAATATTGTTTTCAGAATTGTATTTAATTTCAAGCTAAGATACAGTTTTCTTAAAATTTCGATGAACCAAAATTTGGCAATATTGCCAACTGTTTTACTGTGTGTTGCTATTGGATGGGACAGATGATGTTGCATTATGACACGTTCTTTCTTGAAAAGTTACTTCTGTGACAACCTCATCCATCCAGAACACAGCCAGAGTCTGTCCAGAAGCAGGTAAGAAAAACCCTTGGCATGCAAACAGCTACCACAGTGTCCAAGCATTATGTTCTGTGGATGTGATGACAGAGCTCACAAATGCATTTCGAAGATAGAATGTGCCACTGTTTGGCGTAGAGAAATCCACATTTCCATGGAGAATCACCCATTTCTCAGTGGCCCAGGAGAGCATTTCTCCATTTAAGCCCCATGATATGATTTATGTTCACATCAGTAGTAAACGTGATTGATAAACAGCTATATTTTACTCATATACTCTGTTTAAGAAAATCCCCAGTATGCAAATAAAGATTTTTTGTTCATCCTAGTCCACTACAGATTTGGCACTTGGAGTCATCAGCTTGATATTTAGACCTTTGTTCTCAGTACAATACCTGCCTATAAATGTTTTGAATAAGTAAGTAAAGGACCTGGGAATATAGACGTTAGGTTATGCAGGACACCTCATTTCTCAATACTTGAATGAAGACTTACTGTAATTTTGAATCTAACAAATGCTATTTTGCTCAATCCTCTGATTTATGGAGAACTACCCGCCCCCCCTGCAAACCAGCCTCCTGCATTTTGTTGTATAATGTCTTTTTATAATTGTTTCACTCCACACCCCCCATCTCCTTCCATTTTTGAGAAAAGAATAATAATATCATCATAATAAATATTTTTTTCATTGTAAGGCAGCTTTATTTGGAAAGGGGTTTTAGAAAATACTAGTTAATGAAATTTTCAGCAGAGGCTGTCTGTGGCCACACAAAAAAGCATGATTAAATTTTAATTAAAGTATACTTAATTAAATCCTATTGGCTGAAAGTAAATGGAAAAAGTTATTAGCCCTCTTTAACTGTTTTCAGCAAGCTTTTAGGTACCCTGCCTGGAGGGGACTGTTGCTGCTGGCGGGCACAAGAGCCCGTCTGGAAGGATGGATCTTATTTTCTGATCTGCCGTGGTTCACTGCTGGCTTCTAGTGCCATATTGGCACATGGTGCTCAGCTCCTTTTCCTAAATTTCCAGCAAACTATCTGCACATAAAGAAATAACATTGTAAGACAGCAAGCTATGCTGTTTGAATTTTTATCTTTACTTATGTAGCAAAAGGTGTTGGGAAAAGTGCCTTGAAATCTTCGAACTTCTCCCACTCTTGGTTTTTGTGGCAAAATTCCCTTTTGTGGAAGGAATCCAATCTAGAATGCTGATCTTCTCGATGTCTTTCCATATGTTAACCATTTTTTAAAAATCCTTTTTTTTTTTTCATTTTCTGATATGAAACTTCCTGGGAGCTTATCTTAGGTAGAGAGAAAAGGCAATAAGCGAGCATAAAAAGGAATCAGCTTATTCTCGAGAGATATTTTGTAGTTTAAAAAAAATGATTATGTGAGAGGATTTTTCAAAATGTTTATACATTTTCCTCCATGGCGACATTTCCTTAATAGAAAATGATAATCCTGGTTCTGAATCTGATCCTAAATACCTTTTTTGAGTGCTCTGGAAAAAAAAATCACTGCCCTTAAGCAATGGATTAATAAATTAGCTAAATGTGTCTGAATAGGCATGGAGGACCTAGTTTAATCAGAATTAAAGATAAACATGCCTAGGAGAGAAAAATGAAAGCATTCCACTCATATTTGAAGTAAGGACATCTCAAGGATGGTGAAAGTACAGTATTTTTCAAAGCTAAAGGGTAAAAGATCCTAGAGACTATATTAAATGAGTCAAGGTAGGCTGCAAAAACTAATAGGCCCTAAAACATAAAATGTGTAAAACACTATCCATGTGTTTTTCCAAAGTACCATCCAACACTGTGTTCCTGGACAATTGGTGGCTCTCTTCCATGTGGTGTTTCAGGGACCCAGGCTTCTTCCTTGCTGTGGTTTCACTGCTCCTATGAACTCATTGCTGTTTGTAGAGGTGGAGAGAGAGCATGAGGGAGAGCAGTTGCTTATTTGCAGTCTTTCCTTGTTAGAGACACATATTTTTTCTGCTCTGATTCCGTTGTCTAGAACTCCGTTATCAGTTCAAACGTCATGCCAGGGTATATAGAGAAGTGTGGTCCAGCTGAGTGCCCAAGAAGGAGGGCAAATAGATTCTGGTGACCAACTAGCCTCCCTGCCACAGAGATCATCTAGGTGAAAGTTTATAAGTGGTTGGCCAGCGAGGTGAGGGTATATTTCCTTTGGCTCGCACAGTGCTTGTAGAATTTTAAAATTATAGCAGACACACACTAAAAGATCAGGAGATTTCATATAAATATTTGGCTTTTGGGCTTCTGTTGGAAAATTTGACTTCTTGGTGATGTTTATCTCATATTCTTGTTGCTCTTGTCTAGAGTTATGTTGAGGCTCTGCTTGTACAGAGGCTAGAGGCTCTTTTATTTGTCATGGTTCTGGCCACTCTTTGTCATCACCAAGAAGGCGAAGCCTTAGTTTCCACTCACCATTTTATACCAAGCCTGCTTCTCTAACTCCTGCATGACTCCAGGATTGGAAACTAGAACACTGACTCACAACCCTAATGTCTCTCCCCTCTCTCACCTCCACCCCTCCCTTCCTTTCTTTCCTTCTCTCTCATTATACCAGAGGAAACACTCATGTGTAACTTAGATAGATCTAAGAAATAATACTCTGGTTGGTTAGGAAAGGTTTCCGTGAGCTCACAGAATTGCAAGTGCTATTGGAAGGAAGGAAAGAAGGCAGGCAAAAAGAGGGAAGGAAGAGGGAGGGAAATGAAGGAAAAAGTGAAGCGAATGCATTCTGTGCTTTTGAAACAAACTTCTAGATCTCTGCACAAACACCAAGCTGCATTTAGCATGAATATATTCTATAAGCCTTGTTCTATTCTGTCTAAGATTTGTAATTGGGAGTGGGATCTTTATCCTCTAAAATCAGAGTGTAGGAATGGATATTTCTGTTTGTGACAGTTGTTGTGAGGACCGATTATATATACAGATGGGTGGCTGGAAGAGACAAGACAGCGGTGAGCTGAGTAAAAGTACTTTCCTTCTGATAGACCAGCCTGTTCATGGGGATTTGGGAGGCCTGCCCTGGAGGTGCACCAAATTATTGGTTAGTGTTCCAATCTCCTTTGTAGAGAAGTGTTAGGGGAAGCCGCAGTCTGGAGGTCACTGGGCAGGGGCTTGCTCACCGATCTTACAGAGCACTGATCTTAAGAATCACTGAAGCTGCCTCCATCATGACCCAGTTGTGCTGGTGATTAAAAGAGAAAAACATCAGAGCCCAGAGCTTGCAATTGCTGTTGATCTAGATATGACCAGAGTTATGAAATGGACTTATTAGGAGGACGTGGTGCCCACAGCTAAGGGAGAGTCACTGTGAGTTCATCCTCGAGCCTATATATGAGGATAGCAATGACAACACAATATTGTATCTGGGAAGAGTTTGCTACATCCTAAACCCTGTTGCAAGAGCCTAGGTGCCAGGTGGTTGGGCATCACTACCACACTCTAGGTGTCTTTGGCTCTAAAGATCAAGGCAGTGATTTCCAGTCCTTACTGCAGATCAGGACCACTAGGGAGGTATTTAATAATATGGATTTTATTATCTGTTGTATGAAACAGCTCTGCCAAGAGAAGTTGCTAACCATGTTAATGGCCCCATGGGGCTTTGTTTAATGGAAGAGTAGAATAAGATTCAAATCCAAGTCATTGGTAGGGACACCCCATGCCAATCCCATGCGAGAATATATTCTAGACTTCTGTACTTTAAATCCTACTCTACATTAAGATTCATGTGAAACATGACTTAAAATTTTACATCTATTGATTTAAATTAATAATTATGTTAATAATAGGGAAAGCAAAATTTTTTTTTAATTAACTTTTATTGGTGTTTAATTTACCAACATACAGAAAAACACCCAGTGCTCATCCCGTCAAGTGTCCACCTCAGTGCCCGTCACCCATTCCCCTCCAACACCCGCCCTCCTCCCCTTCCACCACCCCTAGTTCGTTTCCCCGAGTTAGGAGTCTTTATGTTCTGTCTCCCTTCCTGATATTTCCCAACATTTCTTTTCCCTTCCTTTATATTCCCTTTCACTATTATTCATATTCCCCAAATGAATGAGAATATACACTGTTGGCCACAGTAACTTCTTGCAAGATACATCCACGAAGGCAAAAGAAACAAAAGCAAAAATGAACTATTGGGACTTCATCAAGATAAGAAGCTTTTGCACAGCAAAGGATACAGTCAACAAAACTAAAAGACAACCTACAGAATGGGAGAAGATATTTGCAAATGACATATCAGATAAAGGGCTAGTTTCCAAAATCTATAAAGAACTTATTAAACTCAACACCAAAGAAACAAACAATCCAATCATGAAATGGGCAAAAGACATGAAGAGAAATCTCACAGAGGAAGACATGGACATGGCCAACATGCACATGAGGAAAGCAAAATTAAATAGAGCTTCCATTTCATGCCTGAAGAAAACCAACTATTGATTTCCAAGCCATAATCAAAACATGGTCATCACCCACCTTGCTTCTCAAAGGATGTGCCAAGGAGTATCAGAGTCACCTGGGAATTGATAGAAATGTATACTATTAGGTGCCACCACCCATCTGTTGATCCAGAATCTGCATTTCAACAAAATCCCCAGGTGGTAACTATATAACAGAGTTTGAGAAGCACCGCACCATCCAACAGATGTTGGAAGCCAGATACCTTCCGGAGAAATAAATAGGTTCATGGTCTTGTCCTTGCCAATGCTTATGTGTGAAGTGATGCTTGACAGAGTACGAGCTTGGGGTTTAGCCCAGCAGATGGTTTGTAGGTAGAGCTAGGTATACCTAAAAAATACAGTGTTTGATTTGTCACTTTTGTAGAGTTAGCATGCTTGTTTAACTTATGATGTCAGAGTAAATTGGATCCATTTACCTTGGATCATAAAAACACATAGCAGAGCCCTTCTGATGTATGAATGTGTATCCAGTGCTTTCTGGTCATGAAGATGTTTATTGTTGAAGTTCTGCTGAGAGAATTTATAAACTGAATTTAAGAGTCAGGTCATAGAGTCAACTAAACTTAAGTAGTTTTATACCCTGATTATTGTCTTTCTGTTACTCATATCCCTTTCCTGATAACTCTTAGCCAGAATATGATGAACATAGAAATGCTAAAAAAAAAAGCCTTATTAATCATTAGTCATTATGGTTGTTGGGATCTTTGGTATTTTCTGTACTTACACAAGCAATAACTTACTAGCAATAATTATTTCCTTAAGCAATAATTTTTAATTTGCTTTCATGAGACATATTCCCAGAGTGTGGCTTGCACATGAATCTGAGTGGCAAAAACCACCTTGGTTTTATATATACTTGTATTTTTCGGCCTGAGGAAGAAAAATCTAAATTTCACCCAAAGCACACAGGATCTATTTCGGCATCAGCCTGATAATGAGACAGTAATTGGTGTGTAAGCCGTTCATTCTCCAAGTTTTCTCACGGGGCATAATTTGTCTCTTATTTGTCAGGGATGGGTTCTGGGAAACAACACTCCCATTCACGATGGGCAGAGCAAATGTACTAAAACATTATCATAGCTGGGATTAATGGTCCACTATGGATTTATGTCAAGAATGTTAATGATTTGTTTATGAATAAGTGGGACTGTCGCATGGTGAAACAGTAGCCTGCAGAATTGCTGAATGGACAGTTTGCTTGCAGAGGATTCTTGGAGGAAATAAATACTCTTGCCAGGCCTTTTGCATCTCTTAAATCGCTACTGTGAATTGACTTTGGAATTTGAAATGGTGGCATTTACCTCACTAGATCCTGTGCTTGCCATTGCACATCTTGTAACTCTAAATTTTCTTTATACAATTAGAGGAAAAATATTTTTTAGGATTGAGTCTAATTTGGTTTTGTAAAAGGTTGTGAGAAAATAGTAATTAAATCTCTCATCGAGCAAAATATATTCCTGACCCAACTCCCCCCATCAGATTATGGTAACATATAATCAAACTTTCTTGAAGGGCAAGTTAATGTTTGGAAGATAGGGATTTACAGTGGATTTTAATTGGTAGATAAAAGTCAGTTATTGCTAGGTAGAGTCCAAGAAATGATAAATAATTCAAAATTATATAATGATTCATATACGCACACATAGATGGTTGTAAAATATATGTTTATGTATATGTTTGCCTATATAATATGTGTGTGTGGTTTGCATAAGTGTGTAGCTTGCCATGTAAATGTTTATGATGTAATTTAATGATGTGTGTATTCTAGCTACTTTTTAAACGTTTACCTTTTTATAAATGATGATTTTGGCTTTCTCTTAAAAAGAAATTTAAAGTTAAAAGTTACTCTATGTAAAAAAGATTAATTTTTTTTTCTTTGCTTTGGGATAGAATTAGTATAGTCAAGTTTTTCTTGACTTATATTCAAAGGGTCTAAATAACTTAAATATCAGAGTAACTTTATATAAAGTTTTAATTATAATCTGAGAAGTTTCTTACCACAGATATGATCTAAAGGATATTAACATCTAGGCTCCTATATAATCTGAAAAAATGCATAATAGTTACTTAATAAAAGTGACATCTGTATTTACTAGCCAGAAAGGACCCATAATGATTAATTCACTTGGTCCTTATAGTAGTCCTGGTTTTTCTGTGGCTATAAAGTCATGGAGTTAAGCCTCCGGTCAGAGCCATTGGTTTCCAGATCACATGTTCTTTCCATTGTGCAATATCACAGGATCAAAGCCTGTGTGACCTCCCCCTTCATGTTCCTCTCCCCTTTCTGTATTCCCATCATGATGTTCCAGGTAAGTGGACAGACTTTCTGAATGCTGTTGAAAAAAAAAAAATGGTGGGCAGAGATGGCCTTCTAGGGATCAGAGAACTCCATGGCACAATGTGAAAATCTTGCATAGCTCCGTTGCTCCTTGGTTTTGTTTGATTCTTCAAGGGGTTCATGATCTTCCAAAGGATCATTTGTCCATATATTAAATTATTAACTCAATGTAAGTCTAATCATACTGAAGTAGCAGGACATATATTCTCTTTTTATCATCATGTGGTAAACAGGACTCTGAAGTTAGGAAACTGAACTTCCTACGTACTCCCAAGGTGTTCTCATGTCACTTGAGTCCTACTCTATGGAACTTATATGCCACTCTTAACTGGCAGCTCTGGCAATAAACAACATATGTAGAAGTGACTTCTTCTGACCATTCTAAATTTCACCATCTTAAAGGCACTGAACACAGGCAAGCTTGGCTCTCCCATTTTAAATCTGTAATGGACTTCAGTAAGGCCTGTTGTCATTAAGCAGATGGTTGGATTAGGAATAGAGTTGTTAGCAGGGACAGATTAAAATGAAATCCTGAGGATATGTGTTGAGCATCAACCGTGAACAAGGCAATATTCTCCATGCTCAGGAATGAGATAAATGAGGGCTGGGCAGGGTGCTCGAGATTCTGGTATGTCCATTCATGCAGAGATTGTGATCATGATTCACTTGTGTACACAGCTCCTTCATACTCTGTTGCTCACATTTGTGTCCACTGAACGTTAGCATTAAATATTTCAAGATAATAATACTCTACTAGAAATGCTAAATTATAGTAGTATAGTCTATATGAAGTATAGTGGTATACTTTATGCATGCTATATACTGTTAGTAACATACTATGGTATAGAATGTATACATAGTTACATTACTTATTTTTCTTATATTCGTGTATCTTGGCTTTAGGATTTCCTTCCTCATCTGCTCCATAGATGTCATTATGATAAGATTGATTCTGCAGAGAGCTAAAAACCCATCCCATTACCCTGTAACCCTACCTTTTGTATCAGGAATTTTTTACCTGGTTCCAATGACCTCAGGGACTGTCATCCTCCAGGACACTGGCTTTCAAATCCTGATATTCATCAGAATCGCCAGGGGCTTTTGTCAAAAATGGAGATACCTTTCTCCTACTCAGGAGTCTTCCATTGTAACCAGCCCACCAAATGATTCGATGTAGAATGAGTTCTGTACATGGGCTTTATAAAGGAATAACCACAAACCTCTGGAATTTTTTCTAAATTTGGATTCTGTTTATTTTTCTAGGGACAGAATCCACGGTTTTACTTAAAAGTTCAAAGGGGTCTGAAATCCCCAAAGAGTTTATGAGCCCTTGTTCTTGTGGTTGGAGTGGAGGACATTAATTGTAACCATACATCTGTTACTTTTTGAGCTCAGGAGGTAAATGGATTGAATTTACAGGCAGCGTGATGAAGTCATATTGTAATTGGAATACTATTAGAATAAACCGTTTTTACTTTCAAACTAAAAATGTACTACTTTTGGAACATTGTTTTAGGTCATTTCTCAATAGCACTTAAATAGTAATACTAATTGATGACCAGGTGACATTTACAGAAAGATTAAGTTTATGTTGTAAACGCAGAAGCACATTACTTATACCTTACCTGAGCCAGATGTGATGGAATGTGCAGACATTTTATGTTCTTAGAGTAGAACAGGCAACCTGAAACCCTTTCAGGCAATTAGCTATCCCAGGCCAATATCCCTGGAAGGTTTGAGTTTATGCCAAACCCCTCATCTGCCATTAATTTTCATAGAAATAGAATGGTAAGAAGGCATTAATAACTCAGAGCAGGCACAGTGCTAGTATAGATGAAATTATCATGTTATCAAAGTAATTGACTCGAATTCCAAGAACAATTCAGCTTTGAGGTTCAAAGAAAGAAGTGAATAAAAGCCAAATCGATGCCTATCTTGGATCTGTAGCCTTGTCAGTTCTCTAAAACTTCTTGGTAATGAGGACTTTCTTCAGGATAGTGATAAAGAACCTCATAGTCTTCAGACATGTTTTCTATGCTTCTAGACAGTCAAATTAATAGGTAGTTTTTCTTTAGGGATTAGGTGTGCTTTTCTCTTTAAGAAATATTTGACAATTGTTCCCTGGAATTGTCAGGGTCTTCTCTGTGAGTGAAG
The DNA here is from genome assembly GCF_018345385.1 of Vulpes lagopus. NCBI lineage: Eukaryota > Metazoa > Chordata > Mammalia > Carnivora > Canidae > Vulpes > Vulpes lagopus. The sequence continues at coordinate 9,830,504 of NC_054831.1, forward strand.
AGACAAATAATTTAAGTGCTAGTTTCACTTCCATGTCTCTTCACATAATAGTAGGTGGCAGGGAGGAAGCGCAGGCCTAAAAACACTGTGGAAGCTGCAGTAATGTGCCTTTGGCTGGTTAAGTCAGGGAAGTTTTTTCATTTTCAGAGTGAGAAAAAAATGCCATCGAGGAAAAAAATGAATGTGTTGTATCATTAAGAAAATGCAAATCAAAACTACAAGGAGGTGTCTGTTACATCACACCCATTAGGTTGGCTGCTATCAAAAGAAAACTCAGAAAATAACAAGTGTTGGAGAAGATGTGGAGAAATAGGAACCCTTGTGTCCATTAGTGAAAATGTAAAAGCATACGGCTACCGTGGAAAACAGTGTGGCAGTGCCTCAAAAAGTTAAAAATAGAATTGCCATGTTATCCAGCAATTCCATTTCTGGATATATACCCAAAATAATTGAAAACAGGGTCTTGAAGAAATGTTCGTGTGCCCATTTTTATCACAGCATCATTCATAGTAGCCAAAAGTGGAAGCAACTCACACCCATTGTTGGCTGGCTGGATGCACAAAATATGGCATCTTCATATGGAATGTAATTCAGCCTTAAAAAGGAAGGAAATCCTGACACATGCTGCATTAAGGATTGACCTTGAGAACATTATGCTAAGTGAAGTCAGTCAATCATGAAAAGACAAATACTGTATGATCCCACTTATCTAAGCTACTTAGAATAGTCAAAATCATAAAGACAGAAAATAGAATGCTGGTTGTCAGAGGCTGTGGGGAGGGAAAAATGAGTTATTGTTTAAGGGGAACAGAGGTTCAGTTTGAGGGTGGAAAGAGTTCTGGTGATGGAGGGCAAATGTACTTAATAGTACTGAACTGTTCAGTTAAAAATGATTAAGGACACCTGGGTGGCTCAGTCGGATAAGTGTGTGCCTTCAACTCAGATCAGAAATCTGAGTCCCAGATTCCTGGGATTGAGCCCCACATCTGGCTCCCTGCTCAGCGGGGAGTCTGCTTCTCCCTCTCCCTCTGCCTCCTCTAATGTGCTCCCTTTCTCTCTCAAATAAATAGATAAAATCCTTAAAAAGTGGTTAAGATGGTAAATTTTATATTATATGCATCGTATCACAATAAAAACATTGAAAGAAAAAGAAAATGATTTAAAGGTGTTTTCACACAGTTTATTATAATTTTTTAATGTCTTATCTCTTTGTCTCTTGTGGACCAGAGATCTTTTAGAAATGAGAATACAGAGACAGAGACATAGATCAGGCTGGGATCTACCAACATCTCAGGGAGCATTCAACATAGGAGAATGGTTACTGTCTTTATTTAACAGACATTTGTTCAGTGTCCCTCTGTGCAGTGTCAGCTAATATTTGGAGTAGAATTCAAAACCAGATCCATTTATTCCTCTTTTTGAACCTGATAGCTCTACTAGGTTCAAGATAACATTTTGTCTAAATAATTGAAATAGTCTTCATTTTTTGTTTTTGTTTTGTTTTGAAAACAGTGGTATTTTCATAGGAAGAGATTTCATGGTATAGAAAGGCATGAAAAAGCAAAACTCATTAAGACTGTACTTAATGCTTTGATGTATATTCTACAATCTCTTTTATATATATAAATATATAATATATAGTTTATGTTACATATATTATATTATTTATTATTTATATTTTATATATATAATATAGGTACACACATTTATAAGTTTTAAAAGATTTTATATATTTATTTATTCATGAAAGACAGAGAGAGAGGCAGAGACATAGGCAGAGGGAGAAGCAGGATCCCTGCAGGGAGCCTGATGCGGGTACTGGATCCCCAGACACCAGGATCATACCCTGAGCTGAAGGCAGATGCTTAGCCACTAAGCCACTCAGGCATTCCGGCACACATATTTATTTACAAACAGGAAATCAGCAATGCACTCTGCTTTGTGGCCTGCTCATTTGGGTCAATATATGTCATGTGACATAGCTCCATGATGATGTGATTAGTTCTCTATTTCCATTTTTAATGACTAGGGAGAAATTTAAGGGATTGTTAGATGTTTTGGTGAACATCATGTCATTCTGATGGTGGAGATAAATTTAGTTATGGTAAAAAGCAACATGGTTGAAATACAAGAATATGGAGACAGACACATAGCAGAGTGGGCATTGGAGCTCATGCTGGTGGCAGAGGCAGAAGCAATGGCAGCTGATAAATGTGAAAGGTTTGGGGGCAAGAGAACTAGAGGTCTTCTATTCTTCTTGAATGCTCAGCCTTGTCAGAGGGTCTGGTTCTGAATTGTTTGTATTCACTCAACAAGCCTTGAGTGCTTACCATGTGGTTAGCAGTGTGCTTAATTACTGGTTAACACTGGGTTAAAAAAACCTTTTTATAACCCAGGAGGAGCTTCTGGTATAGTGGGGGAGGTACATACAACCACTCACAATAATGCTCTGGTGAGATACACAATATACAGAGATTTGGACCAGCTTCTCCACAGTAAACTCAGCAGATATCAGGCCTTGGAAAGAGAGGATTCCTTTATAGTGCCTATATGGTATGCAGTCCATATTGATGCTAATTAAGTCAGTTATTTTCTCAGTATCTGTTTGGTATAAAGGAAAAAAAAAAGACTTTGGGATAAATGTCTCCTAAATAGCTTTTTGTATATATTCACTTGATTTTTTGGTCCTGTAAGTAAGGGAAGTGCAGGCAGATATGCTTATCTGGGAAGGAATATAATCACTTTGTAGATGGCCATGGCTTCCCTACCTGCTAGATCCATGATAAGTTGGGAGAGTAAAACAACAGAGTGACATCTTAGCTAAATAGCTGCACAAATGAACTCAAATTCCCTTCTCCAACAACTCCCTAGTGGTGGAATCTGTGCCTCCTGCTAGAACAAGGAAAAACAAGACTGAGTTGTAAGTTGACCTCTAAAATTGTTCATAACATTAAAATTTCATTAAAATTATGTGTGTGTGTAGCATATGTAGGAACATTTTATTATTTGATTTCAAAGTTAAATTTATTTGATATTTGTTTCATTACATAGGCAAGTTCTGACTTGCAGAATATTGAAATGTTGAAATATTAAGGATTGACTTTGATGGAAAAATATTCTTATTTTTTATATTTACTTATTTTTAATTAGAAATTTCACATTTATTTTAAAGAGATATATTCTTTGGAATATTAAACAGATTTTAAAATATTCAGTCATAGAGTTAGTTTATAGATTTCATAAATCCCAAACCTGCCTGCTTAAGGAAGTGTACTCTAGTTAACCTTACTTTTTACTCTATTATCTGTGTCCTGATTATCTGAAAACTGTTATTTTATTATAATCAACCACAAAAAATGCGTGTTTACTAGAAGTCTGCTATGAGCCAGGTACCTACTGTTCTAGATACCAGAACAATGGCACCAAGGTGATCATGATGGAGAACAAGAGAATTCTTGCTCTCTAGGGTTGATATTTCTGTGTTGGAAGACATATAATAAATATAACATCAGTAATGAAAATGTAATATGATATAGTATAATATAATGTAACCTGACATCAGGTAGTGCTAGCACTGTCTAGAAGATAAAATGAGGTAACGTGATACTTGATAAGCTCAGGAGGAGAAGCAAGGGCTCTCTGAGAAGGTGCTCTTTGAAACCTGAATAATGAAAAGACAGTTGTCTCATGAATATTTAGGGAAGATACATTGCATGCAGAAGGGATGGCACCTGAATTTTAGATTGGGAAAAAGCTTGGTCACAGTGTCTAGGACATTGTTAGGGAACAGGACAGAAGAGGAAGAGCTTAGAAAAGTAGTCAGGAGTTAGACTTTGTCAGCCATGGTAGGGTGTTTGGGATTTTATGTCATGAGTGATGGGAGCTGATGGAGAGTTTTCAGTGGAGAGTTGACCTATGATTTGTTCTTTCAGAAAGAGCCTTGTCTGTCTGTTGTTCTGAAGGATGGATTGTAGCAAACAAAAGTAGAGGCAGGGAGGCCAGTTATGAGGCTGTTGCACTAAATCTAGAGGAGAGATATTGCTCTAAAAGGGAAGCTTGTGAGCAGTAGTTGGGTATGGGATCTATTTTGAATATAGATCCAATAGAATTATCAATAGATAAGGAATGAACTCTCAGAGAAAGAGAGATCAAGAGTGTTTCCTAGGATTTTAGTTTAAGCAAATACATGAATGATGGTACCGTTTACTGAGATTGGGAGGATTCCAGGGAGAAGATGGCATACTTTTGGAGAATGATCTGTGTATTCTGTTTTGGCCATGTTAATATTGACATACTGGTTCAGATTCAAATTAAAGATACTGAGAAGTCGAGAAGTCAATTGTACTAATCCAGATCACAGGCGAGAAGTCTTATCTAGGCCTGCATGTTTGAGAGTTACTGCAATATAGCTGGGATTCAAAACCATAAAACAGGATGACACTACCCAGGAGAGAGTGTGGGCAGAGAAGTGGTCTGAGAAAGAGCTCCTCTGCTGGCTATTCCTATACTAGACCTTGAAATGGTTTATTACTACTAGACCTTGAAATGGTTTATTACCACATCAACTGCTACTGAGGACAGATGTTGAGAACATATTATTGTTTTACACCTTCTGAATGTTTGAAAGCTATTTATGATGCATATATAAGTCCCTGATAATTTATGAAAACTTCATGCAAACATTTCCTGTGTTTTATTTTGTATCTTCCTAGTACAATGGGAAGGATAATAAATTTGGAGAGGATTTGTGCATATAGTTTCCAAGAAATATTTGTTAACAATGCTTTCTCAGCATGCCAGTATTTATAGCTTCCTGTTACTTTAAACCTGAAATTTTATTTGTAATTGGTTGGATTTGCATCAAGAACTCAGAAAAATTTCATTTCAGTTGTTCAGGGGTATCACCACTTTAAAACCTTGGATTTTGAATCAGAACACTAGATTTTGAATGGATTGAGTTTTTCAGAGTTGTCCTTTTGGCTTTTAATTAAAAAAATGAAATGCATTTGAAATGCTTATAAAGCAGTGATAAAAGGAAAAGCAATGCTTTAATAAATGGTAAAGTTCCATTATTTGAAGAATTACAAAGAAAATGTACAGTATAGGTCAGCATTGGTGCCCTCATTCCCCTAGTTTGTGGATCTCAGAAATAAAAGCAAGATGAATTATTTTAGTTGTCCTCTATTATGGTAAGAAATTTTAATCTTGTTAAGGTACCGTATTGTAATTATTTATCGTTCAACACAATATGTTTAATATTAACTGTGCATTGTTTCTATAATTTTACTTATTTTGTATTTGACATGTATGGTGGTAAATCTGTGCCATAAAAAGAAATATATGACTTATAGTATACAGTTACATAAGATAGGTAAGCATAACCCTAGTTACTATTCTCAGGTGATACCACATTCTTGCAATGTATGTTTTCTTTTTGAGTTTGTTAGAGTCAAATTACTATATTAATATTAACGACCTTTCACTGGATAGTGGGTATAATTTCCAGTGTGTTAAAACAATAGCAAAAATAATGTCCAGGAAGCTTTTTCTTTCCTTATAGTTTTATATATATGTATATATTTTATATATATGTATGTTTATATGTATTTATACATATATATTTTATATATATACTTTATAGCTTTCCATGTACCATTGAGGGCTACCAATTTTCATTTACATCAATTAAATCAACATTATTATTTATATATTTCACATTCTTTGTGTACTTTTTTCCTACTTTGATTTCTGAAAGTGGTTTCTTTGTGTCTCATAGTATCTGTCTGTCATTTTTCTTTTGAAATTTGAATATATTTTGCATTATATCTTTTTGATTGTGTATTATTTGACACATAAAGATACACAATCATTGCAGTTTAATTGAAAATTGTGCTCTTTGTCAGTACACAATGGTAAATGTTTTTGTCTTTTATCCAACAATTGATGTTATCTTACTTTTTGTCTATTTGCCATCATTTTGTTTTTAATTCAATTGCATAGTAGTATGTCATTGTTACTTACTATAATGTTCTAATAGTAAAAATTAAGTAAAAGATTATATCAGCTTTAGGCAAAGCACATAATATACATTTTTTTATAATCCATACAAAACCTTTGAGAGGTAGGTATCCCACTATATGGTTAAAGGAAGTGAGACCCAAAGTATAAACATAACTTGCACAGGATTAAAAAATTAATAATGATGAAGCTGGGGTTTTAAGCCAGGTCTTCTGACAAAGTCTGCCCTGCATTGTCTCTGAAGATAGTTTTATAAACAGTGTCATTTGAATTGTATATAAACCAACCTGAGAAAGTTTAACAAGATAATTTAAGCCATTTATATTTATTGTTACAACTGATGTATTGGTAACCATTTTGATCTTCTTATTTTGAGCTTTGTTTATTCCATGCTTCTTTATACTGCACATTTTAATTTTGTTTTCTTCAGTGGTTTGGAAAGGATAGTTTTTTTTTTTTTTCATCTTGGAAGATATAGATTCTTTAGTTATCTTTGAAAAATGATTTTGAAAAGCCTGGCTTGTATTTATTTTATTATCAAAGTTAACAGTGAAGTTGTGATTTTACTCCCTTTATGTACAAAGTGGAATTCAGCAAACGTTTATTTTTTTCTCCTCTACTTTCTGGTCTTTGAAAATATAACCTAAGGGTTTTATACCCAGGCTATTATTAGTGACTTATTTTTGTATTACACATCTTCATTTTCAAGAAATAGTTTTATCCTCAGTGTATTATATTTATATGTTAATAATTTTTTAGATTCACCTGTATGTTTAATTGTTGTAGTGATCAATCCTCTTATTTCTACCCTTGGATTTTTAATTTTGATACTTTTTTCAGTTCCCATCTTTCAGTGTCTTTATAAGAAAAGGAGGAAGTGTGAGTGAAATATATATTAAATACTTCCATTCCATATAAGTGGCCTCTTGGATCGATTCTTGGTGTACTGTGGGTCAAAACTTGGTATACTCTGGATGAAAATGCAAAAAGACATAATCCCAGGGCTATTTATTATAACACTGAGTTAGCAAAAGCCTGAGAATACCTCAAAATCCATAAGAAAGGGACCAATTTAGTAAACTATGGGACACCCGTGCTCTGAGTAATATGCAGTTATGAAAAGAAATGAAGAATTAGGGGATCCCTGGGCGGCTCAGCGATTTAGCGCCTGCCTTCCGCCCAGGGCATGATCCTGAAGTCCCGAGATTGGGTCCTGCATTAGGCTCCCTGCATGGAGCTTGCTTCTCCCTCTGCCTGTGTCTCTGCCTCTCTCTCTCTTTCTGTCTCTCATGAACAAAAAAAAAAAAAAAAAAAAAAAAAAAGAAATGAAGAATTATCTCTAGGACAGATTGATAAGTTAAAAAAAAAGCAAAGTGGGGAAGGTTGTGTATATTGTTTAAGGAAGGAATGGAGAAATATGAATGTGTGTGTGTGTGTATGTAGTATGTATATATAGTAGTATGTAGCATGATAAACTAAACTAAAAAATGGGGTTAGTATGGAGGAAGGAGGGACAGAGTAGAGGGGCTGGGGATAGAAACTAAAATTTTATAAATATAGCAAAATTTTGCAAATAATTTACATATCTGTGGATAAAATTAAGTTAAATAAAATGTTTAATCTCCAACAACTGATTAAACAATATTTAAACAATGAAAGCAACTCTGTATCAAGTTGGCAATTTAACCTCATAGAAAAGAATCCATCTGATCGTCATTTACTAGTGAGATTTAATCTAAAAACAAAGAAAAAAGTCTACAAAGATATCTTAAAATGCTTTTAGTAATAATTTGCTTTACTAATCTTTTTATAGTAATGAAATTGGCATTTTTATTCTGAGCTGAGTGTGTATATTTCTCTCCAGGTATGTATAATATATACATGTATAACATATACAAGTTATATATGTATACGTATATATTTATAATACATGTATACCTAATCATTGTTGTATTCTAATACTGTACAGTATTTTCCTTCTGTTACTCCTTTATATTATCCTGTGTGTTCATATACTCACACTCACATACACTGACAAATATATAGTAGGATATACATAATATCCTATTATATATATATTCTATATACATTATAAAATAAAGCAAATTAATAATTATGTTAATGTGACCAAAGAACCAAAATTTTAGTAAGTATACATTCCAAGAATTAAATGTAAACCCTGTAATCCTGAATTGGAAATATCTTTGTATTTAGTGTAATTCTGCTGTTATTTCAGTTCACCTTAGTTTTTAATTGTTCTGTTTCTTAGAGGTATTATATTCTATTGAACTTAAAACTGGCTTTCTAAAAGTTTCTTCAAATTCCTACATCAACATTATATGAAAACTTGCCTCTTATTTTAAGTTTTTAGGATGACATTTTCTTCTCTTGTTCTAGGATATTTTTCAAAGGCTCTGAGTTGTTACTTCTTTTTGTAAGAGAAATGCCTAAATTTATAAAGATTGAGGTAGTAATAAATCTTACATCTTTCAGTGCTTTAAACCAATTATTTAGTTTTTGTGTGTATGTGTCATTTTTTTCCTCTTCTGACCTCGAGATTAAATAGCCATTTTGAAATTATTTTTTGAAAGCTCAGAAGGTTCAGTATTCCCTTGGAATAGCTGTGGGTCTGCTCTAAGCCCAGAACAACAAATTAAATTTAATTCCCTCCTAGAATTTTCATTAGGTTTTCTGGACCATAGCTCAGTGGCAAGGGACTGGAGATTATTCTTGTTATGCATGGAGGTAATAAGTCCTCTTTGACAGTGTCTTTCCATTCCGCAACTTCAATACTTCTTCACAATATTGCTTGCCCTCTTGGGAAGCCATTTTGAAAATAACATATGGCTTCTTTTTCATTTTCTGAAACCAATGTTTAATTTGGCTGGGAGCAAATTGTACTTGACATTAATTCTACTTGTTTTTATTTCTGGAAAAGCCACTCTGAAAGGTCATTTTCCAATAAGGCTACAATATAATTTTATTAAGTGCATACTATTTATTACATGGTAATTAAATTCTTCATTCACACACGCACATGCATTCACACACAACATGACAAATAACGAAACACAGCCCTTTTCTGTTATTCTCCAGAGACCTGACCCAGAAGAGCATCCATAGTATCATTTGTGTTCACTTGTGGTCTGTGTGGTAAACTAGCAGTGACTGCACATTTGTTGCTACTTCTCCCCTTGGTAGATGGAGTCTAATTCCCCTCCCCTTGAATCTGGCTTGGCTTTGTGACTTGACCAATAGGATATGGCCAAAGTACCTTTCTGAGACTCCTGATACTGGGTCAGGAGGAGTGTTACACCAACAGCTCCTGCCTAGGCTATTCAGAACATGCTCTCTGGGAGCACTAAGCCACCAGATAAGAGACGCTGACTACTCCAAGTCCATCCTGGGGAAGCCATGTGCAAGGGTTCTAGCCAACTTGAACCCAGCCTTTCCAACCATCCCTGCCAAGGCACCTGGCATATGAGTGAAGCCACTTGGACCAGCCTGTCCACCAGCTGAATAGCAGTGAGCCATCCCAGCCGGTATCGGCAGAACAAAAGAATCACCCGGTTGAATCCTGATCAAATTTCCATCAATGAAGTCATGAGATTTAGTAGGAAAGGATATTGTTTTAAGCTACTACATTTTGGAGTAATTTGTTATGCAGTAAGAGGTACCAGAATGGAATATATACACTGATCTCTTCAATGCAGTTTGCGTATGATGAATAAATAGCAAATTGAAGAAGCAGCATGGAATTAGGAACTGGGAAATGTGGATCTAAGTTCCTATTTTATTTCCCAGTGATCTGTGGGGCTGTGAGCAAATTACCTGATCCCCCTAAACTTTAGTTTTTCAGATACAAAAGAAAATTGACAACAACAACAATAGTAGTAATAGTAATAATAGTAGCAACAATAATAAGAATAAGAAACCTCAATATAAGTCAGTGACACTTATTGATGCATTTGTGCCAGGTACTCAACCAAGGGTATTGAGCATTAATCCCTACACCATCCCTGTACATTATGATGTTATTATGATTAATACAGGTTTACAGATAGGGAAACAGCCTTAGATAAATCAGGAAGCTGCCTATATATGTTCTTTGAAATACATCTTTTATTTTTTTAAATTTTATTATTATTTTTTAAAGATTTTATTTATTCATTCATGAGAGATACAGAGAGAGAGAGAGGCAGAGACACAGGCAGAGGGAGAAGCAGGCTCCGTGCGGGGAGCCCGATGTGGGACTTGATCCCGGGACTCCAGGATCACGCCCTGGGCCGAAGGCAGGCACTAAACTGCTGAGCCACCCGGGGATCCCTGAAATACATCTTTTAACCTCTAGTCTTCCATATGCTGTTTCTTAGTGTCTTCACATTATGATTTGTGAATCAGAGTTTCTTATTTATGATAGTTCAAGAATAATTTCTTTTTTATTGATCAAAATAAATTTCATGGTTATAAAGTAGTACAAAATCAATGATGTAAAGAGACTGCATTGTGTTCAGGTCACTTGATTCTGTTGCTATTGATATGTTGGGACATGAGAAAGAGCCAGAAATGTCAAAAGGTCCTTCTTTTGGTCTTTGGAACTCACCCTCGTATGTGTGAGACATACCTTCCAGGCAGAAACAGACTAAGGCAGCTGGCACATAGTCCATAGAGATGGGATCTTCGCAGAGAGAGTAGAAAAGGTACTCCAAGGCCAGTAGTGAACTGTGTTGTGCGTAGAAAGAACTATTTCTTCATTTTAATTATTGGTAAAAAATAAATTGCCCCTACATTTTTGTATTTTTTTTAATATCCCCTACTTTCTTCTAATATTTTTTTCTTTTTCTTGGATGCCTCCAATTAGTGAGGTATTCTATAACGTGCTAGCACCTACACTATTAGCATAGCACATATGTTTTTCCAGGTTAAAATTTTAAAGCGTTTTTAATACTTAAATTTTGGAGACCGATTGAGTTTTCTAAGCTATGCAACTTGTAGAAGGTAGAACTGGATTTTGAATCCTTCTGAATCCCTATTTCTGATGATATGCCTCACTATCTCTCACAAGCCTGCTTTTTGGTTAGTGAGATTTATTTTACTTACATTTGACTTACCAATTCTTTTAAAAATCCCAATCCAATTTAAGAGCGCTGATTCACATATTGCATGGTGTTCCCTGGTGCTCTGAACTTATTAATTTTGGGTGAAGTATTAAGAGTGTCTAAATATAAGCTCATGAATGAACTTGCTGAGTGGATTGAAAAATACGCCTAAGCCTTTTAGGTCTTAGTTGCAGGGCACGAATTAGCCGTTGATCTCACATTTACTCGTGGTGCAGATCTCTTTGAGGCGCTGGCGGATGTGTCATTTCATGTGCTTTAGTGGGACTTCCTTTATAGATGGAGCTGGGCTCTGCACTGTGCCAAAGTGCAATAGTTCTCTGGGAGAGGAACCTGGTTATATAAATCCTCTTGCAACTCTCATGGTTGAGTTATGTTTGCATCTTTGGAAGCACCCTCTTCTCAGACCACTGGGCCACGTGGCTAAGCTGCTGGCCACCTTTGCTTGATACCTCTGAACAGTTTTGTCTAACCCCATCACTGCTAATGGCAACAGTTTGCCCTCCTCCCAGGTGGTATTTGGCAATGTTTGGAGTCAACTGGGGAATGTTATCTATTGCATAGTGACCAGGGAAGCTGCTAAACAACCAGTCACTCCAGGATAACCCCCCCCCCCCCCCACAAAGACTTTCGGGGCCCAAATGTTTTTTTCATTAGTACTTCACTAAGAGCCTTTCAAGATATTTTTCCCTAATAACACCCTCCCCCAGTGAATTTTACTATATGATACTCTATTCATCCGTGTACTGAAGTTATGTCTGTGCTTCATATATAAAAAGAGTAAGACTTTTTTTCAGCCTCCAAAACCCATGTTTGCCCCCAGAGGGGCCATACAGTCCCCATTCAGAGTGCATGCTCCAGTGGACCACCTTGGGAAGTAAGAGGCTTTGAAAGAACCCAGTCACAATTAATCCTTGAATGAGATAGAACAAAAACCAAACCAAACCAACAACAAACTGGGAAGAGCCAATGTGCCTAGAAAATTAATGAGAGTGCTTAGAGGCAAACTGTTCAGTGCGGTATCATCGACAGTCAACTCTCAGTTGCAGATGGGTGGATGAAACAGGTTCTCACTTTCTCTTTCTCCTGCCCATTAACAGGCAAAAAAGCCCCCGAGTTCCCCTCCACATAATCTACGGATTTCTGTCTCTACCTGCCCATCTCCCCTGTGATTGGTCAATGAATGGGCCTCTCTTGTTTCCTTAATTCGTTTTAACAGTACTCAGTGACATCTGTTCAATATGTGGCAGTGAACCTGATGCTGAGATGGCCCCCAGACGTGGACCTGCCCCTCTGTAGCACTGTGGCCCAGCTGTCTGTTCACACAATACAACCAACCACACTTGGATACTGTGTGCTGTATCCATGGTACGACACCATTTTCACATAACCAGATGCCAACTGAAGTGTTTGCTCCCCAGTGTCATTAAATCGACACACCTTATTAGGTAATACATTTATTTAAAAAGGAATATTTATGTCATTGCCTTGCATGGGAAACCCATCTCACTGCCATAAATAGAAGGAAATGATCGAAACAGTGTAGGAAAAATTTATTCACTAGATATTACCATTTTCTGAAGGTTCTGAGCTTGGAGCCAACATTCTTTGGGCTAAAAAGGAAGATTTATATGTAATAAAGGTGTTTAGGAAACTGGCACCAAATGAGACTGTCTCCTTGATATACTTTGAAAGAGAATCGAAGTGGGCATGACTTTCTCACAAGGTCATTGAATACTACGGTGATGCTGCATCTGTGTACTAAAATCATCTCCATCCAGTACCCCAAGGGTCTCTCTTATGTTTTGGGAAACACTTGTCCAGCTCAGCCTCATTAATTATGCCCCTGCTGTTTCTGTTCCCAACTGCACCCCGTCCCATGCAGTTGCACTGACAGTGAACTGTAACTATTTGAAGTTTCTTCTGTTTCTCTGTGTGGCTAGTCTCACGCACCGTGCCTGGCACAGAGCAGCAGCTCAGTATTTACCTGCTACCTGCAAGGTCCAGTGAAGATGTGTCCTCATTGTGTGCAGCTCCAGGTAGTCTGCAGGTGGTGCTGCTGTAGAGGAGGGCTGAGTGCAGCTCCATGGGCATGCCTGTGCTTGGTGAGCCAAGCTGGGGGGGCCGGCTCTCCGCCTCCACGTGCCATTGGCTGAGGTGGCCTTGTGCATGTGCAGCCTACAGAACTGCACGTGGCTGCTGTGTATAATGGAAAGGAGATGTGGATTAATAGGTATGGGGGGACTTGTGCTTTTCAGGTATACCTCAGTAGGATCTTTTGTGTTCTGGAGAGTGACCAGTAGTTGTCATTGAGGGATACCTCATATGGAAGAAAAGTAGACTTTACATAAATATTTAAAAGCAGGCTTATGAAAGACCAAGGAGATTGAAGGAAGAGTGATTTCATATAATCATGTCTTATGGTGGGATTTCATATAATCATGTCTTACAGTGGGATAACGATGTAAAAATCAACATTTCTTTAACAGAACAGTGTTCTGAGTGGCCCCGGCTTCCTTCCCCTCCTTCATTCATTTCCTCTTCTTCTCTCTTTCCTCTCTGATTCTTCCCTTCCCATCACCTCCCCTTCCTCTTACAGGAGATCAGTAGGCTCACCCCAAGTCACGTGGCTGTTTTCCTCCTGTGTGGGGACACTGGTCAATGTTAGTAACCACAGAAATTTAAAGGCGGAAGGACTCAGGGTCAACGCCTAACATCTGTTTTCAAGATGAAGAAAGCTGTAGAGAATGAATGACTTCCCTCAGTCACATGCTTGTGTGGCCGCGAGCGTGTGGGTTTGGTGACACGTAATTTGTGGCGTGTGTCATGACCGATGAGGTGACTATGGTTTTCAAAGCCAATAGGACTAAGGAGGAATAGGAACAGTGCTGGTTTGCTATTCAGCACATATTTTTTGAGCCACTTCAGTGGCCTGATGGGGCAAATGCCTGATGAGAGCAACAGAGTGGAACTGGGCAAGAAGGCAGATAAATTTAGGAAACTGTTGTGTTGGAAGAAATGACAGAGATGGGAAGGTGGCTATTGAGGGTGGGCTCAAGAGAGGATTTTGTTTTAACCAAAGAACATTATAGCATGTCTCACACTCTCACACGTTTATGGATACGAGCCTATAGAGAGGGGAACATAAAAAGCCAGGAGGGTGGAGATTTGCTGGAATGATGTCCCTTAGTGGGCAGGAGAGGATGGGATCCATGTGCAAGTGGATCCACCAGTGACACCTAGGGGCACAGGACGGGTATCTTGAGAAACATGAGGTGAGGTAGGGTCTCTCAGGACAATCCCGAGGGGCATACGCTTAGAGGGGTTCTCTTTTGGGGGTCACCAACTTCCTCAGAAACTGAAGTGTCTTAGTTTCCTAGGGCTGCTGTAACAAGGTGCCACAAACGAGGTGGTAAGTGTATATTTATTTATTATAAGGATTCGGCTCACGAATTAAGGGAGGCCAAGAAGTCCCAAGATATGCAGTTGGAGCTGATGGCATAGTTCCAGTCTGAAGGTCTGACAACCAGGAAAGCCGATGCTCTAAGTTCTAGTCTGAAAGCAGGCAGTCTCCAGACCCAAGAAGAGCTGATATTTTGGTTTGGGTCCAAAGACAAGAGAAGATCAGTGTCCTAACTTGAGACAGTTAGACAGGAGGAATTCTCTTACCTGAACGAGGGTTAGTTTTTTTGTTCTATAAAAGTCTTCAACTGATAGGACACACATTGGAGAGAACGATGTGCTTTCCTCAGTCTGCTGATTTCAGTGTTAACCACGTCAGGAAACACCCTCACGGAAACACGCAGAATAGTGTTTGACCAAATATCTGGGCACCTCACAGCCCAGTTGAGTTAACACATAAAATTAACCACCACAGGTGGCTGAAAATCATTTGTGTCCTCACAGTTTTGGAGGCCAGAAGCCTGAAACCCATGTGTCGGCAGGTTTTGTTCTTCATGGTCGTTCTGAGGGAGAATCTGTGCCGTGCCTCTTCCTTCCCTAGCTCTGGTGGTTGCTGGCAACCCTTGGCATCTCTTGGCTTCCAGATGTATCACTTCAAGCACTGGCTCTGTTGTCGCATGTCATACTCCCATGTGTGTCTGTGTCTGAATTTCCCTCTTCTTAGAAGGACACCAGTCATTGAGGTAGGGCCCAACCTAGTCCATTGTAACCTAATTTTACCTAATTACATCTGCAAACACCCTATTTCCAACTAAGGTCATAACCACAGGCTCCAGAGGTGAGGATCTCAAACATATTTTTTGGGGGGGTGGGAGGAGGACACAATTCAACCCATCACCAGGAGGAAGACCCACACCTGAGAATGAAAATGGGGAAGAGAAGGTATAAAATAGTCATGTGAGACTGCTTGAGGTAGATGATTAGCAAAGTGCAGAGAAAATGCTGAGTAGCCTGACGCACCTCCTTGCATTTATGACCAAGAACTGATTATGAGACCAGCCAGCTTGGTCTTACGGGTTTTTCCAGCCCATATGCATCTCTGCGTGTAGCCTTGACTTGAGTGGAAGGTTGTTTTTGCCAGGGCTGGTTATCCAAGGGGGTTTGATGAAGTGGATATTATAGGTGAATGAAAGGAAGTTGTTAGGAGGATTGACCTTGGATATTGAGCTGGGTAAGGAAGGTGGAAGATAGGAGAGGGGTGGGTCATGGGAAACAGGTGGTGGGTGAATGGGTTGAGGTTCCCATCTGGTTGAAGATGTTGAGAGTCCCAGGTATTCATAGGAGTGAGCTGAGAATATAAGAGTTGTTGGGTGTTTAAGATGGAGCTGTGGACAGTGGCCTCTGAGAACCGATGATTTTAAATAAATTTCCTAAAACCACTCCACTGTGGTTGTAGGGAGCCTCTTGTGTTACTTCTGACTATGGCATTCAATCTCCTTGCCCTAGGCAAATTCAGACGGTTATTAATTTTCATAGCAAAAAAAGTAATCTGTTCACACCAGTGATGCTTGCTCTATTTCTTGTCTTCATCATTGGAGTGAGAGACATCTCTGGTAACGTTTACAAAGAGCAATAAAGCAGAATTTCATTTCTGAGCTGTTTGATTGCCGTCCACTGGTTCATGACTTTAGTATAAATGTAAAAATAAGTTGCTAAGGGTATTAGAATTATGAACTGGAATCCTTCAGTTATCAGTGGAGATACTTTCCTTGTAAGACCATATGGGGAATAAAATATCAGTATGGCTTCCTGGCTTCACTGTCACCTTTTATTCTTTATAATGTGGTAGTGAGTCTGATTCCCAAAAATTCCCAACTATTTACTGACAGTTTGATCTTGTGAGATTCTTCTGCTAAATTCTCGTGGACTTCTCCTGGCCTGTAGAATACAGTGTTGTGTTTTGTTTTTTTATTTTTTTCTGACTTGACCCATGTCTGTTCTCTTCTAGCATTGTCTTCTGTGTTCACCTTTTTACACCATGTATTTTGACTAAACTAGACACCTGCTGGTTCCCAAATACAAGGTGTGCTTCTTTCCACTGGATTTTACTTCTTGTCCTTGGCCTTGCCTGTTAACATCCTGTTATCTCGGGATCTTCAGGGCCCTGATCAGAGGCTTCCTTGTGTATCAGACTTCACTTTTGTGGCTCTCATGACTCAAATACTGGTGTGAAGCATCTAATAAAGGGCCTGTGAGAAGACAGATGATGCACTCCCATCCCCAGAGTTTCTGACTGAACAGATCGAGGGGTGGAAGAGCTTGGGAACCTGCGCTTCCCATGAATTCCCAAGTGACAGTGGATGCTGCAAGTCTAGAAGCCATGCTTCGAGAACCGGTGCTAAAAGCTGAAATCTTTTTGCTTCCATTGACATTTTGGAGACTTTTTCCCCCCTTAGAACTTCATTCTGTCACCCTGCAAGCATAACATCAGTGCTAGTAATTAAGCAATAATTATTTATCTCATGTCTTTTCTATGCATACGAATGTTGTACATTGGATGGATTACTCATTTCTGATAAACACTTGAAATTTTATTGAACTTAATTTAATCTTGTATGAGTCAAGAGGCATCTCTCTTCAATGCATCACCTAAGGTGTATTATTCTAAATGTCAATCACAATTTTATGTATGCTCTAGCATAATTTTATCTATGAAATTAGGTCATTTGAACTTTTCACAAATGTTGATAAAGCAGAGATTTAAAAAACAAGGGAGACTTCAGATTTGGAACGTGTCTACAAAGTTCCATATGGATGAAATTATTAGCATTGGTTAGAACTCCAGGAGATTTATCCAGTCCTTTGGATCTGGCTTTTGTGTTTGGTGCAGATTTGGGCATTTGTTGGATGTGGCAGGGGTAGGACTGTCTTGTGAGGGGCTCTGTTGAGAAGAAGAAGGATAAGGTGAGTACAGACAGGTGTGGTTGGTTCTGAGCAAAGGAAGGTCTTTTTGGTCAAGGAAGGTCTAGCCTCTTTCGTTGCTTTGTGCAGCGATATCCAGGGCTAAGTCCAGGACAAACAAATGACCTACACACAGCTGCCTTTGCTTAAATCAGCTCAGCAGACTGTGTTCTCATGCAGCCAGATAAAATCTGGCATTTACTTTGTATCTAGTGACCTTTGCTTTTAGGAGAGTTGTTTTTGTTTTTTGTTTTTTGTTTTTTAATCGGGGAATCTTGCATGATTGAGTTTTATAATAATGTTGCATTAAGGGGAAAATACAGTTTCTAATAGGTTAGTAATGAGAATGGCTCTTTTTTTAAATTTTTTTTTTTTTAATTTTAAAGGGATGCTATCACCTAGGGTATGAATGGTGTAAAAATTTAAGGGTTTTTTTTACTTAACACTTCCTTTTTGAGTTGTTTGTCTCTCCCAGCTTCTCTGTCTTTGGTGTTTCCTGTCCATCACCCCATTTTAACAAATTGGCTTTCTAGCTCTGAATGAGAAGCATTTTCCTTATGGGGCATAAGAGCAATAGCTTGAGGAGCACAGATTTGTGCTAATGTCTTAGAAGAGATGGAAGTGAGTTAGGTCCATTTCTAAGGGCCAGTGGGGTCTGATAGGAACTGTGAGGGCCCCTGTCTGCAGGCTTGCTTCATGGATCAGCCATTCTCTGTCCAGTTCTCTTCCCTTTCCCCTTGGTTTGTGGGAATCCCAGGATTTGCTAACCTTCCCTGAGTGGATAGGGTGGGGCACCCGCCTTAGGCTAGGGAGAGGCAGTGTTGTTCAAGGTCTTGGGACCAAGTCTGGTGAGTTTTCATCCTCTCCTTCCAAACACATGCAAACCAGAGAGAAGTGTGTGAATGAGCCAGTATTTGAAGGAATTACATGCAATTTCTTTGGACAGAGTTTTCCTCTCTGACCTTTACAGAGTGGGTCAGCTTTGGGTTGGGGTCTTAGTCTCTGTAGAGTCAAGTTCAGCCCCACTAGGAGATGGTGTGACTCTTTACATGGTCTGTGGATCTGTCCTGCCGTCTCGGCCACTCCTGTCTCCAACTCTCACCCAGTGCACATGCGCGACCTACTTCTCTTTAACATCTTATTTTGATGCCCTCAGTGCCTATGAGATCCTTCCCTCCTCTGAATTTTTAGATGCTTATAGTCTCAAGAACATAGTATAGCTCTATATATTTGAAATGGAGCTGGTACAAATTAATTTCAGTTTGGGCAAGTCAAAGTGCCTTTGTAAATAATAAAATAAATTTAATTGAATATAATTTATCAATACACACAATAAATGAACAGAATGTTTTTATCCTGGCCAATTAGAGGTCATGAACCATGGCATGATTTCAAGGAGGGCTTGAGTAGCTGAGATAAAGGTGGTTATACAATAAACATTAAGGATGAGAATGTAGAACAATAGCAATGAGAGTCCTTACCCCTATTTTTTTCTTTAAAAAAAAAAAAAAAACTGAAGAGAATAAACCAAAACCTTTAATAACCACTATTGAACCGAGATACCTTGAGATCATCAGCTTATGGGTTTGGGGTACCAAGGACTAATGACTGCCAGACTCAAGAGTTGGCCCATCATGCTCAGCCATGGACTGACTTTCCCTCTGTGATATTGTGGTTCTGCTGTGGTGACTGTCCTGAGAATGGAGAATCCCAAGGATTTGGGGGGGTGGGTTGCGGATCACAACATAGATTGATGATCATCCCATCTAAGTAGAAGTTATACTTCTTTCCTTTAGCTTCTGATAATATAAAAGCTTAGAAGTGGAGGGATTTAATAAAGAGAATTGGCTGCATATTATGATTCAGTGGATATGCAGTTTAAGAGGGAAAAGTAGAAACACAGTCCTGGTCTCTGACTTTGACCTCTCTGCACTGATGCTGGGGCTGACATGGGCAGCTGGAGAGAGGAGACAGTTCCTGGAGAGGAGCCCTGGAGAAGACTAGGAGTCCAATTTTGGGCATTTTGACTTGGGAATTTTAATATCTCTTCACATGAATCCTTTCCCTATCAGAAGTCGAAAACCACAACCTTCAGAATTCACCCATCCACGAATAGGTCACTAGTGGAAATAGGTCACTTGGTGTTGCAGAGAGATGAAAAGAATACATGTTGAAATCAGTGTGGTAAGGAAGGACTGACAGAATGAGAAAAGCAAAAAAATAAAAACAAAACAGAAACCAAAGGACAAACATTTTATGTTCTCATTCATTTGGGGAATATAAATAATAGTGAAAGGGAATAGAGGGGAAGGGAGAAGAAATGGGTAGGAAATATCAGAAAGGGAGACAGAACATAAAGACTCCTAACTCTGGGAAACGAACTAGGGGTGGTGGAAGCGGGGGAAGGTGCGGGGTGGGGGTGAATGGGTGACGGGCACTGAAGGGGACACTTGACGGGATGAGCACTGGGTGTTATTCTGTATGTTGGCAAATTGAACACCAATAAACAAATTTATTATTAAAAAAAAAAAAAAAAAAAGAAACCAAAGGAAGAAAAGAACAATCCTAGGGTTGAATGTCATTAGTGGTGTAGCAGTGATTTGCATTACAATAAGGGCTGACGTCAGAAGCTGTAGCCCTGTGTCAGGACCTGTGCTGGCCACCCTGCGTGTTTGACCCAGTTAATCCTCAGTAGGCCCTAAGAAGTGTAGATACTAGGACTTCTGGGTGGCTCAGCAGTTGAGCATCTGCCTTTGGCTCAGGGCTTGATCCTGGAGTCCTGGGATCAAGTCCTGCATCAGGCTCCTGCTTCTCCCTCTGCCTGTGTCTCTGCCTCCCTCTTTCTGTGTCTCTCATGAATAAATAAAAAAAATCTTAAAAGAAAAAAATTAAAAAAATAAAAAAAGAAGTGTAGGTACTATAACTGTCCCCATCTGTAGAGGAACAAACTCCAGCTTTTGGGGAGGTTAAGTGAACTCCCAAATTCATGACCTTCTCTTTTACGTGATAGGGTTGAAAAAACATTAATGGCAGTAGATGGCAGAGAAGATGAAGACATCCATCAAGCACCCTTGAAGTTAGGCACGGTTGATCTGTACACCCTATGTTCTAGGAAAAGACCTGGTGTTATTAAGCATCATTAGCAATGTCAATGTCAACTAGAGTTTCGAAACTTACTGGCATACAGACTTTTGAATTTCGGGGCCTAGTTACCTAATAGAAGCAATATATAGCGCAAGCTGTGTTGGGAATGCATGCTGAATCCAGGAACTAAAAATCATATGCCCCCCGGGCAAAGTCTGCTGGCTGTGTGACTGTGAGTTGAGGCAAGGCAGGGAAGCTCTGAGCCAAATGGAATCGATTAATGTACACTTGGACGTGGACGTGAGGCTGTTTACCAAGCCCACTTGCTGATGGAGAGTCAAGTTTCTTTATCCTTCTTGTTTGTAATTTAATTTGCTAATTGTCTTTAAGAAAAAAAAAAGGGTTATGGGAACTTTGGCTGGAACTGCAAAAAATTCAGATTTTATGAGCATGTTGAATGCAGCTAAGGAAATATAAAGTTGTTCTAAATTTACACGCGAAATATGCACCTGTTTTGAATTTGTAGCTTTGAAAGATGTCACTTTTTGGAATAAGCAGAGGGAGCCTGTGTTGTACTTGAGGCAGATAATGGGAGGCGGCAGGCATGGGGATAGTGAATTTCATCTTCATCAATCGCAGAACTCCCGCCACCCACCGCACCCCAACAAAAGTCCAGTTTGGCACCAGTAGAAGATTTTACGGGAGAAACTGCACCAAACTCTCCCAAACCTACCTTTGTGGCTGCAGATCCAACAAAGTCCGTCTGGATCTGTTTCCTGAGAGACAAAATGAATGAAATGCGTGTCATGTGGATCATGCGGTTGTAATAGCATGATTATTCGTGTTAGTGCTGTAAAAATATCTTTTCAAGTAACTCTGAATCATTTTGAGTGCCTTATGTTTAGGTCAATAATTGGCTGAGGGTGGTGAGTGGAGGCAGTGATAAGAAAGGGTCTTACTTGTTTTAAATCAAGAGGAATTTTGTTTAAGACCAGTGGTCCTCCGAGAGGGATGGGTGTGGTGTGAGGGTGGGGTATAGTAGAATCACTCCCTCGTCTTTCATTATGTTGTCCTGCAGGATGGGAGTGGGAACAGTTTGCCTTCCATGTGCATTTGAAAATACTTTCCACTTGATTCTGTCCTAAACTACTCTTTTAGGGCTGACTTTTTTTTTTCTTTAGTGTTTGCAAGTATTTATTAAGTGGCTTCTTGCTTCTGGGAAATACAATAATAATGTTGTTCACAGAGACTTCGGATAGTTTTTATTGACAGGCTAATTGTCTGATAAACAAGAACAGCTTAAAATAATCAAAAATTATATTTGACAAGGAAAGTATGGCCCGGGACCCTCTTATAAATCACTCACCAAGACCCCTTTGTTTACCCAGCGTTTGCTCGCGTTTCTTATTATGCAACACAGTGAGCAGTGAGGAAAAGCTGGCTAAGACTGTGTGGTTGAATTTGTAATGACTTTGCTGTGAGATTTGGTAGCTTTAAATAGTGTCTATAAGCATGATGTTCTGGTTATTTATTGCTGTGTAACAAATCACCTCGCACATTAGCTGTGTAAAACAGTTAACAGTCATCTATTTTGCTCACGAATCTGCAATTTTGACAGGACTCTGCGGGGGGCAGGGGCAGGGGGGTTCAGCCCAGGCAGCTCAGCCAAGGCTAAAGAAGCCACTTCAAGATGGGTTATTCATATGGCTGGCAAGTGGGTGCTGGGTGTCACCTAGGAGCTGGAGAGGGTTGTCCTGTTCTCCACATGCACCTCTCCTTGGGGCTGTTCGGGCTTCCTCATAGCATAGCAGCTGGATTCCAAGATTCAGTGTTGCAAGAACAGCAGCTGGAAGCTGCCGGTCTCCTAACTGTTGACTGGAGGGGACATAGACCCCTCCTCTTGAGGTGAAGAATGTTGAAGAATTTACAGCCATCTCTAACCTACCACAGACCAAATTAGACCACTTAGCTTTGCCTCCATAAACTGTTCACTTTCAGATCTTTTGACATCTCTCAAGGTACTTGAGGTACTTACCTGTACTGTCTACCCCCCCCCCCCCCACCTCCTCCTGGACCTCGTTTCATGTATTTTCAGAAGTGGTAAAAATTGGTTCTTGAAGTGGAGAGGCTCTTAGCTATTGCGATGGGAATATCTATACCACAGAACATAAACCGATACGCAATTCATCTGAGGTATTAAAGTTTCATGGGGGGGAGGGAGGCAATTAGGAGAAAAAAGATCTAAAAAGCCTCCTTAAGGGGAGAGATAATGTAAAAAACTTTGAGAGACACTGCTTTACCTCTAGCCCAGGTGCGTTATCTTCTCTTTCATAAAGCCTATCCCAGTTCCCAGTTTGTTCCCAGCAAAGTTCCCTTTTTCTACACTTATAGACATTTCATTTATGTCATCAGCGTATTTAAGCTGGTTGATGCTTTTTTCTCTTACCTGACTGTGAGCTTTTTAGATACATAATATCATGTACCTATAGTATTGCCTGCAATCGATATTTAGTGAGTTGAATGGATGAAAATGGACGGAGGGGGAATTAGGTTTTATCTTGGTGTGGGTTCTTCCAGAAATAGACCCTGAGGTAAGGATTTAAGTGTCAAGTAGCCTTTTGGAAAGTGAAGGAGACACAAGGTGGGGAGCAGGGAAGTGGTACAGGGGAGGAGGGGATGCCCAGGAAGGGAATGCCATCAAGCCAGCTACCATGTGTGACCAGTGCTCAATCCTGTGGGGGAAATTCTCAGAAATGTAAAAACCCAAACCCAAAACTAAACCCAAACAAAAAATACCATTACAGTTCAGAGTTAGACAACTTGTAGGACTGAAGACCTAGGTTTTTGTTTTTTTGTGTTTTTGTTTTTAAGCTTTTATTTATCTATTCTTGAGAGACAGAGAGAGAGGCAGAGGGAGAAGCAGGCTCCCTGCGGAGCCTGATGTGGGATTTAACCCCAAGACTCCAAGATGCTCAACCACTGAGCCACCCAGGTACTCTGGAACTGGGGTATTTATACTCTCACTCTCCACCATTCATGGATTGAGGACCCGCAGGGATGTTCATCCGCTGCCACTTTGCTTATGGGGTTTTGGAAAAAGCCCCAAGCAGAGAGAAGTGGACATTGCTGGAGAAGTCAGAAGTGGGACAGTCTGTGGGCCAAAGGCAGAGTACCAGTGGTATGAGCTGGAGGCTTCTTTAGCTCCTAAGGACTGAACTAGTCAGAGGAAAGGTGATGAATGGTTTTTGTTTGAAATGGGGAACTCTGACTTTCTCGTCAGTTTCCCTGGTTGAAGGTCAGCCCCATGAAGACAGGAAACATGCCTGTCTTATTCAATCCTATGTACTCAGTAGAGTCCCTGACTTAATAAGAGCATTAATGAGTACATGGCTGAGTAAGCCAGCACTAGGATTTAAGAGATGTCTTCTTTATTGTATTCCGATTCAAAGGAGGGCAGAGCAGCTAAGACACAAGCTGGTAATGGAAGCTGACAAGTGTCGGGTGCAATTTGCCTTCAAGAACTCTTAGAAAACAAAGAGACTATAAGTCAGGTCTGTTCCTGGTGGTAGCCTGGGCTCCTTCTCGAACCATTGGCATTTTTGTGACTTAATAGCCAAGGGTCAGATTCAGGTCCACTGCGCTCAGACAGGCCCAGGCCAGGTCCTGCCCACATACTTGGGTGTCTCGTCCTGAGGAATTTAACATGTTGGGTTCAAGTGCAATGAAAACAAATAATATTGACTGGCCAGCGAAATGGCTGTGCTTGGATGAGCCTGTGATCTTGGAGAATCTATGTGGGGTATACCTTTCCTTTCTGTCATGGGCTGAATTGTGTGACCCCTACCCACCCCCCCAAAAAAAGTCCTAAACCCTCAGGCCCTCAGAATGTGACCTTGCTTATTAGAAATAGGGTCTTTGCAGAGGTAACTGAGTGAAAATGAGGTCATTACTGTGGGACACAGAGACAAGGTAGCCATGTGCATCTATAAGTGATGCATCTACAGGCCAAGGAATGCCAGGGAAGGCCATGGATTGGCAGCAGGACTAGCAGGTAGAGAAGGCAAGGAAGGATTTTTACCCTAGAGCTGTGAAAGACAGTGTGGCCCTGCTGACACCTTGATTTTGGACTTCAAGGCTCCAGAACTATTAGACTGTGGTTTCAAGTTCTGTGGTTTCAAGCCACCAGGTTTTGGTACTTTGTTATGACAGCACTGGGAAGGTAGTACTTTCTTTTCTTTTTCTTTTCTATTTTTTTGACAAAGACTTTTCCAAATCTTCTTGTTCCTTCCTCTCTTTCTTTTTCCTACTCTTTGCTTGCTTTCCCATGTATGCTACACTGATGAACAGTTGACATTTGCCTGTGGGGTCCCTTGGTTTAGGAAGGACATTCCAGTCCTAAACCATTTGGAGGACAGAGGCTCTTCTTCAGATGTTTGGACCTTTTGGCTGTAACTCTAGAGGGGGTCATTTTCCTCATTGAAATGGTTTGCCATCTACACCAGGGTTGGGTGGGAAAGAGCCTTTTCTGCTCTTGTAGTGTGGTGGCCTGTCTCTTTCACATGTTGCTTCCTATGGGGCTGCTGGCACAGATCCCTTCATCTCCGAGGAAGCTTAATGGATTTGCATGATTTCAGGGGACCCAAGTGGGGCCATTAGTCATGGTTCTAGTGGCTGAGAGCTGCCAGCTTCCTGCTAGGGAGGTTGGATATTTGTCTGGTTGTGGACCTAGACCAGAGCTCATTGCCAAGGTGATTTGCAGAGAGGAGCAGTCTGGCCGATGGTAGCGGGAAGTGGTATGGAATCAAGGAATGAAAGGGAATGAGCTAAGATGAGAGAAGTGTGACTCAGGCATGTGTTTAGTTTGAAGACATTGCGTTTTTCTTTTTATTCCAAAAATATTGTTTTACTTCATTTAATTAATTGTTTATGCATTACACATGTATTTAGTAGCTGCTCCATGTCAAGCACTTAGGCAGGGACAAAGGATCCAAAGATACCGTAGGTAAGCAGTACATTCAGGTGTTAAGGTGGCATGAAAATCCTGATTATTGTCCATGGTCCAGTTAGGCAGAAAGGTTCCTTTTACCTGGGCTGGGAAGTGGGGAGTTTTGGGAAAGCCTTTCTAGATGTGATCATAATTGAGAGGAATGCCAACAGAATATAAGAGGTGTCTTCCTTGATATGGACAACTTTTAACTCTCTTTCTCTTTTTTTAACTCTTCTAAAGGTACCACGTATAGCCAATGAATCCCCTGTCCTCTCTGGACACCATAGTACCCTCCACTGAGCCCTGATGAAAGCAAACTCTGGCTTCCCCAGTCCCTGGCACGGTACCTTCCTGACCACTTGAAGCCTGGGGACAGAATTATTTTTAGTTTCTTTCCAACCTGCCAAGATAATGTTCAGTCGTGTATCCACCAAAATAGAGTCCTTCAGGGGAATTTTGTCTAGTGAAAATAAAACCAAATGAGCGTGGATGTAAATATATGTGTGTTCATAACATGTGTCTGCTGTGTCCTCATGAGCACAGGGTTCACTGATACCATAAAGCAAGTATATCAAATTGGAACATAAAGGTGTCCCTGGGGTTCTGCTCAGGGACCAAATGAAGTCCCTTGGGGAAATATGAGAAACACTCTTTGGAATCTTACACTCATAACATTTGGTTTGATTTCCAAATCTTACCTTGTTTTGTCTGACTTCAGTCTTTTAAAAGTGTGTTTATGCTGTTTTGTTTTTGTTCTCTACTCTCTGCCCTCATTTATTGCTTTGAAGGAAGACAGGCACTTGGGGTGTTTCTTGCTGTGCAGTTGGCTTTGGTCTGGTTTTTATTTTTTAATTTTTATTTATTTATTTTTTAAAGATTTTATTTATTTATTCATGAGAAACAGAGAGACAGAGAGGTAGAGACACAGGCAGAGGGAGAAGCAGGCTCCATGCAGGGAGCCCGACGTGGGACTCGACCCCGGGTCTCCAGGATCAGGCCCTGGGCCGAAGGCGGTGCTAAACTGCTGAGCCACTGGGGCTGCCCTGGTCTGGCTTTTAAACGTGGCCTTGTCTTTCACTCATGCACCTGTGTGCATCCAGGAAGGACATAGCTAGGCATCCCCCTCATCTGTGCCTCAGCTACTATTTAATTGCAAATAACTTACATTAAAATTTACAGAAAATTAATCAGAGTTGGCTTTTTGCATGATAGAAAATATAAATGAGCAAAAGGAAAGAAGAGAAAAAAATTACATGCAATTCCACAATAAGAAGCAGTACTGTTAATGCTTTTATATGTGTGCTTCCAGATTTTTTAATTTAATTTAATTTTTTAGAAAGAGGGAGAGTGTGAGTAGGTGGGGAAGAGGCTGAGGGGGAGAGAGAATTTCAAGCAGACTCCATGGTCAGGGCCTGATATGAGGCTTGATCCCACTACCCTGAGATTATGACCTGAGCCAAAATCAAGAGTCAGACAATTAACTGGCTGAGCCACGCAGGCGCCCCTATGCTTCCCGATATTTTGAAGTGGTTGTCTAAATTTAAATGGCAGAAAATAGGGAGAGAAAAGAATAAAGATAATGTGTGCGTGTGTGTTTGTGTGTGTGTGTTTGTGTGTACATGTTCCAGTTCCTCCTCTAGGTATTTAATGGAAGGGGGATGTATTGTAGGATATCTTAGAAAATCCGGGCCTTGACATCAGAGTGCCTTAGAGTGAATCTGCCTTGCTTTATTCAGAATGTTATTGGAAGGTAAATGGGATAATCCTTGTCAAGTGCCTTTGGCACTTGATGAGAGGTGTGGAACCCCCACCACACACACACACACACACACACACACACACACACACACGCACATTTTTATCAATTACTGGTCCTCTTGTATGAGTCATTTATTTAGACTCATGACTGAACCTAGGACTTTCTGATTCTAAAACCTTTCATTTCATTCCATGCCTTATATTGTTGATTACAAATGAAGCCTATTATGCAGTTTTAAAAGATGATACAGCAGCAGCCTTAGCTCTAGACAGTGCATAAATGATCCAGATTGGCATGCTAGTGGAGGACTGAAATGGTCATTATAGGGCTGGGCTTCTAGGCTTCTGGGCCTGGATGTCTTAGCACCTGGAGCTTGGGAGGACATTGGATAAGTTACTTCACTTTTCTGGGCTTCAGTTGCTTCATCTGTGAAATGAGGGAGTTGATCTAGGTCATCTGGAAGGTTGTTCCTATTAATATTCTGCATTTCTGGATTGTAATTCATCCTACAGAGGGCTTCAGGGTTCATGTTTCCGCATTTGTTCATGAGGGAGCCCAAGGCCAAAATATAAGAGGAGGTGTCTGAGAAGGGTGGGAGGAGGCTGACCACACCCAGATGGTAGTCTGCATCCATGGTCACATAAATAAATATCTGGGTGGGAAAGAAACAGGGTTTGGGGGGGAAAGGACCTTAGGGAATTATGGATAATGCTGATATGTATTTCATAACATTTTATATGTATTTTTCCAAATACAAAGCATTCTTTAGGGCACCTAGTTTTGGTTGATTGAAAATATAAATCTGATTCTGGCTTCTGCCTACAATGAAGACAGCAAGAAGAGCATCACCTTTTAGCCTATTAACAACAACAACAACAACAAAAAATCCAGCTAATTTACAAAATCAGACCCTTGAACCCCATCAAAGAGCCAAGGTCATAGTATATCCAACTGGTCCAAAATACATACAAAACAAGGCCTCCAAAAAAATAAAAAATAAAAAAGACCATATGAGTTATGGCTCACTTGTAGTGGAGAATGGTGGAAGGCAAGGCAAGAGGGTAAGACAAATTCAGCTGACATTCTTAACTAATCTTAGAGGCCAATTGTTGGATAGTACTGGCATGAAGAGCCCCTGGTTACTCTTTACCCACAGGGAATTTGCAATAACTCATCAGCCTTTCTAAATAGAGCACCACTGGGACTCAGGAGAACTATTGACAGTGAGGCTGGGGCCAGAACAAGCCTCCTTTGCTGGTCTAAGGCTGAGTATGGCTGCCATGGGCAAGGCCATGCACCTGGAGTCTTTTCTTCTAAGGAACACAAGTCATAGTCTCTGAACGGTGCGGACAAAGGCAAAATCACTTCCAAGGCCTGACTTCTAAGACCATAGGACATAGGACCTGCCCAAGGCTGAGGTGGAACAAAGAGGGAAGAACCCTTCCTTGCTCCCCCACCCCAATACACTCCCAGGCTTGAAGGCACCTAATATCAAGCAATTGCAGTTGACCTATGGGGGCCGGGGATGAATGGGGAGGGAGACACTCTGAGTCCCAGGTGGTGTACAGAGAGGTCTGCAAGAAGGAACAGGAACATGGAGACACACCTCCCAGCTAAGCAGACCCCACGCTAAAGACAAAGTAGTTCTAGAGGAGCCAGAATCTGTGGTGTAGCAACAAAACCCAAGCCAGACCAATTGCAGACAAGATTGACTTGGTGCACCATACTGTTGCCCGAGCAGAAGGGATGTGGTCGGTTTCAGGTTTAAGTGCTATTTCCCTTGGACTCGACTGCACACCATCCAGAATCCAGTAGGAAAATAGGAGAGGCACAGAAAGTCAGGAGGAAACCAATCCATAGTGAGGAGATCAAGCCATTAACAGAACAGGCCCAGAGATGACTCCGATATGGCATTTAAAATAACTGATAAATATTTAAAGGCTCCTGTGAACAAAGTAGAGAACAGGCCTGAACATATGGGGAATTTCAGCAAAGAAAGAATCACACGAAAGTGCTAAGGAAAACAAGAATAAGAAGGAAAACAACAACAGAGGTAACAGAGATGAGGAGGATCTTTGATGAGCTCATCCGTCGGCTCAGCAGACACAAAGGAAAAGTGAGTGAGCTTGCAGATAGGCCATCGTATTGATTATTGATTTCTTGTGTTATACTTCATTGACTTTCTCCTCTGATCTTTATTATTTGGTTTCTTCTACTCACTTTGGGTTTCATTTACTCTGTATAGTTTTCCTTTTTTTTTTTTTTTTTTTTGGTTGAAGCTGAGTTTATTGAAGAGAGTTCTTCTTTTCTAATATTGGCATTTTGTGCTATAGAATTCCCCTTACATATGTTTTAGTGGCATCTCAGAAATTTTGTTGTGTTACGTTTTCATTTCCATTCAGTTCAAAGTACTTTCCGCCTTGTCTTTTTTTTTTTTTTTTTTTTTTTTCCGCCTTGTCTTTTGATTTATTCTTTGATACAGGGGTTATTTGGAACTGTGTTAGCTTCCGTGTGTTTGAATATTTTACAGAGATTTTCCTGTTGATTTTTCTTTGTAGGATTTGAATCCTAAATTTACTGAGGTGTTTTTTATTTTATTTTTTTTTAATCATTTTTTTTATGGCCCAGGATTTGGTCTGTTTTGGTGAAGTGTGTATTCTGTACTCTTGAATTCTGTTGTTTTTGGATGCAGTGGTCTATAAATGTCAATTTTGTCAGGCTGGTTGTGGTGGTCTTCAAAGTTTAGAGATCCTTGCTGCTTTTTTGTTTATGTATTCCATCGATTTTGGAGAGCACGGGATTGAAATTTCCAACCGTATTTGTAGTTTATGTCTATTTTTCCCTTGTGGCCTATCAGTAATGTTTGCTTCTTTATGTTTTAAGTGAATTTCTTATAGGCAACATAGAATTGGGCTTCCTTCATCAAATCTCACCAAATGTGCCTTCTTTTTTATTAGGGGGTATCAATTTTATAGATTTTAAACCTATCACTTCATGATTTATTTTCTCTTTGTCTCATCTGGGTTTTTATAGTTGTTACCTTTTCCCTCTCTTTCTGCCTTCTTTTTTACGATCCTATTTTTTTTTCTATTAGTGCACGTAACTTTTTGGTTTGTTGGTTTTAGTCATTGCTTTACAGTTTGCAGCATAGACCTTTAACTTAACTGCCTTCAGACGATATTAAACCATGTCACATGTACTGCCAGATGCTTACAATACCATACTTTTAATGCACCTTTTCTGACCTTTGTACTCATGTGTATGTGCACTGAAATCTTCCTACTCCCCAGTGAGCTCTTAAGGAGCCTTGGGGGCTTTCT
This sequence comes from Vulpes lagopus, assembly GCF_018345385.1. Classification (NCBI taxonomy): domain Eukaryota; kingdom Metazoa; phylum Chordata; class Mammalia; order Carnivora; family Canidae; genus Vulpes; species Vulpes lagopus. The sequence goes on from NC_054831.1 coordinate 9,861,152, forward strand.
GCATGCTCTGTGGGCATTGAGCTATTTTTGTGCCTCTCCCACATAATCTCTTGAGAGAATCTGTGATGTTCAAAAGAAATGCTTCCATAATTAAAACTGCTTGAATAAATATGGGTGTGTGAACATGAGTATTTTCAGTTGATGTAATAATAGCTATCACTTTAACAGATATAGAGAGCCTTTTAAATTTAGGAGTGTCTGGAGGTAGGCCTTTAAAATTAAGTTGGAACTTTTTTCAATAAGGCAGTTACTAGGACACTTTGCAGCAAGAAGGGAAATGCCAGACTGCTGTAGGTCTTTCTTTTCTGGAAATACCCCATCAACGTAAACTGCATTATAAATATTAATCCTCGAAGTGAAAAGAGTGAGATTTTGTATATGCTTGCTGGACTTGGGGGGAGATTTTCCAACCCTGTTTTACTTTATAAAGGACAAAAATGAAAAAGTCTTTTGCATTAAAACGTAGTTAAGTGAAAATTGAATTTAAGTCAAATTTTCTTTCATTCATTCATGTAGTTACTGTGAATCATATAACAATTCATTTGCTGTTTATGTAACAGGAAAATATTTTTCTTGCTTTTGTGTTGTTTTGTAAAGAAAATGCCGGAATAAATATATAAAAAAAACAAATCTAAGAATTTACATTAAAAATGATAAGTGAGATCGTCTTGAGAGTCATGGTGGTGTATTGCAGTGGTTTCTTTTCTCATGTTGGGGGCTTGAATCTACCTTTTTTAAAAATAAGTGCTATAAAATGTAAGGAAACCACAACTAAGTTTAACTAATTCTTACGTACCCCCCAAGTAATAAACTTCAGTGTGGCTATGAACAGACTGTAAAAGCGCTACTGATTTTTGCACGCTGGTACAAATTAACATTTGTTTGCGGTACTGAAGTTTTCCATTTATTTGGTTCACCCACTTGTTCCTTGTGGTTCTCTTAAGGAGAACATTTGCAATATTTCTGAAGCTTGATTAGGGGCATTACTGAATCAGTAATTTGCAAGTTAAAACTGACCATTTTAGCCTGTCTTCACAATGCAAGGATGAACCAGGGATTAAAACCTTAATGCCTTTTCTTTAATTTGAGTGAGGATAGTGTTCCAACTATCTTAGAAAGAGAGGAAGCAGGATTTGCCTTCAAAAGATGCTTTATATTTTGGATACAGAGTCAATACAAAGGTGAGATACACCCGATTTGAATTGGTAAAATATGTAAATCCTTGCCTGCTAAACTGTCAGAGATTAATGTCTGAATAGGAGTAGGAAGCGCCAACTGTAAAATTATACAGGGCATGGCGATTACCCCATCCGCATAATGGGGCTTGATTTAGAGGTTCTATTTTAGGATTGCACATAAAGCACCAAATGCAGAAAGCTGAGCTTTGTTTAATTTGTCCGGGGCAGTGCCCTAATTTTCTACAACACTATTCACTTCCCTCCTTTAAGAATGAATAACGCATTTGCTTTATGGAACTCTGTGCATCTTTCATTTGGGAGCAGTCGCTTTTCCAAACTCCTCTATTCGATTCCTCTTTTGTTGCCTTTTCAAAATGCTCCTGGATTATGTTAAGTTGCATTGTCTTTGTCACACTTTTCTCCCCGCGCAAAGAACACGCAATACCATTTTTGACATGGCCTAACGTAGGACTTTACGCTTGACAGATGGGAAAGCCGGGAAGACCCGGGAAGTACAAGGCCACACAATTCTGATAGAGCTGGTTGTCCCATCTCTGTCTTTGCTACCCAGCAAGAGAGCTTGCCACCTGAATTGGTGTCATTGTGAGTGCGCTCTTTGGCTATCTCTTGAGACTTGGAATTTGTCTCATTTTCTCAGTAGCTCAGAGGCCTTTATTGTAGATGTGAATAACCTGAGGATTGTAATAGCTCCTTTAGATTATTATTGGTGATTTATCATTAAGGCTCAGCCTGTTCAGGAAACAAAGTGCAAGATCGCTGTCTTTCTTTCTTTCTTTCTTTCTTTCTTTCTTTCTTTCTTTCTTTCTTTCTTTCTTTCTTTCTTTCATTTTTTTACTATAATGTTGCTGTTTGCTTCTGCAGTTTAACATTTATGAAGTCCTTTTAAAGTTTTGTTAGTGGCTTCACTTTATGGTCTCAATTTTTCTGTTCATCGAAAAGTAATTTGTGTCGGCGAGACTCTTTTCGTTGCAGGGATCAGACACCTAACCCAAGCTCACTGAAGCATAACAGGGAATATATTGGTTCATATTCTCTGTAAGTCCATGGATGGATCTGAGTCGGATGCGGCTGGATCCAGGGCCCAGCAATGTCAAGTCTGTGACCCTCCATATCTTGGCCCTCCGTCTCTGTGTGGCCTCATTCTCAGACTGACCTTGGCAGGTGCACAGGGCAGCAGCAGCTCTGTGCTCACATCAACCCTGGCCTGGCAACCTTGTATATCAGTCTTCTAGAAGAGTCCATTCAGCCAATGCCTTTGGCCAGGGACATGCAGTACTCTTTATCCTTATTCTTTCTGAGGGCTAGGGGACAGGGACATCCCCGCCCCACAAAGCAGCTAGATAGCAGTGGGGAAATGTCCTCAGAGGGGGCACAGGAGTGTTCTTATCACAAACAGCTAACACAATCACACCTCTACCACTTGGAAGATTTACGAGAGCGACTCCGAGTTACATAAATATGTTAATTTTCTATAAAAAAGATGTATTATTGTAGACGAAGTGACTCATCAGATAATTCATAGCGTATTTCCCTGCTTACCCTCATCCTTTCATTGTGGGCAAAAAGGACAAAGCCATTAAAAACACACACACACTTCTTTAAAAAATGGAATGATTTCTTAATTTCACGTTTAGATACTGCCTTGGCCTCTCTCTTCAACTCTCCGCTGAACTTACCCAGATTTGCGGTTGTCATCTGGTTTACCAGTCTCCAGCTACTCTGAGAAAGCCTTTCAGGCAGAGGCTGACACTGGGTTTCTGTTCCAGCTGTGCCCGCCACCGTGTCTGGCTGGGTGCAGGTGTTCAGGGAAGGTGTGCACCGTGAGCCACTGAGCTGATGTGTGGCACACGCCGGCCTGGTGGGAGATGCCAAGGCTCTGGAGAGTCTGGTAGCTCCGCTTACACAGTACCTGTTGAAGTTGGCATTTGAAGTCCATTATCTTCCTGTCCCAAGTTTTGGGTTTTAAAAATGTGTGTGCCAACCTGGTCTGTTCCAGGCTCTCTCTGTGCTCAGCGACTGAACCAGTAGCCGCGATATTTGGTCCCACAGTGGGGACAGGGAAGACAGTTCCAGAGCTTCTGGGCAGCAGGGTGGTGGTCCAGCCCTCTTGAGAGTAGAGTCACTTCTGGTGCCATCTTTAGGAACTTATTGTGTGGCACAAGTCAGGCTGAGTCGAGCCGGGGTTTCATGTACTTCTCATAGAGCTCCAGCAAAGTGGCAGATGGGGGACAGCGTCCCCACCTGCTCACTACCTCCTCTTCTGAGCCACCCTCCCCTGGACCCTCTTCATCGTGTGGGCTCAGTTGCAGTCCCACAGTGGCAAACAGCTTTGCCTCCACTCTTAGGTCTGTGGTGCTCCTCTCAGACACTTTTGTACCCCCACATGTTGGACTAGAATCGATTAAGAATAAAGAAGCTTCCAGAATAGTATGAAAACTCACCCTTATGGTTTTTAAAAATGCAAATCCACGCTCACTGGGAAATACAAGGGCATGTCTCTCCCATTTGAAGAAATACCAGGCCCAGCAACTTTGCATCCTAGAAGGTGGCAGGATTAGGGTTAAATCAAAGAGATGAAACTAGTAGGAGATACGCATCAAGATTTATTCAAGGAACGGGCTTATGCAGTTGTTGTGGAGGCTGGCCAGGCAAGTCTGAGATGGCTGGGGCAGGCTGTCAGGGAGGGCAGGCTGGGACTCTCGGCAGGGACTGAAGCTGCTGTCCACAGCTAGAACATCTTCCTCCTTGGGGAAGCCTCACCTCACCTTATCTGTTAAAGTCTTCCAATTGATTGAATCAAGTCTACTCAGATTATCTAGGCTGTGTCTGCAATTCAAATAATATGGACTTTAACCATACCTCCTCCCAACTATCTTCCCAGCAACACCTGGGTTAGTGTTTGACTAACAGTGTAGTAGTCTACGCAAGTTGGCACATAAAAGTGGCCATCAGGGTGGCCAATTGGGAGTTCTAGTAGATTCTATGTGGACCCGTGAAACTGTTTTAGGGCCTTGGGATTCTTTTGTTTTGTGTTGTTTTTAAGATTTTATTTATTCATTCATGAGAGAGAGAGAGAGAGAGATTGGCAGAGACACAGGCAGAGGGAGAAGCTCCCCTGTGGGGAGCCCGATGCAGGAGTTGATCTTGGACCCCGGGATCACACCCTGAGCCAAAGGCTCAACCACTGAGCCACCTAGGCCTCCCAGCCCTTGGAATTCTTCTTTGAATAAGACAGTTTCTGCTCTTACGGCATTTATATCCTAATAGAAGATGACAGAAAATAAGATAAACAAAATACATAATTTTGGAGTGGTGATAAGTAGTGATGAGAATAATAAAGCGGAGGAAGGGAATAGACAGTGATGAGTGTATATGTGTGTGGAGCTGGCTACATAATTGGCGAGGCCCAGGGCAAAGTGGAAATGTAGTATCCTCTACTCAAAAAGCAGAAAAAAGTGCCACTACAGGTACTGAAACATTAAACTTTTTCCTTTCTTTCATGGATCTCTTTCTGCGATAGTCATGGTGTTTTTTTGGCTGCCTTGCCTGTCTCTTTCCTTCGCTGTTTGGTTGGTTGGTTGGTTGCTTTTGCTATCTCATGTGTTCTAAGTAAAGAAAAATTCAAAACTGAGATTATTGACACGAATCTGCCATTCATCATTATGTTGTGCGGTGCCCACTTTAAATACAAATATAGGAGTGGGATCATTGAAATCACACGATTTGTATTTCCTAGTTCCTGGGTGCATCTGCATTTTGTGCTTATCAGAACAGTGGAAACATGCTACAAAACTAACCGCCTGTTTTTCTTTCATCTTTAATACATTCACATTCTCCTGACACTTTACCTTTGGTTTGCTGATTAGTGAGGACCCCGACAGGAGGAGGAGGAGGAGGAGGAGGAGGAGGAGGAGGAGGAGGAGCTGTGGTGGCCCTGCCTGTCCCATTCCTTCTCTGTTGTCGTTTTCAGTGTGAGCGCTTGCCTACTACAGGAAAGTCAGACAAATAAAAGGGATATGCTAGGGTTCTTTGATCACTCATGTTTGTTAGAATACATCTGACCTCTTTCTACATTTGAAGCAAGTTCTACTTCTAAAGCCTGGCCTCTCGGGGCTGCCAGTGCACTGCTTACTGAGCCATAGGCTTAACATGCTTACCTTGTACTCACTTTGCATCTCGTTGAATTCCTAGGCATCAGGGGACGCCCATACTGTGTGTATCTCCTCTACTCATGCGTGTACTCTACTGTCTCCTTGGACTTAGCTTACGAAATGCAGACTCAAAGATGAAGTTATGAAGGATTTCAAGATTGTGACATTGACTCAAGACAGTTAAAGCAAGCATGGAGCTCTCCTGAGCATGGGCCCCTGTTGTGATGGCACAGGTTGCATGCCCATGAAGCCATCTGTGTATATGTGCACACACACATATTATTTTATGTAATGATGATAAAGAAGGACGGTCTCATAAAGTGACATTTGATCAAGGCCTTCAAGAAGATAAGGAAACCAGGCATGCAGATACGAGGGCAGGAGTAACATGTTCAGAGATTCCAAGGCACATGAGCCTTTGCCTTATTCTCAGAAGAATAAAGAAGCCACTTTTGGCAGGATCCAAGTGAGCAGAGGGGTGGGAGATGAGGTTAGAGAAGCAGAAGTCCCTGAAATGTGCATGGACTCCAAGGCCAGGAAAAGGACTTGGAATTTTTCTATGAGAAGAAGGAGAGGCTTGGGGGAGTCTTAGCAAAGGGGTGACATGCCATGATTCAATTTTAGAAGGCTGCCCCCTGGCTGTACTGTGGTAATACCTGTGTTGGGGCGAGGTTGGAAGTGGTCAGACCATTGCTACTGCAGACCAAACAAAGATGGGGCCTGGCCTGGTCTGGGGGTATACATAGTAGTGATTAAATGCAGTTGGATTCTGGGCATATTTTAAAACCAGTGCCAACAGGAGCTGCGTATGGAATAGATATTTACCCGGACCAGAAGATGAAATGGCCTGTTGAGAAGCTGTGAATTTCCTAAGGTCCTATAGCCAGTGTATGGCACACCTGGGGAAGGCAGAGAGTAGGAGTCTCGTGTTTTTACTGGGTCTTGTCCTCCTCTGTTATTTCTAGACAGTGCCCCCAGGTATCTCCGATAACATTTTCTTCTGAACATCTTCACTTATTTAGCTGAAATGGGCATGGGGTTAAATCTCTAGGGCTCTATCTTTATGTATCATTTTGAAAGAACTTCTCAGAGCATGATCCTAGGTGATTCTACTGCTGGCCCATGTTTCCGTGGTCTCTGCGTGGGGGTTGGCCGTTTCCCACAGTGTTAAATTAGCGGTATCCTGACAGTATTTTTCCCTACATTTCACTAAGTATCTCTTGACTTCCCTTAGTGAAAGAGAAATAATAAAGCAAAGATTTTGATACTGGGTTTGATCTACCATTGTGCCACGTTCAGTGCCAGAAAAAGTTAACTATGGTTGGTTGGTTGGTTGATTGATTGATCTGTCTTGCTTTTCAGCACTTTCAGACCATGCTGAAGTCTAAATTGAATGTCCTAACACTGAAAAAGGAACCCCTCCCAGCAGTCATCTTCCATGAGCCCGAGGCCATCGAGCTGTGCACCACTACACCCCTGATGAAGACCAGGACTCACAGTGGCTGCAAGGTACGTGGCACGTGGCCCGCTGGGGCCCTCTGGGTGGGACAAACAAAAGGAGGTGTCACCTTAGGACACTTGTTTCCCGGTGGTTACTTTTTAAAGGAATGAAAATGTAAAATGACTAATAAGGGCCATTAAGTGATAGTTGGGTGAATCCATACCCTGCTGTCTTTTTAGTGATCTACCACTCTTCATTGTTTCCAGGTATACACTAAAGACATGACTTTTAGTGTGTATGAATAAAATCGTATTCTCCCTATATTTGCTGTAGCCCTGTGGATTTAGGGCTTCATAAGAAAAGTTCTGTCCTTAGCGATACTTCCTCCCTTTGTGTTTGCACCCTGAATAAAACACATCTTAAGGAAATAAAAAACAAGTTTCTCAACAGTGTACTTCTCCTTTGGGGGTTATTTTGCATTTTTGTTTGGCTTCAGCTCTCAGAATTTTTCTATTTCAGCTCTCAGAATTTATACTAATATTCATGCCTCAGAATCCATTAAAAACCATTTTTTTCACTTGTGTAAACTGTAATGCTGACATTAAAAAAAAAACCCTAGAAATGAAATGTATAATTTTGGTAAGCTTTTTTGGGTTCTTTCTCACATGATATTCTTTTTTACATAAGTTGATGAATATAGCGACCTGTTCAGAGGTAACAAAGAAAATATGTTTATGCATACTTTGTCATCAACAATTTGTTTTGAGGAATAAAAGATTAATTTAAGGGGCAGAAAATTGAGTAGTGAAGATAAAAAATAAAATGTATGTTTGCAGGTTTCTATTATAACCTTGTGGACACACTCCTTTCCTTATTGCTTTTCTAGCTTAAGGGAGTCAAGGCCCATTGATCTCTCTTGCCAGAATTTTCCATCACCTCCCCAGTTCTTGCACAGCTATGGTCAGATTGGAGCCTACAGAAATCTTGAGTGAGGGCTGTGTACACAGCACTCCATACATATTCACTCATCCCACAAATACCCACTGGGTGCTCACCATCTGCCCAGCACCGGGGACAGTGGGAGCAACAGCCCCCAACATCTTTATAGGGTCTAACTTCTAGTGGGGGAGGAGGGAGGAGAAAGTACAGGTAAACAAGCATTGGCTGTTGAGAAAGCCAGTCTGGGAGAACTTGGGGAAGAATGTTTCAGGCCAAAGGGACAGGGAGTGCTAATTCTCAGAGGCGGAGATGGTCTACCATCTTTGTAATAGAGAAGAAGGGGCAGGAGAACTGGGAAGTCAAGAAAGTTGTGTCCTATGGTGTGGTCAGGCAGGGGTCTGGGTAGAGAATGAGCCTTGTCATCATGGAGGCAGGGAGTTTAGATTTGTTCTAATTACTACGGGGAACCATCAGATTTAGGCAAGTGAGTCATAGGACAACATTTTAAAAAAAAAAGGGTGATTTTATGTGGTAACTATGCTAAGGTGAACTTTCAGCTTCCAAAGAGCAGTTGCCAGAGACTCTGCTTCAGCTGGAGATAGTGGATCCAAAGAAGTGGTGTGAGGTCCCAGTGTAGGCAATGCTTTTTTGGTGAATGGATGATACAAAGGAATTGGGAAAATACTCATTAAATTTGAAAGTGATACGAGATCACATTGTGTTCTATAGACTTTAGAGATTTCCTAGAGTCATTTTGAATTTTGTTCTTACTGGGGAACATGGTCCCTCAAAAGCAAGATGAAGTCAGTAGGGACAAGTAAAAGGAGGAGAGTTTTGTTTGATAAAGTCTCCAGAGTATGTTTAAATGGGAGGGGAAAAGAATAAAAGACCTAGCAATCAGTCAAGATACGAAGTGTGTGTGTGTGTGTGTGTGTGTGTGTGTGTGTCAGAGAGAGAGAGAGAAACAGATTTGCTAGAGAGAAATATTTGCTAGGAGATTAAAAACTATCATTTTCCTGAAAAGGAGCAGAGGGTTCGAGATTCATGGAGTATTTTTCAGTGTATTGCCTTAGGCTGTGCTCATTTGTTTTGCTTCTAAAAAGATGTTGGGAAAAAAAATAGAAGGAATTCAGAAGAGCACACAGAGGAGAGTGAGGTGGCCCTCGCATCAGTCCGTGGGGCCAGTGAGACAAAGGGAGATCATCCGCGATTTCACCTGGACACAGAGTAGAACTTTGGCATTCGGGGTCAAAAACACATTCCACGAGGCTATAAAGTTTATGAACTCGCTTTCCCTGGAAATCCTGAAGATGAGATTCCAGGTGTACATCATCATGATCTGCAATCAGGGATCTGGGCCAACTCTAGCTTTACGATTCCGTTTGAAGGAAGAAAACCCCCCAAAGTATCATTCTTCAGATTGTATACGATTATGCACTTTATCAGTTAACATTTGGACACCCTGGGAGAGTTCCATTCTTTAATTCTCAGTGATAATACCGGGTTTTTGCTCAGAGGTCACATTCCTCCCATAGAAAAACAACCAAAAAGTTACATGTTTGAGCCTTGAAATTTCTGTTCAGAATGTCCTGACCTCCCCATCCTCCTGCCTCCCCCCCAACTCCATCATCCACAGGAACAAAATGCAGTGTTTCCTCTCTGATTCTTACGGAGTAACTTCGCTCACAAAATGCCAGCTGCAGAAGGAGGAGCTCTCTCTCGGCCTCCCTCCTGCCAGGAATAATGAGCACAATGTAGCCAGGCCCAGCTGCGGGGCCAGCGGACAGGACCCTCCATCTGCACACAGTGCTAGTTCTTTTTGCCTAAACAGCTCTCAAGTTGTGCTTGCATAACTGTGGCTTTGGGGAGGGAGAGAGGCAGGAGGAAGCAAAGGAAAAGGGAGTTGAAAATGGATTATGGTTAGCACCATCGAGGCCCTGGCTCATCTCAGATTTTGCATTTCCCTCTGATCTGTATTCTCCGTGGGTCCTGATGGGATTGCCCTGCCAGGCTATTCATGTTGTGGGCAGCTGGGTCTTTGTGTGTTTTCCTCTACTGCTGCCACTTTTTTTTTTTTTTTCCTCCCTGGAGTGGAGTTATTTAACTGCAAACCCCACTGCATACCATTAGGACGTGCCTGCCCCTACTCTTGTTGGAGGTTTTCAGAGCATCTGATGCTATGTTCTGATTTTGCAGCAATAGGAGCAGCAGCAGCAGCAATGGTTGGTCATACCTGGCTTCTCCTGCCTGGCACCACGGAATCCGAGGTGGCTCTGACTTGTTAGCAAACATTTATTTAATGAATAATCACTGAAAACCTACAGTGCATGGAATTGTGGAGGAAGGCATCAAAGTAGATGTCATGGGTCATGTGGTTTATAGCCAAGTGGAAGGTATAGAGCAGTGCCTGAATCAGTAAATCTCCAGTGCTGCTCAAACTGTGTGTGTGTGTGTGTGTGTGTGTGTGTGTGTGTGAGAAAGCCCTGAAGGGCAGGTTTCTGGACCTTCTTTCAGAGATTTTGATGCAGGTGCTCAGCTTAGCAGGCAGAAAAGAACCTGCACTTAAAAATCGACCATGCAGTTTTCATGACTGTGAGGCCTGGGCACTGCCTGGAGCTTGAGGACCAATGCTCAAGTGTGGGGTGTGGGAAGAGCCACGTGAGTGACCTAAGTGATGGAAGTGGATTCACACCCCGGGGAGATGGGACATGGGGTGGGACATGGAGGATTGAGCTCGCTGGCCATTGTAGGGTTAGAATGGGTTTGCTCCAGCTGACCAGGAGGCTGACATCCAAGAAAGAACTGGGCTGGGTAACTGGTGCATCAGATGTGTGCCCTCCTGACAGCACCTGTGGATGCCACTGTATCTTCCCTGGGGCACTGTTCTTGGTTGGATTGACTCACTTCCGGGCATACTTGCCAGAGTTCACAAAGCCTTGATGAAATGGTGATAATGATGATGATAAATAATTAGTAATAAAATACGAATCATATAGAAATAATGATAGTAATTAAGATAGTAACACATTAAGCATTCTCCTGTGCACTTCTCGCGATGTAGAACCATTTGGTCCTCACAACAACCCCATGGTTCAAGTGCCATCTGTGGTGCCATTTCACAGATGAGTTACTTGAGGACCTAGAGAAGTTCTTTCCTGTACCAGAGTATCCAGCAAGCATCTGGCAAAGCCTATATTTTGAATTTCATCAGGGTCTCCATAGCCTTTGCTTCTTCCCACTAGATTCCACCCCCCTCAATGACCTCTAAGGGGCTCCTGTGTGTGTGTCCTATGATAGCTCTTAAAACTGGTTGTGTCATGTGATTTTAGCAAGTCATTTTATTTCTGCAGTCTTCAGTTTCTGCATCTTTGATAGGCCAGAACCAAGGGCATTGCATTTCAGGCATCCTCTTACCTAAAGTTCTGAGACTCAAATTTTCCTAGTTTAATTGGATTAGAATTTTGTCTTTGCTCACAAAACCCAGAAAGCATGGGGAGAATGTACTAAAAGTATCATATAATTTTACCTTGAATATAGTTCTCAGGCTCTCTTATTTGGTTTTCTAGAAGAAAGAGAGAGTCTATAATGAAAAGTCACATTCCTTGTAAAACATACATAGGAAATGAAACATGAAATGTCCATTGAGTTCCTGTATGCTCATGTGAACACCATATAAAACCTATTCCACAGAGATAGTCCCCAGCTTTACAGCATTTATAGTTGTGTGTGTGTTTTTTTTAATTTGATGGAGAGAGAGTGAGAGAGCACAAGCAGGGGGGAGCAACGGAGAAAGAAGGAGAAGCAGAGGGAGAAGCAGACTTCCCGCTGAGCAGGGAGCCTGACTTGGGACTCAGCCCCAGGACACTGGGATCGTGACCTGAGCCAAAGACAGATACTTAACCGACTGAGCCACCCAGGTGCCCCCAGCATTTATAGTTTTATTTTTATTTATTTATTTTTAAAATATTTAATTTATTTATTCATGAGAGACACAGAGAGAGAGACAGAGACACAGGCAGAGGGAGAAGCAGGCTTCATGCAGGGATCCCGATTTGGGACTCGATCCCGGGACTCCAGGGTCATATCCTGGGCTGAAGGCGGGTGCCCAATTGCTGAGCCACCCAGGGATCCTCCAGCATTTATAGTTTTAAAGCAAAATAGTAGCAATGCTGAAACAAAGATGCTGACACATAACTGGGGGTCTAGCACATCTTAAAACATTTATCTTTATTTAAAATCTTTATGAAGTTTGTGAATGGTGGTAGTTTGAGTTTAAGGACAACGATAAGTTGAAGAAGGAGAGTGACATGGAGGAAGCATACCTGGGGAGGACAGATGGGGAAAGAAGCAAGAAGGAAAGGCAGGCGGGTTGGCAGTTACTTACACAGGTCTCCTTTTTGGAACTGAGTCTGCCTGCCTTTGTTCTGGTTTACCTGGCGATTTTTCCTCTGCACCTGCTCACTCTGGCTGGGTGGAGCCAGGGTCCTGTGATTGTCTCCAGGAGGGAAGTTCCTCTTGGCCACCAGACAGGATTTGGGAGTTGGGGTGGTGAATAGGGCTAATTGAGCATATGGTATTTCTTTACACTCTCCAGCGTCCATGTCTGGTTCTGTCTTCGTTCGTGGTGATAGTGCCCTTGTCTTCATTCTGCAGCTTGGTGGGCATCCAGCTGCCTCTGTCCCCTCACATGTCATCACAGGCCCCACCAGGGCCTCACCTGGCCGACTCTCTCATAGAATGCTCTAGCTCCCAAATCTCTCCTCCCTCTGAGTGAGGCACTTGGCTTAGCATCACGTGAAGTCCCATCAAAGACCCTCACTGTTCTGTTCCCTTTAGTGAGGGCAGAAGCCATCGAACAGTCTAACTCCCAAGAAGGAACTTGTGATTCATACAGCATAACAATTTTACTATTATTCCTTCTGAGGCTCATGCATTCAGGAGTAACTGCATGGTCACTAGCTCTCAGGAAGGATGTGGTCGATTTGCAGTTGCATGGGACAGAGAGGCTCCTGAGCTGAGGGCTTTGCAGGCAGTCCTCAGATCCTGCCATTTTGCGCACATGTAAGATGACCAGTCTTACAAGTAGATTCCAGCAACCCTACTTAAGGTGAGCTCTTGATTTGAATTTAAATATATTTAAAACTGGCATCACATGTATCTATTTCACACAGATTTTTGTGCTTATTTGTTCAGTTTTGTATTTAATTAAACATGTAGACCTGTTTTCTCTCTCTCTCTCTCTCTCTCTCTCTCTTTTTTTTTTCATTTTAGCCAAAGGCCCCTGATTTTACCCATTCACCGAAGGCAGAAACATTGATTATACTGTGTCGTCATCCAGACCGAATGCATTTTGGAGGCTTTTCTTGTCATAGGTCATTTTGGGCATGGCGTGAGTCCAATTCTGCCAATTGTGTGGACTTTTTCCTTGCAAAATACGTTTCTGATTTGAACATCAAGACACAATACAAATAAAGAATAGTAACATACGAAGTAAGATTTGGGCCTGTAGTCTTTATTGGCTCTTTAAACCTCTTGGTTTAAATCAAAATGTAGACCTCTAGATTCAGAGTAAATGGCATCTGATTCTAATCCACTTTCTCTTTATTCTTTCTCAGACTTTCCTGTAAACAAACCAAAGCACATTTCCTTGAGTGTGTCCTCCTAAATGTCGAAAGGTAGAAGTTGGTGTGAGCTAATACCTGTTGTTTAAGAGACAAGCTTTTAACTTTCTGCAGTTTTTACTTTTTGTCAATTTGTAAATTTTCTGACCTTTTTTTGGCCCACCTTCCTCTCTCCTCCCGTTCCCCCATCCTAATTTTCTTCTTTCATTTCTTTCTTCATCTATAAGAATATATTGCACATTCTTAGCTTTTTCCAGATGTTAATAGGGACACAAAGATAAACAATGGTTTTGGGTACTTTGGATTGAAATAACAGAAAACCTAACTGGAATTGACTTAAGTCCTTGAAATTTATTTGCTTTGGAATCCGCAAATTCCAAAAGGATGGAGTGGGGGAAGAAGATGCTAGAGAGGCAACACAAGTGTCCACTACAAAAAAAGAAAGGCTTAATGACCCGAGGCCTGAGAAATACATTCTATAGGAAGAGCGATGGGAGTAGAAGCAAGTGCCACCCTCAGGTGGCAGAGCAAGGGGTGCCTTCCCTTCCATGTCACGACCCAGCCCATCCCCTTGAATATATATGGGGGATGGTCTTCAGATGAGATGAGCCTCAGTTTGAGAATCACCACTCTCCAGGGTCCTTGCAATGCCCATCAGCTGAGCAGGTTTGACACTGAGGGGCTTTTGTCTTCCAGGTGGGTGGCAGATGGCGGGGAATGTTCTCATTCATTGGAGAAATCTCCAGCTCCCCTTTCAGGCTTTCATTCCGGGTTTCTAATTGGGCAACCCATTATTCAAGGTAGAGAAAGAGAAGCAGGATTTCAGAAGTCATGAGTTCAAACACAATTGTGAAATTTAAAGTATCTGTGAGACCATCAGGGGGCCATACCCAAAGGGCACCCTGTTATATGAAGGTGGAGTTCCACAGAGGTCGGGTCCTTCAAGGAGATCAGGGCCATAGAAGAGAAAGGAGCAAGACAGGTGTACCCGCTTATACACTTACACGTGTAAACATGTACCCACCTATAATATCTGAGGGCCAGAGAGAGAAGAATCGGTGGGGAAGAACACTATGAGAACCAGAGGAACGTCCTCCCCACCAAGCACCAAAACTGTCTGTCTTACTCCTCCTATTTCATCCTACACCCTGCGCCCACTCTCCTGGCCATCCTCTTCCAGACTTGGAAGTATCAAGGGGGAGGAAATGGATATAACTCTGGGGATGACTGAAGTGTCTGTATATAGTTCTAGAATTGGTCTTAATGTATATATTTGACATACACACTGCCCATGCTACAGCTGTGGTGCCCAGCACGGCAGGATATTTTGTTGGTGATGGTCAGTTTTTTGGCTGTGAGTCTTAGGACTTTGAATTCTGTACTTTGGTCTTCCCACAGACCACTGTGGTGGCTTCAGCGAAGCTTTTCACCCTTCACAAGGTCACTTTTGTTATTTGATGACTAAAATCTTTTCATATGAGGCATCATTTTCATTTCAGCTGATAGGAGTGTTTAGAGTGTAGATTATCAGTCTGCCTGAATGCTTGTTGAGTAGGATTCTTTATGGGGTCACTCTTCCCTGTGATGCAGGCAGTAGAGTTATTTGTCCCATTGAGGTATTCTCTGGGGATGTTTGACACCTTCAAACTATTTATTTCCTGGTGTTCCACACCCTAAAGGCTGTGGCTGAAAAATGGGCATTTTACCCTAGGGAACCAGGTGTGACATTCAAGCTTCACCTTTGGACTAATGTCAAAGACTGTATTGTCCTGTGTCTCCAAATGTCACTGCCTACTTTACTTCTTATCTTTAAAAACTCTCGGGAGATCAGCAAAGATTCATTAGTGAAAACTGGGAAGATAATCTAAGCACGTGAAAGAGAGATTATAATATTTTTGTTCCACAACACCATGGAAAACATGCAGTCATGACACATTCTGTTGTAGAGATTATACCGGTGTGGAAAATGTTCATAATATATTAAATGAAATAAAAATCTGGCTGCAAAATGTGAATAGGATTTTATTTTTGTAAAACACTGAAATATGAACAGAAGTGATCCCTGGATAGCAGGATAATGGGTAAAATGTGTGATTTTCTTATTTTTTGCCTTTTTTTTTGCATTGGCTAAGTTTCCAACAATGAACAGATATTACACTTTAATTAGTTTTGAAATATAAATTTAAAAGAAGAAAGTTTCTTTGGATGAAGGCTTGCTTGGACAGCTATGTGGCAGAAATTCCATTCAAAATGGAACATTTTGGCAACAACATCTTCTAAGTCACCCTGACTTAGACATTTGTTTCTTCTCTTTGCCCAAATCGGAATTTCTGTAGCTTCAGGGAAAGTGACATTTTCCCGTCTAACTTGTGACTTGTCCGGTGTCAGGCTTGTCTGGTGTGTTCAGCATAATAATTGTCAACCTACTCAGATGCATTTGCAGGGATGATGTATGTGCTGGTTTCCTGAGGGCTGCTTAATGGCAACGTCAATGGTTAAAACAGAAACTTATTCTCTCACAGATTTCGGGACCCGAAGTCCCAAACGGGTATCCCTGGGCAGAAGCCAAGGTGTCAAGGAGCTTCCTCTGGAAGCTGAAGAAGAAAATCGGCTCCTTGCCTCTTGGGGTTTATGGTGCTGCAGGCATTCCTTGGCTTATGGCCATATCACTCTGGTTTCGGCCAATATAGCCACACTACCTCCTCCTCTTCTCTCTGTTTCAAACCTCCCTTTGCCTTTCTTTCGTAAGGACACTTGTGGTTGGATTTAGTGCCCACTTGATAAACCAGGATAATCTCCCTAGCTCCAGATTTTTAACTTAACCGAATCAGCACGGACCCTTTTTCCTTAAAAGGTAACATGTCAGGTTCCAGAAGAGGACCTAATATTTTTGGGTGGTCTTACTCAGCCCGCTATAGATAGTTTCTTTATAAATGAGGAATTCTAGAAATGCAAAACTTTCTAAGCAAAAAGAAATACAATGCTCCCAGTTAAGCAGTTGTTTAGGTTATGTCATTTCTTAAGCCTAAGAAAATGCTTTCATTGGAATTCAGAAAACTACTTTAATATGTAGAAAAAATGAGGAGCATTGATCTATGGAAGTATCTTGCTCCTGTTTTGTGCCACATTTTCTTTTTTCGTTTTACTTACTTTATCCAAATTTCTGAAAAGGAAGAGATATCTTAAAATTTTGAATGGAATTCACAGTTTTAAGTCCTGCCCGTTGGTAGTTTACATATTGGATGTATATGTTTGTAAAAAAAATTCCACAGTTCTACCCCAGGGAAAGGGAATAATGTTTTGCCCCACCCCCACTCCCATTCTCAGTAGAGCTTTAAGGCTAATTTTGAAAATGATATGGAAAATATTAGGAGTATAATGTGTGTGTCTGAGAGAAGTATCTCATTAAGAAGTTATTTTCCCCTCATGACTTCCTGTTTAGATCGTTTGTCTTTGAAACAATTTGTTGGTTTAATTCTGGAAATTTAGTTTAATCATTATCTGAATTTAGGGTTCATTTATTTGGGAAATATGTTAATTATTTTACAAATTTTCCTGGATTAATTCTGTGGATAAAATATAGCTCCTCTGTGGTAGACTTCATCTGTGAGGCAACCTACAGAAACACCATGCAGAAAACCAATTAAGTTGGTAAAAACTCATTAATAATACACTTTATGGTTTCCAGCAGAGACTGTACAATTTGCTCGAGATGGTTACAAGGTTAAGATAACTTCAAGCTAAAATCTGGTTTATGCAAATAGGGTGCTTAAATGTAAGAAGTTAATGTTTAAAAGACGTTTTCAAGTGTATGTATGTATTTCTACTTATTTTGGTCATGTCATTTCTTTTCAGTGTTCTACTTACTTTTTACCCTAGAGGAACTCCCATGTTACAGCGCCAGTGCCTCTGCTACTAGAAGGGCTGGTTTAATTTATTGTTTGTTAAATGAAAAATTATGCTTTAAATAAGGAAGCATCAGAAGATATAGACTGAATATAATCTCATATAAACCTGGACTTCCTTTGCAAGTGATTTTTTCTGCCTTAAGTTTTAAAATGGTATCAAAGCAATACCTGCAGAGATTTACCAAAACAACCCATCAAATAGTGATGAAAAACAAAACATAAAGTGTTTATCTGTCTCCTTCTTCCCTCTCATACCCCAGTCCTGCTCCAGCTGTAATTATTTTAGCTTTTTCTTCTTATGCTTACCTTCATATTTCAAATACTATACTTTTACCATTTTGGGTAATATTTTTTGGCTAGTTTGGTAGCTAAAGATTTAGATCTATTCTAACTCTACCCACTTGTCTTCTTCCATCTTCCTAACATAGTTACTTCTGAAATTTTAGGTAATATCTATGTGATAACTAAAGAGTCAAGGTACCATGATTTTATTTCCTTTCTTGCTCAATATTTGAATTGTCTATTATTTTCAGATTTGACATCATTTTATATATACTTATACTTAATTTTCCTCAAATGCGCTTTCTGCTTTGGTGTATACCCATCAATATGTAACCCAACTACTCAGTGGTGGAGGTAGGGTATTCTTTTTCATGTCCTCCTGAGCTTCCCTCCTCCAGCGTCCGTTGTCCTCCTGCACTTGGCTAGAGTACTAGCCTCTAGGCCGTCCTCCTGCTGTGACTCTAGGACTTCTCTCCCTTGGGGTGGATACTCCTCTGATGATTTCCTCCTTTGTTTTGCTGGAGCACATGTTCAAGAAGTAAACACCATGTGCCTTGCATGTCTGAACATCTCTTCATTCTACCTCACCTTTTGAAAGTTTGGGTATAGAAATGAAGATTGGAAATAATTTCTACTTTGAAGGCTGTGTCCATTGACTTCTATTATCCCTCGTACTATTGAGGGATCTGATCCCATTTGATCCAGATAGTGTTGTGACTTTCTTCCCCCTCTACTCTCTGGAAAGATTTTGGGATTTTCTTTATGTTCTTTGTGCTCTGAAATTTCATCGCTATGTGCCTAGGTGTGAATTCCACCCCCCTTCCCATTCATACAGTTGGGAGGTTGTGTGTCTTTTCAATTTGGAGACTCTTATTTCTTGGTATTTGGGGGATCCTTAAGTAAAATTCTACTTCTCCTCCCTGTTGTGGAATCATTTGAGAAATAAGAAACATGATACATGATAGATTAACTAAAAGTAGCAGTTTTATAAAACTTGCTTTGAAAGACATGGCTGTGTATTCACTGGGTTTCCTAAAGTTTCCAAATCTATGTTGGAAGCTCGAATAAGTTACCATCTCCTCTTTCGTTCATTTTGTGCTTATGATTTAATAATGTCCATTATGATCAGTTTAGTGAGGTTTGGAGAAGACATGGATGCCCAAGGTCAACTTGCCCTGGTTATCCTCTTCGTTGTTCAGCCCTCTCTAAATTGCCAATCTTAGCTGTTTGAACTTCTCTTGTTTAAATCTTTATCTAAGATGGAAACAGCAATCCTTACCTTGCGTTCAAGTTTAAAGAAATATTTATAAAGTACTTTGAGCTTTTCACAAACGTAGTGTTGTATAAATAAAATACCATTGTTATTCAAATATAGCTCCCCATGGTTTGAATGGGAAGGTTGATAAACAACATGGTAGTGAAGGAGATATAAATGTAGGAGAAAGCGATCATAAATAACCCAGATCATAAAAAGGTCATAAACCAAGCTCTTAAATTTGTACAGATATTTCTTATCATATCTCTGAGTATTTCAACTCCCGACTACCTAGCAAGTAAATGATAAAACCCACTGTGACAACAGGTGCAGATGTGATCCTTGGTGTGCTGGCTGTTCATTTCTTTGTTTTCACTGAAAATATTATACCTTCATTTCTTGGAAAGAGAAATGATGTCAGGGCTTCTGTGCATCCTGCGATCTCTAACTGAGACATTAGTCAGATTGGTGTTTATGAGTCACCAGGCATCTTCATAAACCAAATCCAGGAATTAGAAAATAATTTGCTCGGGAAGTAATAGGGATAAATGAAGTTCGTCATCCTGGGAAACGGGAAAGCTACTTTGTGAGCTGAAGATCCTACTGGAATTAGGTCCCCCATGTTGACTGATTAATGCATTCTCTTTAAAACTTGTTTTTTTTTTTTTTTTTTTTTTTTTTTTTTTTTTTTTTTTGCCGCTTATGAGCAGTGTTGTAATTCTCACATGTCACCATCTGGCTATCCTGTAATATTTGTTAGGGCAGGAAAGACATTGTCCGTTATCACAAAGACATTTTTACTGATGGTCTCTTCGTGGGATGGTACAAAACATGTGTTTGCTTTTCTTTTTCTCTCTTTTTAAAAAGATGTTATTTATTTATTCATGAGAGACACAGAAAGAGAAAGAGGCAGAGACATAGGCAGAGGGAGAAGCAGGCTCCATGCAGGGAACCTGATGTGGGACTTGATGCAGGGACTCCAGGATCATGCCCTGGGAAAAGGCAGGCGCCAAACCACTGAGCTACCCAGGCATCCCTGTGTTTGCTTTTCTACTCACTTACTTAACCAGCTTATTTGGAGCCCATCCTGCTTGCATATAAAATCCTCTCTCCTGGTCCTCTCCTCCTTATTCTCATTCCAGGAGTTTCTGAAAACCCTTTTATTCCTTGTTCCTTCCTTGCAACCCCGTCCGCCAGGAGTCCAGGCCCCTCAGGAACATTTGGCTTGGGGGCAGGGAGCACTAGAGCTTCAGGGCTCTGCACATAAATCATCCCATAAAACAAACCTTATTCTTATGATAAAATGGACCCTTTTCTATAGCAAGACCCTGCTTCATTCATAGTTCTTCTGCCAACAAAATCTTGATTTCCTTTCTCCTTAGTGAGAGTCACGTCTCCAGAAAGCGCAGGGAGGAAGATAACTCATTCTGCCATATGTATGCTGGAGTCACTGAGAAAAAGAGTCAAAGGAAGGGAATTTAGAGACCATTATGACAAAGGAAAAATTAGTTTATTCATTCGTGGTCACTAAAATCCATTCTAGGGACTTTGTGCTTTTTTTTCCTCTTAAAATTATGTGTCCTTTTAACCAAAATAAACATTCACTAATAATTCATTATAAGTTTATGAATTTGTAGGTTAAATCTATGTACTTGTTACTCACACATTATGTATATTTTTAAAAGATACAGAATGGAGAGCTTAGAAGAATGAGCTGAATCTGAAATACTTGATATCATATGCCTATCTTAGTGCAATGATTACCATTAATTTAGGCAGGGCTCTTCTTTAGTAATAGTGGGTGTAAAACCAAATTTCAAATGGCTTTGATGATGTCAAGATTTTCAGCTGATCTTGTTAGACCCAGTGAGATCATCAGTTTCACCCCAGAAAGAAATGGAAAAGATGACATGCCAAGAGTAAGGGGGAGTGTATCAGCTCTGTCATTCTCTTGTTGTCTGCTTATGCGTACATCCTTTTTATTATCTAAAATCTGCCATTTATTTGCAGGAATCTCAGCCAGGTTTTGTTAAAACCAGATAATATGACCCATAAATCCTGAGATGGGCAAATGTGAGCTGTAATGACCCGAGTGATCACATGAATAAGGTGCCCACATCAAACTTCCTTTCTTTTTTCCCCCTTTTTGAAAGATTTTATTTATTTATTTGAGGTAGAGAGACGGAGAACATGTGTGTGTGAGAGAGAGGTAGAGGGAGAAGCAGACAATTCACTGAAGAGAGAGCCTGATATGGGGCTACATCCCAGGGCCTTGGAATCGTGATCTGAGCCAAAGGATGCTTAACCAACTGAGCAATCCAGGCGCCCCTCCTTTTCACCAAAGAATTCTCACATGTAGGAGACTTCTAGCTCCATATGTGACATGTGGACTAGCTAATGCTGGTGTTGGTCTGTATATTAATGCTGAATTTATTTCATATTATTGAAGATAAAAATAACTGTAAGTGGAAATTCTAATATATTGCATCCCCAACCTAGGGAATTCTATTGGATACCTCCTGGGGGTGTAGATAGCTTACTTTGGAAACAGAGGACCTTGTCTACTGTGCTGCAGACGTCGAGGCTACTTCCTGGCTTTGTTGAAGAGTGTCAAGATCATTCATTGATGTTTACCATTATTCTGGGCAGAGAAAGTTCTGGGCTGGTGTCACATATTTAGATTCAGAGCAGATTCCTCTCTTGGACCCCATTGGTAGGTATGAAAGCCTAGACCGGTCAGACTAGGTAAGGTTGTTAACAAACAGATGGAAAAGCAGAATTCCATTTAGCTTTCTTCATTCGTAGATCAATCCTTTGGTGACAGTACTCCTTCCTGTATCATGGCAGAGATAAGAAAAGAATTCATAATCACTTGTGTAGATGTTAAAGACATCAAAATGAAGTGCAGGTCATCTGGCTTTGGCCAAACTCTTGAGATTTATTGACAACCAGCAGCCGGCTATTATAGCTGAGATGGTTCATTAGCTGGGGGGAACTCCACTTTTATAGATCAATATTTCTTTGTAGCAACTAGAAAAGATTTTCCCAATGTTGAGGATATTTAGACTTATGAGTTCTTCTTTTTCTATTCTTTTATATATATATATATCTTGTTCAATAAGTCATAGCACAGGTTCCTGGAGGAGAAAAGTACTAAAATCAGCACTATTTAAAATGTGGAAAGTTCCAGATCCTATGAAAGGAGCAAAATTTATTTCACTGTATTTGCAGGACAGATAGATCTTTACCTAGCTCATTACTCTGTAGTTTTTTTGTCTTCAGGCTTCAGAATTTGACTTGTTAACTGATGATTATGCCAATGCCATGAAGAAGGTGGCATTTGGAATTCTGTCTTCTCTTTTCTTTCCTTTTCTTTTCTTTTCTTTTCTTTTCTTTCTTTTTTTTCTTTTCTTTTCTTTTCTTTTCTTTTCTTCTAGATTTATTTGAGAGAGAAAGTGTGGGGGAAGGGGCAGGGGGAGAGAGAGAGAGAGAGAGAGAGAGAATCTCAAGCAGCCTCCCTGTGGAGCACAGGGCCTGACATGGGGCTTGAACTCATGACCCTGACTGAGATCATGACCTGAGCCAAAGTTAAGAGTCACGTGCTCAACTGACTGAGGCACCCAGGTGCTCCCTCTTCTTCTTTGTTTCACATGTGACTAAAGATAGGCTAAGTGCCCTGACAAGGATGTTGAAGCAATATTAAGAGGGCATGTATTCCAAGGCAGGGTTTGGTGTAGGGAAGCTATATTTTCCCTTCCCCCTTCTTTTTCTGGTCCATTTCCTTCTCTTTTCTCTCAATGTTACTCTTTCCTCCCATTAAAGGATTTTATTTATTTATTCATGAGAGACACACAGAGAGAGGCAAAGACACAGGCAGAGGAAGAAGCAGGTTCCCCAAGGGGAGCCTAATGCATCAAATGGCATTTTAGCGTATGATGAGAGGATGTGCAGGGGATCTCTGTAGGAGGCTCTGAGAACCGTTTTTGAAGAGTGGGGACTTCAGCTGAGTTCGGGTGATGGGCAGACAGAGGAGAAAGACTGCATGAGAAATCCTGGGAGACTCCTCACAACACGATCGACCTGGAGAACATTATGCTGAGTGGAACAAGCCAGTTACAAAAAGACCAGTAGTGCCAGAGCTCACTTACCTGTGGGATCTAAAATAGCCAAACTCCCTGAAACAGAAAGCAGAATGGTGGTGGGCTCGTGTGTGTGTGTGTGTGTGTGTGTAGGGGTGCAAAATGGGGAGATGTTGGTCAAAGGGTGCAAAGTTTCAGTTATGCGAGCGAGCAAGTCCTGGGGATCTCATGTATGGCATAGTGACTGTTGTTAATATCGTATACTTGAAATTTGCTTAGAGGGTAGATCTTAGTGTTCACACCACACACACACACAAGGTAACCCACGGGAGGTGATGCCTCTGAATTAGCATCACTGCGGTGAGCATTTTATAATGCATACGGACACCAAAGTATCGAATGTTACATCTTAAGTAGATACCATTTTTTTTTTTTTGTCAATTATACCGGAATAAACCTAAAAATGACTTATAAGCACGATGGTCTTTTAGAAGAGAGCTTGTGCACCTTTTGTGCTACTCTGTGCACACTTGCTGATGTGAATGTCACTATTTCCTCCCTCCTCCTGAGGGTCCAGGAAAAGGGCAGAGGCTGCTTTCAGCTTTGAGTTGACAATAGAGGCAACAGACCTTTTGCTGTCTCTTATGCTCTGGGGTCCTGAGAACTTGTTTGCCTTGCTCCAGGCACATGGTTTCTCAGTTCTAGCTGAGGTCCTGTGCTTTCTGCCGAGTATCATGTAAGGGAGAGCTGCGCCCCTTTGTTTGCATTTGGCCCCCTGGACATCTGCACAAAGGAAGAGCTTTGTCTGCTTTACATCGTGAATAGCAATGCATTTGCTTGTGTCCCAGCAGTCTCTCCCTTGCTTTATTCCAGTCTCTCAAATGGAAAAACGAGGAGCTCATCCAGGGCAGCTTGTAATGCCTGGATGCATCTATATTTATTAGCAAAGTGTTTCCTTTATAGAAGTTGTAACTCCGTGCTGCTTTATGGAGCTTCCATTACCTGCATAATTGAAGCAGATGCATTTGACATTAAGTCCACCTATTCCATTCATTCCTACGTAGAAGTGTCTGCTTGTCTTCATTGTTACTTTGTTTATTTTTGCCTTTCAGCAGTTGAAGATTTATTGAACTTACAGCATATTGAGTTCAAGCCTTTGTTCAGTCCTCTGCCTTCTTCATTCAGGAACTATTGTGTTTAAACCATTAACATCTAATTGGAAACCTCAGACTGAATTCACTGTCCTTGATTTAATTTCGTCCTTTGGTAAGAGATAAATGCCATCTTCATTGTTAGAAATTAGCTTAAATGTATTTTATTGGAAAGAATGATAAAAGAATAAATGATGATGCTTTATTTCCTGCACTCAAGGCCCCCACTTCTTTTCATTAAAACACACATGTCACAATCTACTTACCCATACGACTATACGCACACCGTATTTGACAGAAAGCTTTGGAGTCTCTCTGCTCTTTTGTTTCTGGGACTTCTGGAAATGCATTAAATAGAGCAGCTGCTTATGAGGAATCAGAAAAGGGCATTGCCTTGTGTAGTTTATTTTACTTGAAATTGGTGACATACGCGAAAGTTTGTGATTAAAGAAAAAAAAAAGATCATGAACTTAATTTATTAAAGCTCCTAAAAGGAAAAAAAAAAAGCTTCATCTTCCTTTTGCACTTTTCCCCCACTGTTATGAGGAAAGTAAAGCTTAGTAGTTGGAAATACCTTGCCTTAGGGAGTTGATTTTTTCTGCTGCATAGACTTTAGCATGGCTCATTTCTACAGGAGAAACATAAAGATATGTGATAAGTTCTGGAATAGGATGTATGAGCCTGCTACTCCATGTTCTCCCTCACTGCTGTTCTCCATTACTGCAGGGGTTAGTTTTGGGTTAAGGTAGGCCTGGGTTTTGACAGAGTGTTTGTCCAAATTTTCTCAGGGGATCAAAATTGCTCATAGTTTCTTTAGTCAGTTTATCCTCCTGAAGTTCAGGATAGCCAGCCAATAGATTTAAGAGAGAAAGTGCCAATCCTTTATTGATTTTTTAATGGAAGGTAAATAACCCATTAGCTTTTATTCACAAAAAAGAGACAGACGAAGCTATTTTCATATAGGAAATTTGTTGGAGGCATTTAATAAATGGCAAAGTCTAAGAGAGAGACGAATACTAAATTTCTGAAAAGAGTCTCTTTATTAACCAGTGAAATATCAGAAAACTCTTCTATACTAGTTATCTATTGCTGTGTAAAAATTACCCCAAAATTAGTGGCTTAAGGCAACAGACATTCATTACCTTAGAGTTTTGGTGTTTTAGTAGTCTGAGTGCAGCTTAGCTATCTCTGCATCAGGGTCCCTCCTGTGGTTGCCATCGGGCTGTTGATTGGGGCTGCAGCCTCATCCAAAAGCTCAACTGAGAGAGGTTCCACATGCAAACTCACTCAGGTGGCAGTGGGCAGGATTCAGTTCTTTGCAGGTGGTTCGGCTGAGAGTTGCAGTTCCTCCCTGGCTGGCCGCCAAAGATCTCGATTCTTTGCCACAAGAGCCTCTTCATAGATCAGCTTACCTCCATCATGACAAGCAAGCGAGAGAGCAAGATAGGATAAGACAGAATCATTTTCAACTTAACCTTGGAAGCGGCATCTTAGACAACAGGCCCAGGGTCCAGCACACAATCAGGGGGAGAAGATTATACAAGGGCCTGAAGACTAGGAGGTGAGGTTTTCTAGGGGCCATCTGCGAAGCTGCTTACCACGTCTGCTGACTGCTTTTTCAGACCTCATTTTATTAATTAAATCAACAAGTACACATTGGACTTGTTGTTCATGGTCTAATCATCTGAATTTTACATTTCACGTTGATTATTCTTCCTCTTTATTTTTTTAAAGATTTTATTTATTTTATTTATTATTCATGAGAGACACACAGAGAGGCAGATACATAGGCAGAGGGAGAGACTCCATCCCAGGATCCCAGGATCATGACCTGTGCCAAAGATGCTCAACCACTGAGCCACCCAGGTGCCCACTTCTTCCTCTTTAAAACATGCCTGTCCTCAGCTTCAGGGCGTCTTTGGCACTCTGAGCTTCCTTCTGGACTTGGCATGCTTTAACGTTACCAGCCATTCCTGTTTGTTTGCCCTCTGGCTATGAACATCATGAGAAACTTTCTTTCTTTCTTTTTTTTTAAAAGATTTTATTTATTTATTCATGAGAGACACAGAGAGAAAGAGAAGCAGAGACACAGGCAGAGGGAGAATCAGGCTCCATGCAGGGAGCCCGATGTGGGACTCGATCCCAGGTCTCCAGGATCACACTCTGGGCCGAAGGCAGGCGCCAAACCACTGAGCCACCCAGGGATCCCTGAAACTTTATTTCTTTACTTTTGTGAAGTGACATGTGCACCCCCATGTTCGTTGCAGCATTATTCACAGTAGCTAAGATATAGAAACAACCTAAGCGCATCCATTGACAGATGAGTGGATAAGGAAAATGTGATATATATATGTATATATATATATATATATTCAGTGGAATATTATTTGGCCATAAGAGGAAGGAAATTGTGACGACATGGACAGCACCTTGAGGGCATTATAAAAGTAAGTTAGGCAGAAAAAGACAAATACTATATGATCCCATTTATATGTGGAATCTCAAAACAAAAACGAACTCATGGAAACAGAAAGCAGATTGTTCCCTGGGTCTTGGGGTGCGGGGGATGGAAGAAATGGGGAGGCGTTCACCAGAGGGTACAAAAGTTTAGTTACAGGGTGAGTTTCAGGGACCTGCTGTACGGCATGGTGACTATAGTTAATAATTCTGTATTGTATTCTGGAAAGTTGTTATGATGGTCGAACTTGAATGTTCTCACCGTAACAACACAAATGGTGATTATGGGAGGTGAAGGATGTGTTGACTAAACTAATTGTGGTAAACATTTTGCAGTTTATACATGTATTAAATCACCACGCCGTATACCTTAACCTTACACAATGTTACATGTCCATTATATCCATAAAGCTGGGGGAAAAAAAGAGAAAAAGGTGATTTCTGAAGTCAGTCACATATGCCTAAAACTTTCTGCCTTTTTTCATGAAGTTCGCTCCCAGCCCGGATGACCTAGCTAGTTAATTTGGTTGACTATGTCTCCTATGGCAAAAGCAGGAGATTAAGGCTTTAACTATGCTCATGAGATGGTTGCTGTGAAGGATTTAGAGTTGTGTGCTGTGTTTTTATCCTGTTTCCTTTTCCTGCTGAGCAATAGGGCCTCCTCTGAGCTGGAAAACCTCAATCAGGCAGCTGGTGTGGGGACTTCAGTTTTTTCTAAATGCCTGTGTGGATGATCTGTGTTTAGTTAACTCATGAGGCTAATGTGCCTGTAAAGCCACAGTGAAGGATTGTATCCACCTAGTTGGCCTGGTTTTATTCCTTGAGCACAAGTTTTGGATTCGGAAGCAAATTCTAATTCTGCCTTTCAGTACTTGCCTACCCTTGAGCAACTTAACCTTTTTTTTTTTTTTTATTCTTTATTTTTAGTTTTTGCAACTTAACCTTCTGGTCTCTTTTACATCATCTGTAAAACGGGAATAATACTCATTTGTCAAGGTTGTCATAAAGACCAGATGAGACAGTCATGGGTAGTGATGCTCAGCAGGATAGCTGTTCCTTTTCTAACTTTTATTTCTATTTATTTTTTTTAAATCCCTTACGTTCAACTCAAATGCTTTTTATAAAGAGATTCCTTTATAATTTGTTTCATTCATGACTTTAAAAAGACATCATAAAAGTGACTGTTTTAACCATTTTAAAGTGTATCATCCAGTGGCATTGAGCACATTCACGATATCGTGCGACCATCACCGTGCTCTGCTTCTAGAACATTTTCATTACTCCAAAAGGAAATCTCATGCCAATTAAGCAGTCACTCTCCATTTCCTACCCACCCCCTGGGCCCCTGGCAACCACTAATCTACTTACTGTCTCAGTGAATTTGTTTTTTTACGGATATCTCATTTAAATGGAATCATACAACATGTGACCTTTCGTGTCTGGCTTCTTATACTTAGTGTAATATTTGCAAGGTTTCTCACTTTTATTTCATGTAGTCATTTAACCAATGTCTGCCAGTTGTGGGAAAGATTGAGGAAAAATCATTCAAAGTGTATGCTCTCCACATGGAGGGCAAGGGTGGTATCATTTTTGTAGGAGAATGAGCCACACCAACCAGCTGAAGACTGAGAGGTAGTAAAAGTGGGAGGGATGCCAGCCAAGTTCATTTCTAAATCAGCTTCAACTGCAACTGCCTCCTTTCCTTAGACCTCCCGTCCTTCTGTCTGTGCTTCCCTCACGTGCACTGCCTCACCTCCTTCATGTCGTCCCTTCTCGTTTGCTACCTCCTTTCTCCCTTCCTTCCATCCTGTAGTCCTCTCTCTTGCACTTTTTCCTTCTTTGTTTCATCCTTCTCTCTTTTGTTCTCTCTGTGCAAAGGCAAAACTAAAATAGGTTAGGACTCAAAATTTCGATGTGTGGGGATTTATCCCAAGAGAACATAGTCAAAGTAATTGATATTAGCCTTTGGGATCATAGAAAAAGCCCAAATATGAGAACTTGGTTTTTAAAAAAATGATATATCTCTTTGAAAGAATACTCTGTAGCCACAAAAAAAAATCATGCTTAATTGAATATTTAATCACAGAGTATATCTTTAGAGATAAAAGACCTTTTTTACAAAATTGTATTATAATAGAGTCCTCAGATTTTAATGAATCAAATAATATTACACATCCTCTGTGTGCATCTTGATGCAGAGAAAAATAAGACGATGCACTCAAAATTTTATGTATCATAGTATGGGATGATTCCCAGTGGCTTTCAGTTTTCCTGTTTGTGCTCATTATAGCTTCAAAATTTCCAACAATGCACCTGCATTAACCTTTGGAATTGGATAAAAAGGATAATAAACATTTTCATAAACATTGTTTTTGAAAGTGTGCTAGTAGAATAGCTCAATCCTTGGCCATGAAGCCAGAGATCTGTCTTCAATGTAAAGGACTGACTGATGTATCTCAAATGAGATGATTTTGTCCCCAGGACCATTTGACAATGTCTGGAGACATTTTTGGCTGTCACAACTGGGATGTGCTACTGGCATCTAGTGGGTAGAGGCCGGGGATGCTGCTAACAGGATGCCCTCCCCCCAACACATTCCTTCACCAACACATTATCCAGCCTCCAAGTCAACAGGGGGAAGATGAGAAACCTGCTCATTGGCTAGATTAAATATTTAAAAGCTTATTGGAGAATATCCATGGAAGAGGTCAAATCGCTTGGGTTGTTTTTAATGGGTAAAAAGAATTAATTTACTTTCAAATAGCAATGCACTGACTTAATTATCTAAGGACTTTGGATAAAATCAAGCGATTTTTCTACTCTTACACCTGTAATCAGCAGATTGTTTTTTTTGTTTTGTTTTGTTTTTGTTTTTGTTTTTGTTTTTGGCTTGTTTTGTTTCTTAATCTGGGCCATCTATCCCAAAGAGAAGAAACCAAGCGATATGTTGGAGGCTAGTGTGTTGATACTGATTTAGGACACAAAATTCCATGGATAAATGAATAGAAGTAATTGCCATACCGAGAGTGCTCCATTCGTGTGTGATGAAGAGAATTCTGGCTGAGGGAAGAGTGCCACCTACTGAATTGTGTTTGGGTTTTCCCCAGGTTCTAATTCATGCAGGTTTATGCCTGAAAGTGTTACTTCCCATTTATTGATCTCACACATTTTCTTAAGTAGTTACTGCCACAATGTTAAACAATATTTAGTTATTATTGGATCAAGGTGTAATTAGAAACAGCTGTGAACAATTGCATGCCATCCAGCTCCTGAAGTAGCAAACTAAATTGTACTTGAAGACCTCGGATTGATTAACAGAGATTGTATCTGGCAGTTAAAACAAATCCATCTCCAGTTTGAGCGCTGCCAGCCAGTCCCATTTTACCAAGATAACCAGAAAGATTAAAAATGCATTCAATACAACACTTCCAAATGTCACCAAGTTAAAGAAATTAAAGCACCTAGTGTTTATCATGACGAAACTGTCAATATTTTATCCTTTCCTCAGAATTCCATACCTGAACTTTTCTCTCTGTATAATTTTTTTCTTTCTTTCACTTTCCTTTCCTTTTTCTTTTCTTTTCTTTTTTTTTTAAAGTAGGCTCCACACCCAGTGTGGAGTGCAACACAGGGCTTAAACTCACCACCCTGAGATCAAGACCTGAGCTGAGCTGGATGCTCAACCAACTGAGCCATTCAGAAAGGTGCCCCTTTCTGGGTGTTTTTAAATGCCCGTTTAAAATGCCCTCATCGAATATAAAAAATAGTGAAAGGGAATAAAGGGGAAAGGAGAAAAAATGAGTGGGAAATATCAGAAAGGGAGAGAGAACATGAGAGACTCCTAAGTCTGGGAAATGAACAAGGGGTGGTAGGGAGGTGGGCGGGTGGTGGGGGTGACTGGGTGATGGGTACTGAGGGGGCACTTGATGGGATGAGCACTGGGTGTTATGCTATATGTTGGTAAGTTGAACACCAATAAAAAATAAAAAATATTATAAATATATATTATATATAATGACATCCTGTGTATCTATGTATATTATATATACACTGTATTGTGATATATACTATATTGTGATATATACTATTATATACACATACATATATATAATTTTATCTAAAGTGTGTAGGACATAGGAGATGGTCAATAAACAGGAGTGATACTGTTTTAAAAAAATAAATAATAAAATAAAATAAAATAAAATAAAATAAAATAAAATAAAATAAAAAAATTCCCTCATCTTTTGCCTAAGTATTTCTTAAATAACTCCATGATGCAATGCATGCATTTTGATTTTTCTGTTGAATAACTACATTTTTAGATAACTTGAAAAACCATTTTGAATTACATGTTAAATTGGATGGGTCAGATAATTACCATGGTGGATCTCTTTATTGGGATTAAATCGTTTGTCTCATAAAATTATATGCCTCTGTGTAATACGTTAATTCTTGCTCCTAATCAAACATTTAATTACATAGTGAGCTTGGATTAATTTGTAACCTGAATCTAAAATTGCGTTCATACAAAATTCAAAATGGTACATATCGCAAACTAACAGTTTCTACCATTGGGTTCAAAATTTTAGCAATATATGCCAATAATAAACACGAGGATTTGTGACAATTTTCAAGTCCAGGAAAATTTAGAATGCTGATGATGGTAAGAGCTGGATTTCTTGTGTTTATTTATTTATACTGACTTGTGGGTTTGAAAGCACTTTTGTGACGTTTAGTGTTTACTTCATTTCTCTGGAATGGTGACGGCTTCTTACATGAACACAGCGGAGCCAGAACCCAAAGAGGACTTCCTTTTTCCAAGTCTTGTTGCCTCTTTCAGAAAACATCAAGCCTCTTTGAGAACTGAATTTTGCTCAATTGACCTGTGTGATTTATTCAGAACTCTGTTGACTCTTGACATGCTGGCTTTTAATTGCTAAATAGGATTAATTAGTGAAATTCATGTCTGACATGAGTATCTTGTGGTACCTTTTGGTAGAATGGACATTTTGCTTGAGCTATTATTTTTGTGGGAAATAAATCACTCCTAAAGCATGGCTATCATGGTAATTTGTGTGTGTGAATGGGGTTTCTTTACTCTTCACGATTTGTGTGTGTGTGTGTGTGTGTGTGTGTAGAACAGTCTAGTATTTACTTAACATTTACTTATGCTCACGTGTTATGGATTGAATTGTATCCTCACCAAAATTAGTGTTGAAGTCCTATCTCTCAGTACTTGTATAAGACCTTATTTGGATACAGGGTTGTTGTAAGTGTAATTAGTTTAAGATGAGGTTATTTTGAAGTAGGAAGAGCCTTTAATTAAATACAGCTGGTGTCCCCATTAACAGAGGACAATTGGGCATAGACGTGACAGGGTGACAATGCCTTGGGACTATGGGGGAGTTATGCTGCCTCAAGCCAAGGAAATTCCGAAAGCTAGGACAAAGACCTGGGACAGATCCTTCCCTAGCATGGCCCTGCAGACACCTTGACCTCAGACTTCTGGCCTCCTGAACTGTGGGACAATGAACTTCTGTTGTGTAAGCCACTTAGGTACTTGGTTACGGCAGCTCCAGGAAACCAGTATATCAGACATTACAGTTGTTGCTGTTTCCAGTTGAGTTCCGCTAACATTTATGAGCACTTACTTCATGCCAAAAGCTGAGCTAGATGCCAGTGACACAAACTGAATTAAACCCCTCAGGAACACAGCCTTGTGGGAAGAGGTGGACAGAAAGGACTAGGGAAGTTCAATGTCCCTCCACATTCAGAGTCACCAATTCCAGATAGACCCATGAAGTCCCCTAAGAAACCCTTTAGCTCCCTAATTATCTTGCTCAAATTCATTCCACGGTTACTATTAAAGTCACATTTCCAACTAACCAATGACTTTCTACTTCTGCTCATGGGATATTCCTCAAAGATGGTATTTTTAAGGACTTTTGTGTTTTTTTTTTTCTTTCAAGAAAGAAAACAGGAACTTTCCAAAGGGCAGTTTCCTTGTCTTACTGTCAGCCTCACACAGGGCAGGGTCACTTTCCCCCCTTCCCAGGTGGGTCCGTGCTCCCCATCCCCCAGGGGGCAACTGCTGGGACTCTCACCCTCAGTGGAAGGACGTTTTGCCCATCATGGAACCATGAGGGCACATGTGCATCTGCAGGATTCCAGGTGGGCTGAGGGCTGTAAGGCCACCGACAGGACTCCTCTCCTGCCTTTCATGACACATTTTGATTCACAGTTCAGTTTTAATGAAAAGTCAAGGGTATTATGTTTAACTTTTAACACTGGTTGGTAAAAGTGAGCTGACGTTTATTTTGGTGATAAAGCAGGACAGGTGCGAGGTTGCCAATGGCTACTTAAGAGCGTGGTGTCCTTGAGAAATACTCCCTCCTTTGTGTGATGGCTTCAGTTTCCGGGTGGAGCCCTTCCTAGCTTCTTTGCTGTAATTTGTGTGAGCGATGTAGCTGGTAGGTTGCCATGGTTACTTGAGCCCATTGGGCAGAGGACAGATTTTCATTATAATTAGTGTGAACACCACAGCCAGCCCTGGGTGCTGCTCTTCACAGGAGCCACCTCCCCTATTAAAGCTCATGCAGTCACCAAGTAGGGTGAAATGAGAAAGAGAAGCATGGCCTTTTCTTCTGTTCCTTCTGCTCAGACTCTTGGGGCAGAGGCCATGAATCACTTGGGAGATAAAGACAAATCAAGTTGTTGTTAGAAATATGCTTCTTCATAGCACTGTTTGCATAAGCTACTATTCCAACACAGGAATGGATAAATACTTTCTAAATAGCTGGGTTTGATTTTATATACTTACGCAAAACCCAAATACATTATCCAGTTGAGGAGAACTGCCAGGCAATGAAATGAAAATTAAAATACCTCCTGCCATACAGACCTTTATAGATTTTTGGTACGTAGAAGTGCCTGATATTGCCAATATGGAATTTTCAATAAATTAAGTTCCTTTGGAGCCGTCGTGACTTGGTGGAAATAACCCAAATATGGTGGGCTTTGGAGCCCGGCAGATTCGGCTTCAAGTCCCATCTCTGTACTTACCAAGTTTGCATTCCTCTAAGTCTCAATTTTTTTAATCTTTTAAAAATATGATACAAATATCTGTTTATAGGGTATTTGTGAGCATTAGAGATAATGAACGTAAGTGACCTGGGAAATAGTAGATACTCAAAGCATGGTGGTAATTATTATTATTATTATTATTATTATTATTAGTTTTCAGTTTAGAAATAAATTGAAATGAAGAGAAGCTCACAGTGCTGAATGTAGTGTTGGTGTACAATTCACTAAATAGCTTGGGTTTTCCAAGTATTGTCATCATGAAATAAGTCCACTATATTCAAATAAAAGGATTCTTTGGCTTTGAACGGTTTTTTTTTTTCCTCCCCCTTATCAAGTATTCTCCTTTCAGCAATAGAAGTAATAAATAAGTCTCTTTGCACATTTCAATTTGAAACACTTGGAACTTTGTGCAGTTACATCAACATCAGAGAGCCTTGCCCTAATTGCTGAAATACAACTGCTAGTTAATGGGAGAAAATGCAGCCCTGCTATTTGGACCAGTATTTTAAAACATTTTTCTCTTTGAGTTTTTAGAGGAAACTTAAAGGGAATGAATTTTCCTAAGCCGAATTATACTTTGAATAAGTGCCCTGTGATGAGATCACAAATGTTAAGTGTCTTTATGGCCTCCTTGAAGCACCTTTAGTTGTTGAGAATATGTGAAGTTGCAGGGACTCCGGTGGTAATGTTTCAATGCATTTACCTTTTGCGGGAAACTTGCTTAGTAATTTACCCTCTAACAAAATGTGTGACATTGATGCCTAGGGAATGGGCAACACAAGCAGAGCCCCTGACAGCTCTCATGTATGGGAAGGACGTGTAGCCTCATCAACAGTACCAGTGCATCTGATGGAAGTATGTGTCCTCAGAGGGTGTTGAGCCCCATGGAGAGACTACACAAAAGGAGGTACATGGCAGTAGTTTCCCAGGCTGCTGCAGAGACAGAGAGAGATACAGAGAAACAGACAGGTGGTTAGACAGGCACTGTCTGTGGCCTACAAGAGTTTTGCAGTCATTGTGGATTACGTTAATTCGTTGTATTTTTTTATGATCAAGATGAGTGATTCTCAAAGATGAGGGGTATGATTTAGTTCTCCTGGGGACATGTGGCAATGTCTGGACATGTTTTTGGCCTTTACGACTGGGGAGGTGGTAATGGCATCTAGTGGGAAGGATCCAGAGATGTTGTTGCTAAACATCCTCCAGTTTGTGGAATAGCTCTACAGCAAAGAACTGGGTAGGCTAAAATGTCAGTAGTGCCTAGGGTGAGAACCCCTGGTCACCTGGTCTGGAAGAAGACACACCTTCAGACTGGCGCAAGTCCTTTTCTCTTACCTCCTGCTTGGAATGTCACCTTCTAATGGCTTATTTTGCATTGTAGACTCCTTGACTTCAGAAAGGGGTTGTCTTAGTTAGATTGGACCACTATGACAAAATACCATAAACTGCTGGCTTATTCTCAACAGAAATTTATTTCTTATCATTCTGGAGGCTGTGAAATCCAAGATCAAAGTGCTGGCCAACTTGGTATCTGATAAGAGCTCTCTTCCTGGTTGTACACGGCTGTCTTCTCACAGTGTCCTCACTTGGGAGAAAGAGCAAACTAGCTCTTTGACCTTTCCTTATAAGGACTCTAATCCCATTCATCAGGGCTCCAACTTTATGATCTAATGACTCCCCAACAGCCTCAGCTCCACATACCATTACATTGGGGATTTCAACATTTGACTTTTGGAAGACACATAACAGGATTGTCTTAGTTGGTGAATAGTAAGTTCTAGCTTCCAACAGAAATAAACTGGAAATCATGCTCATTCATAAGTCTCTTAGGATTCAAGTTCATTCTGAGTATGATCAGTTTGAATCCCTGGAAAAAAGTGGAACAGAAATGATAATGAATAGGTACAGTTTCTGTGCCCATTTTATAAAAGAGAAAATGGAGAGGCTGTTTCTCACCAAGTAAGAAAGCAAACAAATCACCAAATCATTCCTCTTTCTCTTCTGGATCCAGGGCTATATTACAGCTCCCAGTCCCCGTGGCAGGTAGGTGTCCCATGTAACTGAGTTCTGACCACTAAAATGTGGGCAGACATGACATATTCTTTGTCTAGGCTTGGCCCATTAAATGTGCAAATGATTTTTGATTTTTCTTCTCCTCCTACCATTCACATGGAGAAGGTTCCAAGTTTCAAGAGGAGGGTGGAGCTACTAGCTGAGAGCCTTGGTTCTTAATCAGTTGCATCGAAGGAGCTTTGCCTTGGAGTGTTGCATAAGCAAAAATAAACCTTTATTTTGTTAAGCCACTAAAATATTGGTTATTAAAGAAGTTTTTAGCCCACTCAGACTAATAAAAAAAATGAAACAGACAAATGCAAACATGAGGGGGGCACATGACCTGTGGCCATCCATCTGGGACTACGTGGAAAAAATCACCTCCACCAAATATACAGAGGTACAAAATTAATGATGCTTCTGAATATGCAGGTGTTTACATTTGCACATGCTCTCTTCTGAATCATGTTTTAA
This sequence comes from Vulpes lagopus, assembly GCF_018345385.1. Taxonomy (NCBI): domain Eukaryota; kingdom Metazoa; phylum Chordata; class Mammalia; order Carnivora; family Canidae; genus Vulpes; species Vulpes lagopus. Next base: position 9,897,244 of record NC_054831.1, read on the forward strand.
AATCAAAGTGTTCATTAAACTCCCCTTTTCAGTATCTTACATGATAGGCAAAAGCTTATTTATGTCTCAGGCAGTCATTTTAGTAATTTCAGGTTCTTAAACCCTGCATGAAGATTCATAAATTCATATATTATTCCCTCAGTGCTAAGTGTTGCATGTGAGTCTGGGATTTAGCTGAGAAATGTGGAATACGAAGCTTTTTTGCCAGACCATTCCCAGTTGGTTGCGCATCTCAGAAGCCAAAACTTACTACCTTCCAAGTTGTAATTTAAACTTGTTAAATTGCCTCCAGACCCATCTTTTTCATGTAGCACAATGGGAAAAACTCAATGCTTTGGCTACAAATGTGTTTCTCTTTTATTTTTCTCTCTCCAAAATCCTACCTCCTTTGGGGCTGCATCATCATTATTTCATAGAAACTTTGGGCAGGAACATCTTTTTATGAAAACTTTGTTTTTCTGTGTTTTTTTTTTTTTTTTTTTTTGGAGAGACATTAGCCCTTGCATCTGGCAGGTGGTGTGGCCTCTTTTGAGAGTCTTTCACATTGTGATGTCGTCACATTTTAAGATCTTTGTGGGATGGCTGTAAGGAGAAATTAAGCTTTGTAACTATGTAGAAAATTGACCTGGTAAACACATTAGAGGTGGATTATCCTCTATTGCTCCCTTAATAGCACCCAAAGAATGTGCAGTCCATAACCATTTCATAACCTCACAGGGGCTTTGTCGCTGAGAAATGGAAGGTTCACATCTTGTTCCATATTCTCGATATACTTAAGTGGAGAAAGCCTTCAGTGGTACACCAGCTGCTTGTGATACGGGAGAGCTTGCTTCTTGTCTCACTGAGTAGAAAAGAATCTCGCAGACAGAGAGTGAGCAAAGTGATAGAAGTTTATTAAGCAGAGAAACAGAGAAAGCTCTAAAAAATGAGAGGGGTCCCAACAGGGTTGCCACTGAGGGCTTTTATGGTCCATTTTTTATAGGAAACTGACCAGGGTACTTGGCAAATTTTTGTCAATGTCAGGGTGGATATTTAGAACAAACATGGTGGACTTACAACTATCATAACAACAAACAATACGCTTTTGTACGTATCATGAGCCCAAACAAGGGGTTCCCTTCCCTCTGGTTAATAGCTCCTCCATAATATTTTCTACATCTGGGATGTGGATAGCCCATGGCCTTGAGATTCTTGGGCCATCTTAGTTTGAGCAGGGACTATTGATAACACCTTAATGACATATTCCTTTGTGGTCTGGAGAGTTTCTGTGATGACTTAGTAGTCATTAAAGGGGAGACTCCCTAACATTTTGGGGCTAGGGAGCCAGGTTTATTTTTTCTGTTTTTACTGTCTTGTCTCTGTTTTCTTGAGATGGGTAGGAGCCTGACTCCGAGGGCCTTTCCCTGCCTAACCCTGTCTGCCCCTAGGTCATTCCTGCATCACATGTGTGAAGACCAGTCTCCCACAGACTACAAATGCACATGGGGAAATGTGCATGGAGTATACATATTAAGTATAGTCAACACTGGATGTCCCATATTTAAATACTTAAGGAATGGGGTGATTTTCAGCAAAATTACCTTATTAAAAATTATTTTATTTTCATGGATTAGAGTCTCCAGTGCGTGTTTGCAGAGCTTGGGATGGGAAAAAAAGGGAGGGCTGCTTATACACTTCAGTATAGTGGAGCTTATATTCTGAGCCGTTTTTTCTTGCTTTTTTGTTTTTTGTGTTCCTTCATGTTCCAAGAGGCAGTTTCTGCAGCATGGTCAGATCAAGTTTGATTTGGGTTGTCAGTTGCCTAAATAATTAATAGAGAATTTTCACATCTGTTGAGGAAGAATTGGACCGAAAATGAAAGCACCTATTTTTTTTTTTCTCCCTTCATTAGTCAGGGTGAAATGTTACGCTGTGGTAACAAACATTCCCTAAGTGTCAGGAGTCAACAACACAGGTGTATTTTTTACTTACATCACATACCCACTGGTGGGGGGCTCTGATTCATCTCATCTTTACTCTGAGACTCAGGCTGATGGAGGTGCCTCCATATGGAATTTCACAGGTTATAGGAACAAGGAACAGAGCCTGGAGAACCACATATGGGCTCTATAATGCTTCACCAGAAAAGAGACACACATCACTGTTGCTTAATTTTATTGGCCAGGGCAAGTCTTAGAGCCAAAGCTAACTTCAGAAACAGGGAAGTGTGATTGCTCCGAATACCAGAAATAGTAGTAATATTTACTTCACTTTACCTCAACAGACATACGCTTACACACACATGGATATAGACATTTAACCCTAAGTCCAATTAGAAAATTAGCCCCCAAGGGAAAATGAAGACTCATTATTGGAAATTTTAGAAAAGTAGCTCAGAATAGAAGATACCAAAGAGTTAGATCTTCTCCTGGATTCAAGAATTTTTAGCCGACAGGTGGTGGAAAGGAATTTTGTTTTAGGGACCATTCCTCTGCCCTAGACTCAGTTAAGAATTTGCGCAATGGAATCTCTGAATTGAGAGTGTTTAATTTTGTCGTCTCACTAAAAATATAAATAGAACTCAGACTAAATTTGGATTTTTCTTTTAATTTTCCTTTCTCTTTAAACAGCAGGTCAAATATCAGTGAGAATTATGGCCACAGATGTGAGACATGCTCACTGAATCTCATTTTCAAGGTCTGTGGAATAGACCAAAGGCAAATATGAAGCATGAGAAAAATACTTAATTTTATTTTTTAAAGATTTTTTTTGGTTTCACTTTTAAGTAATCTCTACACTCAAAGTGTGGCTTGAACCCATGACCCTGAGATCAAGAGTCGCATGCTCCACCGACTGAGCTGGTCAGGCACCCCAAGAAAAATACTTTAAACATGTAATTATAGAGATTAAAAGTGATGCTATCAAAACTTACTGCCATAGAAATAACCTCAGTTCTTTCTTGTTTGTAACTATTTATAGCATTAAGATAGTCTCATATCATTTTTTTGCTTTTCCTTCTTTTGTTACAGTTCTTTTTAAAAAATTTCCTCTACTCAAAATAAATAAAATGCCATTTTCCTGGCAGAAATCGAAAGGAAGACCAGAGCAGTAAAATGGAGCCATCCCTGGTTGGGGGAAGCCAGGACAGATGGATTGATTATGATGAGGCCAATATCCGTATAAGGTAGCCACCAACAAAACCAAAACTCCAGATTTTGAATCTCCTCATTAGCTCAAGAAGAAAATAACAAAATTAACTCAGCATGGTTACTAGAGAGCAAACATTTCATTTTACTTTGTCTTTGCCCGAGGTTTTAATTTATCAAATGACATACAGAGAGAATCTCTTATGCCATCATCAATTCTTGCTGTGTTTTATTTAACATGTAGCAGAGCCTGACAGAAATCTGACCTCCCATGGCAGCTTCCCCTAAGGGAAGTTTATTACCTGGCATTGGTCTACTTTGTCCACTTATCTTGAAGAACATATTTGCAAATCATATACCTGATAAAAGATTCACATCCAGAATGTATAAAGAAATTTAACAACTGACTAATAAGACAAATACCCAATTTTAAAAAGAGGCAAATGATTTAAGAAGACATCGCTCCCAAGAAAATAGGCAATTGGTCAATAGGTACATGAAAAGATGCTCAAAGTCTTTCAACACCAGGGAAATACAAATGTAAACTACTGTGAGATACCACTTCGCACCCTTTAGGATGCCTAGAATAAAAAAGACAGATAATAACAGGTGTTGGTGAGGACTGGGGAAGATGAGACTCTCATACATGGCTGGTGGGAATGGCAAATGGGACTTTGGAAAACACTCTGGCAGTTCCTTAGAAAGTTCAGCTAGAATAATCATATATATAATCCAGAAATTCTGCTCCTGGGAGTATATACCCAAGAGAAAATATCCCCAAATAAATGAAAACGTATGTCCCCACAAAAACTTGTACACAAATATTCAGAGAAGCGTTATTCATGACAGCAAAAAGTTCAAACAACCCTAATATCCAACTGATGACTGGATAAACAAAATATCATGCATCCATAAAATGGAAAATTATTTGTCAATACAAAAAAAAAAAAAAAAAAGGGCATCCCAGGTGGCTCAGTGGTTTAGCGTTGCCTTCAGCCCAAGGCCTGATCCTGGAGACCCGGGATTGAGTCCCACGTCGGGCTCCCTACATGGAGCCTGCTTCTCCCTCTTCTTGTGTCTCTGCCTCTCTCTTTCTCTCTCTCTCTCTCAAAGAAATAAATAAAATATTTTTTAAAAATACAAAAAAAAAAAAACCCACAATAACACATGCTAGCTACAACATGGATGAACCTTGAAAACATAATGTTAAGTGAAAGAAGCCAGTTACAGAAGACCATGTCTGCTATGAATCTATTTATATGGAATGTCTTGAATGGACAAATCTATAGAGACAGATAGTGGATTAGTGTTGGCCTGGGACTGGGCAGGGTGGGTGGGGAATGGGCAGTGATGGCAAACGGGTACAGCCTTTCTTTATGGAGTGATTAAAATTAGATTGTGATCGTGCTTGTGCAATTCTATGAATAGACTAAAAACTACTGAATTATATACTTTAAATTAATGAATTGTATGCTATATGAATTGTATCTTAATAAAGGTCTTCTCCTCCTCCTCCCCCTCCACTCTCCCTCCTCCTCCTCCTCCCCTCTCCTTCCTTCTCCTCCTCTCCCTCCACATCCCCCACCCTCCTTCTCCTCCTCCACCCTCCTCCTCCTTCTTGTTCTAAGTAAGGTGCGTTTCATCCAGTTCCAATACTGAAATGCAACCCTGCTTGGCAGGTTTTCTGGCTTAGTAATTTATAATGCTGTACAATGGGTTCCAATTTCTGGTTCCAAATCACCTACTGAGGAATTAGTAATAGCCCTTAACTGTTCCAATGATCCCGTCCTCAGCACCTCTCCTAGATTCCATCCTGCACCATCTAGACTGAGATGCCTCATTTCCTGTGTCCGAAGAGAACTTCAGAAGGGCGATCCATTAGTTTTTTTGGTAGACTTGCTTTCCTCCAGTGTGCTCTACAGATGCTGGCTGCCAGCTTGACCAGTGAACACACCGGCTGTGTGATGCTGGAGATATCTAGAGCTTTATCTATTCTCGGTGCCCTTGATCTGAGTCTTAGTTTATTGTAGGGCCCCACACACTCTGGTAATCAATCAGAATGCCCAGGTATAGTAGCCTTAGGGAAAGGAATTGCAAAATCCTTTTAGAAGGAAGAGTGACTTTCTACTTGGGATTCCAATGCAAAACCATGCAGTCATCGCTGTGTGCTATCGTACCCTCTATGCGGTGCCACTAGACTTTCTGGGAGCAGAGCCACATGTCGTTATGACTGTTAAAGCCATTCAGCCTAATATTGTCTGGATGACATTTACTTAAATATTGTAGGCACATAGTAAATTCTTTGCATTAATTAATAATTGTGTAGAAACCATCTCTCTGCTCTTTTGTGCAAAAGAAGACTGAATTATAAATGATGTAAGTTTTTCCATTAACTTTTCAGCTACAGAAACTATTATCTCAGGATTTACTGTAAACTCTAAGGGAAGTAAATACAATTCTCCTAGAGATGTTTATGAAAATTGTATTTTATGAGAAATAACAGTCCAGCTCTTGTACAGCTCATTCTCTACCTTCATGCAGGTATCTTTTCAGTTGGGGCCTTTCTTAGATGCCTGCCCTGATCAGCCTGTCCCAAACCAGAGGGTCCTTAGTACTTTCTATCCCTGTGTCCTCCACTGTTTTTCTCTGCAGCCATAATCACCCTTGTTTTGTGTCATATCTCTTCCTTTATTGTTCATCTCCTCCATAAGATGTAATCCTCATTAGGCAGGACTCTATTTATTTATTTATTTATTTATTTATTTATTTATTTATTTTTCTTTCATGATAGAGAGAGAGAGAGAGAGGCAGAGACACAGGCAGAGGGAGAAGCAGGCTCCATGCCAGGAGCCCGACATGGGACTCGATCCTGGGACTCCAAGATCATGCCCTGGGCCAAAGGCAGGCGCTGAACCGCTGAGCCACCCAGGGATCCCCTAGGCAGGACTCTTAATTTTGTTTGATGTTCTGCCCTAGCACCTAGATCAGTGTCTGGATTCTTGTAGGTACTCCATAAATATTTACTGAATATGTAAATAAATACACCTCCCTCTCCTTCTCCTTCCAAAATAATCTGAGAGAAGAGAGAAGAGGGTCCCACAGAGCATATAGCAAATGAGTAATCCCATTTTTCTATTGTAACTACTCATTACCCAGCTTCTAGACACCTAGCATCACATAGACAAAAGGAGAAAAAATGTTGAAGTTTGGGAGGGTCTTCTTATTCAGTTCCTTTTCCTGATGAGGAAATTGAGGATCTGAGTGCCCAGGCACTTTCCCTTGGTCACCACAGAAATAAGTGACAGGATAAAGACTCTATTGCAGATGATGTCATTCCTAGGTGCATGGTTTTTGAAGTTAGAACATGGAGAAAAGCCCTCAAATTACATTGGAATGTTTAGCCCTTCCACATTTATTAACCACTAAGGTTATACTGTATTACAGTTACTACCCAAACGTCAGCAGGGGAGCCTTGCTCCTTGGAGGTTTGAAAATAACCAGCTGAGACTCCATCTCCCATGTGGTACTCTTTTCAGGGATTTGTAGGTGTGCAATATTTCTACTTGAAGTAGTCCAGGACCCTTGCCTTTTCTTTTATACACTGTCCCTTCTCCACTTTGCTTTATTCCCAAGTGGCCTCTCTAGGTATTTTGCTAAACCAAAAGAGTTGTATCATACTCTTTAGAAACAAGAATGGCTTTCATTAAAAAAAAAAAAAAAGGCAAAAAAATAAAGCGATATAAAAAACAAAAAGAATGGCTTCCACCAGTGATTACTTTGAATAAGGGATACGGAACATGAAAGTAAGCATTTGAAATATTTTCACACACTAACCACTGCTGTTTTGGGTGCTGTATTAGGACATTAAACTCTTCAAGCATTGTCCTGATAAAGTAATACATCACTCTTGTAGGGACAAATGGTACAATAGAAAGTACACTGACTTTGGTGGGCATTGTGGCCATACATGTCCTAGCAGCCTAATTTTAAACAAAGTAAATGGTTTCCTTAAGCCCTAGTTCTTTGATTGTAAAATGGAGAAAATAATACTTACTTTGTAGGCTACTGAGAATTAAATGAGGTCATATATGTAAAAGTGCTTTGTTATAGAAGATGGCATGCAAATAATGTCACCATTATCACTGCATGCATTTTAGAGTAGTTTTTTCTTTAGAAAGTGACTGTATGAGTTCCCCACACTTCCTGTCCGAAGTTGAACCTTTTAGCTGAAACTCTGCAAATGATATTCCCTCTGGGGTGGAAAGGGTGGTTTGGGTAAAGAAAACCAATTATGTGTAATAAGTTAGAAAACAGCTTGAGAAACAGTGTACCCAGTTGGATTTTGTTAGTAGGTAAGTGTAGTTTCATAAAATGAGCCAAATACCTATGTTCAAGACTCTTTTGCTGCTGAGATTTACCAGATTTCTTGTCTTATTTACACTGGTCTTGTTTTATTTTACTTTTTTTTATTTTTTTTTTTTACTGATTCAGAAAGGCAGCATTTCATGGGCAAAGATCCTGCCCTTCTCCATATGATTAATGTAATTTTGCCTTCTGGATGTATTTTACTTCATTATTATTATTATTTTTTACTTTTCATATTTTCCCCCCAAAGAAATGTATTTTAACATTGTTTGAATAACCCAGCAAACACATCTGTGGCTTCTGATTGTTTTCTCGTTTTTGTGGGGTGGATAGTGGTTTCTCTCTCTTCTTTCTTTTGCTATTACAAAGCATTGCCATAATAGCATCTCAAAACATGAGGATTGCTTTTCCTCTTCATAGGAGAAAAATTGGGGTGTAGAGCTATTGAATGATTTACCCCTAGTCTCGGAGCTGGCTAGTAAGATCTTGGCATTCTTCTGACACATAGGCATGTGAATAAGTAGAAACAAAGAATCCTTTGTGAAGCTTGGAGAAATGGAGAATAATATTCCAGTGCCCCCTAAAATAATACGGTTTTTACCACCCATCCTGAGTTTTGTTTTGTCCACATGGAATATTCAGTCTGTGCAGAAAAAAAAAAAAAGAAAAAGAATTCATTTTGCCATTACTTAAGTGGGGGTGGAGGAGGTCAAAAGTGGTCCTGTGTGAGTTCCTTTGCCTTAATCCCATATCTTTCTTCCATCTTTTTTTGTTTTTTTAAAAGGCAGATTTCAAATAAATATACAACTTTGAAGATTTCGGGGTCAGAAAGTACTACTCTATTATTATATCCTCTTATGATTTAATTTTTGAGACCATAAAACTGCAGTGGCATCTGCTGGCCGCTCCCCCCCCCCCTTTCCTTGCTGTGTTGGGCTCCCTCTTGACTCCAGGTGAGTTGCCAGGGAGCTGGGCAAGGAGAGGACAGAGGGGATGTGGAGAGGGGCAGGAGGCCACTGCATTGACCACCCCTCCTCCCTGCCTTCCATGGTACTTCTCTCACCTCAGCAGGGACTAGACCATTCCTAAAGCCTGGTAGGCTAGAGTGTATTTAAGGAGCCTTTTCTTTTTTTTTTCTTTTTTCTTTTCTTTTTTCTTTTCTTTTCTTTTCTTTTCTTTTTTCTTTTTTCTTTTCTTTCTCTTCTCTTCTCTTCTCTTCTCTTCTCTTCTCTTCTCTTCTCTTCTCTTCTCTTCTCTTCTCTTCTCTCTTCTTTTAATTCCCAGTGAAAACAAGCAAGATATAATAGTTCTGACATTTTTTTGAAAAGTTCAATCCTTTTAGAAATGATCAATCTCAATATTATACCTTATGCTTAATGTTTTATTTATATATTATGTCATTATGTATTGTTTATTATTATATCATCATTTTTGAAAAAGATCTTATTTATTTATTCATGAGAGATAGAGGCAGAGACATAGGCAGAGGGAGAAGTAGGCTCCCTGCAGGGAGCCTGATGTGGGACTCGATCCCAGGACCCCAGGATCATGATCTGAGCTGAAGGCAGATGCTCAACCACTGAGCCACCCAGGTGCCTCTCTGTCATTTTCATTCAGAGATTTAGGTTTCCTTATTTGTCCCATGAAGTTAATGTAGGTTTTTTTTCCTCCCTCAGTTGTCATCTCTGATTAAAACAACAACAACAAAAAGGTTTTGCTCCTTTTTGATTTCATGTCTCAGTGACTTTTTCCAGTGAGCAGAACTGCTCTGCCCTGTGACCCTGCCTTCCCTGCTGTTGTACGCTAGGAACTAACTGCTCCTTGGCCTGCCTTCCATTGTGTCAGGGAACCTCTCCTGCCTCCTCTCTCGCTTAATCTTGTCTTCACACAGTGCAGACCTTTCCTGTTAGATGGGGATCTCATCCTCGTCCTAACTTCCCTGGGGTCTGGCTCCCAGTAGCTCATCTTTCCCAGCAGTGGGTGGGCTGCGCTTGTTCCCACACCCAGCTCTGACTCCAGGATCTCCAGCCCAGCTGAGTTCGGATCCAACCCCAGGGCCAGAAAGGTGTCGGGATGAAAGCTACTTGGATCTGAGGTTGTCTTGCAGGGTAAGAATCTAGGCATCTGCCCAGTGGATGACGTAGACATTCCCACAGATCTTTCCAGAAAGCACAAGCAGGTGGGGCAACCCCTCTAGTTACAGGGCAACTAATTGGAGTCGTCATTAATACGTCCTGCATGAGGAGTTTGTTAAGCACCTTAAACAGCCTGGGTATTAAAAGGAAAGAAGTTGGTTTATGACATAGTGTAGCCGCCGTGATGGAATCCGTTTCCCTGATGCACTGCAGCCCTGGCTAGCCAGCCTGTGCACCTGCTGTTTGCTCACCAGACACAGATTCATCGGGTTTGCTTCCCCCATCCCTTAACCCACCCAGGACGCCAAGCGGTGCCATGCTGTAGTGGATTCCAGGTATTGCATCTGGGCCCTTTGGACGCCCGTGTGCTAATTAAAGATATAAAATATGATTATGTCAGCTAATTATAACAGAAATAGACCATTCTTCAGTTTTCTGTTCTTAACGATTATTCTGCTGGCCCATCCTCAGTAACTTACCCACAGTGGCGATTTTGGGGGGCGATATTGATAGAGGTCCTAAATCATCCATCATCTCCTGCCCGATGCCTTCTGCGGTGGGGAGCATGCATTTGCAAGGCAGCTGGTGGGAGGTAATGATGCGGTTTGTGTCTGTGGACCGGCCCACGTGGGATTCAGTGCCACAGCCCTCCATACATTAACATGCCAACTCGTGTGTGGCTGACACACAGGCTTTTCTACTTCCCTAATTGCCTGGAAAGTTCCATGTTGTTTTTCTGACTCTTTGCCATGAACACACAAATAGACACTATGTTAGGACTCTGGGTTTTCTACAGCCAGAAGAAACTGAGTTCCTATAGGCTCCAAAGACCTCCATCGCCTTATCTTTTTTTCTTTTTTTTTAAGATTTAATTTATTTATTCATGAGAGACACAGAGACACAGAGAGAGAGAGAGACCGACAGACAGGCAGAGGGAGAAGCAGGCTCCATGCAGGGAGCCTGAAGTGGGACTCGATCCCGGGTCTCCAGGACCACACCCTGGGCTGAAGGCACCGCTAAACCACTGAGCCACCCAGGCTCCCCTCGCCTTATCTTTAAGCACGTATAGAGTCTCAAACAGGTGACTCCACGATGATTTTCCTGATGAGTCTTTTCTGCAGAAAATGTTTTCAAAGATTGAAATTCATCGTCTGTTTTTATCCCTGTAAAGTCCCGAGAAGTCTTGGTATTAGTGAGCTTTGTCTTGTAACATTTTATAACACTGAATTATTATTGTTGCACTGAATTAACCATGTGATGTGACCTAAACATTTCCTGTGTTTTATGCTTTGACATCATAAAATCGAATTGATGGAAGTGTCCTTTTTGGAAGTGTCCCAGTTGTTGCTAATATATATTATATTAAGAATTCTTACAGTTTCATTACTCTGTTATTCAGCCTGATTTGTGAGAGGCTCCGGAAAGGGAGATTTTGATTTTAGGCTTTTTATTTACGATCGCCAGCAGCAGAAAGATGAAGTGCGCATCACTCAGACGATGATGTCTGGGCTCCTTGGCTGTCCCCACGGGCCAGCCTCTACTTGCTCCTCTGGCTTCATTTCCATCACTCTCTGACTCCTACTTTGTGCTCCCCAGTTTCCAGAATCCCAGTTTTTTTTCATGCCTCTGTGCCTTTGCTTCTGTCATTCCCTCCTGCTAGGCTGCCTTTCTCTACCTTCTTTTCCAAGACTCCTTCAACTTATTCTTCAAGACTCTGCATTGACACCATTTCCTTCATGAAATGTTTGTTCACCAGACGCAAATTCTGGTGTCAGGAAGTGTTCCCTGCTCCCACCACCCCCCATTATAGCAGGCCTCCCTCTATTAGGGCACTTGCCTCCCCATGAGGAAATAGATGGTGTCCCCATCTCCTTTCGTTGGGCAGGTTAGAGTCACTGTGTGCTCGCCAGTGCATCTGTGTCACCCGTCACCCAGTGCCATTTGCTCACAATGGTGCTGCAGAGGGTGATCACCAAAGCCAAGCTATGGGAGCATTATTAGGCTCTTCTAATAAACTGAGTTAATAGCAGATCAAAGCCACAGCTATGATTTAAAAATTTAAAAATACTCTGCTTCTGATCCCTTGGATTTCTGGGTCAAACTCTTTCCTAGGAGTCTGTTAACCCAGTTAGAAAATACTGCATTAAATAAATACAGTGAAACACATAAAATATTCCTTTTCATTTTTTCTTTTAATTTCAAGACTGTGTACAGTATTTGCCAGAATCAAAAAGAGCTGAGAAGAGTTTTTAAGGGGTTGTGTGTGCGTGTGTGCACATTTCATGAGTTTCGGGTCATTCGTTCTTGTTTTAAGATGACATGACTTCATAGCCATTGAAAAAGTTGTCGAGTAAATACTCTGGAGGAGAACATCTCAGATGTTCATGTGCCAGCCAAACACCTGGGGCTCTCAGTTAGGAATGCAGATTCTGATTCAGTACATCTGGAGAGAGGCCCGTGATCGTGCGTTTCTATGAAGCTCCGGGGGATGTATGTGCTACCGGTCCACAGACCACATCTAGAGTAGAGAGGCAGTAGCGTTCAGATGGTGTGTCTATATTTTTATCCGGTGAGACTTTTAAAGCAAAATTGTTTCCTTCTGTTTCAAAATGCTCAAGAGAACAAGCATCGCAGACAACTTGATTATAAGAAACTTGAGCGAACCTCATGTTGCTCTCCGTCCTAAGCAGGACATTTCGGAGTTAAGGCCAGCTCGTGTCCCATAAGCAAGACGTGTGGCATCCTGACTACTGCCAGCTCTTGTTCCTGATGGTCAGATTTAGAGCGAAAGGAGGCTCACTTCACCATTCTCTTGAGTGAAATTTCTCAAAGAGTGGCTGGTCATTTCGTGGCATTCTTCAAAGCCCAATGTGTTATCTCCCATTCCCATGGAGTGAGTAGAATATACTTGTATCCAGAGATTAGGTAACTTTTCTCACTGGTTCCAGAAAACCCTTGTGCATTAGTTCCCTAGGGCTGTATAACAACTCTGGCAAACTGGAGGGCTTTAAACAGTAGACTTATTCTCTCACAGTTCTGGAAACCCGGAATTGAGATTAAGAGGTCAGTAGGACCAGGACTATATGGCCATGCTCCCTCTGAAGGCTTCAAGAGAGAATCCTTTGCTTCTTACAGCTTCTAGTGGCTCCTGGAAATCCTTGGCTTGTGGCTGCATTGCCGTGATCTCTGTCTTCTTCCTCACATGACACATGGCCCCTTCACCCTGTCCTCACCTGTCCCATGGCTCTCTTCTGCCCCCACGTATCTCTGGGTTTTGGATTTCCCTCTCATGTCTAAGGACATCAGTCCTTGGATTTAGGACATACACTAAATCCAGGATGATCTTATTCTTGGATCCTTAATAACATCTACCAAGATCTTATTTCCACGTTAGATTACATTCACAGGTATAGGGGTTGGGACTTGTGCATATTTGGGGGTGGGTGTTATTCAATTCAGTGCATCCTGGTTCCCTGATTCCATTGTGAATCCAGCACATCCCATGGTTGATGCAAACACTGTATTATGTGCAGAGCAGATGGGAGACACTTTGTACTTTGTGTGGCAGGATGGGGTTAGGAAGGTGTCTATGCCATCTTTCTCGGCCTTCAAGTAATCTTAGTGGTAATTAGGGAAACAACAGTGGACAGGTATTAGATTTTTATATGGGGCAGAGCCTGCATAAAGACTTAAAATTTTTTCATTTTATCTTTGCAACTATGACGTCTGTTACTGAATGATATTATTGATTCTTCAATTACAAGAAGTTTTCTTGGAGATAACCTTAATTTCTTCATTTCTTTCTCTTTTTCTCTTTTTATCTATTTCTCTAGCTCTGTACCAGCCTCTTTATTCCTTTTTCGCCTTCCTTTCTGACCACAGGCTGACTGATCGATCTAGTTGTCCACCCATCTGGTTGCCCATCTATCTATCAAGTCTACTGATCTGTTTAGCTGTTTCTACTCCATCTCATTTCAGAAAATACTAAGGCATTTTTCAAGAACATGGATTGTTATTATCTGTAAGTCTTGGACAGAAGTTCATTAATTACTCAGATAAGAAGAATTAAGGAGCCAATGCCGATTACTGTGAGGGTTAGGTATTTCTAAGGCAGTTTAGAAAATATCAGTCAGTGGATCAAAAATTCAGTATATGGACAGCTTTTCAGTTTCCAGCTCATTGTACACAGCATGATGTATCCCCTGGTATAGCATAAGTTTACCGTTCACCACCTACCTGCTTAGTTAGCTAGTTTTACAGCGGGACAGGATAGTGGATATAAAGTCAATCTTTAATTGTATCATTTCTGTAAAGTTTCCAGAAGATGTAAAGAAATTGGCTGTTTGCCATTAGATAGGGAGTTTCATCTTATCTTTCAAAGAGATGGTTAGTTAATAAATGAGTTGACAAGCAGCTCCTGGAAGATTCATGGAGGCCAAAGTGCTTTGTGCTTTCTAGGACAGTTCACTGTATCTTAATATATTGAGCCCTCATTGGCCCTGGCCATCCCACAAGATTTAGCTGTTTTATTTTAGGCTTCATTTCAGAGTCTGGAATCAGTTGAAACCAAATTTTCCAGAAATCAATATCACTGCATTGATAGGTTTCCAAGACTCTAATTGTGTCCATGGAAAGGAATATACAGTTTATTCATTGGTAGAGAATGAGGGCTAAACCAGAATAAAATGATTTTAAATGTCTGCCTCTGAAGATGAGGATATATATCTTATGCCAGATTTACTGTTATGGAAATACCGCATTCTCGAAGAAAATGTGCTACTTTGGGCTTTCAAATTATTTGCTTGTAACCTATGAACTTGAATTTATGTGTAGGTAGTAGATCCTTGAACAAAATAATAGACAGCCATTTATTTCTTTAGGTATTTCCCTATGTAGCCAACCCACACAATCTGCACCGCACAGAAAAAGAGGTAATGCATTGTACAGAGTGGTGTCTAAGAGGAGACTGGGCTCTGCCTTCCGAGAGCAAATCCAGGCTCTGCTTCTCAGCAGCTCTGTGGCTTTGGGCAAAGTACTTCCACCCTCTGTGCTCAGTTATCTCATCTGTCAGATGGGGCTATTGGAGCCATGTTTATAGGCTGGACGGGATGGTTAAATAAGATGTGTGTGAAATGATAAGCACAGACTTGCCCTAAGGCAGCTCCATTTAATAGAAATATAATAGGAACCACATTGGCAATTTTAGATTCTTGAATAGCCTTGTTAAAAAGTGAAAAGAAACAGATGCAAATAATTTTAGTAATATATTTTATTGAACCCAGTATATTCCAAATATTTTCATTTCAGCATGTGATCAAAATTATTAATGGGGTATATTATTTTATTGATCTCTGGCTGCCACCCAGAGTGATTTGGTTTCGCTTGGTCTGGGGTCCAGCCCGGTCTGGGCATGCTTGCAGAGCTCCCAGCTGGTTCCCAGAGACACACCAAGAATCAGACCAGTGTCCTTAGGCAAATCGCTGTACCACACCTTACCATGAAATGGATGATGCTGTTGGCTGGAACGACTATCAGTGTTACTGATAGGAACAAAATATACTGATAATGAAATGTATTATAAAATACAAAATGCTACAGGGAGGGAAGAGCTTTCAGCTGTCAATAATTACGTCAAAATATGGAAGGAAAGCAATCCTTAGAGGACACTCGCCTCTCAAGGTATGCTGAGGACCTGTGTAGTCTTGTCTTTGATTCTAACTACTCTTGTCTTTTTCTTGAAAGGAGGTGCATTCCCCCCCCGACCCCGAAACTGATGTTTGCTGAGCACTACCTTTGTGCCAGGCTGGATGGATAAAGGACAGAGCGTGTTTTGGGGAAGTAATACTCACTAGCAGCAAGTGCAAGCCCCATCTGCTTATTAGCATTCCCCGGGGCTCCGCGTCCTTGTCTGTGCCTGGATGCCATGTACGTGGCTGGCTTTTGTGGGGACTGATTGATAATATGTAAATGATGGACACATGCACATAGCTCGGGTCGGGTCTCTCCCCGCCTCACCCGGGCATTCTGCTGGGCCCCGTACCGTGTGTGGCTACTGGAGACTCGGGAAACCAGCCATACGTGTGGCAGTTTAAGTCACTAGTGACACTTGAACAATTACCCTAGCTGGTGAGTGCGCACGTCCCCAGAGCCCACACACCTTGGCCCTTCTCTCCCTCGCATTGACGCAGGAACTCTTTTTTCCCTTTCTGTATAAAAGATCCCAGGAGATTTGGCCTAATCCACGTTCAGATGGACTATTTCCTCTGTCCTGAGGGGAGAGATTGGGGTTAGCCTGGCTGAATTGGTTATTCAGCTTTTAACTGCCTGCAGCTGGAAGGAAACCCTCTCTAGCTGATTGGATCTGCCCTCTGGAGGGCAGGCTGCTGCCTCTCCACCTGGTGCTTCTAGAGGGAAATGGGCCTGATCAGATAGGAGGCCAGGCTAAAGGAAGTCCCCCCATCTCCCTGGCTTATGGAAATTATTTCCCATTATTCTCAACCGGAGATAAATTAAGCAGTAACACCTTATTACAACGTTGTGGGCTTTCTTACACGAAGATGTTTCAAAAGTCCACTGGCCAACAAACAAACAACCCCCCCACCCCAAACCAAAAACGTTCTTTTACAAACACACCCAGGACAGAACTGTCTCATGGGGCGTGGTGGTCACCTGACTGGCTTGGCACAAATTCTGTTTGCTGTTTGTGTACCTTGTCAGAGCATTGCACTTGGTTCTGGGATGTCAGGCATTTGTGTCCGTGCCTCTGTTTTCCCAGGTGAAGCAGTTCAGGCCCAGAGAGATGGGGATCTGGCCCAAACCTTGCACCTGTAATACAGACAGTCAGCATTTGTGGATGACCTCCCAAGCCAGGTCGGGAAATGCTTTATGTGGGTGATCCCATCCCTGTGAGCTAAAGCACTAATATTATGCCCATTTGACGGGTCAACTCAAAGAATAAGTCCCTTCTCGCAGGTTCCACATCCAGGAAGCAATAGAGAAAAGATGAGAACTGAGAATCTCGGCAGGGCATTTCCGAGTGAGCGCCTCTCGTATGGGGTTTATGTAAGTCAGAGACTCACTGTGATAATTAACAATTTACTATGGGTTCAAAGCAACAGGGGAGATGCCATAAGATAGTGTATAATTAATCCCTAATGAGTGACACAGTCAATAATTGCTGTATGGATTCAGACTAATTTGAGTCTAATGCATTTTAAAAAATAAGATAAAACATATAGTTGGCTAATCACAGCCTCACAACCCCTTACATCTTCGGCTAGGAAGTCAGTTCTTAGGCTATTTTTAGTTGTATTGTTGCACATGCTGCTCACATTAAACATTTCCTGAAAACATTTACATTTACAGTGTTGCTTTGTCAGGCTAATTAGTAGCTGTCCCACAGCAGCTGGAACAGGGCCATTCAGAGGCTGTTCAGTTGAACCCTTGTCTACAAGAAGGCTGAACCAGGTAAGCAGGTGGCTGGCAGGAGGTGCAAATTCATTCATTCATTCATTCATTCATTCATTCATCATTCATTGAGTCCAGCTCATTTGCTAGTGTTGCTTCAGAGGAGGAAGTGCAGGACAAAGTGGAGAGCTGCCTCTGGGAGCTCAAGAGTTTACAAAAGTTCAGTAAACCACTTAAGGTAGAGTTTCTGTAGGCTAAAAACCTAATCAGAAATATCAGTCTGATACAGGAGAGCATCCTGCTTCTTTGATGACCTCAAAGGCAGGCAGTGGTTTCGGTACTTGCTGAGTCCTCGATCTTGGGGAAGTTCTTGGTTTGTAAAATCCAGTGTATTAGCACAGCCCATTTCTATAACTGGTAGGTAGCCTTGACATCCCAGTAGCATAACCCCAAGAGCCTTTATTTCTTGTGCCCACCAAAGTCTGATTTGGACTGTCAGTAAGCGCTCTTCTCTAGGGTCAAGGGTCTCAGCTCGGGCCATCTGGTCATTCCAGATCCAGGGACCTGGATCCTCTGCATCTGGCTGACAAAGAGAGAAAGAGTATGGACCCTGTGCCTCTTCCTACAGGCGATCTCCCTCAGCTCTGCCCTCGTCCTGTTGGAAGTGCCAGTCGCATGCCCCACCTTGCTGCAGGGGGCTGGCAACTGTCATTTAGCAGAGGGCATAGGTCCAAGAGGGGACCCTGATGTTAGTAAGCAACAGAAGTCTCTCCCACATCTACCATTGTTTTAAAAATACAAATCTATTATCTCTGGAGCATGAGCCACTCCATCTCTGTATGGTTAAAGTGAGGAATCTTAGCCCTAAAGAGGTTACGATCTGTTGACATTTGATGAACAGGGTGTATTTATTCTACGTGCCTGTTAGCTCTGAAGTGTGAACACTGGGGTAGCCCCTCTTCATCCCGGTCCTTGGTTCTGAGAGACTGGATAAAATCTCTACTAAAACTGTATGGACTCTGAGGCTCCTGTCCCCGAGAGATGGCATTTTCTGCGGTCCTTTATTGAAGGCGGTATGGAAGCTGTCCTGTGTTACGTCCTGCGTGGCAAGGAGAAATCAGTTTTGTTGGCCTGAATCCGTCCAGAACACTCCAGGCCTGGTTTTGCCCACTCTGAGTAGCAGTTTTAACTCTGTCAGGTGGAGGCCTCCCAGGACAGACGCTATATATAACAATACCTAGAGGGTGCTTTTCCTGTGGATTCTGTTGAGATGGCAGAGATATTTGATGAGCATGACTGAGCCCGCAGTCCGTGAAGGGAACACAGACATCTCCCTGCCTAATTAGAGTCAGCACCAGAAACAATGCAGAGTCGCTCCTCACATCCATCTTTGGTTTCTCTTCCCTGAGGAACAGGAACAAACTTTGAACTAGTTTGGGGAGAAATCGTCTCTCCTCTGTCTTTACCCTCCTCCTTACCTGTAGGCCCATGTCATTCTGCCATCATTTTCTTGCTTCAAGACCCTAATTATCGAGTCTTTGGCTCAGCTCTAGTTTTCCAATGCTGTTCTAACAAATGGCCACAAATTTGATGGCTTAAAGTAACACATTTGTTATACCACAGTCCCGTAGGTCAGAGGTCTGGAATGGCCTTCGCTGACCTAAAATCAAGGCGTCAGCATGGCTGTGTTCCTTCTGGAGGTTCCAGGGGTGAACCCTTTCCCTTGCCTCTTCCAGCTTCTTGAGGTGGCCCTCGGTGTGTGTTCCCTTCCTCTGACTTCAGAGCCAGAGATGACCGACCCGGTCTTTTGCTGGGCGTCACTCTGACACTCCCTCTTCTGCCTTCCTCTTCCACCTTCAAGGGCCCTGATGATCACGCCAGGCCCACATGAATACAGCAGGGCAATTTTCCTATTTTGAGGTTGATTGATTAACAGCCTCTGAATCCAGAACCTGTGAATACGTTCCATTACATGATAGAAAAGAGTCAACCAATGGAAGTAAAGTTTCCAGAGGGTGAGGTTTGGACGTCTTTAGGACATGGTTATCTTGCCTCCCACAGGCTCTGCAATGCCCTTGCTCATGGTCTTAGAGCACCAGTTTGGGACTAAGAGGGGCATTTGAAGCTGATGATGAAGAGCACAGTCTCCCACATTAGAGGGCCTGGAATTTCTTGCCTTCATAAATTACTATTTTTGTGACTTTGGGCAAACTCTAGCTTTTCTGTACCTCTGTTCCTTGATCTATAAAATGGCCACGATTATAGGGTTGCCCTCATAGAGTCATGGTAGTTTTAAATAAGATAATATCTGTAAGTACTAGCTGCTAGTACTTACTAAATTATTGTTGTTGATCAACCCAGGGCATGGCTCTGACCTGTGTGACTCAGTTTCTGTACACGCCTGAGCTGGCAAAGATGTTTTTCAAGTTTGTTTACAGAGGAGAATAAAAGCCCTTTTAGAAGTAGGAACTTTGGGCAGCCCTGGTGGCTCAGTGGTTTAGCGCCGCCTTGAGCCCAGGAGACCTGGGATCAAGTCCCACGTCGGGTTCCCTGTATGGAGCCTGCTTCTCTCTCTGCCTGTGTCTCTGCCTCTCTCTCTCTCTCCCTGTGTCTGTCATGAATAAATAAGTAAAATCTTTAAAAAAAAAAAAAAGAAGTAGAAACTTTATTTATATTTGCTAGCTACCCTGTCCTGACACTGGATATTGATGTGTTTTTCAGGCTATGTCCAAAGTCCTGTGTTCACCTGGGGATGGAGATCCCCCTCCATCTTCTCCCCATGTCTGTGTGGGCAGGAAGCCCTCATTAGTTGGTTTCACCAACTGCTTGGGTCATGCAGAACATGGACGATATCTTGGGTAACAGTCCACTTGAGGATTTATTCAGTAGGAATAGATTAGCTGTGTTTTCTGAGAAGTATGCATAGTGCAGTGGTTCTGCTTGATGGAACAGATGTCTGTATAGCTGCCAGAGCTTGTTCTATAACGTTGGATTTCACTGAGCATCTGGCTTGCCCAGGAGCCAATAAGTGCAGGGAAGGGTTTTGGACTTAGAACCTTTTGCTGCTGATCATCCCTTGTAGAGGGGCCCCAGCTCTGCATCTGATTTTAGTAGTTATCCATCACCACAGCAGGCCTGGGGTAGACTTTATCTGAGCACCAGGGCTTTTAGAGGACTAAACCGTCTTGTAGAGTCAAAGGATCATTGATCTGTGTCTTTATGAGTATACATAGAGAGCGATTTCTCTGAATTCTATTGTCATCAGTGGAAAAGGAAGAAATCTGGTGGTGTCTGTATGTCTTTAAATACTATAAAACTGTTGCCTGTGCCAGAAGCAAGAAGGAGGCACTGTATGTGTGTGTGTGTGTGTGTGTGTGTGTGTGTATATATATATATATATATATATATATATATATATTTTTTTTTTTTTTTTTTTTTTACCTGAGTGACACTGTTGTATGCATGTGAGAAGCCTTATTTTTATCTTCTAAAAAAATGCACTGCACCATTAGAGAGTCATCATTTCCTTTGTGGCCTTCTAATTCCCTTTACTCAAAATATTGTTTGATGTGATTAAAAGGACCTATTTCAAATTGTAAACTAGTACGTGTAAGCATTTCCTGAAACTGTTAGCATATATGACCTTACTGTAGACTATTATAATTCTGCTGAAATGGAGCTTGGAGACTAAAATAAATATCAGGCTGTGATGTTCTAGTATTACAATATAGGAAGAAAAACTTCTATGAAGAACAGAAGGGATGATTATACACTTTCAAATGTGAAGGAGATCAATGAAGTCTTTCCCTCAATCATTTTATACTTTCAATTTCATCTTTTTAGGCAATGAGAGGATTTCTTGACTAAGAGACAGCTCTTCTAGAAAGGAACCCCAAATTTCAAGCTCTGGTGGAATGGTGTGCCCCCCACCTCTGCCCCCAGTGTCATCTCCTCTCAGGATGAAATTCTTTTTAAAGATTTTATTTATTTGAGAGAGAGAGAACACAAGCAAGAGGAGCAGCAGAGGGAGAAGCAGACTCCATTGAGCAGGGAGCCTGACACAGAGCTCAGTCCCAGGACCCCAGGATCATGACCTGAGCCAAAGGCAGACAGTTAACTCATCAAACCACCAAGGCTCCCCTCTTAGTATGAATTTTAACTCACAGTTGGACAGTCATGTGCAATCAGGGTGCCATACTAAAATGGGATTTAAATTTTACATTAATGTGCTTATTCCAAATTTCTAACCAAGTGAACTCTTTCACTTCTCTGAATTTCTTATGTGTCTTCTTTTATACATGTTCAGTTCAACATTCATGGAATCCTGCAATAAATTAAGCTACTGATGCCTGCCTCCTGATATTAAATTTCCTGCCTCAAAATGGTCTGTGTCAAGGCCAGTGGGTGCAAATCTACCCATGTAAAGTGGCTAATAAAAACCACATCTGCTGCTTCTTATGTGGAAAGCAGAGAGCAAAGTAGGAGTCAGTTCTCTGTTTCTACCCTCCCACCCAACCTAGTCCTTGACTTCTTTTTAAGTTAAAATTATTATTTTTTTCTCCTATTGTGGGCCCATATTCAAAGCATTTTTCAACTGGTTTCTAACTTACTGATGATAGAGTACAAGATTTGGGGAGTGGGTGGGGTGGGAAGGAGGTTGATCTTTTAAACTATGTCCACGGTTGAATGATGCAAACATTGTTGAGAGATAGTTTTGGTTCCTGAAAGTTCCCAGGCATCGGCCAACTTCCCCAGTGTGACCATAGTGGACTGGGCAGGACCTGGTCCTCTGGCTGTTTGCTCTGGCAGAGGGAAAGAAAGTCCTCAGCATCGCTTTAGCATCAGAGAAATGCAGCAGAGCAGAAAGCCAAAAAATGATGGTGGAGACTCAGCCAGGAAAAGGAATAAAGAAAACTGGAAAAAAAGCATGAACACGGTGAGAGCAAATTGCCCCAGGCTGCCAAAGAAAATAGTCTATTAACTCCTAACTCACTTTGAATAGGAAACCTGTGGCGAACATTGCTGGAGAGCTGTGGTCTCAGACCAAATGAGGGGGAGGGCTTTGGAAAGGTCAAGTGATCCTAATCTCAGAAAGGGGAAGAATTCTGAGATCAAGGAGGTGGGCTGTAGGACCAGACGGTGAATGGAGGTAGGAACTTCATCCTTGCATATTAAAATTTGTGTGGGATATATAATTATCCTAATTCCTTCACCAACCTCTGGAAAGAGCATTTGCTGTCTGTTTTGACCGAAAGGAAGACGTTTCTTCTGAGAGACGTCGAAAATCCCATGTAGTGGGTACTTATAACTTTAACCAGTGGAAACTACTTAATGTTTTCATGTGGTTGAGATACGAGTACATTGGGCAAATAAGCTTTGTTAAAAGGCTCTGAAAGCCTGGTTGTAAAAAAAAAAAAAAAAAAGATCCCCCTTTACAACATTTTCCAAATTTACTTAACCATGATATCCTTTTATCTTTTGCCTTTTATGGAGGCAGTGGTTGGTGAACAAATTTAGAAGGAATACTTGTCTATGTCTCTCATTTTACAAATGAGGAAGAGGGCCAGAATTCTCATGTTCTGCACAGAACACAGCCATGGCTAACTGTTGGCCTCTGAGACTGATAGGAGTCTTGTGCCCCCTCCCCGGCCCCAGGAGCCCTCTTTGGATGTCATACAACATAGGCTTATGCTTCAGGGCCCTGAAGGATGCATGTGCACTGAGCAAGACTTGTTGGACCCAAAGCTCATGCCTGTGGTAAGAAACCCAAGAAATCCTGGCAGTAGAACAAGAGCTTGACCTCACAGAATTCCTGGCTCTTGTTTCAGAATGATCCAGATAAATCTTAGGTTCCACGTAACTTGCCGCAGTGTTTTTGCTTATTGAAAGCAGTTCTCCTGAGGACCTCGTGTTGCTTCTCTTTTCTGTAGTATCAGACCATTATGGTTTCAGTGCAAGACCCATGCCTTGACTCTTCAGGAAGAATGAAGAGGAAAGCTTTAGGCTTGTTAGGTTAAGAAAAGAAAGAGGCATTTTATAATCTACTTGTGGGGGAAAATGGTGGTTAGAATGTGCTTCTATAGAACGACTTGATATTACCTAAGGAGCTATAATGATTCGTTGGAAACCACTCCTTATCGTGCTTTCCTCTTTAAGATGCCATTCTGTTTTTCCAAAGAATGGTATTTGACATTGTCAACTAAACAAACTCTTTTAGGCAGAATAGATGTAGGTCTCTAATAATATCAGATTCTCATGCTTTAGGTGGAGGTGATTGGGAAAGAAGGAAACTCAGTGACTTCGAATTAGAGACATCTGTTTTCCCTCATAACTGCAAGGGCAACCTGAGATATCTACAATAGCAATGATGGCAAGTTAGTATGTTTGGGTTTTCAGTGAAAATGTTCTAGAACCTGATGTATGTCTAGTCTTGACTTTCTTCAATGCAGTCAAAGCTCAGTATTCCCATTATGATGGAGAACAGTGGGCAAAGTATAAGATGGGGCATTTGTTCCTTCCGTGGTGTCCTCCCACCAAATTAAACTTGCCCAGGTCGAGGTTTTCAGGAAGGCACTCGTTATACCTTCTGTGAAGTGAGATTTCATACACAAGGCCCAAAGAACTTTGTTTTTATAGACACAACATGTCTTTCTATCTCAAAAGTCCCTTAAAGGCTTCGTTTTATCTTGTAGCAGTGGGACTTCAAACGTGGCTGTTTTTGTAGAAATGTTTTATTTTTTAATCAAACATAGGGTGATTTTAACAAGCTATTTTCACAGCTGAGTGCCCAGTGCTGGAGATTTATGGTGTGTTTCATATGTTCTTACTTTGCTCTCCGCTCTTGACTTGTTTATTTTTCATGACACATCTGAATGCCTTCTTGGAAGCAAGACCCTCTTCTTGAGATCCAATTGTGAGGTTATTAGTCCAAAGGAACATTACAGGGATCCTTCGTGAGGGGTTAAGAGACATGGTTCTGAAATTATTTTCTTTTCTGACCAAACGCATGCATGGTGTTTTCCTCCCGTGGAGATATAACCCAGACTTCAATTTCTGAAAGCTTTGAGCACTTAGGACTCTGGTGCTTTTGATATTACCCGTCTGATCCTCTTTAGACAGCCTCACATCATTATCTTCCAGCTGAACCGCTAGGTGGGAAAGATAAGAATTCTGAAGCTGGAGTTAAGCACTATAAGGCTATCATGAGTCAGATGAGCTATCATAGGGCTGTCTTCTCTATGTCATGTGGTCAACTTTTAGTGAAATTACCCCATGGCAGGGACCTTAAGTGGGTGAAACTGAGATGTCTTTATTGGTGATATGTTAAGAGAAAATTGCTGAGTAAAGAGTCTTTTGAGTGAAGATTACAAATTATCTTCACTCCATTTAGCAGGGATATTGCCTCCAAAACAAATTATTTAGACTAATGCTGACACTGTCCAAAAAGTGCCATGCTCCTTACTCAATTAAATGAGAATATAAAGGAGCATGTTAGCAAATTCTGGCATTGTGATTTCCTTTCCTAATTCAAATTCATCATAGTTGTTCTAAAGTAAAAGAAAAGCATGATATTTCCCTAGATCCAGCCTCTAAATGAATGTCTTAAAATTGTAAGAGTAACTCTAATACAAACATGGGTTATAGACAGTTTTGCTTACTGACGAAATGATAAACGTTGCTTTTAGATGTTTTTATGTTACTTATATGAGTTCCCTCCAACACCATTTGACATGCTTATAAATGTATTAAAAGTCACATATACAAGATGAAGCTGTTAGAATTTACTTTCCCTTACGCTGAACTGGTGCAAAGACGTCTTATTCTTTTCAACCTCAAAACTGGAAAGTTGGGATCCCTGGGTGGCTCAGTGGTTTTTAGCGCCTGCCTTCAGCCCAGGGTGTGATCCTGGAGACCCCGAATCAAGTCCCACATCAGGCTCCCTGCATGGAGCCTGCTTCTCCCTCTGCCTGTGTCTCTGCCTCTCTCTCTCTCTCTCTCTCTCTCTCTGCCTCTCATGAATAAATAAATAAAATCTTTAAAAAAAAAAACAACTGGAAAGTCAAGCAAAGTAGAACCAAATAGATTTTTTTAAAATTCCTATAATAATCACACATATAAGGTGAGTGGTAATCTTATGGCTCTAAATCAAAAACTTTTTAGGAGTCTGCCTATATCCAGAAGAAGTATTTTTTATTCTATAGCCTTCATTCAGTAAAGGCCTGATGAGTCTATTTGGAGTTGGCCACATGTCAGGTGTGGCATGGGTATGCAGTATGTGATGTACTGACAGATTCTAATGTCTATAATGAGCATCTTTGTATGAACAGTTTCTGATCTGAAAAGAAATTTGCTTATCAATGCAAAGAAATCCATTGATATGTTAATTTTATGCAAGCATCTCTTCACTTTCTAATTCACTCCCCCCCAATAATGGAATTGGAATTGGATTTCTGAAAGAACATGCAGAGAAAGCAATTTAAGAGTAATTTGTTAATCAGAAATTACTCTGAATTCATGGAATAAAAAAATGAAGACATGTAGCCTTTGTCCCAAAATACAAAAAAAGGTCAGTTTCCCCTAAATATTATAAATTGAGGGGGGCTTATCTATCTACCACATGTAAACCTTAGTGATGCTTCACATTCTACCATTAAAGAATTGAAAGCTTTTCTTCCTTGGTATCAAGCATTTTTCTCTCCCTCTCACCTTGGGATGCAAAAACTTAAGGTAGAGGTAATATACCAAATCTTAATGCCTTAATCTTTGTATTTTCTATTTTTGTGTCTTTAAGAGAAGAAACCAGGGTCTCCCTATGTTTGTATGGTTTAGGGATTAGGGAAGGACACAGGGAACATAGCTTCCCTGTCCTTGGAAGTAGGAAAGAGAAGGGAATCTTTTTTTTTTTTTCCCCCTATCTCCCCCACCCCCCCCCCCCCAAGAGAAGGGAATCTTAACTCTGACCCATTAACTGTGTGGCTTTGGTTTTGCTACTTAATCACTTAATCTTCATTGACTTCATTTATAGGATGCTCTCATAGGATTGTCCTGGGGATGTGATCAGATGATGCATGTAACATAATGTGTGTAACATAGCAGCACCTGATCTGATGAAAATGGTGATTTGACTACAATCACTTGAAAAAGTTTGAGCAAGAAGTAAATTTAGGGGCATCTGGCTGGCTCAGTTGGTAGAGCATGTGACTCTTAATCTCGGGGTCATGAGTTTAAGCCCAACATTGGGCATAGAGCCTCCAAACAAAACAAACCAAAAAAGAACTTTAGAGGTGACTTTTCTTCCCTAAGACCAATAAAATAAGAATAGTATAAATAACATAATGGCAGTTCATATTTATTCAGTGTTTGCTCTAAATGGGGCTCTTTGCTTTTCTACCATTATTTTGTACTCACAACAATCTTAGGAAGCAGGTACAAATAACCCCATATGATTAGCAAAACAAGTGGTTTTTACAAGCAGTAGTGAATGCCCAGAATGGTGGTGGTGGAGGTGGGGGTGGGGGAGTGGGGCATGTAAAGATAAGACTTTAAGAATGATAGCTCCTGATTTTTTCCAGCTTGGTAACTAACTCGACCAAAGATGTGCCCAAGGTTTCATCTCTGAGAAGGAACTAATATTTACTGAATCTCACCCATATCAGGTAATTTAATGTCAACCTCACTAAAGGTAATGTCACAGAGGAGGTCGCTGAGGCTGCAGGAGACGGCGTACCTGGTTAATGGACATACGGTTAGTAACTGATGGACATTGAGCTGCATCTGGGACCCACTGACACAAACCCATGTGTTTTTCTGATGTCATGCTGAGGTGACTGGGACCAACGTGGTGCCACTCATAGGAACAGGCAAACCAGGACCCCAGACTTGGGTTTGGAGATAAATTCAGTTAAAGTCCGTGTTCCCGGGCAGCCTCGGTAGCCCAGCGGTTTAGCACCGCCGTCAGCCTGGGGCATGATCCTGGAGACCCAGGATCGAGTCCCACATCGGGCTCCCTGCGTGGAACCTGCTTCTCCCTCTGCCTGTGTCTCTGCCTCTCTCTGTGTTTGTGTGTCTCTCATGGATGGATAAATAAAATCTTAAAAAAAAAAAAAAAAAGCCCGTGTTCCTGATGAGGAGCCATTGTAGGGGATTAGACAGTTGGCAGTTGGATCGGTTCTGAGAGATGGGGATTTAGGGATCACTGATCCCAGTCCCGTGATCCCAGTGGCTGAAGCAGTAGCTAAGAATCACTGCCAGACTGAGGACAATCTCTCTCACTGTCTTTCTCTGTGTATGTGAGTTTGTGTGCCCAAGGCACAAGGGGCATTTTGGCCCAGAACATTCTTTGTGGGGAAGGCTGTCCTGTGGATTGTAGGCTATTTAGCAGCATCCCAAATAGTCTCCTAATGGAAAACGAAACATGTTAAGTTCTAGTAGCACCTCCTACCACCACCACTGATGTCAGGTCCTGACAACCAGAAGTATCCCCTGGTGGAGGAGGGCAGGATTGGCCTGTGTTGAGGTCTACTGCTGTGTGTGTGTGTGTGTGTGTGTGTGTGTGTGTGTATGACTGTGTATGTGCATCCGTGAGTGTTTGTGTATGTGTATGTACATGTACATATACATAAATATGCACACATATAAATTATTGGGGAGGAACATGGTAGATTGGATTTATAGCCTTGATCTCTGATTCTTCTTCCCTTCCTATATCCCTGCCCTCTAACCATGGAGCTTTACAGTTTCTCTCATGAAAGAGTCTCCTGTCCTGCCCTCTGCTCTGGCTCCTCTGTGTGACTTGCGTAGGCCAACACTACAAGGTGGGGTTGACGGTTTTCCATTTCAGCTCCTCAGCCTGTGAGGATGTGCGTGTTTCCCCTTGCGCACATAACACTGCTTTCATCTCCAAGGGAAGGATATGATAGAACTAGCCCACTGGTCTCATGCGCAGGAAGAGAAACGAGACAAAGTCTGCCCAACTTGGTGACCAGGTCAAGCCCAGCCCAGATCTAACACAGCCCCGAGCCAATGCACAGATACGTGAGCAGGCTCAGCAGAGATCCACGGATCCACTGAGCCCCAATGAGCAGATGCACAAGAAATAAGTATTTCCTGTTGCAGTTCATTGGAACTTCTGATGGATTTCCTACACAGCCAAATGGGCTGATGCATGAGGGAGGGAGAAAAAAAGACTAGAAAAGGAGAGGAGGAAACAGTATTTAGAAAGGAGAACCAGGGGACAGTTCTCTCTCATCACAAATCAAGAGAAGGGGGTAGGTGATAATGGGGAAAGGACCTGCAGGGTGTTACTTGGGCATCGCTTTAACCTTGTCAGAAAACATTTCAGTGGAGCTGAGCACTGAAATGGGAGCAAAAGTCAGGTTATGAGAGAGAGAACAAACGGTGAGGCAATTTAAACAGGATTTATAGGCTGTTCTTACCCAGAGTTTGGTAAGGGAGAAACGGGTTCAGAAAGATATATAGACAAAGAGTTGTTACTAAGAAATGAAATGGTGTCTGAGAAATGTATTTGGTTTTTATTTACCCAGGGACATGTTTAGGCATGAGCCTGTCTGATTTGGTTTTCGAAGCATCTCCAAAAAGCACTGTGGGGGGACCCGTGATAGCTCTAACTATGTGGGCTGAAGGTGCGTGGGGCCTCAGGAGCTCAAAGTCAGCACTGGGAGAAGAGAGCAGAGGTTGAACTGTTACGTAGCTGACAGCACGCTTGGGTCTTACCCATGGCAGGTGGCTCCTCATAGCTGAGTTGATGAGAAATTGGATGATGCACTGCCTCCCAGCTTGGCCCATGGTGAGGGTGTCACTCTTCCTCAGCAACTAGAGAGAGAAGACATGCGAGATGCCTCAAGGAAGGTCATGGGAACCACTGGTGCTCTCTTTTCCCTTTAACTAGTTTCACCTCATCACTGATTTCCCTTTGTTTTCTCTTGTGCAGGATGAACACATGAGGGTTGGGGACTTTGTCCAATCGCCTAAGCCTCCTTCATTCTTGTTTTGCATTTGTTTTAGGCAGATTCTGTCTGTGCTGGGCCATCTGACTCCCTTACTAGACTGTACACTACTTAAGTCATGGTACTGTGTCTTTCCATCCTTGTACCATCAGCTTCTGGTGGAGACCCTTAGATGAGTAGGCACTAAATAAAAGGTTAAATATTAAAACATAGGTTTGAGAATTGTAAACTCACCCGTTATGCAGGGAGGAAATGATTTGTTGGTAAACTCGTTGGATCTATCTGTGAATGCAGTAGGCATTGGCGGTGATGAGATCACTTGGCACTAGCTTTGAGAAGAGGTTGGATGGCATGGGCTTCCAAGGCTAGCTACCGTTTAGCTGCTTGTGCAGTGGGACATTATGCATCTTCAGTATTTGTTTGTATCAGGAGTTGCAGATTCTTGAAGGACAGAGCAAGTCAGCAGGATGAGGATCATTTCTGGGCAGCAGACACCTGTTACTCGCAGGTTCTGACGGAAAACCCAAATAGATTCCAGCCAAAGTGTTACGTTGCCACTTACTGTGAATATCAAGGCTCATGTTCAAGTCCAATTAATGTTAACTGTTTGATAAGTTTTGGAGAATTTGTTGATATTTAATGAAAAATGCAATAACTCATCAGCTTTTTTTTTTTTTCTTTTTTTTTTTTTTTTAGCAGAGGGCATTTTTATGATTCTTACTTGGAATGGATTCTCTTTTACTTATTCATGTCAGCCTAAACACCTTGCTGTTTTTAAAGGGAATTGCATGCCCTTTATGCTCATAATCATTTTTGTGGATTTTAGTGCATATGTTTTCAAAGGATGATTTATCTCTCATTTTCTAGAATAAAAGAATAGATCTTATCCCTAGTGGGAAGTAATATCACGTTAATTGTGTCTAAATAGGGGTATGCTTGTTTTTGTATTTTAAGATATGTAGTAGAAGTTATTATTTATAGATAGTCATGGTGGAAAACAGATATCTCTTTGCAAAGTCCTAAAGGGAGCTTTAAGTGAACCCAAAAGAAGCAGCGAGAATGATAGAAGACACAGAGATGAAGGCACACAAGCTGGTTATCAGGGCTTTCAAACCACACACACAACCAGAGGAGCCTTAGCAGGAGGGTTTACTATCCACACTATGGAGGCTCCCTCCCTATTCTCTTTTTTGACCCTCATCACCCTGGTTCCTTAAAAGGTCAAAGCTGTTTAGCAGTGACACAGTGCCAGGCACGTAGTACAGACTCAGTAAGTGTCTGTGTGGATGAATCATGGAATGAAGGCCTGCATGTGTGAATGAATCATGACAACTCATCACCAACTCTTCTCTCGTCTCTTGCCTGGCTTCCGTCTGAACCCTGGTTTACTGCAGTAGGACCCTTGTGCATCAGTTGGGATTAATTGTAGAAAAAGCACGAAGTATCTCAAGCAGACAGGGATTTAGTACCAGGGATTAGGTATGTACAAACTGCTGGAAGGGCTGGAGGAGTAGGACTCGCAGGCCCCATGTACTATTGTGTTCAAGAACCCCCCATAGCTGGAGTCAGGTATCGGAAAGCTCCAAGCCCTTGGCACTGTAACTCCTGCCCCCTTGACGACCACCTGCCTCTTATGACCTGGCAAGGAGATCTGGCCAAAGCGGCAGGATGAGAATCTCCACCTTCCTTCTGTGTGCCTTGAGAGGGTGCGAGTGGTAGGACCTAATTCTCGTCAGTGCTTGACTCAGTGCCTTGATCTGCATGCAAATATTCAAAGTCGGTGAAAATGAATTAATCTGATATCGTACAGATCCCAGGTTTGTCTTCCTTGAATGTTCATGACAGATCTCATTATTTCCTTTCTAAGTTGATTAACTTACTTGATTAGGCCTAAAGTAACAAGGAACACATTACTGGCAGGGTATCATTCAAGTGTTCTGACTAGAGGCCACGTGAGAAGATTGTTTGGGGTCATTGTCTTTAGTGTAGGGAGGTTTGAACTGAAAGGTCTGGATTGAGTTTGAGCTTTGCACGGTGATTACAGTTGAGATCAGATTTAACTGGGATAAATTAAATAATAACCTTTGACCAGGAAACAGCGGTGGGAACTGCTCACGTATGTTCCGTATTTGGGCCCCAGAACTGTTTTGGTCAAATGGGTCTTTTACTTAGAGAACCACAAGCCACAATCCATCTCAATTTCAGTCTCCCTCTCTCTCACTTATTTCTCTTTTTTCAACTCGATGCCCCCATTTATCCACCGTAGAGTGCTTTACTATAATCCGCAGAGAAATATACCTGTTAGTTACTGATAACTGACATTTTCCAGCAGACAAAACCGAACTCACCCCTGCAGTCTCAAATCTCTACTTCCTTTCATTAGAAATAAAAGCTCTTTTTCAGGACAAATTACTGAAAATTGGCTCTTTAGTATTTTCAGGTTTTAAAGGGTATCATATTTGGTAATTAATTATGTATTCCATATGTGTTTAGCTATTAATTAATATGCCTCCTAGC
Source organism: Vulpes lagopus (assembly GCF_018345385.1). Classification (NCBI taxonomy): domain Eukaryota; kingdom Metazoa; phylum Chordata; class Mammalia; order Carnivora; family Canidae; genus Vulpes; species Vulpes lagopus. The sequence continues at coordinate 9,928,759 of NC_054831.1, forward strand.
ATTTTACAGATTTCATAAAATAAAATCTGCAAGAAGTGTTCCCTTGTGAAAAGCATTGGGAAAGCCTTTATGTTTTTACTTAATGAATGTGACAATAAGAATTGCTCACTCGAGGGAAGCGCCAGTGTCTAAGGATGAAGGTTATTCCAATGGCTTGATTATTACCTTTTCTTCTAAAGGAGTCCACCCCCCTAAAAAAAAAAACCAAAAACCTAAAAAAAAAAAAATAAAGGAGTCCAGTCTATTCAAGGTTTGATACAACTAAAATCTTAGTAGAGACTAAACCCATAGGGTTTGCATACTTGAGGACTAAATGTAACTCTGAGGAACAGGAGATACCAAAATGCATTTTAACCAGGGCCTTTCAAAGTTTATAAATAGGCCAGTGCTTTTAGCCATTATTAAATTTGTAAAGCTGTGGTGGTATCAGTCAAGTTATAGCTGAAGGCAAGCAGCAAGAAGTCACTGATGGCCAGCAATGACTACTGATGGAATAAAAAAGAATGAACAGCCATGAAATCTCTTCTCACTCCCCTTCCTTCCTTTGTTTTATTGCTGAATATATATATATTTTTAAGATTTTATTTATTAATTCTTAAGAGACACAGAGAAAGGCAGAGACACAGGCCGAGAGAGAAGCAGGCTCCTCACAGGGAGCCTAATGCAGGGCTCGATCCTAGGACCCCAAGGATCATGCCCTGAGCAGAAGGCAGACACTCAACCGCTGAGCCACCCAGGCACCCTTACTTTTGAATATCTTATAGTATGAAAATCAAAGCTCTTTTTACTGTCTATGGCATGCCAATTTGCAGTTAGAATTGAGCTAGCAAACAGATTTTTGAGTCAAGATTAAGAATCTCCTGAGAAAAGTCTCAAAGTCCCCATTGCCGACAATACTTTGAGCATAAAGGCAAAAGGATGTATTTTGGTGCCCCTAATATTATAAGCTAGGCATAGCTTATAAAGATAAACAGAAGAGGATCTGGACAAAGATGAATTCCTACAAATACAAGGAAACAATCTCAGGCAGTGTTCATGGGAAATAGCGAACTGGCTTTTGGCCATTAATTACTCAGGAGGGTGGGTGTGCAGGGCTCCAGCATATTTACTGCCATTAATTTTTTTTCTTTTGTGGTTTGTGACAATAGGATGCCACCGGAGTTAAGGGCTGGGCATGATTTTGAAAAACAACAATAAAATCCTTGTATTTTTAGGCACTGACATTCTATGTATTTAGGTTCACTTCTGTGCTACCAACTTCCTTTCTCTAGGGATGGGGAGTTGAGAACAAGAGACTATTTCTTATCGTCTGTGTCTACGAGGAGGATGTGTTCTGTCCACACCTTTATTTCATAATGAGGACTCCATTGTCTTATTTTTTTACCTTCCTGTCCCCCCATTGCTAGGAGAATACCTGGTGGTTAGCGTGTTGCTTCCTTCATCACAGTGCTGTGGGGGCCTGGCATATGAGAGTCGCTCAAGAAATGTTTTCAAAATGAAGACATGTACAAGAGAAAAAAAGAAATCCTTGCCAACCTGCCCCAGTTACCTTTCCTCTCTGAGGCACCCACCTGTTCCATTAAGAATCTAGGTAACCTGCAAAAAATACATGATGTTTAGAAGCTCCCCGATTTGTTTGCAAGGAGCTGTTAGTGAGAGGAGCTCAGCTGTGGCTCTTGGGGGTTAGTTTTGAAACTTGGCTATTCATAGACCTCATGGATGGAGAGGACCACTCTGTAGCTTCTTCTCTGGGATTTGTGCCCAGGGCGGGACACTGGTGTGAGCCCTGACTGTCGCTCTGTGCTGCCAGTGGGCTGTCAAGAAAAATGCTATAAAGCAGACAGCTTGGAGGTCAGAAACATCTGAGATCCAAATCCTCATCATCTTCTTGGCTGTGAGGCCACGGCGATTTTTCTAGCTTTCCTGACTCTGTCTTCCGTGGCTGCACAACTATTGTTAATGATGCTTTAAAATTTTAAGTCAGGAGTGAAAACTTGGCATTTGAATGTTTCTCCGTTGTAAATATTTAAGGTTGTGACAAATTGAGAATCAGGGTGTTAAGGACAAACCACTTTGTATTCACTTTCTTTAGTTTTTGCTCGAGAATATACACATGGGGTTTGTGTGTGTGTGTGTGTGTGTGTGTGTGTGTGTTTTAAGATGATAAGCTCTAGAGATAGCAGACTTGGTTACTTAATGGTGGGCATTTTTGAGTAAATTTTTATAGATGGATAACATTCGTACTGGAAAGCATAGAAATTACAACTGTCCAGCCTGATGGATTTCCACAAAATGAACACACTTAAGCAACCAGTGCTGGGATCACGAAATAGAACCTCAGAAGCTTTGCAAGAGCTCTTCTGTGCCTCTTCTTGTCACTATCAATCACTCCCTCCTGAGTGTAGGCACTATCTTGATTTTTAAGAGCGTGGGTCAGTTATGCCAGTTCAAACTACATAGAAATGGACTCTCACAGCAAATATTCTTTTATGTCTGGTGCCTTTCCTTTAGCATCGTGTCCTTAACGGTGACTTAAAATTAGGCAGGGTTCCTCTGCACCTCATTTGACAAATGCATCCATTCTCTAGATCGTGACAGGTTTTGTTTTTGGTTTTTTTGCTAATAAATATCTGATGTGATAATATCATGATCTTTGACTCTTCCCACAGGGGGAAGACGCCTAATGTAACCTGATAGGCAGTCATCTAGTGAATTAGATCAACATTGAGTGTATCAGAGTTTGAAACCTTAACTACCTCAGCTGTCTTCTTGACTTCACCTGCTATTCCTTCTGGTTATCTGAAAAACTAAAATGTTGTATTCATTCTGACAGCAGTTTGTGGTTGGAAATTGAGTGGTGGTCATTGGCTGTCTCTTTGATGTGCATGGGCACGCGTGCACACGTGTGTGCTTGTGTTTGGGCGCATTCCTGAGTGTGTGTGAGCTCACTCATACATGCATGTGTTATGGTGCTGGGATGGAAAGAATATTATGTGCATGCAGATGCTCTGCAGATATGAAGCATGCAACCCTGAAAGATGATAATTTTCTGTTTAGAGGAGGAATCCTTTCAAATGTTATGTATAAATCACTATCTCTGTCTCACTACCCACACCAGGAGGCTTTAATTGGCCTCTTTAGGTAGTGTATGATTTTTACTTGTTACCTATACTTTTGTCTCACTCAGTAAGGCCTCAGCTAAGTTTTTTGCAGAGGTGAAGTCAACGTATCTGCTGCATTAGCAGTTTTGTCATTTAAATTCTCTGTTGTACTTTTACGAAGCCTTTAAAAACGGTACAAACTTAAGCCTATAGAAAATGCAAAGAAGAAATCATCCAAAACGAATTGTCTTTTAAAAATAAAACATATTAAAAAAATAAAAAATAAAACACATTGGTTTTTCCTAGTCCACTGTATTTTTGAATAGGTTCTGAATTTACATGTAAATAAGCAGCTCAAAAATTATGTGGATTATAGAGCCTATAAAATATTGGCTCTTATTTTTGATGTTGTTGATGTGAATGTAATTGTCTGTTTTTGAAATAAAAGACAATTTTCCCCTAAATTGATTTTCCAGAAGCTATAATCAGGTCTTTTTTGAAGGCCCCGTCATGCTCTCACTAATTTCAAGTTTGCCTGATTTACACTATCATAAGGATTAATATGGTTTTGTGTAATGCAGAGCCACTGGAATTGAGATGAATTATGTGGTGTGACGAGCCATGTATCTAATTGACTAACTGAAGGACAAAAGAGCATTCTTGACTGGTGAAATTGGCTCTTCCACTTATGTCACAGGTTATGGGTGTTATCGAGGTGTTACAAATACATGCGTGTCTTTAAGCAATGTTTCTTCATGGGTATCCTCTTCTAACTACCATTAGGCTCATGTTTCCATGATAGCCAAATGACCCTAAAGCTTCCAAAATGTTCCAGAATCTGAGTCCTGTGATTGGTTGGCCAGCCAGCACTCTGTTCAATCCAATCTCAGGCACCTTAGTGAACACCTCTTAGAAGTACAAGGCATGGAATGCAAGAGTGAATACAGTTGCTTTCCTGGTTCTAAAGACTCATGCTGTCACGGAGGTCAGAGAAGTCTAGAATCAATCCATAGATCTTTTCATGAACTTCCTGAAGGACTGAGGAAATCACATCAAAATCATGATTGTTTCCCCCTTTGGCATGGAGACAATACTTGCTCTTTGTTTTTCACAAAGCTATGTAGGGTGAGGGCGGGGGAGAGGTATATGCAATGGGCTTATCATGTTTTTTTTTTTTAAGCTGTCTGTATCATGAAAATAATCACTAAAATATGCAGTTATCATGATTTATTTACAGAAAAACACATGGCACATTTTTAAATTTACTTTTATTTGTTAGGGAGCTTTGTCTGAAGTTGTTTAAAGAGAGAGAGATTCAGAACCCAGAAACAAGTGGAAGGAGAAAACATCTTTTTAAAAAGAAGTGACTTGATTTCCTACTGGCATGAGCCACCTCCTTTGAACTACTAAGGAAAATAAAGCAATATTTTTCTTGGGCCATATCCGAAGAGAGAAATGAGCTGCTCGCTAGCTGTGAATTATGCAGCTTTAATGCACTAGAGAATGTGAATGTGTGCTTGTCTCAAGCAACTCGAGAGTTAATGTTCTGCATTTCGTCTAACGTGCAATGTCACGTCGGAGTCTGCCACCAGGTCCCCATCTTGCTCTTTGTTCTTAAAAGGCTTGCCATCTCTGCTCTGAGTTCGGTGAATCCTTTTTTTCTTCTTTTTTTTTTAACGGATATGAAACAAATGTGCTGGTGGTTGAGGACTGGTTGCCTGAGCCTTGCTTCAGGGGCTGAGTCTCCTCCACATTTGTTATTAATCAGGAACATAATTATATTTGGAGCAAGGAAAAGAAATCATTTATCATGGCAGGCCAGGATGAGATAGTCCCAATTCATAGGGCTGTAAACCTACCAGCTGAATCAAATCATTATTGCCAGCTCAATCATCCTAGGTTAACCTGGAGGCAAAATGGAGAATTGTCAACACCATTACCAGTTAGAAAGGAAAGAAATTTTCCCCCATTTATTGGCATGATGAACAAGGGAAAATGCCCAGCCGGATATGCCAAGCGAGTATTTTCACCTTTTTTGCAATGATGGCCATGTGGGGAGGGAGTAAATAATAATGATAGCAAATAACACAGGAAGTGGTCAGTAGCAGAAAGACGAGTATTCAGGCCTGACCTTGTGCCCTCTTACCCCTGAGATAGCCAGTGGCCTGCCCAGGGAAGCCAGACTACCTTGGTTGTGTGCAGATCGAGTTTGGAGCCTGCATGGAGCAAGCAGAGTAATAAACACTGGGTCTGTGTCAGCCAGCAGAATGTAAATATTTAAAGGGTCTGATTGGCAGTGAGCTGTTTCAAGAGCCTTCTGTTTATAATCATTCACTGAAGTAAATGTTTCCCATTATATAGGCAGCATGTGGTAGGTTACTGAACTTCACTGCCTGGCTAAAGCAACATGAAGAATGTCAAAGTCTGGCAGCCAAGGAATGCCTGGGCTACTTTTTCAATATTCAGCCAAGCTCTCACATCTTTTTGTCACCATGGCTGCCCCTGGCAGGTCCCATGTGGTACAGGCGTTTTTGAGTCCACGCATGTGATGGGGGAGTTGTAGCAACCTGAGTTGCCTTAGACTGCTTGCCTGGCTTTACAGGCGGAGATGGCACTCGCAATAAACACATTAGCTCTGGACAGATAACCTTTCCATCCCAGCAGCTTCCCTGGGTCAGGTTCACTTTCATTGGCCCAGAGATCTTCTCCTAGCAGAATCATTTCTGACAATCCCCAAGGGATAATAAAACACCCACATATTGTGACTGCTTCACCAAAGAGATGGTTCTGAGTCAAGTATTGGTATCATGCCTCTCACTTTTATTTTATCTTATTTTGTTTTATTCTGTTTTTAAAGATTTTATTTATTTGAGAGAGAGAAAGGGGAGAGGCAGAGGGAGAAGCAGACTCCCTGCTGAGTGGGGAGCCAGATGCAGGGCTCGAAGCCAGGACCCTGGGATGATGATGACCTGAGCCAAAGGCAGATGCTTAACCTGCTGAGCCACCCAGGTGCCCCCTCCCTTATATTTTAAATAATAATAATAATAATCCTTTCGTCCTTCGTTTTAATTTTGATCACATCAGATTATCTGCCTTCATGCTGGTGCTTATGCCGACCTTGATTCAGCCTTTGGGCAGAGACTCCAAGACTCCTTTCCCTTATCTAATTTAACATACTATTTGCTGGAAACATCAGATCTCATTTTTCTTTCCCCAGCACGGGCAGTGATGGATCGTAGTGCAGCAGAGTAGTGTTCCCTGACTGAACTCTCGGTGTGGGTGTGGTGGTGACGCCACTGCTCGGTATGAAGTAGCCACTTACATGCATATTGGATGGATGAATGATTAATTCAGTGGGGCCCATGTTATCAGAGAATAAGATATTAAGTTGGACCATGGAAAGGAATGAGTTTTCTGAGCAGCAGGGCAAGGTTGTGTCTATGGGGCTGCAGTTCCTCCAGCCATGCCTGTCCCAGATTTGCTACCCTCAGTGCTCTTTCCTTATCTTACATCATGGTTTTTATTGTCCACATCGTTTACCTGCTTTATGTAGTTGCATTTTCAGTATTCAGTTTTAAGGCCTTCCTGTCTATCAATTTATAGGTATCAATCTCACAAGAATTTTTGGAGGGCATCCTGTTTTCTATTGCTGCTTTAATACATTACTGCAAACTCTGCAGCTTAAAATACCAGCCATTGGGGCACCTGGGTGGCTCAGTGGTTGAGCATCTGCCTTTGGCTCAGGTTGTGACCCCGGGGTCCTGGGATCAAGTCCCACATCGAGCTCACCACGAGGAATCTACTTCTCCCTCTGCCTGTGGCTCTGCCTCTCTCTGTGTCTCTCATGAATAAATGAATAAAATCTTTTAAAAAATAAAATAACACCACCTGTTAATTATCTCACCCTAAGCTCTGGTGGGTGTGGCTGGGCCCTCTGCTTAGGTTGTCCAAACTTGAACTCAAAGTATTGACTGAGCTGCATTCTTGTGTAGAAGATTTGGAAAAGAATCAGAGTCATTCAAGTTGTTGGCCAAGTTGGCCAACGTCCCTTGCCGTTATAGGACTGTGGTCCTTTCTCTCTGGTGTCAGCCAGGGGTCATGCTCTGCCCCAAGAGGCCACGTACAGGCCTTCTCATAAGCCTTGTCCATCTTCAGACCAGTGGCCGTGCTGGAATCCTCTTCATGCTGCAGATATCCCTGACTTTCCCCTTTGCCCCCATGGAAGATCTTCTCTGTCAAGGGCTCATGTGATTAAACCCACCAGCAAAATTTCCCTTTCTTCTGGTCAACTAGTAAGTGACCTTAGTGACAATGGCAAAACCCCTTGTGCCCTGCAAAGGAACATAATTGCTGGAGCAGCACCAGGGAGTGAGGTCAGGGGACCGTCTCAGAATTAGCATTCTGCTTACCGCAGGAGGTGAGGGGAAGTTAATACCAGATTAACTTTTGAACGTTTAACACTGTACTTTCCCCTGCACCATGTCATCCCTCCTTTTCAGCATCCCAGCTCACATTTCAGCCAAAGCCTCTTCGCTCTCAGTCTACAAGAGGCTCCGAGTCACTTGCCGACACCAGCAGTTGCTCCTTGTCGTGGTGACATTTTGGGACCCCCTGGTCTTGACTCTGCTGCAGCTCTAGACTTGGAAATATAATTGTGAGACCCCTTAAAGAATCCTGAGGCTGCCTGCTGCCCTTTTGATGTTAGTGTAACGATTGTGTGTTTTCTTCTTTTGATTAAGTACCGTTGAGATTGCCGCTAGAGGAGCACGAGCCTACAAGTGTGTCTGGACGCCCTGCGGTCTCCCTGAACTCTCCTGGCCTTGAGAATTCGATGGTGTTTTCCCTGAACTAGTTGCAGGCTCTTCTGCTTTTAGCTGCACTGCCCCATCGGTGCTGGCGGGCAGCCTCTTCTGCATACACTACCCACCACCTGTTGTCTGCCCAGCATTTACCTCTACGCAGCGTGTGCTCTTGGCCTTCCCTTGATGGGGTAAACATCTTTAATGGCAGGAGCCAAAGTGGCTTTGTAAACTAGAAGTCTCATTTTGTAATTCAGGGCCAGAGGCTTAGGGGGACCTCATGCTGCACCATCCACCCTGCTCCAGCGATTTCATCCTACTGCTGCTGCCGAGTGGTCCTTCCTAAAATACCATTTGCATCAAGATGCTCTTGCTCTCCCAAGCTCATCAGTGGCTCTCCGTTGGCTGCTGAATCATCTCGAAGCCTCCTGGCCAGCTTCAGTTCTCATTGTTTCCTAGATTAAAATGCCACTACAGCCAGGTTCTATCTCAGTATTTTCTCTCAGGTACTACTTGTGAATCTATTCTGTATCTTCGCAGCGTACATCTTATGTTGCACTGTATGTGTTTGCTCTTCCTTGTGACACTCGAAGCTTCTGAAGCACAGAACTGTGTCTTATCATTTGGGGGTTTGTTTTGGTCTGCCATGTGGCAAGTACTCAGCATTGGCAGGGCACCTGGGTGGCTCAGTGGTTGAGCGTCTGCCTTTGGCTCAGGGCGTGATCCTGGGGTCCAGGGATCGAGTCCCGCATTGGGCTCCCTACAAGGAGCCTGCTTCTCCCTCTGCCTGGGTCTCTGCCTCTCTCCCTGTGTCTCTCATGAAAAAATAAATAAAATCTTAAAAACAAAAAGAGAGAAAGCATTGGCTAAACTGACTTGAATGTGCCTCTCAAGAGATTATTTAATAAATATTTGTCAAGTCCCCACTATGTTCCCATACTCTGCTGTTGACTGAAAGATGAGAGGGGTACAGGATGTGACGTCTGGCCTTGAGAAGATCCTGATTCCCAGACAAGAATGCGGCTTAGATAATTCTGAGATGAGGGCTGTGAGTGAGGTATGTGCGAGGTATGAGCACAGAGGTCAAAGCACCCTATTCCACCTGGTGGGCTAGGGGAAGGCTGGGGAGGTATCTTGGAGGTAGCGATATTTGGACCATGTCTTAGGATGAGGGGGTATTTACAGAATGAGTCTTTGAGACAGAGTAAGGGATGGGAGAGCCATTCTGGGATAAGAACACAGATGTGTGCGAGCATAGAAGTGTGTGAGGGTGTGATGCCATCAAGATAACGTGCTTGACTTGGTAAAACCTGAGAGCCAGTTGTAAAAATAAGGCTGCAAGAGTACGCTAAAGCCAGACTACAAAAATCCTCCAGTGCCTTGAGACACTGAGCGGCTATAAAAGGCTTTTCGGGAAGTAATGTGATTGAATTAGTAGTTTATCTTTCTTTCTTGATTCTTTCACATGAGCCATGGAAAGATGATAATTTGCTTGAATGTGCTATTGGATAGGCTACTCACATTCAAGCAGCTTGCTGTATGCATCTCTGCTCTTTGGTAGCCCTGCAACATGTCCACAGAGGATGGGCTGGAGGAGGTGGAGGCAAGAGGGGTCATGGCCTGTGGAGACTGGTCCTGCCTTGCCCTCCTTTGTTTCTGGATGTACAGCTGCCCAAGCTCAGCTCTCTCACTCTCTCACTTCACAGCTTCCACGCCCAAGGCTCCTTAGCCACCTGCTTCCTCTCTGCCTCCTGTGGCTTCAGCCCCATCTCTCTGCTCTGGAATATGGGATACAGTTTCTGCTTAAAAATCCTCATTTCTGGGCAGCCCTGGTAGCTCAGCAGTTTAGCGCCTGCCTTCAGCCTTTGGTGTGATCCTGGAGACCCAGGATCAAGTCCCATGTCGGGCTCCCTGCATGGAGCCTGCTTCTCCCTCTGCCTGTGTCTCTGCCTCTCTCTCTCTGTGTGTCTCTCGTGAATAAATAAATAAAATATTTTTAAAAAAATCCTCATTTCTTCCTCCACAGTCTACTGGGGGAACAATAAATACTTGATAGATTTCAATCACTTGGTCGAGGGCTCTGTTCTTTCAGCTTCTGATTTATTAATTCTTGAAATATCACAGAGAAGAAATATTGTCCTATCTTATTTCTTTCCCTGCACTATTTATGTCTTAAGTGAAACAAACAGATCTGCTAAAAAAAAAAACCCTCTTGAACTTAAGGGAAGAACAGGAAACCTCTAGTACTCTACTTTCTCTCCCATGCATTGAAGTGTCGTAGGCACTCAGCGCGTCCCTGGACTTGCGCGGAGAAGTTGAGGGACAAATTATAAAAATGAAGCTGGAAGCCAGAGGGGATAAAATGACTGGTACTACAGCAGCAGGAAGAAAGGGCTACAAAGGAAGTCCTTTTATGAGACCTTTTTAGAGCTCTCATATCTTGCCTCTCAGAGGATATATTCTTGGCAAGATGATGAACCATTACGCATATGTAGTGAAACACATACAGTAAAACACACGCTCCCATCCTTGAAGAGTCTTGTTAAATAGGGAAAATAGAGATAATGAATCCATGATTTTCAGAAAAGTAGACCTTATATCATGACAAAAAAAAAAAAAAAAAGTCCCAAAGAGGCTTCTCTGGAGCTAACACTACATCCTCTCTGGAATTCAGTTAGGTTCCTGCTCCTTCTGGGCTTTGACTTATACATGTGCTTTGACTTCTGATTTACAATAACTTGGAAAAAGAAAAACAGAAGTAGGTCCTTTACGTAAACTCCTTTTTTTGTGATTTTCTATTTATCTTATCCCGTTATATTTTAAACTGCTGCTCCCACAAGCACTTGATACTGTAAACAGTTCTGCCTTGGAAACTTAACATTACTTGTTTTGTGTAGTTGATGCTATAAAAGCATTCTTATTTAAACTACCCTTACTCACCTCAGCATTTCCCCAAATCTCCCTCATTATTTTCAGCTAAAAGGATATTTTTCTCTTTATATATAAAAAAAAACTTGGAGAAGAAGAAAAAAATCATTATGACATGATACTAATGTGCATTTAACTTGATAATTAGCCAATAAATGGATTTTTTATCCCAGTTTTACCTCCCTAGAAAATCTTGGACCCCATACTAGCACATATAATATTATTTCACATAAATAAGGACTATTTGGGTCCATGTCTATTTTGCCTCTGCAACTCCTAGCATGGTGTCCATACTGGTCCTAGAGTAAGTACCACTCTCTCCATGCTGCATCCTTATCTCCTCCTCCTTGCCCTCCTTCAAGGGTAAGGTCTAAGGCTCTTTGGGTGACTGGTGGCACGCAGCATGGTAGCCTGTGTCGAGCAGGCATTCACGAATACTGCCTTGAGGAATTCATGAGTGTATTTCCCTAGAGTCATGTATGTACTTTTCTCAATTACACGTGGCTGGCTTGATTACAGATGTGAGTCAAGTCACTTTTTAGGGCTTCCTTGTGGTTCTACTTCAAAGTTCATTTCAAAATTATGAGTATCTTTTTTTTTTTTTTTTTTTCCTTAAAAGCAGTCCATCAGTGTTCATGGACACATGGTAGGCGTGACAGACGGGCCAGGCCTTTGTGAAAAACAGGAAGGAGACTACACGTCAGATAGTCTGTTTTACTAGAATACTAAAGATAAAATCTTCCAGTGTGTGTAGTTTATGCAGTTGCAAATTCTGCACTTTTAATACACGGACGTAAAAAATTAAAAAATGACAGTCCTTCAACAAGGTTTTGTGCCTGTTTTTTTCTTAGATTTCCTCAACAGAAAGCTCAAATCACTCCAAAATCTTTGTGTCTGTGTCTCTTTACAGACTATTGGTCATTTATGGAAAACAGAGTTGTTCATTGCTTTTTGTCTCATTTGTTTACATAGTCTATCATGATGTATCCTGGACATGTTTTAGACCGGGCTAATCAGTCTAATTAAAATTAATTAAAAATCAATCAAAAATTGGTAAATGCCTTCTGATCCTTGGGCTCTGTCTAGGCACACTTGATTGAAGAATTGTGAAGAATCATGAGACTGTATTTATTTTTATTTTTTTAATTTTAAAATATTTTAAAATTCATTATTATTTTGAGAGAGAGAGAGAACAGATGAGAGGGAGAGGGAGAGAGAGATCTCTTAAGCTGACTCCCCACTAACACAGAGTTTCTGGACCCTGAGTTCATGATCTGAGCTGAAATCAAGAATCAGACACTTAACTAACTGAGCCACCCAGGCACCCCATGAGGTTGTATTTAATGCAGACAATTATTGTCTCCTAAATTCACTAGCTCTTTGTACAAATGTGCACCAGTTTTACTACTGAACAATACAGCATTTAAAAAAATATTGTACAAAGAACCCATGCGAGTTCACTTTGTGTTGCTTGCTTCTCATCCTCGCCATCTTCCCTCCTTCCCCTTTTTCCACATTTTCCACTTGTCTGCAATTTAAATTACTCTGTTGCTGCCCTTCTACCCTTCTTTTGGTATTATTTTTCTTCCAAATTATCTTTTGAGCTGCACTTTGCTCTGGATTTTCAGGGATGGGTCCATGTCCCAGAAAACCTAGAAGAGTGAGTGGTTGATAGAAATCAAATATCTTGAACATCATTAACTGAACAGGCTGTAGCATTTATGAAGCTTCTTGTATTGTTTCCATAAACAGGTTTTACTATCAGATTTACCATTTACAATCCCTTTAAGACCTAACCGTAAATCTTAGTTTCTCTGTCTGTAGCGACTGATTTATGCTTTAATGATTTCTATTTCAGAGACATCTTAACAACAGCACATTTCATTTGGGTGCTGCGGGAGGTAATAGAGCCCCATGAAAGAGAATGTGTACTTTCTTAATCATGTGCAAATGATACTGTTTATTTGGACTTACATGCAGTGATTTCCCTGCATCATTTTTTCCAGCCCCTACAATGAGAAAATAAGGTTTATTTGATATAAACTTACTTTCTTTCAGCTTTATTTCTAATAGCCAAAGTGTTTAAGAATCCAAATGTTCTGGCTTCCTCCAAAATTGCTTTAAATGATAAAAACGTATTCAACTTGGGGCAAGTTATGTTAATTTCAGCTTTTGCCAAAATCCAGTAGAAGTTTGTTTGGATCTGCACTAGTGTTTGTTAATTCCTTTAAAAGGTGATTTCAGTTCTCTTGCACTCCGTGATGTCTAGATTTCCTACTGAATATTTATAAGATAGGACAGGGCAAGTTGTCTGCCAACCGTAAGGGGATGGCACTGGCTCCATTAAAGACAGGAGAATATTGATCTTGTCAGAAGACATGTTTACTCCAGCCTCCAGCAATACAAAGCAGGGCAAGGCAGGAAACCACAACCTAATCCTTCCATTTTCGGACAAAGCTTAGTTTTTGCAATAAATTGTCTTTTAAGCTGCCTATAGTTATTTGGTCAGATGCCAGCTTAAAGATGGCAGCAATTACCCAATTTGTGAAGATAACCCCATTTTAGGCCCTGTCATTCAGTATTAAGTCCCTTGCTGAGTAGTGCTGTCCATATTACAGCACTGGGGTGATGGGGAGATCTTTGAAGCTCGGATTCCAATTCTGCAAGCACTCTGGTACCCTTTAGAAGTTCCTTATTTTCCCCAAAGATCATTTTGCACCTAGTTATGATCTTTTCCACTCGATTAAAGTCCTGTCTCAGCGTTCACAGTAGATGCAGAACCAGCATCACATTTGGGGAGTATGTTGGCTTGAAAATAGCAGAAACAAAACTGCCAAATCCGTAAACGTTTTTAATGTGGCAACTTTAAAAGAAAGCCACGGATAAAATGCCCATGTACTTGAAAGTCTTGTTACTAGATTTGAGCAAAGATTTATAGTTTAATATAAAGTTAGTAGACATCTGGACATTAAAATTGTACTAGTTAAATTTGTAAGATTTTTTAGAGACTCCATTTCCAATTATTTTCTCTTAGCCTATTACTGTTTGTGAACTTTTAAAAACAGTACAGAAAAATTTCATAATGAAATAGTGGGTTGCTGTATTTGATTTTTTTTGCCATGCCTTGTGCTAGATGGATACACTCAGTCGTAGTATGCCTTAGAAAATGCAAATTCAGCTGACAGGAGAACATAATCATTTTTTGTGTCAACTTGTATGTGATCCCTTGGGTGTTGAAAACTGTAAAGAGTGATCCAAGATTGAGAATTTCAAATGAAAAATTTCAATATTATAGCTATTGTAGAAATTAAATTACTTTTTACAGGACCTGTGGAAAATATTTTCATCTACTAAAAATCGGTGTTTAGAAATGAAACAGGGACTCATTTAAGATTTTATTTATTTATTCATTAGAAACACACACAGAGAGGCAGAGACATGGGCAGAGGGAGAAGCAGGCTCCTCCCAGGGAGCCCAATGAGGGACTCGATCCAAGGACTTCGGGATCATGACCTGAGCTGAAGGCAGACACTCAACCACTGAGCCATTCAGGTGCCTCTGAAACAGGGACTTCTTATAGTGGGCCATAATTTATTCATCATAAACTTCTTTCACCCCATAGATTGCAATAGTTTCAGAAAGTTGTCTATGGTTATAAAGTAAGAGATGCTGAAGAGTTTTCTCATACTGTGGCTCTTCCTCAATAGCCTCTTCCTAGCTAAATTATTTCCAAGCCAGAATTATAATTTTCTCCTGGGGGGTTTAATTACATCAAATAGAATTTGGTATGTCTGTGATTCCATGTATGGCAGAAAGATGTTTGAAAAAAACAAGACAAAAAAATCACTGTTTATATATATAGAAGCTGTGAAGGAATGGGCAGCTGGGCTCCATCTGTTCTCAGTTTTTCCCCATCTATAAAATGGGAAAATAATAGTATCTGCCTCATAGGGTTGTTATTAAATGACACAGTGAATGTGAAATCTTTGGCCAGGGGTCTGGAACTTATCTAGAACTCAGAAAATATTCAACTGTGACCACAAAAAAGCAATGGTAACAACCACAACAAACCGTCAATGAGAACTAGCCTCACTTGTGGCCCAGTGTGATGTACTCACATGTTAACGTAACTTCAAGGATCATAAGGTGATAGAATGGACTGTTGGAGGTGGAAACTGTAACTTCTCTTCTGGGGTCTCTTTAGAGAGAGTCCATCTGGAAGCCCATGGATGAAACTCAACTCAGAGGTGCCTCTTGCTCCAAGTTGGATTTTTTTTTGTTTTTGTTTTTGTTTTTGTTTTGTTTTGTTTTTAAATGACAGTGAAGTACATTAAAGAACATAATTTCCTACTCTTCTTTAGTTTTGGTAGAACCAAAGGAAATTAAACATGAATACACGATTTACATCCCTTCGTGGAATAGATGTCTAAATGTAGACGTAGATTGCCGAACATTGCAACATATGAAACATGTACCAGCCTGCCAAAGTCCTCTCCCTGAGCCATATATAAATTGTTTGGGAAGGTTTGTACACACTTGTAATGAAGAGTCTGACTCCAGTTTTTGATGTTTGACTGCTGACAGCATTTGAGTCATCTGCATGCATCTGGGGAAGCTGATAAGGAAGCCAAGATGCTCCCTCCTTTGCTGCCAGCGGGCACCCACACTCAGGAGCCTCACCCTGTCCCAGCCCCTAACCATTACAAAAACCTCAAGCCCATTTCCTTTCCTTGCTCTGTCAAGTTGTTGTTGGACCCTTTTTTGAAGCCTGCTCTCCCCTCCCTACAAAGCCTTCTTATACCTTCTTGGTTTATGTTGGGGGTGGGGAGGTGTCATCAGTCTCAATATTTTGGGTGGAGGTCCTTCCTCTTCCCGTGGAGGGGCCACATGATACTAGACATAGAGTTTACTTTCAGTGCTTCCTATCTGCATTTTAGATGTTATTTGCATGTTCTAAATATTGTCAGAAAAATTACAGTGATAACAACAAAGTCCTTACTTTCTGCTAAGTATCACATTAAACCTTTATGTGGATTAATTACTTCATTTAATCTCACAACCACCATCTGATCCATATTATCCTATGTTCAGGGACAAAACTGAGGCACAGAAAGATTAAATTGCAGTTTCAATGTCACATGAGTAGTAAGTGGTCAAGGTAGGATTTGAATCCGGGCGGTGTGGGTTTAGTACCTGTCTGCTATGTTGCCTTCCCTTTTGTATAAACCTTGCATACGATCTTTATACAGCATCTCATTGAGGAAATCCCCCCTGCATTTCTTCTTTTCAGCCCTCGTATTTTAAAAAAAGAGGATATCGCACATATCTGAAGCCATATATATATTATGGTCTTAAGGAAATCCTCGTGCGCTGAGGGCAAGGCCAGGCTTACCTGGCTTCTTCCTCCCAAGCAAACACTGGTCCTGTGCCTAGCAGGCAACTACAAATGTTTCTTGAAGTGAAATAACATGCACATATTTAGATATGAGTGCTTTCTGTCTTCTGGTTTTTTTCCTCTTGACTTCTCATGTCAAATTATTGATTTGTGCCTGTGGGTGAAATGCTCTCAGAAAAATCAGTTGGAATAATGGAGCAGAATTTTTTTTGAAAACTACATACTTAAAGGAATATGTCATTTGCCTGATAAAGCAGTAATGATATTTTAGTGCTTGGCACTCCCATGGTAATTTGTATTATAGGCTGCTGGAATTACACCTAATTATATGTATATATGATTTACCATCTGGATGGTGAGCCCTGAGAATGCAAAGCCAAACTCTTACTGAATTCTGCATCACCTACTGCACTAACAGACCTTCACACATGGGTATTTCTCATCGAATGTGTTGGTTAATTATTAAATAACTATGAATGTATGTCTATGCATTTATGTCTAAAATGCATAAATTGTACCTTGGAGAAATAGCTGCCAGGTACCATGCTGTTCCATTTGCTTTATATTTATCAACTCCGGTCCTTACAGTAAGGCAGTATTAATTTCTCCGTTGTCTGGAGTTTCAGAAAGAGTAAATTCTAGAACTGTGACTCACTCACTGCCATCAACACCACATCAACCATGCCTGCTGCTAATCTGCCTTTCTATCCAGAATTAAGATCTTGGGACCCTAAGCTTACTGACCCTGGAAAGGAAGATCTTTGAAATGCATTCAGTTGCATTTTTTTTTCACAAAACTGCCTGAAAATCCTTTGTTTTAAAAAAGATAGAATATGGGAGAAGATTTATGTAGTTTCCTTCCCTGACCCTACTTCCCACCTCATCTCATCTCAACTCTTCACATTCAAGAAAGGAAAAACACTTTGATTATGATTGGTTAGGGACTAGGATTTAAAAGACATTTTAAGACTGGAGCAGGGAATGGTTATTGTGAGAAAGATGTTATGCCTTGAAGAGATAAAGGACAGAAGGCAGGAGCAGGCGTTCCAGGCAGAATTTCTAGGCATTCTGAGAGGGAGGTGCTGGTGTGGGCTGCTTAGACTTTGGAACCAGACGACTGTCCTTGGTTGAAATCCCAGCCTTTAGTGAAAACAGCAGACCCTTCTGTGGACAAGTTACTTAACCCCTGTGTGTGTTTGGGGGGGGGAGGTCTCTTTCTCTATGTCTACAAAATGGGGACACTAACTCCCACCTGCAGGATTGTTGTGTGGAAGAAATGGACAGTGCTTCTGAAGCCCTGATGGTCACAGCTGGCCCTCTGCCAACAGTGCCTCCATTAGAGTAGGTCATCCATGAAACAGAGCTACTCTCACCTCTCCAGTGCCAGGTATCATGGGGCTAGCCCACTGTCGGACCTACACACACTATTGACCTCAGTGAAGTCAGAAAGCTCTCTTACTCAGTTTCTCCATAAAGAAAAGAGAAACAATAAATTTGTTTACCTGTGGTTGACAAAATAACATAATAGAAAGGAAGCTCAACACCCTGATTTAATTACTTACCCATTTTTGTAAAGGAAGCTTGCCTTCCAAGGAAATCATCTTGAGTCAAAGTTGCTGCATTCGTTACAGCTAGACAGGGTAATTTTGTAATTTTGTGGAACATTTTGGGTTTTGCCACATGCCACTCTGATGAATAAAGAGGGGAGGTGGAGACAAACCCCACACGCTAAGCATTAAAGGCATCATAAAGACACCCGACAGCCATCGAGCTCCTAACACCGTGGAGACAGTTTCCTGACTCACTGTGCCTCCCACTAGGTCACACTCACGTCTTCCCTAGGAGTCCTTCCCAGCGCTGTCCCCCTTCTCAAGACCAGAGCAACCCTTGGCTTGGCTCTACAAACACACATGACATGGTGGCCATCACAGTGAGAGGCCTCACAGTTGATGAGGCCCAGACCTTAAGTCAGTAGCATCAAGTTCTTCACAGATAAAGAACAGCTAAGTCTAAAGTTGATTTTTGTCCCTTCCTCACCTGTGACCTGACATGTCTGAGTAAAGCTCTTGAAGGTCTTGTGTAAGCCCATCCTTCCTATAACGACTTTAAGCTAAAGAAAGAAAAGAAGGAAAGTTATTTAAAGGTAATTATGGCATATCTTTAAAAATTCAGTTATAATCAGTTTCTATGGAGTTAGAAGACAACTTGTAGACAGGTGGGGTGTGGGTGTTCATGGGCTGAATGTGGGTGGGTCAGGCAAAGCACACGAGTATGAGGACAGTGATTTTTCCCACTGGCTTGCCGTGATGAAACTTGAGCCATCAGATGACTTCATGGAGAAGGGATTAGAGTTTAATATTCAAAAAGGAGTCTTCAGTGCGCCTGTCATATAACCCCAAAATAGAAACTCTTTTCCGAATGTCTGTCTCTTAAAGGGCCAGAGGATCAGGGGCGGGACATTCTGAGCATGTTCAAATTCAGCCCAAGTGGCATCACCCTTTGTAGAAAGGACTCGGCCTCATGAAGCAGCCACAGTGCCTCACCCTCCAGCCAGGATGCTAAGGCCACTGTTATTTTGACAGGAATTGAGATCTCTATTTTTCTATATAAACAGAAGAATGGCTTTCAAGACATGACTCTTCTAAGTCCCTGACTGGTTCCTGTGTGCCTTTCAGGTTTCAGCCCAGTGTTACCCTCTGAGTGGGTTTATTTGACCTCTCTGGTCCCACTGAGACACTTCCCCTCTGTCACATAATACTTGGCAGATCGAATTGGAATTTACCTGCCTTCCTGATAGACCAAAGACCTGATGAGGTCTTTGAAGGTTGGAACTGTTTTGATTTGTGGGTCTTCAACACCTAGATAGTGCCTGGGTGTAGGTTAGGCATTCGGAAAATGGATAAATGCGTAGAATCTCGGATTCTACCATATACCAGCTCCTGTTGTGCTCATTTTGATAATCTAGTTCTGACTGATTGATTTTTTCTTTCTTTCTTTCTTTCTTTCTTTCTTTCTTTCTTTCTTTCTTTCTTTCTTTTCCTTCCTTCCTTCCTTCCTTCCTTCCTTCCTTCCTTCCTTCCTTATCCCTTTTCTTGTGTGTGTGGCTTAAAACATAGTTCTATATACCTGTTTCCCTTCAGCCACAGTGGAGTTAGTAAGGCTGTTTGTAAATCCTTAGGTTACATGAAAAAGTACAAATTACACTGTTTGTGTATTCATAAAATATTTTAGTTGGAGCCTGTGCTTACATTAATAGCTTACTATCAAGCATACAAATGACTTTCATCAGCCTCTGGTGAATACATGCGACCACTGGAGCAGAGCCCTTGGAAATGTGTTGGAAGAAGGTATGAGGTGGTTGACGTGGTAGCTACAGTCTGCTGAATTTATCAGCCCGGTAAATGCCTTACACAGTGCTCTCTAATTTTTCTCACTTTTGTTGTTTCTTCTTTTAAAATCACAAAAGACCCATTTGTAACTTTATAAAAAGACGTATCATGAAAAAAATTCTTTTCTCAAGAGGAAACTGTGACCTCAGTAAACCTTGGCAAAGACTCCATATGGTTTTAATTCTTTTCATTTAAAAACTGCCGTGCATGTGTGTGTCTGTGTGTGCATTGCATGTGTGTGTATTTGTGCTTTACTTGGATGGGGATGTAAAGTAGGGAGGGATTTTAGAAGAGATTGTAACACAAAGGACGTTAGTATTCCTTCTGACAGCAGATACTTCCAAAACACAACAAAGCCAACTATTTCTACTTTCTCCAGAATCCTTTTTGCAAGATCTAATTGGTCACAAAAGTGGGAAAACCAGTCACCAACAATCTTTATCATATATGTTATATCGACTGTGTTTTTGGAGAAAGGATTTTTTTTCCCCCTAAAGACTAGACTAGAACTTACTTTTTGTCAAAGGGGAAGGGAACTCTAGAATCCTGAAATCTTGCTAGCAGTCAAAAGAAGTGTTCCCTTCAAGGTACTCAGATGAGTAGTTTGAATTGAAAGCAAAGTTTTTGAAAGTCCAGGTACTTATTGCTCAGCCAAGGTCTTTCTTTCCAAGCACCTTGAGAATGTGCTGTTCATCTGTGCAAGCTGTTACGGTAAAAAGCAAACTACCAGTTTGGGGCCAGTGATTGGCATCTGGTTATGCTCTGTGGAGCCTGGATCACTTAAAAGGCTACTCTAGGCTCATTACATTTCACAGTTTTCATGGCCACCATCTGTTCACTGCATGGAACTGCCACACCATTCCACGACTCCTGCACATTTTCCATTATGCTGGCTTTATAAAGTCTTCATTATTATATGCGCTCTCTTTGGAATTAGCATCCAAGTAAAGTACGTTTTGTTTCTCTTTAATTATGTTTTCACTCCAAGAAGTAAAAGGTTAGTGTAGAAGATTTTCGCATGATCATGTTGTCCCATAACTTTTCAAAAGATCTCTTCATCGAATGACTGCAGTTTAAATAATTTTAAGCCTTTTATAGTAGTAGGCAGTTACAGTGTGGCTCTTCGAAAACACCAAACAAGCAAGCCTTTTCTACCCCCTCTGACATCACAACTTTTCTTTGTCAAAAATTGGAGAATTTACAGATTTGAAGAATTAATCCCAAGACAAATGCACATGTTTTGAGGAAGTTGAAAGAAAGTTCAGTGCTTACTGCCATTGAAAAGCATAATTGATATGCAGCCCAGAGCATCCCCCTGTCCTCTGGACTACCTGGTGGATACACAAAGTCAGCTTATCCAGAGTTTAATTCATCATTTCCTTTTCCAAATTGTTCTTTTTTCTGTGAGTGACACTAGCTCCTGTCCAACTCTAGTAAATGTCCTAGAGGATACCTCATCCGGTGTCTGCCCATGACCACCAATATCCAGTCAGTCATGAATCAGCTTGATTTTCCTCCCCACTACCTTCTCATCCCCTTCCTCTGGTATTCCCACCACTTCTCTCTTCTATTCAAACTGCTGTGGTTGCTTCTTCCCTTGCCTGCCTGCTGTGAAACCCCAGCCCATTCACCCCCATGGCAGTCAGAGGGATCCTTCTCAAATAAAAAGATCGGTGAATACTGTTTGCCTGCTTGAAACTCATGAATGGCTGCACCATTGAGTTCTCTCCCAGCCTCAGCATGACCCCATGCACCTTTCATTTCCTCACCTCTCTCCTTTAAATCTCTTACTGGGGTTGCCTCCCTATTTCCCTGCATTTGGGTTTCAAGCTCTCATCTGAGCCCCAGGGTACTCAGTGTTTCTCCCAACACAGCGCCTAACACACTGATTATGAGGGTATGTTTGTATCTCTGTATCACCCTCTGGAGTGGAAGCTCCATGAAACCAGGGGCTCTGCTCTCTCCCTAGCCCCTTGAAAAACAGTTGGCACATGGTACTCACTCAGTAAATGTCTATTGAATGAATGAAGAGGATTTCACTCTGGGGGAATGTTACAAGGTGAGACAAAAATGTCATTCAACAGATTTTGCAGTTGGTTTATCAAATTATAGTTGCTAGAGTCCCCATGTAAAGTAAAGGCATTATGGTACTTACGTAGTCAATTTGTTAGCTAGGACCATTTAATTTGATTCATTGTTCGGTTCTTAAGTCCTTTAGCATAGTTGGCAAGCACACTGCAATTGGATTCGGAAAATGCTTGGAGTCAAGCCCTGGCAATATCCCTTAATCTGTGGGGTTGGACACATCAACTGATTTTTCTGAGACTCAGTTTCCTCCTCTGCTAAATAATGATCCTGTAATTTAGTAGTATGATGACACATGTCAACATCTGACCTGATGCCTGGCACATAGTAGGTGTTAAATAAATGTTAGTTTTTTGTATGGCTATGTGTGAGAACTAGGAGATATAGTTATTTCATGTTGGCCAAGATGTTTTGGTATTTGTTAAGTGAATTCAAGCCATTGTGTGTGACGTAATTTACCAATACTGTCATAGTGTCTTTGTTTTACTTTAAAAACTAGTAATATAGCTTTAACCAACCTAACCAAACATGTACACACACAGTTTTCATCAATTCTCTTTTGTTTATGATTTGTTTTCTCATTTCTCTCTTTGTATCTTATCCTATAGAAAATGCACAGTTTAGCTTCAAGAAGAGGAATGATGCTGTTTCTAAGCTAGCTTTGTTTTGTTGGTTTTGAGCTAAAGATTCCTGAAATAATGTCAAATTTATACTGGAAAAAATTATATTGACACTAAAGAAAGACATTAGTGTTATTACCCTTACAGGTAATTTCACACGTGTCTCCTTTTGAAGCATTATCACACTTCTTGTTTTTTTTAGCTACAATGCTTTACATAGATTTTTGAAGCAGTAATAATGGAGCTTTTTTTCTCTGTAAGCATTGTTCGTCGTTGACAAATGTGTCTTAAGGACATGATACAATCAATGGTAAGAAAAAAACAGAATCAGTTTCTGCCTTGTAGGAGCTCTTTTAGTTTTTTTTTTTTTTTTTTAATTCACTCTCAATGTAATTAATTTAATGAATGTGATTAAAAGCACATCTATTGGGCAGCCCTGGTGGCTCAGGGGTCTGGCACCGCCTTCAGCCCAGGGCGTGATCCTGGAGACCCGGGATCGAGTCCCACGTCAGGCTCCCTACATGGAACCTGCTTCTCCCTCTGCCTGTATTTCTGCCTCTCTCTGTGTGTCTCTCATGAATAAATAAATAAAATTTTTTTAAAAAAGCACATCTATTGACTTACATCCTTATCAAGTTTTTAAAAGTGCAATGACACTAAGGTTGAATGAAGATGGCAGAGTTTAGTTCTAAAATATGCACTCGAGAGAACCACCCAGAGAGTTCCAGAATATGTGTCAGGAGAAGCATCTGTCCTAAAGGCATCTTCACAAGTATAACCAGGTCATGAATTTGAACATTCTTTTAACCAGAGAGACTCCTTTTCTCCACACTAGGACTCACTGACTTATCAGTGAGGATACAACTAGGTGCCTTCTCTGCTCCAAACACAAATAGCGACCACCAGAAACCAAAACAAGCAAAGAAACTAAAAAAGACTGAGTTTCTGCTGTGAATTCATCTCTTTTTCTCCTTTTCATAAAGTGGTATTTTCCATTAAAGAACATTCTAAGGGTGATGGGTAAATATGCTGGATGTGTTTTTATTGATTTCCTTAAGGAGACTTTTAACAATATTCTATTGTGCATTCCTCCCATGATGATGTAATGAATAGGGTTGGGAAATAGTTTTCTAGGGTTCAGGTGTTTGTGCAGAGAAATGGCCCTTACAAGCCCATGGGACTTGTATTTACTGTGGCTGCTCTTTACCAAGGGGACACATAGCTGTTCACGGTGTAATTGACCTTGCTAATTGTGTCCTGCCTCAGAGGAAGAAAGGCTTTGCATATCTAATTGCCTTTTAATTCTTTTGTAAACATTTAGGTCAGCAAAATATCCTTGTTCCATTTCTTTTTTTTTTTTTCTAAGATTTTATTTATTCATTCATGAGAGACGCAGAGAGAGGCAGAGACACAGGCAGGAGGAGAAGCAGGCTCTGTGCAGGGAACCTGACATGGGACTTGATCCCGGGTCTCCAGGATCACGCCCTGAGCTGAAGGCAGAACTAAACCAGGAGCCACCTGGGCTGCCCCTCATTGTTCCATTTCTGATGCATATTGAATACTGACTTTAAATGTCTTCTACTCCTCTCCAGCTCTTAATGAATGTGGATAGAAAAGGCTGTGCCCATTCTCTATGTAATAATAATTACGAGAAGAGCATTACTCCATGTGTGAATTCCCAAATGTCTTCTCAACCTCTCTCTGGAAAATTGAAGCAAAGGCCCAAACAGTTCCTAGGGCTGACCAGTTCTACCAACTAACAGAATCTGCAATATCATTTTAACCAAGTTCATTCATTGGTGATATTTCTAATATAATATTTAGGTATTTTACTTACTAAATCCTGATTTTTTTCATAGATAATCTTAGCTATCTTGGTGTAGAGCATTTCCTTACTCAGATTTTATTCTGTTTTCAGTATTTACCTTTATTTATATAAAGAAAAAAAAAAAACAACAGCCAATGGCTTGTTTTGCAGGAAGAAGAACCAAAGATGAAAAATGAGTGTTTTTATTAACTTTTGTGTTTTTCTGGTTTGTTTTTGTTTGTCTGTTCCTGCGTTGTCACAGTGGCATTCAGCACATCTTGAGGTCAGCAAAAATAGTAATTTCTGTCTGTTATGTTAAAGTTGTGTGTATACTACTTTCCATGTGAAAAAAAATCTTGGAAAAATACCGTGGTGAGTGAAGCCAGCGGTCCTTTGACTAAATAGACAACTTCGTATTTTCTTCCTACAAAGGAAGGAAAAGCTCCTCTTCTGCCATAGGGAGTAAGAAATTCTACCTATCTTTTCTTCACTTCAGGTCATGAACATTCGGGAAATATGGATCTCTAATATTAGAGTATATTTGAGGACGGATCACTAGGGACACTGATGTGAATTTATTTTAATCATGCCGGTAGTGCAATTTATTACTTTGGAAATGGATTTTAACGAGAAGTGTGTGAACATCTTTTGACTGTCAGACAGCCTGTTGGTTATATAGGGAAGGGGGAAAAAGCAAATGAGGTGAAAAGAATTAATATTCTGGGCTGTTAGATTTTTATTTTTTAAGGGATTTCTTTATATTATATTGTGCCAAGGCCTTATTAATCTGCTACATTTAGCATATCCGAGTCCAGTTTCCTAAAGAGAGACCAAGTAATCATCCAGATTTCTCCTTCTTCCCAATTCAGGGTAGTTGCCTAACAAAAGGGAGTGTGTATCTGATTTCAGTGGCCACCATATTGCTGCGTAACAAATCACCCTGAAACCCAGTGGCTGGTTGTGTGGTAATACTATGGACATACGCGGCAGAGAGGTTGACCATTGGTTGGGACCATGAATCAGTCAGCCTCACACAGGGAGCCTTTCTTTGTGGCTTTCGTGCCTCCACAGCATTCTGTAGTTATTCAAGATCCAGGAGCTTTGCAAAGGATTTCTAACAGCAGCCACGGGGATTTCATTTGAGAATAAGATATAGTATGAGCTTTTCTACTCAAAATAACCAGACTGTGTACAGTACACAAATAGCCTACCCTGCCAGGCTAATTAGAAGTTCACTGGAATATAAAATTCTTTAGGATTTGACTTCCAGTTCTTAACAACTACCGTCCACTTGGGCAAGCTGTCCAACCTCTCAGCCTCAACTTGCTCGTGTGTGAAATGGGAGCCTTGAATTGTACTCAACTGGAGTTGAGTACAATGCCCTATGTGGAAATGCTTTGCAAATTTAAAGTGCTACAAATGACTTATCATTATTGAAAACAGGCTGTATGCCTATAAAGGTTCAAATCCAGCAGCTGTGGCTATGATCTCAGGCCCTATCCTGCTTTTTAGAACAAAATTGGTAGATACATTGTTAAGTTTGTCTAGATATGAGCATAATGTTGTCTTCAGCTTTTCACATGATATATTTTTGTATTGAACAAAAATCCCTTATGTATGCAGATAATTTATTTTTTTTTATTTTTTTTTTATTTTTATTTATTTATGATAGTCACACACAGAGAGAGAGAGAGAGGCAGAGACACAGGCAGAGGGAGAAGCAGGCTCCATGCACCGGGAGCCTGACGTGGGATTCGATCCCGGGTCTCCAGGATCGCGCCCTGGGCCAAAGGCAGGCGCCAAACCGCCGCGCCACCCAGGGATCCCTGTATGCAGATAATTTAAAAGACACCAATATTTGGGTTTCGTTTAGTTTGATTTTGTGATTAGGAGAAACCATAGCTATTCTCAATTTCTTTCTTATTTTTTAAAAATATTTATTTATTTTAGAGAGAGATAGTGTGTGTGTGTGTGTGTGTGAGAGAGAGAGAGAGAGAGAGAGCACAAGTTGGGAAAGGAGCAGAGGAAGAAGGAGAGAGCGAAAGCTGGCTCCCCACTGAGCATGGAGCCCGATGGGGGGGGTACTTGATCTCATGACCCTGACATCATGACCTGAACTGAAACCAAGAGTCGGATGTTTAATTGTCAGAGCCACCCAGGCACCCCAGTTACTGTCAATTTCTGATTATCTGCACATAGATTAATCCAATAGGGATATACCTGAGGCAACTCTACCTTTTTATCTTTTTCCTGACAAGATTTTCTCCTCTCTTTTTGTTTTGTTTTTGTTTTTGTTTTTAAGAGAGAGTGGAAGCAGAGAGGCAAGGGCAGAGGGAAAGGGAGAGAGAGAATCTTAAGTAGGCTCCATGCTCAGCATGGACATGGGGCTCAGTCTCATGACCCAGAGATCATGACCTGAGCCAAAATCAAGAATTGGATGTTCAGCTGACTGAGCCACCCAGGAGCCCCTCTCCTCTGCTTATTTCTAAATTCCCTCTCATAAGTTGTGGCTAGTAGTACACAAGGAAAGCCTTTTAAACGTGTTAAGTTACACTTGTTTTTCTTACCCTTTTCCTCCTTAGGGAGGTTTGAAGCGATGTCACAGGTAGAGACTGGTGTTTGGCATCGCTCTTAGGAGGTCAGCTTTGTATGAGGAGCAGGAAAGACTTGCAAAAGGAACACATGTCAGGAAGCTAAGTTGCTTGAACTGCTCTGCCTCTCTCCTCGAATCAGGCACCTTTCTCAGAGTTGATTGAAGATTTGTAAATTTTGTGAATTTGAGCACCAATCATGAAGGATAAGCATGAAAGACCATGGTGATGAGTTGGGAATTATTCAGGGGGCTCATTCAGCTGGCATGTCTTGCCAAACATTTTCTTTATAAAGACTTTGGTTTCTTCCTCCTCCTCATTTGTACCAGCACCGACCTCTCTGTCAAGGTATCTAGGCCTGCACTATGACTTTATCCTTCAGAGGAAATTTCTGCATAAGGCAAGATCCTGCCTTTCATGTAGACATAAAATGAACATGTGTTTGGATTTTATTTTACTCGTCAATCAATGAGGGAAGCAGGCAGATGTTATAACCAGTTCAAAAGAACATCTGAAGGATAGGCTCATTGATCAGATCAGGAATATTGAAATGAACGTACACATGGAAAAAAATTGCTATCCCATTTGGGGGAGGAGGAGGTTTGGCGGGCATGGGAAGTTACTCAGACCACTTCTGGACAGGACAGAATTTGCACAAGAATCACTTTGCATTGCTATCACTTACTTAAATCTTACAGAGTTGAACAGTACCCCATAGGGTCAGAATCCAGTAATTCCAAGCACTGCTCCCTAGAGTCTAGGCAATGAATGCATGATTTGCCCATTGAGGTGTATTTTCCTTTGTGACTGACAAGTCAGAATGTGACTGACTTTGGCTACCCCCACCAGATGAAACCTCCATAAATACTGCTTTTATTGGACACCTGGGTAGCTCAGTCAGTATAGTATATGACTTTTGATTATGGGGTCAACTCTTAATTTTGGAGTCGACTCTTGATCTCAGGGTCATGAATTCGAGCCCAATGTTGGGAATAGGGATTAATTAAAAAACACTGCTTTTGTCATCTGATTCACCCCCACCAAATCATCCTTCCTGTTATTGATGCTGTCTAGTCGGAACCCTTACAAGTCATCCGGTTCTTTCATAATCTCTTATATCTCCAGCATTACACGCTACCTCTCTCCAAACAGGAACCCTTCTTTTGTTAGACGATCTTCCCTGCACATGTGCACATGATTAATTCCTCAGAGCCTTATGAGCAATCTCTCCTTTTTAACCTATTCATCCCCTTGTTCAAGGCAAGTTCATCTCAATCTTTTTAAACCTTGCATTTTATGACATCCTGTTGGGTAAATGGATTATACCAAACCACCCATCACTTAGTTATCTGCTCTTTTGTACTGTCGAGGGATCACCTCATGTTTGTTGATTCCAACATGATTGCAAACTCTTCTTTTAAAAAAAAAGTGCCCAGCACCCCACTATGAACATAGAAAACCACCCTTTACTTAGGGATCTGTAGTTGTCCTATCCTTGGTGACTATCCATTTGTATGATTAAAACAAGAATTGAAAGAATGGGGAGACATGGAAAAAATTTTCATTTCTTGAAATTGTTCCAAAATTCAAGACTTTTTCTGAATCTCAGTCCTAAAACCTTCGCCAAGATATTCCAAAACTTTGATCATGGGTGTGCCTTGACTGATGGCTTGGGTGGCTGCTGCTAGTTTAACCTTAGAAAGAATGTATTCCTTGGGAGCAGACAGTTGCTTGGTATTTCATCGGTAAGCCCCTTCAGAGTGATTGCTCCAGGTAACTTTAAACCACAAATTTACATTTTATATTATGTCCAAAAGCAGTCATGCAATTTGGAAGGTGAAAGTTAGCCTTGGTTGGTATAAAATGAAGTGAATTTGAACTCTGTGCACGATGAGAGGGTGTACCTGAGGCTTTAGTTGTGCACGTTTGCTGTGGGAGACCTGCCTTTCAGGCTGATGTAGCCCTGAGAATGGCAGGGCCCAGCATTTCTAGTTTGAACTACAACAGATAAGAAGATAATGATTTTTGTCTTCCTTCGTAAAGAGATTTTTGTCTGTTTTATTCACTTCTGTCTCCATATGCCTGCAGCAGTGTCTGGCATATTTTAGATGCTCAGGAAATATTTGTTTTGGATGAACAAATGCTTGTTTTTCATTCTCTAATCGGTGTAATGTACTTAAAGTGTCTGAGTTTACAGTTTTCGAAAGTCCTATTTTGTTGGTGTTCAATTAAACTGTTTCCCCTAATAGGTTTAAAAACTCAGACAAGAGTCCTACTTTTATGAGAAACATCCAGTCAAGAAAAAGAAATTTAATACAATTTGAATCAAAATATGGCCCATGTGTCTTGCATATTTATATACATTTATATGCCTCACAGATGTTTTAATTGATAGAAATATGTCTTCTACCTAGAAGTGGTTGTATTACGTTTATGTTTACTAATGTTCTATTAGTTTTTTTGTGGCACAGGCTTCTGTTGCTCATAATCATAGCTGACTAAAATGTCACTTAAAACCATTTACTTATCGAAATATAGTTTTCACAAAAATTACACTTGGCACCCATTAAAGAATACAAATTGTTTGAGACAAAAATGTGTTTTAATGTTGGAGCCCTTTATTAAGTTCAGTTGCTGCTTATAAAGAAAACTCACAAATACTGTAAAGTAAAATTCTGCCTTTTGTGTGTGTGTGTGTGTGTGTCTTGGTCTACCATCAATATTCACATGGCATTACTGTCGAATGCTTTGTCCCTCCTCTCAATGAGATGCCAGGTAGCCTTCAGATAGTTTCCAGTTCAATTTGTGTGTGTGTGTTGTTTGAAAGGAATATTTCCTACAGGCCAAATTAGACAATGGATAACCGAGGAAATTTATTTCATGTGTAAAGGCTTCTGGAGGAAAGAATGGCCCAACACATAAATCTGTCTTCAAAGCAGTTTATCGATCCCCAGTTGTTGAAAAAGAGGGTCTCTGAGCCAGATCCCCGTAGGTAGGTAAGAAAGCCCTTGGTCACAAGTAGCAATGGTCAATGAGCTTTGCAAAGGGCAGAAACTTATTATGGAAACTTATTACTAAACATATTAGTGAAAAGAGAACTATCTTTAAAAGAGAAAATCTAGCAGGACAGTCTCTCCCCATAGCCAGCATTATAAAGAAGTCTAAGGCTTCTTTGACAAGAGCGCTCATACGTGAGCCCCCTTACACACAGACACATCTTTCTATGTGATTTTTTCCAGTAACCTTGAGAAAATGACTTTCTGCTTGTATGCTCTTCTGGGCAGTTGTAACCTTTGGATCCCACAGGTGCAAATATATTTCTTTTCTTTCTTTCTTTTTTTTTTTTTAGATTTTATT
Source organism: Vulpes lagopus (assembly GCF_018345385.1). NCBI lineage: Eukaryota > Metazoa > Chordata > Mammalia > Carnivora > Canidae > Vulpes > Vulpes lagopus. The sequence goes on from NC_054831.1 coordinate 9,958,831, forward strand.
TATTTATTCATGAGAGACACACAAAGAGGCAGAGACCTAGGCAGAGGGAGAAGCCAGGCTCCATGCAGGGAGCTTGATGCGGGAGTGGATCCCAGGACCCTGAGATCACTCCTGGGATCATAACCTGAGCCAAAGGCAGACACTCAACCACTGAGCCACCCAGGCAAATACCCTTTCTGAATATTTGGGCATTATAATATTATTAACTGCTTTAGATAAAATTATTCTTTGCTCATGGAAGTGGGGGTGGGAATTAACCAGCATCCTCCTGATGTGACCTGCAGGGAAAGCCTGAGCTGGAAAGACTCCAGCCTCCTTGGGACTCTGAGCTCTCATATTTCTCTCCCCTTTAGATGGGCTGGAAACTAGAGCATGTGCCTGACCTCTCACTAGCGGGCTAGTGCTTTTCTGAAGAGAGCTATTTGGTCCAAATTTGTCTGTAGCCAAAATGGAAGGATTTAGTCCGATGTCACAGGAGGAAAGTGTTATCTACCAAATGGCCTAGCAGGCAGGATGAAAGGATTTGGGACCTGGAGGAGAAGAATCCAAGCTGGACCAGCAAGCTGAGCCACATCAGTTCATAACCATCATGAAGGCGACACCTCCAGCCCTGCTGTGTTGTACTGGGGACTCTACAGTGAGCTAGACATTTATTCACCTCCCCTCCTTTAATTTCCTCCCTGTAACAATTGATACTGTAGATGTTGTTTACTTGTATTACATAATATATGTGAGCTTCACTTGTCTTTCCCCCCACTGCTGTGTTCTCAGAATCTGACAGAGCAGAGACACTAAATATTTGTTGAATGAATCCTTACCTTGTGGATGAGAAAACCAAGATTCAGTAATTTGTCCAAGAATGGGCATCAGCTAATTAGCCCAACTCCTCGGTATAAAATCCACCACTCAGTTAATGTAAGGATTTGGATTATTTTAGGATCTCAGTGCTGTTGTGTGTGTGTGTGTGTGTGTGTGTGTGTTTTTGCATATTCGTCTGTTCAAATGGATTAAAATTTTCTTCTTGTTTTCTGTTCCATTCCTTTTTATAAAACTCTATGGACAGTTTGAGTTTGTTCCCTCCATGTAACAGGAGAAAGGAAGGGAACAGAATTTGCCCATAAAATGGCCATTAAGTGGAAGTAGAGTTTGTGTAGAGCCCAAGATATATGGCCATAGTTGGGAGTGTGTAGAGAGCCCTACAAGGAAATTAGATACTCAGGGACACCAGAGTCAGACCAATTTGTTGATTAGCCCTCCTACCAAATTTCTGTTCAAGCTTTCTCTTACGTTCTATGCATTGAAGGCCTGATGGGTTTCTAATCAATGGGTAGAGGTGGTTACTTTCTTCATAGAAAATGTTAAGAGATGCTTAAAAAATAATCATCGGAAGAATACTGATTGACATTAAGCATGTGATTTTTATTTTTTATTTTTTGGCCTTCAGTTACAACCCTGAAGCCACTGCCACCCTGGGATTGGTGTCATGGCTTCTTCATTAGAGAGCCATCGGTGATTTATACCCAGCTTCCCTGCTTGTTTGAGATGGGACACTGAATGGCTAGCTGAATGGCAAGACAAGTATGTCTCTGCAAGGGTCCTATACAAGTGTTCTGGTGTGCACACCGATATCCACACAGTGTGATGTGGAGTGGCCATGGTTTCCTGAGACATTTCCAAATCTACCATTACTTGGCAGTTACCATGCTGTGAAATGAGGGTAAACTTATGTAAATATTTGGAAAGATGGATTTTATTTATTTATGTGTTATTTATTTTCGAAGATGGACTTTGTAGAAAGGAAATATTAAAGACCTGTGAGCCTCTTCCACCTAGCCTAAAAAAGCCCTCTACAGATGTAGAGTCTGGCTCACCTCAGAATGATGGATTTGCTGCTTGGGCCCTTCATTTCCCAGCTTAGAATTGATGCAATTTTAGAACTCTGCTGGAGAGGCCATACATTTTGAGAGCTGGAGAAATCTTCAAGGTTTTCATCAGTCATGGCCCTCACTCTGCATTGTGATACGTGAGGGAGATGTGAAACTACCGCTTGCTTGCCCGAATGGGGAAGTTCACTGAGATGGCTGCAGTGCCTTTTGTATGGCTATAGGTTCTCACAGTCTCTCCTCTTGCTTCAGGGAAGGCACTTCTTTTGAGATCCATGAGAAGATAACCTCAGGAAACAAGGGCTGTCATTTGGGAAAGTTCTGTAGCTAAATGATTTATTATTTTGGCATTCTCTTCCAGTTTTCCTCTTCTGTGATCAATATTTGTAGAATTTTGACTGTGTAAGGTTAATTGCACATAAATGTGTACATGTAGATGTGGATGTGTATATATAAATACGTATATAGATATATCTTGGTATGTAGATTTTTTCCTAAGATTATGATAAACTAAGTTGATAGAGAATTAGGTGCTTTTGGGAAAAGTCTGTTCAGTATGTCTGGGTAATGCAGCCAGTTGTTCTCAGAGTTATGTGTGTTCTTTGTAGATGACTGTTTTTCAGATTTCCCCCCTCTGATTGAATTTTTAAACAGCATGAATACAGTCAGCAAATTTCTTATGATCTTTGAGTGCTAGAAAAGTAATGTCAGGAATTCTGAGCTGCTAAACTTGGGAAAGAAATTGGAACATGCTTCTTGTATTGACTTATAAGCTTTTGGTCATCAGTTATCTGAGCTACTGATAATCTCCAGTAACAGAGAAGTTGTTAAAATACATTTGGCTACTTCTTTTTGCTCATTGGTACATTTCTGGTGTTCTGGAATTGTCCTGCATTTCAAATAAATTCAGGCTACAGATGAGGATTGCCATTATCACCAGTATTATCTATTATTGTTCTGAACATATTGGCCAAAAGAATGAGAGATAAAACAGAGTAAGATACAAATACTGGGAAGAAGAACAGCCCTCTGTAGAAGCAAAAAGGGGCAAAGAAATTGAATAGGTCATTCACCATGGGAGAAATAAATATCACCAATAAACATATGAAAAAAATCTTACTCGCAATCAAAAAAATAACAGGGTAACTTTTTTCATCTGTTAAATTGACAAAGTTGCTAAAGATAATGATCACTATTGTTGAAAAGTGCATGGAGCAAGAGTCTTATACATAGCTATTGGGAATAAAAATTGGCAAAAGGTTTCTGAAAGGCACTTTTAAAATATACATCAAAAAATTTAAAAAATGTTCATATTCATCACTACCATAGTTCTACTTCTAGGAACTTAGTGTAGGCAATGTGCCTTTTCTTCTTTGCATCACTAATCACTTTTCTGATTAATGCTATGACTCCTTTCTTGGAAAAATGCTAATGTACAATCAACTTTGCATTTAATTTCTTGGGTCATGTGGTGATTGCCAAGCTCCAACAAAATGACAGTATCCTATATTGCAATATAAATTTTGCACAATACCCCCAGATACTGTTACTTTAAAGATTGTGATGAATTCATAAAATAAAATCTGTGAAAATCTGTGAAATTAATCTATTTCATATATAAAATTCTAGAAATAAAGCATAAAGTACAGGCTTGCATTTCTAAAAAAAATAGTGTAGCATACATTATCATTTTAATATACACCAAAGGCCATTGCTTCTGATTTTCCCTTTGACTTCTGCCCCTTCCTGCCCTGGTTAGCACCCCTGAGTGAAGCTTTTAGGACAAATCTTTGGACCTGCCCTGTTACTCTGACCAGCACCTTGAATTTACTTTTCCTTCTTTCCTATGGAAGAGAAATATTTTGAGAGAATAAACCAATGCTAGCCCAGGAAGGATTAAATTCTCCTTTGTAACAGGCAGAACTGTCCCCATTATGGGACCCTCCCACCAGAACGTGTGCAGCAGCCCTTATTAAATATTTCTTTAGAGAATTCTGTAGTGAGGATTAGCCAGAAGATGTGGGTAGAACAAAGCTTGGTAACAAAGAGGGCTGAGTTTTGTTGATGATGCTTCTCCAAAATGGGCTCTTAAGGGAGTGTCCATAAGCTAGGTCAATTAGGAGGGTTTGGAGGTGGAGCAAGATGGCGGAAGAGTAGGGTCCCCAAGTCACCTGTCCCCACCAACTTACCTAGATAACTTTCAAATCATCCTGAAAACCTACGAATTCAGTCTGAGATTTAAAGAGAGAACCACTGGAATGCTACAGTAAGAAGAGTTTGCGCTTCTATCAAGGTAGGAAGACGCTATTAGGAGAGTTTGTTGGATGGAGAATTGCTAGATGCTGTAGCATGTGGCTTCAACTCATTCATCCACACTCAGAAAGATCCTGTCTTTGGGTCATAAAATTATAACTGCTGCTACCATGTACAGAATGTATCGGGCAGTAATCTGCCACTTTAGGGATCACCCTAAAAGGCAAAATATTTTTGAATAACTGTATATATCGTAAGGGGAGATCTTGATTTCATTACATCCCCAGTCTTAGGATGAAGGCACTTGAGCAAAAAGAGAGTGTCTGAATACAGATACCAGCTTGATTCAAAGAAGTGATATGAAAGGCATTTAAGAACTGGGCTGTGAAATCAAACTTCTGTGTGACCTCTGACAAGTGACTTAACCTCTCTGTCCCTCAGTTCTTCCTATATAAATTGAGAATGATAACAGTATTTATCTCTCAAGGCTATGTGAGAATTAGTAAGTTCATATGAATTAGTAAGTTCATGTAACAACCAAATAGCAATTAAATGTAAGTGATCTAAATACACCAATTAAAAGGCAGAAACCATAGACTGGACAAAAAAGCAAGCCCCAACTAAGTAGCCCACTTTAAAGTAAAAGGATGGTGACTTAGATATCCCATTAACTGAGGAATAAATGCATGTCCACTCCAACGAAAAGGAGGTACTGACACATGGTACACCATGGATGGACCTTGAAAACAGTATGCCAAGTGAAATCAGTCACAAGAGGAATTAATTATTATATGATCCCATTTATATGAAATGTCCAGGACAGGCAAATTTATAGAAGCACAAAGTGGATTAATGATATCCTAGGTCTGGGAGGAATGGAGGGTCTCTATTAATGGGCATATGTAGTAATGAATTGCACAAATGAATTACATGATTGAATGTGGTAATGATTGCACAACTCTAGGAACATACTGAAAGCCATGGATTTGTACACTTCAAGTGGTTGAATTGTATGTGATCTATATCCCAATAAAGTGGTTTTTTAAAAAATTAAAAAAACAAAAACAAAAACAAAATGTAAAACAGTGCAAGAGAGTTATCACTGCATAATCTAAGGCACTATTATTATTTTTGTATTTGGGATGAGACCCATAAATAAAATAATTAGAAATATTAAGTATTTTTTTAAAAATTAATTTCCCAGTGACATAAAATTGAATATTATCATTTTTATTTTTATTTTTTTTGAATATTATCATTTTTAAAAATCTCATTTTGTTTTTATTCCTTTTTATACTAATCAGATCATCACTTAGCGCTGTATTGGCTTCAAATAAAGAGGATTGTGCTTTGTTTTGCTTTTTTTCTTATTGTGGGGTTAATAAGTCATCCATACCTGGCTGAACTGGGGTTCAGATTTGATTAGTACAAAAATTGCTTCTCTGCCTGCCCTCCCTGGTGTCTGAGGGCTTCCAGTTTAGAGCTGGACTTGGGTGGACAAGTTTGCCTTGGGCATGTTGACCAGAGAGGAAGTGGAGGCAGCTCATGTGGTGTCTACTTACAGTGCAGACCTTTGGCCTGGATTTCAATTCCTTTTGCTAGAAGAGTGAGGCATTGACTCAAGAAAAATGGGACCACTCAGAGCACAAAAATGTAGTTGTGTAGTGCCAAGTGAGCAAGAGTGGCCCAGAGCTGGAACAGAAGCCCTTTTCCCAGGTTGATTCAAACTCTCCATGGTTCTGGAAGCCAATGGTGATTGTCAGCTTTGTGGGGGTCACAAGAGAGTGTTCCTGGACACTCCAAAATAACTTTTCTTTTATTGGGAGTTCTTTTGCCACAATCAAGATGATAGAAGATGTTGCCCATTAATTTGGGCAGTAGAAGGTGAAGGGTGTTGGTTTGTTTGTTTTTTACTGAGAGCTTTAAATCTCATGTAAAGGCAATAGTGAGTAGACATGGCCTGTATGCCAGAAAGTTTAAATTGGTGAATATCCTATACATTTTGAAAGCAAGATGGAATCATCAAGGTAAAATTTTGTTGTTGTTGTTCAAACCAAAATCTAACAAGGGATCAAATATTTTGGGGAAGTGATTCTGTTTAGAGTCATTCTTTGAATCTAAGCTTCTAGTTAGAAGAATAAAAACCTCACTTGTTTTTTGCTCTTGAAGGATTATGGGGGTGTCGTGGTGAGTTTAATTAGGTTAGAGATAGTTTTTCATTACCTTGGACTAAATTATGTTCTTATTTCATATTTTTCCTAAAAGAAAATTAAGGAGAAAAAATTAGGATTTGTTTTTCATAAGATTTCACCAGGCCTATTAATTTTCCCACTATGTACCTCTATGAGAAGAAGAGCTGGGGCATGTTTCTTCATGCCACAAAGTGCATTTTCATCTCCCTCTTTCACTTGCACGTGCAGACATGCATGCACGCACACACATCACACATTTCTAATTTGGGGATGCTAACCTTTCTCTTAGCATTGACACTCAACAAACTTTGCTAGGAAGGGATTTCAGGAAGTTGGGGGAGTGTGTGTGTCTGTGTATTAAGACTAAGGTTTGACTGGTGAAAAATTGTGGCCTCCCTTCCAGCCTGTTGATCTTTTTAACTGAATCTGTTTGTTCAGTGGAAGGAAAATATTGCCCTGCCGTAGTGTGGCTGCTGGTAGGGTGAGTGGGTTCTTTGATGGAATCAGTGAGAAGCTCCAAGGGCCGTTTTCTCTTTTAACCCCTGGATTGAATTGTCACCAGGCAGAGGAGAACAACTGTGGACAGAGACAGGCAATGTCAAGTTTAATTTGGGCCATCGGCACTTGAGGCAGGCAATAGAGGCCTTGCTGTCACAGAAGGAGCCTCACCTGCCAATTCTGTGACTGCACAAATTCAAGGAACAAGGAACGTTCAGTGACAATGCAAAGATTTGCTGCCCTTAACCTGAGACAGAGTCTGTGACTGACAGAAGGCCATGGGAGATGGCCGAGAAGAGCCAATCCAAGAAGGAAAGTGCAGGGCAAGCAGGGCAGGCATCTCGGCCTGGGCTGGAGATGCTTACTATTAATGGAAGTGTCCTTCCAGGTTCTGGAAACTCCTCATCATAGCTGGAGCTCGAAAGGGAAGGTTTTCTTTTCATCTCATTTCCACTCCAAACTCTGGTCCCCACCTGCTTGTTTCTTGCATGGCCTCTCTGGGAATACACGTGCCCACTGGTTACCTTCTGAGCACATTCACAGTTTTGTGAAAAACACTGACCAAAAAAAATAAGACCTCAAGCCAACTGAGGTAACAAAGGCCTGATGGTAGAGAAGCCTTGAATAAAGTGGGACATCCCTAAACAAACTAAAACTACCACCAGCCTATTCCTGTTCCTTTTAGCCAGTCACTGAGGAAGTTTAATTTTAAGACATCTTTGAGGGGCGCCTGGGTGGCTCAGTCGGTTAAGTGTCTGCCTTCAGCTGAGGTCATGATCCCAGGGTCCTGGGATCGAGCCTCACATTGGGCTCCCTACTCAGCGGAGAGTCTGCTTCTCCCTCTCCCGCTTCCCCTCTCCCCGCTCATGCTCTCTCTCTCTCTTTCTCAAATAAATAAATAGAATCTTCTTAAAAAAATAAAATAACTTTAAACATCAGGTTGGCTATGTTTCAGGTTTCCTTGATGTCTTTATTTTCTCAGGATACCAGTCATTCGTTTTATGAATTGATATTATGACTATTACTATTACATTGTTGTCATTCATGCACCATTACAAATAGACCAACATCAAAAAGGAAATAAACTCCTTACATGAAAATAGCTTGAGTTTTAAGACTAGGAAAGTGGCAATGATGAGTATGTTATCATGCCATTAAAAAGTTGAAAGTTAAGGAGAGTTAACTGATTTTTATTCTTTTACTCTGGGCTCACGCAGAGTGCCATATGCTGTTAACATGGCACCTGTATTTGTATTCTGGGGATCTAGCCTCTAACATAGACTGTTACTGTGAATTCCCAGATATTTTATGCAAGACAAAATGCAGGGAACTTGCAAGAAACCCAAAGCACTTGGGCAAAGTGAGGCCATGGAGTCTACAGAGGAGAGAAGCCAGGGTGTCCTGAAGGCAGGTGCTCTCTGCTCTAAACTCCCTACAGTTTGAGCAAGTTCACTTTCTATGTGAGGCTAAAATGGCCTTTCCCCTCTGGAAGTGATGAACACAAATACTCATCATCACTGTTTCCCGGACAACTCAGTGTTGAAGAAAAATCAAGTCTGGCTTTCTTAGTCTACTGCCTTTCAAAGACTTTACAACTTTGATTTTGTATAGTATCACAATTACAGGGGTTGAGAGGTGGCTATAATTGAGGAACATTTGGGCTACCTAACAAAAGGAGAGGGGATAGTGAGGAAGACAATTGATGGGGTGTAGGCTGGAAAGGGGGGAGATAGTAGTGATGAGGTGGTGGATCCCACTTACATTACTCAGAGTTCTCCAGAAAAACAGATCCAATAGGATGTATGTATGTAAGAACATGGAAACACAGAAGCTCATTAGAAGAATGTTGGGAGAGCTCAAAAAAAGTCAATATACAAGGACCCATATGGGAAATCTGGTGCATTTATGGGGAACTTATGCATGTTATATAAAGAGACATTTCCTAAAACAATGAAAATAAAATTCTTCTTAAAAAAAAGATCTATTTTCCTGGCTTGGATCTGGAAGTCATGCTATCTGTATCTCTGCTGTACGTGTATGAGGTTTCTGGATCCTAGAAAATCAGACCCAATTCAAAGGATATAGAGTAGATGTTTTCCTTATTCTTCCCTTGCTGGCCACACAGACTTTCCTTCTGGTGACATTCACAGGTCTCCTCCTCGAGTTCCTTGTTGAGTTTTCTGCTTACCTGGGCTGTTGGTCCCCATGGTTCTTTGCCTCTGCTGAGCTAACCAAAGAGAAGCAATTTGGAGTCTGTGTACTCCAAAGTGATCGTACACTTTGCACTGCTAGCTAGTATTACTCAACTGTGGCTGAAAATAAGACTCTTCTGGCTGCTGAGCAGGTGCTTCTTGAAAAATAACAGAAGAGCTTGTTGCTTTTCCTTAATCCATCAAGATTTGAAACCTTTGCTTCAGTGCAAGTGCACTCTTACTAAAAATAATTGTACTTGCTGAAATGGTCATTAATCTCAAAAGATTCCTGTGAGTCTGCTATGTTCCTTATTCTTATTTTCCCAACACTGAAAGAGAAACTTCTTTCTTTTTTCTTCTCGTAAGAATACACTCATTAGCAATGACTTTAACCAGACTCTCTTCAAAGCTACAACATAAGCCTCTGTAAGTACTTGTTCCTCTATTTCTAAATATTTGGTATCACTCTTCTTTCTCACAAAGAAATCGAGTAGGAGAAATCTTGAGGGCTTTTTTTCAATGTGGTAACTCTACTATGGAGGTGAATAGTAGCAGTATTATCAGTCACAATATTTCCCTGAGTGGAGTTGAATAGTTTAATAGCTAGAAAGTTAGGTTCCAAGGTGACTTTTAACTCACAATATAAAAACATGATGGGGTGAGTCATTAAAAATTACTTTCACATCTTGCACTGGATTCTGTTTGGAAATAGAAGGTAAATAAGGAAAGCTCTTGAGTGATTACAGATATACAGATCGATTGTCAAAGGTGTTATTTCACATACACACACACACACACACAGGTGGTCCAGCACAATTAGAATAGTATTTGTCACCTATCACCAAAATAGATTGATCCAATAAGCAGGAAGAGGTGATGCTGATCAAAAACAGGTCCTTGGTTGAATGTATCTAAAAACTAAATTTAACCTTCAAGATTGTTTACTCAACTATATGTTATTAAAAAAAATGTCTTTTTCTGTTTAAATTAGCACTGAGCCAGGTATTCATTGATCTTGTGTAGTTTTGTGTTGTATTATCAATTCCCTTCCAAAAAGTTTGTGTCAGTTGGTACCCCAGTCTTCAGTACATAAGAGGGTCTGTTTCTCTGTAGCCTTGTGAACACAATGTGTACCATACTTATTTTTTACCAGTCTGGTAAGTGAGAAAGGCATCTCAGTGTAGTTTTAGTTAACATTTCTCTAGTGATGAGTAGATCTTTTAAGTAACAGGTAAGACATATTCTAGGGGTTTCATTCAGTTTTCTACAAAAATATCGGTATTCTAGTTGACTATATATTTTTAAGTTATATAGTGAATATTTCCATTGTACATTTAAACAGTTGCAAAGGATATAATTTCTATTATATTTAAAATACTGTAATTTTATTTTTTCATTTTTAAAAAAATTTTATTTTTTGAGAGAGAGAACAAAACAGGGGCGGGGCAGAGGGAAAGGGACAAACAGAACCTGCACTGAGCAGGGAGCTCGATGCGGGACTGGATTCCAGGACCCTGGGGTTATGACCTGAGCCTAAGGCAGATCTCAACTGACTGAGCCACCCCGGCACCCCTAAAATACTGCAGTTTTCAATAAAATTTCTACATGGCTCTTTAAATGTAGTCAGTGTAACCTATGCACCAAACTAGCATCTCTTTAAAAAAATATCATGAACATACATTCTTTTTTTTTCTTTCAGTTTATGCTAGTGTGCTTGTATGCCAGACATTGTTTTTTTCCAGTTTTATTTAGAAAGAATTGACATACATAAGGCATTCAGCCTAATAGTTTGATTTATATATATTGTGAAATGAGTACCACAGTAAGTATAGCTGGCACTCAGCTTCTCACATAGATACAATAAAAAGAAAAAGGAAAAGAGAATTTTCTCCTTGTGATGAGAACTTATAGGATTTACTCTCTTAACAACCCTCCTGTATACCATAGGGCAATGTTAGCTATAGTCACCCTGTTGTACGTTACATGTCTAGCACTTAATTATAACTGGAAGTTCGTACTTTCTGACCACCATCCTTCACATTCCCCTCACTCTCACCCCTGCCTCTGGTAACCACAAATCTGATCTTTTTGTTTGTGAGGGTTGTTTTGTTTTGTTTTGTTGTTTTTTGGGGGTTTGGGAGTTTTTCTTTTGTTTTGTTTTAGATATCAGATATAAATGAGAGCATACAGTATCTGTCTTTCTCTGTTTGACTTATTTCACTTAGCATGATGTCTTCCAGATCCATTTGTGTTGTAAATGGTAAGACTTCCTCAGTTTTTTTATGGCTGAATAATTATAAATATATATCACAACTTCTTTAGGCATTCATCAACCAATGGACGCTTAGGTTGTTTCCATGTCCTGGCCATTGGGTCTTGGCAATGATGTTTGGATATGACACCTAAAAGACAAGCAATGAAATAAAAAATAAGCAAGTGGGACTTTACCAAACTAAAAAGTTTCTGCACAGCAAAAAAATAAAATAAAATAACATCAAAAGGCAATCTATGAAATGGGGAAAAAATGTCAAACCACATATCATTTGCATAACCATCTAGGGTGTTAATATCCAAAATATATAAGAACTCATGTATCTCAGTAGCAAAAACAATAACAACAATTAAAAATGGGCAAAGGTCTTGAATAGGCATTTCCCCAAAGAAGATATACAAAAAGCCAAGAGATATATGAAAGATGCCCACATCACTAATCATTAAGGAAATGTAAATTAAACCACAATGAGATACCACCTCATGCCTATTAAAATGGCCATCATCAAGAAGATAAGAGACAACAAGTGCTGGCATGAATGTGAAGAAAAGAAAACCCTAATGCACTGTTGATGGAATTGTAAATTGGTAAGCCACAGTATGGAATACAGAATGGGGGATCCCCCAAAATTAAAAATAGTACTACCATGGGGCACCTGGGTGGCTCAGTCAGTTAAGTGCCTGACTCTTGATCTCAAGGTCATGAGTTCAAGCCCCACACTGGGCTCCATGCTGGATATGGAGCCTACTTAAAAAAAAAAAGAAGAGGGATCCCTGGGTGGCGCAGCGGATTGGCGCCTGCCTTTGGCCCAGGGCGCGATCCTGGAGACCCGGGATCGAATCCCACGTCGGGCTCCCGGTGCATGGAGCCTGCTTCTCTCTCTGCCTATGTCTCTGCCTCTCTCTCTCTCTCTCTCTCTCTCTGTGACTATAATAAATAAATTAAAAAAAAAAAAGAAGAAGAAAAGAACTACCAAATAATCCAGCAATTCCACCCCTGGAAAAACACCAAAACAAAACAAAAAAACACTAACTGGAAAAGATATCCATACCCCCATGTTCACAACAGCATTACTTACAATAGTAAGTAATTCTTTAATGATCGTAAATTCTACAGCATTTCTTTTCCTTCCTAACAATCATAAATTCTACAGTATTTCTTTCCCTTCCTAGTCAGTCCTCCTATCCTCTCCTGCAGCCCCTGAAACCCCACCATATGTCATCCTAAAATAATATCAGTGTCTGTTTGAAAGGCTATTGACCACCCATGAGATTACACAGAGAATTGGATTTTCAGATCAGAAATTTCATCTAGTGCCAAACTTTACTAATAATTTCAAGGAAACAGTTGGCACAAGCAAAACAAGGTGAGATCTAGGACCATCAGTGAGGCTCTTTCAGTTCCTTCTTGCTGTACCATAAGTGGTCTAGCCCAGAGAACACAGGAGATACCTAATATTGTATATGGTTATGCAGAGGAGAGCCTTTTAAACCTTGAAGCATTTCCATTTTATACTTAGTTATGTAACTTAAGAGTCCTTTTCCTGGAAGCCACGTGCTGTAGCTCTACAGATTTCAGGTTTGTTTACCACGACCAATTCTTGGCAAATAGATATACCCTGCAAAGAACATTCTATAGATAAGGACTTGCCTGCTAGCAAATGGCACAAGGTCTGTCATTAACAAGCTGACAAGGAGATGAAACCAGAGCATTTCTTTCTCTTCTAGGATCACTCTCCCTTTCCCCCATAAAGGGAGAGAATGGATTTCAGAATGTTGTTTAATCATTTATTTCCCATCCTGTCATAATTCTTCTGCAAGGAAAATATGTAAACAATGGACATTTTCAAAAATTATTTTCTTTGACCATATGTCTTTAAATTTAAATATCTTCTGGTTTGAGTTATCTGTACAATTAATATGCATATGCGTTGATCAGAACAGTGTAATTGTATTATAAATTTTTATAAATAATTATAAATAAGAGATAGCTTTATTAGAAAAACAACTCTTTTTTTTTTTTTTTTTTTTTTTTTTTTTGTTTTTTTTTTTTAGAAAAACAACTCTTAATAAGATGGATGAGCTGACTTTTTAAATTAATATTTCTATTGGGATCATTGATTCACATGCAGTAGTTAAGAAATAACCCAGAGAGTTCCCCAACACTTTATCCACTTTTCTCCAATGGTAACACTTTGCAAAACTGTCATGTAATGCCACAATCATATCAGCCACCCATCTTAATTTGCCAAGTTTTACTTGAACTCATGATGCATGTGTGTATTTAGTTCTGTGAAACTTTTGCACCAGTATAGGCATATTTTCAGCCCCATAGGGAAGATTCTAAACATGTCCCTCACAACAGTGAGTCCTCATGTTGCTCATCTTTAACGGCACCCTCCTGTCTCCCACCCACACTCCACCCCTCACTCCAGCAACACCAATCTATCTGTTCCCTTCTCTGAAGTGCTATACAAATGGAATCATACAGGGTGTCACTTTTTGGGATTGTTTTCACCCAGCAGAATTCCCTGGAAATCCATCTGGTTGTTCCAGGTGTCAACAGTTCATTCCATGGGATGGCTCTGTCACCATTTTACTAAACCATTTGCCTATTGAAAGACATCTGGATGGATTCCATTTTTGGGCTATCACCAATAAAGCTTCCATGAACATTCACGTAGAGGTCTTTGTCTGAACATAAGTGGTCATTTCTCTGGAATACATAGTAATTTCATCTTTAGTTAGCTTCAGTATACCTCTCTTGTTTCCAGCCTTCACTGGCCTTTGATTAAGAGCTCTAGACTTGCAGCCCATAGATTGGTGTGTTGATTTTATGACCTCCAACCAAGTGTCTCGATATGATTCTTTCTAAATGTTTAATGCCTTCTCTGGTCCATTTCTAATGAATTGTGCACTAAGGAAAATGAATTGATAAAGTGCTACAAGGACGAAAATTGGTGACATTTTTCACCTGCCACCGTGCTTATCCCTTGAATCCATTTGTCAGGATAACTCTCAAGCAATGTGCTCGGTATTGATTTATCATTTAGAGAATTTTCTCGTTGTGAACATTTTGGGGCCTAGAGAGCTCTGCTGAATGTCTGTCCCTCTCCAGTATACCCCACTGAATAGAAAGCAGAAGGGGAGATATCAGACTTGTCATGAAATAAATTGCACTTGTGCCACTCAGTGAAACAATGCCAGGTTCGACCATCCTTGAGCCAGCTCGCCAGAAGGGGCCCAATGAGAGGATGTAGGTTTCAATGTGGTGTCACTTTTATTAAGTGACTTTGTCTTCAGGGGCACACTTCAGTGCCTTCCAGATAAATCGCTTCTGTCTTTGACAGTGACAATGACGATATTTCCAACTTCACACATCCAAGAGCCAATTGACAGGACAAATTGCACATTGGAACTGCTTCATAAGCACAAGATGGGGCACAGCATCTCAAATCTCTCTATATCATTGGAATGAAGTTATATGAATAAGAGAAACAAATCTATCACTTAAACACCTAATCGTGAGACAGAAGCTGTATTTAACAGCTGAAGCAATGTTCATCTCTTTATTAGGGTGCAAAAATAGTACTTAATTATGTTTTTGATATTGGGCTTTAGGAAATTCACTTTCCCTGCCCCATGATGTACATTTACATAATAAAAGGAAAACATATCTCCACATAAAATTTCTATTAATATTTTTATAGATTCTGTCAACATAACACATAAAAATACTTGAAAATGATTAGTAAACAATGAGAAAATATTCTTAATATTTATGACCTTAGGAAAGTTACCAAAATAAGTAAATATCCCTAACAAAGAACATGCCTAAATGCACAGCAGAAGATATGCGCTTTGGAATATCTGCTTTCTACTGCCAGGATTGTTGCTACTGTTAAGAAAAAAAATTAAGAGTAGGTCTGTGAGACTTTCCAGGTCATCACCATCGCCTTTGGGGATAATAAAAATGCGGTGTTTGAGACAGGCTTACCTTAGGCCACTGGGCTCATCCTCTACATCTGGGTCAGCCAACTATGCATGGCCAAACAGATATAAGGCAAAGACTTCAAAGCACAGCTTTAAGGGAAATGGCAACAATTGGTCCTCATCCCTGTCTAGCCAAAGGACAGTTGGGTCTACTCCTGAAGAGGTCTGCCAAAAGACAGGCCCCTGAGTGGTATCCAAGATTCACTTTGGAGAAGAAAATCATCCTAGTTTTGATGCAGGATCTGGGCTTCTTAGGGATGACCCACAGAAGTCCCTTCTGGTTACCCTTACAATGAGCCTGGAGGGTAACCAGAAGGGATTCCCAGGTCTGCTCAGAGCTGAGCCCAGGCTTCCTCAGCCTGGCCTTTCAAGGCTCTCATGTCTTTGTTGAGGGCTTTGTAAAGCCCTGCTTATTACCCTGCGTGTGGCTCCCAGAGCAATTCATATCACATGTTGTCTGGCTTGTTGGTACACCACCCACAAGGGCAAGGCTAGAGCCAACACAGCACATGCTTAATATTTGCTCTTTGGAATTGTTCTTTAAAATAAGGATTGTTTGCTTTGTAAAGCCCCCTTTTAAAATTCTTTAGGAATATGATATCTGAATATTAAGTATGCATTTTTGTCTCTTTGCTTCAATTATTGATACTAGCATCATCATTTAAATCCCTGAGCTATGCAAACACGTCTCAGGTTAAGGACAGTTTAACTGATTCCAAATTCCTTTTAGAATATTAAACAAGCCCTGGCAGAGTTAAACAAATCTATCTGTCACCTTTCCATGTTCCTGACCGGGTCTCAGTGCAGACACTTGAAGAAGTGGCCAGAGAGAAAGTAGATGACATAAGAATGAAAGAGAGAGAGAGAGAGAGAGAAAAGAGAAAGAGAGAGAAAAGAGAAGAGAAGAGAGAGAAGAGAAGAGAAGAGAAAAGAGAAGAGAAGAGAAGAGAAAGAAAAGAGAAGAGAAAGAAAGGAGAAGAGAAAGAAAAGAAAGAGAGAGAGAGAGAGAGAGAGAGGGCCCATATCCTTTTCAAAGATTGGGGTACTGAGAAGAACCTTGTCCTTGGGGTAGAAGAACTGTGTCCCACGTTTTTCTCTTGTAGGAACCAGATGTATGAAATAGGGCCAATTATCAGAATCATCATCTCTGCAACAAAGGGGTAGAATTAGGCAGGTATGAATGGCCCTATTTAGCACTGAAAACTGAGAATGTTGATGATTTACCTTTGAACCATCAGGAATTTATTGCAATATAATTATCAATACTTTGAGTTTAAACACTGGGAATACTTGCTATTTGGATCTCCAACATAAAGAAAGGAGAAATCAAAGAAAAGTAGAATAGATGCTGGGAAGCCTAAAACAGCTCATCATTTTACTCCAATAATTCAATAAAAAGAAATTGGTTTGATGTGCGTAGAACATCCTGAGAGTGAAGACACAGATGTTAAGTGAGGCCGAACCCCTTTTATCCAGTCATTGGGCAAATAAAGTCACCAATGGCGTTCTAGTTGCCAGGCCATTTTGTTTGGGAGGCAGAATCTGCCCTGGGTCTTCCACCTGCCTATCTTCTAGCTCCTATTTGCCTTCCCTTCTCCCTTGATGCTATTCCAAAGCCCCTCTCCTAGGCAGGACTCCTCTTCTAGTACAGCAACATCTCAGGAACCCTAACCACAGTCAATATAAAAACTAATGAGCCTTCATGGGACACAGCTTAATCCAAGGAATGGACTCTAAATGGGGATTTTTTTTTTGTCCCCATTGTGCTGCATGAAAGACCTTTTTGAACCCAAGAGAAGTTTTCCAGATTCATTGAAAATGCTCAAAGAGGCATGTGTGTGTTCTTCTCACTAAGGCCAGCCTTGCACATGTCTATTGAGTTGTGTAACCTTCATCTGTGTACTGGGAATGTAATCCCCAAGAGGGCAGAGAATTGTACTGATTCTGTTCACTAATATGCCTAGTTCCTAGAAGGTTCTCAGTAAATACTTATTAAATGAATGTGCAAGAAAGAAATTTAATTTTCAAAAAAATGTCAGTTTTCCAGCCCAAAACTTATTATTTTTTTTCCATAATGACTTCATAGGTCTCACTGTGAATAGTGAGATCATTTATGCTTCAATACCTTCTTCATGGCTTACAACATGTAATACAAGTTCAAGGTCAGTAATTAGCATTATGTCTGTCTTTGCATTGGGAATTGTTAGGTATTTGGCATGTGGATCCATCCCCACTCTTCAGAGTATCTAGTGGTTGCTTGCTTCTCTGTGGCCAGCAAGGAAGGAGACAATTCAAGCTGGGATTGTGAATCTCACTGTTCTGTCCCCTTTCTCCACAAAGTGCAGTAGAATTAATTTCAGAGAAGAAGAGCTTGACTCTGCTGTTGGCTCAAGGTTGGCTCTTCTTCTTCTTCTTCTTTTTTTTTTTTAATCTGCCTTGTAACCCAAAGGCTATTAACATTCCCAGTCAGATATTCTCCTTCTTGAGTTCATATCATGTTAGTTCAGCAGAGAACAGAAAGTCTCCTACAGAAAATGAAAGAACACCAAGGATTTTTATATCCCAAGAAAAGCTTCTGGAGAAGCTTTGATCTGGATATGCCATCCCGTAGAAACCTCACAGTAAACCTCACAGTAAACCTTCCCATGTGTTTGGGAAGCTGGGTTTGTCCAGCTTGGAGAGTCCAAGATACTCAGGAAGCCAGGTACCTGGATTCTTCCGTGACCATCCACTCCATCCCACTGTCCAGGCTAGGATGAGATGGGTCAGGGTCCTAAACAAGGAGTTTTCAGAAAGGCCAGAATGAAATGTTGCCTGGCCACCAGGAGGAATGAAGGGTGCTGGCTTGGCCAGAAGGATCCATGTCAGGCAACCAGGGTTTGTTTTGCCACAGATGAAGAAAGAATGGTGATTCATGAATGGAGAGCTGGCTGAGCTGTTGGAAAAGTCATGGGTGGGAAGGAGAGCTTCTGAGGACACTAGTCTCTCCTGACTGACGCTGGTAATGCTGCAGACGCTCTGGCGGGCCCCTCCGCTCCATGGCTTCTATGTATTTTCACACACTGTGAATGTTCTCAAATAATTTTTTCAGTCGGGATTGGGCAAAGCCCATTCACACACATTGCAAACGTCTGTGTCGGAGGCATCAGTTTATGCCATTGAATGACACATGAGGAAAAACTTTCATTTTTTTTTTTTGCTCTGCTTGTTTATTTCTCTCTGAATGATTCATTCTTCATAAGTTTCTTGCCCAATGCCTATTTCTGCAACCATAGAAAAGATGTTAGTATTTACTGCATATTTCCAACTGGTTGTTACTCCCCACCCCCCAAGACTCTTCCTGTCATCTCCCAAGTCCCTTTGTTCCTACACCCTGGGGGGTGATAACTTTTAAAAAAAATCTGTCTACCATTTTGGACATTTAGTGACCAGTTTAGTGACTCGATGTTTCTCTTCTACTCTGTGGCTCTGAAAGGCTGCAGCTCTTAAGGATGAGGCTCAGAAGGGACTTATTCATCTAGAAAACATTCACCTCTTTCATAGGGGGCAGGAGAACAAGATTCTCCTTGACCAAAACCTGACATCAGTGTACAGCGATGTTGGAGGCAAAACTTCCTGAAGCCTCCTTGCACATTGAGTCCTGTGTCTTTACTCCTAGGGAAGAAGTGCCCACAGAGGGGTGGGAAAGAAAGTCTCCCACACAAGGACGATGTGGCAAGAAGCGATCTCTCTATATACAGAGAGTACATCCCTGCCACAGCGCTGCCATGGAAGGATACAGAGATAACACGCTGTATCTGGAGGTTTCTGTTTATTGACACACATGGACCTTGTGGCCTCATGTCATCCATAGAGGACGTGCTGAATGCGTGGCATAACGAAGCTTTGGTATTCTGAGACAATTGATTTTTTTTTTTAAGTTTTTACTTTAAGTTTTCCCTTGAGAAAACAGAGCCATAGGTATATTTCTATTAAATTATATATAAAAAATTAGAGAGAAATTAATATTTTGGTATTAAAGTCTGAATAGTTGTGATTTTTGTTGTTATTGCTTTCTAGTGACTTAGAGTCAACAGTATGGACTCTGGAGAACTTACGGGAAGGTTAGCAAATCCACAGGCAGGTATAAATAGTTGACTTAGGGGAAAGTGCTCAAAATCAGGATTCCGGAACACGGGCCATTATGGTTGGTAACAAGGCTGATTTATACGGGTCACTCTGAGGGGAAGTTGTTTTGGTATATCATATCCTCATTTTACACCCCATTTTTAGGGAAGTTCCCTCTACATAATTATTTTTCCATATCTCTTTAAGTATTTCCAGTTTAGCATTGTTTCTTTGTATTTATGTAATCTCTTGAGGTTTCTGACATCATCAACTCTGCAAAGGTGACAAAACAGAGGCTTTCATTGACCTCACAAGGTTCACCCAGTGACATCAGTTAGACCTTCTAAGTCATGTGCTATGTTGACTATGTCCTGTATGAATCAGAGAACATTTCGCTAAGGAGACTGTTTGGAAGGGTTTGGACAGGGTCAGCTGATTTAATTGAAGAGGAGATTCAGCCAAGAGCCTTACCAAGGCCTTAGGTGAGCAGACCCTGGTACTATTGAGTAGTAGGACTGGAGCTGCTTATCTAGACAGGCCGCCATTTTCTGGCATGTCAGGTGCATGTTTGCTAATTTTGCGCTTCTAGAAAGGGCTTGTCTGTCCACCGCAGCCTCTGTAGTCTCCATGGTAGATCCTAATCAAGAGCAAACATAAATTATGGAAGCCCCAGTGAGCATTTGGTGTGCTTCTGGGCCCTCATCCATGTCACAGTGGAGAGTACTCCTCCCCTAATCTGTTCTTAGCTCTCCTCCCTCTGCAGGCTGAATAATACTTTGCAAGACGAAGCGAATGGAATATTCAGGATTAGTATTGGCAGAACACATTAATGGTTCTCTTTCCACAGAAATCTTTTGGAGTCTGTAGTTCTTGAGATTAAACAGTTTTCTTTTCATTTTAAGTAGATTATATTTTCTCGAGTTTTAGAAAATATATATTATAGACATTATATATGTATATAAATGACTTTTATATATGTAGATAAGGAATTTTGTTATTTGTGCTCCATTTTACCTGGAAATTTTAGAAGGTTTCTGAGTCTTACTTTCTGCAATTATAAACCAAGAATACAATTGTAAAGAAATGCCTAGGCCCCTAATGGCATGGAAAAGAGTGTCATTACAAAAGCACCCCTTAAAAGAACACTGTCCCTTCTTTGGGAGGAGCCACTGCATCTCAGGTGCTCGCAGAAATCCAAAAGCTCTCTTACAGTCAGAAGATGGGGAAAAAGAACAAGAGGCTAGTAAGTGAACTCAAAGGGAAGCAGCTCTCATCTAATGGTGGCAGAGTGGCTCAGGAATTCAACAGATATCTTTTTAAGGTGTCTTTTCCATCCAGTCTTCTTCACAAATCATCAGAATGTTCCTGAAAGCCCAGCACCTTGCAGGATACAGTCTATGTCTGGATGCCACCACCTGACCTAGGGTTCTTATCTTTGAAAATGGACTAATAGTAATCATATTCCTTCCTGATGCACTGACCACAGGTTTGTCAACGAAGCCAGTAGACACCAAGTGCCTTTTGTCTAAAGTGTGACACAGACATTACGTACTACTTATTATGTAGTACTTTATGTGGCTCGATTTGGCCATGTTATGTATACGTGGTGACTTAGAACCTCATGCTTGATGTGCAGTGTGCTATCCAGGTGACCCTGGTGAAACTGGGCCACTAAATGAAGATTACCGTCAAAATAATTTTAATACCAAGAGGTTACATCTGTATCCTGTGTTCTACCTCAGAGCTTCAAAATTGTTTTAATATATGTCTGCATATTAAAAGTAGCTTTTGTTATTATTAAGTTCTTTGGGCTCCTCATCTCTGCCCCACCTTTCTGTCAAGCGCACTTCCAAAATAAAATTTTATTTACCTTAAAATCTTCAGTTTTCAAGTCATAAATATTTATGAGAAGGATACATTCTTCTGTGTTACACATATTACTACTATGAAATTATTGGTGGGAGTGAATCACCTACAATGTCTAATAAAGGTCTTTAAGCTCATTCCTTTATGTCACGATAGAAGACACTGGCTGTATAACTTTTTAAAATAGTGAGTGAGTGTGTGTGTGTGTGAGCTTAGAGCAAATTGAGGGAGATTTCCTTCCTCTGCAGGCTCTTGCTATCAAATATAAATGTAGTTTTTTCTAGTTGCAGCAGACAGTAAGAACGATTGCACTTTTACTTCAAGCGCTGAAACTAGTTTCCCCATTTTCTTTTGAATTTCCCAAAGTAAAGATGTCCTAGAAGGGAATGCTACATGGTACCACTTGGCCAAACCTGGAAAATATCATGCTCAGTCAAAGAAGCCAGGGACAAAGGGTGACATATTCTGTGAAGATCCAGAATAGGAAATCCATAGGAGCAGACAGCCATTTGGAGCTCACCTGGGACTGGGGGCGGGGGGGGGCGGGGGACAAGGGCGAGTGATGACTTCGTGGGTACCCTGTCACCCTCGGGGGGGAGCTGAAAATATTTTGGAACTAGACAGAGCTGGTAGTTGCATGACCTTTGACTACTAAATGCCACTGAATCACGTGCTTTAAAATGTGATGTGATGTGAATTTCACCTCAATAAAAAAGTAACAAAGCTGTTTAAAGAAAAGAATAAAGGTATCATAGAGTGCCACATACAGAAAGCACATTTGCAGCAAGTATGTAAATCAGGAACTCTTTGTTGTACATTTTCTCCACCCCAGAGCGACAGGAGCTATCCAGCCAGTGGCCCTCCTCGTGGAGGCCAGGCACTTGCTTGTCTGTCCGTGTCGTGTCCCCCTTCAGTCTCCTGCCACGTGTTGTCGCTCCTGGCTCTGTGACTGCGTCCCCATCGGGCTCCGTCTGTCCTGTCCCCTGATCTCCACAACCCCCGCTCCCGCCCGGGCCCTCTTGCCTCCTGGCTGCGCTCCCTGATTCTGCTACCACTGCCCAGCCCTTCCCATCCGTTCTTCCTGGCATCAGGCAGGCCTTCCAGGTTCACGGCCTCGGTCACATCCAGGCGCCTGCGGGACTCTAGAGCTGCAGTGGCATTCCCTCCCGAGCAGGGATGTCCCTCCTCTCTAGACCGCATGCAGGGCCGTCTTCTGAAGTTCAGCCTGCTTTCATGCAGTGGCAGGTGCCTCTCATCTCCTTTCCAGGCTGTCCCATGCCTCTGCCTAATGTCCGGTCAGGCCACAGTGGCCTGTTTGCCCAAGTTGCGGGGAGGAGGGCTTCCCCCACTCAGCCCCTTCCTCTTCGGCTCCCGCCTTCTCTCACTACCTTCACGTGCTTCTCCTACCTGGCTTTTGAGACCCCATGTCTTGGAATCCAGTGGCTCTCTTCCATCGGCCGAGCTCCATCTCTCCCTCCTCTGAATCCTTGGGGTACTTTGCTTGTGTCCCTTGCCTGCCTGTTTCATGGTCTGCCTTACGTTCTAGTAGAGGGTTCGTGGGTTGCCCAGAATCACCCACCTTGTGAACTGTGGAACGAGGATGTACGTCTCTACTTTGCCTGCTTCAAAGACTGTGCTGCCAGCAAATACCAATCATCTCCTTCCTATGGGCTTTGGACCTCTCCATCCCCCCCCCGCCCCCACCCCAGCACTTTGCCATTGTGCACAATAGCTTCCTGACAACTGTTCCTGGCCTGTGCAGCAAGCACTGTGCCTCTTTACGAAGAAGTTATATTTTTAAAGGGACTGTCCAATTAACTCTTGCTTAAGAGAGAAACAAAGCATGAAAAAATGCAATTGTCCTTAGTACTCTGCTTCTATGTTCTGCATTTTTTTTTTGTATGTGGCCTCTATAGCCCCACTAAGCACAGACATTGATTGGAATCATTGTACCCAAATCTCCTTTCTCATCATTTCCATGGACCATTTTCCGATCTTGTGTTCCTCAAACTGACAGAATTTACATCTGTGTCATTAATTTTGAACTTAATTATGTGCTATTTCATGTTATTTCTTAAATGATTTCTTCAGTTTTATGTGTTTCCAGAGTGCCGGTGGTCCAAAGGTAGCCATCTCATGCATTTTGGTGAATGAAAAAAAGAGAAAGAGAAAAAAACGAAAATCCCTTGGATGGATTTGATGATAATAAGTGTTTTAAAAGACACTACTTGAGGAGCACCTGGGTGGCTCAGTGGGTGAAGCATCTGCCTTAGGCTCAGGTCATGATCCTGGGTCACTGGGATCCACTGGGATTGAGCCCTGCATGCGGCTCCCTGATTAGTAGGGAGTCTGCTTCTCCCTCTGCCTCTTCCTCTCCCCGCTTCTCATGCACATGCGTGCTCTCTCTCTCTCTCTCTCTCAAATCAATAAAATCTTAAAAAAAAATTAAAAGTCACTGTTTGAATCACTTGGAATTATTTGTCTTTGTTTTCGTACTGCCCGTCTAATCTAGCTATTTGATAAGCCAGCATTCCAGTCTTAACCCATCTGTGAATCTTTCAATTATTATCTCTATAACCAGATGCCCATCGGTTCAAAACTTGTTTAGGTTGAAAAACAACTGAACATTGCTCTATTTAAAAAATTATCTTGCTGGTGGTGGCAGGGGAAACAATCAGGTTTTAAGCCATAATGAATATAGAACAGTCTTTGTGTCCTTGGCATTTGCTAGAAACAAGTAGCTTAAGTGAAATCAAACACTGAGAGAATTGTAAAGAGATAAGGAGACAAGTTTAATAAAGATTTCCTTTCTCAGATGGGGCATCCTTCTGACTTCTTCCTGCCATTAAATTCTGCTTGTGTTTGGTTGAAAATAAACTTCAAAAACAGCTTTATGATTTTAAAGAAATGCCAAATTATGTAAAAAGATCATACTGTTACTCTAATTTAAATTTTAAAACGGGGTAGGGAGAGGGAGAGTGGGTCTCTAGAAATTAGATTTTTTAAAAATCCAACTGTACTTAAGGCTTTGCAACACCTTTGCCAAGAGGCCGACTTGTGAGGGAGTAAGGTAGAAATTCTGATGACAGTTTTTTTTAAATTTATTTTTATTTTTTTAAGGGAGCTGGAAAGATGTCTCTCCACCCGCCCAGAGTGACGTGTGACTGTCTGAGAACATCTGGGTGAACAGCTAGAACGGAGAGCCTAATATTGACCTTTGGCTTTTTCTTCCTCTCTTCCCTCTGCAGGTTACCTATCTGGGTAAAGTCCCCACCACAGGCATGCAGTTTCTGTCGGGCTGCACAGAAAAGCCAGTCATCGAGCTCTGGAAGAAGCACACGCTAGCCCGAGAAGATGTCTTTCCAGCCAATGCCCTTCTGGAAATCCGACCATTCCAGGTGTGGCTCCATCACCTTGACCACAAAGGTGAAGCCACGGTGCACATGGATACCTTCCAGGTGGCGCGCATCGCCTACTGCACCGCCGACCACAACGTGAGCCCCAACATCTTCGCCTGGGTTTACAGGGAGATAAACGATGACCTGTCCTACCAGATGGACTGCCACGCTGTAGAGTGTGAGAGCAAGCTCGAGGCCAAGAAGCTGGCCCACGCCATGATGGAGGCCTTCAAGAAGACTTTCCACAGTATGAAGAGCGATGGTCGGATCCATAGGAACAGCTCATCGGAAGAAGTTTCCCAGGAATTGGAATCCGATGATGGCTGAAGGAACTAAGGACACTTCAGCAAGGCAGCATTGGTCAAGGAATTCAAGATGATAGATGAATAAGCAATGATTCAAATTTGGGAAGAAAAGACTGCCAAACGATTGGCCCACCAAGCTTTTTAAATTCAGAAGAGCAATTCTAAATCTAAAGAAATGTATTATTAAAGTAATTACATTACATTGAAACCTGCTGCTGCTGTGACTGTGAGGAGGGTGGGTGGGCAGATGGGGAGGAAAGTTCTAGACTCTCTTCTTTTTCTCCCCCCACCTCATTTCCCAATGCCTCCCTGTAGGAGACCTCCATGCCAGTTATCACCACTCTCAGGCAAATACGCTGCGGCTGTTGTTGGATGGCCCGTTCCGATTTGCCTTATGAAATCCAACAAGAATGTTAGATGCGCCTGTAGGGTCCCTAGTCGTGGTGGGGGGCTGGGGGGTGCAGGCGCGGGGGCCGCAGAGCTAGAGGAACACCTCAGGCTCATCCTGAGAGCCCCTCTCCCTGGCATGTTTCAGATTCTCTCCTCAGTAAGCAAATCAGCACAGCCTTTATTGAGCTTTACAACTAACAACCTGATAGTCGGCAGTTAATTCACAGTTAAAGATAATGCTTTTATTTACATAAATATATCAAGTAGTACCCCCTTATTGTATTCACTTCATCTATTTTCTTAGAATACTTGCGACTACTAATAGCTGCTTTCCTCATCCCTCCTCATCCACCGTCTTCCCCCTTCCAACCCAGCCAACGTCCCTAGGGGATGGATTCTCAGCATACACCGCAGGACACAAAAAGGGAAGAAGATACCCAAGCAGATAAACAATCAAAGTAGGAGTTTAAAACGACCACCACAACCAGAGAAACCCTGGGAAAAGGGAATAGACGATCAGTAAGTGAGCAAACTCCATGTAGGCTGTCCTTTGATCAATTCGGATTTCTGGTAGCCTATTTAGTTGATGGTCCTGTCTGATGAATCCTTCATGGCAAGCTTCAGATCTGATTGGGCATCACCAGGGGAGCCTTGCCCCGATCACTCAACACTGCACCCGAATAGGGAATGTGTTCTATACACCCGGCTTGTCTAGAGAAACGGTGTCCACCTTAATCTAAAGGGAAATCTGACCTCGTCATCTTAAAATTGGTGATCGCTTAGGCTCAAGAGTTGTCGGTTGTTCACTGTTTCTATTGAGAAATTCTCACGAAGAGAGCCTGAGATTTCTCAGTGTCATGGATCTTTAGATATGATAAACACAGAGTCAACACTGAATGAAATTGAAAGTTTTGATTCAAATACATACATTTAAGGCCAGGAGCAGATGGCCAGTTTCCCAGGTCATGCTGCTCCTTGATTCAAGTCTGTTTCTAATCCCGGGAATGTTAGGGGCACCGGGGCACCTTACAGAAGCCTTAAATGAGAGCTCATCCAATCCAGAGAATACTGGTGTCGGCGTCTTGGTCTGTGTATCTGCGTGTCCGTGTATGCGTTTGTGTGTGTGTACATGTGCCCCTGTGTGTGGGTCCAGTTTTAAGGCATGTAGAATAAGCATGGAGTCGTATTGAGAAGAACTCGCCTCTTGGAGATATTGCTTGCTGCTCTACAAACACATGTAAACTATTCTTTAGCATAAATGCATTCATTCTTTAATAAAAAATATGTTTGCATTAATAAAGCTGAGGACTTTCATACTTTATACGTCTTTCCTTCTTTAAGTAATGAAAACCCGAAGGACAAAATAGACCAACTTGAGTAAATAGGGAACTCTACCTAAAATACCTGTATACCTGGTCATAAATAACCCATTCCTTGATTGTGCTTAAAAATCTTGTTTTATTTTCCAATGCTCAATTTATATTTAATTACTGCCCCTTCACTGAGATGGTATCATGCCAACCACTGAAATAGTTATTCAGTATGGTGGACTTAGTTCAGAGGAGAGTCTTCCAGAACGTTTTGCAAGCGATCACCATTTATAAAATCTTGTGTTCCATCTTGGGAGAGAACCTGTGCTGAAATCCTGGAAGGTAAACACAGAATGATTCCCTCTGACAGCACTGGTTAAAAATGTTTCCTGCAGGCCATGATTTCTCAGAGCGACCCCATTAATCTAGCAAGGCAGGTGGCCGTGGAGCCCGCATGTCTTGAGCAGTGCCCTTCATGGACTCCGTAACCAACATAAAGCCTCCTGAAGTGAAAATATGAGAGCCCACTGAAGAGCGGCACTCAATTAAGAATTACCACCCATCTCCTCAAATTCAAATGGCATTCTCCCTCATTGACCTTTCCTCAATTTCAATTTCACTACCTCGTCCTTGAATATGCCTCTGAGTGGGAGAGAAAAAAAAAGAAAAAACCCAGCCAGCATATATTTCAAAGCAACACCATTTTCCTCTCACAGTAAAAATTAAATCCCAAGTGCATGTATGGTTATTTATCGCAGAGAGCGTTTGCTGGTGTTTTGAGGGGGGGCTACTGAGTGTGACATGCTAAGTAATTGGCTCTCGTAATATTGCTGTGAGCTTTTGCTTGAGATGATTAGTAAGCAATTTAAAGATAAATACACAACGACATCTTCCAAATAGCTAATGAAGTCTTTGGGGACAGCCAGTATTAATTCCCCTCGGGGGGTGGGGGGTTACAACTTGCATTTTTTTTAATGCTTTGTGTTCTTCCTTTCTGTATTATACATTCCACACTGGTGGTCACAAAGCTTATGTTAACTCATAAACCCCCCAGAAGTATCCTGTAGGTGGATTTGGCAGTTATTTTAGAGATGAAGAAACTCACTGCTAGGATGTGTTTGATGGCGACTTGGAACCCTTTGATTTCTGGTCCAGGGCTGTTGTATTTTGGCAAGATCTACCTCTTTGGGATTTTTTTATTTCTATTCTCCTTAAATTCCCTAGCTTATTTTTTTAAAAATATTTTCTTTATTTATTTTAGAGAAAGAGAGCATGAGCCAGAGGAGGGGGCAGAGGGAGAGGGAGAGAATGTCAAGCAGACTCCCTGCTGAACATGGAGACTGACCTGAGGCCCTACACAGGGCTCAATCTCACCACCCTGAGCTCATGACCTGAGCTGAAACCAGGAGTCAGACCCTTAGCCTAACCGACTGAGCCATCCAGATCCCCCTCCTCTAGCTTATTTTAAATTAGCATTCTACACTACTATAAATAAACATACTTTGCTGTTTGTTTCCAAGGATTTTTAATAGCAATAGAAAAAGTTTTAAAAGCAAACAAAGGCCTAGGAAGTTTTATTTGAGCACAAATAACATAATATGAGATTTTACTTAAGTATTTTATTGGCTGTGCTCAATAGACAAAATACTCTTTCCATCCCTATGGAACCAAGATGAATGGTATTTTGTTTTTCTCAGGACATATTAGAACACTGAGTCACGCCTTTCTGCTAGAGCATCCTGTAATTTCTCTTCATTCACTGCATTTTCAATTCTGTATTTATTTGTATGATTACTGAAGTATTTGTTTCAGCCTCTGGGGTGTAAGTGTCATTAACATGGGGATTTTGTCCCTTTTGTTCACATTTCGTCTCTAGTCATAGATTACAGAATTCGTGTTTTACACTTGTTTTTGTTTATTTCTGTTGTTGAAAACATTGAGGGGTATTAGGGGAGCGTGATTTTATTTTTCCAACAATAGGAAGCACATGAAGAGAGCTGATTTTTCTCCAAATTTGTACTTCAGAAAACATTTTTTCTTTGTTCTTTTTCCTTTTCCCACTTTTTTCCCCCTTCTTCCCCTCCATCCTTTTCGACTTTGATTATTTATACAACAGACTTTCTCTGATTTTAGCAGGAAGAGCATATGTGCTGAGATCATGTTTTAGTTCATGATCCATTGATGCAAAATTTGACAACATTGTCAAACACTTCAGATTATCCTAATTTGCTCTTACTTGTTATTACTTCTCAGTCAGATGGGACATGATGGCAATTTAATTTGTCATAGCGTACTATTCTTAAGCATTCCAGAAATGTGTGATATATCTTTTCATCTTCTAGGTACACCCTAGACTGGACTGTGGTGAAGGTGAACGTTCCCTTAATTGCCAAATTCTGATTGATCTTCAAGAAACTTTCCTTTTAGACACCAAGATTTGGCTTTTAGAGTAATTTTATGGGACACAGTTGTTCAACTTAAGAACTCTGGCTGCTTCTTTTGAAGAGGTACCCTCTGATAATAGTTACGAGAAGAGAACTATGTATGGTGCATAAACCCCAAGCTTAGAAAGAAAAACAACTGCATGGGTAAAAGCAAATTACTAAAGGAAGAAAAATCTAAACCATCTTATTTTGGACATTTACAAATAAACTACAATATTTTTTTAAACGAATCTAAGACATAATCTTGCACACTTGAGCAAAGACCAACATTCACAGAGAGATTTGAGGAGAATGTTTCTCTTGGAATGTCCTAGTAAGATTATTTTGGGTTTTGCTTAAGCACCCAAAATTGGTTATTCAACCGTAATCTGAATAGTTTTTGCCTAGGAAACCTATGACTATCATTTAAAAACATTTTTAAGTTCCTACCACATTTTCAATAGCTTAGCTTAGAGGCTACTCTAAGAAAGTACTGAGGTGATCTGAAAATGGATTTGCTGAAGTATTACACATTTTTAAGCCCTTCGTAATAAACTACCAACAATTCTCAATACTTTTGCGTCTATAGAGTCATTTAACAATTATTTTCTTAATAAAGATGTTTCATCCCATTATAAACTATGAGATTTGTAAAATAAAACGTGATCCTGTGTAGGACCTACTTGATTTCAGACCTTTCGTTATGTGATGCTGGTTGCCATTCCAGAACATTCTTTGTCCTTTTGGGGGCAAAGCCCAAGAGATATATTTAAGGAAATACCCACTTGTCAGAAAGAGCTAAGAAATGACTTCTTTCCAGGGTCACTTTTTAACGTAAATTTGGGAACAAGACCAAGATTGATCACAGACATGAACTAGGGCTTCTGATTCCAATTTTGCACAGAAAAAAAAATCTAATGATAAATGTTACATCCATAATTGGATTATCTTCACACGGATGCCCTTATGGTATAAGAAGATTTTAATATGGGGGGCCTAGGATGGAATTAGGCCTTTAATTTTAGTCTTTTGCCAAATTCTTGCCTTTCTCCATTTTAATTGCAACAGCTTTTCCTAGAATTTAGTACTGCACTTTCAGAAACTAGTACAGTAAAACATCATTAATTTAGGTAAAACTAATTAGGAGTTGGTGGTTTGGGACTTGAAAAGCTCAAGTTTTATGTTTATTTTTAATAAGCAAAATAAATAGGATGAATAGCATTGTTATTGGAAGTGTTTGCCTGCTTGGGAAAAACTGCTTCCACATATTACAATAACAATTTACTAGACATGGTGTAATTTCAGCATAAGTAGAAGCTGGTACAGCTGAAATTGAGGCTTTGATGTTCTGGTTTCAAGCCATTATTCTTTATTTATTAAAGCAGGTTCTCCACTAAGCAACAGATGGTTAATGCAATTCTAGGACTCAGAGCCCTTGGAAGTAAAAAAATTCCTCTTCTACTCATCATTTATATACATCTTTACCTTCAGTTAGTATAACTCTTTGATCTTATCAGCATAACTCCCTCCAAAAATGAAATGCTTCCTGTTTCTCATAGAAACATTGCTATTAAAATAATTGAAATTATTTTCTGATCATCAAGCTTTAATAATTTTCTCCTTGCTACTCGTTTTTTTTCTTACATTATTAAGACACTAAATTATTGTGGATTACCTTATGAAGCTCAGTGCCTCATCAAGATCGTATAAGTCAGTTATGACCAATTATGGTTAGTGGTCTGGTTTGTATTTAAAGTTTAACATTTTACTTTTCAGATACGGGAATGTGTTTAGGACTTGCAGAGTTCCACTACTAATTTGATCATCATGTTAGCTCCGCATGGGTGGGGTATGAGGTTCAGAGGGTCTCTGCACTCTGCCCAAGAGGATGTGATAGAGAGACCAAGTGGGCAGCACTGGATCCAGCCCATGTTCTTCTAGCAGAGCCTGGCCCTTGGCATGGGGGGCATGGTGTCAGTCCAGAGGAAGAGGCACCTTTTTGCAATCCATCAGCCAAGAGGAATTTACCTTTGTGTAATAATCATCCCAGAAGGTAGATAACTTTTCCATCAGGGTAGAAATTTCTTTCGTGAATGAATAGCATCTTAAAATAGCAGTCCTGAGTTATATCTATATCTTTGTTCTCAATGTATTTTTTCAGATACATGAAATAGCAAACACTGGACACTTTTTACTATACCACATGTTTCGTAAACAAAAAGAGGGCACATGAGGCCCACCAGTGACCTTCTAGAAATCAGCAATAGCTCTTGAGTTCACATTCTGGAGAGGAGCCAAATTATCTAAAGTTACCTAACTTTTAGGCTCAGAATCACAGCGGGTGTGAGCTTTAAGTCATCACATTCAAAGTGCTATTGTAGGAAAAGTTGTAAAGCATCAAAATCATTGTTCCCTTAGAGACATTTCTTCTCTGTGACTCTTGAAAGAAAAGAGTGAGGCATCCCACGCGTTGGGCAACCTCAGAAAGTGGAAGAAAAATTCATTCTGGGCGACTCCAGGGATGCCAGAGAGCCTCAGAACCTGAAGGTACATCTTGGCTCCTCTCACTCCCTGGGACAGATCTCTGAGGCAGAAATCTCATTTATTTCTTCTCTCTCAATTCAGTCACTGACCCACACCTTTCCCGTGGCCGGAAGTGTCACAGCAGAAAGAACAGAGGTCAAAGAACAGTGGCTTCCAAAGAAGTGAGGAAGGAGCCCTGTGTCATCCACAATTTGGTTTCAGTCAGACCAGCTCTGTGAACCTGAGATCACTTCTGGACTTGGGACATTCATCTTTTGTCTGCAAAGGGCTCCTGAGAGCCCTTAAAGGCCATAGTAACAGAACTTCTCTGGATTACTCTTCTATTTCTGGGCAAGGAAGGAGAATAGCTTCTTTTTTAAAGATTTTATTTATTTATTTATTCATGAGAGAAATAGAGAGAGAGAGAGGCAGAGACACAGGCAGAGGGAGAAGCAGACTCCCTGTGGGGAGCTCTATGTGGGACTGAATCCCAGGACCCTGAGATCATGACCGGAGCCAAAGGCAAACACTCAACCACTGAGCCACCCAGGTGCTCTGAAAATAGCTTCTTACCTGAACAGAGAACCTTCAGCCCCACCATTCTTGATGCCCAGAGCTCCTATTGTTCTAAAACTGGCTTGATTATGCCAGAATTTTACTTACAGGTTTTCCAAGGCGTCTTCATTGTCTGCAAGAGACATTAATTACTGTTCTCCCTCTCTCTTTCCCTCCCTCCCCATCTTCCTTAACTTTCTATGTTGCTGTGATAAACAAACTTCTTAAGCTGGCCCTCACCTGCTGTTCCAGGCTCAGATTTGAACCCTTCTGTGTGTTGCCCTGGGTAAAGAACTTACCATCTCAGGCAAAGAATTCAACATCTCAGTTTCTTCATCTGTAAAATGAGAATAATAGGTGTCTAACTTAGAGAGCTGCAATGAAATGTAAATGAGTGAATATAAATGAAGTACTTAGCCCAGATCCAGCATCTCACAAGTGTTCAGTCAATGCTGCTCTTTGGGGGTTTTCATTTTTGCTTCTCACTCCTTCGTAGGGATGTGTTGGATAGCCTATAGTAGTCTTTGTAATTCCACAAAAGGGCTGGAGTTTAGGCTTTGGAATGCCTTGCTCTTGGGTCAAATCCTCCCCTCTTTATGGATGAAGGTCCTTCTTCCAGGCTCCCACAGACTTGTGAAAAACCACTACGGTCTTGACACAAGGCCATTATTTTCTTCTATGTCTTCCTCGCCCTGATCTGAGAGCTTTTAGAACAATGCTGTCCCATAGACCTCTACTGCTGGCCACATGTGTAATTTGAAATTTTTTTAGCAGTCAAATTAAAAAAATTAAAAGAAAGAAGAGGGGCATCTGGCTGGTTGAGCATCTGCCCTTAGCTCAGGTCATTATCCTGAGGTCCTGGGATGGAGTCCCACATCAGCCTCCCTGTGGGGAGTCTCCTTCTCCCTCTGCCTATATCTCTGCCTCTCTCATGAGTAAACAAATAAAATCTTAAAAAATAAAAGAAAGAGGAGAAATTAATTTCGATAATATAATTAAACCGAAATACTTAAACTCTTATTATTGCAATACATACCTAAAAAATGTATGAATGAGAGATTTCACATTCTTGCAGATAGTCTCTGACATCTGATATATATTTTATAGGCTACAGCATGTTGAGTGCTCAATAGCTACATCTGAGTGGTGCTGCTGTAGGTCATTGAGGATGGGCGCTGTGGCCTCTTCTTCCCTGCACCCACAGAGTCCCTCTTAGTGGCTGAGACACTCAGAAATGTCCGTTTAATGAATAAAATGGTGAATCTATTACCACTCCATCAGGTGTGTGAGAATATAACTTTTTTAGGGCTGCTGTGACAAACTGGGTGGGTTAAACAACTGTGACCTCACAGCTTTGGAAGCTAGAAGGCCAAGATCAAGGTGTTGTCACAGTTGCTTCCTCCTGAGACTATGAGCAGAGATCTGTTCTTTGCCTTCTGGGGGATTTCCTGGCCATCTTTGGCATTCTTTGGCTTCTGCACCATCACCTAGCTCTCTGTCTTTATATTCAGAAGGGCTTTTCCTGGGTGTGTGTATGTTTGTCTCCAAATCTCCCCTTTTCATAAGGATGCCAGTCATACTGGATTAGGACTTTTAAATAATTATACCTGCAATGATTCTATTTCCAAATAAGGTCACGTTCTGAGATACTGGGGATTAAGCCTTCAACATATGAAGTTGGGTGGAGGACACAATTCAATCCATAAGGATAAGGCAGGTGGTAAAACTGAGTCATACTTTAGAGTGCATGATTTGGAGGCTTCACTGCTGATGGTTCCACTCCAAATTCAGCACTTTTTCTACTCTTGCCACCGTGGGTAGCCCTCTTCGTCTGGGTTTGGTTTCTCTTGGCCAGCCAGGATTGTGGTTGAGTTATCAAGGACATAGCAGACAGTCCTTTGAAGTATATTTTCATTTAAAATTTTTGAATTTCCTTGTGAAATAAAGTTAGCATGGTTCTTAAATACATACGCATTTCAAGGAGATGAAATTCCCTGAACTCAGCCCTTTCCCATCTGCCATTATTATATCCTGCCCGGTAATCGCTGGCTTCGGTTGTCTGCTGAGGGAAATGAGGTTGTGAGGGAAAGGCAGCTTGAGAACTAAAAAAAATAAATAAATAAGGAAGTTTGAAGCAGGCAGGAATGGCTCTTCCTGTATGTGACAACATTAGGCAACTCTTAGGCCAAGTTTTCCAGGCTGGGACAACCTTGGTCTAAACCAATGCCCACAATTCCCCCATGGACCCCCTATGCTTTTCACTGGGAATTGGTGTTTTCCAGTATGATCCAACCAACATCCCCACATCACAAAAAGAAGAAGCCTTTGAAGGCCAGAATTTGGGATTTGCCAGTAACACAAGGATTGTGGTGCTTTCCCGCATCTGCTGTTCCAGGTCCTGTGGTTGTGTCTAGCTTTGTCTTGTAAGCATGTGCTCTGTACCACACTGAAGGATCAGATCCCCCTGCCTCCTTGTGGAAGAACAGCATTCCCCAGGCATTTAAAAAGCAGCTTCAGGGTTGCTCTGTCAAGATAAGCCCATACCAGAATTTGACTGGCCAGCAATCAAAGAGCTCTGCAGCTGGGAGAATTTATTACTAACAATTATTTTCCAGACTGATTATTCAGGTCTTTTTAAAGGTCAGATTTTGTTATATTATGATCAAAGTTGCCTTTTTATAAATTGCCTTTTTCTCCATAGTGGGCTACCATCAGAGAACTCAGGACACTTTTTCTTTCTCCTTTTCTCTGAAAAACTAATGAACCTTGCAATTCTTTTCAACTTCATAGTTTTGGCGTGGCAAAAGTTTCTCTTTGTTTTCAGGCAAATTCAAATGACACTCTAATATAGTCTTTATTGGTAGCTGTGAGAGGAGATGCTTAATTAGGCATTAAGATATGGGATTTGAAGCAATATATTCTGGTATTCCTTTTTTAGGTTCAGAGTTTTCTAGAAAAGGAACTCAGGAAAGCACGTTTGCAGGCTCTTCCTGAATATATTTCTGGAGAGATGGTTAAGTGCAAGATTAACAAGTTATTTCATTCATGCTCAACACTGTCCATTGGCTACTTCATGGACTCCATCAAAGACATGGGCTAAGGGTGGTAAAGAGAAAAGAAAGGTTTGAAGGAACCAAAATCATAGGAACTAATACTTTTGAGCATATATGAGGTACAAGACACTTTAAATACATCAACTTATCTAATCTTCAGAGAACTGTATGTGGTCAGAATTATTATCCCCTCATTATGGATGAAGAGTTTATTTTGGAAAAGCTTAAGGAAGTTGGCTGAATCCTATAATCGCTTAAGAAGCAAAGCTAAGACTTGACCTCAGGATCCTCTAATCCCAAAGCCTGTGATTTACCTACATGCTCCAAGGACATTCCTGGGTCACTCTGTCCCTACAATGGCCCAAACACCTGGCTTCTGGGACTCCCAGGTTGGCCACCCCCCAATTTACCAACAGATCAGATTACCTCATTCTCAGGTCCAGCTCAGTCTTGAGAACCTAGTGTCTCTGTCTGGGAGCTGTGGATGGGCCAGGCTTTCGTGACTTTTCAGAGCCTTGCTTTCAACCCTTCTGCTGTCAGTGACCCTGGGGATGATTTGTCCCCAGAGGGGCTGATTGTCATGAAACTAAAATGCTCAACTCTTGCCCTGGATGATTTTGGTGGTTCTTTTTGATCCTTGCTCTGGCATCGGAATGTATTTCCCTGGTCCAACCCAAAATTCATTTCAGTCTTCCTTTCCTTCCATGCACATCAGGACTCTAAACCTTGAGCCTGAATCATGTGAGATTTAAATGAGATAAAAATAGAAATGAACATTTATTAAGTGCTTACCATGTATCAGGATTTAAGATTTTTACTGTCATTTTCTAATTGTATGTTTCACAAAATGCATTTGCAGAGGGAACGATTATTCTGCTTATTTTACACTGAGGGAAGTTAAGATCAGAGAGGTATTTGCTAAATGTCACCATCCTGGAGAGACAGTCTGACTCCTGGTCTGTGTGTCTCATCCAGCCTTTCAGGTGAGTAAAGGCACTTGGCCCAGTGCCTGGCACAGGGCATGCTCACTCCAGATAAGTCACAGAGATGGCCCTGA
Organism: Vulpes lagopus; assembly: GCF_018345385.1. Lineage (NCBI taxonomy): Eukaryota > Metazoa > Chordata > Mammalia > Carnivora > Canidae > Vulpes > Vulpes lagopus. The sequence continues at coordinate 9,995,100 of NC_054831.1, forward strand.
AGCCTGCCTCTCTCTTAAACCAACCCTATCAGGCCAGCACCTGTCTTCTTGGTAAAAGAAATTATACCTTGGAGTACGCCTCAAAGTTTTATTTTGCAGAGAGAGAAGATCGAGAAGAAAGATCTGCCAATGTCTTGGGCATCTTTTACCTTTTTAAATACCACATTGAAGTTTTTTTTTTTCAGATGAAAATATTGAGACTTTGATTAAATAATTTCTCCTACTTTCCACAAAGCTAGACTGAAATTCGACATGCTCCTCTTATTCTTAGCATGAAGGGTATCGTCTATAACATGGTAGAGATGATCTCTAAATTATTGACCCTATAGGCATCTAATGTACAATCCTTCTTATTCTTCCTTAAAATGTTTCATTTCTCATTTGGGAAGTTCAATAGTGGAAATGCAGGATCCACTATGAACCAAGGACTCTAGTGTCTCATGTGACTATCCAAATAAGTAGAACATACAAAAAGAAAAAAAAAGTACTGAAATTGTACTGAGCGTGGTTGGATCTTAACAATTGGATCTTTGTTTCCCAGACTCTTTTATGATTATAAATGTGTCATTCCACGTACTCCCATTTAATCAAACATACCATTTACTCCAATGAACCTTGAATGGCATAACACTAATTTTCATGACTTTACTAAAAATGGAGGCCATTGTATCATAATTATTGTGCAGTTTTTAACACCCTATAATTTTCAAGAACTATTATGTCTATCTGCCATCAGCATTTTTGTACAAATAAGCCTGAGAACGCACTGCTGTTCTTTAGTATTATCTCTTCATGACTTTATCTTTGATTTCCCAATTTTAAAAGAGGATGTTGATATTCACAACCAGATTGTTATTTCCAGGGGAGATATCACAGCTCAGACTTTATTTAGTGGCATTCCCCTTGTAACTTCAATTCATAACCTAAGAAAACATGTTTGTAATAGAGAAGAAAGGAAGTAGTCATCTCAATACATCATCATGTCAAGAACAACTTTCTCATGTCGATGTGATGACGGAGTGATCGTTCCTTCTAAGATTTTCCTCATGTTTGCTAATGAACACGTAATGTCTTCCATGTATAAATATATATGATTTGCTTAAGAGTCACTTCTGTTGCTCTTTAATTCTTTAATTTTTGGAAAGACAAATATAAACACAATGTTGGTTTCCCTGGTGAAAATTCTCCCCAGAAGACACAATATGGTCTGAGATATTCATGAACAGCAGGTAATACACAAAGTCATTTCTACGGGAAAATATGCCATCTGGAAAAAACACAATTTGTGGAAATGCATGTTAGTAGGATTGTGTCATTCTAGGTTAATGATGATGGAAACGGCATCATCAAAGTAGTTTTGTAGTACGAAATGCAAGAGCATTTGGAAAGAGCCATCATGGGTAGCCTTTGGTGACATTTTCAGGTAACTGCTTCATGCGTTTCAGAGTAAGAAAGACTGAACCAAGACCACTGTGGCTATTTCTATGTGCCGCATAAAGTGCAGGAAGAGGGGCAAAGGGAGAAGGAGAACAGGCTCTTCACTGAGCAGGGAGCCTGATGCAGGGCTTGATCCCAGGACCCTGGGACCATGACCTGAGCCAAAGGCAGATGCTTAATGGACTGAGCCTCCCAGGTGCCCACCTAGAATTATCCTTAAATAAACCTGTGATGAGCTGACTTACAGTCCTGTTGCACTCTATGCCTCAGTGTGCCAGTCACCTTCTAGTTCCTCATATATTCACACCAGTAGCCTTTGCATATGCTGTTCCCTCTGCTGAGGGTAGTGCCAACTCCCCATCCTTGGTTCTCCAGTTCTAAACCCATCCCTTGTGACGCAAATAATACTTCACCTTTAAAGGAGTGACTGGAAGTCCTGACTGCGCTCTACTTACCTAGCACTATGTGTGTATTTTCTTCCAAGCACTAATCCTAGCCATACTTGTGATTTCCTTGGTGTGGCTCTGTGAGTAATGGCTGTCTATGCTCTTAGTAGAGCATAGAACTTATGATCTAGTATCATAAGTTCCCCAAGTACCTACCACAATGTCTGCTACTTAAGTGGGACCCATAAATAGTTTCTGAATGAATCGATGACTTGGCTTTAGAGTAGTGAGGACTGTGGCCTTGGACCACCTTCCTGAGGTTCACCACGCATTTTGCTCGGCAGCAGTGGCTTGGCTGGGGGATGGGGGTGGGGGCAACATGTTCTGCTGGCTGCTTTTGAGCCTGGTCCATGATTGTGGAGCCGTGGTTTCAACTGTTTGAAACTATCTAGGTTGTGTGGGGACCAAAGTCTGGTGGATTAGAATAACTGATTCCTTAATCAACAGAGTCAGAATGACTTCAGAGGGATTTCTTCATTGGAAGGACTGGGCAGGACTACAGAGGGGGGGTCAAAGCCTGGATGTAGGAAATGTTAAATCTTCTGTTCTGACTTTTTGAAGCTCTGTTTCTACCATGTTGCAAATATTTCCAGTTTACTCAAGTTACAGGCATGAGCCCAAAGAGAACCATAATGAGTAGAATCACAAGTTCTACAGTGAGAACTGTAAGAGACCTTGGAAGATGATTTGACACTCCCCCCCTCTCCATCCCCCGGTTGGAGACCTAGAAAAGTCCAGGGATTTGCCGATGACCTCTAGGCGAGTGAAAGCATTAGGTCTGGGAACCCAGCATTCTTTCCATAAGCTAGAGTCATGTTTCTTGTAATGGCAAGTCTGCTGCTTAGTGCCTGAGGACCCTCACTGATGTGTGCTGCCACCTAGAAGAGTGATCTGTGCAAGCCATTTAATCCTTTGGGATCTCAGGCCTTAATTTCACACATGTAAAACAACGGGACATGTTCCAGAATGTTTAAATTACCTTGAATTGCAGATCATTTGTTATTCTACACCAAGCCTCTGCTTTTCCTAAACTGTGGGGCTCTTTGGGCATCATTTCTAAACCTAAGCCATATACTTAAGAGTATGACATAGAAGCTCATCACTAATACTAAGTAGCATTTGTATAGCACTAGAATATGCTAGATTCAGTTCTCTGTTACATAGAGTAACTTATTTACCTTTCACTGTGACCTTATGGGAAACACTATTATTTATTTACTTCTGTTTTGGGATGGGGAAAATGACACCCAGGAAAGTTACATGTCAGATTTAAGGTATCACAGATCCTAATTGGCAGGGCTGGGGTCTGAACCCGGGTAGTCAGGCTCCAGAGTTCATGCTGACTTGGTGTAGAGACAACTGTCTGTACAAAATGAAATTCATTTTTCACATTTGTTTATATATTACTCCTTTTCCAAAAAGTTTTGCAGTGTCTTATGGTGTCATGCCACATATGAAATATGTGAATAAATAAAGGAGAGGAAAGTGGATGGGTAAGTCAATATTAAAAATCTTTTGAACACTTGACTCAATGTGGGCTTAATATTTGGATCAAGTGTGCTAGTGGTAAATGCCAAAAAAAAAAAAAAATCACTTGGAAACCTCTATCCATTTGAGATAGGATTTAGAGAAACTATTTTTAAGAACCTCTATTGAGTTGTAGGAGTTTCTCATGTATTTTGGAGACTAACCCCTTTTTAGATATATGGTTTGCACATTTTTTTCCCATCCTGTAGGTTGCCTTTTCACACTGTTGTTGATTGCTCGTTTGTTGCACGGAAGCATGTTAGTTTGCTGTTCTCGCACTTGTTTATTTTTGTTTTTTGTTGCCTGTGCTTTGAGTTTCATATCCGTGAAATCATTGCCAAGACCAATATTATGAAGCTTTTCCTCTATGTTTTCTTCTAGGAGTTTTACATTTTCGGTTCTTCCATTTAAGTCTTTAATCTGCTTGGAGTTGATTTTTGTGTATGGTGTAAGAGAAGGGTTTAATTTCATCCTTTTGTATGTGGATATAGAGTTTAACCAACACTGTTTGTTGAAGACACTACCCCTTCCTCATTGTGCATTCTGGGCACATGGTTGAAGTCTATTTCCTCTCTTGATCCACTCTCCATCCACTGAAGTATTGCATCCTTCTGCTCCTCTGCCCTCTGGCACCATCTGGTTTCAGCTAATGGGCAACACTGGCCAGAGCTTGGGGGACTGGACAGGGAGAGGTCATTGTGTTAATAACCCCAGCTTCTTTCCTGCAAGATCGTGCTGAGCTGAAATAAGAAAAAATTCCCCATGTTCTTTGTTTTTAATACATATTACTATTATTATTTATTAAATGTATTATTTGTATATACATTTGTATATACGTTATTTGTATTATTATGTATTTTAATACTATTATTTTTTAATACATAAATCTTGCTTGTATTGATGTCATTTACAAGGTAGGGATCAAGGTAGGGATCTAGTTTAATTTATTCTGTATGATTACTATTTGACCTGGCACTCCCAGTTTTTTCCTACTGATTTAAAATGCTATCAGATAGGGGTGCCTGGGTGGCTCAGTAGGTTAAGCATCTGCCTTCAGTCAGGTCATGATCCCAGGGTCCTGGGATGGAGCCCCCAAGTGGGACTCCCTGCTTAGTGAGAGTCTGCATTTCTCTCCCCTTCTGCCCCTCCTCTGGCTTGGGCTCTCTCACTCTCAAATAAATAAATTTAAAAGAAACATGCTATCAGATAGACAGTATATCAGCTTGTTTGATTTCTTTTGTTTTTGTACATATTTTTTTGTGATGAAGTTTTTTGCGATGAGATTTTTCATTCTGCTGGCTGCCTTATTAAATGTAATATTATCTAGTATGCCTAATCCTCTATTTTGTTACATTTGTTTATTCCTTATTTTGAATAATAATGAAATTTGTCCACACTTGATTCTTTCTCTTATCCCTCCCCTCCCCTTCACCGCCAATTTTAATTGAATATATTATTTTTCCCCGTGTTTGACTTCATTAATTTAAATCTATACTCATTTCTATTACTTGATTTATTGGTTTTAAATACTCTTTTTTTGACCACAGGCTGTAAAACAATTGGAAAGCAATGTAATTTATATAAACTCCAGCCTCTTCTCTCCAAGTTCCTTTCTTGGCTTTTGTATAATTATTGCCATTCTGTATTGTTGAGACTTCTTATCCGTAAAGATTGTTCTAGACCTATAATTTGTCTTTGGCAAAGTCCTCTTGTTCAGTCTATTTAAAGCTCACCTTGAATCCATTTCCCTTAAAATCATTTTTTGCCTGTTGTTTTTTTTAATCAAGAAAAAAGTTTAAAAACTAATGAGAATTTTACTGTCTGAGTTCTTACACATGCAGAACTTCTATTAATTCTCAAAGAGAAGAATGTGTATGAAACTTGTGCTTAATGCTTTCTGGCCTGGGGTATTTTGTAGAGTACTCAACTGCCTTCTTGTGCTGATTATCTTCTAGACACCATGTGGAATGATAAGATGCTACATGGTCAGCCAGATTTCCTCTCTTATAGTGATTTTATATTTTCTTGGTTGCCTAAATGTCTCTTTATTGTAAAGATAAATAATTTGTCCTCAATACCCTTAGATTCAATGTTGGCTTTCTATTTCAGTGTTTACCTGGACAAAGTATATGCCTTCAATCTTTAGAGATGTATTTTCTTTCATTTGGGGAAAATCTTCTTTAACTATGTCTAACATTTTTTTTCTCTTTTATCATAATGATTTTCTTTTGGGGCATCAATTAAACTTTTTAAACTTTGTGTCCATTTTAATTTTGTTTGCTTGTTTGTTCTCAGTTCTGGGTTCCCCATGTTTTCTTGTATTTTTCTTAATGTTGCTCTAGAAAGGACTTTTTTCTAGGATTAGTCTTGCTCTCTCGCCTCTTTTTCTTGAGTTTTGAATCATCTTTTTCTGGTCTTCCTACATTTTCCTTAATTTTTTTAATCCTAGCCCTGAGATCTGGTTGTATAGAGGCCACAGCTTACATTTTTCTTTTTTTAAGTTTATGACAATGTGTTTAGTTATAGTTTTGATCTGCTGCTTGGCAACATAATTCTTTTGAGTCTATATTCATCTGCCATTTTTTTATGTTCCTTTTTGTTTTAGATGGCTCAAGCTGCCATAACAAAATTTGATAGACTTGAGGGGCAGTGCTTCAACAATTGATTTACTCATAGTTCTGGAGGCTGGAAGTCTGGGATCAAAGTGCTGGCATGATGAGGTTCTGGTGAGAGATCTCTTTATGGCTTACAGAGAACCATCTTTTCACTGTGTCCTCACATTAGAGAGAATGAGAGAGAGAGAGAGGAGGGAGAGAGTGAGAGAGCGAGAGAGAGACAGAGAGAGCACTCACACTCTGGTATCTCTTCTTATAAGGACACTCATCCCACCATAAGGGCTCTAGCATCATGACCTCATCTAAGCCTAATTACCTCCCAAAGGCCCCATCTTCAAATACCATCACATTGGGGATCAGGACCTCAACATATGAATTAGAAGGAGCACACATTCAGTCTATAAAACTTTCTTTCCTTTCTTCTGTAACATCTTTGCAAATATACTGTGCCAGTTCATTTTTTAACTTTATGGGAGTATAATATGTCTCAGTCTTTCTCGTAGTGTGGTTTGTAAAATCTTGGTCATCTCAGAAAACTTCTTTAGGGGGGGGTCTTCAAGTCTTCAACGTCAAAACTATTCGATCACAACACTAAAACCTTATTTGCTTTTTCATTGTTTTGAATTTTTACCAATTGTGCAAAAAGCAATGGTGGCTGAAACTGCTGGTGCCTGAGCATGAATCAAGGCAGTAACACCAGAATGCACTGGTAGTCATCGGAGTCTTCACAGTCATGAAATCAGTTTAAGAAAATTCCTAGTTTTGGTTTTCTGTAACCATGTTGTTAATAAAGCAGAAATAATTGTTAATTTTATGAAAGTTTGTTTCTTGAGTACATGTCTCTATAATACTCTGCACAATGAAATGGGAATACATACAGAACTTCTGCTAAATACAAAAATTATGAAGAGCTCTTTGTTTCTGGAACACATCATCTTCACATGAAAGAATCACTGACAGAAAACCTAAGCATATTTAGAATCGAGTACTTGGCAGATATTTTCTCAAAAAATGAATCAAGTGAGACTGTCACATCAAGAAAGATCAATGGCAATATTTGTTGCCAATGAAAGACATCAAACTTCTGAGCAAAAATTAGAATTTTGGAAAAACTTCATTTGCCATTCTGAGGTTGACATCTTTCCAACACTTATGACTTTTCTGATGAGTTCAGTAGTGATGTTAACAATATGATTTCTAGATATTGCACAATAAAATGTGTCAACATCCAAAAGATCTGCATTACTCAGTGAACCAAATGACTAATGTGTGATGTTGCAAAATTATGCATGGGTGAAAGATTCATTCAAAGTGCGAGTTAGATCAATGGATTTTAATGTAATAGAGTAAGAAAAGTTCATTGTCATGGTTTCATATTCCACACTATAACTGTCCTTTAAGAAACTATAACATTTCAAAGTATTTAGTATTAAAGAAGAGTATCCACAATTATTTGAAAAGGCTTATAATAATATCCCTACTCCTTTTCCAACTACATATTATGTAAGGGCAGATTGTCTTCATATACACCAACTAAAACAACATATCTCAGCAGATAAAATGCAAAAGCAGATATTAGAATCCAGGTTTTTTCCTATTAAGTCAGACATTAAAAGATTTTAAAAATGTAAAACAATGACACTCTTCTCACAAATTATTATTCTTATTTTTTATTTGGAAAATATATTTAATTAAAAACTTCTTATTCATGTTACAATTCGATGAGGTTTTTTTTAAGATTTTTATTTATTTATTTATTCCTGAGAGACAGAGAGAGAGAGAGGCAGAGACACAGGCAGACAGAGAAGCAGGCTCCCTCCGGGGAGCCTGCTGCAGGAGATCTGCTGGTATAGTAGTTAAAAGCAGGGAGTCTGGGGCCAGATAGTCTAAATTCTGACTACCACTGTGTAGTTCTATGACATTGGACAATTTATTAACCCCGCTAGATTATTTAACCTCCCTGTTCTTCAGTTTTCTTATCTGTCAAACGGGGATAATAGGAGAGGCTAACTTACAGGGTTGATCTGAGGATTAAACATATATATCTTTATGTTGCCTGGCACATAGTATGAGCTGTATGTGTTACTACAAGATTTGTGATACTAATGATTATATCATCATTTACTCAGATTTGATTGACACTATTATTCTTTTTTTTGGGTGGGGAGGCTGGCTACCAGGGGTAGAATGTAGTGATTCATCACTTACATATAACGCACAGTGCTCATTACAACAGGTGTACTCTTTAGTACCCATCACCCATTTAGCCCATCCCCCCCACCTCCCCTCCAGAAACCCTCAGTTTCTTAACTATATAGTCACTTACGGTTTGCCCCCCTCTTTCTTGATCTTATTTTATTTTTCCTTCCCTTGCCCTGTGTTCATCTGTTTTGTTTCTTAAATTACACATGAGTGAAATCATATGATATTTGTCTTTCTCTGACTTATATTTTGCTTAACATAATACACTCTACTTCCATCCAGGTTGTTGCAAATGACAAGATTTCATTCTTTTTGATGGCCGAGCAGTATTCCACTATATATATATATATATATATATATATATATATATATATATATATATATACACCACATCTTATTTATCCATTTATAACTCAATAGACATTTGCACTCTTTCCATAATTTGGTTATTGTTGATAATGTGGCCGTAACCATTGGTGTTGATAATGCTGCTATAAGCACATGCCCCTTTGAATCAGCACTTTTGTGTCCTTTGGATAAATACCCAGTAGTGCAATTGCTGGGTCATAGGATAGTTCTATTTTTGACTTTGAAGAATCTCTGTACTGTTCTCCAGAGCGGCTGCACTAGTTTGTATACCCATCAACAGCGTTAAGAGGGTTCCCCTTTCACCACATCGTCACCAACATCTGTTGTTCCCTGACTTGCTAATTTTAGCCATTCTGATAGGTGTGAGGTGGACTCTCATTGCGGTTTTGATTTGTATTTTCCTGATGATGAGAGATGTGGAGCATTTTTTTCATGTCTGTTGGCCTTTTGTATATCTTCTTTGGAGAAATGTCTATGTTGTTTGCCCATTTCTTAACTGGAATATTTATTTTTGAGGTGTTGATTTTGATGAGTTCCTTATAGATCCTGGATACTAGCCCTTTATCTGATATGCCATTTGCAAATATCTTCCCCTATTCCTTTTATCTTGATGAGGCCCAATAGTTCATTTTTGCTTTTGTTTCCCTTGCCTCTTGAGACATCTAGTAATAAGTTACTGCAGCTGAGGTTGAAGAGGTTGCTGCCTGTGTTCTCCTCTAGGATTGTGATGGATTCCTGTCTTACATTTAGGTCTTTCATCCACTTTGAGTTTATTTTTGTGTATAGTATGAGAAAGTTCCATTTCATTCTTCTGCATGTGGCTGTCCAGTTTTCCCAACACTATTTGTTGAAGAGACTTTCTTTTTTTCCATTGAATATTCTTTCTTGCTTGTCAAAAATCAGTTGACTGTATAGTTGTGGGTCCATTTCTGGGTTGCCTATTCTATTCTATTGGCCAATATGTCTGTTTTTGTGCCATACCACACAGTCTTGATAATTATGGTTTTGTACTACAGTTTAAAGTCTGGGATTGTGATGCTACTGCTTTGCTTTTCTTTTTCAACATTCCTTTAGCTATTCAGGTGTTTTCTGATTCCATGCAAATTTTAAGATTGTTTGTTCTAGCTCTGTGAAAAATGCTGGTGTTATTTTAATCAGGATTGCATTAAATGTGGAGATTGCTTTGGGTAGTAGACATTTTAACAATATTTTTTCTTCTATTTCACAAGCATAGAATGTTTTTCCATTTATTTGTGTCTTCTTCAATTTCTTTCATAAATGTTCTTTTGTTTATAGCATACAGATCATATTTACATATTTACAATTCTTTGGTTAGATTTATTACATATTTACAATTCTTTGGTTAGATTTATTCCTAGGTATCTTATGGTTTTAGGTGCAATTGTAAATGGGATTCCTTGGATTCTCTTTCTGCTGCTTCATTATTGGTGTATAGAAATGCAGTAGATTCTATATGTTGATTTTATACCCTGTGAGTTTGCTGAATTCATGAATCTGTTCTAGCAATTTTTTTGGTGGAGTCTTCCAGGTTTTCTATGGAGTATCATATCATCTACAAAGAGTGAAAGTTTCACTTCTTCCTTGCCAATTTGGATGTCTTTTATTCCTTTTTGTTGTCCAATTGCTAAAGCTGGGACTTCCAGTACTATGATGAACAACAGTGGTGAGAGCAAACGTTTCTGTCATGTTCTTGACCTTAGGGGAAAAGTTTTCATTTTTCCCTGTTGAGAATGATATTCGCTGCAGGTCTTTTGGATTTGGCCTTTTTGATGTTGGGATATGTTCCTTCTATCCCTACTTTCTTGAAGATTTTTATTGAGAAAGGATGCAGTATTTTGTCAAATGCTTTTTCTGCATCTATTAAGAGATCGTATGGTTTTTATTCTTTTTTTTTTTTAATTCCTGTGATGTATCACATTGATTGTTTTGCAGATATTGAACCATCCCTGAGCCCCAGGAATAAATCCCATTTCATCATGGTAAATAGCCCTTTTAATATACTGCTGGATTCAATTAGTACCATGTTGAGAATTTTTGCACCCATGTTCATCAGGTATATTGGTCTGTAGTTCTCCTTTTTAGTGGGGTCTTTGCCCGGTCTTGGAATCAAGGTAATGCTGGACTCATAGAATGACTTTGGAAGTTTCCCTTCCATTTGTAGTTTTTGGAACTGCTTCAGAAGAATAGATATTGATTCTTCTTTAACTATTTGACAGAATTTCCCTGGGAAGCCATCTGGCTCTGGACTCTGGTTTGTTGGGAGATTTTTGATTACTGATTCAATTTCTTTTCTGATTATGGGTCTCTTCAAATTTTCTTTCTTCCTGTTTCAGTTTTGGTAGGTTATATTTTTCTGGGAATTTATCCATGTCTTCTAGATTGCCCAATTTGTTGGCATATAATTACTCATAATATTCTCTTGTAATTGTTTATATTTCTGCAGTGTTGGTTGTGATCTCCCATTCAGTCATCATTTTATTTATTTGGGTCCTTTATCGTTTGTTTTTGATAAGCCTGGCTAGGGGGATATCCATTTTTTTTAATTCTTTCAAAGAAGCAGCTCCTAGTTTCATTGATCTGCTCTGTTTTTGTTTTTCTTATTCCTATATCATTGATTTCTGCTCTGATCTAATTGTTTCCCTTCTTTTGTTGGTTTTAGGCTTATTTGCTGTTCTTTTTCCTGCTCCTTTAGGTTCCTTTTCAGCTCCTGTAATGGTATGTACTACTTCCCTCTTATGACCATCTTTGCTGTGTCCCAAAGGTTTTGGAATGTCATGTTTTCATTTTCATTTGCTTCCATGTATTTTTTTTTCTTAATTTCCTGGTTAACCCATTCATTCTTTAGCAGGATGTTCTTTAACCTCCATGTATTTGCAGACTTCCCAAGGTTTTTCTTACGGTTGACTTCAAGTTTCATCGTGTTGTGATCTGAACATATGCATGGTTATGATCAGAATCTTTTTGTACTGATTAAGGCCTGATTTGTGAAACAGTATGTGATCTATTCTGGAGAATGTTCCATGTGCATTCAAAAAGAATGTGTATTCTGTTGCTTTAGGATGAAATGCTCTGAATATATCTGTTAAGTCCATCTGGTCCAGTGTGTCATTCAAAACTCTTGTTTCCTTATTGGTCTTCTGCTTAGATGATCTGTCCACTGCTGTGAGTGGGGTGTTTAAGTTTCCTATTACTATTGAATTATTATGAGTTCCTTTAAGTTTGTTATTGATTTATATATTTGGCTGTTTCTAAGTTGGAGAGCATAAATATTTATAATTTTTAGGCCTTATTGTTGGATAGAGCCCTTCTTCAATGCTTATTGGTCTTTGGTTTAAAATCTGATTTGTCTAAGTATGGTTATGCCAGCTTTCTTTTGATGTCCATTAGCATGATAGATGGTTCTGTATTCCCTCACTTTCAGTCTGGAGGTGTCTTTGGATCTAAAATGAATCTCTTGTAAGTGGCATATCAATGGTCTTGTTTTTTTTTTTTCTAACTATTCTGATACCCTATGTCTTTTGATTGGAGTGTTTAGTTCATTTACATTCAAAGTCATTATTAAAAGATATGAATTTAGTGTATTGTATTACATGTAAGTTGTGTTTCTATAGATTGTCTCTGTTCCTTTCTAATCTTTATTTTTGTCTCTGTTTCTCACTCAAATGATTTCATTTAATATTTCTTGCAGGCTAGTTTACTGTTCATGAACTCCTTTAGTTTGTGCTTGTCATGGAAACTTTCTATCTCTCCTTCTATTCTGAACGATAGCCTTGCTGAATATAGTATTCTTGGCCGCATATTTTTCCCATTCATCATCTTGAATATATTATGCCACTTCTTCTGGCCTGCCATGCATCTGTGGACAAGTCTGCTGCTAATCTAATGTGTTGACTCTTGTGGTTTAAGGACCACAGGACTCTTTAGGTTAGTCTGCTGCTAACCTAATGTGTTGACTCTTGTGGTTTAAGGACTCTTGTGGTTTTGTCCCTAGCTGCTCTCAGAATTCTCTCTTTATCTTTGTATTTCACAAGTTCCCCTATAGTATGTTGTGGTGTTGACCAGTTTTTGCTGATTTTGAGGGGAGTTCTCTGTACCTCTTGGACTTGAATGCCTGTTTCCTTCCCCAGATTAGGAAAGTTTTCAGGTATAATTTGTTCAAATAGACTTTCTGTCCCCCTATGTCACTCTTTCTTCTGGAATTCTTATGATATAGATATTATTGTGCTTTGTGGAATCTCTGAGTTCCCTGAGTCTGTATTCATGACCTAATAGTTTTCTTTCCCTCTTCTTTTTAGTTTCATTATTTCCATAATTTTACCTTCTGTATCATCCATTTGTTCCTCTGCTTCTTCTATTAAGAGAGGGTCATATACTGTCTCTTTCCTCCACTTGCCTCCTGGGCGAGACACCTTGGGATTATTTGCCTTACTGGTTGATTCTTCATTCCTATTTACTCTCCCTATTTCTTAAAACTTTATGCCATAAGGATTCAAGGAAGTTCCTCATGCCACCCTGTGCTTCTAGCTTTGCTGCGTTTTGGATTTGCCACTTGCTTTGAAGAATTGTGCTCTTGTGGCTCTTCTGCCATGAGGGTCTTCACCCAGTCATGCTTCTTAGTCCTTGATTTCCATTGAGTCTGGCAGCACTTCTATTTATTGTATGTTTCAAAATTGCCAATTTTATCAAGTTTCTTCAATGATGGATCTTTAATTTCACCTTGACACTCATTTTTTCTTGCCACTTTTGGAACATTTTTAAGAAGAAAATTTGAGACAAACAAATGAACAAATTTTTACTAGGTATCTGTCTCAATATTAGCAAACTCTGTTAACACAACTCACGAAATACATTATTTTTGAGTTCTTAATATGTGTTTGAGTTGTTGAAAGGACAGAAAACACTAGAGAAGAATAATATAAGAATTTTCTTTTATTATTAAACAATGTCTATGTCTTTATACTATTCTTTCACTCAACTAAGGATAATGTATGACCCATGGTGGTTTCAGCTTTTGTCATTGTCTTGTAGTTCTAGCTACCTGTATCCTATGGAAATAGCAAAGCAAAGCAAACATCTCCTTCCAGAGAACTCATTTCTGAAAACTCCTCTTGGTCCTTATTCTGAGGTTACCAAGTGTGAGTCCCATGTTGTTTGTCTCCTTTTCTTTTCCAGAAATCACATCATTCATCTGGCCTCAGCTATGCCTCTCCCAGCAAGATATGTATGAAGGATGGAAAAGAAATTATTTGGAAGCATTTAAAAATTTTAAAAATGGAAGATTTTGAGAATGGTGTTTCATTGAAATAGTTTTGCTAGATTATACACCTTTGCTTTTTTCTGGTATGTCAGACTAGGCAAACATGGTTTTAATTTTGAATACTACCTGTTATTAAATGATTTTCCACCAAATCAAAAAAAAAAAAAGAATACATAATGGATTCCAGATTCAGTGTAGCTTCAAGAAACAGGAGATACCTCAGAGCCCCAGTGGATAATGAAATCCTAGAAAAACTTCAAAGCAAACCCACAAGAAAAAAAAATGCTCAACTTCACATCTTGAGCTCTCCTGGCTATTTTTCTTACCATGAAAGAGGTTGGTCTTACTCAACCACAAAAACAGGTGAAAAATGAATAGCTAACATAGCAGAACACTTTCCACCATGATACTTGGGTTTATTTTTTAACTTTTCCTTCAACAAATCTAAAGCTAGAACATGGTTAGTGTCTATTTTTCTATACTGGATGATGAATGGATGGCAAGCTGAGCTTCAGTCATATTGTTTAATCACTGTTCTCTTGATGTGACAATAGTACAGTGTGACAAGTGTGGAGGTCCTGCAAATGTGATGTGGTTGGGTGCCAGGCAAAGCTGGTAGTCTTCTATGGACAGCTTTGTTCATGTTTCTCAGTCCTTATCATTGATGGGAGCTCGGGAGAGGTTGTCAACAATGAGTCTGGATTTTATTTTTTAATTGAAACAGATGTCAATTAGGCACTAATATTAGACTGATGACCAATACTGTTGCTATAGGTAATAAAATAAATGATAGTGTCAACACTTAGAAGAGGTGAAAAAGGAAAATTTTCTGCTAGAGAAAACCAGTTTGTTTGGAAGAATTAGATGTTGGCAGGAACCTCCTGGATCATTTGTCTCTTAAGGGTTTACCCAGAGCTAGAACATTCTCTGTTCCTGCTTTGAAGTGACTTGACACATTTCTTCTCTGATGGGATACTGGAGATTTCTGAATTTCCAAAAAGTGGAACTAGGAAATTCAACCCCTACCTTTAGATCCAATGTCTGCTAATCACATTTTCAGAGAATTGACCACTGCATATTTTTAGAATTCTATTCTGCCATGAATGTGACTATGGAAAGCAAAACAAAACAAACCTTCAAAGGCAGGAATGAAAGAAGAGAGAGTAGTAGTAAATGATATTAGGCAGAAGGGACACTGAGTTATGGGAACCTCAATGAGAACTAGACAGCGTACAACTCCAAAGCCCTTGGCCAGGAGAGACAATGATGGTTCCATCAACTTACATGACTCTGAGTCTTGGGGCTCTATACATTTGGGTTCAAATTTCAATTTTACTACTCATTTAACAGATGTTTGGTATATGAGACCTATCTGTACCTTCACAATTTTCTTTAAATATAAAACTATTCTAAAATAAAACATTTATTTTAAAATGCGGTATCACTTGTTCAAAAATCAGGGCAGCATTGGCAGCATAGTTGGGAAAAAACCTGTCTAAGAGAGGCAGAACCACAAAGAGACAGTAGAAAATGGACCCATCATTAGCCAAGACTCCATGCCCTTGGTGCATGCTTCATTCTTTCAATGGAATTTATTTACAAAAATTCAAAGATAAAATTAATGATTTCAAGATGGCACTTGCAGAGTATGAATCCCGAGCATAAGATCCCCTTTTGAGAATGGGTCCTGTTCAATGGCTCTGGTCACATGTCCATGATACTGACCCTGCTCCAGGTATGTCCTTGGTCTCCCCAACTTCTCATTATCTTCCCAAAGAAAACATAGGACAAACCATTGTCTGAGACTTAGGGCAAGAATTCTTTTGTTGTTGTTGTTGTTGTTGTTCCACAGACTCCTTTGCAAGCTTGGTGAATCCTACTGACCTGGTCTCAGAATGATTTTTAGTATATTAAATTCATTTTATGCAGTATCTTCAAAATATACCCCACTATAACCCATGATCAATTTTTGCTACAGATTTTTATACAGTGTAACTGTCCAACTATCAGGTAATCTGTTTTCAGTAGCTCTTTTCAACCAAATGGTTCAGCCACATGTTATGATATTGGTGATGCAAACATCTAAAATGCTTTCCAGTATATCCTATGTGTAATCATGTGCTGATCAATATTTGGATAGAGTTTAGTCAAAGACCATTCCACAGTATGTTCTTATTTGAGTTAATCAAGAAGAGACTTTACACTCAAAGTCCTTTAAAATGAACATGACTCTGAGCTTTGGAATTTCAATTGTCTTGGAGAATGCAAGAGAGAACTGAATTTATCATTGGCTGGGTTCCCTCAGTTTGACTGAAATTATGATTCAAAATGAAGAGAAAAGAAGAGAGGATATAGAAGAGAATAAAAATAAAATGCAATAGAAGACCATAGTTCATTTTATGAAATTTCTATCACAATATTTTAAGGATAAAAATAAAATAGAAGGAATTGCTATATTTCAAATAGAAATTAGCAAATATACATATAGACATTTGCTAATATATATAATATATATGACACGCACATATATATATATAATATATATGACACGTGCATAATCAGAATTAATATAATTATATCCATGTACAACTGAGATTTCAGACCCCACCAATTAGTGAATGTGCAAGAAATAGTCCAGTGATGGGCAGGCATGGACGGACCCACCCCAGCCTCCTCTTGCTCTATGTGTAATGGAACATTTGATTGATATATCTGGTCATAGGAGAATGGGCTGTTAGGTCATTGACAGCTGGGCCTTTAATTCTAGGTAGTGATGGAAGTACCAAAATTGCCCTCCAAAAAGGTATTACCTAAGAACTGGGAGTGAAATGCTGTGAGTAAGGTGAGTGTTAAGGATACTCTCTTGAGGATCTGGTAAAGTGTGATTGTTTGATCGATTGCAGAAGCACAAACCTAGCTCATGTGTGCATTCTGCTGTAGAATCCTGAGCCCGTTTAGCTGGCCTTCCATGAGGACTGGAAAATGCATCTAAGAAAGAAGATAAAAACTCATTTTCAAATCTTTTCATTCCTTGGAGGAACTCCATCATTTCTCATTCGTATCAATTCTTTCATCTGCGGATTGTGAAGTGTGGCCTCAAATGTTTTCCAGATGTCTAATGGAATGTGTGTTGGAGGAAAATAACTTTATTTTGTTGGGTGCACAAATTCTGGTATGTTACTTATATTACAGAGGAAAATAAACAAATGGGATTAGAGCATCTTTTCTACTGTATAACATTTTATATAAGAAATAAAACTAGAAGATACATAGTAATTGGCTGGGTGGAAGTGAAATGGTATCCAGGATAAAAGAATATTTTATTTATAATTCTTTCTGGTTATTTTGGTCCTAAGTATGAACCACTGAGACCCTTTTGGAAATTCTTTAGCTAATTTGCTTATTTCTGATTCAATAATAAAATTATCTTTTCGTAGTCCTATCTAAATATTTTAGTATGACTTAGTGACATTGCTGAGTTGTGGTACCTAATATGCCATTTCTTATAATATTAAAGATCTAGGGCAGCCCGGGTGGCTCAGCAGTTTAGCGCCTACCTTCAGCCAGGGCCTGATCCTGGAGACCCAGGATCAAGTCCCAAATGGGGCTCCCTGCATGGGGCCTGCTTCTCCCTCTGCCTGTGTCTCTGCCTGTCTCTCTCTGTGTCTCTCATGGATATAATAAATAAAATATTAAAAAAATAAAGATCTATATCCTACTTACTTCTAAAAGGGCTCAAGACGGCTAGTACCTTTATTAGTGTGACAAGGACATGGTAATTCTTCCCCCCTGCCTATGACATAGAATCCTGTCTGTCTCCATAAATACAAATTATCTCACTTCCTGCTTATGCAGCTGATGAGGGAGTGATGAAATCCAGAGGAAAATCATTCCCCAGTTCTTCAAACTGACAGCACTAATTCCCTGAGTCTTTGAGACTTGGCAGTCAAAGTGTAAGGTGATACCTTAAAGAGAGAAATCCCAACCTTACATGAAGTGGACTTTCTATATTGCCATGATATGACATGATGTTCCCTCAACTATAAAACACTTTGAGTCATCTGGCTCCTTATTTACTCAGTAATTCCATTATTTAATGTGATGGGTTGTCTGAAAGATAATTTATAGAGTTGTTGGAAACATACTGACTCCAGGTCCTGAAGTCACCTGGATTTTTATTTCTTCAGGTGCTAAAGAAAATGGCAAAATACACATGAAAATGGTTCTGGTCATTTTCTTACTGATTTCCCCTCAAATGTTTTAGCCCGAGTGTTGTGAATTCATTTTTGGATATCTGGGTCATAGTTCAGTGGTTATATTAACAAGGAATCTTTCAAAATAGGAAACACTAGGGAGGCAAGGCAAGTAGGGAGAACATGAGGAGAAATGTTTTAACTCTAGACCTGGCTTTCACTAATTGCTGGTGGGTTACTAGTGGTGATCACCACCTCAGCTGGTAGTAATATGAGAACTACAGTATGGATAACTCAAATCATGCTCACATGAATATCTCTCCAGTTTCTAAAGTGTGTTTGAGAATGATTTTATAAGACAATACATTTTAAAAATCAGGAACAAATATTACTGTGATTCCTCAGTAAAATCTTAACTACTTGAAAAGAGTGGTTATTATTTTAATTATTCGTGTTATTATTGCTGGTTGTTCAGGTCAAAAGAAATTCTAAGGAATGGACTCCAGGGACTGGAGTCCAGTGACTGGACTCACATGATTGGAAGAGTCACAGCCTTTTTCACTATCATTACAAAAACAACAACAATGTTGAAGCAACAGCAATACTAATGGTAGTTGCTACCGTTGGGCACCCACTTTGCATTAGGCTTTGAACTGTACACAGTATTATTTCTTTTTTTTTTTTTTTTTGACAGAGAGAGTGAGTGCAGGTGTGCAAGCAGGGGTAGGGGCCGAGGGGGAGGGAGAGAGAGAGTCATAAGCAAGTTCCATGCCCAGCATGGATCCCCACACAAGGCTCAATCTCACAACCCTGGGATCATGACCTGAGCCAAAATCAAGAGTTGGTTACTCAACAAATTAAGCCACCCAGGCGCCTGTCTCTCTTTTTTAATCTTGTGTAAATAATGGAGTACATGTTCAGATAATTTGAGTGCATTATGAATGACATACAACTAGTTAACATCCAAACAAATATTTCAACCACATACATCTGGTCCACTACACCGTTTCCTCTGTTCTCATTTCTATATGACACCCTTCTTTTTAAGTTGTCAAGGCATCAGTAGAGAAAACACTGTAAGACTGTTCAATCTCTGAAATTCTATTAACCACAGTGATAGTAACAATAGCGTATGCCACAGACATGCACATGTGGACACACACACAAACACATGGCGCCAATCTCAAGAAATTCACATGAGGAGTCAGGGCTTACAGGAAATGGAAAATTATTTTTCTCTCTAGAAAAACTTTGGAGATCTAATCCTTCAAAATTAATTAAAGCAAATAAAAGAAAACATGGCATACACCATTTCAAGATGGAGGGAAGTTACGAGAATGTGGATGGGAAAAGCATGTAGAAGGCTTAATAATAGGTTTTCAAGTACTTAGGAGAGACCAGTTTTTTCCTATTTCCTCTGCAAGCAGAGAAAAAAGAACTTGGCTTAAAAAATAGCATGAAGGAAATTAAAAACTAGTAATTAGCTGTGGACTTAAGATTAAGGTAGGATATTGATGATGCTCATGAAGTCACCAATTCTTATGAGTTAAAAAAATTAAAAGAGAGACCTCATTATTTCCTGGAAATGACTCTTTAATATTTGAGAAATAGTGTGGCCTAGTGTTTAAGGATTCTATAATCTCACCAATCCGGTTTATCTCTTGCTTTTACCACAATTATGAGCTGTGTGAATTTGAGAAAGTTACTTAATCTTTTTTTCACATTTCTATAGAGGCGATTTTTGGTCCATAGTGAAACTGTAGATCATGCTTTTATTATAGTGTTTGGCACCTAGTCAACACCTTAGTTATTGCTGCAGTTGTGTTTGGATATGGTCTGGCTTGAAAGTGGAACTGTGGGTTCCATGGCATTTCCATTCCTCTTCATTCAAAAAGACATTTAGTGGACATTTATTCCTCTTTTTTTGGCTACCCAGGATTTCCCAACTTTTTATATTTGGCAGGAATCACAGATTGGTACAAGCCATAGGAAGGCAGATATTCCTTCTCCTAACTTCTTGGTGTTAGGGTGGAGATGTGTGAGCTTGGCTGGTTGATTAAATGCTCCAACTCTTGGTTTCAGTTCAGATCATGATCTCAGGGTTGTGACATTGAGCCCTGCATTGAGATCCATGCTCAGTGGGGAGTCTTCTTGAGTTTCTCTTTCTCCCTCTGCCTGTACCCCACCTGTAGAATAAAACATAAATAAATCTTTAAAAAAAATGCTCCGGACTAGGATTTGAGTATGGAGTAGTGGTAAATGAGAACAGAGGTCACTAGAGATTATTTTCTGTGACTGTCATAAAAATGAAGGCATAGGGGATTCTCACTATTTGCCTAGGGAATGTGGAATATGATGGGACAGTAGCCAGTCTCCAGTGGCAATTACACCTATAGCGGCATCTTAAATAAACTATTTCTGTGGTGGAGTCTTGACCATTTCTAGCTTCCTTAGAGTCTTGGTTCTTTCACTAGTCATTTGAATGATCCTATGAGGTATCTTTCAGCTATATCCACAATCATTTTGCATGACAATTCATCTGAGAAAAGCTCAATGGCATTCAAATATGAATATTTGTTTCAATTTGTTTCAAGCTCCTATGAATGCAGGTTATGGAAGATTGGCCCTTCTAGGGTGGATTTAGTGGGGCTTGGCTCCAAGCTATGACCAAGTCTAGGTCTGCTCCACACCTTCCTCATTTTCTATGGATTAGCGGCTATTAGAAGAATAGCCATCTGATGGTAAAAGGCAAGAGTATGCAACAGGCCCAACTAAGCAAGCACATTGCAAGTATCTCCTAACATTTTATTGGCCAAAGCAAGTCACAGGGTTAAGCCCAACAGCAATGGAAAAGAAAAATATGTATTTTTTTTAAAATTACTTATTTATTCATGAGAGACACAGAGAGAGCGCAGCAGAGACACAGGCAGAGGGAGGAGCAGGCTTCATGCAAGAAGCCTGACATGGGACTTGATCCCAGGTCTCCAGGATTACACCTCGGGCTGAAGGTGGCCCTAAACTGCTGAATCACCTGGGGATCCCCAGGAAAAATATATATTATCTTTTATGGAAGAAACTGCAAAGTCACAGGAAGTGGACACTGCAAAGATCAAGTCTGCGCCTACAGAGAATGGTGAAGAACTGAGGACATTAAAGAATTGAACATATAGGTGTTCCTCAACATCCTACCAACAAAAGTTTTAAATTGGTACTTATTTCTATTTTTTGTAACAAAGAACTTGACACATCATACAGAGATTATTAAGGGAGTGAATTGTGTTTCTCTATAGAGTTTGGGAGAATGTCAGATTGTTATCTAGTCTGCGTAGAGCTGAAGGCAGTGGAAATCTAGTGTCTTCCAATATATTAAAGGATAGGAATCTGGCAGCCTGTGATATATAGCTACGACATGATCTGTGAAATTATTGTCTGTTGTGTCTTATAATGAAGTACCAATTGAAGGCTACTTAGTGACCACTACTATAGAATGGAATAAAAGGCATGTGTTATTCAAAGAATGCAGGGTAGAGTATTCATATCTAATAATACATGATAATATCACATTTGAATAATTTTAAAAAGAATAATAAACTCAAATTCTATTCTTATCTCAGGGCACACACTGAAAACCAAGAATTTTCTATGACAGCTAAAATAAGCTATTTCAAACATTTTATACGTTCAGTGCTGAGGTGGTGAGCTGAAAAGCAAATCTGGAGGGATTCTGTGCTTTGTCAAATTACAACATTGGTTAAATATGCAATATTTCCAAATATCATAAGGCATTGACTGAGAAAAAATAGGCTTCTGAGAATTGCACTGGTTACTCATATGGTTGTATTTGGAAGAACTAGAGCTCCTCTGGCTTTTTAAGGCAGCTAGACCTGCCTTGACACCTGAAATAAATTCATTTTTCTAATCTAAAGAGACTGTTCCAGCTTGGCTTAAAGACACCATGTCTCCCTTGCCTAATTTGCAAAGGACCTCAATTTTTTCCATTTCCATTCCTCTCACCTCTCCTTTTGTCCAGACCTAGGGGTAAACTCAGATTGCAGCATGCTGAAGGGGTCTGAAGAGGTCTCACAGACAGTTCTTTGTTAATTTGTATCAGAAAAAAAAAAAAAAATCTGAGCAGTATGTGTGGGAATGGATTCCAAGGATGCTAGAACAAATAGGGAAGAATATAAAAATAGATCAGACTAATTTATTTTAAAATCTGGAAGGCACAAGAGATTCTGGATTCAATATGCCAGAAGAGTGGAAGTCGTTTAGAGTGTAATTTGAGATGCCATAAATTCTTCTGTATAACAAAGAAGGAGATGTGCTGGGTTGTGTTTATTTTGTGTAATCCACTCACCATTCACCTTCTATGTATAGTCCATAAGAAAGCAGTGAAGGTGCTTCCTAAGGTCTTAAAAAAGTCATTTGTGAGGGAAGTATTACCATTTCTGAAGAATATTTTAGCAGTACTGTGTAGGCTGATAATGCTGGTGGAAGACAATGCAGTTGAAGTGGGCTTTCTGATATCAATGCTATGAAAGTATGGAGACTATAAGACACCAATATATAGTATCAGATGACTAGAAGCACAGTGGAAAAGCACTCACACATTAGAAACACAGTGGTTAACTAAATGTCTTGATTCAGAGTGAGTTTGATTATGACCTGATCATGGAGTACCAGGGACTAAAATTAGGGGTGGAACACTAGGCAGCTATTTGGTTAGTATAACTTAAACAAAACATGAAGAAAAAATCTGAGATCTCAGAGAGTCACAGTTCTTTATTAAATTCCCACTTATGAGTCAGAAACAGATCCAAAGCTTCAATAAAGTAGATGCCTAAGGACTTATAAAGCAGACTTTCACAATAGTATCTTATGGCTGTAAAATGAATTGTCACTCAGTTTTCCTTAAAAGAACTTCTAGTCATTTAGCAGAATAACATTCCAAGGTTTGGGGGGTATTTATTACAGTCTCAGAGAGAAATGAAAAGAATCTTTAGTCATATTTGGAGTTTAAAGTGACAAGTAATAAATGCAAATTTGACCTGAGTCTGCCTTACAAATAAGTCCACCTCTGAGCTCATCCTAAACTTATTTCTTTAATTGTTAAATGTAGATATACAAATATTCAGCAACAATGAGAATTCTTACACTAATTTGATGACCCACAGGGTAAGTACTGTGTTTGTTACAAATGCTCTCATTTCATTGCTTGGAAGCAGTATGGGGCACATAGATTCATAATTCTTAACTTCTGAAACAAATGAAAAATTGCATAAAGCCATGCCCACAGCATAATTAGACAACAGAGAATATCTAAACTTCAAATTACAGGTAGATAGAAGAATATATGCCAAATCCTAGCAACCTATCTCTTGCTTTTCCTCCTACACAGTCTGGGTGATATAGACAATTCTGGAAAATGGCATTGAACTCCATGGAATTGGAGTTTGTGGCAAGCCTAAAATTTATTGAAAAACAATACAAAAAAGGAAGTTCACACAGATGCAAAAGAACACAGAGCACTGTGTACAGGGAAAAGGTTAAAGTGCATTCAGAATTTGTTGAGGCTGTGTTGAGAAAGGGATGTTTCAAGGGAAAGAGAGAATTAGAGGGAATGCAGGGATGCCTTTTGGAAACTGAGCAGAAGAAAAATTAAGCAAGAGAAGAAAATACAGTCTCTTTCAAATTAAAAAATAAAAATGAAAAAAAGAAAAATTTCTCATATTTTTTCTCTCACCTTTTCCTCCTCCAAATAGTAAAGAAATCATTCTTTACAATGATGGAAGATATGTTTTTGAATCTGGAGTCTCATAAATCATCCAAACACCAGCCCTGGCCATAAAATTCAGGGAGACACAAACTACCTACCTACCTATCTACCTACCTGTAAGTACTTTATAAACCTCCTAAAAATCGAACCCCAATTGAACTAATAAATATTCTTCCAATGAAACAAGAAGTTATTGAACTCCAAAAGAAATTTTAATAAACACAAAATATGTCAGAAGTGAAGATTAAAATTACAAGTTGCCTCAGAAAGAATAAATAAAATGGAAAACAAATAATAGACTTTTAATAAAAATAGGAAAAGAGAGACGATAATAAAAATTAGATAAAGAAAAGAGTAAAAGAGCAGAAAGAAATTGGTTGAAATAAAGACAAGAAAAAATAACATATGTATAATTGGGGTTTAGAAGAAGTGTTTAAAATAATAATGATGAGACAGAAATAATATTTTAAGATTTTATTTATTTATTTGAGAAAGAGACAGAGGGAGGGAGGGAGAGAGAGAGGAGAGAGAGAGAAAGGACATGGGAGGGGCAGAGGGAAAGAGGGAGGGAATCTCAAGCAGACTCCATACTGAGTGTGTAGCTCCACACGGGGGCTTAATCTCACAACTTGGAGAGCCTGACTTGAGCTGAAATCAAGAGTCAGATACTTAACCAACTGAGCTACCCAGGCAGCCCAGAAATAGTATTTTATAGTATAATTTTTTATTTCCACTTTTAGTGATGATTAAGGAACTCTAACAAGACAAAGTTCTATACGATCTGGAAAAATACAAATTTAGTTACTGGAGAGAGAATAGAAGCAGGCAGATTCTATGGAGTCCATGCTTAGAAGCAAGAGTTTTATAGCATGAGGTCTGTATGTTTATTTTTTAGCCTGGGGCAGGTGCATTTGTTAGGAGCACTGGTGGAAAAACTACAGTCTTTTTGGCCAGGACTTAGACTGGAACAAACAGTCCCTGGAAACAATGAGAAAGAGCCAGAGAAAAAGTATTTAACTCACGTCTGTCCCTATATTTGGATAATTTAAGAATCCTTAATGTTTGGAGCAGTCTCAAGACAACTAAGCTAAAAAGCAAAAGCTATTATTTGAGATTGGAGCTAACTACCAGGAATGCATTTGCAGTTCAAGTCCAACCAAAGTAAATGCCTGCTAAAAAGAGACAAGCAAAAACCTTAAAACCTAAAAACCAAAGCTCATTAGCAAAAAATAACTGAACCCAGAATCTTCTCAACAATAATGTTTAGGATTCAATCCAAAATTATCTGGCATATGAAGAAATAAGAAAATAGAACCCATTCTTTTTTTTTTTTAAAGATTTAATCTATTTTTTTAAAGATTTATTTATTAATTTATTAATTTATTTATTCATGATAGACAAAGAGAGAGAGAGGCAGAGACACAGGAGAAGGGAGAAGCAGGCTCCATGCCGGGAGCCTGAAGCGGGACTCGATCCTGGGACTCCAGGATCGTGCCCTGGGCCAAAGGCAGATGCTAAACCACTGACCCACCCAGGAATCCCCAGATTTTATCTATTTATTCATGAGAGACAGAGAGAGAGAGAGAGAGGGAGAGAGAGAGAGAGAGAGGTAGACACATAGACAGAGGGAGAAGCAGGCTCTCCATGAGGAACCCAATGTGGAACTTGATCCCAGGACTCTGGAATCATGCCCTGAGCTGCAGGCAGATGTTCAACCACTGAGCCACCCAGGAATCCTAATAGAACCCATTCTCAAGGAGAAAAAAAAAATCAATGTAGACTAAACTTGAGATAATTAGAATTGGAATTATCTAACAAGTTTTTTAAAGAAACTAATATGTCTTCAGTGATGGAAAAGAAAAAAAAACTTGCAATGGATTAAAAGAGACACACAGGCTGAAAGTAAAAGGATGGGAAAAGATATTTCATACAAATGGGATACAAAAGAAAATGAGGAGAGCTGAAATTATATCAGACAAAATAGACTTCAAGCCAATGACTATAAGATACTAAGAAGGTCATAATATGATAAAGAGGTCAATCCAGCAAAAGTATATAACATTTGTAAATATTTATGTACCCAACATAAGAGCACCTAAGTATATATAGCAAATATTAACAGACCTGAATGGAGAAACAGACAACAATACAATAATAGTAGAGGACTTCAATATCTTCTTTCAACAGTGGATCGATTATCCAGACAGAAAATAAATAAGGAAACACTGGGCTTAAGCCACACATTGGAACAAATGGACTAAACTAACAGACATTTACACAGAATTTTATTCAACAGCAACATAATACACATTCTTCTCAGGGACACATGGAACATTCTCCAGGCTAGATAATAGGTTAGGCTTTAAACAAGTCTCAATAAATTTAAGATTTAAATCATAGGAAACATCTTTTCTGGCCACCATGGTATGAAACTAGAAATCAATTACAAGAACAAAACCAGAAAATTCTCGCATATATGGAGATTAAACAATATGCTACTGAGTAACCAATGGGTCAAAGAAGAAATCAAATAAGAAATAAAATAGTATCTTTAGTCAACTAAGAATAGAAATACAATATGCCAACATTTACAGCATGCAGCAAAGACAAAGGGAAGTTCATTAGTGATAAATGCTTACATTAAGACAAAAGAGCACAAATAAACAACCTAACTTTATACCTCAAGGAACTAGAAAAAGGAGGACCAATGAATCCCAAAGTTGATAGAAGGAAGAAAATAACCAAGATCAGAGCAGAAATAAATGAAATAGCGGCTATAAAGACAATAGAAAAGATCAATGTAACTAAGAGCTCTTTCTTGAAAAGATAAAAAGAATAGACAAGCTTTTAGCAAGACTTATAAAAAAAAAGAGGATTCAAATAAATAAGATTAGAAATGAAAGAGGATACATGGCAATGGATACCACACACACACACACACACACACACACACACACACACAGATAAGATAGGTGATTTCAAAAACTTCAGCCAAATGGTAGATTTTGAGTAAACGATTCTTGAAATTAGAGTAGCACAAAGATAAGAACAAAGGGAGAACGGTACTATGTTATATGATATATGCTCTATGTTCCGTGTTGTATGTTCTAACAATTGAATTAGGGAAGCTATGATATGAGAGGCAAGGCTAAGGGAAAGAAGAAATTTGGATGAAATCATCAGTTTTTTAAAAATAAGCAATAGGTGGGAATTTAGGATATCATTTAAAGTGACAAAACAGCAAGGCTTAAAAAAGAAAATACAGAATGAGGACATTAAAATAGTATAAATATGGAAGTTACTACTTACACAAAACACAAAGTTCCTTAAATATGAAAAAAATAAGTAGACAAACGATGGAGAAGGGAAAGCTCTTCTTTATAGTAGAAACCAACCTTAACCAAACCAGTGGATTCCACTTAAACTGTATGTATGATAGACAAAATGGACTTAACAGACATTTGTAAAACATTCCATCCAACTGCAGTGGAATACACATTTTCTCCAAATGCACCTAGAACAATCTCCAGGATAGATCATATGTGATGACCAAGTGGTCAAAATTAGAATTGCCACTTATTGTATATTAACAGCCACCTGTTACATGGCCTTCTGATATGCACTAAGAAAGCAGTCTCATTTCTATTGCATTCTTTCTAACAAGGCATATCTTGAATATCATCATTAGGAACCATTGAGCAAACACAAATTGAGGGACAGTTTATGAAATAACTGATCTGTTGTTTTCACTCTGATTCGCATTATTGTAGAATTAGCAACATCTGACTGAGGTCTGTAGAATTAGATAATATGTCACCCATGTTTATTTCTTGATTTTGACAATTCCTCTTATGAATATTTATGGAAATTCTATGTTTTAGGAAAATGTATTTGGAGTAAAGAGGCATCATATGAATAATTTGCTATTAGATGATTAAGAAAAAATAATGAGGGAGATAATAAGGAGAAAGAGGAAAGGAGAGGGATGATGGAGAAGGAATAGAAAGATAAGAAAGGATAAAGTGGCTCTGGCATCAGATAATTTTTATGCAATTCTTGCCATTTTTATCTGAGTTTAAAATTATATCATCAACAGAAGAAAAATTAAACACATTTAGTGGGAAAAAAAAAGTATTATGAAATAGATCCTTAGGGAAGCCCCATGTTGTAAAACTTGAAAACTTCATGGGTGGTAATTACAATGATGTGTCCACTTAACTTTCCAGCTTGATCAGTGGGGAAGACGGATTGGGTTTACAGAGCACATTAGTAATTGTAAGTTTAATCAGGGGATGACACCAATTAAAGCTGCTGCTCCATATGTGGTCTCCTTATTAGAACAAATCACTAGAGCCCTTGGGACCTGGCATATAGCTATTGGTTTCATAATTTTTTTTACTGTGCTGATAAGAGCAGCTTCCAGAGATAGCAATATGAATCACTACCTTTTCTTGGGGTTGTATAACCATCCTGCTTTGGCCTTGGTAAGCAACCTGACCAGTTCTCATGAGCTTCAAAGCAAAGGGAGTACGGAGTGTATAATGGAGCATAGATATTTTTATAGCCAACTGTGCCTTACAATAGTAGTGGATATGAAAACTAAAACATCAGCTTGTAATTTCCTTCCTTACTGTGTCAAGTATATATTTATGCATTTAACTAATTTCCCTTTTATTTTGACTCTTTCTCTCTTACAATTGACACTGGATTTAGTGGTGAATATTGCTACTATTTTGCTCATAGTTCATGATATCATGGAATTGCCTGTTCAGTAGAAAGGAATAAACTTCAGAAGAAGAAGGGAATGCTGGACTTTAAGCATGACGCAAGGGTTCATGAAGCTTTATCATCCTCTCCTTGGGAGGAAGGCGAGTGAATTTTCAGCTGCATGAGTGATAGCTGAATTTTGGTGAGAGATTTTCTTTTTTTTTAAGCATAAGAATGAGGAAAAGATTGTGTAGGACTATTCCATGTCTAACGGTAGACCATGGAGGACATTTGCCATTCGTGCCTGCATAGCCTCTAAACTTTGAACCATAGAAGAATGATTTAAAAACAGAATATGTATACAATGGAATACTACTCAGCCATTAGAAATGACAAATACCCACCATTTGCTTCAATGTGGATGAAACTGGAGGGTATTATGCTGAGTGAAGTAAGTCAATCGGGGAAGGACAAACATTGTATGTTCTCATTCATTTGGGGAATATAAATAATGGTGAAAGGGAATATAAGGGAAGGGAGAAGAAATGTGTGGGAAATATCAGAAAGGGAGACAGAACATAAAGACTCCTAACTCTGGGAAACGAACTGGGAGTGGTGGAAGGGGAGGAGGGCGGGGGATGGGGGTGAATGGGTGACGGGCACAGAGAGGGGCACTTGATGGGATGAGCACTGGGTGTTGTTCTGTATGTTTGGTAAATTGAACACCAATAAAAAATAAATTTATTATATAAAAAAAGAATATGAGGGAGGATTTGTAGTTGGCTGTTGCAGACTTAAGCATTCAGAGAAGAGGAATAAGCAACAGCCTGTGAGAGGATTTTGACTGTGTCCTATATTCCTTGGTCTCTATTTTCCAAGCCTGGTTTTAGACATTAATAATCATTTTGTGAGCTACCCAATATAATTCCAATAAATCCAGTCATAGTACAAATTAAGCTATTGTAGCAAAGGATTTCACAAATACATTATCTTTCTGTCATGTAAAAGTTGATATGAATGTAATTCAGAACTGTCAGGCAGCTCATCTTCTCAGCTCCTTGCAGGGAATCGGATCCCTTCTATCATGATGCTTACATCTCTAGGTTGTTCCAGTCTTTGTATCTGAAGCTGGGTCACCAGTACGATGCCCACATTCCACCCTGTGGAAGGGGGAAGAGAGAAAAGGTAGGCAAGCAATTCCTTTTTGATGTAGAAGTTGCGGAGATTATTTTTTCGTGCATTTGATTTTTGAGAATTTAGTCCCATGACCACTCACTCTTAGCTCTAAGGAAGGGGACAAGAAAATAGAGTCATTAACTGGGCTGCTTTGTGCCTTAATACAATTCAGGAGAGTGAAAGCTTCTATTGTTAAAACAGGAGAGGAAATGGATCCTGGGGAATCTGATTCTGTGCCACATTTAGATGGAATCAATTGCTGTGGTTTATCACAGAAGACTCCTGAGTAGTACAGTCACATTATAACTGTGTTAGCTTCCAGTTAACCCTCTATGGAAATATTTTAAAATATGAATCTGGTTTTGTAGGGTGTTATGATCAATCTTTAAATATTCTCTAGCTCTTCCTTTAACCTTGTTAAATCTGTCCCCAATGCACTTAAAAGATGATTCCGTTTACACAAATTTGATTTTGTACAGTACAACCATGTCAGAAAGAATTTCTAGTTCATGGAGGGTTACTAAATATCAGAAGAAATTATGAAAGAGGAGACCAGTTCTGCCTACATGTGGGATTATTTAAAACAAGATATAGTCTTTGTTCTTTCTTGTTTGCAACAGTTTATTTATGCACCCAGGTACATATGAATTTTTTAAAGATTTTATTTATTTATTTGAGAGAGTGCATGAGCAGGGGGGAGGGGCAGAGGGACAAGCAGATTCCCTGCTAAGCAGGGCTTGATTCCAGGATACCAAGATCATGACCTGAGCTGAAGGCAGATGCTTAATCAACTGAGCCTCCCAGGTGCTCCATATTATGTCTATTTCTAAAAGGACTTAAGTGGCTTAAATTTAAAAAGCATGAGTAAAATTAAAGCAAAAACCATGAACACAGCAAGGGTAAAAAGATGAGATACAATGAATGAAAGAGTGGAAATGAGATGGTAGGAAAATCATTAATCAGAACAAAGAAAGTTACTGCAAATGAGCAGAGAGATTTACAATAAGCTTTCTAACAGCTAATCAGTGACATACACTCCAGTGCTCAAATGTATGCGTAGTGTGTGTGTGTGTGGGTGTGTGTGCACACTTTCTGAAAGTTTAAGACTAGACTAGATAAGTCATCAAAAGCCAAGCAATCACTGCAGCCTACAAATTTGCTCAGATTATTTAAAATGAGGGAATTGAAAACTTCTAGTGTGGCCTAGCAATGAGAAAATTAGAAGATGCTAAGTGAACATTTACCTGTGATGTTCATTTGAAAAGCTTTCTGTTTTGATTTGACACTTTTTGCCTATCAATTTAACCTGGCCAGTGGTCGGTCAAAGCACCTCCCTTCTTCACTGCTGGAGCCACCCATCCTTGGGCAGAACAACTGAAGAACCCTCAGGGAGCGTGGAGAAATAGAAGTTGCCCGGTGAATGGTGTTGGTGAGGATCCATTTGTGCACACATCTGCCCTTACTCTGATGCACTGGTTGACTAGAGAAAGAATGTTTTCAGATTATTTAAGGAAATATTAAAAGGGCAAGAGAAAAATCACTATATTTTCATCCTAGGGATAATTTGTGATGGTTAAGCCATTTTTTACATTTAGTTCCAAAGATGAGCTTCTTCTGGTCCTGTTTTACCTTGTGATGGAGGGGCACAGTTTGCCAGATGATGCCTCCAACCAAGACTTTTGCTTCACTGAGCCCATTGTAACATGGAATGAGGAATTCCTCAGCCTCAGCTTTCCTTCCTTCCTGCTCTGTAACTCATTTTGCCCATAAATGGAAAGGTTTGGAAGCAAGGGAAAATCAAGCTCCTGTTGAGTCCAGATGGGCTCTGATAGGGTACATACGTTGACAAGAAAATTCTTTCCATGCGATTTCTCATTGGAGCAAGATCTCTTGATTTTTTATTGTGATGCTGCCATTCTGTGAGCAACCTTGTTTCAGAAGAAGGTCTGTCTGATATGGTATGGAGTTGGGTTGAATATGTTTAGCTTTCTTTGGATGACTAATAGACTAGTCCATTGACTTGTCCATTGTTCATTCATAAAGGTTTTCAGTTAGGCCCTTGAAATTTTGGCAGGAGTAGACAAGAAATTATTACTTCTAGGAAAAGTGCATTGACATTTTAATTTAAAAGACAGAGGGATACGAGTATTCCTTGCCGAAAGTATAAAACCTTTCACTAGGGGAATGGTGTAAAGTGAAGAAGCAGACCATTTTGTAAAAGTGAAAATCCTCCCCAGATCTGTAATAATATGAAGACCTTAAAATTTTAGATTTCTAGAACTTGTTATCTGAAAACTTGCACATAGTCACATCATTTACCTTAACTGAATTTTTAAATTTGTTTAAGGATAGGGGTTTATAGCCAAGTTCATGGGCGGAAATTTTAAAGAAAGGGAAGTTAAAAGATTTCACGTGATCTCTGATGCACCTTTATTTGATATTGTATCATCTGTTACTTAATCAAATTCTCTAAATTATAAAGCTATTTTTCTTAAGGCAAGGATTATCTTCCCACATCCTCCCTAAAAGGGTTGTGTATATGACGGCCATAAATTTTGAAATAGAAATTTAATAAGTGGTCAGACTCCGGTGGATTATTTGAAATATGAAGTATTTGAGTCTGAAGTCTGAATCCAGAATCTTGCACGATCACTTTTTTAAGTGAATTTATGCCATATGAGTAAATGATACCATGTTGATTCCTAAAGCTGAAATTCCTAAAGCTGAAATCAATTCTTTATAAGCAAGGAGATTTGTTTTTGGGTTGAATAACTTTGCAAAGAAGTTGGTTGTACAATGCTTGTGCAATGATTTCTCCCTCCCTCTTGCCTTCTGTATTCTAGGTTTCCCCCTTTTTGTCACACTCTACCCTCTCTTTCCTCTTCCCCCCTTGTATTTTCCCTCCCACCTCTTTCCTCCTCTCTTTACTGACTGATCCCTTATTTCTCTCCCTTCACCCACCACCCAAGGGGCTGCTCTCTTCCCCCAGCTTGGGGGATGCTCAGCTTGTTCCACTCTTCAAGGTTAATGGGGAGAAAATTGAAATGAAACTAAACTCAATAAGTTGGGGAACTGAGCGGTTCATATCATGATAGACTCCTGTAACTCACATTCTCTAATTGTGTGAAAACAAGATATTATTTCAGCTTAATGAATCAATATGTTGGAGGGGCAGATTCTTCTTTCAATAGGAAAATAACATTGCACATCTAACATTGGTTTTATAAAATAAATGAGATGGCTATCTTTTGAGTGACTTAGAATAGACGGTGACAAGAGGCCAAATCAATCATGTTTATGAGCATATCTTTCACAACTTTTGCTAATGGAGAAACTCAGATTAGATTTCTATACCCTACAGCCCCACTAGCAAGTGACGGGAAGTAAGTTATTGTCAATAGTGAATGCTGGTCTTATAAACTCTTTTGAGAATGACCTCTATGGTTCCTTAGAAAGAATTTACTATCTCTAGGAAAGTGAATAGAAAAAATATCAAAAGCTATTCTTTTCCATGAGATTTGGTCATAGATTATGAAGGCTTTCAAGTTAGGTTTAAACTACATCATGTAAATCTTTAAGGATCCTAAAATAGCAATGAATTATCCTACTATGAGGCTGCCTTCCAGGAACAAAAGCATTACCCTTCTCTTTTACCATTGCTCAGCTAAGCATAAAATGATGTTCTTAAAATAAAGATAGTCTTCTAAATGAATATAGTAAAGCTCCCACCTGGAAATTCTAGTAATAGTGTTCAGCTGGTTTTTCTAACTGTTCCCATGGCTTCTTTTTGACTTTAAAAAAAATTTTTTTTAATTTATTTATGATAGTCACACACACACACACAGAGGCAGAGACATAGGCAGAGGGAGAAGCAGGCTCCATGCACCGGGAGCCCGACGTGGGATTTGATCCCGGGTCTCCAGGACCGGGCCCTGGGCCAAAGGCAGGCGCTAAACCGCTGTGCCACCCAGGGATCCCTTCTTTTTGACTTCTAAAAATCAAGAATTCTCTTCTTAACTCTATTCTTTCTGAAAAGATCTATTTGGAAATGCCAGAATTCAAATCAATGCCATGGTTATTCATTCTGTGGGGGTTTTGTTGCTGCTCAGGAAGTATCCCTGTTCTGTAACGTTGTGCACACACCTGAAAAATCTTTGACATGAAATTCCAGTGGTGTTGGGGTTGGAGAATGAAAGGGTGGGGCTCACCAACAGAGCTGGCTAGATTGATAGCAGTGCCTGACAACCAGTGTGAGCTTGGTAAGCATGGTAATGGAATTGCCATCTAGCTTCCGCTTTGGAGGATGTTAGAAAATTATGTATATGTATATAATCATATTATGTATATGAAATGATTATATACTTATTAAAACGTTTTATCTTATAAAAATTAATATTACTTGGTGAATAATGGTTTGATATTTGGGAAGAGATTTGGGGGGAAGGTACCACTGTTGACAAATTAAAAAAACCTTGTCAATTCCGCAGAAAACACTGCTAGAAACTAATAGGATGTCTTTGTTTTGTGATGGTCCAAAATTTTTTACATTTCCTTTATCCAAAGTACTTAGGCAGATGACATTTAAAAAATAAACTTTATTTTTTAGAACAGCATTAGATTTGAAGAAAAATTGAGAATGTACCATACACCCTGCATCTAGTTTCCCTAATTACTAACATCTTAAATTATTCTGGTACATTTGTTACAATTAATGAACCAATATTAATACATTATTATTAACTAATCCATACCTTATTTGGGTTTCTTTAGTTTTTACCTGATGTCCTTTAGTAGTTCTGGGGTCCCATTCAAGATCCCAAATGACATTTAGTCATTGTATCTGCTTAGGCTTCTCTGGGCTGTGACAGTTTGTTGGACATTTCTTGATTTTGATGACTTTTATAGTTCTGAGGAATACTGGTCTAATATTTTACTCTACTGGGATTTATCTGATGTTTTTATCATGATTGCCCTGAGGTCTTGCGTTTGTTCATGGGTTTGCAGTGGTGGGACCCAGCATGCTGTACTGTACAGTCATTCTTATTTTCTCTCTTTTCACTGTACCTTATTTGGAGGTACATGAGTGAGTAGTTATGTTCCCCTCTTGGATGGGAGAGTATCTAGATAAATTTTTTGAAATTATTCTGCATGGGAGTTTTATCTCTTCTCCCTTATTTATTTGTGCAATTTATTTATATTTGTATGGACTTCTAGATATTTATTTTATGCTTTGAGTTACCACCCAACACAAGGCAGATGATATTTTCAAAAAAAATTTTCAATTATATATATTGTGATTTTTATTTGTAGTAATATAATAATATTTCAAAGGTATTTTGGAGCTCAAAACTAGGATTTCCAAGTCAATATGTGCATATTTCATATGTGATAGCTCATATTATAAAGCTGTTAATGAGGCAAAGTATTGTTTATATACTATTTTTTAAATATCTACTTAATATAGCTTACATATTTTATGGTATCGAGAGTAAACAGAATTTACAGTGCCAAGCATGCATTTAACACTATTTATTTATTTTTGTTTTTATTTTTATTTTTTAAAGATTTTGCTTATTCATTCATGAGAGACACAGAGAGGCAGAGACACAGGCAGAGGGAGAAGCAGGCTCTCTGCCAAGTAGGGAGTCTGATGCAGGACTCGATACTGGGACTCCAGGATCATGACCTGAACCAAAGGCAGACACTCAAACACTGAGCCACCCAGGTGCCCCAACACTTACTTTAAAAACAGATTTGTGGCCTTAAATATCTGGATACAGGGCATCACATTTAAATTTGTAAAGTTTTTTTTTCCTTATCTCTACTTTGTTAGTAAGAATTCTTTGTACAATGTGAAAGCATTATAGTTGAAGATACTTAGATTAATAAATATCGAAGAAATGTTCTGTATTAAACTTAAGAAGAGAAAAAACCCTAAACCATTATCCTCTGGGAAATTATACTAAACCTAGACTATTGACATTTTAAACAAAAGAACTCTCTCACTTTTTAAAAATAAGTATAATCTCATTCTATGAGTATCAATCATTCTAATAATTAACTGCAAACCTCAGAAGAAAATGAACCATACAAAGGAAAGACTGATTATAAATCCTTGTCTTACCAAACTATCCATCATTCTAAATAGATCTCCTGGTATTCTGCTACTGGAATGCATCAGCAATCTCCCAGAATTCCCTCATGAAGTGTGGATAAGAGGAATTGATATACCACCGTTATGAATCATCTTTAGCCATGCATTACAAACATAGACTGGCAAGGCAGTCTTAATTCTTTTATATCATGGGTTATTTTGAGACTCTAAAGTAATCTATGAATGGGTTGGGTCCTAGGAAGAATACTCAATGCACTAACTGGTTACACGGAACCTCCTAAGATCCATAAGTGGTCCAAGAATTTCTTTCAGAAGTGATTGGTCTAAGTCATTTGCCGTTCCCAAGCAGGAAGCAGGGAAGGGATGGGATTTCCTTCTCTGGACACATGAGGGCTAACACCCTAATTTCTTCTTGATCTCAGGCCAGGTGTTTATTTCAGTTGTACTCCCCCAAAGGAACCACCAGCACTGAGACAGAAATTTCATAAAGGTAGGAATGGAGGAAATCCCTAAGTTGAGCACATTGTGTAGAGTGAGCTACAATAAACTTGTCTGAATAAAGAAATGGACTGATAGTTGTATGGTTGCAGTAGAACTCAACAAGTTTTCTTATTAAATTCACAGTGCATCATATCTATTCAGTCCTTGTTTTTGTGGATTGTTCCACTGAACTTCTTCTTAAAGGGGAATTTTAAGAGTCCCCCTTAAAATTTCTTGCAGAGCTGGTTTGGAGGTTACATATTCTTTCAGTTCCTGCCTGTCTTGGAAGCTCTTTATCTCTCCTTCCATTTTGAATGAAAGCCTTGCTGGATAAAGTATTCTTGGTTGCATGTTCTTTTCATTTAGGACCCTGAATATATCCTGCCAGCCCTTTCTGGCCTGCCAGGTCTCTGTGGAGAGGTCTGCTGTTACCCTAATATTCCTCCCCATAAAAGTCAGGGACTTTTTTTCTCTTGCTGCTTTAAGGATCTTCTCCTTATCTTTGGAATATTACTCAGCAATTAGAAACGACAAATACCCACCATTTGCTTCAACGTGGATGGAACTGGAGGGTATTATGCTGAGTGAAATAAGTCAATCGGAGAAGGACAAACAGTGTATGTTCTCATTCATTTGGGGAATATGAATAATAGTGAAAGGGAATATAAAGGAAGGGAAAAGAAATGTTGGGAAATATCAGGAAGGGAGACAGAACATAAAGACTCCTAACTCGGGGAAACGAACTAGGGGTGGTGGAAGGGGAGGAGGGCGGGTGTTGGAGGGGAATGGGTGACGGGCACTGAGGTGGACACTTGATGGGATGAGCACTGGGTGTTTTTCTGTATGTTGGTAAATTAAACACCAATAAAAAAAAAAAAGATATAAAAAAAAATTTAAAAAAATAAAAAAAAATTAAAAAAATAAAAAATAAATAAATTCACAGTGCAAAAAAAAACACCCCAAAATAAATAAATAAATAAATAAATAAATAAATAAATAAATAAATAAATTCACAGTGCCACCAACAGCAGTACACATACACACATGCACCTATAATTTCTGTAACTTTTCTTAGAAAATCAATACTAATGTAGGATAGTGAGAAAAAAAATCCTACAATTGCTAAGATTTTATAGAATGGTGATCCTGCTTCTCACAAAGCTGTCCCACTCTGTGTTGGTCCAGTCAACTAAAATGTTAGGATTTGTGAGTCAGCAGAAAGTCTTACCATTTCAGGAAAAAATTTCAACAATTATCAACAATCAACAGGGCTGATTCCTGAAACTTCTAAATCAAAGGAGATTCATATCAAGTCACAAGTACTTCGTACAAGTAAGCCAGATGCCAGCGTAAGATTTTTCTGGGTTCAAAAATATCCAGGCCAAATGAGGAAAACAACAACACATTTGCATTTTAGCTTTTAAAAATAGCTTATATACAGCGTATCTGAAAACATACTACCCATAGTGATTCCTGGGAAAGATTTTTGAGAGAGGTAAACTTGTTTGCCTAATTACTAGAAACTTAGGGAAGGGGGAGTTGTAGAAGGAAGGGACGGGCAGTGATTGTTAAAGTTGGTTTCATATGTGTTTATATAATTGTAGAAGCATGATAGTTTAAAATGTTGATAAATAATTATTTTTGATCTATTACAATGGGGTAATTTCAAGTGTTTACAAAAGAAGAGAAAAATGGCATAATGGACTCCCATATACCCATCACTCCCCTACCTATCATTCATCTTCAATAATTATCAATCTATGTACATTTCTTTTATTTGAGAGAGAGAGAGAGAGAGAGAGAGCACGTGTGCAAGGGGAGGGAAGAGGGAGGGTGATATGCAGGGAGCCTGATGTGGGGCTGGATCTCAGGACTCTGGGATCATGGCCTGAGCCAAAGGCAAACACTTAATAACTGAGCCACTCAGGTGCCCTAACCATTCTGTTTCTTTTATGTTCTAACCCACTTTTCCCAACACCTATTCTCCAAAACTAGAATATGTAAATGCAAATCCACAAATCCAAGACCACATACTTTTTATTAATAATTATTTTAATATGAATATCTTAAAAGATAAGGACTTTTAAGGCAAACATAAATACAATAGCAAAATCACACCCCTTACGCCTCACAAAAAGGTAATTCTTTTATGTTTTAAAGATTTTTATTTATTTATTCCTGAGAGACACACAGAGAGAGGCAGAGACACAGGCAGAGGGAGAAGCAGGCTCCATGCAGGGAGCCCAATGTGGGACTCGATCCCAGGACTCCAGGGTTACGCCCTGGGCCGAAGGCAGGTGCTAAACCACTGAGCCACCCAGGGGTTCCCACAAAAAGTAATTCTTCAACCTTATCTAATATCCAAGAAATTATATAACAAATTATATATATATATAGTATGAATTCACTTTTTAATTGTTTTACAGAAGGTAATTATAAACAAAACATAACTTGTTTCAAAGGTAGAACAAGAAGGAACTGTAAAAAAGACCAAACAGATCCATGTGGTCTCTGGAAATAGCAGGCATTCCTATGTGAAGATTTCTCCTTTCTCTGAGAGATAAGAGATGAGTTTATGTGCTGAGAATGAGTAGGATATGATAGAAGTTTGAGGAGAGTAGAGGAAGTCTGAAGTCTTCTTAAGTAGAGATCTAGTTTGAAGTGGGGCATGGACTCACACTAGCAGCCTGTAATGCAGATTTTCCTAATTTATCTTAGAATATCCCTGATGATATGGGAAAATAAAATAACAACTGAAAAAAAAACAGAAACTGAAAGCTGGACTATAGGAAGACGTGATACTCATTATAAAGAAGAAAAATGTAGGTTAAGAAAAACTTTTTAAAACTTTATCTCATGGCCCAGTCTGGTTCCATGTCATGAAACAAATATAATGTTCTTGATCTAAAACTTCAAATAGATTAATAGATGAAGGAGAGTAAAAGTGTACTAAACTATTCATCTCATATAAAGAGGACCAAAAGTGAACATTTCATTTTGGTCTTTGATATTTAGATAAACGTAAGTTAAGGAGTGTCTCTGAAAAACTTAAAGGGAACTATTTGAATTGTTACTAGCACATAGACCTTCAAAAGCACTGATTTAATTTAGGCATAAAGCCAACAAAAAAAATAACAAAAAAATTCACATAGTAAAAGCTAGAGGAAAAAAGAGATATCAATGAAGAATTAAAGGAAAAGAAGAAAGCTTAGAACCAAATGATTATGATAACAAAAGCAGATTGATTACATCCCTCAATTAAAAGTCAAAGGCTGTCAGATCAAAGTAAAGCAATTATATGCTGCTTATAAAAAACAAATTTATAGCAGACTGAGAGGTTAAATGTGAAAAGTGAAGAAAGCTGTATTAGAAAAATGTAGAACAAAAGAAAACAGAGTACTACAGTATTAATATTAGGGACTCAATAAATATAATGATCAATGGGAAAATTTCACTAAACTAATTTTTCAAAAGATCCTTTCATAATATTAAATAATGTACAATGAACATGACTATTAGGAAATTTTTTCCACAAAAAGTCCTATTCACATATCTACATAAAAACTTGTTCAAAGTCAAGATGGAATGGACTAACATACCACAAGCATGAGAGATTTTATCAGGATGCTCTGTTGTTGAAAATGAGGTACATAAAATATAAATGAGTTCATGTAAGGTCTGAGTACTGTACTCTCTTACATTAATTCAATAAACATTATGACATAGCACTTTTTTCAGCATCCACACTATATTCACAAACTTTGATTATCTATTAAGGCATAAAAAAACTTGATAAATCCTAAATGGGTGAATTTGTACAAGCTCTACTTTCTGATCAAATGGCCTTAGGAAAGAATTATAGGAAGAATCATTCCAATGCTGTAGAATCAAAGAAACTCAAATTTAGGGTCAAAGAAAGAATATTTTTATTCTTATTAAAGATTTTATTTATTCATGAGAGACACTCAGAGAAAGAGAGGAGAGAGAGAGAGAGAGAGAGAGAGAGAGAGAGAGATTGGGGGGGGTGGTGCAGAGAGACACAAGCAGAGGGAGAAGCAGGCCTCATGCAGGGAGCCTGACGTGGGACTTGATCCTGGGTCTCCAGGATCATGCCCTGGGCTGAAGGCGGCACTAAACCGCTGAGCCACCTGGACTGCTCAAGAAGGAATATTTTTAAAACTGATTTTTTTTCATATCTACTATTGTAAAATACAAAGTTTGGAGACTTGATACACATTTAGTATTTCCTGGTTTCTGTGCATCAGAATTCAGAACCAGCTTAGTGGGGTGGTTCTGCCTCAAGGTTTCTCAAGATGGGAGCCAAGGATGCTGACCTGTCATCTGACAATTGACTAGAACTGCAATCCACTTCTAAGGCGTGCTCATGGCTGTTGGCAAGAGGCCTTAGCTCCTTGGCACATGGATCCCTTCATAGGCTGCTTACCACACGGCAGCTTGTTTTTTCCAGAAGGAGTGATCTAAGAAAGGTCCCATCTTAACACCTTTCAGACATCTCAGAAGTTACTCCCTGTCCCTTCCACTTTATTCTATTTATTCTAAATGGCTCACTGAGAAGAGCCCACAGGTAAGAAGAGGTAAATTAGGCTCCACCTTTTGAAGGGAGTGTCACATTCGTGAACCTATTTTAAAGCATCACATTAAACAATTATAAACTATCAACAAATGAGCTGTTGTACATATCAATGTTTGTGGAATGGAATTAACTAAGGCTTTTATTATTTAACCAAAAAGAATGGAGAAGAATGAAGGGAGAGAAAAGAAAATGTTCAATTCAAGACACCACGTAAAGCAGCAGAAACATCCCTCTGGAGAAAAGAAAGCATCCACAAAGATCAATGCAAAAACTAATAAAGTATATAAATAAATAAAAGACAAGCAAAATTGATATATATGAACTATTTTTAGTCCCAGTGCTCTGAAAAATCCAATAAAATGGTCTTACATCTGAGAGAGAGATTGAGTAACCATAGACACACTGTATTATAAATTTGAAAGGAGATAGAACCACAGATATAGAGCTTTATTTAATTCTGAAAGAAAACTATTTAAAATGTATGCTAATATGTGTTTAAATTGCAGTGAAATAAGCAGTTTACTACAAATACAAATTTGTAAAATTGCTTTAAAAAGAATTTTTAAAATCTGAATTGACCTGTAACTATGAAAGGGATTGAGCATCTTTATTAAAAAATACTATTTTCTCCCCTCCACTCCCCTTTCTAGGTCCAGAAAGTTTTACTTTGAGTTCTTTAAGATATTAAGTGAGTTGATTAGTCTCCTGCTTTTTAAACTATTCCAGAGCCTAGGAAATCTGAAAAAGTTTCAAATTAATTTTAAGAAGTAAATAAGAGTCAGATATTCAAAATGCTGACTAGAAGAAAAGTAATCAATTCATAGATCTATTTTAATTATAATACATATACAACATCCTGAGGTACAGTAATGGGAAAACAGTATGAATTCATTGGACTTTTAAAATCTATTCAACAATATTTGCTGAGATACATTGAAAACAAAAAGACACAGACAGGTTAGAGAAAAAGAATGAACAAATATAAAATAGGCAAATATTAAACCCCCCCCACAAAGCAGCAACAAAAACCTCAAACTAATTTAAGCTAGTAGCATTAAAGCTGGACACGATAGAATTATTAGAAAAATATTTAATGGAAAAAATGGGGAGTCATGTTCTATTGATCACAGTAAAACACAGCAAAGATAGGATAGTCTTGAATCTTTATGAACTGAATACATGGCTTCACGATGTGTAGATTTAGGAGCAAATGATCTGTACAATATTTGTAACAGTTGAGGAAGCAATTCAGCAATTACATTTTGGGAATTTAAAAAATTTTAATATTTTCTGGTCTACTTGCTCTACTTCTCAGAAAATATATCTTGATAAAAACAATCTTAAGGAAGGGGAGAAAAAAAATTATGTCCAGATATAGTCAGGACAGAGTAATGCTCAAAAGCATGGACTCAGGGGTCATATGGCCTGGGTTAGAAACCCTGTTCTGTGCCAGTAGCTAGGTGAAATCTTTGTGCCTCAGTTTCTCTACTGTTACATGGTGATAAAAAGCACCTGCTTCACAAGGTCCCTTCCCTTCAGTTAGGTGGGTTAATATATGAAAGTCCTTAGAACTGTGAGTCTCACATACTAATCAGAATGCATGTGTTCGCTATTACTAATTTCATTAGTATTGATATTTAATGAGAAAACAATAAGGAAAGAAAAGTGACTATTCCATATGATAAGGGGGGAAATGAAAGAATGTCTCTGAAAGGAATGCTATGCTATCGTTGAAAAATTATGTCTAGGAGGAAAACATCAAAAAATGTTGATGATATGATGGCAAGTAAAAAAACAAGACCACAAATGATGTTTGTTTCCCTGTGACCATCATATACACTCAGTTTCATTTCACAGTCTTCCTCATTTAAAGATGAAAAAAGGCAATGTGCTAGACCTTTCATTTTTTAAAAAAAGATTGATTTGAGAGAGTGAGAGAGCATGAGAGTGGGAGGAGGGACAGAGGGAGAGTGAGAATCTTCGAGCAGTCTTCCCTCAGAGTGTGGAGCCCTCTGCGGGGCTCCATCTCAGGACCCATTAGATCATGACCTGAGCCCAACCAAGAGTCTGATGCTCAACTGACTGAGCACCCAGGCACCCCGAGATCATTCATTTCTTCGTTACCCTTCTTTCAATGAGATGACCAAAATGCTTGGAAGAGAATTCGGATCAGGAGTCAGAGTCAGTAAAATCAATATTTGATTTCTTTTTAGGTGATTAGACAGGTTCTAGAACTATAGTTGCAGAATCAGCTTGGCGTAACCATCCTGATTTCTGGCAAATATAGACTTACTTGTCTCATTTATTTTCTGTTAAATTGTCATAATTGAATTATTCACACTTGCAACTTTTTGCTGACTTATTTTTGAAATGTAATTTCCCCTTCATGTTTATTCCTAAATGTGTTTGCTTTCACCGGGAAGGACAGGGTTTGGGCTGGTCATTCTAGAAGCTGATGACTCTTTGATTTCTTCCATCTTCCTTTACATGCATGTT
Organism: Vulpes lagopus; assembly: GCF_018345385.1. Taxonomy (NCBI): domain Eukaryota; kingdom Metazoa; phylum Chordata; class Mammalia; order Carnivora; family Canidae; genus Vulpes; species Vulpes lagopus. The sequence goes on from NC_054831.1 coordinate 10,038,511, forward strand.
TAACCTCACCAAATGCTCAGGCACAAAAGCACCTACACTTCGTGTGTTTCTGAGACCTAGGCTCTGTTCTGACTTGCACTGGGAGTGATCCTGGTGAAGCTTCCATTTCGATGGAGAGTGGGCCAACGCGAGGACCAACAGCCCTTCATAAGCATTTTATATGGGTCCCCTGACAGCTCAACTGAGCAATACTGGCCAAATATGGATCCAGGAACAGGTTTTGTTTTGTTTTGTTTTGTTTTGTTTGTTTTGTTTTTGATGCAGGGACAATTCTAAGTCATTTCTCACTTCGGGTGGATGGTCACCCCTCCTTTGTCAGCCAGTGGTGCAAACAGAACTTTCTGGATTCAGCAGGTAGAGCTCCCGCTGACTTCAGCATGTCTCCTTGAGATGAACACTTGTAACCAGAAGCAAATAGCTTCAGCGAGTAGAGAGGACTTTGCATTAAAAGATGTTTTCGTACGTTTCTTGAGGTGTGCTTCAATTTGGGCACAGCAATTCCAGAGATGTGGCTCATCTCCCCTTTTATCGATCACAGGCAATTCTGAGTACCTTATAACTCTTCTTTAAAAACTGGCTTCGAATTTAAGCAGCTGCTGCCTACATAGGAGGGTGACAGAGGCAATTTAGCTTCCTGGGAAGAGTGTTACCATTGCTTTACGGAGAGGATCAGAGAAGCATGTCTAATCTAATTGTCTTTCAGTAATAGAGTCACTTTAAGACAGTCTCTTCTTAATGGAATTCTTTTCTGGCTTCTTAAATAGTGTCTTCTGAGTAATCTAGAGAGGTTGGCTTACTCTTGGTGGTGTGTGGCCTGAAAAGTGAGACTGATCAGTGAGTCTCCTTCCTAATACCAGCCCTTGCCCCTGGCTACTCTTCCAGGTCCTCTGGAGGTGGTTGTAGATTTCCCCTGCCCCCAGAAGGTTTCTGGATGGGTCAGAACAGTACATTATTTGAATCAAATCCCACAGCTTCCTGTTACCCAAGGCTAAAATTTCACTATTATATTTCTGATGCCTAATTATGTCCAGACACCTGCAAGTTAGCCTATCAATGATTAACAAAGAGTTTGCATTATAAGTACATTTTAATATTAAAATGGCAATATTAGCTGCTTCAAACTGAAATATAAATTCTTTTCTGTTGTTAATTTGCCATGGAAACCTTAAATTACCTTGCAGATTAAGTACGTAATAGTAATAGTAATAGTAATAGTAATAGTAATAGTAATAGTAATCCAAAATGAAGGTAGAAGGAGAAAAATCTTGGTTTTTAGCTTTTCCACAATGGTTATCCATCTAAGCTAGTGACCAGCCAGGCTTAAACTGTGAACTGAAGCTGAATTGAGAGAATGTTCTTAGCAGGAAGTAAACCTAGGTACTCTCTGTACTTACTGTATCTACTAGGAAATCTCTGTACATAAATATATTCACAGGGCTGCACAGAAACTTCTATCTTCTTAAAAAGCTCAGAAATTTACAATTGTGGAAGCTCTAATCTCAAGGTTTGATTTGAGTTTTTTTTCTTTATTCAAAACCTCTTCATTTTGATTTCTCAGCTCTCAGATACTGGATGGAATGTGGGTTTGACACAGTGGCCTAATGTCCACACATGCTTGTAAGTGATGTATTATTTTGCCAGGATTGTTGTAACAAAGTACCACAAACTGGGTGCTTGCACAGTGGAAAACTTACTGTCTCATAGTCTCGGAGGCTAGAAGTCCAAAATCAAAGTGTTGGTAAAGTCCTCAGACCTGTAAGGGGCGGAGCTGTTCCAGGCCTGTAGATGGCTTATAGATGGCTGTCTTCATGTTCACATGGTGTTCTCCATGGTGCCTGTCTGTCTTTAAATTTCCTCTTTCTGTGGAGCTACCAGTCGTATTGGATTAGGTTCATCCTAATGACCTCATTTTATTTTGATTACTTATGTAAAGGCCCTATCTTCAAGTTACGTCCCATTGTGAAGTACCATGGATTAGAAATCCAACATAGGAATTTGAGGGGAGATGCCATTCAATGCATACTGGTGGGCATCTTCAATCCTCTCACTATGACATAGAATAGGCCTGTAAAAAATATCTCCCGGGGAAGGGTGCCCTCAACTTCACATGTGTTTCAGCTGGGGAATGCTATTTCCTCATTCCGAAACTCAAAGTGCTCCTCAGGGCTTCTGAAACTCAGAGCCAAGTGGTCACATGTTCCCCAAGCCCTGCCGCTATTCTTTCTCTACACCTCTTGTGTGGTAGAGGGATATGCCTTTAAAGTATGTTTTCTTTCTGTCCTTTCCCTACTTCCTTCAGAATAATCCAGATGAAATGGTGATAGTTTAATGTGATGGTTGGGGGGGTGAGATCTTCCTTCTCTAACACAGGTGCTGTTTGCTGGAATGAGAAACTAATTTTTTTATATAAGTAAAATATGCTTCCTTTGATTTGGAGTGTTTCCCAACCCCTGAGCTTGTGGAGAAGGCAAGCAAATCCAGTACTGGTCCTGCCATGTTTTCTTCCCTGGCTTGAAAAGCAGAAGGGCATTTGGGACAACTGATCCAGCACTGGATTCCTAGCCCCAGAACTAAAATTTTGAGCTTCATTCTCACTGATGCTTCGTAGATCATGGAGACTTTGATGGGCTTGCCTTTGAAAATGGCATGTATTTTTCTGTTCGCTAATGCCTAAAAGGCTCATATATAGAAAGATACTCTTTCCTATAATGGATCTTTGCCTCAGCTCTAGTATCTTAAGAAAAACATAAGAAAAGGCTTGCCTATTTTTCTGAGTCAGGAAGTACCCTATTCCTTTCAAAGGCCACCTTCCTAGTCAGCATCTGGCTTGATCTCTGATACTTGAGACTCTGCTGAATTTTCTCAAAGCTGGTAAAGCCTGCAAGGTACATGGTTTAGGCCTAATGTACATGCGCTAAGTCTGTAAAAACATCCACCTGTTTGTGAACAGAGCCAGCATCCAGCTGTAGTGATCTGCCACCGTGAGACTTTCAAGTGACACACAACCAAACTTCAAACCATTTACCAGGTCTCTAGAGTAAAAGGTCACTTTCAAATTCAGGGTGCATCCAATTGTATATGGCCAATATGAGTCTCTCAAACTGCAAAGTCTAAACATCCTGCTTATATATTATATACTGAAGTTCAGGGACTACCACCATGTGCCTTGAGCTCACCTACTTCTCTCTGTGCTATTTTGATGCAATGATTCCATTTGTTTTCTTTCTCAAAGTTTGTGGCCCTGCATAAAAAAGCCAGGGCTTGAAAGGTGCCCAATGAATAATACTTCTCTCTCTCACTTGAGTTCTGAACCAAATGGGAAATAAAGTCAATGACACACCAAATACTATCTTAATGATTAATAATGCTAATTTTGGGGAGGGTAGCATATGTCTGGAGGCAAATATGATTTGTTGAACTGAAGCCCAGAACTAGAAAGATATATCCACCAGTCACAGGAGGCCTGGACCATCATAGGTATCCCCACACAGACTTGTCACTGCAGTATTTATAGGAGGTGGAACAGACTAGGACCCATGCTTCCTGAACAGTGGCTCTCGAGAACAAAGGGAAGGGAAGTGGAAGAGCTATACATGTCCAGTTCCTCTCTTGAACTGTAAGGGTTTTCCTCTCCTAGGGAAGGAGAAGAGAGAGAAGGTCACACTAATGAAGCCCCTCCTCAGAGAAGGACACATTAGGCATTGGAAGAAAGACAATGACTCCCACAGTCACCCCAAACTCACCCCTCATCACCAGCAAAACAAGTAAACAGCAACAAAAATATTTTTTGCCCTACACTTCACATTCATCTCATATTTTGTTTTTGTCTCCCATTTTTATGCTGTTTCATCTTTTTTGGGATCTCAGGGCTTTGGGGCTGTGCTCAGATATATAGAACCCATGAGGGTAGCACTCCCCTGGGGCCGCTTATTCCTGGGAAATGCTCCCATGTTCCTTGACATCTATCCAAGTGCACCACATGCTTCTCAACCTGTCATGCATCTGGTTGGTGTGATTGGAATATGTAGAGCTATCATGTAAATGTGGTTCTTTTTCAGGGAGCATTGATTTGTATTAGATCATTTGGGGGGGTGGAAATAACAACAGCAACAGAAAGACCACATTCTCTTGAGAGTAATAAAATGCATCCACACTTTGGAATACTAGGCAAATTTATGTGGATTTTTAAGTAAAATACAAGACTTTGAAGGAAACTGACCCTGACAGGGGCTGCTTTGTGCTAATCTTCCAGTGCCTATGAGAACATACAGTCACTCTCCGTTGGTGTGAAAGTGGGGGGTGGGGGGACGTGTATCTTGGTTTCAACATTGTGGAAACCACTGGTAGAAAAAAAGCAGTGGTAGAAAACAACAAGGCTTTTCAAGTTGGATAAATCTGGTGGGCAAAGTCCATTTTCTAGCTAAGTGACATATTGTAAGTAACTTAAATGAACTGGGTCCTGTTCTTTTATTTGTAAATTGAGACACAATTACATTTTCTTACCTCATAAGGTTCATGTGAGGAATGACTGAGATAATATCCATGTAAGTCATTAATGCGATGACTGGCACACAGTGTGGGCTGTTATTGGGATGACACCCTCTTCATTGATTTGTTTATCCATTTAGCTGGCCATTAGTTCACTTGTTTGCTCATTAACTCACATCCATAAATCTTTCAACATCTACTTTATACACAAATACTTTATGTCAGCATAATAAACTGACACGATTCATTACCAATGTCAATAGCACCAAAGTCCATTGTTGGACTGCACTAAAAGCATTTAGAGGTATGGGAGAGCATTTTTATTTTTATTTTTAAAAATTATTTCTTTATTTAGAGCATGAACTGGAAGAGGGCAAAAGGAGAGGGAAAGAGAATCTTAGGCAGACCCTTGCCCAGCATGGAGCCCATTGCTGGTTCAGTTCCATGACCCTGAGATCATGACCTGAGCTGAAATCAAGAGTCAGATTCTTAACTAACTGAGCCATCCAGGCACCCTAAGAGGAAAATTTTTTTAAGTCTTAAATATGTTACTGATATTAGTATTAATTACAGAAATAAATAGAAAGGGAAGACTATAAGAATTTAAACTATTTAAAAAAAGAATTTAAATTATTTTCAGAAATACCACTAAATACATTTGTTTTAGAAAATTATATTTTGAAAAATTACTCTTTGTAATATAATAAAATAATTAATAATAGAATAATTCTTTTATATTTTAATTATGTTATATTATTGATATATAGTTGTATAAATGTAATTGCATATTAATTTAATAATATAATACAATATTTAATATAATAAAATTGATATTTTTTCAAAATACAGGCTCTCTATTTTTAGCCTGAGTTCTTTTTTTTAACTTTATTTATTTATTTTAAGCAATCTCTACCCTAATGTGGGGCTCCAACTCATGAGATCAAGAGTTGCATGCTCCACTGACAGACAGCCAGGCACCCATAGTTTGAGTTTGCCACAGAATTAGTGTAAGTCAGTCTTCTTTCTTTTTTTTCTTAAAGATTTTATTTATTTATTCATGAGACAGAGAGAGAGATAGGCAGAGACATATGCAGAGGGAGAAGCAGGCTCCCTGTGGGGAACCTAATGCAGGACTTGATCCCAGGATCCCGGGATCACAACCCGAGCCAAAGGCAGGAGCCACCCATGTGCCCTGTAAATCAATCTTCAAACTCTAGAGGCAGGAGGCATTAACAGGAATTGAAAAAAGAATAAATAACTTTCATGATGGACCAATGTCTATTGAATTTCAGCACACAGCATGGTCCTGGGAATTGAAGTGTCTGATGCCAAGGGAAGTGGGTTATCAATCCCAGAATCCACTGAGGTGTGTGGGGTAGGTTTGCAGGCACCACAGCAGAGGTATTACAGCTATGGAAGCGGGTACACCATGATCTGTCAAAAGCACTCTTTTAATGCCTTTGCAAAGATGCATTAAACAGAATAATTAAGTGAGCAAAATCTGTGAACCATAAATAACTCATATAGGAGGCAGTGGAAGAGAGATCTGTGAACATGGCAGGGATAGCTACAGCTCCCCTGCAGGAAGCTGAAGGCTAGAGCCTGATGTCTCTTCCTCTTACACCTACCAGGATGTTACAAATCCAGCCAACATTGTATCTTGGCATTCTGACTAAATTTTTCTATAGTTTCATTCTTCCTGTAGTATCACCCAATGGATACACAGATGAGAGCACCTTAGAACTTTATGTGCCTTCAGAAAAATGTCTCCGTCTGGTTTACATGATCTACATTTGAAGAGACTGATCAGGTTGGGTCTGACCTACCTTACAGTGGTGTTAGCAACCGAGTGGAGATCAGGAAACCCTATTAAGGTCTCATTCCCTGAAAGAGTTTGGCATCTGTGACCTCTCCTGGCATGTTTCTAAGTCAGATGAGCAAAAGGGAAACAGAATCTCGGATAAAACACAGCGAGAGGCAAACTCCTTATTTTAGCAGCTCTGAGCAGTCATCAAAGGGCATGAGGAATGTGCTGGCAGGCTTCCAGGGCATTCTTCTAGCAAGGGTAGTGACTGAAGGTTTTGGTGATGTCTTATGGAAATGAGAAAAAATGGACTAAGAAGCTTCTGGAAGGAGTAAGTTTGTGTTGGTCCAGAGTAACTACTAATAGTGTCCAAGACATGGGCTGGTGGTGTAGACGGTACCAGAGAGATGGGATCTGCTAGTGAAATGAGTGGTCTTAGTCCTGATGGTGTCACTTGCTGAGCACTTGCTGTGTGTCCACCACTGTGTGCACCGTGCTTCATGTACTTTGGCTCATTTGGACATTACAAAAATACTTTGAGGAAGATGCTGGTATTAGGGTATGTTTTTTTTCAGAAAAAGAAAATGAGACATGGCTTTAAATAATACAGTTACTAAAGGATAAAGTCAGAACTACAACAAACTCTGGAGAGGGCACGGTCCTACAGGAATGCATTTGTGGAACATGGCTTAGAACAGTTGGAAAATTCTTGCCACTGAGCCCTCACTGCTGACCTTGTGGAAAGAGGTCAGTGTTTGGATGGCATTCAGAAAGGAAGATTTGCATAATGGTAAAGAGCAGGAAGGAATAATAGTTCTGAAAATGCCTCGTGTAAGACTGTGCAGTTTGGTAGATATCTGTGCATCAGGTAATAGTCATATCAGATACTATATATTAAGAATTAATCAACACACTTCAGTGCTTCAGGCCCTGCGTATTCTATGGTAAGCCCTTTCATATCAAAACAGAACAGAGAGTGGAAATGAGAGTGGATTAAAGCCAAATGTTATTTCTCCATAGTTGTTCGCTAGTATTGAATCCATATTTATTAGTTAATATTTGCTTTTGATTGCATGTGATAGAAGCTCGAATGAAACTAGCTTAAGTAAAATAAAAAAGGTTGTGGGGTTCAGATAAGGCCAGAACCCAAAGGTCAAATAATGGCAGAAATTTCTCTTTCTCTTTGTCTGCTCCCCTTTGGTTTTCCCTTGGTTGACTTCACGCCCAGGCAGCCTTGCCACATATGCTGCTAGATTCAAATGAGCAATGGATCTGGTTCTAGGAAGGAACTGACTGGGTCTTGGAACTAGCCCTATGCCAAATAGACTGCTCCTGGGGTCATTTCTTTTAACAGCTCCACCATGGGAGTGGAGAGAAGGAAAGTCCCCAGATGAAAAGATTCTAGGCAGAAAAAGACAATACATTTGACTGTGTATTTGGCATTTCTGAAGGATAAGAGCTTTGTACCATCTACTCTTTATTTCCTACCACTAATTACTAGATATGTGATAAATGACTTACATTAGGATGTTTCAGATACATCACCAGTTGGGGGGATGTTTTGAGAAAGAACCTCCTCTTGCATGAGTCACTTGATTTACTTCATATTCGTCAATAGCCAACAAGTCTTTATCAAGCAATTCCCATGACCTAAGAATCCTGTTCACACACAGCACAGATCAAATCATAGCAAGTCAGTACTGCAATAATGGGAACGCTTCCTGATAAGCAAAGCCCCAACCCAGCCCCAGCTGCAAGCATGCATTTTTGAGTGATATTCAATACCACCCCTTCAGGGCAGTCCAAAAGAACGGATCACGTTTGTAATCAGTGTATGGCCAGTAATCTATGTGAGGTAGATCCATTAGATGGTTCGTTTTTGTTTTTGTGTTTTTTTCTCAAAGTCCTTCCCTTGGGTGATTTCACTATTTATTGACACTCTCTGGGAGCCAAAAAAGGAATACAAATCTCTGATTAGCCTGTGTGGTTACCACTGGCTTGTCAGAGAAGGGTGTGAGACCACAGGATGGGTGGGGGACTTTCATAGGGTATGTCACCACCAGAGGAATTATAGCTAGCTAAATGAATGCAACCTCCTTTTCTTACAGAAAACCATGTTGAGTGCATTCCACGTTACAAGTAACAGACTTTGAGCTCTACTTGGCTTCATATCTGATGCAGGAGGGCATGTCCAGAGAGTTAAGCAGGGCTTGCTATCTAAGTAAAACTGGCTGTTTAAAGTTGAATGATATAAATAAATAAATAAATAAATAAATAAATAAATAAATAAATAAAGTTGAATGATGTGAATTCACATTTTCTGAAATGGGGAGAATGCCATCGCCATGAATTTGGATTTCAAAACTACATTTCAGTTTGGGGCTTAAAAAATGATGCTGAATCGATAGCATTCTCTAGATTTTCTGAACAAGAAAATAATGTAAACCAGACATCTGGACATTTAAAATTTATAAAGATTGTGTTAGACAGCATTTAAGTAACTGAACTTCACCCCAGCCATAGGGAACATTAAAAAGGTTTTGAGAAAGTGATAAAATGAGATTTGCAGTCAAGGAAGAACATCCTGGCAGTTAAAGAGGAGAGGTTGGAGGAAGGTAAGAACTTTTACTCTATCCAGAGAACAAGCCAGGGATCTGAATATAGAAAATATAAAGAGGTGAGAAACATCCTGATGGTAGTTGAAGTTCAAATGGTGTGTTTCAGTGGTGGAGGGAGAGAGTCTGGGAGACTGTGGATGGGGATCTAGATGTTGTGACATCATGCAGGATTGTACCCTCAGCTGGCCAAGTTGTCCTGCTGTCACCCTCTCCCTCTCCTGTGACATGGCCCTTGCGTCTTGACAGATCTGCCTCCAGAAGAGGCACAAAGGCTAGGGTCACCGCCCAGAGTTACAGCTCCCCAGTGGCAGTATTGGTGTCTGTGTTTGGACGGCATGTGTGGATTTGTTTTTGCATGTGGATGTGTCTGGTCTGAGAATTTGCAGTAGATGGGACCACGAAGCCATGCTGAGGAGACTTTGCAAAAGAAGAAGTAGTAAGCTGTGTGGTTTGTGTTTTCACTGCAGAAGATACCTACATCTCTGGCCACTAGTCCCAAAGCTCCCTGTTTTAAAACATGTGTTTTGAAAAACAAATCCTTTACTTTCCTGAATTAAAATAATAGATTGTATAACCTACCTACACACAAACATAATTCCAAACATCAATACAATGTCCTAAGTCTACTTTGAAGTAGGCATGATTGGAAATTAACTCATAATATATCTTTCTACATGTAACTCCTGGGGAATAACCATACTTCCAGATTGGGAAAAAAAAAAAAACACTACTACAGCTTCACAAAATACTACCTAGGGGAAATGTACTGCTTCCAACCACCAACCGAGAGCCACAGGGTCAGTCTCCATGCCTCACTTTAGTGATGAGACAACTGTGTCATTGGAAGGGTGAATGACTTCCTCAGGACATACCAGGGAGCAAAGCCAGAGCTCAGGTTCCCAGCTCAGTGCCATGGCCCATCATCAGCACTGCAATCAACTGAAACAGACCCCTGGGATAGAACCCTGGAGGCAAGCTTTACCTCCACTGAATAGTCTCCAGGGTGCGGGAAAAGCCTTGGGTTTCAAACTTCTCTTTCTGTCCATTGGGGTGGAGGGAGAGGCACAAAGGAAGAGGCCAAGAAGTTAGCAAAGGTATTATCAAACATATCCAGTGACCTTGATAGTTCCTTTTTTAAAGTATTTTCACATTCACAGGAGCCTGGGTGGCTCATTTAGTTAAGCGTCTGCTTTCGGCTCAGGTCTGACCCCAGGGTCCTGGGTCAAACCCCACATCGGGCTCCCTGCTCAGCCCAGAGTTTTCTTCTCCCTCTCCCTCTGCCCTTCCTCCCCACTTGTGCTCTCTGTCTCAAATGAATACATAAAATCTTTTTTAAAAAAACGTCTTTTCATTCATTCATTGATTCATTCATTCATTCATTCATCTTGGACTTCTAGAACTGTCTCTGTTCTTTAGCCTCATATAGCATAAAATAAGTTGGGTGTTGGTAAGTGCAGTGAAGCAAATTAAGGGGATTTTGGACATGTGTTTAGCAGCTCGGTGAGCAAAAGTCTTTTCCCATTCCTGGATATGCTTGGAGTACTTTCAAAGAGAATCACCAGATAAGCACCACGAACTTTTTGGAATAATTAGGGAAGAACTCTCTGTACAGAGGACATTTAGCTACATCCTAAATGGTGAGATGGAAGCAGCCTTGCTAGGATCTGCATTCCAGGCAAGGAGACCAGCAAGCCAAAAAAGCACTGAGGTAGGACGGAAGTTATCATGGATAAAGTGCTAGCGTGTAGGAGGAGGTGGTACCACCATCTGGTTTTCCCGCCAGCATCCCAGATCCGGGGCACTCAGCCTTCTCCACTGAGAGTGAAGGACCAAAGGATATTACTAGGCATGTCTACCTAGAGGTTCTGTTTCCCTCTTCCTTGACCTCTAACCTTTGCTGACTTCCTCGTCCTTTCCCAGTGGGTCCTGGTTCCCTGGGAACTTGGCTCTCGGTGGGGGCAGAGCCGTGGCAGCCTGGCCTACCTAGGTGGGTGGACTATAGAAGGGACCAGTAGGAGTCTGTACTGCTCTGACTTCTCCCCCTTTGGTTAATAAACACAAATGCTTGTTTTTCAAAAACAAAACAAAACAAAACAAAAAAAAACCCTCTGCTCTCCTCCTCCCTCAAGGTTGAACATAAACTCAAATATGGGCTTTTACATCTTCTTCTGAAAGCCTTTCTGAAACAAAGACCTTTTGGGCTTCCCTGGGGAAGGCCTGGACTTCCCAGAAATAGTTGTCCAACTTTCTATTTAACTAAATGAGTACCCCAAGACCATTCCAATATTTTTTTTTCTTATGTTAGCCAGAACTGGCTTCTGTTTTTTGCAACTGAATAGCCAAAACAGTAATTGGTTGCTAAATTTTAGCTCATTTTTTACTGAGATACCTCTAGAAACTGAACTGATATTTAACTTTGTCCATTAGTAGAAAGAAAAGAGTAGTCATATATCATATTATTGGGGTTGACGAAAAAGGTTGATTCAGCACAGGTAAATATTAGGAAAATCATCACAATCATCATCAAATAATAATTTGAAAATATCAATAACCAGCCACGCAGATTTGCTACCACTTTAGCACAATATGAGCACATTGTGAATATTGTTTCTGTCAGCTTGCTCTATATCAAGTGGCAAGAATTTTTTTTTTTTTTTTTTTTTTTTTTTTTTTTTAGCACTGGGTTATTCATGAACTAGACTTCTTTTCCGTGAGAATGCCAGCCAAGCAATCAGAGACAAATTGAATCAATTATATGATTAATGGACCAAATTTATCCTTGCCCTGTCATACTCAAGAAACAATTTGTTTGCCTTTTACTTAGCAAAAAATAAATGTTAAGATCATATAGCAACATGTCAAATGAATCTCCTTAGGAAGATACCCAGAGGCCAAGGGCCCACTAGACATGTGTTTAGCAGCTAGGTGAGCAAACTGTCTTTTTCCATCCCTGGATACACTTGGAGTACTTTCAAAGAGAATCGCCAGATAAGCACCAAGAACTTTTTAAAAAGCAAATTTCTAAATCATGATTTAAAGTAATATTTTAAAATACCACCTATGCTTTAGGCAGCAATACTTTTTATACCCATCATTAGCTCAAATTTTGTCCTCTTTTGATTCTTTCCTAACTTTAAGCCTCTCTCTTTTCCACTTCTGTAGTCTTTTTAAAGCTAAAGATCTCCCTTTACATTTATTTTCATCTATTTTTTTTAATTTTCTTCCCAATTATTGGTTCCCCAGGTTTAAGATTGTCTACCAGAAGTAATAGAAGAAAGTATATTAACTTTATCACACTTGGCTTCTAGTTTTCTTTAATTTACAAACCATCAGTAGTACGAACATTCCTCTTACTCATTTTAAAAATTGGCTTAAATCTTTCTCTGAAGATAAATGTATTTTCCTTGAAATAAGTGTTATTACTTTATATTTAATTTGATGCCTCAACCAGCCAGTTTTCTTCTGTCCTTCTGCTAAGCATGTATATATACATATATATATATATATATATATATATGTATATATACATAAAGCATATATATTATAAATAATATATATAATTCCACTCTTCTGTCCAATAAGGCAAAAGGAGCTGGCTATTCTGAAGTTTTTTTTCTTTATAACACGGAGTCCTTGTGGAGGCAGACACAAATGTTTCATCTGAGAAGTATTTTGCTGATGCTTTTGACATCACCAAGGGCAATGCCGATTAGGTCAATGAGTTCAGTGAATATGGTTTAGATATGTGTAGTGCTAAAAGCAATTCAAAGCACTTCCTTGTGTTTTAATGTATATAGCCTCTGGAAAACCAACAAACTAGGTGTTTTTATATCCATTGCAGAGTGTTTAGATTATAGTTCCTCAAAGGTCACTTTTGGCTGGGGCCTCTCAAGTAAGCGATGAAAGATTCTGGCCTAGGACTCAGGCCTCCAAACTGCATTTCAGAATGGGGACTTCGGACAACATGAAACAGATTTGTGTTCAAATCATGGTTTGCTCACTCATTTAGTTTTGTGGCTTTGTTTTTCTGGTTGTTGTTGTTTGTTTGTTTTTTATAGTAGTTGTGTCTTTGGACAAAATCTAGTAGCTATTTTCTGCATCTTAATACTTTCCTAAGAACCTGTTGAATTAGACGTGATGTCAATGCAATACATACAGAATGTGCTTTAAAAGTCATGGTTATTATTACTGGAAGTACCAGTGTCATCATTATGCTAATGTTCCTCATCACTTGGAATTACTCAGTCCTTTTGTTTAGCAATAGGAGTGCAACTGAAGTTGATTGTTTCCTTATTCCTGAGGAAATTTAAGCATCATTAAGGATATTTTGAATGATGATTTCTGGGCACTGAGGCTACTCTGGAAAGAGAAAAGACAGTAAGGCCCAAACTTCTTGGATGTCAGCCTACTCACCCTCTGTACCTGATGGTCTAATGAGCATATGGAAACCAGCATGCCCTCAACTCAATTCCTGGTTTCTGTCCCCTTCTGTATCTGTTCCACCCTTGTCCTTCCTTACATGGTTGCTGGTACTCCCATCCTACCAGGTACCAAGACTATTAGCTTTGGAGTCATCCTTGGTTTCTCTCTCTCACTCACTCCTCTCATCAAATCCATCAGCAAATCCTATTGGTTTGACTTTCTCCCCTGGATTATTCCATAACATCCCAGCAGATTGCTCTGCTTCTGTCCTTGGTCACCCAGGGCCTATCCTTGAGAAAAGATATATAATTAAAACATTCGGGGCAGCCTGGGTGGCTCAGCGGTTTAGTGCTGCCTGAAGCCCAGGGTGTGATCCTGGAGACCTGGGATCGAGTCCCATGTCAGGCTCCCTGCATGGAGCCTGCTTCTCCCTCTGCCTGTGTCTTGGCCTCTCTTGCTCTCTCTCTGTGTGTCTCTCATAAATAAATAAATATAAATAAATAAATAAATAAATAAATAAATAAATAAATAAATAAAATCTTAAAAAAAAATTCGTTCAAGACTCTTTTTTGATCAGGGGAATTGGAGGTGGAATTGAGGAGGGCACTCATAAACCAGCTATGAATAGTGGACCTTGGAATAGAATGCTGTTCGTCAGCCCATTTCTATATCCACATGGCTCTACAGACCTAGTGTCACATGTACTTAGTGGTGTGACCTTATAGCAGTTATGGGTATTAGCAAATTCTCCCACTGCCTTTTCCTTTTCCATGTGAGCCTACTCCAATGAACATTGGTGTTCATGTGGGAGCACATGCATTCTAAAAATACTGATGAATACCTTATGGAAGTAATAACCATCTCCTTAATAAAATTCTTGATGACTGTTTGATGCTATTAGGAACAAAACATTTCCTTCCCTCATTAGAGGGAGAATAGATTTTTTACAATTCATTTATTGGTTTAAAATGCTTTTGATCTACTGTACACATTTAGGAGGGTAATAGTTTTTGCGGGGTTCTATGTATTTTTTTAATCATCGTGTTTGACACAGTCATGCTTACGTGCTGCTTGAACTCGTGAGCTCAGTTAACTTATCTATCTAGCATACTTTGCTAGGCTCTTTTGTAAACATTTCAGTTTTGGCATCAGAATGAAAAAAAATCCAATTGTAGTCTCAAAGATGTAAGGCTCAATGGAAAAAGAGTATTATAGCAAGCAAGGACTTTAGGATTCTTGCTACAGAAATAAACATCCATGAAAGGCAAAAACATCTCAGTTTCAATGGCCAAGTCCTCATTCACCTTTGGTTTCCTCTGATCATCATTACCATCTCAACAACTTTTCAGTATAAAGAATGAAGTGAGTTACCCGGGAGGATCACTAGTGGAGAAATAGTCACTCATGGGAAGTTCTGACCAGGTTTGCTTAAGAATGAATTCTATAAGTTTGAAGTCAGACAACATTAAACAATCATTAAGCACAAAATGTAAAGACTGAAAGATTGGTTAAGCTTTCTTCCTCAGATATAATGTGGCTCTAGATTTAGAGAAACCATTTGACTTTTATAGTGTAACCCAGCTTTTATCTTTGTGTTCGGTGGAAACACCAACTTGTGAAACTTGAGTAAACAACTGAATAGTTAAATAAGCACTACAATTACAAAAGTCACATTGAGGCAAACTTCTCTAATCTTGAGGATTCCTTTGCCTCTCCACTGCATTCATTTGCTCTCTGTTCTTAAAGCTTTTAAAATAATTAACCAATAAGACACTCTAGGTAATGGCTTTTTTTTTCTTTTTAAGATTTAAAGATTTATTTAAGCAGGGGAGGAGCAGAAGGAGAGGGAGAGAGAATCCTCAAGCAGAGTCCCTGATGAGCAGGGAGCTTGACATGGGGCTTGATCTCATGAGCTTGAGATCATGAGCCTGAGCTGAATTCAAAAGTTGGACTCTTAACTGACTGCGCTGCTCAGGAGCCCCCATGTTAGGTAATGTTAAACCAAAGTGTGAATGTGTTTACCTAATTTGTGATCTGGGTGCTGTCGGAATTGATGATCATCTCCAGCGCTTCCCTAATCCCCACCACTGCACAATTTTGTCTTTATTCTGCAGCATCTTGACCAAAACCATGCCTGGTCAAACAACTTTATTTTCCGCTTTCCCCAAGGACTTCATTCTGATCTTGCTTTGGTCTTGAAGTGCAACATGCCATTTGAATGGAGGATAAACCAGGTTCCTTCTATCAACCAGGAGCAGAGAAAACAGGGGTTGCTCTACTCCCACTCAGTGTACATCTCTTTTATCTCTTTTTGAAGGCAAAATTTGCCTGGTGCTGTGGGATATAGAGTGTTGAATATTATTCTGTGGTGGCTCAGTGTTATTTTACCCTGTTCTCTGAAGATGGAAAATTGTGGCAAGAGAATGTGAGTCTCTAAAAAAATACTTTATTTTAGTTTTTATTGTAGCTTTTCTTCTCTTCATAAGCTTATGGCGTTTACTTTTCTCATAGTTTCTTCCTGTTCAGTAGTTTACTTCAGTAGTCTATAACATATTTCCAAAGATGGTCTAATAATATCTCCATCTGACCTCTTTGGTTATGTGGCCTTAGTGGGTGGAATCTGATTTCTCTCCCCTTGAAACTGGTCTGGATTCATAGACTTACTTTGAATCTATTTACCAAAAAAGAAAAGAAAAGAAAGAAATCAATAAATTATACAAGACCTAAGGGGCACCTGGGTGGCTCAGTCAGTTAAGCATCTGCCTTTGGCTCACGTCATGATCCTGGGGTCCTGGAGTTGAGTCCCACATCGGTCTCCCTGCTCAGCAGGGAGTCTGCTTCTCCCTCTGCTCCTCTCCCCTGCTTATGCTCTCTGTCTCTCAAATAATTAAATAAAATCTTTAAAAAATATATGCAAGAGCTAAGATTACAATGGACAATAAGATGTGGTGGAAGTTAAGACTGTGTGACCTCTAAAGGTAGGTCAGAGAAATCATAGAGCTTTTATGTAGGTCTCTTGAAATGTCTCCTCTCCTAATGTTTCCTCTTGAAACCTAGCTTCCAAGTCATAAGAAGCCCTTGCTGCATAGAGAAGTCTTGCGTGAGTGTTTGATAAGCAGTCTCAATTGGCCTCAACCTTCAGGTCACCCTTATGTAGGTGTCAGACATATAATTAACGTTGCCTCCAAATTATTTCTGTGCCTTGCTGTTTGAGTCACTCCAAGCCAATTAAATATTCTCAGCCATGGCCCAGACATCATGTGAAGAGCCATCCCTGCTGTACCTTTCCTATATTCCTGACCCACACAATTCATGAGCATATTAAATGGTTGTTGCTTAATGCTGCAAGGTTTTAGGGGTGGTTTTAATAAAGCAATAGATCATTGCAATAGAATTGGGTATGACAGGCAGGGTATTACCATACCAAAAACTGAAACCGTGTATCATTGTCTTTATGATTAGGTTGCAACTGGGAAATGGAAGTGTTTTGAGGCTTCAGTTAGGAAAAGTTGAAAGGACTTTGAAGAAGTTATTGATGAAGGCTGGAAAGCCAGTAAAAATATTATTATGGGAGAAGGCAAAAAAGTTTGATGACACAGTTATGTGTGGTGACATAGAAAACAGGAAATATGCCTAATGAGTTGGTGGGTTTCCTAATGAAATTTCCAAGCAGAATATTCAAAGTGCTGATTTGCTTCTTTTAATCATCCATTATAAGATATCTATCTATCTATCTCTCTATCATCTATCTATCATCTATCGATGAAGTGAAAAAGGAAATGCTTACTTTCAAGCAAAATTTATTAGAAATATAGAGAAGTCATGACTTTATGAGTTGGAAAATTTAATGATTCTCATTCCCAGCCTCTCCAGATGGCAAAAGATTCTCAGAGCAAGAAAGACCTCGGGGCAAATATCAAATCCAGATCACTGTCAAGAAAATATAGTCTTAGGGTAAAGATAAGCCAATGGCAAAATTGTGAAACCTTTATAAACTGTAAAAAAGACATAAGATGATGCTTCAGGGGTCCTTATAGATGGGAAAAGGCCTTCTAAACAGCCAAAGGATATACTTCACAGACCCTGCCTGTTAAATAACGGGGCTTTTAAGAATCTAAGGAAATTATCCCATGGCAGCCTCATGAGGGGTCTGGCTATCTCAAAGGGACTTGGGGATGTTAACGTTTTTTGAATGGAGAGAACAACAAAAACAATTCATAGAAACTCCACAAAGTTTTAAAGAATTATACTGGCAGAAATATCACCAACTTGAGCTAAAAGTAACAGCGACAGTACAAAATGAAAGAGGTACTTGACACTTGTACTTTCACAGGCAGGAATTAGGAGGAGAAAAATACTCCCTTCAACTACATGCTATTTTTTAAGGCAAAGGCAGATGACCCAGAGCCTTGGGACTAAGATCCTAGAGGCCAGAGCCAAGAGACACAGGAACAGATTCAGAGCAATGTGTGTTTGTGTTGGGGAAGTTTTTACCTGATAGACTAAGCAGGCTCCCTCTCAAGTGAAGACCAGGGACTGTGGAAGGAAGATGTTTACTGGCCAACAGGATCCACCATGCTTTAGGGCCCTTCCAGAAGCTCAAAGACTAAACTTGGTGGGCTCACAGAGAAGTTTCACTTTCCAGGAGTAGACTGACATGAGCCAAACCCATTCGAACGATTCATAAAATCAGAGCTCTGAATTTATGGTGAGAAATCACTGTCACTGGAATTTACATACTCAAACACAGTAATGATCAGAAAATTCTCTTTCTGTTGGCAAAGTCTTTCTCCCAGCAATTTAGGGCATAACTTAAAGTCTCCGTAGGAAGCTGCAATCAGACAAAAAATGTGTGGGGTTGGATGGAATTAATTAGATGAACTGAATGTACAGTGGTTTCAGGCTTCACTTCATATTCTAGGCTCATAATAGGCAGACTGTCCACTAGGTTAGAATACTTTGTCAGCATCCCAATATCATCAGTGCTTGCCAAAAGGACTAGAATATGGAAAATACAAGGTTAAATCCTCCTTCTCCCTTTGCTGTGCTTGAGTGGAAGCCGACAGTGTTCCCACCTGCAACTCTCATTTACTCTGCCTCCACAGCTCATTATATTCCCCTACTGATTAAAACATTCTTCTTTTAGACACGTCAATAAAGTCAATCAGGCTACATTGAAGTCTTTAATATCTAAGGACCATTCTGTATTCTTGAAATGTATTTGCACTATTTTTTCTTTAATTCTTGTGCAGTTCCCAAATACTTCAAAAGCCTTCATTCTCTGTCCATGGAATTATACTACACTAGGGGATGATCCATTTATCTATGATTCATTGTGTCTATGAAGTATTCGGCAGTTCCTAAACATTAATTCGGATGTGATGTTGTGACACACTGAAATTTTTCCTAGTAGCCCAGCATTCTGTAATTGTTCTTGACAAGACTATGCCCCAAATTGCTCCTTATTTCCTCCTTAATCAAGTCAACCATTGGTCTAATTATGATAATGGCATGCCTTACTTTCTGAAGTTGTCTCATTTCATTGGGATTTTGTCATATCTACAATGAAACTTTATTGTTCCTTTGTTTACAAGCATTAGACATTCACTTTCAACTAGATATTAAAAAGAGAAGCTTATTGTTGCTTTTGTAACTGAAGGCTTGATCCTGGGCTTCAGATTCTGTTACTGCAAAGTTGGATGTTCTTTCTATTCTCTTATTTCATTGATCTCACTTGCTGATACTACAGATGACTTCACTCATGTAGCCTGGGAAGATGATTCTAAAGAATCCCAAGTTACATAATCTTTATGGCCTCACATTTTGGAAGAACAAAGTTATCTCTCTCAGTATACATACATAATCAAAGTTTGGTAACTTGGTCTTGTCTTTGATCTTATTTATTTATTAGTCTCTTGCCAGTAGAACTGCAGTGCCTTGATTAGCCTATGTAGGCCACTCACTGAGTGTTGAAAGTCAAACTATGGGAACCACATCAGAATCCATGTAATATTAACAGGAAGGAGTGATTTCCCAAAGCCATATTGGGAGACTTTTACCAGATGAATGACAAACAATACTCTGGGCCTGATATTAACAGACAGCCCATATTTACATAAATAAGCTATATTCTGTAATGATTGCAAAGACAGTTGTGATTTTAGCTTTTGCCCTTTGTATGATATGTACAAAGCATTGTGAAATTATCCAAAAACATAATCTGTGACCAAAATGATGTTCTATTAAAGAGGTCAGCAGACTATAGCTGTGGGCCAAATCTGGCTGGCTGCCTGCTTTTGTAAGTAAAGTTGTACTGGAACACAGCCATTCCTGTACTGTCTATGGCTGCTTTCACTCTACAACAACAGAATTGAGTAGTTGTGACAGGGACCAGTTGGCCTGCAAAGCTGTAGATATTTACCATCTGGTTCCATACAGAAAAAGTTTACTGACTGCTTTTCTATTAGAAATATTTTCTTGTTCAGTTGGGTCATCTCTAACCAGTAAATAGGGCTGGGAGGAGGCAGACAATCTGATCAACTGATCTGGTAAAAGTAATGGACCTGAGGGTATATTTTACAGATAAACTAGATTTTTTCTGGATAAACTCAGATGAATCTATTGAGGTAAATATTCATCCTTTCTCTGTCTCCAGTCTTAGACACTATGTCTGTTCTGAGACATTTCCAGAAGTACAGACTAATGGTTGAAAGGAGGGAGAAATGGGGGGTGGGAGTATTGCCATGTTCAGAGGATAAAGAGATACTTCCATCGGGTTTCAGATGAGATCTCCAATAACATCATCTGGGGATGAATCAGAACTGAAACTGGAATTTGTCAATTCATTAAACCCCACTTTACCAATACACTCAAACAACAAAAATGTGTTTATTGTGATTCTGGAGGCTGGAAGTCCAAGATTGAGGTGCCAAAAGAGTTTTATTCTGAGGCCTCTTCTCTTGGATTTTAGACAGCCATCATCATGCTTGTGTGCTCATGTGACCTCTTGTTTGTGTGCATTTAGAGAGACAGAGAAAGAGAGAGAGAGAAGAGAGTGTGCACTGTGGCGTTTTTCCTTATGAGGCACTAATTGCATCATGAGGATCCCAACTTCATAAACTTATTTAACCCTAATTATCTTCCAAAGGCCCCACCTGCAAGTACCATCATGTTGGGCTTAAGTCTTCAACATATGAATATATGAGAGGGAAACAAACATTGAGTCTCTAACATTCCAGTGTCAAAATTTTCTATGTGCATATAGGTAACTAGATGACCCATAGTCAGACAAATGGAGGAGAAATTATTTTAATCGTGTAATAAATATTAATTAACTCTCACTAGATATTTTAGTTTATGTCTTTCATTAATATACAGTTCCTGATTTCCAAGGTCCACGGTTAAACTGATAATTTTCCAATCAAATTTAGTGCCCCCCGGAGAACAATATATTCATTCCATAATAAAAGCTAGAAACTAGAAGTCATCCTTCACACCTCCTTATTTTTCATTCCCGCCAAGTCCCACCAATTTTACATCCAAAATACATCTTTAACCCATCCACATTTCACTATATCCATCACCAGCACCCTACTCAAGGAACCCAGGCAACCATCTCCTGCCAGTGTTATTTACAATATAGCCCCTGACTACTCTCTCTTTTTTTATTCTCATGATTTCCATTTGTTTATCTGTTCTGTGGACAGATTAAGTTTTCAAAACATTTCAAATATATCTGACTAGGTCACCCAATTGCTGTAAACATTACTTTGCCTGTCAATTGTTCTTAGGTGCTGAGCATGGCCTTCTCTGCCCTGTGTGCCTCAACTTACCCCTGTAGCCTCTTCTCATCCTTGTTCTTCAGTCATACAGACCATCTTTTTATTCATTAATATGTTAGGCGTCTTCCTTATCTCCCCTACTCTCTTCTTTTATCTACTGCCTTAGTCCACTCAGGCTGCTCTAACAACATGCCGTAAATGTGGCTCATGAACTACAGAAATTTATCTCTCACAGTTCTGGAGGACATCAGATTCAGTGTCTGGTGAAGGGCAGCTTCCTCACTGACAGTGTCTTCTCAATGTCACCTCACGTGTGGAAGAAGTGACAGAACTCTCTGGAATCTTGTTCATAAAGACACAATCTGATTCATGAGATCTCATGACCTATTCACTTCCCAGAGGCCCCACCTCAAAGTCTCATGCCACTGGGGGGGGGGTCACATTTTCACCATATGAATTGTGGGGGGACACAAATATTTAATCTGTAGCACACAGCTACTTCTACCTACATTGGGGATTATTTCCTAGGCTCAATCCCAAATCAAGTTCTTGCCCATGTGGTTCTATCTGCCTGGGATATCCAGATCTTCACATGATGGACTTGTTCTTGACATTTCAACCTTGTTCAGATAACATTTTCAAGACAAAGTCTTCTCCAATTAAACAGTCACTCTCTGCTGTATTATGTGGGTTCATACTCCTGGTAGCACATTTCTCTTTGTTTTTTTGCTTCTTTATTTTATTTTTTATATGTGTCTTCCAGTAGAGACAACAACGTGGCTGTGCTTGCTCAGCATAATGCAAGACTGAGTAAATGAATGAAACATTAACATTGTATCCCCTCCTTTCTTTTAAAAATCATACCTTATGGAAAGCCAGTAAAATGGAGTAATTAATATATATATATATATATATATATTCTAAAGCAAATAGCTTGAGTTCAAATCCCAGCTCTGACATGTACTAGCTGTATAATCCTGAATTTACCCCTGAACCTTGGTTTTCTCATATTAAAAATAATGGGTATAATAATAATAATATGACTTTGTAGAGTTGTTATAAGAGTCACATCAGTTATTACAAGAAATGAACTGAGAATACTTCCTGACACGTGGCCACGTTTCAGTATTTATCATTAGTAAAAACATATTAAATTGATATGCATTAATTAATAATATTCATATTACTAAGACTAGATATTAAAATGAATTTATCAAAAGTTTACTGTCAAAATGGCTGAGCACTGTTTATAATTTTATATTTAAACAAACTAGAAAAAAACAGAATTTTTTTCAGATTTTTGCGAAAAAAGATACACAGAAGGACCTAAATTCTAACTAAATATAACTTTGACAAATACAGCCACCATTGAACCACAAAGTCAAGACACCACATATTATATATTCTTTGTAAATGGTACTGTACCATTTACAAAATATGTGCCCTACGGCACGTCACCTAACACTCCTAACATCCCAAAGAGTAAATATCATCACTGGTTTAGGGATGGAAAAAATGGAGTACCAGGAAGTTCACTGGCTTGTCCAAGGTCCCTAGTTTCTGACTGACAGGATAAATCTTGAGCACAGGTATCTGGACTCCAAATTCAATAAATCTTGAGCACTGGTGTCTGGACTCCGAATTCAAAAATCTTTCAGTATGTTGAATTCTTACATCCTCTCTTGCTCAATAGGCAGCCTCGGCACTTGTCTGGGGCATCAGCAAAGCAGGAGTCCTCTACAAATCGGAGAAATATCTGGAAGTAGATAATTTTAAAAAGGTTTTCAGTTTTGTATTTTGTTAAACTTTCTATACTGTTTCATGGTTCTGTCTGTTTTCATTTTGATTGATACGTGTGTGGGTGGCACTGTAAAGTGTTTTAGTCCTTAGACTCTCTAAAGATTTAGAGACCTAAACATTTGACCTTGCATATACCAATGCACTGAAGTAAATTGGCAGAAGTAAATTCTTGGGACTTATATATCAAAGATAACTGTTAACACTAGTTCTCTTGGACTTGAACGTATCTCTGAAAGATAGGACCACACATGGAACAAAAATAATGATTTAGTCTTCATCTCAACCAATTTCTTGGCTTTGGTGCTGCTGACGGCAGTAGGAGGTGGAGGGGTGGGGTGAGTGATGAAGCATTGATACTAACAACATTTGACTTACATGGCCCTGTACCCCTACACAGAGAACGGTCAATTCTTCTAACCTCTCATTCTGGCAGGCGGATGCCATCAGATAATAACTCAGAATTCTTTCTCATTGGGGCCAATTCTGAACTGGTGGTCTGGAGAGAAATTCTGTATTGAATTACCATCGAGTTCCAACAGAATCATTTCCAACAGTAATTAGGGCTGATGGAATGCCCATTCCTTAAGAACTGTACCAAATTCCAGATTTTTCCAGAAAGAAAAATTAAAACCCAGCTTCTTGCTTGCATTCCTTTTTTTTTTTTTCCCCAGAGTGTGGAGAGATCTGTTCACAAGAAAGTAAAGTATGTCCTTATGCCCATGAAGATACCTCCATGATCTCCTCCCTTCTGCTACCATAAGCTTCCCGTAGCATTCAGGATCATAATGGGGAGAACTGAAACGTTGAGAGGTTTGACTACTCTTGATAAAAGTGTCTCTCTTGCTCAATATATAATAATATGGCGTCTTAGCTTTGTGGTTCAATGGCGGCTTTATTTGTCAAGGTTTTGTGAATCTGAAGTAAACTCTTTTTAGTGGGAGTTTCTCAAATGATAGAGTGATAACAATGTTATCTGCTGGACCAGGATACTTGGCACTACTCTCATCAAAGGAAGAGACAACATTCTATTTAGGACAAGGATGAGGTAATGGCAGTTGTTTGTGATGAGAGGCCCCATCTTAATTATTAGCGTATGGCTGGGAAATGCTGTGAGGAGTTGGCTTGGTTTGATGATGGCTTAATAATCTTTGATGGGAACTTAGAAAGTTACATTTTTCTCTGAGTTTATCATTTTTTACCTTTCTTAACTCCAGGATGCTTAACAGTAGCGACTGGATATACCTTATAGCAATAAGGACCAGATGGGGCTTGGTAAAGCAAGCCGAAAACACATGTGTCTGAGAAGCTGATACTAAGATTATAAGCCATTTCTGTTGGCTTGAAAAGAGAGAACCACAATTATCATGTTTTTGAGCCAATTCTCACATTAAGTAATTTCTTGAAGAAATTGGATCCTTGCTGTTTCTTTCTCTCCCTCTCTTTTTTTACCAGATAAGTTCCAAATGAACATCCCATCCCAGATCCTTAAAAGTCAGAAATGCTGTTATACAGCTCATTTGAATAAGTCTCTCTGAGGTTCAAATTTTCTCATTCCAGAGGTAAAAAAATTACTTGAGTTAATAGTTTCTGTCACCCAACATGGGCATTTTCATCTCTTCTTTCACACTCTATTGGCCTTGTTTAAGACAAAAGTGCTGAGGATTAATTGCAATTATCATAGTCAAAGCAGAAGCGCCACTTTATGAAGAACCAATAAGCATAATTACTTGCAAATGTATGTACAAACATTTTATCATGCGAAAGGGGATGAAAACTTGATATCTTTCTGGATTTTACAAATCAAAAGTTTATCTGTAATCTTTCTGACCCCGGGGGCCATCTGTAGACCACTTCTCACTGAATGCAACTCTGGATGGTGATACATCTTGACTTATATCAAAATGGGGAGGGATTGCCGACACACCTAAACTGTTCAAGATTAATAAAGAACAAAGACTAGTCAAGAGGCAATTTGGAAACATGGGCTTTGGTGTTGCATACTCAGGCTTGATTTCAGGCTGGATATCTTCACAGCTGTGTGATTTCCACGATTTGCTTACCTTCTCTGATTCTCATTTTCCTTTGAGAAGAAAGTAGGATGATAGCTCAAAGGGAGCTGGTGTGAGAATCTGCCAGGCTGCCTTCAAAGCCTGACTCTGCCATTTACTGTGGCCAACTGTGGCACTTTGGGTAAATTGTTTCAATGAGACTCCCAGGCCCTCTGGTTACACATTTATATCAGAGTTAAAACTATGATAAAATGCTTACCTCATGGGGCCTTTGTGAGGATCATGTTCATTGATCAAATATCATTTATAAATACTTAGCACCTGGTACTTAGTCAATGAGCCATGCACAGAAGCCACTGGAAGCAGTCACTCAACCTACCAGACTCTAGCTTATCAAGAAAAAAGAGAATAAAGTGATAATCTTGTTTATGTTGTCAAAATATTTCTTTTAATTAACCATAATGGGCAGCCCCGGTGGCTTAGTGTTTTAGCACCACCTTCAGCCCAGGGTGTGATCCTGGAGACCCTGGATCGAGTCCCACATCGGACTCCCTGCATGGAGCCTGCTTCTCCCTCTGCCCCCCACCCCCGCCGTGTGTCTCTAATAAATAAATAAAATCTTTAAAAAAAAACACAATATATGAGGTTTTAGATACCTTGGAGGTCAGATTTTATAAAAGCCATCATTCCAAGTAGTTGGTCTAGGAAGCTGGGTATGGGTAACAGTTGTGAATGGCAACTAACCTGAGGATTTTCTTATGTAAACACTAAGGTTCTAGGAAGGGGAGTGGCATCTTCCATAAATACTTGAATAGCGATCCCAATGGGCAACAGATTCATTGGGTCATTCATTAATAATT
This sequence comes from Vulpes lagopus, assembly GCF_018345385.1. Lineage (NCBI taxonomy): Eukaryota > Metazoa > Chordata > Mammalia > Carnivora > Canidae > Vulpes > Vulpes lagopus. The sequence goes on from NC_054831.1 coordinate 10,064,293, forward strand.
CATGGTAATTTGACATGAATTGAGTAAACGTACTTTTGATTCTGGGCTAAATTGTTTTCCCTCTGCTACTTAATCCTCACAGCAACCCTTAGAGATTGCTTCCCTCCTTTTGGGAGGAAGAAGGTCAAATTCCTTAACTCAGTGTACACAGCCTGTCTGGTTTGACTTCTGCAGGCTTCAGCGAAGTTCCTCTCCCTTCTCCCACAACACTCTTTCCATTCATTCATTTCTTCATTCATTAGCCTTTCATTCATTTATTCCACAAATATTTACCAAGTGCATGGGTGATGTTCCAGCAATGAACACGGCAAGCCCATGTCCCTTGGGAGCTATGTTCTAGTGGAGGAAACAGGCAGCCAAAGTAAGTGCATAATGTTATAGAGAAAAATCATTCAGAATATGGAAACAGGGAGAGGTGCTGTTTTAGACAGGGTAGGTGAGATCTGAACAGAGATTGAAAAACACATGGGGGTGGTGACTGGGTGACAGACACTGAGGGGGGCACTTGATGGGATGAGCACTGGGTGTTATGCTATATGTTGGCAAATTGAACTCCAATAAAAAAAAAAAAAGAAAGAAAAGAAAAACACATGGGGGAAGCATGAGGCTCTCTGGGTGATGAACCTTGGATCCTGTGGGGAAAAAGTACGCAGGAGGAGGTTGGACAGGGTATCCTTTCCTTCTCCTGCTGTTCTTCACCTCAATTAATAAACAAATAGCACTGGGACTCCTGGGTGGCTCAGTGGTTGAGCATCTGCCTTCAGCTCAGGGTGTGATCCCAGGATCCCGGGATCCAGCCCAGTACTGGGTTCCCCACAGGGAGACTGCATCTCCCTCTGCCTATGTCTCTGCCTTTTTCCGTGTGTCTCTCATGAATAAATAAATAAAATCTTTAAAAAGTTAAATAAATAGCATTTATTCAAACATATCTTAGCCTTTTCTTTTACATTGCCTTATATAATTTCTTTGCTATTTTCTTCTCCATTTTTATGATTTTAAACTGGTTTTTCCAAATAAATTTGTTGCTGGGGATGCAAGTTATATACTGATGCCTTGTTATGGCTTTTGTTCTTTTTCCTCAGTGCAAGGGGGACTTGTTCACTAAAGCATAGAGTTCTCCCCTTCTCTGCCTTATTTGGTGGGAACAGTGATTCATGCAAGGCTGATTCTCATGTCTCCTCCATGTATAAATATAGAATGTACTGACTTTTTGTGTTATGATACACCGAACAAAAGACAGTAGATTTTTTTTTCTTTTCCTTGTTCATTCCACAGGTATGTGACTTAATTTACCCATGACTATGGTTGTGCTAAAAATTTTCACATGAAATCAACCCAGTCCACATACTGGATGCACATTTTCCAGAACGTGGTAGCCTTCATTTTGGCTAGATGAATAAGCCAAGGTTGGTTTTTTTTTTTTATCCCCTCATTTTGTAATACCACTGATGGAGTGCACACAGGTATCATCAGATTCTTCCTTAGTTATAAAAATGTAACCCCAATAGAAATAGGGAAACAGAGAAGGCTATCTCAAGAGGGGAGAGGTTTATTAAGATAAGAGTATAGTTACTTCATTTAAAAAATCTAAAACAGATAAAACAGTCCTGCAGATGAGCAGAAAAGGCAAAGGGATATGTTGGTAGTTGCTGATGCTACAGACTGAGGATTTTCTTTTGATTATCTTATAAATGGTTTCCTAATGAGTCAGGTCAGCAGATCAATGAATCTAGCCAGTAACTGTTTCTTCTGCAATCCCTGAAAGAGTGGCTGAAGATACACAGATATTCTTCATTTTGACTGAAATGTGGACATTAGTAATTTTATAGAACAGATTAAACCTATGATGCTGAGGTATAGCAGCTCCACCAGTACAAGATTTGAGTTATAATAATCTTTCTCTTGTCAACAGTCTTGTTTTATTTATTCTGTACCACCTGGCACAAGCCATGTGTCTAAATACTATACTAGTATGAAAAGCTCTGCTATTTTCTTATATCATAAAATATCACCCTAAAGCCCACAAGATCTGTGGCTTGTAAAATCCTTTGCAAAGGCTGCAAATGGTTCATATTTTAAAACTGTTCTTTGCGTGAGATTCTATTGAAAATCCAAAGGGTCCCTGCCAAAAAGAAGTAGTATGAGATGGAGCATACACACTCTTTGAGCAAAGCATTTAGATTGTGTTTTAAGAGTATTTACACATTTCAGAGGTAATTAAAAGATAAATGCAGGTAACGTCTTTATTAATATAGATTGATTTGGGGGCAACAGATCCTTAATGTAATAGAGAAGATGATGGTTTACTTTTTTAGAATCTTAGAGCACTTAGAGTCTATCTGATGCAAGAATGCAGAAATGATGTGTTTTCAATGGTACTGACTTGACTAGATCTAATTAGGTATTGATTCTGAATTCTGCGTCAAGCAGATAATGGGAGAAGCTGGAGAGAGCTAATGGGTGAGGGCCTAGGCTTTCTTCAGCTTCCCCACAGAGAGTTCTTGCGTTACAACAAGAAATTAGTGAGCAGCCATTTCTTAAAGAAACTGGGCTGCAGGTATATGGTAAATGTCAGTTAACACAACATAAGCTCATGATCTTAGAGTTGGTTTAAATTCATAAGATATCTGAAGGATAATCTATTTCAACACATTCTCAATTATTTGCTTCTAGATATAGCCATTAAATCAAATCCAGACCATTATTGTTCTAAAAGAATACATTTTGAATATATAGACTTATTAACAATTAGAGATTGATTATTTACACATTAAACATTTGAAAGCAATGTGCTTTTCTACAGAGTTAGAATATTATCCCCACATATGGTTTGCATACTACAGTTACTTAGGTTAATTATTCCTGATCTAAGGGAATAAGAAACACCAGGCTAAGCACTGCCTATTCATCAAATTCTCTAATTATTTGTAGGACAAATAAATGAGGTTTTACTATGCTGAAAATGATTTTAAGCCATTACTTTACTTTCTCTATGTGATTGCCTCTCTTTCTATATCATTTTCATAGTAAAAATGGAAGAAAACAATTTTAAGAGAAAAAATATGTACCCAACCATCCTAGATTCTGTCTGTGTGGCTACCAGCAATGTCTTTTAAAATGAGTTACATAAAGATATGGTGCAGACCGGGATGAAAGAATGTGACAACATTTTTCTAGCCTTGCTCTAAATCTGCATCTTATTTGAAGAAGGAATAAAACCCAAAGGAGGCTCAAATTTTGCTCCAAAAATATTCTGCCTCCTTACATATGCATTTCTAAAGAATGTCTTGTTTCATAAAGAAAACTCAATATTGGAGTCATACTTCCTGTACATTAAGTTGTATTTCAAATGGCACCCTGGATTCTTCATTAGGGAATGGGCTTCTGAGCTTCAGATTCCCTAGAAATAGTGGGAAAAGTAAAGTTCTTGCAGTGCCTACTTGCAGAAAAATTCTGAAGGGAAATGAGATGGTCTATGGATGTGTTTTTAATTTCCTGGAGGAAAAGAATGTTCATCTGAAATCGATTTTATGGATGTTTTTTAAAAGCTAGTGGGTCTAGTACATTCTATTTGACCTGAAAAGTTGGCATCAGGCCTACCCATACTTACCTGGGTCATCCTTCTTTTTTGACTTTCAGTAATACTAGGCCACACAGACATGAACATCAGCCTACATAAAATTAGATATCAGAGGAACCGAATAAAAATAGAATCATAGAACCAATGTCTTCAGATTTTCCACTAGGTTTTCACCGAGTTTACCCAATTTATCTCGACAATAGCATCATAGAGTGTAGTAATATTCAGTTATCTAGAATTATACTAAGTTCTACTAGCCATAGAGAAATTGGTATATGAAATATAAATTGAGAGAAAGTTCTAGTTTCTGCCACATAGTGACTGAGTTAGTAGAAAACCTGTTTCTCACCACACATATATGGAAATACGGGTGAATTATAACAAAAAGTTATGTGCAAATTTCATCTCAAGGAAAGAAATGGATGGTTCCAAGTTCTATATATGAAGAGGGAAGGCAAAGCCAAGGTGATAAAGAGGACATGTGTCTGATGTTTAGGGTCACAGACTCCAGACCAGAAAACCTAGGTTCAGTCCTGACTGCCATTTGCTGTTCCCTCCAATATTAACAACAAGTTGAACTTCTAAATGATTTATTCATCAAAGTAGAGATTATCATGAAAGTTGGAAAATATTTAGAAATGAATGGGAATATAAATATCGCATAGCAGATCAAGTCGGATGCAAAGTGCCATGCAGGCACAAATTTGTAGTCTCTAATGTACGTTTTCAAAAAGAAGATTAAAAATTAACAATCTATGAAGCCAAGTCAAAAAATAACAGCAAAACCATGGAAAAGGGCAAAAAAGTAATCATATAAATAAAAGTAAGCATTAATGAAATAGAAATGAAGAAATAATAAAAAGGATCAACAAAGCAATTTTTTGTAAGTGCCTTACAAATATGGATAAAATACACCAATATCTGAGAAGATTGATCTAGGAAAGAGGCAGGAAGAATATTAGGAATGTGCATTACAAGAGGTAATGTAGAAATGCTTTAATATTTTAAGTATCTACTAAAGCATTCTGTACCAAGATGTTTGGAATTTGGAAGGAATCAATAATTTTTTTTAAAAAAAATCAAAACATATCATTACAAGTGATTTAGGAGAACATAGAAAATCTAATAGTCTCATAACCCTTTAAAAATCCAATTAGTAGGGGCGCTTGGTTGGCCTGGCTCAGTTAGTTCAGCATCTGACTCTTGATTTTGATCCTGGTCTGATCTCAATTTCCTGAGATTGAGCCCCTCCCTCGCAGGGCTCCCTGCTCAGCAGGGAGTCTGCTTTTTTCTCCCTCTCTCTCTGTCCCTCCCTCTGCTCACATGCTCTCTCTGTAAAATAAATAAATCTTAAAAAAAATCCAATTAGCAGCCAAAGTAGTACCTACACCACCTTCTGAAAAATGCACATTCACAAACACACAAACTAACATAACAAACAAAAGGAACGCCTGCCCCAGACAATGAACTTGGTTTATGGCAGATGTTCCAGGAATAAGCAATTCAGTTTGGTACAAACTGTTCCAAAAGATAAAGCAAGTGGGAGATTTTTCCATCTCGTTTTATAACATTATGACCTTGGACATTGATACCACAAAAAGAAAAATCATAGGGCCATCTCACTATTGAAGGTAAATTCAAATGTCAAATAAAATTTGACCAACCTGAATCCTGAGGGATATAAAATAGATAAAACACAATGGGATCAAGTAGAGTGTGTCTTGGGATCCAAGAATGGTTTGACAGAAAACCTATGAAGGTAACTCATCACATGTTAAGATGACTTTGGCTTCAAATAAGAGAGGAGCCAACAGAAAGGGAGCATATCTTATTCTGTAAAACAAAAAGATCAGAGATTGAGTGGTTTTGGGGGTTAATTCCAAAGCAATACCATGTTACCAAGGAACCAGGTTCTATGCATCTTTCCTCTCTGCAATGTTCACTGTGGATGATTCCCTGCCTAGTTGCAAAGATGGTGTAGAAATACTTTGAATCTTAAAACAAAACAAAACAAAAAAGATGGTTCCCTGACCATCTGACCAGAGATGGTTCCCTTCTCTCTGAGTCTGCCAAGAAGAAAACACTTTATATGTCACTGGCCAGGGTCATGTCACTCATCTACATTTAAACCAACCACTGAGAGAGATAATGGAATTACTATAGTTCGTTTAGACTAATCAAAATTCACCCTAGGAGCTGCGGAGCCATCCAGCCCATGAACTACATAACCTCCCTAAACTTGAACAAAATCAATTTTCTCTTAGTAAGGCAGACCTGGAATAATGACTCGGGTACAGCCTGCAGTGTTGACACATAAAAGAGAAAATGTGAAATCAATTCAACGGGTATAGGAAAAACAATGGATGAAATTCAACATTCAGTTCCGAGTGAAAGCAGGAGCAATAATAACCACTTTAAAAAAATGAGAAAAGGAAAAGAAATTAACATTGTAAAGTCAATCCTCCAAAATCCAAAATATCTTGAAAAGTGTTCCTTTACATTTAGGAACTAATCAAGGATGCCAGCCAGCTCTTCTCACTTGTATTAAACATTTTAATATTTTAATTATTTAATACAAATATCATCCTCAGATACCTGAAATGAAATGGGAAAAAAAATCCTGAAACAAAATGTAAGAATTAGCTAGGAAGAGACAAAAATGTTATATGTAATATTTTTGCCATATTATGATCATCTTCATGAAAAATATTAGAGAATATATTGCCAAATTAATATAATACATAACCTGGATTAAAAGATTTCTGGATACAAGATCAGCACATATATGGAGAATGCCTATATACTCTTTAGTTATGTAGCTAAATTAAAAATGTAACTAAAGTAAAAGAAGATCTACTTTGCAATAGCAACAAAAGCAATGAGGTATCTAGCAACAACTCCTTAGAAAGCTTCATTGAGAAAATGACAGAGCCTTAATTGTAGAAATTAAATGTCCTATTTTTTAATTCTTCATTAAAAAGGAAATAAATACACTAATATATGGTTTGTTTTAAGGATTAAATGATGCATAAAAATTATTTAATGCTGCTCCTTGCATAACAATCACTCCAAAGAGAAGCTTTTTATATAAATTTTTATAGAAATATTTTGTTAAGAACTTATAAAATAGCTCCAAAGAGCCCCAGAGTTCCTCGGAGCAATTTGAAAACCACAAGATAGCATTTATATTTTTCAGCTAATCTAAAACAAACCCAACACCCCTTTTCTGATCTAAACCAAAGTTGGACTTTCCCTTGGCTGTGAATTCTCTCAACACTTACGTACACAGTGTGCCCCATTACCACTTGTCAGCTTATGTTTTTCATATTTTTAGCTGTATATTTATAGGAATGTTTTGTCCCCCTAAAAAGAACACAAATTCTCCAAGTTTATAGATAATCCTTTCTCTTCTATCCCGCAAAACATCTGGTGTTCATTCATTTAATGCACAAATATTTTTAAGTGACTACTTTGTGTCAGGCACTAATCCAGGTCATGGGATAAATCAATAAACAAAATCCACAAAATCTCCCACCCTCGTGGAGATCCCATTTTATCAAGGGAAACAAATATTGAACAATACGCCTAATAAATTAGCTAGCTATCATGGCCAGGATTCCTAGCTGTTCACTGGAATTCTAGTTCCCCTTTCCTGGGCATACAGCTAAATTGCATTCCCCAGGTGCCCTTGGCAATGAGTGTGTACATGTGACTAAGTTCTCACCAACGTGATAGGAAGTAATGTGTACCATTTTCTGGCCAAGACTCATAAGGACTTCTATATTTCCCTATATTTTGTCTTCTATTAACAATATAATCACAGGTCTCTAAAGGATGATGGAGTCACAAAATGGAGGGAGCCAATCACTAAATCACTAAATTGAAAAAAAAAAAAGGAATGGTGTTCTTTAGAAATACTGCTTTGGATTGTTCTATATGTGACAAAACTTACTGTGTTTGGCTCTTAGATACTTTTGGCTTTTTTGTACTGGCTTTTTGGCTTTTTTTGTACTGTGGTCCAGCATGTCCTGAGTAAAATAAATATATAGTATGTTTGAAAGTATTAGTTGCAAGGAGAAAAAAAAAGCAAATAAACTAAAAACAATGGAGCAAAATAAGTAGACATGGGATGCCAAGCATAGAGTGGTTGCAATTTTAATTCGAGTGGTGATATTTCACAAAGTCTCAAAAGAAGTGAGGGGATTATCCAGGCAGATCTATCAAGGAGGAACATTCCCCTAATTCCAGCATAATGACTGTAAGGTAGGAGAGTGGACATGGCATGTCCATGTCATATCCGGGAGACTACTACTAGTGGCAGAGTTTTCATTCTAAGTAATGTCAAAGTTAATGTTGGGTTTTGAGCAGAGTAGCATGTTTAATTTAAAATGATCTTCCCAGCTGCTTTGAGAAGAAGAGCTGTAGGAGTAGGTGTGGGAAGACTAGGAGGCTATCACAACAAACAAGATGAGAGTTGACAGTGACTCTGTCTGGGTTAGTGATGGGGATGGTGGTAAGTGACAAGCTTTTGCATATATTTTGAGAGGAGGGGTCAATGGTATGGTACTTACAAACCATATGTATGAATTCAAGGTATAGGCAAAGAGAAGAGTCAAAGAAGACCTCAAGATTTTTGGTCTGAGCAATGGAAAGATATCAACACACCATCACACACTGAGATGGGGGAGTCCAAAAAAGTTGGTGGGGAGGAATTCTGGTAGGGAGTTGTTAAATCTGGGGTGCCTATTTATTTTATATCAGTGTCAAACCATATGCAGTTGCTGATATTCCATAACTGTAAAAATGGCAATTTTGTATCATTCAACCTGATACAAGTCCAGAGTTTAAAGGAATGTCTGGAAATCATCAGCATAAAGCACTATCTTAAGCTAGGTAACCAGATCAAATCAATCACTGTATTGGCTAGGATCCAATCAGGAACCAGAAGCCACATCAATTGTCTGAACTGGAAGATGTAATACAAAGAGATGTTAGCTAGGTACTGGAGACAGACATGAAAAGGCAGTAGGAAGACCCTACTTCCAGAAGCAGTTACCATTCCTTGGCTGGGGAAACAGAGGGAAGATATGAGGATTAATAAAATGTAAAGGCATGGAAGAGAGGCCATGGGACTGAGACCTCTGAGGAGGTGGCATCATTTGCCTGGTGTTTCAGAGAGGACTGATTCTGGTAACATGCAGTGGGGGAACCCTACAAACTGGGACAAACTGCTGTCACTGGAATCAGGCATCTCTTTCAGGGCAATGAGTCACTGCCATTCAAATACCTTCTCCGTTTCTAGTCTTCTGATTTAACTCAAGTGTCCCCTATTGGCAGAAGCTAACTGGGGCCATCTGCAAAAGTGGACTGTGCTTTGCAGAATCTCATGTCCAGCATCACAAAGCAGAGTAGAAAAGAATAGCTTGAAGATGGGAGCCAGGAATAACCACCAAAGAGTGAGTGCAGAGAGCACCCCAAGCCCTGGAAGACTCTGTGTGAGAGGTCAGGGAGCATCAAGACATAGGGAACTTGGAAGGAACAATCAGTGAGGTAGGAGGAAACCTAACCAATGTGTGTCCTTAATATCTCAGTAAATAAAGTGCTTTGAAGAACTGTTTATCGACTACTAAGAATGTTGAAGGTCAAGTAGGCTGTGAACTAAGAATCAATCATTGACTTAGCAAACTAGAGCCATTGATGACCTTGATCAAAACAGTTTTGTGGAGTTGTGGGGACAAAAGCCTTTTGGGGGTCAGTTTAAGAGGGAATTGGTGTAGAGAAATTAGGGGCTTAAGTATACACAACATCTAGGAGAATTTTGCTATGAAATAGGGCAGGCCAAGGGGCAATAGTTAAAAGGAGATGATAGATTGAAAAATCCCTTGTGATGGGAAAATGGTACTATGTTTGTATACCACTGGAATGTTCCTGTAGCAAAGAAAGCATGGACACTATGGAAAAGTGAGGGGATGACCTCTGGAAAAATGCTCTTGGGATGGCAGGAAGGGGTGAAATCGAGTGCATAAATGGAGAGATTTGAGTTAGGTAGCTTATGGGTATAGTCAGCTCATGTCTAGTAACATGAGGATGGTGAGTTCATGAGTACAGATGCTGAAAAGCATCCACTGTGGTGGTAGAAACTGTGGACATTCTTTCCCAATTACTTAAATGATTGCTCAAATTTTTCATGTCATCAACTGAAGAGTGAGGATGGCAGGGAACATATGTAATAGTGAAGAAAACAAGAGTCATTGGATGAGACTAATTCCTCGAGCCTCAGTTTCTTCATCTGAAAAGTTCAGTTAAATAATAATAATGCCTTGTGCAAAATAAGTGTCATTAAATCCTCCTGAAAAATGAGCAATCTGATGGATGTCCAATTTTGTTAATGATGATGATGTCCATACTAAACAAAATAAAAACACTTTCTTAATAAAACATAGCCATGGAGATATATATATATATATATATATATATATATACACATAACTTGGAATTTTCCTAAGAATCCAATAACATGAAAAATCAGTTATCACTGTCTAATGGACATACATTTTAAATTGACCTATCATACATGCATTCTCCAGGGATATTTGGGTTAAAATTAAATCATTAAATTGAAAACTTTGTGAAGTCAGAGATAGTACTTTAAGCTTTCAATATTAAGTGACAGCGTCTCACATATAGTAGGAGTTCAGCAAATATTTTGGAGTAAATTCATATAACAATGGTAGTCTGTCAAGTATTATTTATGAAAGAGTGGCAGAGAAAGAGAGAGAATATCAGATAAAACCACATTCTAGGTAATATTACCAACATTTCTTTTTCTGATGAGTTGAAATATGTCCTCATGTCCCTGAAGTTATTTCCAACTCTAGTAACAGAATGTCCGACAGCTAAATATATAGGAATGCTCTTTCTCTTTGAGCTATCGTTGGGTTTAAATTATGGGCACACAGGCAATCCTGAATAATTACTAATGGGATGAATTAATACTTCAGGTTTAATTTTCTCATTTAAAACTTCCTCATGGATTCTTTGTACAGTTCGGTCTTAAAGGAGATGCTGAAGGAAGTGGAGCTGAGATTAATGAATAAAAAAGACTCTCTGTTCAAGAACTAATCCGGCAAGACAGCATGACTATTTTTATGTTGTGTTAAAGCTGTGTTTTCTGCTAATTGAGATTAGCTGTCTGTAAATTACATGGTCAATTTTGAGGCAAAGGGACTTTTCACATTTAGTTAGTAATTCTTGCTATTTTTCTTATTAGATGTCTCAGACATGACTATATCAGATTGTTCTTCAGATGAAATATGTTTTTCTTCTGGCAATTTTGAGGACTAGGATGAAGGCACTGAGAAATTATTTGTCAGTCATCTGACTTTTTGCAAGATATTAAAGGAAAATAATGTCAAATATCTTTATTTATTAACAATTTTATTGAGGTGTTATTTATATACCATAAAATTCACCCATTTGAAGTGAACAATTCAATGAATTTTAGTAAATTTATCGACTTGTGCAACCATCATTATAATCCATTTTCAAACATATCTGTCATCCATGAAACACCCCAGATCCCATTTATAGTCAATCCCTATTTCTACCCCCAACCCCAGGCAATCACTAATCTACTCTGTTTTTGGATTTTTGCCTTTTCTAAACATTTCATATAAATGGATTGTATACACTGCAGTCCTTTGTGTCAAGCTTCTCTCACTTAGCATAATGTTTTTGAGGTCCATTCATTCTTTAGAGAGTTTTAGGGGTCCTTCCATGTGTACTTTAGATCCTTTAGAGGCTTATTCATAGGGACTTTTCAGCACTGATTTTACTGTGATTCACAGTTTCTCATTACAATTCACAGTCTTCCTCACTGGATCCTGAAGTCTTCAGGGCAGGGACTCCATTTCATTCCTTGCAAACAATCACAGTTTAATTTGCTATACAACTGGCACCCCATTAGGGCTTGTTGAGTCAATGAATGAATGATGGAGAAGTTGACTTTTAACTTCTACTATTTGCTCCATGTTGCAGATTATTTGCTTGGGAAGCCTATTTTGAGATGGAATTTAGTGTACAGGATGTTCATTAGTTGGAAGGGAGGAGGAAAGGCGAGTGAGATTGGGCCCAGAGAGAGCTGAGTTATGATATCTACCCTTATGATAACCTCAGCAGAGAGCTCTGAGGCTCTGAGGCTAAAATGACCTGTCAGAGTTGTCCGGTGTTGGGTTGAAATGGCCCAGCCTTTATGACCTATATCCATTAGTCAGCCATTGGACCTGAGCCAGCGGGAAGGGTGTGGCTGGGGCCCAGTGGCTTTCTGCAGCTGAGGGAATCTCTGAAGGAGCTGACAGGATGTCCTCCCTTGCAGGAGACCTGACTCTCTGTGTCCGTTGTCTCTGCATTTTCTTCTTACCAAAATCTTGGTTGAGGCAATGTCATAAGCACATTCTGCTATGTCTTCTAGATTTTCTATTTCTGCTACAAAAAAAAAAAAAATCTCTATGATATATGTTAAATTGTGCTTATATTGCTAAAATATTACTTTTGTGTATAACGAACTTTTTTTGAGTCACATCAAATCCTTGTCAGAAATTTTGGTTTAAAATTAAAAAGCAAACAAGGCTTTAGACGACAAACGGGTTTTCTAATAATTTTAGAAATATCCTTAAATTATTCTGTTTCATCATTTTTGCTAGATAGTTCTTCCCCTGTCAACATATGTGGGAGAAGTTGTTTTAGATTATTGAAACTCTTGGATGAATAATTTATCAAATTGTCAGCAGCTGTTTTTTCTAACAATAGATTTTAATGGATTAGCCTTCTTTCATTTTTCACTTTAGAAAAATTTTGAAATTTGCCAAAAATATGTTCATGAGCCTTTCCTACAACTTTTTCTGTAATATCAAATTTGGCAGCATTTTTTTTTGTTCTGTTTAAGTATAGTATCAGAGCTGAGAGTTTTTTTGTGAATTTTTAATATTTCATTTTCAAAAAATAAAATTCCATTTGTTGGCAGCCTTCTGACCTTTTGATTCCAAAACACATCTCCCTTTTCAGCATCCACTGCTTGTAGTTATTTGTAAGCCAAGAAGGGCTGGGTCCTTGGTCTTGTTTTGTTTCAAATTGTGTGTCATCTGGGGATTATTGCTGGATCTGTTATCATTGCTAATATTCTCATTCAAACTACTAATAGTAGCTAATAGAGCACTTTGCACATCCTGGTTCCTATTATATCATCCTGGTTCCTAAAATACCTATTAGGTATTTTCCAGGTAACCAACAAAGAGAACTTTTATTCTCTTGGGCACTGTCTCAATGGTTTTGTTGGCCATTTCCTCTTTATTCCACAAATCCCCTAAATTTTCCCAATTTGAAGAGATAGTATGTAAAGAAAGTTTCCTGTGCACTTTTATATTAATTCTCAGATCAGCTTTGCAAAGATGAGTACTCCACTTACTCTTTAGATAAGAGAAATTGGAGGTTCACAGAAAATTCAAGTGATTTGTCCAAAGTCCTGTAATAAAGAAATAGCAGACCTCATAGACCAAACCTGAGACCAACTCTCTAGTCATCAGGTTCTTAAAATTTGAGTTAAGCCAGCAGAGTTCCATTAGAAAAGGTAGCAAGTATTGTCCTTGTCACAAGCACAGTGTAGGTGGTAGATTAGCACTCAATCCACTGCCTGACTTTGAATTGTCAAAAATTCATCAAATATTTGTTATAGAAGGTTATAAGAATTGTAACAATAAATATAAATACGTGCATTTTATTACTTAACACTGAAATCTCACAAGATCATCTCTTGTAAGATGCTATGGCAGGAAGTCATACTCAAACAGGACAGATTGAACACATGCTCCCCCACCCTCACCCCCAACAATCCACTGAAAAGAAAGTAAAGGAATCAAAAGGCACTGGTTGAAAAGACTGGAACACCCTATCTGCCATATGTATTGCAAGTGTTATTACATCTGCTGGGTCATATGGTGCAAATGGCAGAGCAGCTTGCACAATTGTGTGGACCAGTTCCAGAGACTTATTTTGCTCTGGGTCCCACTCAAACATTCTAAGCTGGCAGCCTTACAGAATATTTGGTAAATGATTTGCTTCATGCTCAACATATATAAGTATATGTTGCCTCCAGAATTCAAATAGGCCTTTTAGGCATTGTGCTCCTTTTTTAGTGGAAGAAGATCCTAGATACAACAACTTGCCCTTCACTTTAGAGGGTATATTTAAATTTGCTTCAGCTCTTTTAAGTCCCAGAGATTCCACTGAGTTAGTAGGCTGCCCAAATTTTATTGGATTTATTTCCTATTCTCTGGTATGCATATGTTTTGCCAAGATGTTTTTACTTCTCCCTCACCCCATTCAATCAGCATGTCATCATTAGTGTGATGGATCAGCATAATATCTTGGGGAGTACAAGCTGATAGAGGTATCTCTGGACTAGATTATAACATAGGGGTATAGATTTGATGTATCCTCAAAGGAGTACAGTGAAAGGGCATTAATGTCTTTGTCAGGTGAAAGCAAGCTATTTCCAGTAATATATATTAATAGATAGAGAGGGAACAGGCACTCATAGTTGTGTACTGACAGCTGTGTACTGGTGATAGAGACTGGGGTGATTGGCTCCAGCAAAGTAACTGCATCCAGAACATTGTCTTCAATTTAAGTTGCCACCTAATTAAATTTAAAGTAATCCATTTTATTCCTCAAGAGCCATCTCTTTTGCACAGAGGCTAAATAGAGTAATTGAATGGGGATGTGGTTGGGATCCCTGCAAAGCCTCCAGAAAGGCAGTATTGATTTTGATTTACTATTTTGACAGGCAGAGGTAGTTCTAGAGGCTTCCACTTGGCTTTTTCTACTACAATACCCTCACACTGTAGGGTAGGAAAACAACACGGGGATTTTGCCAGTTGCTGAGTATGTCTTTTCCAACTATGTTTTCCAAGACTGAAAAAACAACCATACAGTGGATTTAGCAACCCAGGAGACCCATTGTGAGCTGAATCAAAGGCAAAGGCCATTAATCACCTGGATTTCATAGCCCCTACTTTGACTGATGGACCTTAATCTTGTTTGAGTCGTTAAGAATTATCATCAGTTAAATCTAGTAATTAAGTCTAGTCAGTTAAGTCAGTGTCTAGCAATCCCCTCAAATTCTGAGTATTTGCCTTTATTCAATTTACTCCCCTGTTAAGTGACTGAAGGTCCCACTGGTGAAGGCTAAAAAGAAAATATGCAATATATATTTTCAGCATTATGTCAGGAGATTTCTTTAAGGGAAGCCAGGCTTCCATTCAATGGGCTCTGAGTCAGTGAACTGGGTCATGTCCAGAAATATGCTAAGGCATCTTGATTCTCTTGTGGTGATTCAAGTCAGATTTCTGTTCTCAAGATTTAGAGTTGCTTACTTGTAGAAGTCAAGTAAGATTTCAGCACACTCCCCATATGTTTCAGTTCTAGAGGCATCACTAATAATTTTGCAAGGCAACCTCTTCTGATCACTGCTCTAGTCTTGCTGCTCATTAAAGGAATCGTGCCCATCTTAAGTCATATCACTTGGCTTCTGCCATTCTGGAATCCCATCAACCCCATGAGACTGAGAAACCTCATTTTCTTAGCAACATCTCACACTGTTAGGCGAGGATATCTTCCACTAAAAAGCTTTTCATGGATTCTAGTGCTCTCCTCATAAATGTATTTCTCAAAGTTCTGGTAATGGGGTGTCTCCTGGAATCTCCTGGATCCATAATGAAGTGTAAGTAGATAATAATACTACTCCAAAATTCTCATCTCTCTAATAGACATCTTCCTAAGGCCTTGGGAATACCTTCCTCTAGACAGAGTATACCAAGAAATCTCTGGCATTACGTCATTTAGTATGGGTCACTATAGTCTTCAAGAAAACTGTTGGAGACACTCTCTGCCTCTCAAACTATCTCTTGGATTGTGCACTATATTAATAATTTCAGCCCAATCCAATATTTTCATTTTTTCTCACTCTAGTCTATCATCTTTAGGGTCCATTCCCATACATATTATCCAGGTTATTTCCAATATACAGTAGCAAAAATTTAGCTTATTCTTCTGTGTATGAGACCTCCGGCTAACTCATACATTGTTCCTGTCCTGCTGGAGCTTTCTGGGATTTAAGTCTGGTTAAGTCCAGAAGCAATTCATGGTGGTGAGAGGGAGTTCTTGAGAAGGATCATTATTATCCCTGCAAGTCAGCTACATCAGGATAGTTTAATACAAATTCTTAAGACAAGAAGGCTAATGTTCTCAGGCAAGAAAGGAAGGGCTGCAGCCCCAACGAGGATGGAAAGGTGGATTTGTGGGCTCAGGGCCTTCATTTGCATGTACTTCAAGCTAATTTTCAGAATCTCATTCCTTTCTAATCAAAGCCCTAACATCAGCACACAGGTGCCACAAGATTCTATATTTAATTTGTCCACCTGTAGGATCATATCTCTAGTTTGGTGTTTAGAAGTCTTGGCCCTAAGGCTACAGAGGATCAGGATAATTTGTTCAAGGAAGTCATAGAAGAACTGTGGGTTGTTTTTTTTTTATTTTTTTTTTTTATTTTTTTTTTCATTTGAAGCTCAGCCTGGAAACTTCTAGCCCTGAGCTCATGCTTTCCCCATTCTCCATTTACTAGCTATCTCAGAAGCAATCAACCCATCTCACAGTCTTACACACTTCAGTACTACTATAGTAATATAGTATAGAATATTATGCTATATTGTATTCTACCAAATTGATTATTTTATCTTTCAAAGACATATCTTCCAATAGGCACTTCATTTTAGGTGACTACGGGTGATAATTTAGCTATTGCTTTGCCTCTGCACATCATAGGATTTCCCATTTCCCATTGGATGTAGGTCAATATTACTTTCACTTGTGAATCTAGTCATATCAGAGAACCCCATCCAGATTCTCATCCTGAAGGTTCTATTTCCCTGAAATCAGTTCCATTACTTAGAACCAGATCAGTCAGGGTTTGGTCAGGGAAACTGGAGCCACTCTCTGAATTCTGGACATAAAAGTTTATGCAGAATCAGGGGGTCGTGGTACTTTTGAGAGAGCTGACTTAGGTAGGAGAAAGCGACCATCAGTAAAGCTGCTGCCAAAATTTAGGGAGCAAGTGAAGAAAGGTGGGGACTGTGCCAGGATCTGTCTGAAGCAATCGTGTGGTCCTTGGCACCTTATATAGACATGGCAGGAAGCCACTGTTGAACTCATGTCTGTGCACACATCTAAGCATTATGCCTCCCCACCCCACCCCCAGAATAATGGGTTTTGGTACATTTCTGATTTCCACATCTCAAGTGTTGGGAAGCTCTAGCCTGAACAATATAGGATAGGATAGGTGACTGTGGAAAGCATAGTTATTAGCCTTAAGTGGTTATGGTCATGGTGGTGATGAATTAACAACAGAAAATCCTACATAATTTCTCAAAGTAAAAACATTAAGGAAACATAAATATGAACATGTTATTTAGAAGAGATAGCTAGATGCCATGTAGGATTTCCTCAGTACAGTGCAAAGTAGGAGTAAAATGGTATATGATAAGATACTACTATTTTTCTTATAAGCTTTTTAATACTGTTTGATTTTGGGGGGAGGACGGTTTACAGAAGGAGGGAGAGGGGGGAGAGGCAGAGGGAGAGAGAGAATCTCAAGCAGGCTCCACACTCATCATGGAGCCTGATGTGGGCCTTGATCTCACAACCCTGAGATCATGACCTTAGCCGAAATCAAGAGTTGGAAGCTTAACTGACTGACCTCCCCTGGTGCCCCAATACTGTTTGACTTTTAAAAGAATGTTCAAGTGTTACTTTAAACAGAAATCTATGGCAATAGTGTTCAGGGAATATTATTTTTCAGGGAAATTAGAAATTTTACAGATTTAAAGCATTGATATGTAGATTTAAAATAACGGAACGGCTCTTTCAAATAAAATGGAACATTCTCGTTGGTTATATTGCTATGTTTGTTCAAGCCTGTCTCTGTCAGACCCAGAAGCTACAGAAAGCCCTCTAATGGCCTGCATGCTAACTTGGGACATATTGCGTATCAAGGACATAATATTTCTTCTGGTGAAGCCAGAGCCATAGCAGGCAGCTCCTACTCCGGGGTGGGGGGGGAGGGGGAGGTCAGGTGTCAGTTTTACCCCAAACATGATCTTGGCTGGCTGTTCATAAGGCTGAGTTAAAATGGGTAATTTCTGTTTTCCATGGCAAGATCTGGACCTGGTTTCACTGGAAGTTCCAGCAGGACCTACATTATTTGGATGGAGATGAAGTGCTAAATGCAAGTGTCAGCTTGTGGTTTTGTTGAAAATCAGAGCAAAGAGAGCTTGGTTTTGCACACAGAAGATATAGAAAGCACTACATGTGAACTTATTTTAGAGCCTTAAATGATAACTGTCAAAGCTTGGAAAAGCTAAAACATTCTTTTGGAAGAGATAACTTTTGGAATGGGATTTATTGTTTTATAGTTTTATTGTTGTTGAAGGTTTGTTTCTACATATTAACTGAAAGTGGTCTAGCACAGAAATTAGAAGTTTTCCAAAGAAGCAGAATTGCATAATATATTAGGCTGCATGCTTTGGAAGTAGACTGTCTGGGTTCAGGTCCTTGCTCTGCCTTTTGCTGGCTAAATTTCCCCTGAATTGTTCTAGTAAAGGATTGATTTTTCTTGCTTAAAATGAAGTTGATACTCTCTGCCTCATGGCATTGTTGGTAAAATTAAAAAAAAAACTGATAATGCATGTAAATTGCTTAACAAAGATTCCAGTATATGAAACATTAGCTATTATTAATATGAAGAGGTTTAGACTATTTTTTTTTCAAAATATAACACACAAAAGCATGTTTACACAATGTGAGGGAATATGTGTGTGTGTGTACAGGAGAGAACTTAGGAAATTTAAAGTTATGACATGACAACATTCAGACTCTTATCTTTGGGTATTCTTTGAAGGGTAGATGATTAGGAACATTGTAGAACTGTTGAAAGGAATAAATAAAATCATGTGAATAAAGTCTCTTTATAAACCTACAGAGACTCTAACACAATGCAAACAGATCTTGCCGAGTTGATAGAATCAGAGCAACAGCATTCTACTTTCTTCAATATGCTCAGAGCATCTTGATGAATAGTGCCACAGCCTTTCCCTTGGAGCCTGGGGGAGCTGTAGGCGATGCTGGTTTCAGCATCCTTGTGTCCCAATGCACCGAGAGAAAACTGTCATGTTCATGGAATGTTTCAGACAAATGTTACTCTTATTATTATTATGATTGCTTGAGGACAAAACAATACAAGGGCAAGAATAAATAATAGAGTTTGTTCTCTTCACCTACTTTGTAAATTTTTACTGATAAGCATATGCAATTTGCTCAAGGTCACAGAAGTGTTTTTCCCTGAGTCTGTATTAGAATGAAGGACTCCCCATTTCCAGTTCTTCCTCTCCCATGTTGATGCTAACCTACTATATTAGTCTACTAGGGCTTCTGTTAACAAAGTACCCCAGACCGTGAGGCTAAACCAACAGAAATTCTTTTTCTCATAGTTCTAGTTGCTGGAAGTCCAAGATCAAGGTGCTGGCAGGGTCGGTTTCTCCTGTGGCTTCTCTCCTCTGCTTGTAGGTGGCTGTTTTTTCCACTATGTCCTCACATGGTCTTTCCTCTGTGCATACATACCTATGGTATCTCTCCCTCTTTTTATAAAGACACTGATCCTGATTAGGGCACCACCTTTATGATCTCCTCTGAACTTAATTAACTCTTTAAAGGCCAAAATACAGTCAGATCGGGGGTTAGAATTTCAACATATGAATTATTTGGGGGGACACAATTCAGTCTGTAACACCTACCCATGAAAATATTGCTTTTATGATATTTTTCCAGTGTTCTTTTAAGTTGAAAATTTTGCTGAATATGTCTGTGTCTAGGTCTGTCTACAGGAACATATGTTGAGCCTCACCATCTCATCTTGGCACTTAACATTCAGGAACTAGTCAATCAGCCAAACTGAATAAACAAAAACAATACTTTCAGAACAATTAAACATTTTAATTCAATTGTCAATTATCAGCAATCTTGTCATATTCAGGTGAGTAGGAAATACATCAGGTTAAATGGAAAACATTGATAATTATACTTCTTATCAAGGGACCACTTTAATAGCAGTGAAAAATACTTCTACATAAGTATTTTCTATATTATTAAGGATTGATTTCCGGCTAGAGTCTTTATCAGAAAAGGAAATGTGTAGATAAGGAGCATGATTGGCATGCTCCAAAGAGGTTGAACTAGAGATTGAGATGACAGAGACAGAGATGGAGGCAGGGATAAGGAGGGAGAGCAAGATAGACATGAATGTAGATATTTCTCTGTGTGGTTCATAATATTTGTGGCAAAATAAACATTTTATTCTTCTGTATGAATCTAAATGAAGGCAAGTCCATCCCTTTTTTTTCAAACTTACATCCACAATGAAAGACAAGTTATCTGTAGATTCTACTGAAGGCACAGAAATTGCAGGCCTGCTTAAAAAGAAATATCTGTACATGGTCTAACTTATGGAACTGAAAGAACACAGCATATATTTTACATAAACATAATAATTATTTTATATCATAGTGGAAATGCATAGAATTTTGGTGACTTGACCGGAGCTGATACGAGGGGCAGATATGTTCAAGAACCAGATGGAGAATCTGTCTTCAAATGTAGGCAGAGCTCTTTATACCACAATGCTTGACTCCATGTTTCAGAACAGGAAATTGAAACCCAGAAAAATGAGTGATTTCTAAAAATTCAACTAATGAAAAAGTGCTAGAGCTGGAAGTAGAAGCCAATGTGCTTTGTTCTCAATAAAAGAGAATTAATTCTCCATACAGACTGTGTGGGGCTCAACGCTGCATTCTCTAGTTAACTACTAGGGAGAAAACAACAAGATAACCTGTAATAAAATAAAAACTGCTTGGGTTTGCCACATTCATATCTCTTGCAGGCTTGTGGCCATCCTTTGGAGTGTAAGAATGTCTAAGGGCACCCCTAGAAGTTTGAAACTAGCAGGGAGAGCCTAGTGGATCAATGTGTCTGGCAAAGATGACACCAAAGGTAAGGTCATTTGGGTGAGAGAAAGAACACACTTTACCATTGCTCATAATGGGGATCTTTATATTGGCTAGATTTGGGCTCCACCTCAACTATAAATTGCCACTTATCTGTCAGGTCATCTAAATCCATCCCACTGAAAATTAGGGTCTGAGAAAGACTAATAATTTCTGAATCTGGAAATTCTGTCTTTGTTTGGTTATACTGAAAACTCTGGACATTTTCTTATCCCACACAGAGCTGCCAGCTGGTACAGTTTCCTTTCTCTCTTGGGTTCATCACAAGACACTAAAATATAATGCTGAAACCAAGTTCTTAGTGTCTTTCCCTGAAATATGATACAATTGAGTGCCATTGATACTGATTTCCTTAAGTCATAGAAGATAGATCTTTATTATTTAAGTGGATAATGAGAGGAAAGAAAGAACAATTGAGAATCTGTGACCACCCAAAGATACATTTTAGTCCTTGGTTTTAATCTACAATAAAACATTATTCAGAAATGCAGTCCTTCACAAGAACTGTAACTGGTTGTTTTTTATAAAAGATTTCTTTATTTGTTTGAGGTGGGGGGCGGGCAGAGGAAGAGAATCTTTAAGCAGACTCCCCACTGAGCGTGAAGCCCCATTCAGGGCTCAATCTCACAACCCTAAGATTATGACCTGAGCTGAAACCAAGAGTCGGACGCTCAACTGCCTGAGCCACCCAGGTATCCCTGTAACTAGTTTTTGTTTTGTTTTGTTTTTCATTTTCCCCCTTTCTCTGAGCTACTTATCTCTGGTGAAAAATGCTGGCAGGTAATGAGATTGTCACAAGATAGTTTAGTGGTTGAAAGAAGAGTTCTAGATCAACTGCGGTTGGGGAAAGTGAGCATCCAGTGACTGGTCAGCTGAACTTGGATGTGATTTCACCCATTCTTCTCTTTGCTTCTCTGCACAAGCTGTGCTGTGTTTAAATGCTAATGCGATGCCAGCATTTTCTTT
This sequence comes from Vulpes lagopus, assembly GCF_018345385.1. Classification (NCBI taxonomy): domain Eukaryota; kingdom Metazoa; phylum Chordata; class Mammalia; order Carnivora; family Canidae; genus Vulpes; species Vulpes lagopus. Next base: position 10,086,004 of record NC_054831.1, read on the forward strand.
ACTATTTATACAAAAGAAACCCTAATGAGATATTTCTAAGCCTGCACATAAGTTTCCATAGCAATCTCTGCCTTGGAGTAAAAGTAGGATAAAGAACTCCTCAACATAACTTTAAAATCTCAACTAACCCACAGCAACAGGTTTCTACCACAGACAGACATTTCTGTCGGGAATACTGATTTGATTAAGTGTCCACAATAGAGAACTTTATTTAGCGGTACCATCTGCAGCCATAATTAGTTTGAACTTATGAAAATGAAGAGTTTGACAGGAGATATGACATTAATTTCTGAGAAAGGAGAACCTCCTTATTTTGCATGGATGAAAGCACAGAAATGTGATGAAAAGGCATTCATAGAGATGCTGTAGGAACTCATTAGGAACTTTTAAAGGTCGACATAGAGAGGGAAAAAAACGGAAAATTAACTTGGGACTGGAAGTTGAGTTTGTGAGGCAGCTGACTTACCATTTCTTATTACTGCCACACCTTCTTTTCTGTTTGGAGCCAAAGTGAATGACTTTCAGGGGAACCTAGAAACTAGAGCTCCCCAAGGATGTAGAGGTGCTACCCAGTTATCTAAGTCTCCTTGGGAACCCAATCCCCAAGATGCAGATACTACACAGTGCTCCAGAGAAACAACTGGTGGACATCACTATCCTGCACTTCTCAAGTTTTAATGCGCGTATCCATCACCTGAGAATCTTGTGAAAATGCAGATTCTGAATGGTCTGGAATGAGGTATTTGACATCGGCATTTCTAGCAAAATGATGCCAGTCCCTACTTTGATGAATGATCTAGACCATTGGAAATAAGACAACCTGGAAGCTCATCCACTCATTCTCAGCCCTTAGCCCAGTTACAAAGTAGGCAAGAGAGCATTTTTCTTCTTCATCAACTTCTTACTCTCTTTGTGCCTTTCCTGACCCCGCCTTCATTTGATGTTAATGCTGTCCTGAAGTTTACTGTGAACCCTGGAGATGGAAGGGATGGCAGAGCATGAAAGGACCACAAATGTCGATTGGCTCAAGACAACAAAGAACCCTCCCTAGAAAATACATGACAAAATGTGTGTTTTACATATATCTGGGGACAGAAATTTTTGTCCTTGGCTTTATTTTTTTTAAGATTTTTATTTATTCATGAGAGACACAGTGAGAGAGAGAGAGAGAGAGAGAGAGAGGCAGAGACATAGGCAGAGGGAGAAGCAGGCTCCATGCAGGAAGCCTGACGTAGGACTCGACCCTGGGTCTCCAGGATCAGGCCCTGGGCTGACTGTGGCACTAAACCGCTGAGCCACTGGGGCTGCCCTGTCCTTGGCTTTAATCTCATATGCCAAAATTCACCAGGACAACACTCTTGACCACTCTCAGGAGATAGAAATTCTTGCTCTTCTTTTAATACTGCATACTAAATTTAGTAGTTTTTATGCATTAAATCCAGTCTTTGTCATTAAGATAAATCGCTACTTTAAGGAAGACATACTTTCTTTTTTCTTTTAAAATAATGGTTGAACTTGTTATTTAAGATCCTTATATGTTAAAGAAACAATCTAATTGTCTTTTTTTTTTTTTTTTCTAATTGTCTTTCTACTGGAGTGGAACCCAGGAGATCTGGCTTTTGTTCCTTGCTCAGTCTATTATTTATTCTGTGACCTGGGGGCTCAATGTTTAACTTTTCTGGGCTGCTCCATTTCCTATTCCCACCAGTAGTGTATGAGGGCTCCAGATTCTCCACATCCTTGACAACAATTGTTACTGTTTGTCTTCTTTATTATTATTATTATTATGGTCACCTACTGAGTATAAAGTGGTGTCTCGTGGTTTTGATTTGCATTTCCTTGATGGTCAATAATGTTAAGAATATTTTCTTGTGGCTATTGGCCATCTGTATGTCTTCTTCAGAGAAATGTCTATTTAGATTCTTTGCTTATTTTCAAATGGGGTCATTTGTCTTGTTATTGAGTTGTAAGAGTATTTTACATATTCCAGATTAAGTCTTTTATCAGTTGCATGATTTACAAATCTTTTCTCCCAGTCTCTTCACTTTGGAAATTATGTCCTTTAAAGCACACAAAAAAATAAATTTAATGAAGTCCAATTTATCTATTGTTCCTTCTGATGTCATATCTAAGAAATCATTGTACAAAGGTTTACACCTCTGAAGAACTCTTACTCTTGATAGAAACATTTCCAAAAATATTTTAAAATATTCAGAGTTCCCAAAACTAGTATACTAAACACACAACTTGATAAACGGTTTGGAGCAGTTTTGACAGAAGGACAGAAGATCACTGAGGGAATTTTTATATCCATGGGCCATATGACACTTTGTCCATTCTCTCTGTCACATCATTAGGGCCAGATTGCAAAACCACATTAGAGATGTAAGTGCTTAATTATTTAGGGCACAACTTATCTCCTAAGGAATATAAGTCATCTGAAAAACATGCTGAGCTCAAAATTCATAAAGTGGGGATCTGATGTGCTATTTCCTTGCAACTGGTTTATACCAAGAATCAATACCGAGTGTCTAACTCTTACTGAGTATTTTCAAGAACTCAATTAACTGAAAGATATCTGGGTGTTCATTTAAACTTGCCCTCTTTCATGAAATCTTAGACTTCTGTAACACTCTAACTTATTAATTCCAAGTACAACCATTGTATCTCAAGGTGCTATTGATCACCTACACCAAATGAAATGCTGTAAATAAAAATCAAAGTTACTTTCTATTTTTTAGGTATTGAAAACTTTTCTTCCTGGCCGCAAATGCATGTTTTCAAAAGTCAACATTAATGAAGAAAACAATATATTTCCTCGTCTTACCATCTAAATGAACTGCTTTATTTTGCACATTCTCTTCCACTCTTTGCTCCATATATGTGTATTTGTACTCATTATAACCACAGTGAACATACTATTTTCAAACAGTATTTTAGGATATTGTCTTTCCAATACACTAATACATAGGCTGGCATTTCGTCTGTCAGAGGGAGGGTTTGCAAACTGACTTTCCGCAAGGTGGCAATGTCCTATTTTTAGAGAGAGATTCAAAGTAGGCGTTGTATCTGATGACTTCATTTTGCCACTGATTCACATGGTCTTTACATGCCTTTAGACTGTTACACCATGCCCTCCATGCTAAATTTTCTGCCCTCTTATCCTTTCACAAACAGAGAAAGCTATGGCCATATTCTTCCTTTGGGCTATGCAGTTTGGCCCCTGGGTACCTCTCAGATTTCTTCCCACGCCACTCTCCCTTGCTGGCTCTGCTCCAGATGTGGTGGCCAAGATCTTTCTTTCCTTAGACCTTTTCACTCCCTGTCCTTTCCACTGGGAACACTTTGTTCCTAGATCTTGCACATTTGGCTTCGTTTTAACCTTCGTGTCTCCGCTAAACATCATCTCAGTGGGAAATTATCCTGACCAAAAGTTTTTCTCCTTCCTCCAGCCACTCACATTAATAATCTAAAATCGGTATTAATGTGTATTCATGCGTTTATTCTGTTTCCCTCTGTTGACAAATGGATATTTCATAAAGCAGGAATCCTGTCTGCTTTTTTCCTCTGTTATAAACCAGTACGTATTACCACACTGCGCATAGTAGACCCTCTAGAAACATTTACTAAATGAAAAAAAAATGAATGAAATTGCATGCATCTCATGCTGGTGTCATTTCTTCCTTGCTTACCTACTGAATGGAGTGGGCACAGAATATTTCTGTTTTTGTGTTCTGTAATAGGTGTGAAAAAACAGCCAGAAGAGAAGGTGTGGGAAAATACAGGGATGGAAGGAAGAGAGTAAGTGCATGTCTTTGAGGAGAAGTTTTGGTATTCTATGTGACAAAACGCATTCCCTTGGGAAATAATTTTCAGTTCCTTAGGCGGAAGTGTGGTATAACAGCACCTTTCTTGGTAAATGGATGGTCTGCCTCAATAATGCTTGTGGTATCATATACTATATTTCGATATTTGGTGCATTTCTCCTGGTTGCTGAGCCTGGAGAGAAATTTCCCAGTGGCAAGAAAAAGCAGCACCCTGGTCCTCTGATTGCAAACTTCACTTCATGGCACAAATAAAGACCCAGTTGTGACCGGGTTTGAAAGGGATTGAAGCTGTAAGAGTAAAAGCAGATGATTACTGTCTCTGAAAACTTCAGGTGAAAAGCCATTTTATTATGAAGTTGGACTGGGAATTGGAATTGTCACTTCTATGCCAACTTGAGCCTCAAACTGTATACTTTAATGTGTTGTCATCCTACATCAACTGGATCTCTCAGAAAAATAAATAAATAAATTAATTAATTAATTAATTAATTTAAAAAAAACTGGAAGAATGTGACCTGCACCCCCCCCCCCAAAAAAAAAAACTGGGCAAAAAAAATATCCCAAAGTATTTTTTTTTTTTTTAGAAGAACTGAGTCTCCTTCCTTTCCCTTAAGGATATGATGCCCTTTGAACAAAACAATCATCTTGGCATTCACCTCAGGAGTTGTTTCTAGGACTGAATATTCCACCCCCCTATCATCCTGTTAGCTTTTTCACTGCACTCTTCAGGCTTTTCACCAGAGTGAGGGGCTGGTTGAGAGAGAATCCTGCAGGTGTCTATTTCATCTTTCATTTCAAAGTGGGAAATCCTTGGCAGCAGGAAGCACCCTGCTGAGATTGAAGAATAAATAGCAAATTACAGGTCGACTTGCTAGGCTCTGACTCTCAAGTTTTTGTTGAGGTGGCAGCTGGGGATCAGGAAACAGGAGGGGTGGAGAATGCAGAGGGAGAGTGGAAGGGAGAAGGATGTTTTATCAACTACAGCCTATAGGAGTCCCAAACTGAAGCCTTTTGTTATGTTCTGGATCACATGGGATTTCAATTCTGAACTAGCGTGTGTGGTAGGAACTTATGAAGAGAGAAAATGAAAGAGTAGAAAGGCAGAAAGAGTAAGGTACTAGGTGGCCATGGAAAGACTGAAAGAGTCACACTCTTAGTTCAGAGAGTGCACTTGCGGATACACCCTTCAAAGAGCATGAGGAAATGGAGCCAACACATTGTATACAATGTTTATTTTTAAAGCAAATATCTTCAGTTCTTAGATGAATTTTCCAATACCTACAAAAGTCATTTACTTAAAATTGGTATCTAGATAACTGTAACTCTAAAATCTCCTAAATTATTATGAAATATTTTAATGTAAGTATAATATTTGACTTTTATTAATTGTTCATTGGTAATAGGTGCTGGTTTTTTTTTAAGATTTTATTTCTTTATTTGAGAGAAAAAGAGAAATGGAGAGAAAGTGGGGGTGGTGGTGATGGGGGTAGGGAAAGGGAGAAGTAGGCTCTCTGCTGAGCTGGGAGCAGAACAAAGTGGGGCTCTATCCCAGGACTCCAGGATCATGACCTGAGTGGCAGGCAGACACTTAACTGACTGAGCCACCCAGGCACCTAACAGGTACTGTTTTAAATGTCTTAACTTGTACCACTCATTTATTCCTCGAAGCCTTCTTATGAAGTAGGTCCCACTATTATTTCCATTTTATAGCTGAAAACATTGAGTCATGGGGTAGATGAGGAACTTACTCAAAGATTGTAAAGAAGTTCCTAGGAAGAGACTGTTATGGATCTGAGTGTATTGGAAGATAAAGGACATTATTAGATCCAAGAAATTTGGCATTGCTGTAGTAATATTACATAATGTACAGTTTACCTAACCAAGCAAGTGAATTCTGGAGACTGGGTAAAATTAATCCTTGAAAATGGTTAGGCACTTAATTTCTTTTTTTGCTTTGGTTATAGTTGTTTTTTTTTTTTCAGAATGCACTTGCTCATATCGAAGTGAAAAGAAATGACTATCCAGTTTTTTCTTTTATTTTTTGGGGGGAGAGGAAGCAAGTTAGTTGGAAAAAAAGCAAATGCTAAGAATACCCAGGGTTTGGTCACCCATTCACAAGTGAACTGAATAGCTCTTTGCTTCGGAGGGAATAAGACATCAGCAGAATGGCTTCAGGTCCTAAATGCAGGCAGCCTGAGGAATGTATCACTTGACCCCTCATTTATTCATCAAATGCTGTTTGGGCAGCTGTTGTATGTTGGACACTCTTTTAGGTTCTAAGAATGAAAAAATGAATAACATTAAAATGTTTATAATTGTTATAGTTTGTTTCCTTAATGAGCTGAGTTCACTGATGAGATGGACTGGGAAACAGAAAATAACACTTTAAATTGGTGAATGCTGAAGCAGGGATATATGGGAGAATGAGTGGAGGCTGGACATCTAACCCAGGAGATTCAGGATGGAGGACATTTCAGCGAGTCAGGACAGTAGGAGGGAAGGCACTGACAAGAAACCATGTAAAATGACTGGAACTTAGAGAAGACTCATCCATTGCTAACATTAAACATGACATTCTGGAACTTTGCTTTGTCCTGTCATAAAAACTCTATTCAAGACTTCTTCCTGTCTCCAGTACAGCTTATCACTAAACACAGGTTAGTCTATCTCCATCTCTACCTACCTTTTGGTTATAACATGCTGCATTCACTAAGGGCTTACTGTGAGTCTGGCACAGAGCTAATGCTTTTCATCTCTTATCCTTTTTATCTTTAGAAACCTTCTGTGAGGTGGTTTTCACTATGATGACCCTTTCTCCCATGAAAGAACTGATGCCTAGAGAGGATAAATCCAAAGATGGCTTAATTAGTAGCTGGTGCAACTGGGATTCAAAATCAGGTCTATTTAATGCTAGCTAGGGTCTGTGTTCTCCAACTGACACTCTTTTGCCCTCCTTATAAAGCAGCTAGATCTCTTGTGACATTTCCTTTTCTAGTATATCCTTGTAAAAATGCAGATCTCAGACTATCACAGATAGGTAAAAGATTTCACAGACTTGAATGAATACCTCGGTGTCGATACTTGGAGAAAGTAACAAATTCTCTTTTGTCAATAACAAATCTGTTTATGTTTTCACCCAATTCACCTGGTTAAAATGTAAGAAGGTGATCCACAATGTAAATATTTTGTAGAGCATATCACCCTCAAGAAAGAAAGGACCCTACTTCCACCAGTTCTCTTCTCCCACAAGAAGACACATGGCATTTTTTACCTTATTCTCCAAGGCCAATGTTCTTCATTAACTGATAGATACCTTCTATTATTCTGTTGTAGAAATATATAGATCATAGATTCCGATATAGGTATGTTTTCTCTTACTCTCTTGTACTTTTTTTTAATTTGATAAATATATGCCAGAGACTCCAAAAGCAGTGATTCTCCTTTGAGTTATCTTGCATTTCAAAACCTCACAGCTGTGATGCCTGGGTGGCTCAGTGGTTGATGGTTGAGCATCTGCCTTCGGCCCAGGGCATGATCCAGGGGTCCCAGGATCAAGTCCCACATTGGGCTCCCTGGTGGAGCCTGCTTCTCCCTCTGCTTGTGTCTCTGCCTCTCTCTCTATCTCTGTGTGTCTCTCATGAATAAATAATTAAAATCTTTTAAAAATATATTCAAAACCTCACAACTGTCAAAGATTTGAGGTCAGCATATTAGTTTAGAAAAAAAAGGTTACTTGGTTCCAGCTTTTTTTTAAAAAAAGATTTTATGTATTTATTTTAGAGACAGAGAGAACGTGAGCTGGGAGGAGGGGCAGAGGGAGAAGGAGAGAGTCTCGAGTAGACTCTGTGCTGAGCATAAGCCCAATGTGGAGCTTGATCCCACAACCTTGAGATCATGACCTTACCTGAAATCAAGAATTGGTCGATTAACTGCACATCCAGGCACCCCATGGTTCCAGCTCTTTGATTAACTAGCTCTATAATATTAGGTTGCCTCTTTGAGCATCCGTTTCCTAAACTATGGAGATTACACAATTTCGAAGGTCTTTCCCATCTTTAGAATACAGCAATTCTACTGCTTCACTGGTTTCCATACTTGTGTTGCTAAAAAGCAAATCCCAGCACTTTCTGTAGTTGTTGCTATCATCCATAAGCTGTTAACTTCTCTAGTGTTGGCCAGTTTGGAATGAGTTTTTGGTATCTAGCAATCTGAAGAGAACGACCAACAAGACAAATTTTAACAGATAGGGAATGATCTTTATGATCCAGAGTCTGAATGGGTCCTAGAATAAATGTCCTGGTGGTGAGGAAGCAGGATAAAGACAATTCAAAAATTCTAAATCTCTGAGTATAATGAGTCTGTTCCAGGCGGATCCCAAAGGTTCCTCTTGGTTGGCAAAACTACAGTGCTGCCTTGAGTAGCCAGATAAGCAGCAACTCAGATATATTTATGTGCCTGCAGAGATATAAAGTAAACTCATCCATGGAAAATGAAAAGCAAATTCAATTTAGTTGAATGACAAGACTCCCTTTTAATGAAGAGAGAGAAAAGCAGAGATCCATGTGTTTCTTAGTCATTATCCCAAGTGGGGGTGGGGGTGGGTATTTATTGTGAGTCAGGGCAGAGTTTCTATCTTCAGGCTTTGGAAAAAAGTGCCATGGAAATGAAAGATGAGCTTCTTTTCTGCCATGGGGATATATGCCACAATTAGCAGGCGTTGATGGGGCAGTTTTAAAGAACTTGTCATTGCCTTGAGCCCACCGCACATACAACACAGCTCCACCTTCCACTCCTACCATATAATTATTTGATACATGCAGGCTCGGTGAACAATCTCAGGGGTCGTAAACAAGTATTGAGCACAGTCTCACTCAGAGCAGAGCTCACAAACAAGGTTTAATCTCCCGCATGTGAAAAATGTTAGGCGTGCTTTCTCGGTGCATACGAAGACATAATTCAGCAGCCTGGGATGCATGAAACTCAGGCTGGCGGCAGATGCTCAAGCAATTCACAAATAGTACTACAAATCTTTCATTACATTTCAGCCTTTGCATTAAGGCAGGATCTTGTTATTTTGCGATGGTTTTAGAAAACGATTATCATTTCCAAATTAAGCTTTAAGGAGCACACTGGTGAATGGTTTAGCTTAGTTCACATTCAGGGAAATGAAGAGATTTACTATTTCACAAACGCCGGAAACAAACAAAAATGCTCTGGTAAAAATAGCAAATTACAGACTATTAATAGGTGAGCGATTTCATCAAGTTGAATGGACAGCCTGAATGTTGATGCTTGGTGAGAGCAACACATTCTCTTGCACCGTTTTATGGAAATGCTTTGGTAAACAGGCATTTAGAAATTCAGTTCGCATATGTGAACTGTAAGTATTGTTATCTTTCACTCAAAAGTGATTTGATGCTTCCAACATAGAAAGTAACATTTAAATGAATATTATAGAGACAGAAAAAAGACAAAAGATGAGAACCAAGGGAAAAAAGGAAAACTCAAGTGTCAATGTAAAGGTTAAGGGAGTTTGTGTGCCCAACTTCATGGAACTCTCTGGCACCTGGGCAGTGTTTACTCACTGTTCTAGCCTGGGATCTGTGTTGGCTGCATGCTGTGGGGTGGGGCGGGGCAGCTAGGAAGATGCTAAGGGTCACCCTTCCTAAGCCTTCCCTCTTTGCTTGTGCACAATCAGCCATTTCACTTTTCATAAACATTTCCACTATAAACAGAGGGATTATGATAAACCATGTCCTGCAGGAAACACTAAATACACATTTTATAAAGGGGATTTAATTATTTTTTTCAATAGGTAATAGGTGATATGATACATGACCTGACTAAGCGCTAAACACATAACATTCTATTTTTTTAAAGATTTTAATAATTTATTAACGAGACACACACACACACACACACACACACACACACACACACACACAGAAGAGGCAGAGAGAGAAGCAGGCTCCATGCAGGGAGCCTGATGTGGGACTGGAACCTGGGTCTCCAGGATCACACCCCGGGCTGAAGGCAGCGCTAAACCGCTGAGCCACCCGGGCTGCCCTAAATTTTTATTTTTATTTTTTTAAAAGATTTTATTAAAACACACAACATTCTAAAGACACAAAGCAGTATGCAGTGACTATGCCCTGGCTACGCAGTTATTTCCCCAAGCACTGGTTTTGTTGTGGTGGTTGTTCTGAGTAGACTTCCAAGTATACTATCCAGTATACTTCCTTCTCCCCTTCATCATTTACAGGCATTTTCCCCAGTAAACCCTTGGGCTAATCCCGTGATGTGATTTGCCGTGTGGAGGAATCAAAGTGACACCACTGTGAAACTGTATCTGGAAAAGGAGAGGAAGGAAAGAGAATGGGGCAAAAATAAATTGAAGAAATAATGTCTGCAATTTTCCAAAAGTTGCTGAAAAATAAGGTTACAAGAATCTCATCCCAAATGTGACAGAACTAATACAAAGCAAGTCATACCTAGACACATTGTATTCATAATTCTGAAATGCAGTGATAAAGAGAACATCTATGTGAAAAGCAACCAGAGAAAAACCACACATTCCATATAAGGGAACATTGGTACAAATGGTAAGAGTTATTGCTCATGTAGCAATAATGAGGCAAGATGTCAGTGAGAAGACATGCCTTAAATGCTAAAAGAAAAAAATAAAACTATCAATCTAGAACGATATATGCAGCAAAAATGTCCTTCATGAATTAAGACATAATAGAGACATTCTTTTGGGTGGAATTTATTGCCTGCTTTATAAGCAATGCTAAAGGAAGTTCTTCCAGCTGGGAGAAATGATACCATATATCATCAGGAAGGAGTGAAGAGTACCAGAAATGATGAATCTATGGTGCATATTTTTAAAACTATTTCTTTCTTAATTCTTTAAAATCCAATGACTTTTTAAAAGGAAAAAAATTGGGATTGTGTTTGGAATATTTAACATATAAAAATGCAATACATCGGACAACAACATACAGCATAAAAGGTCAGGGTATATGGAACTGTGTGGTCACAGAATACATACGTTGAAATGTTATGATACTAATTATAAATAGATCATGAAAATGTAGGATAAAATATTATAATATCTCAATTAACCACTAAAATTAAGCATAAAAATCTAATAGACACATTCAACCAGAATTCTGCGAGGTATTCAGTTAACTCAAAAGAAGGTAGAAGAGGACAGAAGAAAAAGGAGGTTCAGATAAGACAAACAGGAAATATAGCAAAAAAGTACATCCTTATCCAATTATCTCAACAATAACATTTGATGCAAATGAATTAAACACTCCAATTAGAAAACAGAGATTGTCAAACTGAAGGTTTTTTTTGTTTTTGTTTTTGTTTTTTAAGCACACAGCAACTGTATGTGGTCTACAAGCAGAATGCTTTATGAAGACAGATTGTAAATAGGCTGAAAAAGACCTGCAAATGCCAATAATTGGAACCTGGAATGTCTATATTAATACTGGATGAAGTAGACTTACTGATAAAGTTGTTTTCAAAACAAATGAGTTATTTTACACTGAATAAGGTAAGTCACCAGTAATCCATGACCATCATGAATGTGTGTGGATGTGCCTAATAGTAGAGTTTCAACATTTATGAAGTAAATATTGAGGGAATTAAAGTTAATGAAATCAACTTTTTGGTGTATTTATGTTCAAATCTACCATTATAGTTGGCGATTGTAACGCCTCTCCCTCGGTAATTGTAATTGGTAGCACAGCTAGACAAGACACCAGTAAGAGCATAAACAGCCTTAACAGCCCTATTAATCAACCAGCCTCGCTGATATTTATAGAACAGAATACCCAACACATTTTCTTCGCAGATACATAGTACGTTTACCAAGATGGATATCCGGAGTTATAAGACAACTCTCCATAAAGTTTGAATGATGGACAAATTACAGAGTAGAAACCAGTTAACAGTGAGCTCTATAAAGCCCCAATATGTGAAATTACATGGCACACATCTATAAAAAACCATCTTGTGAAGAAGATAGTACATGAGAAAATAAAATATCTTGAACTGAATGATAACAAAATTACAATACAAAAAGGGATTTATGGATGTAGTTAGAGGAAAATTTAGAGTTTTAAATGTTTACCTTAGATAATGAGAAAAGTCCAAAATTACTAATGTAAGGTTCTACTCAAGAAGCTAGAAAAAGGAGAGCAAGCTAAGCTCAAAATAGAAGGAAGAAAATTTAAAAAATAAAACAATAATCAGTGAAACAGAGAGTGAGGTTGAGCATCTTTTCAACGCGTATAGGAGTCATTCATACTTCTTCTTTATACTAAATTATTGATTTACTTAGGCATTTTGAAATCTTTGTGTTCATTCATATCAATGCTCTTTAAACATTAAGGACCATCGTTATCAGGGAAATACAAATCAAAACCACAGTGAGATACCACCTCACGCTGGTCAGAATGGTTAAAACGAACAACTCAGGAAACAACAGATGGTGGTGAGGATGCAGAGAAAGGGGAACCCTTTTACACTGTTGGTAGGAATGTAAATTAATACAGCCCCTCTGAAAAACAGTATGGAAGTTCCGCAAAATGTTGAACATAGAGCTACCTTACAATTCAGCAATTGCACTACTGGGTATTTATAAAAAGGATATAAACATAGTGATTTGAGTGGCACATATGTACCCCAATGTTCATAGTGGCAATGTCCACAATTGTCAAAATCTGGAAAGAGCCCAGATGTCCCATGACAGATGAATGGATGAAGAAGATGAACACACACACACACACACACACACACACACACACACACACACTGGAATATTGCTCAGCCATTAAAAGAATGAAATCTTGCCATTTGTAATGACATGGTTAGAACGAGAGGGTATTATGCAAAGTGAAATAAGTCAGAGAAAGACAAATACCATATGATTTCACTCATATATGGAATCTAAGAAACAAATCAGGTGAACATAGGGAAAGGGAAGGAAAAATAAAGTAAGATGAGAATTAAGAGGAGACAAACCATAAGAGACACTAAATTCTAGGAAACAAACTGAGGGTTGCTGGAGGGGAGATAGGTGAGGAGATGGGGTAACTGGTTGAGGGCTATTAAGCAGGCACTTGATGTAATGAGCCCTGGGTATTATATGCAACTGATGAATCACTAAATTCTACCTCTGGAACTAATTTAAAAAAAAAAACACACACTAAGGACCATAGCTTACTACTTTCAAAAACATTTCTTTATAGAAATATAATTTACATACCTCATGATATTACCTTCAGTTGACAACATAATGAGTTGGTATTTGTAGATATTGAGAAGTGATCACAACTACAAGTCTAGTTAATATCCAGCACCATACATAGAATTTTTTTCTTGTGATAAGAACTTTAATGATTTACCCTTAGTAACTTTCAAGAATGCATACAGTATTAACTACAGTCACCATGTTGTACATTGCATCTCCATGACTTATTTACTTTATAACTAGAAGTGTGTTGACCTTTTGATCTCCTTCACCAATTCTGCCCACCTTCATCCTCACTTCTGACAACTACCACCAGTCTGTTCTCTGTATCTATTGAGCTTGTTTGTTGTTGTTGTTTGCTTGTTTAGTTTTTGGATTTCACATATAGATGAGATGGTACCATATTTGTCTTTCTCGGTCTGACTTATTTCACTTACCATAATGTCCTTTAAACGTTAAGGACCAGGATCCCTGGGTGGCTCAGCGGTTTGGCACCTGCCTTCGGCCTAGGGCCTGATCCTGGAGACCCGGGATCGACTCCCACATTGGGCTCCATGCATGGGGCCTGCTTCTCCCTCTGCCTGTGTCTCTGCCTCTCTCTCTCTGTGTTTCTCATGAATAAATAAATAAAATCTTTAAAAAAAAGAAATAAACATTAATGACCACAGCTTATTGCTTTTTTATGGGTTTTCTGTTTGTTTTTCAGTCACTGTCTTTGATTATAATTCTTTGCAATGCAGACTTTTTGAGATTTATATATTTCAAATAACCAGCCTTTCCATTTATGCTTCCTAGATTTTTTGTCTGATTTAGAAATGCCTTTCCTACAAGCTTCCTACAAACTAGTGATTTTATGGTTTTACTTTTTATGCTTATATTTTTTATTCATCTTAATTTTATTGTGAACTGATAAGAGTGATCCAATATTGGTTAGACGGCCAACCAATTGCCTCATCGCCATTTACTGAATAATCTCTATTGTTTCTACTGACAGGCATAACCTAAAATAAAATCCTCTATGCTCTTTGGGTCTATTTACCTCCTCTTTCTTTGATCTATCTATCTATCCATGTACAATAAGACAGTGCAGTAATCATTAAAGCTTTATAAGACTAGTCTCAATTCATTAACCTTCTCAAGTAGATATGACATGGATGTTCTTACTTGATGATTTTTCTGTATTAATTTAAAATCAGCTTATCTGTTTTTTTAAAGGCCTAGTCACTTTCTTGGGAAGGTTATAAATTTATAAATTAGGAAGGATCAGTGGTTCAATGACATTGAATCTTTTATCTAAGGTTATGGTAAATAATTTATTCATTGAAGTCTTTTGTGTACTTCAATAACATTTTAGATTTTTCTTAATATGGATTTTGCACCAACTGGTTCATGTTTATATAAGTGTTAGAAATATAGCTACATATACATAAATACAGGTATAGAAAGCACCCAGCCATTTTACTGATTTTTTTTATTACTTGCAATGATTTTCTAATTGAGTTTCCTTAGTAAATGATCATATCATCTGCAAATAATGATACTTGTATCCTCATCTTTTCCAATTTTTATACCCCTTCTCTTTTCCCATGATAGCGGTCATCTAGTTTTTAAGAAGAAATTTTTCACTGCTTCAGTTAGTATAATTCAGGCCATTAGTTTGATAAAGACATGTTAAAGCCTTATCCTTCCATTAATATGTTTAAAAAGTTTTTTCTCATAAATAATGGATGTTGAAATTTTAGCTTTTGAACTATTAATACAGTGAATTATGCTAATATATTCTTAACACTAAGTCATACATTATTAGAATAAAGACCACTAGATTATTTTATATTATAACACTTTTAATGTTCTGCTGAACCTCATTTGCTAATATTCTGTTGAGAATTTTGTAGATCTTCATAAGAAAGAGCTAACATTATTGTTACGATTTATTGCATTTTGTTACCAATATTCTATCACTTTTATAAAAATAATTTGAAAGCTTTTTTGACCTGTCCTCTACAAGAAGGCTTGACAAACTACTGCCAACCACCTGTTTTTATAAAGTTTTATTGGAATGTAACCAACAATACTCATTTATTTATATATTGTCTATGGCTCTTTTCACTCTGTGGACAGAGTTGATTAGATGCCACTGAGAATGGACATAGTTCATAAAGCCAAAGACATTTACTCTTTCCCTTTACAGAAAGATTTTGTAGACTACTTCTATAAAATCATTTAAGTGGCAATGTAATTATTGCTTAATTAAGGCTTGATAAGATTCCATTTGGAACACTCTCAACTCATTAATTCCCTATGTCTACTTTTCTTTCTGTTTGTGTATGTACTGGTCTGCTCGAGTTGAAACTTGATTTCTTTATGTATACTTTCACATCTAAATGCTCCTTCTATCTTTCCCTGTGGTTAATTTTATTGTTTTTATTTTCCAAATATTTTAAACTTTGGTTTGGAGTTATTGACCTAAGAATTAAGCATTTTTTTTTTTTAAAGTTTAGGCCATTAAGGTTTTTTCCCTAGTTTTTATATGAAGTTATAATTTTATGTCTTTATGGACTATCTTTTAAAAATAATTACGTTTACAATTCAGTATTCATTGAAGTTTTCTTTATGCCCTAATATATTTTGAATGTTCCAAGTCTTTGAAAAATACACGTAGTCTCTATTTGTGAAATATTGAGCTTTTAATACGTACATAGCTTGATGTATATGATTAACTTGTTATTTACATCTTCTATATCTTTGCTTATCTTTCTCCATTGATCAGTCTTTAATTAAACAGAAGGGCTAATTAAAACTTCCCATTACTTTTGTATTTCCTGTCATCTATGTTTCTGAATTTTGATTACAAAATTGAGTAACACAGGTTTGAACTGGGTAGGTCCACTTATACATGGATTTTTTTTTTCAATAAGAACAGTACTATAAATGTATTTTCTCTTCCTTATGATTTTCTTGATAACATTTTCTTTTCTCTAACTTATTTATTATAGAATATAGTATGTCATATATATAACATACAAAATATGTGTTACTAGGCTATGTTCTCAGTAAGACTTCTGATCAAGAGTAGGCTGTTAGTAATTAAGTTTTGAGTCAAAAGGGTTATGTGGATTTTTCACTGTGTGGGGAATGAGCATCCTAATCCTGATGTTGTTCAAATGTCAACTGTATATGTTATTTGGCCAATAGATGATCATGACTATTAGATGTATATTATGGCATGCAACCTTTATGGAATTCTTTAATTCATTAGTCCTCTTTAATGCTGAGTTTAATTTTGTTTGATGTGACAATTACCACTCTTGTTTTCTTTTTTTTCTTTTTTTTTGATTTTTTTTTTTAATTGGAAATCCACTCTTGTTTTCTTTGGCTTAGTATTTTTAGGAATTATTTTGAAGCCTTGTTTTTAATGTTTTTTTTTGTAATTTTGTATGCTTATTGTGTATAACATGGTATTGAATATAACACTGATTCTTTGTTCTTATATATATAAAATAATTTGATTTTATGATTCAATCAGTTCCATTTATTTAGATATGTGAGTTTAACCATCTTACAGTTATATTACAGATTTATTTTGTCATATAAGTACATTTTATTCTATGTGTTCCATTTCAATTGCATTTTTAATTCTTATCTCACTCTTTATGTGGTGTGCATAGTCTGTGATTTGGTTTATGTACATGTATTTCTTCTGATAATTTGGAGAGTTTGAATTTTTGCTTTTGTAATAATTTTCATAATTATAGCATTAAAAAATAAAAAAAACCTTTTATTATAATCTGTCATGAGAATAATTGTATCTCCTTTTTATTGTTAAACCATTTTTATTATTCTTACTAATCTCTCTTTACTATGTATACATAAGCATTCTGTATAATCAATAATATATTGATTATAGCTATGTCTTAAAATTATAACTTTGTCTTAAAAATACTATTCATATTTCATTTTTTTCTCTTTACTATTATTTCATACAATGCTATTTTATTTTATATAATCATTGAATAATTATATTTCTGATTCTTCCCCATTTTTCCTCAACTGATTGATTCTGGTAGATTATATTCTTTATTTTAGTGATTTCTTTTATACCTTTAGCCACAGTCATAATGATATTAGTTTATTTATCAATTTAAAATCTAGCCTTTCAAAAAAAATAAAATAAAATAAGATAAAATAAAATAAAATAAAATAAAATAAAATCTTGCCTTTCCCCTATAGACATAGATGAGAATATCAGCAACTTCTTTCAGTGTTGTCTCTAAGTCTTTTAAATATATTGTTTTAATACTACTTAAATAGAAAAAGAATGTGTTCTATTATGTCACTTAATCTCTGAGTGCCTGTACGTATAATCCTATTTATATATACAGACAGAGGCTAAGTGACATAATTGAGTATAAATAATAATAAATAATACCCCCCACCTCACAGAAATTTTATGAGGCTGTAGAACAGTGTCTGGTACTTATTAAACACTTAATAAATGTTAGCTTTTTCATTATTATTTTATCATTAATCATAGTACTTACATTTATCTTACTTAGTCTTGTTCATAGAGTTAAATGGGTTTAATAGCATTTATACTTATCTTTTAGGTGGTTGAAACGGGTCCTTTTGTTTCTTTATGGGGGACTCAATAGCCATATTTCTTGATTTGTTTTATGTCTAAAACATAATGCAGGTGTACCCTGTTTTATTGTGCTTTGCTTTATTGTGCTTTTTATCTATGGCAGGTTTGTGACAACCCTGAGTTCAGCAAATCTATCCGTACCATTTTTCCATTTGTGGCTCTATTTCACAGTTTGGCAATTCTCCCAATATTTCAAACTTTTTCATTATTGCTATATTTCAATTACTGCTGTCTTATGATAAAACTTTAACAATTAATTGTTGCTGAAGTGGTTTCCTGAGATAGAATCTACTCCTGGTGAAGACACTGTGAAGTCTGCTGAAATGACAATAAAGCGTTAAGAATATGATAGAAACTTAGTGGGGAAAGCAGTGACAGTGCTGGAGATGACTGACTCCAATTTTGAAAGAAGTTCTGTGGGTGAAATGCTATGAAAAAGTGTCACATGCTACAAAGAAATCTTTTGCGAAAGAGTCCATTGATGAGGCAAACTTAATTGTCTTATTTGAAGAAAGACCGGTCTCACACCACCCTTGGGCAACCACCATGCTCATCAGTCATCAGGCATCAACATCTGGGCAAGACCTTGTGCCAGCAAAAAGGATTAGGACTTGTGGAGACCTCAGATGATAGCATTTTGTAGCAATAAAGTATTTTTAAATTAAGATATGTACATTGGGTTTTTTAGGCATAATGCAATTCACTATTATTACTAGACTATGCTATAGTAAAAACATGACTTATATAGGCACTGAAAAACCAAAAAATTCATTTGACTTATTTTGTTGCAATATTCACTTCATTGTTATGGTCTGGAATGAAAACCACAATATCTCTGAGGTAGGCCTGTGGTTCGTTGCTTTTATGCTTGAATGAGGGCTTGAACAGGTCTGAGATTCTTTGAAGACTTTGGGAATGCTGGTCACTGCCTGGTCTAATTTCATGCTGCTGTGGAGAACCTTCAAGTCGGAGTGATATATTTCATCTTAGTGGTGGCAACTTGATCTTTCAATCTTGAGGCACCCCAAAATGTGTCCTATATATTTGATTTCTGATAGATGCAGGTGTATTTTGGTAATTTTGAGAATGTTTTTGAATACTATCTTTGGATATCTCTTAAAAATATTTTAGTACCTTAGATGTCTTCATTAAGGACACCAAATCACCGTTTGTGGGAATATTTTTACATTACTTTTATAACTACTATTTTTCTCTTTTATTTTTGCTTTAATCTACTTTCATTCCATCTTGATGATTGCTTTTCTTTTCTTTTTTTTTTTATGATTGCTTTTTTTTTTTATTGGTGTTTAATTTACCAACATACAGAAAAACACCCAGTGCTCATCCCGTCAAGTGTCCACCTCAGTGCCCGTCACCCATTCCCCTCCAACACCCGCCCTCCTCCCCTTCCACCACCCCTAGTTCGTTTCCCCGAGTTAGGAGTCTTTATGTTCTGTCTCCCTTCCTGATATTTCCCAACATTTCTTTTCCCTTCCTTTATATTCCCTTTCACTATTATTCATATTCCCTAAATGAATGAGAACATACACTGCCCTACGACCCAGCAATTGCACTGTTGGGGATTTACCCCAAAGATTCAGATGTAATGAAACGTCGGGACACCTGTACCCCGATGTTTCTATCAGCAATGGCCACAATAGCCAAACTGTGGAAGGAGCCTCGGTGTCCATCGAAATATGATTGCTTTTCATAATCCATGTTACCAAGTTCTTTGCCAGGTGTTTAATGGTGTCTATTTTCCTCTGCTGCTTCTGCTGAACTTTGTTTCCTAGATGTTCTTCTATGTCTTCCATGTCCTATTGAAGCTCTGATTTTAGGGCAGCATTTGGTTCATGAAATTTATTTATTTAAGGTTTGATAGCTAATGGTGATATAATTATCACGATTTTAATTTGTTCCATTCCCATGTAATATAGAATTCACTATTTATTTCCTATTCTTTTTCCTTTCAGTAAAGCACATGGATATCTTTTACTTGGGTAGTTTTTGATCATTAAGAATATTTGATTTAGTTAAATTCCTCCGAGACCTACTTTTTTTCAGGAAGCTCATGGAAATAAGGCCAAGAGCTATGTTTTAGGCTGGCAGAAATTTTCTGTGACACGTAGTTTTTTTGTGAGCATGAATGGGCTTTACCACTCTTTCTCCTAACCACGAAGGTGGCAGCAGCAGGGATACTTAATGCCGAGCATTTCTTCCCCTGCGTCCCCGCTGGCCGATTGCTTCCTTCAAGAGGGCTGTATCTGGATGATGTGTCCTACTTTCATCCTCTTGGTATCAGTCTGGGTTCAGAAAACCTCCACCACAAGCGTGATCTCCTACTGCCATTCTTCCAAGAAGACATTCTTCCAAGTGGTTGCTTTTATTCTGTAAGTTTTCTTAAGATTTGCATTTGATTCCCTCTTGGCTTCTTTCAGCAACTCTCTGTGACCTTCACCTCATCTGGCTGTCCCTTCCTCCTATCTTGTTCTCTGGTATGACGGATGTTTCTTGGTTTCCTCAGACATGAATCTGTGTTATGCCTTTGTGCTCTCCTGGATGTCTGGCCAACATCATCTTTACCGCCATGGTAAAATCACAAGAGGAATATTTTTGCTGTTACTAATTAGTAATTCTGGCAACCAATTTTGATGTTGGCAAATGACCCTGTGAGAGCAATATTTCCTTTTCCCTGTCACTGTGAGCAGCCGAGCCTCATCAGCTCCCCTTTTCTTGGTCATATAATACATTAAATAAAAGGATTGACTTATTAATCATTAAATAGTCTTCTCTTGTTCCATATTCTGTTCCTTTCCTGTCATAAGACCTCTGCCAGGGGAGAAACCACTTCCCCTTGTCCTTCCCCCACCCCATTTATCCAGCTATTTATATCCTGCATGCAATATTTATATGATAAAATGTCAGTGCGTTTTGATCTAACTCACCTTGTAAAGAATGTCACCAAGGACTGGACCAATACCTCCCAGACCCCACAAAGCCTGGACACATCAGCCTTGTCTGAGGTGCACTCTTTTTCCAAAGCTTCTCTACCTTTCAAAGCTCAGCAAACATCCTGTATTTTTAAAAAGACTTCTCTGACTGCCGAACACACAGTGAAGTTTCTCTTCTCTGAATTCCTCCAAATGTTTCACCATAGTGTGTAGTGGGAGATGAGCACACACATCTGGAGACAAACTGCATGCATTGAAGCCTGTTCTGCAAGTCACCAACTGGGTCCTCTCAATGACTTCTCTCAGTGTCCTAACCTAGAATACCCAAGGCACATGCCTTCACAGTTTTTTTTTTCCCCCTATGGCTGCTAATGATAAAATTGACCTCATGGGGTTTTGCTGTTGATTTAATTAAATTAACAAATGATGTTGCTATGTTATATAAGAGCTATTATTTACAAATACGTATATTTTGACAATGATGCTTTCTGTACCAATAGGTACCAATAGGTACTATATTAGCTGCTTTAGTCCGTGCTTTTTCTGGGGATGAGGTGAGGTTCCAAAATTCTTGTGTGATAAATTGTATGATGTATATATATATTTTTTTTTTTACAATTTTTTATGTATAAAAGAAACTGGACATATTTAAAGAGTACTTGGTGAGTATTGGCAGAGGTAGGTTCCCATAGAACATCACCACAATGAGGACAGCAAATATTCCTAGTCACTCTCAAAAGTTTCCTTGAGCCCTTTTGTAACTTATCCTTTCTTCCATTCCTGTCTCAGGTAATGACTGATCTTTCTGTCCCCCCTTACAGATTATTTTGAATTTTCCAGAATTTATATAAATGGAATTATACCATTTATTTTTGTGTCTGTTTCTTTTCGAAAGATATTTATTTATTTATGAAAGAGAGATAGAGCGCACATACATGGGGGGGGGGAGGCAGAGGGAGAGGGAGAATCTTATGTAGATTGAGTGGGGCTCCATCTCATGACCCTGAGATTAAGACCTGAGCCAAAATCAAGAGTAGGATGCTTAACCAACTGAGTCACCCAGGTGTCTCTGTTTTAATTCTTTTTTCCACCTTAGTGTAACAGGTTTAGGGCCTATCCAAATTGTTGCATTCATCAATGTTTGCCCTTTCTATTACTTATTAGTATTCAATTGTTTGGGTATTCCTCAGTTTGTTTATTCATCGAACTATTTATGGATATGGATTGCTTTTACTGTTGGGACATTATTAATTGAGCTGTTATGAAATCCATGTGCAGGTCTTTCTGCAGCTGTTGTCTTTTAATCTGAAGAAAAGTTCCTGGGTCACATGATAAGTACATATTTAACATTTTTATGAACTAGACACACTGTCTTTTTGTACCCCAATTTCCCTGGGCCCTTATTGCTCTTCCACATATAAATGAAAATTTTTGGCAAATAGATTTTGTTTTTTTTTCTTTTAATTTTTATTTATTTATGATAGTCACACAGAGAGAGAGAGAGAGAGGCAGAAACATAGGCAGAGGGAGAAGCAGGCTCCATGCACTGGGAGCCTGAGGTGGGATTCGATCCCGGGTCTCCAGGATCACGCCCTGGGCCAAAGGCAGGCGCCAAACTGCTGCGCCACCCAGGGATCCCGGCAAATAGATTTTGAAGGGATTTCAGGTAAAAGGGAAAACATGCCTATGTGATACACAAGAATAGAGAGAATGTTCCTATTTTCCACTATTAGTTAAGTACGTGTTCAAGTACATCATGATAAGTTTTGTAAGTGCAAGAGATCTGGCCCTTCTCATTCACAATTAGAGCCTATGTCTCAGGTAGTGCTTGTCTGGCATGGAAGAGGCTGGCAGCAACTTGTTTTTGAATAAATGTTTGAATAAATGAATATCTGAAAGTTTGAGCGAATATTTATTTTGAAGTCAACTTGCATATTGACATGTGAAATTATTCCTGACAAATGAATAGACCTGGAACTTCCCTTTAAAAAATGGATTTCAGAATAATATATTTACATATCCTGTCTCAAAAGATGACAGTGACATAAGCAATTTTGTGCATTTTTTCATTTGTCATCCTTCTGTGTTACATTTGGTTGTTAGGGTTCCATACAGACATATCTCAAACTGCACAAATAAATTATAACTTATTTTAAGGCATTTATGCATTATTTGTTTCCAGTATAGCACTGAATGCACTACTATGAAGGCTGTAGGTTGTCAGTACATGTTTGTCGACAGACTGAATGGTAATAACTATGATTGCAGGACTATTAAAATTCATTCAGTCAACACTTATTTGCTGAGAAAGCACTCCATTGGCAGGTAGTGTTTTAGGGAATGTAGAAACATCAGTGACCCACAAAGTCGGGTTTAAATTTTAGTGGGGGATGACAGGCAGTAAACAAAATAAGTAAAACAGCTGATACCTCACATGGCAACATGTGTGTTGGAGAAAAGTATGGTGATGAGGCTCAAGCCACATAGACATTGGCAGAAAGGCACTTGGGGCAGAAAGAAGCACATGCACAACATTTGGGGTGGGGAAGTCTCTGTCAGGGAGTATCTTGGCTGACGTCAAGGACAGTGTGCTTGAAGTAAGGTGAGGGGCGAGGTGGTAGGATCTGAGGTCAGGGAATGGAGTCAGGTCTTCTTGGTCAGTGTAAATATATTAGGCTTCACTCTGAGTAAGCTGGGAAGATACTGGAAAGTAATGAGTTAATGTGTGATATGATTGATATTATTTTTGGTCAAGATCACTTTGACTATAGTGTCAAGAATAGTGTCAAGAAATGGGACCTCAGGGAGATGGGTTGCCAGTCTAGTGTAATGGTACAAGGAAGATATTAATGGATTGGATCTGGGTGGCATCAGGGGAAGATATGAGAAATGTGAGCAATCGGGTGATATTTGGAGCCTGTTATTGAGAAGCCTCTAGACATTGGCATGGCGATGTGGAATGGACAGTTGAATACACAAGTCTGCAGTTCAGGTGAGAACTACAGGATGGAGATCATCATTTGGGGTCAGGCTGCAAAGATGGCATATGGGCCTGGGTGAAAGGAATATTGTAGTTAGGGAAGATGTCCAGGGCTTGAACCCTGAAGGACTCCAATAATAAGAGGTCAGGCAGATGAAGAGAAATCAGTCAAGGAGACCAAGGAGGAGCAGCCAGTGAGTTAGGAAGAATGCCAGAGAGTGTAGATTCTTAGGAAGTTAAAGCGTGTAAAGAGGACAGACATGAGGTTGAAGCTGGGATGATGGTATGGCTGTTAGTATGGCCAGACATAAGGAAAAATTCTGGTAGTTCCTGAGGACTTGATATTTAGTTGTAGGTAACTACTGGCTGCAGTGAAATCAGGAATGAGTCTTACCAGCTTCTACCTGTTAAAGTGCTGGGGCCACTGATAGTAGTTGCTGAGGCACCCATTCCTTTAGATTGTAAAATATACCATAAATAAAAATCAAGGAGGTGCTTCATCTTATAAATACTACACACAGGTTATGAGTGCCTAGAAAACTGGTGAAGGGGAGAAGTACTGCATCACTCCCCAGGTTCGACTCTCACCCATGGGGTCTTGGACTTCAGGGTAGCTACTTTGGTCAGTTAATCTAAGCTACAGAACCAAAACCAACAGGAAGAGAAGACTCAGAACTAAGCTTTTTGAGGATTTAAAAAAAATACTTCCAAAGCTTTTATTGAGTGTTCCTGGGATGTTTGGTAGTTTAAGGATCTTGTGTCTGTTTTAAGAGATTATTTTTGGAATCATAATGAATTTGACTGTGGTTTTGCCTTTCTTTTTTCATTTTATCTCTGTGTGCTTTAGAAGATGAATTTGTCTGAAGAATACAAGAACCTCTTCACTTCTTGGTTTTAATATCCCTCATTTATAAAAGAGCTTTGGGGGAAGAAATGAAGAAATCATTTAATTCTGTATGTTTGAAAGTAGACACCTTAAACCACACAGAATCTGAATTTTATGGTGTGAGATACTCCATTGCTTCGATAAAACATCTTTGTTCCACTTTAATCAAATTTTCAAAAAGTTTATACACATCGATTATGATATGCTACCTACATCTATACTAAGATATAGCCCCTCTTTTTAATTCCTTCTTTAAATTTAAATTTTAGTTATGAAAATTCCTAATCTGTATTAGCACTCACCATAAACAGAAGTAATTCTACACTTACAGTTATATTGCTTTTAAGTGTATCTTCCAAAATTTATTACTTAAAATGAAAAAAAAAAAGGAAAGAATTTAAAGAATTCTCAGAAATTGCAACATGGTCTACAGAATACTTCTATGCTGATGAATGGCTCCTTGAGGAAAATCAGCTCTCTTATTAATATAACATCTGGCTTGCATCTTGCATAAATAAAAACACGAGAGCAGGATAGAAGTAACGGAAGAGGAAAGAGGGAGGAAGGAATGTCGGTTTTCTAGCATAATAATCTCTAACAGCCAAGAAATCTAATTAGAAGAAATGTCATCTAATGAGACTCTAGTCAAGAAAATTCCACAGGAGAAGGCAAAGCCACTTGGGACAACAGCAGAAATAGTGAACCAGTTAAGGAATCTAAAAACAAATAAATAAAAAACAAAAAACCGAAAACTCAAACAGCATGCATTGACACTGACTTCAGAACTCCTTTCAGTCAAAATGGCAACTATTAATGGCTTCTCTGGGGATCATTTCTGACTTTGACCACAGAAATTCCATGGCTTGGTTAATATGTTTTAAGAAGTACTCCACTGTTCTCATCTGCATGATCAAATTTCTGTCTTTCCCTTTGTGCATTGTCAGCCTGGAAGAAGGGAACATGACTAATGAAAGATGTAAACAGAAGCTAATTCTCATGCTTTTGCATGGATGGGTGGAATGGTTCCTCCTCTATAGGAAACACTAGTTCTGATAATTCTGTTGGAGGTCAACTTGATATTACAGTTGAATGTCATTGATTTTCCAGTTAAATCTTGTTTGATTTTTCCAGATTTGGAAACTGAAGCAATGAATTGAAGTTGAAGAACATTGAGTAGTAAAAAACAAAAATAATGCGAGCCACTAAATAGTAAAAATCCAAAACCAAAAACAAATGTAAAAGAGGAAAAACAATAAAAATGAGACCGGGGGTTTTCCATGATGTTTTCTTGTTGTTGTTGTTGTTTTAATCAGTTAGCTACTGTGCGCTTGACATGGAATGCTTGGTATTATCTTTTTCCTATCCTGGCTCCATATTATCTAGAAAGAAAGGGCAGCCAAAAGCTGGCTTCTGTTGCTTAGTGAACCTCCAAAATTCTGGAGACATAAATTGGCCACATAATAGAGTCACACAGATTAGTCTACATAACAGGATAAATTTTAAAAAAATCAAGAAAGTGGGATTTGGGATTCTTCCAACAACACACACATACAAACCCTGAAAAAATACAATCCATGATATAAAATATTTATTTTTCTTGGTTTCCTAAAATCAGATTCCTCAGTACTGATAAATACTGATAAATGTTTCTCTGCCTTTCTCCTATTAATCATCTTTATTTATGACTTGATAAGAACTTTCCTGATGTAATAATCAAGTAGCATGTTCAAAATGCTGGCAATAAATATTGCATTCTTCAATTATATGTACCAACTAAGTTAATAGACCTTTGAAGATGGATAACTTTTGACCCATCATTTCTAAGAGTTATCCTAATTGAATAACTATGCAGAAACTTGTGTAGGAGTATTTATTTCATAATTTTTATAACAGTGAAGATTAAAAACAAACCATATAGTCTCTTAAGAAGGAATGGGTTACCTATATAGTAGCATAGTCATACCATGGAGTATGATTTAGCCACTACAAAGAGGATGCAGAGAATCAAGTTAATTCTAGTCTTTACTTGACTGCTTTTTATTGTGAAACCATCCTTCTCCAAAGAGTATCATACACTCTAATGAATGATATGACATGAACTAGAAATGAATGTTTATGGAATGTTGACTGCTATAAGTAGGAATTCTAATTATGGATTCCTATGTCTTCATCAAGGTGCTCCTAAATTGATCATGCCCCACCTTAGAGGTAAGCACAGATGATCCATCCAAACCCAGATTCTCATTTCCTTGAACTCTTTAAGCATCAGTAGCTTTCCCCTTACCATCCCTTGGCTCTCTGTTAACTATTATGTCCTAGATATTACTGTCATCACTCAACCTCAATTTCAATGTCACATGATCCCTATTCAGCTAACTCATTCTACTATTGTTAATTCAGAAATGTTTAGACATCACTAAGAACAGTCCCTCATCACCTCGATTGCCTTCTTTCTCAAGACAATGAAACAACAACAAAAACAATTCCACTGTGAGTTATCCTAACAGTCTAGTCTTCCACACTTTAATCTGGAAAAGGATCATCAGTCTTGGTCATGCAGCTTGAGATCTGGACAGGTACATCTGTTGTCACTTTCACCTAGTTTGAGATTTTTCTTTTTTATATTTTTTTCATAGAAATAACAAAATTTCTATTCAATCGCTTTTCTGTGAAATAAAGTTTTTTCTTATCTGGAATCAGATTTTTTGGGAATATGTATATACTTGAGTTAGCTGGTTTGTCACATCTTTAAACGTACTTAAATATGTAAATATGAATATTTCTCTTTTAAAAATATATTTATTTATTTATTCATGGGAGACACACAGAGAGAGAGGCAGAGACACAGGCAGAGAGAGAAGAAAGCTCCCTGCAGGAGCCAGATGTGGGACTCCATCCTGAGACTCCAGGATCACGACTGAGCCAAAGGTAGACGCTCAACCACTGAGCCACCCAGTTGCCAATATGAATATTTCTAAAGCAAATTACCCTGAATACAGTTTGAAACACATACACATGACAAAGCAAATAAGTTAAATATGCCAATATCATTAGAAACCAAGATTTTCAGTACAAAAGAAAAGAAACATATTACAGGATCAAAGAATTAAAGTAAAAACCAGTTAATCCTAAATGTGAATTGGAAATAACAGTATGAACTTATGTTTTTTCATGATTTTTTTCCCTTATCTCTGTCCACTAAAAAAAGTTTAGAAACAATGGTCAATCTGTAGCAATGAACACCCTGTGGAACCTAGGTTATGATCTCTAAATATCATTTGTCTCTCAACAGGAAATCAGAGCACCTTGTAAAAAAATGGCTGAGTCCAGGTCTAAGACATGAAATGAACAAAATGAACCAGGAAACTCTCTCCACACCAGATTAAAGGGACACTGCTAAAGGCTCTGGGTTGTGTCAGGAGTAGTTGGAAACCAACTTGAAAGAGTTTCCCTGGCAACATACAGGAATATCTGAGCATCATAAATAGACAAGATCTTAAAACTTCCCATTATAGGAAAAAAATGTACCTATGTATGGAAACAGATGTTAACTAGATGTATTGTGATGATCATTTCACAGTATATACAAATATTGAATCACAATGTTGAACAACTGAAGCTGATATAATGTTATATGTCATTATATGTCAATAAAAATAAATCGGTAAATAAATACAACCTCAAGAGTTTGAAATACAACACCTATGTGAAAATGTGCATGAGTTTATAATAACATAAAGAGAATACTTCCTATACAACCTTTGGATAAAGTGAGAAATCACAATCTGTCTGAAAACTGGAAAATAAATGGAAAGAATCAAGCATTATCCTCTTTTCTATCCTCAGTGTAATTATTAAGAGAAATAGTCTTGGTTATAAGAATTGTTATACATGTTAATTGCAGAATAATGGAATTAAGATATAACCATTTTCTCCCCCTAATGCAATAATGGATGTTTATAGATAATGATCATGAGTGGTTCCCCAAATCATTAGTAAAAAGTGAATAGAAACCTTTATAATGGATGAATCAAGCTAGTAACACCTGAATCCACTGATCAATATTAACATTTGAGTCTTGAGGGTGAGGGTTAGAAGGAAGAGATTGGGGAGAAAAATGAAAACACTACGTGGATTCTAATGGTAAAATACAGAAAATGGTAATTCTACAAGACAAAAAAAAACCACTTTTTTTTTCAAATAATAAATTGAAAGCAGGAAAAAGAAGGACGGGGAAATTGATTAGAAACAAAGAGACTTCAGAGACATATCAACCAAATACCATATGTGGAATTTTTTGGATCCCAATTGAAAAATATGAGCTGTATAAACATTTATGGGACAATATTTATGAGATATGTGGGGAAAATTTGAACATTCACTGGGTATTTGAGGACGTTATGGGATTATTGACAGTAATTTCAGGTGCAAAAAAATGACATTGTATTTATGTTAGAAAAGTAGTCTTATCTTTCTATATGTGGTTTCTTAAATGTTTACAGATGAAATGATATGGTATCTGGTTTCTACATACTCTGGGGAGGTAGGGAAGTGAGTGGGAGTATAAATAAAACAGGACTGACAATATGTTGAAAGTTATTAAAATGGGATGATTGAAATTAATGTTTGAGATTCCCCTCTTCCCCCTAAGTCTGTTTAAGACATCCCGGCAGACCCTAAAATTGTAACTTTCTATTTGACTCATGGGCCTCCGTACTGCAAAGCCTTTTAAGGGATTATTTGGATAGTGATTATGTTGATGGGTGGCTCCATTTCCCCTCTGTAATTTAAGACAGGGTTTAATGGCAGCTAAAAAGTTATTGGCTATTTTAATTACATCCAGAAATCAGAATCTGTAATTAAAAGAAACCATTAGGATTAACCACAGAAGTAGATGGATTTTTAGAAACAAGGTTGATTTTGACATCAACCAAATTGCTGCATATTAGATTTTTAAAATGTATCCATTTTTGTGCATCCAATGCTTGACATTTTAAATTAGGCTTTTAAAGTGAGTACTTTCTTTTCACGGATCACTAATGAATAAATATGTGCAAGCTTATTTTGAGCAGCGATCCAAATTTTGTAGAATAACTATACTCATTTTTTTCTTTCCCCTTAATAGTTGGTCTTTTGCAAAGTAAGGCAAGTGAAAGGGATTTAGTTTCAGTTCCGCAAGTTAACCCCTTCCTGTTGCTGCTGACCAAGTCCAGCATCTAAAACTGTTGTCTTTCATGGACCAGGGGGGATTGTTATTGCTCTGTTTATTTTCTGCATTCATTGCAAGTTATTGGACTTGCTTAGTAAGATGACCCTTCTTCAAACAACGAAAACTCCAAATGAGTCAGTGCACATATGCTTTCCCACCATGGTAGGTAACATACAATAAGCTTTCTAAAATTAATTTTAAAATTAATTTGTATTTTTTTAATTAATTTGTATTTTTATCAAAATGATATGCGTGTATAGATATTACATATATACGTATATATGTATATATATCTACATGTCCAAAAGTAACTGAAACTATGTTAACAAAACCCAATGGTTTCCCTCCCCATACTTCCTACAAATAAATTCCTTCCAGCCAAAGACCACCAGGAACACACCTATGACTGAAAGAGGCGGCTTATTATTTCTTGCAGTGAGGGAGACCACACACCATGGGGAACTGTGGTAAGTCTCTGTACAAGGGGATTAGTAAAACCTACAGGATTTGAGGTTGTGTTAGGTGATTTGAGGAAAATGTAAGGAAGTTGGGTCTTTGCTCTGGATTGACTGCTGTTACAAACAGGGCAATTCTATAATTGCCTATCTTAATGAATTTTATCTAGAAGGAGGGACACCTACAGTGAGGCTAAGGCTGTAATTGGTAAAGAAGCAGCAGCTGCCCATATTCTCCAGGAGAGAGGACATTCGGTCCATGGCATGGCTTGAACATCGCTCATGTTCTGTCTGTGTTCAGGCATGATTATGGAGGTTTTTTTTTTTTTTTTTTTTTTTTTTTTTGTCTTGATCTACTATGAGCACCAATGTCATGTCTGACGTTGATGTTCTGGGAGTTATGTGCAATGAGAGAACAACACACCTCCCAACTTCTGGATATCAGGGGCAATTCTCTTTCTCGTTCCTCACTTCAAGTCCACCTCTTTTAGTTCCTTCTCTGGAAATTTACAAATACGCATATTTTAGATCACATGCACAGGTAGGTCTCATACTGATTTCCTCCTATGTTGGATGAAGGTTTAGCTCTTTTCCACTGCCATCTCCCTGCTTATCTAATGGAGTTATATCATAATTTTTAGTTAAATGAATATTTAGTGGGTTTTTTGTGCCTTTGTAAATATTATTCACGGTTGAGCATTGTAGCGAATTATGATGTTTTCCTTCTTTCTGTTTCTCTTGAAATTAAAACTGTTGCTTTGGTTTTTGTTGTTGTTTTGTTTTTCATTTACTAGGCTACCTCTGTACTAATGATAATTCTCCCACCTTCTACTAGCTTCACAGAACAATTTTCCATAAAGTCAACAACATGAGTTAATGTACCTAGACTTTTCTTTGTTCATGAATCCCAGGATTTCCAGGAGAGCCTGGACACCTCGCTGTCCTCTCGGGCTGGCTTTGCTCCAGATCTGCTGTACACTGTTGGGTTACTTCTTTGAGCTGTATTCCTTAGGATGTATGAAGGATTGTCTGTTGGATTGTCTGTTTTCTAAATGTCTCTTTTTTGGTTCACTAACTTGTGGTAGAGCTCATCTTCCAGGACCAGCAGGAAAGGTTTCATCCCTGCAGAGGGCACGGAGCTGCTATACTTGCTTCCTGCATTACACTGCACCAGTGATGTCGATTTTAGGGGCATAGTTGTTTCCTTGAAGTCTCCCTCCACCATTACCTTGAAGGCACTCATCACTTTATTCCTCTGTTATGAATCTCACATCACCTCTTTTTCTTGGCCTGTCTCTTAAGGTAGAAACAAGTAGACCCTTTAGAAAAGGGGCATTGGAAGTAAATTTTTAGGAACTTGAATTAAGAAAATATCTTCTAATCTACTTTGGCAGGTGGTAGATAGTTTGAAGATAAAATATTAAATTGGGATTATTTTTTCTTTGACATTGTAAAAGCATTGTTTCATTGTTTTGTTCCTTTGTTACTATTGAGGAAGGTTTTTTAATTCCTGATTCTTTGTATAACTTGATTTTTTATTTTCGTCTCCAGAAGATTGTAGAATTGTCTTTGTCCCTGCCAATCTGAAATTTCACAACTGTGTTCTTTTACATGGATAAATTTCATTTTATCATGTTATCTCATTTCCATCTGGCATTTCAAGTCCCATTGTGATAAATGTTCTTAAATATTTAATTGGGATATCTGCTCTTTAATTTTTTGTGTTCTTACTTTCTAGAATACCTGTTTCTCAGATATTTGATATCTTGGATTGTTCCTCTAATTTTCTATGTATTCTATGTCCACCTTTTTTTTCCTTTCATGCATTGCTTTCTGGGATATTTCTTCAATGTATTTTGTAGCCCTTTTAAAAATAGATGGCTTAAAAAATTTCTCCTACCATGTTTTCAATTTCAAAGAATTATTCACAGTTCTCTAGTTGTCTTATTTTACAGCATCTTATTCTTGTTTCATGAATGTAATGTCTTCTCTTACTGCTCTGCATATGTTCATAAATACTTTTTACTATGTTTTCTTCATCATGCATATGTCAGTTTCCTTCAGGTTTTTGTTTTTGTTTTGTTTTGTTTTGTTTTTTGTTTGTCTAGTGGCAGTGGTTGTCTGCTTATGACTAAATAGTCAACTGCATATTTGACTGTGTGAGAGAATTTATTGATTTTAATTTCCCTGTAAGGGAATCTCAGGAAACGATCTGTTGAGATG
The DNA here is from genome assembly GCF_018345385.1 of Vulpes lagopus. Classification (NCBI taxonomy): domain Eukaryota; kingdom Metazoa; phylum Chordata; class Mammalia; order Carnivora; family Canidae; genus Vulpes; species Vulpes lagopus. The sequence goes on from NC_054831.1 coordinate 10,118,442, forward strand.
GTCAGATTCCTGCATGAAAGATAAGGGTCTGGCTGCCAAAGATACCAGAGCCCCAAGCAGATGAAGGGCCAAGGATTTCAGCATTAGATATTTGTTAGGTAAGCCATCTCTTCATCCTTTGTTTGTTTGTTTGTTTCTGATAACTGTGCTGTACACTATGCTTGAAACCCCCATCAAGGTCTCTCAGTTTTACTTTCTCCCAAAAACAAACTTCCAGATTTTGTTGAAAGCATAAAAAGGAAGATGTGCAAATGTGTGTAGCCATGGGGATGATGTAGGGTCTGACTGCTTCTCAAAGGGTTCTCAGTAATTCTCATTTCAGTCCTCACTCTTCAACCCCACCCCTGGAAGTTCCTAGTGGTTCCCATTCATTTGCCTTTCATGGGTTATTGTATCTCATTCCTTGGGTCTGCCAAATCAGAAACCACATGCATAATTGGTTCCCAGCTTCCAGTTATTGCTATTGTCTTTAATTTGTTTTCCTTCTCTTGTATCTTAAGATTTGGGGCATTGTAGTTCTACTGAGAATTTAGCGAGGAAAAATATTTGCATGGGCATCATCAGTAATGGGACATGCAGAAACAGAATGCAATGAGAAAAACACCTCATCATTTTTCTGGTGCTATGGCCAAGATGTATAAACCTGAATCTAGTATCAATGAAATATCAGATAAACTGAAATTAAGCACCGTCCTACATAATAAATATCCTGTAACTTGAAGAGTGCCAAGAACATGAAAATCAAGGTAAAACTGGAGTACCTGGGAAGCTCAGTTGGTTAAGCATCTGCCTTTGGCTCACATTATGATCTCAAGGTCCTGGGATCGCATCTGGTTCTCTGTTCAGCAGGGCGTCTGCTTCTCCCTTTCCCTCTGCTTCTGCCCCCTGCTCATGCTAGCATGCTTTCTCTATCTCTTTCTCTCTCAAATAGATAAGTAAAATCTTTCAAAAAAAAAAAGAAAGAAAGAAAGAAAGAAAGAAAGAAAGAAAGAAAGAAAGAAGAAAGAAAGAAAGAAAGAAAGAAAGAAAGAAAGAAAGAAAGAAAGAAAGAAAGAAAGAAAGAAAGAAAGAAAGAAAGAAAGAAAGAAAGAAAGAAAATCAAGGTAAAACTGAGAAACTATTGTAAAGATGTGGCAACTAAATGTATAAATATTATTCTAGAATGGATCCATTTGCTATAAGTGGCTTTACAGGAAAACTGGTAAAACTTGAATAGTCTATCAGGATTAGGTAGTAGCATTTTACTGATGTTAAGTTCTGATTTTGATGGTGGTATTGTCATTATGCAACAGAGTGCCCTAGTTTGTTGGAAATAAACACTTAAGTATTTGAAAGTGATTGACATCAGGTGAGTAACTTATTTCCTGATAATTCAGGGGAAAAAAGATCTTTGTATTAAAGTTTTTTTATAAGCTTGATATTGACTGATAACAGAGATTATATATATATATGTATATATATATACATATATATATTTATATATTTAAACTATTATTTAATCTGGAAATCCAAGCTCATGTTTTCATCATTATGGGCTCTTGTACACAATGATATCTGCAGTAGTTCTAGAAGTAACTTATTAGCAAGAAGTGTAATTGTCAGGCTTTCCTTGTCTTCCATGTCTTGGAGCTTAATGTCGCTTTATTACATTCCTCTCTCTCTCTCTTTCTCTCTCTGGCGGAGTCTCATCCTGCTAAGTTTCCTGCCTTCAAAGTACTATAAGAATTGCTATTTTCAGAACAGTAACATCATGTCCTATATTATTTTTGAGATCAGTTTCTTGGTGCTGTCTTATTAAAGCACTATCATACATCTTTATCTCTTCAGGAATCTTGACATCTCACCTTTTTATGGTGAAAAATCAATGTCATCTACATTAAATAGAGAAAGCAAACAGTGGCCCAAAATTAGAAGTTTCAGGAAAAAAAAATGTTGTTGCTGTTTTGGTGGGTAAATTGTATTCTATACTTGAAGGTGCAGGTCTAAGTTGGCGAGTGTGTATTGACTTAGTTTTCAAAGATCTATTAGAATTGTTTCAATCTAAGAAATTTATTTTATTTTTTTCTTTTCCTTTATTTTATAAATTTATTTTTTATTGGTGTTCAATTTGCTAACATATAGAATAACACCCAGTGCTCATCCCATCAAGTGTCCCTCTCAGTGCCCGTCACCCAGTCACCCCCACCCCCTGCCCACCTCCCTTTCTACCACCCCTAGTTCATTTCCCAGAGTTAGGATCTCTTATGTTCTGTCTCCCTTTCTGATATTTTCCCACTCATTTTTCCTCCTTTCCCCTTTTTTCCCTTCCACTAGTTTTTATATTCCCCAAATGAATGAGACCATATAATGTTTGTCCTCTGATTGACTTATTTCACTCAGCATAATACCCTCCAGTTCCATTCACGTTGAAGCAAATGGTGGGTATTTGTTGCTTCTAATGGCTGAGGAATATTCCATTGTATACATAGACCACATCTTCTTTATCCATTCATCTTTTGATGAACACAGAGGCTCCTTCCACAGTTTGGCTATTGTGGACATTGCTGCTATAAATATTGGGGTGCAGGTGTTCCAGAGTTTCACTTCATCTGTATTTTGGGGGTAAATCCCCAGCAGTGCTATTGCTGGGTCATAGGGCAGATCTATTTTTAACTCTTTGAGGAACCTCCACAGTTTTCCAGAGTGGCTGCACCAGTTCACATTCCCACCAACAGTGCAAGAGGGTTCCCCTTTCTCCACATCTTCTCCAACATTGTCAACCTAAGAAATTTAAAAATGGATTAAGACATATAAAAAGGTCAAACAGACATATATAACTGCTGATCTCTAGCATATAAGAAATTAGGAAGAGAATATGTTTATTGGGTTAAAAACTGTGTGCTGATCATCATGTAGAATGACAAAACAACCTTGTAAACATTGCCACCTTCACCCCTTAAAAGTGGAGAAACAAATTCAGAGAAATTAAGCAACTTACTTGGGGTCTTTTTTAGCTGGTACTGGATAAAGAGGGTTAATTGAAACTTAGATTTATGAGTCTCCAGTTTGTTTTATTTCCACTATACCTTGAAATGGTCCTGGACTGAAGGAAATGAAATTTCCCTGTGCAGTATAAGTTCCATACAATACCTGGTAGTGGGATATGTTCCTTAACAGTGGAAAGAAATCCCTAGATATGTAATTGAAGCCATATCCTTTAAAACTGGAGAGAAAACAATAGAGTTAACTACTTAAAACAAAACGCATTCATTTAACTGAATAACTTAGTGAGTCTTCATTGACTATTTTGTATGGGTAAAAGGCAATGTAATGAAGTCTTTTTCCCTTCTTTTTAGTAAGATAAGTGTTCAAAATGCAAGAATACGAACATTAAAGATAGATATATTTTAAGCTTTATATTGATATTTATATTACTTGAATCCTAAAAACACTGGATGCCAAAAGGGGTTGTGAGCTCCAGTATGAAAGGAATTTCTTGGTGTGTAAACGAAAATTAAACCTCAAAAATTTAAATACAAAAATTTAAATATTTTTTTTAAATCCTTGGTCTTCTTAAGCTAAATAATACAATTTTTTGGATGATGTTTTTTTTTCTCACTGCTATAATTGAATTGAGGTGTCCAAGTATTATCTCCTGACTACTTAGAGAAGAATCTAGTCAGCCTTCCTTTCCTTCAAACTTTGAAAATAGTTATAAAAAGAGATAAAATCAAAACTTTTAGAACAACTTATGGTCGTAGCAGAAATTATGAAATAGGGCTGCTCACACATTAGATAATATATAATTTTATTTGAATAAGTGAATTACAGCTGTAGGACAGCTCTGACTTATATTGGACAAACACATGTCATCCTTAGTTCATGTAAACGATGGTAGAAAGCATAAAGCCACACTCAATTCCAGTTGGCCTATAACTAGTATTTTCTTTTCCAAGAGGACTATGCTCTTACGTTCTTGGCTCAGAAGCCAGCATAAATCATGCTCCCTGAGATTAAAAGATGATTTTGGCTATTTCACCCAGCCTGGGGCCACCTTGTCTGGGCTAAAAGCTTATACTCATTCTCATTAACATGTTACCATCACAAACAGACTTCATCTTCTCAGGAGAAAAATGGCATTAGTTTCTTTACCAGGTCAAAGGATAACCATGGATCTCATTATTTCTTTATTTAAACACACAAACTTTTTTTTTTTTAAGATTTCATTTATTTATTTGAAAGAAAGCACAAGCAGGTAGAGCTGCAGGCAGAGGGAGAGAAAGAAGCAGGCTTCCAGCTGAGCAGGGAGCCCAAAGTGGGCTGGATCCCAGGACCCTTGGATCATGACCTGAGCCGAATGCAGATGCTTAACTGACTGAGCCACTCAGGCGCCCCTAAATGCTATTGAACTTTTTATTAGAGAATTCCTATGGTTTGGGATTGAAATGAGATAGGATAGTTTTTACTTTTGCTTGGTGTACTATCTAGGTTATCTAAGGCTGCCATTATAAATACCACAGACTGAGAGGCTTGAACAACAGAAATTTCATTTCTCACAGTTCAGAAGCCTCCAGATCAAGATCAAGGAATCCACAGGCTTAATTTCTTCTGAGGCTTTTCTCCTTGCCTTGCAGATATCACCTTCTTGCTGTTTTATCTCATGGGCTTTCCTTTTTGTGCATGCAAGGAGAGAGAGATGTATTTCTCTCTGTGTGTCTAAATCTTTTCTTACAAAGACACCAGTCAGATGGGATTAAGGCTCACCCAAAAGAGCTCATTTCAACTTAACCATTCATTTAAAACTTACTTCAGAAAACAGTCATCTTTGAGGTACCAGGGGTTACGACATAAACATATGCATTTTGGGGGAACACAAAGAAGGAGATCTTGTATTACATATAAGACTGGCATTTAATCTAGAGGTGGACTGAAACTAACCCATCTCCTCTTAGCTCCAATTCTGGTAAGATTAAAGGAATGAACCCATCAGAAGGTGGTGTGAACAAATCAGGAATTGGGCTATAAGGCAAAGAGAGACTTATGTAATCTCATTTAAAATCATATATAAACTGAAATGAACTAAAGTTGTGGCCCATTGTGGCATCTAGATGATCAGCCTCCACCCTTTCTTCCTGGCAGAGAAAAGTGTGAATTGTCTTTGGGAAAAACAAATATATATTATCTACTTTAGTCTCTACTGTTTCTTTATACAAAGTGTTTGACATACTTTATGAAATTATAAGATTTACAAATAATCAAGAGAAAAGACAATCAACTGAGGCAGGCTTGTGGATTACCTTGATTTTGGAATAACCATGTAAGAATTTTTAAAATAATTATTATGAAAAAAATTAAAAAATAAAAATAAAATAATTATTATGAAGTAGTTAAAACAGTTACAGGAAAGATGGATAACATGGATAAATAGAAATTTCAGCAGAGAAATGGAAACTCTAATATGAAACCAAATGGAAAGTGTAGAACTAAAAATTAAAATCTGTGAAAGGAAGAATTCTTTGAGTTAAATTTAATGATTCTGGACAGCAGAAGAAAAAACCAGAAACTCAGAGACAGATCAATAGAAAGTCAGAATAAGTATAGAGAGACTACAACTAGCCACATCAAAGCAAAACTAATGAAAACAGAAGAAAAAGATAAAAATCATAAAATTATCTACAACAAGTGACATCATACCCAGATGAACACCAATAAGAATGTCAGCTGACAGGAAACAATGGAAGCCAGAAGACAGCACACAGGAAAAAAAAATAGCCCATAATTCTACATCTAATGAAAGTAGGTAAAATCGAACCACTTTCACACTAAAAAAGCTAAGGCAATTTATTGCCAACAGATGTGCATTACCAGAAATGCTAAAGGAAGATAACTAGAATAAAGGTAAATAGCACCAGAGGAAAATCCTAGATCTCCAGGAAGAAATGAAAATGCTAGAAATGGTGAATATGTTGGTAAATAGCTAAACTTTTAAAATAGACCACTGATTGTTTAAAGATAAAATAATCAAGTGCTGTGGAGTTTTAAGAAGGTGTAGAAGTAAAATATAGGACAGTGATGCCAGAAAGAATGAAGAGAATCAAGGAAAAGGTATTGTTCTGAAGGTCTTAAATAAGACACAGGGTTATAATTAAGGTAGAATGTGATAACATAAGATGTATACTGCAATCTCTAGAAAAACAATTAAACTTTGCACAACGTGGTAAAGCTAAAAAGCCAGTAATACAGACAAGTACATGATTAATCTTTCATTAATTGGGGGGGTGGTAGAGGAAGAAACTAAGAATAAATGTGAAAGATAATGAACAAATAAATTGTAAGTTGAAGAACACATGAAATGTAAATGAACAAGCTCTCCAATTAGAAGGCATAGATTTTTTTCCTGTTCAATAATTCATCAGTTGCATATATTCAATGTCATCGATAATCAAGGAAATAGAAGCAAAACAAAGTATTGTCATGCTTATGAATCCATAAAACTAAAAAAAAAAGGATATTTATTGCTATGAGATTTGTATACACAAACATTATAGGTGGAAGTGCAAATTAACACAATACTTTGGGAAACAATTTGGCAATGTGTATGAAAAATCATAATACTTTCAAATATTTTGATTTTGATCTACTTCTGGGGAGTTTATCCTATGGAAATAATACAAAAGATAAAAAGTTTTTGCACCCACACAGAAGAGGCATGGATTGGGGAGGTGGCTTTTAAAATACCTAGAAATATGCTTTTTATAATAGACACATTTTAAATATAAAGATATTGACATTGAAGGTAAATTATGGAAAGAGATATACCATGGAAACACTAATCATAAGAAAGCTATTTTAATATTAGGCAAAATAGATTTGAATAAGTAATACTATCATAAAAAGTAACCTCCATAATGATAAAAGGTAAATATACCAAGAAAATATAAGAATTCTAAACCTGAATGAATCTAATAATACAAATTTATAATAAATAAGTCAATATTTGATAGAACTAAAGGAGGGATATGCAAATCCACAGTCCTACTTGAAACACTCAAAACTCAATAATAGGCAGAAAATCTTGGTCAAATAGCACTTTTAGCCAAGTTGAGCTAATTGACATTAGTAGAACACTTGACATTCAGAATCCAGTCTTTTCACTTACTCATGGAACATGCAGTGAAGCAGACTTATGCTGGGTCATAAAGCAGATCTCAAATATCAAAGAATTGAAAATACACAGATATGTATTCTAGGACCAATGAAATTAAATTAAAAATCAGTAACAAAAAGAGAACTAAAAAGTCCCAAAATATTTGGAAATTAAAAATCACACTTCTAAATAATCCATGGGTCAAAGAAGAAATCTTAAGAATTAAAAAAAAAATTTAGGTGGATGATAATGAAAACACAAAATTTTATAATTTGTTGCATATAGTTAAATTGGTACTTGTAAAAAGTTTGTAACTTTAAGCATCTATATTAGAAAGAAAAATAGGGATCCCTGGGTGGCGCAGCGGTTTGGCGCCTGCCTCTGGCTCAGGGCGCGATCCTGGAGACTCAGGATCGAATCCCATATCAGGCTCCCGGTGCATGGAGCCTGCTTCTCCCTCTGCCTATGTTTCTGCCTCTCTCTCTCTCTCACTGTGTGCCTATCATAAATAAATACAAATAAAAAAAATTAAAAAAAAATAAAAAAAAGAAAGAAAAATAAATCCAAAATCAGTGACTTGAGCTTCTACTTCATGAGTCTAGAAAAAAACAAATTAAATGTAATTAAGTAGAAAGAAGAAAGTATAAGAGCAATACATATCATGCTTAAATAAAAATAGAGATGCACAGTAGAGAAAATTTTTTTAAAAAAGATGATTCTTTGAAAAGATGAATATGAGTATGATAAACCTCCACTGGAAGTGACCAAGAAAGAGAGAAGAGAGTGAGAACATAAACACCATTTTCTAGAATGGAAGAAGGATTACATATGGTCCAGATTTTTAAAGGAAAATAAGGAGTGATTATGAACAACTTCATGACAATAAACTCAATGATAAGATTAAATGAGAAAATTCTTGGATCCATCTTGTTAACCTAACACTAAACGAAATGGAACATTTGAATAATCTTATATGTTGTAAAGATACTGCCTTTGCAAAGAACAAATGTCACTAAATCTCTTCTCCTGGTCCAGGTAATCTTGCTAGTGAAGTTTCCACCCAACATTTAAGAAAAAAAAAATTACCAATAGACAGTTTTAGAGATAAAAGTGGAAAGACTTTCTAGCTGTGAGATCAGCATATCCCTGACACTAAAACTTGAATAGAATATTAGAAAAAAAGAACATTACAGGTCAACAATCTTATGATCATAGGTGCAAAAATCCCTTAAAAAAATCCAGCAACATATACAAAGGGTACTGCCTTATCAAAAAGTGAAATTTATTTCATCCATGAAAGATTTTTTTTGTTTTGCTTTTTTGCAAGGTATTTCTTTTTAACATTCTAAAATCATTTGGTTCAAATCACAACACACCATACATTCACAAACACCAGAATACACTAGGATAAATGTTCAGTTCAATAAATGCAAAAGATATTTGATGAATTTCAACACTCATTTGTGGTGAAAAACTCTCAATACAGTGTAAATACATCGGAATACCCTTACCCTGATAAGGTGTACCTATGAAACTTACAGCTAATATCACAGTTAATGTGGAAATATGTTTTTCCCCAACATCTTGAATAAGTCAAAGGTGTCTACTTTCACTGGTTATGTTAAAATTGGGCTAGAGGTACTAGCCAATTTAATAAAGAAAGTAAAGAATGGGCACAGAAATTAAAAAGGATGAAATAAAACTGTATTTATTTGCACACTACACAGTTGTATATGTATAAAATAGTCCCAAATAATTCTCTAACAAAACACTGTAAGTGAATTTCTGTTCGATTCAACATAATTCCAGTAAAAAAAATCTCAGCAGTCCCTGTAGAAATTGATATATTGATTTTTAAAACTTATATATAATTCCAAAGGATCTAGATAGACAAGAAAATCTTAAAGGGAAAGAACAAAGTTGGATTTATTCCACCTGATTTATTGTGTGATTTCATTTAAAAATGGGGCGGGGGGAAGCAAGGAGAAGAATGATTGCTTAGAGGGAGAATTTTCTGGAAAGGAAAAGGATTGTTATGGGATGAACCATATCAATTTTCAGTCTAGTCCAACTGAAATCAACCTTTTATTCCTGTCTTTGATTAATCCAACAATTTAAAATGAACCAGGAAATCATGAAGAATAACCACAAGACATTAATCAATAGACAGGTTTTGAATGGAATCCGTTTAAAACGTATTCCTTGATTATTTTTCTCTCTACACTGACTTGACCCTTTTTAATCTTGTTTCACTTTGAGAAGGAGTAAAGTTTCTCTGACTTTCTGATCCTCTTCATCTGACAGTTTCTAAAGCTAAATAGGATTTGTGAATTTTCCTGACCAAAGCTCAATTGAAGATGAGTTTCATATATAGCCAACTGCTGCTAGCAACCAATTGGCACTGAATGCAGTCTTTAGAAGAGTTATTCAGTGTCCTCTCGAAGGGAAAATTAACTTACTAGATGTTCACAAATAGTTACATGTACCTCCTCAGCAAATAGTGGGGCTGAGCACGAACACTTTCTGAAAGAGAAGCTGGTTGAGACAGTCCTGGTAGATCCTTAAGTCTAATGAAGTCATTACACTTAAGAGTAAGGCTAGGGGGGTAGACATTTATTTTGAGCAAAAATTTTATTCGATATTAACAGCTAACCAAAACTTTGTGGAGTGTACTGAAGGACCTTTACAAATGTTTTGTTTTGTTTTTAGAAAAGAATTTAGCAGAGTTCAAATTTTATATTGGCCTACGGAGGCAGAAAACTTCCTTGGTAACCTTCCATTATTTGATATATCTCATTGGTGGTGGTCAGATGCTATGTATCACCACTGACACTTATGCCTGGCCTGAGCCTATTTGTAGCGACTTCCCTAAATCATAGCAATTGGGGTTTTTTGTGTTTTACATCACAAATCTTGTATGAGAAGAGCCGAATTCCCTTAGTTCCACTCATGTCTTCCTTTTGGCCATTCTTATTTCACATTAGACTAGATAACTGTCTCAAGGCATTGTTTGGAATTTATATACATATTTGGATCAGGGAATATTTACTTGGGTCATAGGCAAGTAGCTCTTTTATCCCTTCCCTGTTGTTCTTTTTTTAAAAAGCTATCCAAACTTATGTTTTAAATTAAGGATCATGTCTAAATATCACGATCAGCTCTCTGTTTCATTTCTTCATGTAGTATTAACATTGCTGATATGAATTCTAGTGATCGAGTTAAAGGAAATAATGAAATGAAAAGCCTCAAACACTCCTTATCTTGAATTCTGAATATAAAATCATTTGACAAATCCCATCTAATAAATTCACGCCCAGATTATGTGCTCAGTGAATTCCAAGAAGTATAATCCATTATAATAGATGCCAAGTGAGTGTTAGAGATGGTATGCACTGCAGTATGATTTAATTTCACATGTAAAATGCCTCCCAATTTGTGTTCCTGAGTACTTTTCTCTCTGTGTACCTTGTCTATAATTAGGATTAGGAAAAGTCCCTGACAGACAAGAAACAAAGTAGGGAAAATTTAACCCTTTTCTTAGGCATCATGTAAGAAGAGGGACAGAGGTAGGGCAGAAAAATCAAATAATAAAATAATGCCTTCAGGAGAAGCCCTAATGACCATGAGCAGCATGCACGGGAACTAATTGAGGGTTGGTGGCAGTAGGTGGTTCTCTCAGAGCCTGAGATAGGGCTGCTGATTTTTTTCATGGCCTATGCAGAGAAATCATGGAACTTAAAAGTTACTGAATCCTTTTTGAGAAGATGCAGAGAGCTATAGCCTGCAGACCAATAGGAGCCTAAGTACAGGACAAAGAAGGTTCCACTTCTGAGAATTTGCAAGTGTACAATCAATTGGCCGGGACCACAGAATCCATCAGTGGCTGCCAAAAAAGATCTCAAAGGCCAGTCCTGACAAGTTACCTCCCAGGTGCACCATTCCAGAGGGCAAGCTAGACAAGTACCCTGCATAATACCCTTCAGAGAGAATCCTGAGCGGGTCAATGAGAGCATGATCTATTTTTACCTTTCACCTCCTGCCACATGTAACCTTACTCCTACCTTCCTAATGTAGCCAGACATCATCTGGAGAGGACAGGGGGAAAAGACCAAAAGAGATAGAGACACAGATTTGCCAGAAGACATTGAAATGCTACATACTGGCAAGTCTAACTTTGTTATTGTTCAGTGGGCTGGAGACTATTGAAAGAGATCAGGACAGTTCTACGAGATAAACAAAACTACATTTTCTTTGCAGAGTCAAGTGTTGCATGAGGGAATTTAATGGCCTGCCTGTATATAAAGGGAAAAAAAAAACATACTCAAACTGGAAAGCAATTGTCTGTGTTATTTAGACTGTGAGTATTTGGCCTGCAGGTCAGTAGGGTTTTTCTTAAATTTTCTTCTAGTGAGAGGCAGTGTAGCATGTAGTTAGTGATAGCATGGGGTCTGGAGATTACTAATCTGTAAAGTGAGGGTGAAAATGATGTCTCCTTCATAGGGTTGTTTTCAAAAGTAGAGGAGTTAAGGTGTATGGAATACAAAATGCAGTGGCTCAGAGTAGGGACTCAATAAAAATTAGCTATGGTCACTTAGAAACAAACAAAATAAGTGTTCTAAAAGTTTAGGTGAGCATGGGGTCACTACTAAGTAGAATGATCCAGGAGGAAGCCTTCCTCAGGAATTGGAGCTGGAGCTACACTTTACAAAGGAGAAGATCCATGCCGTAGAATGAGCAGGAGAGGAGGTCCTTCCACTCAGTTGAGAGCTAAGACTTGAGCTGCAGTAAATAAATGGTCTTAAAAAAGAAGCCCCATAGTTGCCTAGGTCTTCAGCTACTTGGGTACGCATTGGCTTCTGGATGAATGTCTTGTATTATGTGTTGTGGTTTTTGTTTGTTTATCTGTTTTACCTACCCATTTGTTCCTAGAGGCTCCCAATGTATAATTCCAGTAATATTACACCCAATTAACAAGGTGTCTGGGAAACTACACCTCTGAAATGTTGAGAGTCAGGCTGGATTTGTCCTTTATCATCCTAGGCCTTGTGGTAACAGCCGGTTTCCCCCATCCCTAGATTTTGTGGTTCTCACTGTACCCCCCAACCTGGAATCCTATCCCTGCGCATATGCCAACAGGGCATGTCCACAGGCAACCACAAGATCATCTTTTCTGACAATTCAAGGCATGCACAAAAAGATTAGGAACAAAAATGGAATAAATACATTAAAAATAAGGTTAGGAAGAAAGGGATCTCTGTTGTCTCATGTTTTTTTCCACATCGATTTTAGTCTTTCAAATTATATGCTGGCACATCGTAACGAATGTTTATTGAAGGAGTGGATGAAGGGGTAGAGGAAAAGGAAACAGAATTTTTGTGAATCCAGTATATTAAGTAGTCTTTATATTCTGTGCAGCTCACCTTCATGAACACATACAGTGGGCAAGGTTAATAAGGTACAGAGTTCTGACCTTCAAAGGTCTTTTAGTTTGCTTTGCTTTGATCTTGCCCCTATAAATGGGGGTCATCCATACTTGCAATGAGCTCTCTTTCTCTGGGATCCAGGCAGATGACCTTGCCATTAACTCCCCTACCCTGCTGCTCCTTGGGTTCATCATTCCATCTGTCCAGGAATCTTTGGGGTGTACTCTGGCTCTTGAGTCACATCTGTTTCATGATCTTTTTGGACCTATTTATCTCAGTTATTGATCTTACTTCCCCTGCGCTCCACTGCCAACTTTAATGCACACCTCCAATGAACTCATGAGGGGAGAGCAGAGGTAGTCAGGAAAGACAATTTTGTATCAATGCAGCCTTTTGGAGCCTTATTGAAAAGACGATTTTGGGAAAAACAGAGAAAAGTGTGTAGAGGCAGGAAAGGTTGATGAGTTATAAAGAGAGAGAGAAAAAATAATAGCATGAATTATTTCTCCCCTTCTCTCATATTTCAGTGAGCTTAAATGATTGCCCAAGATTCCAGGGCTACCATGTAGTAGATACAAGTGTTTTCTCACCTGATTGAATTGACCAGTTGGCTCTAAGTCAACTACTGTACTAGGCATACAAAGGGAGTGAGTGGCTTATATTCCTGATCCAGCCTTAATTTGGATATATTCTCCACCAATTTAAGCTCTCTGCCTCTAGAATACTTGATCATATCACTGTACTCCTTCCTTTTAGTAGAATTCTCTAGTCTGTGACATGGCTCTCCTGGACTTGCTTATCTCCAAAACCTCTTCCTGTTCTAACAATCCAACATTCATTAAACATGATGTCCAATAAAAGTTGTATGTGAAAGAGCCAATATACAGAGCAGAGGAAGGACTCATCTCCAGGCTGTGAAAGATTTCCTTGTAGTTCTAACATCGTCAAGACACTAATAAACATCAGAAATCCTTAAATAACAACGAAACCCGTGAGAGGTGAGTGACTTGTCCCAGATGACACTCCAAATCAAAGGAAAGACTTGGCATACAACCCAAGTCAGAATTCAAGATCCTGCTGTAACTGCTGGAACTTACTACCACTGATATATTATCCATCAAAATAAAGCAGCTGGAACCTATTGATATTTGGACTCTGTTTGGAATTCCTTTGTTTCTAATGTATTCTAAAAGTATTTTTTGAAAGCTCTCTTAATAATGCAGGACATAGAAAATGTTTTCTGTGGGCTGTTTGTAAATGTGGGTTATGTGATACACATCTGTAAGCTACATGATGAAGTATTTTGTATTGTATGCTCCATATTTATCATCTTCTCAATCTGATGTTTTGGAAAAAAGGAGTGTGTGCTATGGTCTCGTGTGTTTGCCGGTGGTGTTCAGCTTGTTTAAATTATCAAATAGATGTTTTTCCTAAATTATAATTATGTCCTATTAAGGCCAAAGCAAAATTTGGCTTGCAGCAAGCGTCATCTGGCTGGTGAATCATGAGGACATGATTTTGATTCAACAGATTACAGAAAAGGCATTCTTTTATAGTCATCGGAACTAACTAACACTTTTGGTATTTCATAATCACATTGATAAGTTAAAATTTGCAACAACTAATGAGGTGTTGGTTTAACCAAACTTTATGTAAAAGACTTGCTCTAACTCCAAATTATACTTGTTTTAGAAATCTAATGGTTTTAGAGATCCTAGCAGAGGAATGAATTCATTAACGTCCTCAAGTGGAGAACAGTTCTTTCACTGAGAAGTATTATTATTATTTTTTTTTTTTAAAGGAGGAGCAGCTTTCTGGTATATAAATAGTGTAGTGAGGAAGAGAGACAAAATCCTCCCCCCCCCCTCCAGGTCAGCTCAACTAGCCAAATCAGTCCTGGCAGTGAATGGAGACTTGATTCCTTGCTTTTGAGTCAGCTCTTGTACAAACATGTGTACGTGGAGAAGGCCTTCAGTCTTGTTATGTTGTCTTTATCTCATGCATTCAGTAGATACCTCCTGGGAACAAACTCTAGGTAAGGCATGGCAATACAGACAGAGGGCGAAGTAAGATCATGCCCTGTTTCGAAGACCTAAGATGACCACGACTCCAGTGGGAAGCAAGAATGAAAAGGGCCAAATGGGTTGGAGAAGTCTCAGGACCACAGTTGCCACAAGTCAGAAGTGTAGAGCAACACATTTTTCAGTTAGTTCACAGATCTCTATTCCTTTACAAGCACCTATTCTAGCTCAGCAGTAAAACATTTATGGGGCATAATCTCACGTAAAAATTCAATTTCAAGATCCTGTTTTTCCCAGTCTGGAATCAGTCCACTCACTGTTCGAGTACCAGCTCTCTCAGACCTGTGCTGTGTTCCCCAGATGGTGCATGCACTGTGGTTCCTTTTATATGACCCAGAAGGCACTTGATTTTCACTTTTGGCATGGAGCATGTTAATGAGCTTCTGTCACTCAGCCAGGCTCCCATCAGCCTCCTGGGGGACTGCTGTCTCAGAGGATGAATTGCTTCCATTTCTCATCTGCAGCAGAGTCAACGTGAAACCTGTCCTCTTATCCTTTTAATGCAGTCCTTCTCCATCTCGGTAGTAGGGGTGCAGGGCTCAGCTTCACCTCCTGGTTTTTCAGCTCTTCGCGAGGGTGTCTGGTCTATGGAAAGTCACAAGCTGGTTTTAGGAGGGGGACTGAAGTCGGAAATGACCTATGTCGTCGCCATCCTCAAGGCTTCACCTTAAAGAAGGTTCAGTCAATTTGAGCCGTTGACCCAGGATTTTGAATCAGAATCCAGTGAAGAAAATACATAAATCTGGGGAAGCAGCAGCTGTAGTAACATTTGTAGCCCAGAGCCATTGTGGCATGAGTGCCCATGGGGAGGCCCTGCCTGGTGCCTGCAGGGCACTGAGGCTTAGGATGGTGGCCATGGTGACCAAACAGGCTGGTTGCAGGGAGTGAATGAGGCTGTGCTTTGTTCTTCCTTTGCTCTTGTTCATTTCCCAAGCCCACTTCTTTAGTTCATCCAATGATTCTAGGTTTTCAGTCTTAATGCTACAGTTGACCAGTTATTTCCTATTACTTGCAAAAAAACCCCAAAAAATGATCAGTAAATTTCTGCCCTCATTCTTTTAAGATATGTACTAATATTTTATTCCATTATTGTTTTATGATTTATCTGCTTATTTTTTAAACTTTTAAGTCTTGGGATGATTTGGAGTTTATTTGAAAATGACAAATGAGGTAGGGAATCCAGCTTCTCCACCCCCCCCCCCCCCCCGTTTTCTTTAAAATCCTAAATACTAGACATTATCCCAGCTCCCCTTACCAAACATTCTATTTTTTCCCACTGATTTTAAATGCAAATTTAAACATATAAAATCCCAGATGTGCTTCTATACTCAATTCTGTTTTGTTGATTGCTCTGTGTACTCTTGTAAAAATATCTAAATTCTAATTTCTATAGCTTTCTAATTCATTTTAATACAGATTAGTATCAGGTATCCCCCTCTCTCCCTCACTTTTTGGAATTCAAGTTATTCTTATCAGCTTAGTTTTCTAGATAAACCTCAATATCATGCTCCTAGATTCTTTAAGAATTCAGGTAGCTATTTCTATTGAATTGCATTCTTTTCATAGATTAAAATAACGAAGGCTTAAAGAACTGACATCTTTATAAATGCTGAATCTTCCTATTTAAGAACAAGATAAGCCTTTTCATATTCTTCTGTAAAGGAAAACATTCTTCTCCCTCTCTCTCTCTCTACCCTCCCTCTTTCTGATTATAACAATGGACTCATGGATTTTTAAAAATTGCGTGTGTTATAATCCATCACTGCCATTCTGTTTGATGCTCATCTACTCCTCCATTTGGCCAGTAAGAGCCCTGCAAGCCAGTTCCTGTGTCCTTTTGACATGATTCCATTAATCTCTGAACATTGACCCCATTAATCCTTCAGGCTACATTCTTACTGTGGGTGGGAAGTTGAATTATGTATGATTAAATTGTAGAATGAAATAAAATGAAATTGG
The DNA here is from genome assembly GCF_018345385.1 of Vulpes lagopus. Taxonomy (NCBI): domain Eukaryota; kingdom Metazoa; phylum Chordata; class Mammalia; order Carnivora; family Canidae; genus Vulpes; species Vulpes lagopus. The sequence goes on from NC_054831.1 coordinate 10,135,031, forward strand.
CTCCTCATGTCACCTTACCTTAGATAATACTACCTCTAATACCTATGCACGTCTCTCAAGATTACTTTATTCTATTCTGTCCTAAGAGCTCCACCCTAGGGGATCCCTGGGTGGCTCAGCAGTTTAGTGTCTGCCTTTGGCCCAGGGTGCGATCTTGGAGTCCCAGGATCAAGTCCCACATCAGGCTCCCGGTGTGGGCCTGCTTCTCCCTTCTCCTGTGTCTCCTCCTTATTTATGTCTATCATAAATAAATAAATCTTTAAAAAAAAAAAAAAGAGCTCCACCCTATTACAGGCTTGGGTTTAGTTCTGTTTTACTATGACTCACTATATCTAAAACATTCAACCATAGTACTAACTGTCCATTTTAAAGAGCTTTGTGACTCCTCCTAAAAACTCTGAAATGAATAATTGTTTTTAATTCATTTTAAAAGTCAAAGAATGCATACCATGTTTAAAAGTATTTTCATGTAGAAAGACTTAATGAAAAGCAACCATCCCCTGCCCCATTCTTTCCCACCCCTAGTTCTGTCTCCAAAGGAAATTAATAGAATCTCTTTCTAATGATTGAGAAAGTTACTCTGATCTCTAAATGTGTGTTTAGTGCTGCTTCTTTATCAGTTTTAGAAGTTCCCTCTTTGCTTTTTGCTTTGAGAGAAAGGATTAAGTGAATGTAAAGGGTTCTCTCCTCCTCCTTCCTCTTCCCAGTGTAGGGCTAGAACTATTTCCCAATTTCTGTTGGGTAAATGTGTAGCTTTAAGCAGTGTAGTTGCATCAGGTTTCTGGGGCTGCCACAACAAAGTACCACAGACTGGATGATGTAAACAACAGGAATGTATTGTCTGGAGTTCTGGAGACTAGAAGTTCAAAACCAAGGTGTCAGCAGGGCTGGTTCCTCCTGAAAGCTGTGAGAGAAGGGCCTGTTACAGGCATGACTCATCAGTTTGCGATGGTCCTCTTCTCCCTGTGTTTTTTCACATTATCTTCTGTCTATGCATATCTGTCTTTGTGTTGATATAAGCCCCTTTTATAAGGACACTGGTCATATTGGATTAGGCCCACCCCAATAGTCTCATTTAAATTTAATTATCTCTGGAAAAACCCTACCTCCAAATAAGGTCACATTCTAAGGTTTTGGGGGTGGGGTGGGGTGACACAATTCAACTTTTTAACAATGATTATATCTTTATTTCCCATTCCATCAAGATTAGAAATTCTCTCTGAACATTCCACTCCAAGATGACACTATTAACATCCCTGCCCTTCTCTTAAATTTATCTAAACCTTCCTCATCTCACAATCTGTGTTCTGTATTCTGCTTTTAAATTGCCAAGGGTAATCGGATTTATATCCGGTTCTATAAACAAAGTTAAGCCTTCCATGTTATGTCTATAACTTCACTCCAAAGTTTGAAATTCCATAAATGGTATTTTTATTATGATGATCATGTATATGTTATTCACTGTGGGACTAGATAATGTACTATGGTTACATTTCTTTTTTGGGCTTTTTTGGGCTTTTTTTATAATTGATTTTGTACTATTTTGACTAGATAATGTACTATGGTTACATTTCTTTCTTGGGCTTTTTTGGGCTTTTTTTATAATTGATTTTGTACTATGTGCCTTTACTACATTCTGATGTCTTCCAGAAGGCTTTCAGTTTAACACCATTAAGAGCACACAGGGATCAAGCTGCCCGGGTTAGACTCAGTTTTACCAGATACTAGCTATGTAACCTTGGGCTATTAGTTTAACTTTTTACTTCTAATTTATTTGTAAAATGGATACAACAATGATAGTAGTCACTGACTTCATAGGATTGAATGTGTTAATACTTATATAGCTGTTAGTGCAGTATCTGGCATGCACGACACTCTTAATATGTTTTAGCTAGTATTATTATTATAACCTTGCAAAGAGTATCAAATCTTTAAAATTTCTCTATTCTGGGCTGAATTGTGTCCCCCCAAATTCATATGTGGAAGCCTTAATCTCCAATATGATTATAGTTTGAGATAGGGCCTATAAGGAGGTAACAAAGGTTAAATTAGATCATGAGAATGGAGCCAGAATTTCTTATAAAAAGTGGAAGAGATACCAGAGATTCCTCTCTCCACATACCCATAGAGAAGAGGCTATACGAGGTCTATAGTAAGAAGGCAGTTATTTAAAAGTCAGAAAAAGTGTGCCCTCGCCAGAAACCGAATTTGCTGGCAGCTTGATCAATTATATCTAGACCCCAGAGTGTGAGAAAATAAATTTATGTTAAGTAACAAAGTCTGTGGTGTTTTGTTAGGGCAGTCCCAGCTGCATGATACATTCCCTCTCCCTAGATTTCTGCCCATGGGAAGCCTCTAACTCCCAGTTCCATGCTGGTCACATTGTCTTCCCTGCCAGTAGCACAAGAGAAGTGGTGGTATTTCTTGTCTTTGCTCTTCTGCATTGGAGCTATTTCCCAAATCTCATCTTCTTTCTTTTTGGCTTTCTCTATAATTCTACTGACATCTGACCCCATAGAGGTTCCTGGAAAAGAGTGTTTTCAGGAAAAATTTTCTGAGTCTTGAATGCTGAATATCTATTTTTTCCTTTATACTTTATTCATAGTTGGATAAAGAATTTAAGATTGAAAATAATTTTCCCTCAAAGAATTTCTTCAAATATTATTGATAAAATGTCTATTTCCTGTTATTTGATGGTTTCTTGTTCATTAATTGGTTTGGTTTTGTTTCTTACTCTGAAAGTATTTGGACTCTGTTTTTGGTACTCTTTTCTCACAATAATGTACATAGGTTTCTGTATTTTTCATTTGTTTTTCTAGCCATTTAATATGTTCTATTAAACTTAAAGCATATCATTCAGAGGAGTCAGCTTGTAGGGGCTCCTGGAGAAAAATGAGTATCTAAAGCAAAAATTAAAAAAAATGAAAAAATGAAAAAAGTAAAAATAAAAACAATAGGGGGGCTCCTTGGTGGCTCAGTTGGTTAAGTGTCTGAATCTTGGGTCATGATCTCAGGGTTGTGAGATTGAGCCCCATGTCGAGCTCTGCGCTCAGTGTGGAGTCTGCTTATCCATTGCCATCACCCTCTGCCCTTCCTCCCACTCACACTGCTTTCTCTCTCTCTTTTTCTAAAATAAATAAATCTTTAAGAATAATAATGGATAACAATGTAATTAAAAAGTAATAAAGATCCATGAGTCCTTAATGATACCTGAGGGGAGAGAGAGAGAGAGAATGCCAGACAATAAATGTAAAAGGAATGATAGGATTTGAAAACAGTATTTTGCTACTCTCCGGATGGTGATTGATTCAGACAAGGACTGTCAATGGATGCTAAAAACCACCCACTGGATGGAGGGCAATTGTGAAACAGGATATTCATAATCTCAAAATGCCACCTATTCATAATTATAACAGGGAAGAAATATCTTCCCAATAGATATATACAGCGTTCACCAGCTTCATTAAACAATCAGGCTCAGCATCAACAATATTGGGAACAATATTTTAGATTTCCAAGACTTTGTATTATTGTCTGATTTTTCTCTTTCCTTGACACTGTTTATTTTTTATTTTTAAAATGTAGCCTTTCCTTTAGTTTCTCTGTGACTACTAATTAGAGTTATATTACATTTCTCTTCTATCCATGAATAATCTCTCTTTGCTCCAAGGATATACCTTATTCATGATAACATTAGTCTTTTTTTCTTGCTTCTCTTGCAGGTTTACTCTAGTATCTCTTGGTAGCCAAGACTGAGTCAATAGCTAACCTTGAGCATTGTATACTAAACAAGACTTCTTAACCAAGTGAGCTTGGTGTAGTGTGAATCCCAGAAGGGGAGGTTAGTAACTCTCATAAGCTTTGAGAACGTTTGGTATCTAGGGGTCCAAGTTTTCTGCCAAGTTATGCAAGGCAGGTTGCTTATCAGCCTGGTTATAGCATCCCTGCATATTTTGTAAGCTATGGTTCCATCCCAACTGTGCAGGTTAACACTCTTTGAGCAACTCTCCACCTTCCAGAAAGTTTTGAATCCTTTTATCTGCAGATGGCCTCTCTCTAGTGCTTTTTTACTGTTGTGGGCACATAATAGCTTTTTCTCCTTCTCCACTGTTATTTTTCAGTCAGCTTTTGTTGCTGTTACCACCAACCACATTAATTCAGTGGCTTGCAACATAGATTTATTTTCCGCTTAGGTTGTATGAGTGCTCTGGGTCAGCCACCATTCTGCTTGACTGTGCTGTTTCAGTTGGGCCCCTATGTCTTCTCCTTGTGGCACCCAGGATGAAGGAGGAGCTCATACCTGGGACATATTATAGAAAATAAGAACATAAGAGAGGCATTGCCAAACTACATGAGTCCACTGAAAGTTTCTGTTTGGAATGTGGCATTTAAACTTTGAGCACTGGGTGTTATTCTGTATGTTGGCAAATTGAACACCAATAAAAAATAAATTTATTATTAAAAAAAAAAAAACTTTGACTCATGTACCATTGGCCAAAGGCAATCACATGGCCAAGCTGAAAGTCACAGGGGCAGTTAAACATACACCAGCTAGAGGGAAGGATGACAATGACGGGGCAGGGATAAATAATTGTGAACATAAAATATATCCTTTTACCATTGTGTTAGGGGAGGAAGGTAAAATGAGTATTTAATCCATGATTCACATGAAATCAATCAAGTTACTTAAACTTTCTATGCCTCAGTTTCTTCATATGTAGAAAGAAGATGAAAATATCATTTACATTAAAAAGTGGTTGTGAAGCTCAAATGGATAATGGAAGTAAATGCTTAGTTCAGTGCTGAGTGCACAGTAAGCAATGAATAAGTATTAGTGTTCATGATTTTAACTGTGACCATGATTGTCATGAACAAGAAAATCTTATGGGGGACCTTTAAATATTTCTTTGTTAAGAGCTGTTCTGCCAAAAGAACATGAATACATTTCAGTAGTGGAAAGCTATACCACTTCAAATATATATATGAGGCATGTATGCATACCTACACTTATAAAACAATTCCACTTTTCATCACCCCTGGAATGACAGTGAGAAGCGCTCAAAAGATCTCGGAAATATGGAGATTTATGTCTATTTTCAGAACATATAGTGATCAGCTTAAAATGATTCAAATTCAGAACCCTCACCACTAGTAATAATTTTGCTTTTTTTGTTGATGTTGTATGGAACTTAAATATTAAACAAACTTGACAGTTTGGCAGGGAAGCAAAGCTTCATTCTGCATCTGGTTTCTCTGAACAAAAGTATGTAAAGGAAAAGGAATGTGATTATTTTTGCTCCATTGTTCTTGGAAAGATAATATCAAATAAATATTTGAGAGTTTAAAATGATTTTTCCCAGCTTGAGGATATATTTGTTCCTTTTCATTTCTTGCTTGCTTTTGTTAAGTAAAATTTATTTATTGTATCCTAACAAGTTTACCATTTTTGGCATTTTCAAAATGTTATGCACCCAGATTATCTGAATTTGAGATAAGTGTCTGAGAAAAGGTGTATTCTTACCAATGCCTACTGCAAACTTTTAAAAAAATCATGAGCTTTACAAGCCAAAACTTCACACTTTCTCTAATTTCTGCTACAATAGGAAATGTATATTTTTAAGCAATGTGTGTATTTTAAAATATTTAAAATATTTTATTAATTATATATTTGTAATACAAAAATACTTTTATGTAATAATAGTAAGAAGGTTAAATGTGGAGTCACCTCAGGTTTGCTCATTCCTCACAAATGCTATTTTCTCTTGGGAAAGAATGGTAAATTATTTGTAAATATTCTAAGATAACAATGAAATCAAATAATATTAGTCCTTAGCTTTGGAAGTCATTGAAAATAGGGCTAAAACTGACATTCTTGGTATTTAAAACCCAGAAGATCTTTCCCTAGGTTTGGAGAAAAGGGGTTCTGAATAAATATATTCACTTCTAGCATGTGGGAGAGAGAATATGCAATTTGAAAACAAAAACAAAAACAAAAACCATAACCTAAACTGGAAGTTTCAAAAGTCCAGAGATTGTTTCATTCACTAAATATCCCGGGGAAATAGCTATGAATATTTAATAATAGCAGAAACTACTTGCACTGTGCAAGTCATCAGGTCAAACAGAAATTCTGTGAACTTTGAATTTTCCCTGGAAATGATCAAGAGACCAGAAGCTCAGTGGCAATGAGCACCAGAAGTTTCTGTCTGTAAACACGAAAGTGGGGGAGTCGTCAAAGATTATGCATGGGTAGTAGCAACCCAACCATTTCTGCTCTTCATTGTGAACTGTCTTACTAAGTGGCTTTCACACTTTATACCTCAGCTCTTGTGATAAATATGACGATTAATGATGTTTTAAATGGTGGTAAAGATATTTGCAAATGTCCTGTGTGCTATGTAGTTTAAATTTTCTTTGCAGATTTGAGTTTTGTTTTAGAAGAAAATCACAAAGGTATGTGGACTCAGAGTTTTACTGCATTCATAGGAATAGCTAGTATATGTCATCCCACCCTGCGCATCGACATCTCTAGTATGTGCTTCTTGACATAAAATGTGCACATGGTTGTAAGCTCAGTCTGCCACAGGTATTTAAACCAAGCTGGGTTACAACAGTGCTCTCATCACATTTTCTCATATACATATCCACTACTTCCCTCAAATGAGAAGATACAGAGTTGAAGTAACCACAATCAAGGAGATACCAGCCTCCCACTCAATTTTTACATTTTCCTTCAGCTTATGGGGACAGGGAAACACATTTGAGCTGATTGTCGACATCTGGTAATTTGTAGGATCTTGAAACAATCACATTAGGCCCACAGCACTATAATTGAATACAGACAGTGGCCTCTCACTCCAGAACCATGCATCCTACTGCAAAATTGGCTTTGCAGAAGAGGATTCCGGCAGCTTCTGTCCAGGCTGAAGCATGTCAACTGTACTGGTCTTGGTGCTTTGGTAATGGTGACCTCAAAGACAGGATGGCTGCTCTGGCTAAGGATGCGGGCAAAGAGGACAGAGCTACTGTACTTAAAGTATGTGAAATGCAAACTAATTCTTGGAATGGGAAAAAAAAAAAAAAAGAAGCTTCTGGGTTTGTTTTATACCCTGCTGAGTCTATTGGAGAAATAGCCTGCTAGTCCATTGCATGGCTCATGTAGGACAAAGAAAGAGGCAGTGTGCTATGCTTGTACAATACATCCACACCCAAATGCTCAAGCCTTAACTTAGTGCTGCTTCAGATCACCAGTATTTGCTAAGGTCCGCTATGCTCTCACACAGTGCTAGGCTCAGAAGGGTGCAATAAGACATAAATAAAATGTGACAATATAAAGTATGAAGCAAATGGCACTCTCGTACACTGGTGATAGAAAGATACACTGGTATACACTGGTGAGGGTGACTACAACTGGCCAAATAAAAGAGGGCCAGATAGCCCATTTTTAAGAGTTTAATTTAGAATACTTACAGTGCAAATAACTAAGGAAACATGAACAAGGATACTCATTTTAGCATTATTGGAATGTGTGTCCATTTGGGAACAGTTTAAACATCTACCCCTAGAAAATGAAGAAAAGACATAGCATTACTAGGTTTATAGGAAGCAAAGTGGAGAAATCTCAAAAGCAGGATTCTGAGTTTTTAACTCAGGCTTAAGATGTATAAAACAATATTTATCTAAAGAAAACTCAGATCAATGCTGAATATATATTTGCATAAAAGTATAAAAACTTACTGTAAAAATGACTATGTTCATTATCCTGATTGTCTCTGAGGGGCGGAAGAAGTTGAATGAGCTATAATTTAAAAGTTTAGATTATTTTGGAATGTTGTATTTATTTAAAAAAATCATGAAACTTTAATACTCAATAATCTGATGACATGGTTCTGTGGTCGTATTTATAGCAGGCTTTGTACTCTTTCATATTTTATAAGCATTCATTGTTCCTGCCCTCATAGTGTTTACAATATAGATTGGAAACCACATCGAATGTGCATAAAACAGTTGGAGAATAATCAAATGGTAAACTCTGCCACAGAGTTTCCCTACGCCAAAGCATTTCAGAGAAGAAAGGAGACCCGGAGAGATCCCATGATCCTTTCAGGACTGCACAAATTCAAAACAATTTCCATAATAACACTAACATGGCATTTTATGTTTTTACTCTTATATCCTCACAAGTATACAGTTGAGATCTTTGGAAAATATATGATGTGGGATATTGCAACAAATTGAATCCAGAATCAGATAAGAAAATCCAGCTGTCTTCTATTAAACCAGACATTAAAGAGATTTGTGAAAATGTAAAACAATGCCATTCTCAGTAAAAATGTTTTTGATTTGAGCATTAAAAGTCTTCTTATTAAAAAAAATACGTTTACATTTACATGTAATTGATTTATTATTGTTGTTTTAAAGGAATACATAAACACATATTTTAAGATTTTCCCAGTTTTTAATTTTGTAAACAATAAATGTAAATAACTATAACCCATGTAAATGAAAGCTCTTTGGATTCTCAATAATTTTTAAGAGTGTTAAGTACTCCTGAAATCACAAGGTTTGAGAACCACTTGGGCCAGATTATGCCTGGAAATGATTTTGGAGGAAGTGGGATTAAATTCTTCAGAGGAAAGTAAGGAATGTATTCCAATGGGGGAGGACAGCTTCAGCAAAATGTTCTACACTGAGGAACCCAAAAATGAAATCAAATCAAATTAGAAAGTTGAGGTGAGGATAATATCAATAAAAGGAATTTTGCACCTGAAGGAGGAGCCTAGAATAAGAATTTTTGTGGTAATTATTCAGTAAACACTTATTTTTGGGAAAGTTCTCTGATAGGCATTGGGACACCTGTAAAGAAAAGGAAATCTCATTCTCTGTCCCGCAAAAACTCACAGTTTAATGCGTTTATACAAAGTACTTAAATTTTTTTTTATTTATTTGAAAGAGAGAGAGACTATGTGCCTGTGTGCAGGGGGAGGGGCAGAAGGAGAGAATCTTCCAGCAGAATCCCTGGGAGAACAGAGCCCACATGGGGCTCCATGTGGGGTTCCACAAAGGGCTGATTCCACAACCCATGAGCTCATGAGCTGAGCCAAAACAAAGAGTCAGAGGCTCATCAGAGCCACCCAAGTGCCCCTAATTACAAAGCACTTTAATAGAGATAGCTACATTGAGAAATGATTTCTTTACTAGTATTTTGGTACTTTGAAATATTTGGAGAAAAATAAAACCTTATGCTATAGCTATGGAGGAAAAAATGAATATAAAATTACAAGTTTCTTGCAGTTTGTTTGTTGTAATCCTTTAACCAGATCTGTTGTACTCCTACCGGTGGATTTGAGCATTGTATCAGTCAGGACAGACCAGGTTGGCTGCGATAACAAACTTCAGTGGCTTAAGACAATGAATGTTTATTTTTCTCTTATTCTATGTGCCTATGCTATGTGTCTGTCAATCATAGGTTGGTGGGAGGCTCTGCTCTATTTATTTATTACACACTAATTTGTGGCACCACAGTCTCACATGCATCATAAGGGTTCTTTGTGATGGAGGAGACAGGTTGGGAAGTCAAGTTCTATCAGTTGTACAAAGCATTCCTGAAAGACATATAGCTTCTACTTATATTTCATTGGCCAAAGTTGGCTTCATGACATTGCCTAACTACTGAGAGCAGGGATAGTTGTGGAGAAGTAATATTTCATTAAACTGAAGGTAGAAATGGACCAGATATCAGAAAAATCTAGAATTGCCCACTGCAAGCAATGCTTGAGAAAAATAAATTACAGCAAATGTCTAGTTCTAGACCAGGGGATTTCTCCAGCTGAATCAAATTCAAGAAGGGTATTTCTCCAGCTGAATTAAATTTCTTCAAACTGAATCAAACTTCCTGTGGTGTCAGTTTCCCCTCCTTCCTAATCCCTGCAGCTTCATTTCTTGGCTCCCTCTTGAAGGTGGAGATCTCAAGGTTTGTGGTAAATATTGGGTAGTACCTATTTTCAGAGTTAAGTTGACAGGCTGAGAAATCTTATTTCCACTGTTGAACCTTGGCCAGTCTTGCATGGCTGTGGACAAATACATCTGGAAAGTGGGGCAGAGTCAGAGAGACTTGGGTTTGGCACTTGGATCATCTTGTCAAAAGTAAGACAGCCACATAATACTGACCATCTCTGATGAACTTATTTAGGTTGGCAGGAGATCAGAGCTGCATTCTTTTGGATCATCCAAATTCATAGGCTATGCCTATCAGGAGGATTGACTCATGACCTTTTTAGGCCATTTGGGCAAAGAGTACAAGCTGCTCTTGTTTTCATATTTTATTCATTCAAGGGAAGAAGATGAAATAAAATCTTCATCCAAGAAGACAGTATGAGACTTGAATAACGGGCCAACATTATAGAATTAAAAAAGAGATCTTGAAAGTAGATTGGTCCAACCACTCATCTGATGCCTGGATCTTTCCTGCAACATTCCATCCAAATGATCATAAGCTTAAAACCCTGCAGTGGCAGCAACCACAACTGCCCAGTGTCACTCAATTCTATCTTGGAAACCTCTGACTGCTAGAATTACATTTTATATTGTGCCAATGTCTATGATTTAGTAATAGAGATATGCTTGCATAGTTGAAAGGAACTATGTGCGCTATTATGATTCCTGGAAAGATTGTTTTATCCCATTTGCTTCTCACGCCAGCTCCAGGAAGTAAGTATTACTATAAGACAGTTGCAAAACTGAGGCTTGGTGTGGTTAAGTGACGTGGTGAAGGTGGCAGTATCGAGTTGTAAATTGGGAATGAATGATTGTGCTTTCCAATATCGCTGTGACAGAAGGAAAAAAAAATCATCCATCTACTCTGCTTGAATACAAACACATAGATGGTATTGATTTCATTGGTGGTACAATATGTTATCAGGAATATGTGACAACAATCTCAAGCAGACCATCTATATAGCTACCTTCCCTGTCTCATCTTCCACGCTGGCCTTCAGATTTCCAATAGAGAATTACCGTCTTTCCAATCTTTTAGTAAAGCTCAGTGCTAGCAACGTAAGTGCTCAAAGGAACTGATGAATGGGTATATTCATTAAGTATTCTTCTAATAAACCTTAACACAAGAGCTACGATTTTGCAGCAGAATTTCTTAATTAAAACCAGAGCCTGCACTTTGTCTGGGGACCATGCTCCAGCAGAGCAGCCATTTTCAACTATGTAGGAAATCATCAAAAGAGACAGCCGACTCACCTCTCAGGGGTCCTGTCTCTAAACAAAACATGTCCAACCAACCAATCAACCAATCATCAATCAACCAACCAAAAAAAAAAAAAAAAAAAGGAAAAGAAAAGAAAAACCAAGTTCTGCAAAAACCAAGTGATTCATTAGTAATTCAAGTTATTAACATATTAACCAACTTTGCTATGCTGCTTATATGATAGTGGCCTTTTGCTTTCCCTGAGCCATTATACTAAATCAATATTCCTCTATCAAAAATATTTTGAAAAAAGAAGGATGGAAAATGTGAACCTTGGCTTCCTGTTCCTGGGACAGAATCATTTCTCACCACTACAACTTAGAAATTGGATCACTTTTGGCTAATTCCCCAGGAAAGCAACAACAGGTGTGGAGGGGACCCACAAAAAGGAAGAATGTAACACACGTCTACTTTATTCTGGCATGCAAGGAAGGCTCTGGGATTCTCACTTCATTTCTTCTTGTTTTTATTACTTCTAACATTCCTCTTTGGCAAATTCAAGTTTCTGCCATGAATTACACAGTCCGAGATGCTTATATTCAGAGAGGGTTAGGTTTGCATTCGGTTGTGACCCAACGTTTCAATTTTATCCAGCACAGTCTGAGCCTGGTGAATACTTACATTGTCTGGAGCCTTCCGAGTCCATGAACTTCTAAGCAGAAACAAATTTTTCCATTGTTCAGGAACAGAAGCACTGTATCCAGTAAGTATATGAGGCCACAACTAACCTCTTTAAACATGTGCTTTTGCCCTTTGAATGACTCAAATTCAATATCCTCAAAGTCCTAGAGCTGTGGGGTTTGAATAAATGCCAAGTGAATTAGGAAAGTACACAACATTCTAGTTCTTATCAGACTGACAAGGCTTTTAAAAGAGGATGTGTGGGGGGTGCAGAAAGCTATAGTCAATAACAATAGAGAGATTCCATTTAAATATTCAAGCAGAATTAGAGACAAAAATGTATCACAGCACTCATTTGATCTATGTGTAAATTAGTGTTTTTCTTTTTTCCATTATTTTAATGAATATTTTTTAAAAGTCATATAAACAATTGTTGTCTTTCTTAGGATGACAATCTTTAAATAGAAACTAGGCATTTACTACTTTTACATTCTTCAGTTCCTCTAATTCTTACTGTCAGATCACTTTGGAATGGAATCCTTGGTTCCTCCTCTGAATGCATATGCAATTTGTTTGCCTCTATTTTTATTCTTTGGAGATTTTTCTAATTTTCCCCCTTTCTCTATCATTATGTGCCAAAAGAAACCTGCGAGATCTCCAGGATTCATCGATATGTCCATTAGAGAAAAGAACACAGTTCAAATGCAGAGATTTGTTTTTGCATAGGCAAATTACTTCTCCTTTTTATGTCTTTGATTCCTAGCCTGTAATTAGACTAATAATAGTCTCTAGCTCAAGTGGTTGTGGAGCTCACATGATTCGTATCAAGTGCTTTCCACAATGCAGGCTGCGTAGTAAATTCAATAAATATCAGGCTTTTTACTAACGTTATTTTTGTCTTTGTTACTCAATAAATGTTGTACAAAGTATTGAGCTAGGTGCCATAAGGATACAAAAGATGAATAAAATGTGGTCCTTGCCTTCCAAGAAAAGATGGTATTGATAAAGGCAAGGCCTACCTGCACATAGCCAGGATCAACAGGAGAAAATGCTACCAGAGTGGTATCAAGTGAGGAGATTTGGCTGGGGCGCTTGGGAGAAAGCTTAGGGTCCCTTCCCTTCAAAGGAATATTTGAAAGCTTTATAAAGGCATGTCATTATTTAACTGAAACTTGACAGAGCATAAAAAAAATATGGGGGACACCTGGGCGGCTTAGTGGTTGAGCATCTATCTGCCTTTGGCTCAGGTCATGATCCTGGGGTCCTAGGATCCAGTCCTTCATTGGGCTCCTCACAGGGAGCCTGCTTCTCCCTCTGCCCATGTCCCTGCCTCTCTCTGTATCTCTCATAAATAAATAAAATCTTTAAAGAAAAAAAAAAAACACAGAAACAAATCTGTGCTGTAACATTCTATGCTATTATTTTTGTAAGTTAAAAATAGTACTTGTTTTAATTTACATAATATTTGTTTTTTGAATGAGATTGTGTGTTTATCCATTGGTTTGCATTTGTGTGTCTGTGGGACTTGTCACTTTATGTCCTTAGCCTGTTTCTCATGAGATTCTGTGTGTGTGTATGTGTATGTGTGTGTGTGTGTTTTCTGGCATTGGGTAAAAGCACTCCATTTTATGAGTCACACACATTATGTTAATAGATTTCTGAATATCGACCCATCCTTGCATTTCTAAAATTAACTCCACTAAATTTGGCTGTATTCTTCCTCTGTAATGTTGGACTCAACTTTTTAGTTAATAAGATGTTTATATGAGACTGTCCTCATCCCAGCAGGGTGCCCCCAGGGAAAGGGTGAAAAAATTATGCATCTTCCAACTTCTAGGTACCAGGCATCTTCTGCAGCATTTGCAAATAAAGTAAAATACTTGTTTTGCCTCCTTGCATAACTCCCAGCTTGATGGTGGGAAAGGGCTACACTGGACATGAAGGGGAAGGGGAATTTCTTTGGAGAGTATTGTTGGGCTTTGTAGCCTTTTGGGGGGGGGGTTGTTCCCTCTACTCCCCACATGGAAGAGATGATTGGAGTTGTTTTTCTTTACCTTAAACTAAGTGAGGGCTAGGCTATGTGACACTGTCCGTAGCAGGTTGAGGGGGGAGAAAAAGAATTTTTGGGCATATTGTATTTTCCCCCAAAGGCCAGAGTAATATGCTCTTCCAGAACATGACCAGTTGCAGGAAGAGGAGGCGTCTCCTTGTCTCCTATTGAACCTGGGTGAAGGGGCTGCTCTGTCAGGGTACACGATGATGCTGTGCAACTTCCAAGACTAGATCAGAAAATGACATAACTCCCACCTGACTCCTTTTCCTGGGGTTGCTTGTTCTGGACAAAACTGGCTGCCCAGCTGTGAGGAAGCACCACGTAGCCCACATAGCTAGGCTGTCTGGAGAGGTCCTGAGGCACCAGCCAACAGCCTGCATTAGCCACTGACATACAAGTGAACTACATTTAGGTTCTTTTTTTTTTTTTTTTAAGATTTTACTTGTTTATTTGACAGAGAGAGAGAGTGAGAGTGCACAACAGGGGGAGCAGCAGGCAGAGGGCAGAGAGAGAAGCAGAAGCGTGCTCCCTGCTGAGCAAGAAGCCAACATAGGGCTAGATCCCAGGACCCTGGGATCATGATCTGAGCGGAAGGCAGATGCTTAACCGACCCTGGCACCCCTACACTTAGATTTACAGACTAACACACACAGGTGGCAGGCTGAGGATGTGGGATCTCTCCAATGGGAGGAGGCAAAAAGCCAGCCTAGAAGAGATTCCTCTCGGGAGAGATGCCCAGAGAGGCAAAGTGGCCCAGGTGAGGGGTGGCTGACATTAGACAGAGGTTGAGGGACCCAGCTAGGGTAAGGGGAGGCAGGAGATGGATCACCCAAGGCGGAATAGTGAAGAGGCTCCAATAAACATGGTGACAAAGAAGCCTTTCTTTCTCTTCCTCCGTCTTTGAAGTCCTAAGGCATCATTGTCAGATTCCAAGTGTATTACTCTAGTTTTACTGTATTTCCTCATCACCTTGTTCATAGTCCTAAGCTGAAGCTGTAGCTAGCAGGGGAAAGCTCTGAGCTCCATCAGGAGCTGGTTTTGAACAGAGAGTGGAGAGAAAAAATGAAGTGTCGTTTACTATTTACTTCATGCTACCAAGTCTGTCTCATTTGTTAAAAAGGTCTGTGACTGTTTTTCCTTTTTAACAGTGTCATGAGGTATTGGTATGAATATTTTAACTGTTTCTTAAAACGGGGAAGCCTTAAGCAGCATTGTGTGGACATCGTTGATGTTTAGCTAGAATTAACCTGGGAAACTGACTCATCTTGATATTTTCTTTGAGAGAGGAACCTGAGGCATTTTTTGACAGCTTTATCTGTAGTAATTAGTGTCTCTAGATTTTCTATTTTTCTCTGAGGTCAATTTTGATGAACTATATTTTCCTAGGGGCACCTGAGTGGCTCAGTGGTTGAGTGTCTGCCTTCAGCTCTGGTTGTGATCCTGGGGTCCTGGGATCAAGTCCCGCATCAGGTTTCCTGCAGGGAGCTTGCTTCTCCTTCTGCCTATGTCTCTGCCTGTCTCTGTGTGTCTCTCATGAATAAATAAATAAAATCTAAAAAAACAAAAACCAAAAAAAAACCCCATATATTTTCCTAGAAAATTGTCATTTTTACCTAAATTTTAGTTGAGTCCAACTGATTAGGATCTAAGTCATAGAATTTGTTAAGGAGGGTTTTCATCTCCATTTACTTTTCTCAAAATTTTCTCATGATAGTCCCACTGATTCTTAGCTGGATTCCTAAAATCCATGGATGAGTATCAGCCTGGCTCTAACTCTTTTCCTTGTTTGCAGTTAATTTTTCCAGAATCTCCATATGTTAGGTTTATGATAGTCATTCTTTGCTAGTTTGCAGCCATAACATCAAACTTTCACATCTGTGTGTGAATGAGTGTGTGTGTGTGTGTGTGCGTGTGCATGCGTACACTATGTGTGAGATTTACAGGGGATTTGGGAGGTAGGCAATTGAATACTCTGACTTGTTCACCATTTTGGACCAGAAATATTGGTCTCATTATTTGTTATAATCTTTTCCAGATATAAGATCTGTAACAGTGTTCATTTCATTTTATGTGCTTGAACGTGTAGCTAGCTTTTTGAAACTGGCTCTTCTCCTTTATCACATAGGCCTTTGGAAAGGGCTATGGTGAGGGGGGCCCATTACCTATGCTCACATGATCAAATCATGTCATTTTACAGATGAGAACACTACCACTATGTCTAAAAGTTTTAGTGATGTTTGCAATGATATTTACTGCAGAGCTATGATGCCAACCAAAGCCTCTCACCCCAGGCTCCTTAGTATTGCCTTGCATGCTACTTTCTCAACTAACGTATTTTAAGAGGGACAGCTCAGTTTGGTTCAGTTCAACGAACATGAAGGGAGGAATTTATTTTCCTACAGTTCTAGAGGCCACGTGTCCAAAATTGGGTGCCATTATGGTTGGGTCCTGTTCAGAGCTCTGTTTCTGGCTTGCAGATGGACACTTTATTGCTGTGTCCTCCCATGGTGGATGGAAAGAAAGTGAGGTCTCTGACATCTCTTCTTAGATGAGCATGAATCCCATCAGACCAAAGCCCCAACTTCATGACTTCATCTAACCTCAGTTAACTCCCCAAAAGCCCCATCTCCAAATATCATCGCATTGGGCATTAGGTCTTCATCACATGAATTCTGGGGTCACAAAAACACTCAGTCCTCAGCATGTACGCAAACACACACACATCAAGGGTGGCTTCATGTAAAGTTGTGTTTGATTGGAGGGCTGAAAGAAGAGGTAGTGAGTCACATGGCTGTCTAGAGGAAGAACATTCCAAGTGGAAGAAAGAGACAGGCTTAAAGGCATGGAATCTGGAGGAGTGTACCTGGGGTCCTCAAAGAACAGTGTGGAGGCCAGTGTGGCTGGGTAGAGGGACAGAGCAAGGGAGAGAACACCAGGTGATGATATTCAATAGCACTTTAGGGCTGAGATCATGGTAAGATGCCAAATGGGAAAGAAAGAGTGGGGGCCTCTGGAGCAGAGGAGCGATATGGTACTAAAGGTAATCTTTGTATAAAATGATGTTATGCTTTAGGAGCATATGGTATGATGGTATTTCTAAAGCATCTTAAAATATTTTAAAACTCCTATATTTTAAAACATAGGAGTTTCATGTTAATAGAAATATTTATAGAGTCACAGATCATTGATGCTGAGTGTCTTTGCTTATAGGTGTGTAGTCAATGCTGATGTTTAGTTATTGTTCCCTTTGTTCAAAAAATGCACCAGCAATGACAATCCCTCTCCATTATTGTGAAATGTCATTATTTAAATGCAATTTGTCAGGTGTTCGATATTTAATTAAAAATAAGTGAATGATTAATATTTTGATATTAATATTCTATACTGATGCAAGTGTAAAGATGTGACTATTTAACTCCATAATGTGTTGCCTAGATATTATTATAAGGAAAACAGAGGATTATTACATGCAAGAAACTGTTGACCTTGACTATGCTCTGGAATGAAACCATGCTCTTCAGTTTTCTGTGTACTTTTTGCATTTCATCATAGCACTGCTCTTGTGATATTCGCCTTGCAAAATATTTGGAAAGCGAGAAGTTAAAGAGCGTGACTAACAAGACAAACTTCTGTGATCAGATATATTTCTGCCACCAGAGACCTATGAGGTGGATGGAATGGTGGGCTGGGGCTATCGTTGTGTAGGTAGCACCACCTTATCATGAAACCTAACAGTCCTCACAGCTGCTTCTCTCCCCTTTCTATCCAGGGTCCACATGCAACACCAGGGATGTGGTTTTTTTTTTTGGGGGGGGTCACACAAAGCAAGGAGAATCTGAAGGAAATGGTGTGTTGACATAAAAGGAAAGAAAAAGAAAAAAATGATTTCCTGAATTACATAATAAGAAATAAGAGATATATTGGGGCACCTGGGTGGCATAGTTGGTTAAGTATCCGACTTGGTTTCAGCTCAGGTCATGATCTCGGGGTCGTGAGATGGAGCCCCACGGTGGGCACCATGCTCAGTGGGGAGCCTACTGGAGATTCTCTCTCCCTCTCCCTTTGACCCTCCGCCTGCACTCTCTCTGTCTCAAATAAATAAATAAATCTTTAAAAAAAGAAATAAGAGATGTATCAGTAAGCATATGGTACTTTTTGATGCATGTATTACAGTTCATCAGTTTATAGCAAGTTATAACAATGTCTGATATCTGTGTTTTCTTTTTCCCTTGAATAACAATTCGGACTATATCCTTCTAAGAAAAGTATTATAAATATTAGGATCATTCCTCCACTAAAACAGCACTGACTAGATTAACCAAGTTATTCCGATAGCTAGGGTTACAAATCAGACAGGTGTTCATTCCATAGTCTATTATTTTTTTACGAAAGAAAAACAGTGGCAGGGTTTTAACAATGTGATAAAACAGGCTAAGGAGCAATGTAAAATAAAAGAACCTCTGCCTCCTGTCAGAGGCATCATCCCTCAAGACAGTGGTCTCCAAATATACTCATATCCTACTTCTCTCTTAATGACGCCTTCACTATTCTGTGGCAAAATGGGTTAAAGACAATGTGGTTTATTTTTCAAAGTAGTAAATATAATCAGCTTAAAGAGCTATCCTTTATTTTTGTATTATATCTTTCCTACATTTTTATTTTTATTTTTATTTTTTTAGTTTGTTTTCTTTCTTGCGTTTTTAGTGTTAAAATGTTTGCTCCTTTAGAAAATAGTTTGGAGTTCCTGGGTGGCTCACTCAGTTGAGGTCCAACTCCTGATTTTGGCTCTGGTCATGATCTCAGGGTTGTGAGATGGAGCCCAACATGGGGCTATGCACTACGTGTGGAGCCTGCTTGAGATTCTCTCTCCCTCTGCCACACTGCACCCCCACCCCCAGCTCTTCCCACTCTAAAAAGACCCACACAGACAAACAAAAAACAACAAAAGAAAATAGTCAATAATAATGCTTTTTCTGGAAATTTCTCTCATCTGACTTTCTCCAAGTTCTCAACATTACTATGACTGTTAATGAAAACAGTGTTATTAGTAAGGTGCCGTTTGGGCTTCCATTTTTATTTCCAATCTCCTTTGCTTTGCTTCCCAATTGACCCTGTGTCAGATCAGTAGCCTGCAGAAACTAAATGGTGACATTCTTATGTCTTGTCACCGTAGATTTCTTTTTAGAAGATTATATTTCTTTTGGTAAGATATTGCCTTTTCTCTTCTTGCATTACCCCTTCTGCATGAGGGTAAGACATTCCTACCCTGTTGAATTCAGAAAAGGCCATATGATTTACTTGAATCAATAAAATGTCAATGAAAGTCACATTTGTCATTAGCAGCCAGTTTTTGGTTCACTGTCTCTCTTTCACAGTCTGGTGTATCATAGTCTCTTCTCTCTTGTTTGTTTAAAAAAGATTTTATTTATTTATTCATGAGACACACACACACACACACACACACACAGAGAGAGAGAGAGAGAGAGAGAGAGAGAGAGGGAGGGAGAGACAGGCAGAGACAGAGGCAGAGGGAGAAACAGGCTCCATGCAGGGATCCTGACGTGGGACTCAATCCTGGCTGAAGTCGGCACTAAACCACTGAGCCACTGAGGCTGCCCACTTCTCTCCCATTTAAAGAAGTTTTTGCTTGAGTTAAAGTGGCAAAGACTATGCTTTCTTTTAGAATTTTTTTTTTAAGATTTTATTTATTTATTCATGAGAGACATCCAGAGAGAGGCAGAGACAGGCAGAGGGAGAAGCAGGCTCCCTACAGAGAGCCTGATGCCAGACTCCATCCCTGGACCCCAGGATCATGACCTGAGCTAAAAGCAGGTGCTCAACCACTGAGCCACCAGGTGCCCCACTTCTAAAAATTTTAATTATATCTTTAGGTCTATCAGATATCTAAAGATTTTAAATTTAAATTTATCTCAAAAATTTAAATTTAATTTAATATTGTATACGGTGTGATGTAGATATCAAGGCTCTTTCTTTTTTTCATGTGGTTATTTACTTATTCTAGCACCTTTGATTAGCTATCATTCAGGCTTTGAGTTTCCCTTGCCTGAGCAGACAAGAATACTACAAAAATCCTCACATATTTTGGAGCAATAGCATTTTCTTATGGTTATATAAATTAATACTACACAATTAAGCGTTATTGGATCTCTCCTCAACATGATAGCAGTCTGCAAGGGAGAAAGAATTTCAGAAGACTTTCAGAAATCATAAAAATAAATTGGTTACTTAGCTAGCTAAGTATGGGATGAGGGATGAGGGAAAAGTTTGGGAAGAGAATTTTACGAAGGAGGTAGGCATTCATCTCTAATAATGGGAAGTTGATAGGTAACATTTAAGTGAATAAATGAAAAATAGTGGCATAAATATATGGTTTAGAAAGACAGAGTTAAATGGCAGGAAATATAACTAAAATTTTAAAGATCCTCCTGTTGCTTAGGGAAATTAGAGGCAGTTTTACTCTTTTGCAATGGAAATCTTACAGTTCACTAATATTTCTACAGGTATTTGCATATATCAGTTAAATTATTTTTCAAATGTTTTCAAAAACAAGGAAAAACCATCTGCAAGGATGCACCCCAGGTGATACTCTGTAGGGAGAGAGGTTGAGACCATACCGTTTGACCCTGTTATGTGGGTTGGTAGGTACTGCTGACTTGTTTCCCCCAAAGTTGTACTTTGAAGTCCTAAACCCCAGTGTGTGACTATAGACACGTCCTATGAGGACATGATATGGTTGCATGAGATCATAAGACAAGGTCCTAATCCAATAAAGTCAGTGCTCTTCTAAGGAGAGGAAGAGACACCAGAGCTTTCTCTCTGCTATGTCAGGACACAGTGAGAAGGTGGCTGTCTGCAAGCCAGTGAGAGAGCTCTCTCCAGAAATTGACCCTGCTGGACCTTGATTTGAGACGTCTATTCCACAGAGCTGTGAGAAAATAAAGTTCCTATCGTTTAAGCCACCCAGTCTGTGGTATTTTGTTATGGCAGCCTGAGCCAATTGGTACACATGTTATAATTTTATATTTTTCTCATAATAAGCATATATCATTTCATGATGAAAATATTTAACTGTTGGGGAAAGAATTATGTTATAAAAGTAGCATCTCCATATTTCAGAAAATTTGAAAAATTGTAAAAATGTAGAAGAAAGCCTGTATTTGTTTTTAGTCTTTTGTCTTGCAAATTTATATCTGTACACATTTTTTATAGCTATAATTATACTCTGTGTTTAAGTCTGATCTAATATTTTGCATTTCCTATGATCAGATAAATATTAATATGATTACTAATGTTTATAACTATAATTTAAATGACTACAACATATTTATTTGAGTTGATATATTTTATCAATATTCTATTTAACCAATTTGTTTATGGCTGAACATTTTTGTTGTTTATACTCTTTGGCTATTATGAAAAACAGTGTACTAGATATAGCCGGGCATATGGCTTTTTAAAGTTGGACTTATTTCCTTAGGATAGATTCCCAGAACTGCAATTACTGAGTCAAAAAAGTACAAACATTTTTAAGATTCTTGATATATTTTGCCAAATTGCAAATTTGACAGTATTCACAATTCTAACAGCAAATTATGGAGAAGTTGGTTGTGCTTTACTTTGGGCAGCATTAGGCAGTATTTATTTAACTTTATTCCTATTTTTATAGACAAAAATCAGATTTCATTTTTGAAATGTACATTTCTTTGATTGCTGCTCCAGTACAGGTAAAGGTAAAGGGGAGATTGAAGCCTTGAGGATGGTTGAGCCCTTTGGTGCCCCTCAGACAAGCAGTACGGGCCCCGAGTGGACACAAAGTTACATCCCCCACATCTTTGCTTTGAAGGAGTCACTGCCATTAAGTCTATGTTCCTGCTGAGTGAACTGAGCTCAAAGACATGAAGGAGAACTCAAGGGCAAGATCTAACGCTAAAGGTCACCAACAGTGGAATAAGACCCAGTCAGTCATGTATGGAGTGCCTATATGCCACCAGAGTGTTGACCCTGGAAAAATATTTTTATGATGTACAGAGGCAGTTCAAGGACTGCTAGTCCTCAGTGTCCAATGCATGAGGAAATGCAGTGACCTTGTCCTCAGATATCCAGCACGTTTTGGTGCCTGGAACTTTCTTAGCATTAGCACTGAAAATCCTATGTCCTGGGAAATTCCTCAACCCTGGGAAACTGGGAGGGCTGGCCATCCTAACTGGGCTGTAGTCCCATCTGTCACTTGTCAGTTGTGAATCCTTGCACACATGGGTTCAACTGTCTGAGCTGCTCCTCTTACTCTGTTAATTGGGAGACTGTGAAAAGCTGGTCCCCAGATTCACTTTCCAATTCTGAGATCCTCTACTTCCCTCAAGGCTTCTTTCATCTATTAGATTTGACAGATCATCACTATCCCTTCATTCTAATCATCTTGTTTTACAGACAAAGAGACTGAGACTTGGGAAGCTGAATCCCTTTCTTAAAGTCATTTGGTCAAAGTAGTAACTGAGCCTCAGTTTCTCCACCCTCAAGTTAGTATCATCTTGACCCCCAAGCTGTTCTGTTCTCACAGTGTATAAAAGTTCAAAGGGTTGAGTGATTATTCCTATAAAAAAAACCCATGAACCCGATAGGTTATTCAGCTGAGCTCAACACCTCTACATTTATCCTTGACTCTTCAGACATGTCTCCTCTCCAGGCTCTTCTGTATGCACTCACTGCTCACTGCTCACTGCTCACTACCTTCTATATGACACTATCTTGACCCTATATTGGCACAAACCAACTGAAGGCAATCTTGTGTCTCCGCAAAGAACTATTTCCCTCTCTCCAGGCCTCTTGTAGGTGTCATTTTGTGATAATAGCAGCAAAAAACACCTCCTCTAATATTATGGTGTTCACCTCCTCTGAATCCCTACGGGCAACACATGCTTCTAAAAGGTTTGATGTTGATGCTTTGTTATACTTCATGATTTCCTATTTCCTTTGATAGACATCACAAATACAATGTATTGTATTAGTTCATTTTGCAATAAAAAGCATCATTAGTCATGATTTATCTCAGAAATGGGAACAGAAATCTCTGTCTTAGCTGTTGCCATTTTAACTTCAGAAGAAAAGATATTTTTTGTCATTTGCCCTTAAACATTCTTACTATGAATCTGGCCCTTACTGAGACCACATTTGTAATCTACAGCACATCTCTTCCTGTTTCTCTGCTTTATGTTTGTCCGCATATTTCCCACAGCTTGCTATGTCAGTGGGCAGTGACATTCTCATGGTGCAAGTCTTTATTCTGTCTGTTATGTGAGTATCCTAACCATGCAGTCTTGCTTTATATTTAATCTGAACCCCAACAGTGCTTTTGAAGGGCTAAAATGAATCACATGAAACTTTAATTTCCACGTATTACACATCTTATAGTAAAATCGATACAACTTTAGATATTTTCCCCTCTTATTTATCACATAGAGTTTTGGTAATGGCCTGTGAATATTATTCTTTATTTATGGTATCAGTGAAACCCATTTGGCTGTAGCTAACAGAGGACCTGACAAGCATGGCTTAAATAGCAGGTATTCAATGTCACATAACAGGTTGTTGGGAGGTCAGCCACTCCAGGGTGGGGGACTGGTGTCCATGACCCAAGCTCTTCCTGTCAACCTGCTCTGTCACCTTCAGTGGTTTTTCACTTTCATGGCCTCAGGATGGCAATACTATATTCTCTTGGACAGTGTCCCAAGCAGATAGGAAGGTGGCAGCCACAAGAGAGAGAGAGGCCTTTTCTTGTTTTTTTTGTTTTTTTTTTTTTTTTTTTTTTTTTTTTGTATCAGGAGGAAAACATTTCCTAGCAAGCTCAGACTTTCTCTTACATCTTTGCCAGAACTTGGTCCCCTATCCAAACCTAGACTGAAGGGAAATCGACTCACCACAAGTAGGCTTGACTACACGCAATTATGGTGACTATTCCTTCTGACAGAGACTCAGGGTCTGTAGGCAAGGGGGAAACAACAATGACAGCTCTGCCCCTTAGGCTGGAATTGGCTTTCTGATCTCAAACCTTCTGATGTGATCTAAGCAAATGAGCAGGTTATTTTTTAAATGTATTTTTAAGAGTATATTTATTTATTTGAGAGAGAGAGAAAGAGAGGGAGAAAGAGAACAAGCAGGGTGTGGGGCAGAGGGAGGGGGAGAAGCAGGCTCCCTGCCAAGCACGGAACCCTATGCAGGGCTCCAGGGACTCGGAGATCATGACCTGAACTGAAGGCAGATGCTTAATCAACTGAGTCACCCAGGTGCCCCTTAAACATATTTTTAAAAATATAAATAAACTTTAAACTTTTTCTTTTCATGACTGAATCAAATATTCTCCGTGAAAATGTGTTGTGGTTCAGGAGTAAAGATGGTAAACAAAAGAAGTTAAGAGCTCCCAAATCAACACCGCTGGGCACTGTTGACTGCTCAGGAGCACATCACCTGACTGAGATTCTTTACCAGGAAAATAGGATGGGCAATTCTTTTTATAGTCACACTGAAGAGTGTGAAGGAAGGCCTAATGACTTAGAAATGCCATGTAAATGCTAGTAGGATGAGGAATAGGAGAGAAGTTTAAGCTTCCAAAGGCACTGGCAAACTTGAGTCAAGAAAACATAGGTGATGTTTCAATATTTGGCATGGTCTGTAGAGCAAAGCTGGTTGTCTCCCATGAATTGCTTTCTCCTTTACACCATCCCTCTTCAAGTTTGCATCTCATCTGACGCATTTGCATTTGAGCACCACGGCCAGATGGGTTTCCAAACCCGTGTTCAGAATAATGCCTAGTTTGTTGCTATTATTCATAAGCGATCAATAACAACAATAATAAAAAACACAGCAGGATGCTCTTTTTGGCAGTCATTCCTTACAATTTCAGGATGAGTGCTCAGCTGTTGATGATACAAGGCTGTTCAGTTTTGGGAAAATGCAACCCAGGTAAAATATGACCCCAAAATGGAGGAATTGAGGCTCTTGAACCATTCTTAAATTAATAACTTCAGGCTTGGCCTCTTTGGACTCACAAGTGCCAAATTCTTAGCAGCCTTGTTTTAAAAACTAGCCAGATCGGACATGTTTTAAAAATGCATCTAGCAGGAATTATAACTGTATTAAGAACACTTCCCTCAAAAAGTCCTGCCTCTGGCAGTATATCACTTCCCGAGATGTTCTGGCAATTACTGAATCTTAATACCCGATTTCCTTATGCAAAGTGTTCCTCTTCCTCAGCTATACATATTTATTAATTCCTGAATTCCCAGAACAAAGGTAAATCAGCTCCCCCTCCCTTTATTCCCTTGGAGATGGCATTATTTTTCTGACAGCCTTCTCTAATTTAGAAGACAAAAGAGTCTCAGGAGAATAACACAATAGTTTTGTACCTCAAAGTTCTCTTTGCTTCCCAAATTCTGGTATGTATCACCTGGAGACTGTGTTTCCTAGGTTCTGCCCCCCTCCCAGTTCTGTAGGACCGGCATGAGGTCTGAGATTCTAAATTCCCAATAGATCCACACTGGTGCTGATACTAACTGTCCATGAACCCCAGCCATGGAGGACACTAAACTCTTTCTATCCTGGACTTGAAGTCATAGAAAACAAATGAACCCTTATCCTGAGGGTGGGTACAAGCTCTTCCAAGTAGTATACCCTGGGACCTTGACCAGTACTGCTGTACTGTTTTTCTTTCTGTAACATGCTGTACTGCAGGAGGCAGGAGCCAGCAGTGTCAGCATATCTAGTTCCCTGTGACCTTGGTCAGATTAGTCCCAAAGCTCACAGTGAATCATGGGGCTCTCTGAGCTAATACTGGGATTCAAGGTTACATTTTTGCTTCATGGGTTGGTAAGTCAAGGCAATAGCCAAGTACAGGAATAGAGTGCTAACTGCTGGTGCAGGCAGTAAAAAGTAAAATTGTTTATTATGTCTTCAAACATATGCAAACATGTAAAGTATATATACACATATGTATATAATCATATATGAACACAAACATGTGCCGTCATGTGCATATATATACAAATTACATATAAAATGTATATACATGTGAAATCATGCAATCATATATAATTATATGTAAATATCTATATACATAATCATATATATGCAGATAAAATTATTACTTATGTGTGCATATATATGCACATATATATGTATACACACAAATGTGCATGAAAGCATACTAGTAGGTTGATTGTGTATGTGAGGTGTGTATGTGCATGCACATATACATAGCTGTACATACACTCTACACACAAAACATACAGTTCTGTGTGTGTATACATGTACTGAGCACACACACACACACACAATCTACCCAGTAGTACACTTCCAACTTCCATACACGTACATTTTTGAGTGGTTGGAAATTGTCTGTTTCTTCTGGTATTTCTCAGGATGCTCATTTGCTTCTTAATTTCCTCA
Organism: Vulpes lagopus; assembly: GCF_018345385.1. Lineage (NCBI taxonomy): Eukaryota > Metazoa > Chordata > Mammalia > Carnivora > Canidae > Vulpes > Vulpes lagopus. The sequence continues at coordinate 10,161,421 of NC_054831.1, forward strand.
TCAAGGTTGCCTTGATAATTCCCCCTTAAAATATTTCTTAAATATAAAGGTGCTGAAGAGTTGGGGATTAACGGTGTTACAGAAGTGATTTTTTTTTTTTCTGGCTGGACTCTCTTTTGGGACACCTAACAGCCTCCAGGGATGGCTGCCAAGATCCCTCTCCAAGAAAGAGGAAGCTGAAAAGAGAAATCTGTTCTCTGAATTCTGAATGTTGCCTCTTTGCCCAGACCTACAGGAAACATTATCTCCATCAAAGAGAAAATTCTGATAAGAAAAGAGATGCCCTTCTCTCTAGAATCTCATCACAGGCAGAACAAGAAACCCCTTACTTATCCGTTGTTCAGGAATATGTACAAAAGGACATTTTTCCTGAGGGCTTCAGTCAGAGCTACAACTTTTCTCAGCAGCACTGTTTTCAACAATTTTCTCAGAGTGTACAAAGGGTCATATTTATTGGTTCTCAGTGTACACCAGCGCCATAAGGCCAAAGTGGAATTTAATGAAAGTGGTGCTACAGAGGAAAGAATTAAATAGAGAATTTCTGAGATTATTATTCTTTTGTCTGTTTCTCTCTTCTTTGTGAAAGGTTCATTTCAGCAACAAAAATGAAACCATGGGTGGGATAGCCCTTGTTTTTTTCTTGACATTTATGAAGTTGGGCTGCTTTGTGTGGAGGTCAGACAGCCTCCTATTCAGGTATATATTGTCAGCTTTTATGAGAGGATGTCGAACCAGAGCTTAGCCCTGTGATTTTCCAAAAGTTTGTCTTGGTCAAAGGTGCCAAAGACCTGACTCTCGAAGCTCACTTCTAGGAATCTTATTCGAGAAGACTTTCTGAAGATTATGTTTTTTTCTTTTTCTCTTGACTCTTGAAAATCAATCTTTGATTCAGTTACACCAAAGAGAGCTGTTATTATTAGATCAAGATGCTGATAGAACTATTTTAACACAACAACACTTGTCATTTACCAGATAGTATTTTATTGTCATCTAATCTGGGATATGGTATCAATAAGAGCAGAAGGGGTCTGTTGATCCCATGAGTTGTATCAGCACCAAAAATAAAGTTCTGAAAGGCATTCTGGAAACTCAGAAATCCAATATATTCTCAGGATTCTCTGCTTTCGAGTGAATCTTTGGCTTAATGAGACTCAATTTGCAACTTACATTTCTAAGTCCTTTAAATGAAACTTAAGGCAAACAAACTTATGGTAATGAAATAGGAAATTATAAATGAAACTTAAGGCAAATAAACTTATGCTAATGAAATAGGAAATTAACCAATAGCATTTTGATTCCATAACTCAAGTGAAACCCAGGGATCTGCATGTCCCTGTCTTGTTACGGAATCTTTTTGTTGAAACTGTAATGTGGAATAATAACTATAGTTGTAGCAATGCAAATCTTTAAGTTTTCAGGGGGAAACTGCTAAAAAGGAAGTTTATTCTTTGTCCACAGTAACCTTTCTTCCAATCGCCATTCGTTCTCCACTTTCCCAGTCTCTTGGAGGAAACCACAATAGAAACAATCACTGTCATCCTCTTGGCTTCCCCAAATCTCTACTTCCTAGCCATAAGTCTCCTTCTCTCTCCTTCCCATGCAGACCCCTTCCTATCACACTGTTTCCCGTTCTCCTTCTCAATACGGGGTTCATGGGCTTTCCCACTGGGCACAGCTACCTGGAAACTGTAGTTCTACAGTTCCAATGATGTTTCAGAAAGAAACCCAGTCTGGAATTCTGGAACAAAATTTTCCTGTGTACTGGTTTGCACTTCTGGGGGTCTTCAGGAGTACACAACTGTGAAAGTGCATGAGTGCACAGGCCTGGGCACTCAGAAGGGCCTGGCACTTGGTTTAAGACTCTGTTGTTGCCATCTTGAAATTCTTAAAAATTGTGAAGAAAATATCCTTTGTGTTCATTTTTCACTGTGCTCCATAAATTATGTAGCTGGCTTTGTTAGCATGGTTCCCTGGATCCTGATGAGTATGAACAGGGAATTAACAACTGATGTTTCTGAGAGAGGGAAGAGAGCTGGGCTGAAATGTCACCAGGTCCAGGTCGGGTCCAAGGGGAGAGAGGGAGGGTGGACAGGAGGGATTTCAGGGTCCCTCCTCCACAAGCCACCTGGGTTTATCTTATGGGACCGCAGGGCTTCTCCTTCTGCATCAGAGGCTGAACATTTAGACTTCTATCAAGAATGATTAGGATGTAAGGGGGACTTGGGGGACTTTGAAGCTCTGATGAAAGGCCTGAGGAAATGCTGGTTTGAATTCATACTGAAAAGGCCACAGAAATCGCCACCTTCAGTACTTATCCTTCCGGCTCACATTTCAAAGCACTTATACATCATCATAAATTCTCTAGAAGATTCCTTTGCCAGAGAAAAATCCAAGGATTTTCTTCATCCCTAGATTAAATCTATTTGTGAGTTGAATTTTTTTAAAGGAAATTTTATACACACACACTTCTGTATTTTACATTCTTTGTCTTTGATTTTATGGAAATGATTGGAAACCTTGTGCTGAACTGCAAGACTTAAGTTAGTGTCCTTAGTTATAATTTCTAGGTCATTGTACTGGATTGATGTTGAAGGAAAATCTGTTACCTGACCAGAGCTCCCACAAGATCAATATTCTTTGGGAACAGGCCTTTGTTTATTCCTTCTTATGGTTCCACTATAATACAAGAATTGGCACGCGAAAACAGTAAGAATTTACTGAAAGCATGATATTTCAATTTTTTTCTAAATTCCCCCCAAAATACACATGAAAAAAGTTTTAAGTTTCACTTCTGAGTGTTTACCCAAGAAAATGAAAACACTAATTTGGGATGGTATACACACACACCCTTATGTTTATTGCAACATTATTTACAATAGCCAAGATGTGTAAGCACACCTGAGTGTCCATTGATAGTAGAATAAAGAATATGGGATACACACGTGCGTGCGTGCACACACACACACACACACACACACACTGGAATATTACTCAGCCATAAAAAATGAAATCTTACCATTCATGACAACATGGATGGACCTACACAGTATTATTCTAACTGAAATAAGCCAGGCAAAGACAAATACTATATGATTTCTTTTATATGTGGAATCTAAAAACAAATGAAAAACAAACAAACAAACAAAACTCAGACATGGACTCATTAATACAGAGAACTGGTGGTTGCCAGAGGGAAAGAGGAGGAAGGTATGGGTAAAATAGGTGAAGGGGATTAAGAGGTACAAATTTCTAGTCATAAAATAAGTTACAGGGATGAAAAAGATAGCATTGGAAATATAGCCAATAATACAGCAATAGTTTTGTATGGTGACAGGTGCTAACTACACTTACAGTGATGGACACTGTGTAATGCAGAGACTTATCAAATCACTTTGTGGTACCCCTAAAACAAATATAAGATTGTACATCAATTATATTGCAATAAAAATTGTTCTATAATAATATGTACCACTTATTGGTATGAATCAAGCACCTTAAATCACTCATAGTGCTGTGTATATATAACACTATACATATAAACATATATTTGATATACTACAATAATTTATTATTATTAACTCTATTTCATAGATGAAGAAACGGAGGTCAAGGAAGTTCAAGAATCTTTTCCAGATCCATCTAAATTAGAAGAAAAGTTTCTTAATAGACTTTGATTAGTGAGTACACAGTCTAACTGTGAAAAGTATGTTTTTTTAGTCTGATTCAGCTTGTGAACTAATAAAACATTTTGCATTCAACAATAGAAAATTAAAAGCCCTGTAAACAGAAAGAAAAATACAGCATTCCAAGACAAACTTTTCCCTGACTCACCATCTAAAGAGGAGCATATGGTATTCACTGAATTCAAAGTCAGCTTGGACCCATAGGAACACTACTGTGGCCTCAATCTTCTAGGAATGTAATGAATTAAATAATTTTAGACAAAAAAATGGCAATAAATGGCAGTTTATGATGCAGAATGATTCCATTTTGAAGTCATCCCCAACTTCCATTTTAAATATTAAATGAGAGACACAGATTAAAACAAAAGTCAATCTCTCCAGGGGCATGAATCCCAAATAACGCATGTAGATACCTCATCTTTAGGAATATGAACCGGAACTCCCCACACAGGTGTGGCTGAGGATAGCGACTTTTTTTTTCAAAGAGGACAGCATGGGAAGAGCAGGAAAATAGAGTAATTTTATAGTGGAGAAACCTCACACACACCACCTCAGCTTCATGATCAAGGCCAAAATCAACAGTGATAAGTTGACAGCACACACTCTTGATGTGATGTGTGAAGAATGGTATTTTACTTCTCTGGTCTTCATCCCCAAAACCTACAACCTTGCTCTGGCCGTGAAAAAAACATAAGACAACCCCCAGTTGAAGGACATTCTACAAGACACCTGAGAGTATTCCTCAAAACTGTCAAAATAAAGACTCTGTCATCAAATGTAAGGACTGTGAGAAACTGTCACAGTCAAGAGCAATCTAAGGAGACATGACAACCGAATATGATAGAATATTCTGGATAGGATCCCAAAACAGAAAAAGGACATAAGGTAAAAACGAAGGAGATTTGAAAAAGTTAATAATATATCAGTGTTGGTTCATTAATTGTGACAAATGTAAAATATTAAAAGGGATACCTTCATATGTGATATGTAGGAACTTTCTATATCATCATTACAGTTTTTTTCTGTACATCTAAAATTATTCTAAAGTATAAGACTTACTTAAAAAAAAGAAAAAGTAAGCTTTATCATATACTTAGTCATATTAAATTACTGGAAAGCTCCCCTGATTGAGTCATTTTTGCTGAGAAACAAAAAGACATGCTTGGTGAAAGTTTCCTAACCAATTTAATGATGATTACCTTCCATAAAATGGGAGAAACCATGCTGGCCTGTAATGAACCTACTGCCTCTAGCACACACTCACTTTGGTTTGGAGGCAGGGAGCCAGAGGCAGTTGGAAGGAGCAGATGGTGTCTGATGGCCAGACTGTGACTTCAAGCCTCTGAAGCACCCAGCTCCCTCCTACGTGCCTACTCTTCCTGGAGTAAGGGCTTAAGGACCCAGTGGAGTTTGATTCTGTGTGTTCCCAATGAGTCAACAAGTCACAGATATCAGTGAGTATATTCTCTCACCTTAATTGTAATATATTCTCCATGTTTGATGTGAAAGACTCAAAATGACCTCCCTGTGTTCCTAATTAGTGTTCTTAGCAGAACTACTTTATCATTTCTTAGAAGCAGCTTATGTTTCCAATTTTTGCAAATATTGCAATGTGTAATTTTTACCTGTATAATTGGGGAATTGAACTGGGAGATATTGGGACACCTGGGTGGCTCAGTGGTTGAGCTTCTGCCTTTGGCTCAGGGCATAATCCCAGGGTCCTGGGATGGAGTCCCACAACAGGCTCCCTGCAAAGAGCCTGCTTCTCCCTCTGCCTATTTCTCTGCCTCTCTCTCTGTGTGTCTCATGAATAAATAAATAAAATCTTAAAAAAAAAAATAAAAGAACTAGGAGATATCTAGGTGGGATCCTCAAAAGTGAATAGTCCATTGAGGTCATATGGTGTGTGAAAAGGTTTCATGTGACTTTCTGGAAGATGTGTGAGCCACAAATCTGTAACAGATGCATAGGTACATATCTTACTGATGAATGATTGAGAGACCTATATAAAATGGAAGACAAGAAAGCTGTCCACGTTTTTAACATCAAAATGCAAAATTAACTGTAGGTATAAATCAATAATCTGAATTCTGAAAATAAGTCAAAGATTACATTTTTTTCTGATATTTAAACATTTTTAAAAACTTGCCAGTGACATCTTGTCATATTGTCATGCCTTGGATTTCTTTCCAAACTGTTGGAAATTGGTTTTCACTACAAAAACCAATTGTGGCTGAAAGAACACATGTGTTGAAAAATCTGAATTTGGTTGTCAATATCAGCAAAAATGTGTGATATGGTGGTAATTCAACTCTTAGAAAACTGGGCTGACATTTTCCTTTTTTTTTCATATTCTTAATAACAGTGAAGTATAAATACACAAAAAATTCTCAAAAGTTGCGTACTTCGACACCTTGATGGTGATTACATGTAGGTTACATTGTTAAGAATTATTTTAACTTTATTTTTTTATATCTCTTTTCTTAATGTCACTTAATATTTTTTCACCTTGAATACACATTACTTTAATAATTGGAAAAACAGTGCTAGCTCCATAAATCATAAAGAAAATCATAACTAAAAAGTGTTTAATTAAACATGTACTATTTAGTATATTTGCAATGAGAAATACTGTAAAATGATTACTCTAATCATAATGTTATATTACTGATACAATAATTATTATTATGATACAATACAACCTTATTAATTCTGAGTCCAATAATTTTCATGTTAGTAAGAAGATTATCTTTGCTTTATTTTTAATAAAAGAAGGATTTTCTAAGCAATCTGATAGGATTCCCAAGCTTATCAGAGCACATTAACATACTCAGAATAAACTCTTGAGCATATTGGGCTTGTTGAAATCCTTAATAATCCTCATTTACATACAATTATTTTACATACATTTATTTTTCATACTGAAGACTATGCCAAAACACTAACCCAAATCTCATTTTTCTCATAAAGTGCTTGTGACTAAGGAAATGTGACAAATTGCTGATTCTGCAACTTGTAATTGAAGAGTAAAAGGTCATCTGCTTTTATGTATATGCCAGGGGGTGATTTTTAGGTATCTGGAAAATTGCTTTGCCTTCAGCATTATCCTCCACTACTGCCTGATGTCTAGGATCTTTTCTTCCCAACTGTCTTTCATCTAGAACTAGAATTGGAGTTCCAAATATAAATATCTCAGGGACAGGGTCCCATTGAATTAATCACATTAAAGTAGAACTTACTGATGGAAGATTTTCTGAGAACTGTAATTGCTTGTTTGTTTCTTGGTTTATTTGGGTCAGAGTGTATGAGGGGTGGGTAGGGGTGTGGTCCCTGAGGTAGATGAATAGGAAGCACAGCAGGACAAATACAATTAGAGAGAATCACAAAAGAAAATTGGTAATTAGCATTAAGGTTTCCACACACATTTACTTGGGCCTTGCTGATCAACTTGCTCAAGAATTTCAAAGCAACATCTAATTAAAGATGGTGGAGTAATGCATGCCTATTCTCTCCTTTTTAAGCTAACCCCAAATAACAAATAATGGAAAGTAGAAAAATATCATCCTCAGTGAAATAAGGAAATGGCCATAACCCAAAGTCACACCCTTTTCAAAGCCTATCTTCTAAGAAATGGGAACTCCATACTAAAGCAGATAAAGAAATTTGGGCTACACATAATATCCTTAGATCTTGAGCAGGAAAAAGATTTAAATTCAGCAGTCATTATCGCCTTCTCTCAGAGCTTTGGTTTAGAATTTTGAGCTCTAGAGCATCATCACCCCTTAAAAGAATTGAAAAAGATCCCTTGAATATCCCCAAAATTGCAGGAAGGTGCAACACCAATAATGCCATTTCTCTGTGATTATGGCCCAACCATCCAGTGTAGGGAGGTAACCCAGGAGGTGGAAAGAGTTGGGAACAGGTAGAGCTTGTCACTTTGAAGATATTACTGGCTCTCAGAGGCCCCAAACTGAGGGAACATGTGCTCTTAGAGCAAAGGAAGAATAGTGAGGGAAGGTACTCTATGTCTGATTTGAGATGTTTGGGACAACCAAGTCCAGTAAGCATACAGACTTCCAGTTTAATCTCCCTTTCCACGAGATGGAAGGAATTGGCACAGGACCTATACACAGATACTGGGAGTAAAAATATAGAGGAAGGAAGCATATGAAAGCAGAATAAAAGCTGGAATATGCTTTTAAAAAGGAGTGTTAAAAAATAAAATAAAAAAGGAATGTTACTTATTTAAAAACCCAAGGAAAACTTTCCAAATGGCATTTCATAGTCTCGAAGTAATCACAGGTGATGGGATTTATTACTTTATTTTATTTTTAAAGGAAAGCTCAATGAAGAGACTCAAGGTGTCAAAGAAGAGATTATAAGACAACACCAGGAAACAAAAAGCAAGCTGGCTGTACACAGAAAAGCCAAGAAGCACAAAGGAAAAAATATTAGGGAGATGAAAAAACTCATGAGAAGCAAGCAATGGAAAGTAGAACAAGTATAACTGAAACATCTCCTCTGGGCCTCTCAATGCAAATTCAAAATGAATAAAGAACAAAGACATATCAAACATTATGGAAAATATATAGACATATGGCCCAGGTATCCATCATATAAACACAGTGATGAACCTAAACAAAGAGGCTAAAAGATGTAACAGGAGAAAACTTCCCCAAAATAAATTTGTTAAAATGCAAATTGAAAGTGTGCAGTGTCTGGGAGAAAAATGATTGAAACAGAATGATCAATAACAAGGTATATCCTCAAATTCAAGAATAAAGGAAAGAATTATATAGACATGCAGGTTGAAAAAAAAGTCACCCATAAAAGTATAAAGAAAAGAAAAATATTGGATTGACTTCAGAATTCTCCACAACTACACTCCCTGCTAGAAAACCATGAGTTTATATTCATTAAAAAACAAACAAACAACAAAAAATCTCTGACAGTGGGAAGATAGCAAGGGAGCCAGGAAAGTGCAACCAAGAACTTTATACCCAGCAAGTCTTTCCTTCTTCAAGTATAAATGCAAAGGATCAGTTCTCAAGCATGTAAGACCTCAGGTTTCAGGAAATAAAATAACAAAGATCTCTTGAAAAGAATGCACTCCAATCAGAAGAGACACATCAAAGGACGTTACTCAGGACCAGAAAAGAGAAAGTAAACAGTGAGCATAAGCATTCACCACTCCTTAAACACAGCATTACAGTTCAAATCACTTTGGGAATTACAATTACAAAACAATTTAAATGCTATTAATAGTAGAAATAATATAAGCCTAAAGATAAGGATGAGAAGGGAGAGAGGCCAAATATGCTTATGCCTCTTCCTTCATAACAGGGAGTCAGTTGATACATACTAAAATAATAAATATGTGCCACCCTTTTAGTGTTATATGAACTCCTTTTTACTTCAATTTCAGGGACACTTTCAGGGACTCTTGTCTCTTCTGATGGAGAAAGACATATCTGCATGTTAAGGATTCCTTCAGTTTTACTGTAATTTATTTTGCTCCTGTTAAATTCAAGTACAATTAGAGACACTTGAGTGAGGCAGGTCATGGTCCCAGGATCCTGGGATCGTGCCTCACAATGGGCTCCCTGTGCAGTGAGGAGCCTGATTTCCCCTTTCCCTCTGCCCTTCACCCCCATTCATTCTCTCTCTCTCTCTCAAATATATAAATAAAATCTCAAAAAAATTCAAGCATAATTACAAGTAAAATCAGAAAAATAAAAATAGCAGAGATAGTTTGATCTGATTTTCTGATCAATCTTTCTACCCTTAGATTAGAGGCTGTGGGGTGTAGTGGTTAACTTCTGGACACAGGTTTCAAATCATGAAACATGCCATTTATACTTTTGTACACAAGCTGCTTCACTTTGCTGTGTTTCCATTTCTTCCTTAGAAAAGTAAGGATAAATATAATATTTACTTCATAAGATGCTTCAAAAGATGAAAACGTCCAAGTGCTATCATAGCGCCTGGCATATTGTAGGTGTTAAATATGTCATTTGTATGTGCCGTTTTATCTTTGTTACTTTTGCATTAGCTAACGTTTTTAGCATATATGAATGCATATAATATCCTTGTTCATATAAAGTAAATATCTTTAAGCCAGTGAGAGGCAAAACCAGGACACAACCAAATTCCCTAGCACTCAGTCTCCTGCTCTATTTATTGAACTCTGTCATCATGACCCTTCAAGAAAATTTTCTCTGCTATTTTTTGGTGTATGGCTGAGAGGTTAAAAAATCCATCCATTCCATAAATATTTTCTTTGGTCAATTATGTTTTTTCCATCTACTTGAATGGTTGGAAGTTTAATAGAAAATCGGTGCTGACTTTGTGGAAGTTTACCCTTGTGGTATTTTATTTTATATTTTCTTCCTCATGTCACCCACTGAACTGATCCCCAGTGTCTTTCAAATATGAGAGGTAAACTTTTAGACAACAAAGTTAATGGCAACATTAGCTACCTTTAACCACATGGTGGGTGTTTGAAAAGAAAATAATTCAAAAATAACTTAAAAACCACGCATAGCTCAAGTAATACATTTTGTTAAATGACACTTTCAGATCATGGTCTCACATTGAGAAACTTCCCCTCTGTTTCTCTAAATTAATAAATCTTTATGATTACTGAATTTTAAGAGAAGTTATTTTTTAAAGATTATTTACTTATTTATTTACTCATGAGAGACAAAGAGAGTGAGGCAGAGACATAGGCAGAGGGAGAAGCAGGCTTCCTGAAGGGAACCAGGTGTGGAACTCCATCCCAGGACCCTGGGATAATGCCCTGAACTGAAGGCAGATGCTCAACAACTGAGCCACCCAAGCGTCCCTCAAGAACAGTTCTTGAAATTAATTTGGTGCCATAATTCTGTTGCTAATTAGATAGGAAACATCCCCCAAGTGTTTGGCATCTGTGGATATCTGCCTGTCTCATGGGAAATTCTAGAACTAATAACTGCTTAAACTTGGAACCATATATTCACATGAGCTAAGGTATAAATACATGATGATGGGGATGTAAGCTTGTTAGCTCAAAAATGGAACTATTAAGTGCTGAAATAAATTGCATTTTTAAAAAGATGTTATTTATTTATTTGAGAGAGAGAGCACACACAGGGAGAGACGTTGGGGGAGGAGAATCCCAAGCAGATTCCACCCTTTTCTCCTCCATATTCCTACCTTGATAGAAATGTAGGTGGGAAGGTCAGAACACAGGGTACCCAAGGACCTCTCTGCTTTACAGGGAAATCAAGAGTGGAGAAAGGTGACCTTGAAACAGACAGTGGAAGGCTCAAGAAGAAAATAAAACCTTGAGGGTTTGAGCCTTTCACAGAAGGTGTTTAGGTTCTGAGCTGGTTTTATTATTTATGATTTAATAAGAATTTGAAATGGATGAACTTATTTTTATTTTCTGGAATTCTTCAAACCTGAGTACCTTATATAATGGGCATCGAGATCAATATCTTTTGGCATCATTTCTAAGGAGACCTGTTAAGTATTAAGAAAATAGCCAATATTCATTTAACTTGGCATAGTTCATGAAAGAGTTGAACCATTGTCCACCTAGATCTGGAGGTTTTCATTTCTCTCAGACTGTCTGGAAATGTCTATATTTAGTTTTCCATCAGGTAGCTTCCTCTAATATCTTTCAGGCCCATATGGTACAATAACAACAAAATAAACCAGCCACCATTGCCGTGGAAACAAGCACAGATGTTTTGAAATATGTCTACAGAAAGTGCCCACCAATGAACAACTCTGTATTTCTTTAATTAATTCAAATATTTTGCTGTCAGCTCTTTCTCTTTGAAGCCACAGATTGTTTTTCATCCTGAGATTCACTTTCTTCCTAATAATAGAAACAGATATGTCTGTTTGGTTCCACTGTCTCAAGATCCAAAAACAAGATTCCTTTTAAAACTCCCAAGCTATGGAGTAATTCATCTGTAATCACCATTTGGTTCCTTTTATCCTCTCAATAAAGGTCACGTCATAGTCATATGAATGCCATAGCTCTTCTTTTGCTATATCAAGCATGTTCTTCTGGAAGCACTTCTCCTGGATGGGCCAAAATATATATTTCCATTTAATAACTGTTCAGAATCTTATGCAGCTCTGTTCTATCAATTATGCAATACCATCTAACATTTTTCTTACATTCATCCAATATGCATGTTTTTCTCCAAATATTACTGTGAACCAGAAGACTGCAGACCTTTTTTTTCCCCCTTTCTCTTCTTTTTAGTGTTCATGTGGATATGGTGTCCAAACTGTGATGTGGGAAATAGATTTTACCTGCCTGGATTCTAGTTTGGGAACAGATCCCATTTTCTCTCCCAACCCTTAACCTGTGCTAAAGGAATATCAATCAAGATATAAGGCAGAAGCTTAACCCTGAAAGAAACTACCATGTAGATTTATTTGATGGCATATAGAAATTGTTTTTGGAGGGAGTATAGTTGTATTAATAACCTATTAGAAATATTAATACACACAGGTTCATTTTTTTTAATATTGCTGATAAAATTCACCTGAACTTGAATGAATTTGAGTTTCCCAGAAGTCCCATGGCTGGGGAGGAAAGAGTCTCTAAGACAATGCAAATTAATGCAACAGGTGAGAATGAAGATCTTTGTTCTTAAGATTGTATTTATTTATTTGAGAAGGAGAGAGTAAGAGAGAGAGACCATGAGAGGGGAGAGGGTCAGGAGAAGCAGACTCTCCACTAAACAGGGAGGCCAATGGGGAGCTGGATCTCCACACTCCAGGGTCATGACCTGAGCCAATCACAACCAACTGAGCCACACAGGCCCCTGATAATGAAGCTTTAATAGTCTCTTCTCTTGGCCAAATGGGAGCTCTCTGGAAAACACAGAAGACAAGCTGCTCACACACAGGTACTGAGAACACTTTATCACCCCTGGCAGCCCACAGATGAGTTGAACCCCAAATAAAAGAAGATAAAATTTTGAAAATTATCTCTCCTGTGTGACTGGTTTCTGTGCTCTGGAAAGCAAAACCAAATGAAGATGGAGAAGACACAATTCTAGGCTTTATGGATTTCATCATGTGGTAGGGAGTTTGAAATCTAATCACATGAATCAGCTTCATAATACCATTAAAGCTCTGTATCAACAAACACTGATTTTGACCATTAGTCAGGCTAAAGTGAGATTAGAGAAACTTTATTATAAATTATAACCTATTAACCATATAATAATTCTTTACATGCTTATGTTAATTTAGTAATTTACAGTTACTAAACTCTTCCTATGAGATGGAAATTCACATTTCTTAAGGAAATTTATAGCTTAAATGATCATTTCACTAGAAGAAATCTTATTTTCAAAGTATGTAAACAATGATTTCAGTTTATATGGGACAAAATGCTGATGTGTGTTTATGGAGTTTTATTACTGTATCTTGTATATAACTCAGAAACCAGAGTCAGTGTTATTTAGGAAAGATGAGACATTATGTGTTCTTTATGAAAATTTTGCCCCAGAATTTCAATGCTGTCATGATCAAGGAATCCACAAGTTTTTGTCTTCTGGGACATCTGGAGCTACAAATCATGCCTCTGGATTTGATTTCTTAACAAATGTCTGAAACTCGTAAAGGTCACCGTGTGATAGCCTCCCAGAATTCTTAAATACCTTAGCCCCAAATTTCTATATACTAATACTCCACCGAATCAACGGCACACAAAGCAGACCCTGGGAATTCTAGAGATCAGGCAAAGATGAAACAGTCTTTTGGACTCTTCTCATTTATAGAGAAAAGATACTGACCATATTTAATGTCAAAAGGATCATTTTGCAATGCTGATACCATTCATAACTAAGAGTCAACACTAGGAAATTCTATATGGTCACATGGTCTATCAAGACGTTAACAATCATCATTCACTCTGGGTTTGGGGACTGAACTGAGAAGAGAAAAATGGATCATTGCTAGCTAATAATGTGTGAGCAGATGGAAAGCAGTGCAACCATGGGCATGGTAAAGAAAGCTGGATCAGTTTGCCCGAATGAAGGAACTGCACAACTGAGTTTCTTAGGGAAGAGAAAACTCATCCAGGTTGGCCAGTATGGTCTGCGGTGGTGGAGGGGGGGTTGGATCATAATAGACAGAGCTTGTCTATGACCCCAACTATCCTTCAAGGAGCAGGAATCTAGTCTGTGGGCTCCCTCAGAGTAAGTTGTGGCATGCAGTCACTATTGATTGGGGTTGATGTTCTCCACCAGACTAAAGAGAAATTTGGGGGCATTCAGGAAAAGAGCGTCTAGGATGGTACTGATTAATAACATCATCAGCAAAGAATGATCACTGCAGTAGATACTATTGGAAGCCACAGGATCACTTCACTGGTGGAGAAACAAGAGCATCCTCAGTAATCACCTACCATATTCTAGGCTAAATAAGAAACTTGTCTTGAAGAGTCTAAACACCCAGCCTACTTCTTCTCATGCCTGTACTCTCCAGTGTATTCACTGCAACAAGAGAGATTCAAAACAGTGAAGTTAGTTCTGGTCAATCCTCTACTCAAAACCTACAATGACTCCTCTTTCACTCAGAGTGAACATCAAAGTCCTAACAGTGGCTCCAAGGCCTCACAGGGCTTGGCTGTTGTCTCCTCCTGCCCAGCTCAGCCTGCTTCTTCCACCCTTGCTGTTGCCATGGGTTACCCATGCCGAACCTTGGCAAGGTCTTTTCTCTCTGGCTAGACTGTTCTTCTCCCAGATGCCCATTGACTACATCTGTCCCTTTCTGTGTCTCTGCCCAATGGGGACTTTTTAAATCGTGTCAATCTACAGTTAATGTTTTGAAATTACAATTTGTATGGCCTTTCTCCCTGACTTCTGCTACCTGTTACCTACTCTGGTTTTTCTTTTGTTCCTCAGCGTCTGCCATCTTCTTACAAACCATGTAATCTGCATATTATGTTTCTTATTACTCTCTACTCCACTAAAATGTAAGATCCACAAAGATAGAAATCTCTGCTTGTTTTATTCAATGATGTATCTCAAGTACCTGGTGCTTAGTAACAAAGGAACATAGTACACGTTGGGTATATAAATGGAATGAGGGGATGAATGAATGGGCTGATGGTGACACAGTAGGTCAGTGGTAGAGAGAGCATTGGCCTTCAAGTTGCTTTCCATCATTCACTCATCACATGTGGCCCCAGCTGGACTACTGGGCTGTGGGGATAAAACAGAGCCAGTGCCTGAGCCACTTCTGCTCTCCCTGACTACATCACTGGCTACAAAATAGCCTTGAACCCTGGACTATTAGATTAAAAGTGAAGCAATATAAAGAACGAGACCTTTGTTCTTGTCAAAGTGAACAGTCTGAATCCCTGCGGATTGCTTGCAATCCTGTTCTTTACCAGCATGGATTGTACTTGCACCTTATCAATCAGAGGAACTTCTCCCCTGCAACTCCATGAGCTAATTACATTAGTGCAAGATGCAATCATAAAACTGTCATCAACTGAAATATCCAAGCTGCTCTTCTGTGAATGCCTCCTTCCAGTGTCTGCTGTTAACTATGTCAGCCTCCATGTTCTCCAGCAGTGACAGTGTGGGTGCGGGGGTGGACAGTGGGCTTAATTAAATCATTAACCTTCATCACCAGTTCTTTCTAAACCAAGAAAAAAAAACCCCACCCAAAATGTAATTTGGTATTAATATGAAATATGGATCTTTTAAGACTTTCTCATATTCCATTTTTAGAACACAGACATAATTATCATGCCTAGCCATGCATGCTCTGGAAGGTGAACTAAATGATGGCACTAGAAGGCATGCATAATTGGGATTAAGCCCTCGGAGGAACGTGATGATGATTTTTATAATTCTGCCCAAATGTGAGGCTCTTCTTATCGAGCCAGCGAGCCCAGCCTTGCGTGGTATAAATGAGATGACTGGGTCATGACGGCCCAGGTTTGCTTGCCAATAACATTGAAACCACTTAAGTTATTTTGACACACGTCAGCCAAGGTCATCGCTAGAGATGGACTTTCCCCTAATAGGGAGGCCAAGAGCTTGGATGAGAGAGTAGAAAATGAAATGAGTGGTCACTCACCAAAACTGCCCTGCTGAGTTCAGACTGTGTAATGGGCTCCTGGTTGGGGAAACTTCACTCTGTTAACAAAGAGAGATCTTCAGCAGTAACCTCTCCTTCCCAAGTAACTATTCAAGGAATCTATGTAGAAAGTGGCTCATTTATTCAATGGTGTCCTGTGTGACTTCTAGTCTAAATGACACTAGGAAAATTTCTAGATGAAACAGAGAAGACTTATTCCTGTTGTCAAACCCCATTAATGGCAACAATTATCCCCATATTTCACAGTTCCATACTGATGAGGGCTTTAAATGAGGAAATCCTCTCCCATGAAGTTCTTCCCCTGGAGTTAGAAGGGCAGAAAGGAAACAAACTGGGAGAGAATCCATGTTATGGCATTTAGCCCTAATAAAAACCTGGCATGGCATCTGTTGGGATTTAGACCTAAGCATTTCCAAGAGCAAAGAGTTCAGAGGGGAGTTAGGAAAGTGGCCCTGCATCACACATCTAGAAAGGACAGAGCTGGAAGCTGGTCCTCACCTGCAAACCCCACCTCTTTGTCTTCCTAGGGAGGACCCAAGGAGCCCTATCATCAATTCTAGTTTTAATTATTTCTTGAATGGCTCTTTTCCCCCTTGGCTTAGTTTTTACAGAATCATATGTCAGGCATAAGTCAGAGGAGTGTTGCAGAGCTAGTGTTGAGTGACAGTCTCTAATTTGCAATGAACTAAATTACCAAAAAACCAAATGACCAGATTTCTCTGCCATAGGAACAATTGTATGGGAAATTTGTTTTTTAGTTTTAAATCTGTGAAATCAGGATAGAGGTTAACTACAAAAAGACAAGAGCAGTTAACAATGAAACAGGAGAGGGGGCTGGCCTGGCTGCCTGCCTAGTATGCACAGCCTTTACTCCCAAACGCTTCATCTAAACTGACGGATTTCTGAATTCAATTCTTCCATCTCCTGGAGTTTCATGAAACTGGAATTCATTTAGGTTGGAGAATGCAAGTCACCTCCACGTGTTTTGATGGACTATCAGTCACTGACCCATTGTGAACTAATTTTAGGAGACCGCATCCAGTGTCCTGGGCGAGTTCATATGCACTGGGGGAAGTGGAGTCAGGTTTGGATGGAGTGGGATTTGAAGCATGAAACAGGTTGAGTTTAAGCAGAGCTGAGCGGAGCAAGCATTCCCTATCTTAGGAAAGCTCTGCCTGCCCACAGGGAGAGGTGTACAATGCTAGCAGGAGTTTTGAAGTCGGAAGGAAGAGAGTCAGTGCATATTTGGATTAGTGGTGGTTGATTATCTGACATGAGAAAAATGTGAAGAGACTTCTTCAAACAATGCAATAGAGTGCATATCCTTGGGCCTTCCTTGCAGCAGTCCTGTCCATGCATTGGGGAGATGACCCCTAGGTACACAAGAACCTCTCTCCAAGAAGCCCTGCCCCCTGGCACTGGCCCAAGCTATCTTCTCGTGTTATCACCAGGCCTTCCACTCATTTCTTTGTTGTATAGTTTTTGTTTTTCTCTCTGTAACTTCAGTACTGTGTCTTCAGGCTCAGATCCCTGAGGCTTACCTCCTTTCTTAAACGCTCACCTAAAGATTCTCCTGGGGTTTATGGATTCAGATCAGATCTTCTCAGATCTTGCGTTTGCATATACCTTAAATTTCCATGCACTCACTTTGCTGGGAGACAGTCCTGAGGCAAAGCTACAGCTCTTGTCTTTCCCTCCCCTCATGCCATCAGAGCTTCCCTCTTCTAACTAAGCCCGACATTCCCCATACAGGTCAAGAAAACCCATATACCCACCCTGCAAGTTTCTTTCACCACTGTTTTCGCTTCTTCTTACAGGCTTATCACCTGGCTCCTTTGTCTAATTCCATAAGTACATTCCAGGCATAAACAGACCTTGTGGCTCACCTAGGAATCACATGTCCATGGATAATGATGTTTCTATGGGAAACTGTCTTTTGATTAGCACCAGTTGACTTAGAAATATTTTTTTCTGATACAACTTGATTGTAAAGTGAAGGTAAACTGTATTCTTTTCCTAGGGGTGCTGTAACAAAGTACCACAAACAGTTGCTTAAACAACATAGTTTCTCATAGTTTTCAAGGCTAGGAGTCCAAAATCAAAGTGTTGGTAGGATTGGTTCTTTCTGAAATCTTTGAGGAAGAATCTGTTTCAGGCCTCTGACCTTGACTTGCAAATGGCTATTGCCCTGTTCATGGAGCATCCTCTCTGTTTGTGTCTCTAATTTCCCCTTTTTATAAGAATGCCAGTCATATTGAATTAGGGCTCCATCCACATGGCCTCACTTTACCTTGGTTGCCTCCATAAAGACCCTGTCTTCAAATAAGGTCACATTCTGAAGGAGCTGCGGGTGAGAATTCCAACATATGAATTTGCGGAGGACACATTTCAACTCATAACATGATCTGTTGATGTCTTGATGATTCGGGTATCAACAACAATACGTCCATACATATACATATTGATGAAAAAGAACAAAGGTTTGTAGATGACAGCTGTAGAAGCACCTTAACAATAAATTACCACCTTAACAATAAATCAGAGCTTCTCTAATATCCATTTGTAAGGATGAAGTTGACTGCATTTTTACAGAAGCAACGACTACATAAGTGCCATCAATAAATATCCACAAATTTGCACCTTATTAATAGGATGGCTTCTTCATATTATTTGATATTTTCTTATTTGAGGATATTTTTCCCCCAAAGTCTCAAAGGGGACAGAAAAATTCTTTTTATCTTAGCATCTCTCAACCTGGCCGCATGTTAGAATCACCTGAAGGAAAGTCTAATAAAACATGGATCTCTGTGGAAACCTAGAGATTCTGATATTGCCAGTTGGTGGTGGGGTCCAGGTAATGGCAGTTTTTTAAAAACCTCCCCAGGTGATTTTATTGTGCAGCCAGCTCTGCGAATCACTGCTTTAGCTTAAAACCATGTAATGCTAAGCATTAGTTATTGAGTGGAGGATCAAAAAATGTTTTTAATCCACTCCCGGAATGTGAACATAAACAGTGAATCACATCTCCTTTGCTAAGGGAGGATATCACTGACTGTGCAGCCTGGATAGGAGGAAAGGTTGATGCTTTCAGAATGCAAGAGGTGGCACCCAGAGCTAACAAATTATAACAGAGGATGTTGGGGCAGATGTGCTTTAGATTGGACTGAGTTTTCTAATCATTGGGTGGAAATTGTGTTCAACAGACTGTGTCTGACTATATCAGAGGATGGTGTAGTACGTGGAATGAATATGTGAGAAGCCTGCCTCTAGGAAAGCCAGAAAAGCTTGAAAGTTAAATCCAACACCTGGGATAAATGTGAATAGTAGACTACAAAACACACACACACACACATATATATCATATATAATCATTTATATATAATATTTATACATAGTAATTTTATATTATATATATAGTATATATATGTGTGTATATATACATATGTGTGTATAAACTATAAAGTTCTATATAGTTTTATACACACACACACATACATGCACACACGTGTGCACACGCTCATATAGTTACTAAGTGCTTTACATGGACCAAACAATGGCCTGGCCACTCCAGATATAAAAATGATTTCCCATATTGTTGGCAAATCCTCCCATTACTGATAAACAACTACACAACTATAACATAAGGTAGAATAAAAGGGGTCATGTGAAGACACCAGAGAGAGGTGAAGGAAAGAGTAGAATGCTTAGAGAGAAAATATGCAAAGAAGGTTTCAGAGCCAGACACACGGGATGTTTTTATCCTGCCAGTTTCAACCACTTGGTATGTATGTGGCCTTCATTAAGGCAATTAACCTCTACTTGAACCTCAGTTTTCACATGGGGATAAGGAAACCAAGCTTAATGTATTGTTGTAAGGATTAGCAATTGTGGATGTGATATGTCTAGTACAGCAAGTAGGCACTCTGGAAATGGTAGTTTTTGGGTGAACACAGGAAAGGGGGACTATAATGTTACTGTGATCGTGTAATTTATCACCAAGATTGGGGCATTTCTGATTATAAAAGAGGATGCTTTAATAATTATGCTGTAATGATAGGCGAGGCTTGAATTGTCCTGGGCAACCAGGATGTATAGTTACCCCATAAAACAATCCTGATTAAAACTGCTCCAGGTGTCATTGATGAGGGATTAAGGGCATAGGATTTGGGTTTGAGCCCGGGTACAAACCTTATGTACGTCACTCAGGACCTGTGTAATCTTGTGTCAGTTCATTAACCAATCTGAATTTGAGTTCCCTCAATTACAAAATGTGGATAATAATAGTACTTACTTCATACATAAGTATGCATATTAAATGCTTAATATTTACCATGTCCTTAAGAGGAGTCTATAGGCCATAATGAGTATTCAGAAAGGTTTTATTTATTTTTCAAAGATGTTATTTGTTTGAGAGAGTGAGAGAGCATGTATGAGCGGGGGAGAGGGGCAGAGGGAGAGAGAGAAGCAGATTCTGCACAGAACATGGAGCCTGACACAGGGCTCAATCCCAGGACCCTGAGATCATGATCTGAGTCAAAGGCAGATGTTTAACCAACTGAGCCACTCAGGAACCCCAGGAAGTTTTAATCAGTGCTATTGCTACCTGGAATGGTGAAAGATTTATAATCAGAAATAGGAGAAGCAAAAGAAAATGGAAGTCAATTGTTATAAAAGAAGTAAAGGACTTAATTCATCAGATGTGGAAATCAGGAAAGCAATGGCGCTTTTGAGAGAAAAAAATGCTAGTGCAATGGGATCAAAAGATTGATTGTAAACATTTGCAGAATGAGTAAGCAGAAAAGAAATGACATCTTTGCCTGTAGACCACTCCTTCTAACACTTGGCAGTGAAATATAGAAGCCAGATGGTTAGAAACTGGAAGGGATAGTAGAATCGAGGAAGGGGCATAGGGTTTCTTGGGCTTTCTTAGAGACCAAGAGGAAACTGTTAATGGAGAGAGTGGGCTGGAAGTACAGAGCGTGATAAGGGCACTGCCCTCCCCACATTCTTCCATGGGTTTTTCATCTTCTGCTGCTCTCCTTGGGGTGGGAGTGGGGTTCCTCCATAACCACCTGGACTGTCTTCATCCTCTCCCTCTATGCAGGCAATTTTGCAACAGTCTATTTAATTTTCTTTCACCCTAAATAGGTCCATAGATGAATAAAAAAGAACTATGCTCCCTTGATTCTACATCTTTAGCTGTTATTTAATCATTCTCCCCTTCTTATCTATACTTTTTGGGAATTAACTACTTGGGTACTTACTACTTGGGTACTACTTACTACTTGGGTACTACTTTTGGGACTTACTACTTGGGTACCTTCCATTTTTTGCCAAGCCTATGCCCTCCTGGCTTGTGCCCTATCCACTCCCCCATGTTTCTGGGTAGTTATTTTTGATGGTCCACCAATGACTTTCACATTGAGAAGTAAGTGGAGGTTCTCAGCATTTATCTCACTAGATTCTCCAATAACATAGACCCTCAATCTCACTCTTGAATATTCTCGGAATATTCTCTTGTTTCTGCTTCTACATCCCTGACTGCTGCTTCCTTCTCATTAATAGGTTCTCTTATTCTACCCATATCTTCAATGTTGTTCCTTGGCGTTCTGTTTTCAGAACTCAGAACAGTTCTACAAGGCTGGATAATGTCATCCACATCAATATTTTCATTCTCTCCTCTGTTAAGTTAATGTTTCTCAAATCTCTAAGTGTATCCAGAGCTTTAGATTCTTATATCCAACTCCTTGCTTAAGGAAGACTCTGGGATCTCATGCAAGGTAACTGAAAGCTGGTATCCATAAGACGGAATTCATCATCAGGCCTCTCTTTACCTCTTTTATCCCCCAAAGCCCTGCTTAGTAAAAGTCTGAGTATAGTCTGAAGTCAAAGTGCCCCAGAATGAATTTTGGTTCCATCACTCCCCATCTGTGTGACCTTATGCAAGCTATTTAACATTTATGCATTTTATGAATGAAAATAAATTTTAGTCTCTTCAAGATACAAAGATGAAAGGGAAAAATATGAAATTCATGTTGAAGAATACCTGGCATCTAAATTCTCAATTAATGATAGCTATTATTACTAGTATTATCCTTTTTGTTGGGGCACTACTGACTTCCCAAGGTTTCTAGCTTCTGCTCAAGTCTGCCTACCTTCTTCATTCTTGGTATCTAATCAGTTACTGACTTTACCATCTAAGCATTTCCTTAATTTCTGGTTCTATTCCCTTAATTTAAACCTCATGAGATATTTTCTGGACTACTGACACAGTCTCTCAAAGGATCTCTTGCATTCCAGATGCATCTCCCTCAAATCCATTTTGAACCCAGCCTCCAGAGTGACTAACTTAAAAGTCAAATATGATACTATCACACTCAAGCTTAAAACTCTCGGATGACATCCATGTCCAAGTACCCAAGTAAGTTAGACCTTCAGCATGGTGTGTGAACTTGGAGCTTGATGCCAAATCCCTGAAGTACATGTGGGGTTGTCATGAAATACTGGACATAAAACATAAAGATCTGAATCTTCCAAAGAAATGAGGTTGATGGCTGATGTGGAGAGTGTAATGGGAAACAGCTTCTTCTTTCCTCTCTTTCTTAAAATGTCATGCCCCCAAACTCATGCAGGTATGCATACCTGTACACACATACATACACATACACTACATGAAATAAGAACAGTGGAAGACGATCACTCTCTATCAATAGTGCAAGCGAGAGTAGTGGTGTTTCTGGGGTAAGGAGACAGGTTTTGCCTAAGAAGAAAAAACTAAACAAACAAAAACAAGGTTGACATAAACAAAGACCAATATAGGAAATATTGGAAAATTCACACTAGAAATAAAAAGAGATAGTTGAATATTTAAAAAAAATAAATGATGTTACTTTTTGTCTTCAGCACTTTTAAATATAGGGCATACATGTATCTTACATATGATATATAATTTATATGGGGTGTATGTATATTATACATAATTATATATGTATATTGTATGTTATACATGATTACTTATAAAAGGAGATCTAAGGAAAAATAGTAATAGATAATTTTTAAAGAGTTTAAAATTTTTAGAGTTTGAAAACACAAGAGTAAGTTATTTAATCATTTTATATATTACTTTTTAATCATTGATTTTAAAATGTTATCAGAATGAGTAAGTCTTAAGAGAATATGTTGGACTGAGATAGGAGAAGAGGAAAAATGTTGGCTGACAGTCTTCATTGGATAATTAATGAGAATCTGAAATAAGACAGTCTCAACATTCATACTGTAACAGTAGCATAATGTTTGATTTGAAAAACTCTATTTCAGTTGAGTTGTGGTTGCAGGTTTCTGATCTTCAGACACTGTTTGGGTTCTAGGGTGGAAGCCAATGACACAGAGGATACTGGTGAGTATTGCCAAATTTATGAGTCAAACTCACGATTGAGAACATATCACATTGGTGTGTGGATGGCAGTGGGATGAGACCACATGGCAAAGGTTGAGATTGGGTGGGAAACTAGACAGACAGGACCTGTCGAGGGGGTTCACAGGCCTCAGAAATGTGTGGCCATGCTCAAGAAGGTCTACAGAGGCAGCAAAGAGGCAGAAGTGTTGCTCTGGACTCAGTGTGTGAGGAGGTTGATAGCACTGATAAAGCAAATAGAGTGAATGAAGTTCTGATTTGATGACTATTATCCTAGAATAGTACAATAGTACATTGCTATTTTTTTCCTATTTATGTTACTTTCTACCTCCATGAAGTGAAACTGTGGGTATTCATTCCAGCAAGAAGGTAATGGAAGGCCTGCCAATGAACCTTGTCTTTATGAGAACAAAAGCTTGAAATCATTTCATGAAAAATTAATTAAGGGTGGTGTAAGGTGCTTTGGGCTGCAAATAACAATGAGCCTAGAGGCAGCTGGTTACAGAATTCATCTGCTCAGCAATATGACAACAGAATCAAGGACTCAGTTCTTTTCTAAATTTCTACTCTACTGTCTGCACCACGTTGGCAATCATTGTCCAGCTAGATCACAAAATGGCAGCCAAGCCCTCAGAAATTCTGCTTCTAGAAAACTGTTCACACACAACTCACCAAGGGAGAGGAGAACACTGAAGCCTCTTTTTACATTTTTTTGTAATAATGAACAAAACCTTTCCCAGAAGATTTTGAGCAGATTTTCACCTATATTTGTTGACTAGAATTTTTATCATACACCTGCCTGTACCGATTATTGACTGAGGGCATAGAATCATCACAACTGGACTCTTTTAACTGCTGTTCACTAACTGGGGATATGGAGTAAGTCCCACTCCTAAGCTCATGAGAGTGGAAGATGGGGTGAGAGGTGGAAGGGAAATGGCTATCATGTTGCTTGTGTCTGTCTTTGGAGTGTTTCAGTGTCATTTAAAATTACAATGTTAGGGAACAGGATCACATCCGAATTAAACTTCTCAGAATAACTACTCTCCCTCATTATTGTAAAGTTGACCCCCACATTAGTTGGTATTCCATTCAGGTAGGGATTGGAGGAAAGTTGGCCTGACCTCCTCCTGCTGTCCTCATAGGACTTTACAGTAAAGGACTGGGGAAGAAGCAGATTATTGGACACTGCTTCCATTGCTAAAACACGTCAACAGTCTTTTTCTAAATTGCAAAAGCAGAGATTCAAAGTAAATGCACTTCCAGACATGTCTCTGTAAACCAAGGCTGGAAATGTGTTCACTTGCAACTATCAGAAGGGCCCACTTAGGAAAAAAGATACTCCAGGCAGGGGGAGATGATTGCAAGATGATTGCAAAATTTAGAGCTAAGAATTCATCATTCCTATAAACAAATTTAAGTAGATTAGCTTGAACAGAGCCAAATGTCTAATGGCCTAAAGTAAAATTTTAATTTCTTTAACTACTTGAACAATGTATTATATTTTTGGTCATCTCAAAATTAATGGGGGGAAAACTGTAACTTATTTATAAACTACTAAACTGTCTCTGCCTTGTGAAATATATTGTAACGGAAATTATAACTCAAAGTAATTTAAACTTTGCCCTGCCTAAATCTCTGGTACTGTTGATACAGATACTAAGCTGTTTTTTTTATTCCAGATTGTATCCTAGGAATTTGATGGTAAGGTGTGGAGAGCATAGGGGTGGAGAGGGAGTGCCTTTCTCCTAAATATCAAACACACACACATACACCCACACCCACCCTCCCCCCCTACAACCATGATTGATTAATTAATGGTGTTGATTAGTCAAATTCTGTTATTTGAAAGTAGACTTTAGATTGTTCTTTATATTTTCTATTCCATTTTTGATTCTACCCTCTTACATCAAAATGAACCCACTTTGAATAGCCCACATGGATCTCATGGCACACAGAAATGGCCCAGGCACTTGTTTGGGTTTTATAACTTGCATTTGATTAGCTGTGCTTTCATATTCACTGCCTGATCTAATTTTCACAGAAGCTGTGTGCATTCAATGGAGCAGACTTCAATATCCTCATTTTATGGATGAGCAAACAGAGGCTTGGATTTAAATAAGTTTTGTAAAATCACACCAACTACTAAGTAGCAAAATTGAAATTTAAGGTCAGGTATCTTTTCTCGAAATAAAGACTTCTTTCTCCTCATGGTATAAAAGTCTGATTTATATTGTCCAGCCTTAATTTTACATGTTAGGTTGGAATGACCATAACTACTCTCAAACTTGGAAGAACACAAGCACAATTCCTTTCGAATGCAGAAGTACTGTGATAATACACCATTTTACTCCTCTTTCTTAATGTGTAGAAGAATCTCTAAAGGAGAAATCAGGAAGACACTTAACTGAAGGGTTGTCTCCTACCGCTTTCAAAACAAGAGCTAAAAGTTGGACAAGTTTGTTGTTTAATGAGTTTGGAAATGGAAGCAGTGGCAGACTTGCACAGGATTCAGAGGTCAGGCTTTGTTGTCACAGAACATCCCCCAAACCTCCTTCCTGCACTCTTCTTACCCCACCCTCACCCACCACTGACTCTAGACCCTGGGACTTACCTAAAATAGCTAGTCCTCAGTTTCATTCTCACAAAACTTGGCGGATTCAAGCTAACCCATTATGCTTTGATTCACAATACTCAACAAATGTAGTTTGAATATTACAGGAAAGGAATCCAAGCAAACAAACTAGCCTCTAATTTTGCAGAGAAAGGTCATCTGAAATTCCCAACATATCTACAGGATTATCTTTGTTGGATGGTGCCTCCTTTCTTCCTTCTCTTGGGATGTGATGGGAAAGCTACCATGTAACTTTCCAATGTTTTTCCTTTTGTATTTCCAACTCAATCTTCTCCTGCTTTCTGAGCCTTACACACTCCAAGCCTCTTTCCTTTTAAGTACTCTTTCTCTCCAACTCTATCTTCTTCTGACTTCTAAGCTTTGCACTTCCCAAGCCCCTGTCCATGAAATCATTTTTTCTCTTACTTCTTGTGACAGCATATCCTCTGGTTTCTCCACATCCTTCTGGTTGTTCTTGACCATTACTTCTATACCTCCAAGCCATTAACTTTTGCTTTCCTTGGGGTATGTGTCCAGAACTCTTCCTCATCTGCTCCTGTGAATGCCAGTCATTGCTAAGGTTTAAATTACCATCTACTGACCCAACTCCCAAATTCCCAAATAAAATTCAAACATCTCTTGATATTCAGGTCCCGATATCCTACTGTGTACTGTATGTACCTTTTCTTCCAGCTTTCCCACTAGTATGGGAAAATTAACGTGTTACAGTGTAAAATAAATCTTTCACTCAGCAATCAATCCTTCTCCTACGCACTCTATGTGGTACTCCCAGTTCACTCATTGCCCAGCTCCCAGGACTGGGCACCATGCTCCGCCACTCCCTCCTTCTGTACACCCTTACATCCAGTATTTGGGCAAAGCCCACGAGTAAATGTCTGGAACCTTCCTAGTTCCCTCTCTCTCCTGCCACTTGTCAAGTTCAGGCCAGCATCTTTTTGCATTTGGATTTCTGTACGAGCCTCTCATTCCAAGTTTTGCCTTACTACAATCAGATTTCCTTATCACTGCCAAAACTGTTATTCTCACAGGCAAAACCAACACAGCCAATCTTCTGCTGAAAATATGTCCAGAGCTCCCGTATTTCTTTCAGGATGGAATGTCTGCCGGATCTGGTTTTTGCTTCATTTCTGAGCATGCAATTTTGCTTTGACTTTTTTTCAGTCACATTTTTTTTCAATTTGGTGTTATTGCACATAATCAGAGATTGCTGTGCTTTTTAAAATTCAATTTGATATCCTCATTAGAATAAGAGCAGTGAATTCTGCTTTACACTGTATTACCTCTACATCATTGTGATATGGCTCTTTGTTGAATGTATATAGGGGAAAAATAACATTGGAATTAAGGCTATAACCACATGTGCAAGCCAAGCACTAAACCCTGACACAGTCCTGAGCTTGCCATTGTATTTTAGTTCCTCAAAAGTGCTCTTTTTCATATGTGCTTTTATCTTGGTTTGGATCATTCTCCTTTGTCCACTACTGTCTTCCATGTATCTTAGTTTTAGCCTGTTAATTATCCTTCCCTAATTCCAATAAACTGGTTTTAAAATGTTTCTTTTATGGAAATTCAGAAAACCCTATTCTTCCCCTAAGATGATAGTCACCCCATTGTAATGCAATTGCCTGTTTACTGCCCCTTCCTCCCCAACTAGACTGTAAGCACCTTGAGAGCTGGAAATATATAACAATGATAGCTATTATGTATATTCCTGGGCTCTAATAGACTGTCTGACATACAATAAGTGTGTATACAATAAGCACATATTACTGAATGAATACTTCACTGAGTAAATAATAAGATTTTGGTTGGTCCCTGAAGGATTGGTAAACTTCCAACACTCCAAGTTAGGAAAGACATTCCAACAGGAAGGATAGCATATAGCAAGACACAGAATTGGAAAATTTGGGGACATGAATGAGGAACAGAGAAGTGAATATTTTGACAAGAACAGTAAGTAGGCTAAACTTACTTAGTAGGCTAAACTTAGGGAGGATAAATCTGGAGGAGAAAGAAGCCAGTTAGAAAGCTAGTGTAGTAATAGAGGTAAGAAGGAAGAACATTTTTCTATCGAATTTGACGTACAATGTTACACTAGTTTCAGGTGTACAACATAGTGATTCAACAATTCTATATGTTGTGCTCACCACAAATGAAGCTACACAACTGTCACTATACAACACTATTATGATTCCATTGATTATATTCCTTATGCTATACCTTTTATCTCTGTGACTGACTTATACCATAAATGAAAGCCTGTGTCTCTTATTTCCCTTCATCCATTTTGCCCATCCCCCACCCCTGCCCCTCTAGTAACCATCAGTTTGTTCTCTGTATTTATGGGCCTGTTTGTGTTTTTTGTTTATTCATTTGTTTTCTGAGGTTTTCTTTTTTTAGATTCTACATATAAGTGAATTCATATAGTATTTATCTTTCTCTGAGTGACTTATTGCACTAGCATAATATACTCTAGATCTATTCATGTTGTTGCAAATGAAAAGATTTCATCCTTTCTTATGGCTGAGTAATATTCCATCATATACATATACCACATCTTCTTCATCCATTCATCAACTGCTGGATGCTTGGGTTGTTTTCGTATTTCAGCTATTGTAAATAATGCTGCAGGAAAGAAGAACATTTTTGATGAACATTTTGGTCCCATTATATGGGACCTTGAAACACATCAGGCCATTATAATAGGTAAGACAAGCCATTCAGACCAATGTTCTGAATATACCAATAAAAATAAATTGACAGACAAAAGAACCAAACCATTTTATGTGGTTCCATACTGAAAAATGGCTTGACATACTATTAGAAATTGAGAAAGGAAAAGCTTCTATTAGTTAGCAAGTATCCACTGATTATTGGTGCCTTTTTCTTCCCATTGACAAAGGCAAATGAAATATTTTTTTTCCCAACATAAGAGTGATATCTTAGAAATTCATGGTCAGGCAGGTCTAGGTGGTAGGTTATATATTTTGAATGCTAGCTTGAAGACTTTAACATACACAGCATTACTGTAGTTTAAAATAACTAAAATGCTTTCTTTTTTTTAGATAAATTGCTTTTATTAGGAAAAGTAAAACCATCAAAAGGCAGAAAAAAAAAAAAGAAAATAATCATCCAAAGCTCCTTCTTAAAGAAAAAAAGTACCTGACACATTCCACACACTTGAGACACCTCTATTGAAGCCACAGATAGAAATGATGATGAACTTCAGGGGTCAGAGAAGTCATGAGGAAAAGGTTTTGATTTCTTGGTGTTCCTGAAATAACATTGCACATGAGGAAGTTGTGCACCAAAGTCATCACAACCCTCAACCTTCCTCATGTCTTCCAAAAAAGACAAAAATTCACTTCCAATGAATAAATAAAGGGCAAGACAGGCCTACTGTAACTCTCAGAAAATGTCCTCTGACATGTTTTTTAAATGAAGAGTCAGATCCAATGTGGTCATCACCATATTTTATAAAAAATGAAATAAAATGGAATGGAAAATGGAGGCCTGAATCACATGTTATAAGACAAAGTATTGTATTAACTTTTGTTTCAGTTATGTGTGTATGTTCATATCTGTGTGTATGTGCATGTGCCTGTGCGTGCGTGCGTGTGTGTGTGTGTGTGTGTGTGTGTGATTTTCACTGGGTCATAATGCAGAATACAATATCCAATACATTTCTTTCCATCAGTCATGGTCAAAAAGGTTTGAAAGATCCTTCCCATCCCCAGCCAGCAACCTTATTCTGCTCCACATCCAGCAGAGTGTGTTACTGCCAGAAATTTCCAGCTCCATGGAAACATTCTTGCCTGGTGTCTCCTGCCTTTAGCACTAGAAATTAATACTAGCTCACTTTATAGCTTGTCTATCTCTATGTTGACAAACTGACAGGGGCTGGTGTGCTTTCTGTTTGTCCCTCCTGTGTCCTAATCCAATCATTTGCAGCCACCAAATCCTTCCAGTGAAATTGTGTGCAAAGGGTCAGTGGTTGTTCTCAATGTACAATGTAAACTTGCATCAGAGAGTTAACTGTCAAATAATTTTACTATTTGAAAAAAAAAATCTAAATGTAAATAGACCTTCACACTATATTTCTATCCACAGTCTGCCTATTTGCATCTTTGTTCCCCATTCACTTTTGGGTGGCTTTGGTCATCTTTGTCATCCAGTGTCCAAAGACAACTTAGTCTTGAAAATTGGATCAGTGTAGCCATCCAAGCTTTCAAGGTCGTAAGGAAAAGAAATATACAAATTACTAATGGAGAAACATTTTTAAACACTTACGAATTTGAATAAGATGGAAATTATAAGTGCTTTATAAGTAGCACAATGACACAGAGTCCCAGTCCTGATTCTGGAGGAATCAGACATTTCCCTAATTAACAAAGAAGTTTGATCATTTTTTCTTAGTAGCATAGCCTGAGCTGAGAGGCAACCCTTCTTCTTTTGTTCCCTTGAGTTTATCCTTTAGAAAGGGAGACTTTGATCAGGTTGTTTTGGGTGGTCTGAGAGTACGACAGTGCTGACTTACCAGCAGCCAACAGAAATGGCTCCGTCATGCCCTTTACTGGGCCAAGGGCCATCTTTGAGAAGTAGCCCCTGAGCCTGCCTGCTGTGCTGAGGATCACTGAACCTGGCTATTTCCCTCTGGCTTAAGTCTATCCAAGTTGCTATAATGAAATACCACAGACTGGGTAGCTTATAAATCATAGAAATTTATTTCTCCCCATTCTGGAGGTTGCAAGTCTGAACTCAGGTGCCAGCATGGTCCCTCTTCCACATCTCAGATTTTTTGCTGTGTCCTTACATGGCAAGAGGGGCAAGGGAGCTCTCCCTGCTATGTTTTATTTGAGTACTAATCCCATTCATGAGGGCTTGACTCTCAAGAGCTAATCACCTCCCAAAGGCCCCACCTCCTAAGACCATCACTTTAGGGGGTTAGTTTTCAATATAGGAATCTGGGGGACACATTTGGTCATAGCACCTATCCTCACAGGTGCTCTGAAGAGAGATTAGCCATGGAAGCAGAAGAAAGGCAAGCTGGCTCACCAGACAGCAGCAGGCATGAAGGAGTTACAGACCCTTCCTCAGTCAATTCAGTTTGAGAGCTCAGTTTGCAAATGAAAATGTTTAGACCATGAAAATAGTAAAAGCAAGAGATACGGAGGTTGGAATGGTGAAAGACTGCATGAGGTGACTCACCCAAGATGCAGAGAATGCTTTCAGCAGTACTTGAACCTGGGGCTTCAACCATGGCAACAGCAGGTTCATCCCTTTGCATTCTAACAACAATAACATCAGGATAATGCTTTGTAGTTCACAAACAGTACTTACATATATTATTTATTTCACCCTCTTAACAACACTGTGAATTCATTAGAGGAGTTTCTTTTGGGTTTTACAGACTAGAGAGCAGAGAATCAATCGGAGAGGTTAAGTAATTTATTCCAGTGTCACAAAATCCTGAATTTCAAAGCTGAAATGCAAATGAGAAACTATACAAACTGAAGTAC
Organism: Vulpes lagopus; assembly: GCF_018345385.1. Lineage (NCBI taxonomy): Eukaryota > Metazoa > Chordata > Mammalia > Carnivora > Canidae > Vulpes > Vulpes lagopus. Next base: position 10,192,798 of record NC_054831.1, read on the forward strand.
CTTGTAAAATACTGAGAAGCAAGGATACCAGAGTGTTCTTTGGGACTGCATTCAAACTGATGAGGGGTTAAAAAAACCTAAGGACGGCAGAAATGGGCCTATATTACGAGGGACCTAGGGGTTGGGGAGGAAGGTTGAAGAATAAATTGAGAATGTGTAAAAGAGTAAGGAAAGTGACAAATGGGCCACATGCTAGACAGAAAAAATGCCAGGCTAGCAATCACTCAGGTAATCAAATGCTTCAATTATTCACTGTCACTTTGGATTCCCTCTACTTCTCATGGCAGCCTAATAACAGCAACCTTTCAAATCAACCCAAATCTCCCTAAAAATTGTCACTATTTCATTACAAGTGGTGGAGACCACACTTCTATCACTTCCAGGGACTCAATGATGAGCTAGTGTCAGCATTCTCTTGTTCACTGTCATGCAGAGGCTGTTATACTGAAAGAATCTCAGGATTGCAAAGAGGGGAAGCTGCCCAGTGACTGATCTGTACCTCACATTTGAAATCTGGAGCCATGTCTTCAACTACCTTAACAGATTTTCCCCAAAAGTGGTGTCAAGAAGAAATAGCAAGAGTTTATTATTTACAAATGTATTAGAAGTCAAGCGGCTTCCAGGAGTGGATGTGTGGAAGGAACACAAAGGGGCTGGTTATCTGTGTGTGTACGTGTGCGTGTGTGTGCTCATATGCATGACTTTTAGTGCCATAAAATATTTTTTAGCTCTGTGTATATACTACTTTGATAAAAGTATAAAATTAACATTAGAAATTAAAAACAAGAGGAGTAGAGGGCAAATGAAAGGCAAGGTTACCAGAAGTATGAATCGTACAGCAGTGCCAGATAGAAAACATGTTCATGCTGGCTCAAGTGTAAATCCAGATTGCTGTCTGCAGGACTATAGCCCTGAGGTAAGACACAGTGGGCTGGTGAGACTTTCTTCATTTCCTTGTGGGCAACAGGGGGATAGGGCATCCTGTTAGGAAGCAGAAAACCTGCGTTTTATATATATATATATATATATATACACCCTGGATCACCCTTTCTCCTGAGTGCTGGTGGAATTTGTGAACAAGATAGGATTTCACTACTGAGATTATAGTATATGGCAAAACGGATCTTGCAGATACAATTGAGATCCCTAATCAGTTGACTTCGAATAAATGAAAAGGGAGATTTTTCTGGGTGAATATGATCTTATCAGATGGACCCTTTGAAAGGGCCCAGGCCATCCTGGAAGTCAGAAGTTCTCTCCTACTGGCCTGAAAGAAAGCAAACAGCCACACTATGAACCATCATCCAAGGAGGGAGCCAACTAGCTAGGACCCGAGGGTGGCCTCTAGTTGTTGAGAGCTACCCTGGCTGACAGTTTAAAAAGGGGAAGACTTCATTCTACATCCATTAGGATCTGACAAATTGGGGGAGAGGACACCAAGCTCCTGATGAGATCTCAGCCCTCCAACACCTTGATTTTAGTCCTATGAGGTTCTGAGCAGAAAACTCAGTTATGCTATGCCTCGATTTTGGACCTACAGAAACAGAGATTTTAAATAAGTGATGTCTTAAACCACAAAGTTTATGGCAATTTGTTATGAAGTGATAGAAAATCAATACAGTGTGATATTAACAGGTACCAATTTTCCTTTCCCAAAAGGCAAGCCTAATAATTTGCTAATATTCCTCACCTCTCAAGCCTCACACCTCTCAAACTTCCAGAATTTCACTTTCAAGGGAAAAGACAGAGAAGGCAGAGCAATCACAGGCTCACATGGGATATTTTTTCTATAATTGCCTTGAAGAATACCTGGCAGCCAGATAAAGGTCCTTCACTGACACAGGGCCCTCCCCTTGCTAAACACCCGAGCTCACCACTTCTTGGGGATTGGGCTGGTTATCAAACAAATGGAGAAAAATAATGCAACCTAGGCACTAACTCCTGACTTGAGGATGGATGAGGTAAGTTGGCTCCCTTTGTCTCAAAGCTTCTTAGAGTAATGATGTTTTATGGCCCTTTATGATAGCCCATTACCCCCCAAAAAGGGAGGACAGCAGAAAATGAATATTTTATTGGCTCCCATACAGTGGGCATGGCCTGAAGTAAAAATAAATGTTCTATGACATTCATCTTTATAAAATGCATTTTCTATAACCATAAAAGGATTCAACGATTCATCTTTTTACATGTCTCTCAGCAGTAATGATAGTAAATAATTGTAGTCATATTCTTATGCTGGGAAAAGTTTTGCTCAGGTAGTAACAATTTTCTCTTATACAAAGAAAAATTATGAACACACTGGTTGGGGATGGACTTCATTTCAATATTGCTGTTAGATTTTTCTCAGACAAGGATTGATTTTTGGCGAGATGATCGAGAATTTTCCACAGAATAATGACTTTGAGAGCCTCAATATTTCCCCAAACTAACAAACAACAGTTAAAAGGCCCAAACATGAAAAATTCACTCTTCTACAAATGAGTTGCAAATGACATTGAAAGAGTACACGTGACATAGTGTGCACGGAGGGTACCACTGACTATCTGGCAATGGCTTTGAGATGAGTCTCCTGGAAGGCGATAAAACAAAAAAATAGAACAGTCAAATCAAGGGAGAAAAAGTGGTACTCAAAAGGAATTCATGTTGCAGTTGCAGGAAGGGTTGAAATTTCAAGTAGGACAAATTTTGGTTGCTATCCTTTATCTGATCCACTTGCCAAATTCTCCTATGCATTGTATTAATTTTTACTTGTTTATCTTGGCTTTCTCTAGATGGAAAATATTAACTATTTTTATTAGCTTTTCAACATCATTTAAAATGATTAGCTACTCCTTCTTTGTTGAAAACATTCTCTTTGCTCACCTTTTCTCCCTGCCCACTCTGCTATTTTTCTTCCCCAGCGTCTTCGGCTACTCATTCTCATTTTATTTTCCAACACTTTCTTGTCTCATCAGTCAATTTTGATGATATTTTGGATTTGTCTTTGGACATATTTGCTTCTTGCTCTGCCTTCTGCCTTTCTGTTTCGCCTACACTTTAGTCCCATCACTTCAACTAACACTTATATTAAGAAAGTAGTTGCAATAGAGCTGCTGTATCTCTAGTTGTATCATGGTTCCTTTGGCAGAAAGAAAGAGGAAGGGCACATGGGCAAAAGGATGGTACATGTGCCATGAAAGCAAACACTTTCCTTGTAGTTCCCAGAAGAGTTCCATTTATGTCTCATTGAACAAATCTGAGTCATGTGACCAACTCAATTTGTTAATAAGTCTGGAGCAGTGTACATTTTTAGTTGGATGTGCTATCTCTTTGAACAAAATCAGAGTGCGGTTAGCACTAGAGAAATGGAGAATGCATATTGGATAGACAATGGCTCTGAAATCTGTGTCATCAGTCTTGATCTAATTTTGGAAATCCAAACCAATATATGATATGTTTATTTAACATTCTCAGTTGGATATCTTTAACACCTCAAATTTAACACCTCAAATATCCAGTGATATTTCCCACTCAACTTTTTTTCTGCCTCCATTTTCCAATGTCAGGAAATGATTGGATCAATCATCTAGTTAGTTAAAGCCAAAGTTTCTGCATTACCTTCACTTGTCTCTCACCAGTTCTTTCCACCCCCTGATTATCATGTCCTGTCTCACTTTGAATATATCTGCTTCTCACTAATGTTAATCCTCCCACTCTGGCCCAAGATACAATTCTCTCTTGCCTAAAACATTGTGGTAGTTTCCTAACTAATCTCTTTGCATCAATTTTGGCTCATTTCAATAAATTCTTCTTATTTTTGTTTTAAGTAACTTTTAAAAGTGTGAATCTGATCTTAACTCTTCCTTGGTTAATGTCAATTAATAGCGTCTAAAATTCTTAATATAGCCTAAAAATCCTGTCTAACTTGACTCTTACTTTCCTCTGCAGATTCCATTACACCATGGCTTACTTTCTCCACTTGAACAGTATGGGACATTCCTCATTTTTGGGGGGGAACAGTGTGCACTGCTTTATTAGTCAAGTAGAGATTAGAAAAATTAAGCATAGATATTATTCTAACCAGAACTAAATATTGCCGTTAATCACATATGATTATGATATTCATGTCAACCCATTTGTGACTATTCTCTGATGGGCCTTTAGTCTAAAATTTAACCTTTAGTCTAAAGTTGAAGCAAAACTCAACATTTTGTCATCTTAACCAACCTCTCTACAACTACTCAAGTGTACACATACACATTTATTCACATTTCTCAAAACATAAGTGAGGAATATATATTTTGATGGCTATTTTGTGAGAAATATGAGAGGACTTCCACTCACTTCAATGCATGAAACTGCTTTAAAAATGCCCCTGGATGTACTGGTAGGTACACCTATCACCTGCTATGCAGGAGTCCTCTTCTCCCTGACTGTGAGACCACACAGCATTCATCCAACTTTCTTTCTGGCTCCTTCCTGATTGGCACTAGCCTTACCCCACTTAGGCTTATCACATCCCCACAGAAGCTTTCTCTATATGGCTTCTTTATGTTCATAGTCTGACTTTCTCAGTTTACAGACTTTGCTCAAGTAATGTCTAAATCATTGAGGATTAGATTCCAACCCCAGGAATTAAACTTCACTAAAGCTCCTCTGTGCGCATTGCTTTAGCTGCCATTGTTCTTCAAAGCAGACTGTGAGAAGGTCCTCTACCTTTAGCACTAGCCACAAATTACGTTGAAAGATCTTTACAGTTTTTGATCTTCTATCTTGCCAAGGCTTATTAAATGTTATTCAAAAGTAGTAGGCCAATATTTTAACAGATGTCTCTAACTTCAAATCCCTTGTTAAGCATGCTCCTGTTGCAAATCAAATAGTAATTAATGGTTGAAAGTTAAAAGATAAGTTACCACTTTCTGACAATAAAATAGGTCATGGGTTGAATATTCTATTCAGTAGAATCCATTTCTAGAGTAGTTAAAAGAACTGTTGACTTTATTATTATTATTATTATTTTAGATAAGAGGAACAAGCTTTAAAATAAGGTTATTTAACTTGTATGTCCTAAGTGAAGTGAATAAATTACGTTTTTGAGATATGGAGGAGCATTTGGCTGTCAGTATCATGCCAAAGTGAAGGTGGAGACACTTCACTGGCTATAAATCTTAGCTGGAAGCTAAGAGTTTGAGGGGGTTGATAAAGAACCATTCAAGAATGTGTAAACAAGGGATGCAATTGCAGATTCTAGTGTGGCAACAAAGGTATTATAAAAACAACTCTTAGAGAGAAAAAAACTACATAAATAAAGATACCAAAAATACTCATGTTGAAATTAATGAGGTTTTGAGATATTTAAGATGAGCTATTTTGATGAGCTAATTTGTGCTGAAAGAGGCATTGATGTTCATGATTATAAATCTCCAGAGTCTGAGCAGAGATACCATTTGCAATCCAGGCAGAACAGAGCCATTGCCCATGCTTTGGAATCTAGATCATATGACCCAGAGGACAACATGTTATCAAAATGCAAATTCAATGATCTTCTGGAGCTAATTGTCAACTGGGAAATCAAAACAAGTAATATCTTATTTTAGCTATTCTCACTTTGTTATTTGCATTATTGAGAATGTTTTACTTTTTCTCCCACTTATCTCTTTTTTTTTTTCTTAACCAAAATTCTTCATATGGAACTACAAGATAATATTTTTTGGATACTTTTCTATCCGTATGCATGATATAACTAAAACTGAGCTCCTGATATTCTGCTCCAAAGCATATCTTCTTGCAGGCTCACTCATAACTTTATTCATCTAGATGCTCAAACTGATGGCCTCATTTTCTGCACGGACCTTTCTTTTTCTTCTACAACCTACATTTTTTTCCACCACTAAATATTTTTAGTTCTGCTTTTAAAATATATCTAGAGTATGACCATTTCCCACCACTCCCACTGACACCACCCTGAAATAAGTCACCCTTCCTGTTGATTATTATAGTAGCCTCCAACTAGGGCTCCTGGCCTTGCCTTCCCAAAGCAGGCAGAGGATCCTTTAAAAAAGGATTGCTCTACTCAAAACTCTATTTCATCCTCATTTCACTCAAGATAAGTTTCAGTCCTTACCATGACCTGATCTACTGCTGCCTCCTTGGCTTCATCTCTATCCCTATCCCACTTTTCAAGACTCCAGCCACGTGGGCTCCTGGGTGAGTATAGTGCCTCTGAGAAGCAGACACAAAGATGGAATGAGATGAGCAAGAGATTTGCTGGTAGAAATTGACAAAGATAAATACAGCTGGACACTAGTTAAAGCAATGAAAGCAGAATTTATTCAGTAGCTGTTGACAGTAGAGGAAAGAGCCGAGCTCTATTCGGGTGTGTGCAGAAGTGATTTGAATATTTTAAAGTGAGAGTGAGACAAGTGGGGGAAGGGACATAACAGAGGCAGAGAAGTGAACAGTTAGAAAGGGTTGGTCAGTGTAAACGCCATCAGGCCCTCTGTGGTGGCTGGCTGCTGCTTACCAAAGTTAGGATTCTATCCTCCCAAAGATCCTGGGAGACAGAGGCTCTATCTTTGCTGATGATAACATTTTATAAGACTGGCTTTCAGGTCCTTGAGGAAGATGCTTCTGAGTTATAGGAGATACATATTCACAATTGTTATCCCTTTATAGTAAATATACTAAGAAAGGGAGATCTGGGCCTAATTTTGGATGTTGCCTAGAACAAATAGAAAATTTCTGTGACAGACTTTAGCTTTCTTAGGCAGGCATTTTAATGGAGGGCTAGACTCATCTTAGGGACACAACCTTACGCTGCTAGACGCCATGCTAGAGTTTGGTCAAGTCTCTTCATGCATGGATTTGGACAGAATTGTTATGTGCCTGCTGAGAGTTCTGTTCTTTTTTCAAAAATATTTTATTTATTTATTTATTAAATATTTTTATTATTTAATATTTATTAAATATTATTAAATATTAAATAATATTATTAAATATTATTTAATATTTATTATTTATTAAATATTTTTAAAATATTTATTATTTATTTATTCATTAGAGACACAGAGAGAGAAGCAGAGACACAGGCAGAGGGAGAAGCAGGCCCCATGCAGGGAGCCTGATGCGGGACTCGATCCCATGACTCCAGGATCACACCTTGGGCCAAAGGTGCCTGCCAAACCGCTGAGCCACCTGGATACCCCTGAGAGTTCTGTTCTTATAATGCCTGTGAACTGGGTGGGGAGGGTGTAGCAGGAATAGACAGTGTTCATATCATGATGCATGCCTCTGAACTGAGGGGGGAAGAAGGAGTAGGTAGGCAGCGTTCACATCATGATGAATGTCTTTGAACTGAGGGTGGGGAGTAAGAGTGGGTAGGCAGCGTTCACACCATGATGCATGCCTGTGAGCAGGAGTAAGTAGACAGTGTTCACACCATGATACACATCCACTACAGGGACTTGACGCAGGGGACAGGAAAAGAAGGAGGATTAGGTTAGAATTATGTCAGACTGTGGGGTGAGTCTAAGAAAGTTTTGGCCAGGCTGATGGAGAATACTCAAAAGTCCTCAAAATCATGATTAGAGGAGTCCCCCCATCCCATAGGAAGGGACCTGCACTAATGCTACCACCATGATCAGACATCAGCTGGGAGAAACCCATAGGAAGCATGACCTCAGTGTGAACATCCTAGTGAATCCAAGGGAATGGCATCTAGGGCTGTACCAACTATTGCCCCCGCCCCTGCCCACCAGCAGGAAATCCAAGCAGTGTGTTTCCGTGGCCCCCACACCTCTTTCCATTGCTCAAGCACTCCAGGGCCAGTCCCATGTCAGGGCCTCCGCATTTGATGTTCCCTCTATGTGGAGCACCATTACACTAACACCCATAGGGCTCCTTCACACTGATGAGATGCCTTAGGCTGTACTCTGAGGTCTCCATCCCTGTGAAACCTCTCATTCACCCTGGTTGAAATGTTAACCCATATGTTTGGTATACCACTTTCTTGTTCTTTTTTCTCTTTCTTAGCACTTATTACTATTTAACATATATTATATTTGTTTATTGTCTCTCTCTCTCTCCCCCACTAGAATATAAGGGACTTTTTGTTTTATGACTATTCCCAGCACCTAGGATGGTGTCAGAAACATAGTAGGTGCTCAATAAATGCTTGAAACTAATTTTAACAAAAACAATGTGACTACAGACTTTTTACCTCAGGACATTATCTCCTTTCATTTTTTTTTTTTTAAGATTTTATTTCTGAGTTATCTCTACACTCAACATGGGGCTCGAACTCACAACCTCCAAGAGTCACGTGCTCTACTGACTGAGCCAGCCAGGTACCCCTCTGGTCTTTCTTCTGTAGTTGGACAAAAGTAGTCTTCCCATAGACCTCAAATAGTGTTGGCGCTAGGGTTATGTATATGCTAAAAAACTTTGACTGTGTCCATGGTGGGGCTTTTTACTTTTTATTTTATAATCTTCAAAAGTGCCTCACCAAAAAAACAACAACAACAACAAAAAAAACACACACACACAAATGCTAACCTCCCACTTAATGAAACTGCTCAGAATCCGGTAATTTCTGGAATTGAGACCTTCTTGGGAAACCACCTGAGAATCCAAAACCTTTTTGTATTAGGTTTCTTATCCAAGGATTATTCTAGGATTTGTCTTCCTTGTCTGATATGGTGGAGGTGGGGGGAAGGGGCTTCAGATGGGATGGGAAAAGGTAGTTTCCCCACTACTTGCTCAGTTTTATAATTAGTTTGCTTTCCTAGGTCTGCTAGGCTTGGAACGACCTAGTTTGCTAGCTTGTTAAAACAAAAGAAAAGAAAGCAAACAAAACCTACAGGGATCTGAGCAATTTTTCCATAATGTTTTATGTCCACTGCAACTTACTTCTTTAGGTTCTGCTATATTCAGCATCGAGGTACAAATTATTGTTCTATTTGGAATTCAGAGAAAAGTCAATAGATGACTTACTAAGATAATTGATGAGAATGAAAAAAAAAAAATCCCAGGACAGTTGGAAGAATTATTTTTCTTTTTCCTAATTTCTAGAATGAAAGACAGAAAGAAAATGATCTTTGCCAGATGAATGAGGATTAACCAATGACCTCTGAAGAAAATATTTCTCTTTCAAATTTCATTTTCAACATCCGAAGCAGAACTGAACCAAGACAATAAAGCAAGTTTGACATGTATATTGCCAGTCTGTTTATGGATCCCAGTTTTATCACAACACAAATAGATAAATAATAGAAGACCATAATGCTTGTCTCTGAAATAGTAGTTAAACTGAACTCAGTATGCAGGAAACAAAAGATGAATGGTCTTTCATAAACATGTTTTTATAACATAATCTGCACATATAAACAACTGGCAGTACATCCTTTTGGGATTCTTGTGAGCCAGGATTTTCAAAGCTACAGAGAATGGATTGAATTTCGGAATTATTTCCCAATTTTGTGCTGTTTGGAGGAAACATCTGTTTACTGTATGTAAATGAACAAGACATTCTGTTCTTTTAGGGACCCAACAAAGAGCCCTTAAAGTGAGCCAATTTGGCAAATACGGAAACATAGCCTCTTGAAAAGGACAACAAATGAAGTCTAGCAAGAGATTTTGTAAAAGATAGCTGCTATTTTCTTTCTTGAAAATTTCTATATTTGGATCAAACAAGAAATGGATATTTCCTCTTTGATGAAAAACCTGTCGAGAGCCTTTTGGCCTTTTGCTCTTCTTGCTGCCCTTTTTTTTTTTTCTTCTTCTTCTTCTTCTCTTCTAGTCATCAGACAGACTGAAGTTAGAAAACAGATTTGCAGCGTGGAAGAAGTGTGTGGCAGACGGCGAGGCAGCTCGGCAGTAAATCTTAGCTCAGTTAATATTTCCACATGTCTGGTGAATAACCTTGGAAGGCCAAGAGTCCAGACAGTTTGAAGCAGGTGCGTTAGCATGTGCTTTCCTTTCATATTCTATTTGGCCTCTTTGCACCAAGTTGATGTGCTTGTCTTGTACATACTAATTTTACATGAGCTGAACTTGGCTTGAGGGCAAGAAATAGCCCTGATGTGCTGTTGGCTGGAGACAGCATGCATAGCTATGGGAGTCAGTCAGATACAACACATGTGCAAAGACTTTACAAAGAGCTTACGGCTGTGCCTTTGTAACTGAAGGGGACTGGTTGCTTTCTTAAATTCTAACTCTTAGAAGGGGGTGCGCCTGGGTGGCTCAGTCAGTTAAGGATCTGCCTTCAGCTCAGGTCATGATCTCGGGGTACTGGGATCAGGCCCCATGTCAGGTTGCTCAGCAGTGAGTCTGTTTCTCTCTCTGCCTCTGCCCCTCTGCCAGCTTGTGTTCTCTTGTTCTCACTCTCAAATAAATGAAATCCTAAACAAAAGAAAAAGTTCTAACTCTTAGGGAAAAACTAAAAATTGACATCATAATGATGCCTAAGAATATTTACCTTTTTGGGTTACACTTAAATATCTCAATTACTCTAATATTTAATATATGAATATTTATGTTTTATTATAAACGCTGACATAACAAACAATGCACCATAATGAGAAATTTATGATACTTTCTTTGACAAACATGGGAATCTAATTGATACTCTTCCATTTTTTTTTTTCCATTTAAGAAGGCATATCAGGTAGCCATGTCTTAGAATAATGGGTTTCGTTGAAAGTGGAGACAATACACGTTGCTGGTGTTGTGAAAATTATCTAAACATTCCTGATAATTTTCTTCTGCTCTTCTCTTCCTCCTCTCCCCGATTGTCCTGACCCTCAGGACCCTCAGGACATAAAATTATGACTAATTTTACCTAGGGGTGATCCTGTGAAGAGCCCTGTTTTTGAGCTTCTGAATCCACCCCATTTTTCAGCGATTTAGGTGTATGTTTTGTAGAGTCGTAATGGAAACTCTTTCCAAATTATATTCTCTTCTCCATACTGATAAGCTTGAAGGAGCTTTACCTTTTTTGTGGCCACGTACCAGCACACTTGAACTGAATTTTGGTTTTAGTTTATAGTTTATAGCTGTTTATAGTTCTTTTAGCTGTTTATAGTTCTTAGTTTCTTATTATGAATCTCCTCTGAAGGGACTCTTATCAATGATTTTAAAGTAATGCAGATATCAGTAACAAAATCTGCCACGAAGAACATCCAAAATAAAGAATACTCATGTCTCCACCAAACTCAGAGACAAAAAACTGAAATTTGGATACAGAGGGAGAAGGGCGATAGTTGATGCGTAAGAATGTGTGTTTGTTTAGATTTTTTTGCTTCAGATTTCTGCTATGGCCACTGGCTATCCAGAAATATCGGGAAAAGAATGGTCTTCCTTTGCCCTTCAAGAAATATCTGTCAAATCTAATTACACAAGATTAAGAAAATCAGAATTAAAGGTGACCCCATCTTTGTATTGACTGTCATGGTCCTGTCCACAGGTGGTGCTCAGTCATCTGAGCCTAGCCCTAGGTCATTACCCTTGTTTCTCTATCTGGAATTTGTGTTCCTGATCATCCCATTTAGTTCCACCTGATGCCTTGAATGCAAATCCAGATGTCTTTAGAAAGAGCTAACTTCCTGCATGTTTCTACGTTATACTTAGAACCTTGACAACCTCTTTCAGCATCTACTCCCTTCCTTACATGACCTGGTTTTTATAAATGACAAGATGTTGATATCAGTCTACTTATAAATTTTCTTTCTGTCTCTCCAGTTTCTTCTTCCAACAGTATAGAACTCTTTGACTCGGAACCTGTTGGTCTTTGGATTTTATGAACAAACCTTCATCTAAATGAAATTGATCCATTAGCTAAGTCCATTGTCTAGCATCTTGTTTATGTGGCAGTCTCATCAGCTCAACAGACCTTTCTGATTTTATAAAATTGCACACAGAGCAAGTCATGTTGTGTGACCTGGAAAAAGGTCAAACTACCTTTAGCAGCATGGGTATGCTGAGGAGAAATGGTGAATGTTGTTCACGCAAATTTTATGAAATAAAATTAGGGTGAGTCTCAAATGCCAGGCTTAGGAGTCTAAATTTTAACTTGAAAGAGAGGAGGGTGAAGCCAATGTTTTTGGAAAACTGAGCTATCTGTCTGCCACAGGAGAGCAACACAGTGGAGAGATCAGAATAAATACCAGGTGCTTTATTCCATAAAATGTGATTTCAGGGAAATCATTTCTGTGGTTTCAATGCCCTAATCTCTAAATTTAAAAGTTTGAATCAGATTTATTCCTAAGATCCTTTTCAGAATCCAGAGACTACATTTTATTTTATCCTCAATAAGGTCATTAACCAAACTTGTGATTTCACCTGGATAGAAAGAAGTCTGTGTAAGTAAACAATGTGTTTGGAGCAGAATTTTTAAAAAGTTGAGAAAAACATAAAACCCACTGTGTTGAAACACTGTTGATGGATTTACCTGATGTAATAATTTCTGTATCCAAAATCATCACCTCTAAGTTGTTCTAACTTCAGGGAAATTTTATAAGCAAAGACTAGTGCATTCTTGTCGGAACAAGGACTATTCACAATAATATTTTCAGGGATGAGTCACTGTAATTACAGGTCCCATGGGCATTCTGGCTGAATTTGAGCAGCATAGAATAAGTTTTCTTATTGATCGAAGGTGTATTTTGGTGATTGCTGAGCCCTATGTAATTTCTATAATAATAATTGTTTTTATAATTACAATAATAATTACTTTGTTACTATTAGGTGTTTTCAAAACAAATAGTTAACCATGGGACCTTAGGTGAATTATGTGTTCCTCATTTAATACATTACGGGATGCCTGGGTGGTTCAGTGGTTGGGTGTCTGTCTTCGGCTCAGGGCATGATCCTGGGATCCTGGGGTCCTGGGATCGAGTCCCACATTGGGCTCCCTGCATGGAGCCTGCTTCTCCCTCTGCCTGTGTCTCTGCCTCTCTTTCTCTCTGTGCCTCTTATGAATAGATAAAATCTATAAAAAAGACATTTTAGACTAAATTATTTATTATAAATTCTAAATTGAGATCTTGTTTTCATATATCATAAAAATGTAAACTTTGCAATGAATACTTTTGATCTTTAATGTTGGCTATTCAATCTTTACTCATCCAGGAAACAGATGTATTGAGAAACTGCTCCATGCATGTGCTATGAGGCTTTAACACTTGAGAAACAAAGATGTGCAAAGGCCACGTGCCTCCTTCTCATATCAAGAAGTGGGGGCTTTCCCTTTTCTGAATCTTATTTGTAGATATATGGATGCAATACCATTCTTGTTAGAAGGTACATTCCATTGTTTGTTTGCGGAAATATCTGATTTTAAAGGGAGCATCTGTGGAGTTTCCTTCTACGTGGTGAGAGTTATCTTCTAATGACTAACTTAAAACATCCCTTAAATTACTTACAAAATACATATTTCATACATACAACCCTGCACAGTGATTCTTATATACACTGTGTTTTGAGAATCATTGTGCTAAAGGACAAAACAAATCTATAAATCCAGATGTATTAGTGTTCTACAGAGAAAGAGAACCAGAAGGAACTATATATATAAGAAGAAATTTATTTATCATGGGAATTGGATCACCTGATGATGGAGTCTGAGAGTTGCTGATATGCCATCTGCAAGCTGGAGAACCAGGAAAACTGGCAGTATAATTTAGTTCAAACATGAACTGATGGTGTAACTCCCAGTCTGGAATCAAAATCTGAGAACCAGGGGTAAGGGGAGAGGTTGGGTGCTTGGATATGTCCCATAATCCAGTGGCCTAAGAGCCACGTGCTCCAATTTCTAAGAGTAGGAGAAGATGGGTGTTCCAGCTCAAGAAGAGGAAGCAAGAATTTACACTTTCATTACCTTGCTGTTCTATTTGGATTGGATCATGCCCTCAATAGATTGGATCACGCCCACCTACATTGGTGAAGGAATCTCCTTTCCTCACTTACTGATCTAAATGCTAATCTCTTCCAGAGACAGCCTCACAGATACACCCAAAAATAGTTCTCCCAGCCATCTGAGCATTCTTTAGGCCAGCCAATTTGACACAAAATTAATCATCACATTGTGCCCTTAAAACAACTGTCAGGTCCCTAACAACAAATGTGAGACAGGAAAGTATTTACCACAAAGCTAATAAGATACAAGGTGCACTGCCTCTCCCTTGTACAAGGAGCCCTCCAAAGCCCTGGAAATTCATATGGTTTTGTACAAGTTGTAAATGTTAGGTATTTAATTCTCATTGGTCAAGACTGCCTCCTCTTTCCACTCTAACTTATCCTTGTCATACCTCCCCTACCACTAGGAAGTACCGGAGCAACCAATGAAATTTGGAGGATCCGCATAAGGGCAAATTAAGTTTGGGTACATAGTGTTTGAGTTTGGTACTATGTGGTTATTATGATTCTCAGTCATTTCTTGGGTAGAGCCAAATTATTTCTAGCTATTTCAAATACAGAATGTCTTCCAGGCATTTTTCTACCATCCACTCTGCCAGCTTACTGAGCACCATGTTATGAACATGCCAGGCCAGAGGTTATTCTGCAATATGAACACCAACCCTGTATCTGGAATTCCAAGAAAATGTAAATAAAGGAGGGGAAACAAGGTTTGAAGTTCCCAGAACCTGGAGCTAATCTGCATAAAATCCTTCTGGTCATCAGACATGCAAAATTTTACTGAAGGATTTATTTCTCATTAACACTAGTAAAAATAGATTCTTTTTGTCAAGAACTTCAGCAATGCAGTGTGTTTAATTATACACAGACACACATACACACACAAGTATATATATATATACATGTGGAAATGACATGAAATCATCTGCAACAGCCCAATAGGACAGAAACTTGATCGTGTCTTTCTCAAGTTCAACAATACTGATTATTTTTATCACACTGCCAATAATGAGTTGTGAAGCTAAATTATATATTTTCTAAATTCTCTATAATACAAAACAAATTTTAATCAATATTACTAGATGGATTAATTTCCTAGGGCTGCCATAACCAAGTAGCACAAACTGGGTGACTTAAGACAACAGAAATATATTGTTTCACAGTTCTGGAAAAGTTCCAGAAATCCAAAGTCAATGTGTTTACAGATCCATGCTCCCTCTGGAGCCTCCAGGGCAAGATCCTTCCTTGCCTCTTCCAGCATCTGGTGACTCCAGAGATTCTTTGTCCTGTAGCAGTGTCACTGTAATCTCTGCCCACATCCCCACATGGTCTTCTCCCTATATCTCTAGGTCTTCACAGGGATACCCAGCATCTTGGATTAGGGGTCCACTCTACTCTGGTATGACTTCATATTAAACTAATTACATCTGCAACAATTCTATCTCCAAGTAAGATCGCATTCTGAGATACTTGAGGTTAGAACTTCAACATCTCTTTCTGTTGGGGATACAATCCAACCCATAAAATTAAAAAAGACTAAATTATCTCCTAATTCTCTCCATTGAGAAAATGTTACTAACTTGTCATACAAAGATGTGATCAAGAGTATTCAGTCAAAAATATTGCTCCCTCTCCAAAAAAAGTAACAGAGGTATTTCAAATACTTCATTTAAAAATAAGTATTTTTAAAACTTTTTTTTATGATTTTGTGTTATTTAAATACTTTGAAAGTTGTGATTTATTCTCTTGTCTAACAAAATCACCTTTATACCTAATTTTTACTCATAAGCACATACCCTTTTTTCTTACAGAAATCCCACACAGCCAGAAATTGTGTAAGATTCAGAGCAAACAAAACTTGGATCTACCCCTAGGAGTCAGGTAATTTGTTTCTGTTTCATTGTGCTTCCATCATTCTAACTAATATAGGGGGGTAGGGTGCTGGATTCTGCACTGCCTCTGCTCACAGCCCTCCCAAGGCTGCCTTCTCTACGGTGAAGAGCCGAGGTCCTAACAAAATTTCATCTACCTTTTCCCACATCCCCTACCTGTGGACTTCTCTCACCCTTGCCCTCTCTGCTTCCACACACTTATTGTTCAGTCAAGCTGGCCATTCTGCCTCTAGGTCTTCCCCACTGCTGCCATGCTTTTTCTCCTGTACTCTCTCACCTGTTACCCCAGAGGCCAATGCCTCCTTTCCTCTAGATTTGTGTTCAAGTGTCCACCCAACTGAGGGTGACATATAAGCAGCCCCACTACTGCCTCCATACCAGCACTCCTGGCCTGCCTCTACCCAACTCTATTTTAGCCATACATGTAACACCATGGACATAGCATGTGTTGACTTACCTAGCTGACAATAGTCTCTTACCCCCATTAAACTGTCAGCAGCATGAAACTGTGTCGTCTGCCACTGCCCAGAACAGTGTCAGATGCATGGTGGGGCCTTGTAAACAGTTGATGACCAAATAATAAATTTAGTTGTTGTCATTGCTGCTAATATTAAACCTGAAATAGGAGCCTTATCTCATGTGGGTGTTAAGTATAAACTTAGAAAATGAGTTAAATTGAACTGAGATGTGAGACATAGGATGTAACCCCATTCTCCTAGTGATGCTCCATTTGATGTTGGCTGCAACTAAGCACTCCTCTTGTTTTGGACTACTTTTTTAGTAGTCTGTAGTAATATTTCATATTATTAGTATGTATGTATGTGTGGGTTATGCCTGAGGAGAATCTGAAGCAGAAGACAGTCTTGGTCCTTCCTGGGAGGTAGGAGTTAATTACCAGAATAAATAATTGTCACTGTTTGACCCATAGACTCACACAGAGTGGGATTATAGCTCCTCCATGCTGCTCACACTCCCCAGGAGACTGCAAGAGCAGGATTTGTGGCTGAGCTACTTTAGCAGATACAGTTGTGCAAAACAACAGGGATCCTCTGAATGTGGCCCCTTGTTATTGTCCTATTGGTTTGAATCAGCATTAATTGCTTGGAAAATGAGGATTCGATTTGAAGAAACACCTGCAGAGTCTCTAATGCTCTTTTTGGTATCAATTCAAGCTGTTTTCATCCATGGTTTCCAGAGAATAGTTAAGCTTCCATGCCTGGTCAGATTTCACCATCATTCATAATTCTTGGGAAGAGATATAGTGTCTATTTTTATAAACACTTTTCATCCTGGTAGAAAGTCATCCATCTTCGAAGCACTGTGACATAAAACTGAAATGAAAATTTTTGTGTGATGAACATCCAGTCTCCCATGATTATCTAAGTTTTGCTTTTCTGTTAAAACAGCTTTCTATCAGAAGCATGGATCTTTAATGTCTGTGAAATAAAACAGGTTTCAAATATATGCATGTAAGTAGGTAGGTATGTTTATATTTTTACTGGAGTTTTTATGATTCTTGGGAAAGTTAGTTTGTATCAGGTTGTTGGCAGTCTGTGCTCTTATTTGTGATCACTCTGACTCCAATTCCAAATTTTAACTATCATTCATTCTAGCATATCATTCTGAGACAGAAGCATGGGAGATTGGAAGGGTGCTATACTTGCTCATGCAGGCAGTGGGCTGAGCCAGATAGTAGCCTCATTTGGTCCTCAGAGATTGTGGAAGGAAGAAGTGCATGAATCCTAGAATACAGATAGGCATTTTGTTGATTTTAATTTTAATTTTATTTTGATGTTCTTTTTTTTAAAGATTTTTATTTATTCATGAGAGACAGAGAGAGAGAGAGAGAGAGGCAGAGACATAAGCAGAGGGAGAAGCAGGCTCCCTGTCAGGAGACCGATGCAGGACTCGATCCTAGGACCCCAGGATCATGCCCTGAGCTGAAGACAGACACTTAACCACTGAACAACCCAGATGTCTCTATTTTGATCATGTTCTAGAGTAATCAGTCGTATAGTAGGAAAAAAAAAAAAAACTTTTAAAAAGGCAGTTAGGAGTTGCTAAACAGTTTTTTTAAAAAAAATCTTGACATGTTTGATGTGAAATCACTGTATCCCAGGCCAACCTGACCAGTTAGGAAGTCAATGACATGTCAATAAGACAACTGATTTGGGGGCAGGAAGTCATAACAAGATTTATTGAGATCTAAATCTCATGAATCACATGGTTAGTTGGTTGGTTGGTTTTCCCTTTACTATTTTCTGTGCGGAAAAAATAAGCAATGGAAAATATAGTGATTAGAAGAGACAAATGCTTTACACACTTTCTAGAAATTAGCAAACCTCCCATTCTCTGTTGGGAAAAAATGGCCAACCAAATTAGAAAGAACTGACAGTATCTGGCAAAATCATAAACATCGGTGTCAACAACTAAGAAAAGACAACAGCTGACAATTCATAGCCAGGAGACCTGGGAGGGATGAGAAATGTGCCTCTACAGTGAGGCAGGAGTGAGCACCATTATGGGGTAAGCACTGCAAGTGAAGGGGGTGGGGAATCAGGAAGAACCTTCAGGATGCCCACCAGATGATGCTTCCCTGGGCTGACCAGTTTTAGGAAAGAACTCCTAAGGAAGAGTCAAGGATCTGAACACTGATGCCATAGACCTGTCTGTGCCCACACCAGCACTACAAAGTCTTGGTGTAAACTCAGGGCACATACCCAATGTATGAACCCCTGCTCTAGAAGTGTTACATCATCTGTTTGGTAAAAGCCCAGGCATTTATCTAGCTGGATTTGGGCTTTGATCTAGCTTCTGTCACTTTTAAGATCTGAGATGCTGAGTATTGTCCTTGAGTCCCTCTGACATGGGAGAGAGGCAGAGGAAAGTGACATCCACCCACACCCACAGGGTTGTTGGGAAGTTTAAACTAAATGAGATAACCCATTTAATCCATTAAGGACAATGCTGGGCACAGCTCAGGGCTCAATAAATGATCGTTAGCACAAACAACAAACAAAACTGTATGTGTAGACAGAAAGATAGACACACACACATGCATGCATGCACATGTATATGTGTGTATTCTTTGCCTCAATATCCTCAAAAGCACATGTTGTCTTTTATCATGTCTGAGGCAGACATGATATGCATACAATTTTACATTCACTCTCATCTTTTCTAATCAAATGTTCCCAGAACAGACTGTAGGCTTGCAAAGTTACATCGATATTCTTTTGATCTGTGCCTATTTGTACAGCAAATCCTAGCAGTGACCCATAACCCTGTGAATGTTTATGCAGAACCAGCACCGACTCTACCTACAGACCACTCAGAGGATACAGCATAAATGCACTCTGTCTTTCATACAGACACAAGCGCATTCTTTGCAAATAATTACACAATGTGTAATGTCGTCAGCATTTTACTGGAAATGGTTCTCATTCCACATCGTTCAGAAAGCCAGCAATGACAATAAAAACACATATTTTAGGAAAAAAAATACATTATGTGCTAAGTCCAACTGTGTCAACCTTACTGCATTACCCAACTGCTTCATTTTCAGGGTGATAAAAAGCCCTCCACAGTGTTGAAGGAAGGTAGACTATGCTAGTAAAACAAAGTGTCTCGAGACAAATCATTCTTGTTTTCTTTGTGCCTGATGTTTCCAAGTTGTGTGTCTGGCCTGAAGCCAGCCCCCTGTCAAACCCCCTGGGCTCAGGACCCTGTTCTGTTGGAGCACTGTTCCCATGTTCCCATCCCTTGCCCAAAGGCACCTTGAGAGGAACATAATCCCTGCCATCATTAAGCCACGGCCAATCCCAGAGACCCCCCTGTTACCAAAGGCTTGCCCCAGAATTAGATAAAAATCATAGCTTTTAGTATAGGATGGGACCTCAAGGCTGTCTGCTTCCAGGCAAGTATGATATTCACAACTCCCATCTCAAAGCCTAATCAACTGAGGCTCTAAGGAGACATGACAACTAAGGGTGATATGCTCTTCCTGGATGGGATCCTGAATTATAAAAAAGAAAGATTAAAACCTAAGGAAATCTGAAAAAATATGGACTTGAGTTAATAAGAATATATCCATAGTGCTCATCAGTTGTGACAAATGTGCCACATTAATGTGAGAGGCTAATAATCGGGGAGGTTGTGTGTGGGGTGTATGGGAACTGTCTGTAGTATCTGCACTTTTTTTTTTTTTCCTGTGAATCTAAAACGTTCCTAAGGTTAAAACAAAACAAAAGTTTATTAAGGAAAAAAAAAAAAAAAAAAAAAAAACACAAGAAACACAAACCAAAACACAGCGGCTTAAACTCAGTTCTGTATTCCAAAGAGGAGTTATAAAAGTGACCTTCGATTCTAATTAGTTAAGGTTATGTTCCTGTTATAAATACTTGACGTATCAAATGTGCAAATTCCTTACTTCCTAGTCTGTAATCTTGTCCTTGCTGAAATGATGTCTGGCCAGAATGCAAACAGGACCAGTGGCAGGCTGACCACACCCGGGACAGGCATCTGTGGGGAGTGTCTTACTAAAAAAGATCCTCACATGCTACCCACACCAGACCCAGTGCTCTTATGACATCCTGCCAATAGGTCTCCAGTAGGTGTCCCCAGAGTTTGGGCTCATGATGAGAGACGGAAAACCCCTTGAAGAGTCATTTGGATAGCCACTCTCTTGTGTACAGGGTAACCCACAAGGCTTGTGTCATCCCCCTCTCTTCATACCACTTTACCTGCCCTTGGGATTCCCCCATTGCCAAGAAATCCCCAAACGTTACACTGTCCTAACAATTGGTTCCATGGGACAGTAGAAACTTGGATCTTCTAGTCCAGCCCTGCCATCCTGCAGCGGAAGAAACAGGGGCCAAGAGTGAGAAACCCTCAGACAACTCCAGTGTTAGAAACACTCAGGCAACCCAGAAGCTCATATTTTAAAACAAAAATAGGAAACTGATATTGACAGAAAGGGACAGAATTGTGGGCTCTTCTTGCATCTTTTATTGTTACAGATAAAATAAGGCATTACTTTTGGGGGTGCCATATTAAATCCCCTGGAAATATCGATTAGAATTTCCTCAAGTTCCCAATAATGTCTGAGAAATATTATCTAGACATTGTTAATGTTATGCTTTTCAATTTATTCAGCTGCCTGAAGCTATACAGTGCTGAAATGAAGCTACAAACTTCTATATAATCCATGAGTGCTATGGGATATTATAATTGAAATCAGAAAAGATTTTGAAGTAAATGATAATGAATATTTGACACATCAAAACATATGGGACGTGGCTAACACAGTGCTCAGAGAGGAATTTATAGCTTTAAATGCTATTTTAGCAGTGTCATTTTCCTGAAATATTTTAGTGTTATTGCTCATATTTGATTTATCAATGTCTCTGTGTATCAGTCTGTTTTCCTCTCTAACATTCAATTCTCAAGTTAAATTCCCAAGGAGAATGCTCTACTCAGTTACTAATTTAATGACCAGAAGCTTAAGAGTTGGTTGAACAATGAGATACAGGTTAAAATAATATAAGTACTATTTTTTCTTATGCAGTGCTCTTTGTTAGTTTTTATAAGTGCATATAAATAATTATGAAACAAGATCACTATCGCCTAAAAGTAAAGAGCAAATTTAAGATAACTTGAAATAAGTTAACTTGAAATAATAGAACAAGGCAATCTATTACTTCAGTCTTATGAGGGTCTTAAGAGATTGGGGCATATTTCTTTAAATTTAATACATTTGGATTCCATGGTTGCCCCCACGGATTCCAATTAAATTCTCCTAGGTATTGTGTCTATCATTTGGATATTGTCTTCAGCAGTTAAAGTTGATGATATTAGCACTTATAAGTATTTGATTCAAAGGTCCTAGCAATATTCAAATCACATACACTATTTTCTGTAAATATACAACTTCAAAACATTAAACATTACTTAGGTTGTTAATATTTATCTTAGGAAATTGGAAAATATACACAAATAGAGAAAAAGCCATCTATAATTCCATCACACAAAAGTAATCACCTTCAATAATTTGCTATGCAGCTCCAAGAGTTTATACATATTTTTATTAATTTTTATCAAAGGAACAGATTAACTGTTTAGTACAAAATGCTTTAAAATGACACCCCAGTTAAAATGTGATTTAAAAAAACATCTAGGTACAAATTGCTACTAGGTTGCTCAACACTAAACCCAACTGTTATCAATTAAAGCTTCATGAAAGCTTTTCTCCTTTCAGCAAAAGTTTGCATATCAAGGTTCCTGGCTATAAACAGATAAGCATCAAGGTAATATATTAGAAAGCTATTAGGAACCACTGAGATGGGGAACTAGACTTGACAAATGATTCTGAACCAAAGGAAGCAAGTTAGCCAGAACTACTGCCAGGCCCTGCCCTGGGAGCACACTGGTACCAGAGCCATTGCCACCACGCATGGGACAGCGACATGGCCACCACCACATCTATACCTCCAGCTCCACTGACTGCTTCTGTTCTCACTGGACATCAGATGCTCCAGATTGAATGATCAAAAGATTCCAGCAAACTCAAAGGAGATACAGGAGAATAGTTTCAGGAGGTGAAGAACCTACAAAATGGCCTGTAGAGTTTGACACAACATCATTCAATATATAAGAGCCAAAGAAATGTAACACCATTTAACAAAATCAGCTATAGGCCTGGTGGAGCTTTCGGGCTTTCCCTGACAAATGGAAAAATTAGGTAACTCTAAGTTTTAAATGTGAGGACGTAAACTACATGAACTAAGAGAGTAGCCCTCTTTGGAGATTTGGACTTGGTGACCGTGGAAGGGGACCCCTGCAGGTATGATGGGAAAAAAAATTCCTGTGCATACAAAGTCTCACACCTCAAACTCAGCTGAGATCTTTGGTCAATAAATAACCCCAGTCAGGATTAGTGCCTCTCTAGTATATAAGGATCTTTTAATCCTGGGAAGATCTAATCTCCTATGAGAACATTCAGGGGAATCGGACTGATAGCACTGGCGGTTTTGATCGTATTGGCATTTTTGTGTTAAGGATTCTGTGCAATTTAGCATGCTCGATATTTATATCAAAGATAATATGCTATGACAGAGTAATTCAAACTAAAACATGTTTAACTGGATAATTTGTCGGTTGAAATTTTAAGCAGAAATTTACTATGATGTTAGAACATGCATGCTAATTTAAGAGTCACCATCACCATCTTGAGAGAGTTGTTCCAGTCCTGAACTGAGGCAGAACTTTGTGGTGTAATACGATCAGGAGCCCCTTCTGGGAGGTATTTATTAACATACATGATAAAACGCTTGAACAATTTTCTGATAGACATTAATTAGCTTAAGAACCCCTTCTAAGAACACTCCAGCTAACTTCCTACCCTGCAAAATGCCTCAGGACCTGTAATCACTGTTTATCCAGCCTGCAGTCTCCTTAACAAGAATTTTAAAAACCCAGTCTAAAATGATTCTCTGGCCATTTTTTTCCTACTATAAAATGCCTCTACTAAGGTGAACTCTTTGAATTTCTTAGAAGGCTTATTCCCTTGCAGCAAAACTTTGACCCAAGCTCTGAATCAATTTGTCTGAGAAGTTATTTTAATAATATTTATGCTCAACCCATTAGATGGTAAAATTTACCATAGTACTTGACTTTTTTTTTTTCAGTCAGAGAATAGCACTTAAAAAGAAAATCAGTCATACTAAATTTAGAAATTCAGTTAAAATTGTTTCAAGGGCTGTGATAAAGCAAATTTGTGAATAAGACCATATATACCACTCATTACCTTAAAACCTGTCATAGTTTTATTGATTTATGCATAAATTAATAAGAATCATAATTTGAAGTGAACGTTCAAGGGTGAATTAGGGTTTGGAATTTGGATGTTTGATCATTAAAGATTAATTCTTTTATTTATTGTAAAGAGGTTCTCTTCTGAATACTCTTTTTTGCACACAAAGGCTGCCTTCAAAAGCATTGAAAATACTCACATTGTGCCCACCAAAAACGGCGTAATGAAGGATTCTGCAAACACAGAGAAAAGCTAGGATACTGAAAAGCCAAAATAATGAGTGTGATGAGAGTTTCCTTTTTGTTCCCCCCTTTATGGATGCTGTCATGGCTCTTTTTAAATGCTCCTGAAAGCTTATTCATTTCCTCAGCTCCCCCCACCTTTTTAATAGTAGTACCCCAAGTGGAATCATGAGGCAAATCCTTTCTCAAAATTGGTACTTAAATCTCTCCTTTTCAAGTTAGGTCCTCCAAGGAAGAATTAACATAATCAGCTTTTTGCACCAGCCCTGTGGTTTGTTGTTTTATGGGGAGGATTTTGTTTTGTTTTGGTTTTGGTTTTCTGTCACTATGGGTGTTTTTTGGTTTTATTTTCTATGGTTGCTCTTTCCCTCGCGAACAGAATAGAAATAATAGTTTTATAAAAATGAAGGAATGCAATGTACTGTCTTCTTCAGCTTGAATATCTCCACCTGTGTGTGCCACAAAGACCTTTGGGTTTTGTTTTTTGTTTTTTTTTTTTTCCTTTTCACCATTATATTCCTAGAGCCTACAACATTGAAGTCACCCACAAAATACTTTCTGGGTCCCTCTGAATGACACAAAGAGTAGATGATGGAAAGATTCCCTTAATGGTTTCCATCCTCCTACTTGCTCAACCTTATTTTCACTCTCCTGGGCTTAGAACATCACTTTCTTGTCTGTGCTTCACTCAGAGACCCGTCATACCTACATTCACTGCTGAGATACCAAGTGGCTCGGAGGGATGTGTCGTTTCCTTGAGTCCCAAAGACAAAGCTGACCTCAGATCATCAGACATAGCAGGAGAAGTTTCAAAACAAGCGTGGGCAGTGCTGAGTCAAAAGGCCAGATCTGGCATCTGGGGGGGACTCTGGTGAGGGGGAAGGCAGAGAGTTTGGGCTGGCACCAGCTATCTCCGGATTTGAGTCAGGAGATTCAGCAAGGCCGGGCGCTCAGCCTAGGGCTTACTTCAGGCCAGAAGAAATAGGCAGGGGAGAAGGATGAGCCTGAGATTAAAGGAGAGCTTAGAATCTGGAACAAATAAACTGCACATCCACACAAAGGCATCGCTGGTGCATAGTGACTGCTAGGTGTGAGCTGTCTTTCTGCTCTGGCATTAAATAAGCATTGCACCTGCTGAGGACATTTTCTGGAAATCAGATATGATGGACTCTGAGATGAAGAAGGCCTCTGTGGTTCACTTCTCTCCTGGATCCCACAGCATTTCCTTGCTTAATAATAGGAACAAAGAGAATAAGAGGCAGCATATTTTGACAATGATTGTAATGTGTTTTGAAACCACATGGCAAGGGGTGTGACATGGGAAGGGAATCAAATGAAGCACTACAGTAAATACAATTAAAAAGGCCAAATTTCAGCCTTTCAAATGAATTACCATCCTGACTACTTATTACTTAGTATGGAATTGAAACTACATTCACAACTTTTATATTATGAACTTTCTGGAAAGCAATAAAGTAGAGCCACCCTCTGTAACTGTGTGTGACGTGTTCACTGTCAGTCAGGACTGGCTACATAACTTGTAGGGTCCAGTGCAAGATAAAAATACAGGAGCCCTTTGCTCCAAAAACAGGAAAAAGTATCATCTTTTAGGTACGAACATCTAAAGCTTTTTCCTTTCTTCTGTAATTTCTCTGTTGACTCGTCATGGTGCTTTCATTTGCTAATTAATGTCATTCAAAGTAAGGAAAATTAAAAATTTAAATTATTAGTTATGAATTTTCAGCTCATCTTTATATTGAGCAAGGCCAGCTTTCGATGCATATTTTAGAGCATTTAACTGGGTGTAGAATCGTAGAAATGCCACAAAGGCTCTTTGTTAGCACGTACATGCATATGTATCACGTTCCTACCAGAATGGTTGGGGAATGCTGTGGAAAACTCACTCAGCTGTCATAGCACTTCTTGACAGGCACACATTCCACCAACATTCTCTGCCTTTGGTGTGCTGGTGAGTGATGGAGGACATCAAGAAAAGGACCTGTGGGCTGCTCCATCTATAGGCTGTTAGCTAATTCAGGGAAGTAACACAAGAAAAGATGACTATGTTAAGGTGCCTTGGCCATTTGTGTTTCTTAGAATGCATTGCCTTCTTTTTTTTATTTTTTATTTTATTATTATTATTTTTAATAATAAATTTATGTTTTATTGGTGTTCAATTTGCCAACATACAGAATAACATTGCCTTCTTTATGGGTTTGATATAAGTTTGGTTTGACCACAAAGTAGGCCACTTCTGGCTGTCAGTGTTTCCGTTTACTTAGTCACAGACTCCACACACTTACTGTGTGGTCTCTTTGAGTCACGCCGAACTCCCACACATTTGGAGTCCACTGGGTCTTTATGCTCAAGGCACCTTGTAAATGTAGTACTTAAAGGGGCATCAAGGATCATGGATCTGCACATTGAGCATACCTCCCCTGACCACAGTGTGCCCCACTATCTCATCAGACTTCACTTACAAAATGCAAGTCCAAAGATAAATTATTGAGAATTTCAAGACTACCATAGCAGAGCATTAAACCAAACATGGGGCCCTTAGGAGCACAGGTCATATAATCATGAAGGCAACTCTGTTGTTGGATTTTTTTTTAAAGATTTTATTTATTCATTCATGAGAGGCAGAGAGAGAGAGGCAGAGACATAGGCAGTGGGAAAAGTAGGCTCCCTGCAGGGAGCTTGATGTGGGACTCAATCTTAAAACCAGGGGATCACACTCTGAGCTGAAGGCAGACACTCAACCACTGAGCCACCCAGATGTCCCCTATTGGATTTGAAGGAGAAATGAAAACTTTACTGGAAGGAAAAGCAATCAGTAATGCATCAGAGCTTGGATGGGTAGGAGTCTCAAGATGTTTGCAACATATCATGCTTGTATGCATGGAAAAATGTACTATACTTGTCAATAATTAGAAGTGAGGAGGAAAGCAAGTTTCTTCAGTGGATACAAGTATCTATTTTTAATCCCAGAGGAAAATCAATAATGGTTCTTCATGATACAACTGCATTTTAAGGTCAAATTTCCAGAAAAGCAAACTTTGGATTTCAGAAAACACCAGTACAGATATATCTAAATATCTGATTTTTTGAATATGTGATAAAACACAGATTAAGAGTAGACTCTGGTATGAAAGTAGAGTCTGGTCAAGACATTGTGTTTTTAAAAAGTCATTTTTTCAGGAACGTCTCTGGCAAAACCACTTTTCCTTAGAAATAATGTGATTAAATAATGATCGAGTCTCCAGGGTAGTCTAAAACTATAGACCTGGAGTTATACTTAGAATGTAAAGTTAATAGTATGATTTACTAACCAAAACCTCATGTAGAATATTTTTTTATGAGAAATACATTTCAAAAACATCAGGAACACATTTCCATTCAACTTACCCCATAGAAACAGGCATTTCTCTGAGTCCTATGATGCTGGAAGAGGAGCCTAGGAAGGTTCCCTGATCCCAAAAAGTATGTTGGCAGCTGTAGGAGGTGAAAACTTAGATTGTGCTTGGTACTGATAACTTCCTAAATTTCTACATTTATTTTTGAAGCAAGCTGTCTGTGGAAAGAAGATAATGCTTGTCTGTAAATACTCAGGAGAACATGGCTTTAGAAATACTTTGAGAATACTGGGTGGACATCCCTTTACTGATATCCGAGGATGAGTTCCTTATCCATGTATGCCTCTCTCTAAGTAGAAAAATATTACTTTCTCATGCTGTTATAGCAATATAATTTAAAAATCTGCTGCCTTGTGATTATGGGAGAGGCTGAAATATGTCGGGCCTTCTGCATAGTTCCTTTCTGTTCATGACTAGGTGATAAACCTAGAAATATTTAAGGAAAAAAAAGAACCCAATCCAACAGAATATGTTCAACAAAACAAGACTCAAAAAAGAAGAAATTAGAAAATGGTAAACATATTAGAGGATTGACCTATCAATGCTTGGGACACTTGTGTTAATAATAGTGGATAACATTTACTTAGAGTTCACTCAGTTCATGCAGGCACTGAGACTGCTTTTTTTTTGTTTTGTTTTTTAAATATTTTATTTATTTATTTATTTATTTATTTATTTATTTATTTATTTAGAGAGAGGGAGAAAGAAAGAGAGAACAAGTGGGGAGGGGAGGCAGAGGAGAGTGAAGGAGAATCTCAAACAACCCCCCACTCAGCTTGCAGAGTCCATTGTGGGGTTCCATCTCCTAAGCAGGAGATCATGACCTGAACTAAAATCAAAAGTTGGTCACACAACTGACTGAGCCATCCAGGAAGCCCCAGGCACTGAGATTTTTGTATGTTAATTCATTTACGTCTCACAGTAATTCTCTGATGTGTTTATTCTATACAATAGTTTTACTTTACTTTTATCAAAGTATGACTAACATATAATGTATTACTTTCAGGTGTACAATATAGTGATTCAACAATTCTATACATTACTCAGTGCTCATCATGATAAATGTCCTCTTAATTCCCTTCACCTATTTCACCCATTACCTTACCCACCACCCCTCTGGTAACCATCATTTTGTTCTCTATAGCCAAGAGTCTGTTTTTCTGTTTGTCTCTTTTCTCTTTGTTCATTTGTTTTGCTTCTTAAATTCTTACATATGGTTGAAATCATATACTATTTGTCTTTCTCTAACTTACTTCACTTAGCATTCTACTTTCTAGGTCCATCCATGTGGTTGCAAATGACAAGATTTCCTTTTTTATGACTGAGTAATATGTCCATCTTGGCTATTGTAAATAATGTTGCAATAAATATAGGAGTGTATACACCTTCCCTAATTAGTGGTTTTGTTTTCTTTGGGTAAATACCCACTAGTAGAATTACTGAATCATATGGTTGCAAACAATGTTTTAAAAGTGAATTTAAAGAGTCACCAGGTTAGGAAGTAAGACCAAAAGCTTCTAAGTAGTGAAAGTAAAATCCACACTTAGTGTGTCTGATTCCAGCATAGTCTATCTCAACATTATATTTTTTATGTTCTTATTTCTGATATAGTTCATACATGGTAGATGCTCAGAATTATAGATACTTTGCTGAATATTTAATGTGGAAGTTATTATTTTAATGCCTAATTTAAATAGTGCTAAGTAGTGTTAGGCAAGGATATATGTTCACTTAAAAGTGAAATTTACTGACATGTTTTTTAATAACTGGAAAACAGTTCATATCCACATGGTAGACTTAGAGATATTTGAGCCACAGTAAAACTTTGGCTTGTTAGGAAATGAGGGATTAGGTTTTAAAATTCTCTTTATCTCAGATTAAAGCAATTTAACCCTTCTCTCCCCCTTTAAAGCCTTTTTATAGACAAAGAAAAAAACTTATAACATCAGAATTTTTGAGGTACTCTGAATCTTGTGTCATCCAAATGGTCATGCCTTAAAATTATATTTCCTCTTAGGTTTCTAAATAGCTTGCAAATGCCATGCCTTCAGAAAATGCATACTCAGCACCAAGCAAAATAGTTGGCAGGTAGTATATGTCTAAAGGTTGTTTATGAATTAAATAGATTTATTACTGGATGCTAATTATAATGCATAATAATTGCTAGAAAGAAATGCAATGAAACTTATGTTGAATGCTTTTGTCACTACTTGTGGCAAACTAGAAGGAGAATAAAAATATCACGTTCATTTCAGCAAGAATTTGGAATGAAGAAACAGCAATACAAGCTACAAAGCACATAAAAAGTGACTACTTGGAAGAATTAAGATTTACAAACATAGAGACACAAAAATATGTAATGAAATGGAAATGAATTTCCGTTGGTGTAATGGACAGTATGGGAATGTGTATTGAGATTTAGAGTAGTTTAATCCAAAGTAAATAGAGGCTTGCAGTTGTCTTACTGAGGAAAAATGGATTTCTCAAAATAAAAGACATTCTTTATAATCATGGTATTAAACCCTAATGGAGAGTAAGGATGCTGCTCTGATGTTTTCAGAACATCTCTGAGTATCTTTCTTGTCTATGCCAAGGACAGTTATTTTCTTTTCAACTAAATCAAAGATTCACTGGCAGAGAAAGAGCTTCTGAATAGATTAGATATTAATGGTGTCCTCTGCATATAATGAAGATGTGTTTTATCTTGATACTGAAATATATAATATTCCAGAGTAAAGGTAAGGTTCAATTTTTAAAAGGCTATTTAAAACATGCTTTTATATTTAAAATAAGTTATGTACAATGAGGGCTTTGGTTTTTAAATTTTCACTAGATGTAAGGGATATACATGTCTATATATCAATATCCTGTTTCAATATATAAAAATTTATTCTTATCAGAGAAAAATATTAATGTTTTATGGATCTCAAATGCCATATACATATGTTCTTTCTCCTTTTTTGCATTCTTTTATGGTTCATATTTATGTTCACAATAGTAGCATTAAATTTATTATTCTTTATGGAATTTCATTTTTGACTATGTTAAGAAAGAACTTCAGTTAAAAACCACCACAAGTCTTTTCTTTACATTTTTTTTTTTTTTTTATCTCACTGGGTTTTTCGTTTTGTTTTGTTTTCGGTTTTTTGGATTTTTTTTTTGCCACCGTACCTCACCATCTCTTCCCCCTTTCTCCACTAGAACAAAATGGCCTGAAAGCTTTTAGTGAGAAAGCAGTCTTCCTTGGACCTCCATCAGCTATATGGAAAAATATTTCCTGTCCCAAACACCTATAATAGTAAAAGTACATTCTTGCCTTTCAAAGAAATTAGGTTCTAGCTCTAGAAGTTTTATTTTCATTTAGCATTTAGTTTAGGGTCTTAAAGACTGAGGAGGATTATGTTAAAATCTTAGTCTAAAAGGCAACTGAAGAAAGCTGAATCTTTAGAAGAAATAGCCCATTCAAAATCAGGCATGTCATTTTGTAAAACTTTCCTGTATGGAGGTACATGGAATTACAACCAACTCAGAATGCTTTCAAAATACTTTAAAAAAATGTATGTATTCAATCAAAATGCAGGACATAGACAAGGACATGTTTGCAACTTCTAACAGTATAAGGAAAAGATTGTATTGGGGTGGGGTTCCCAAATTCTATAATCAACACAGAAAATATTTCACATATCCAATCCACAATTGTGTGGTATTGTATATATACCATGAGAAATATACATTTTGGTCTTTGTCCTGGCTCCTGACTAGACCTCCTGAAGCCTTTATAATTTCTTAAATTGCTCAGGTGTTAGGAGCATTTTTTGTTTTAGTATTTGGTCTTTGACCCTGGTTCCTGACACAAAGCACCTAAGACTCTTTGAATTTCCTGCATGAAAGGAATATCTCCTGGTGAGCTCCTGGATAGCTTCATAATGGAGACTGGTCATCAGAAAGACCAGACCACAGTTGGAAGCATGGAACTTTCAGTCCCATTCCTCATCTTCCAGGAAAACGAGAGGTGCTAGAGATTGAGTTAATAATTGATCATGACTATGTGATTAAGCCTTCATAAAAATATTTACAGGGTTTGGAGAACTTCTAGATTGCTGAACATCTCCATGTGCCAGGAGGGTGGTGGACTCCAGCTCCATAGGAACAGACACTCCTGTGCTTTGGACCCTTCTGTACCTCACCCTATACATCATGCCCTCTGTTATATTCTATGAACTGTTCTAGTAAATGTACTATCCATTCAATCAATCCAAAGAGGCTATGCCTAAACAATGGAATGTTAATTAGCACTAAAATGACCTATTGAGCCATGAAAACATTATGTATGAAACTGAAATGCATATTATTGAGTAAAAGAAGCCAATCTGAAAAGGCTACTTACTGTGTGTTTCAACTATATGACATTCTAGAAAAGACAAAACTATGGAAGCAGTAAAAATAACAGGGATTGCCAGGGGGTGGTGGAGAGGGGATGGATAAGTGGGATACAGAGGATTTTAAGGGTAGGAAAAATATTCTCTATGATACCATAATGGTAGATACATGTCATCATATATTTTGTCCAAACCCATAGACTGTACAACACCAAGAATGAACCCTACTGTAAACTATGGACTTTGGGTAATTATCATGTGTCATTGTAGGCTCATCAGTTGTAACATATGTACCACTCTGGTGGGGGATATTGAAAATGGTCAAGACTCTTTAGGTATGAGGGCAAGGGGTAAATGGGAAATCTGTATTTTTTAAAAAATATATTTTATTTAGTTACTCATGAGAGACACAGAGAGGGAGGCAGAGACATAGGCAGAGGGAGAAGCAGACTTCCTGCAGGGAGCCTGATGCAGGACTTAATTCCTGGACCCTGGGATCATGACCTGAGCCAAAGGTAGATACTCAACCACTAAGCCACCCAGGCACCCCAAAATCTGTATCTTTTACTCAATTTTGCTGTGAACTCAAAACTGCTCTAATAAATAGTCTTTAAAATAAAGTGACATTTTAGGGGGTACCTGGATGGCTCACTCAATGGAACATCTGACTCTTGGTTTCTGCTCAGGTCATGATCTAAGCATCCTTGGATTGAGCCCCATGTCATGTCAGGATTCATGCTCAGCAGGGAGTCAGCTTTTCTTCTTCTCTCTCCGCCCCCTCCTCACAGGCGGGCCTGTTCTCTCTCTCTCAAATAAATGAATAAATAAATCTTTTTAAAAAATAAAGGGCCATTTTGTATTGTACTTACTACAAACTACCATATACAGCTGAATTTACTTGCAATATAACAGAGTATTACGACAAATTATCATTAACCTAATCATTCCTTATTAATATTTAATAGCCATCGATAAATGTTATTTATATCATAATGCTTTATAAAAAACACTTATTACCTGCATTTAATCATGGATTTTTGTGGCAGACAGTGTTGTTGTCCGTGTAATTCCTGTGGCCCTCCTTGCAAGAGAGCCCTGAGCTAGTTCGGAGTGGTCATTGGCCCAGCCCCAGTCCTGCTCGCTTTGTCAGATGTTTAATCTCCTTCCTCTCTAGCAGCTAGGGACAGTCACATGATCCAGTTCTGGCCAATAAGTCTGAAGCAGAAGACTGTTTGGCAGAGGAGAGGATGACAGAGTGTTCTGGGAAAGTTTACTTTTAAAGGGGATGCAGGTTATCTGTCTCCTGATGGAAGACTGCACCACACCTATAAAGTATTCTTGCCAAACAGTGCTGAATGTGAATCTGTGAATTAGATCAAGCCTCTAGATCCAACTATCAATTTATAGCAAACACAGAAGAACAAGAAGCATATTAAATGACATCACAGGAAAGAAATCAGCAAAACCCAGACCATGGGAAATTACAGGAAATACAATCTTATTTCTTCAACAAATGCGCTGTAGAGAAAAGAAAAAAGAAATATTATCTATGCATCTATTTAAAAAAAAAAAAAGATTTAAGAACCATGTCAGGAATTTGCAGGGGATCATGCTTCAAAGAAACTAAAAAAAAAAAAAAAAAGTATGACATCTATAAAAATATTAAATATTTGATTTTTAAATCAAATGTAAAATTTTTTAGACATGCAAAAGTGGTGTGTTTGTGTCTAAACAAAGAAACTTTTTCATCTAGAGACAAATACTGAAATGTTTGCAAATGAAATGATAAAAATGACTGGGGCTTACATCAAAGTATTTCTGGAGTGTGAGAACTGGGTAGGATTATAGCTGGAGTGGCTTGGTGTTAGTTGATCATTACTGAAGTTATTTGATAAGTACATGGAGTTCCTTACACTTGATTTTCTACTTTGGTATATGTTTAAAGTTTTCCACAATAAAATGTTTTGAAACTATACACGTGAGTTTAGATTTGGCTGATCCTTTTCTTCTTTCTTCTTCTTCTTCTTCAAGATTTTATTTATTTATTTTTTCATAAGAGACACACACAGAGAGAGAGAGAGAGAGGCAGAGAAACAGGCAGAGGGAGAAGCTGGCTCCATGCAGGGATCCCGACATGGGACTCGATCCTGGGTCTCCAGGATCATGCCCTGGGTTAAAGTCAGCACTAAACCACTGAGCCACCCAGGCTGCCCATCCTTTGTCCCTTCTTTACCTGACTTGGAAAAGGATGTGGTACTGGAGCTCCAGCAGCCTTCCTGCTACCGCGAGGCTTAAAAGCGTGAAGATGAGAATGGCCAAGCAGGAAGATGATAAAATCTTGGGTCTTTGATGACACTAATGAGCTCTAGACTTCTTATATAAATACAAATTTGTTTTTCTTTAAACTGCTATTGGAAAAATAAAAAATAAAAAAAAAAATAAACTGCTATTGGTAGAGTTGTCTGTTGTTATTGTTAAGGGTAGCCCTCCTAATATGATGTCTATGCAATAAATCGAACTTTCTTTAAAAAAAAGGGGGCCTAAAAAATGAAAAGCAATCGAATAGACTCATCTGGAAGTACAATATTAATGCTCCCTTTGTAAAACATTTTTTTAACATATGTGTGATTTTATTAATTAAAATAAAAGTGTAGCACAGGCAAAGAAATTGATGTTGGTATCAATTATTTGTTGTCCTGGGCCAGGGATGGGGGAAGGGCAGGCGAACTTTTTTGGGGTGCTGGAGATGTGCTATATCTTGATCTGAGTAGTGGTCCCAGGGTGAAGACATTTGTTCAAATTCACGGAGCTCTCCCTTCACTGAATCGGACACTTAATGCCTATTACTCTATTTCTTTTTTTTATTTTTTAAAAAATTTAATTAGACAACTTATAGTACATCATTAGTTTCACATGTAGTGCTCAATAATTTATCAGTTGCATATAACACTCAGTGCTCATCATATCACGCAGCCTCCTTAAAACCCATTACCCAATTATCCCATCCTTTCCCCGACCCACCTCCCCTTCAGCAACCCTCAGTTTGTTTCCTATAGTTAAAAGTCTCTCATGGTTTTTCTCCTTCTCTGATGACTTCCCATTCAATTTTCTTTCCCTTCCCCTATTATCCTTTGTATTGTTTCTTATATTCCACATATGAGTGAAACTCTATGATAATTATACTTTTCTGATTGACTTATTTCGCTCAGCATAATACCTCCAGTTCCATCCATGTCTATGTAAATGGTAAATATTCAGCATTTATTCCTAGTTTATCTACTAAGATCTTGGGATTTATAAAATATTAAAATACAAAATTAATGTTTTGAATTAAAATCAGAGTTACAGTTCTAATCATGTCAAAGTAGCTTGACTTGAACTAAGCCTCCCAATGACATCAATATAAAAAGTAGATATAGCAGAAAAGACCTGTTGACACTGATGAACAGTTATAGCAAGCAGTAACTAGATGGACTGCAATTCTTAAAAGCAAGAAAGCACAAGATGTAAGGTCCACATTTATCCATATTTTCCAGCTCAGTGGAGCAGAAGGAAATGGAACCCAAGCTGCAAATACCAGTCTGACTGGTCAGAGGAAATGTAAATTAGAGGTGCAAATGTCAAAGTGGCAGGATATTGAGGGACAATGAAAAGGAGGGGGTGGGACCCAAATATATATACAAAGAAAGTCCCTTCAAGCTACAGGCAGACACTTGGGGGTACATATAGAGAAGTTAAGAGTCTAAGAAACTCCCTGGAAAACAGAATTTGGGAGGCAAAAGAATTAATCAGAGATTTCAATAGCTGCCTGATGCTGAAGAGTGAGAAACACTCCATCTGACTTTATGTAGGTCTTACTCTGCTCAGGTCACTGTAACAAAATACCATCCTTGGGGTGACTTAAACAATATATTTTTTTCAGAGTTCTAGAAGTTGGAAGTCTGTGGACAGGTGTTAGCATGCTCAGTTCATGGTGAGGCCTCTCCTAACAACTTGAAGACAGCTACCTTCTCACAGTCTTGTCACATGGCAGAGAGAGAGGGAGCAAGCCCTCTGTGTCTCTTCTCGTAAGGGCACTAATCTCACCAGAGGGCACCACCATCATGTCCTCTCCTAACTACCTTGCAAAGATCATATATCTCCCAGCATTATCATACTGGGACTTAAGGCTTCCCCACATTATTTGGGGAGGACACAACTTAATCCACAGCAATGGGCATTAGTTTCCTATTGTTATTGTAACGAATTACTAAAAATTTAGAGGCTTAAAACCATATGAATTTATTACCCTACAGTTTTGGAGGTCAGAAGTCTAATGGGTCTCACTGGGCTAAAATTAGACAGTGAGAAGGCAGTTTGGGGGAGGAATCCATCCTCTTGCCTTTCCACTTCCAGAAGCTGGCTGCATTCTTTGGCTTATGATCTGCTTCCATCATCAAAGCATCAATGGCTGTTAAAGTCTTTTTCGTGCTTCCACCTCTCTCTTCCACTGATAATAATTCTTATGATTTTGCTGGGCCCACCCAGATAATTCAAGATACTCTCTTCATATCAGGGTCAGCTGATCAGTAAACTTAATTCCACTTGCAAACTTAATTTTCCTTTGTAATGGAATCTAATATATTAACAGTTCCTGGGGATTGGAACATGGATATATTTGGAGATGTGTTATTTTGCTTACCACAATGGGCTTGATGAACAAATCAAGCTTTATCTTTAAACTCCAGAAGGGCCATGCCCTAGGAAAAGGCCAAAACTGAAATAGTCCATGCCTACCAAGATCTAGAACCAATCTTCAACAGGACTGAGTCTACCCTTCAGCAGAAAACTACACATTATTTGAAGGAAATAATATAGTTCTTACCCATTATGTCCAGCATCTAATCAAAAATATGAAATATGCTAAAATATTGAACAAATGTAGAAATAAAGGAAAATGGAAGTAGATAGAAACAGATCCATATATGATTCAGATATTAGAGTTCTCAGAATATTTAAAATAATTACAGTCAACATGTCAAGAAACTAGAGGAAAAGATAGGGAATTGCAGGAGACACTCAGAATCCATCAAAACTGTCAAATAAAAATTTGAGAACTGATAAATACAAAACTAAGACTAACAATTTATTAGTTAGGTGTAATAATGGGTCA
Organism: Vulpes lagopus; assembly: GCF_018345385.1. Taxonomy (NCBI): domain Eukaryota; kingdom Metazoa; phylum Chordata; class Mammalia; order Carnivora; family Canidae; genus Vulpes; species Vulpes lagopus. The sequence continues at coordinate 10,229,576 of NC_054831.1, forward strand.
CAAAGAGTAGTGCAAAGGACTAGTGAACTGGAAGACATGTCCCAGAAAGGATACATACTTATGCATGAAGAAAAAAGAATAGGAAACCTCTGGAACAAAATGAAAATGTCTAACATGCATGTATTAAGAATTCTTACTATGAGAGGACAAATGGAGGTAATATTTGAATCAAGAAAAACACCAAATTAAACCCATAGAAAATAGAAGGCAATAACAAATATAAGAGAAAAAAAAATCTAAGAAATAGAAAGCAAGCATACAATAGTAAACAAAACAAAGCAACAGTTTTTGAAAGGTCAATACATTTGTTAAATCTCTTGTAAGACTGATCCAAAAAATGAAAATAAAACACAAATTAACCATTTCACATACATTCACAAAACAAATCATGAGTTTTTATTTTATTGCTGGATTATTGTAAAATAAACCATACCAAATTTCAGTGGCTTTTAACTATAATCATTTATTGTCTCTCCTATGTCTGTGGGACTGTCAGGTTTCAGCTGCACAGGCTGTGCCCAGCTAGGGGACCATGATTGTACATTAGAGAGAGATGGAGCCACAAATGGGAGCTTCAATTCAATCTATTATAATTATCTAGAACTTTATGCCAATAAATGCTACAATATAGAAGAAATGGACAAATCACTTGAAAAATATAATGAAATGGAGAGAAACAATAAATATGAATATCCCTACACTATTAAAGACATTGAGAAATTAACCTTTTTTTTTTTTTTTACAAAAAAAGTTGCTGGTATGAATAGCTTCACTGGTGAATTTTTCTAATGTTTGAGGAAAGAATAACACAAGTGTTATATAAACTCTTCCAGAAAATAGAATAAGATATAAGACTGCCCAGTTCATTTTTGAGGTTTGCATGACCTTGATAATAAAAATGACAAGGACATTATAAGACAAATTGCCCGCTGGTATTCCTAATGAACATAGGCAAAAATCCTGAACAAAATTATAGTAAATCCAATACTATATACAAAGGACAATATATTATGATCAATTTGGTTCATAACAAGAAACCTTGCAAAGACTGGTGACTTTTTGTTTTGTTTTGATTTTTAGTTTTCCTAAAAGGAACTTTACTAAAGGGGTCCTTTACTCCCAAGTCCTTTGAAACACTGCATTTTGTTGCTCAAGTATTGTCAACCAGAGCTGAGAGTTCTCTGCCCCAGTGTGAATTTTTTTGACTAGTTTGTAACTGAAAAACTTTGAGAATTTTTTTACCAAAAATATTAAACTACATCATTATTGGAAGGCCACCGTATACTTTCCTATTCCAGCAAATAGCCTGGTAACCCCACAGAAGCAGGAAATGAATTAAAATCATAAAATGTAATAAACATTTCAAATGAGTTCACATCTCTGTGCTCAGCTTGTGGCAGTGTGGAATCCTGGGAGCTCATGCCAGAAGAAGTTGCATGATTCCATCAGCCTCCTGGCTACCAGGCAGGAACACTGTAGGAATGAGAGACTTCATGGAGTTCAAAACAAGAGCCTTTGCAAATGGATAACCAAAGAAGCTGGGAAGCATGCAAAGAATGCAGCCCTTTAGCTAAATTACCTAAGTGGAAATTATTCACCCAGGCGTTCCATCCTACTGGAAACTCTTGGTCAACCTGTGAAGAAATTAGCAGCTTAAAAAGAAAAACAAAAACAAAAACTCCAGGTTGAACATTTTTTATTTTGAAAGTTTTATGGTCATAAAACTAGCTGGCGAAGGTGGAATGGTCCTTCTAGCATCATAATGAATTTGACTTTGCTTCTTTTTTCCCCTTTTGAAGCATTTTAACTACAAGTTTTTATAACTTCTAGAGAATACCAGTTGAATTGAGTCTGATTCAATCCAAAGTGTGTTGCCAGTTAGGTAGAAGCATTACCTCTAACTCCTACACCATCTAAAAAGTGAAAAATAAAGTGTTTGTACTCCTCTTTAAAAAAAAGCAAAAATAATAAAAGCAGAACTGGTAGTCCACATATTTCAAAAGCAAGTTCTTCAAAACATATGAGTCACTATCTGCAACTTGAATCAGTTTCTCTCATAAAAAGAATGTGAAACTATGTGAAGGTTCATAGAAGGAAGAGCTCTATACTATCACCATTACATAGTTTATAGTTTAACATTTGAGAAAATGCATCCTGGGAATCTTAGTCAAGATCCTTATGTGCAAGTAACAGAAACCAGCTAGCTAGCTAAATACGAACTGGGAACTCATTAAAAGGATACAGGGTTATCTCTTGAAACTCAGGAATGCTTACTGGCTGCTTGGGAATTAGGACCAGGAACTATCTATAAAATTGTCACTGCTACACCCCTATCTCTTATCTCTGCCCCTCAGACCCAGCCAGCAGGCTTTGCTGCTTTCTTTATATATGGCAGACAGCACCTGGCCATTCAATAGCTTCTGAGGCTCATTTACAACCTTTGAAGAGTCCATATCAGACTGATTCAGTGGAGCTGAATCTCATTTCTAATTCCAAATACCCACTTAATTGGTCTAGTTTCCATCTGAAGTCCAGGTGGCTCTCAGGATATCAATCCTGTGGCAAGACTTGCAGTTCTTAAAGAAATAGTCTTCAGCAGTAGAGAAATCCAAAATGAGTTTTAACTCATGACATCTCAAGATGATACCACAATCCAAGATGACTCCACTGGTACAATGGGTATTGGTGGTGACTATGGAGGGATATAGTTAATATGGCTCAGGGTAGTTGTGTGTAGCTACATGGATTCCTTATTATCTCTTCCAAATCACCTAAGAGAAGACACCTTTCTACAACTGTAGCTCTGCAGGTCAGCTTAGGTGTACTGAGCATAAAGCACAGTTGGAGTATGGGATATGGGGAGATGGTGTCAAAGGGTACAAACTTTCAGTTATGCAGGACAAAAAAAAATCAGGGGATCCAATGTACAGCATGGTGATTATGGTTACTAATACTGTATTATAATCCTTTAAATTTGTTAAGAAAATAGATCTTAAGTGTTCTCACCACACACAAAAAAGAAAAAGGTTAATGATATGAGGCAACGAATATGTTAGTCAACTTGACTATGGTCCTTTCACACACACACACACACATATATATAGACATTATACATCTTAAATATATTGCAAATATAAATATATATTAAATATATTTTTATTGGTCAATCATAATAAAGCTAAAAAAAAAAAAGACTAAAAGGCAGTTGCCCCATTGTCATGGGAAAATCAAAATAGTTTCTGATATCACTTCTCTTGCTATATAAGGTACAGACAAGCTCTTGTGTAGCTGGGGTCTGCTAGGCCTTTTATGAAAATCTTTTCTATATTTTCAAGCTTTATTGAGATACAGGAGTTCATTAGGTCCCCACACCCATCTTACAATACCAGTAACATTTCTGCTCACTTCATAGGATGGGAAACTGAGTCAGAGCCAATGGGGCTCATGGAGAAATCCTGATGATAGATTCATGAAAGCTTGTGGTACTTCTAGGAAATCTCATGGATTCTGAGCTGGCATTTCCTTGCTTTTGTGTGATGATTGTTTTTTTTTAAAAAAACACCACAGTGACATGAAGATGACAGTTATTACAATTTTAATATAAGGCATTTACAAAATGGACCGGGAAAGTCTCCATGTATAGGATAACAGTAAGTCCTCACTTGAGTCTCTGTATTTTGCATGCTCCGGCCCTTAGATGTCAAGACTACACTATGATATCATCTTACCAAGGCCAGCTCTTCCCAGATTACTTGAGGTGGGAGTCCTCTTTTTTCTTTCTTTTTTTAATCTGCCTGTTATGTCCATGGCCATGTAGACAAGTCTGATGTTTCCCAACATAGTTTATATGCCAGTCCATAATTGAAACCCTCAAGTATCATCTCCTGTGAGGCAATCACTCCAGAACTCTTTGGACTAAAGGATTGTATAAGCTCTTTCCGACTTCAAGTTCATGATTCCTTTTTTTTTTTTTTTAAGATTTTATTTATTTATTCATGAGTGACACATAGAGAGAGAGGCAGAGGGATAAGCAGGCTTCCTGCAGGGAGCCCAATGTGGGACTCGATCCCGGGACTCTGGGATCACGCCCTGAGCCAAAGGCAGATCCTCAACTGCTGAGCCACCTAGGCATTCCTCATGATTCCTTTTGATGGAATTTCTTTCTTTGACTGCAGAAGTCCCTTTTGTTTCATTTAGGAGCTTTTCCTTTAGCCATGTGGATAGTTATTATAAATAAAATTAATATCTTTTGACAGATACCTGCATTAACTTTTCTTGCACATGTACTTAGCAATGGAGTTGCTGGGTCATTAATTAGGCATCTGTTTGGCTTTCCTCAATGCTATAAGTCTTCCAGTGGACTCTTCCCATGTAACATATGACTTCCAGTCGCTATGATCTTCACTAAAAGTTGGCATTGACTGTCTTTTTCACCTTAGGCTTTCCTGTTGGTGCGAATAGTTGTCTTGTGATTTTAATTTATGTCATTAATTTAATAACTAATAACGTTGGGTACCTTTGATTTTTGGCCAATTAGATATCTGTCCTCCTTTGGGAAGTGCCTGTTCAAGTGTTTTGCCCAGGTTTTTAAATTGGGCTGTTTGTCTGTTTCTCGTTTGTTTGTAATAGTTATTTATGTATTGCAGATATGAATATTTTCCCAGATATGCAATAATATCATCTGCTAGAAAGTAGCTTGCCCTTTTGCTTTCTCAGTGGTGTTTTTCATTAAGAGTTCTTAAAATTAACTAAGTCTAATCTACTGATCTTTTCTTTTATAGCTACTACTGGCTAAAATGTGTTTGCCTGCATCAAGATCAGAATATACCCTCCATTATTTTTCTCCAGAAGTTGGACTATTTTACTTTTCACTGTTAGGTCTACAATCCATCTAGAACTAAAGCTTACATATGATGTGAGATGAGAGTCAAGACATATAAGTGAGATAACTAGTCAAGAGTCTAGTTAATCAAGAATCATCAGGAAGCTTGGGTAGAAAGAGCCATAGAAAGCTGTGTAGCTCCAAGAGTCTCAATCAGGCTGATGGGAACACCAGAGCAAAGATTGCTTACAAAGGAGTCCTTGATAAAGCAGAAATGTGTGACCAGTATACCTGCCATGTTCAGTCATTGACTCAGAGCTTTCTGGAGAGACTATGGCCTCGTTATAAATGCTGTAGAGGATCCAAAGTATAGCAGCTGAAGGCCATCTGCTAACTACATCTCTGATAGCAAGTTCTCTCTTGAAATATGATCTCAGTGTCACACTTCCCTGGATGCCATAGTGTTAAAAATTCTCAATCTCTTTTATAATTTTGAGCATATAAATCACAGTGGAGTTTTTTTTTTATTTGTTCATTTCTTTAAAGAGTTTCAATATCTTAGTCACTATGGGTTTGTTTCTAATGTCTATTGTTTTTACTGGTTCTAATCAAGTACCTTTGTAACTGAGACTCCTATTTATTTTTATTTAATAATACACATTATATTTTTTAAAAAATCATCTTCCTCTAAAGAGGTGGGCAGATACAGTGGCAATGGGTCACTCTGTTGTAGCCTGGCTTTTCGTTGTAATTACTATTTCAGAATTTCTTTTACTCCTAGGATCATACCCCTTATTCCTAAACCCTTGCTCTTATTTCTTAGGCACAGATCCTACTTCTCTAGCATAAGCCTTCCAGGGTAAAGAAAAGCCCCTAGAGTTTTCACAGACTTTTCCAACTTGGAAAATTATAAAAACTCTGGTCTCAATTTCCCAAGAACAGGTTAACCACTGACATCTCGGATCACAACTTGAACCTCCTAGCTGCTATTGTCTTTTATATTTTCTGGATGCTTATCTTACACATGCATAGCTTAGGAATTGGCCAACTATTTGAGTGGATTGTACATAGGTTTTAGGGCCACTTTTCTGGGATTCTCTTTTCTAAGAATGTTAACCTCTAAGTTTCTGTGGCTTTGACAGCCTTGAACTTTAACCTCTGTCTCACAGCTGAGTAAAATTTGTTGCTTTATGCTGGAGTTCCACTCCCTTGCCCTTCAGCAAACAAAAATCTTCATTTCTGAAAATCTATTTTTAAAAAGAAAGCCCCCCACCCCCGCCCCACATGGTTTGTAGGCAAAGTGAAGTTTGAGAACCACAAACTTAGAATCTAGGTCTAGATCTATTTTGTTCTTGGTCTCATGGGAATCTCATCCTATGACACTCATCCTGTGCTTTATCTCTACCAGTGACTAAAACAAGACTGGGGTACCTGTACCTGTAGTTCCATGGGTCATGACATGTATGTTGAGTATGCTGTTTCATTCCACACTGCAATTCATGGGTTTGGCCCATGTGACCAAGGTTTCATGCTTACCTTCCAATTCCCCCACAAAGTTTTGCTCTGAATTCCAGCTTGTATGGAAACCTGGACCCTAAATTTCCTTTAGCAAATATATTTTTTTCCAAACATTGGTTATATTTCAAGTGTTATTTATGACCAGCCAGATAAATATGAAATTGAATCCTCTTGTGGTTTTAATTTAAATTTTCCTGGTTACCACTGAGGTTGAGAATCTTTCCAAATAATTATTAGCCAATCGGGGTTACCCTCACTGAATGGACTAATTATATTTCTCCCATTTTCTATGGGATGTTTTTACTTTTTACTTACTGTGTGTGTAAGATCCCCTTAAGTCTGTTAAAATTTTTTAATGGAAGTTATATGTATGTTTTTAACTTTAAATGAATTCAGTGTGAAAGGTTTTAGAGGCTATTAATGTTTGACAGCTATTCATAAAAATCTAACACTATTATCTTACCCAAGCAGACACCGAATAAATATATTATTTTTCTAAGTATATCTACAAAGTTGGTGGCAGCCAGATATAGGATCTGTGTCTCCTACAACTTACCCAGGTCTTTTCCAATTTTATCCAACAAACTTTTCAAGAACCTATGCAGGCCAACCATAGCCAGCCCTCACTGTATGACACTTTCCTGCTGTCCTCAACTTCCTAACAAAGCAGACAATGCCAGCTACCTTATGTTCTAAAACACACGATGTCCTCTATCTTCTTAGGCTTCTGCAGATGTTTCATCTGTCTGAAGTAAAGTTTTATCATTCTTCTCCCACACTTATTTTTACTATTTCCAGACTCAATCTAATCATAGCCCCACCTGTAATGTTTTTCTTTAACTGTGTTAGGTACTCTGAGGCATTTCCTCCAGCAGACTGCATGCAGAATATTTAGTTTCAGGTCTTTCTCTGAACACTAGATATGGAGGGCAGAACCCATGTGACTTGTATTCCCAAGTACCAGATACATGGCAGGTTTGTAATGACTGTTGAATGAATAAAAGAAAAGCTGGTGGGCAGGGGGGTGGTATGTGGTCAGACCTTATTCAAAAGACTATAAAATCTAATGTGATAAATGTGATGAATGTGCTTTAAGTTACAATGCATGCCACCCTATGGGGGTTATAACATTACTAATAAAATGGTTTATTCTAATTCTAGAGCCTTTTAAACCTTTTGCTCTCCCTGGACCTGTCACCTTTTAATAGGTTTGAAGTAGATCTCTAATGACTGATCTATGATTATTTGACTTGTTGCCACAGATATAATTTAGGAAATGGTTAGCTTTGAAAGACAGGCAATTACTTAAAACTGACTTTAAATTTTAGGACTTAGCCTAATTTGATCAGAGGTCTTTTTGAGATGCATGCTCAGCAAAAATGTTAAAGATGATCCTACCCTGGTTGAATCTATTGTCTACCGAGACTGCATCCGCCAGATGTCTGAAGTGGTAAGAATAAAGTGAAATTCATCACCTAGTTTTTACAGCTGCCCTAGGTGAGAAAGTGACAAATAGACACCCGAAAAGATGTGACACTCTTGATACGTACAAACCTTTTTGATTGCTTTCCTGCTTGAGAGTCATCAAGGACATCCTGCTGTAATTTATTGTAAAATCAGGAGTCACTCAAAAACTTCAAGGCCAAATTCACTTTGATTCATTTATTGCTTCTATTATATCTAGTTTAATGCTGCTAAGCATCTTAAGTAGTTTGGGTATTACAAACATTTCCACCAGAATATATTAACTAGAAACAATTTTCCCTCATGGTTTTCCTTCTCAAATTGCAGGCATCCTGTTAACACCTCACTAAAATGAAAAGAATTGACTCAAATGCATCGTGCATCTAAGTGTTAGTCAGAACATCCTACTATGACGCTACTTCCTGCTTGCAAATTAAGTCCCTTTGCCTGTTCCGTGAATAAACCTCAAACTCAGTAATGAGTAGCATGTTATATATTGTTCTCTGCTCTGTCCTTGTTATGTGGAACAGAGATCGGAACTTACGTGTACTTTTGAATGAGGCCGCAAATATCATAGAACGCATTTGAGATGGAGAAAACAAAGTTCAGAGATATTAAGTAGTGTTTTCAAAAGTTGAGTACTAATGATAACCCAGGAGTCTAACTGGAGATCAGCTGTTCTTAGTTACTACACCCTCCTCTAGCAGTGAAATGTGTTGTATTTCACCAAAGCCTGGAATTGGCAGTTATATAGTCAGTCAGATTCCCTTTCATGGCTCCTCCAGGAAGAAAGAATCTACCCTAGGGTTTTCTCTTATTTTTTTATTTTTTAAGATTTATTTATCTGAGGGGGGAGGGACAGAGAATTTCAAGCAAACTCCCTGCTGGAGCACAGAGCCTGACTTGGAGCTCCATCTCAGGATCGAGATCATGAGCTGGGCTGAAACCAAGAGTCAGACATTTAACCAACTGAGCTGCCCAGGTACCCATCTTAGGAGTCGTATTTTAATGGAATATCCTTTTTCATACATCCAAATTACTTTTCATCACTAGGACAGAAAGAGTGACTGGCATTTCCCCAAGATAATGTGTCAACAAGTTAGCATGAGTGAGCTAATTATTCAGAGTGGCCACCAGACACCATGGCTCCCAGAAAAGATGAGAATCAATTTGTTCATGTCACATTACTCTTGGGTGCAGTGTAGTCATGCAGGGGTTTCCATGATGTATGTGCCACAGGTCCTCCTCGTAAATGCTTGTTGTCCTCTCAGAACTCTGCCCAACACATGCATTTTGCTCTGTTCTAGTTGAGAACCATGTAGTGCAAAATATTTGGGGCTTAATGTTAAACTTCAAATAACCAAATCTCAGAATTTTCTATTTGCAAAAGAGAGGAGATTGTTTATATTCTAGACCTTTAATTTTACCCATGTAGAGACTGAAGCATGAGGAGGCAAAGTGATCCAATCAAGGCTAACAGGTAGATCACACAGGGTTTTAAACAGTGTATTAGAAGTTAATAAGATGTCCGGAAAGGAAATAAGATGAGAGAGTGGTGGTAGGTGATAGATTTTCGGAGAAGTAAAGTCATTGAGAAGATAAGATTGAAGCAAAGACTTGACAGTGAGATAGTCATCCTAGAGGTGGTGAGAGCAATGGGAGCCAGAGTTAACACAGCAAAGACTTTAAGGCAGGAGTACCCCAGTGTCTTTCAAAAAGAGCCAGGAGACTGGTGTGGCCAAAGTAGAGTGCCCGAGGTTATGCACGGTGGCAGAGTAGGTCAGAGAGGCATGGGCTGCGGAGGAAAAAGTCCTTAGAACCAAGCCAGGAACTTTGAGACTGCTGGCTTTTACTCTGGGTAAAAATGGGAACCACTGCAGACTAGTGATTTGGGGCCTGGCATGATCAGATACACTTTAATGGACTAGAATTAGTCTTTTAGCATTTCTCACTTACTGGGCCATAAGGCAAACTTCAATGCATTTGTAAAAACAGAAATCAACCAGATTCATGAATCAAAAAAGAAATCATAATGTAACACCTAGAACTGAATCAAAATGAGGACACATGGCAAACCCACTTTTTTTTTTTTAGTGTATTGTCTTAAATTCATCAGAAAAAAAAAAAAAAAACCCAGAGTAAATGTGTTTAGCATCCAAGTTAAGTAGGTGGAAAAAAGAACACTGAATATATTTAAAGAAACTGCAAGTATATAATAAAACAATGGAAAGCAATAAAAGAACATAAAGATCCAGTTGGATCACTAAAACCAAAAGTTGATTCTTTTTATAGACGAACAACAAAATTTCTGGCAAAATTGATCAAGAAAAAAGAAAAGTTACAAATATCTGATGTTATAAATGTAATCTAGAAGAAAATGTGTGCATAAACCATACGAAAAGAATGTGATCAACAACTTAACCAACAGATATCATAACACAAAGTAGACAAATTCCTAGAAAAGACATTTTTTTCCAAAATTGGTCCCACAAGAAATAGAATGTCTAAATGACCTTTTAAATATTACAGTATTTGAAACATTAGTATAGTGTTTCAAGATAAATACCAGGCTCAGGTTTCCAGGAATTTTTTACTAATAGCTTTAGTTTTAGACAATTCCCTTCTGGAAATAAAAAGAAAGAACAACTCTCCATCTCATCAATATAACATCGATTTCAAAGCCAGAAACGGTGGTTTAAGAAAATAAAATCCTCAGCCCATACAACTCTAGGATATAAATATAAAAATCTTAAAATATTAGGAAGTCAAATCCAACGGTGTCTAAAAAATATACCTATAATCAAATGGGGTCTAATTGAGGAATGCAACAGTAGTTGAATCTTAGAAAATCTAAAACTTCCATTCACCATATTAACAAGTCAAAAGATAACATCTCTAGTTACATGTCAAGAGCTACAGAGAAAGCCTTTTATAAGGGTCAACACAAACACATGACAAAAAAGTCTCTATAAATTAAAGATAAAAGGGAGTTTCATTTGATAAGCAGGTCTTACCCATAAGCACCACACTCGTTGGGTAAACAGTAGGAGCATTGCCTGAAAAATCCATACCATGAAAGTGTCTTGAATCAAGGATTTTGTAAGCCAGAGGTAAAGCAGAAATAATTCCCCAGAGGATCCTTTCCAGTCCTGAAACTCAGGGCACCTGAGGTTGTTGCCCTTGAGAGGCAGAGCAGGGACTATCACTGGGAGCAGCTGATGTCAATATATTACAAAATAGATACCCTCTTCGATTTGGTAAAATCCTGTATAATTTTAGTTGCTTTTCTAAAGTAACAGTATCTCTCCCTCTTTCCTCAGCCCAGTACTCTCAAACCTGTCAAGCAGAAGCAATGATTTAGACTATGGTTTGCTCCTCTAGAATTTTACGACCTCTAACTTCAAAGATTAATGTACAATTCATGGGCAGAGGAATTTGGTTTATAGGTCAAACTTTCCTTAGATTTCCTTGAAATCATTCCACAGTAGAAAGAAATGGTGTAGAGACAGGAAGGAAGAGGGGCCACTTAGCATGTCATTTTCTAAGGAAAAGAAGTGGGAAGTACACTCTCCATAGTGGTTATCTTGTCTCTTTCAATGGTCTATCCACCCCGTCCTTCTCCTTGGAGATACTGAGTCCCCTCCTACATGGCTGAGACTTTGGAATCAGGATGGCTTGGAATCCAGCTCTGGCTTTGTTAGTAATGACCAGACTCCTGGCAAGCTACTCGGCTGCTGTAGCAAATTACCACAAACTGGGTGATTTAAAACAACAGAAATTTACTCTCTTGCCATTCTGGAGGTCAAAAGCCCAAGATCAAGGTCTCAGCAGGGCCACACTTCCTCTGAAGGCTCTAAAGCAGAATCTATTCCTTGACTCTTCCAGCCTCTGGCAGCTGTCAGCACTCCTTGGCTTGTAGCTCCATCGCTTGGAGGCCAGCCTCTTCGAATCTCTCTCTGGTCCATCTTCACATTACAGCCTCCTCTGTGGGTGCTCAGGTCTCACTCTGCCTTGCTCCTCTAAGGATGCATGTGACTGCAACTAGGGTCCACCTGAATTCTCAGGAAATCTCCCCATCCTGAGTTAAGATCCTTGACTTAATTACATCTGTTAAGACTTCATCTGGAGCATCCACAGGTTCCAGGAATTAGGATCTGATTTCTTTAGGGGCTGCCATTCGGCCCACTATGTGTAACCCTCTTCATGTTTTGTTTCCTGATCTTCAAGACAGAGACAAGAATACCAAACACATGGGATGCAGGTTTTGATGGTTAAATAAGAAACATATAAATATGAACTCAAATATTTACACACAAATTCAGCATGGCCAATAAATGGAGCTTAAAGAAGACTATAATTTACTCTATAAAGGTTTATGAGTTATGAACATTTCTTAGCTCTCTGCAGCTCTTAAATCCTTACAGATATAACTAATTTTATATTCAGTTTGATTGTGTCTAGCACATAATCTTTCAACTTTTTCCTGGGTGTTTTGCTTGTCTGTCTCCAAAATTCTAAGTTATCAATAAAATGATATATGCTGGCCTTGTTATAAGGAGTATCTTGCCTGGAAGAGGAGATAAATACAGAAGATGATGGGAACTGTATTTTTTAATGGATCAGATGCGATAGAGGAACCGAGAAGGTGACTATTAACTCTGCCTGGGTTATCCCAGAGGAGATGGCTACTGAGCTGGACCTGCCAACTGGCCACTAGTGCTCACACCGCCTTTAAGCCATGCTTTCTCCACCTTTGAAAGTTTCACTACAAGGCAAATTTTAATCATGATGACATCATCTTTTAAAATTTTCGTCTGGGCACCAAAAGCAAAGTAACTGTATCCAAAGTCTTTTGGGTACATTCGATTGTTTCTTTAATAGATTTCTTCTGTTTTACTTTCCATAGATCACTTCTCCTGAGATGCTGGTTCCTCTGCTCAGGGCAAGAGTGACAGACAAAACTTCTTGTACTTTGGGATAAAAATTGGCACAGACTGGCCAGACATGAAGTAGGAAAACAGCAATGTGTCTACCAGGGGACCTCATTAATGCCGCTCATTTTTCACTTTGTTCAGGATTACCTAATGTGTGCCCACGTGAAGAACATGCAGGTGCAGAGATTCTATGGGCCTGACAAGAGACGACTGCTAGAATTGCTAAGAATTGGCCCAATTGCTAGAATTGGCCCATCCACATCAGCATCTGAGCACCAAATCTGCCGTCTTCTTTCTTGCACAGACATTTTCCATGTTGTGCTCCACGCTGCTAGGATAAGAGACTATAGGAAGCTCTGGATTATTTGTAGCTTCCTAACATCCCTCCACCCTCTTCCACTAACACTACACCCTTACCTTCATGTTACCATCAGAATTCCTGAAATGATCAAAACATACTTCCCTGCACTGTAGGAGATTGCCATCTGAATTATTCTATTGATATTACCAAACTGAAATCAGTTGATGGAAATCCCCAAATTTAATGACCTTTCATAAATCCTTCATCTTTAGTATTAATCTGTCATGTTTTCCACAGTTTCTAACCCCTGCTTTGCGCCCTCATTCCTCACTCCCATTTTCTACGCCTCTGGTACTGTTATAATTCCATTATTTGTTCTTGCATTCTTTTTTGTTTTGATTCTTCCTTCTGGAACACTCCTTCTGTTGTGACTTTGTTATTCTCTTTTCGTCTCTCATTACCCTCTACCCTTCAAGTCTATTCTGGTTTCCACCATTATGGCCACTTTGATTTGAGGCTCACATCTCTCCACCACTGAAGTCCTTTGGTGAAGGGAGGCTGACACAGGCAGACATCCCTGCACATCTTTCCTTGTGTGTCCAGTTGACAGGGACACAGGCCAACTCAGTATGCTCAAAACAAAGCCTGTTATCTTGACCTTCAACCCGGTCCTTTTTCTTTCTCCATGTCTATTAATGCCACAGGTTATTAGCCTCTCAATTACCCTGGTTTAGTACCCTTCACTCTTCTGTATATTTTCCTTCAACTTGCAGTCAATTATAAAAATCTAAAGAATCTGTCTGCACATGGCCATTCAGCAAGTGACCAATTCTACTCTTGCAGACTTCTCTTGTAATGCTGAAAGACAAAACCTCACCATTATCTCATGTCTTATAATGTCAATGTGCATACTTTATTTATTTAAAAAGAAAGAGGGTGATGTTTCCATTATTCCAAATTATCAAATATGCTTTGGAAAGGTTACTTGCCAAATGCCACACCTCTAGTAAGTAACATGGACGGGAAGAGGGCCCAGGTCATTTCATGCCAAATATCCTGGTTTGTAACAATATAAAATGATATTTTCTAGATGTTTTCCAAGCTGCAGTCTTGCTCCTCAGTATCCCCTTACAAATATCCTTACAAATATATCCCTAAGCAAAAGCCAACACTATCCTGAGCCTCTTTTGGAATCATTCCTACACCCCATCATTTCCATGCAAAATGTTCTCATCAGAAAATCCCAGGTGAATTGACAACTGTTCCATGTCTTCTTTTCTCACCGGAAGAACTACTTCCTGTTGCATATCTATAGCTTTTTGTTTATGTTGCTTCCCAGACACAGAAGACACAAGACACGTGTCAGAGTTATTTAAGCGCGTAGCTCCATTCCTCATCATGTATTCAAGTTCCAATCTTATATCTCTTCATTTCTCACAGAAAAGAAATGCCTGTTGCAGAGCCTTGGCCAATAGCCTGGACCACAGCAGGGCCACGATACATCTTTGTGGGGTGAATCATTATTTGATGGGCTTTGGGATTTCTTGTTGAAATAGTTTGAAAGTTTAAAATTTTAATGAAATCTTTCAGACATGCAAAAGGTGTAAAATGATACAGTGCATACTCTTCAGCACACTGTCGGGTTTAGAAAGGAAATATCCCTGATCAAAGTTTCTTGTGTATTCCCTATCCGTCTACCTATTCCCTGGGTCTGCATTTAATGTGTCTCAGCCTTATTCATTCGGTTTTTACTTTTTCTACTTATTTATGATTCTTCAAATATTATGAATACTCTCCCTAGCAGAAGCAAATTTGCAAGGAAGCAGAAGAAATGGGTAATACATTTCTCTAAGGCTCACTGAGTCTCTTAGATCTGCCCTTGGATTTCCCTGAGGATATGCAGACTCATGTTCACTTGAAGAATAAACTTCATGTTTATTTTTGGTCTAGAAAAACATATATGGTCAGCATCTCAGTTCCCTAGAGGAAAAACAGGAAAATTTCTGTGGCACAGCTGTTTCAGGGAGCCTGAGAAGGCTTCCTTAGTTAGACTCTTATGTTTCTCTTCCTCCCTAATAATCTTTTTATTCAAAAATGAAGTATCAGTTATAAATTCTTCCTGTATTAGGAAAAACTTCTTAAAATTTTTCTTTCTCTTTGTACTTTCAGAATCTCTATATATTTTTAAATATGAGGACATTTTTCATGGAACTTAGACACTACTTACAAAATTAATTATGGTAATAATAAGGAATTGTGTGGCATATACAATAAAGTGTAATGAGAGGTTTTGGATTTTTATGTTTTATTTGTGTAACTCTTTTGTATTCCCCTGTAATTCAAAATGATTTAATTGTTTAAAATATTTTTAAAATGATAATAAAATGAATATCCATGAGCTCACCACTCAACTTAAGAACTAAAGTGTTATTAATATAGGTTATATGTTACATATGTGACATATTTCTTCCCAATTCTCTCTAGTTCCACCTCAGTTTTATGCCAGCTTTACCTATTCATTCCTCTCCTACTCCTCTGATGCCACCTGATGGTCTCCCAGTCAGGTTCTAGTAGGTAAATTATTCCTTAGATAAGGTTGATATCCCCTATGCTTATTCAGTTGAACCATGTAAAACTGCTAGTATTTGATTAGATTTGACCAGCAAAAATGACAATTTCATATGGCTCAAAATAAAATAGAATCCCTATGATATTCATTCGAATGTCTTCAGCTCTTATATCCAGTATTGATCCATAAATATAGAATTCTCTCCTCAAATTCCTCCTTAGCTTTAAACCTAAATTTTCCTCTTCTTGCTATAGGCCATATACAGGTGCCCTATTGGCACTTCAAACATGTTCAGGCTTTAGACTCCTCCCTTCTTTTCCCCTCATCTGTCCTTCAGGTTTAGCAAAAACCTTTGTTCTTTTATTTTCTCAGACTGATCTGTATCAGCACTTAACTTTTTCACCTAGGCAAACTACCAGTTTTAGGATCATTCCTTACTCCACTCAACTTAAAACTTTTGCCATATCCAATTGGTTTTATATTTTTATGGTATTACAAATTCATCCAGGCTTTGCTTTCTTGGTGAAATTGTCCCAGTGCAATCCCTTCATCATGATTATTGCCACATCGTAGTATCTGGTTCTAATTTGTGCTACTTAAAAGTGTAGAGAGTTGGAGGAGTCAATCAGATAGTGATCAAGGAGTCTGCTTTTAATATGGTCAAGTAAGTTCTTACCAGAATGACTCTACCACAGATAACAACTATAAAACCTGGAGAAGACATGAAAAAAATAAAAACTACTTGAAAGTTGTAGACAGTGCACAAAAGTAGGCCAATTCCAAGGGGAATTAACATTTGAAAGGAGGGAACAGTATGGGATGTGTTTCTCATGTTATAGCTTTACTATTAGCATGGAAGCAGCTGCAACCAGTGACATGTGGAGTAAAAAATACTTTCCTTAAAAAAAAAAAAAAAAAGAAACTTTAAGTTTTTTAAAATCTGAAAAACCAGAGGATAGAATTTAGGGCTACAACAGCTACTGGTGAATGAGGTAGAGATAATAGCAGGCAGCAAGCCAGAGAGAGGGAGCCTCAAATCTGGTTTATAAACTCTAGCAAAATTTGTGGGTGATCTCTGAATCATGCATATGTGAAGAAGATTCAACACAGTCCAGCTCAGAACTGGGATTTGAACTTCTATTTAATGAACTGCCATGTAATTTGAATTTGACTTTGATAGAATGAATTTCCTGATCAAACAAACAAGAAAAAGATCAAAACTCTTGGCGATTATAACAAAATCCATTTCCTAGATATGTTCCAAAAGTATGTTACTAAGAATGAGGAAAATGTGAGCCATTGTCAAAAGGAGAGACAATTAACAGAAGTAACTCCAAAATCACCAAATGTTGGAATGAGCATCCAAATGTTTTACAGCAGCCATTAAAATTATGCTCAATGAGTGGGGGGAAAAAAGGTTGCAATGAATGAAAGAAGAAAAGCTTTGCTAGAAACAATGAAACTACAAAAAGAAAAAGATGGAAATTCCAGAACTGAAAAATAACGTATCAGTTATCAGAACTTTACCCAATGCTTATTATCAGAATGGAATCAAAAGAGAAAAGATAAAGTGAACCTGAAGCTGAGCTAATAGAAGTGATCAAGTCTGAAGATGACACAAAGAAAAGATTGGAAAAAAAATTTAAAGAAGGAGTGGACAGATCCTCATGGACCTTTAGGACAACATCAAGATCTAATATACATGTATAATTGAAGTTCTAGAAGGAGAGAAGAGGAAATGGTGCTAAAATTATTTAAAAATCTACAGGTGACAATTTTTCCATATTTGGTAAATGTAATAAACACACAGATTCAAAGAATTCAGTAAAAACAAAGGAAGATAAAGAAAATCAAGCTAGTCATGTCCTATTTAAATTGCTAAAAAACAATGATAAAGAAAATATCTTGCAAGAAGCCAGAGAAAAATGACACACTACATACAGAACAGCTTTTCAAATGAATGCTGACTTGGCACAAAAACTACAGTACTGACATAGGGTGGAACATATCTTTATGTGCAGAAAGAACAACCTGTCAACTCAAAATTCTATATGAAGCAAAAACATCTTTCACTAATGAAGTTGAAATGAAAACATTTTTAGATGAAATAAAACTAGTGAAATTTTCTCCAGCAGACATACGCTATAAGAATATGCTAAAGCAAATTCTCTGGGATGAAAGAAAACTGCTACCAAATGCATACTTGGATATTCAGGAAAAGTGAATACCAGCTGAAATATAAAATTCTGGATAAATATAAAAGGCTATTTTTCCTTTTAATTTCTTTAAAGTAAAATAAAAAATCACAATATTGTTACATAGAGTTTTTACGGTATACATGTCAATACATATGACAAACAGCGTGAAGGATATGGGGACACATGGGTTAGTACTTGTGTCAGATTTCTACAACTAACATGAAACGGTGGAATATTAAGTTTAAATAGACTGAAAAAGGGATCCCTGGGTGGCGCAGTGGTTTGGCGCCTGCCTTTGGCCCAGGGCGCGATCCTGGAGACCCGGGATCGAGTCCCACATCAGGCTCCCAGTGCATGGAGCCTGCTTCTCCCTCTGCCTGTGTCTCTGCCTCTCTGTCTCTCTCTGACTATCATAAATAAATAAAAAATTAAAAAATAAATAAATAAATAGACTGAAAAAGAGGATTAAACAAAAAACAATGCAAGGGACTGCAACTGAAGAACAAATAGATGAATGCACAATTCTAGAAAGAGTCAAATAATTTCGAAAGGAAATTTAATCAAAGAACAGAAAATCAAGAAACAGAGAGAGAAATAGGAAACAATAAAATGGTAGACCTGTATCCAACCACATCAAAAACTGTAAAAACTGGCAGCCTCTGTGGCTCAGCGGTTTAGCACTGCCTTCAGCCCAGGGCCTGATCTTGGAGACCCTGGATCGAGTCCCACGTCAGGCTCCCTGCCTGGAGCCTGCTTCTCCCTCTGCCTGTGTCTCTGCCTCTCTCTCTCCCTCTCTCTCTCTCTGTGTCTCTCATGAAGAAATAAATAAATGAATAAATAAACAAATAAATAAATAAATCTTTAAAAAAATCATAATAACTGCAATGGTCAGAGCATGATGATTAAAAGACAGGAATTACCATAATTATATGCTGCCTATAAAAATGCCCTTCAAGCACAGAGAGTTGCAAAGCAAATGAATGACAGAAGATGTAGCAGGCAAACAGCCTCAGAAGGCTGAAGTGTCCATATTAATCAGAAATGGACTTAAAGAAGAATGCTATTTCCAGGGATAGAGATGATCACAATGATAAAAAAGCTTAATTCTTCAGGAATATATAATAATCATAAATATGTGCACATCTAGGAACAGTGCCCCAAAAGAATATTGTTAGAAGATGGAGAAGGGTCAGTAAATTATCTTCCAGACTGAGAAGTCACTTTAAGACTGAAAAACACAGCAAGCCACTCCATGCCATTTCCACAGTATTATTCAGGGTAACTTACTGACAGGAGGGAATCAGACAAATGCAGAATCCAAGCACTAACCAGCTGCTCTCCACGGAGTCCAGAGTTGACCCACAGCTTTTATAGAGCTAGGGGCATTGCAGTGAGGTCAAAGGGTAGTTATCTAAAGTGGCACCATCTGTGCAGCAGAGAATCTCTTTTAGTTAGATAAAGTGGGGGCTTCCATGTGCCACTTTAGTCAAGATCAGAATAAGCCTTCCTGGATTTCCATGGGGGCTTACATTAATCTTCATAGCACCTGCAACACATAGCCCCAAGGGAGGCCATTGCTCCGGCATGAACCAGATGGAGGGCCAAAATAGAGGCAGTGTTGTCAGCAGTCCTACAAATATGAAGCAAAAATTGACATAATTCTGGGCACCTGGGTGGCTCAGTTGTTGCGTGTCAGGTTGTAATCCTGGGGTCCCAGGATAGAGTCCTGTATCAGGCGCCCCACAGAGAACCTGCTTTTCTCTCTGCCTCTGTCTTTGTGTCTCTCATGAATAAATAAATAAAATATTTTTAAAAACTGACATAATTCGACAGAGAAATAGCATGATTAAAGATTTTAACTCTTTTATCTTGACAAATGGTAGAACAAGTAGACAATATTAGGGGGGAACTAAGGTAATCTAGGTGACGCTATCCCCTGTCTTACATTGGTATTTACACACCGACAATTATAGGGTGTAGAAGTGCCAAGGGAATCCAAAAAAGAAAGAAAGAAAAAAGACTTTTTAACAAGCAATGCTCGAATAATTGGATATCAACATGGAAAAAAAAATAGTCCTATTTTCTACCACACATAAAAGTAGTTAGAGATGGAATTAGAATGGAATTAGAGATGGAATATTGACCTGCATGTAAAAGCTAAAACTACAAAAGTTTTATAAGAAAACGTTATGGAATACCTTCACGACTTCAAAGTAGAAAAATATTCTTGGATCACAAAAAGCAATAAAAGAAACATTGATGTTAGGTTTCATTAAATTAAAAATAAATATTTTTATCAAAATCACCATTAAGAAAATTAATACGCAAGTAATAGACTTGGAGAGAATACTTAAAAAACATATCTGACAAAGTACTGGCATCGAGGATATATAAACTTTTACAACTTAGTAACAAAAATACAAGATACTCCAGAAGATTTGGGCAAAGTTTAAACAGACATTCCCAAAAGAAGTTACTCAAATGGTCAATAAGCTGATCAGAAAAGTTGAAGTCATTAGAGGTGTTCAAATTAAATCCACAATGAAATGATACTCAATAGTCAACAGAATAGCTAAACATACAAAGGTGGGTAACATTAGTTGTTGTTGAGGATGTAGAACAGCTGAAATTTTCATATGTTTTTGGTTGGAAAGTAAAATGGTACAACTAGTTTGGATAAAGATCTGGCATTTTCTTTTCCTTTTTTTTTTTTTAAGATTTTATTTATTTATTCATGAGAGACAGAAAGGCAGAGACACAGGCAGAGGGAGAAGCAGACTCCATGCAGGGAGCCCTACGTGGGACTCAATCCCAGGTCCCCAAGATCAGGCCCTGGGCTGAAGGCGGTGCTAAACCGCTGAGCCGCCCGAGCTGCCCAGCATTTTCTTATAAAAATAAGCACATACTTACTTAACAATTCTAATCCTACATAATTACTCAAAAGAAATGAAAATCTATGCCCACCACAAGATTTTTACAAGATTGGTTATAGTGTATTTACCGTAATAGCCCTGACTTGGAAAGTCTAGGTGTCTATCAATGGGAGAATGGATAAACTGGCATATTCATACAATGGAATATTCCTCAGCCATAACATAATATATGGGATGAATAAATGAGTTTTGCAAACATTAGGCTGAGTGAAAGAACCTTTCCATAAAAGAGTCCATACTGCGTGTATGGTTTATATAAGGTTCCAGAAATGGCAGAGTTAGTCTATAAGTTAGCCTGTAATATGAAAAAAAAAAAAATCTGAGCAGAAGTTGCTTTTGAGGTATGGGGGTAAGAATTTGCTGGAAAGTGAGATTAGATAGCTCTCTTTGGCATTAGTAATGCTCGCAATGGGGTTTGGGTTACATTAGTGTATGCATTTGTCAAAACTCAACATATGTACACTTAAAATTTGTGCACTTCTGTAATGTTTAGTTTATATTGAAACAAAAACTGTAATGAAATGTCTGCTGAACCATTTTGGGGGAAATTCTGCATGGTCTTATTTTAAGGCATTATAATGTTTCTCAAAATACATGATGGATCAATTGGTGGGCACAGTGATGGATACACGGATAGTTATGTGTCGAACATATTTAGTAAAATGTGAATGGTATATGGGTATTCAACTAGAAAAAAAATGTAAATTTGTGGTGTTTGAAATTTTTCACTATAAAATGTTGAGAAAGGGGGGCACCTGGGTGGCTCAGTTGATTAAGACTCTGACTCTTGATTTCAACTCAGCTCATGATCTCAGGGTTGTGAGATGAAGCCTCATGTTGGACTCTGTGCTCAGTGCAGAGTCTGCTTGGGATTCTCTCTCTCCCTCTCTCTGCACCCCCCCCACCCCAGGAAAGGTTGAAAAAGGAAATGAGCAACAAATAAAAATAGAGATGAGAAAGATACCTAAAATATACAATTAAGTATGATAATAAATCAGCTGACATAGGTGATGGAAAACAAGACTTCAGAGTGTTCACCAAACGAGATTACCACCAGCAACTCTAGATTTAGACATTGCTGCAGCCACTTGAAATTCTCAGTACCACTGAGGGTGAGGGGCTTCTCCTCCAGAATCTGATGTGTAGCTGGGAGATAGCCAGGCATCTCCTGAATGAAAAGAAGGGTGGCAACTGAGATGTGTGTTCACTGTTGTTCAACCTAAATTCATATCTTCCTCCTCCACGGCAGAGGCATATTGAGGAGGTGAAAACAAGCTGGGTGACTGCTCAAGGTCATCTTCCTCCAGGTCAGAGGACACAACAGGAGAGAGGACAAGAGTTTGCAAAGACACTTTGATCTTGGACAGGGATCAAACTTGTCAGTAGTTTGTTTCATGCCCCATTCCTGAGTGGCTTGTGTCCACCCAAATTAATCTTTGTTTTTGAATAGATAGCATCTTGCTATCTCAAATACAGTCAAATAGGCAATTCTGCAGCATAAGTTTAAAATCAGATGTTCAGTGTATGCAATATGGATTGGGAGGCCATGAGAGTAAATTCCTGATAACAGAATAATTATCCCCAAATTAAGACTTAAGGGATACTTATCATTAGATGGTAGAAAGTGTGAAAGTATTCAGGAGCAAGGAGGGTAAATCAGGAGAATATCAAAATAGAAAAGGTGGGAGAGTTAGGGATAAATATTAAGAGAGATCACTAGAAAGTGGACAAAACAAAACATTGGTGGACTGTGTGACTAAATGGTCCCTGGTTGCTAACAGTTCCCACTGGAGAGGCAGGAGTAAAAAAGGTGACTGGTAAAGTCTCAGTCCATTTGAGCTGCTGTGACAACATATTACAGATTGGGAAGCTCATCACCAACAGGGCTCATATGAGGGTTCCACCCTCATGGATTAGGCAATTCCCAAAGATCCTGCCTACCAAAAACTTTTGGGGGTTGGGACTTCAACATGAGTCTGGGGGACACATTCAGACTGTAACAGGTAAACAGGATATGGGGGAGGCAGCTGTTGATCACCTGGAGGTTTTGCCTCAGAAAGAGAAGACTAGGCTAATCTCCCAATCCCTAACCCTATCACCCAACAGCTTCCTAATGATCCACAAGGGAGCACATTTTCCTTATAAGAAAAATGCCCTCCTGTCACCATAAAAGTCCCACCGAGGGCACCTTAGAGTGTGTAGCTAACCCCAAAACAATCCTTTTGTGAATGGAAATCTCAGGGACTCACATGTCACTCACTAGATTGCACATGCCCTGAAATAGCACAGACGTGTCCCCTTACTGTTTCAGCAAGTTGTGTTCAAAGGGAGAGCAGCCTACGCCTAATCTCTGTTTGCCGTAGCTGCCAAAACATATTACAACATATAAAGGAGGCAGTCAGCTGAATTATAAGCGAATCCCTTTCTTAGAAAATGACATCTCGGGATAGCCTGCCAAAAGAGCGGCAGAGATACTAAGTCAAGCCAAGAAAGGAAAGCTGAAGAACAGAGGGGGCCGTCTTTCCTGTCCTGTGGAAGACAGGAGGGTTTTGGCAATTGAGAAATTAACCTGAATTTACCTGGGGGGAGAGGGGAGTGGATTTTTAACCATGCCCAAGCGTTGGAAGTGTAGACCTTCAGGGTAAGGGTAAAAAGTCTATGGTAATAAAGAACACAAATGTAGCCAAAAATGAATTCTGGAAAATGGAATTCAATGAGCAGAAGGCTATTGTAAGCAATCCCTGTGTGTGATGAAGAAGACTTGAACCCTTCTTATAATCACTTACCATTTAATCACTATGTTGGGGCCCCAACATAGGTGTCCCCCTCTTCAATTAAGGACTTGTTTAATTAATTGAGTAGGTAATTTAATTTAATTAATTGGGTAGGTAATACCTGATACAGCAAGTGGATGCAGAGGTAGAATTAGGAGGACAATAGGCTTGTTGGGGACAAACACCTATGTGAGAAAAGGACAGGAACAGAATTGGGAGGAGGAAGCCATCCCACCATAATGCAGACTGCAATACCTCTGCCGGCTCCAGGGGGTGTTCTGGAGCAAAGCACGCCAGATTGCATGACCTGCCCTGGGGCAGAAATGAAATTAGGCCTTTGTTCAATGACTGGGGGGAGTCCTAAACATAACCTGGGGCAGATCTTAAAGGAACACACAGCTCAAGGCTGTCAGCCAACCACAGTCCTCACAAAGAGAAATCTGAGAGACACATCTCTGTGTATTCATAATCCCACAGCACAGGTAAGGACCATCTGCATCAGATATAGGAACTGAGCCCAATGAGAGAGAACAGGCAACCATAGAGCTTTCTTCAGCTGTTCACTCCAGAGACAGAGGCAGACTATGACTAGTCCTCAGGAATCATAAATGAACATGAACCAGAAAATCCTGGAAGGTCATCACAGAACACTGGTTCACCACCACTGAGAAGGTGGAGGTGCTAAGGATGACCACTGAGCATCGTCCAACTGGAGGAGGACGAAACAGACTCACTCTTCACCCTGAGTGTGGGTTCTGGGATACTAGGAACTGGGGGCTTATAGTCATAAGACATGTAGTACTCATTCCTATCTATTGTGTGAGCAATCTGCTTGTGCCTCTTCCTCAGGAGGGGAGGCTGTAAGCATAATGCTGCTCTGAAATACGCAGACTTCTGGTAACTCTGGGGGAATCGAGGATGCCAGCACACAACATCAGAAGAGTTCCCATGCTTCTACTCAAGGTAAATTCCCAGGAGTGATGACCACTGGGAAACCTTAGGACCAGGAAGGGTGGAACCACCTGTTTACCCATGTAAACTCAGAGAAGCAACACTTTCCTTGGAAAACATTATCTAGATACATTGGACATGTAGTCCTATGACATTTCTTACGTTTAAACAATTTCTCACTAGAAAACTATAATGTAATTGGCAGGTACATTAGTACCTTCGCTTAGTATGTCTGCCATTGATTTAAAATATTCAACAGTATTTAAGAAGATGAATAGTATCACTTTGAAATGTCTCTAAAGATGGGGCTGACAGGAAATCAGAAAAAAAAAAGGGTGTTAGGGGTTGAAATAGCTAAAATATTATATTTTATATACATTTTAATTCTACAATGGCAAAACAAATTCTTGATTTTTATATTTATTTTTAGAATTATCAGGGAAGTGAAATAGGCATTAAATATTGTGCCTGTTCTATCAACTTTGAGAAATGATCATCAAAAAAAATCACCTAGGTTCCAACAGCCAAGGGGACATTCTGAAAGGTAAACATTTTTCTATTTCACACCCTTCGGGAGGATTTCATATCCTGCCGATGGACCTGGTTCTCAGAAACAACCTCTACTTTGCTTGGGTCACAGCAAACTCTTCTCCTTTCTCCAACTCCTTTGTGTAATCTTTCCTCATCTCTCTGTCTTCCTGCTTGTCTTCTACTTCTTGTCTGCTTCCTTCACTGTCATTGAGTGGCATCCATATATATCACATGGAACATGTGTGACATCCTCGGGGACAACTCGGAACAGTAACAATATCCCCCTCCTTGTAGAGATGGAGAAACTGAGGCTGAGCAAGTCAGAGAGGTATGCTTACATCTCTTCTCCTCACATCATCACCTGCTCTTTTATTTGCCTTTAATTATCTATTTATAACAGGAGAACCACCAAGTAAATTTTAAAGTGTCACTCTGGCAATTGATTTAAATATTTCCTGATGTAGTTTTTGAGTTTTGTTTTAGTTTGTTTTGTTTTGTTTTTGGTAACTGATGATGGACATTAATAATATGACATGTGAGGAGTGAAAAAAAATCAAAATTAAAGCAGGAAGAAGTTGGTCTACAATGAAGGGTGTACTCAGGGTAATTAAAAGCTGGTACATGTATGTTGTTAAGTGAAAAAAAAACGATCTGGGAAAACTACATAGTGTATGACTCTAACTCTATGACATTTTGGAAAAACGAAAAACTATAGAGACAGTAAAACCCATCAGTGGTCGTTGGGCTTGGGGTGGGAGGATGAATAGATGGAATGTGGGATTTTAGGCCATTGAAATTATTCTGTGTGAATGCATGGTTTTATGCATTTGGTAAAACCCATAGAACCATAGAACACAAAGAGTGAACCCTAATGCAAACTACGACTTCAGTTAATGACAGTGCACCAATATTGGTTCATCAATAGTAACAAACGTGCCTTACCAGTGAAAGATGTTGATCACAGGGGAGACTATGGAGCCTGGTGGTGGGGATGATGGGGGAAGAGCAAGGATGGTGATATGGGAAGTCTGTACTTTCTCACCGATTTTTTTTAAACCTAAACTTCCCTAGAAAATAAAGTCTACTATTATTTTTTTTAAAAAGCGCTGCCGTAAAAAATAGCTGGTACAAGAAGAAGGTTGGCTAATGTCCAGGTATCAAAATATACCCCAATTTTAGGACATAGTTTAAAGTTGTTAGATATGCTGCCTGCTAAATGTCTGAGTCCTGAAGAATAATGCCAAGTGGCTTTAAATCATGAACAAAGAACAAAGAGAAACGATTCTAATACAAATTTCCATTTTTCTCTATTCACTACAGACAGCATGCTCATGCCTTTAAGTCATGGGCAGATGGCTCAGTGACAGGCGGTGGGTATTCATATGTGCAGGACTGAATCTCATTACACTCTAACAAGAAGATCATAATGGAGACAATCAAAACCAAGTCTGGCTAATCATATGCAAGAGGCACTGATTTTTTTTTTTTTTTTAACTCAGGGCAGGGACATTTTCATGCAATCTGAGAAATCTGATGATGAATGTTACTTTCATTATCTTTTATTTCCTTTGTCCCTTAAAGATCTAAGTGAACCAATGCAATTTAAAAACTAATATCCAATTACATTACAGTTATTTTTATTATTGTGTTTCCCCTCAATGTTACATAAAGGAGACCATCTCTTTTTCTTGCTTATTATTATTATTATTATCCTGCCAGAAGTCCTTTAAAAATCTCCATTGTAAAGCACATTCTATCCCTTAAAATATGTGCAGTTGATAACGAAAAGAGTCTCAGCATAGCCCACCAGTATCATCATCAACAAACTACTGAATTTCAATACATAGCAAATTACACAGGCCTCTATTTCAGTTTATAATATAAACTACATAGCATGGAGTAGACTTATTTTAAAATGCATTGAAAATACTAGGAATCTCATATATTTTGTGGACCTCATTTAATTAAGAATATGCATCCATGCAAAACCGGTTTGGGAGTAGAAGTAGTAAAATATGTCTTTTCAAAAATTTTAATAACTTTAAAAATCCATGTCAATTTTAAAATGATAATAACTCTGTGGCCTGTAAGCATCCTGGGACAGGCACGATTTTAAGAAACTCTTTCATCCATAATAGGAAACAAGCTTAGTAAACCTGAAAATGCTAGCACACCAAGTGCTGTGAATATACATGAAAGAAATTGAGTTAATAAACCACAAGAGAGGTAAAAGGATGATGGGTGCTTCTCAGGGAACTGAGGGCTCCTGCAAGATGTCAGGGGCTGATGCAGTAAGTGAGACCATGTGGACACTGAAATCAGAAGACATTATTGAGCATCCATTATGCACGATGTGTTGAGGTGGGGTGGGGATGAGATAGGGGTTGGCTTATGCAAGCAGACAGACAATTCAGCAAATTATCTTGAGATAAACTCCAGAAATGCCAGGTAAAGTGATACAAGCATTATTTTCTATGCATAGCTGAGGTGTTGAGAAAGAAGAGAAAGAATGTGAACAAAGGCATAGCTTTCCTGAAGGTGTGTCAGGGAGGGACAATGCCCAAAGTTGGAGACTGAGCTGTCATTTCTTTATGAAGCCAGGAATGGAGGCCGGTAGCCTGAATGAAGTGGATCATGATTAAGAAAGCCTCTGTACCCTCAAGGAAAAGAATGCAGCTAACGGATTCATTTATCTACATGAAAAGACAAGGAGCAATCTTGTCTATCCTAGCCCTGTCCATTATGGTGGTTTGGAGCAGGAGAATTCAAATATCTAATCTAAGCATCAGGAATTAACATAAAATAGGTTTTCTAGGACTGCAGAGATATTAGTAGGCATTCAGCAAAACAAAAAGCAAAACTGCCTTGGATCTCATGAGGATTCCCAGATAGAGCTCTTTTAAGTTAGGTTTCCGATCCAAAATTATAAAACATGCAGGAGAACAAGCCTCCATAAGCAAGAGATAGCACACGCCAAAAAGCAGGAGTAGAATCCTGAGAACTTCCAGGGAAATAATCATCCAGAAGAAGCTATAAAATAAATAGATTTCAAATGTTTAAAAGTATTTTTTTTTTTAAAAAAAGATGCTGAGACCATAAGAAAATGGCACCATACTAAAAGAGCAGATCAATTAAAATAGTAATAGATGTCTCAGAGGTTAAATAAAAGCATAGTCATTCAAATTCAGATCTTAATAATGAATAAAATTGTAGATTAGATACAGCTGAAGAAAGAATTGGTAGGAAGGAAAATTAATTCAGACAGCCATTCTCAATCTTGGCAGCATATTCGAATCTCCTGAAAAATTGTAAAATCCCAGTGTCCAGACAACACCAATTAGATTAAAATCTTTGAAGAAAAGATTTAAGCATCAGGTTTTTTTAAAGTTCCATAAGTAAGTACAGTGTGAGGCTGTTCTAGCAAGAGCTGCCTCAGAAATAGCATATAAGAAATTCGTTAATGGAAGTAGCATGATCCAGAGAGAAAACATATACACCCCACGTAAGCCTTTGCTGTAGTTCTATATTTTTGGGGTGCCTTCTCTATGCCAGACACCATAGATAGATGAGACACAAAAACTAAGGGTTCCCAAGTGCATCATTAAGCACAGTTAGCACAAAAGCCAAACCTACCAATGTGCTACTGCTACTAAGAAGTTAGATGGCAGCTAAAATTTTGCTATAACATGGAGACAGTTGCATTGCAATCAAGGAAAATTCAGAAATCTTAATCCATTGGGGTATTCCGGTAAAACTATTGTTTTTTTTCCCCCAATACCTGCTCCCAACTGTGCTGTACTAAACACAATATTTGCTCCTTCTGCTCTGGGGCTCCCAGCAGGAACTGAGGTCCCCCCTCAACTATGGTCAGCTCTCCAGAGTCTTTCATGAGTAGGCTTTTAGGTCTCCCCTTGCCTAGGGCATCTCAGCCCCTTTCTCACTGGGAAAAGAAGGAATAGTCTCTCCATGAGCAGTGAACTCACTGCTTTGATCCTGTGCCTCCTAACGTGCCTGGTGATGGCAGGAAAAAGTGGAACAGGGACATCTGTGGGAAGGTGGCTGAGCCCCAGTGGTGATGATTCCATGATTCCAGAAGGTGCTGCCCTATGTGTTAAGCCATCACCTGAGTCTGGGGTCACTGGAAACATCTCATTTCACCCCATGCATGGGACATGAAAGATATTTCACGAGCCCAACCTTAAAAGGAAAACACAGCCTTAGAAATAAATTTAAAATGAAAAAAATTAATAAGCCTTTTCCCTTGGCTTTATCCTTTTCTTAATAATTCATAAAGCCTATTTTTTTTAAAAAAAAATAAGCATTGTACTTGATTGTTACACTTTTTCAATAAACCTTTAAAATTCTTGAAATGTTGAGAAATCCCAAATACTTCAGAGCTATTTCTTGGAATGAATTCCATCATAAAGTTTAAAATGTTGCCCATATTTAAAGACAGACAGTGATATTAATATCTTTCAATTCATTTGTTTGCTATAGTTTATATTGATTAAATAATTCTCATTAAAGACGATGGAACAAAGCACATTTCCTTGGGGATACAGATATAGAGCCCGGTTTCCTACCGTTTTCTGCATTGTACTGTCACCTACTGGCAAATTTTATTATGACACATTAGCTAGAACCATCTATTTGCTGTTACCAGAATTGCCATTAAAAAAAAAAAAAAAAATCAGAGCAATGACAATCCAGACATTAGCACATGCCCACTATTATACCCCACTGTTCATCTACCTTGACAAATGAAAGACATACAATTATTTTTTGAAATAGCAATAAAAGAGAACGATCTCCATAATTTTATTGACCCTGTTGGGTTATTTAATAAAACCAAGCAGTATTATATTTTTTAAGATATTTTGATTAAATATTTTTAGATTCAGAGTATTCCTAGAAATAATTTTTATGTTGTTTATTTATTTTTTAAAGATTTTATTTTAATTACTCTCTATACCCAACATGGGCCTTGAACCCACAACCCCAAGATTAAGAGTCACACACTCCACCAACTGATCCAGCCAGACGCCCCAGAAATAATAACTTTACATTTGTCATTCTACATCTGAGAAAACATAGGCCCAGAAAGAAAAACATATTAAGTGTTTGTTGAAGGCCTAGCTAACTGGTAAATTCAGATGAAAACCCCAGGAATTATGACTCATGGCTAGAGGTTTTTCTGCCATTTGGCTTTATTAGCTAAGAAAACTGTCTCACTACTTTATTGGAGAAAGCGTCAGGAAGTCATGGAAATAATTAGATGAGAGATGAGGGAAGCTCAATCATCATTTAGTGGAATAAAATTAAAGGTCCCATGAAATAAAACTATGTGGACAACGAAGTTTGCTGTGTGGAGAGCAGAAGAGAGCCTTGGAGGGACAGAAATTCAAACTAGTGCATCAGCTCAAAGTGAGGTTCATTAATGTCATATAACCAATATTTCCATTATGACCAAAGATATATATCATTGTTGCTGTATTTTCAGCTATGTAAAAGAAAAATATTCCATAAGCCCCAAGAATTATATAGGAAAACCAGAGCTAAGCTGAACTATCTTTAATCTTAGTACCTGATCCTACATTAGAAAAAGAAAAAAAAGAAAGGAAAAAAAAGAAAAAAGACTGCCAAATCCAGTTTTTCCTTTTATTTTTTTTTCAAATCTTCGTTCAATTTCATTACAATTCCTCAATATAAAAACCTGCTACAGTTTCTTGAGGTTTTTAGAGTTTATCTTTTTAATGTTAAATCAGATGAGCATTCAACAATTCCAAATCCTATTCACAGAATGATCTGGGTAGTTCTTTTACTAGAATAATTGAGAAAATATTACAGAAGTTATCATTTTTCTTTAACCAGTTTGAAAAAATTCCCAAATTTAAAGATGTAACAGTTTTTAAAAGCAATCAAATATACAATTGCATGGGAATGATCTTATTTTAAAAAATTCCAAATATGTGCTTTAAAAAGATGAAGGTTTTCTGCTGTTTGTATGTGATAACTAAATTAGAAATGAACAGGTGATTAATACAAAGTACTTTAACTGTGGTCCTGGTCCTAAAACAGTGTTAAAGATAGGATGCTCTTCAGTAGACATAAAGCACCTAAAGATAAAAGAAGAAAACTCTTGGAACTGACATCATCAGCATCACCAGGGAATTGGTAACAAAGGTAAATGATCAGGCCTAATGGAAACATCCTGAATCTGAAGTGCCCAGAATGGGGCCCAGAAAGTGTGTTTAAACATGTCCTCCAGTGGGGTGCCTGGGTGGCTCAGTTGGTTGAGGGTCTGATTCTTGATTTCGGGTCAGGTCATGATCTCATGGGTTGTGGGATGGAGCCCTTCATCAGGCTCTGTTCTCAGCATGGAATCGGCTTGAGATTCTCTCTCTGCCTCTCCCTCTGCACTGTTTTCTGCATTGTACTGTCACCTACTGGCAAATTTTATTATGACACATTAGCTAGAACCATCTATTTGCTGTTACCAGAATTGCCATTAAAAAAAAAAAAAAAAAATCAGAGCAATGACAATCCAGACATTAGCACATGCCCACTATTATACCCCACTGTTCATCTACCTTGACAAATGAAAGACATACAATTATTTTTTGAAATAGCAATAAAAGAGAACGATCTCCATAATTTTATTGGAGATCCTCCAATCTCCAATGGAAGGAGATCCTCCTTCCACTTTCTCTCTCTCTCTCTCTCAAATGAATAACTAAATCTTTACAAAGGAAAAACGACAACAAAACTCAAAATATGTCCTTCCGCTGATTCATGTGTACGCCAGAGCTTTAGAAGTAATAGTCGGTGCTTCAATAGACCTTGGTCCTTTTTGTCTTCAAATAGTTTACCCCTAAAAAGCAAAACCTCGCTGTTAATGCTCCCGGTGGCAGCTATCAATTTATTGCCTGTCGTTTCCAAATCACATTTTTTTTTTGTTCAAATTACTGGTTTCTGTCTCTCTGATTGGACCTCAGATGATTCATTTAGCTTTTTCATCAGATCCTCCTAGAATACAGGATCAATTCATGGGTTGTATCGAGTGGTGGTTCACGAAGACCCTACACACATCTAAATTGCATAGACAAATAATTTCGTTTTTCTTAAGAAAAAACTCTCATCGGGCTGTGCATATTGAATAATTTTTAATTTCATGCAGAATGATCCATGCTGAACCTCTACGTGCAATTAGTAGTAATAATAAATCTAATGTGAATAGTCTTCTAAGCAGTTTTCCTTTTATTACGTATGATTTTGAATATAATCCCTGCAGTAGAATAAACTTAAAGTAGTACCTGTAACAGTTATGACAGCCATGTGAGGCGCCTCAGTTGGGGCCATACTACACCTTGCGTGGCGCCAACAGTGGATGACACTCATGGAAGTCCCGTCTGTCAAAACTTCTCTGAGTGACTGGTATAGCAGAGAGGTCTGTATTACACAGTGTCCCATGGCCCTGAGCCCTGAATGGGGTGGCAGTTCTAGTGTTTATGATGTGTTTTTAGGAGAAAACAGAGAAGGGTTACATTCGTAGCATCTGGATCCTTTGGACAGAATCCTTGACTCGATGGAAACTAATATCAAATGAAAACATAAAAGACATGACGGGCCCACACCGCAGAATGCTTGGGAGACCTAACTTACTTCCTTATGTTTGCTTCGTGTTATTGGGATTTTAGGATTGCAGATTTCTAGACTAGATCACCAAAGACATTTCTGAAGTTTTCTTTCAGCTAAAGAGAAATCACATCTCCCTTGACAACTTTCCACAGCCTCTGATGATTTCAGAACACCGTCCCCTTCCCACAACATAAGCATCTGCCCTTGGAATAAGGGGTGAGGACGTAAGGTTGGACATCAGGAGAGCCCAGTGCATGGCTGGTATTTAGGCCCATAACATGAAGATGGTGCTTTCTTTCTTTTTTTTTTAAATGGAAAACCTGTGTTTTTCTCAACAGCACTTATCACCATGTGAGCCACTCTCTAGGTCTTATTGTGATTTTTGCATTATATGTCTCTTTACCCACCCCCACCCCCAAGCTGCCAGGTAAAATTCAGTTCCCCAATTAAATTAGAATATTAGAGAATGAATGAATAACTCTTTAGCCCAAGTATGTCCCATGCAATATTTGGAACATGCTTACATTAGGAAAACAACGCTGTTTAGTATCAGCATCTTCCATGCAATATTTGACATATACTTGCACGGAACAACAAATACTTTTGCATGACCTAAATATTTTACGAGACATAGTTACACGAAAAATTATTTGTTGATTATCTGAAATTTAAATGTAATTGGGTTTTCGCATTGCTCCTCCCCCACTCCTCACCCTCTGTTCCCCCAGTGGTTATGACAGAAGTTTCTGGAGAACACTTGCTTCATGTTTTCTTCTGGCCTCCTACATCCTAGAGGAACTTTGTAGGAACCTGATAGACATTTGGAAAGGAGAGGCTTAGGTTTCCTAGTGAATTTGCTTCCTAACAAAGTCGATCTCACAAAAGTAGAGAAGGGTACAGATTCAGTGTTACACTCACCCCAACAGGATGGCCAAACACCTGCGGGACACTCAGTAGGTCTACCACAGAATTTTTGGAGCAGACGGTCCAGTATTTTATAAACAGGTATTAGTGTATACCTGAATAGTTAAGTGTGGGAATTAACTATAGGAATCAAGGATAAGAAGTCATTAAAAAGAAGGCAGTGGAGCCACTATATATAGAAAGTATTGGGAATCCAGAACATTGAAATGTTCTAGATGGCCACCGCCTACAAGCAAATGACTCAGCTGACTCTGGAACACTTCCAGGGTTCCTCTCCTTTGGAAATAAAATGGTTCTCTATCTGTCCTAGGCTGGGCATCATCAAGTCACTGCTACAGCTCCTGCCTCAGCTTTCAACACCACCTTTCCTTTCTTTCTTCCTTTCTTTTTTCCTTTTTTTTTTTTTTTTAATATTTCACTTATCTATTTGTGAAAGAGAGAGTGAGTGAAAGAGCCCAAGCAGAGGGAGAGGGAGAAGCAGGCTCCTGGCTGAGCAGGGAGCCTGATGTGGGGCTCAATCCCAGGACCCTGGGATTAGGACCTGAGCCAAAGGCAGACGCTTAACCCACTGAGCCACTCAGGCATCCCGACAACTGCCTTTTCTGTTTCTGCTTCAGCAAAAACAAGCGTGTGAGAGTTCAGGGAGCACACTGTGCCTCTTCTCCTCCTTTCATTCCTAAGGGAATCCGACTCTCCTGGCTCTTTTCCTCCTTGCTCTCCATGCTGGGAGTGGAGTGTAGGGGTTACAGGCTACTTCTCCAGGACTCTCCCACTGGAGGCTGGGTGAACTTGGACGAAACTCTGAACCTTTTTTTGTGCCTCACTCTCCCCATCTGACAAAAGGGGACCAGGAGAGTGTCACGGGCCTTCCATGGAGGTTTCCAGTGATCTTACACAGAGAACACAGCACAGTGCCTCGTAAATGTGAAAATCTAGACAAACATATCAATTAATTATTTTAAGTATGGTTCATTTTATTCTAATGCTAGCAGTATATGCAATCACTCCTGTGACAGTCCTGTGACCTGGCAGAAGCCTTCCCCATTAAGGTGACCTGTTAGCCGCAGAGGTGGGGAGGGTTTAGGGAGGAGGTGGGGATGGCAAGATTAATGGGCTCAGCTCGCCCTCTGGTGGCAACAACGGGGAAGTGCGAGGGGGGAAGGAACCATTGTTCGGGCTCACCTGCCGACACCCACTCAAGCTCCACCCCAGGCCAGGGTCTCTGGAGGGCCCTGGGCTCTGAAAATAATATCAGGATATGGACATAGAATGCTCACTGTGCTAGGTCAGCCTTGGAGCTTCTCCCCCCTCATTGGTTTATGACTGAGTTAAGCGTCTCCTTCTCTGACCTTGCCTTCCCAAGCTGAATTAGACAAATCTCCATGTTCCCATACTGGGGACACTGGGGATGCAGTTGTGGAAGCTCATGCATATTGACAGAGCCCTCCACTCCTGTGAGATTTTGCCCCCATAATCCTGGGGACAAAGCATGTTGCCCTTACACTCCGTTGATAAGGGGGTCAAACACATCTGGACACCAACAACTGGATTGCTCAGGTTGTGACAGGTAAGGGGGCCGGGGAGCTCAGAAGAAGTATCGGGATGCCTGAAGCTGGGGCAGGGGTGTCGTGGGGTCAGTGGAGTCGTCTCTGAAGACAGAGGTTTTGAGGGGACATCTGTAGCATGAGGAGGAGCTGGATAGAAGAGAGTTTACAGTATAAGTGGATTTGAAGACAAAAGTGTGATCCAACAGGGACTCCTCCATGGCTCAGTGGTTGAGCATCTATCTGCCTTCTGCTCAGGTTGTGATCCTGGGGCCCTGGGATCGAGTCCCACAGCAGGCTCCCCTTCAGGAAACTTGCTTCTCCGTCTACCTATGTCTCTGCCTCTCTCTCTCTCTCTTTCTGTGTCTTTTTTTTTTTAAATTTTTTTTATTTATGATAGTCACAGAGAGAGAGAGAGAGAGAGAGAGAGAGAGGCAGAGACACAGGCAGAGGGAGAAGCAGGCTCCATGCACCGGGAGCCCGATGTGGGATTCGATCCCGGGTCTCCAGGATCGCGCCCTGGGCCAAAGACAGGCGCCAAACCGCTGCACCACCCAGGGATCCCTCTTTCTGTGTCTTCATGAATAAATAAACTCTTTTTTTTTTAAAGGGTACTCCAACAAACCCAAGAAGAAATGTGTAAATTTGCTGAAGACTGTGAGGCATTTGAGGTGATGCTGATAATGTCGCTTGGTTTAACAAATGCCCGGAGCCCAAGATGATGAGTGGTGTGTCTAGACTCTTACCCATGGACATTCTATCACAACAGGCTTTACCTAAAGTAGACTGCAATTGCCTCTTTTTTGAGAAGTCCATCCTTCTCTTCCCTCCCTTCCCTTCCTTTCCCTTCCCTTCCCTTCCCTTTCTTCCTTCTTTCCAGAACTACCCATGTAGGAATACTTGAAGGAAGAACATTCCAGAAGGAAGGAAAAACAAAGACAAATGCCCAAAGAGCAAGCATGCCTTGCTTGCTCTAGGAAAAACTCAGAGCCACGTGGCTGGAACAGGGCTCTTCGATCAGATACAGAAAAACTTATCTGTGGGTCTCCCAACTCCCACACCGATGTTTCCACGATACTAATGCAATCAGTGCGGGGATACAAGAGGAATTACTCAGAAGCAAGGCATAATTCCTGTGGTTATTGTCGGGTCGTAAGCATAACAAGAGAGCATTTGTGAGAGAGGATATTTATTTGTTTGTTTGCTTGTTTTTAATAAGGTCATTTATTTCTCTGGCTCGCTGTGACTGGACACTAGATCATTGCCGAAGAACATTCTGGCGCTGAACGTAATGCCTGTGGGAGCTCCGAGTGTGGGTGGTTTCATGGGCAGGAAGTAGGGGAGAGCCGTATTCTATTGCAAAAACAGTCGAACCCCACAGAAACATTTTCAGATGTCAGGTACTCGGGGAGGAGACTGTGCCATCTTCAGGCCTGAACGTCCAGAGCCCAGCATCGTGTCTGGCACCAAAGAGGTTCGGTAAATTGGAACTGAAGTTGGTTGAAGCAAACGGGAACATTTTGTTCATCCAAGATGAGACAGACAATCCAGCTGTGGGTTCCCAGCTAGTGTTTCTAGGCAGGAGTGTTGAAGGAGCTTGTTTGTGCTGTGAGCCCTGCCTCTTCACTGAAGCTTTCAAGAAGGCGCACAGTCGTTGTCAAAGCAGAGCAGCTGGGGTGGGGGCCTGGAATGCTTGCTCTGCCCACACCTTGCCCACAGCCCGTAGCTCAACTGGATTCGACTCCCACATCGTTCCAGTCCCTGCAGGTAACCCCCAGCAGACGCCTCAAGAAGAGAGGGCTTGTTTGGCTTGGCGGTCAACTCAACTGGTTTCTGAGGTTTCCCTCCACTGCCCCCCCCAACTCCCTTCCCACGTGAAACCTGATCATCCAGCTACGTAGTGGAGAAAACCAACTGCTCAGAGATCTCTGAGCTCTGGTCTGAGCTACCACAGAAAAACTCACAGCAACCCAATGAGCTGCAAACATGCTGAGAACCGGACTCTCTGCAAGTGTGGTTATATAAATGCCAGGTCTGGTGCAGATACTCACTTCTGGAATGACTGGTGAATGTCACCACACAGAAGGTTTTAGGTGTTTTTCTGCCGTTCACTGTTCCTTAACCATGGGCAGGTCATTAAACCTCATTAGACCCACTTTCCTTGTCTAGAAAATGGGCATCATAAGCGCCCCTCCCAAGGCAATATTGAGGATACACATGGCCATCGGAACATGTTTTAAAAGTAAATTAAAATAAAGGTTTTTAAATTTCTGACATGGTACATGCTTGTTCATCATTTCTCTGGCCTTGCTGCCCTGTTTCTCTTCAATCTTTCTTGATTTTAGACTCTAGGTCATATTTCATCACTCCTTAATGACCAGATGCTTTATTTATTTATTTTTTTTAATTTTTTTTTATTTATTTATGATAGTCAGAGAGAAAGAGGAAGAGACATAGGCAGAGGGAGAAGCAGGCTCCATGCACTGGGAGCCCGACGTGGGATTCGATCCCGGGTCTCCAGGATCGCGCCCTGGGCCAAAGGCAGGCGCCAAACCGCTGCACCACCCAGGGATCCCCAGATGCTTTTTTAAAAAAAATATTTTATTTATTTATTCATAACAGACACACAGAGAGAGGCAGAGATACAGGCAGAGGGAGAAGCAGGCTCCATGCAGGGAGCCAGACGTGAGACTTGATCCGGGGTCTCCAGGATCACACCCTGGGCTGAAGGCAGCACTAAACAGCTGAGCCACCCGGGCTGCCCCCCTCCTTTTTTTTTTTGAGAGAGTGAGAGAGAGAGAGCATGTGCAAGGGGGAGGTTGGGAAGGGGCAGACAAAGAGGGAGAGAGGGGCATAAGCAGGCTCCATGCTCAGTGCTTAGCCCTACATGGGGCTTGATCTCAGGACTCTGAGATCATGACCTGAGTGCAAATCAAACGTCCCACGCTGAGCCAACTGAGCCACCCAGGTGCCCCTGGAGATTAGATACTTAACTAAACAAACCAATGAAAACAACAAAAAAGACAAAGATCCCCAGTCACTGATTTTGAAAGAGACAAATGATAATTTTGTGGTCCTACCCTCTTTGGAGTCATACCCTTCCTGCTTCCCAGGACAGAGAAAACACTCCCCAAGTATATGAACGACAGGCATTAAAATACAAACTTTAAATAAATCTCTCAAATGGTGTTTTAAGGATGCCTGGGTGGCTCAGTGGTTGAGCATCTGCCTTCAGCTCAGGGCGTGATCCCAGGGTCCTGGGATTGAGTCCCACGTCGGGCTCCCTGCATGGAGCCTGCTTCTTCCTCTGCCTGTGTCTCTGCCTCTCTCTCTGTGCCTCTCATGAATAAATAAGAAATTCTAGCAGGCAACTGTGTCTGATTTTGCATTTCCCAGGAAGTTTTAAGATCTTCCCTGTGCACAGTTAGCAGACCGCCAGGCAGCACAGAGAAAAGGGCACACTCCGTCACTAACACACTTTGGGCAGTGTACCGCAATCCCAGGCCTCAGTTCTGCCGTGAGTACAATGGAGATGGGAATCATTCTCTCAGGTCCCAAGAATTATATGAGATAAGGGTGTTTCTCAGATATGAACTGCATCATGAAACCTAGAGAGTTCATTTCAGTGACTTTTTTTTTAATTAAAAAAATATATATATAGCTTTTACGTGCTATTCATAAGCCACAGTGTAAGTTATGACATTAAGGATAGAGCTGAAGTTTCTCGTGACTCTTTCCCTGCTTGCTCCTGGCCCTCCACTTAGATTTAAGGGAAAGAGAATCCAGTTTTGAAATCCAGGCACCACGTTTGCTCAAAGTGCAGTGTTTTCTCTGCGAGTTACTGGTTTTGGAAAAATGGGTGGAACGCTCTTTCGGCCACACCATGCGGCTGCCAGACACCACTGTTGCTCTGGAGTCAGGACACCCTCACAGTGGCCCCCTCCGCCAGGGGGACCTGGGGCAGGTCCACACACAGGCTCCCACGATCCTGGGACGTCGTTGCCAGCCCTCACCCTTCTCTGGTCCTGTCACCTCAGAGGGCAGAGCTGGTCCAAGACTGGGGGTATCTGTCTGTGTCTGGAGAAACTCAACCTGTCCCTTTGGGGCTATTTCGGTGGAGCACTGCTCTCTTCAACCCTCAAAGACACGCAACTCCCAAACCACCCCTCCTGCCCCTGGATCACGCTCTTCCTCACTGTCTGGTCCAAACATCCTGAACAAAGGCATGAACAGGTTTCTAAAAGAACAAAAAACATTGTTTTTTAGTCAGTGACTCCTGCAAGGGAGGCTAGGAAGAGAACAGAACAAGGAGAGAGCTGGGCTGTCATCCCACCTGCAGGGCGATTTGACAGATTCATCTGTTCTACAAAACTCATACACAACCAACGGCGCACAGGGTAATGTCTGTAGTGAATTCCTCATCGCTGCCTTCGTCCAGAAATAATAGGTGGTGAGAAGGAGGCTGCTGGCTACAGAGACTGCTCAACACACCAGAACCACTATTTTTTTGCTATTATCTGGAACCTTCCAGGATTGTGCTTGTGG
Source organism: Vulpes lagopus (assembly GCF_018345385.1). Taxonomy (NCBI): domain Eukaryota; kingdom Metazoa; phylum Chordata; class Mammalia; order Carnivora; family Canidae; genus Vulpes; species Vulpes lagopus. The sequence goes on from NC_054831.1 coordinate 10,269,222, forward strand.
CTTCATAATGCTAGACTGACTGCCTTCCCTTCACTCCTGTATTACAGCTGGTGGAGCCCACAGGCCTCCCCATTTTCTTTGTTTCTCCTCCCTCTAGTGTTTGCAGTCAGGGACTGCACCCTCGTCCTTCTAGCATTAAAGGCACTGGACAATCACAAACCTGAAAAAGCTAAAATATGACCTTTGCTGTAATATGCTTACTTACATTTCCTCATTTTAAGATGTCCAAATGTCAGGTGACCTGTTTGGGAGACAGGTGTCACGGGGAAGAGAACAAAGAATTTAGAGTCTTATAAAAAAAAATGTCCCCATCTCGTGACATTGTCTTGCCTCTGTCCAGTTTTCTTAATTCCATTTCAATTCGATATAACAGAGGATCGTTGGTTCCTTTCCTCCTGGGTTGGCACTTCATGTTAGTTGTCAACCCTGATCCTTTTATATTTGGTAATTTGGCAATTTAAATGGGTGCCTTAATTTTGTTGACGTTTTAGATTATTGTCACATTTTGAAGGATGAAGACTGAATGCACTTTTTTTTTAAAGGAAGAATGGCACGACATGATTACAGTGTATCCCTGAGTTCAGCCTTGGTCATGACCTTTGAATCTTTCCAGGAGTCGTACATGACAGTCCGCCAAGTAGAGAGAGGCCTTTTTCATCTATAATCCATATTTCTGATTTATATATATTCACTGTGATAAAACTTCTATTTCCGTCACACTGTGGTGAAAGTATGTGGCGTGAACATCTGACAATTTGGAACTTCCGAGGACTTGCTTGCAGTCTAATGTCTTCTATGAACCACTTGAAAATTTTAAAAACTAGTCTGTGATGAGAGTCTATGTTCTGTTGACAAAATCCAATGGTGATTCCTAATGAATCTACTTTATAATTTACGTAGTACATATATTCCAAGTGATTGTTTATCTTTGCTCAACTTGAGTTCATAAGGACTAGTACTTGGGAATTATTTTCTGTTATTTTGTTTTTGCTCATTTATGTTGGTATATTACAAAAATAATCAGTGTTCATTTTGGAAAACTTGGAAGCTATAGAGAAACATAAAGAATGAATAAATTGCCTTGAATACAAAAAAAAAAAGTTGGCCATTCCGAAGTTTGTGTATTTCTGTTTCCATGATCTAATATGTGTAACACATAAGTATGTGTTAATTTATGATGGACAGTGTGATGCTTCGTAACCTGGATTTATTCTTAATAGTCATAGGTGAATTTTTTTCTCATGCTTTTCAGTAGTCTTTAACTAGAGGGCCAAATAATAGGAATATTTTCTGGCTCCTTAAATATATTGCTAAACTGCCTTCCATCAAAGTTGCATGGTTTATACTTCCACACATTATGCATTATGCCCATTTCCCCACATCTTTGGTTCCAAAGGATATCATAATTTTTAAAACCTTACCAACGTAAGTGATGAAAATTGTCCCCATTAACACTTTTAGAGGCGAACATTTGGTTAGTAGAGAGCTTTATTGTTTTTCATCTATTTATTGTGTGTTTTTATTTTTTCATATTTGTAGAATCAATGTAGTTTTTTGTCAATTTTTATATTAGTGTATTTTTGTTTTCTTGTGAATTTGTAGGTGCTCTTTATGTATAAAATGCAGTATGCAAATAAGAGCAAGGAAATCTATCAGGCCAAAACAGAAATAAAAATCAAAAGGACCAAAGTCTCAGCCAAGGTGTGTGGGTGAACACACACCCATTCAGTTTTCAACATTTCATAGTGGATTTAAATATTATGCCTAATGAAGTTGTTTTCTCCCCCCTTGTTCCTTCTTCAGAACCATCAGTTATCGGCATACCAGATCTCTGTTGCCTAATCACAATATCCACTTTTTCCCTCTTTTTGGTTTTCTTTTTTTCCTTTTTCTCCTCCTCCTCTTCTTCACCTTTATTTTATTGTTTTTTTTTCTTTTTTTAAAACTTTTTTATTATTTTATAAACAGTAATTTTTAAATGTAATCTCTATACCCAACATGAGGTTCAACTCGCAACCCTAAGATCAAGAGTCTCCTGCTCTCACTGCCTGAACCAGCCATGAAGACCTTCATCTTCATTTTAAAACAAACTTCCAGCCTTGTCTTGCATCTCATTGTTTGGATTTTCTGCAGTTGGTCCTTGTCTCTGAAACATCTAATTCTGTTTCTAATGAAATTATACTACTATTTAGATCAAGTTATTTTCTTCCTTTAAAAAACTCTTTTTAGTGTGCTATCTTATTTCATTTTTTGTATTTTGATTGATAAAAAACCTTTTTGATTTCACTTCTCGAGATGCCAAGAAATGCTATCGGAAAGTGTTTCTGCTTCTGTATGGGAATTTTTATCTCTTTTTCTGTCTTGTTCATGCTAAGTCCCTCTCCTTTTATATTGTAGGGTATTTTGAAGTTCTCTCCCATTGTGGGTGGCATTTGTCCCCAAATGAAGTCAGCTATTTTCCTGTGACTTAACCCAAAGATAGTATGATCCTGTCTCTGTTTTGTAGATCCTTTTTTTTTAAAAAAAGATTTTATTTATTTATTCATGAGAGGCGCAGAAAGAGAGGAAGAGACATAGGTAGAGGGAGAAGCTCCCCAGTGGGGAGCCTGATGTGGGACTCGATCCCAGGACCCCAGGATCACAACCTGAGCCAAAGGCAGCACTCAACCACTGAGCCACCCAGGCATCCTGTAGATCCTGTTAAGTCATCTTACAGCTTACGTTAAAGAACCAGATGATGCAGACTGATGCTATCAATCCATTGCTCATGTGTATTGGAGGCAGGAAATTCATCTCTGTGCAGAAACATCAGCATACATGACTAGTTTCCCCAGATGTGGACTTTTGTTTGGGCCCACCTTCTCTGAATATTGATTTAACTGTATCTGGTCTCCCTTTGCTATTGCTACCAGCCATGTTATCAGTGTCCTGCTCCATCAGGGAAGTCCCATTAAGTCTAGGAAATGCATGTCTCATCATGTAGATAAATAAGCCTACAGCCATGAGGACAAAGTTTGATTTATGCACAGATGGTCTCAGCTTTGTTCCAGATGCCTCTGCATGCTGTTAGACTCTGGCCATCAAGGGCTCTGACGGGGATGGCATCTCCTGCCACAGTCTTCCATCCCTTGGTGATTGTACCGACTTCTTTTTCTCATCTTTGAGCTCTTCATGCCTTTGCCTTATGCTACAGTATCTCTTCATAAGACAGTTGCTTTTCTTGTTGAGGTTACTGGTTATTTTTTCCATCTGTCTATTCATCTGTGGATGGAAGAGACACATGCAGATGGCATTGTCACTTTGTTTCCTTATCAATCCTATAGTTCCTTTGGATGCTAGCAGTTCCCTTAGTAGGATCTTAATCTGAAGGGTCACATTGATAATAACCCTTAACTTAGTTTATGTTTTAAGGTACAGAAGGCTTTTGTTCCTCTAGGGCAGGTCTTTTACTCCAACAGATCTTCTCCTGCACTGACTCTGAGGTTTTCTGATGCACCAGGGGACTCACTCTGAAGAGCATTATAGTGCATAGACGTGCAGTGGCTGTCTCCTTCTCTTAAAATGAGTTCAGACATTAGTCCAACACTACAGGTCCTACAGGATCAGGGCTCTCCCAAATCTCTATCCTGAACTCAGCACATGCTCCCACCCACTCCAGACACACTGGTGTTCTTCCCATACTTTTCTACCTTATAGCCTTTCATGTGACATTTTAATTGTCTTGAGCACCAAAGGAGGTCAGAAGGAAAAACATTTCCTCTCACTTTTCACTATTAGCTCTTCCTCATTCTTAAGATCTGCTCTGAAACATCACCCCATTGGAGAGGAGTCTTCTTACCACTCTTTCTAAATAAGCCCTTCCATCTTGTTATCAATCACAATGCCTTGTTTTTCATTTTATGGCATCTATCACAATTTGCAAGCACAGGCACACTATGGTACTTGATTTTTTCTTATTCTAGTTCTTGATACTAAAACTCAAAACTCAAATACATTTGAATAAATTTTCATATATATTGCTTACATCTAAACAGTCCCATCTCACTATTCAAAAGCTAGAAACCAATTATATTCAGATAAAGTACTATCTCTCACTAGAAAAACTCATGAATAGAATAGATTTGATACTAAAAGATACTTGTAGGTACTGTTTTTTATTGGCTTTTTAATTTTATATCTCCACTGTAAGGGCAGGATCTATATCATTTACTCCTATGTGCCCAGTGCCTTGAAAAACAAATGCATGGATCTCTGAATGATGCTTACCCAGCCCACACCTGTCCTGCCATTCTATCTTTTTTCAGAACTTTTCTTCATGTAACCAACTAGACTTGATTGCGTTGTGCTCATAGTCCTTAATTTTTGTGTGTGTTGATTTATCAATTTTAGTGTTGTCACTTTGGTTTCTGAAAGGACGTATTGAGATAGAAATGAATAGGAATACGGATGGAGGTAAGTTCCTGGTTTCCGAATGAATTTAATGTATCTTTATGTGAGAGCTACCCATTTTCCTGATTAAGGCATGCTGCAGGGAGAACAGGCACTGGGGAGGACAGTGCTGTAGCAACTTCCTTTTACTCTCTATTTTGGGGACTATTTTCTCTGCTTTAGGGTTTGATGCATGTGACATGTTGCTCATCTTTCTCCTCCTACTCCATCAATATTTCAATTAGTAGAAATTTCCCCTGGAATTTAGCATATAGTCTTCTCTTAACTTTATAATACTGCCAGAATTTGGTGTTTTGGTTGTCAGAACGAGCTAACCAGGAAGCGCCTAAGACAGAGAGATAAGGCACATCTAATCAGCAATCACTGCAGCTCCAAACCCCACACTTAGGCCTGCATTTCACTGGGTCAGGTATGTCTTTAATTGTGAGCTTGGAAGTTATGTGGCTTTTCTTATTATTCAGCTGAACTTAAATAATTTCCTAGATCAAATGTGAAAGATGAGATGACACGATTCACTGCCAAGGGACACAGTCTGACCACACAGATCAGAACTGACTTTCTATGGTGTAAAGGTCAAAATGTAGAGGGAGCTTCCACACAGCTGCAGAAAAGGGAATGCAGGCCAGCTGGCTTGTCCCAAGAACCCAGAAAGCGGCCAATTGTTTTCCCTCATTAAAGTTTCTAGAGGAAGAGGTCATTTTGGGGTTTCTTTAGAAAATAGTGCTAGGTAGAAAAAGGAATCCAAACTTTTGGATCTTAGCAGGGAGTGAATAGGGTCGGTGAAGAATAGACTAAACCCTGAGAGAAAGGACTCTTGGGATCTTTGTAGTCATGAAATGGTGTTCTGGAGTTAGGTCCAGGTCCCAGAGCCTAAAATCTATTCAAGCAGAAAGGCCAATTGTGAAAGCAAATGGCTTTCATTTGGGTAAATACACATTTTAGAGAAGTGTTGGGTGGAACTCACTAGATGCTCTTCCAAATAGCCGTGGTGGTGGAATGAGGCAGCTCTGCAAATCTCCTCATGTGGCTTGACGTGGGACAATGGGCCATGTTACAAAGTTTGGAAAATTTGCAGGCCACCAAGGCTTTCCAAGAAATATTACAACACAGCAAGAAGCTGAGTAATAAGATAGCCTCAGGAGAGAGAAGAGGAAGACAAAAGAACCCAGATTGGTATCTACTTAACCATGAACAATTTTGAGAATTTTATGGTTCCCAGAAGGTAATCTAAGACAGTCAAGTCAGAATGCGCAAGTTTGGCTGTACAAGAGTCACCTGAGAAGATCATTTTAAAAATACAGATTTCTAGGTCCCATCTAGACTGACTGAATCAGAGCTGTCTGGTGTGTGGCCTTAGCTATTAGTAGGTTTGTTTGTTTGTTTGTTTGTTTGTTTTTTAAGCTCTCCACTGATTCTGATTCCTAGCCAAGCATGGGGATCTCTGATATAGGACATAAGAATACACAATAAATTTTTTAAAATTGAAAGACTGTGTTTTCCTGATACATTGTAGTAGAGGGATTTTGAAATGTTCATATAAATAGTGCATTCCTTGATGTCAGGGATTAGCTTACACATCTTTGTATTTTCCCATCACTTTCAAACCCATCTTCTTAAACTATTGCTTTCACCATTTGACTCCCCTCCTTAGAAGCTTATGATGATTTCATTTCAGGCCACAATGCAATAGAATAGACTAGACTTATACTTTACTGTAAACAGCTAAAACCCACAACAGAATATATGAAATCACTATTTCCAGATGTTGGATAACAGGTATCAAAGAACTATACCCTCTGGGAAATAAAACAGATGAGGTGAATCTTATCATAGTCATGGCTTCCTGACTGTACCCATACTTCTGGTTGGTGGGGCACAGGAGTGATGCCAAGCAGAGCAGTTCTGTGAAGCTGAGGGGACTGGAAATTGTGGGGTAGGGTTTAGGATAAGAGGGAGCTAGACAGGAAAATAATCTCAGAAATGTCCACAGAGCTCCCCTTGGGCCTCCATTTTGAGCCACCCATGCACAAGGTGAAAAATTCCATGAGCCCAGGCAAAGAAGGACCAAGATGCTATAAGACAAGCAATTCCAAGCTTACACAGAGTGGGCATATCCTGCAGACCTTAAGCCAAAAGAGACAGATTTTGCTAATCCCTGAAGCATTCAGTAAACATCTCAGATGAATCACATTTTAGCAGTAGGATTAAATTATCCCTAGAGTAAAGGTTACTCCAGACCCTACCTAGGAAAACTTATGCTTAATCCTCAAAATATTACAGCTATTGGGTGACTTAATTATCTTCCAGGAAGAAGGTCAATATCTTGTCAAAAAAAATTCAAATTCTTAAACATATAATATTTGGAATGCCTAATGTATAATACCAAGTTTAAGACATGCAGAAAAAAAAAAAAACAACAGAAAAGTCAGGAAAATGTGAACCATAACAGGGAGAAAAATCAATATTTGATAAATAATTTAATGGTAAAATATCAATCTGGCTTCTAGTTATTCTGAGGTTAACTTTGATAATTTATGTATTTTTCCGAATAAAAGAAAATCCCTTATTTTAGAATTTAAAAAAATTATTTAAGTTTAATTAATGTACAATATCATATTAGTTTCAGGTGTACAATATAATGATTCAGCAACTCTATAGGATCTTCAGTGCTCATCACAATAAGTATGCTCTTAATCCCCTTATCGCTATATCTTTATGCTTTTCTAGAACTTTTACTTTTCCCTACATTTCAAAGGACTAGTAGATATTTTATATTTTTCATTTAGTTTTTTTTCAATTCCCTTTACCTTAGATATATTCTTATATTTATCCCTAACATTGCCTAATTTTGTGTTTATTCCTGACCAATATAACCAAAGGTTTTACTTATTCAAAGCAAAGAATTATTTTGTTGCTGACCTCAATTCTTTTCTTTATTTAATTTCTGTTCTTTTTCTTTTAATTTTTTCTACTTTGTTCTCATTTTACTCTTAATTTGAATGTCACATTCATATATCTTTAATCTAGAAAGTGAAATAAAGGTATGACCGTGGAGAAATGTTTAGTACAGTGTGTTCTAGAGACTTCAGAATTTCAACTCTTTTGGATATATCCACAGTAAATCTTTGGTTCTTTCATGCCTACCTTACTTTTTATAGATACAGATGCAAATCCTTAAACGAAAATCACAATCATCATTTCCAGGTAGGGCCAGAAAAAACTGCATCTGTGTGATTCCATGTTAGTTTTATGAATGGAGAAAAAATGCATTATTGTGATAAGATTTTCTCTGGCTTGTATTTTCTTCTGATATATTGGCAAGATTTTTTCTTCTTTAACCAAATATTTGTCATCCAAATATTAGCAAAAGGAAACAAATCATTTTAAGATTATATTACTTCTAAACAGTGTATATTTTTGGTTAAGTGGTACTGACAATTCAAAGCCAAAATCTCACAGAAAACTTTCTTTGCTAATTTCTTGATTATTTTGCAGGAAATGGCACAGAAAATTGGTCTACTAAGTAAATAAGATGGTTGGTGGTTGGTATAAAACTTTCTTTTCGGGCAGCCTGGGTGGCTCAGCAGTTTAGCACTGCCTTCAGCACAGGGCGTGATCCTGGAGACCCAGGATCGAGTCCCACATCAGGCTCCCTGCATCGAGCCTGCTTCTCCTTCTGCCTGTGTCTCTGCCTCTCTCTCTCTCTCTCTCTCTCTCTCTCTCTGTGTGTCTCTCATGAATAAATAAAATAAAATCTTAAAAAAAAAAAACAACTTTCTTTTCACAAAGTCTTTTGAATAGTTGCAAAGGCACTTTCTTATTAGGGAAGTCATCTTTTAAAATAACTTAGAATATGTGCTGATCCTTAAAGAGCCTTATGTCTTCTGAATTATTAAAATATTATATTTAGATAGTTGAGTAGACTGATTCTTGGTCCAACTGATGATAAGATGCAGGGAGACAGGAAAGGGAAGGCGTACATATAGCTAGTGTCTGGTTACTACTTCTGTGGCAAAGCTCACCAGGTGTTTGGAGACTGCTACAAGTTCCAAATACTTTGGAAAAAATTTGCTTCCAAATTAGAACTGGAAATGAACACCTGTATGGAGACAGAGAGAGCTAGGATTTATTCAAGTCTCAAGTTTGCCATTACATAAAAGGTGTCCTGGCCAAAATACCCCTACACTAGCTGTATATACAAGAATCTTAACACTTAATCCTTGTAGTGCTGGGTTTCTTAGTATGATTACTATTGATGATGTATTAAATGATTTAAAATAAAGCTCTTAAGCTCCAAGCTGCTGATCACAAAAATTAGAATTTTCCAAAAGAAAATAAAACCCGGTATATGGAAATCTGTGTAAAGCAGCATGACTCACTAAGAAGATATGGATTCTGGAGGTATCTAGATAATATTAGTGCTTTTATCTCTGCCAAATCATCCTTTTTTCCATATTTCAGGTTTCTCATCTCTAAAATGGAAGTAAAGTTTTTTAATTTGACAAATTTATTCATAAATTGCTCTGCAAATGTCATCCAAATATTAGCAAAAGGAAACAAATCATTTTCGAGATTATATTACTTCTAAACAGTGTATATTTTTGGTTAAGTGGTGCTGACAATTCAAAGCCAAAATCTCAGAAAACTTTCTTTGCTGTGTTAATTTCTTGATAAATTTTTCTCAATGCAAGAAAGCTCTCTTTCTTTGGTCTGTGTCATCTTTTCTCAGTATATGTCCTTCCTTTCTTCTTAAAAAAAAAAAAAGATTTATTTATTTATTTTAGAGAGGGAATGTGTGTGCACATGAAGGAGAGGGACAGAGAGAAAGAATCTCAAGCAGACACTCCACTGAGCATGGAGCCCAATGAGGGGCTTGATCTCAGGACTCTAAGATCATGACCTGAGCTGAAATCAAGTTCAGCTGTTTAACCAACTGAGCCAGCCAGGTGGTCCATGTATTCCTTTCCTCTTAAAGTCCTCTCCATCATACAGCGGTTACTGTTAATTACAGTATCTGTGCCTTACCTAAGGACCCCAGGAAAATCAGTCACAGATGTTTCATTGACTAAGATCAAAGATAAAGTACTCACCCATTTTACTTTCGCTCAAATTTCTGCCTACCTTTTCCCAGTCCTTCTTCTGCAACACTGCATTTATGATTTGGTTTTGTCTTCACATGCAATTCAAACAGCATTTGTAACACTTGTAAGTTTAGCTTACAAGCCAATGAAGTCAAAATAGCACTGTGGTATTGTCATCTTCTTCATATTTTTTATCCAGCAAATAGAATATCCCTAAATTGCTTTTCTAATCAAAGCAGTGGTCCTAAGTAGAAGCTCTGACATTATGATCTTTCCAGGTCAAAACATTTGTTATATTACTTTCAAAGGCAATATTTGATTCATTTTTTAAAATTATGAATGTAGAATAAATACCATAAAAGACCAAGATGTTCTGAGAGATCTTGATATGCTACTGATAACCAGATGGTATGTTTCTTTTTTCCAAAGCATCCCAGAATTTTGGACTTCCACAAATTATATTTTTATAAAATGATGAAAATGTCAGATTCCAGTGTTTTCTTCTATTAAGATATTAATTACCCAACTAAAAGTTCAGATTTAAATCTTAAGGAGACAAAATATTTTCTTTTAAATAGCCTTGGAATAATGTATTTTAACTTCAAGTCACATCCTATGGTCAGAGGACTGGCCACTTTTTATTGCTAGAAAAGACCCTGATTCTATTCGCATTCAGACAGTGATGAAGAACCTTTAGTAGAGACCTGCATGTTGTAGCTTATAGCCTTGCTCTTCAAAGTATAGTCCAAGTTCTGACACCATCAGCATGAGCTGGGAGTTTGTCAGAAATACAGATGGCAAAGCCCCACCCCTGGGCCCAAGAACCAGAATCTTACACACATTCAAGTCTGACACCTACCTACTTGGAGGACATGTTTTCAAGGGAGATACTACAGAAAATTCTCCAAAATTTGATAGTAGAAAGGGATGCTTTGTAACAGTTAAGTGTTCTGAGATAGCTGGTGATGTCAAAAATCATTGAATATGTGTTTTTCAGCTAATGCTCATTTTTAATCCCAAGTGCCCAGATTTCATATCTCTGGTTGGGCAAACAACCATATGGGCATATACCATTCAAGTATTTCCCAACTCAAATCTTGGTAATTTACCCCTAATTATTTACTTTTCAAAAAAGGAGGCTGTGATAAACCTGAAAGAACAATATGATAGAAATGGAATTTATTAATTTATTAATAAATTTTTGGAGCTCTTTTTATGTGCCATGTCTAACATTAAACACTGAAAATGAAAAGACGAATAAAATATGGACCTTGTGCATATTAAACTCATAGTTTAGTTAGGAAGTCAGAAAAGTGAACAGATAACTAAAATATCTTAAGTGCACTTCTAAGGAGAATCGCAGGTACATGGGACCATGTTGGAGGGGCCCTTACATAGGTCACGTTAGGATGGGGAGCTAGTTTGGAGTGGTCCACATGAATGGGAGAAATTTTCAGCATTCATAGTGAAGACCACAAGGACTTTAGAACTGTGGTGATTTTATTGATTGATTGATTGATTGATTGAATTTTTTTTTTTTATTTAATATAGAGGGAGAGAGAAAGCAAGAAGGAGGGGCAGAGAGAGAGAGAGACACAGAGAAAATCCTAAACAGGCTCCATGCTCAGTGTATGAGACTTGATCCCATGACCCTGAGATCATGACCTGAGCCAAAAATCAAAAGTTGGATGTCTAACTGAGACACCCCGGCACCCCAAATTTTTTAAAATAAAAAAAATCAAGACACATCATTTGTTATGTACCATTTTATGTCTGGAGACAAAGGAATAGTGAATTTTCAAAAATGCTGCCCCAGAATATCAAAGTATATTTGCCCTATATTGAATTTGGCCCAGTTATAGTTATGTTTTATAGGTCTGATCTAGAAAATTGGGAAGAAGCGTGGTGATTTCCTATGCAAAGAGAGGACCTTAGTTAAAGACAAGGGGTTTGAAAGAATATTCATTGTTTCATTCATTCATTGAATTAGCACAGCACTTATTGATTGAGCTGCTATACATTAGGCACAATCATTAGCAAAATAGTGTCTCTGCTTTCATGAGGCTTGTAGGAGGAGAGATGTACAGTAAATTAGCAAATATACAACATGAATGCTGGTAATCTGTGCTATAAATGTTTAAAAGACCAAGGGAGTACATTATGGAGGAAGCAGCACTATTTTTTGAATGGGAGTCAGAGAAGACCTCTAGAAAGGAAGTGATCTTTGAGCTGAAAAGGAAGCGAAGGGGTGGGACATAGAGAAATCTAAGAAAAGCTCATGAACTTGAGGTCTTGCACAAAAGGCCTGGAGAGTGATCAAGGTGGAGATGGGCTGGGTGAGAGAGCAGAGGCGTGATGGGGTGGGAACTGAGGATTGCATCACAAAAGGCCTGGCTGGTCATGGTAAAGCCTTAACATTTTTTTTCTGAATGAGACAGGCAGCCAAGGGATGGCTTGAGCAAAGGAATGAAATATGTCATGTTCTCAAAGGATAACTGATTGCTGTGTGAGGAACAGAATGTGGAGGGGACACACATGCAAGCAGCAAGACGCAGTGTGGTACAAAAGGGGCATGAACTTACATACCCCCAGTGCCATGCTATAGTTGCATATGAGGTTCTTTGGGGTAACACGTGGGCAGAGGGACCTCAGAGTGCATAGTCTTGGGCTTCTTACTGCTCTGCAGAGAGGCCTGCTCAGGTGGAATATAGTTAGATCCATCATGGAAAGGATTCCCATGTCCTGTATTGTTCTACATTTATATGGGGTAAGAGAGAGTGGTCAGTTATAGTCAATTGTGTAGCACCGGGAGTTTCCTGGATAATTAAATAGCCTGCTAGAAAAGGTGATTCTTTGGGGGCTCCCTGGTAGCTCTTGGTTAAGTGTCTGACTCTTGATTTGGGCTCAGGTCATGATCTCAGGGTCTTGAGATCAAGCCCTGCATCTATGCATGGAGCCTGCTTACAAGTCTCTCTTCCTCTCCCTCTGCCACTTGGCCACCACCTGTGCATATGTGCGCTCTCTCTCTCTCTCTCTCTCTCTCTCTCTCAAAAAAAAAAAAAAAATTCTTCAGAGCTGTTTCTGGAATCATCCTATTTTTGCACTGAGTTAACTCCAACCTGCTACTAAAAAAGGAAGAAATGTGCCTCCAGAACTATCTATTTGTGTCTCGCCTCAACCAAGCCTAAGTAGACTATGAATCCCATCCTGAACAGGTTGTGATTATATCTGCAGCTTAATAATCTCCTTGTTCATTTCTTATATGCACAAGTGGTTATAAATCTGGATTGTCTAAAAAGGATTTTAAGGAGATCATAGTGAGACAAGGCAATTCCTTGATAAGTACACAATAGTCATGAGTCTCAACTTCTGGGATGAGGAAGTGTGGAGGGCAGTAATAAATGGGAATATGTGTTGGTCAGAGTAGTCAAGTCATTCTAGAAGCCAAGGAAGGGTAGTTGTCCTTAGTATTCCCCTCCTTACGATATCAACAGATGTCTTTGCCTAGACTAGACAAAGAGGTGCTGTTCTTAAATTAATCTAAATGCTTAATACAAAGAGATAGTAATTTGATTTGTAAATTTTCTCTTCAAATTGCTCAGCAAGCTCCTACACTCACTCCTGGGAGTGTGTCTGTCAGCTTGTCTAAGACCATTAACAAAGAATGAAGTAGTAATTGGGATATCACTGCCTTACTGAGCCAAATTATTCCTGGAATGTGGCAGTTAATCAGTTTCATTTTTTCCCCTAAACTTTTAATCTTTTTTAAATGTCTAAGCTCCACAAGGAGATGAACAAATTGACAGAGATCAGGACCTTCTGCACTCTTATCTAAGATTCTGAATTCTTACAAGAGTTTAGAAAGTCCTAAATTAGATGGTCAAATCTGAACTTGACCTTGGTTTAAAGGTATAATGAAGCCATTAGCTTCATTCATGTCTCCATCCATGTCTTTTATACATGAATCCAAAGATTCATCCAGAATCTTTGAGAGGGTATTGTCTGATGAGAGAGGTATGTATCAGTAGAAGAGGTGGAGGAAAGGGGTAGGACATGGTTTAGGAGAAGGAAGAGATCAAGTTGCAAATCAAGGAGAGAAGGGAGGTGAAAGATAGGTTCCAGGAGGGACCCCAAACTGAAACTGAGTCAGGAGAAGGAGAGGGGAGTTTCAGTTTCAATTTTAGATCCTCTGCATTTTTGTCAGTCTTTTCTAAGAAGAATTTAAGAGAAGAAATTTTATTTTATTTTATTTTATTTATTTATTTTTTAAAGATATATTTTTATTTATTTATGATAGTCACAGAGAGAGAGAGGCAGAGACACAGGCAGAGGAAGAAGCAGGCCCCATGCAACGGGAGCCGGACGTGGGACTCGATCCCGGGTCTCCAGGATCGTGCCCTGGGCCAAAGGCAGGCGCCAAACCGCTGCGCCACCCAGGGATCCCAAGAGAAGAAATTTTAAAATGTCACTTTCCTTCGGAGGCCTCTTATGCCAGTCAAAATTACTGATCATTGAATATTTGTAATATTTGAGCACTTAGATTCTACGGCAACCCACAAATAGTTTAACTTATTTATGTCCCAAATCATCCAGAGTGGCTACTGACAATCAAAATTGTCCCTGGTAATTGCCAGAGATTACAAAGCCAGACAAATCTGGAGGTTTGTTGAATGACTGGGGCTGTCTATATTCAAATATTGAAAACAAGTAAGAGGCAAGTCATCAGGCCCTGATGATCTTGGCGAGTGCGCACATACCCCATCAGTGAGGGTTTTGAGTACTGAAAGGGATCAAAACAAATATTTTCCAGCAAAAACGTGGAAAATAAAGCCTTATTGTAAGGTAACTTAAATACAACGCCAAATGCCCTGAACAATACAAGTAAATACAAAAGATTTTTCAATATGGAAAAAAAAAATCCAAGTATGAGTTCCTTACAAGAAAGCCACATTTGAATGCAGCAACACAGACAGGCTAAAAGTAAAAAGTTAAGAGAGATACCATGGCAACACTCAACATAATAAAGCTAGTGTGGGTATATTAGTATGAGTAAGTCACATGCCTTCAGGAAGTATGCTGGAGAGAAGGAGGGGTACTTTAGAGCAGTAGAAATGTTAATTCAGCAACAAGGTATGATGATAATAATAAGCTGGCAGCATAACTTCAAAATATATGAAGCAAAAATAAATCAAAATAAATGGATAAATACACAAACCCACAAATGTAGTTGGAGATTTTCATACTTCTTGATCGAAACTAAGGAAAATTTGTTAAGAAGCTAGTAGAGATATAAAGTACTTGAACAACACTATCAAACCTCTTTTTCCTAATGACAAGGATGTAATGCCATAACCACAATTGCAGAATTCTTTTTAAGTGCACAAAACACCAATATATTCTACAAGCTGGGCCATATAACAATCCCCATTAGTTATTAAGGCATCAAAATCAAACAGAGTATATTATTGAATCACAGGGAAAATAAATTAGATAGCAACTTAACAGAAATATATGTGAAAATTCTAAAATATTTGGAAATTAAACATCACATTCCTAGATAACCAAAGGGTCAAAGAAAGAAAAAAAAGGAAATTAAAATACCTAATCTAGGAGTTAAAACTAAAATACCATGCATCAAAAAGTCTTTGGGATGCTCTGGAAAAGTCATTATAGGGGAAATTATAGGCATATGCCTGTATCAGAAACAAAGTGTGTATGATAAATGATCTAAGCTTTTCCTTGAGAAGCTAGAAACCGAAGAGCAAATTATGCTCAATGTAAAGAGAAGAGTAATAATAATACAAATAAGAGGAATTAGTGAAATAAAAGGCAGATGACAATAGGAAAAAAAATCCATAAAATAAGAGTTGGATTTTAGAAAATCTAGCAAAACTGATCAATGCCTCACTAGTTTGACTTAGTAATAGAAAACGGGGGCTCTGGGTGGCTCAGTCAGCTAAGCATCTGTCTCCAGCTCAGGTCATGATTCAAGGGTCCTAGAATCAAGTCCTGGTTGTGGGGCCGGATGGTGGTGGTGGTGGTGGGGGGGGGGGTCCCTGCTCAGCGGGGAGTCTGCTTCTCCTTCTCCCTTTGCCCCTCCCCCCACTCCTGCTCTCTTTTTCAGATAAATAAAATCATAAAAAAATAAATAGAAAACAGAAATTATAGTATCAATAATAAAATGGGAAACATTTTAACATAATCTGTAATTACTGAAAGGACACAAAAATTATTTAAAACCTTATGCCAATGAACTCAACAACTTCAGTGAAGTGGGTAAATAAATTTCTTGAAGAACTCAAACTACCAAAACAAATAGAAGAAGACATAAGAAATCTGAATGGCCTGTCTGTTGAAGAAGTTGAATCCAGGGATGCCTGATTGGCTCAACAGTTGAGCATCTGCCATTGGCTCAAGGTGTGATCCCAGTTTAGGGATTGAGTCCTGCATCAGGATTCCTGTGAGGAGCCTGGGTCTCCCTCTGCCTATGTCTCTGCCTCTCTCTGTGACTCTCATGAATAAATAAATAAAATCTTAAAAAAAAAAAAAAAGAAGTTGAATCCATAGCTCAAAAACCTTCCCCAAAGAAAACTCCAAGCCCTGAGGGCTTCACCTGTGAATTCGATCAAACATTTAGGTAAAAAACAGTAACAATCTTATATTAACCTTAAAAGAAAAAAATAGTGTATATATTTGGCTTCAACAAAATTTAAAGGTCACACTCATCAAAGGACACAAAGTGAGCAGGCAAGCCAAAGGCTGCAGAATGTTCTCAGTGGTACGTCTGTCTACCTGACAGAGGACTGGCATCCTGAATGTGCATAGAACACCTATGAAATGGCTTACAGACTTCACCTGGGCCTGGAACCTTCCTGTAGCAAGCTTTTTAGGAGCTTCTTACAAAGTTAAACACATCCTTAGCATGCAAATGAGCAATTCCATTTCTATGAATTTACTGCAGCAAAATGAATACGCAGCCACACACACAAAATAGCCACACACACACACACACACACACACACACACACACACACAATTTTGTACAGGATTATTCACAGCACCATTAAACACACACACACACACACACACACACACACACACACACCAATCCCATATTGGGAGCAACCCAAATGTCCAGAAAGAGAATAGATACACAAATGGTGGCCTATTCATAGAATGGAATCCTACTCAAGAATAAAAAAGAATGCCTTCCATATGTCAGTATGGAACAGCAGGGATGAAACCCAAGCCACCACAGTGAGCCTAAGAAGCCTGACACATAAAAGTAAATAGTGTAAGAGTCCATTTATCCGAAGTCCAAAAACAGGCAAGGCTAATCTCTGGTCTTGACAGCTGGACAGTGACAGCCTAGGGCAAGACGGGGATTCCTGGAAAAGGAGCAGGAAAGGAATTTCTGGATTGATGGAAATGTCCATTGGCTTGTTTGGACTGGTGGTTGCTTATTTTTGCACCACTGTCAAAACTCGTTTAGATGAATACTTCAGAGCAATTCACTTTCTTTAATGTAGATTAAGCCCCAATAAAGAAAGCCAATTTCTTTTTGCCTGAAAACTTCCTTCAACTTCCTTCCTATATTCTCTAGCTGAATTATAAGATGATAGATGATAGATATATAGATAGATAGATAGATAACAACGTGACGTAATCCATGTGCAGAATAGAGTTGTCAAACTCCTATGTATTGTTGCTAATATGTTCTGAGAATTTAATAATTTTACTCTCTTTACAGAGTGAGATGCACGCTGGGAATCATCTCAAGGTAATAGCCCCCTTCAAAGGCTCCCTCTGGGCTGCCTCTGAGGTAAGGGCCGTGAGGTTGCCTGTCACTCCCTGAAGTGCCACATCCAAAATCCTCAGCTGAAATACAGGCCAGGGTATCACTCACGGATTCTGTCCACTAACACGGACTCCAGTGAGGACCTGTGTTCGAAGTGGCCAATTTAGGTTCTGGAAGGTTGGCACAAGTAGGGCCTTCCTGTGAAGACTCCAGGAAGAAGCAGAAATGTGATGAGGAAATTACTGCAATTCTCATTTACTCTGCTGCTTCCAGTGCCTCCTTACCTGAAATGTTCTCAGCAAACCTCAAGGAGGAGCTAGCATCACACAGTTTCTCACTGGCTCTTCCGTGGGCCAGAACATTGCACTTTTCCTGTAAGCTGCTCCTTTCTTTGATTCACTCTTCACACTAATTATTTCATCGACCGCATAGGGCGGAGGTCAGTGAATCACACAAAACACATTTTGTACCACAACCTGGTTGGCACTGATTTTCTCTCCCCTCATACAAAAATTTCTTGGCTGCATGAGGAACTTTGGTGTTATCTAAATCGTCTTCACTCTCTTTTAAAAATGCTGGCATTAAAGTGTTTTCCATTTGAACAACGTGCTCTAAGGCTTTCCTATCCAATATAGCGCCCACTAGTCACACATGGCTACTGACATTTAAACTTAAATTCATTACAATGAAATAAGGTTACACATTCAGTCCTGGAGCCCTGCACTGTGTGCATCCAAATACCCAGTGGCCACATGTGGCTAGCAGCAACTGTACCCGAAAGCACAGACGCAATACACTTTTGTCCAGGAATTCCTATCCCAGAGTTCTTCTCTAACTAACTACAGTGATTTGTTCACTTTTGAATAATAAAAGAGAACAAATTGATCCTAAAGATAATTCAGACAGAAAGCAAAGTCTCTGGTTAGACAATCATTTTTCCTGTTCCACTTAACACTGTGGAACAACAATTTTGCTGACTTTTAACCTTATCTCTGTATTTAACGTTTCCCTATTTCTTCATGGTACTGTACACGTACAAATGTAACTGAAGGAGCATTCTGAGCAGCAGGAGTCAGATTCTGTGGTTAGACAACTTCCTCTCTGATTCCATAATGCAGAAATTCATGGGCTCAGGAAGGTCCGTTAACAGTAAAACATAATTGGCTTAAACACATCCAAATGCGATAATTCTTCAAGGGTGAGGCTCCAATACTTACATTTATTTATTTATTTATTTATTTATTTATTTATTTATTTATATTTATTTATTTATTTTTAAGTAAAAGGAGTAGTTATTAGAAATGTAGCATGGTCCGGGACATCTATTTTTCTGCAGGATCCAGGTGATTCTTATCTTCCCTGTGGTTTAACCACCAGTGATGAGCTATATTTATGTCAGAGTATATAAAGTGATTTTAAAACAAAAGTTCTGTGTAGCTATTCATGTTAGAAGAGAATGATTCTGGCCTATTACTTATGTTCCCTAAAGGGGAAGAAACTTCTATTCCTTTGGAGGATAATGAATGGGGGGGACATATCTATTCTCTTTCTTTTTACTCACCCTGTGGGAGGAGGAATGACTTTTCTGATCGATCACATTGAAAATAAAAAAATCACTTCATCTCAGCCCTATTAGATTGTCTATGGCTCTGCAAGAGGCTGGCCTCTACAGACACAGGTATTCTGGGATGATGATCAGTCTGGGAGTTTCATAAGAGCATGTCAGGGAACCCCGTTGTGACCAACATGTGGGATACAGTCTCCAATTCAGCCTTATCAACGATAGGGATGGTAATTTCCTCTTCATCCAATTGGTTCCAAACCCAGGAGTTTGACTTTCTCAAGCCCTAACTGACAATTCAGTAGGATTCCTGAATCAAATCCAGTTCAACTACTTGGAAGGGCAGTATTCTCATAGTTTGTCTATTTTCTGTCCACCCCTGTGCACACGCACCACCACCACTTTGATACCCCATTGCTTCCTACACACAGACAAAAATGTTTCTCCCTTCCTGTCTCCTTGAATTAAAGAAATGTGCTTGAGGGATAGAAGTGTGTGCCTTATCGTCAAGGGAGAGGCCATGCTTTGGAGTGAGGAATGGCTGTCAGTGAGGAGTTGTGAAGGCGCCTCCCTAGATAGCCCTGGGACAGACGCTCATTTCGTTTATCATGAAAGAAGTGTTTGTCTCTCATTGGCTCTCAGGTGATGGAGTGCGTTTGTCACGTTGCTCTACAGTATTTTCTCCCTCTCTTTTTCTTTTGTAGGAGAATATACAAACATAGGACAAATGTGGGAGGAGGTCACTGGTAAGTCCACTTGGCCTGTTGGTTTGTCATCAAATGGCATCCAAAGGCACTGTGGTTATTTTTCTTTGTTCAAATGTATGTTGGCCTTTATAAGGTTTATGTTTATTTTTATGAGTAGGATGAGGCAGATGCAGAGAAGAGAGAGTGAGCCAGGTTGCTTTGGAATAAGAAAGAGCCATAATAAGAACATGAGGGATGATGAGCCCTTTTTAATCATACACAACAATCGCATAGAATGACACTAGATTTAAGATGATAGATGAGACCACTAGCTCAAGATAATAGGCAACTAGTCAGCCTCAACTTTTGAATCATGGGAAGTAAAATGTCTGGATGCTTCTGCCAGTTATAAAGTGGTGACAATGAGTCACAATTACCAAATAGCAAAATAAGGAGGGGTACTCTATGACCAAGATGTGATGGACAAGGGACCAGAGAGGGATTTTAGAATAGAGGTCAGTGCTCCTGGTTTTGGTCTTATTTACTATAGAGGTGCTCTTTTGGAATAGAGGTTTAATCCTTCTTAAAATTGAAATTCACTTCCAAAGGTAGGAGCCATAGGTGGCAATATTGGGTCTCATGGCTGGTGGGGACCTCTGAAAGCCTTTCACACACATTTGTGCTCACTAACTCAGCACAAGTTCATTACAACTACCAGAGGGAAGGAGCTTTGTACTTATATGTACTTGTTTCATACTTCAATAGGTTGCAAGGGTTGGAGGGTTGGAGAAGTTTATAATAAACTGGAGTTCATTTGGAAGAGGGTGGATAGGATGCTAAGGAAAATCAAAATTAACATTTTGAATTTTCTCAAGGATCTCAGTGCAGTTTGCCTGCAGAGAAGACTCATGAGGGAGTGTGCCTGCAGAGAAGAGTTGTCTTCAGATATTTGAAGAACTGTCAAATGAAAGAGCCTATATTTGTCTTCTGTGGTCCTAGCAGGTGAGTTAAAACCTGTGGTGGAGATTATAAGGAAGTAGGTATCAGGAGAGATTTTTCTGATGGTTAGTTCTAGACTCCTTCGAACAGCATCTGGCCCTGGTGAACATGTTTGCAACCTTTATACTTGGCTTTGATAAATTCACTTTTTTTCTTCTTACAGACTGCTCATGCCTTTGGTCACAATAAGAGTTTACTCATGGAGCAGTCTGATTTTATAACTTTTCATAGCAACATCATACAATTCAGGACTAGATACCTAAATGGATCAGGTGGGGATCTGACATCAAATATTATTATTATTATTTTTTTATCACTAAGGCAGGAGTCTGGTACCAACCTGATGGACTTCTAGCATACAGTGAAAAATGCAGAAATTTTTAGAATGTCAAAGGCTCCTTTCTGGTACTCCTCTTCCTGGAGTGATATTCTTTGAGGCCTTAAATAACCTTTTAGTTAAAAACGTGAATCCAGAATGGTGTTGTATTTTTTTTTTTTTTTAAAGATTTTAGTTATTTATTCATGAGAGAGAGAGAGAGAGAGAGAGAGAAAGAGAGAGAGAGAGAGAGGCAGAGACACAGGCAGAGGGAGAAGCAGGCTCCATGCAGTGGGCCTGACATGGGATTTGATCCTGGGTCTCCAGGATCATGCCCTGGGCTGAAGGCAGGCACTTAACTGCTGAGCCACCCAGGAATCCCCATAATGCTGTTTTAAGACAAATTTAACATTGAGTAATTGTTAAAACCATGTGTGTTACAGTTTTTTTTTTTTTTTTTTCCGAGGGTGGAAATGTATTTTCAAATGTTAATTAATTCAACTTACTAGGAATCCTGACCAAAAAAATTAAATAGATAAAAGTCAGTACTGGAAAAAAAAAAAAATTCTCCCTCCACCTTATCTTCCCTGGCCCCATAAAGGTTTTCCTATGGGAAATACTGAAAAATTTCATTTTATTCCTCATCACTCATTGTCCATTCCTTTTGGAAGGGCTGTTTTGATGTCAAATTCACATCATGGATATTTTTAACAGCAGCTCAAAGAGAGTCCAAATGCTTTACATGACAGCCCTGATAAGACAATGCCCAGAAGGTAAACACAGTGCTTCTCATTTCTCCTGCCCTCTGCAAAAGTTTATCAGATGAGAGTCAAAGACCTTCCACCAAGACCTTGTGTACTTTTTCCTTTTCAGCAAAAGGAGTCAGTCTACAGCAGCAGAAAGTTTTACAAAGCTTATCTGATTTCTGGTTCAGAAACCCATTATTAAAAAAAAAAAAAAAGGAAAAAGGGGCATTGATCGATCTGCTTTGAATAAGGTCACCACAGAACCCTGACTAGGAGATGTTGGGTACAGAGATGAGATTTGAAAATTAAATCAAAAGCTTCTTCTAGGAAATCACAGAACATGTACATATGTACACTTAATTATCATAGAGTTGCAAATCATAGCTATATGACACATATACAAGCTATAAATAATTCTGGATGTCTATTCTATTCAGAGGCCTAATATATACAGCAATTTTGAGTCCAATTAAAAAAAAGTCAATGCTTTTCTTTTTTAAAATTCCCCTGGCTATTCAGGGTCTTTTCTGATTCCACACAAATCCTAAAATAATTTGTTCCAACTCTCTGAAGAAAGTCCATGGTATTTTGATAGGGATTGCATTAAACGTGTAAATTGCCCTGGGTAACATTGACAATATTAATTCTTCCAATCCATGAGCATGGAATATTTTCCCATCTCTTTGTGTCTTCCTCAATTTCTTTCAGAAGTGTTCTATAGTTTTTAGGGTATAGATCCTTTACCTCTTTGGTTAGGTTTATTCCTAGGTATCTTATGCTTTTGGGTGCAATTGTAAATGGGATTGACTCCTTAATTTCTCTTTCTTCAGTCTCATTGTTAGTGTATAGAAATGTCACTGACTTCTGGGCATTGACTTTGTATCCTGCCACACTGCCAAATTGTTGTATGAGTTCTAGCAATCTTGGGGTGGAGTCTTTTGGGTTTTCTATGTAGATTATCCTGTCATCGGCAAAGAGGGAGAGTTTGACTTCTTCTTTGCCAATTTGAATGCCTTTTATGTCTTTTTGTTGTCTGATTGCTGAGGCTAGGACTTCTAGTACTATGTTGAATAGCAGTGGTGAGAGTGGACATCCCTGTCTTGTTCCTGATCTTAGGGGAAAGGCTCCCAGTGCTTCCCCATTGAGAATGATATTTGCTGTAGGCTTTTTTGTAGATGGCTTTAAGATGTTGAGGAAAGTTACCTCTATCTCTACACTTTGAAGAGTTTTGATCAGGAGTGGATGCTGTATTTTGTCAAATGCTTTCTCTGCATCTATTGAGAGGATCATATGGTTCTTGTTTTTTTCTCTTGCTGATATGATGAATCACATTGATTGTTTTACAAGTGTTGAACCAGCCTTGTATCTGAGGATAAATCCCACTCGGTCATGGTGAATAATCTTCTTAATGTATTGTTGTATCCTATTGGCTAGTATCTTGTTGAGAATTTTTGCATCCATGTTCACAAGGGATATTGGCCTATAATTCTCCTTTTTGTGGGGTCTTTGTCTGGTTTTGGAATTAAGGTGATTCTGGCCTCATAGAATGAGTTTGGAAGTACTCCATCTCTTTCTGTCTTTCTGAAAACCATAGCTGGGGGCATCACAATGCCAGATTTCAGGTTGTACTCCAAAGCTGTGGTCATCAAGACAGTGTGGTACTGGCACAAAAAAAGACACATAGATCAATGGAACAGAATAGAGAATCCATAAGTGGACCCTCAACTTTATGGTCAACTAATATTTGACAAAGGAGGAAAGACTATCCACTGGAAAAAAGACAGTCTCTTCAATAAATGGTGCTGGAAAAATTGGACAGCCACATGCAGAAGAATAAAACTAGACCACTCTCTTGCACCATACACAAAGATAAACTCAAAATGGATGAAAGATCTTAATGTGA
This sequence comes from Vulpes lagopus, assembly GCF_018345385.1. Lineage (NCBI taxonomy): Eukaryota > Metazoa > Chordata > Mammalia > Carnivora > Canidae > Vulpes > Vulpes lagopus. The sequence continues at coordinate 10,292,761 of NC_054831.1, forward strand.
GACAAGATTCCATCAAAATCCTAGAGGAGAACACAGGCAACACCCTTTTTGAACTTGGCCACAGTAACTTCTTGCAAGATTCATCCATGAAGGCAAGAGAAACAAAAGCAAAAAAGAACTATTGGGACTTCAGCAAGATAAGAAGCGTTTGCACAGCAAAAGATACCGCCAACAAAACTAAAAAACAACCTACAGAATGGGAGAAGGTATTTGCAAATGACGTATCAACTAAAGGGCTAGTTTCCAAGATCTATAAAGAACTTATTAAACTCAACACCAAAGAAACAAGCAATCCAATCATGAAATGGGCAAAAGACATGAACAGAAATCTCACAGAGGAAGACATAGACATGGCCAGCAAGCAGATGAGGAAATGCTACGCATCACTTGCCATCAGGGAAATAGAAATCAAAACCACAACAAGATACCACCTCACACCAGTGAGAATGGGGAAAATTAACAAGACAGGAAACCACAAATGTTGGAGAGGATGTGCAGAAAGGGGAACCCTCCTGCACTGTTGGTGGGAATGTGAACTGGTGCAGCCCCTCTGGAAAACTGTGTGGAGGTTCCTCAAAGAGTTAAAAATAGATCTGCCCTACGACCCAGCAATTGAACTGCTGGGAATTTACCCCAAAGATACAGATGCAATGAAACGCTGGGACACCTGACCCCGATGTTTATAGCAGCAATGTCCACAATAGCCAAACTGTGGAAGGAGCCTCGGTGTCCATCGAAAGATGAATGGATAAAGAAGATGTGGTTTATGTATACAATGGAATATTCCTCAGCCATTAGAAACGACAAATACCCACCATTTGCTTCGACGTGGATGGAACTGGAGGGTATTATGCTGAGTGAAATAAGTCAATCGGAGAATGACAAACATTATATGGTCTCATTCATTTGGGGAATATAAAAAATAGTGAAAGGGAATAAAGGGGAAAGGAGAAAAAATGAGTGGGAAATATCAGAAAGGGACATAGAACATGAAAGACTCCTAACTCTAGAAAACGAACTAGGGGTGGTGGAAGGGGAGGTGGGTGGGGAGTAGGGGTGGGTGATGGGCACTGAGGTGGGCACTTGATGAGATGAGCACTGGGTGTTATTCTAAATGTTGGCAAATTGAACGCCACTAAAAAATAAATTTATATAAATCAATGCCAAAAGTAAACTTGAGGATTTTCTTTTCAGTTCAAGCCCAATGCCTTCACCCATCCTTTCCCTCACCTCCTCCCCACACCAAAATCTCAAAAAATAATCCAACTTGAAAAAAATTCGGTAAGGATTATATCAAAGTAAAGATATAAAATGCTGAATAAAGTTGAATTAATATCTCACACACAGTAGCCATGCAATAATTTTACATTTTTTTTAACATTAAGGGGTATCTAAGGTCAACAGGAAATCTTTATTAGGCTACCTGGATAAAAAGGAATATTTTTTATTTAAAAATGTCTTTGAATCAGCTACACTTAAAGAATAATAAAAATAAAATAAGAATGAGAAATTTTTTAAAAATTGTATTTGGGCTTCTGAAAAATAATCTCTTAAAGTTTTTGTTTGTACTCTAAAAGTCCAAAGTTGTCTGCAATTTCATGATTTATAATAATAATTTTCTCTATTATTAGACAATGCCCTCCCTGTTCTAATGATCTCATAATTCAATAATGTTATACCCATTACTTTTTAAATCTTCAATTGAAAAATTATGAACTCAGACTTTAGAAATGGATCAAATCTAATGAATACGGTTTTTAGCCACCTCTAATATAGATCTGAAACATTTTGTTCTAAAGCCTATTTGAATTCTATATTAAAAGTAATTTGTTTTCATTGCCACTAACATTTTCAATTTTAAAAATTTACACAGGAGTTGAAAATTGCCCTTTATAATTTTAAAACATCAATAAAATTCATGAATATCAAATAGAGCCATAACCCAAAGGATATCTAATGAATACAGTTTAGGGCATTCTGTTTTGGCATCTGAAAAGTAGACTCCAATCACTGATATCAATCAATATTAAATTGTGATTCAGCTATAACCTCAAACAGGGCAGCTCAAAGGGAAGCACTGGAGAACACAATGGTTCCATTTAATATCTTAATAATCTGTGTCATTTTCCAATTCAAAGGACCTGGTCTCTTTTAAGTTCCTCCTATGTTTATATCTCGCCCTTCCAGCTCCCAAATCTGCTCTTGGTAAAGGATATATAATAAATACCTATTAACTAAGGTGCACATTTCATTTTTAAAGGAAATCTGGAGTGATGCATTGTTCTGGATTTAAAAATATTTAATAACCTGGAATTTCCACTTATTAGCTAAGCCACGATGTCTTCAGATTATTGAAAGGATTCCCTGAACTCCTTAAAGCCTACTCAATGCCAAGCTATAATAATGAAAATGCCATAAAACAATAGTGAGCTGCTTTTAACACCAGATATTTTGTTTCATCAGGTTAATTTAATTGTACAAACCATTCCCATCCATTGGCAGTCCTCTGGTATGGTAGGATGGGTGGTAAAGTAGATAATAAGCTCACTGTGTATGAAGTTTTGTGACCCATTACTGTTGAGCAATTGCAGAAGAATAGTTTCCTTGACTGAGTGACATCCAAACAGGAGGCCCCAAATGAAACAAAATTTCTGTTTTAATTTTGATGATATTTCATACATTTTCTACTATTACAGGGAATGCAAATCCAAATTCAGAATAAATACCTATTCAGTGAAAGCCACTCAGTACCCTTCTGGGCACACAGGCAATGGGCCAATGTTATTTACTTGCCACCTATGAGTGGGTTCAAATCCTCTAGATATGCAGCCCTCAGTATCCTTAAGTCTTTGATGTCTTCACGAGGTCTCCAAAGAATGAATGATGACATCTACATGTTGGTTCCTGTTCTTCTTTTTAATACTCCCTTCCTATTCTAGTCTGTGTTCTATAACATAGCACTGAAACATCAGTGCTTATTACGAATTACTTAAGGCTTCCAGGTAATATGTTCCAGGACGTATTACCAGTCTTTTATGGCTCAATAATTGGCATTTCATTCGGTATATTTATCTTTTTTTCTTTTCAGGCAGAATGTGACCATCAACCAGTCACAATTAGTGACCTTCCATATCAAGGGTCCACTCTTTACCCATGAGCTACCATCAATAAACCATACTTAATTTGTTTTCATCCTTTGATACTTGACTAAAAATAGCTTTCCATTCACCAATGAGATTAGGTGGATCAGAAGTACTTAAGGCAGGATTTTAAAGCATAGTTACCACTGTTTTATGTATACAGTAAATTCCTCAGGTGGTTACCTCATGTGTTTACATGTTCCTGAATATACCAATCTACCAATATAATACAATTTAATTATTCATGTTTTTGCATTGCTCTCCTTTTTTGAAGTATTGTTCTGTGAAAACCCATGACAAGATCAGTATTTTAAGTCTCAAAAGATTTTTAGGTTTTATGTCAAAAAATACAGTTTCAATTAAGTCTCAATAATAAGCCAATAATTATCTCTCAAAGAGCGTATAATTGGTAGATGTCTTAGGCAATTTCATAATCTGAAATCCTAGTGGCCATTGCTAGCTAATAGTCAAGGACATGCCAGTAGATGTAAGTGGGCATTGTTGACACCAAAAATGTCATCTGAGCATGGGTATTTGAGGCTCTCAATGTGATTGATTGAGCTCTTCAGAGTTCTAATAAAGACTGTTCAGAACACCATGTAATTAAGTTTTCTTCTGTGTGACTTTATGAATGGAGTTGAACAGAATCATTAAATGTAGGAAATGACACCACAGCAGCCAATTAAGTTTTGATTTCAATTTTGGACCTAGCAGGGAAAACAATTTAATGTTGGTTTTGGGGTGAAATGTCTCTAGTAGCTCCAAACCAAATTATTTATAAGGATTTCTTCATTTGTGTTGGAACCTAATTTTGTTTTATTTTAAAGCAGAATTAATCATTCATCCCCAATGGTACTCATGTAACCAAACAGAATTATTTTTCAGTTTTAACTTGATCTTTAGATCTAAACATTATATTGTCAATATAACAATTAACAATGCTTTCCAATTGCTTCTTATCTAAGTCTCTTTTCACTAAGCTATACAATAAGAAGGAAATTTTAAATATAGTTATGGGATAATAGCAACCTTGTATTGGTGTTTATCCCACTTCATGGAAACAGGTATTGGCTTCTCCAAGATAAGAATTGTAAAGAAAGAATTTGCTAAATTGATCACCAAAGAGCATCCTCTCTTAGCTCGTGACATGGCTGGTATTGTTAATCTGTCAAGTACAGCTGACACTACTGTAGGCACCACTTTGTATAGTTCTCTATAATCCACTATTGACCTCCAGAATCACCAGCTTTCTTCCAGATCATGGGAGAATATTAAACACAGACTCTGTAGGCATTAGGTTAATTGCGCATAAGATATTTGCAATTAGAATCAAAACCTTTCTATAGCCCTTGGTATCCAATATATTTAACTACTTGAGTTGGCTTTAAAGTTCTCATCATGTGATGTCTTTACCAATAAAATATGCAGGGCAGGGTGACTCAATTATCACACCTAAATTCTCTTCATAAATTCTCATTTATAGCCACAAATTTCTTTTAAGTCTTCCAATCATATGACCATATTTCCCTAGTTTAGTCATATCAATCTTTAATTTTTAAAAAATATTTCATTTATTTTTTCATGAAAGACACACACACAGAGAGAGAGGCAGAGACATAGGCCGAGGGAGAAGCAGGCTCCATTCAGGATGCCTGATGTGGGACTCGATCCCAGGACCCCAAGATCACGACCTGAGCCAAAGGCGGATGCTCAACCACGAGCCACCCAGGTGCCCTGATCTTTAATTTTTTATTGGAAACTTTATTATAATAGTACATGTGCATCACTGTCTAGCAGAGACACTAGAATCTCTTTATTAACTCCAGATAATTAAACCACAAAACAGTGAAGGTCTCTGGTCCCTGGTGTAAGGTTGTGCTAAGAAACCACAGTCATTGCTACTCAAAATTGTAGCTGTATTCTCCATTTTATATTATCTGGTTCTAAAGGTATTATGGATTCTGCATATTTCCTTCAGATTTTTAAAATTCAGCCAACCTAGGAGAAATCGAGTTGATATGCCACAGTGCCCAAATGCCTGAGAAGTCCACTCGTTCTTCAGTAGTGGTCTATCAATATCTTGGTAGGTACCCTCTCCATATCCTCATTTTTCATTACATCTTTCCTTCCTTTCAATGTATTCTAGGTAGTGCATCGTTTCTTGTTTAAAAATTTATTATTCCTTCTGTTCTGAAATCTTGAGTCTTTTGTTTTTTGTTTTTGTAAATCTTGAGACTTTTGTGCATAAATCCCATCCCCTTTCTATAACTTAACTGGTAAGACCATAAGAGCTCCCTTCACAGAAGTTTTCTCTTTCATAGGAAGGTCACATTTGGAGCCCACCCCATACCAGAGAAGTACCCTTTTATTACAAACTAAGTCAAAGAGGAAATTTATGTGAGGCTTTGTCATCATCATATAGCTAACCCAATGTGGATTATATTCTCAACATATTAGCATCCTCAGTGAGGTATTCCATTTTTAAAATCAACATGAAGGAGGAGAAGGGAAATTTTCTTTCATGCTAAAGATTGCTTGAATTCTCATTTTAATCCAAGTCAAACAAACAAGGGATAGGACTGGAGCAATTTCTATTCACATGCATAATGGTAAAGGTAGACACCAACTGAAGGTCTTATAGAATAATTTTTATATTTCCTTCAGATTTCTTGAATGTATGTAGAATAATTTGACATCAAACATTCCCTTCTATCCATTGTGCTCAGAGTTAATAAAATAGGAAATATTGGGATCCCTGGGTGGCGCAGCGGTTTGGCGCCTGCCTTTGGCCCAGGGCGCGATCCTGGAGACCCGGGATCGAATCCCACGTTGGGCTCCCGGTGCATGGAGCCTGCCTCTCCCTCTGCCTGTGTCTCTGCCTCTCTCTCTCTCTCTCTCTCTCTCTCTCTGTGACTATCATAAATAAATAAAAATTTAAAGAAAAAAAATAAAATAGGAAATATTATACATAAAAACTAATGCTGTTAAGGTTCTTTTGGGAGTTCCTTATATCTGTCCAAAATATTAGTCACCTTCTTGATAGGATATCCTCTAGTTTACTAGTCTTCTTCTGTTTGGAAATCTTACTTTTATAGTTGTTTTGACAATGAGGAGTTAAATAAGGGTCACAACTGTGGGCCATTGGCATTTTTCAGTCTCTTGCTGGGACCGTCTCTTATTTTCTAACCCAAGCAACAACCAGTTGCAATTTGATTCTGCACTTTGGATTGCTCTGGAACTGATTACACAATCATTTACTAATCTCTGCTGATTTATCCTCAGCTTATGTTTTGTTCCTTAACCATTTCCCTATCCCTCCCTCTGGATATATCACATCTAAATTCCATTGAAGAGACTTACTAGTTAATTATCTCAACACTTGTATGACCTCAAAGTAAGACTGCTCAGGAATGAGCTGTGCACCAAATGTTCTCTATCCTTCTCTCCGTATCTTCTTTACTCCAGAATAAGGTTTTAGTCACTTGACTCAAATATGGAGCCATTTCAATAATACAACATCATTCGTACTAATCATGCTTTTTTGGATTATTGAAAAGACTCATAAGGCTCCACAAAGTAGATTCCCATGAGCCTTGAATAAATATAAAGAATATGATCTGCAGGAGAGAGAAGTCACAATAAATCCTCAGGAAATTCCAAGGCATGGAAGTACGGCTTCCAAATTTCTTTCTCAGTCACGCAGGATATTCTTTGTGTCTACATGGTGAGCTGCCAAGCCACACACACAGTGACTTTGTCTCAGCAAAACTGAGACAATCTTCTCATTCAAGGAAATTTTATTTGCATATAACCAAGGAGGAAGTGTGTGTGTGTGTGTGTGTGTGTGTACACTCTTCCTCATGTTTCTGAATCCTAATATGAAACACATTAATCGTTAGATAGTACATGTCATTCTGGTAGGGATATGGGTTAAGACTATGGTTCCAGGCATTCCCCAGAGATAAGCACAGGTTAGAAACAAACTAGTTGAGATTAACTGTGCAATTACACATTAGTTTTGTGGCCTGTGGCCAATTGCCCAGGTTCTTTGTGACTCAATTTTCTCCTATATGAAAAAAAAAATAATACCTAAAAATAATATCATATTGTACCTAAACGTAGTAAAGCATGCAAATTGTTGTATTCAGCAATTGTTGGGCAAATAGTAAAAACAAACAAACAAACAAAAAAACCACCTAAAAATAAAAGCTGTGCCCCAGTAAGTATCTTGTATTGGCCATGATCAAAGCACTATGTTAGGCTGGTGGTGTCACACTGACACCTTAATTTGACACAGTGAGGCATCACAGTCCCTCATGGAGATCAATCTGTGAATGAAATAAGGAAGAAAATATAGAAGTCCCACCTGTTATTACCAGTCCATTCCTTTCTCTTCCCCTGTTTTTCCTAATTGTGATTTTATTTATTTATTTTTTTTTTCTGAATTTAATCCCTTATGTACATAGAACTCTGCTTGCCACAGGATTGGGAACTCTGTGGAGAGACAAGATATGTGTGGGTATATGGTAGCTCTGTTAAAAGCAAGAAATTCAGATTAAAAAAATAATATAGAATTTCTTTTACTCAGGAATAAGGGACACTATCCAAGGCCTGCCCTCCAAAAGTAATCAAATTTGATACTTTTACAAGGTATGTGGGCAAGGATAATTTCTAAGACCCACTCCATTCATTTGTTCATAATTCATAATTCATGTGGAATTATGCACAAATGCTATTTGGCCATAAAATGGTATATACTTTGCCTGGGTATCCTCCCCTCGCCTTCTCCTGTTTTTCAGATGGGGCCATAGTCCACATTTATATTTAGAGAGAAGTCTTGTGAACAGACGGCTTAGGACTTTGTGAGCTAATGGGATGTGAAATGGGAGCAAGGTGAACTGAACTTCCTTCCATGTCAAGCATGGCAGACCAAACCACACGTAAATAATATGATGAAAGAAAAACTGTACTGGTTTTAAACATTCAGAGCAATTATTTTCAAAACATTATTGCTGTGAACCCCCTTTCTGACTTAAAAATTTACAAGGGACCCCAATATGTAAAACATAACGATGAGGGGTGCCTGCGTGGGTTAGTTGATTAAGTGCCCAACTCTTGACTTTGGCTCAAGTCATGATCTCAGGGTTGTGAGATGGAGCCCTGGGTTGGGATCTGTGCTCAGCAGAGTCTGCTTTGAGGTTCTCTGCTTCTGCACCAACCCCAACTCGTACGCACGAACGTGTGCACACTCATGTATACTCTCTCTCTCTCTGTCTCTCTCTCTCTCGATCTCTCCCTCAAAAATAAATAAATCTTAAAAACAAAACCAACAGGAAACAAAAAAAAAAAAAAAAAAGGAAAGCAATTTATACAAATGAAATGCTTTCATTAACTCAGGGATGGGAGGCCTGGTACTGGCTGCTAAAACCCACCCCCACTCAGGGCTTTATTTTGGAAAACGTTAGAATGAAAGCTGTTCTATGGAGTCATAGAAAGGAAATAATGGCAATAGTAGTGTCATAGTATCTTATGTCCTGGTCTCAAGCATAGAACTACAAGAAAGCCTAATAGTCACAGCCTGGAGGTCATAAGCTTGCACACCTTAAACACCACATGTGTGTTATAAACCCATCCCGCTGTGAAAAGCAGAACCTGGGTCCCCAGGGATGAACACAACCCCTGACAAACTGCCCCCCTCATTTTTGTGACCCTAACCCGGTAGCCAGTTTCAACCTTTAATTTAAGATCCATCTTTTCACTGAGAAGATAAGAAACAGAACTTGAGAGAAACTGAATAGCGTATTTAAAATCTCTCATGTTCAAAACGACTCCTAATTTCTTCATCTCATAACTAGAGAAAGGAATATATCAAATGGCTTGTGGAGAAGAAATATTTGAAAAAAAAATTTTTCTTTTTTCAATCTGTTGGAGTTCTGTTGGAGTTTCAGTATTTGTCAAATGAAAAAAGAAATGCATCTGGAAACATTGTTATGTTAGAGAAATTACTTCCTGTGTTGTTTTCTAGGATTTTTATGATTTCACGTCTCACCTTTAGGTATTTAATCCATTTTGAATGTATTTTTCTGTGTGGTCTTAAAGTGGTCCAGCTTCATTCTTCTGCATGTAGCTGTTCAGTTTTCCCAGCATCATTTATTAAAGAGACTGTCTTTTCCCCATTGTATATTCTTATCTGCTTTATCGTAAAATAATTGGCCATAGAATCATGGATTTATTTCTGGGTTTTCTATTCTATTACATTGATCTATGTGTCTATTTTTGTGCTGGTACCAGACTGTTTTGATCACTATAGTCTTGTAGTATAGTTTGAAATTTAGAATTGTGGTATCTCCAGCTTTGTTCTTTTTCAAGATTACTTTGGCTATTTGGAGTTTTTTTGTGGTACGTGCAAATTTTAAGTTTATTAGTTCTAGTTTTGTGAAAAATGTTGGTATTTTGATAGGGATTGCATTGAATCTTAGATTACCATGGATAGTATGGGCATTTCAACAATATGAGTTCTTCTAATCCATGAACCCAGAATCTCTTTCCATTTGTTTGTGTCATCTTTAATTTCTTTCATTAGTGTTTTAAAGTTTTCAGAGTTCAGGTTTTTCACCTCTTTGGTTAAGTTTATTCCTAAGTATTGTATTCTTTTTGGTGCATTAGAATGACTAAAATAAAAAGGATAAGAAATAACAAGTGTTGGCAAGGATGTGGGAAAAAAGGAACCTCCATGCACTGTTGGTGGGAATGTAAAACAGGTGCAGCCACTCTGGAAAACAATGTGGAGGTTCTCCAAAAAATTAAAAATAGGAATACCATATGATCCAGTAATTCTACTACTGGGCATTTATCCATAAAAAATGAAAACTGTAATTCAAAACCATATATGCACTCCTATGTTTGTTGCAAAATTATTTATAATAGCCAAGATATGGAAACAATCTAAGTGTCCATCATCAATAGGCCAATGCATAAGAAAAATGCAGTATGTATGTACATACACATGCATATATACAATGGAATATTCTGCAACCATAAAAAAAAAGGATGGGATCATGAGGCAACATAGGTGGACCTAGAGGATATTATGCTAAGTGAAATAAGATAGACTGAGAAAACAAATACTATATGATTCAGTCATAAGTGGACTCTAGTAAACAAAGCAAAATAAAGCAAACGAGTAAACATACAAAAAGCAGCATCAGACTCATAGATAACAGAGAACAAACTGATAGTTGCCAGAGGAGAGGGGTTGGCAAAATGGGTGAAGCGGAATGAGTGATGCAGGCCTCTAGCTATGGAATGAGTAAGTCATGGAAATAAAGGCATAGCATAAGGAATATAGTCAACAATGTTGTAATAGTGATGTATGGTGACAGATGGTAGCCACACTAGTGGTAAGCACAGCATAATGTATAAAACAGTTGAATCACTATGTTGTACATCTGAAATTAATGTAACACTGAGTGTCAATTCCACAAATTAACATTGAGTGTAAATTACTCAAAAAAAAGAAATCAATTGAAAAATGAAATAATAAAAAAAGATAATATGGAAACCCCAATTTTTAAAAATTATTAGAATCAAAACACATAAAGTCACTCCTTCAAATTGTTCTGGAAGTTCCTAAATATCTGCTCCTAATTGCTGCATTTTTCTCCTTACTATTCTAGAAGACATACATGGGGACTGGCCCTGGTCCAAGGGTCACACTTTATAGCATTCCCCCATAGGGAATCTGGGCTTCTTGAACCATAGAGTGAATTTAGAATTCCTAGGCAGGCCTTTGCCTACACATATCAACCATGTCCTTTAAACAATGATCACTGACTTTCGTTTTTATCTGGAAGTGTCTATGTTGTGCCATAGCTGGCTTTAGAACTCTATTTTTTAAGAATGTCAGCCACAGGCTTCTATTTTTAAAATTGTTATAAATAGACAACAGGTATAAGGCTGTGATCTATCCTGACCTTAGAAGTAATTACAGAAATTAGAATGCAGAAACATTTAATTGGAGCTTTGTTGCTGTGTTCTCTTCTCATTGTATATAGAAATAACTTCAGTTGGGCCAAAGGTTCTTGCTTAATTAGTTGGTATACAGACAGGATAGAATAATAGCTTAGAGAGATCTTCAAAATTGCAAAGTAACACAATCACAGTTAGTTTCATAATTGTGAAAATTTATCAGTCCCTCTTCTTACATTCAGAGTTAATTTCAGAACTTTCTTCATGGTTAGCCAGCAATGACATTATTAAAGTGAAGTGAAAAATAACCCCCCAAAAATCCTTAATGAGATTCTCTTAACTTAAAATTAGTTTTTTTTTTTTTAAATTTCGGTTTCTGTATTTTAATGAAATGTTGAAATATTGGAGATGTTTGAATTAAAGAAAAAGTAATGAATGTTGGAAAAGAAGAAGAAACCGGGGCTTAAATATTCAGCAATTGCTTTATTGCTTTTATTTGAACAAGAGCATATTAACTTGGCTTCTTCTGAAGGGTATTGTGGGAAAATCAAGTTTCTGATGCTTGGAAGAGCATTAAACTCTTCTTATTTTGCAGAACTTGTGGTTTCTTTCATGACACCCACACCTACAAATGTCCTTCCTCCGAAATAAGTCATTTTCTTGCTTTCCACTAAGAAATGATTCTTTCAAAAAGATTAGTTATTCAGCAAATCAGAGTGACATTCAAATAGCACCATTAGGAATTCCTTAATATGGAAGTAAAACATTATCTTAACTCCTTAAGGAAGTGTAAATATTTTAGATATTTGTTCAAAGACAGTGACTATAATGTGTGTTAATGTCCCACTCCATATATTGTAGTTACTCCTCTTAGGAAGCAAAAATCTTGGGGCAACTTGGTGGCTCAGTCAGTTAGGCACCTGCCTTTGGCTCAGGCCATGATCCTTAGGGTCCTGATATCAAGCCCCATGTCCATCTCCCTTCTCAGTGGAGAGCCTGCTTCATCCTCTCTCTCTGCAGCTCCCTCTACTTGCTCTCTCTCTTTCTCTGTCAAATAAATATATGAAGTCTTTTTAAAAAGTGTAAAAATCTTGAAGTCAATGCATGTAATTGGTGCTGCCTGCCTTCCCCACCAGCACCCAGGTGTAGATGTGAAAAACTGGAGGTTTGTAGGGTCATGTCTTCTAGGAACTCAGTCAAACTGTTTGAACAAAACTGCAAGTATTTCTGAGGCTCGGTGTTATCGGTGCATAGAAATTTGGAATTAGTCATGTTGCCATAAGCCTGGCATATGGTATGCTGTATCTCTCATAGGTCATTTTTACTTGAGTATCTCATCAGTTATCTCAAACCCAACACATTAGGAAAGAAAATGTTACCTTCCACCATCTCTGCATCAAGACCTCTGTCCACATTCCTTGTAGACATCCAGTGAAGGTCTTCCCCCAAACCCAATTATTCAAGTCATATTATTGCCCTTTCCCCAACTCCAGTGCAACCAACACTGACTCCAATTAATTCTCTTTCCTTTATTCTTTACATATATTCTATTTTTCCATGCCTTTACTTGCAGCTTATCCTCTTTGTGTCTCTCCTGAAGTACTTTCAAAACATACCTCCTGGACTCATTGCCTATACAGTCAATTCTCACATCATTGTCACATCAATCTCTCATTTATTTTTTATTTTTTGATTTTATTGATTTATTCATGAGACACACACACACACACACACACACACACACACACAGAGGCAGAGACACAGGCAGAGGGAGAAGCAGGCTCCCTGCGGGGAGTGTCCTGATACAGGACTAGATCCCAGGACCCTGAGATCATGACCTGAGCCAAAGGCAGAAGCTCAACGACTGAGCCACCCAGATGCCCCTCAATCTCTCCTTTATATTCTAATTTGGCCATGTTATCTGTTGCAAAATTCTTCACTGTTACCTCCTACAATTATTAATTTCAGGGTGAAATCAAAACCCATTAGTAGAAAATAGGAGAATTTTTTTTTCTAGGAATCATGGCTTCGGCTTCAGCTTCTGCCTGTAGCAGGGACTATCCTAAACATCCTTCATTTAACTAATTCACTGCATTAATCCAATTAAGAGTTAAATAATCAATAATTCAATTAATATTCCCACATGAACCCATAGTCAAGAAAAAGGCTTTTCTCTTAGAGCCAAAGACTGGTGAATGAATAAATTTACATGATTTAAGAAAAATTGAAATCTTGAATGTATGTTTCATATACTTTTCCAATTGACTAACTAGCCATCGGCCCTGGTTGCCTCACATGAGGAGGTTTCTAAAAGCATATTTAGTTTTTAAAATTTATTCTATTCTCATCTTTTAGCACAAACTGTTTTCTCTGTAGAGTAATATTCATCTTCCATGTGTGTATCCTTCCCCTTGGTCTCTATTCCTCATTCTTCATTCTTTTCTCCCAGAGAGACCAGTTAGTTCATCAAATTATATCTCCTCTCATTGTTTACTAAAAGCTAAGTCTACAGATTCTTATTTGAGAAACTTTGCAAAAGCAAATAAGTTTCTAAATGTTTATCCTGCCTTTATAGCTTAATCCTTTCTCCCTACGAAGTCAATAACTGCATGCCCAGTCAAGTTTGTTAGGAGAGACAAGTCAGTACATATTTCAGTTTAACATCCCAAGTAGTCAGGAGGGCATCTCTATTGGATAGCCTCAAGGTCTTCCAAAGGGCAAACAATTAACTTCATACTGAGGCAGCCTTTTGAATTGTGAATGATAGAGTCTTAACACTCACATAAGACTTTAGGAGTCATCTATGTCAACCCACTTGGATTGTAATCCCCGAAATCCACTCCTCAGACTATACCAGAATGTCCTCAGGGATGGTAAATACTTTATCCTAAAAATAATTCTCAGCTCTAGCTTTTAAAGATCCCCTAAACCTTTTGTTCCTTTGGGGAACTAAATGTGAAACCATTAAAGTGAAATTATAGCTTATATTCATATCAGTCTTATTATTTGCTGGGCATTGGCATAAATGCTTTACATAAATTAATTTTGTTCAAGAGCAACAAATGATAAGGCATAAGCAAATGTAAAATAAAGTAAAACACAAATTCTAACTTTACTCTGTTTTTACTGTCTCTTTAAATCTTCTAAGTGGGCTATTTATGACCTCCTGGAAGGCATACTGGATAAGTCCCATATATTTTTATGTCACTCTTAGAGAATGCGGAGTCCTCCAGTAAGTTTTAGTTTCAGGAATATCTCAATTTAGTAATTACAATGCTCAACCCTGTTTATAATGGTCATGCTCCATTTGGACTTCTATAACAGAGCATCATACACTAAGTGGCTTATAAGAAATTTAGTTCTGGAGGATGGGAAATCCAGGATCAAGATCTGATGAGGGCCCACCTTCTTGTTTCTAGATGGCCATCTTTTCACTGTGTCCTCATATGAGAGAAGGGACAAAGAAGCTCTTGTAGTCCTTTTTATTTTTATTTTATTTTTTTAAAAAAGATTTTATTTGTTTAATCATGAGAGACACCGAGAGAGAGAGAGAGAGAGAGGGAGAGAGAGAGACACACATAGAGGGAGAAGCAGGCTCCATGCAGGGAGCCTGACATGGGACTTGATCCCTGGTCTTCAGGATCACACCCAGGCTGAAGGTGGTGCTAAATTGCTGAGCAACCCAGGCTGCCCTGTAGTTCATTTTATAATGGCATTAATGCCATTCGTGATGGCTCCATCCTCATGATATAATCCCACCCCTTGTCCCCAAACCTCCTACTTTTTAGTACCATCATATTGGGGTTGTATTTCCACATATACATTTAGGAGGACACAAAAACTCAATTTATAGCAATGATTAAAACATTTAATTTCATTTAGAGTTAACTCTCTCCTTCATTAGCTTTAGTCTAAAAAGCCCACATAGGTACAAATAGTATGACCAGCCTCTCCTCTTTTTTTCTCACATAGCATTCCCCTTTCTCTTTATTCCCCTCTTAGTTCTCAACCATATAGCTGAAACTCTTTCTAGCCTACAGTACAGTAAGTGTGGGATAGGAGAAGGAGGGTAGTTACAAGCAAGGCAGAGTGTTTCGTGCAGTACAACCATGAACTAGAGTTGGTGTTCTCTGAGCAGGAGAGTTTCTGGTCAGTGTCTACGTTACATTCATCCTATGGCCAACTCTCCATCAAGGTGGCTCATTCAGTTGTGAAATTCAGGGAATAAGTGTGGAGATGTTCAGCTGATAACACCTGTCCTACTATACCTCTCCCCCAAATAGTCATATCTTCACATTTTTTTCCTGATATGAAGAGAACATACAAGATGATTTTCTTTCCTTCAGTCTTGTCTCCAAAATCAGTCAAAGAGGGGCAAAAATGGATATTTCCAAAGAGTAATGCATAGGTTTTATCCATGTTTCCCTTCTTGTTTTTTACATCTATGCCTGTGGCAGCCCAATTTAGATGTCTGGATTTCCAGACAATACACGAGAATAATTGTGTATTTTCTATGATTTGTGGTAATATTTTGTTTTTCTCTAGAAGTAACACAAGTCTATAAAGAGTATGTTGCTTCATGATAAATTCCTCTGGCCTATTATAATTAAATTATGTTCAGAAATTTCACATTGACTGTAGAGATTTCTTGTTACTTTATCTAGGTAAGGCCTGAGACTTGCTTTTGTATTAAACCTATTATCTGTCTTCTGTGTTTTATGAGCTATTGGTCCTATGACCAACTGCAGAATCTGAAGACTGCATTTGCTACCAGCACTAAATTATTGTTCTGAATCTCTTAAGTAATGAAGTCCTGCCTTGCTAACTGAACTCTGTGGAAGACTGTGAGACAAAAGGGTACTAAATTTCAGGGTTAAGTCATTCATAGAAAAGTTATAATTGCTTTATTCCTCAACTGCCGTAACTCCATCTTCAACAGCTCTGCTTTGATTATCCACTGCTGTACCAGCAAGGCCAGTGGGAAGGTTTTAGACTTTGCTCTAAAATTCCTGGCACTAACGCTCTTGAATCAAAGTTCCCAAATAGTATGAGTTAGATATATGTTTGTCTCCAATTTTACATGCAATACTAATATTCCTTAGTATTATGAGAGGACTGCATCTCCCTTGGCTTTTTGTTGGACCGAGAAAGAAAAGAAAGATTAAAAATGTGATATTTACCCCAAGCTAATTTATAACTATTCATTATTAGAAATGTATCCCTTCTGATTTGCTAATTACAGTTAACTTGGTTTAAATATTGAGTATGATAATAATTTTCAATTGGATGTCTCTTTAGCTTTGAGAAAATTGTGGGAAGCATGTAACTCATAATTTCTTTTTATAAAGCAATAATGCTGTGTACTTTTTAGAGAACTTCAGATTGCTTTCCTACTTTCCAGTTCTCAAAGTGAATAGTTGGTATAGGAACTGCTATTTATTCTCTGAAATTTATCACACCTTTTAGGATATACCAAGATACTTACAATGCATGAACCACTACAAAAACAAAATAATCTATATGATGATGATTCCACACCAAATAAATATTTCTGGATTGCTACTTGTTCCAAAAACTAGGCCATGTAATGGAGATTTAAAAAGGAAAGCTACATGGGCACCTCAGTGGCTCAGTAGGTTAACTATCCAACTCTTGATTTGAGTTCAGGTCATGATCTCAGTCAGGGTCGTGAGATTGAGCCCTCCAATGGTTGGGTGTGGAGCTGGCTTAAGATTCTCTCTCTCCCTCTCCTCTGCCCCTCTCTCACCCCATGCATGCTCTCTTCCCTCTCCTAAAAAAATAAAATGCATTTCCTTATCCCCTTTTCCTCCAGAGAACAAAGCTAAAGTTTTCATACTGTAATTGTTCATTGCAATTATACATTATATTATGCTGATGTTTTTATAGACTTATCTTGTATGTGAGACTGAAGGCCTAAAGGCAATAATTAATCCTTATTATTTCTTTCTGCCTATATATACATATGGGGATACACACACACATATAAGTATACATATTCACGACAAATTTTAAAAATAATAAACTTTTTGAATTTTTTCATAATTTCAGAATATTAAAAATATTGTTACTAGTTTAGTGGTTAACTATATATTTCTGGAGGTCAGACCATAAATATAAAGAGGAAAAGTTGAATGTTAATGGGGGAGATAGGGAAAATATGTGATGGGGATTAAGGAGGACATTTGTGATGAGCACCTGGTGATGCATAGAATTGTTGAATCACTATATTGTACACTTGAAACTAGTATAATGCTGTGTATTAACTGAAAATAAAATAAAAAATTAAAAATCCCAAAAAGTTGCGTGTTAATTGAGCTACTATAAGAAAAAACAAAAAGTTCAAAATTATTTTTCATAGGATAACATAATTTTTCCAAAATATGCTATAACATAATTTCTATGAATAGCACACTCTGAAAATGTCTAGGAGTTTATTAAAACACATGTTTCAAAAATATTTTAAATTATGTAATAAGTATATAGAATTATTTGCAATAATTGGAATAGATAAAGATTCATTCAGATGTGGTAGGTCATGATGGGTATGAATATTTGTTTTGGAGCTACAGTACTTTGGATTGACTCCTGACTCTCCCATCTCCAAGCTGTTGGATCTTGGAAAAGTTACTCAACCTCTCTCTGCCTCCATTTTAAAACTGAAATATGACCATTATAGTAGGATCAAACTCCATGCAATCATTGTGAAGACACAATGCTCAAAGATTTAGGTGTGATTATTGTCATCATCAATAGTGATAGTGGAAGTAATAGTACAAGAGTAGTAGTAGTACCAGTACTAGGAGTAATAGATTAGTAATAGATTAGCCTTAGGGCAGTAGAAGGAGCAGCATTCAGGAGTATAGAGTACAGCTGGAAGGAGGGAAAAAAAGATTATTCAGTATCTTCACTTTTTGCATGCAATGCTCAACTTCCACACAAATAGGCCAAAGAAATGAACTCCTGCTGCCTCACAAGAGACTTGTATACCATTTATAGAAATGCCTTGATTATAAACTTCTAAAAGAGGTAACTGTGGCAATTTATGGAGAAAGAGCATCTCTAAATATCTGAGTGTTGATTTTCAGTCATGTGAAAGATCTCCCGTAAGAAAGTGGCAGTGTTGCTTTCGTAGGACCAGCACAGCAATAATGATCATCTGCTAAGTACTTCTAGTTCCCTTGTCAGAAACAGAGTGTGAGACTGAATTCCTTCTAGGAGGACAACTCATATTTTCCTATCTCATAGATATTCATTTCTACTTTGAACAAAAAGTTTAGCTTTGCTAGCATTATATCATTTAACTGAAGCTTTAAAAAAAGGTATCCAAATAAAACTATTTCATGTTGTGAAACCAAAACAGTCAAATGATATTTTTCATGTCATTGGTATCTTTGGTGTCATGAAGACCTAGACAAACTCCACTATGAGGATATGACTTTCGATATAACAGCATATTTCAGGAAATTAAGGGATATTAGTTGCTAGTTGTACTTTCAAAAGGAGGTTGTGTTATTGAATCTAATGGTAATGAAGGAGGGAGACATGCCCTTTGTGATAACTTGCAGTTGTAGACATTTTTGAGTCTATAAAATAAGAGTCATTTTCTATAAAATATAGTTCCTAATTAAAGCTAAAATTGGTCTTTATTATCTTACAGTTTACTTATATGCTTGCTTCCATTGCTAGAAAATGAGTTCCCTCAAATAAAGACCCTGAATTCATTCTTATTTTGCAATAGTCTAGTGCCTGACAAATACTATGCCTCCCCCAGGGGTGCCAGGATGGC
This sequence comes from Vulpes lagopus, assembly GCF_018345385.1. Classification (NCBI taxonomy): domain Eukaryota; kingdom Metazoa; phylum Chordata; class Mammalia; order Carnivora; family Canidae; genus Vulpes; species Vulpes lagopus. The sequence goes on from NC_054831.1 coordinate 10,311,676, forward strand.
TCAGTTGGTTAGGTGTCTGACTTTTGGTCTTGGCTTGAGTAATGATCCTGGGGTCTTGAGGTCGGGCTCCATACTCAGTCTGCTTGTCCCTCTTCTTCTGCTCCTCCCTCCCCACTTCTGTCTCATACATTAATAAAACCTTTTTAAAAAATAATATGTCTCTTCCAAACACCCCAGTAAAGAAGTTTATTTAGTGGATAAACAAATGGACAAATTATATAATCAGACATGGAATCTTCCCAATTTTTGTTCTGCCATATAATGCCATTTCAGTGTACTTCTAAGAAAAGTAAAGAGGAAAGCTAGACAATGATTCTGAGCAAAACGGCTTCACAGATTGGTCTTATTGACTCAATTGAAAGTGAAAGAGTTTCTGAAACTTATATTGTGTGAGTCCCTATATATGCTGTCAAAAACTAAGTGCATACCTGGTGGTCTTTAGGCAATAATATCTACTTGCTTCACTGAGTCCTTGTAGGATTCACCACAAATCTCTCCAGTTTGCTGAAGAGATTGTAGAATGGACAAGAATAAAGAGGAAGCTATTCCAGTGAGATCATGTAGCACACATGGAAAATTAGGAAAAATCTGCTCGTTCCTTTATGAAAACATCAATCCAGCTCCAAGGAACTTCAAACATGTTCTAGACATGAAGAATCTTGTTTTTCTTCTCTCTTCCTCAGTAATTTTTCTCAACACCCCATATTTTCCTGGCAGAACATTATGAGAAAATGAAAAGCATGCTTTTCAAATTTGCATTGTATAAAACTGTCAAAGATCAATCGGGATTTCAGAATTGGGCTCCAAAGAAATATTGACAGATAAATGAGAGATTAACTCTAACAAGACTAAATTCAGTGATGATAACTGTAAACTTTTCCATTAAAGTTCAAAGTGAAATCAGCTCCATAATTTTGGAATGATGAAGAATTGACTTAAAAGCTGTGCATTAAAGGTTACTTGGAGGTCCAGCTCTCTCTCATCTAATAAGGAAGGTATAATCTAACTAATCAGCATGGGCAAACGTGAAAGAATGGAGCTGGCGGTGAGCTCCATCATTATAGGCATATTATTCACAACCAAAAAGATAGAGCCTTTAGTTGAATGTTGATCATCCATGAATGAAGACTATGTATTCACTTTTAATATAAAGACTAAAAGGGGATGTCCTGAGAAATGATTTTTTTTTAAGAGAGAGAGAGAGAGAGCAGGGTGGGGGGGGTGGGAAAGGGAGAGAGAATCTTAAGCAGGCTCCATGCCCTGCGCAGAGCCAGATGAGAGGCTCAATCTCACCACCTGAGATCATGACCTGAGGCAAAATCAAAAGTCAGATGCTCAACTGACTGAACCACCCAGATGCCCCGTGAAATGAATTTTTTATTCATGAGCTCTCTGTATTAGAATAAGAGATAAACAACAGGAAAATGACATATAACAATTGATAAAGGAAGTGGGAATGCTTAGTCTGGTGAGGAAAAGATTTGGGAAGAACTGAAAAAAAAAAAAAGATTTGGAAAGAACTAGTTCTATTTTAAAATATTTGTGGAAAGACTCAGTCTTACTCAGAATGGTCCCAAAAGGAAGAAATAGAACCAATGGGAAGTTGATTTTGTCACAAATATGGGAGGTTGATTTTGTCTCAGTTGACATCAATGGCGATTGGTTTGGTAATAGAATGAACTCTTGGTGGTGGGTGAGTCATGAATTCATCCATAAGCATATTTGTATGCTCTGAAGGAGGGTTTTTTTTTTTTAAGATTTTATTTATTTATTTGACAGAGAGAGAGAAAGAGAGCACAAGTAGGGGGAGCAGCAGGCAGAGGCAGAGGGAGAAGCAGAGTCCCTGCTGAGCAAGGAATCCGATGTGGGGCTCCACCCCAGGATCCCGGGATCATGACCTAAGCTGAAGGCAGATACTTAACTACCTGAGCCACCCAGGTGCCCCTGTGGAGGAGTTTTAAATATCCAATGTGCCATTAGCTTAGTTTATCATCCCTAAGACATAGCTACTTTAGAAAGTCAATGACGGCCAGTATTAGTAGTTACACCAGGACAACAGATATTAATGTGACTCTCTGGGGCAACTGTGGATCAATGGCCATCCTGCCCTTGAGATCTTATCCATTTCTACTGTTCTGGGAGAATGTTGTTAGGGAGTTTCTCTTCATAGACCTTCCTGATCTTCCAATGGAAATGGTTTGCAAATGTGACTTGGTCTCCTAAGAAAGAGGAGAATGAGAAAGAAAAGCCCAAAACATATTTGTAAGCAGAAAGATTTGGCTTTTGTCAATCCTCTCAATTCTGTACTAGTTGAACTCCACACAACCCCTGACCCTCCGCCACCATGTTACTTCCCACCGCACACCTTGCCTCTCTACTTCTCAGGGGTTATGGTCCTAATTCTTCTTGTCCAGAAACTCCCACAGCAGTATAGCATCCACATTTAAGTTTTGGGACAGTTCTCTTTACCCCCCAAATATCTCATATTCGAACACCCATTATTAAATTAACTATGATTTAAGGAGCAAGTTCATACTCACCATCAGCTGATAAATACTGCTATCTCCCTAAACTTTCAAGAGGATCTTGCATCTTTATCCTGATACAATTACAATAGCTTGTATTCTCGCATATTCTATAGCAGTGCAACAAAACAGGGATGGAAAAACTGCCAACTCACTAGGAGAGAGAAGCTAATTGGGGAACAGTTAGGCACCAAAGCCAAGCAAGTGGACAGTCAGCATCAAAGGTGTTGGCCAGGAGGTTGCTGGAATGTGGCCCTAGGAAATACAACTTTGGGACTGGATCCCAGAGAAGCCAACTCACTGAACATAGAAACTAACCAAGAAAAAAAACACAGAACTCAGCCTCTAGAGTTAGAAGACTAGATAGGAATGCATTTATTGGAAAACAAAGCAAGAATCAAGACCATAGAATTACAAAATAATAATAATAATAATAATAATAATAATAATAATAATAACTCAAACCAAAACAAAGTCAGAGGGGGACAGACAACAAAGCTAATGCTAAGTGGGCTGAGGAGCCCTTGTTCTGGGGACACTGATGTCCCCACTCCCTGAAGTGTGTGCTGGTGTCACTGTCCGGACAGGGCTGCCCTTTCCAAGCTTCCAGGAAAGGGCAATGTAGAAGAGAGTAGGGCACTGACTAGGCACTGACTAGTCTTACTCCTTTGGCTTGATCTCCTAGTCCCTAGAATTTAGGAGACAGCTCCAGAAGGTTGAAGAAGCTTTCTTAATATTAGCTCATTGCACAGATAATCTGAGACCTGAAATATTTGTGAAACTTACCAAACAATGACCCACTTGAAATAGTTGGGATGCTATTTACTTGATGAGAACAGATATAAATGAAGTATTTTCTTTAAGGACAAGCATGCATGCATTTTGTAATTAATAAGTCTTACATCAGCTGCCCCCTCCAGCCCGAGCCCCAGACATTAATTGTCAGGAGCATCAAGATTTAAGGAAGCAAGTCATAGAGGAAACTGGTGGGTTTTTTCATCATTAGTTTTTAATATTTCCATTTGGCTTAATTTTGGCTGCTCCTATCTCTGTTGGTTTTTTTTTTTTTTTTTTTTTTTTTTTTTTTTTTTTTTTTTTTTTTTTTGCCACTCTTTTGTGCCAAACAGTACTCTTTTTGCTGCTTGAAGAGCCCAAGAGGTCTCTGAAGCAGGACACTTGAGATGTCAGAAGCTTTTTATTTTTTTGCCTGTGCAATCCAGGACATTCTAGGCATAGTTATGGGAATGGAGTGATTTTACATCTGTGCTTTTTGCAATGTTCTTTGAAATAAAACACACCTAAATGTAGAAAACATGTGAGAATATAGAGTCTCTTTGCCCAATGATACTTGGTAACTCGGACTCATACTGGTGGCTCTTATTATAAGTCTACTATTTGACACTTTCTAGTTATTTTATGTGATCTTCATGACAACACAGTGAAGAAAATATTCTTACCCTCTTTGTACATTAGAGGAGACTGAGAACATCCCACAGAGAGTTTATGGCTGAGTTAGCGTTTGAAGCCTACCTGCGCTGCTTCGACTGTCTTTCCCCAAATCTGTAACTTCCTTGTTGCTTGGTGTCTTAGTTTCCTATTGCTGCTGTAACAAACATAGCTCAAATAACACAAATTTGTTATCTTACAGTTCTAGAGATCAAAGTTCCGAAATGCGTCTCATTTGGCTAAAGTCACATTGTCAGCAGGGGCTCGCTCCCTCCAGAGGCACTTGACTTTCCCAGGGCCTGCTGTCTGCCAGCAATCTTGAATTTATGATTCACAATCTCCTCTATTTGTCAGATCTCCCTCTGCCTCAGTCTTATGACAACTCTCACTCGTCATTGGAATTATAGCCTACCTGGATAGGCCAGGATAAGCTCCTCCCCTCAAAATCCTTAATGAATCCCATCTTTTGCTATAAAGGAATAAAGAAATATTCATAGGTGCTGCGGATTAGGATTAGGACGTATCTTGTTGGGGACCGCCATTCAACCATACCATTGGCAATTCCATAGCCTATTTAAATATAGAGAATTTTCAAATATTCCCTCCATTTCCATCTTGTCAGTGTAAGTGAGATTTGGAATTTGAAGGGCAATTTTCTGCTGATGCGCCTGAAAGTCCCCACCATATCAATGATGAGCCTATCGTTTATGGGGTTGAAACAAATCTTGCCCAGTGTCAAGATGCTTCAGGAGCCTGTGGATGACTGCCCATTCTCCTAAGGACTCGGTGTGGCATTTCCTAAATGTCTTTTCCCTCTGGAGCATTCTGGTCTTTTTGATGCAGGAACCTGGAAGCAAAGTGAAGCAGTCTCCCTCCTTATCCCAGCAAGTCTGCCAGGTTTTGTGTTCTGTGTTTTAAATGCCATATTTGAGGAGAGTAACACATCTCGTATTGTCGAGCCAAAAGTAGGGTTGCCAGGCACTGGGAGTGTGGCCCCCATCCAGAATGTTGTTTTTCTTTCTTTTTTTTTTTTTAAAGGCCTTGGCTGTGACAAATTGCAGTGCCTTAATCCAGGGTGGAGAGAGGCTTAGGAAAGTTTCCCAAAAGGTGGTGGGAATGGAAGTTTTCAGGTACAAGTGTGAGCATGTGTCTGAGTGTGAACGTGTATGTGCATTTCTCTGCCCAGTGGCAGAGGAGCTTGTCCCCAAGTGTGGCATTCTGGGCATGTGGCTAACATTTCAGGTTTCTAGGTCTTTAGGCAAGCATATTAAATCAGGATCTTTGGTAATGGGTTCCAGGACTCTGAGTCTTTATCACTTTTATAAAACTTCACAGTCAAACTAGACACAAGATGCTCTGGGATGGAGAAGGCAAGATAATGAACTTGGAGGGTGTTTGCTTTTGGAAATCCAAGACATGGGATGCAGAATGGAGCAGCATGGGCACCAGGTGTCCCTTTACTATCAGTTGTTTATTTTGTATTTTATATATATATATATAATATGTAGTATTATGTAGTATATACATAATAAATACTACATATATATAAAATATGTAGTATTTATTATGTATATAATATAAATATATACATATATATAGTCATTTTTTTAAGATTCCATTAATTTATTTGAAAGAGAATGAGTGGTAGGAGGGTCAGAGGGGGAGAGAGAGAGAGAAAGAGAGAGAGAGAGAGAGAGAAGCGCATCTCTTACTGAGCAAGAATCCATATGTGGGACTTGATCCAAGGACCTGGAGATAATGAAGGCAGACACTTAACTGACTGAGCCATCCAGAGTCCCCTGCAGTTTTATTTTCTGTATCTTATGATGTTTTGACATTTTAAGATACCTTTCTGTTCAGGAAGCACGGGCCCTTGAGGCTAGCCAATTCTTCATGATAACAAAGGGCTCAACCCGAGCATGGCTTTCATCTGCAAACTACCAGCCCACAGCCACACCTCCTCTATCTGCCCACACACCCATGAGGCAATATTCCCCCATCTAAGTTATCCCAGGGCCAAGGTACCAGCAATTAGAGACTCCTCCGGCAGCTCAAAGCTTGCTGAAATTATTCAAACTAGGCAGTTCTAAACCCTTTCCCCTGCCGTGCTTTGCCTTTCCCTGGAAACCCCAATAAATGTTATAGCCTAGGCACCCCTCTGGAGCCTGGCTTCCGGTTCCTGGCCACCCTGATGCCTTTCTCATGTGACCCTGCAAGCTGATGTGCAGGATCTCTTGATTCTAGGACCTGTGAGTATAACCAACTTGGCTTCTTTCCTGACCTTCTCCGGTGTCTTCTCTTGTGGCCCAACTTGACTGACCATTGCATAAAAAAAATACAAAACAATTTTCAAGGCAGCAAATCTTCCTTCTTGTCTTTACAAATCTGATTTATTTTGGAAGATGATCGATGTAGACAATGGAATTTTTTTACCGAGGGAAGATTTCCAGCTCAATGAGGTTACATGCCATCGGAATCAGAATCCACCTAAGCCTTTTCCTTCTGTAATTTCCCTGAGCAAGTACAACCACCTCTCCACTGGTCTGAAGGATTAAGCCACCCCACTTTGGGACTTGATATTACACTGCCAGAAAACCAGGGGTGCCATCAGAGCATTTGGCCTTAAGGTCTGGATGATCTGATGATCAGAAGGCCATGAGAAAACTTGTTCCACTGCTCACTTGGCTGACCTTGGCTTCCCACAATCTTAAATTCCTTCTTGTTCCTTAGATGGAAGTCTACTCACTGACCTGGGTTGCAGAACTCCCTGACAGATCTCGGAATGTCATCATACATGCATAGAGGCATCAGGTTAAATGCTAACGATGCCGCTGGACAACATACAAGCTATGTGCCTGTGGGCAAGTTATCCAGTCCTTTCAAGGTTTCCTATCAGAAAGGGAGAGGGAGATTGCATTAATATCACGGGGAAGAGTGGAAGTGCATACAAAGTGTCTATTAGAAAGACTGGCACAGACAGGTGTTTGATAGCTGTCACCTTTATGGTTCTTTTTCCTTGTTACTCATTGGCCTGAGGATGCAGAGGTACAGGCACAGAAGTGGAGCTGAGATGTGTTCTGACTCCAACACCCACACTCTCTATGCTCACGCTAATGGGGAGGAGAGATGGGCTCCCCTCCATTTCATACTACACTCTGATCACCTGCCTGTTTGTGAGGCCTGGACACTCCATAAAGGGGAGTCTGGTGTGAAGATCGATTTCTAAACTGCATGATGTGGGAGGAAGCATAGTGGCATTGCTGTGGGCTAGTAGGAGTCTTGAGTCTTAGGTTCCTGGCTTTAAATACTACCATCCTTTTAGTTGTCTCTGTTTACCTCATTTAAAGTTAAATATTTTGTCAAATAAAGTACTGGTGGTTATCACTTCTCTCATGTCATCATCTCTTTTAAAGAAGAAAAAAAAAGGCAATACTATTAAAATACCTCTCACTAAAATCTTCTTTAAATTGATACTTCCTTAGGAAAAAAAAATGGTTAAAACCTTTCAAGAAAACATGTAATGAAGGAAAAAAAAATACACTCCTGTGTTTATTATACTCCAATCCTAAGGGAACTGTTGAAACCAGCTCCCAGTTGAGCAATGATTCTGCAGAGCTTGAAAATTTCTTCTGGGGCAAAAATCTACAGAAATATCTCTCAATAAACAACAAGGGTGGACATTTTTTTAAAAAACCTCCATATTAAGCAACCTATTAAAGTTTCATTGCAGCATTTTTTCCCCAAAGCAATTTAATCTATTCAAACTATCTCATGATACAGAAATGTCTTTTCTTTTAGTATAAGAATAAAAGTTAACATCTACCAACTGATGACTCGTTCCAAAAATTATTAGAGGAAAAATAATAATAATCATTCTTTTCATGCAAAAACCATTTGGAAGAAAAAGACAATGTGCTTAATGCTTCTAGCATTTCAAACATAGAAGAGTTTTATATTTTATTTCCCTCACCTAAGAAACGTGTACTAAGTGTTGTAGAAGAATGTGAATCACTGTCCCCTGATCTTAAGCACTCTGCTCTTTGTTGGTGGATTGGGGAAGAGATGAGCAGGGCCAGATATGGACATGTCTTTGCCTCAATATGGCATCCCCTCATCTCCCACTAGAAAACAAGAGCTTACCATTTTAGTCGAAACTTAGTCAGAGCTTGCCAAACCAGGATGGCTCAGTAGATGAAATGTCATATGGACCCAGCACACGCAAAGGACACTTCTTTCTGAGCCAGGCAACAAAACAGGTTTCCATGTTTACCATCTTTCTCAGAGCTCTGTCCAGCCTGTCTTAAGCTGCCCCTGTAAACCTGGGTCTCACGGGTAAAGGCGTTCTTAATATATCTGCCCCCCCCTCCACTATCCCCCAACTCTGTCTTTCCTGACCTCTATAGAAATTGATAAGAAGAAAGTTCAGTTAGAAAGAACTTGGAAGGCTAGAAAGGGAAGTTCTCATGGCCGACCACTCATTGTAAATTGTGGGCCCCAACAGGAAGAGATGGGCCTTGCAAATGGATAATACTTTACTATCCAGCAGGAGGAAGAAAGTCTTTCCTCCTCCCCAGCCAATGAGAGCCAGACACAGCTCAGCCAATGAAAAGTAGCTGTATTTTATTTTATTTTTTTTAGATTTTATGTATTTATTCATGAGAGACACAGAAAAAGGCAGAGACATAGGCAGAGGGAGAAGCAGGCTCCCCGCAGGGAGCCTGATGCAGGACTTGATCCCAGTAACCCCAGGATCACGACCTGAGCCAAAGGCAGATGCTCAACCACTGAGCCACCCAGGTGCCCCAGCAGCTATACTTTAAACTCCCAGTTTACTCCAAGGTTTTTTTTTGTTGTTCTTGTTTATAACAGCCCCTCCCGACATCCCCTTTTTCTCTATTAAAAAAAAAAAATGTTTCTCTCCTTCACTCCACAGAGTGGCCTATGGTTTTGTTGTAACTTGTTCATCCCAGATTGCAATTCTCTGATATTCCTGAATAAATCCATTTTTGTTAATAAAATAACTGGCAGTTTTTTTTTTTCTGGCAGTTTTAATTTTAAAGTTAACCCCTCCCTTAGGCTTTACATTGGTGCTGTATTCTGTGTCCAAGAGGGCTTTTCGGCTTCCTTCATAGACAGATGACTTTAGCTCCTACCCTTTCCACAAAAGTAGTGGATCTTTTCCTGAGCGTTGGGAGTGGGAACATTCTCTGCCCCTCTCTCGGTGGCTCCTGGCTTTTGTGGTAAGAGAGAAAGGTCTGGGGAAGAAAGAAGCTCTGTCCTGTCCCTGGGTAGCAACTTCCTGCAGCCTAAGCAGAAGCAGAAGTGCCCCAAGTTAGTTTTTTTCTTTTTTAACAGCTTTATCAAATGCATATATCAATGCACATATTTAAAGTACACACTTTGATACATTTGACTACGTGTATACACCTGGGAAACCATCATCACAGTCAAGGTAATGAATGCTCCCGCCACCCCTAAGGTCCTTTTGAAATCTTTCTAGTGATTTGTATTTTGTCCATATAGATTCATTTGCACTTTCTAGAGTTTTTATATACATGGAATCATACAATATGTACTTTTAAGAAGGAGTTCTGGCTCTTTTTACTTGTCCTAATCATTTCAAGATTTACCCATATTGAATATATTGACTTCATTCATTTATGATATACATCACTGTATGAATATACCACAATTTGTAGACCCGCTCATCTGTTGATGGACATTTGGGTTGTTTCCAGTTTGGGGCCATTACTCTACTGCTCCTGTGAGTATCCCTGTGCAAGATTTTGCATGGCCACTTGCTGTCTTTCCCTTTGGGTAAATATTTGGGAGTCAAGTGTTCGAGTTATATATTAGGGCTAGTTATATAAGAGGGCTAGATTCTTTGAAAAAGAGTCTCCTGCACTTTACATTCCCACAAGTAGTGTATGAGTTGTTTCCTCCGTATCTTCACCAATACTTGATAAGGAGAAAATCTCTGTGGCCTGCGGTTGGAAAGATTTCATAGATACAATACCTGAAGTACAATCCATAAAATAATTGGTAAATTAGACTGCATAAAAGTAAAACCTCTCTTCTAAAACACTGTTAAGAGAATGAAAACCCATAGACATATAGCAAAGAACATGTTTGGTAAGATCACATATGCAAATAAATATGTGAAAATATGTAAATAAATAAATGAATATGTAAATGACTTTCACAACTTCTAAGAATTCAATAATAAGAAAATAACAAAAAGATTTGAACTCTTTTTTTATAATAAATTTGTTTTTTATTGGTGTTCAATTTACCAACATACAGAATAACACCCAGATTTGAACTCTTAACCAATGAAAATACATGAATGGCAAATAAGTACCAATTAATTATGTAAACCACAACCACAATGCAATACCAACAGACACCTATTAAAATGACTAAAAGTAGAAAGATTGAACAACTGCTTTACTTGTTTTTAACTTTTCAATTAAAAAAAAAACTTTTCAATGTTAAAATAATTGCAGATTAACAGGAAGTTTCAAGAAAGTAGTAGGAGAGCTCAGTGCTCTTTACTCAATTTTCCACAAAGACAACCTGCAAAACTATGGTACAATAGTGAAACCAGAAACTTGAAAGTGACATAAACCGTAGACTTTACTCAGACCTCACTGGTTTTGTAGGTGCTCATTTGTGCCTGTTGTCCATTGTCTGCACACGTGTTAAGTTCATGTATCTAGGGGCACCTGCTTTTGGCTGAGGGCATGATCCCAGTTTAGGGATCAAGTCCCACATTGGGATCCCTGTGAGGAACTTGCTTCTCCCTCTGCCTAGGTCTCTGCCTCTCTTTCTGTCTCTCATGAATAAATAAGTAAAATTAAAAAAAAAAAAAAGTTCATGTGTCTACAACCAGAGGCAAGAGAAATCTACATGGCAGATTTCCCATGCTGCTCTTTCATGTTGATGGCCACATCCTCCATCCTGTCTCCCATCTCTGCGAACTACTAACCTGTTCTCCATCTGTAAGTTTGTGATTCTGTTATTTGTATTGTTTTTTTTAAAAGTTCCCATTATCACACCATAGGTGTCCCAGTCCCTTGAAATTTGTTTGGCTTAAATTATTGGCCGTGCTAAAGGTGCTAACAGCATCACAGAGAAAGAAGGCTCTTGAGGATCTTTCCAGTTGTGAAACTGGCTGCGAAAGCTGAGGAATGCTTGGAGAGTGAGACTGAACTTGACAACTTTGCTATTGATAAGTGGACTCGTTTCCGATGTATTAGTCAAAAGACTATATACAACTAAGCATCTAAAAGTGTCCTATGAAATGTGCTTAATTGAATGAAATGTAATTATTTAATAGAACTAAACAGCACACAAAACCTGGAGAAACATTACCCTACAGAGTTTCACTTCCCTAGAATATTTATTTCAAGGTCAGCACAGGTGCGTGCTGGCAAGCCCCTCCCAGAGTCCACCCCGCATTTCCTCTCCTCCTTAAACCTATTGTCACATACTCTTTTCAAGTCACTTTTTTTTCCAGACATTTGACTGATTCTTTTTTTGTCACATCTTCCCCATCCCTCCTACTTATTAAGCAGGAAGGTCCTTTTCTAACTGAGCTGTTAGAAATACAGAAGAAGATTGTCTTCATCTTCTTTTCTTTAAATAGGGTTGTTGCAATTCCTCCAAAGAGGTGTATTCTTTTGCTCCAAAACAATGATTTAGAAAAACTAATGTTTTTGTTTTTGTTTTTGTTTTTTGGTGTCTCTGTTTATATCACTTAGGATGTGGGATAATGGTGTCCTTACATACTGATGGAAATAAATTTTTATCCTTTGATTTCTGAAGTCTGTGTCTTCATAAATCCCAAACTTGAGGTTTCAATTCAGAAAACCAGGTCATGGGCAGCCTGGGTGGCTCAGTGGTTTAGTGCCTGCCTTCAACCCAGGGCCTGATCCTGGAGACCCGGGATCGAGTCCCATGTCGGGCTCCCTGACATGGAAACTGCTTCTCCCTCTGCCTGTGTCTCTGCCTCTCAATCTCTCTCTCTCTCTCTCTCTCTGTGTGTCATGAATAAATAAATAAAATCTTAAAAAAAAAAAAAAAAAGAAAACCAGGTCATGCTGTATCATCCACCACGCACTTCACTTCCTAAGGGTTTCACCCACACTAACGAACAGCTCAGATACACCTGTATCTGTTTCCTGAAGACAGACAAATATCACTCAGTGGTGTGCTGTTCACTTGGCTGAGAAGCAACATCTGCCCACCAATTTTTGTATTTACCACAAACTGCAAACACAATCTTGATCAATATGTGGGGAAAAGACATAATTAAGAACTAATCTCAAACTTCACCCAGTCCAGCAAGCTACACAATATAGATTAATTTTCAAAGCAGCTTTGAATTCCTAAAGGTTTGAAATTGACTAAAAAGGTAATGACAATTTTTGAAAGAACGTTGAAAAGCAACGTTCCTCAGTGCTCTCATTTGAAAGTGAACAGAGCTTCCCCACCCCACTGACTTTAAAGATGAAATGAGAAACAAAAGGGAGAGGAAGGGGTCTCAAAGTGTCAGCGGTGGATGATACATCGTATCATCCCTCATTATGTTTCCCTCATTATGTTTCATTGTGATTAGTAATATTTCATTTAATTATTTGGGAAAGAAGCACTCCCATAAATTCCACTTATGCCCTGTGTCTATGGCTCATAAGACCAGTAGGGTTTCAAGTAGTTTCCCCTCTTCATTATTCATTGACTTTAAAATTTCAGCCTTTTTCAAAATCCGTGGTCTATTTATTTCTTCAAGTTTACTGACATCTTTTATACCTCTGTGCTTTCTACTAATATTTTCAACTTTATCACTTTTATTTCTTTAAACATAGCAAGCATAGATTTCAGGGTCTGTTATATTTTGGGATATCTTATGTGTTTTCACATCTGGTTTTTATCTATCTATCTATCATCTATCTATTTTATTATTTTTTTCAGACTGTTCGTTATACAGTATCTTATTTGCTGTCAAATGTATTGGGAGGAGCACATGAGTAATTTAGGGTTCCAGATTTAGCACCTTCCTCCAAAGAGGATTCCCATTTGCTCCTTCCAGACTCTTGGAGAACTAGAGTTCTCCAAGGGCCACCTCAAATCAACATGCTGAGGTTTCTTGGACATTTAGGCATGCATGTTCTGGAGCAGCTGCATCATGTCTCATTCACCTTTATTTTGAGAGAGTAGACCTCTCAGGTTCCAGCTTACTGTGGGAATGAATCTTCTACTGGATGCCCGGCCTTCCGACCTTCCGTGTACTCTTGCTTTTAATCTGGCTCTCTCTCCACACAGGGATATCAAAATAAACGTTTAAATTGGTCAAGATTGTCCTATTGTCTCAGGGTAGAAATTGCTGCTTCACTGTTTTCTCTCTGATAAGGTGTCCTGGAAAATCCTAACAACTTGTTTGATGTCTGTAAGATTTTTAAATGTATATTTTATCCTCTATGCTTTGTACTTTTCAGCAGGAGGTTTGGTCCAGATTACCTAATTTACCACAACTGAATTCAAAAGAGGGAGAGTTTCCTTTTAACTATTTATACAGAAGTGAACAAATTCTAACCCAGAAAAGATTGAAGTTTTTAATTTTCTTTCATGTCTCACCCACTCTTACTCTTAAAATACATTGTATCAGGACTTTATTTTTGCTAACTACTGTGAGATCATATACTCCAAGGAACTACATTGTCCAATGTTATTTGGAATTTTTCATGTGGAGGTAAAAAGAAAAAAAAATCTTGTAAGCCAGTTTTTAGTAAAGCATTTTCTTGGACTTGAGTTATTTTTTGATGGTAAGCAGCTAAGTATCCAGAATGTGATGAAATGTATATGCTTAGCAGAGTAGTTCTTGCTATATTTATTTATTTTAAAATAAGACCACTGAATATGAACCACATTTGTTAGTAGACATGGTATATTTTAAACAGACTTAAAATACTTTCAATATCAAATCTCTTAGTTTCAAGTTGTAATTAGTTTTTGAAAGTTTTTTGGTTGGTTTGCTGGAAACTACCTGTAAGCACTCAACATAAAGGAGAGAACATTGTTATTTGCTCAGTGCCTAATAGGTTCAATAATTTTATTTTCTGTTCAGACTCTGCTGAATTGCCCTATATATTCTCTTCTGTGTGACACATGGTCATAGGGAAATAATCCCACAATCTCTTAAACAAATGACTCACAGCCGTAGGATAAGGGAAATAATTCTTATCTGTAATTTTTGCCACTCATAGCCTGTTTTATGTCAGAAAGACTTTCAAGTGCTTAACATGTTAGCCCTTGGGTCATATCAACAGCTGGACCCCTCCTCACCAACCCTTGCTCCCACATGTTGTTTCTGCTCGTGTCACACAACTAAGGAATAAATTGAAATTTTATCCATTCCACACCAAAGGGTATCTCAGTTGGGGCTTGCATTCACTTGTGAGAGGAAATTCAGTTAACTTGAGACTTAAAGAAATTAGGGACAGGGATACCTGAGTGGCTCATTTGTTGAGCATCTGCCATTGGCTTAGGTTGTGATCCCAGGATCCTGGGATAGAGTTCTGCATCGGGCTCCTCCTCTTTCTGCCTACCTCTCTCTATATTTTTCTCATGAATAAATAAATAAAATCTTTAAAAAAAAAGAAATTAGGGGGACACCTGGGTGTCTCAGCGGTTGAGTGGCTGCGTTGGGCCTAGGGCATGATCTCAAGATCCGAGATTGAATCCCACATCGGAGTCCCTACAAGGAGTCTGCTTCTCCCTCTGGCTATGTCTCTGCCTGTCTCTGTGTGTGTCTCTCATGAATAAGTAAATAAATCTTTTTAAAAAAGAATTAGGGACGTTATTTTTCTCATCTAGTAATAAATCTAGTGGTAGGAGGTTGTTAGCATGGGTTCTTGGGTTTGATTCTTTTCACTTTCCCTCATGGTTGTATGGCAGCTGTTCCTGTTCCCACCATCATGTCTACATTACAGATGGGAGAGAAGATGGTACTTCCACACTTATGCTTGTGTCTAACTCATTGTACAGAAGTGAATTATGTGGCCATACTCAGCTGAAAAAGACCTTAGGAAGTGAATTCTCTAGGTTCTCAGGCTCAAGAGTTGAGGAAGGCAATACAGAAGGTATTGGGTTAGATATTCCAATGGGCTAACCTCTGTGTTATGTCACTTAGCCTACATTTTTCTGTTAAATCAAACCACCTTACATATAATGCTAAAGATTGTAATTTAGGGGCACCTGAGTGGCTCAGTGGTTGAGCATCTGACTTTGGCTCAGGTCTTGATCCTGGGGTCCTGGGATCGAGTCCTGCATTGGGCTCCCTGCAGGGAGCCTGCTTCTCCCTCTGCCTATGCCTCTGACTCTCTCTCTGTGTCTCTCATTAATAAATAAATAAAATCTTTAAAAAAGATAGCAATTTAAAGCAAAAAATCTTCTAGAATGAGAATTAGTAATAATAGCATTTTTGAGAATTTCAATTTCTACAGAATGCAATAATCTATTGAGACATACATCACTATCCCCATTTTACAGATAAAAATACTGAAGTTGGAGAAGCTTGGTTATCTACTATACTTGCAGGAGCAGAAAGGAGAGGAGCTGGAAGCTGAGAGTCTGAATCTAATGCTAATTAATCTTCAACAAACAAGCTTCACAGTGTTTATTTCTAATCCTCTCATCTAAAGAAAAGCACATTTGGGTCTCATAAAAAAAAATCTCTGAAAGATATTTTATCTTTTAAGACATTATGTAAACAAAATTACAGTTGTGATCTTTATCAGTTTTTTTTTTCTTTTCCATTATCACTATTGACTTTCAGCTTTCAAAAAGTGAAAGAATGAAGAAAAATACACAGATGATAAACTGATATACTATGGTGCTTAGTAATTAATAAAGATGAGCAGTAATTTAACCCTAATAATATACATAGAATCTTTACTTATAAGAAAATAAGTTGATTCTTGATTTGAGGATTGAAACTGTATATATTAATTTAATAACTATTTATTGAATTCTTACTTTGTTCAGTCACCAAATATTGATGTAAAAGTGTCACCAATAACAGTTGATTGTAAAAAATCACCTAGAAGTATGAAAAACCCATTTACTTACTTTAAAAATTTAGGTAAATGCATTTTTTTTCAATTTTCTAATACCATGTAATAAACCAGATGAAAACTTACCATCAATGGCAATGATTGATTATTTCTTATAATTTTGGGGGTTGGTGAATTGGGCTGTTCTTCTGCAGTTATCCCCTGGGGACATTCATTGGCTGTTTTCATCTGATAACTTGACTGGGATGAGGGACACAAAATGGCCCCACTCACCTGGCCGGTAGTTGGTGCTGTCAGTTGGGAACCATTCAGCAGTAGTGTAGACTGAGTGTCTTCCACAGCGCTGTGAGCTCAGGAGTACAAGACTGTGAAAGGCCCCTGAAGGAATAGATTGAGAGGTTGTACATACTGCAATGTATATAATGCAATGACTCAATTGCATTCTGTCTATCAAGGCAAGTCACAAAGCCATCCCATATTTAAAGAGATGGGGAAATGGACTCCACTTCTTGATGGAAGACTTGGAAAAGTCACATGGTAAAGGATTTACATGGATGGATGGGAGAATTACTGTGGCCATCTTGAAGAGAATTTTCCAGAGTCCATCCTCCTGCTACAATAATTTATTCACATTCTTCTTTCATGAAAAATACTCTCTAGTTTTCCCGTAAAGTTTTATCTCCTTTTTGATATCAGGCTCAATCTCCAGATCCTTGAAATTTTAATCAAGTCTGAATATTGTAAAACTCCTCAGGGGCAGCAACTCTTGATCCAGACATCCATGAACAAAAAACAACTTGTCATCAGTCCCTGAAGCCCTTGATACTCTATGAACAGAAGAGGAAACTATAAGCAGCAGACAGTTACTGATCTTTATTAATTCTGAAACCCACCTGGGAGCATATCAATGAGCCCCTTCTCCAGGTGTAGGGGTTAGGGCTGTTCTGTTTTCTGGGAGTGATTCCTTTGTTCATTGTATTTTTCAGCTTTTGGCTCTTCCTTCTGGGCACTTAGCTCCATCCTCTGATGCTATGTTTGAAAAGAATTAACCACACTCTTTAAAAACCTGAATTATAAAATATATAGAAAATTTATTAGAAGTACATAAAATAAACATAATTTTAAATCTTGAGTTATACTTCATGACTCCTAGTTGCTTAGATATATGTCAATGAATATTTAAATTTCAGAAATGACTAGGTTTTATTTAATGTCTAGCTTCTTGTGCATTATTTTCTGAAACAGTGATAATGTCTATATTCCAGCAACACCCAGTGGATACATAACCCTTTATTTTTTTTAAAAAATATTTTATTTATTTATTCATGAGAGACAGACAGAGAGGTAGAGACATAGGCAGAGGCTCCCTCCCCTGCAGGGAGCCTGATGGGGGACTTGATCCTACCGGGATCATGACCTGAGCTGAAGGCAGTCAACCAGTGAGACATCCAGGTATCCAATAACCTTTAAATATATAATATAGTCTGTCTTTCAAACTATAATAATTGGGACAAGTAATTATTTTTCACTAAGTTGCTAACTTCATGGATAATTTCCAATTCAGCTAAACTCCAAAAGCATTTGTTGAGTCCCTATTAGTTGTTGATTGTCCAAACTCTATGGAGACACAGTGAGGCACATAGCCTTATCACAGGGATGCAGAAAGCAGTGATTCATGAAAGACTTCATGGAACAAAATGACTAAGCTAGACCCTGGAGGATGTGAAAGAGTGCCTCCCAGGAGGAAGGAGCAGCATTATAAAGGTATGCAAACTTGAGTTTATATGATGTACACAGAGGACTGACACTCTCCACTCAGCATTAGATTCAAATGCAAATCTTTCAGAAACACTGTCACAGAAACACCCAGAAATAACATCTAACAAGACATCTGGACCTCCCATGACCCAGACAAGTTGACATGAAATTAACCATTACAGCAGTTAATATGGAGGAATGGTTTACTGAATACCCATAATGAGAGAAAACACATAATAGGAGTCAAGTGCTGTTATAGAAGCTTCAGCAAGTGTGCTAAACCAGCAACCAATATATGATGTTGTTTCTCCCTTAACCAGATTACATAGGTCCAGGAAACAAAAGCTAGAAATAGAAATGGCATTTTTCACTCCTATACTGTAGTTGTTTGCTGGGGCTACTATAACAAAGTACCATAGACTAGGTGACTTAAACAGCAGAATATCTCACAGTTCTGGGGTTAAATGTACAAGATCAAAGAGTCATCAGAATTGTTTCCTTCTGAGAGCTCTGAGGGACAATCAACCTAGCTTCTGATGATTTGCTAGCAATCTTTGGTATTCTTTGACTTTACTATACTTTAGAACTATACTTTATACTTCTATATTTTAGAGCACTTTTGGGAAACTGAGGAATATAATGATGTTGATTGGTTGCTCCTAATATCCCCGGACAAAGTGGGGAAAGAAAAAGATGAGCTGAGGGGCACCCGAATAGCTCAGTCAGTTGAGCATCTGACTCTTGGTTTTGGTTCAGGTCATGATCTCAGGGTTGTGAGATTGAACTCTGCATTGGGCTCCATATTTAGTGCAGAGTCTGCTCAAGAGTCTCTCCCTCCCCCCTGATCCTCCCCCTACTCAGGAGTGTGCTCTCTCTCTCTCTCTTTCTACAATAAATAAATAAAATCCTTAAAAAAAAAAAAAGAAAGAAAAGGATGAGCTCAGGAATTTGAATTCAAGGTCAAGTACTATATAAATGAGTTAAGACCTTTTACGGGTCCCATGAAGGAGACCCTTATCTCCAGAAGCCCTAGAACTAAAATTGCTGAACATCAGACACAGACCCTCATCCTGTGAATGGATGAATTACAAAGCAAGTTGAACTTTGAGCCTCACAGGGTGTCTACTGCTGAAGTGAGGGCATTGATTGGGAAAGAATGGGATCTTATAAATTGTGATAGGATGTGTGAGGAGGCAATGATGAAGCTGGAGGCAGTAAGCCTCTAAATTCTGATGTGTCTTCTTTGTTAGTAGGTAAGTCTTCCCTACTCCCAATGAAATTGGCTCCCCCACTCTAGGAGGGTGTCCTCCTCAACCCCAGTAATAGAGTCATCCCCACCCACAGTTGGAACCCTCCTTCCAGCTGTCTGAGATTAACCCTGCATTGTCTGAAGAAACCGTAATGGTTGCTAGGGAAGACATGAGCAGTCTCCTCAGAACCCACCGCCACCACCCCTCTTTGTTTCTAGGCTAATAATCTGACTCAAGTCTCAGTGGGCCCCTAAAGGTGAGGTGCTAAGTGTAACCCATGAAGAGGTGTACTACACTTCAAAACAAACAAACAAACAAACAAACAAACAAACAAACCCAGAGTTTTCTAATTTATATAAGCAGAAATCAGGAGATTATATCTGAAAGTGGACATTAAAGGGTATGGGATAATGGTAGAAGGAACATAAAGTTGACTTAGGCAGAGTTTTATTGATAAGGGCTCACTAAACAAAGATTCCACATTTAATGTTGCAGCTTGAGGAGTTAGAAGGGGCTCAAATAAGCAAAACCATGCATCGAAAGATGGCTCACTGTGAGCAAACTGGAAATGCCTGACGTCGCTTGGTTTAATGTAGAGGAAGTGTCTCAAAGGTTTAGGGAAGACTGGAATGTTAAGACAGATTTGTCATTTAAGACTCACTTACTCAAATGGGAGGTTCAAGAGCTATATCTTCACCCATAGTATGAGCAATACATTTGTGAGGGGATTCCTAGCATCCTTGTGATTGTTTTTCTCTGAAGAGCAGAACTTATGGAGGGAATCACAGTCACTGAATCAGAAAATCTAAATGCAATGGAAGTAACTGGATGCCACGGTGGCAGGACCAAGTGGCAGCACTCAATAGTCAAAGGCAGGGTGGATGTCCTTAAATGATACCTTTGTAAAATACAATAAGAATGGAATTCTGAAAAGATTTAATGAACAAAGACATAAAAATACAGGACCATTGTTAAAAGTTATCAGATAAAATGGATCCAAAATTACTCTGTTACAAACTTTTCTAAATTTGTCACATACTGTGACTATCTCAACACATCCTAGTAGTAACAGCTTGCGGACAGGCACTGTACCCCACTTTGATAGCATTTGAGTTGGCAAATACTGGGAAAGGCCAGTGGGAATTTACAGCTCATCAGGATGCATTTCCCTCATTCTGAGTATTATGCCCCCAAGTGCTGGCTGCACTCCTTGCTCTGCAATCTTTGTTTTTCAGTCCAGCTTTTAGTTTCTCTCCTAAGGACTATGAATTGAAAACCACCTGCACTATCCTAGTTGGAAGGAAAACTATTCAGATCGCTTTTAATACTTTTCTTTTCTTTTTTATAAAGATTTTATTTCTTTATTTGACAGCGAGAGAGAGCGCGAGCAAGAACAATCAGGGGGAGTAGCAGAGGGAGAGGGAGAAGCAGACTCCTTGCTGAGCAGAGCCTGATACGGGGCTCATTGCCAGAACCCTGAGATCATGACCTGAGCGGAAGGTAGCTGCTTAAAAATCGACACAGGCACCCAGGTGCCCCAATATTTGTTTTTCTATTTCCCATCACTCATTGCATCTTCTTAAAGACAATGATCAACCTTGCTCTCTTTTACGGTCAATAAATTACAAAATTACATGTAGCTTGATTTTATTGATAAAGTCTTGTTTGAATACCAGCCACACCTATTCCTTTGTTTGTCATTTATGGGTGATTTCGCCACAATGGCCAACTTGGGTACTTATGAAAGAGGCTGTATGACCTGCACACCTAAGGTATTTACTATCTGCCTCTTTATAGAAAAAAGTTTGCCAATCTCTGCTCTACTTCATTCATATTTCAATTCTGTAACTCCTAGAATTTTCAGGTGTTCATGCAGTCATGCTCTCATTAAACAAACGTTTATTAAAAGCTGCCCATTACCAGAAAGGAGTGATATTTTTTATATATAAAGATAAAAAGATACAATCTTTTTATGTGCAGCATGTGTCCTCTATGCACAATAATTTCTATTGATTGAGTTTTAGAAGTTTTGAATGTTGCATTTATTATTCCAAGTTGGAAGCATTATTAATCTATTATCTGAGTCCTCTGTGTCCTTATTATGGTTTTACTTCTGATTCTGTCAGAGAGAGATGAAATCTAGAACATACAATTTGCTCATTTGGTCATTCTAACTCATATCCATCACTTCTTTTATCCTAGTGATCTTTGATTTAAACATACATTTATATTTTGTTACTAGAAATACAAATATTTCAAAAGCTGTATTATATACCATAGAAATATAGAAACTTTTACATTTCTGTCCGGTGAAAATAGAAACCACTTTTTTTCTTCCACTGTTGTCCAGATTTGAGTTTCTCATCTTACTAATAAACATTCAAATAACAATTAGCTGTGATGAAGCAGAGCATTTCCCTGTTAAAACTGCTTCTCATTTGCGTGGTACATTTCTTCATTTCTTAAACTGTCTTAAATTGAGGATATATTATTATCCAAGTGATCTATCCTTAATTTTTTTTTGAATCACTTATTTTCTCAGACTCTGTAAAATAAGATGACAACCTGGAATGTAACCCGGTCTGTTGTCATATCACACAAAAAAAGGAACACTCCCTAATGTACAATGGGACTGACCTGACATCACATAAGCCAAAAGCAGACACCTGGATCTCTTATTTCCTATGGAAGCATTTTATTCTCTGCCATTGTCAGCAAGAGCTGTCACCTAATAAATACACATAATGGGAAATTCATGAATCACTGTAGCATGAAAAAATGTTTTTGTATTAGCAGAAATGCAATTAAACACAGCTTCAATAGTATCTTGGAAGAAAATTAAAAAAAAAACTGTGGCAACATTTCTCAGGCAATGCTAACTACGTATAAAATTATCTGGCTTTTCCTTCTCACACTTAAAATATTTCACAGAAGCCCTAAGAGTGCACATAAAAAGTACAGCACAGGGGATATAGTCCATGACGTTGTAATAATGTTTTATGGTGACAGATGGTGGCTACACCTGTGGAGAGCATAACCATAGCATAATACATAGACTTGTCAAATCACTATGTTATATATTTGAAATATTGTATGTAAGCTATATTCAGTTATTCAATTTAAAAAAAAAGAATTTAGTCTAGGAATCTTACTTTTGATACGTTCTTGACATTTGAATGTTTATTCTACTTGCTTGTCAAGGTAGCACTTTAACTCTTAGCTGATGGTTCGTTAATATTAATATTTAATTTGTTTGTCAAGTTTTACAACTTTTCTAGCAGCAGCATGGGAATTACCCAGGAGCTTGTTAGAAATGTAGGTTCTCAGGCTCCCACCCAGACCCAACGAATTGAATCTTTTTAACTGAGATGCTCAGGTGATTCCCGTGCATGTTAAAATTTGCAAAGCACTGGTTAAGATTTTGAAGTGTGGGGGGGAGTGGCATGAAATAATTTCCAATAATGTTGAGGAGAATTCCTAGGGTGTGATCTTCTTTTGGAACAGGATCAATGACTTTGGTGGAAGGATAAAGAGGGATAAGCAGAGGGTGGGAGCTGGGGGTTGGTATGAAGAATTGAACACGGCTTGTGTTTGCCAAAAGGCTCTCTACTTCTGGCGAGGATCTCCTGCTTGCAGAAAATGTCTTCCATTAAGAGAATGCAGGAGTCGTATTATTTCTATAATACTTCTTACTGCTCGTCATGTTTTTTGGAGCACAGACAGTTTCAGAAAGCTTCCCCATGCTCCAGAGCACGTCAGTTCTCCTATGGTTATTTATATGTAGGTTAAACCTCTCTACCAGGTGGATACCATCTGAGGGCAAGACCCATATTTTGTAAGTCTCCACATGGCCAAATATAGAACCATGTGCATAGGTAGGTTCTAATTAATATATGCAGAAGGGAAGAAGAAAGAGATTTTAGAAGGCTAGAAGACTGAAAGGCAAGGAGAGGGAAAAAAAGGAAGGAAAGGTCTCACATATAAGATTAATTGGTAAGTTTGATCCAGATAAAGAATTTTACAATAGGACCAATAATCAATATAAATGATAAAATGACCATAAAGAAACCTTAAAGCTACCATTTATTGAGCATTTACACTCTGTGCTATCACTGTGATTTTTTATATATTTTCCTATTTATTCTCGACATGAATCCTCTGAAGTGAGTACCAGCATGAAATCATCTCCTGAGATTATTGCAGGTAGATTCCAGGGCACAATCGCCAGACAGACCTTTGCATGTATTCAGTGGGTGTTGGAAACGTGGAATCTGCACTTTTTTTTTTTAACTCTTAGAATGTTTATTAAATGGATGATTTACAAGAAGGATAGTGTTGAATAAAGGTCTTCCACAAACATCCAAGGTAATTCTGATACACCAGACTTTGATGACTTGCCTAGACTTTAGGCTTCTATTTATATGATTTAAGAAACCATTGATGTGTCTGGCAGCCACGTCAGTTTTCTCATATTAATTTCACTGTCAATCAGAACCCCTTTTTTTTTTACATTAATTACTTTAAAGACAGGCACTATCTTCCTTTCATATTGGTACAGTTCAAACAGATCTGCAAAAATTATACATCCATTCCTGTTCAACTTCATGAGGTGAGTGGTGACTTCTAGTCCAATTTGTTGAGAATTTGGGAGGGGGGTGATATTTATTCTTTTATACAATGAATTATCTTCCCATCTTTATCTTGGATCATCCACACATTTGATGAGTGTGCCCCCTATTTGTAAGTCAATAATACACCTCCTAAAAGAAAAGGACAAGGACAGAAGGCTGTGATCTCATTCGATGCTTCCTTATAGGTGAATGCATCCCCTTTAATCAAGACTCTTCAGCCATGATTATTTCACCACCTACAAGTTCATCTTTCTCACCTTTTCCAGAGTGGGCTAATTAGGAACAATGGAACATTTTATTAAATGCCTGTTGATCAGGTTACAAAATTTCTATTTCTTTCTCTTTTTGTACTAGCATAAGAAGTCATGTAGAAAGAGGTTATTCTGGGAGCTGATCCATTATACATTTTTGAACATCTACCTGTGTCTGGGCATTGTCTTGTATTTAATGAACACACACTAGTGTCAGGGGTTCTTGATTCTCTTCTAGGTGTTCACAAACCATCCATTTAGGAATGTTCTCTGGAATTGAATAAGACAGTGCGTGTGAAGATGAAACATGTGCTTTCTCCCCAAAGGAAGTTTTTTTCAATGTGTTCTCCAGAGTTTTAGGTACTCAAAGGAGATGTCAAGAGGATCACTTTAATAGAAAAGGGGCATTTTTGTGGAAACTTACATTATGTGGTTGAGATAAATTCCTTCTGATCTAAATTAACACAAGAACCAAATTAGAAGGGGATTTGGATATCGGTTATGCTTGTCTCGTGACATCTTTTCTATTGTCTTCAGCTATTACTTAGTTCTTTCAGAGCTATTTATCTTTTATTGACATGGTTAATGTTATCTCTTATCACTAAAAGGAAAGAGGAAACATTTTATTCATCTTTTAAAATTCTAGTACCGTGCTTAGCCCAATATTAGAAAACAACAAAAATTATTGGAGAATAATGACTTGGCAGCTATCTGAGAGTCTAGAAGTTCACAGAACCAAGAGAATTGAGGAATTTCTAGAATTTTTTTTTTAATTTTTATTTATTTATGATAGTCACACACAGAGAGAGAGAGAGAGAGAGGCAGAGACATAGGCAGAGGGAGAAGCAGGCTCCATGCACCAGGAGCCCGATGTGGGATTCGATCCCGGGTCTCCAGGATCGCGCCCTGGGCCAAAGGCAGGCGCCAAACCACTGCGCCACCCAGGGATCCCGAATTGAGGAATTTCAAGAGAAATTGTGTGGGAGATCAAGCAAATTATGTGGGTACATGTTGGGCACACTCTACCCATGTAGAAATCGGGGCCCATTAGATTATCAAAATCATCATTTTCAGCCTTTCCAAGGGAGAAATTGAATGTAATTTTCAAATTGAAATTTGAATCAAAGATAGAAATGAATTGCTTATCCAAGTAAGTACCAGGTATTTTGCATGTGTGATCTCATATTTAATGCTCCAACATCTGTGAAGGGATTATTTCTGTTGTTCCTTTTCTACAGAAGAGGTAGGGAAAGCAAAGCATGGAGAGATTATGTAGTTTTCCAAAAGTGAATAGTGTAGCAAGGAAATCCCAGGCAACCTGCTTGAAAGACCTCCCCACTCCAACTTCTCAATCATGTTCCACTGTAACCTGATCTAGAGGAGTATTAAATATTCACAATCTCTAACACGATATCACAGTGAATTTGGATTTTGGTCATGTGATGCTAGTCTTCTGTCTCAGCTGCTTGAGACTCTGATGTGCTGTCTGCGCAGGGAATGGATCCCCCTGGAGTATGGGATCATCTCACTGTACAGAAGACTTTCGAGTATGTTACAGTAACAGATTACATTTACAAACAAAAAGTTATGTTTTACATAAAATAACATCATGCTGGTTAATGTAATATGATAGGAAATATGTATGTAAATACATAAATATGTGTTTATATGTAAAATTGATTACTGTTTATTATCAATTAGACCTGCAAAATCATGGTAGTGGTAAGATTAGTATAAGTGCATGTGAAAAGATAAATACTCAAGGTGATCAAAAAGTATGTGAAGACTTTTCTCAGACACAAATACATTGAGAGATAGAGAAACAAGACAATAAAGATAAGCTTCACTCCAATTCAACATTTATTATTTGATTGTTCAATGATGAAAATTCTAAAATATGGGCTTTAATGATAAAAATGATTAATTGCCTGTACTGTAATCATGAAAAATACTGTAGTGATTATGCTCCATTTATGACTCTTTCAGCAAGCAGAAAACTATTCCAAATATATTGCATTTCTATTTGCTCCGAGAGAAGCATACATCAACCATATAATTTACAAACCCAAGTGAATATGCATTATGTGCTCACTCAGTGTAACATCTGAAGATTAATTTAACTCAACAAGTTGTAAAAGAAAAACTCTTCTGAATATATATGTTAAATATTAATAGACATTTTAGTAAAACCAGTTTTACAAAGTCTAATACTGCATATTCAAACCTAAACCGAAATGTAGCTTTTTATTAATATACCAAACTTTTTTCCTCTCCTTTTTTTTTTTACATAAAAGGCATGAAAAGGGCATGGGTAGAGTCTAGGAGGACTTATCATACATTTAGAAAGTTATCTAGAAGATATAGATCCTTTTGTTTTGGGATGTGTACACCAAAGAAGTTAATTTACTTCTTACATAAATATAATTTCATCTTATGGAAGCACTATAGTTTTTGAGTGCTCTTGGATCCATATATTAACAGAGCATATGTTCTTGATAATCTATTTATAAAATATAAAATTCTCATCATTGTCATAAAAAGTTAAAGAATGATATATTTGATTGTATCTTATTATTTGAATTCCAGATTATATTCAATTAAACAAGAAATTCATTGTTTAGATCTTAGTAACTATTTTTTTTGGTTTTACTTATAACAAACAAAATTCTTAAGATTTATGTTTATTGTTTGTATTTTGTAGCGAACTTTAAATATATGGTATGCCTATATTGATAGGTATGAAAGAAAGTACAACGTCCCATTATAATGATATTATTCACTGGGATTATCATTATCGTGATAAACAGAGATAGAAATTGCTACTCAACATAAAGAATACCAAATATATGAGTTGATCCAGCATCATGCACTGCCTGGTTTCCCTACATGATGCATTGAAAAGTCTCTAATATGTCTTCTATATACAGAGTTTGACTAAGAGTGAACAAGAAGGAAAAGAAGACATAAACCCTAACTGTAGCAAAAGTAAGATAACTTTTTAAACAGCATTTCGAGTTTATAAAAAGTCTTCCATATATTACTTCATTTCATTTTTACTATGATCTTAAAAGTAGACAGGAAAGATGTTATATTATTTTCAGAGAAGATATTTGGGTTAAAAGAAGTTAGATAACTTTCCCAAGACTATAGAACTAATAGATGGCAGTTCTAGGGCTTGAACTTAGTGTTTTTACCTCCAGATAGAAAAAACATTTCTTTTGTCTCAGTTATCATAAACTGAATTGTATTAGATGCAGATTGGTAAAATTGAAATGTACCACATACTGTTGCCACAAGTATGAATAATGGTGTGGCACAAGGAATGATTCATATTTATACTCAATTAATATGAACATTTTCACTTTGAACTCCAAGTGTGAAGGATCTCTTTCTAACAAAAGGAAAGTAAAAAGCTCACCCAATCACAAAAGAATACAAAGAAAAGTCTAACCTCATAAATAAAACGTAGCAGTCCTTCCTTCCTTCCCTTCTTTCCTTCTTTCCTTCCTTCCTTCCTTCCTTCCTTCCTTCCTTCCTTCCTTCCCTCCTTCCTTCCTTCCTTCCTTTCTTCTTTCTTTCTTTCTTTCTTTCTTTCTTTCTTTCTTTCTTTCTTTCTTTTTCTTTCTTTCTTTCCTTCCTTCCTTCCTTCCTTCCTTCCTTCCTTCCTTCCTTCCTTCAAAACAGCATACAGTTCTGCTGGAGGTAAAGTGTAGTCACTTTAGGAAATAGCCTAGTATTTCTAAAACTATTAATAATATAGTTATTATATGGTCATATGGTCAGTTCCACTTCTAGGTATATACCAAAGAAAAATGAAAATGTAAGACCCACAAAAACTTGTACATGGATTTAATAGCCACAGTATCATAATAGCCAAAAAGTGTGAACAACTCAAATGTCCATCAGCTGATGGATGAATACATAAAATGTTCATACAATGGGATGTTATTCATAAAATAAACTACTGCTATATGCTGCCACATGGATGAACCATGAAATAAACAGAATGCTAACTTAAGGAAACGAGACACAAAGTAGCACATATTGTGTGATTCCATTATATGAAATGTCCAGAGGAGGCAAATTAAGAAAGGCTAAGAACAACAACAACAAAAAAGACAAAAGAAAAGAAAGGCTAAGAAGTAGATTCATGGTTGCCTAGGTTTGGGAGAAGGGAGAGGGAATAGAGAGAATAGGAAATTACAGCCAATGAGCTAGTGAAATGTTCTAAAATTGACCGTGGTTATGGATGAGGAACTCTGAATACACTAAAAGCTATTGAATCATATACTTTAAATGGGTGAATTGTATGGCATGTGAATTATATCTCAAGCTGTTAAAAATTAAAGGAAAATTAGTGAAGACAACACATTAAAACTTCCCTATAAAAATAACTATATAGAAAAAAAAAAAGAAGGGAGGGAGAGAGGTAGAGGGAAGTAGAGAGGGATAGCCATACATGAATCCTGTATTGAGCTGGGGTGGAGCAGCAAGGGCATGGGAAGGGACACCATACAATGAGATCATGTCAACTCTTGTTAGGTGGTGGACTCAATGATGTTCTATTACATTATTAAAACAAACAAAAATATTTTGAAACAAACACATAAAAACATTTTGGCTGTTTTCAATGAGCAATAGTGATATTGGGACACAAAGCAAGAATCGTGGTTAATCCGATTCTGCTGACCTCATATCCCAAAAATAAAACTCACAATTTGAGAGAAAGAAAGGATAGCAGAATGAAGGAAGTCTGTGAAACATGAAGGTGACATATCTTGTAAAAGTAGATTGTTTTTTCCACTTAAGATTTTCATTTTAGTTAGATCAACCACTTACAAAGCACCAGCAATGTACTGAGAACAGTAACCAAACAGAGACTTCAAAGTAAATCAGAAGAGTAGTTCAAATGGTTGAAGTATAGACTGAATGGCACAAACAAATGAACTCTCTCAATATTCTCATTGACAAGAGAAGATAATTGAACTGAATGATCTACAAAAGCTACAGTAGCTCAGAATTGATGTCTGAGACATCTACATGGTATCTTTTTTAGAATGTGATTCCTTATTAATAAGGTGTCTTGACCACTATGAGTGGGGAACAGAGGTGACACTCCAGGTGGTCTCCATGGACCCACAGACCCACCATATGAAAATACAAACACATATGAAAAAAACAACATCATGTTCCCACGTGGTTGATAAATATGTTTCAAATGGAAATCATTTGCTTATAGTATGAGAGTTTACGAGAAAACATTTTTCCCCCTCTGGAATACTGGCTTTTAATAAGAGTTGCCTAACTAAATCACACTGAAAGAACATTGAACAATATTTCAGAAGGATTGTATAGAAAATGAAGATGCAAAATGGACAAGAAAGATGAGGAGCTCAGATCATTTTTTCCTACAATTAATTTGATATTAGCCTTTCCACAAACATTGATTAATTACAAGTAAGAGAAGGGAAATTTTCAGAATATTGGGCTGCAGTACAGCTAAGATAAAAAGTTAACAGCTGGAGTGTTGGTGAGGTAGCTGTTTTCCTTGGCACCAATTTTGTTATTCATTTAAGATTGTCATTTAAAGAGTTGTTAATTGGCTACTGATGATGCATGGGCTCATTGAAATGAACTAATGTTGTATAGGCTCATTGCAATGAACTCATCACATCGTGATGAGTCTATGTTCCCAACTAAAGATACCATGTAGTCTAATGATTATATCCGGATAGAAGAGGAAGATTGCCTCTTAATTGGGATCAAACCAAATCCTTAAGACAAAAATGTGTCCAAATAATCCTAGAATATTAGAATTGGAAATGAATTTGTCAAAATCCTTCATTTTATAAATGAGAAACCTGAGGCCTCAAATGGTTAAATGATTTCCCCCTTGGTCATTTAATTTGGGATGACTTAGGATTCTAAATATTCTAACTTCTTGTTTGCCCTATAATTATTACACAGAAAATAACAGACCACTATAATTATTTGCCTCAATTCTGAATTCTTACAAAGTTATATTTTTAAACATTTGGCAATCAACTCCTCACCCCTAAATACAGCACAAAATAGTCCCTGAAAATGCTGAAGCCAAACTTGGTTTTCCCATAATACTTCCTGTCAAAGCAAAAATTGCAGCAGATAAAATTAATCAGGCAAGAAAATTGTATTCAAAATTATTGCAATAGGAGAGATAGTTCAGAATGATGATGTGTGATGGAACTCAGTCTGAGCTTAACACCATTGAAACCAAGTGTGGGAAAGTATTTAAGAGCTGGAGTGGGACGATTGTAGGCCATCTGCATTTGCTAATTGGCTTTGGCCAAAGGAAAAATAATCTTTCTCTTTTCCTTATAACAGGAGGTAGTTTTAGTTTTACAACATTGATCTAGATGGCCATGGAAGTTATACTTCCACCCTTCCACAGGAACAAGGAGGTGGGAGCATTGTCTTCTTTGATGACTATATTTCAAAGGGATGATGCCTAGGTTCTTGGGAAAGATAGTCCTGGTTTGTAAAACTAGCCAAAGTGTTTAAAAATATTCACATTTCAAAGGGGCAAAGAAAGTTTAAAGTTTTAGCTTTTCTGAAGTAGGGATCCCTGGGTGGCACAGCGGTTTAGCGCCTGCCTTTGGCCCAGGGCGGGATCCTGGAGACCCGGGATCAATCCCACGTCGGGCTCCCTGTACATGGAGCCTGCTTCTCCCTCTGCCAATGTCTCTGCCTCTCTCTCTCTCTCTCTCTCTGTGTGACTATCATAAATAAATAATAAAAAAAAATTAACAAAATTTTTCTGAAGTAAATATTCTAAGAAAAGAGAGAGAGAAGTACCTCTGTAGTTAGCCCCCCTGGATTCTGTAAGGTCTGGGAAGAGAGGGAGTTCAGGTGCTTAGAGGAATAAGGAGGCGGTCTACAGTTTGGTCGAACTGAAAAGAACTTTAAGGGCTATGCCCAAGGATGACTCTTCAAAGTTAAGTTGATATCATTTTTTATAATACTAACTGTACCAGAATCATCCAAACTCAGCCAAAGTGATTGGAGTGTGAATAAAATTGCAATGCCCTACAGAGGCTTAGGCAGCCAATTTAGGATTTAGGCCTTCAGAAGATTCTACTTAAAAAAAAAAAAAGATTTATTTACTAATTTGAGAGAGAGAGAGAGCACATGTTGTTAGCAGGAGAGCAGTAGAGGGAGAGGGAGAGAGAGAGAGAATTTCAAGT
This sequence comes from Vulpes lagopus, assembly GCF_018345385.1. NCBI lineage: Eukaryota > Metazoa > Chordata > Mammalia > Carnivora > Canidae > Vulpes > Vulpes lagopus. Next base: position 10,342,834 of record NC_054831.1, read on the forward strand.
AGACTCCCCACTGAGCACAGAGCCCTATACAATGCTCCATCTCACCACCCTGAGATCAGGACCTGAGCTGAAATCAAGAGTTGGATGCTTAACCAACTGAGCAACCCAGGCCTCCCTCAGAAGATTCTATGTTCTCTTCTCACGTGAAAAGCCAACTGTTATCTGAATATTTTATGGGGGAAGACAAAGTATGAATGTGCTAATTTTTCTCTCATATCACCTTATCATTTCCAATCTATAAATCCAACCCCTCTCCCTATTTTTTTTCTTTACCACTTTAGGTGCTCAAATTACTTTTCTTCACCCCAGTATAACTGAACTCATTAAAGATCAAACCATTGGAAGAATGAGAGTGGTCACACTGAGGGAAGGTATTTTTGGTGAGAATGATTCTAATCTTTCCCTTATCTCCATTTCTAGCTAGAATTGCATATATTATAGAATTTATAGCTTTGAATGTTTTCTAGGTTTTATTTGATTCAGAACATTTTGGCAAAAAATCCACTTTAATCTTTTTTAAAAAAATTCATTTATTTATTTTACAGAGAAATTGTGAGCAGGGGGAAGCGCGGAGGGACTCTCAAGCAGATTCCCTACTGAGGGTGGAGCCCAATGTGGAGCTCAATCCCAGGACCCAGAGATCATTCCCTGAGCCAAAATCAAGATGCTGATGTGCAACTGACTGAGCCACCAGGTGTCCCTAATCATTTTTATTCTGTTTAAATAATAATTTCCAAATAAAACAGTGATTTACGGTAAAAGTATATTTAGTGCTAGGACTTTATTACTATATTTTAGTTTCTGCATATGGATTTTTGGTAATTTATACTAAATTTAGCTTTCTGTAATTTTCTGTCATTTTTTTCTTTAGAGTTACACAAAAAAGATTATCCATCATTTTTATCCAAAAGTATTAATTAACTGAATGAACGACTTTTTAAAAATAGAAAGACTTTAACCAATAGAAGTCCAATAAAGTACTCTAAGAATTAATTAAATTTTTTAGTAACTTAAAAAATTATTAGATGAAATCTTATGCTTGAATTATCTTTTATTCACTTGGTTCCCAATCATTTTCAAGAGAAGAAATGACCGCTTATTTCCTGTGTGTGCTTTTATTCCAGAGGGTATTTGGCTTCCAGTTCTAGGTTGTGAATCCAGCTTGGATTTTGAGTCCTTCACTGAGTAAGGTGGCATTAATATGAGGTCTCACTCTAACAGCTAGAGCACAACTGTGTGAAAGCTCTGGGAGATGGAAGGCACACAGGGTCCTACATAGGGGAAAATTGGTAGCCTGGAGGGGTGAAGAAGGGGACATGGAGAGAGGCTGGGGACAAAGAGAAGCTCAGAGGAAGGAAGCAGGATGATGTAGCCATGTCTCCTCACCCTTGGAGAAACATGCCCAGAAGCTGCCACCTGGATGGAATGGCATCTCTAATGACATTTCTAGGTGAAACAAATATACCTAAGATGTCATCTCTACGACTATGTGTGTTAACTTTGGATGGTGCTGGGGGTTGGGCCAACCACAAATAGACACAAAAGAGTCTTAGTCAAAAGCACCCAACACCTTGAAGCTCTAATCCCCACACCTGTTTTGCTTTGGCTGTGCCATTGGGTGACATTAGTGGTGCCATCAAAAAAACAGAAGAAAAACATGGGAGGGTGTCAGTACTGAGGGGAGGAATAGGTGCTGATGGTTTTATAATTTTCTCAGCTTTCTGCCCTGACTCCTTAGATACCTGTAAAGAAGGGTAGTGTCTCAGTATAGACCAGTGCCTGGGACAGAGGGGTGAGGTGGTAAAGAGAAGAAGTAGAGAGATCAAGGAAAACAAAAGGGTACACAGGGAATCTCAGGGTTTATAAATAGAGAGTGAGGGGGCCGACTGTGCCGGATCCACAAATTGCCACAAAGGCTCTGTTTTGGTTTTTCCTCCAAGGTCACCACTTCAAGCATAAGTAGGGGACAGTCTCAGGGGTATAAAGTGAAGTTCAGTGTTAAGAAAAGGAGGGAAGGAGAGGGAAAGAAAGAGAGAGACAATGACAGAGAATCAGTTGCACAGTAAAGAAAATAAGACCCTAAGCTAGAGGAAGTAGATCTGATTAAATAGCCAGGACTATACTTTAAACAGACAATAAAGGCCCTTATAAAGTTAAGAGTAATAGTGATTGGTGGTTATGAAGAACTGAAAATATTTAACGTGAAAAATAATCATTGAAATAAAGTAAGGAATGGAGAGCTAATGGATACAAAAAAATAAACTGGTGAGTTAGAAATCTATCCTGAGATTTCTAACCCTGAGTTAGAAATCTACCTTGATGCCTGTCCAGAAGGCATCAAGAGGAAATGAAGAGATGGAAAATATAAAACAGGATGTAAAACATGGTGGGTATGAAATATAAACATCAGACAATTCTTTTTTTTTTTTTTTAAGATTTTATTTATTTATTCATGAGAGACACAGAGAGAGAGGCTGAGACACAGGCAGAGGAAGAAGCAGGCCCCCTACAGGGAAACTGATGCAGGACTTGATCCCAGGACTTCAGGATCATCACTTGAGCTGAAGACAGACACTCAATCACTGAGCCACCCAGATGCCCCTCAAGCCAAGAATTTAATTCAAAGTAGTCCCACTGCATGATTCTACTTACAATAAAGTAGATATATAAAGTTTCATTTATGCCAGATGAATGAGTTCTAGAGACCTGCTGTGTGACATCGTGCCTATAGATAACAGTAACACAGTGTACATTTACAAATCTGTTGAGAGGGTAGATCTCATGCTAATATTTTTACCATAATAAAATGAAAATAAATAAAAAACAAAAGAGCAGTAAAAAAATAGTCCTGAGCTAGCAGTACATGAGGTTTCTAAAGTATTGAAAACTAACCTTCAATGTAGCATTTAGAGAATTCCTGTAGATATATTTTCAAGAAATATGAACTCCTAGTAATGAGAGGAGAGAGAGAGAGAGAAATGAAAAGAAAGAAGGTAGAAAAAGAGGAGGTAGAGGAGAGAGGATTGAAGGAGGGAGGGAGAAGAGTGTAGAAGAATGGGAGGAAAAGATGAAATACTCAAGGAAATAGGTACCATAAGCAAGAGAAATAAACCTTAGTATAACTAGACCAGCAAGAATTTCAGATACCGAAATTATCCAGCAGAGGATATAAAATAAGAGTTAAATATATTTAAAAAAAATAAAACAAGGGGATAGAAAAATATAAATATGATATAAAGCACTATAAAATGGCAAATCTGCAGAACAAAACACAAGTTCTAGAAAACAAAATATATGTTTGATGTTTTAAATTGTTAAATCAGTATGTGAGATGCTATGTAAATCCAAAGAGATAATACTCAGTTTGTGCATTAAAAAGGGGGCAACTTTTATTTCCAGTGCTGTGGGGGCAAGTCCCAAGTAATTGAGACTGAGAGAGTTGGTTTTCCACGGCCTAGAAAGCTCTTCATCTGGAGATCCAGCTTACCATTCTCTCCACTCCTTCAAGGAAGCCTCTCCTCGCCACCCTGACTGAAATTCCAACCTTCTCCACTCTTGAGACTACATATCCCTTTTCTCTACTTCTATTTTTCTTAGGATTTGTCACTTGATGTATAGTTCCCATAGTTTTTGTCCTGTCTCTATCTGGAAAGTAAGCTCTATTGACTCAGGGGTTCCTGTTCATTTTCTTCACTGAAGTAGCCCAGGACCTAGATGAATGGTTACACATAAAAGGGGCTACATCAATATTTCCTGAATGAATAGAATGATAAATATGAAACGAATTTAGCAGAACAAATCTAAAGAGTCTAAGATTTAAAATATGTGAGGAAAGTTATAGGATAAAGTAGGGGAAAAAAATACCACCAAAAGTAAAATAAAAAGGCAAAGCAGAATAATGATGGTATAAATATATGTCCAGCAACTGACTGAAAGAAATTTCAGAAAAAAGGGGACAGAAAAATTAGGAAAGGGGAAATGACCAGAAGGTAACATGAACAATGATTTACATAAGGCACACGGGTATTCTAATGTAAACTTTGACTAGTGTTTTAGTCAGACTCCTATCACAACATTGAGAAGGTCATAGGAACACCAGGCTCATCATGTGTGCATCTGATGATGAGATAGGGATTATCAAGAGAAAAATCAAGAAATGTCACTTATAACTATGTTTTCCAGACACTAGTAAATCTATGTTGCGTAGAATACAGGTGAATGATTCCAGCTGAAACTTAAAAATGATTGTCCTTGGGTAGCAGAAATCAAAGGTTGGAAGTGCTAGGCTGGGTATTGCTGTAGCTATTTGGGGGTTCTTTTTTTTTAAGACTTTATTGATTTATTTGAGACAGAAAGGGAGAGAGAGCATGAATGGGGTCAGGGGAGAGGGACAGAGACAAGCAGTCTCCCCGCTGAGCAGGGAGCCCTAGGCAGGCCAGGCCTCCATCCCTGGACCCTGGGATCATGACCTTGAGCCAAGGACAGATGCTTAACCACCCAGTCGCCCTGGTTACTTAGGTTTTTAAATGTGCATATGAATTAATTTGATACAGAATTAAAATAATAATTATACATTTGATACTATATTAGATAATGATAAGAGGTAAATATACTTTTTCTCTTATCGAGAAAACTGAGATACAAAATGTGTGGTCACACTCACAATCATTTCTAGGTGATGATCTAAAGTAATTACAATGAAGTCGTACTTCATTCTGTAAAATTGTTCACAAAATATTTTGTGCTTTTGTGGCATATTGGAAAAATTGATTTCAAGATATTTGTATGTTTAGGGCAAGTTCACCCTTTGTTTCCAGTAAGTTGAGTAAGACCCACACACATACCAAGTCCACATCAAAGAAAAGTATATCTTCACAAAAAATAAAAATATTTACACTATTTTGGGTAAAATATTACACTATTTTCATCCCCAAATAAATATCTTTTTTCAAAGGCAAAATTCTTATTTTGGAAACAAAGATTTCGACCAAGGTTTTGAAATTAAAAGTTCACAGGAGCAGACTTCAGCCTCAATTTTTTCAATGGAAAAAGTCTTCATTCTCTGCTGTTGTCAGAGATATGTCCTGCCTCAGGGTTCAGCTGGCATCAAACCCTGTAGTTTATAGGAAAAAAGTGAACCCTTACTACTTCCATGGTGAGTTCACAATCTAATATATATGTCAGAATAAAACAAGCAAAAACTTAGTTAACAAAATATTTCATAAAATATACCTGCCTGCATTGTTGGGAGTCACTATAGAGCTTTGCAGCTAGTAGGTTATGCAAATTGCAAACCAAGCCACATGATAAAAAGCCTGGGAATCAAGCCTGTCACTTCTGCAGGGCTTCATGCTGTCATGATTTTTATTAAATCAGATTTCTTAGAGACATCATATGGCTTATCTTGAGTTGCTTTATGACTTTGCATGGATTTTCAGCAATTAAAAAAAAAAGAAAGCTTTTATGTATATTAACGTTCCCCTAACAAATATTTTATGAAACATAGTTTCCTTGAAGGAAAGGCATAATTTAAACATTTCATAAATAATAATAGCTGATGTTTATTGATTGTCTATCATGTGCTGTACATGATGGAGAGTATTTTATATTCATGTTCTCATTAAATCCTCAGAAGAAATTTGAGATAGGCACAGTTCATGTTATACTTCAGTTGTAGATAAAAGGTTTTACTTCTGGAAATTCTGGGGCTTAAAAGAAAAGCTATCTAGAAAAATTGGGTAGTTCCCAGTAGATGTTTCTATTTTAGACTCTGGTGAGTTGGAATGATGAGCGGTTCATGCTTTCTTCTGGCAAAAAGAACTTTAAGTTCCTCTAAATTCCATGGCTGTCAATGTGGATGGGCTTTCCACTATGCAAGTGGCACATTTCCTAATAATTATGGACAGTGCATATTTCATTAATATTAACAAATAAAAAATAATTATAAAGTGATTTACTCCGATTGGTCTATCATAACAAAATGCAGTCATAGTTTACAGTGTGGAAAAAGACACAGATTACATGGGAATTTTAAAAATATTCTTTTGCCATCCGATGAAGAATTTGACTGCTTCCTTCAACTCTTGGGGAAAAGAAAAAGAAAGGGAGACTAAGAACAAATTCGCTATTTGTTGGTGTCAGATGTTCTTAAATAAAACAGTCTACAGTGGATATTTAGCACAAATTAAATCTGTATTAACCTAAATGTTGATCTTGCCAAAAGTTGGCTCTTACCACTAACTGTGTGCATTTGGTCTCAGGGTTTTATTTAATTTCTCAGTGTGTGAATCCGGTTATTTCTATTAAATTTGTCCCAGTAGGTTTAACGCTAAAGGAGCTGCTTATTTTTTTCTTTCACTGGGCTGCAATTCACCCACCTCTCACCATTCCGCCAGTTTGAAGGGAACAGTAACCAACACAGCTTTACACAAAAAGCAGCTGTCATCCTTACCCCAAACCATGTGATGGGCATGGTTTTGCTTCTTGACAGCACCCAATGCCATTTCACAATGGCATGACAAAAGCTGCTATGACTAAAGACCAAGGGAGAAACAAGAAATCTCCAACACTGTCATTACAGCCAAGTAAAAATCAGAGAGTGGCACCTCATTAAGTCCATGTAACCTCAGTGTTCTCATTCGAGTCTATAGTAATTGGTGGCAGGGAGCAGAAGACTAAGGAAAGGAAATGTCGCCTACTGTTTCTAAGGCAGGTTATTAGACTTAGTTCGCTAGGCATGTCTGGATGGCTGTGCCACTGCTGACAGCCTTGGGGCGCAGAGAAGCTCCTGGGGGTGAGAGGTGCCTAGGGCTGAATGTTCTTGACTATGTGGATACTATCTTGAACATCTGCAGTCTTTGGCTGATGGCTCACCAACCGATTTGGATGGCCATTTTTGCACCAAAAAGCAAAATGAACCAAGCTGTTTATTTTCACATTTTGGCTTTTGCCTTTTCTGTTATGTTTATTTTTCCAACTGATTGCATTTACTCATTCCTTAATAATCTTGTTGCCAACTCCCAGGAGGGATAGCAGAAATTAAATAATTTTTTTTTATAAAGCAAACGAAATCTGGTCAGGTATTTTAAGCTTTAACATATACATTACTGAATAAAATTTAACAAATTAGTACATTTATTTGATTAAAGATAGCAGGCTTGAAGAAAGAGAATTTTAAAACCAGCAAGTTAAAAAAAAGAGGATTTAAAAGTCACTCAAAATATAGATGGGATAGTCCTCAAAATATAGATTGGGATAGTCCTCAAAAATATAGATGGGATTTTTTTTTCCTTCTTTATTCTCTCTGAGCAAGTAGACTGAAGCGTCACAAGCACAAAGTTTTGGGCTTTATAAAGTAACAATAATAAAAAAATAATTCAACCCCACACAATATATATAATTGATTTTGATGGATCTCATAGCTGAATGTTACTGAATATCTCACTTTAAATTCATTTTCCACTTTTGAAACTTAGAGACACGTGCATAGACATAAAATTTTATGAAGTAGATAGATTACTCTGTGTTGCATTTTCTTTTTCCCCCAATGACTACATACCTGTGACAACCCATTGCATCTGGAAAGAAAAATGTGTGAACACTTGGCCTCACATAAGTTCTTACAGTGTTTTGGTGTTTCATATGTGACTTTCTCAGTGATAGAAATCTTTTTAGAACATACATTTGGATTATTCCTATGACATTTCTACTGCTACATATTAATAACTAAGGTTCAGAATACATTACCAGTCTCTGGGAAGGAGGTACCTAATTGCTTAAAATAAGAGTAGTCATTCAAGAATCTTCTGACCATTTTGATAAATGTTTGTTGAGAAGGAAATAATGTCCTTTGTACTTTTTTCAAAAGAGCCTAACTGATCAGAGAGATAGCATGTTTTTGAAAGAATTAGATAAAGAAAATATACCCCATCAAACTACCTTACCATTTGGAAATGCCAACATCAGTCTCGGCTCCTATATTATCCATCTTCTCCTGTTTTTATTGCGCAGTGAGTGTGATTGCCTTCAGAACACTCCTGTGCTCGATCATTTTGCAATAATAGCTGGATCTGAAAGAACCCTGTGTTTATCACACGTACTTTAAGATCCACAGAAGGCAGGCCGCTCAGCAGAGAGCTGCTTTTAAATCTGAGCTTAAAAAAAAATAGATCTTTTACAGGGAATCTATTCTATATATCCAAGAGTTATTCAGAAAACAAATGTCATTTTGTTATAAAAGACATTTGTTAAAATTTCAAAAGTAAACATCTCTATGACATACATGCATCAACTAGGTTTTTGGATGAGATGTCTGAAGATAAACATAAAAGTTTCTTTCTGAAAAAAAAAAAAAAAAGTTTCTTTCTGTACCATTGCCCTGGCCATTTCCATGGGTATTTTTGGTTAGCAGGTGGGAAGTGAATACAAAAGGATATTATTAGGGTCAACATGAAGTAAATGGCCAAATCCTGATTCCAAGTCACTATTTTGAATCCTCCAGTAGGAAATACACTAAACTTTCCAGAGTGGAGTCATAGGGTCAGTGTTTTTGGTCAGGGCTTCATGTGTAGATGATGGAAATTTATGTTGGTAGTTGCTATTTCAAAAAAGGTCTCCAGAGAAACTCAACAGAGAAATGTTAATTAGCCATCAATATTTGCTCTACAGTGTGGTACAATCTCGCTCAAATAAGATCTCACACTAAGATGTAGAGAAAGAAATGAGATTATTAAAGGCTTTATATTCATAGCTAGAGATATAATGGTTCAGCTGTTGCTAATTGGCACTGAGTAATGTGTAAATATCACAGGCTGACACCATATCATTCACCATATCATTTGCAGAAGTTATTTCCAAAAGTTTTTAAAAAATCTCTCTATCCCTGCCAAAAGACCCCCTTTGCAACTCATGACCTTCAGGGAGCCAAGGTGGTTTTCTATATTTATATAGTTAATGGAAAATATTCAGGAAAAGGGGCCCATTGTTTAAACTCTCACTTTGCTGTGATCATAGACCTCTTGGCAGCTGGTTGAATTTAAGTTGGTAAACACATTTTTACCACTATTATATATAAAGTGCATTTCAACTAGAAAGATTGATAAATGTTGGGTTTATTTAACTTGCGTTAAAAATTTTAACTCGGGTTGAAAATATGACATTCACTTTTCCTGGCCGAATAATTAAGTCTAGTCTAGCACATTATAAATCCCACGGGGGTGTGCCCACAGCTTCCGTTTATACACTTAATTGTTTATACCCTCAAGCTTGATGAAAGAGCTGTATGTGTGTTTAAAATTTTTATCTTGCCCCAGATTAAAACAATAAAATTTCATCTGTATAAAATGCTGGCCACTTCTGCTGAAGTGTTGAAACAATAGCCATGGTAAAGCGTCCTACACAAGTGGAATCACTGCTCTTAGGACTCCAGAAAGGATTCCATCCAATCACATTGTGGAAGTCATCCTCTTTGAATAGAAATATCTAGATTAAAATGGACAACAGCATTTAGGGAAAATAAATCTGAACACTAAAATAATAAAGTCTGTGAGAGGGTCTCAGCAGCAGGAAGCAGAAAAAGGAAGTCACTATAGATTATAAGATTTACATAGCAACTTAGATAACTAAAAGAACATACAGCCATGACTCAGAAAATTCTAACAACTTCATTAGAAAATTGCTTCAGAACATATTAACAAATCATGCAAGAAGCCTATTTCCTTACTGTATAAATTTTTTAGTTTTTATCCCTAAGTGGCATTACCTATCTTTGACAAAAATCTTATTCGTAAGGCTTTTTTTTTCCTTACTTACAAGTAAATTTTGTTTACAAGATTCAAACCTTTTATCAAAGAGTAAAGATAACTACCACCACAGGATTATTTTTTAAAGTATATTACAGATTTCCAGCCGCAGGTTTCTTAAATCGAGTTAGCAATTGCTGTGTTGCTAAAAACAATTTGCAAACCAAAACATGACTTCTTGAAGCAGTCTTTCTCATTTTAATGTATGTTTTGACTCATTTTTTAAATTTCTACTATCTTATTAAATTAAGCAAGAGTTTATTGAGCAGCTAGGTTCTGCTATGTACAAGAAGGTGAATAAATTGTCATCCCAGACATTAAGGAGCTTATTAACAGTATGACCTTCTGGATACAAATCAAGTGGGAATCCCCAGGAACAAAGTGCTCGTCCAACTTCCTAGTTTTTACTGCTGTGTTGGGTCATGACAAGCTGTGAACCCAACTAGCCTCTGGATGTCTCATATTCCTTTTTTGTAAGGTCAAAGTAACACAGGTTTCTTGTGGGAATCACTGGGCATTATATATGTAGAGATACCACAAGGGCCATAACCATGACAGAAATTTTAAAAATGTGTATTATTTATGAGAACTTCTCATCTCCACTCTTAGAGGTCTTGAGGTATTAACAATGACTTACAAAGTTCTGAGAGATCTACTGAGGATGATTTAGTGCACATTTTTACCAAACTCTAGAGTTATGGGTAGTATCAGTGAAGAGATCTTTTTTCTTTCATTTTATATTGATGGAATCAGATTAGTCTATTTTAAATGCATGCTATTGTATTGTAAATTGACTGGTTTCTTTAAAATGACAGGCCTCTGAGTTCCTAACACATACTTCTACTAAAAATCAGGAAAATCAGAGATGAGAAGGAATTTCTGATGAGAAGCTGTCCCCAGGAGTGAGCTAGACAATGAAAGGGGTTGGGGTAAATGGTGAGACATGGTGAATACTAGATTTTTTTTAATGAAACAGGTGAGCTTGTTGAGACATAGTGGGTCCTTACAATTAATTTCATGGCATGTGGGTAATATCCAAATCTTAGAAATTAGTGGCTTATGAACTTAAGCCGGAATTTGCTAAAAAAAAGTGGGGGAGGGGTAGAAATACAGCAGACCAAAGCCAAAGAAAGACATGGAGATTTGGAAGCTAGAAACTCTAATTGCAAAAAGCAGGCAGCATGGTCTTCATACTGTGTGTGAACACCTGCAAGCATCTGGGGTGGTAGAGAAGGGTGCTAGACAGAAACACAGAAATGGAAGAGCATAGGAGCATGGAGAAATATAAGCAGAACAGTCTTCTCTAAAAAGACCTACTTTGGGAACTCTATTTCAGATGCTTAAAAAAAATCACTTTATTAAAAAAAAATCACTTTATTGAGGTGTGATTGACATCCAAAAGCTGCACATATTTAATGTATTCAACTTGATGAGTTTGATGATAAGCACACATCCCTGAAACCATAACCACTTGATGCCATAGACATATTTATCACCGCCAAAAGTTGCCCCCATACTTTTTTATTTTATTTTATTTTATTTTATTTTATTTTATTTTATTTTATTTTATTATTTTATTTTATTTTATTTTATTTTATTTTATTTTATTATTTTATTTTATTTTATTTTATTTTTTATTTTATTATTTTATATGAAAATTTTACAACATAAAAATTTTTTCTTAACATAAGATCTATCTCCTTAGCAAAATTTTAAGTTTTCAAAACAGTATCATTAATTACAGGCCCCGTGTTGTGCAGCTGATTTCCAGAACTTATTCTTCACTGAAATTTTGCATCCTTTGATCAACCTCTCTCCATTTTCCTCTCCACCCACCCCCCTGTAACTACTATTCTACTCTCTGGTCCTATGAGTTTTCTTATTTTAGATCTCAGGTCAGTGATATAATGCAATATTTGTCCTCCAGTGTTTTATTTATTTCGCATAACATAAGGTCTTCTGACTCTGTGTGTGTTGTCACACATCACAGGATTTTCTTCTCAAGTGTATCTTCCATCAAATACCTCCATCAAGTAATTCTTTGTACTCATAAACGGTGACACATTTTACTCATGGAAGGGATTTTTCCAGGAAAAATATCCCTATTTAATGGCAATTTAGCAACTGTTCATCAAAGGCCTTTGCTTAGCATCCCTACACTTCTAGGGAAAAGAAGTGCCAAGATTCTGTGAACAGGTCTTAGCAGTTTTGTTTGTTGTTTTCTAATCTTCTCCTTGGGATTGAGTTGAAAGAGATGGTACTAATTTCTCTCCTGACACCATCCATAATTAAATCAGCTGCTGTTTAATTATATATAATATGAGGGCACCCTTCTTGGATATACCAGATAGGTTAAAGAGAATATCCCCAAATATTTTTTTAATATTTTATTTATTTATTCATGAGAAAGAGAGAGAGAGAGAGAGAGAGAGAGAGGGAGAGAAAGAGAGAGAGAGAGAAAGGCAGGTAGAGACACAGGCAGAGGGAGGAGCAGGCTCCATGCAGGGAGCCCAACTGGGACTCGATCCCAGGTCTCCAGGATCATGCTCTGGACTGAAGGCGGTGCCAAACCGCTGAGTCACCCAGGCTGCCCCTCAAATATTTTTCATTGAAGTACTGGGTAACCATGCCTGGTAACTGTATCCAGGACTGACTGGACCAGTACAGTCCTGGATACAAGAATATGACCTCCTAGCCACAGAATTAGATAGAAAAGGAACACTCAGGAGGAGGGCCAGACACAGAACACAATTTTCTTGGCAGGCCTTTGATCAATAGCAAAGGAAACACATATGTAAATATCTTACAGAAAATTCATAGAAGGCATATTTTGGAATGCTTTTAGGGGACAAGTGATGGTGCATAGCATTCCTTTTTTTTTTTTTTAGATTTTATTTATTCATGAGAGACACACAGAGAGAGGCAAAGACACAGGCAGAGGGAGAAGCAGGGACCCTGATACAGGACTCGATCCCAGGACCCTGGGATCATGACCTGAGCCAAAGACGAATGCTCGACCACTGAGCTACCCAGGTGCCCCAGTACATAGCATTCCATTATGATATTTAACAGAAGATGTGTAAAATGTCCTCAATACTCTTGTCATTTACCAGTGATGTTATTTATTGACATTACTCTTTATTGCTTTATTTGAGAGAATGTAAAACATTCATCAGATTTTATAGATTGGCTCCTGTTCTCTATTCCCTTCCTCCTACCTTTTTTCAGAGAATACATCCGCTCTCCCAATTCTGCTTTACTGGTGTAGGAACCCAAGGTTAGCAGCTGCAGAGAGACCACGGTACCATGGAAGTAGCCATCATATTAAAGAACATTCCTCTTCTGGTTTTTTGTTTTTTATTTTTTTTTCTCATTAGCTCAGCTAAACACCTTCCAAGTAACATTGACTGTGGAATCCAATCATTTTTGTCTATGTGACTGTTTCAGAATGATTTTCATAGATGATATGATGAATACAGTAAGATAAGAGCCCTTCAGTTACTCCCTTGTTCCCTGAAATTTATTGACTCTGGCTGCCAAATATCAACATGGAATTTTGGCTTATAAAATCTGGATAAATATAGAATTCAAGGGAACAGTTCTTTTATCACTGTCTGATATCTATATTTTAATTATCATCAAGCCTTTCTGCTGGCCTTGGACAATACTGTATGTGGTTTGTAGAGGTTTGGCTTAATATGTTTGCAGTTGTGCTTTGTAACCACTTTTTTAAATAATAGATATAGATTCCATTCCAGCATGAAAGTTACATTTTTTTTTTTTTTGATAAGCATACTATGTTACAATCCATAGTGTTGTGTGAAAGAATGAGTCCAGTGGAATGGGAAATAAGCTCAGGGCATCTCTATGTTCTTAATGTTCTGAATTAGGTTCCTTAAAAAGACCATTGTTCCATCCTCTTCATCAGGCCAGTATTTAAACCTCAATAAAGAGAGGGAACTCCAGATTTGATGAGTTTGGGCATAATGGGAAACTTCTGGACATGTTACAACCTTTTTTCAACTTTCATTATTCATGAGGAGGTGATACTTACCTAAGGGTTGAAGTTCATTTATTTATCCTTGTGTTCTGATAGGGACTGTTGGTTACATCTCACATTTATTTCTGAGATAATCAGCAGCCAAATTCAAAATACAAGGTCATTATGAAAAAGTCTTATCATGAAAAGGAAATATACCAGTTTTTGTCAAGGGCAAAACTTTCACTAATTCTGAGGTCCAAAGGGAATTTATCACATATCACACATTGCTACTTTCCAAGCAAACAAAATTAATAACTGTTGTTTTCAAACATAAGCTATGAGGTAAAATAAAAATAATTTTTAAAAAGTCTGCCCTGAGTTCCGTAGCTGTGGTTCCCAAACATGAATTTACAGGAGAACCACCTGGATAGCTGGTCAAGCCATCTATCGCCACCCCTGACCTTGGTGTCTGTGGTTCTGAAAGTCTGAGGAGCATTTCTAACAAGTTCCCCAGAGATGCTGATGGAGCTTGTCTGGGACCATAGGTGGAGAGTTGCTGCTCTGTGGGGTTTGCTCAGGTCACTCAAGAGAAGTTCCAATACATTTAATTTTCTTATAAGCTTAATTATCTAGGTTCACTTTAGATGCCTCCTACACAGGGTAGAAATAGCAATTGTGCTTAATGAAAGAGCACCCTAGAGCCCGTCCTCCCTCTACATCCCTCAGCCAAGGAAACACTACAAGCAAACATTCATAAGCTATATTTTCACCCTTCTTAGTAATAGATAAATTAAGTAATACATAAGTAAATTCAATAACATTTTTATTGATTTTTCTACTAGGTTCTATGCTCACAAGCTTACAATCTTTTTCAAACCGATGGGGTAGACAAAGTATCCCTGTGGTAAAGTGTGTAGGAAAAACATTAAAGATGGAAACCAGACAAACTCAAGTAGGTGCAGAGAACCACGGTAAGGTTTCTCCCTCTTCCTCCTCCTCTGCACATTCTTCCCCTTTCTCCTCTTTCCTCTTCTTTTTTTCGTTGTCATTTTAACTACGAAGTAAAACCCTTCAGAGGAAGCAATATCTATAAGTAATCTAAAAATAATGCAGAGAGATTATAGTGAAGAAAATTCACAATTGTCATCAGTCTTAGATCATAGCTATCTGTCTGGGTCTTACTTATTGACATATGTAGCAGCAAGCGCTTGACATGTGGCTAGTACCAACTGGCATGTGCTTGCTGTAAGGATAAAATACACCCTGGGTGCCTGTATCTCCTACTTCCCTTCACCCATTTTGCCCATCTGCTACCTCACTTTCTTTTGGCGACTATCAATTTGTTCTCTGTATTTATAGATCTGATTCTGCTTTTTGTTTATTTATTCATTTGTTGTGTTTTACATGTGACTCCACATGTAAATGAAATCAAGTGGTGCTTGTCTTCCCCTCTCTGACATTTCACTTAGAATTATACCCTCTAGATCCATCCGTGGTGCTACAAAATGGCAAGCTCTCATCCCTTTTATGGCTGTGTAATAGTCCCTTGTGTATATATGCCACATCTCCTTTATCCAGTGAATAAGCATGGGAATGAAAGGGATAGCATAGGGAATATAGTGACATTGTAATGGTGACAGATGGTAGCCACATTGTGGTGAGCAAAGCAGAATGTAGAGATTTTGAATCACTATGTTGTGCATCTGAAACAAATGTAAAATTTTATATCAACTATAGTCAAATAAAAAATAAAATCAATACAAAAGACAAGTAGATTTGACAAATAGCAGAAGGCTTTATTGTTGGGTAGTTTTGTAGTAATATGAAAATAGCAATTACCACAATGGAATAAAACAAAATGTTATTTCTTTTCATCTACTAAAATATCATTATTATAAAATGTTAAACAGACTTCATGTTTTATGGTTTCTTAATTTTAAACAGACTTTAAATATTAGAAACACACAAAAATATCTCTAAACTTAAAAAAAAAATAAAGAAGCCCGACTAAATCATTCTGGAAAAAAATTCAAAACCCTTGATTTTGAATAATTTGTATAAAACCAGAAAGGATGCAATGTCCAATTAATGATTTTGCTTTCATTTTTATTTCATGTTGAAGTGATAATATTTTGGACATGTTTGTTTAAATAAAATGTATTTCTAAATTTAATTTCACCTGTTTCGGGATGCCTGGGTGGCGCAGCAGTTTGGCGCCTGCCTTTGGCCCAGGGCGCGATCCTGGAGACCTGGGATCGAATCCCACGTCGGGCTCCCGGTGCATGGAGCCTGCTTCTCCCTCTGCCTTTGTCTCTGCCTCTCTCTCTCTCTCTCTGTGACTATCCTAAAAATAAATAAATAAAAAAATAATAATTTCACCTGTTTCCTTTTACTTGTTAAAATGTTATTAGAACATTGGGCCACCTGCATGGTTCAGTTGGTTGAGCCTCTGACTCTTGATTTCAGCTTGGGTTATGATCTCAGGGTCATGTATCAAGTTCCACATTGGGTTCTGTGTCCAGCATGGAGCCTGCTTGAAGTTTTCTTTATGCCTCTCCCTTTCCTCTTCCTCCTGCCCTGCCCTTCCTCCCATACCTGCTCACATGCGAGCTCTATCCCTCCAAAAAAAAAAAAAAAGATTTTACCAGAACACTTAAAATTACTTATATGGCTCATGTTATGCATCTGTGACACAGTACTGATTTAGATCTCTATCTCATTTTAACCCTTCTCAGTCCAAAGCTTTTCACTCATTTTGCCAAATGCCAAGGGCATCTTGCATAGGATATATCATGGCCTTGGCTAGGTTAAGGCCAGTGTTGGCTCAAGTCATGTCAATAGCCAGTGCTTAACAGACAATTCTTTATCCTCCATGCACTTTCATCTTTCAGAGGAAGGAGAGTCAATGTTTCTTGTTTGATTCATTATTTAATAGCTTATTTATTCAAGAAAATTATTCAAGAAAATAAATATTGCATGGAGTTATCCCGCTCTTGACTTTTTTCCTTAATATTTTAATATTGTAATGCTCACCTAAGTTACACAGTTTAAAATTTTCATTATGCCAAAGGGTACAGTGATGATACTAAAAATTTCTGGGATTTGGGGTAAGGAGACATGTCATAAGTAAGAAATACTGTCATCTGACATATTGCCTACAACTTTGGATGCTAGAAACAATGTAACCATACCTTTTAAAATTCTTAAAGAGAATAATTTCTTAAAGAGAATAATTTCTGAATAATTTCTAGCTAAAATAGGCATCAGTTCTCAAGATTTAAAAACCAAAAAACACATCATCTTCTCTGCAAGGGCATAAATTTTTTTTTTCCATTTCACAAAGAAGTTACTTGCTAAAATAGGTGATACACCAGGAAAGAGGAATAAATGCAATCCAAGCAACAAAACATCCAACCTGGGATATCAAGGAGGGGGATTCTGAAATGATATGAACATTAGGGTCCAGATGACAGAGAGTAACAATACACACTGGAACTAAGGAGAAAAGGCTTTGGGGCAGAGTTCTCTAGGAATGAAGAAGTAACTAAAAAATACAATAAAGACAATTTGTGGAATGCTGAAAAAAAAAGTATCTATGAATATAAGCTGAATATAAAAGAAGACTATTTTAGGTTTGGAATATTTATGTCTGTAATAGTATAATGCTTAATATCATCCAAGGCATCAAAAATAACTTCATGATACTTATGGATTCTTTTAATCCAATTAATATGATTAATCTGTGCTCTTCACAATTAGCATTCAATAATAATGAACCATAATTCAAAACTGTTTTGATGTCATTGCTAAATTTTTTAGAGCAATGAACCTTACTTTTTTAAAAAAGTTATACAACTTCACGATAAAGAATAAGGCACACAGCCTTATATATACAATATATATTTATAGAAATAATACAGTGAGCTTAATAATTTCATCACTTTGAAAATAAACTTCATCACATTAAGTGAACACGATTCAATCTCTATGCATGGAGATAGATGCCAGATGATACTGAGCATAGGTAGCCTTAGATGTATAGATAAAATGGTTTTATTTAAAATGAGGCCATATATACTAAATTTTAAGTGTATGTTTGATTTTAATTACTTTTCATGAATAAAACCAATAACTGCAGTAGAAACTGAGTTGCTAAACTGGAGATAAATCATCTCTTACTGCTAGGGGTCATTGTTGCCTTAATCATTGATCACGGTTAAGATGTTTCAAGGTTAAAGGACTACAGATTGAATGGGGACAATAGTCCCTAGATTGAATAGGGACAATAGATTGTGCAGTGGTTTAGGTGAGTGTCATGATGGTTTGGTTCAGAGGTGATGCTGGTAGATATGGAAGGAAAGGCAGATGTTAGAGATGTATCTGGGAGACACATAAACACTTGTGTTTCAGAAACACAGAAAATCAGTAGCAGTCTAAAGGATGGTCTGGAGAAGGTTAGCTAGGGAGTCTGAGAAAGTCAGCTTCTTAAAAGGTCAACAGACAATCTTCTAATGAAAGATCTAAAAATTACTGCAGAGAGAGAGAACGTCGCCTTGATGAAATCTGAGCAGTGTAGGGAAGATGGAAGTGAAATATTCATAAGGGTTTAGTTGCTGAGCTCCAGTGATTTAAGGCAGATCTGCCAAGCCAGGAGAAATAATCAGAAGTGGGTAAAGTTCATAATATAACTGTTCAGGACACAGAGAAGTGAGAGTCTTCAAGAGATCCTTGATAATTATACTGTGTTTGGTACACGAGTTGTTTGTATAAGTGAACAGTCTGTTATCTCCCCTAAATTGATTTGTGGGAATTTTCCAAAGAAAACAGCGTTGTTTTTATTTTCCTGGGAAAAAACTCTCAACTATCAACTATCTTGATGACCTGCATGGTTTTATTTAATAAGCTTTTCCAGGTAATATGACCAAAGAGGGCCTCCGTTCTCCAGAGAAAATGTGGAAGGATGAGAACACATGTAGCCTCAACAGAGCCCACAGGGACTCAGAAGATAGGAGACCAAACTTTGGCAAGAAAACTAACAAAGAGGCAGCAAAGATGTCAGGAGGGTTTAATACCACAGACACCAATAGAAGAGGTTGTTGCCCACTGTGAAGAGGAAACTGACACATCCCCACTGCAGTCCAACATGGAAGTCAACAATCTGGGGGAGAACCTTTGCAAGGAAGTCAGATTAAATTAAGTGGAGGAATGAATCTTTGAAGAGGTGGAGGCACCCTTTGGACTCCTGTGAGAATATAACAGTTTCTAAGTAATCTTTCCAAGATTCTCTCTCTCCCCAGTTTTGTGCATTTTAATAAGTTGTATGTAAGTGATGTGACTGATACTCAACATAAATTAAAAGCACAGAAGAAGGGCAGCCTGGGTGGCTCAACAGTTTAGCGCCACCTTCCTTCTGCCCAGGATGTGATCCTGGAGACCCAGGATCGAGTCCCACATTGGGCTCCCTGCATAGAGCCTGCTTCTCCCTCTGCCTGTGTCTCTGCCTCTCCGTGTCTCTCATAAATAAATAAAATCTTAAAAAAAAAAAGCATAGAAGATATAAAAAAAATACAAAGACAGCTAAGTATTGATATTTTCACCAATGATAAGAAAGAAATGCTAGGGAAAGGTAAAGGAAAAGCTGCTGTAAAACAACACACTAAATATTTTTGGTCAAACTATTCCTAGAAACTGATTTGTCAGCAGAACATCCTCAAGGAACAGGTTCGCCATGAGGGGGTCCTGCCAAAGTCATCGACCTGAGTCAGGTTTCTGCTTGCCAGTGATGCTACCATATGTTGAGCACACCTGGGTATACACAACAATGGATATTAAACAGAAATATGTATATTCATGTTGGCTTTTCAAGTTTTTCCTTTGATCTTTTCTGTTTTTCCTTTGATATTTTCTGTTTTTCCCATATTGTTTGCGCTTTGTGTTATCAGCACTGCAGCATACAGTGCTGTGGGATCCTCTTTTAAAAAATTTATTTTAGATGGAGAGGGGAGAGGCAGAGAGAGAGAGAATCTCAAGCAGAATCCCTGCTGAGCAGGCAGCCTGGCATAGGGCTCAATCTCACAATCCTGAGATCATGACCTGAGCCCACACTAAGAGTTGGACGCTTAACTGACTGAGTCACCCAGGCATCCTGAGCAGGGATCCTTTTGAGATATGATTTTTTTTATTAAAAGGAAGAGCCACTCACTTAATATGCCTGGTCTCCCATTGAATACTTAGCTATATACTACTTGTTTCTCAGGAAAGCTGGATCCTTTATTTGCTGCTTTCCCAATTGTCCTGGTTTTTCAACTCTTGCTTGAATAAATCAGGTCCATAATACTATCCACGGGTCATGTAATTTCTGTGTCAACCCCAGCCCTGTGTTGAGAAAAAAATCCTTTCATCAGATGATGCGTAATATCCTTCTATGCTTTGTGGAGCTCAATGGCTGGTTTGGGAGATGTGAGTATAAAGAAATCAACTATACACAAGTAGAAAAATGCCACTGCAAACTCATGTGAGTAGTTCTATCTTTTTATCTTATTATTTGTTTTCTTGCATCCATATATTTTCTTTCTGAAGAAAAGGCATATGCCATATCTGTCTGCTTTATTCACCAATATACCCCCAGCAAATTGCCAGGCACAACAAAGGTCTTTAATTAATATTGATTGAATAACTAAAGAAGGATGTGATTAAAGCAGTTGGGGAGAAGGAAGTTAAAGATGAGAAGGTCTTTGTCAGAGTAGGAAGTGAGGCATTCTAGCAAGTACCTCAGTGCAGTGGTGTGGGAGGTCAGCAGATCCAGGTGCCCATTGGGTAAACGAATAAAGCCCAGGGGAGGTGGGAAGTACAGCTGGAATGAGGAATGCACTTCTTACAGAGGCCCTGAGGAATCCCTTCCAAGCTCATTAGGATGTTGATCAAGTTCTGTTCTTTGTGATTGTAGTACTGAGGTGGTCATTTCCTTACCGACTGTCAGCCAGGGTAAAGTCAGCCTCAACAGGCAGCCGTATTCCTTCTCCCGTGTACCACAGGCATCTAGACACCTCTCTATGGTGCTGGCATGAAGGTGCCTAAAATCTCAGAGCCAGTAACAGTGCATCAGATTAAATGTTGATTATTTTTCCAATATCTCTGAGTTTCCCTTCTGCGTTCTCTTTTTGACTCTAGCTAAAGAAAGTTCTCTGCTTTTAAGGGCACATGCGAGTAGAGTGGGCCATCGGGGTAAGGTTTGTAACCTTAATTAGACCTGTAAAATCCTGTTTGCTATGTAACTCAGCACATCACAAGTTCTGGAAATTAGTGAAGGGGGCCAGTAATCTGCCTACCACAGACATGACCAAAAGTATGAGATGTTAATAGAATCCGTGACAGTCCACATGGCATTACGACATTGAGAAGGACTGAGAGGAAGGTGGCAAGTTCCCTGGGCACTCACACTCAACATTACTGATTATGTTCCATTTTGGCCTTGCAACAAAAGAAGACACTACATCTCATTTTTTATTCCCAAGATGCTATTTATCTATGCTATTTTATATGTCTAAAATCCATCACTGTTAGCTTAACAAACAACATCAAAACCAACTTACCTATAAAATGTAACTTCGCTCCTTCAATGGCTCTATTATTTTGTTATTTGAGGGTCTTAATTTTTAAAGAGTAATTTTGAATTATTCAGTGTTTAATTCCTTATGTTACTGTGTGGAAAAATATAATTGGATAATAGATAATAAGCTCAACTCCCTACCAACCTCTTTGGGCTTTAAAATTGGTGACAAAGAGTAAAAGGCGAAAGATTTATACAATCTGAAGAGAAACCAGAGTATTATTCTATATGTTGGCAAATTTAATATCAATAAATAATAAATTTATATAAAAATATTTGTAAAAAGAAATAAAGAAAAGGAAAGAAAAAAGAAATTTTAAGCAGAAAAAGAAATAAAAATAAAAAATAAAATTGGTGACAAAGAAACAACTTCAGAATCCAAGGTATTAATTCTTCTTTAAATGTTTGGTAGATTCCCCTGGGAAGCCATCCAGCCCTGGACTCTTGTTTGTTGGGAGATTTTTGATTACTGCCTCAATTTCCTTGCTGGTTATGGGTCTGTTCAGGTTTTCTATTTCTTTCTGTTTCAGTTTTGATAGCTTATATGTTTCTAAGAACCCATCCATTTCTTCCAGATTGCCTAGTCTGTTGGCATGTTGGCAAATAGTTGCTTGTAATATGTTCTTATAATTGTATTTCTTTGGTGTTCGTTGTGATCTCTCCTTTTTCATTCATGATTTTGTTTATTTGGGTTGTTTCTTTTATCTTTTTGGTAAGACCGGCTAGGGGTTTCTTGATCTTATTAATTCTTTCAAAGAATCAGCTCCTAGTTTCATTGATCTGTTCTACTGTCCTTTGGGTTTCTATTTCATTGATTTATGCTTATTATTTCTCTTCTTTTGATTGGTTTAGGCTTTATTTGCTGTTCTTTCTCTGGCTCCTTTAGGTGTAAGAATAGGTTGTGCGTTTGAGGCCTTTCTTATTTCTTGAGAAAGGCCTATATTGCTATATACTTCCATCTTAGGACTGCCTTTTCTGCATCCCAAAGGCTCTGAACTATTGTGTTTTCATTTGCTTCCATGAATTTTTTAAATTCCTCTTTAATTTCCTGGCTGACCCACTCATTCTTTTGTATGATGCTCTTTAAGCTCCATGTGTTTGTGTTCCTTCCAAATTTTCTATTGCGATTGAGTTCAAGTTTTAAAGCACTGTGGTCTGAGAGTATGCAGGGAATAATCCCAAACATTTTGGTCTTGGTTGTGACCTGATTTGTGACCCAGTATCTTATCTTTTCTGGAGAATGTTCATGTGCTCTTGAGAATAATGTGTATTCTGTTGCTTTAGGATGAAATGCTCTGAATATATCTGTGAAGTCCATCTGGTCCAGTGTGTCATTCAAAGTCCTTGTTTCCTTGTTGATCTTTTGCTTAGATTATCTGTCTATTGCTGTGAGCGTAGTGTTAAAATCCCCTAGTATTATTGTATTATTTTCAATGTGTTTCTTTTATTTTGTTATTAATTGGTTTCTATAATTGGCTGCTCCCAAGTTGGGGGCAAAATATTTACAATTTGTTAGATCTTCTTACTGGATAGACTCTTTAATTATGATAATTATTATATGATTTCTCTCCTGTGGAATTTAAGAAACAAAACAGAGGCTCATAGGGGAAGGGAAGGAAAAATAAAATAAGATGAAATCAGAGAGGGAGACAAATCATAAGAGACTCTTAACTATAGGAAACAAACTGAGGGTCGCTGAAGGTGAGGTGGGGGGGGTTGGGGTAACTGAGTGACATTAAGGCATTAAGGAGGGAATGTGATGTAATGAGCATTGGGTTTTATATACAACTGAAGAATATGAAGAATAACTGAACTCTACCTCTGAAACTAATGACATGCCATATGTTAATTAATTGAATTTAAATAAAATTAAATTTAAAAAATAAAATAAAATTGATAACAAAGATATGCCTATCAGTAAGAAGTTATTGGCAAAAACAAGGCAAAATCCCAGAAATAAAGAGCAGTGTTCCTATCCAATACACAAGATGTATTAACATGTAACAGAAGTTTTAACCATTTGAAAACCATTTTAACCATTTAACATTTGAAAGGTAACTAAAGGATTTGGCCAATGTCTAGTAAAGTTTATTTAAATGATGTATCTACACGCAAATCCAAATAGGTGATTATACAATTATTGCCCCACCTACACACCAAGAAATCTCTTTTGACATGGCCATAGTCAATGAAAATAAAATAGGATGTCAAAATCACCTTATCTCTTCTGCATGTTGGCATCCCTACCTGGAAGAGTGATGACAGGATTTCTTCTCTTTATGTATTTTGGGAGAATGCTTGGCACATCTTTCACATGTCTGTTTCCCCTCAAATTAATTCTCTGCCCTTCCCCTGCTCTTATCTCTATCTTAAGGAAATATATTTCTCAGACTTTTTTGCTCTCTGGTTTCTAGGTACATTTAGCCAATGAAAATCACTGGAGGGAGATACAAGGTTGAAAGGAGAGGACAAGACTCTTTGCTTTCTTTGGCATGTCCTTTGCACCTCTGGATATTTTCTCTCATCAGATAGTTTTGGTCCTGACCCCTGGTCTTGCCAGCATCATCTTCCTTTCTCCCTTTTTATCAAACTTTACCCAAGGTGCTAAAACATTTATTATATTCCATTCACTCCATCTAGAAAAAAGCGTTAAATCAAAGTTAAAATTTGTCATTGGTGCCCACTGCCACTCTAGAATTATCTAAACTATGCCACCTTTATTAATAAAGAAGAATTAGATACATCCTGCTGCTTGGAATATTTTTGATGCCTAGTTTTAGATATTTAATGTATGACTTATGGCTTCCCAATAAATATGGCATGAAAAGATATGAAAAGTCAGCACGCTTGACTTTTTAGTTTATTACCATTTCAAATGTTCATACCTTGACCTGATACATATCAACAGAGCATAAATCTTTCATCTGCTTCTCTATGAATAACTAGACTGTCATTTAAAGTCACTTCTATTCACTCAGTCTGTTTAACACAGGGAAAAATCCAGGCAGCTGTTGATGAGCTTTTTTCAGAATATCCCACAGAAAAAAAAGTGGCACTTGAGAAATCAATGTGTCACCCTCTTTTTGATCCCATGGTTTAGCAATATCTATGAGAGACTAACAAAAGGCATGTTGAAAGTCAGCAAAATGTCAAACACCTTTCTTTTCATCTTGCATTAATTTTTCCTCCATAAATTCTATTAGTCTAAATTGTCTAGTTTGGAAATTATGGCTTAGATACTTAACACCTTTTTATGAAAATTCATATCTATTTATGAAGAGCATGTGATATGGAATATTTCAATTTATTTCAAATTATGACTTATAGAGTTTCATTGAGAGTCAAATATCTTCATATCACTTTGGATGCACTGGCCACAAAGTGTTTTTCAGTTTACTGAGGATTGAAAGTAATGATGTTATAGTGCCTTGTTTGGGAATGTGTGTATTCACTATTTAGAAGAAACTTCAAAAATCACATTGAACTTGTAAGTGTTCTTGAGGTGGACACACACACACACACACACTTAAAAAAATGGATATTAGTTTCCTATGCTGTTGTAACAAATAAGCATAAACTTAGTGGCTTAAAACAGCACAAATTCATTATATTGCAGTTCTGGAAGTCAGAAGCTGCAATTGGTTGGACTGAGCAAGATCTGGCAGGGCTGTGTATTTTTCTGGACGCTCTGGGGCAGAATAGTTTGTTTTTTTTTTTTTTTTTTTGCCTTTTCTAGTCTCTAGAACCTACCAGTATTCCTTGGCTCACAGTGTCCTTTTATCTACAAAACCTGCAACAACCTTTTGGTCTTTCTCACACTGTATCACTCTGACACTAACTTTTCTGCCCTTCTCTTCCATCTTTCATGAACACTTGTGATTACCTTAGGCTCAAGGGAAAATCCAGGATATTCTCTTTAAACTTAAAATCAGCTGATTAGCAACCTTAAATCCACCTATAGCCTTAATTCATCTTTGCTGTGTATCATGACATTTTCACAGGATCTATCATTCTGCCTACCTCAGTGGACAACTATCAGCTATTCCTAAATTAGCAGGTCAGCATTTGTCATATAGTTTTTAAAAGTCCTGGTCAATTTATTTATCAAGATATAATAATTTGATATTTTTAGATTTAGAGATATATTTCAAGATCTATCTCAAGATAAGACTATTTTAGACAAAAATATTATTTCAGTGGTCATAGATATAATTTTTTATGTTACTAAGAAACTGTTATCAAAAATTATTATTATATACATTTATCTCTAATATGCTATTGATTTCCTGGGTAAGAATCATTTTAGGTAAGTTGAACTTAGGAGATTAAACTATATGACTTTCAGGCTTGAATGTTCCTGTTTCCCTTTAATTATATCTAAATACCCATTTCTATTTTTAAATTAACTCTACATTTTCCTGCCTAAGCAATTTGAGGGATGCAAATACTCTTTTGGGTTAATGATGTTGTTCTATAATAATTTTTTAGAACCAAATGTAAAAGTAAAGGAAAAATACAAATTATTAGAAAAAAACACAAAAAGTCAGAACTGAATCATATTATACAGTAAAAGTTTTTAAAAGCTATTAAAATGCAAAACCATAAAAATATAGTAGAAACACCACAAAGTATATCACTATAGCAATCAATGGAAACATATTAAACTCACCTATTAACAGACTTTTAAATTAGGAGAGACTGGGTGGCTCAGTCGGCTAAGCATCTGACTCTTGATTTCAGCTCAGGTCATGATGTCAAGATTGATAGAGCCCCATGTTGGGCTCCGTGCTGGACATGGAACCTACTTAAGATTCTCTCTCTTCCTCTCCTTCTGCCTTTCCCTACCCACCCTACTTTCTAAAAAAAAGAAAAAAAAAGAAAGAAAAAAAAAGAAAAAAAGATTTTCTAATTAGAGCAAAGTCAAAATCTAATGAAAAACTGTATCCAAAAGACTAACATAAATCAATTCATGATAATGGAAAATAAAAAGTGAACAAAGGTATAGAACATAAAAGCCTGTGGTTATGGTTGTGATATCTGGTAAGGCAAAATTCAAGGAAAGAAATCATTAAACAAGGTAAGACTTATGTAAAATATGTAGTTTGAAATGAAGGCCAGAAGTCACAAATACCTGAATGTTGAATAAGAGAGCACCTGTAGCCAAGAACCAAGGGAGAAGAATGGAAAGTGCTTCTAACTGGGGCATTCTCTCCTTTGTCAGTGTCCTCTATTACTCTCTCTGCTTTGTCCTCTGTGTTTGTTTGCTGAGAGCCTGGTTGTGCCCATGGGTGGGATAGGGGTCAGTTTAAGCTCTTTTTGGCCTCAGTTTCTGAACATGGCTCCCCTACAATAACTCAAGAGGGTGCTTCCCTAGTAGGCTCCACTGTGTCGATTCATAAAATAGATTTCCCCATACACATATAGACCCCAGAACAAGCAGAGAGTGATAGAATATGATGGAAAACCTCAATTATATGTTCAGTTTTCTTTGATTTGTATTAAGTGCTGTGTCATTCCATTCACCCTTTTAAAACTGATTGTGCTAATTTCAAAATTATTAGCCACTATAAATGAAGTTTAAGAACATAAAACAATATTTTAAAACCTGCATCTATTTATCTGCTCTTTGACTCTTAGTTTCCTGCTTTCTTGGACTCCTAGTTTCCATCTTTGATGTCTTCAACATATGTCAACAAGACATTGGCATAAAGATTATAAATTGTTCTTTAATACTCTATTGCAAGGATGACCATGTTCCTTTATTTTTCTAAATTAAAGAAAAAAATCCTATTTACCAAGGTTGATGAGAATGCTATTGTTATTTGGGGATTCTCCACCCTCCTTCCATTAACCATCCAAGAAGACTCATCGCCTGTGTGTGTGTTGGTACAGAAAAGTGGTGCTAGACAAGATGAGCAAACAAAAATTGATTTTATTCCTATACTAATGCCAGCAATAAGGGCAAGAGCACAGATCAAGTCTAGATACCTAGTTCTATTAGTAACACAAAGAACCTTAGAGTTTTTAAGAGCTGAGGTAAAGGTGGGGGTCAGGGGGTGGTCTTAAGCCACCTGTGTTTGCTCATTGGCTTTACCCAAAAGAAAAGTAAGCTTTTCTCCTGTTCACAAGATAGGACATAGATTTACAACTTAGAGCTAGGTTCCCACTGAATTAGGCTCCTCTCTCCTCCCAGAGCCTGGGAGATAAGGGCACTATCTTTCCAGATAATTATATTTCTTTTTCTTTTCTTTTTTTCTTTTCTTTTCTTTTCTTTTCTTTTCTTTTCTTTTCTTTTCTTTTCTTTTCTTTAAGAGAGAGAGAGAGCACAAGCAGAGCAGAGGAGAGGGAAAGAGAGAACTTTAAACTGGGCATGGAGCCCAGTGTGGGACTTACTCTCAGGACCCTGAGATCATGATCTGAGGTGAGGCCAAGAGTAGGATGCTTAACTGACTGAGCCCCCCGGGTGCTCCTATATAATAACATTTCAAAGTGATGGTTCCTAGATCCTTGAGGAAGACATCTAGGACTATGAAATGGGCAAAACAGCTTAAAAAATTAAAGGAAATATACCTCTCAAAGAGACAAAGAATTTAACAATCACCATTTCTCAAAGGTAAATGCTGTAAGAAAACAGAGGTAGGGACCTCTGTGATTAGGGATCCTGGCTTCTGTGAGGACAGAGATGTGGTGCAGGTCAGGGCCCATGGGCCACTGCAGTGCCCATGGCCCATGCCAGATCCTACCAGACTTCAGAGCAGCCCAGAACCCTGTGGCCTCTCTGCCCTTCTTGTGAATGGGGTGGGACTAAATCCTTCCTTTATTGGCTGGCTGGAATACAGAAGCAAAAAGAGGAGATCACTAATTAAGTTCTCAAAGGTTCCTGTGTTATAGAACATAGCATATTACAAATACTGGACAGATGACTTGCAGACAGATGCTAAGAGATCCTGGAAGACTTCAGGCTGCAAATTTGTTCACCTTACTCTTCGCTGTTGGATCCCTTCATGTTGTCAACATGAGTATAAAGGCTTATAAGACAACTGCTTGTACTTCCAAGCTTCCAAAAGTTTGCCAAAATCTCTGTGAAGCTCCTGAGGAGGAGCAGGAAGTCTTTACTTGCCCTGGCTTCTGAAGGGGGTCAGAACACATCACCCCAAAATATGCCTCTTTGGCGTATCAGAAAGAAAACCACAGACCCAAAACGGAGTCCCTCATGCTAGACCCATCAAACTAGGACTTAGTATATAATATATTGGAGATCCAACCTCCCCTACATATGTAGTTGTCTGGTCAGCACCAGACAAGCTGTCTCTTCATTCCACTCTGCCTTCCCCATTGATAAGCATTTCTAGAGATGTTGCATCTCTATCCATTCCACTCTCCCCAAAGGAAGACAAGATAATCAACCTAATGAGACCCTCTGCTCTTTCCCTAAGGGACAGTGACCTTTCCTGGAACAATCTTTTCTTTTCTTTTCCTGATAACTTTCTTGCCCCCCTCTCCTTCCTATAGAAACTTTCCATTTTGTGTAACTCAGAACTCCTTGCTAGATGGGATTTGGCCAGATTCATGATCATGAATTACTTAATAAAACCAATTAAATCTTCACAATGGTTGAATAGTCTTTCACAGGCATAAGGATTATTTTAGGCTGATTTATTTTAAACTATTTATTTATTTGAGAAAGAGAGGGAGCACACACACGTGCAAGTGGGGGGCAAAAGGGACAGACGGAGAGGAAGAGAGGGAGAATGTCCAGCAAATCCCCCATGGAACCAACTCAGGGCTCGATCCCAGGACCCTAGGACCCTGAGATCAGGACCTGAGCCAAAATCAAGAGTCCACCACTTAAGGGACTGAGCCACTCAGGTGCCCGTAGGCTGACTATTTTTTGGGAAATAGTAGACACAGCAGTAAAGATCAATTTGCAGTGTCATTGGGGTCAAATGATTTCTAGGGGGGGTGGGGCGATAAATGCCCCGGATTGGTTGTCATGTAGCTACACAAAGGATCACTATCAGTTAAAAGAGGAGGAACTTGGATTTCCTCCTTAACTAAACCAAAACCAGCAAACTTCAGGGAAGAAGTCACTGTTTTTCTGAAGATAGGCTTTTACAGATTAGGTTCGTTTCTGATTGTACCATAATATGCTCTCTTTCATAAAACGACACCTCATTTTTTGTCAGAAAGGCAAATGTAGGGCAGCCCCGGTGGCCCAGCAGTTTAGTGCCGCCCGGGGTGTGATCCTGGAGACCCGGGATCGAGTCCTACCTCAGGCTCCCTGCATGGAACCTGCTTCTCCCTCTGCCTGTGTCTCTGCCTCTCTCTCTCTCTCTCAATCTGTGTCTGTCATGAATAAATAAATAAAATCTTAAAAAAGAAAAAGGCAAGTGTAAAGTACACAAAAGGTTCAAACACAACATTTTTGAAATAAAATTTGAAAAAGCTTTAATTTTTCTTTTTCTTTTCTTAATTTTTTTTTTAAAGAATTCAAATAGAGAAACGAGTGCACCATTTAAATGTTAAATTTCTTCCACCAGGCACAAGCTAGTCAACATGTTTGTACCTTTCACAGGCTTCAAACCACGCAGTATTTTTAGAGCAGGTGAAGGCTAAAAGGAGAAAGACAAATTTCTCCCACTGGCAGATGACAATTTTGATTACCCCAATCTCCTAAATTATGTGCTCTGCATAATAAATATTTTTATTGTTGCTTAAGTTAATGAGGAGGGAAATGAGAGTCAGTATTCAATTTTAAATCTATGTTCTAATGAGGACGAATAGTTTTCAATTAGTTAGACGCCAGAATAAAGGAAGGTATTTTTAAAATTATTTTAATCATAACACACTGCATATTCATGACATGTAGTAACTTAATATCTTTATTTAATTGTAAGCTTAATTGCTGAATCAGTAGGTCGCTCAGCTTAAAATGCAAGGATCAACCAGATCTTGGTGGTGTTTCTGAATTAACATTAGAGCTCAGTTATACTTTTTATATATTTTACTTGATAATGATTATCAAGAAGCCAAGGTGAAGGAGGGCAATAGACCAACGTGCCTGTAATCCAAACGGATTAGAAGGTGTCACTTGAGCTAGCAGTTCTGGGTGGAACTTGATAATTGGCTTGGAATTTTTTCAACCTGAAAGCATCTAAGCACCAAAGCCACAAGACAGGACAGCGTGGTGACACAGGATGGCACAGTGGACCTCTGGCAGCTCTCCAGAAAGCCAAATGGATTTCCAATATTTAATTGCACTGAAGTAGCTTCACACAAAAGGGAGAAAATCCTAGTGGGACAGTGGGTGTCTAGAAATACTACACACATCCTTGGATGATGGTTCACATTTGCTTAAGAAGATAAGCAGGAATTCTTTGATATTTTTTTTTATTGGAGTTCAATTTGCCAACATATAGCATAGCACCCAGTGCTCATCCCATCAAGTGCCCCCCTCAGTGCCCGTCACCCAGTCACCCCCACCCCCCGCCCACCTCCCTTCCACCACCCCTTGTTCATTTCCCAGAGTTAGGAATTTCTCATGTTCTGTCTCCCTCTCTGACATTTCCCACTCATTTTCTCTCTTTTCCCCTTTATTCCCTTTCACTATTTTTTGATATCTTAAAGCCTTAGTGATTAACAAAGCAACAGGTTCTGTGGCTTGTCTTCTGATTAAAAAGTCACATGTATTTATTATTGGAAATTAAATATATATATATTAAATATAACTATTAAAGCCTCACTAAAGTCTAAAATACTGTAAAGATTTAAGACTCTGTTAATCTCTTTTTCTCTTAGTTCATCTCTGGTACCAACTTCCCTTTAGAGCAGGAATACAAATAGTACCACATTTCTTTTTAAAAATTTTAAAGGTTTTATTTATTTATTCATTCATGAAAGACACAGAGAGAGAGAGAGGCAGAGTCAGAGGCAGAGGGAGAAGCAGGCTTCATGCAGGGAGCCCCATGTGGGACTTGATCCTGGGACACCCTGAGCCAAAGGCATTCGCTCAACTGCTGAGCCACCCAGGTGTCCCTCTTTTTAATTTTTTTTACAGAACTTGCCGCCAACCTGAAAAAAGCCAAACTGGGAAGAAATTTCCTTTAGAAAACTGTGAAGACATGCCGTAAAGAACGTTTGTCTTCCATTCTCTCTCTGGTCTTCATGGCCACTCCTAAAACATGCTCTCTCCATCCTTCTTAGAAGCTCTCAACCTCAGGCTGTCAGCCTACCAGGTGCATGCCCTCAACTATCCTACTGACCTGAGTTGCAGATTTTAGCTTCTGTTCATATAATAGACCCTCCTCTCTGTTCCTCCACGCCCTCTCTTCTTAGGAGCTTGGACCTTTAGCTTCCTACTGTCTCACTCCCATAATCACACCCTAGAAGCCTTGCCACCACCTATCCTGAAGCTGCTGTGAGTCTGCACCCCTCTCTCCCCATTCAATCCTTCTAGTACCTCAAGGTCAATAAGTCTTAGCTCCCCACAGGGTCCCATGAGCCGTTAGTCCCTTCACCTTTCCACAGTCCCTCCCTCCTAATGTTATTTCACATTCCTTGATTCAGCCTAAATTCCATACATGTGCCCATTTGTTCATTTATGTCTTCCTTCCTTCAACAAATATTTATCAATTTGTTAAATGGCTATGTGGACTTAAAATAGATCGTAGGAGGAAAAGCAGTGCAAAGAACTACTAACTTCGGTCTAGAGGCTGGGGATGTATCAGTGAAATATAAATATCCCTGCTCTGATTGAGCTTGCATTCAAAAAATAAATCAACAGGATAAGTAAGATGACAAGACCAAAGCTGTATACTCAGGTGATAGAATCTAATAGAAAAAAATGAGGCAGAGCTATGGAGCATCAGGAAGGTGGACGTTAGATGGAGAGGTCAGGAAATGCCTTGACAGCTCATAGTATTTGAGTGAAGAATACTTGGGGCAGCCCAGGTGGCTCAGTGGTTTGGTGCCTGCCTTCGGCCCAGGGCGTGATCCTGGAGGCCCTGGGATTGAGTCCTGCATCGGGCTCCCTGCATGGAGCCTGCTTCTCCCTCTGCCTGTGTTTCTGCCTCTCTCTTTCTCTCTGTGTCTCTCATGAATAAATACATAAAATCTTAAAAAAAAAAAAAAAAGAATACTTGGAGGAGGAAGGAGGGGAGAGAGTCCCCACAGGGTATCGGGGCCTGGGTAAGGAGCGGGCCAAGTATTTCAATCATACCGTGGGGGCCACAGTGTCTGCAACAGACAGAGCAAGAGAAAGAGCAGCTGGGGAGGCAGATACACTAATTTCAGGGTGGGGTGGAAATGATGCAGAGTCCATTTTTATAGTCATGACCTTGAATTCACACTTAGCTCCCTGTCCCTCGTTCTCACTATCCTACTCACTTGAGTCGGCCATAGCTTCAGGTAAATACAACGTGTCTACACGGCTTGCTGTTGTGCATCTGAGCTCCACTGCACTAACGTAACGACTGGCTCACCTTAACTTCATGATAACACACTTCACATGAGCTCTTAATGCTGCCAACGCCTCCCTCCCCTCCACACATACCACCCCATCCACATGCATGCATACCACATGCCACACCGCACACACATACACACTACACACCACCCATGAACATACTGTAATTCCCACACACACCACAGCCCCCACACACAACACATACCACATGCCACACCACACAAACACATTCATAACCACACACAGCAATACATGTACTGTACACCACACGCACACACACACACACACACACACACACACACAGTCTCCTTAGCTCATTTACTTTGTCATGCTCAGAGGACACTCAATACCTTTTGTCTCCTTCAACCCAACACCTCCTCTTGGGCGGTAGAAGAATACTGAGTCCAAGCGCACCTGAGCAGGTACATGTGGCTGGTAGGTGCCTGGGGAATTCTTTCTGATTTCTTCACTTTTTTCAATCAACTAAAAAGCAAGGTTGTCATCTGAGAACAAATATGGGAGAGGAGAAGAGGGAGTAGAGGTGACTGACCTCAGAAGCTGCATTGCTATAACTTTTAAATTTCTGTTAAAAAAAAAATATATGATTGCTTACTGGGAAGCATCCAGCTATTAGTAACAGAATGTTCTTTACCCCCAGAGGTTGTAGGGGAGGAAATAAACACCTTCCACTAATTCCAGATGAGTCAACTCCCCAAAAAGAAAGGGTGTGATGAGGGAGAGTGTGTGGAGGTTTGGCACAGGGACTGTTGTTTCAGTCCTGCCTGGATGGTAATGTGGCCCCCTCACCTCAAAGTGCCTGAATATCAGCAACTCACATCCCCCTCTCAGACGCAAGACTTTCATCTAAGAAATGGGAATAATCTCAAGTGGTATTTTGCTAAGGATTAAGTCAGATAACAACTGTAAATATGCTACCAAAACATGGACACAGAGGAAACACTCAATAGCAGCACTCAGCAGGAACACGCTCCTCAAAGAACAGGCTCCACAAGACATTAAAAAAAAAATGTCAACTGAGATTTCTACAACCCAGACTCTGTTTTAAGTCTCTATTCACCTGATGGCAGAAAAAAATGTTCCATTAGCTCAGTTGTAAACTCATCCATTTTCAGCTCCATGGATTGCCCCTCCTTCTCCCTCGTGTGAGGACTCAATTCTCCACTTAGCTGTGTGAGGGAGGACTCCAGCCTGTTCCCACAGGCCGCATCTGAAATGGACCCATTTCTGTTCTGGTCCACATGAGCATCTTTGCCAGCCTGTCCACTCTGCAGCCAGCTGGCCCATACACTTTCTGAGGAATTCTCCAGCCAAAAACCTAGGTATTTTCCTCTTTTCCCTATAAATCTTCAGCATGTCCTGTCAACTGTGCCTTCAAAACAATGCTCCAAATTCATCTGCATTTTACACAGCTCCCCACACCCACCCTGATGCCAGTCACCTGCACTTCCCTGGATTTCGACAGCAGCACCCCCACCAGGTGGCGGTGATGCCTTCATTCCCCCTTCATCCCTTTCTAATTCACTATGGTGCAGCCATAGTCATCTTTAAAATATATAAATACCTAAAACCTTCCACTTTCTTTCTATTTCATCTAATATAAAATATGATCCTTCCCTGGTATCAAGTCCTTCATGACCTGGATCCTCTTTATCTCTCTGACTTCACTAAGCATCAATCAACCTGTCATGCGTGTTACCTTCTTTAAAAAACAAAACACCGGGACGCCTGGGTGGCTTGATCAGTTAAGCGTCCCACTCTTGGTTTTGGCTCAGGTCATGATCTCCGGGTCTTGGGATCGAGCCCTCTGTCTTGCTCTGCTCTCAGTGGAAGACTGGTCCTCTCCCTGTCCCTCCCCCACCTGTGCTCTCTCTTTCTCTAAAATA
The DNA here is from genome assembly GCF_018345385.1 of Vulpes lagopus. NCBI lineage: Eukaryota > Metazoa > Chordata > Mammalia > Carnivora > Canidae > Vulpes > Vulpes lagopus. The sequence goes on from NC_054831.1 coordinate 10,377,593, forward strand.
AGAGAAAGTTTTTTTTTTTTTCTTTAAAAAAGAACCTACAACACTTTATTGAGGTATGGCTGACATGTGAAAATCTGTACATATATAACGCACACAACTTGACGAATGTGCAGATAAGTTACATGTGTGACACCATCACTACCATCAAAGCCATAGACATATCCCACTTCCCAAAGATTCCTTTATTATTATTTACTATTATTATATTTACGTGTTAAGAATACTTAGCATGAGATCTACCCTCTTAGCAAACTTGAAGTGTATAATACAGTATTGTTAGCTATGGGCTGTATCCTGTATACTAGATTTCTAAAATTGTTTATCTTGTACAACTGAAACTTTGTACCCTTTGACCATCATCTCCCCATTTCCCCTCCCTCCACTCTTTCATAACCATCATTCTACTCTCTGTTTCTATGAGTTTGGCTATTTTAGATTCCACACATAAGTGAGATAATTGAGTATTTTTCTTTCAATATCTGGCTTATTTCACTTAACATAATGACCTCCAAGTCCATCCATATTGTCACAAATGGCAGGATTTTCTCCTTTTGTAAGGCTGAATAATATTTCATTGTATATATATATACCACATGCCTGTATCTAATCATCTAGGGCACATAAGCTGTTTTCATATCTTGGCTATTCTGGATAATACTGCAACAAACATGGAAATAAGATATGTTTTTGAGATCTTTATTTCAACTCCTTTGGATAAATACCAAAGGGTGGCATTACTGGGTCATGTAGTGACTCTATTTTAATTTTTTTTTAAAGAAACCTCCATACTGTTTTCTATTACATCTACACTAATCTACATTCCCATGAACAGTATACAAGGGTTCACTTTTCTTCACATTCCAATCATCAGCTATATGTTGTTTATTTTATTTGCTTATTTGCTTTATTTTTATTTTTAAAATGTTTCAACTTCTGTTTTCTAAAAATAGTAACTATCCTACCAAGTGGGAAATGGTATCTCTTTGTGGTTTTATTATGCGTTTCCCTCTGATTTATGATGCTGAGCAGCTTTTCATACCTATTGGCCATATTGGCCATTTGTATGTCTTCTTTGCAGAAATATCTTTTCATTGTTCTCAACACATTAAGTTTTTCCCATAATTTAAGAGGCACACGTGAACATTCCATCTGAGAAGAAGACTCACGCCAATCTTTTCAAAGCTGTACAACCTGCCAGATTTCTATGCAGCACTGTTCATTCAGCTGTCAACCTGAACATCATTTCTTCAGAAAGGTTTCCTTTGACACTCTAATCTAAAAGAGCCCACACATACTTTCCGTCTTATCCCAGCATTTAATTCTCTGTACACATTTTCTTGTTTATTGATGTTAGTGTGTGTGGTCTATCCCACTTAAGCACAACATGTGCTATCGTTAAGACTGGGACATTTTCAGTTTTCTTCATTATTAAATCCCATCACATGAATGGTGTCTCTCTAGCCAACTGTTTTATTAACACACTCACAGGTGTATAAATGGACAAATTTCCCTCCAGATAGGCAATGTGAAATTGACCAAGCACGGGTAATATGTATATATGGAACATTTGATTGACTATAATTAAAAAAAATAATTTGTAGAGTTACAGTCACTGTGACCAGGAGTAGTATTATCTTGTTTTAATATGCATTTCTTTTACTAATAGCTTACTTTTGCCTGCACTTTGTTATTTCTTATTTTTTTAAGAATTTATTTATTTATTCATGGGAGACACACAGAGAGAGGCAGAGACACAGGCAGAGGGAGAAGCAGACTCCCTGCGGGGAACCCAATGTGGGACTGGATCCTGGAACTCCAGGATCATGCCCTGAGCCAAAGGCAGACACTCAACTGTTGAGCCACCCAGGCATCCCTGAACTTTGTTATTTCTATGAACTCTTTTGTGAATTACCTATTTTTCCCCTCTGATAATTGTTTTACCATGATGCCAATAATTTTTAAGTTGTAAGATATTTACATACTAAGCCTATATATCATTTCCTATATTTATAATTTTTTACTAAGTTATCAAACTTGTCTAAATTCTATAATGATGTTCAACATAGAATTTTGAGATTTTGTATATCTTTAAGTCTATTTTTTCCTTATAATGTTGATTTCTTCCTTTAATAGGTCCCTAATGATTTTGAAAAATCACATATTTCCAATATCTTTCTTCCCATAAGAAATCTGGTTTATTTCTTCATTTATTCAAATCTTTCTTAGTTGTCCCTCTAATGATTTTTAGTTTGATTCATATAGAACCTCCACATTTAATTTTTGCTCATTATTTGATTCCCTTTCCCAACCTTTTTTAGGTAATACCTTAGACTAAAAAAAACAGCCTTACACAAAGCAACTCTTGGGATAGTCAGAGAAAAAGCTAAAGAGATCTCATTATCATGACATTTTATTACATCTTAGTATAAGGCATCTTTGAGGAGCCCGGGTGGCTCAGTCAGTTGAGTGTCTGCCATCAACTCAGGTCTTGATCCTGGGGTCCTGGGATCAAGCACTGGCATCAGGTTTCAGTGGCATTGGGCTCCCTGTTCAGCGGGGAGCTTACTTCTCCCTCTCCCTCTATCCCTCCCCCACTTGTGCTTTCTTGTTCACTCACTCTCTCTCTCTGTCAAATAAATAAATATTAAAAAAAAAAAAAGAATGTGAGGCTTCTTCAAGGCAAAGTAAGTTTGTGCAATTATAAAACATTACCATGAAAAGAAAGCTACCCTGTAGATAATAGTTCTATAAGGGCTTTTGCACAGATTCCCTAAAACACTCTTCAGGAGATGCCACCAAGAGCTGTGTGACCAGGGCAATGCATTTACTCTGACTTGAAGCTGATCTTCTAAGCACAATGGGCATAATTCTGTGCCTGTAGTGTTGTGGATCAAACAACATAACGCTTGCTAAGCAAGTTATATAGGACCTAGCACAGAGTAAGCACTCAATAAATGTTAGTTCTTAATATGAGGAAGCTTCTCTGGTGCATAATTAAGACAAAGTATTAGAATATTGGAGAATAATTTTTCTTTAGTAGAGATCTTTTCTCATCTTCGACTTTATCTCTTAAAATGGCTACGTTTTAAAGCATGCCTCTTTTTAAAATGATATTTTATTATTGTGGTAGTGTGCTGGGGCTGCTATATATAATAAATTACTACAAACTTGGTGACTTACAAGAGAATTAAAATCAGCATCACTGGGCTAAAATTAAGGTATAGCAGAGCCATGATCCCCTGGAGGCTGTAGGGAAGAATTTGTTCTTGCCTCCTCCAGCTTCTGGTGGCTGCTGGCTTTCCTTAATTTGTGGCTGTATTTCTGTATTCATTAAGGCTAACATCTTTGAGTCTCCCGCCATTCCAGTTTCACATTCCCTTCTGGGTGTGGAAAGGCAGTTGACGAGCAATATCCTCTGGCCACTACTTCTAAGGATACCTGTGATTGTATTTAGGGCCCACCTGGCAATCCAGAAAAATCTCCAAATGTCAAGATCTTTAACTTAATCACACCTGCTCTTTGCTCTACAAGGTGACATTCCAGGAATTCAGACTGTCTATTTTGGGGGCCCTTATTCAACCAATTGCAATCATGTTCTGCTAAGCTCAACTTAAAACGATATAGAAATACTGTGATAAATTGAAATTGGAAAAGTTCTTGCCAAAAAGAGAAAGAATTTATTTCACAGGTTATATGTTTTCACCATTTTAAATAAACCCCTCTAAAGCTTGAAGAAATGGCTGCACGATTTTGTTTTTGTGGTCATTTCTCGGGGCCACGGGGGTAGAGGGGGGATCTTGAAGGTGTCATAGCAGAGATGTGCCATGCTCAAAGGAGATCAAAACCTAATACCACAGGAGTCAATGTTTTTCTTTTTAAATCTTGTTCAAGTCCAGGACCTTTAGAACAATCTCTTCAGAACCTTGGAAATTCAAAATTCAACATAATAAAGCCAGCAGAAAGGAGACACAGTGTGAAGGGTGGCTGATGTCCAAGCCTCAGTCCTAGACTTATGATTATTCAGCGACCTGAGCAGCAAACGTAATAGGAGGCACAAAAGAAAAAAAAGGGGGGATCTCTTACTGATTTCCTTTATGATGATGAAAATAGTAGAACAGCTTAAGCTTAAACACTGGGACCTGTCTCCTGGAGGCTTGGACACCTGATGGTAGGACTGTACAGCAGGGGAGGCATGCTACCAAACAGCTTTGGTACGTATTCCATGCCCACTAAGGGGCACTGATGTAGGTTATATGATTGGGATTGAACAATTTCCTAATCTTGGTGAGGGAGTTTAGAATAGGTTTTGAATTCATTAGGAAAACAAAACAAAAACAACGTGATGGGACTTTCTTTGAAGTTCTGGGTTGTGTTTCAACCTCATACTCCCTATACAGGCAAATGACAAAAGTTACAAAGCTGGGACCCAGAGGGACTGTATTTAAGAAACTTGGTCTTGGGGCATCTGGGTGGCTCAGTTGGTTGAGTGACCCTTGGTTTGGCTCAGGTCATGATCTCATGGGTTGTGAGATCAAGCCCCATGTTGGGCTCCATGCTCAGTAGGGATTTTCCTTGAAGATTCTCTCCCTCTGTCCCCCCATTACTCACATGCATGTGTGCTCGCTCTCCTTCGAATAAATAAATCGTTAAAAAAAAAGAAACTTAGTCTCTATATAAATACAGATCTTAAAACTTCCTATCAAATAAGTTTCAGGAAAATTAAAACTCTCTAAAATATAAGTTCTTGGAATAATAAGGAACAGAACAGTGTGTACAAAGTTCTTTTACTTGGTATAAAATAGAACTGTTTATATGAATTTGCTCCAATATGCATAAATTATCTGTTGAAGGACTCATACAGCATTTATAAGACAGGTTTCCTCCAGGGAGGGAAGCTGGTTGCTGGGGTAGAAGGATGGGAGAAGTTTCACTGCATGTGCGCAGTAGGGGCACTCAGACTGGTTCAAGTCCTACAAAATGGCAATGCTTGCACCTTTACAGTTTATTGCATGAAAAGAACTCAATTTAGTTACAGAAGTAAAGATAGGACATCATAGCTGAAGGATGTTACCCAGCAAGGAGACTGGAGAGGCAGGCCTGAGTTCCAACTGTCTTCCCTCTGAGGACCACAGCAGACACATTTTTCTCTCTTGAATCAGGAAATCATTGACATGTACAGAGAACAACTCACAACAACTCCAAGAATCTCAGCTGGGGCTTCTTATACTTTGCTGGTCAGGCAACCATATTTCATATTAAGTACACAGGCCCAATAACAAGAGCCCCCTGGAGGTCTCACTGAGACCAGGTACAAATCACAAATCCTCCATTATCTGTAAAGAATGCACAAATCACCCCCAAACTCCTTAGACCCAGGGTTACGACACAACACAGTGAATCATTTCACTTCTTGAAGAGGGATCCGTGTGGCACAGGGGACTCCAGCCAAACAGCTCAGGCCAATTTCAGACCCAATAAACTTAACCCTCAGATCCCAATGCACTTGGGTGACTTTTGAGTTTTGCAGCATAAGACTATGTAAAAGTCAGGGTGCCATCAGGGAAGCAGAACAACCATTATTATATTGGGATAAGAGAAGAAGAATTTACAAGGTTGTGCAAATATCTGGAGAAATAAGGGTCTGAAAAGAGGAATTGGTGGATCCTGGGAAAGGCATGTGTGGGTGGTGGAGGTGAAGCATGCGAGGGGATCTGGGGAAGGAGCATGCAGGGCTGCTGGAGTGGGACGATGAAGGAGGTTGCTGGAGAAGTCTGTGGAAGATCCTTACCTCAAGACCTTTGCACTGGCTGTTCCTCTGCCCGGAACAGCCTTCTCTGTAGAGATCCACAAACTCTGTTCCATCACATCTTTCCTGTTTTATTCAGGTGTAACCTTCTCAGGCCGTCCACATAAAGTTGTAATCCAATCTTCCCACATGTTTTTTGCTACTTTATCCTTCTTTTTCACTTACATTTTAAAATGCTCTGTATTTGACTCATTTCATTTGTTTATTTTCTATCAAGGTGGCAGGAATTTTGGTCTGTTTCGCTTCCTGTTTCACCTGCCACACCTGAGATGGTGGGTGCTGGGTAAATGCCTGCCGGCTTTAGGAACAATGAAGTCATGCAAATGCTTCTCAGACTTTATTCCCTCCTTAAAGAAAAAGGAAAACTATCTATTTCCCCATGCTTTTAAGAAAAATTACATCATGACTGCTGATGACACCTTCTCTAGTCCGCACCCAGACATCCATCAATTGCCCCAGGTAGAATTAATAATCATTTTAATCAGGCTGGCCACTTGGTTACATTTCTTCTCTTCCCTTGGTATCAAGTTCCAGAGACAAATTTAATTCTGACTTATAAGTAGTAGACTCTTAAGACAACCAGTGAGAAGATAAAACAGTGCTACCTGGTCCAAGCCTTTCTTTTTTGTTCTGACCCTGAGATTTAGAGTTCCAAGCAAACAGAAGAAAAAATTGCTCAGGGGAGAAGAAGATTGAATTATAACGGTTCATTCCGAACAACGTAATCGTCACATTGTCCTTGGGAAGTAGGACAATTTCTAGAAGTCCCTCTTCTACAGTTGGGGACATAGACACAAGGGGGGCAGTCAGTAATTCAGCAACAAGGTAGAAGAGTACTCAGATATTGCCAGCCTAGGATTTTATTTCTTACACCACATTCGCAACACCGAAGAGATTTAATCTGGATTAAGATGAATGGCTTTTCATGGGATAAATTGCCACAGTCACATTCCTGGATGGGCAAAAGCAACTTGTACAATTCAACCGCAGGTTCCTTGCTGGGAGCTCAGGCAAAGTCTACACAACACCCTCTTCTGATCCCACATGTCCCTTGCAACCCCTGTGCAAAGTCCCTGGCTCTATACTGCTGTGGGTGCCAGGTAGACACTGAGACTTACTCTCCTAGAGACAACCTGCTCCCTTTGGAAAACTTGCACGTCCCTCTCTTGGCATGGAGAGCGAGCTTTGGAGGTGAGATCCTCTGGGCCTCATTCTTGGGCTCATGGGACATGTCAGCCTCACACGTGCCCCTCCTGTGGTTGGGTGGCCTGCCTGAGAGATTTGCTGGACTTCCATCTTCAAGAGCAAGGTTATGAAAGGGTGATGGGGCTTATGTTCTCTGGTTTCTTTTAGTCATCAGAGGAAATGATACTGTGCTTCCCTTCTCACTATTTTTTAAAATATTTTATTTGTTTATTTGAAAGAGAGTCCACAAGCAGCTGGCAGTGGGGTGGGAGGGAGGGAAAAGTAGACAGAGAAGGATAAGCTGACTCTTCGCTGAGCAGGGAGCCTGATGAGGGGCTCCATTCCAGGACCCTGAGATCATGACCTGAGCTGAAGGCAGACACTTAGCCAGCTAAGCCACCCCGGCACCCCTTTCCTTCTCACTATTGTTTTGTGTTCCTCAGGATCATACCAAATTGAGGAGAGCACAAAGAATAGCTTCTACTCCTCCTCTAAAGCTTTTTATATTCCAGACCCTCCTCCTCTCCCCCTAGACTCAGAGAACCTTCTGAAAGTGAGGTGGGTATGCAGAGAAGGCATGGATTCTTCCTCTGGCTCCCTTGCTGGTGTATTCCATTGCATACCCAGTGGTACCTCTTGAACCTAGGAGTGATGAAACTGGCACTTTTGTTGTGCTGTTGACTGCTCTGTGGACCAATTACTGCCTACCCACAGGTGATGGGAGTGCAATGTGAATAATAATAATAATAATAATAATAATAATAAATTGGTTTGTTTCTCAATCATTCCATCATGGTTTGTAGAGTCTTTCTTTCTTCTTCTTCTTATCTTTTTTTTTTCTGAAATCAATATGTCCACTGTGCTAGCCTAGTGTGAGAATATTTCAAATCTTGGTAGGCATTTCTATAGTGCCATGTTCTACACTAAATACATTGTGGCTCTTTGGTTGTCTATCCATAGGGGATGTGACAGTGAACTGCAGGGAACAAACCCACAGAAGTGGTACGACAGGGTACAGAAATAAAATGTGTTTCTACGTGAGATCTCACTTTGGTAGCCTGACTTGGAATTTTTTTGAGTTGCCTCCCTAGAAAAAATACTGGAAACTTCTGTATTGACATCTAACATTGAAAGGAAATCAATTCTTATTTTTTTAATATTTTATTTATCTATTCATGAGAGACACAGAGAGAAGGCAGTGACATAGGCAGAGGGAGAAGCAGGCTCCCCACTGGGAGCCTGATGTGGGACTGGATCCTGGAACTCCAGGATCATGCCCTAAGCCAAAGGCAGATGTTCTACTGCTGAGCCACCCAGGGATTTCCCGGGAATCAATTCTTAAATGAAAAGATAAATCTGTAACTAAATGACCCTGTGACTGATTTTTGTGGCCTGCACGTAGTGTGGCTAGAGTGTCGTGGGGTCCAATTCCTCTTGTTTGTCACTGCCATCAAGAACCCATACAGAAACACATCCAGATTATCCTCGTCTGAACAATGAGGATAATCTTACCACTTTGAATCATTCTTGGGCTACTTATGTGGGATACTGGGTGCAAAATCTAGAACAGAATGATTTAGTAGAAAACATATTCTCTTAGCTCAGGATGTATGTTGCTCAAAAAATGTTCAAATATCCATTTGAATATTTCTTTGAACATTTCTAAAGCCATTTGTTTCTAAAAAAAATATGACAAGTGAGAAGAGGGAGTTAAAAACAAGGAAATAAAACAACAACAACATAACTGAAAGAGGCTGGGAAAGAGGATGACAGATCATTTTCCAGGCATGAAGCCAAAGCATGAACTAGATTTGTTCATGCTAAGTTGGCAGCTGTTCTTACTCTACAAAACCCTTTCCGATGTGCAGAATTTTTTTTAAAAAAATATTTTCTGTTGTAAATATTACCTTTTTATAAAAGGGAATGTATTTCATGCTCTGCTACACCTCAGTTTCACAAAACACAATTCACAAATACATTATTATATTCCACTTGGCTGTTATGAGGATAATTTTGAAGATCCGTTTTCTTTCTAACATTGATACCTAATATAAAAACCACGGTTGTTCAGATTTCCTAAAAGGAACAAGGAGCAAGCTGGAAAGACTAAACACAGGGTGACAAGTTTGTTGAGATCCCACAAACAGACACTGCTCAGGGCAACCCACCCACCCGGGCGGTTGATGAGGCGAGGGATGGGACCTTCGGCCTGAGGGAATCTCCACGCTAAATTGGTAGTGTTCCTATTGGATTGGTGACCCCATTAGGGACCCTGCTCAGTCACCCCTCTCTGTTCTCCTAGCGAGATCTCAGACCATGCCTTCCAACTGGTAAGGCTCCCCTCTGGCTTTTTCTCGCTTCCCTTCCCAAAGATACCTCTAATCTTTCTTCACACACTGGGAAAGGCCATGGATCCTGACATTTTCAGTCTGAGAAGAAAAAATTATATTCTGGGCATGGTTGGAAGATTGCCTTAAGGAAAGAAGTGGCTTTTTGTCACCATTTATATTTCTGTCCCTTCGAAAATTATCTGGTTCTCACACAGTTCTGGGAGCTGTGCTGACATGACACACTTCCGCTTTCCTAGCAGGTGATCCTTTCTAACAATTTACAATCTGGAACATTTTCTTGCCCCAATAATTGTCAGTTTTTATTTGAATTTGCTGCTCTGTCTGAATGAGAGCTGCTAGCTCCGTATACATTATATTCCAATTATCCCTTTAGTGTCAAGAGTCACAGAAGGTTGTGGAATTTTGTGGAATTAGAGCAAACACATACACATACTTATATAGAGAGAACCCACACAAGTTATATGGCGATGACTCAGTATTATGTGTGATTTTAATCGTGATATTAGCCTACTGGTCTTCCTGTGACTGGGCAAAGCATGTGCTTAATCTAAATGATTCTCAAAAGCCTGAATTGTTTGAAACAAATAGAAATGATTAGACAGCATTTCTAAGGATCCCTATTTATACTTTCCTCAAATTCTTATATTGCTTATACTCTGACTAGCTGTTTCAGTATACATGGCTCTTTTTATTTTTTTTTCTTTCCTGCCTGGCATGTATCATGTAGTAATGCATATTTTTGTTATTGCAAATGAAACCAATTTGCAGTTGGGAAAATAGCCACTCTGGAAATCAGTTGATTCTATATTTGCAGAAAGAAAAGTATAAAAGAAAATCATATATGCTAAAAATATAAAAAGCCCCAGTCTGTACCTGATTTAACTCTGTCCATTTTTTGTTTGTTTATATTTCCTCTAAGTGTCCATTAGCGCCACTCTTCTAGAATCAGCATGTTTGCTCTTTTCTTACAGATGAACACCAGAGACCCTGAGAATCGATTAATCATACAACAAACTAAAAATAAAAAATGCTGTCTAGATAAGAAACTCCTAAATTGGCTATAAAAACTATTCAAAAGGCAATCTAACACCAGGGCCCAAAAAAACAGACACAAAGCTCATGTTTCTGACTGTTTTCTAGTTTCAAATTTCACATTGAAAATTGCTTCATAAAAGAAGACATTGGTAGCAGGTCAGGAATATAGAATACAATTTGTTTCTCTATCTTCCCATACCAAAGACAGCACTGCCTTTTTTATCACAAGAGATTCAAATTTCCTGATTTGGGTTTCTGTTTTCTTGACTATATTATAAGAGATGCTGAATACCAGGAGGGGATGGGTAGGGAAGTTATTCATCCTGGCGTGTGATCCTTATAATTCCTACTGAGCAATACATCTGTCATGGAGCACAGTATTACAACTTGATAAAGGGTATGTAACATATTTTTTCAGCCTAAGTATAACAGAAACCATTGGACAAAGATGAGAAAGGAAACCAAATGAATATGGTAAGCAAAGGGCAAATGAACTCTTACTGCCAAAAGCAAATGTCAAAAGCCAACAATTATATGGAAAAAAATTAACATGCAAATTTTAAAGTACTTTTGGGCTCTAGTGGATGCATTTCCCTGCTTATGGATGGACACCAATGAGAAACAGAGTGTTCTTTTTAGCATTGCACGATCCTAAAAGAGAGCAAACCAAGAATATTATTTTTAAAGAGTGAACAATTATTTCATTATGTAATATTGCATAAAACATTCAAATATGAATGCAAGGAATTCAAGTTTTATAAAAAGACAACAATGAAAATTTTTTAAAAAATCAAAAATGTGATTTAGATAAGAAAAAAAACATTTTTAAAGATTGGAACTATTGAAAAATGGTTCTCATATAAATAAGCTATGAAATAAGATTTTAAGTTATGAAGGAAAATAATAGAAGTTAAAAAAGAAAAATCCACCCAGATCAGCTTGACATTGGTGTTCAGTAGAATTTAACTATTCATTGGGTATTCTTAGGTAAATGGTAATTACATTTTGGAAAAACTATTGATTTAGATAACACTAAAGTATCATTTATATAACTGTGTATAGTAGATAAGTAGGTAGATAGAAGAAGATGTAATAGGCAGATCATAGTAAATGAGTGTTTATGCTTTCAGTAATCTTTCTCTTCTTGCAAATGCTGTAAGATATAGAACTTTTTTATCTACATTTTTTTTTAATACACATTGATCCCTGGGAAGTGACCTCTTGCCTTAGAAAGGAGGAAATGCAAGGACAAATATATTTGGAGACTTTGTCACCAAGCAGTCCATGAAAACCCAGAAAGAAAATATATGTCTCCAGATTCCTTCTCTGGGATTAAATTAGGGCTGCCTGGTTTTATTTATTATACCAAGTGATCATTTTTTATGTCCTGAGAGGTAGGACACCAGCATAAAGTCTCCAGTTTCTGGCCACAAGACTCAGCTTGGGATGGAAACTGGTTCGACCATTCATTACCTACCAAATCTTTGAAAAGTTACTTATTATCTCTGTGCTTCATTTTCTCATTTGCAAAATAATGATTCAATGCTTTCTTTTTTTTATTAGTGCCCACTTCATCTAGTAATGGTATTAACAGAGTTAATATAACACAGGTATTATGTGTCCAGCACTAAATGATTATCTAATTATTGGAAATAACGCTATTAATAAAGAGATGTGAAACTGACAAATGCTCAAATCAGGTTAAAACTGCCTTAAGCCTCCTGGAACATATATCACAGTCCATAGTACTTCCCCATGGTAGCTCTCATCATATTTTGAATTAAGTCACTAATTTTAAAATTATTTATTTATTCTCAGTTGCCTCAGAGACTAACTACATAAGCTCTGTGAGGGTCATGGTTGAGATTTTAGTTTTCATAGCAAAATAGCAACAGCGACTAGCATAATAATTGAACAAAACAGATGCTTAATTTTTGTCTGAACTTTACATTTTACAGTTGAGGAATTAGAGGGTAGGTAAGCTAAATGAGTGCAGCAGGTCAACGGGTTAATGATAAAGCCGGAATTAGAAGCTAGGATGGGAACACCTGGGTGGCTCAGTCAGTTAAGTCTCCAACTCTAGATTTTGGCTCAGGTCATGATCTTGAGGTCATGAGATCAAGCCCTGCTTTGTGCTCTGAGCTGGGCATCAAGTCTGTTTTGGATTCTTTCTGCCCATCTATTGCCCACCCCTGCCCCCAACTCACTGTGTCTCTTAAAAAAAAAAGAAAAAAAAAGGAAACGGGGGTGAAGTTACCACAGTCCCACCGCCAAGGCTGCTTCATGGTTGTGTGTGACTTGTAGGGTGGCCCAGAGGCCCTGCTCAGAAGGGCTGCATGCCTGGGTTAGGGCCAACTGTGCTGTCTTGAAATTCTTAATAATCATTGAACAAGGGGATCCACATTTTCATTTTGCACTGGTCCCTAAAAATGACACAGCCTATCTTGACTTTCATGTAGCCTCGTAATTTAAACTTCAAAACAGATTTAAGGATCTGGGCTGAGAAGAGCCTTCCACAAATTAATTCAGAGTAGAAGACTCAGGACTCCTATTCTATAAAAGCAGCAGGAGGAAAGCCCTTCTTCCCCTTAGCTATTCCCAGGGCATGGACATTCCTATTCTGGGAGCTGACAGGGCCAAATGACAATTGCACTGCATTTGAGAAAATATTGTTGCAGTCCCCACTGTCACAATGAATTGACAGGACAACTGCTCTTTTCAGAGCCCTGAGGCCATACCTGAAACTGTATCATTTAAATAATATATAACATCATCCTGCACGTAAAGCTCAAATCAAGCTTTAACAATTGCTGCTTCCTCTTGCTTTGGAGCTTCTCTCTCCTCCAGGATGGAAATGCTCCCTGGTTTCCCAGTGCTTCCTTCTGCACAATTTCACCAGGGTTCATGTCTTGGAGTGTGCCCCAGTCTCCTAATCTCCTACGGAGCTACTGATAAGGGAAATTCATAGACAAAGTAAAATGTAAGTACGAATAGCTGTTGACTTGGGTTTGAAACAGCGGGACAATTGATGAGCTTCTCCAGTCTTCCAGTCTGCCCCTTGGTCTGCATATTGGTGGGCTACACAGACTCCAGCCAACAATATTCTCCACCCCACATATCTCCCGGAGGCTGGCCAGTTCTAGTATTTTCATTATCTGGAGGTTATTAGCTTATGATATGAACCCCTACTAAAAAATAGGTTTTCAGGGCAAAAGAGTACGCTAAGTCATATATTATACTCATTGCTTACACACCAGTGTAAGTTTATCACATGTTTTCTGGAATCTGGCTTTTTGCAGTGATTGTAATTCTATAAATTCTACCTTCTTCTATAAAGAAGGTAGGGGAGGACAGGAGAAAAGAACTGGGCTCTCACCCTCCTCAGCAATTCAATTACTATTTCTTCATTGGATCACTCTTCCTCCCTAATTATCTATTACAAATCTCTTACAATTTCCTTGTTCTACCCACCCTTACATGGCTTCCTCTTCTTTTCTCATTTTTGACAGAAGACAGTGGCTCTTCTTTCTCAGAGAAAGATAAGCCAATGGATGGATCTTAGTGTCAACCAAACATACAAACCTAAAGTAGCCTCATCCTCCCATGCTAATGGAGACAAGACTTTTCTGAATTCTCAGCTGCTTCATCTCTGTCACCTTTACATTAGCACTTAAACATTTCAAGCTTTTCCAATTATAAAAACAAAAACCAATCTTACCTATGTGGCAACCATACCCCTGCCCCGCAATATATGACCCTAACTAGCCCATCTTTCATGGTCAAGTGCCCAAAAGATTTCTCTTACTCCCCTTTGTCCTCAATGACCATTTGGACCATTCATACTAGACATGATATGACCATCCTCATGTCCCACGAGTGGCCCCACTAAGTTGGCCTCCATGTGATACTATACAGTGGATGCCTTCCAGGTTTCATTCAACCAAATTTTTGCACAGAACATGGCATTGACAAGTGTTCCTAGAAAAATTCCATTTTATTGACTTGTCCTTCCAATATCTCAATCTTTTTTTTTTTTTTTTTTTTTTTTAAAGATCTACCTCTTCCCCATTCACTGAAGCTGTTCAGAATATTTCAGAGTTCAGCACTAGGCATTCTTCCAATTTTAGTTTTTCCAGTTTATCATAGCACATCCACTCCTATGATTTCCTTTACTATCTTTGTGCTAATAGCATAATATTTCTGCCAAATATAATGTCTCTGTCAAATGTTTCTTTTTGGGACAGATTTATTTCCATAGCTGAGGCTATATGTGCCCCTGACTGTTGACATGCCTGCTGAGGAATCTCCAGGCACCTGAAACTCAATGTGGCTAACACTGAACCCATGGTCTTTTCCCAAATATCTTTGCTTTCTTTTCCCTCCTGAATTTCTTCTCTCAGTAGACGAAGCCACCATCAACTCTACTGCTCTTGCTGGAAGTGTGGAAATGATTCTTGGCTCCCATACTCCCTCAGCCATTGCTTCTGTTCAGTTACTACATCATGATGCTTCTGATGTCAAAATATCTCTCAAAGAGATCCGTTTCTTCTTCTCCATTCCATCACCACCTTAGGCAACTGAACCATCATCCTCACTCCACCTCCTGCAATAGCTTCCTACTGGCATCTCTCACACACAGAACCCAACCCCTCCAATGGAATCTTTGCTTAGGAACCAGATGGATGCTTTTTAAATGCTAATCACCATCCCTTCTGCTTGGAATTCAATTCAATTTAGTAGTGTCCTGTTACTTTTGATAATGATCTGAGATCCTCATCCAGTTTGTAATCCCTTGACTGACACAGATCCTGTGCCATTTTCATCCTCTGTGCTCCAATCACAATGAAGCTTGAACACAACCTGCTCCTCCCACTAACAGCTTTGGCGACGCTGTTTCCTTTCCTTGACAATCTCTTTTTCCTAATCTTCACCTGGGTACATCCCACTCATCTTAAAGTGTACCACTTAAACATCACATTCTCAGACAATCTGTCCAATTTTTTATACTGGCCCCCTGCTTTGTATTTTTATAGTACCTTGTAATTCTCCTTTGAGTACTTGCCATGACTGTAATTATTTGCATAACTTCTACCTCACGCCCACCATAGCTCTTAGCCAAAAAGCTCCATGAGACAAGGATTATATCTGTCTTTTCCATTTCTGTGAATTCTGCACTTAGCTTTGCATCCTACACAAAGTGGGAATTTACTAAATATTTGTTAAGTAAATGAATGAGCAAATGGAAACCATAGGTACTAAAATCCTATTTTGGAAGTTCGTAAGGTTAAGGCCAAGGCTGCCCTCAAGTCTGGGCCTTGAGCCCTTGGAAATAGCAAAGGAAAGATTAAATATACCTGAGAAAAATGAGGTATCTGGTTTCATAAAATGTTGTCAGCTTCTGGCCCTACATCCACACTTTATGGCTACACAACCATGCTGAGGCACCTCTCCAAAGACAAGACTGTAATAAGTCTGCATGGCTCAGACAGCCTCTGTGCTTTGTGGCCAGGATGAATTGGTTTGAATTACTGCTGTACGTGTCACAAAGGTAAATCCCAGGGCCTCGCAAGCTCAGACTGTGCCACAGGGAGTCACACGGAGGCAGTGGGAGACAATCTTCTCATCTGCCATGACTTTACTCATGGTGTATATCTCAGTGAGCTATGGGGATTTTCAATTAATTTGCCTGTGATACTTCTTTTCTTTTTCTCTTTTTGAGATAAGAAACAACAATGGCAACACCACATCCAAAATGTACAAGGAATAAAATAGGGTGGGATTTTCTGGTTTAATAAGTAGAAATACTTCACTGCAGAACAGAAACACCTGTTCCACCTTTACATTTTCCTCCAAATCTTTATTAGAGGGCTAATTATATGTGCTGTGGGGGCATTTTCAGCCTTAACTGTACCAACTTGTTACACCGTGGTGAAAAACTAATTGGGAAATATGGTATTTTACAATACTGATTCACTTCCAAAAAAAAAGAAGGGACCATGCAAGATATTTCCTGGTGTGCTGACTCTAAAATGTCTGTGCCTCCAAATCACTAAACTATAAATTAATGAAAATATAGGACTAGGATATGTGTGCCAATTAATTTAGATCACAATGCTTGTCTCCGGAAAGCACTAATAAATACACTTAATAGACACAAACCCTCAGATTATTATCATTAAAGGACAGAACACAGCAACATAACATTATTAAAAGGATTTTTTTTTCCATTTCTTTCATGTCCTCCTTGTTTTTCCTTCTATTTAATGGAATGTTGTTTGTGGCTATTTTTTTTTTTCCAGCTGTACTCCTAAAAGCACAGGCAAAAATATTCCCCTCTCTCTTTGTATCAACACTGCTCATAATCCTAAAGAGACTTTTTTAAACTTTTTTTTTTAAGACTTTATTTATTCATGAGAGGCAGAGAGAGAGAGAGGCAGAGACACAGGCAGAGGGAGAAGCAGGCTCCATGCAGGGAGCCCGACGTGGGACTTGATCCTGGGCCTCCAGGATCACACCCTGGGCCAAAGGCAGGCACTAAACCCCTGGGCCACCGGAGCTGCCCCCCAAAGAGACTTTTTTAAAAGGGAGTAGTGTTGACCTTGACCCATGAGGCTTTATAGCACCCCCTGTTTTTTTTCTCATTTCTAGAACAAATTCAGAAACTACACATAGTCTCAACTAAGGTTAGAGCAGGCATTAGTCTGCTTCTTCCAAGGAAGACTGAGAATCTTAAGATAATTTCCTTTAAGCATCAAAAGCACTTACCATGTAATTATGTATCCTACCACACTTTTGTTTTGGCTTCATAGATGGCAGAAAAATGGACTATAAGCAAGGGCAGGTCATTTATAGAAGCAACAGAAGACACAAACATGTGCTGAATTTATGATGACTCCCGCAATGAAGAATTGCCAATAGGAATTAGATACCAGTGTCAGCTATCCTACTGACAACTTGTAATACAAATGGTAAAGAGAAAAACTTAGAGAAGATACAGAGATTCAGGAAAGTTTCAGAGGATACATCACTCTTTCTTTCCATTATCAACAAGATTACTTCTGGCTCACCTATCCAAATCGCTGTGGGAGGCATGAAACTCCTGGGTATGGTTCTTTAGCACTGGAGAGTGAGGAATGCCCAGGAAGAGACTTGTTAAGGGCTTTCCTGCCTTGGGCTTCATGAGATCCCCATAAAAGAGAAATTATGGGGGTGATAGGAAAGAAGTTGGCCTACAGAAATCTGCAGACTTCTGGGGATTTGCAGGGGACACCACTGGGACCCTGTGTGTGTATGCGTGTGTGCATGTACAAGTTCATGCCTGGATGGTCTCCTCAATTTTCAAAAGAAAGGGCAGAGCTGAAAAGGTGAACTACTTTTGTAATTCTCCTTACTTCTGAGTATGAGAAAAGCAGGTAGGATTTTTCCAGTTGCCTGCCTGTTCGCAAACCTCCTGCTCACAAAAGTAGATGGTGATTCAACTTTCATTCTTTCTGAGAGTTTGTGCCCTGGGGTGCTTTCACAACCAAAGCTGGTTCCTGGAGAGAACTCAAGGGAAATAATCACTCAAACAGCCAGCAAAGGAAGGCCAGAAAGAATGAGTACCAGGTCAAAGAGAGCCTCTGGAGGAGACAGTTCAGAATTCAGACAACATCACATATAATAATGACATGGTGAAGAACAACTATGAACATTCTAGTTCAGGACAAAACAAGACTTTCTAAAATGGAAACTAATATTTGAAGTAGAAGATTCAGAGGATGAGTGGAAGCATGAGATGTTTGCTGTTGAGATTGAGTTTAGTGGCCTAGAAGCATGAGGGCAAGAGTATTATTTCAAAGTACAGACCAAAACATGAAAAAAGAGACAGTTTGAAGGCACAGATATCAGAGCTAGAGAATAGATTTCACAAACATAATATGCAAATCCTAAAAATTCCAGAAGGAAAAAAAAAAAGGAAGCTGATAGGAGATACCCAATACCTAACTCTACAAATGACTGGAGAAGGTGTCTCTGAGATAAAAGATTGACTTCTACAGAATGGAAAGTTACATGAAGTTTCTGGAAACAATAATGAGAAAATCATATGCTGGTAAGATTATTGAGGTCTTAAGGATAAAGAGGGTAAAGAGGATGTTTTCTATCAATTTTATCCATCATCTGTCTAGTGACTTGATAAGGGATAGGATGGTTAAACATTTACATCAACTGTGACATTTAAATATTCATTTATACAACTTACTGGGGTATTTCTCTTTACACATTAATCCCACAATTTCCCAGGCAAATGTATTATTTATTTGCTAGGAACAGTGATTAAAGAAAATTATATCTACTGATCTAACTTGAAAATTCCTTACCTGAGAGGACCTTAAGTTCTATTTCATTGCACTGGTGGCAAGATTCTTCCTGAATTTATAATACATGTCTTTTTGTTCGAATGCATTAAAAGGTTTAATAAAAGGAAATGAAATGTCTCCAAAAATTTAACTTTTTCACATATACAGCTTCCAATTCTCCTGTAGAAATTATATCACTATCCTAAGGGAACATAGTGCATAGTGTTTATATGGATTATTTCAACCACTTATGACTTTAAAGAAAAGAGAGAACCTGAAATTATGGCAAAGATGGTTTTAAAAGCATAGCAATGATGGCAGTGGTAAGACCACTGGTGCTGGGTGTGCATCTGTTAATTCTTTCTTTCGTGGGGCAATTTGCATAATAGCGAGACATCCAGTACTTTTTATTGGAATTCAAATGGATTTGAGAAATAAAGATTTGGAACAAAATGATAATATTTGAAAATGTTATATAGTATAGTCAACAAAAATATAATGCAAGTGTAAAATTAATGTTATGGAAACATAACCCATTATGTTCGAAGTGAGCAGTTGCTTCTAAGCCTGCTTCTGTTTCCTGTGGAGTGGAACCTCAGCCACTGTAACAGAAATGCAAGTAAGCACAGTGTGATTGCCTCCTCTTCCCTCTCTATCTGCATGGATTTGGGAAACCTGTCTTATTTCCCTGGACACCCTCCCTCTTCCTTTACAAAAGAAGTACAATATAGTGCCTAAACAGTACTTAATATAAAACCTGGTACATTATAAGTGATATAAAAATATTAATAGTGATCATGACTGATTTCATCTTTTTCTTTACATACATGGAAAAGGGCCGAGACCAAGGAATTTAGAAGTAGACACACTGGGTTCAAATCCTCCTCTGCCTCTTATTATCTTTGAGGTCAATGATTAAATCAGTTAATTTTTCTGAGTGTCCACTCCCTTATCAGTGAATGACTGGCTACTGACTCCCATCTCAGTACTGGGTTGGGATTAAGTGAGATTCAAAGTAGAGACTACCTAATAGCAATCAGGCAAATAGAAGACAAGAATAAATCTTTCCTTTCTTTATCCTTATTCTCCCAGAACTACTGAACAATATGTGTACTGACACATATTAGAAGCATGCATTTTTTTTTCTTGAAATACGTATATATATATTTTTAAACAAGGAATGCCCTGTCATTTTTTATTAGGAAAATAAACCACATCCACCTAATACCCATTCTCATCCAAGCATCCCAAACCACAATTCTTATTTATGCAGGTAGACGCTGCACAAACCACCACGGCTACCATCACCTCTTCCATCCTTCTATAAATAAGAGAGAAGTAACAAAATACTCTGTGGTTCCAACAATTTTCCAGTTTCCCCTGACACTTCCAGTTGCATGGTAAATTGTTAGAACTGCAGATGATTAAAAAAAAATCCTTTAATAAATTAATATTATTACTGGCTTTGGATTATTCCATTGCTAGTTTTGTTTTCTTGCGTTGATAATGCATACCAGTTTAACAAAGTGCATGCTTCAAATCAAATTTATCAAATTAATAAAGAAAAACGTTGGAGTACATGGTGTGTGTGTGTGTGTGTGTATATATATATATATATTTCACACTTTTCTATAAAAGTGTGTCTTTCTTTAACACAAATGGCTATAGGAAAACATATTTATAGAAGAAGGCCCAGGGATGCTTGGGTGGTTCAGCAGTTTAGTGCCTACCTTCCACCCACGGTGTGATCCTGGAGTCCTGAGATCAAGTCCCACATTGGGCTCCCTGCATGGAGCCTGCTTCTCCCTCTGCCTATGTCTCTGTCTCTGTCTCTGTCTCTCTCTCTCTCTCTCTGTCTGTCTGTCTCTCATGAATAAATAAATAAAATCTTTAAAAAAATAAAATAAAAGAAGGCCCAAAATGACAAACTTATCAAAGGAAATATTTTACAAAAAGAATATACATTTTAAATATCCCCTTCTAGATGTTCAACAGCTCTTATTACACATTCCAAGGTCAAAGATGGCATGGGTTTGCCTTTCTGAAACTGATAATCACCCTGATTTCTTCATTTAACTCATTTCACAAATAAGAAGTTGATCTCCGTGAACATATCACAAGGCATGACAATTCTCGTCTTGCTCACTCCATAGACACGTGGCAACAAGAAGGACATTATACTCAAGTATTGTTGTTCAAATAAGCATTGAGATCTTATAAATTATCTAGAATATGATATCTAATAAAATAGTGGTTTTTAATTTTTTTTAAAGATTTCATTTATTTATTTTAAAGAGTGAGAGACAGCAGGAGCAGGGGGAGGGGCAGAGGGAAAGGGAGAAGCAAGCTCGCTGCTGAGCAGGAAGTCTAATGGGACACTGGATCCCAGGACCCTGGGATTATGACCTGAGCCAAAGGCAGATGCTCATCCGACTGATCCACCCAGGCCCCAAGTAGATAGTGTTATTAAGGCTAAAGTTTATTTCTGAACACTCATTACACTTGATCTAGATACTTTTATACCATGTAAAGCATTTTTACTTTGTACTTTGCCATAAACACTGCTTTCACTGGGGTTAAACATTTCAAATTTTTATGTATTTCCAACTTAATGGGTGGAAGAAAACTTTAAAAAGATCAAGACACAGGGTTGGGGTTTGGAAGAAGTTGGTATTTTGGTTATTATTTACACAGTGTCTCACTGCTCAATATTAACCTTTCTCAAAACATCTTTTGCCCCCAGGTCTCTGATAAAAATGTAACCAAACTAAGCTTGGCAAAACACACTTTAAGCTCACTTTCTACTTCTCTAGCCTTGCCAGAGAGGTCTCAAGAAAAACAAAGTTGGTTTTGTAAGGGCATAGAGAAAAATGTGAAATGGAAATTAGCATATTATTGTGTGAAATAAATTTCAGGAACAGTGATCTAGGAGCATCTGGGTGGCTCGGTGGGTTAAATGTCTGCCTTTGCCTTAGGTCATGATCCGGGAATCCTAGGGTCAATCCCTGCATTGGGCTTCCTGCTCAGTGGGGAAGTCTGTTTCTCCTTCTCCCTCTGCCCCCCAACTCCTGCTCTGTCTCTCTCTCTCAAAAACAAAAAAAGAAATCTTTTTAAAAAGTAGTGATCTGTACTCATGATGATCTGAACTCCATTGCATCCAAAGAGACAAACTGATGTCAAATAAAAAAAAAAAACCATTAGCTCCTTATCTGAGCCATTAGGGAGGCCCCACACTCTCTGGCAGCAAGAAGGAGCAGAGATGGCAGGGGAGGCAGTAGATTACAGATGCCACCAGACAAAGCAACTCCAGCATCACCCAAGCCAAGGTACCAGGCGCAAGGTGCAAGGTGTTCAATGATGAGAACAGGAAGGATAAGCAAGGTTCCTTTGGATCCCAGATGCTTGGCTCATCTGTGCTGGTCATAACTACATCCGTGGAAAAAAGTTTACAAGTAGCAATCAAGAAAGCTGATTCCCAGCCCAGTCCTTGTTTTCTGTAAAAATTTCACACATGCACAGCTATTCTTTCCTCTCTCAGGGCGCCACAATATAAAACCCTGTGACTCTTCATCAAGCGAGCAACTCCAGTCATACTGATGACACATGTTTCTCTTTGCTAGTATCCCAGTTGTCTTTTACATATTCTAGTCCTACCAAAAAGGCACAAATTCCAAATATCCCTTTAATCATGACTACATAAAACATTTGGAATGAAGCATATTTCCCACACAAATAACTTAACCAAATACTGTTTCAATTTAATAGCTATTTTATTTTAATGCTACAAATTTATTAAATTATTATTATTATCCATCAGCAACCATTTTAATAAAGAAGAATAGGCAAAGGAACAAGTAAGAGTAATCAAATGATCACATATAGTGACAGCCATGAGCGGAAATTAGACGAAAAATAAATGTAAAATTCATTTCCTTATTTACTCAGAAAGGAAGCCAGAAATCCTACTGTAAGTTCATCCCACAAATAAGCTTGAAAGAATGGACTTGCAGCTTTGTTGGTAGTAGTAAAATACTTTAAATGAGCTATCTGTCCACCAGTGGGTACTAGTGAAATCAGAATGCATCCGTAAGTGGAATGCTATGTAGATATAAAAAGATCTCCATACATATACATATGTATAAACACCAAGATATATTTTTAAATATTTTAAAGAAAAATATGTAGAACATTACATAGAAATTAAGGCTAGCTAAATAAAGGCATTTATTTTACCTGAAAAGACACCCCTACAAATTAGTAGTAACAGTTGCCTCTGTGTAGGAATCAAGACCAGAGCTCATTGCATATCCTCCTTTTTCTCCTTGCAAGTTTTTATTTACATCTCAGTTAGGTAACATACAATGTAAAATTTGTTTCAGGTGTAGAATTTAGTGATTCATCTCTTGTATACAATATCCAGTGCTCATCACAACAAGTGCCCTCCTTAATCCCCAACACTCATTTCCTCCACCCTCAGGCACTGCCCCTCTGGGAACCCCTAATTTTTCTCTATGGTTAAGAGTCTGTTTCTTGGTTTTCCTCTCTCCCCCCCCCCCTGTTCATTTGTTTTGTCTATTCAATATCACTCATCACCAGGGAAATGCAAATCAAAACCACAATGAGATATCATCTCACACAAGTCACAATGGCTAAAATTAACAACACGGGAAACAGGTGTTGTCGAGAAAGGGGAACCCTCTTACACTCTTGGTGGGAATGCAAACTGGTGCAGCCACTCTGAAAAACAGTATGGAGGTTCCTCAAAAAGTTGAAAATAGAGCTACCCTACCATCCAGCAATCACACTACTAGGTATTTAGCCAAGGATACAAAAATACTAATTTGAAGGAATACACGCACCGGATTGTTTATAGCAGCATTATCAACCAGAGCCAAATTATTGAAAGAGCCCACATGTCCATCAACTGATGAATGGATAAAGAAGATGTGGTACACATACAGTGGAATATTACTCAGCCATCAATAAGAATGAAATGTTGCCATTTGCAACTTCATGGTTGGAGCTAGAAAGTATAATGCTAAGTGAAATAAGTCAGTCAAAGAAAGACAAACACCATATGATTTCATTCATATGTAGAATTTAAGAAGCACTGTATATCCTTCTGTTAATTTTGGATTTTTACTTTTTGCAAAAGGCTCATTTGCTTAGGAAATGTGTGTTTCCCATCATGAATGAAGCCATAACAACTAATCCATAATGAACTGATATTGCCAAGATAGCAGCATAACTTTTCTATAAAGTTATTTTGGGCATGGGATTATTTTATTTTCTTATACATATATCAAAAGATACTCACAAATAAGGCTCCTGCTGCTCTTAGAATATTCTTTCTCTTCTTTTTCTTGTTCTTTTCTTTAACTTGCTTAAACCCCCATTTAGGTCGGCAATTTAATCATGGCATGTGGAGTAGTTACACTGACACCTTCAGAAGAAAGACGATTAAGTAAAATGGCAGGAGAATGCCCATCAAGGATGAAAGCAAAACTTGAAAGAAAATTTTGAAATAATTATCACAATGGCTCAATTTGGGGGTCATTTTCTGGTAATGCCAAGCAAAATTCTCTAGTATGCTGAGAAATAAGCTCAGCAAAATGGAACTAAATGAAAAGTGTCAAAAAGCGCTTGGAGAGTGCTTTCATTAAAATCACATCAGAATTTGAAAGCTTCCTTGGGTAACTGCACATATCAGTTCTACTAGGGGGATATGAAAGAAAAAGGATTTTTTCATGAGGCAGGACTACATCATGGTTGCAAGTGTGCTCTGAATTAGAACTGCCTGGATTCAAGTCCCAACACTGCCACTTCTCCCTATGGGACTGTCAATAGTTTCTCAAATGATCTGTACCTGTTTCTTCTTTTGTTAAATTCAGATAATGATGGTAGGTTTCTTTCAGAGTTACTGAGAAGACCAAGTGGTTCATGATTAATGCACTTATAACCATGTCTAGAACAGAATGTTGTATAACCGTTGATTATTGGGTATTGACATTATCATTCTATCTGCCAATAAAAATACTTATTGAATTCTCACGCATACATTACTCTAACTTGCAGAAACAGCAAGTTAAACAAAGCACTAATTTAACATCAGAAACCTGTGTTTCATTCTGCACCTATCCTTTAACATGCTATACGACCTTGGAAATGTCACTTAATCTCTGCTTCAGTGATGATGTCTATTCCTTAGCTGAAACATGGAGCTAATTCATCTGATTGTCTTGAAAATCAGAGGCAATTTTACAAAAAAAAAAAAAAGAGTGAATATTGATATTGAAACAGTATGCCTATGTAAAAATAGTAATGGTGATAGGAGAAAGTTTAACGGGAGAAATGAGTAGGAATAGTAATTTATGTTAATTATAGAGAAGAAAGGAGAGCACAGAAACTTCAAGAAAGAAAAAAGAATATTTCCTAAGTCATAATGTTAGCATTCAGCCTTATTTTTCCCAAAGTACTTTAAAAATTCCATATGCTTTAAACATTTGCATAAGGGATATCATGCCATAATAACCTTTTGCAAACTTTTTTACACTTCGGATGACTTTTTTTGAGGTTTATTCAACTTGATATATGCAAGACTAGTTCACTTATTTTAAATTGCAAATAGAATTGCCTTGTATTAGCGCAACCTTTATTTATTCCTAACCTTGTTTTGGCATAGAACTTATTCTGCTATTACAGATTGCACTGCAATGAATATGCTGGCTCCCACAAGTATCTTCTGTACATGTGTAACAATTTTGTCATGAGTAAATTCCCAGGAATGGAATTGCTGGATTATAGGACGTATGCATGTATACTTGTGTTAAATTTTACCAAATTGCTCCCTGGAGTGTTCATCTGTCCTTTGAAGAATAGCTAGCAGAACTATTTTATAGTTTAATTTTTTTTTCCTGTATATTTGTCCTTAAATAAAAGGTCACTGTCATTGACACAGAGTGACATATAAAGAACCAATCAGAGATGGCAAAGCAAGGGACGGTAAATCAGAGAGGGGCTATTATCACACCTATATCTAAATGGGCAAGAGAAGGTGCCAGTCACAGTGTTGCCCAGGGCCACCTGACAGGAGCTGTCTCTCATGGAGAAACAGTGCTAACCCTCACCAGGAGAAGAACCTGGGGTATGAGTAGCCCAACCTCACTCTTTACCATCCTATGAACACCTGCCAGTGTCTTTGTTCAATCCAACCTCATAAGAAGTTAGAGAGAGGACATGGTTACAAAATTATAAAAGTCAGCAGGAGGGGCACAATATGAGTATGTCGCTAGAAGATCAAAGCTATCCAAGGCATAAATCTCTTATATATTGCAAGCATTTTTATCCTTTTAAAAAAGAACAGATGTTCTTCTTCATCAATGACTTTGCATGGACACATAGGTAAGCAATGAGGATTTGCTAGTCTCTAGAAATGTCATTTTAAAAATCTAAATATATAGCAAATAGTCTTGATTTATCTGAATAAATAAACACTCAATACCAGCCATATTTTAAAAAGAAAAGTCCTACTTACTGGGTAATGTGTGCAAAAAGGGACAGAAAGGAAGTTCCCAGAGAATGGGAAACAAAATCCAATTGGCTCGTGTCCCTTTACGTCATTACAACTGAAACGAGACCTTTTTTATTTTCTTTAGCTTATTTAAAACTTATCATATCTTGGTAATTTGGGACCAATTATTGGTTTTCTGACTTATTTCATCTTGGTAGACCTATTCAAATATCGAGTATAGTTGTAGCCAGATCTTGCTAAGATTACAAATTATATCTGATTCATCTACAATCTAAGCCAAAACATACACAATATCTAAACTTAAACATATTTAGCATGGCTTTCATTTTCTTTTACAAAAGTTGGCATAAAATTAACATTATTCTTGCATATTTGTAAAATACATGTAAACAATGATTTTAATTGTGACTGAACTAGGGAGAGAGGAAATGAGTGGCTTGATAAAGCTATTGCAAGTTTCTTAAAATACATCCTTAAAGTATCATCCAAGTTTGAAGATCCGTCTAATATGTAAGTTATTCACATACTTATTCTTCAAGTGAAAATGGAAATTAGTCCAGTAATTCAAGAGAATAATTTGTTAATATTTACAACTGCTATAAAATAGGCGCAAACTTCAACCCACTAGTTTCACTTCTAGGAATTTATCCTAAGAAGACAATGAAGAGAGGGATCCCTGGGTGGCGCAGCGGTTTGGCGCCTGCCTTTGGTCCAGGGCGCGATCCTGGAGATCCGGGATCGAATCCCACGTCAGGCTCCCGGTGCATGGAGCCTGCTTCTCCCTCTGCCTGTGTCTCTGCCTCTCTCTCTCTCTCTGTGTGTGTGACTATCATAGATAAAAAAAAAAAAAAAAATTAGAAGACAATGAAGTGTATGGGCCAAGAATCATGTACAGAATCATTTATTCATGATGAAAATGGATGAGAAGAGGTTTCAAAGAAATAATATAAAGAGAATTTTCCAGGGCTGAAAGTAAATGCAAATGGTCAAATTTAAAGGAATGCTAAGCAGGATGAATGCCAAATATCCATAGCCACACAGGCCATGAATATTCACAGCTTCCTGGTTAAAAATAAAATCCAAAAAGTGTCCAGAGAGGAAAAGGTGCTGTCACCTTCAAAAGAATGAGAGTCAGCCTGTGTTCACGCTTCTCACTAGAAAACACCGAATGCCTGAAAACAATGGAAGAGGGAACTTTGAAAATCCTGAGGAAATGTGACCCTCAACCTATTATCATCTACAAAATGAAATTTCCAACCAAATGCAAGAATAAAAGCAGGAGAGCACAGAAGACGCCTTGTCTCAAGCTCCTGACACACAGAACCTTGAGCACCATTTCTCGGGAGAAGAAAGAGTAGAATATGATACGCTGACTTTAGACAGGAAATGAGTCCAACAATTCAGAAATGTCTGAGTTAATTTGCAAACCACCAGGTTAAACTTTCCACCATCATGGACAATTGGGATTTGTGAGGGAAGTTGAATTCAACTGTAAAAAAAGTTACTTTTTTCCCTTTTTCTTTTTTTATGCCTCTGGGTATGTGCCTTGTGAAAGTCACAGCTATTAATATAACCGTTGCTAATAGCAATTATTTCTGAATGCTTACTATCTGCCAGATACTTTGCTAAATCCTCTACATATATAGTCATGTCAAATCCTCATGAATTTGATGGGATTTGTGTATTATGATCTCCATTTTCTGGAGAAAAACTAAGGTCCAGGGAAATTAAGTGATTTTCCTACAGTCACATATTTAGCAAGTGGTAAAGTTGGAATTATAACTAGATTTTTGCGACTCTCAAACCCATCATCTTGAACATCAGTGCAAGACTTAGCCAAGGCCTAACTGATTATCCTCAAGAAATAATATAGATGCCTTCCTTGACCTCCCAGCAAGTCAGCGCTTTCTTTAATATTTACAGTTTTTGTTGACAGAAATAATTAAAACCTTTTCAATCCTGTAACTCCAGAACCCTCCGGGTATTGTCCTGTTAAATTCTCTCCCTGAAGCTACATGACTCATCTCTTCAAAATCTCTTCTTTGCTGCAACCTAGGGGAGAGAAAGACTATTTTCAATTAGACTCAGCACTCCCTGTTCTCTACTGATAAGATTGGAAAATAAGTGCCGGTGTAGGAGCATTCTGAGTTAGCTAAATTCATCCCACGGGCACCTTCCACTGCCAAAACCTTCCCAAGAATCCTGGGAAGATGTTTGAAGGACAATTGTACTAGCAGCAAAAACAAAGAAATGATATTTCAATGAAAGAGAAATATTGTTCTTTTCTACTAATAAGAGCAAATACTGAACCACATAGAGCTCAACATGTATCTGACACTGATTGCAATCCACTCCTGGCTTTCATCTTAATGAGTCATTTATCTTCCATGAACATTCAGATAGTGGCGAGACTGCCTTTTCTTCGCATTTTTACCCACCTCTCTGACCTCAAACCCCATTCCTAACTTGGGAGAGCAGTCATGGGCAGTTCTATGAGGATCTCCTTTACCCTGCCCAAGTCTGGTGCCAGAGCTATTTTGAAGCTCAAGTTCACTGCTAAATTGAATATAGTCTGGGTGTCTCAAGACTGAGTTAAATCCACAGCCGAAGGTTGCTTGGTTGACGCCTGTCTTACTCTGTGTTTATTTTTCATTTAGGGCATTTGATTTTGTCTCTCCCTATAAATAAACTAATATTATAAACAAGTGCATGTTTGTAATTGTACGTAACAAAGACGGAATGAACCATTTGTTTCTCAAATTTACTTAGTTCTGTATTTAATGACGCTTCAAAGCATGTGTCCGATACAATCATCTTGATATTTTTAGGGGCCCTTCTTCTCTGTTCCTCAACTCTCTGCTAAGGAGAACCTTACAATCCTTTCTACTGTTTCTGGGTGTGCTTACTTTTATATTTTCTAGAACATTTACAGTCACTGATTGGGAAGCAAATTGAACTTCCTTGCACATGGGTAGGAACCATCAGGTCCAAGTCATTTTCTTACAGTTGACACAACACGGTCACATGAGTTTCAGGAGCACAGCATTAGGGATTCAGCAAGTGTATACTATGCTACGCTCACAAGTGCACCTGCAAGACTTTCAAAGCAATATCTGAAGTATTCCAGAAGTCTCTCTTGTGATCTGAATGGAGACGAGTAAGCAATCTACCTCACTACCACTTCCCGTTGCTTGCTCTGCTTGTCTTCACCCACATTGTCAGCTAGATTCAAGTACTACTTTGGCCTCCAGGGACTTCCCATCCACCCTGCGACCCTGCCTCCCCTTGAGGTATTACTGTTTGTGCTGATCAGTTACATCACAAATATTAATGGAGGACTTCCTGAGAGCCCAGCACTGGGTACATATCAGAAACAAAAAGAAATTTCTTTCCCTTCTGGGTCTTACCGTTTGATGAAGGGTGCTAGAAAATATCATTTAAAACTAACACTCTTGGGATGCCTGGGTGGCTCAGTAGTTGACTATCTGCCTTCAGCTCAGGGCGTGATCCTGGGGCCTTGGGATTAGTCCCGCATCAGGCTCTCCATGGGGAGCCTGCTTTTCCCTCTGCCTGTTTCTTCTCGCTGTGTCTCTCATGAATAAATAAAATCTTAAAGCAAAACAAAAACAAAACAAAACAAAACAACCCTAACTCTCCTTATCACCCAAGAAATCTCTCCACAAAAATAAAAGAGAAAGAAAGCACTTTTATTATCGAGTAACTATTAAACCACAATGTGATGCCCATTGCAGGCAATCCACTAAAATCATTACAATGACAGAAAAATAGCTCATCGTCTTATACCTTAAAGGAGATACAACCCATATGTTCATGTTCCGAAGATAAATAAAGATAAATAATAGTTGTCATGTAGGGGACTGAAAGCACCGATTGTCATATTGTTTACCCTAAATTTACTTGGTGGTTGGGATAGTCACCTGTGTTTGCTAATGGCTTTTTAAATAACCTTCTTGAGTCTCTATGACCTGAAGTAGTTTGCAAATTGGAACCAGGCACCAACTGAAGTTAAAAGCCCTACGTTCCTAGAAAACTAGTGACTAAGGCCACCATCTTCCTTGACCACTGCATTGCCAAGAGATGGCTCCCAGGCCCTTAAGGATCCCATCCCAAGTCTTAAATCAGTGGGAGGCTTATTTAGCTTTTAAAAAGATTTGCATACATTTCAAAGAGGTGGGAGGAGCTTACAAAGACAAGTGTTCTAAAGTAAATGCTTTAAAAAGAGGAAGGGGAGGTCTTAAATCAGAGAATTAAGTTTCTGATTTTTAATTTGTGTTTGCCTTGTAAAGGGAGAGAGGCCATCAATAGATGGATTACAAAATGAATAAACTTTTAAGCATCAGAAAGATTTCAAAGGAATGTGCTATTTAAAAAAATAATAATAAGTAAGTTAATGCATCCTGGAGGTACTTTAGGTGAGCATCAAGGATGCACTGTCTGAGCAAGTGACATTTGACCAGAGACCTGAAAATTCCAAGCAGAATTAAGTATCAGGACCTCAAAAGAGGAACAAGATTGAGTTGTTCAATGGACAAAACGGTTCAGGAGGAGGGGCTGGAGTGAAATATGCGGAAAGGAAGGAGCAAAGATAGAGAAGAAGATGGAGACAAGATCTGAAGATTTCATAGGCCTCAGCATGGTGCCAAGATTGTATTCTGGTTGTGAGGGAGTTTTGCAAGCAGAGGAATGACATGATCTAATTTATGCTTGAGAGAGATTCTTGCCTGCCCTGTGTAGCAGGTCCAGTGCTTGGAATTGGTGATGGTCATTGCATAGGCATGTTGGGGAAAGAGTGGGGCCAGCAAATAGATACGAAGCTATTGTGGAATTCCAAACAAATAAAGAGTGCATGGACCAGGGCTGGGGCAGTAGAGGTGCCGAGTAGAGTTGCCAAGTAGAGTGGTAGGTTTGCAATACGATTGCAATCAGCGAACTCGATGAGCTGGATGCGCCCTGCATCATGCAGGGCATGAGGGAAAGAATGGTATTGAGCAAGATTTCAAAGCTTCTGGTCTGAGAAACATGGTAGGTAATATTGCCATTTATTAAAATGGTGCACACTTCGAGGGAGCTACAACCAGCAGAGAGAACTATGAAATGCCTATTTGGCATCAAGTGGCAATCCTGAGTGGTCGGAGAATCTGGACCTATGAGGGGGGTGTGTATTTGCGTTTCCCACTCCACATTTGCTATGGATTCAATATTCCCAGTGGCCGTTGCTAACTGCTGGGCACCCATGCACTCTCGGTGTCAAAGTTATAGACTACTCTGTTGCCTGTAGGTGGTGGACGAATTTCAAATTTTTGCTGTTACTTCCCTTTTACCAGGTTCAAAAGCAACATTTCATGTGACTCCTTGTACTGACAAATCTGAATTAAAACCAATAAGTCAGCGTCACTCCTCCTGCCTGATTCAAGGCTTGTTTTGCCAGGCGTGCTTTCCTTCTTGGCAAATTTTTCCACATTAAGCTCCTGTAGCAGGCACTCCCTGGCTCAGCTGGATCTCTTCTCTGGGTATCACAAGGCTAAATCAAGATTTCGCAAAGTTGAGATCCTTCTGGGGATGAATATGTTTCCAAGGATTGTGACCATTCAGGTTGTTTGCAGAATTCAGTCTATGGGGTTGTAGGACTGCACTCTTGTTTCTTAGCTGGGCAGACAGCTTGAAGTCACGCTCTGCATCTAGCAGCAGCTCACGTGGCCCAGCCTGTGTTTCTGTCTTTCAGAGCAAGCCCTGAGTCCTTCTCATCCTTGAAATCTCTTTGACATCTCCTTTGGCTTTGACTTTTTTCTGCTTACCTCTTCCCATACCATCTTCTGTAACCAGCTAGAAATTAGTCCCTGCTTTTAAAGTCTTTCATGATTAGATTGGGTGCATCTGGATAATCCCAAATACCCTATTAAGAATCCTTATGTCAGTAACCTTAATTCCATCTGCAAACTCCCTTCAAAGGGATTAGATACATGGTTCAATGGAATAACTAAAAAATGGAAACTCCGGGGAGAAATCTTCCCCGAGTCCTGCCTATCCAGTTCCGCAGTCTTTTTGTTTGAGCTCTGACACCATCTCCAAGGGCAAACCGATTAAGAACGAAAAGCATCTCCCACACTGCCTATAACCTAAGTAAGTTGATTTGCCAACATTATTTATATTACATTACAGGTTAAAATCTGTTGACTTCTTTGAAATCGCCCACCTTACAAATAGGAGTTATTAAGAAAGGCGCCTAATAAACTTGAAAACAGACTAATTAATCTGACTTAGATGGGTTGAGTAGTTTTGTTTTGTGGCTATTATTTCTAGTGCACAAATATTAGGCATATTTGATTTATAGCAAAGAGCAGGGGGGTAATAGAAGGGAGGCACAGAAGTGGCAACATGGGCTTAGATCTCTGCTTTAACAATGAGTGGCTGTGATGGCTTTGAAGCCTGAAAGGTGAGGGGCTCAGCAGAGTCCAAGGGTTCTGTGAATTCCAACTGTGCAGTCGCCTTTTGAAATGGTGAACCATTGCAAACATGGGATTTAGAAATCCCAGAGAACTTTCTTACTCCCCTACACCTCAGTCTTTCAAAAATCTTTTTGAAATGAAGGCAAGTACCAAAGTCTGATAAACACAACTGTCAACGTGCTTGAATGCACTTTTACCCAGTCTGTACTAAAACTCAAGCACTATCTTGGAATTATCTTAAAGTCCCAGATCATTCCATGGGATTATGGAGAAGTCTGCACTAAAAACAGGAAGACTACCTTGTGACTGACCCAGGTCTGGTTGACCACACCAACACTCTCTCTCCTTTCATGTTTCTGTGGAAGGCAGATAATCCCTCCCTAAGGGCCAACAATATTTAGGTTTGATAAGAGGCAAGAGAATTCCAAGGATGGAACTGGAGGGTATTATGCTGAGTGAAATAAGTCAATCGGAGAAGGACAAACATTATATGATCTCATTCATTTGGGGAATATAAATAATAGTGAAAGGGAATAAAGGGGAAAGGAGAAAAAATAAGTGGGAAATATCAGAAAGGGAGACAGAACATGGAAGACCAATAAAAATTAATTTAAAAAAAATAAAAAAAATAAAAATAGAAAAAATAATAATAAATTTATTTTTTATTGGTGTTCAATTTGCCAACATACAGAATAACACCCAGTGCTCATCCCGTCAAGTGTCCACCTCAGTGCCCGTCACCCATTCACCCCCACCCCCCGCCCTCCTCCCCTTCCACCACCCCTAGTTCGTTTCCCCGAGTTAGGAGTCTTTATGTTCTGTCTCCCTTCCTGATATTTCCCAACATTTCTTTTCCCTTCCTTTATATTCCCTTTCACCATTATTTATATTCTCCAAATGAATGAGAACATACACTGTTTGTCCTTCTCCGATTGACTTATTATTAAAAAATTGTTAACTCTTACTGATATTAACAATATGATGAGCATGTTGGCTTATTGCATTTTCATTTTCAAGACACTTATTTTTTTAATGGGCAGGAGAGGGTTATGATATCCTTTGTCATAAGCATTCAATGGGTTGTGCAATTATTAGTTGGAGTTCTTCCTTTCTCCCACCTCATGGTAAAAGTTTGAGAGTCATTCATACACTATTGATTCATAATCCAGCTCAGGGAGAGCCTTGTGTTCCCACATAAAGATAAAATTCAGTCAGAATGAAACCAAAATGCCTTGTGTACTTCTATTCCTCACTGTTTTCTTTCTCTTCATGCTCCCTAAACACTTGTACTCAAGAATTTTTACAGGTTAATAAAAAGAAGCAGGTCTGGAGTGGTAAATAAATGTGACTCTGTAATATAGGCAGACACGATAAAGCCTGTCCTCTGGGGACTATGCCAAGATGAAATTATAAACAAACTCATTACCTATTTGGGAAGAGAGAAGAAGCAAGCAAAACGAGAGCAACAAAAGAAGGTTGCTAGGAGGTTTATATTATTTTATTTTAGTTTTTGGCTCCTAATACTCACTCTCGGCCCTAGAGA
Source organism: Vulpes lagopus (assembly GCF_018345385.1). Classification (NCBI taxonomy): domain Eukaryota; kingdom Metazoa; phylum Chordata; class Mammalia; order Carnivora; family Canidae; genus Vulpes; species Vulpes lagopus. The sequence goes on from NC_054831.1 coordinate 10,411,847, forward strand.
CGATTACATGACTCTTCTTGAGAAAAACAGAAATGAGACCTAGGAATGCTCATTTCGTTTTTTCGTTTGTTTCATTTTGTTTAAAGAAAGGCAGACTGCTGTATGCAATGCCTCATCACAATATGTCTGGAGTCTCGGAAACTACGTTCTCCTACAAATGGACCTTGAGAGTTTGCTTAGAGATTCTAGCAGCGGAGCACAGCTACTCACATACCCTTGGCCAAAGAATGGTCTCCCTCTATCAGGGAAGGCCATCCTCTTTGATTGAGTGCACAGCTTCAGTGGGGACACACATGGAGCAGTGAGGGAAGAAGGGGACACCTTCCTAGCCAGCCAGATCAGCCAAATCATCCCTGGTGATTGAGAGGGTGACAGATGTCACAGTTAGATCACCCTCCCATCTGAGGACTACTCACTTTGATGCCTGCACTTGTGGTAAAATGCCTGGACACATGTTACCCATAGAGAATAGACACAGTCACCACCAGTTCTATTCACAGCAGAGGAGACTGACATTGTCTAATAACCATTTTCCCCTCCTAACCACCAACATAAAGCCTTCAGGATCTGAATCTACCGGGATCCCGGGTAACCTTGATGCTGAGGTTTATCCACTCAGGAGAAAGAGTTCCATTCCAAAGCTCAGGCAAGGAGCATTACACAAGATCATGATCTTTGCATGCAGTTCCAAATGCAAGATAATAAAAAATGACTTTTTTCAATGATCAGACTGTTGTTGGACTTGAGTCTTTATCTTGCATTTATTGACTTCCGACTCTACAGAACTTCCTGCACTTGTTCTCTAAGATAAACAAAACAAAATGCCCTCCATTCTAACAGGATAACCCCTACTGGGGGAAAGACAAGTACATCCTGAAGAATCTAAGATAGGATCTACAGGAGGATCTACAGGAGGCCACAGGATTGAACCTTTTCAATTATATAACTGTAGACATACTTGGTTTGAAAGATTGGAAAGAAGGTATTCTGGATTTGAAATTAGTGGCAGCCCATTTCAGATGTGCTGAAATAGCACTCTGAGTGTTAGGAAATTACATGTGTGTCTGCTGGTGTGATGGTTAATTTTATGTGCCAACCTGGCTAATTCACAATGTGCAGATTTTGGTCAAATACCATGTTGAAGTAAAGGTATATATTAGATGAGATTAGTGTTTAAATCAGTAGGCTTTGAGTATAGCAGATTACCCTTAATCATATGGGTAAGCCTCATTCAATCCATTGAAGGTCTTTAGAGAAGAGCATAGATCCCCTAAGGAAGAGGGAATTATGCTCTCAGACTGGCCTCAGCCCAGCGGGAGCATCAGCTCTTCTCTGAGTCTCTAACTTGCCATCCTATCATGCGGATTCCAAATTTACCAGCCTCCACAATTCCATAAGCCAATTCTTTAACCACCCCCCCTCTCTCACCCCCTCTCTCTTTCTTTCTCTCTCTTCTCTCTTACTCTATATCGCTCTCTCCTTCTCCCTCTCTCTCTATTCCTTTGCCCCCTGAACTACATCTATTTCTACATCTGTTCTGCTTCTCTGGAGGACTAACACAGCTGGGAAAGTTTCAAGTGAAAACACGAAAATTGTGGAAGAAGAGCATGAGAAGTATGCTAGAGCTCTATCATCTCCTGCCTGAGATTCTAGTCTAAAGAACCTACTATTCTTTATTATTTGACATAGTAAAGCCACTCAGATTTTTAAGCAGAGGATTTTGCTTGTGAGTTAACAACATTACTATTGTAAAGGGTGATTTTGAAAGCACTGTTAACCAGAAAGAGTAGTAGTAGTTTGTTTATTACTACATAATTAGTAACAGTTTAGTTAGTTGAAGGCCCAGAAAAGGGTATTAGCAATTGAGAGGGAATGTTAGCAAAGTTTTGGATCTCCAGGAATACATATTATGTAGATCAGAGTCATTTAATGGCACAACATCAGTGGAATTTAGGGATTTGGGATGACACAGAGTGGACATACTGTGAAGTTATTACTAACTTCCATTTCCACTATTGAAGTCCCATGTTTGCCATTTGGATTCCTCCAACTCATCTAGTAGCAGGGATTCAACAAAATAAAGTGTCATCTAGATAGTTCTCACATGAACCTAGAGACTAATTAGACTAAGATACAGCTTCTACCTCACACAGTCCTTTTCTGTTTCTGTTTCTCTTATACTCAACTTCCTTACTTTCAAATTCCCACTCAAAGCCCACTTGCAGAAGCCATATTTACTATGGCCTAGCTTTGAAAAACTAGCATGTGTGTCAAGATACTATATCTGGATGCTCTCCACTTAGAATCCTTGGGATAGCAAAGTGATGTGAAAGCACAGGTAGGGACAAGAGAGACCTTTCCTCAGTTTATCACACCCTTTGTCTTTTGGGGATACAGGAGCAGAATTTCAAAAGTCCCTCATGAAAGGCTTTGTCAGCTTCTGTTCTTACTCCTATCTGTCTTTAAGATATTCAACACGATCTTATATAGTTTCTCATGATGGAGTTTTCTTTGTTAAATTTATTCCCACTGGAGTTGGAAAGATAAATATCCTCTTTCTGTTTATCTAGTAGTCACCTTAATTTTTGAGTGACATGTTGAACCAAATATTTTTATCAGTATGTTGATCAAAATCTCACTTCTATCCTAAGAGTATAAACAAATATGCATTCAAACATTGTTAAACAAAGACTTTTCCACTAAAGACATTTTAACATATTATAGAAAAATTTTTCTAAGGCAAATATATCCTCCAATCAAGTTGAGAAAGTTAAATAAATGTTTTTTTTAATGTTTTTATGATATGTAACCATAAATCATAATAGTAATTTCTTAAAATAATAAAGTGCAAAACCATTTCCTTTTTTTTAAAGATTATATTTATTTATTCATGATAGATGTAGAAAGAGAGAGAGGCAGAGACACAGGCAGAGGAAGAAGCAGGCTCCATGCCAGGAGCGTGATGTGGGACTCAACCCGGGGACTCCAGGATCACACCCTGGGCCAACGGCAGGCCCTAAACTGCTGAGCCACCCAGGGATCCCTGAAAAATCATTTCTAAGAAATATTTACTGGGAAATGCAGGTCACAAAATGGTACATGTTATTTAATTACAAATATGCACATATATATTTGTCTTTATATATTTCATGGCAAATTAAATTCTTCCTTAAATTATAAGTAAAAAAGTTGAACTAACTGTACCAAATAAAGTAATTGTAATCTCTCTTTGGTGAAATATTCTTTTGTTTGCCTAGTTTTCAGCATGATTATATATTACTTTCATAAACAGAGAAATGTAATAAGTATAATTTTTAGGACTGGCCAAGTCAAGAGAAAATAGTGGAAGGATAGTTACTCTGATTGCCTTCATTATATCAAGATAGGAATCATTTAACCACAACATGATATATGTTTAATAATTAACACATTACTCATAAATCTGCTTTGTGGTGTCTCTACTAAGGGTTCAAGATATGCCAAGCAAGTTCAACCACCAACATGCAGTGAGAGAGGCAGTGGACCATGGTGGAGTCAGACAGGTGAGTGTTAAAACTATACCTGGTGTTGCTGATGTAGGAATCAGTTAGGGGTAGACAGGGATAGGCAGGGAAAGATAAGGGAAAGGCCCCAGAGTCAGGCTCCTACCTATCCCAAGAAAACAGAGCTAAGACAGTAAAAACAGAGAAAAATAAACCTGGCTCCCTAGATCCAAAATGTCAAGGAGTATTCCCCTTTAATGGCTAGTAGGCCCACAGAAACCCCAGATGTAGAGAAATATTATGGAGGACATATTAACCAGAGAGAAAGGAACACCTTGTTTGTGCTCATGATATTTACAAAGAAACATCTTGTTTGTTACAAGTCCACCATGTTTGTTCTAAATATAGAGATGATATTTACAAATCCATCCTGATAGTGACAAGAGATTCACCAAGGTCCCTGATCAATTTCCTATAAAAGACAAACCATACAAGCCCTCAGTGGCAACCCTGTTGGGACTCCTCTCACTTTTGAGAGCTTCCTCTGTAGTTCTATCACTTTGCTCACTCTGTTGTTTGCAAGATTTTTTTTTTTTCTCCGTGACAGGAGAATCAGCTCTCTTTTATCATTGTCATTGACATTATTGATGAACTTGATGAGACTCTTAACCTCTCTGAATCTCAGTTTCTACATCTTTGAAATGGAGAAGTAATATCAGCCTTGTAAACATTTTGAAAAAAATAAAGATAAATTAACATATGTAAAGAAAATAGTTCATTACCTGGCACATAGTTTTAATTAATGGTGACTTTAAATGTAGTTGAGTCATTACTCCTACTATAAAATCAATTTGCTATTATGATGCTACTCTGCAAGACAGGGGAAGTATAACTGCAGATAAAAATCATAATGGTCATCATCAAAGTAACAGTAATGATAGTAATATCAGTCACGGTTTGGCTAAATTCTTCTCCACATTGATATGTTGTACATACAATGCAGGAAGTCAGCCTTTTTGCTTGGCAAAAAATAATAAATAATAATAACAATAATAATAATTAATAAATGGAACCAGATGGTTATAACTGAAAAAAAAGCCACCTCTGATATTGATAATTTCTTTGGATAAAGAATTCTGTTATATCTACCAAAAAATGAATGAAAGCTTTTTTTTTATTTTATTTTATTTTTTTTATTTTTTTTAAATTTTTTCTTTAATTTTTATTTATTTATGATAGTCACAGAGAGAGAGAGAGAGAGAGGCAGAGACACAGGCAGAGGGAGAAGCAGGCTCCATGCACCGGAAGCCCGACGTGGGATTCGATCCCAGGTCTCCAGGATCGCGCCCTGGGCCAAAGGCAGGCGCCAAACCGCTGCGCCACCCAGGGATCCCGAATGAAAGCTTTTAAATATTAGTAACTCAAATCTTCTGCAGTGAAGTGGAAATAAAACATACAAGCATAACCACTAACTGGAAGCTTTTTAGCAAGAATGTCCAAAGACTCTCAGTATTTATGACATTATTCTGGACACTATCATGTATAAGTGTTAGGTGATTGCCTAGTGGGCATGAGGTGTAGCTGGACTGGAGGCACAAGAGAGAAAGTGCTCATTGCTCAATCTTTCTTTTATTTATTTATTTATTTATTTATTTATTTATTTATTTATTTATTATTTGAGAGAGAGAGCATTCACGTATGTGCATGAGTGGAAGGGGCAGGGGAGAGAGAATCTCAGGCAGACTCCACACTGAGCACAGAGCTGATTTGGGGCTCAATCTCATGATCCTGAAATCACAACCGGAGCTCAAACCAAGAGTCGGGAACTTAACCAACTGTGCCACCCAGGCATCCCTGGTTGCTCAATCTTTGTGATTCTGTCTATGCGTCTATTAATGTCTAATCATTTGATAACAGACTATACTATTTCTGTTATCTCCTTTTTTCTACATAAGACTATGAAATAATTATTTTAGGGGATAACATCTGAGACCAAAAAATATGCCACTTAAAAAATGATTTTCAAAACAATTAAATAATGTTCACATAAAGGAGAGGGGAGTAGGGTGACATTTATTTGAAAAACTATGTACCAGCACAAAAAACTAGACCCCGATCTCCGTTTTACAAATAGGAAATTGAGTCTCAGAGAATTAAAAGTTCTGCAGCTACTTAGTGGCAGACATAATTCTAACCCTCATTATAATGTCTGCCTGTCTACAAAGGTCTTGATTCTGTTTTTCACCACTTAAGTATAAAATGTCTGAATCCTGCTATCTGCATTGCTGATAGGTGTGGACAACACACCTCTGCATTTACAAACATGTGAGACAATGGATAAGCAGATGTATTCAACAGTTTTCTAGTCTGCTAAACCTGCCACTTGTTTGCAGAATGTTCACATGCCCTTACCTTTGATATTGGTACTTTTAAGCATCTCAAACATTAAATTGCAAGAAAGCTAAAGTATCTCCATACCCAGGAAAACAACAGCTGCTATTTCATTGCCCATACAATCTTCCTAAACTGTTCCATGCATAAAGCAAGTTCACAGAGAATATTATGAATAAAATAATTTGCAGCCTTTTGGGATTTCCTTAGAATCCAATGAATCATCCATGGCCATAGACAAGGACAATCTGTGCTTCCTTTGGGCATATCAACATTTCATGAATAGAACCAAGAGTTCTAATGATAACATCCATTTTTTTTCTGGATGATGGAAGTTATTTCATGAGAAAAATTGAAAAGAGGAGTGAATGATAGTTTTTAAAATCCAAACTGAAGCCATATTCACTTTGTTTCACTGCTAATTGTACACTTAAGCACAGTAAAGAAAGTATGATTCTTCTCGATTCCCTTTGTATTGATGCTTTCCCTATTAACACGCCGCCACCCCTCATCTTGCTGAAACACAAATGTGACAATATGAAGAGATTGGTTAGCTCTTTTATTTCAATAGAAAATAAAAATATAAGGGATCCCTGGGTGGCTCAGCGGTTTAGCACCTGCCTTTGGTGTGCTCCCGGCATTGAGCCTGCTTCTCCCTCCTCCTGTGTCTCTGCCTCTCTCTCTCTCTCTCTCTATATCTACCATAAATAAATAAATAAACAAACAAACAAACAAATAAATAAATCTTAAAAGAAAAGAAAATATAAGCCACTAGTATTTGGGTTTTTCTTACATGAAGAATAGCACAGTGGTAAGAAGCATGACTTCTGGAGTCAAATTGTCTCTGTTTGAATACTGTTCTGCAATTTACCAGCTACCAGACCTCCAGCAGGTTATTTATCTTCTTTTTTATTTAGTTTTTCTGGGCTGTGAAAAGGTGATAAAATGTTGTGAAGATCAAAAGTTAAAATTGTATATATTTAAACACTTAGACTTTGATTTTGGACTAGGCCAGCACGTTTGATCTCATATCAACACTCTTGCTGAAAGCAACTGTAAGAACTGGATAAAATTAATTTAAAAGCCATTGGAATGTGCCAGAAAGCAGTCAGGACTTGAGACGCCAAGATCCCAAGGAGAAGGGAGAGGTGAAGAAGACCTCTGCACAGCTTTCAACACTCAGGGCTTTGGTGCTTCTAAGCACAGAGCACAGAAAGCAAAAAGGAAGTGTTTCCCTGTGGTGTGCAGTCTCCTCCTTGGGCTGGGTAACTGAGCATTGAATTCAGGGCCACCAACCAGGACACAAGAGGCCAGGATGACAGCAGAATGAGAACCCGCAGAGAAGTGAGCAGCTATTCTAAAATCAATTCAGCCTTGAAGACTCCTTTGAACACTCCTAAGATGTACATAAAAAGAAATGAAAAAATATAGAGAAGAAATGCTCAGAAAAGAAGCAGAAAGCTAAATAAATACCCAAGCTAAATTCTGAGTCTTATGATGCTAGGAAAATGAAAAAGTTTAGGGCTGCCAATGAGGGTGGAGGGGCTCAGGATTTTCACTGAGACTTCTAGAAGGCTGCACCCTAAGGACATGGGCAAACCAGAAATAACAAGCTTCAACCACATCATGGTTTTATGCCAGTCTTCTATTTGACTATCAGAAAAAGCATGTCAAGAACATCTGTAAGTTTTCACATACAGTGTTCAAGATTAATTTTTTAAAAAATCCCAGTCATGCCAGGAAGTAGAAACAAAAAAGCTGACTATTAATAAGAAAAGATTATAGATGTAGAAACAGCATTGAAAGTGATCTACATGTTGCAAGTATCAGATGCAGACTTTCAAATATTGGTAAGTAATATTTTTAAAGATAGATGATTCTAAAAATGGATGACTCTCCTTTTAAAAATGGAGAATTCCTGTAATTAAAGGATTCAATAGCAAATGGAGAATTCATCAGATAGTTTTAATAAGAGAAGAGGAAGGACTAGAGAAAGAATGAACAGAGGAGAGAACATGGATGTCTGAGTTTGCTGGGGCTGCCATAATAAATCCCCATGCCCCGGGGGAGGGGGGTGAGAGTGAACAACATTTATTTTTTCATGGTTCTAGAACTAGAAATCCACTCCAAGATATCAGTAGGTCTTGTCTGGCCTCTCTCCTTGATTTGCAGATGGTCACCTTCTTGCTGTGTATATGCACACTCTGCTGGTCCCTTTTCCCGAGTCCAAATGTCCTCTTCTTACAAGGTCATGTGTCAGATGAGATGGGGGTTCATCCTATTGGTCTCATTTTAATTTGATCACTTCTTCAAAGGCCCTGTGTCCAGATACAGTTACATCTGAGGTTATAGGGGTAAGGCTTCAACATAGGGATTTTGAAGGGGCACAATTCAGCATATAACAATAGATTAATAGAAAGTATACAGAATGAAATAAAAAGAAACCAAATAAAGTAAGATACAAGGATGAAGAAATAAAAGGAGCATAAGAGACTCATGGTATATGAGGCTGAGACTCTTACAACAAGGTCTAAAGGAAAATGTGGGAGAGATAGGGTAGGAGCACAATCTGAAGACGTCATGGCCAGCGCAATTTCTAAAACTTATAAAAGATACTATGCTTCTGTTACACGAATTTCTGAACTATCGCAGCAACATAAATTCAAAGCAAAGCATCTTAGCTATTTCCCAGGAAAACTGTTCTAAATTAAATACAGGGAGAATGTTGTAAAAGCAGCAAAGGTGCACGCACTCATATACATATATATGCATGTGCACACATCCACACGATGCCTTCACAGAAATAACATCAAGAGTGAAAGCTAACTTCTCCACACCAACAGTATAAGCCAGAAGAAAATAATACCAAAATATATACCAAAGTTGTTCCGAAGTGCATATTCTGTTACTAATTCCTGAAAAATTAGATAAAATACTAGTGGTTTTCTTAAGTTGAGTGCAAATATAAGGGATAAATAGATAGATAGATGATAGATAGATGATAGATAGATAGATAGATAGATAGATAGATGATAGATATAAGAGAGAGAGAGAGAGATGATAGACACAAAACTGATGCATGCATATATACATAGAAAGTAGGATGTCACCAAGTGGTGGTATTCAATGAACAAAAGAGATCTTTAACAGGTGAAATAATATCCATTCTAATTTCACACTTGAATAAAGGGAAAATCCCATATTTGTATAAAATACACGGACAAATTATTTTAACAAAGTCAATATACACTCAAGAAATGAGCACTAAGTAGGTTGAAAATAGGAAGGACCTTTCCTGATCTCATAAAGAGCACTTTCAAAAACATACAGCAAATGTCATATTTAGCAGGAGCAATGCCAAATTTTTTATTCCGGAAAAGGAAAGAGAAACTGTTGTCTGCTGTGACCCCTTCGACTATCATTTATACTAGCAAGGGAAATGAATAAATGGTGTAAGCTATGGAAAGGAAGAACAAAAACTCTAACTTTTCCCAGAACCTGTGATGGATATAATAATACAGACATATGGGATCCCTGGGTGGCGCAGTGGTTTGGCGCCTGCCTTTGGCCCAGGGCGCGATCCTGGAGACCCGGGATCCAATCCCACGTCGGGCTCCTGGTGCATAGAGCCTGCTTCTCCCTCTGCCTGTGTCTCTGCCTCTCTCTCTCTCTCTCTGACTATCATAAATAAATAAATAAATAAATAAATAAATAAATAAATAAATAAATAAAAAATAATAATACAGACATACAAAGTAATCTACCTATTAACCATTAGAATAAGTGAATTTAGAAAGTCACTGGTCACGGGGTCATTATACAGAAATCAAAAATGATATTACCGTAGATTGGACACATATGATTAACATTTAAAAGAGAAATTCCATTTACAATAACATTTAAGTATATCAAATAAATAGTAAGTTAATATAACGAGAGAGATGTAAGATCTTTAAGCTGGAATACATAAAACATTAGTGAATGTTTCAATTCTGATAAAACCAAGTAAGTTCCTTCCAGATCAACTACCCTACATATAACAAACAAATGCTGGGGAGAACACTCTGAAATCACAGGAATGCAACAAAAACAGATTTTGAACAGGAGACATCAGGTACAAGAAGAACATGGCATGGCATCAGTTTCCCATATTTTAATGAATTTTAGCTGAGCACAGGCTGCAGTCAGCAATGTGCAGAGCAACCCAAAGCTCCAAGAGAACCAGAGGACTGAGCTTTGATGCTCCCCGTGCACTGAAGTCATCATACTACGCTCACGCTTAGGATTGCCATGGCCTGCTGAAGAATCCACCATTTTATCATTATGAAACGCTTTTTTTCCCCCTCTGACAATACACGTATCATGAAAAACTAGCTTGGCTTATATTATTACAGCCTTGTTTTGGGGGGTATGATGAGAAAGGGTTATGAGGTGCTGTCTGGGTTGCTAGGATCTTCTGTTTCATGATCTGGGCAGTGGTCACATGGGTGTGTTCCGTCTGAAAATTCATCAAGCTCTCCCCTTATAAACATGCATTTTTCTGCATGTGTTTTTATGCTTCAAGAATGTTTTTAGAATATTTCCAGTTAGACAAATAGGATTTTTTTTTGAAAGTTCTTAGAGTTGGAACTGGCAGCCCCATGGAATGAGATTTATCGACTTTTGAGAGCGTCCATTGCCATAGAGGATCTATGGTTCCAGAGCCTCATCTTCTGGGTAAAGAATATCAGGCCCAGAAGGAAGCAGGGCTGTGTGTATGTCAGAGCCTGGAGCCCAGGTCTCCCACCCAGGCTACGCTTCACAGTGTGTGGTTGCTGGTAGCATCGGTGCCATCCATATCTGCCAGTGACCCTGGCCCTCCTGGAGGATGTGAAGAGGAGTGGCCCATGCATCTTTTGGTTTTGGATAAAGTAGGCAATGGAGGACAACACTTCTCTCCATCATTTGTCCTCTGAGTTAGCATTGGCCTCAATTATGCCCTTATTCTGTTTTCAGAAGGTTTTCTGTGAAGTCACTCTCTCCCAGGCAGAATGGATTGTCCTATGAAATCACTGAATATGGGAAAGGGGTTGAAGATTTTGTCCAGAAAAAAAACCTGCCTTGATCCCATAAAATTCTTACTGACAAAGACTGAGGAGTAATCACTAAAGAGTTTGCTAACTCTGGTAGTATTTGCTAGATACTGAGTTAGAGAAGAGACATACGAGCCTTCTTTGAAAAACATGAGATGAAATTTGAAAAGAACAATGTTGGGCTGAAAGACCAGGGTCCTGAGAGAGGAGGCAAGTTGAATGAGATTTTATAGGTAGAGCCTCACCACAGGACTTTGTGGGTTTTCAGTGGATTTGAATCATCTTTCTCAAAAGTAAAGCATTGATGACGGATGTCTTAGTGCGTTCAGGCTGCTGTAACAAAATACTACAGACTGGGTAGATTGTAAACAACAGAAATTTATTTTTTACAGTTCTGGAGGCAAGTCCAAGATCAAGGCCTCTGATCTCTGGTGAAGACCCTCTCCCAGGTTTCAGACTGCCAGCTTCTCACGGTGGCCTTGCCAGGTGGAAGGCTCTCTGTGGCACCCCTTTTATAACACATGAATCCCACTCATGAGAGCTCCACCCTCATGACCTAAGAACCTCCCAAAGGCCCCAGGTCCTAACACTACCATCTTTGGGGATTTAGACTTTCAACAAACATTCAGTCCATAGGAATGGATATTTTTGTGAAAGTCAGACACTTAGCACTTAGTGTGTAATCATTATATCAGGTTGTTAGGGTAGGAAAATAATGCTGCATGAAGCATCAACCAGAACTTCTGGGCAACTATTCATTACCCAGTGGGTCAGATTGAATTTTGGCATCAACTGGGACACCAGCTGCTCCCTTTGGAGCCAGGAGGGGCAGCCACACACACACACACAGGACAACCTCAGCTCCCCTCTCGAAGCTGCAGTATTTCCGTGGGTGGCTACTATGGGGATGGGGCTAACAATCAGTGCAGTCTGGCCATCAACTTCTGCAAATGCTTTCCATTTCCAGAGCTGAGGGTGTCAGGCATTGATATTAAATACATGGGGTCTGTGCTGAACGTTCACAAAGCAGGGATCACAAGAGGTCTGGGTGAGAAAATAAAAGTTAAGTCATTGGTTAAGGAAAACAAGGTCTCAGGCCATGGCCAATATCAAAGCCAGTGGATGGATGGCAAAACTGCATCCCTAAAATTCAGTGCCAGACTTGTAATTTGAGGAAAGGTAAAGTTGGAACAGGTGAAATGCTGAGAATACAATGGAAAGCTGTTTTAACTATTAGTACCTCAATATATATATAACATATATATTTCATATATATTTTCACCTGTTCACCTATATATATATTATATATAACATATATATATTTTTCATATATATTTTCACCTGTTAACCTATATATATATTATATATAACATATATATATATATATATATATATATATACACACACATACATATTTTTTTTTGTTGTTGTTAAAACAGTGGCCAGAGCTTGCCATCAGGAGGAGGCAGCAAGGGCAGCAAGGGAGCATAGGCAATTTGTCTAAAGGTCCTGCTGCTCCCATTCACCATCTGTCTTAATCCCTGGGGTTGTCACAGCAGAATATCACAAACTGGATGGCTTAAACAATAAACATTCATTCATTTATTTTCTCAGTTCTGGAGGCTGGAGAGTCCAAAAACGAGGTTCTGGCAGGGTTCTGTTCCTGGGGAAACCTCCCTTGCGAACTTGCACAAGGCCACCTTCTTGGAGCCAGGAGGGGCACCTTCTTGTGTTTTCTTTTTTTATTTTTTTTTTATTTTTTTTTATTTTTTTATTTATTTTTTTTTTTATTTATTTATGATAGTCATACAGAGAGAAAGAGAGAGGCAGAGACACAGGCAGAGGGAGAAGCAGGCTCCATGCGCCGGGAGCCTGATGTGGGACTCGATCCTGGGTCTCCAGGATCGCGCCCTGGGCCAAAGGCAGGCGCCAAACCGCTGCGCCACCCAGGGATCCCCTTTCTTGTGTTTTCAATGGTGGAGAGAGAGCTCTGGTGCTTTCTCCTCTTCTTAGCAGGACACCAGTGCTATCAGATCAGGGCTCCGCCCTTAGGACCTCATTTAACCCCCATCAGCCCTTGAAAGGCCCTATATGGTGGATACAGTCCCATGGTAGGGGGCTGGGCTGCAACATTTGAATTTGGCAAAACACAATTCAATCCCTAGCGCCATCTAACTATTGAGGAGTATTTCTCTAAACCAGTGCATCTAACAGTTGCATAGGCAACTTCCTGCACTGCATTTATCTTTGCTTGAAAAAAATCTAGAGCGGATGCTTATTCTGTAGTGACACTGATGGTCATGGTGACCAAAGGGAGCTCAAATCTGGTGAAGGTTAGCAGAGTCCATAATCAGATTCTGTTTTGGCACATCTCGGGTGGAGTCTGCATATCTGTTTTGAATGTTTTGTGTTTTCCTGCAAAGTGCATCAGGAGCTTCTGATGGAGGTGGTCTGTGGATCATATTTTGAGAATAGATTCTTTAAGTATGTTGAAAATCTGAGACCTATCCACATTATAGACATTTTGGTAAGGACTGTTTGCCCACAATAAGTACAAGAAAGTAAGCCTTCTCTGCTAATTGTTCAAGGTAAGCTTTCTACATGAATCATAGTCTGAAACTGAGGGGATCTGATGGGCTTACCAGGTAACATCATGAGCTCTGTAAATGAAAGACAAGAAGTATATGTGGAACCTTTGGCTCCATCAAGTCTCTGACTTCAGGTGTGTAGAAATTCTCAAAGGCCAAGGAATAATCCTTTATTGCATTTCCCAGACTCCCTTGGTAGCTGAGTTCTGATTTGGCTTGCCAGTGGGAGGTACTGGTAGGATCTTGGAAAAGGGAGAGAAGGACAAAGATGGTGGCTGTGTGGGCTCCTGAGCTGTGTGGGCTCCTGAGCTCCTGTGCAGCTGCACAGGCACCATTTCAGAGCAGTAGCAATGGCAGTGACATTGCTTCCAGAAGGCAAATGAGAGCTAGACTCCTGCTTCCAGTGGCAAGTGGCACCAGCTTCCACCGCTCTGGATGAACCTTCCCCATCCACTCCATCTTCTAGGCTCCTTTAGAGGCCTCTCTGCCCTCTTCACCCCTCCAGGCCCCCCCGTTTTTTTCTTTCCCCTCCTCTCTCTCTCTTTCTCTATCTTTTTTAAGATTTTATTTATTTATTTATTTGAGAGAGAGACAGAGAAAGCCTGAGCAGGGGAAGAGGCAGAGGGAGAAGGGCAAGCAAACTCACCACTAAGCAGGAAGCTGGACTCAGGGCTCAATCCTAAAACCCTGAGATCATGACCTGAGCCCAAGTTAGATGCCTAACTGACTGAGCCACCCAGGAACCCTCCCCTCCCCTTTTATAAAAAAGATTTTATCCCTCCAGCCCTTCTGACACTTGAATAAGTGAGTCCCTGCGTTATACCCTTCCCTGCTTGAAAGACAGTGTGGTTTCTTATTCCACTGGCTGGACACTGAGTGCTCCAGCTGGTAAATTATTAAACTACTCCAAGTTAATTTTCTCAGCAATCCACTCTATATTTTAAAGAAAAACCAGGAAAACAAAGGGGATATACGGGAGAAAATGTTATGTTCTTTCTTTTGAAAACAATAATGCCATGTAGTCATCATTTTGCTGCTTGTAAATTACTTTCCACAGATTGTTTAACTCAGTCCTCCTATTAATTCCAGGGTTCAGGTTTTTAAAAAAATCACCATTTGCTTCATAGATAATAGAGTGTAAATTATTTACCCCAGGTCATATAAAAAATAGCAGAAATACAAGGTGAACTGTGATCTTTTGACTCTAACAACAGAGCCCTTAGTCTTAAAATTCTATCACTGTTTTTAAAAAATTACATTTAAAAAATTAAATTTTTAGGTTTTATGAATTTTACTGATCCACAAGAAGAAAATCTATATACCAGCACAAATGCAAATATTTCTTCTATACAAATTGTTACAGTATTTTATTATTTGGGTATACTCAAGAGCAAATTCCTTCTCCAGGTCTTATTAGCATTTTCTTAAGGTAGCTGACTATAAATATGATTAAAAAAATAGGAAAGAGTTCTTTCTAACCATCAAATTCTTATGCTTCCTTGACTCTAGTCAGTAATTCTTAATTGTTCGTCTCACTGATGTGTTGTTGGGGAAAATACAAAATTTTAATTATTTGGGATAATGAGAGACAGCATGTGGCCTCTACAGATAGTGTCCCAAGCTTGCAGAATTTTTTTTTTTTTTTTTTTTTTTTTTTACACAAGATCACACTTATGCTTTGTGACAGGTTACACCATTTCCCAAGATGATGCACCATCTGGCTGAGGGAAGAAATCAAGTACGGGCTCTGTTGTTGTTTAAATATGATGCTGTTTTCAAGCTGAGATTCAATAAATATGTACCAGGCCATCTAAAAGACTCATAGGCTTTTTATACTCCAATCTTTATTTAGATCTGTGGCAAGGCCATAGAAAGAGGTAAAGAGGTTCAGATCGCATTGTCCTGAAATTACTAAATAGTCAATTTGTTTTTAAACCATAATAGTGACGATTTACAGACTGAGGATATGAAAACATAAGGGAATTTTTCTTGGTTTTGGTCAATATAACATTTTGAGATTTTTTTACACAATAATAAGACATGTAAAGAAACAATAAAATGTCCCCTCATGAATTGCCAGCACATAAATATCTCTTATAAATGCTTTAGCCAAGTTTCAGTTGCTTTTGACTAGAAACATGACTTGTGATGATTTTATATCCTGTCAGAGACAAAGTTTGATGTGTTTCAGGGAATTTCCTATTACTAAAGAGAATGAAGCAAGTGATATTCCAGTCATTTTTATAAAAATCTTGTTATTGGTGAGCAGAGCAGGGCTGCAGGGCGCTGGCCGCCCACCGCCCGGACGCAGCTCTGCGCCCCTTTAAAAAAAAATTAAAAAAATAAAAATAAAAAATAAATAAAAATAAAAATCTTGTTATTTTGTATTCTTTAATTGTTCATCTTTCTAATTTCCAAAGTTGAAAATAGGTCAAGATAGATCTTGTTCAAGATAAGTCTTGAAGATTAGGAAGATTAGGCATACTTTAAACATGAAGGCACATGGGGAAAAAAAGAAAGAAAAGTCCTAAAGAAAATCATAAGACTGAGATCTTTAGTTCATTTTTTTTTCTTTAGTATCCAAACAGATCTCACCAGTCGCGTAGATAACATAGACTCATAGAACTTTACACTTGCCCCTGGTGGTGGGGAGCCCAGGGATGGTGGGGTTAGTAGTTAAAAAGTTGGGCTGGGGATCCCTGGGTGGCGCAGTGGTTTGGCGCTTGCCTTTGGCCCAGGGCGCGATCCTGGAGACCCGGGATCGAATCCCACATCAGGCTCCCGGTGCATGGAGCCTGCTTCTCCCTCTGCCTATGTCTCTGCCTCTCTCTCTGTCTCTCTGTGACTATCATAAATAAATAAAAATTTTAAAAAAAATAAAATAAAATAAATAAAAAGTTGGGCTGAGTAGTCAGAGCATCCAACTCACTGTAATGATGCTTGCTCCTGCTTATTCTTCGAGCTTATGCAAATTACTCGCCTACTCTGAACTTCCAATTTCCTGTTGATTGCCTAGATTGGAGAAACACTTTATGATATTGGCAAAGACCTGGGAGACCACTCAAAGTAGGAGGCTGCCATTGTCATTGCTAACTGCCCAAGCTAAGTTACAAACACTACCACACCAGGAGATTGAATTCAACAGCTCTCAATTCTATTATTTCCTCCAGTATGGCTATGGTCTTATACTTAGACCATGCAAGATTAGTATACAGACTTAAAAAATATTAAAGTTTCATCATTGGCCAAATCAATGGGAGATACCCCAAGTCTACAGTGTTCACCAACTTGAAAGCTAAGTTGTCTTATTTTCAAGGACTCTGTTCTTATCCTCAAACTATTGACAGATTTGTCCTTTGATACTCCTTCGTGATGGAGCTTGCTAGAGCACAGGTTTTATTAAGCACGGGTTTTATTTGTAATAGCTTTTTAATGTTATAGTTAGCATTAATTGGAGGCTTAAGTAATTTAATGGTTCATACACAGTTTAATATTTATGGCTAACTTTATCTAACTTTACTATATCCCAAAAGTGTTCTTGGCTTCACTGAAAAATTTATGTCTTTATCTTTATTTCATTTCTGAAAATTATTCATTTGAATTATTCCTCCTTTTCTTGATAATTGAGAAAACTTAGGCACATCATTTATATTCCAAATACTTAAATCCACATGCTAATGATGACTCTTCTCTTTACAAAGCAGTTTTAAAGAATAAACATAATTGTAACTGATAATACTATGTAATCTTGTTATATTACAGCATTGTTATATTATATTGCTATTTTTCTTACACAATTTCCTACTATATGATAACATATTTTATAACTTCCTATGTGAATTATGAAGACAATACACACTATATGTCTTCAAAGGTGAATATTTGATGACTTAGTCCAGATAATGCTCTTAGCAAACTGGCTGCACATCATTATTCAATAAATCAAAATTAATCACTAATTAAAAGTCTTCAAGTGAAGTTTAAATGAAAAACTTATGTAAAGAAATAGATTTTCATGGTAGCTGCATACATCTTATTTTCCTCCATTTGTATTTTGGCCATTCCTGAACTCATTTTAGGGAACTCAGGTAGGATCTTGACTCAAGACTGAAATAGCAGAACAATTGGCTGTTTGGGTCATTCATCAATGTCATTCAATGTTATACAGAAGAAGAGACTAATGAGCAATGTGGAGAGACTAACCCTTGACTTTATTGAGCCTCCAATAAAGTACAATTCAATTTAGATCAGTAAGTAAATCGAGTAACAAGTATGTCCCTCCTTGCTCTGAGTAACAACAAAAGAGAGAGCCACATTTAAGATTTTTTTTAAATTTTAGGGTTGCTTAATAATGACATTTCATAATGTTAGGTTTATTGGCTGTGCTTTCAAATACTAATATCTACTAATAACATAAATTGTGTTGCTGCTAGAAACATATTTTCCTAATAGAATTCCGAGCCCAGATGGATTAATAATTATGCTTGAAAAAAATTTAGAAAATACAGATCAACATACCTTTAAATTAATTTTGTATGGAGAAGACAGATATGCAATGAAACACATCACAAAAATACCCATAAATTTATTTACCTATGTATTAAAAAACTTTAGGACTATAGAAATTAAAAGCATAGCACAATATTGGAAATATGTCTGCCACAACTCTTAGAAGATGAATAATCAAGCAAATCATTTGGAAAAATATTGAAACTTCCATAGAAAAATACACAAATGTGAAAATAGGGTTAACAAGTAGGAAAGAATACAAATATCTAAAATAAACACAGAAGTGATGTTAAAATTCATTACTAATTAAGTAATACAGAATGAGATAGTAAGGTATTATTTTCATCTATTAAATTTTAATAAGATGATAATTCTCAATGATGTTGAGTTCTACTCTGTAAGCCAGACCTAATGTAAGCCAAAGTTAATTCTAGAAAGAATGGCTTTATTAATGTCAACCACAGTAGATATCAGAGCAAAAAATATTATGAGGGATAAAGAAGATCCTTTTATGATGTTAAATGGTTCAGCTCATGTGAAAAACATAACAATAGTGCTTGTTTGAGAGGGTGCCTGGGGGGCTCAGTCGGTTAAGAGTCTGCCTTTGGCTCAGGTCATGATCCCAGGGTCATGGGCTTCCTGCCCAGTGGGGAACCTTCTTCTCCCTCTGACCCTCACTCTGCCCATGTGCTCTCTCTCTCTCTCTCTCTCTCTCTCTCAAATAGATAAAGAAAATATTTTAAAAAAGAGAGAGAGAGAGAAATTAGCATAACTCTAACAACAAAACCTGACAGACACTACAGACACCACTTTCTGACACCTAACCATGACAATGTGAAAAAGTTCTAGGTGATAGAGTGCAAATGGAATATTTATTGTATAACTAGCAGAAAATTATCTTTAAAAGATCTGTCTCAGCTGGACAGAGCTCCTTTTTGCCTGAAGGTTGGAGCTATTCAGACATTGTGAATCCTGAGTGACCTTGCAGGTGAAATCATCATCTGATTGCGTGGAGGAGCCAAAGAGATGCCCCCAACCCTGGTGGAAATGCTATGCTGCATTCCAGTCCTGCACTGCCTTCCTGTGGATTTTTCTTTGACAGGAGAGACTAAACCCTCATGAGTTTAATCCATACCGTGTCTGCTATTATTCATAGCTTAATGCAATTCCTAACCTATAGACACAGCAATTTTATTTCTAGGAAATCATCATGTAAATACATTTCCGCATGTGTGAAGTGTACAAGAGTATAATTATATTACCAATTATAAATAGGCAGAGTTTTTTCAAAATGCTTAGGAATCCACCAGTAGCAGACTGCTTAAATAAATCATAATATATTCATGTAATATATTAGCAATTAAGAAGTATGATCCTGCTTTTTATGGCTGACGGAAAAATCTCTGTGAAATATTACTTAGTAAAGATGATAAAATATAAGGCTGTGTGTATAGGGACATTTTGGGTATATACATTTAAAGAGAAGCATAAATGCACAGACACACAAATGCACACACCTGCAAATATATGTATACTGCTGGCAACCCACCTACACAGACATACTGGCTAAATGTCACATACTACACGTGAGCACACACACACACACAAACACACACACTTTTGTGTATACTTAGAAAATTTCTGAAAGGATCCTCAAGAGACAGCCAACAATGGCAGTACGAGGGAGTTTCTTGGAAGGTTAGTTTTCATTATTATGAAACTTTTAGGGTTGATGATTGTGAAGGCTTGAAGGGAATTAAAGTCATCATAACGCCAAGGGAAAAAATCACCAGTGACTTCTTTTATAAAACCGGTACCTTCTCACCATTCCCCTTGATTAAAATAATTGGTCTTCCTGTTCATTGAATTAATAGCTTTATCAGCCTCTTGTTCATTATAAGGCAATTCCAAAATGATATGTACAAAGCAAATCAACTGAGAAGTAAAACTGAAGTCTTGTCCATGATGTGAGTTTTCCTGAATCAAACAAGTGATGGGGAAGCTGTTCAAATCAGCAGCAATGTCATGAATAATTAGTGATTTGACTCAAAACCATTGGAGCAAAGATAGTGGGCACAGGTCACACCTGTGACTGCCAACTCTCAGTGCCTAAAAGTAAAACAACTTAAATGTCAAAGGCAAAATGTAGTCTTATATTGGCAAAACCTACTCTTGTGATGTTTTAATTAAGGAAGTAAAATGTATAGAAGATGTCCTATTATGTTTACATACAATTCCGGAAGTAAAAATTACTCAAAAGGGGCTAAAAAGAACACATGATTCATTTGAAAAACTGATACATCATTATATGCTTTGGTGAAACACAATATATAATTTGTATATACTTTTCAAACCAAGTCATAATCACCCTTTTTCCTTATGTATCATAAGACTGCTAAATAAAAGACAGTACACTCAGTTAAAATAAATAAAATAAAATAATAAAATAAAATAAAATAAATTATTTTTATGGAAGCAAAAAAAATTGAGTATCTATCTGTATGCCCCATATGTATGTCTTACATAATGTTTATGTTTGAGATACCGATATTAAAAATATTATTTGTTGTTTATCTGACATTCAAATTTAGTTGGGTGTCCTGTATTTAATCTGGGAGCCTCAATGCAATGAAATCCTGGTTCCCATTTTAATTGGATTTTGTTTATATCATTTTTCTAGTACCAATTATTTCAGGAAAATGAGAGCTTTCTAAATTGTACTTAAAGGCTGGAAGGAAATGTCATTATCTTCTTTTTTTTTGTTGTTTTGTTTTGTACTTTCCAGTATTTTCCAAAGTTTCTGCAAAGAAGAAGTATTATACTTGGATTCAGAAAAGTAGTACTTCAAAGCAAAATAACAAAATAACATATTAGAGTACCTAGAAGCGCCTGGAGTCTAAAAGGAATTTGTCCAATTATAAAAGCAACATGTTTTTTAAAAAAGAAAAAAGTCAAGGATTGGAGGATGGGGCCAAAAGCAAATATATTTTTTTTCTTTCCTTTTATTGCATTTTTGCTATGGTTTTAGGGAGTGTTTTGGTCTGAACTCTCTGTAGCTTATAAAATGTGTTCGTGCTTTCATACCCTGATAAAGTGAGAAACAGAACGGAACAGATTGATAAAAAGTCACATTGTGGATGAGTCCAAACATTTCATCAAGAGTAGCATTTGTATAGGCCAGTATATTTTAAAATATACATGAAGATTAATAAAAACATAGGAAGGACAACAACTTTAAATAAAGAGTAGGGATTTGCCGGTATCTTCTGCTATCAAGTAGCGCTTGCAAATTAATTTTAATGTGAGCCATTTTGAAACAACCTATGGTTTCCCTGAGTGGCTGTAATTTTGCTTCTAACAGAAAAGGTTATCATGCAATGTTGGCTGAATCCTCGAGGAATGAATAAATGAATGGACAAATTGCATAAAAATGGTCGGGTAGCTGCTCCACTGTTTAGAAACCAGTGCCAGTCAATGGCCACTCACATTTAATATGAGTTATGATCTCTCAGACCAGCACAATTAATAAAAGTGCAGCATATTTTCAGAAACAACTTGATAAGACATACACCATTAGGGATGCTTCTTTCTTATATTTCCCAGATGGAATTGAATATTGAACAACAGTGCTTCAATTGCATTCATGTTAATATAATGAAATAGCTTTGGAAACTCCCCAAGCTGTTCATGTCACAATATCTACAGATCTACCTGAAAGTCTTCTTTACATCATTCTCATGATGGTGTTCCTCCTATCACAGAATATTAGATTTACTAAGTTACTCATTTTGCAATATGGGGTGTGTCACATTAAGAATCATAGAGACAAAGAAATTCATTTTTGTCAACCTCCTTGGTTTTCATTTTCTCTGCTAGGGTATTTTTACCCTGTTATCATCATCGATAATTGTGTTGGTGCCCATGGCTGGTATAACACAGCTGGTACTGAAAAAGATTCACAGAATCGAAGTGGAAAATACTATACTTGATGATGTGAATGCAAACTCAAGAATGTTGTTTTGTTTTTGTTTTGTGAACTCCTATTATTTTTAGCAACTTTCCACAGTGGAATTTTTCATTTATCTTACACTCTCTTCCTTTATGGCTGATTCTAGTAATTTGAGCTACAAGATCTATTTTCTTGTTATATTTTAGCAAGCGGCCATTATGTCAGAAATCAACTAGAAGAAAATGAAAATGTACCTTCCCGCCTCATAATTGGCATTTCTCCTGTTTACGTAGTGATTAATCGAGTGGAAAACGGGGAAGTCTTTGTTAATCTTTCTTCGAGGTTTTTAAAAATCATTTTTATATTGAATTTTGGTTTTGCTGTTAAAATGTCATAGGGAAGGAACAATCTGCAACAAAGTTCTAATAGTAACTTTTATTTTGGTTTTGCTAAATACTTCATATAGCCCCTTAAAAATATAATAACATTTGAAGAGATTTGTTGCTTCTAGCAGTAGTGATAAGTTTTTCTGAGTTTTAAAATTTCATCTAAGGAAAGAAACCTACAAAATCATTAATAACCTGGACTTCCTCACCCTGTTTTAATCCCAGATTTTCTGTCCTAAGCATCACTGCCAGCTAATGTTTCTTCTTTGGAGAAGCTCTGGGGTTTCAATCTATGCCAAACTACCCAGTAAGAGTGGTCTGTGCTACAGCATCTCATGAGTTGTAGATGTCACTCCAAGAGGATGTCTCTGATTTGATCCAAAATAAAAAAAACATGCCCAGACAGTTCTATGCAAGAATAGGTAATTATGAAGGATGTGAACAATAACCATGCTTTCTTCTAAGTATGCATGTTGAATCCATGAAATACATGCAAAAACATAACTTTAAGGGGCGCCTGGGTGGCTCAGCCAGTTAAACGTCTGCCTTAACCTCAGGTTATGTATGATATTGGTGTCCTGTGATCTAGCCCCATGTGGGGCTCCCCACTCAGCAGGGAGTCTGTTCCTCCCTCTCCCTCTGCCCCTCCCATCTTTAGCTGCATGCTCACTCTCTCTCTGCCTCTTTTTCTGTCTCTCAAATAAATAAAATCTTAAAAAAAAAAAGTGTGTCCTGAAGAATACTGGACGTAAGTCTCCAAAGTTGACCTGTTGGTTTGTAGACAGAGGAGCACGTGGTGAGGTGATTTTGGGGCTTCCATCCTCTATATTCTACATGGATTACATTTTCCTTACTAACCCAAATTTGCATGTAAGCTTAGTATTTATTTTTGACCATGCCTATTGTCTGTGATCAAGTCAGATATCATCTCAGCTCTATTTTTTTTTTCCTACGTGCATTGAACTAGTTTTGTGGTGAGATTTATCACCCTCTTGCTTGGGAATTGTTGATGTGTGAAGGACTTAATAGCCAAACAGTATCCAATCCTCCCAAGAATACTATGTTGAAATAAAAGCTGTTTTATTTTGGAAATCTGTTGTACCATGTGAAATGTCTGTGCCTAGGGTGTTTTTCTGTCACTTTAATCTATCACATAAATTAGTTTTTCAGACACTTTAAGTTAGCACAAAAATAGAGCTATCTCATCGTGAAGGCAAGCTGACTTTTAGATGACCCTAGGATGAGAAGAACTGCCAATTGAGCCCATGACGGCAGCTCTGTGAGAGTCACAATCAGAGTGGTATTTAAAGATTCAGTGAAAAGGACACCAGAAGGTACAAAATAGAAAAAATAATGGTGAGCACATGTGATATTTCTGCCAAAAAAAATGTGATACATTTTCACAAAGTAGAAATGTGTTACTAAGTGGATAATAAATAAGTCTCACTTTTTCTGGTTGAAAATGGCAGCTATGGGTAATCTCCTGCTCCATCCTTCTTAACTTCCTATTAAACCATAAAAAAAAAAAATTCAAAACCGATCAACGCTCAGAACTAGGATTGAGAGTTACTCAGTTTTCAAAACCTAAAGGAAATCTATAATAATCACCAAACCTATGATCTAGAAAGTGGCACTAAACTGAGGCATGCCTTGAATGATCCCAGGAGGGATGAGCCTGGACAAGCCTCCAGACAAGGGGCAGAATTTTCTTCCAGAAAGGTGGAAAGGATCTTGTACCCTGCCTACAGATACAAAACATACCTCCTGTGCTGTTCAGGCTTTTCTATTTGAGGGACATAAAGTCGATCCCACTTTTACTTCATGACCATCATCCTCAGGGAGGCCTCACTGATGCCTTGTCACATGACATTTTCTTGGCCATCTCTTGTCCTGCTGTCTCATAAAGCAGTTCCACATATTCTCTTCTAGTTTAAATCCCCAATATCCCTCCTCTCATTCTCAGATGGTGGCCCTTTTCTTTCTTTTTTAAGATTTTATTTATCTATTCATGAGAGACACAGAGAGAGAGGCAGAGACATAGGGGGAAGGAGAATCAGGCTCCCCGCAGGGAACTCAATGTGGGAATTGATCCCAGGACCCTAGGATCACGCCCTGAGCCAAAGGCAGATGCTCAGCTCAACCACTGAGCCACCCAGGCACCCCCCTTCTTCTTTCACAGAGAAACAGCAAGAGGGAAACTTTCATGTGTTCCCACCACAAAACTCACTGATCTACCCATGAGTGTGTCCATCTTCACTTATTTCTCTTATGGTGGATGAATCACTCATCATTTTAAAGTGGGTTCCAGATTCTCTCAAAGACTTGCTTTTACAATTGGCCCTCTTCCCAGCTTACGGTCAAATTTCTCTCAACCTCATCATTCTTATCTGCATCAACACACAGGGTAAAAATGCCCTTGGTAAACACACACTCACACATAGGCCCTCATGCACACATTCCCTTGATCCTATGCTTCTTTTAGCTGGTATCACATTTTTGTGCCCCTATCTCAAAAATGAATCTTTGAATATTTCTGCTTACAATCTCTATCCCCAGATGCCCCATTCATTCCCTCTGGCCTACACTCCAGTTAGACTTTGGTTCTTACCACTCCAATGGGACTCATTTTACTAAGGTCACCAACACTTTCATGTTGCTGAAGCCCATGATCAACTCTATTAACATAACTCATGTCTCAGTCAGTATGCACATGACAAAAGAAAGCCCTCAAAATATGTTAAAGTTTACAAATATACAAATACATAAAATTAGATAGAACTAAAAGGAGAAATAGACAAATTCACACTCTTCCTGGGAGGTTTTTGCACATCTCTCTCAGGAGCTGGTGATTCAAGCAACAACAACAAAAGCAAAAAGCAGCACCAAAAAATTTGAATGTTTCCATTCATAAATGTGTCCAAATTGAAATCGTATACCATGGAATATACATTATTTTCAAGTACAGAAAGAACATTTATGAAAATCACACATATGAAGCTCAATAAAGAAAATCTTAATTTCTTAAATTTGAAAGAATTATAACAATTCAAAATATGTGCTCATACCAACTAGGAAAAAAAACAGAAGAAAATAATAATAAAAAGATATTTTAGAAACTCTAGTTCAAGCACTAAGAAATACCCACAAGACAACCTTGGACTGCAAGAAGCAATTATATAGAAGTTAGAAAATATTTAGCATTAATAATTATAAAACAACATGCATATTAAATGTGCAGGATGTAACCAAACAATGCTTGAAGGAAAATGCCCTCAGGTGCATAATTACAATAAAATTAGGCTTAAAAATCAAGGATCTAGGTATCTATCAAGAATTTGGGAAAAGAACGTGGGAAGCCTGGATGGCTCAGTGGTTGAGCATCTGCCTTTGGCTCAGGGCATGATCCTGGGGTCCTGGGATCGAGTCCTGCATCAGGGTCCCTGCAGGGAGCCTGTTTCTCCCTTTGCCTATGTCTCTGCCTCTCTCTTTGTCTTTTGAATAAATAAATAAAATATTTTTTTAAAAAGAACTTAGAAAAAGAACAATAAATTGACCCAAAGACTGTACACAGAAGGAAACAATCAAAACTGGGGCAGAAACCAGTGAAGTGAAAAAGAAATACACAAGGGAGGAAAGCGACTGATCCAAAATATTATATTTTAGAAACACTAACAAATTTTCTAAGTCTCTGGCAAGTTTTATTCAGAAGGAGAGGAGTGAGGACAGAGAGGAAGAAGGAGAGGACAGAGTTCTGAGAAGGGGGAGGAAAGGAAGAGGGAGAGAGGTGAGGAAATGGGGAGAATTGGCTCAGATTACCAATATTGGAGATAAAAAAAAGGTGATATATCTACCTACATGTGGGTATAAGTGGTATAAAACATTTGAGTGTAATATGAACAACTACATGTCAATACATTTCATGATTTAGATAAAATATTTGAATTCCCAGAAAAAGATAGCAGCCATACTGATCTAAAATGAATACATAAAAACATGAATAAACCTTCATATATAACAGAAATTAATTCGGAAATTCAAATCATCCAATAAGAACTGAGTGAACTGAATCCAGCAATGTATAAAAAGAATAATGCATTATAACAAAGTGGGATTTAGTCATAAAATACAAAGCTGCCTTACCATTTTAAAATCTAATGCTATTCTTCACATTAAGTCAATAAAAAAGCAAAGTCTTGCAATCATCTGGAAAGGTATATAAAATGCTCTAAACTCATCAGAACAGCTCTTAACATACTAGGAATAAAAGGTAATTTTCTAATTTCATAAATAATAGCTAAGATATTTTATAGCAAAAAATCATACTTAGTAGAGAAGTATTAAAAGCTTTCTGATGATACTAAAAATATTGCATTATCATCACTTGTATTTGACATCATACCAAAGGTCCTTGCAGCAGTATGAGACCAGCAGAGGAAATAAGATACATGATGATTGGAAAGAAAGAAATAATTTAAAGATTAGTAGTTGAGTACCTAGAAAATCTAAAGACAAATCTATTAAAATTAATATATAAGTTTAGCAAAGCTGCTGAATCTATTAAAATATGTAAAATTCAGTTATATTTCTAAATAACAGAAAAAGAACCAAGAAAATACTACAAACATTACCCTCTAAATAACATAAAAAAGAAACACTGATGATCAGTGTCAAACATCTCATGAAAGAGTTCTCTTTGTCTATCATATAGATATGTCTACCATGTCCCAATTTAACAATAGGAAAAAAATAAACTGTAAAGTCATAACTCTTTTTGTTTTAAATCAACAGAGAGCTGAGGTTGCAGAGCAACAAAGTAGCATGAATTCTAGAGGGGCACAGGCTTCCTTTCAGGAAAGGGGATGTGTGACTGGCTCACCTATGGTGGGCATGGGAGGATGAGAAATGGCCATCATATAGGAAGGAAGGAAGAAGAAATCAGCTAAGCCACTACTGCTATGGAAAACTTACAAGGAAAAAAAAAATCATATACCTTGGGATGAAGGGTAGGAAAAGATTCTGGGCCCAGAGTCCTAGACAATATCATTAATGATTTCCTGCTGCTGGGGAAGGGACAAGAGAATCCCCTACATGGGAAATACCACACATAGAGATCAGCAAGAGAATCGCCTGCATAATTCACATGATGAGGGGAATCGGAGGGCTTAGGCTGCCTCACCTGCAGAGCCCAGGCACATGGGATCAACCAGAGTTTGAGGATAAAGCAGGATAGCAGAGAACAGCCACATGCTTCCCTCCACCAGCCTCGTGAGCCCTGAGGGATAAGAACATAGACACAGACTCTCTCTGAGATGTAGTCATTCAGCAAGAGGATATTACAACACTCAGGAAAACTTTCTAGCACCTCAGCCCCCAGCCTCAACACAAAATGACTTTGGAGGTATCTGAGACTCATGTATGTTGAAAGTTACCAGAGCAACAACAAAACCCAACTCAGCATGACTCTTGATGACTCAATGCCCCACACAAACAGCCTGGCAGGAGAACAGAAAAGCTCTTTTCTAAGCTTAAATACTATTTGCCTCAGTCCTCCCCTTTCCAACACAGTATCTGTGATTCTGTAAAAGCTTATGACATGTAGAAAAATACTACAACAATATCTGTCAAGATATATGACCTTCAACGAAATCAGACTTGGAGATCACCCAGATGTTGGAACTATTGGAGAGGGAATTTAAAACACCTATGGTTACTAGGTTAACCATCTAGTGGAAAAAGTGGATATTGCACATGAGCAGTTTGGGAATTTCAGCAAAGACATAGAAATGATAAGAGTGAATGGGGAAAACAAAGTATTTCTTCAATGGCTCATCGGAAGACTTGACACAACTGAGGGAAGAATCAGGGAACTTGGAGATGTGTTAAGAGGAATTATTCAAGACACATATGCACACAAGGTACTTCACAAAGAAAAGAGCATCCAAATTTTGTTGAACATTGATACATGGTCTAAAATACATGTAATTGGTGTCTTAGAAGCAGAAAAGAGAATAAGACAGTAGGAAATAGGTAACAGAGAAGATCAGTAGTCTCTGGGAAGAGAAACAAAGGACCAGTTTGTTGGAGGAATGTCGGGGCTAAAGCCCAGAGTGGGTCTCACCGAGCTGAAGTTCAGGGAGACCAGGCAGCTACACTTCACAGGGCAAAACCATGGAGAGTATGGAGCAGCACGTAGAGAAAACCTAGGAGAGCAGCAGAAGTGTGCCTTGGAGTCTGACTGATGGGCATTAAGCAAAGCTGGAGGAAAAATCACCAGACATTTCCAGGATTTCTCCTGATGCTTTCTTACTGCTCTTGCTGCCCCTGAACTGTGTTCCCGAATTTCTTAGCCCATGTCTTGAGAAGTACCTGAGCTCTATTCTGCTTATTACCTAGTGAACACCCCTTAAGGGAGTCCATTTCATTGTGGATCTCTTCCCCTGATTTTCCCTCCTTTCAAGGTTAGCAATCTCTCTGGTTTCTGCCTTCCTCTGGTCACTCTCTAGTACTTTTGAAGAGTTCCTTCTCATATTTTGTCTAAAGTTTATCATTTTTGTCGATAGAAGTGTTAGTTTGACACAAGTTACCCAGCTATTATGGATTCCCTAAGTCCCTGCATTATAAAGGCTTAACACACTGACTGAATATGTTTTCCGCCATTAGACTGTCATTGCCAAGTTATTTACTGTCAAGTGATTCAATCAAGTTGGTCCCCAATGGCACATCCATTGTTGTCATTCCTTTGTTTTTAGGCAGCTTTAAATAAACAACTGGGGGAAAGTCAAGAACTGCTTCTAATTTAAAAGCCATTAGCCCACACTAGAAGCATTGTTGAGGCTCCTAGAGTTTTCCTACTGTGTAAACACTGAACTGAAATTTGACTGCATTCATTGTTGGCAAGAACTGAAGGTTTTAAGTCTTTGGGAAAACTGTGGGAAGAATTGTCTAACAAGTCAATACTTCCAACAAATATACTTCCTCTGCTCTGGAAAGTTTCTATCTGAAAAACAAAAGCTATTTACCCTACCCATTTCCATTCATACAAAAATACCTCGATTAATCTCAGAACCCTTTCATACATATAAAAATAATGGGTAAAACTTGGTGAGAAATTAATCTAATTACTTTACATGCATTAAGTACCCGATCTGTCCCGGGAACCACAGTAAAACAAGGTATTGAGGTCCTTCTTGATTGAGAATGTCATTTTAGATATCAAAGATTTCAGCATTAGTAACTGGCTGTGTAGCTATCGTGAACCTTTGTATCAAATTCCTTAAAAAAAGGATCCTTTTATATATACAGAAATTCTTCACGAGATCTACAAAAATAAAATTGTTGAGGGTTGTGAAAGCCTAGATTTTCACTGAGCTAAGAATAACCACGTAATAAAATGGAGGCCAGCTTGAGAATAAAGAAGAGAGAACAGCTTGGATGAGTAATGCACCTTTCCAAAATGCCCAACGTCCTTCGACTGGCTTCATTGTGCAGGAATGTAGCTTGGCAACGAAACTGAAAAATAATGTGAACTCTTGGCATCTCCTCTGCACTGTATGCTGGTATAAAAGGCAAATAACATCAAAGTAAAGAGTCAAAAAATGAAAATGTTGAATGAGGGTAATGTCCTCAGAACATTACCATATGTTCTTAGGTCCGACCAAAAGAAACATTTCCTATCCATCACATTTTTGTAATT
Source organism: Vulpes lagopus (assembly GCF_018345385.1). Lineage (NCBI taxonomy): Eukaryota > Metazoa > Chordata > Mammalia > Carnivora > Canidae > Vulpes > Vulpes lagopus. Next base: position 10,441,917 of record NC_054831.1, read on the forward strand.
GCTCACTTGGAAGACTGACACTTTGTTCTAAACATAGCTTTAATGGCATAAAAAAAAGATAATTGGTATAATTCAGGGAAGATAGTCCACAGAGGTAAATGAGATATGCACATTACTAATAAAGATTTTAAATATTTTGGAAGGTCATTAAATTATTTTGGATATTCATCCTAATATAAATATTTCTAGTTGGATTGAAACAGTAAATGACACTAAACAAAAACTGTTTAAGTGTGGGTCCACTCAAGCTAAAATAGACAAAACAAATAAATGAAAAACTTTGTTGTTTTTATGAAACTCCTCTTATAGAATATCTTCTTGAGAGCTATTAATAAATTTTTAGAACAGGTACTAGTGTACATATTTAAGATTCTGGTAGACAGAATAGCCAAACCAATTAAGCAATACCCTTCATCAAGTAGGGATCTCACCAGGTAGGTCTTTACTGAGGCTCACTTGTGTCTGAGGTATTTGCCACCTATAGCGTATGTAGCCTCAAGTGATCAATGGTCAATGAATAAAAAGTGCAAATGTGTGAAGATATTTTCATGACAGATCGCATAAAAAGTCTTGGAAAAAATTTTTGCTCTGAAACTTTGAACTGTTTGTGATTTAATTATATTTTAATTCACACAAGAAAAGGGGGGAAAAAACCCCTCAAACGCAGATTCCATCATAAGAGATCTCTCTAGTAGAAACACATTTATTCGTTCTTGTTAACAGACAGGTGTTGGGCACTAGTGTGACAAGCTTTGTATCATGTGCTCCAAATACCTCTGTGAACTGAACACAATCCCTGTCTTGAGTCTATAATTTACATTCCAATTGTTCTATTCATTTGAACTTTTTTTTTTAAGATTTATTTATTTATTTATTTATTTATTTATTTATTTATTTATTTATGATAGACATAGAGAGAGAGACAGGCAGAGACACAGGAGGAGGGAGAAGCAGGCTCCATGCCAGGAGCCCGACTCAGGACTCGATTCTGGGACTCCAGGATCGTGCCTGGGCCAAAGGCAGGTGCTAAACCCCTGAGCCACCAAGGGATCCCCCTATTAACTTGAACTTTAAACTCCAACACACAGGGCATATAAACTAACCTGCAGTCACAAAGCTTAATGTCCTGGAGAGGAGAGCAAAAAACTGGAGGTCAACACTAGTATTAACATTTATTTTTAAAATACTTTGGGTAATTTTCTTTTAGAGATTTATTTGTTTATCCAAAAGAGAGAGAAAGAGAGGAAGGGGCAGAGAGGGAGTGAGAATCCCTAGGAGACTTCCTGCTGAGTGCAGAGATTACATAGGGCTAGAACCCACAGCCCTGAGATCATAATCCCAGTGGAAATCAGGAGTTAGGTACTCAAACTGCTGAGCCACCCAGGTGCCCCTAAATACTTTGTGTAACTTCAAGATGAATTTGTACTTTATTCTTTGATTAATGGATCCAATATTTCTGAGCATATTTGATATGCAAATGATAACTGGCAACTTGACAAGGTTGACAGTGAGATGAGATCAGAGAAGAGAGAAAGAAGTTAATTTTTGCAGAAGAAAAACCTCAGCACAGTTTTCCCAGGATGAAAATTGAGTTGAGCCTTAAAATCTAAGGCAAGTCCAGCAAGTGAGTAAATGGAGGAGACAGAAGTGTGATCACAGCTAGAACAAAAAGCATGTGGGAAGTGGAAGGTGGGAAACTTCTGCTTGTCGGGCTGCACAGGGGTACAGGGTGTTAACTTGACTTTAGTTACAAGTAAACCACAAAAGGCAAAAAGTTCCACCCAGAGCTACCTGGTGCCAGAGAGCACATAGGCAAAAAAATCTACGATATTAACTAACAGAAACAACTGTGGACATAACACATTGTGGTTTCTTGAGTGTTGGTAGATTGAAAAAAATCAAGCAAGTAGATATATAGATACCATAATGTTGAACCCATGGGTGTGGTAGGCAGAATAATGACTTTCAAAGAGAAGACCCATGTCTGAATTTCTAGAATCTTCTAAATACATTATCTTAACTGGTAAAAGAGACTTTACAGATGTAGTTAAATTAAACCCTTTGGGATGAGGAAGTCAGCCTGAATTGTCCAGAAGGGTCCCATGCAATCACAGGGATTCTTAAAAATGGAAGAGGGAGGTGAGAGAGTGGATCTCTGGGTAAAGCCAGTTGAGGATGCAATGACCTGCCACTGCTTCCTATGAAGGTGGAGAAAGGGGTCAGGACCCAAGGAACTCAGGAGGCCTGAGAAGCTGGAAAAGCCAAGGGAACAGATTCTGTCCTAGAGCCTTCCTAAGGATCACAGTCCTACTAATATTGTGATTTCAACCCAGTGTGACTGGCCTATTTCAGACTTCTAACCTTCAGAACTCTAAGATAAACCTGTGTCCTTGTAGGCCACTGAATTTGTGATAATTTGTTACAACAGCACTAGGAAACAAGTACACTCTATTACAGAGAAAGCTGCAAAAAACAAAGCCAAAAAATTCAGTTAAAAAGGCAATGAGAATGATTGATACATTCATTCAATTTTGATTTTTCATGAGCATTTAAAAACATCACGTAGTTGACTTGAGTCCAGTTTTTTTATTCTTTACAATTCTCTGAAATTAAATGGTCATCTGGTCTTAGTCTCTGAAAGACAAGATTACTGACAGGAGTCTTGACTTCAATACTAGAAAGAACAAAAGACTTTGAATCTTGATTGTTGATTTTTTTTTTCCTGATTCAGGTATAGTTTAAGTTTCTCCAAGCACACTGGCATTGTGAAATCACTGAAGCCAGTTTAAATGAAGTATTGAATAACGCTGTGAGGTCAGCCAGCTACACTCACTGGGCGAGGGAAGGCTACTCAACTTTGACATGCTCTTTGCAACGGTGCCAAATGAAAACACCAACCTGAAAATGCAGCTGTTGTTTCCAGTTGAAATAAGGCAAATTTGAAGTAGGACATGTTAATATAATGTTTGTCATGTAAACTCAACCTCTTCCAAACTGGAACTAACAACTGATTTTTTTTACTAAGATTCAATTGACCCATAACGGCAGCAACTGGATTTAGATAAATTCTTTACCTTTATAAAGCATCTGAGACACAAGAGGAATTGAAGCACAATTTAAAATTCAGCATAAAATGAAACAGGGAGGTGTTATTTTCATTATTTTTATTTTTTTTTAAACTGGGGACAGTCCTGATTCTCTCCCAAACAATGTTTTTTTTTTTTTTTTGCTTTTTGTTTTTTTTTTTAATGAACCTCAATTTTGCATATGTGATTCAGGGGAGTGTGACCTCATCCCAGCTGTGGTGGGTAGGGGGTGTGGTTTGATTAGTTTACAACCCCAATTATTCTGTTGCTCACTATTTTTGGTGAACAACACATAATCTTCATTAGCCACTTTTATTCCACTCACTCCTATTTTTGGGGAAAGTATATCATAACAGCTTTCCACAATGCTAGTTAAAGTCATAGCATAGTTCGGAGAGGAACAAACAAACAAATGAAAACTCAAGGTCCACTCTACCCTGGATTTTTTATTATGTGTGAAAATGATGTCATAATTTAGGTCATTTTGAGTCAGGGTTTCTTTTATTTATAGGTGCAGTGGGGATGCCAACGATTACAGATATTTACGTTTTCCTATAACATTGGCTCTCAGAGTATATTAATCTGAGTTCCTAAGAGTTATGGGAAAGACAGTCTCCGAATGTTGGTTTTGGGCAAAAATAGTCTCCTTCTCCATGCATTTCAAGAATCAAGAGCATAGCTGTGATCCTTATAAAACCAGTGCTTCTTCTTGATCCCATCTTGCCTGGTATTGTATATAAAAACAGTCATGAGCTTTCAGAGCCTTGATGACTGAGGTTTACTGTTTTTCTCATGGAAGGTTCTTGAAATCCTGTTTGATCATATATTCCTGTCCCTGAAATAATCCTATTCATTGCGGGTACGAATGCCTCCACCGTATTGCTCTGTGTGATTGGCTCTTCCATCTCCTTCCCCTTCACACACACACACACACACACACACACACACACACACACACACACACATACACGTAGCCCATACACTCTTGGCTGACAATCACAGAGCCTTTATAGTTTGTATGGTTGTCTGGTTCATGAAAGTCAACTATCCTGGAATTTGCATTAAAAATAAAAATATACTCTTCCCTGCATCATACTTTTAAGCCTCCCTGGAGGGGAGGCTTCTGCTATTTTTGCAGCCTAGGACATTCTCTTGTGAATTGCTCCTCCTGCCTGTCCTCCTGTTGCTAATACCACCACCCTTGTGGAGACTACCCCTCTGCAGGGACCCTGAAGGTGTTGACTGCTCCTGCTCCTCCTGGTTGTGTCTATCATAGATCTTCCTAGAACTCCTGGAAGTGGTTAAATCAGGACTACAATTTAACCCACTGCACTTCTAAGCACTCTGTCTTCAGCAGATTGAGAAAAAGGGCTATAGGTTGGTTTCCTTATCAATGAGGGTTTTTAGCAAAAGTGGGCACATTTCCTCTCTTCAAGGTGTGTGAGATGTCAGGGACTAGATTAACTTGATATCTTGTAAGCAATTTATCATATACGAATTGTAGCCTCCTTACCTTCTTTATTCCTACGCCCGAGATCCTGCTTATTGAGAATCTTAAAAATCCGCCACAATTAATTCCCCGTGTAGTAGACAGAATAATAGACTGCCAAAGAAGCCCATGCATTATATCTTGAAACCTATCAATGTCACTTTATGTGGCGAAAAGGATTTTACAGTTGTGATTAAGTCATTGAGCTTGAAATGGGAAGATTATTCTGGATTACCCTGGTAAACTCAATGGCATCACAAGGATCTTCTAAGTGAAAGGAGGCAGAAGAGTTGGGATCAGCAAAGGAGATGCAACAATGCAAGTAGAGGTCTGAGTTTTATAAGAAAGGGGCCAGGAGCCAGAGAGAACAGGTGGCCTTCAAAAGATGATTAAGGCAAGGAAATGGATTCCACTCTGAAGTCTCCAGAAGGAAAGCTGATTGGACTTTGATTTTAGCCTAGAGAGACCCATTTCAGACTTCTGACCTGATAAGGTATTCAATATTGGTGTGTTGTTTTAAGTCACTAAATTTGTGTTAAGTAGAAAACTAATACAAGTTTGAGGTCCCACTAACAGTAACTCTGTTTAGGCTTGACTAAGCTTACTAGATCAGCATCTTTTCCCCCCTCTCAGTCCTGGGATTCTTCATAAAGAGCAGAAGAAATTCAAAGGGGCTTTGAGGATTTTCCTCCACCAGATTTTGACCCAAGAGTGGGGAGTACATCAAGCTGCTCTCCATCATCCCCTGGTGGAGGCTGGCTCAATGACATCTCTCTTCCTGGCCTTGAGGCTAAATAAAACTAGGGATTCTTAAACAGCAGAAAGTTTTTAAAGCTTTGTTGGACCTGGGAAGCTTTTATAAATATTGATGCCCAGGTTGCACCCCATACCTACCAAATCAGCATACTTAGGGTGGAACCCAAGCATGAGTACAGTTTAATTCTCTTTGGTAATTTCAGGATGTAGCCAGGTTTGAGAATCATTGGGCCAAATAACTCATCCTCACTTGTCAAGAAGTATAGGAATCTAGCTATATTTCAGCCTACTATATAGAATGGTTTTGAAGGCCCAAAGTCTTTTTTTTTCTCTCCCTGCCACAATGCACATCACATTTCTCCAATGCTTGGTAGCAAAAACCTGAATACTAAATGCAGTGTGATATCCCAGTTGGATTGGATCCTGGTACAGAAAAAAAAATGTGATTGGTGGAAAAACTGGTGAATTTCAAACAAAGTCTGGAGTTTATTTGATATTAATATATCAATAATAGTGATGCACCATAGTTATATTAAATTAGGGGGAACTGAGAGGAGGGTATACAGAAGTCTTTGTACTATCTTTATAACCTCTCTGTAAATCTAAAATTATTCCAAAGTAAAGAGGTCAATTGAAAACTAAGCCTGAACTAATTGCCCCATAGAGGCAGCCAAAACCCATTTCAAAGCTTACCCACTGGAATACATCAAAAGCCTTGAATAAGTCTGGACATGTCGGCCACCAATTGCTATTCCACTTCATAAAAGGATTCTAATTTCTTAAGAGATTAAAAGCTCTAGATGCTGAGTTAACTAACGATTTAAATTTGCTTATTTTTAACAAGAGAATTTCATATTACTTTAGCAAAGTCACATGATGCTGCTTAAATCAAACCATCTGCTTAGAATCTTTTCACAACAAACTGTGTATGCTCACAGCACTTGTAATTCTAGAATATCTTTAGTGTTGTGGTAATCATTCAAGAACACAGCAGATTTAGGTCTAGTCCATCTTCATCTTTGCCATCATTCTGTCAAAAGTCAAACTGTCCTCAGTGGGGAATTCTCTAATTTCTGAAGTACACTTCTCCAGGGGTCTCTGGCTGCACTTGGTGTCATATTAAATAAAAACAATGACCAAAAAACATAAACAGACTCATAAATACAGAGAACAAACTGGTGGTTGCCAGAGGGGAGGAGAGGTGAGGACATAGGTGAAATAGATCAATGCGGGTTAAGAGGTACAAATTTCCCCTTAATTTCCTGTTAGAAAATAAATAAGTCATGGAGATGAAAAGTACAGCGTAGGGAATATAGTTAGTAATGTAACATTGTATGGTGATAGGCGGTGACTACGCTTCCACTGAATCTTGCATAACGTACAGAATTGTTGAATCAACATTTTGTACACCTGAAACTAAAACAACATTGTACGTCAACTGTACTTAAACAATAAAAAAGAAATAGAAAAAAATGTAAAAGAATGGGAAGAAAAGTAATCTTAACCAGAGGCCTTGAAACTGTGATGATCCATTAATAAGATAGCAACAGGTTTCACCAAGCACAGCACAACATGCCGGAGTTACCGATAATTTCTCCTTCGGCATCTCTGCCCCCAGGGTTTCTTGTACATGCATTTGTTAGTGCTCTGTCTGTCAACATGAGAGCCCACAATCTCACGTAATGGTTTCATCCACTATCTCTGGGAAAGGAGGTCTCATGACTATACCAGACGCATAGCCCCTTCCTATGGTTGAAAGTATTCCTGAAGGCCCCTCATGATTTTCTCAGGAATATCAACCCTACTAGAATTCTAGCTATCTCATTACATTTCCGTTGACATTGGTTGGAGTATGTGATCACCTTATGATGGCAAATGTAGCACAAAGGAAGGTGTTAATAGAGACTGCTCTGGTGATATGACCCACAGAAAATATTTGATACCCTAAAGGTTACTTTCAACCAAAACAATGCTAAACCAAGTGTAATTAGATCTAACAAATAAAATAGAGGACAACAAGTTAAATTGGAATTTCAGACAAAAACAAATACCATTTTTTAGAATCAGGCAGTACTCCATTATCTCCAATGAATATAGATGCAAAAACAACATAGATTCTCAACAATATACTAGCAAACTGAATCCAATAATAATTTTAAAAAATCATTCACCATGATGAAATGGGATTTATTTCTGGCTTGCAAGCATGGTTCAATATTCACAAATTAATCAATTAAATACATCACATCAATAAAAAAAAAAAGGAAAAGAACCACATGACCATTTCAATAGACTGAGAAAGAGCATTTGACAAAGCACAACATCCACTCATGATATAAACCTTCAACAAAGTAAGTTTAGAGGAAATTTACCTCCACATAATAAAGGCCATATATGAAAAACCTATATTGACCATAATCCTTAACAGGGAAAAACAGAGCTTTCTCCTTAAGGTTGAGAACAAAATAAGGATGTCCAATCTCACTACTTTTATTCAACATGGTACTGGATGTCCTAGCTACAGAAATCAAACAAAAAGAAATAAAATGTATCCAAACTGGTAAGGAAGAAGTAAACCTTTCACTATTTGCAGATGAGATGATACTATATATAGAAAACCTGAAAGACTAGACAAAAAAAAACTGCCAGAACTGATAAATGAATTTAGTAAAGTTGCAGGATACAAAACCCATTACAGAAATCTCTTGTATTTCTATATGCCAATAATTAAGAAGCAGAAAAAGAAATCAAGGAATCGATCACATTTAAATATGCAGCAAAAATAATATAACCTAACCTAGGAATAAACCTAACCAAAAAGGTGAAAGACCTATACCCTGAAAAGCATAAAACACTGATGAAAAAAAAAAAAACTGAAGAGGATACAAAGAAATGGAAAGACATTCTATGCTCATGGATTGGAAGAACAAATATTGTTAAAATATCTATACTGCCCAAAGAAATCTATACATTTATTGCAATTCCTATCAAAATACCAACAGCATTCTTCACAGAACTAGAAAAAAACAATTCAAAAATTTGTATGGAACCCCCAAAGACCCCACTTAGGCAAAGTAATCTTGAAAAAGAAAAGCAAAGTTGGAAGCATCATAATTTTGAACTTCAGGTTATATTACAAAGCTGTAATAATCAAAACAGTATGGTACTGGCATACACAAAAAATAGGCCCATAGGTAATAGAACATAATAGAAAAAAAAAAAAAACAGAAATAAACCCACAACTATGTGGTCAATTACTCTTTGCCAAAGCAGGGAAGAATATCCAATGGGAAAAAGAGACTCTTCAACAAATGGTGCTGGGAAAACTGGACAGCCACATGCAAAAGAAATTGGACCACTTTCTTACACCACACACAGACATAAATTCTAAATGAATGAAAGAACTAAATTGGAGACCTAAATCCATAAAAATCCTTGAAGAGAAGAACACAGGCAGTAATTTCTTTGACATTGGCCATAGCAACTTTTTTCTTGATAGGTCTCCCAAGGCAAGAGATATAAAAATAAAAATAAATGATTGGGACTGCATCAAAATAAAAAGCTTCTGCACAGAAAAGGAAACAATCAACAAACTAAAAGGCAACCTATAAAATGAGAGAAGATATCTGCAAATGATTTATTCAATAAGGAGTATCCAAAATATCTTTAAAATTTATACAACTGAACACCTAAAAAACAAACAATCCAATTAAAAAAACGGGCAGAAACATGAACAGGAGAAGACATCCAGATGACCAACCAACACATGAAGATATGCTCATCATCATTTACCACCAGGGAAACGCAAACCAAACTATAATAAGATAGCATCTCATACCTGTCAGAATGGTTAAAATCAACAACACATGAAACAAGTGTTGGTGAGGATGTGGAGAAAAAGGAATACTCGTGCACTGTTGGTGGGAATGCAAACTAGGGCAGCGATTGTGGAAAACAGTGTGGAGGTTCCTCAAAAAGTGAAAAACAGAACTTCCTATGATCCAATAATCCCGCTACTAGGTATTTACCCAGAGGATACAAGAACACTACTTGAAAGGGATATATGCACCTTTATGTTTATAGCAGCATTATTTACAATAGCCAAATCATGGAAGCTACTCAAGATATATATATATATACACAAACACACACACATATATATATACATATATCTCCCACCTCCTTACAATAGTGGAATATTACTCAGCCATAAAAATAATGAAATCTTGCCACTCACACAACAATGTGGAAGGATCTAGAGAGTATAATGCTAAATGGAATAAGTTAGACAAAGACAAATACCATATGATTTCATTCTATGTGGAATTTAAGAAACAAAACAGATGAGCAAAGGGAAAAGAGAGAGAGAGTGAGACAGAAATCAAGAAACAGACCCTTAATCATAGAGAAAAAACTGATAGTTACCAGAGAGGAGGTGGGGATGGGGAGTGTGGGTTAAATAGGTGTTAGAGATTAAGGAGAGCACTTGTCGTGATAAGCATCGGGTTATGTATGGAATTATGAATCACTATGTTGTACACCTGAAACTAAATAGAATCCTGCATGTAAAAAAAAAATAATCAGGTCATACTGATACTAAAAAAATTACTGGGTATTCACCTAGAATTCCAGTTTACTGATCATCCTGTATCTTATCTGGCAATTAAAAGAGTAACTCATGTGATCCAAGGAATACCTTTCTGTGTAGGCCAGTACAAAGACTCCCCACAACTCTCAGTGGTCTGAAATGGTGTAGAAAGACATTTTTTTTTGAGAAGTACAGAATATATAAATGATTTTCACATTGGATGTTGACATCTATGACCACGAGTAATGTGTTTTTCTTTTTCTCATACTTTCCATATGCTTTCCTATAAGCGTAATTTTTTTATGTTTATGAAAGTACTATAGATAGCAATTTTGAAAAGTAATAAAATTATATTTTGCTTTTCCCTGCAGCCAGAGGAGACTTTCCAGGAGAGAGGGAAGTACAGAATCTATCAATAGGTGATATCAAAATAGCACAATTCAACTTTTGTTTTAAAAATAGGGTGATATTATTCTCAAGTCCTCCTGGGTAAAATATATGTGCTGTAGAGAAGTTTTTCTGCTGCATCTCAGAACTAAATTATTCGTAAAAAATGACCTGTATAAATAATGCTGTGAGAAAAAAAAAGTGCCATTTTTATGATTGTTATGAAAAATGACCATTGAAAAATAGGTCATTGTATCTGGCTCCAGCTGACTACTGCGTGCTTTCTTTTGACCTCGAAGATCATAATTTGAGTTTCCTGTTTTTTTTATGAAAATCTGAAATTAGTACTTCTAATTGGCTCATGTTTTGTAACTGGAAGTTTAAACATATCCTGCCATTTGACTTTAAATTATTTTTTCTGAAATTTTTCTAATAGATTTTAGAGAAATGAACTATTCTTTTTTATATGTTTAAGAAGCTTTATATCATTTATAACAATACGGAGGATCTTTACATTTCATTTAAAATGTACACAAATAATGATTAGGGAAAAGTAAATATAAAATTAACTTGCCAAGCAATTTTCACTCTACCCACCAGATTGCATCTTTCCAGTTTTCTAATATTCTAGAACATTATGTCTAGGTGTTATTAGGCTCCTGTATCATGAATATTCATTTCACAAATTATTTCTTGGAAGTTTGTTAAAATGTATCAAAGTGTTATATTTTTCACCAGCAACCACATTCATTTCCTTTTTTTCCTTTTTACAGAGACAGTGTGAAACCCAAATTGCAAAATGTTCAAATTAAGTGGGATAAATTATCAATCTGCTTTCTCAACTCTGACCTTCGTCATCCACATTCATATTTATTCTCATGAATAATATCTACATGAAATCACCAAACATTTCTAGCTTCCTATCTTCATTTGAATCTCCAAGCAATTGTGATTCCAGCAGACCAAATCTGGGAAACCAAGTTTGAAGAATAAAAGATAGCACGATGACAAAACGGATAAACAATACTAAAAATAATCACAATGACAATTCCTTTGGATATTTGAAAATTTACAGCTGCTGAACCTTTTCCATTCATGACTCCCTTGCAACCCTACAAAACAAATAGTAACCATCATTTCACTTAATACATGAAGATACAGGCTCAGGGTGGTTAATGGCTTATGCCTGAGGTAATAACATTAGTGAGAGATGGGCAGAGTGAAGACCAGCGCTCATTAAGTTTTGAAAACCAGCCATGTTCTTTCTGGTATTTTCAGGAGAAAAAATTCTCAAGCTATAAGGAAAGGTATAGGAATAATTTTGAGAGAAAAAAAAAAAGAATAATTTTGAGGCTAGGGAGAAACCTGCTGCGATCCATCTGGATAAAAACCATGATGAGAAAATGCCCTGTTATGTAAACCTTAACAAATGGAGCCATGATATTGTAAGTGGGGCCTCAGGGTTAACCTAAGTCTAAGAATTTCCACTTTATATAACAGCAGGCACTGGCAACAATGGCCAGAGCCACCAACACAAAGTTGCGTTGGCAGGGGCACAGTATGGGATGTGTGCTTCCAACACTGGCTCCTCCAGGTTCCCGTCGGAAACAGCTCTCCCTCTCCTCACAATCCCATAGCACACAGCATCCACTAAAGCACCTATTTGCTCCATTTTCTGAGTGGTTGCACCTGTGAATCACGTGTTGCCCTTTTAAAACAATACACATGTACTATATCACCTAAATCAGATTCTCAGAAAGTAGAAATAAGAGTTTTATATTTTTATAAAAATATATTTAAAAAAAGCTACACTGTGCAATGAAATGGGGAGTGTCTGTGCTTACTCTTCTCTGTATTCCACACCACATTTGAAGGAATGTTGTGGTAAATGTTGAATAAATCCTGTGAGCTATGATTTGGCCTCATATGCTTTGAAATAGGATTTTAAAAGTTTTCTTGAGGTTAATTTCATGTTCATAATAAGAAATACACACTTAAAAAATAAGAAACAAAGAAGTAAAGGTTTTTCTTAATCACTCTCTGATCCTGATTGTTTTTGGAGGCAAACCCTTTACTGTTAGAAATCTCATCTGTTACTTACCTCCAGGTGTCTGAATAGCCTGCTACTACTCTGCCTCCAGGATTTTTGGTTTAGACATTATCTATTTCTTTTCAATATGAATCTTCTCTTGAGTTACTTACATATTCTCCTCCCATCTTTCATATGATACACAACTTTTTGCTATCTCAACATTCAGGGTTTGTATTATGTATACTATGTAGGCATTGCTAAAAACCAAGCCACTAGTTCTAAATTAATATGAATTTTAAAAAAACTTTATAGTGGCAACCTTTGCCTTTTTAAATTACTTATCTTTATATATTTATATATATTTTGTATATATATATTTTTTGTATATGTATATATATATACATACGTACATATACACACAGAATATATATATATATATATATATATATACACATACTCTTGCACCTGTATATATGAGTATATGGATAGATGATGATAGATAGATAAATAGATAGCTGATGGACTCTTAACCACAAATTTAGCAGCTCAAGCCTAAAATCTCTTTTATTGTGGTTAAATCCTATAACCAACTGTAACTATGCATTTATTCTCTTTTTTTGGAGATAATTTTCTATGACCCCATGATGGTCTATTTACTCTGACGCCTGCCACATGTCATCTTGCTTGTGTTGGACCTTCATATCTTTCTCTGCCTTAATTTATCCCTTATTTCAGTGAGCATTCTTCTAGTAGCTATGAGAAAGGTAGATATATTTGTATTATTCCCTATTTCTTCATATTTGATTGATCATTTAGATTGGCATAGAAGTCTAAGTTAGAAATAATTTCTTCAATTTTGAAGACATTGTTTCATCATTTTGGTTATGTTGTGGCTGTTTAGAAGTCTGATGCCATCAGATGCCCACTTTTGTGAAACTTACAGTCCTTTTTTCTCAATCTTCTCTCTGGGATTTGAATCTTGTTGGTACCAGGTGTGGCTGGGCATTCGGTGTACTGAGCATTTGGTAGAAAATGAATCATTTGGAGTGCTTAAATAAAAGTACTAATGTTCACATTCCCCCACCCATTCCCCTCCTGAGAGATTCTAACTTCATTTCTGAGTGAGGACTGAGCACCATTTTTCAAAAGTACCTTGAATAAATTCCATTATAGGGCCAGGATTGAGAAGCACTAGTCTAGATCAATGTTTTTCAAACTTTAATGTGCATATAAATTGCCCAGGATCTGATTGAAATGCAGGTTTTGACTCAAAAGATCTGAGGAGGGACTCGGGAATGGGCATCTCTAACAAATGTCCCAACAGTACCAATGCCAATGATGCGGATGCCCTGACTCAGGACCCACTTCAAGGGAACTCTATTTCCTGAGAGCCTGTGAGGAAGGAAGTATCCTGGGCTCCCAAATGACATGAATTAGTATCTGTTTTTCATTTGGATCTCTTGCTGATTTTTATGCACCTCAAATTTTGAGAACTTCTGTTCTGGAGAAAATATCTTGAAGATAAAGAATAAATGATTCAGAATAGACTGACTCCTAATATGTTAATCAAGTAATAAAATTTCAACATTATTGGGTCTGTTTTTTTTTTTAATCTAGTAGTTGGGGAGGTGGTGTATGTGTGGAGGCAGAGGGGATATGGGAAATTTCTGTACCATCTGCTCAATTTTTCTATAAATCTAAAACAGCTTTAAAAAATAAAGTCTATTTATAAAAAAAAAAACAAGATCATGGATAGGGGTTATAAGCAACACTACTTACAGTTTCTTTTTTTTTAAGATTTTATTTATTTATTCATGAGAGACAGAGAGAGAGGCAGAGACACAGGCATAGGGAGAAGCAGGCTCCATGCAGGGAGCCTGACGCGGGACTCAAAACCGGAACTCCAGGATCAGGCTCTGGGCTGAAGGTAGTGCTAAACCACTGAGTCACCCGGGCTGCCCCTACTTGCAGTTTCTTGATCATGATTTATCTGAGAGACTCATGAGGACTATGAATACATTTTCCAGAAAAAAACCCAAAAACCAAAAAAAAACCCCACACCCATAAACATGCAAACAAGTATTACAGATGAAATTTTGCATAAAATCAGGGATTCATGAATCCCCTGATGACTATAGTACCTCCAGCTTAAGAATTCCTGGATGATAAGCTTTTTTGCATTATTTCACTCAACAAACATTGATTAAGAAACTATGATGTAGTAGGAGCACGGTTTTAGGTCATCTGTGCACAAATAAATAACTGTCTTTATGTAACACAATCTTGTGAAAAAATGCTAGGGTCTTCCTGGGCATGTTCATTATAAGGTTATTTGTCTTGGAAAAGGCATATTGAAAAAGGCAGAAAGCATACCTAGAGATAAAACTACAATAAAGTGTTAGTTAATTAGACTCAAATTTCATCCAGGAATATTGAAGGAAACATTCTCAAAATTACTCATTTATAGAAACTTTCATCCCATCACAAATTGACTGAGCATCACAATTCAATCCATAGCAGTTCAGACCTTTTCCCAAGGCATTTATTAAAAATGTAACTTAAAAAGAGATTACATTGTTGAGAGAAGGTGTTAGGAACAGCTAAGAAACTCAGCTGTAGGAATGTATTTTATCTGAAACTGGTAGATCTTTTATAAGAACTAGATTGTTCTTATAAAAATTGTTCTTATAAAAAATTTATCAAACACTCTGGGTGACTACTGAGACCCCAAATTACATTAAATGAGACAAGAGTCTTAAGATATTCATGGCCATAAATCTATTATTTTATCTGGTTCCCAATAATTCAAAATTATAATTATTTTCTACTTTTGAACAAAATTTTGATGAAAGTTCTTGTGTTTCCATCTTAGCAGATATTGGAGAAAACAACTATATTTAATCACTTGTGGTTCATTATTAGCAGACCTACTTTCTTTCTCCAACAGCTATTTTTATAAATACCACCTGTTGGCATCAGATAGGAGAAATACAAAAAAGGGAAGGGGAAGAAAGGAAGAAGACAAAGGAGGTAAAGAGGGAAAGTAAATGAGTAAAAGAGGAGGAAACAATGAGGGGAAAAAAAAATGAGAGGGTAAGAGTTAAGAGAAAAATGTAAAGCAAGCAGATGCAGGGTGATCCCACAGTTTTCCTCAAAAGTTATTCAGTGACTTTACTCATTATATTTCTTATTAAATCTATTGCCTGAAGGGCGCCTGGGTGGCTCAGTTGGTTAAGTGACCAAATGTGGTTTTCTGCTCAGGTTATGATCTCAGGATTTTGTGACTGAGCTCTGCACCAGGCTCTGCACAGGTCATGGAGCCTGCTTAAGATTCTCTCTCTCTCTCTGCCTCTCCCTCTGCCTCTGCCTCTTACCCATTCCCTCTTTAAAACAGCAACAACAACAACAACAACAACAACAACAACAACTATTGCCTGAAACATAGATGGACTCCACTAGAATCATGATTATTTGTACAATGCTATAGGATAAAAACAAGATATATCCTAGACTTGAATTAAGTAGCCGTCTGTGATGAAACTGGAACAATGGGATACAAGGAATGAGGTCAACTGAAAGTTAAATAACTCACACTTAAGTAACAAGCAGTAAGGAAATGCCCAAGGAGCTAGATAAATATTTCTGCTCTAATTTTATTGATGTAGAAGAAAGACTGGAATATAAATAACAAGATCTTATCCCTTTTGTTTTGCTCTGCCAGAAGAAAGATGATTTTTAAGAAAAGGGTGATTATCAGGTTGGAGGCTTAAAAGAGGGAGCCCCAAAATACTTCAATAGCAGTATATTCCAAGACAAAGGATAGTCTGCAAGAAGACCTCAATACTATGTCTGCTAGTAGACATATTGCTTTGGTGAAAATGATATAGGGGGATATGACAGCTGGATGGTACAATTGATTAACACTCTACATTCATCTAGCATCTTCCAAATGGCAAATAACATCTCATATAAGTTAATCTCTAGAGAGAGATTATATTGACCAGTGGACTCTAGTGTTTGGTCCCATTGGGTACCATATTTTTCTGTACAAATCCCTAAATTGACTTTGTGGTTTCTGCATCAATTTACTGATATTGGTTAGAGAACCAAAATTACTCTGGATACTTGACAAAGTCAAGTATCTAAAACAACAAATATAGAAAACTTGCCTCATGTTTGGGATGAATAATAATGTATATGATCAATATACATATAGATATGCCATGTTTTGTGGTGAACCAACCACCTTTCCTAAAGACACAGCAGATCATCCTGTCTTCATCACAATGTCTAAGTTCTTTACTCCTTTCTTTGAAGTTTACCCAAAGCTTCACTTAAAAGTTTCAAAAAAGGCTAGCACATTTCTAAGTTATGAAACTACAAATAAAGTCAAATTTGCATACATAGTGTATATATTTGAATGAAAGAAGATATGGAAGTGTTTCTGATTTGTCCTTATACAGTTATAACCAACTCAGAAAAATAAGCCATGGGGAAATAATTTTCCTTTCTCCTTAACCTCCTTTAGTTTATGTGGCTTTGGAGAGGCCCATAAAATTACAATCTCTGTTTCTAAAATCTGTTTTCCATATGTTTCTGCTGCTTATTTCCCACTTGAAGACCAAATTCTCTTGTTTCCCAATTATCCTCAGTATCCTACTCTACTGATGGCAAAGGGAGTAGTAGCAGAGAGGATATGAAACTAAAAAATGGTGATTGGGTTTTCATCAAAAGAGAGAGAGAGAAAAAAGAGAGCAAGAGGCAGAAAATACAGACAATATCACTGGAGTTTTATGGTTATCCCAAGTTTCATTTGTTTATATTGACTTCCAGATGAATTTGCTCCTTTATTTATTTATTTATTTATTTATTTATTTTCTTTAAAAAAAAATTTCGGTTCAATTAGCCAACATACAGTACATCATCAGTTTCAGATGTACAGTTCAGTAATTCATCAGGTGCATTTAAACCCAGTGCTCATCACATCACATACCCTCCTTAATGTCTATCACCCAATTACCCTCTACCCCACCCCCCTCCCCTCCAGCAACCCTCAGTTTCCTTTCCATAGTTAAGAGTCTCTCATAATTTGTCTCCCTCTCTGTTTTCTTCCCATTCAGTTTTCCCTCCCTTCACCTATGACCCTCTGTACCATTTCTTATATTTCTCATATGAGTGAAAGCATATGATAATTGTCTTTCTCTGATTGACTTATTTCTCTCAGCATAGTACCCTCCAGTTCCATCCATGTAAATGGAAGTGGTAAGATTTCATCCTTTCTGATGAATAATATTCCATTGTATATATATATATATATATATATATATATATATATATATATATATACCAGACCTTCTTTATCTATTAATCTGTCAATGGACATCTCTGCTCTTTCCATAGTTTGGCTATTATGGATGTGTCTACTGTAAATATTGGGGTGCAGGTGCCTCTTTGGTTCCTTAAATTGGTATCTTTGAGATAAATATCTAGTAGTACAATTGTTGGGTTGTAGAGTATCTCTAGTTTTAACTTCTTGAGGAACCTCCACACTGTTTTCCAGAGTAGCTGTACCAGCTTGCACTCACACCAATAGTGTAAGAGGGTTCCCCTTTCTCTACATCCTTGCCAACATTTGTTGTTTCCTGATTTGTTAATTTTAGCCATTCTGACAAGTGTAAAGTGGTATCTCATAGTGCTTTTGAATTGCATTTCCCTGATGCAAAAGTGATGCTGAGCATTTTTATGTGTCTGTTGCCGTTTGTATGCCTTCTTTGGAGAAATGTCTATTAATATCTTCTGTCCATTTCTTTACTGGATTACATGTTTTCTTGGGGGGGTGTTGAGTTTGATAAGCTTTTTATAGATCTTGGACGCTAGCCCTTTATCTGATATGTCATTTGCAATTTTTTCCCCATTATATAGGTTGCCCTTTAGTTTTATCAACTGCTTCCTTTGCTGTGCAGAAGCTTTTTATCTTGATAAGATCCCAATAGTTCATTTTTTCTTTTGTTTCCCTTGCCTTTGGTGACATGTCAAAAAGGAGAATTATAGACTAATATCCCTGATGAACATGGGTGTAAAAATTCTCACCAAGACACTAGTCAATAGAAACTAACAGTACTTTAAAGGGATTATTCACCATGACCAAGAGGGATTTATCCCTCAGCTGCAAGGATGGTTCAACATTCGCAAATTAATCAACATAATACACCTAATTAATAAAAGAAAGGACAAGAAGCATATGATCTTCTCATTGATGCAGAAAAAGCATTTGACAAAATACAGCATCCTTTCTTGATTAAAACTCTCCACAGTATAGGGATAGAGGGAACATACCTCAATAAAGTAAGAGCCATATACAAAAAGCCCAGAGTGACTATCATTCTCAATGAGGAAAACATGAGATCTTTTCCCCTAATTCAGGAATAGGACAGGGATATCAATTTTCACCACTGTTCAACATAGCACTAGAAATCCTAGCCTCAGCAATCAAACAAGAAAAGGAAATAAAAGGCATTCAAATCTGCAAAGAAGTCAAACTCTCACTTTCCACAGATGACATGATATTTTATGTGGAAAACCTGGAAGACCCCACCCCAAAATTGGTAGAACTCATACAGGAATTCAGCAATGTGTCAGAATATAAAATCAGTACATATAAATCAGTTGCATTTCTATATACTGACAATGAGACAGAAGAAAGAGAAATTAAGAAATCCATTCAATTTACAATTGCACCAAAAACCATAAGATACCCAGGAATAAATCTAACCAAAGAGGTAAAGGATTTGTACTCTAAAAACTACAGAACTCTTATAAAAGAAATTGAGGAAGACACAAAGAAATGGAAAAACAGTCTATGCTAATGATTGGAAGAATAAATATAGTGAAAATGTCTACGCTACCCAGAGCAATCTACACATTCAATGAAATCCCTATCAAAATATCATCAGCATTTTTCACAGTGTTGGAAAAAATAATCTCAAAATCTGTATGGAACCTGAAAACACCCAAATAGCCAGAAGAATGTTGAAAAAGAAAACCAAGACTGGGAACATCACAATGCCAGACTTCAAGCTATATTACAAAGCTGTGATCATCAAGACAATAAGATACTGACACAAAAACAGACACATAGATCAATGGAACAGTATAGAGAACACAGAAATGGACCCTCAACTCTATGGTCAACTAACCTTTGACAAAGCAAGAAAGAATATCCACTGGAAAAAAGACAGTCTCTTTAACAAATGGTTTTGGGAAAACGGGACAGCCACATGCAGAAGAATGAAACTGGACCATTTTCTTACACCATACACAGAGATAAACTCAAAATGAATGAAAGACCTAAATGTGAAACAGGAACCCATCAAAACCCCTGAGGAGAACACAGGCAGTAACCCCTTCAACCTGGGCATAGCAATTTCTTATTACACGTTTCTTTTTTAAAAGAATATTTATTTATTTGAGAAAGAGAGACAGATAGCATGAGCAGGGCAGGGATAGAGGGAGAAGGAGTGAGACAATCTCAAGAAGACCCCCACTTAGCTCAAAGCCTAACAACACAGAACTTGACCTCATGATCCAGGGATCATGACCTGAGCTGAAATCAGGAGTCAGACACTTAACCAACTGAGCCACCCAGGTACCCCTTCTGTGTCTGTTTCTATCATGCATACGGACATCTACATATGCTTGCCATGATAAATATGAGGGGAAAGTATTTCATTTGTTTTCTAAGATAGCTACATAAATGTGTGAAGATTGAAGATGAATCATTTGATACTGTTGGTATAAGTACAAGTGTCTGATAGATGCTTAATAACTAATAAAAATTGTAATATTAATAATAAGAAGAACAACAACTAACAACTTATAGCATTCTATTTAATAATAAAAATAACTTTATTTTAAAGGTGAGTTAACAGGGATGCCTTGGGGGTTCAGTGGTTGAGCATCTGCCTTCCACTCAGGGCATGATCCCAGAGTACCAGGATTGAGTCCCACATCAAGCTCCCTGTATGGGGCCTGCTTCTTCAATCTCTGCCTATGTCTCTGCATCTCTCTCTCTCTGTGTCTCTCATGAATAAATGAATAAAATCTTTTTAAAAATAATAAAAAATAAAATTAAAATAAAAATAGGGGAAAAATGAATTATGTATTCCTAATAAATCCATAAAAGAATACCAGGTGTATCAAATATTTGAATATAAAATATGAAATAATGTTATTCATAAAATATAGATGAATATCATAATTTTGGTGATAGAGATAACCCTTCAAGGAATAATATATAGCAAAACCATATGCTGAAGAAAAATAAAGGCCATATACATTTTAAAATTATTATACATCAAAAATGCCACAATTGGATGAAAAATAAATGAGGAAAATGACTTTAATGTGTGAAAGTATTAGAAAGATAATATCCTTAATTTAAAAGTAGCTCTGATAATTGAAAAAATGCTAACAGGAAAAACAAGTAAAGGCTGTTAACAAAATAAAATATAGAAAACTTAGTCACTACACATATAAAAAGTTATTTCATCTGATTAGAAATCAAAGCAATTAGAAAAAGATGTATTACTTTGTAGCTATCATAACTCAAGCAATGTGCAATTATTTAGGCATTAAAAATAATTTTGTACTTCTGCACTCAACCATGTAAGAGAATATTGTGGCTGACAAATGCTTTGCCAAGAACAATTGGAAAACGAAGGCAAACACAAACAATATCTATTTGAAGCCATTGGAGAGCTGATGAAGCAACCAAAATCCAAGAGGAAAGAGAACAGAGGGAACTGACATTCTACAAGCTACCTTTCTCACCAGTGTTTTGAAGGTCCTTAGTGTACCTGCAGGAAACTGAGAAACACAATAGAAGGTTGTGACTATAGGGTGGAAAAGAGAGAGAAGCCTTTGAAAATCCTAAGAGGATCAAGAGACTAAAAGTAGTATGTGAAATTCTCTATGCACTCAAACCCTAGAAAGAGAGAGACACAGGGAAGGAATTGCAATACTACGCTTTTCAGCGTAACAACATTTTCTAAATTCTTAAGTTGAGCAGGAGGAGAAATTGGGAATATAAGCAAAAAACTACTAGACATACAAATAGATTTTAAAGTGGTATGGTATAAGGAAAATAATTAAAGTTAGGACCTACCAAAATGTGTCCGTAGTGAGCATCCTAGGTCTGAGCTGTGTCGCATGGAGACCTTCACTCCTAGGAGGTAGGATGAACCAGGTTTACACTTAACCTTACAAAAGAAACCCTGCATTTCAGCTTTGAGGCAGATTCTTTATGACTACATTAAGGTGACATGCATGCTCTCAAGCTGCCTTCCAGAGAAGAGTGAACTTTTCTGGAAAAGGAGAAGGGAAAAGAAAAACAGAAAAGAAAAGAAGAAAAGAAGAGAAAGAAAAGAAAAAGAAAAGAAGAGAAGAGAAGAGAAGAGAAGAGAAGAGAAGAGAAGAGAAGAGAAGAGAAAAGAAAAGAGAGAAGAAAAGAGGAAAAGAGAAAAACAAAAAAAATAGAAAATATAAATATTTCATATTTTCATATAAAATATATATGAAATTCAAATTTCATAAAACTATTACCCAGCATTTAAATAAAAACTCACAAAGTAGTCCAAGAAATAAAGCACCCTCACCCCTAAAAAACCCCCAATCAGGAAACCCAGTGTTGATTTAGTTGGAATTATTGATAGTGACTTTAAAATAATGTCAATCAAAAAAAATAAAATAAAATAAAATAATGTCAATCATTATGTACAATTAATAGATAAAAAGTTGAAGAATTTCATTATAAAACTACATTTTAAAAATAATCAGTAATTAGAAAGATGAAACATATAATAGTTGAAATTGGGAACACAGTAGGTAGACTTAACACAGATTGAGTTTAGCAGAGATGAAGATCAGTAAAGTGATGGAAGCTTAGTAGAAAATATCTATGTGAATAGAGAGCAAAAGTATTTACAGAGGAAAACAAGACACTAGCTGAACCATTCAAAGATGCAGATATTAAGATTGCAAAAAGAGCTAAGAGAGAGAACAGAGAAAAAACAATACTTGAAGAGGTAATGGCTAGAATTATTCCTCAATTGAATAAACATGCACAAACATGCACACACACACGTGTAGGTGTGTCATAGTAAAACTGTTTGAAAACAGAGCAAAGAGAAAATCCTATAAACAACTGAGTTTGGGTTGAGGGTGGAAGAAGACACCTCCTCTGAGGCTCAAGGGCCTGACAAAAGTTGACCTTTCGAAAGGAATTATGGAAGCCTGAAGACAATGGGACATCTGTCATAGTAGTAATAGGGGTCATGATTAGGAAGAGACAAGGAAGCTTCTAGGTTGCTGGTAATGTTCTCTACCTTAGCTTAGGTGGTGTACACGTGAATACGTGCACTTTGTAAAAATTCGTCCAACCACACACTTATGAGTTGTGTATTTTTCACTCTAGGTATTGTTTCAATTTAAAAAAACTACAAAAAATTTCAGAAAAAGATATGTAAAACAATATTTAGTGACATGGAATGATGTCCATACCAGCTTGTCAAGTTATATTTTCAAACAACATGAAGCATATAATCTTACTTATAATTTTTTAAATTATATACATTTGTAGATTTTATAGAAATATAAATACCCCCCCAAAAAAAGAAATATAAATACCCGAAGATATGTTCACCAAAATGTTGAATATTATCTCTGATTGGTAGACATAGTGGTGAAATTTTGCTTTCTTCATATTTTTTTTTCTATATAGCTTGAATTACATTTAAAAATGAGCATGGGGACTCCTGGGTGACCCCTTGAGCGTCAGCCTTTGCCTCAGGGCATGATCCCGGAGTCCCCTCCATGGACCCTGCTTCTCCCTCTGCCTGTGTCTCTCTGCCTCTCTCTCATTCTGTGTCTCTCATGAATAAATAAATAAAATCTTTTAAAAAATTTAAAAAATGAGCATAACCTCCTTCTCATAATAAAATGAGGCTATTTTCATTTTGTAAAATAAAAAAAAATTAACATCTCAAACCTGAAATTCTCTCCTTGTTAAATATAGAAATGTATCAGTGCCAACTATAAACAGAAGATTTTCTAGTCTTAATAGAAGCTGCAGAAAACCAGAAAAAAAATCAGTCTCCTCAAACCATACATAAGAATTTTAGAATACAATTTTTTTCCTGCACTTTTAATTTTATGCTAGTAATCTGGGGAGTTATAATAATGTCTGAGTTTTAGAATAAGATTTTTTTAATTAGTACGTACTTCTGCTGTTCAGTTCTCTTTAAGGATCCTCCTGTGAACTACAGATTATGAAAGCTAAAGATTTATGACTGCAATTAATTTCTGATAATGGAGCAGTTTTTTAATTAAACACCACATTTAAAAGAATTAAGCATATATTAGGACTCTTAAATATATAACTAATTTGTTAAAACTTTCAGACCTTATTCTAACTCTGATCTACACCTCTATCAGGTTTACAAAACTGTGAACCATGATAGTATGAATTATACCCAGCCAGGCTTTGTATGCCTAATTGATAACACCATGCCAGGCAAACAGAAATTATCCAAAGAGACTTTTGCCTTCTTTAATTGTTTGCTTATTTTCATATGAATCAAAATAGCATATTAATATGTTTTTAAAAGAATTAAAGTTTAGGGCCTTATAATAAAAGTAATAATCTCTATTCTGCTTCTCCTCTGTTCCCCAGACACAAATATCTGGTATTATTCTTCTAATTGCCTCAAAGACTCTAAATTATTTGCTTATATAGATATTTTAAAATTTAAATGTCTTCTTGAGATGTTTCCTAGTGAATGTTTGTGCAGTAGATTAAAACTTTAAGCTCACCTACACCACAGCTTTCATTAGTATTCTCAGTTCTGCTACTGGCCGTCTCCTCCGCAGCAACAAACTAAAACCTCTGTCTAATCATCCATGAGGAAATCATCTAAGGTGATACCTGTCTTCTGTGTTTTTGCTTCTACCTCTCTTCAATACCCCTGACATCCCTCTCTACCTACCATGGAAGTATTTTTATTTTACCAACAAACACATCATAGCTTATTTTTCTGTAACTTGATTTTCAACTTGAAAACAATAAATGGCATTTATTTTATTTCAAATTTCAATCTGAAGCCTAGTAAAATGTGAGGAATGCATCACGTATTCCCTGAACTCAATTTGAACCCACCCAAAAGAAACTATTCATGGAGTTAATTTCAAATGGATTTACCTTTTTTTTTTTTTTCATCTCTTATTACAAACCTAGGATTTTTGTTTGGTAATGTCCCAATATTTCTACTTATTCTCTTTATTTCCCTGAGAATTTCCTCTACTATTCAGCACAATTCCTCCCTTCAAATCCAGGTCTTCTGTAGAGACTGGAAGTCTGAAAGCTGTGTTTCCTAAGCTTCCTTTCCAGCAGTCTTGTGGTTTTGATGACACCGTGTTAGGTATTTCTGCAGGGTTGATAAGAGAAGGAAAGAAGTCTTACACTCTTAAGACATTGGCACGCAGTAATGGACTTTGAGGTTTACTGTGGCTTCTGGGCATTCTCTTGAGGACACTCGCTTCTCTGCTGTAGGCAGCTAAGATGGTGAGCAGCACATTCTTGTGGTCTCTGAAATTTCCTGATTTCCTGAAACTTAATGATAATTAGAGATATTTTTCGTTCAGACCTTCTAAAGGTTTTAGAAGCATCTATTGCCTACATTAATTTCTCTTTCACCTCAAATATCTAGGATAATTTCTGTTTTTGTAGCAGATGCCCAAGTGATATACATCCAAACTCCTGCTCTAATATAGATAGTTTTTCCTTTTTTTTTTTTAAATTGAAACCTAAATTTACATTTTTAATGCATTAAGTTCCATTCACAAGTCACCTGGATTGGATCCAGTTTCTTAATCTATGTATTTGTATTTTTAATTATTTTTCTATGTTTCATCCTAAGAAAATGAACAAGGAAGTGGGTTGAATTTGGTACATGAGAAATTTATCATGTGTTAATTGTTTAGGCTAAAAATACTTTGTTAAGCATTTAACAAAATGATAAAAGTCCTCAGCAAAATAGGTTAAGAGTGAATACATTTCAACAAAATAAAGTCCATATATGAAAAATGCACAGCAAACATCATGCTCAATGGGGAAAAACTGAGAGCTCTCTCCCTAAGATCAGGAACAAGGCAAGGATGTCCACTCTCATTGCTTTTATTCAACACAGTACTAGGAGTCTTAGCCATAGCAATCAGACAATAAAAAAAAAATAAAAGGACTCTAAATCGATTAGGAAGAAATAAGACTTCCCCTATTTGCAGATGACATGATACTATATATAAAAAATCCTACAGACTCCACCCAAAAAGCTGTTAGAACTGATAAATGAATTCAGTAAAATCACAAGATACAAAATCAATATAGAGAAATCTATTACATTTTTACAAACTAATAATGAAGTAGCAGAAAGAGAAATTAAGGAAACAATTCCTTTTATAATTGTACCAAAAATAATTCACTACCTAAGAATAAACTTAATCAAGGAGTTGAAAGATCTGTACTCTGAAAATTATTAAAAAATGGTGAAAGACATTGAAGATAACTCAAAAAATGGAGAAATATTCCATGCTCATGGATTGCAAGAAAAAAATATTGTTCAAATGTCCATACTACTCAAACAATATGTAGATTCAATGAAATCCCTATCAAAATACCAACAGCATTCTTCACAGAACTAGAACAAATAGTCCTAAAATTTGTTTGCAATGAAAAGCCCCAAAATAGCCAAAGCAGTCTCAACAAACAAGAACAAAACTAGAGGTATCAAAATTCCAGATTTAAAAAAAAAAATTCCAGATTTTAAGACATACTACAAAGTTGTAATATTCAAAACAGTATTGTACTGGCACAAAAATAGACGCATAGATCAATAGAACATAAATCCCAGAAATAAATCCACAATTATATGGTCAATTAATCTACAACAAAGGAGACAAAAATATTCAATGGGAATAAGGCAGTCTCTTCAACAAATGGTGCTGGGAAAACTGGACAGCTACGTTCAAAAGAATGAATCACTTTTTAACCCCATACACAAGAATAAACTCAAAACAGGTTAAGAACCTAAATGTGAGACCTGAAACCATAAAAATCCCAGAAGACAGCACAGGAAGAAACTTCTCTGACATCAGCCATAGCATGAGTTTTCTAGATATGTCTCCTGAGACAAGGGATATAAAAGCAAAAATAAACTATTGGGACTACATCAAAATAGAAAGCTTCTTCACAGCAAAGAAAACAATCAACAAAACTAAAAGACAAACAAAAAAACAAAAAAACAAAAAACAAACCTAAAAGACAACCTACTGAATTGGAGATGATATTCACCAGTGATATATCTGATCAGGGGTTAATAGCAAAAATATATGAAGGACATGTACAACTCAACACCAAAAACCAAATAATACAATTAGAAAATGGGCAGAAGACAAGGACATACATTTCTCCAAAGAAGATATACAGATGGCCAACAGACATATGAAAATATGCTCAACATCACTAATCATCAGGGAAATACAAATTAAAACCATAATAAGATACCACTTTACCCTGTCAGAATGGCTAAAATAAAAAACATAAGAAACAAGTATTGGGAAGAAAAAGAACAACCTTGTGCACTGTTGGTGGGAATGCAAACTGATACAGCCCCTGTAGAAACCAGTATAGAGGTTCCTCAAAAAATTAAAAATAAAATTACCATATGATCTAGTAATTCCACAACTGAGTATTTAATGAAAGAATACAAAAACACTAATTTTAAAAGATACATGCACTTCTATTTTTATTGCAGCACTATTTACAATAACCAAATTATGGAAGCAAACAAATGTCCATTGATAGATGAATGGATAAAGAAGATGTTGTGAATAATGGAATATTATTCAGACATTTAAAAAATGAAATCTTGCCATTTGCAACAACATGGATGGATCTAGAGGGCATAATATTAAGTGAAATAAGTCAGTCAGAGAAAGACAAATACCATATGATTTAACTTATATGTGGAGTTTAAGAAACAAAACAAATGAACAAAGATAATCCAAAAACCAGACTCTTAACTGTAGAGAACAAATTGATGGGTTACCAAAGGGGAGGTGCATGGACAGATGGGTGAAATAGGTGATGCGGACTAAGAGGACACTTATGATGAGCACCAAGTAATGTATAGAATTGCTGAATCACTATATTATACACATGAAACTAATACAGCACTGTATGTTAATTATAATAGAATTTATAAATAACTAAATAAACTCTTTTTAATAGGATATGCTCCATATGATTTCATTTAATCCTCACAATAGTTAGATAAATTGAAGCTGTTATATTCTCATTTTATGAATGTGACAGCTGAAACACAAAGGCATTATGAATTAAGTTTGTATATCCTATTGTTCAAAATTATGTGATTTCTACCATAAAGAAACATATCTCTAAACATAAATTTAAAAATGAAGGGATTTCCCTTCTTTTCCTTGTATCCATAAACTGGCTTATTATTCCCAAAAACTAATATCATAATAATGCCTGAAATTAAGAAGATGGATAAAAAATGTCCAGCAGTAGATATGGGCAAGCTTACTTATAAATTGAATGCAAATTATCAAAGTTGTAATGACAGTAATAATATCCTAAGTAACTTGAAAACTCTAGTCTTCTAAATTATTCAATACTTACACATAATTTCATTTTTCTATAAAGCAACCTTTGTATGATAAAGATATAGCATATAACATTAGCAATGAAGAAAAACTATATATGCAAACCCAT
This sequence comes from Vulpes lagopus, assembly GCF_018345385.1. Classification (NCBI taxonomy): domain Eukaryota; kingdom Metazoa; phylum Chordata; class Mammalia; order Carnivora; family Canidae; genus Vulpes; species Vulpes lagopus. The sequence continues at coordinate 10,470,099 of NC_054831.1, forward strand.
GACATGTAATAACGTTGTCTCCACTCAAGCTGTCCACGGAGGACAGATACCTTAAGCTCATGTATTTTCTAGTAGCACTTAAATCTTTAAAAAAAACAAATAACTCTGCAGACTGCCAAGATCAAATTGATCATTGCAAGCTTTATATCATCTTAAATAGTGTATGGGCATAGAACCCTACAAATAATTGACTGTAGTAGAACTTTTGAACCCTCAGACTTCTGAACTTTTACTGGAGAAAGTCAAGTGGCTTAGAGTTCCAGTCCAAAGTTTGAACCAAAGTTCAAAACCTAGTTCTTCCACTTGGTCATGTGAACTTTAGCAAGCTACACAGTATCTCTAAGCTTGTGTTTCCTTGTCAGTAAATTACTAGTACTGAACTCCTCAGACTGCACTTACAATTGAATGACATGATGTACATAAGAATCAAGCAAGATGCTGGCCATAAATATTTTTTCCCCAATGTCAGTTATTATAGGTTGCTGGTTTCATAAGATATGAGGTTGATGGGGGAGGGAACATGCATGCCGATGGCATGAATTCATGCATCATTTATTAAACAATGGTCACAGGAAGAGAGGGACATCTGGGTAGCTTGAGTGGTTGAGCATCTCCTTTGGCTCAGGGCATTATCCTGGGGTCCTGGGATGGAGTCCCGCATTGAGCTCCCTCTCCCAATGTCCCTGCCTCTCTCCCTCTGTGTCTCTCATGAATAAATAAATTTAAAAATTTTTAAAAAGGAAGAGAAATATATAACAAGAGGAATATAAGTTCTACTTTTGTGTTCAGTAATAAAAATTCTATGTCCTATGATATAATTTACTAATCACTCTCACTTACTGCTTTCCCCAAAGTACAAGGAAAACAAAACGTGTGTCACACGGAATTTCAGCTTCTTCCCAACACTGCACTTCACCAGTGGCACACCCACAGAGCATATGGCCAACAGAACATTCTCTTCTGCATTCGGCACTTAAATCTTCCCTCCAGAGAGGTCCTTCCTTCTGGGGCTCATCCATTTAAGATGTAATGCAGTTTTTCAATTACCATTTAATCTGGTAGAGAAGGAAGACGCCTTCATTTGACTTTGCACTGGTAACGGAGGAAGGCAAATCTGTTCAATGTATTTTCTTTTTTTCTGTTCGATGTATTTTCACCTGATGCTATATAGTATCTTTCACAGACCTGCACAACACCTGCTGATCCACTAGAAGTCCAGTGTTTAAATCAGCCCACTTAAGTTGAAATAGTAGTGCTCAGTAAGGGAATTTTTGGAGATAAGGAAAGGTGACGACTCTCAATCATAAGCAATAATACACTCATGCTTTTTATAAAACTGGCTTACCTAGTCATGTTCCTCAAAATCAGTTCCTGCAAAGAGACTTGCATAAGTAGTGTTGATGTAACCGAGCCTGGAAGACCCAGGCAATCCCACCTTTACATATGTACCAGTATAATCAGATCTTTGGCAGACTTCATCTGGACACAGATATTTCTGCTTTAATGACACCTGCAAGGGTTTCCTAAACTTTGGTCTCTGCACAAAAAGATAATTGCTAATTGAGATAAACCAGAACAATACTTCATGTGGACTGCCTACAGCATAATCCACACCTCACTACAACAGGTAGAAAGGCTATAAACTTTTTGCACAACAAATTTATTTTCACCAAGTGACTGCTACCATATTTTAGACATTACTAATGTTGATAAACTCTGAATCAGCTTTTAATCTTTCTTCCTACATTTACCCTTATTGTGCTGGTTGTCTTCTGAAGCGCTGGACATGGGTCAACTAGCTGTGTCTCCATTGACATAGGTCAGTTTCTCATGCTTGGATTTCCTTCAATGTCACTGCTGTTTCTCATCTATATTTTCTTGACAATTTTTATATCTATGCTTTTAAAATCCTGGTGGAGGGAAAGTGTTTCTGTCTGACTGCTCAGAAGTACCTAGACTCTTTCCTTAATTGGCTTTATTGGTTGAACCATATGAAGTTTCCAGTTTTGGCCACTTTGGGCCAAAAAAGGTGACAACTTTTTATCCTACCTAATATTTCGACAATGTTTTGTTCATATTATACTTTCTGCTTTTCACAACCTTTACACCTGCTGTGTAGGGCTAGAGGTAGGGGTTACTTCTCTAAGATACCCAATATGGTTGTATTATGAATGATATAATTGAATGTACCTTCTCTTTTGCTTATTACCATGTTGACCAAATGGCTAGTACAGTCATACTGGTTAAACTGGCCTCACAGACTAACCCTGCACTGTTCTTCATGGTTTTTTTTTGTTCTGTACTAATCTTTAGGTACAATGATTTCTCAGCTTTCTGTCCTTTTCATCATCATTACAGTTTTTATTATCATTATTACTGTAGCAGAAATGTACATAACTCTTATTATGTGTCAGTGCTATGCTCAGTGTGTTACATATATTACACATTTAAATAAATGAAGTTATCTATTACCTCAGCTAGGTGAAGGGATGGGTGACACAGTTGAACTTATTTGAATTGCCATACAACAGAGAATATTTCCAAATAAGAATTTAATTGGATTATTTTATAAATAGATTTTGTTGTGTGTACTTTCTAGTAATTTAAAATAAAATTAATTATAATCACATTGAATGGCTATCCGGCTCCAATTCCGGTAGATAATCATGCCAATGAGGTACACAACTCCAAAGGACTCCATCACAGAAGAAAATGCAAATGGCAACCCCTAGAATACAGCCACAAAGCATGCTTCCTGGAGGTATGTAATATTTTGTCCCTTTGTTTACATCAGTGAGATAGTATGAAATAGATTAAACTATGGGTTCCAAATACTGATTTCTTTTTAACAGAATGATTATCAATAAGCATATGATTGCTTCATGGTGGCCAGAGCGTACTCCCCAACCTTTGACTTTGGGCTTGGCCAGGTGATTGTGATCCCTTTAGCGAATGGATTGTCAGTGGATGATATGGGAAAGGCTTTGGAATGAGTTTGGTTAGTTGCTCTCTTGCACTCCTACCTCTTGCCCTGAGAAGCACATGCCACATGTTACCTCCAAGAAAGATGACACACTACTGAAGCTAACCTAGATAATGCAACCCACCGCTTGCAGCCAAGCCCAGCTGAACCTAAATCCCAGATGACATAAAGAAACCCAAGTGAAATATACATTCTTACTGTTTTATGATAATATACTTTAGTTAGTCTGTTAAAGTGTTGATATGACAAAGGCTGACTGTTAAAACAACCTAAGGCTGAAATAGCTAAACGAGGTAACAGAGTATGTTTGGGGTCTGTCTCATGAAGGTTGTGTTGTTGTGAGTTTCTCAAAAGTTTCTATTGTATCATTACTGCCCTCATAGCCAGCATCATCTATTATTTAGATACCTTAATTGCACAAACATTCATTTGACATCTCTAGGTTCTAGAACTCATGCAAGTTTGTGGGGATACAGAGATGATTAGGACATCATCACTGACCTCAGGGACCCTAAATGTAATTGAAAGTAATAGATCGGTAACACAGTAACAGAAAATAGTATGATAAACAAGTATACGAAAGGCCCTGCACAAAAATATCAGGCTTGTTTGTTTTACAATAAACCAGTGTAAAGTTAATCTGTGACCGTGGATCTAACTCTTGCCTATGTGGAACCCAGTTCACATGTATGAGAACCAAAGCCATCATTCTGGCCTCTCTTAGTACCGCGCTCCATGGAAATGGGTCTATGAAACTCAGTCCTCTGGCAAACCCACTTATTCAGAACATAGCTGAAATACGAGGAAGCAATTTCTAAAAATTTCCAGACAAGTAAGATAGACGTCATAAATACCATGCACTGAAATTCATATAGTGTATTCCTAATATTTACCTTGATACCCTCAAACCAGAAAGTATTCCTTTTTATCAAGCACAAATCACAATATATCATGCAGTAGTTCATTAGCATGTTTTTGGGCAGCAGAGTGAATGTAGACACAATGTGTATGTGAAATTGGAATCTAAAAATGAAATGAAATGAAGGACCACTCTACAGACCCACTGAGATTCTGTGATTTAAGAGGGAAAAAACAGTGACCTCAATAATAAGAAAAGTCTGTGTCTGAACCAAAATAGAAACAGAAGTTTCTACGGCTGGACTGAAGATGTACCTTTGGGTGGTAGGGGGAAGAAGCCCAATAATTGGTACCTGCCACTTTCCTTTCTTTTTATTTAAATTCAACTTAGTTAACATAATGGTGTATTATTTGTTTCAGGGGTAGAATTTAATGATTAATTGCATATAACATGCAGTGCTCATTACATCAAGTACCCTCCTTAATGTCCATCACCCAATTACCCCCTTCCCCCACCCACCTCCCCTTCAACAACCCTCATAGTATTTCCTAGAACTAAGAGTCTCTTGTGGTTTGCCTCCCTCTTTGTTTTTATTTTATTGTATTTTTCCTTCCCTCCCCATATGAGTGAAATCATATAGTATTTGTCTTTCTCTGACTTATTTCACTTAGCATCATACTCTCTTGCTCCATCCATGTTGCTGCAAATGGCAAGATTTCATTCTTTTTGATGGCTAAGTAGTAGTTTTCCATACATTCATCTTCTTTATACATTCATCAGTCAATGGAAAAGTGGGCTCTTTCTATAATTTGGCTATTGTGGACGTTGCTGCTGTCAACTATGAAGTGCAGGTGCCCCTTTGAATCACTCTGCTTATATCCTTTGGAAAAATACCCGGTAGTGCAATTGATGGGTTGTAGGATAGTTCTATTTTTAACTTTTTGAGGAATCTCCATACTCATTTCTAGAGTGGCTGCGCCAGTTTCCAGAAACATACCCTTTACTCTATGGTCAACTCATCTTCAAAAGCAGGAATGAATACCCAATGGAAAAAAGACAGTCTCTTCAACAAATGGTGTTGGGAAAGTGGACAGCCACATGCAGAATGAAACCTGACTACTTTACATTATTTAAGTATACACTGATCACATTCTTTAAAGGACCTCTGGTGGGACCACAGATACTTCACTTGCCTCTTTTGCTATGTTTTCTCTAATATTTTGTTATCACTGTCTAACCAACACTGGTGCTCACAAAACATTGTTCTAAGAGACACCCCTTCCTCTACTCATCCTACCCTTCTCTCAATCATACATTTGAAGGTAAGCTGTGCCACATAGTTCATGTTTCTCTTTAGGAAACCACTTATTGTTTCCCAGCTTACATTTCCTCATATATAGAAAGGGAATGATAAAATTTATTTTGCAGAATTATTACAACGAGTAAATATCTCACGTGTAAAATGCCCATCCCAGTATTTGGCGTAGAGTAAGTAGACAAATAAAATAAATTTAATTTGAATAGCAAGGTTTCTAACATGAGTGATCATCTAATGGAAAAGATGAAATATAGCAAGCTTGCCAAATATAAAACTATTTCACCATAAAAATAGTAGGAATATATGCTGTTGCATACTTAATTTATCAAAGATATTCAAATAAGTAATCAATCCCTGTCTATATTAATTTAATATTCAATATTTCCAAAAATGAACACTATCTTGACTTTGTCAATACCCTCAAATCTAAATGGGGGGATTTCTAAAATAACATATTTTTCCATATGCACGAATTGAGGCAAAAGGAAATCAGCATTTGTGGTAGCTTTTCCAACTGCAACAACAGGATATTTGGTCTGATTGTTTTATTATCTCAGTCCTAATGAGGGTCATGCATATCAAAGGCCTTAATTACGGATGAAAGACATGACTCACAGTTGATAAGAAAGAAAGTCTCACTAGCAACCTGCTTTCCTGTGCAATGCTGTGGTCTGATGGAAGAAAACTGCACTGTAATTACGGCATCCTTTTCAGGATGATTGTAACTGTAAAAGACTTGTCTTCTGACCACAATCTGCCTTTTGTTCATGAGCTAAATTGCCACTTATTCAGCAACTAACATATCCTTTGTGCTTTGTCTTGATTTGCCAGATGATCAAGAACTCAAGAAAATATGCAGCTAATTGTTTCTATTTCACTTAGCAAATATTGAGAAAAGAATGAATATTTCCTCCAGTTATTTTGGAAATTGTTCCCTTGGAGAAGCTTAAAGGAGTATTAACTGTCATTCATGTGGCACGAAAGGAACAAGTTTTCATTTCAAAATAGAATATATTTGACATTAGGGGCTCATGAAAATATTAATAATGGCAAGGGAGGGCAAGTTAGAATCAAATGATCAGTTTTTCATTTTAGGGTCATTCTCACTTGAATACCAAGATTGACTGCCAATCACCTATGACCTCAATTTATAAAATTTAAACAGAAATTGCCAAGTGCAGAATGTCCATTATAATAAATTATCCAACTAATCTGCATAAGATTTTTTCCCCTTAATGATAAAAGGGGACTTCAAATTCATACCTTAGGAGTTCTCTAGGGAATGGTTTATAGAAGTATGACATAGCAGGAGAAGTGCTATGTCCCCACAAAAATTTTCCTCCAAAATCTCAAGTCATTAATTAAACCACGCTTAATTTTGACAGATCGGTTAATTAAAATTGCATGCTCTCTCCCTGGATCTTTTCTCATTTAAAAAAGTGCTTTCTGTGAACAGTCAGCAACAAAGTCTGAGGCAATTATCTCACGACAGGAATTATTTCACTACAGGAAAATATAGGACTTGAAATAATCACTACTTTGTGGTTTTAACACACCTTTCCCTACCACTCTGCACCCCCATGTACCCACACACAGTGAGCACACCTGAATCTTTAACACCGTGGAGGTGGATGGATGTCCAAGTCACTTTTATTTAGCTTAATTCTTCTCACTGTGGTAATTAGCTTTCAGTATCCTGGCAGACTCAGGCATACTTCAGGATTTTGAGTCTATGTAACCATATAGGCTATATATAGATTTTTCCCTACAAATTTCTATTTTCACTTCCTCATTACCAATTTTAAAAATTTCTCCTTTAGGAATGAAATGTTCCTTATTAGATATCACTCCAAACGTGAAACGTTCAAATATGTTTCCAGATGACCATGGGAAAAATTAAAAAATTTTTTTTTCCAAGTAGGTGGGAATTAGTATGTCATTTTACTTTATCTTTGTTGAAGTATAATTGACAGATAGTATTATCTTAGTTTCAGGGGTGTGACATACTATTTGATATGTGTTTACATTGCCAAGTGATCACCATAAGTCTAGTTAACAAAGTTAGCATTTCAATTATTACAGATGGTCCAATTATCAGTATTTTCTTATTAAAATCTAAAAGGTTAGACCTAATATGTAATAGTTTTTGTTTATTTAAACAATAGGTTAGAAATGGAACTTTTTAAAAATAGTTCAACAGTTACCTCGATGTACAGCTTTTTATGAGGTTGCAAGCATGCCTCCCTGTATTACCTGTTGGAGCAGGTTTAATTTTATAAATTTTAAAACAAACTCTATGAGTTTCCAGTTCATAATTGTTCTTTTTGAGGATGCACTCAGATGAACAGTATCGCATCTGTAAGAGATACGCTCTTCCACAGACCCGAATTGATTGGAATATAAATGGCAACAACCTCCATCTGTAGCATCATCCAGTACCCGTGATGGAAAGGGCAGATTGCGAGGAAACCCTTCGGAGGGGGGAAAAGTCACATTGTGTTGGAACTACAGATTAATAGAACCATAGCGTTAGTCAACCACAGCTTTTTTCTTGAACACAACATGCATAGACTGTAGTTCTTGACTGGTGACTTTAATCCATTATGAATCATCTCCTTGGACCTCTCAAAAATTGAAAGTCTTGAGCTTCCATTGAAAAAGCAATGCAGTTTTGAGAAGATCCAGGGTTCAATGTAGTCTTCGGGTTCATTCCAGCCTTCAGTGTCCAGTTATTACAAACAGCAGGTACCCAGGTGGTAGATGAGAACCTAGTGGGAGAGGAAGGAAAGAAACGACAATGAATGGGCATATTACATTGTATCATACACATACTTTACATTTCTTATGAGCTTCTTATTCAGGCAGAGATTATAAAAGTTTGCTGCAAGTATCTAGACCAGGATTTGTGTTTTGGAAATTATCAGTGTTCACAATACCTGCAGGGAAAACCAAAAACAATGACAAAAACTCAAATGAGAGCACTCTTTACATCTAAAAGAATATTTTTTATCATTCTTTTGTTTTGGCTCTGTCACAAATTAAAGTGCTTGGCATGTGGTAGTCTGTGGTCTCTTGAAATTGAATCAATGAGAACCTGACACTTTCACAGGATGCTGTCACTTTGGACATTCATGATAAAAATTGAAACTGAAAAAAAAATTCAGTTTTTATGAGTCAACAAATCTTCATTCATTTTATTGGATTTCTTTGTTCTTAGCTAATATGAGAGCATTTTATTTTTAATAAGAATGTTTATTTCATTTACATTTATCATGATAACTGATGTCATCATTGTAAACTTTTTTGCATGTTTTTCTATGTTCTTTGATTTATAGCTACATCTATTAAGATTGTTTTTGATATTTTCCATATTTTACCGTATTGGCAGATCAGAAACATTTTGGCACAGAGTATTTTATAAGAAGGCATGATGATATACATAAAAAACTCAAGCTTTGGGGCAGCCCGGGTGGCTCTACGGCTTAGTGCTGCCTTCAGCCCAGGCATGATCCTGGAGACCAGGGATCGAGTCCCACGTCAGGCTCCCTGCATGGAGCCTGCTTCTGCCTGTGTCTCTGCCTCTCTCTCCCTCTCTGTGTGTGTGTCTCTCATGAATAAATAAATAAAATCTTAAAAAAAAAACTCAAGCTTTTTACTCCATTTTCCTACAATACAGCACTGTCATGTTATTCTCGTGCCTAAAGCACCGCAAGGCTTCCCAGCAAAGAAAGAATAAAACTGAGCTCCTTGCCCTCATTTACACAGCCCTGCATGGACATCTCCTACCTCATGCCCTACACATTCACCATTCTGCTCCAGACAACACTGGCCTCCTTTCTCGGTTTTAATCTCACCAACCTATTTCCTGTTGGCCTTTGCAATGTAAAATTCATACTGAGTTGGAGATTTCAACAACTGAGCCACCCAGGTGCCTGAATTCTTCTCTAACATAACATTGTCTCAGGGCCTCCAATACAGGCTTTTGTCCATATGGTTTGCCATTTTATCTTCACTTCTTTCAGTGAAGTCGTTCAGTAATATTTAAGTGTATGAAAAAGTAAATAACAGTTATAAGGTAGATTTCAAGGAATTGGCATCCAACCCATCATACTGTTTGGTGTCAACTCTCCCGAGTTGCTATTGGTTTCTAAATAGGACTGGAAAAGGAGCTAGTTCTAAAAAGATTAGGGTGATAGTAAATTCATTTTTATTTGGCGAGCTCATTGATAGATTGAGGAACATACAAAATATATAACTATCTCTCTACAGTGTTATGTGTTACACCAAGACAGCAACAATAATAACAACATAACTTAGTTCTGAAGTCCTACCAGGCAAGACCTCAAGGGAATCCATGACCAAAATACAACCAGAAGAGTTTTCCCAGAATAACTGTTTTAGCCATATTGTAATGGCAAACGTACTATTGATTGTCTGCACGAACCCAGTGAAATATCCCAGAAACCCTCATATTTTGGATTTCAAAGAAAATGCTCAAATTTCCCAAGTGTGAACGTAGTTCAAATATTATTTTTCAGTCCATGAATCCAGATGTCTTTCTACAAAATATGTTAAAATAAAAGATATCTGGATTTTCACTTGGGTTACAGTTGCCAAATTCAACCAATAAAAATAGAGGATACCCAGTTATATTTGAATGTGAATTTCAGGGAAACAACAACAAAGGTTTAGCAGAAGTTTGTTCCATGCAATATCGAGAACAGACTTACACTAAAACAATATTTGCTCTTTATTTGAAGCTCAAATTTAACTGGAAGGCCTATCTTTTTACCTGATATCCCAGGCGTCCATTGCTAAACAGTATTTTCTCTAACTGGTGCACTTAGGATACCTATCCTATTAATAAAGCATAGAAAGTCAGCATCCAGTTTTTGCTGCCTGGACTTCCCAACTATAAAAAAAAAAAAAAAAAAAAAAAAAAAAAAAAAACAGATTCACTGATTGCTTTAAATTCTGGGTCTTCATGGGTGCTTTGACCCTGAGCTCAGTGATAAATTGGGCCTGAGATGTGGAAATGTGCATTTGCATACTGCATCTCCATGTTTGTTTCCATTCACAGCAGTTTCCTTTTCTCAAAATCTTCTGAGACTCCATTAAAAATCACTTGGTTACGTTATTCTTCTAAAGAACTGCTGTTTAGTTAGTTATTCAGTAGAAACTCCAAAGCGTTTTAAGGTGATAGCACTAATGGGAAATGGCTTATGATTCCCAAATAGTGTTAAGTGTACCATAAACCTTGATAGGACATAAAGCATGGCTGCACCAGGGAGTTACCTCATTTATGTACAATGTGGGGTGGAAGTTTCCACTTTGCAGTCAGAACGTTTCATACGCTGGGGAAATTTGATTGCTATATGTCGCGTTCATTTTTAATGATTGTGTTCCTGGCTTGCAAATTCAGTTCTCCTTTTCCGGTTGGAATTTACTGTGAAAAAAGAGAACATAAAATGCCAAGCTCTTAGATTTCTGCTAATAAGCATACAAATGGATCTGCACATGGACCCAGCCTACCCTCATTTCTTCTGTTTATCATAGGGAAAAATGCAGGCTTCAGCTTAGCTCCCTACCTGTCCTTTCAGGAACCTCAGGCTAATGAGTAGCACTTCTCTCCATAGGATAGACAACTTTTTTCAACTGGGTACTTCACATTGGTTATTAGGCATTTTCATGACATCCCATAAAATAACTCTTTCTCGATCCCAAACCACCATAGCCACACTCCACTTCCTTTCCCTCACTCAAATCCCAACTCTGCAAGCTCTTCTGGCCACACATTATTTCTTGCCTCCTACTCCACTTTTCGCCTAGTGAACTATTACTTCCACCCCTAGCATTTATCCAACCTGCTCTTTCCCAGATCATCATACTCCACAGCCTGTGGATAGATACTGAAGCTCCTGGTAGGCATAGCAATTGCCGCCAAAGATGTCCACATTCTAATTCCTAGATCCTTGAACATGTTATGTTATATGGCAAAGGCAAATGAAGATACCAGATGGAATTAAGGTTGCTAATCAGGTGACTTTAAAATAGGGAGATTATCCTGGATTATCTAAGATGGACCAATGTAATCATAGCAGTGTTTAAAAAGGTTAGAGGGAGGGGTGCCTGGGTGGTTCATTTGGTTAAGCCTCCAGCTCTTGACTTTGGCTCAGGTCATGACCTCAGGGTCATGAGATGGAGCTCACCACCACTGCCTCCGCCCTCCCCTGACCCCAGTCAGGCTCCATGCTCAGCAGGGAGTCTGCTTGAGATTTTCTTTCTCTCTCCCTCCTTCTGCTCCTCTACCTTTTCTCCCTCTCCCCCCATCAAATAAATAACTTAAGAAAAATCAAAAAAAATAAAAATGTTGGTGGGAGAAGAGACCAGAGAGATGGCATTATTAAAAGGATTTAGCTCGATGTTGCTGGTGTTGAAGATGGAGAAAGAGGCCAAGAGCCAAGGAATGCAGGCAATCTCCAATGAGCTGGAAAAGTCAAGAGAATGGACCCATCTAGAACCCTTAGGAAGGAATGCAGCTCTATCAATGCCTTGATTCTAGCTCAGCAAAATCCATGCCAGACCTCTGACTGACAGAACTAGAAGATAAAAAATTCATGATGTTTTAAACCACCTAGTTTATCTAACTTGTTAAAGCAGCAGTGGGAAATTAATACAGGTCCCTTGTTCTAACTCTCCACTAGCTTTCCTCCCACCTCTCAGGCTGTTCCAGCTTTGCACTCAGACCCTCCTCTCCTGAGTCTTGAATACTCATGCTCTGTCCTAGATGCATTTTCTACGTACACTGCATTGTCCCCATTCAGGGCTCTATGCACCACCTCTAAGCAGATAACTTACAAGTTTATATTCCAACTCAAGAAGTATCGGGGCCTATAAATACACCTGCTTGCCTGACAGCACTTCTCAGGTAAATCACAGTCACTTTAAAACAAATAGGATCTAAGGATGAAATTCTGACCTTCCCCCCACCTCCAATCTTGATTTTCTTTCAGCATGTTCTAGCTTAGTAAAGGGAACTATAGTCCACCTAGTTATACAAGCCAGGCACTTAGAAGTCATCTTTGATACCTCTTCCTCTCCCTCATCTCCTAAGTGAAATCCATCACTATCTCCTATCCATTTTATTTACTAAAAATTGCTAAAATCCATCTCTTTCTTTACATCTCCCCTGCCACAATTCCAGCTATATTAGTTTGCCTTTGTTATGTAATAAATTAGTACAGATTTAGCAGCCTAACACAATGACCATTTATTAGGTAACAGTTCTGTAAGTCAGAAACCCACAGTGTGGCTACGGCTCTAGCCAGTGGGCTGCATTGTCATCTGGGGTGCAGGGTCCTTTTACGAGATCATTCTTGTTGGTAGAATTGATACAATTTAGCTTCTTACAAGTACAGCACTGAAATCATGGATTCTTTGCTGGCTATCAGAGGCGGACTGTGCTCAGCTTTCAGTGGCCACCCACTTTCTTGATCACACAGTCCCCTCCAACTCCAAGTTAGCAATGGAGCAGTGACTTTTCTACTTCCTGTATCTCTGACTTCTTGTCCTGTAACCAACTGGAAAAAGCCCTTTACACATGGACAATGTCTCTGTCTTAAAGTCAACTGTGCGTATACCATATAATATAATCAAGGATGTGATCTCATCAAATTAATAGATACTGGAAATTAGGGTGGGATATCTTTGGGAGAACATTTTCAAAATTCTGCCTACAATGTTGGCCTGAATTATCATCATTGTTCTCTATATTATGAATTGACCTCCTCTAATTCACTCACTCAAATCCTTTCTTTCCCCCACCTTAGTCTATTCACACTACAGCCAGAGTGATCATCTCAAAACACACACCTGATAATGTTACCCACATGCTTCCTGGTGTTCTTGACTATAGCCATAACCTAAAGCAGTGCTGCCTAACTTGTCTGCAGCCCAGTGCCTACACCGCCCCCCAACCCTGAAATTCTGGGAGATCAGCACAGAATACTCCAGCAACTACCTAGACATTCTCATAGCATTTCAGAATAATTTTATGTCTGACAAAGCTAAAAATAAATTTAGGACTTTTATTTTCATGTATTTTTTATTTTAAAATTTCATTAATTTAGTAATTTATTGTTATTTTATGCAAGTATTAGACTGTGAAAACATTTCTAAAAGTGGCCCCTAGACACTAAAAATTGGGGAAATGCTCTACTGGGGGCTCTACACTCTCCGGCTTTGACTTCTCCAGCTCTCTTTCCTGCCTGTGGCCTCCGACTCTTTGAACTCCAGCCACAATACTCACCAGGTAGTTCCTTTTGCTTTCCACATTCCTTGTGCCATGCTGACAGTCATTACTGGATCACAACTTCCCCATTATATTCCCTCACTACCCTGGAGGTCTCCAATATGTACCTATCATAATCTCAGTTTTAATAAATACTCACATTTATTTTTTCAAATATCTGCTTTCCTCCTAATGTAAGCTTTGTGGTATCAGAAAGCTTATCTTGCATTTAATTGACACATGCACAGCTGCCTGCACAGCACCCAATACATAACAGAATGGGGGCTTAACAAATGCATATGAAATAGAGAATGAATCAATCAATCAATATAATTCATATTATTCAAATTCAAACAGTTCTTTTTTTTAATTAATTTTTATTGGTGTTCAATTTACCAACATACAGAAAAACACCCAGTGCTCATCCTGTCAAGTGTCCACCTCAGTGCCCATCACCCATTCCCCTCCAACACCCGCCCTCCTCCCCTTCCACCACCCCTAGTTCGTTTCCCCGAGTTAGGAGTCTTTATGTTCTGTCTCCCTTCCTGATATTTCCCAACATTTCTTTTCCCTTCCTTTATATTCCCTTTCACTATTATTTACATTCCCCAAATGAATGAGAACATACACTGTCAAACAGTTCTTCAACCAATTATTACCTGTTTGGTTTTAATCATGATAGCTAAATTTCCTAAACTTCATTTTTACTATTGGTAAAATTGGAATACTTTTGCCAGTCTCATAGGATTGATATGAAAATTAAAGCATGTACAATGCTTTGTTTGAAAAGTACAAGATGCTTCCAAAATGCAACTGATAAATTGGTATGAATATGTCTTCTACATAACATTGGCAAAAGGGAAATGTACGACAAATCTATAAGCCTTTTGGAAATTATGTACCGAAGTTTTTTATTTTTTATTTATTTATTTTTTTTTACATATTTTTTAATTTTTCATTTATTTACGATAGTCACACAGAGAGAGAGAGAGAGAGGCAGAGACATAGGCAGAGGGAGAAGCAGGCTCCATGCACCAGGAGCCTGACGTGGGATTCGATCCCGGGTCTCCAGGATCGCGCCCTGGGCCAAAGGCAGGCGCCAAACCGCTGCGCCACCCAGGGATCCCCGAAGTTTTTTAATATATTCAATTTTTGCTTCCATAACATAGGTTCAAAAATTTCATTCTAAAATAAATTGGACAAATATACAAATATATATATATATAGAAAGAGAGAGAGAGAGAGAGAGAGAGAGAGAGAGAGAGATGGTTGTTAATTCCAACATTGTTTCCATTAAAAGCATAGGAAAGACCTTAAAAATGACATCACATGTGAAAGAGGCAAACCTGGTTGGCATAATTTAAGAAAAACTTAAACATTCCCTCACTTTGTAAAAATGTTTCTTCAGTGCTGGTGGAGGGCTGACTTTGGCACATTGTACAGTTGATTTATACCCAGATACATAATGCTAAGAATGGGTTTTGGCTACAATGTCAAGAAAACATGAGTATAAACTAAAGCTGAAGACATGATTTCAAGTATGTACCAATCTTTTTTTTTTAATTGAAGTATAGTCAACATACAATGTTATATTAGTTTCAAATTGAAATATAGAGATTCAATAATTCTGAACATTATGTAATGCTCACCATGTTATCATGGGGTAGTTATCATCTGTCACCATACAATAGTACTACAATATTATTAACCATATTCCTTATTCTGTACTTTTCATTCTGGTGACTTATTTTATAACTGAAAGTCTGTACCTCTTAATCTGCTTCACCTATTTTACCCATTCCCTCACCTCTCTCCTCTCTGGCAACTGTCAGCTTATTCTCTGTATTTATGAGCCTGTTTCTGCTTGTTTGTTTGTTTTTTTTTTTATATTCCCAATATAGATAAAATCATATACTGTTTGTCTTTCTTTTTCTGTCTTATTTCACTCAGTATAATACCTTCTAGGTCCATCTATATTGTTTCAAATGGCATATTTCATTCTTTTCTATGGCTGAGCAATATCCCATTGTCTGTATACCATAATTTCTTTATCCATTTATCCAGCAATGTATACTTAGATTGCTGCCATATCTTGGCTATTTAAATAATGTTGTAATGAACATAGAGTTGCATATATCTTTTTAGATTAATGCTTTCATCTTCTTTGGGGAAATATCCAACAGTAGAATTACTAAATCATATGATATTTCTATTTTTAATTTTCTGAGGAACCTCCTTACTGTTTTCCATAGTGGCTGCACCAATTTACATTCCCACCAACAGGACCAAAGGTTCTAGTTTCTCCACTTTCTCACCAACACTTCCTGTTTCTATTCTTTCTGATACGTGCAAAGTGATATCTCACTATGGTTTTGATTTGTATTTCCCTGATGATTAGTGATGTTGAGCATCTTTTCATGTGTCTGTTGGTCAGTCATCTGTATATCTTCTTTGGAGAGAAGCCTATATAAGTCTTTTGCTCATCTTTAAATCAAATTGTTAGATTTTTGGATTTTTTTGTTTTTGTTTTTGTTTTTTTTGGGGGGGGTTAGAGTTGTATGAGTTCTTCATATATTTTGGATATAAACCCCTTATTGAATATATCATTTACAAATATCTTCTCATATTTGGTACACAGCCTTTCATTTTGTTGATGGTTTCCTTTTCTGTGCAGTTTTTAGTTTGATGTAGTCCTAATTATTTTCTTTACTTATGTTTATTTTTATTTTTGCCTTTGTTTCCCTTGCCTGAGGAGACATATCCAGAAAAATGTAAGAATGAAGCAACCTTGATTGAATATAAAATTGAGTGAGTCGGTTGAGATCTACACTAACACCGGCGGTAGCAGGACAGGAGACAGTCCCAGTCATAAAAGTTGCATAACTACTTTCATCAGAGATGACACTTCTGCAAAGGCAGTAACCAGAGGGTCCATGAGATCTTCTCTTCTGGAAGCTGTAACACCCTCCACCAGCTCTAAAGTAAATGTTTCAGAGCCAGTTGTAGGTTTGCAACCTCATCGAAAAGTACTTCTGAGTTCTGAAATATCCATACTAATACAAGAGAAGCAAAGGTCTCTACGGACTTAAGAAACACCCAAAATTCTTGATTAATTCTTGGGAGCCCCAAAATAAAAAATATTGGATTGCTTATTTACTTGGACAGATAGTTGCTTGAGATATTAATTTGAGTACAATAGAAATACAAATTATATCTTCCCTAAACTGGTAAATAGACCATTCAAACTATAGCTCAGTCTACTAAAATGTCTACTTCTTATGTATTATAGAATGTCTACACTCATTTTAAGTAAGAAAGTAAGATATGCAGTTTTGTAACTTCTCTTCCATATCCTTGTGTTGAATTAGGAAAGGATAGACTGGAAAAATACACTATTGATGAAGAACCATCTGTCTGATTCCTGAAGGTCCACATGGGAAACAGAGTCCAAATGATAAAGGTCATTTCAAAGGGATGCTGTCTGTAACTTGCTGGAGACAACTCAAATAATGGCTTTCACCTCAAAGAACCAAGTGGTGATGGGAAAACTAGAGCCACACAGATGACCCATCATGCAGAGTGTCATCTTTTCCCACTACCATCAGAGTAAAATAAAGTGGTAGAGAGATAATGGCACATTGTATAGGCTGCAGCTAGCCTTGACACATTCATGCTCTGATTTTTATAGCTGCACATTAGGTCTTGGACTTCTTTTATATAGATTAATGTGACTAAACCTATCCGGGACATGGGTTAGAAATTGTGCTGGCTAGGAAAAGATAGTCTTTGGTTATGGCAAAGCATGGGGGATGGGGGTGATGCAGAACTTTATGAAGGTAGAAGTTATAGGATTTTTAAAATAATGAGTACTAGAAAGAATTAATAAGAAAGGGTTTGAAATACGGATATGAGATTTGTAAAAATAAGTGTATGTAATAAAAATGAATGCTTCTATAGCACTTCTGATGTGCCAGGTGCTCCTGTAAGAAGTCCTTTAGTTTCCTTATCAACAGAAGTTGACAGCCTGCTCAGATAAGTGGCTGAACCAAGTTTGAATCCCATCATCTTGGCTTTAGACCCGTCTTTTAACTACCATGTCTTGTAGGAAGTGGGAAAAAAATTTCTTTGTATTGAGAATTTAATGACAAGCAAGAATTTTTTAATGTGGCTGAATGATATCTAAGGTCCAGGGAGAAGGTGAGTGTGCAGAAAGAATGTGGGAAGGTCGCTCATAACTTCCAGTCTGGGGCTTCATATGACAGAAATGCCTTGTCTATAAGAATGGCCTCTTGAAACTTGATTTTCCTGCCCTGGGTGCCCCGGGTTTCTTTTAGCTGAAAAGACTCCATTTGTTATTTCTAGTGGAGGAAGTTTCCAGTGGCTATGGGAAATAAAGCGGCAATTACTCAATTCTTGAACAATCTGTTAGAAATCGCAACGGCTGGCCATAACCTTGAGAAACTCTAATTAACACTGTTTGTAGGTGATTTCAAAGGTAAAAAGGCACAGTTTTAATAATACTTATGCATTAAGCCCTGATACATTATTTTTTGTTAATCTTCAATTGGCTGCAGTATCTGCTACAATTATTTTATTTTGGTCCTTTTTTTTACTGGGGGGAAGACACAATAACTCCTACAAAAATTTAAGATATTCTTAATCTTATTTTTTTCCTGCTCAGTGATTTTTCTGTTTAAGAATTAAAAACACCAGTGACCAAATACTATTTTTGACAAGGAAAGGAAATGAGCAAATGTTCACTATTTTAGATGACAGCATTTTATAAAAGAAATAATGGCCATGAAACCAAATCTTGATTTAATTATAATATTTTCCAACATATTGAACTGTGTTGACATAAGAAACATTGGGGAGAAGATTACATCTATATTGCATTATTATCCTTTGTTTCAAGTAAAAATGATTTATCATGCTTCAATACCAATAGATGTGTGAGGATATTTTGTTACACTTACCACCATGTTACCAGGAGAAGAGAAAGAGGAAGAAGAAGAAGAAAAGAAGAAGAAGAAGAAGAAGAAGAAGAAGAAGAAGAAGAAGAAGAAGAAGAAGAAGAAGAAATCAAGAAAGAAAAGAAGAGAAAGAAAGAAAGAAAGAAAATAAATAGTAAGCTTAGAGCAATGGAATATTTATATGGAATTCTGTAATATTTCTGTTTAAATTAATAGCAAATGATTTCTATTGAATAGCAAAAAGTTAACTCACAGCTTTAAGTAATATGCCTAACATTAAAATTCTTGAGAAATAATTTTTATAAAGCAAGTAATAATTTGAATGTGGATAAAGTAGTTGTTAAGCAGCATTATAAAATGCAGAATCTTGAGCAAAACTGTAGAAAGCATCAATAGGAAGTTCATTCAATTATAGAAAAGCATATAACAAGAGCTGTAATCTATAATCACATAGTCAAAATATGTAGGATAGAAATCATTTACAGTAGATTAAAGGAGAGGGACAGGAGAGATAGAGGAGAGAAGGACACAGAGAGAGGGAATGAGAAAAAAGGGAGAGGGAGATAAGCTTGTTTCATGAAGAAATGGTATAGTAGATAGATGTAGAGGATGAGTTTGTGTAAATGAGAGGTAGGTGCTTTAAAGTTTTGTGTATCAAACCATTTTGGCATCCTAAAGTATCTATGAAATTAGGATATTGCATAGAAACTGACACACACACTGAGAGAAAACAATCTCCTCTAAAAAAACAGAAACAAAAACAAAGTTAAATGACATAGTTGAGTTGGTCAATGGATCAGTAAATCTGGAGAATTGCACACCAAAGACCAAATGTCACCTATGTTTCGTTCACAGTTTTGTCCCATCTGTAGCTTGTTAATTTAGTGGGTTAAAAACCAAAGCTTTAAGAAGGAAAAGGCAAGTCTGGTTGTTGGTGTGCTTTGTGGCTTTCCCTCATAGACTGTAAATTGTCAGTACAGTATTGCCTTGTTTGATCAAAGACTAAAACTTTTTTACTCGTGTTTATTTTTAGAAAAAACTCAACATATATTTATTTTGAGAACGGAAAGTAAAATAATGCTTTAAATTTACATAAATTTTGGACAAGGACCAAAATCTTTAGAAAGTTGAATCTGAAATGACTTTTATCTAAAGTCATAAATCCTATCTAGCATGTTCAAACACATGATTTTTGAATCAGAATGTTCCAAACTACTATTTTATAATAAGAACTCTGTGATTCTAATATTTGATAATTCAAAGTCATCATAAATTTTTGTGTGTTGAGTTAGCTTTTTATAAAAATGTAGATATAAAATATTAAAATGAAGAAAAACAATAAATTTTTTTAAAAAAAGGAACTTGTCATTATTAATATTTTTCTATGCCCTTGTAAAAATTCTCCAGAAACTCTTATGAGTCATGTTTTGCTCTCCAGTATTTTAGATATACTACAAAAGAAAGTTAAATCCATATTTTAGTGAACATGATCTTCATAGGTGGAAAATTTCAGGTGTCTGGACTGCCTGAATTATTAATTGGATGTTTACTTGAATATGCTTGATGAAAAGGGAATCACATAAAAATATTCACCTGATATGTAGCAAAACACAAAACAATTTATCCAACCACATTATCTATCATGTGAAATATCATAATCACAAAAACTGCTATTCTTATGAATTTATTTCTATTACTATAGTTTTCTCAATGTAATAAACAATAAAAAGAAACAAATTATTGATTTACACCTTAACATTGATAAATTTTCAATTCATTTTGACAGAAAGACTCTAGGTCCAAAGGCCACATATTATAATTTTTCATTTATATTGCATTCTCAAAAAAGCAGCGCTACAGAGATGGAAAAGAAATTGTATTAGTCACAGTCGGTTTTGTAGGTGAGGGTTGATTGCAGGAAGAAATTTTTAAAGTGATGGCAGTTCTACATGGTATTGTCCTTGTGGGTTCACAACTTCACACGTTTTTTCAAAACTTATGTGTACATTCTGAAGCTTCTTTGCATTTATACTAGAATTGGCCAAGTAAGTGTATTGTAGATAATAAAAGCTGGTTTGAGAAGGAAGTTGAAAAAAAGCCAAAATGAAATGTAAGAATAATCCCCGTTTGGCTGACTTGGAGTTGGAGGAATTGGTATGAGTTCTTGTTTCTATAATCATAAGGAAGATAGACTACACCGAAAACCAAAGAGGGGGCTTAGCATACCTGCTGTATCAAACATCAGCAAAACACAAAATTAAATATAATTTCTAAATAAGCATTTTATATAGTTTTAAAAAGTTACTGAGTTAAAAATCTAGTAAAAGACATACAAGAGCCTTTGGAGAATATAGTAAAAGTTTATTGAAGGCTATTTAAAAGAAACTTTATTATTTTCTATAGAAAATTTAAGCCATAAATTTGCTATAGAACAGATAAAGCAAAATTTAAAAAGAGAAGATTTAAAGACTGAAATTGTGAGTGTGCTTTGGAATATTCCCCTGTATGACATAAATGCTTATGTTTATTTGTTGTGTAAATTAATCAAAATTAATAACTAATGAATAGATCTGGAATATTATGCACAAAATAAATATTATCGGACAGAAGGTTCGGTTGAGTGAGCTGAAAGAAACTAACTCTTTCCACAAACTGTACTGATTAAACTAGAGATAATCAATTTGCCTAGATGAGTAGAAATACTATGAGTTAAGAAAACAATTTATATCAGGATGCCTGGGTGGTTCAGTTGGTTAAGTGTCTGCTTTCCAGTCAGGTCATGATCCCAGGGTCTTGGGTTGGAGCCCTGCATGGGGTTCCCTGCTCAGCGGGGAGTGGCTTCTCCCTCTCCCTCCACCCCCTCTCTGCTCATGTGTTCTCACTCTCACATGCTGTCTGTCAAATAAATAAATAAAATCTTTAAAAAAAAGAAAGCAATTTATATCAATAAGTGATCCATATATGTACTGAATAAGAAAATGAGCTCTGGAATGAGACCGGCTAGGTCTAGGCCATCTGTGACATCAGAAAAATAATAGTACGTACCTTGTAGAATTACAAACTTTAATGAAATGACAAATATGAAGTGTGGCATGGTCCCTGGCACAAAGTAAGTGCCCAGGAAGTGGTAGCGATGTGTACTGTAAATATCACTAATTAACTTATTGAAAAGGGAGCATCCAACAAAACTATAGGGATATGAAAATCCATATAGCTTGTAGAAAGATATATTATCACAGCCCCGCATCTGCTAGAAAGGACCTCTCATTTAATTGCCCTCCTGTCCTACAGTTTAGTTCTTAAGAGAAAGAACTTAATGAGTACCTAAGGCACTTAATTTGAAACTCTCTTGGTTTCACTTTTTACATAAGCTCAAATTATTGCTACAACACTTCCATATCCATATTACAAAAGGATGTTAAATGCATTATTCCCCAGAGGAAGCTGACACTCTCACTTTAAATAACACATTAACAAAGATTGGTAGAGAGTACATAGTAATTTTCCATCAAAATCCACCATTTGAAAAATATTCAAAGAAATCTAATGCTGCTTTTGCATTATGTACCATATTTAAGAAACAAAGTTTTCTTATGCACGAACTGACAATATTCACCATACTCTACTAGGAGTGTCCAAGTTTAAAATGTCAAGTGCCTTCAAATATGTCAGGTTATGGCCTAGAAATATTTTAATGAGAAGGTTAAATTATGTACTTTCTATTCAAGTAGAAACATTAAACCATAATAAAATGTAAAGGTCATTACTGTTAAACAATCTGATATTAACACAGACTTTTGATTAAATACAGCAAAATTGCACGTTATTTTATGTGTAGTTAAATACAAAACTATTACCTAGAATTTTATGCAGTTCATATCTATTTTTATTAGTCTAATGAAGGAAAATGGGTAAAAAAGTGAAGTAAAAGGGAACCTAGTTTTCCCTGGACTTTTGGTCTGTTTTTTCAACTCATGCCTGTATATAGGATTTGACGAGTGTGTTTGTTCACAGCAATAAATTGATATTATCAATAATACATAAATAATGAATTAATAGTTTTAATATATACATTCTTATATAATATTCATGTGTGTATATATGTACATATATCTATACATATAGATGTATGTGGTATGAAGACTGGCACGATGAAGGAGCAAAAAGTAACATTGATTTTTTTTTTCCTCAGTCATCATTTTTATGGGAACATGACAGCTAAGAGAAATATATAACATCCAAACCCCTTTGTGATAAGGTCCGTATATTTCTCCCCTCTTTTCTTAACAAAAGCAGTAGTACCATTCAGACTTAGGTTTTCAAAATTGTGATTTTATGACCCAAGCTAATGGCTCATTTAGAAACCATCTCCATTCAAGTTTAAAACAAATTCAATGGCTTATTATAGTGAATTGATTTAAAGTTTCTCCTTGAAAAATGCATTAAGCCATTCATAATATAATGCACATGAATTACAGTCTATGAATAAATACAGCTCCTGTGACTGCCTGATACAATGTCCTGCAGAGTGCTCACAATTATGGTTTAAATTCAAAGTTTTAAATGGTGAGCATTTAATATACTTCTTGATGGTGGTATAAAATAACTCATAGATTTTGAAGTGAAAATTAAATATATTTTTGAAAGAAAAGCTGCAAAATAAATGTAAAGCATTACATTAGACCCATGACTATCTAGCGTGGTCAAGAATTGAGTAGATTAACTGTTTTATTTGCCAGTTACCATAAATGTCATATTTTTAAAAAACCTTTTAAAGGAAGTATAATGTGGTCTGGAAAATTGCCATTTAAAATTTGACTTCATCTATTTAGATATCTTGAAAGCATTTTGATATCTTGCTCCTGACATCTCGATGTACTTTTTCATTTCCAAAAATATTCTTGAGTAATTCAACTGACTTTTCAAGAAAATAGTAATTATTGCATGATATTAACTGCATATCAGACATTATTGTATTTAACACATATTATCTCATTTAATCTTTAATACAACATTATGAGATAGGAGTTATCTTTATTGATCTTTTAGATATTTTATTTGCTTAAGTGAAAATTTACAGAGTCACATGATTAATATTGTGGGCTCTGGAATGAAAAAGTCTCCTATGGCAATGGCCCTTCCCACAGTACCCTGGTGACCTTGTAGATATCCACAGTGAGCACATAGGCAAGGCTTGACTTATAACTAACCTGAGTCTTGGCAGAGCACCTTTGCTTCCCTGAGAACATGACAGGATGGGAGATTTGTGAGGAGTTGCTTGGAGCTACTTTCTACTTTTCTTCTTAATTCCCAGGGATGCTTCAAAGAGAGTTTTTTATTGCCTCCAGGTTCTGATGAGCATGAGACTTCCTGCCCCACCTTTCAAGGTATTGCTGCAGACTATAAAGCTGCACAGTTGCTATGGAAAATTGTACAAGTGCACATTTATTATTGTGCAATATGATACACATATTGTGAAATTGTACAATACACATACATAGTGTATAATTGAGTCCTCAGCAACAAAGTGTCCCACAACTCATGTTGTATTGCCATCTGACCCCTTTTGTTTGGTGTCATTCTTTGAGGTATTATGAGATGAGGACCCGGGAGATGGCATCCATGGCTGCTTACCTCATCACTGTATAGGTGAGTAATAAAATAACAATCATTTTACCTCCACTGGACAAGCCAGTTGTCTTGCCTCGCTGAATGTGCTTGGCATGTTTCAGCTTCCAATTTCTTCTTTACCTCTTTAGACCACTTATATGTATTTTATTTTGTCCAAGGTCATACAGCTAATAAGTGACATTATAAGAATTCAATTCTCATACCCACTATTCCTGGGGAATTGCAGTCTACCACTACACACATGTAGCTGTCTAATCGCAAACCAATGGAACTTCTCTAGTCACAAATCCTCTTTGAAAAGGGTATGGTAAAAAAAAAAAAAAAAAAAAGTTGGTATGTTTTGTTTGAGGCATACTTGAGATAATTGTGTCAACTATATATTATTATTTAATAAATCATCCCCAAAGTTGGTGGCTTTAAAAACCAACAAATGTATATATTGTCCTCACAGTTTCTGTGGATCAGGAATTCAGGAATGGATTACCTGGGCACTTTTGACTCAGGATCATATGAAGTTATAGATGTTGGCCAGGTGTGCAGTCATCTGATGGTTTGGCTGAACTGGAGAATCCATTTCCAAAGTTTTTGGTTACTCACATGGCTGTCAAGTGCATGCTGGGTATTTGTAGGAAACCTCAGTACCCCCCCTTCCCCACCCAACTAGGCTCCTTTCATTGATTACTTGGGTAATATCTCTATGACAGGGTGAATGTCTTCTTCTAAAGCAAGCAATCCAAGAGAGAGCTACATGGAAGCTATCTTTTTTATGATCTAGGCTTGAATGTTATAGAACATCATCTCTGCCATATTCCATTCAATAGAAATAAAGTCACTAACTCTGGCACACATTCAAGGAGAGAGGGTATAATTAGTTTAAACTTTTGAAGGTAAGAGTGTTAAAGAATTAGTGGGTATATTTTAAAGTTGCTACAGTTGTAAATTATCTATAATGCATACCATTAAAAAGTGTTGCCCTTTTTACATGAATATTATATTAAAGATTCACTCTATTTCTGATCATAGTGCTGGAAATGAGTTGATTTAAGGATTTGTTTGTTGATTTGTGACTCTTGATGAAAAAATATGGTTTCCTTTTTTTTTAAGATTTTATTTATTTATTCATGAGAGACAGAGAGACAGGGAGGGGCAGAGACAGGCAGAGGGGAGAAGCAGGCTCCATGCAGGGAGCCTGACGTGGGACTCGATTCTGGGTCTCTAGGATCAGGCCCTGGGCCAAAAGCAGCGCCAAACCGCTGAGCCACCTAGGCTGCCCTATGGTTTGCTTTCATGAGTTGTCTTTTATTATTATAAACTTTTTCATGTTTATAATTTGTAGTATAAGGTCAACTTGTGCATATGTAAAAATGGAAACTACATAAGATTCAGGGATCATCACCCAATTGCCTCCTATTTTACACCTTTTTAAAGTTCTCTACTTAAGTCTCTGCATTTAGCTGTTCAATGAGAAAAAAGATTGCTAAGAAAGACACAACATTTTTAAGGAGAGCTGATGAAAGCAGCTTATATTACTTCCACACGTATTCCTTTGGCCAGAGCTCAGTTATATGGCCAACCCAACTGGCAAAAAAGGCTGGAAATGAAGAGGAACCACAGATATGAAGAACAATCCACTCTGCCAAAATAAGAACAGAAGCCATTTCTAAATATATAATCCAAAATATTCCTACAAGGTGCAAAGGTATATTTACTACAGCATTATTGGAGTAGAAGAAATTTGGAAATAACCTAATAATGCTTGAGCAAGTGAATGAGTAATTAAAATATGACATGTTTACAACATAGAATATTATGTAGAGCTAAAATGAATAAATTAGGGGCCACTAGGTAGCAGAGTCAGTTAAGCATCCACCTCTTGGTTTCAGCTCAGGTCACTATCTCTTGGAAATAATGGTATTAAGCTCCAAGTCAGACTCTGTGCTCAGTGCAGAGGCTGCTTCCTACTCTTTCTCCCTCCCTCTCTGCCCTTCCCTGCTTACACACACTCTCTCTCAAAATAAATTGATAAAATATTTTTAAAAATGAATAAGCTAAACATTTATAATATGGACATTGAAAATAAAACACAATGCAAAGCTAGATTTACTCTGACCCACTTTCTTTTTTTTTTTTTTAAGATTTATTTATTTATTCAGAGAGAGAGAGAGAGAGGCAGAGACTCAGGCAGAGGGAGAAGCAGGTTCCATGCAAGGAGCCCGAAGTGGGACTCCATCCCGATTCACCAGGATCACACCCCGGGCTGCAGGTGGAGCTAAACCACTGTGCCACCGGGTCTGCCCTCTGACCCACTTTCAATTAAATCATTTGTAAAAATTTTAAAAGAGAAAGCAATATTGCATTATGAATTTTTTTTTAAATTTTGGAATGATAAATATCAAATCAATTAAATCAAGGGCATCTGGTGAAGGAGAAGGCATTAGAAGTTGGGAAGGAATCAAAAGAGGTTACAAATGTATCTGTAATGTCTTATACCTTACATTTAAATTCCTTAGAAGGAAACACGTAAATTCAATAAAACAAAATGAATTTAATATTGTTCAGTTCATTAAAACACAAAATATACCGAAAAGTCATATGTCCCTATAAAATATTTCAATCATTGTTTGCTTGATGAGTGGAACATTTAATTAGACTGTGATTATACTACATTTTCCAAGTGGAATTACCATGAATTTTTTTTAAAAAGTACTTAAATACTTTTCTTCAAAAAGTATTTAAACATTAAATTGTCAGACACCAATTATTTATGTTTTTTTCAGCTTTGCATATCATCATGTTTAATATGATAAAATGTCAAACTACTTTCTAAATACAATTTATTACTAAAAACACATTTTTAAAAATCTGACAAGCTACAGTTATTTTCAAGAAGTTAAAGATAGAATGCATAATGTACATCAGCTGTTCCCAATAAGTAACTTTTTCTCTATGGAGTTTGAGTCTTTACCTAAGAATTAAAGGCGTTGCTTCAGAAAACCATTTCTCTAATCAAGTATTTATGTTCTTCTAATTAACATCTTAACCTACATTGCTTTAAAGTTTTCTAAGAAGGGAAGAAAATTAAATATGTACTTTTTACTATTCTGCAGAAGCAAACTTTCTTTTAATGTTTGATCAGCATTTAAAAAATTAAGCTAATCTAAACAATTAGTCAAGGATTTCAATTTACAGAATATGCTACCTTAAGTGTTTTCTTGAGAACATTTATGCCTCACCTCCCATTTCACTTCCTAGACGTTGAGTGCTGCACCCAAGGACTTTGGGACTGTAAGCCATATGGAGGTGGAGCCTTTCAGAAATAATTATGTGTAGATGAAGTTGTGAGGGAGGAGCATCCTCCCCTGATGGAGTTAGTGTCCTTAAAGAAGAGCAAGAGACTAGAGCTCCTTCTCTTCTTGGCCATGTGAGGACACAGCAAGAAGGCAGCCATTCACAAGCCAAGAAGTAGGCTCTCACCACCACCAGATCATGCTGGCACCTGCTTCCAGAGCTGTGAGAAATATATTGTTGTGTAAGCCAACCATTTATGGTATTTTGTTACACCAGCCTGAGCTAAGAAAGGGACCAAAAGTAAATGACTAGAAAAACCACATTTTTTTTTTTTTTTTTTTGCTAACAAGCAAAACTAATATATTGTAAAACACACTGCTAAAGAAAATGCAATTTGGTGCATTGGCAGAGTCCCAAATACTGTTCTATTTTAAGCAATAACTCAGAGAACCACCTTACCTGCAGGAAAAGAAAGAGACTCGAGTAAATTTTTGTGGTAATCATAATTATATAGTATCCTGTTGTTAAAACTCAAAAAAAAAAAGAGAAAAA
The DNA here is from genome assembly GCF_018345385.1 of Vulpes lagopus. Lineage (NCBI taxonomy): Eukaryota > Metazoa > Chordata > Mammalia > Carnivora > Canidae > Vulpes > Vulpes lagopus. Next base: position 10,497,993 of record NC_054831.1, read on the forward strand.
AGAAGAAGAAATGAAGAAAAATAAGTAAACCACAAAATGCTACTATTACTGTATTTAGTCTCAGAATTTCAGCTACAGATTCAGTAGTGATAAGAGCATAACAGACAATTACTGAATAAAAGCAAATAGATTTGTTCTTAGGTTAATAGAAGTTTCAAATTAAATATAATTTTTTGTCAAGACACATAAAAAATGTAGGAATTTTTCTTTGAGTAACCACATAAAATATATAACAAATTTTCTCCCTAGAATGAGCACTTATGTTAAGGGTAAGTGAGGGGATTATATGGGACAAAAAATAAGATAAGGCTTACGAAGAGTAGAGACTCAAAGATGAGGCGATATCAGGGAAAAAAAAATAAGTGAGAGCCATAAATAGGTGAGTTCCTGAGATAGGACAGAGGTGAGGCTTGGGAGTAACATGGAGTTCCTGAAGGTGAAGTTCAACTGTGATATGAAATTAGGAAAGTGGGGAAAACAAAAGGAAGCAGGAAGCTCAACTAAGAAGCAGAAGTAGAGTCAGAAACACATTAATCTTTAATAATTGGTAAGGACACTGTGGTGAGTAGGCTTTGGGATGCACTAAGATAGCCCTCAGACCAGCAACCATGTCAAAATAGCTATGTCATGTATACTGCTCTTTGACTTTGCATCCTCACTTGGAGGCAGATTCTAGAATGTAATCTCACAGAGTCGGGGTAAAACAACACTGACTGTGGGTCTGTCTAAAATGGAATAGGCACAATCACTGATTACAATGAAAAATTCTGGAAAGATCACATAATGCAGAATCTGAGAATTCTGAAAAGTAGATAAAAGTACAAATATTTGGAGATTTGGGTACAGGGGGAGGAATTCAAACTTGAAGTATCACTGGTAGGATGATGAGTTTCCTGTTTGGTTTTTTTCCCATTACCTCCTGACCTAGACTCTAGAGAGACTTGAATCCCAGAACTGCATATCTGGAAAAGATAGAAAGTTCCACAAGAAATAACCCTTATTTCTGGTCAAAGAACCAGAAATAAACTCCCATAGAAATAAGCATGGGAGAAATACTCATTTAATTTTTTTCTCCTTTTACTCTTCTAGACCTGTCCCAAGGCAAAGCTCAGGCATGAAGGTATACTTGTGTGGTGGCAGTGAAGGCTGTTCAGCTTCTTGAAACTGTCAGATAGACTGAGTTCCAGTCTGAATCTGAAGACCTGAGAACCAAGAGAGCCAATGTTGCAATTCCAGTCCAAAGATCAGCAGGTTAGAGACACAGGAAGAGCCATGTTTCCCTAAAGGGGGGGTGGAGAGCTGATGCATCAGTTTGAAATTCTTTAGACAAGAAGAATTCTCTTACTTGGAGGAGGGGCAGCCTTTGTTCTATTTGGGCCTTCAGCTGATTGGATGAGGCCCACTGCCATCATGAAGGACAATCTGCTTTACTCAGTCTATTCAACTTCAATGTTAATCTCATCCAAAACCTCCCTCACAGAAAAACCCAGAATAATGTGTGACTAGATATCTGGACACATCCTGGCTCAGCCAAACTGACACATAAAATTAACCATCACAGGTGTAGACCACTGCTCCAGTCCCAGAGGAGCCTAGGAACACACAAATGAAGCAGGTGAGAACAGCACTGTTAAAGGTTTTGTGAACTAAAATGACACAGGTGTGCATAAGACCTGTAGTCTGAACTGAAGGGATTAATTGCCTGCCAAAGAAGGAAAGGTTATTTTATAGAAGATTACAAAGGTGTCTGAGTTTCATCACATAATATTCACAATGTCCAACATTAAAACTTTTTAAATTAAAAGTTACTTGACATGTAAAGAACTGGGAAAATATCTCAAGGGAGTAACTGTCAAGGGAAATGGCAATCAGTAGACAGACATCAGGGCAAAATAGCCCAGATAGTGGAGTTATCCAACAAAGACTCTGAAGCAGCTGTTATACTCAAGTCCCATGAAGTAAGGGTAAAGCATTCTTCATACAAATGTAAAAATAGTAGCCCAAAGAAAGAAATAGAAACTATAGAAAATAACAAAACGGCAATTTATAATTGGAAAAAGATACAACACTGGAAATTGAAAAATTCATTGAGGGGGATCTATGGCACAATGGAGTTAACAGAGGAAGGAGTCAGTATCCTTAAAGTATAGATCTATCTAAATCATTTAACCTGAAAGAAAAAAAGTTTGGGAACTAATGGAAGGAAACTCAAAGACTTGAAAAATAATATTAAAAAAACCCAAACATGTATGCAGGCATCAGAGTCCTAGATGAAGAGAAAGAAATTAGAATGGAAAAAAATATTTCATGAAATGACATCTAAAAACTCCCCAAATTTGGTCGAAGCCATAATCCTATGGATACAGGAGGCATACCAAACCTCAAATAGATTAAATTCAAAGAAACACCAAGATATATCATGATTAAACTACCAAAAATCAAATACAAAGAGAAATATTTAAAGCAGACCCAAAACTGACACGTTAGAGAGAGAAATGAAGATTTGGAGACTACAAATTTCTCATTAGTCATCAAGCATGCAGAAGAGAGTGAAATCATATGTTTGAAGTGCTGAAAGGAAATAACTGTCATCCCAAAATGCTATACCCAGTGAGAATATCCTTCAGGAATAAAGGCAAAATAAAGACATCCTAAAACGAAGTAATACTTTGACAATTTGTTACCAGTAAACTTGATCTGAAAGAAATGCTAATAGAAGTGTTCAAGTGGAAAAAAACTGGTGAAAGATAAAAAGTTGGAACTTCAAGAATGAAAGAAACCAAAATGATAAATATGTGGATAAATGTACTAGGCTATTTTTTTCTCTTTGTGTTCTTTAAATTAGATATAGCTATTGAAAAAATGCATTTCATTGTTTAATAAACTTTTTAATATTTTTAGATGCAGACATATAATAAGTACAACATAAGGATGATGATAAAGGACCCAGTAGTTTGGTAAGCTGCCAACATTTTTTTGAAGTGAGAAAATACCTCTCAGCACACTGAAAGAAGTTCGTTCCTAAAACACCACTACAAAATCATAGAAAAAGAGCGATAAATGTAGTCAAGTTCTTCAACACTTACTACAAATCTTGTAGTCAAGTTTTTCAACAACCTGGTTATGACAAACCCATTAACAAAACCATTCCCAAAACAATCACTCTCAAATTTATGTGAGAAGGCAAAAGAACGAGAAGAGCAAAAACAATTTTGAAAAAGAGCAAAGTTGGACTACTCACACTACTGAATTTTAGGACTTGATATAAAGTCAGAGTAATCAAAGAAGCATAGGAGTACAAAAGGGCAAATATACTGATCAATGGGGCCTAATAGCATATCCAATAATTCATCCATACAACTAGAGTCCATTGACTTTTGATAAAGTTTCAAAGATGAATCAAAGGAAAAAGGATAGTCTTCGCAAGAAAAACATGCTAGCAAGAAAACATTGGACACTGACAAACCAAACCAAACCAAACCAAACCAAACCAAACCAAACAAAAATAACAACAATGAAACAAAAACCCAAATCTTTTGACCTGTATACCTCATGCCTTATATAAAAAATTAACCAAATGGATCATCAAACTAAATATAAAACATACAATGATAAAACTTTGGAAGAAAACAGGAGAAAAATCACTATCACTATCATTAGGTAAGAGTTCTCAGATGCAAAATCAAAAGCATTACTTATCAATAAAACTTTGATAAATTGGATTTTAGCATGCTCACAAACTTTTGATCTGTGCATGTCATTGTTAAGAACATGAAAAGACAAGCTACAGACTGAGAGAAATATTTTCAAATTACATTTCTGAAAAGGATATAAATCCAGAGTATGTAGAGAGCTCTTAAAACTCAACAATAAGAAAAAATTCAAACAAAATGTGAAAGTATTTTAACATACACTTCACCACAAGATATAAGTGAATGACAGATAAGTACATGAAAATATATCAGTTTTATTAGTCATTAAAAAAACACAGATTAAAATTAGACCCAAAAGAAAGATGAAAATTAAAAATGACAATACAAAGTGCAGACAAGGATCTTGAGCAAATGGAATTCCATTTGGCAAATTTAACGCATGATCTGTGCATATATATGATTGGGTAACCCCAGTGTTAGTTACTTACACTAAGGAAATGAAAATATGCTTATACAAAACTATATATTCAAGATCATAGCAGCATTACTTATCACCCCATTTGGAAACATCCCAAATATCCTTCAGTCGATTAATGGGTAAACAAAGCTTGGTGCATTTGTAAATGGAGGACTACTCACCAATAAAGAGAAACAAACTATTGTTCCACACAACAACACAGATGTGAAATAAGCCAGACTTAACAAGTTATATACTGTAGGATTTCATTCTGGAAAAGTAAATCTCTAATGATGAAGAGCAGATCAATGGTTTCCAGGGGGTAAGCGATGCAGGCAAAAATTTGAAGGCAAAAGACTGCATGAAACAAATTTTTTATTTGAAAGAACTATTTTGTATCTTGATTGTATTTGTGGTTACCTGACTCTATGCTTTTATTAAATTTCATAAAACTCAACATCAAAAACTCAACAGTATGTGAATTAAAAAAAAACTTAAATAAAATGCTGGTCATTAATAATACATTTCAGCTTTTACCCACTAACCTCATACCAGTGCCATTTTTCACACTTGATTATATATCTGTGGGACTCTAATCTCTCTGGGTGACAATGCTGAGTGAAGAAGTTTTACACACACTAGCATCTCTCTCTACATATTAGAAAATGGAATCATTAAAAACAAAGCTCCCTTATAAGGCTCACATACCTGAGTTCGGAGGAATAAAACCTGACTCTTAAGCATGATAGCACTGTTATTTCCAATCTATTTCTAATCTACTATAATCTAGAGCATGCCAGAATGCAATGCTTATTAACATGTTGTTAAATATATTTCTTTAAAAGATTTTATTTTTTTATTCATGACACAGAGAGAGAGAGAGAGAGTGAGAGAGAGAGAGAGAGAGAGAGAGAGAGGCATAGACACAGGCAGAGGGAGAAGCAGGCTCCATGCAGGGAGCCCGACGTGGGACTTGATCCTGGGCCTCCAGGATCACACCCTGGGCCAAAAGCAAGTGCTAAACCGCTGAGCCACCCAGAGATCCCCCTGTTAAAATATTTAAAACTTTCCTAGCTGTTGGCAAATAGCATCTGCTCCTAACTCTGCCCACCATCACCCTAGTCATCTAGCCACTTCTTCAGATTCTCCTTACAATCCAGCAACTAAGAAGTTAATGTCTGGCAAGGCTCAGTCTACTTTGGTCAGCACCCAAGCCAAGCCAGGTGTTAATTATTCTCATAATGACTCCTGGCTCAGCTTCTGTTACGTGCACTTTAAATGTCTTGAAACATGATGGGTCCTTATATTTTCAGCAAACTTCATCCTCTACTGGACATGGTGCAAAACAATGTTAACAGATGAAACAAGTTGAAGTCAGAATCTGCTCTAACCCTGAAAGAAACACCAACCTCCCTGTAACAGTTTGGTTATGGTGATGTCCTGAAAGGAGAGACAGGTGCCCAGGAAATTCTCAGGTTACTGCTCTATCAAATTCAATATTATGCTGAAGACGACAGCCTTATTCTTTGTCTCTAACCCACATGCCGGTCAAGTATTCAGTATTCAACCAATGCCTATTTGGATGAATTAATTGAAAAACATTGAATAGAAATATTTGTAATTTTGAAAATATAAAAATACTCTAATTGAAACATTAAAAAATAGCAGAAGCACATTGATCATTCAAAATATGCAGATATGGGACGCCTGGGTGGCTCAGTGGTTGAGTGCCTGCCTTTGGCCTGGGGTCTGATCCTGGAGTCCCGGGATGGAGTCCCACATTGGGATCCCTGCATGGAGCCTGCTTCTCTTTCTGCCTATGTCTCTGCCTCTCTCTCTCTGTGTCTCTCATGAATTAATAAATTTTAAAAATCTAAAAAGAATTAAAAATTAAAAAAACAAAATATGCAGACATATAATATTTTATGTTAATATTATATAAAATACCAAGAAATAAATGTATTTGTTCTGCTACTAATAAAAATTGTAGAATACATTATTTTTAGTCTGTATCTTAAATCTACCTCAGTGGAACAAAAGCTGTGATATAGGAGGATTTTACAGCTATATTCTCATGTTCACATGTGGTATTTATGTACAGAAAATCTATTTGTTGTTTAGGATCTTTTAACAGCTCTGTATAATTGATAGACAAAGAACTGCACATATTTAAAATGGATAACTTTGATGAATCTGGACATTTGCAGACATCTATGATACAATCATTAGAATCAAGGTAACAGACATAGCCAACATTTTCCAGAAGTTTCCTTGTATCCTTTTGTATTTTGTTTTGAATTTTATCTCTGTGTGTGGTAAGAATACTTAAGATGAGGGTCTTATATTTTAAAGTGCACAATATTGTATTGCTAACTATAGGCACTATGTTGTACAGCAGATCTTTGGAACTTATTCATCTAGCATAACTGAAACTTTATAATCATTAGGATTTTAAATGAATGCTCAATTTATTTGTTATAAATTCAAAAATTTAATTTTCCTTGAGCCTGGAGTATACTGTGCAAATAGTATTCAATTTATAAGCCTATTAAATTTGAACAGTTAATTTCAATAGTGTCCTTGCTTAATATTTATCAATTTAAGTTAAATGGGCTAAATTCCCTTAATTAATTGTTTCTACTTACAGCTAATTTACATTTCCTCCAACTTGGCTTTCCAAGCAAAATTTCTCAATATTAAAAAAAAATCACCCTCTCATTAGATGCAGAGAAAGCATTTGACAAAATACAGCATCCATTCCTGATCAAAACCCTTCAGAGTGTTGGGATAGAGGGAACTTTCCTCGACATCTTAAAAGCCATCTACGAAAAGCCCACAGCAAATATCATTCTCAATGGGGAAGCACTGGGAGCCTTTCCCCTAAGATCAGGAACAAGACAGGGATGTCCACTCTCACCACTGCTGTTCAACATAGTTCTGGAAGTCCTCGCCTCAGCAATCAGACAACAAAAAGACATTAAAGGCATTCAAATTGGCAAAGAAGAAGTCAAACTCTCCCTCTTCGCCGATGACATGATACTCTACATAGAAAACCCAAAAGCCTCCACCCCCAGATTGCTAGAACTCATACAGCAATTTGGTAGTGTGGCAGGATACAAAATCAATGCCCAGAAATCAATGGCATTTCTATACACTAACAATGAGACTGAAGAAAGAGAAATTAAGGAGTCAATCCCATTTACAATTGCACCCAAAAGCATAAGATACCTAGGAATAAACCTAACCAAAGAGGTAAAAGATCTATATCCTAAAAACTATAGAACACTTCTGAAAGAAATTGAGGAAGACACAAAGAGATGGAAAAATATTCCATGCTCATGGATTGGCAGAATTAATATTGTAAAAATGTCAATGTTACCCAGGGCAATTTATACGTTTAATGCAATCCCTATCAAAATACCATGGACTTTCTTCAGAGAGTTAGAACAAATTATTTTAAGATTTGTGTGGAATCAGAAAAGACCCCGAATAGCCAGGGGAATTTTAAAAAAGAAAACCATAGCTGGGGGCATCACAATGCCAGATTTCAGGTTGTACTACAAAGCCGTGGTCATCAAGACAGTGTGGTACTGGCACAAAAACAGACACATAGATCAATGGAACAGAATAGAGAACCCAGAAGTGGACCCTGAAATGTACGGTCATCTAATATTCGATAAAGGAGGAAAGACTATCCATTGGAAGAAAGACAGTCTCTTCAATAAATGGTGCTGGGAAAATTGGACATCCACATGCAGAAGAATGAAACTGGACCACTCTCTTTCACCATACACAAAGATAAACTCAAAATGGATGAGAGATCTAAATGTGAGACAAGATTCCATCAAAATCCTAGAGGAGAACACAGGCAACACCCTTTTTGAACTTGGCCACAGTAACTTCTTGCAAGATACATCCACGAAGGCAAAAGAAACAAAAGCAAAAATGAACTATTGGGACTTCATCAAGATAAGAAGCTTTTGCACAGCAAAGGATACAGTCAACAAAACTAAAAGACAACCTACAGAATGGGAGAAGATATTTGCAAATGACATATCAGATAAAGGGCTAGTTTCCAAAATCTATAAAGAACTTATTAAACTCAACACCAAAGAAACAAACAATCCAATCATGAAATGGGCAAAAGACATGAAGAGAAATCTCACAGAGGAAGACATGGACATGGCCAACAAGCACATGAGAAAATGCTCTGCATCACTTGCCATCAGGGAAATACAAATCAAAACCACAATGAGATACCACCTCACACCAGTGAGAATGGGGCAAATTAACAAGGCAGGAAACCACAAATGTTGGAGAGGATGCGGAGAAAAGGGAACCCTCTTACACTGTTGGTGGGAATGTGAACTGGTGCAGCCACTCTGGAAAACTGTGTGGAGGTTCCTCAAAGAGTTAAAAATAGACCTGCCCTACGACCCAGCAATTGCACTGTTGGGGATTTACCCCAAAGATTCAGATGCAATGAAACGTCGGGACACCTGCACCCCGATGTTTCTATCAGCAATGGCCACAATAGCCAAACTGTGGAAGGAGCCTCGGTGTCCATCGAAAGATGAATGGATAAAGAAGATGTGGTTTATGTATACAATGGAATATTACTCAGCAATTAGAAACGACAAATACCCACCATTTGCTTCAACGTGGATGGAACTGGAGGGTATTATGCTGAGTGAAATAAGTCAATCGGAGAAGGACAAACAGTGTATGTTCTCATTCATTTGGGGAATATGAATGATAGTGAAAGGGAATATAAAGGAAGGGAAAAGAAATGTTGGGAAATATCAGGAAGGGAGACAATACATAAAGACTCCTAACTCGGGGAAACGAACTAGGGGTGGTGGAAGGGGAGGAGGGCGGGTGTTGGAGGGGAATGGGTGACGGGCACTGAGGTGGACACTTGATGGGATGAGCACTGGGTGTTGTTCTGTATATTGGTAAATTGAACACCAATAAAAATTAATTAAAAAAAAAATAAAAAAAATAAAAAAAATCACATTAAGTCTCATAAATTAAAAGTAAATCAACTCTAAAATTCCAATTCTTCCATTGTTCCAGTATCACTTACAAATTTAGTACAATTCTTATACACCTTTCAAGTAAACGTCACAAACTTAAAGTCAGTCAGAGTTTACATTAGAACTGTAAACCTAATATGTTAGACATCTTGTTAGGCCCATTATCTCACCCATCTTAAATGCCAAATATATGCAAATTATTTCCAGACTTAGAGTAGAATTATTAATGCCACAGATTTTTGAGATTTTTATTAACTGGATTTATTTCTAGTACTTTCCCTGGTTTGACATTCATACACCCACTAAGTGAACGTTGTTATCATTTCAAATAAATTGATGATACCATCCTAACAATTGGGAGTTATTCTCAGAATTTGGCTGACTGCATGTAATAGCCATATATTTTCAGGAAAGTAGTGAGGTTAAATAAAGGGGTTTTATCCAGAGTTTCTTATGGCCCATCAATGATTGCTTCTGTAGTTGCTATGAAAACATAAGATTTAATTTAGGTTCTTCAAAGGGAGTTCTTTTTGTAAATCATCTTCTTGTTCAATTTTTGCTATAATCTGATTCTTTTATCTGACTTTTATAACCAGAAATCTGTGACCTCCCTACTCAGAGTGTTGAAAACTTCTTTCAATCATTCTCTAAACACAAAGCCAAATATGGTGTTGGCATAAAGATAGACATATAGATGAAGAAATAGAATTGAAGGTCAAGAAATAAAGCCATACATCTATGGTCAAGAGATTTTCAACAAGGATGCCAAGACCATGCAATGGGGAAGGCGATCTTTTCAACAAACTGTGAGAAAAATTAGACAATCATATGTAAAAGAATAAAGGTAGATTCCCTACTTCACATCATATTCAAAAACTAGCTCAAATTTATCAATAACTTAAATGAAAACTTAGGCATAAATCTTCCTGACCTTGGATTATGCAATAGTTTCTTTAAACAATATCAAAAGCACAAGCAACCAAAGGAAAAATAAAGTAGTTTTCATCAAAATGTAAAACTTTTGTGCCTCATGGAATACTATAAAAAAAAGTGAAAAGAAAACAGAATGGGTGACATTTTAACATTTGTAAATCATAAAGCCTCATAAAGTACTTGGATCTAGAATATAGAAAGAATACTTTACAACTCAATAATAAAAAGACAAATAACCGAACAAAAAAGTGGACAGAGAATCTGAATAGGCATTTTTATTAAAGATATACAAATGGTAATAAGTATATGAAAAGATGCTCGACATTACTAGGGAAATGCAAATTGAAACCACTATGAGATACCACCTTACATCCACAGCACTGCCTTTAATCAAAATGACATCCATGAAGTGTTGGTAAGGATATTGAGAAATTGCTAACCTCCTGCATTGTTGATAAGAATGTAAAATTGTACAGCTACCTTGATATGGCACTTCCTCCAAAAGTTAAACATTAGGGTTACTGTAGGACCCAGTGACTCCATTTCTAAGGATCTACCCAAAGACTGAGAATGTATGTCCACACGGAAACATGTGCACATATATTCTTTGCAAAATTACTTTTAAAAGCAAAAAGATGAGCAGCTGGGTGGCTCGGTGGTTGAGCGTATTCCTTTGGCTCAGGTCATGATCCTGGGGTCTTGGGATCAAGCCCCCATTCAGACTCCCTGTAGGGAGTCTGCTTCTCCCTCTGCCTATGTCTCTGCCTCTCTGTGTGTCTCTCATAAATAAATAAATAAATAAATAAATAAATAAATAAATAATATCTTTTTTTTTTTAAAGCAAAAAGGTGTAAACAACTCAAATGTCCATCAGCATATGAATGGGTAAAACAAAATGTGCTAGACCCATGAAACACAATAATACTTGGCAATAAAAAGAAGTATTGGTGCATGTTACAGCACAAGTGAACTTTGAAAACTATGCTGGTGAAAAAAAAATATACAAAAAGGTATATACTGTATGAATCCATTTATATGAAATGTCCAGAATAGGAAAATCCACAGAGACAGAAAATAGATTTGTGATTGCCAAGGATGTGGGGAGAAGGTGGGGTGTGATTCCTCATGGATACAGAGGGTCTTTTTTGGGTTATAGAATGTTTTGAAATTAGATAGTGGTGTTGGTTGTCAAACATTGTCAATATAAGGAAAAAACATTAAATTGTATACCTTAAAAGGGTGGATTTTATGGAAATGAAAAAGAAAAAGAAACTAGACTGAAGAAGTTTGAAGACAAAAGGATAAGAGAAGCCAACACTGCTTGAGTGGATTAAGGTGACCAGGAGCAGAGCTATCCATAGCAGAAGACAACTATTATATCTTCTCTACTTCTTGGAAGTATTGAGCTTCAGTATTATGGAAATGGAAGCCTCTAGTTAAATAAGCATCCCTCTGGTTGTCTGTACAAGGAAAACTGAGGTCCAAAGCAAATCTAGGATCAGCACACTACAGTTAGCACTGAATTTTGGCCATTTAGAATCAAACTGCTGTGACCTTAAAAATATATGGGTAGGAGTGATTTTTTTTAAAGATTTTATTTATTTATTCATGACAGACATAGACGGAGAGAAGCAGAGATAGAGACAGAGACAAGCAGGCTCCCTGCAGGGAGCCCAGTGCAGGACTCCATCCCTGGACCCCAGGATCACGACCTGAGCTGAAGGCAGACGCTCAACTGCTGAGCCATCCAGGCATCCTCGAGTGATTTGGAATTATACCCAAACATATTGTCATCAAGCCAGACAAAACTATAGCACCTTATAACTTAAATGGTTAAGTTTAAGTTATATGGTAAATATTAAAATAATTGCATTTTTTTTCTGTGCGCTAGTGATCTAGAACTGTAATTGCAGGCTTTACTTATTTCTTGACATTTCAATGGCCCAAATTATAGTAACTTTTTCTTTTAGTTGTCAAAGATATGCATTAATGTCTATCTTCACTCAAATGTATTCAGACGATAAAGCATTTCTACTAGACAAGACTTTATTTTTTTGTAACATCATGTAAATGTGGTTTATAGGCTTTTAATCAACCAGAATATTCTATCCTTGTCTTAAGTCTGGGATGTAAAACTCAGACACCTACAAGAAATAGGGATGTACTAGGAGGGTTAAAAAAAGAGAGAGAGAGAGAGAAAGAGTGACAAAGAGACTAGGCATATATTAAAGGTAGAGAAAAATGGGGTCTGTGATAGAAGGGAGACTCAGGCCCATCCAGGGGAAACTCCTTTACCTAGGTGCAGCTAAATAAAATAAATGTTGTTTAGTATAACCAGATTTCCAATTTTTTTTTTAAGGAGGGAGGAGAGGAAATCTAGAATTATAGAGTTTTATATAAAAAATCTTGATTTTTTAATATTGGATATAGCTTTTGGAAATTGAGCTAAGAACCATAACTGTCACATCTCATTTTTTTTTTATTTCAAAAAATATTTATTTTATTTAAAGCTCTTATCCTTTCTTGGAGAAAAACTGACATTTGTCTCTAGTGCTGCAGATTCTAGATTTCCATATTTTCAAGTTAGACTACAAAGACCTCTGGTCACAGTACAACATTTTTCAAATCTATGTCATCTAACTCTCTGGATGACTGCTCAGTTGTTTATCAGATCAGGATCAGGCTTTCTATAGCCTGTGTAATTAAATTTATCTGAATCAGATAGTGCCAATTGGTTGTTATACTTTAAAGTGAATTCCTTTTTAATCAAAATGGCAAGGGTTTAAAATATTTAAGGGGTAAATTGTTACCATCACTTTGAATTTCCAACTGTTTATTAGTAATTTCCATCTGGATATCTATGAAGTATCCCAAAATCAAAATGTGTCAGGAGTAATTAATGTTTTCATCATCATGTTCCCCACTTTTGTTTGACTCAACACCATCCTCATAACCCCCTTTCACTTGCCTTACCCACAGTGCAACCAGTTAGGTCTCATTTAAGCAGCATGCTGAAATATCTTTCATGTCCACCAACTCTTCTCCATTGTCAGTACTATCACAATCCAAGCCTTTTTACCTTAAATGTCAACAATTATAATAACCTTCACAACCTTCTTTCCAGGCCCCTATCCAACTATTATTTTGGGAAGACTAGTGTTCCTGAATGATCACACTGATTGGTTTACTCCCCTATTCTAAAACTTTAGGGCAGCCTGGGTGGCTCAGCGCCTTCAGCCCAGGAAGTGATCCTGGAGACCCAAGATCGAGTCCGACGTCAGGCTCCTTGCAGGGAGCCTGCTTCCTCCCTCTGCCTGTGTCTCTGCCTCTCTCTCTGTGTCTTCCATGAATGAATAAATAAAATCTTTAAAAAATATATAAATAAAAAATAAAAAATAAAATAAAAATCCAAAGACTCTTCTTGCTCATAAAACATTCTAAATTCTATAGGGAGGGAAGAAATTGACATTCTGTGGGTGTGGATGATAAAATAACCTCTAGAGTCTAATAGACATGAGTTCAAATTCTGGTTTCACGTTTACTAGAATGTGCCGATCGAGTTACATTCTATAATCTCAAACTCCTTAACTATAGATATACTCCACACTTACCTCATAAGAGGTTGTGGTAAGGATCAAATCGTGTAACCTTTGTGAATTAATAAACATATCTCAGATTCTTAGGATGGTGCCTCCAGTAAGAAATCAGATATGGAATCTTACCTTGTTCCTTGGCTCAGTAGGGATGAGAGTTGGCTTCCTGGTTCTAGAGCACAAAGGTCAGAATTATGAACAAACATCTACTGAAGACCAAGCAACAAGATTGTGGATAAAGTGGAACTCACCAGCACAACAATGTGGATGTCCCTCCTCACCGCATCTGGCAAACTTCAAGAACCACAAAGCAGTGACCTCTTGCTCTGAGCATGCTTGCAATTCATGCTCCAGAGGAGACAGTTCCTTTGTGTAAACCACTCACCTGGGAAACATACATTTTAAAAGTAGGAATAACTTCATAAGGACACTAACAGGAACAATGAATACAATAAATATGTCAGTAGAAGATGGAGTCCTGAGATGTTGGCAAGGATTTTTGAGTTTAGCCTTTTCCCAATTTCTTAGTCTTTTATCTCTACTACACATTAAACTTACTACTTCACAACTTTTTCCTTAGTTTGCCCAACATATGGATGGAAAACTAAAATAGCAGTTTATTTTCTGCAGTTTCTATGTTGGAAACTTTCAGTAGGTGTTGGAATCTGCATTTGCATTTGCTGCACCAACAATTTAAGATTACTTTTCCACAGTTCTGTGCTGGCAAACAAATGCAACATGGTAATAATAATGTCAAATAATGTCTCGTTGTTAATGTCCCTCGTATTATGTTTTGGTGCAAGTAGAAGTTATGTTCTGTTCTCCTGCTCTGAGAAATAGGTGAGTAGCCTGTGTGACTTTGGAGAAGATACCATGGCAGAGGAGTTTGCATCTGTCTCAGCTGTCTTATGAAAACTAGCCAAGCTTTTACAGATGTGGTTCGTGGCCATGTGACAATGATCATCAGGTCCAACATGTTGCTTGCCTCAAACTAGGTTTCCTAGAAACAGACCCTGAGACAAGAACTATGCACAAATGGATTACTGGGGGTTGCTCTTGGATGACAGCTACAAGAAAGTAAGAAAGGTAAGACTGGGTAGAGGGTAAAGCTGACTTGCAACCCAGGGGTTGCAACCAGGGCCTTAGCCAATTCTGTGGGGAGCTCTGAGGCTGAGATAGAGCCTTAGTATTGACCCAATGTCAATACTAAAAGAAAATGTGGCTGGACCTTTTATATCTTTGCACTCGCCAGTCACTACCAGCAAGCTACCTCCTGAGAGAAACTATAGCTCTGAGACAGCTCTTTATGGCTGAGGGAAACTCCCAGTTAGGGATGGAGCTGCGTCAGGTGTTAATATTTCCAGAGGCTGGAGGAGGGTGGGGGGGGAGGAGGGAAATGAATGTGTCATCTCTGAAGAAAAAATCTGGTAGTTACTATAAATCTCCAAAGAAATTAAACCGTACGCCATAGACTCATTAGGTCTTTTCTACTGAGCTAACCAGTCATGATACTTGATCATATCATAGAGGGAATGAAGTTAACCAGCTTATTTTAATACTCAGAGCACCACTTAATCTAGTTAAATTATACAATTCAGTAAGAAGAGAAAAACAGGAAGAAAATGAAATTCTTAAAATTTTACAGGCATAAGGTGTTAGGAAGTAACACCTATCTTACTTTAGATACTCTAAACACAACTTTGTTCGATAAAACAAGCAATCAACATGGTTTAATCCAGAGTGCTTAGGCCTCATTTCAAGTGCTGAAGAGTGACTTCAATACTTTGCTCACTGGTATTGCAGTAACAACCCTAATTTGAAGCAGGTAGGTAACTAAGATTGCTCTTGAAGACATATCATTATTTCAGATGTTGGTAAGCAGTTTATTTGCATGAAAGAAGCTTCCAGATGAGTGTTCTCAGGAATAGACCGAAGGAAGCTGAATTTCTCACTAGTGGAAGTTATACTTCAGTGCCATTCTAGCAAAGGCTTCGGCTGATCCCAAGGAGAGACGAGATGGGGCTGAGACGCTATTCAGAGATTTATTGAATTTGGTCAGAGGAGTAGTCCACAGTGTGGACTGTCCTCAGGGAGAAGAGATAACTTTGGGTGAGGTAGTTCCTTTAAGCCATGGGCAATAGCTGTGAGCCATCAGCAGGCAGTGCTTCTGGCACCTGAGGGAATGAGTACCTTAGACTTGGAAGAAGAATCTGGATAAAACAGAACAGCATCTGCTATAGTCACACTTGTACCACTCAGATCTACTTGCTTCTTTCACCTCCTTAAGGATTTTTGGTTGGTTTCTTTTCCCAGAGAAACTTATAAGCATGCTAGTGATTCTGGTGCTTCAACTGATACCACTCACTCTCTCTTCTGCCCTTTTTTAGGTTCCCCTCAACTTTAGCCAGTACTTCTGGTGCTCTAGGTGGTTTAACTAAGTGAGACAATTCAAACTTTCAATGACATGAGCTCCTGCTCATAATGACTACTGTATAACATTTTACCATCAAAATTTGCTAGGGAAGTAACAAGATGTTCAAGTGGAGGACACAGGTGGAAATGGTAACATCTTTCTGTGTCACCTGATCTCTTGGGAAACAGTTCAAATAAACCAGGTGCCAACCATAGGTTGCAATTTGATGAAAGTCTTGTGATGTTCTTTGATGAAATCATTCCAGCTCTGAGAACTAGGACTACTAGACCTGCAAAGCCTAGAATTGAAAGAATAGGAAACACAAATTCCTTACTTGGCTCTCTAGCAGTAATGGTAACTGGAATATATTAGGTAATGTTCATTAGGGGATAAAATCATATAGTAATTTAAACAGAAGTAAAAATAACTCTAACTAATATAGGAGAAACAGACATAGAAAACAATCACTACCTGCAGGCATAATGCCTTTTCTAAAATACTGATGCCTGGAAACCTATCCTGAGGTCATAGGAATCTAGGGGTTATTTAAATCTTTAAATAAATATAGCATTTAATTAGTTACAATGTCCTCAAGGAATCAAGGTCACAGGAATCTAGAGGTTATTTAAATCTTTAAATAAATATAGCATTTAATTAGTTGCAATGTCCTCAAGACCGGTTAAATGATATTGCCTTCTACAGCTATTTTGCATATCTACTAAAGATAAGAATAGTAACCCACTTCATGCTACTACTTTAAAATCAGTCTTCTTATATAAGTAGCCTATACAAATCACTTGAAAGTAGAGCCATTCAAATAATACCTTGGGGCTATAGGGGAAAAAAATACCTTAAAAAGTCTTTATGGATACTCTAGTTATTCATTGTTGCATAATAAACCATCTTAAAACTTGTTGCATTAAAATGACAATTTATTATTATGTTATGTTTCTGAGGGTTGCCTGGGCTCAGCATGGTGGTTCTCATTTGTGTGTCTTTCACACAGTTGTGGTCACATAGCAGATGAAGCTATGGTCAACTTAAAGGTATACTAGACTGAAGGTCCAAGACGGTGCACTCCCAGCTGTCTGCTTTTGCTGAATATCTTCTGTGAGCTTAACTGGAGTGCTTGACCAGAGATCCTACATACTGTCTCTTTATGAACTTGCATTTCTAACAATGGGGCAGATGGGTTCCTAGGGGGAAATGTTCCAAGAGGCAGGTAGCTGAAGCTGCCAGTCTTCATAAGGGCTATGTAAAAACTGCAGTGTCACTTTATTCTTTTCCTTAAAGAAATTTCAGGGTCTGCCCAGACATCACAGGAGGTAGAGAAGTAAACTCCATCTCTTAATAGGAAACAGCAAGTTCATGTCACTGAAGACCATGTGAATACAATCAGTAACAATCATTTGTAATTCAATAAAATCTGTGACGAATAATATTCAAATTTCATGATCTAATTTCATGCAAGAAGCAAATTTTATGACATTTTCAATCTGTTCACATAGAGAAAACTCTTCTGGTATGGATTTTGACATATTTCACAAAAATCATCAAATTAATTGGCAGTTAAATGGAAGTGTTGCCATCTAAGAATTTAATGAGCTATAGTTTCCTTTAAAATAAGCTTATTTCAATTGGAGTCCCTTATTTAGATTTTCTCCCTAGGAAATATTCTCTGAAACAAGCTAGGCCCTGAAATGACTCTGAGAGGCAAACGGCTACATAAGCTGAACAAATTGCTCAATGAATAGATGATGGAAGAGTTTTGCCATCTTAGAGAAAGCAGATAGATCATTACAAAAGCAGCACATTGTGGTTAGAGAAGCAGGCTTTGCAGTCATTCAGAATTGGGCTTGATTGTCCTAAGACAATTACCTCTTTTGAAAAATGTGTATATTACTTCAACATATCCTGGAAAGCAATAAATGACACCATTTTTCTTCTTTATAACTTTTATTTGTAGGGGAGAAAAATTCACCACTTCAAAATGTGTCTCTTTGGCATGTGGGTTATTTTAGGCTGATTATTTTTAAGAAAAAGAAGGCTGAGGAAGAACCTTTGACCTTCCGCATAATTGCCTAAAAGAATTTAGGTAGAGGATCTGCTCCAGAAAGGAAGATGTCACCACAGATTACTCTAGTACATCAAGAACTAGGTGTGGTGGATGGGGAGGAATTTAGCAAAGTCTATTTGTAAAAACTGTATCTTTATGTCCCATTGTTTCTGGATGGCCCAGCAAACATTTATTTACCAAACTTTTACTCTTTTGCATCTTTCTATGAATTGCTCTCCTTTTTGAAGTCCTAGGTCCCTACTCCCTTCTCCATAGTTCCAAATAACATTTCATTTTGCCTCTCTTTGGAATCTCTCATGTTTGGATTCCCTGTACACATACAATTACATTTTATTTACTCCAGTTAATCTAATCTATCTCATCCCAATTTAATTCTTAGATTACTCAGGAGAACCTTGAACAGTCTAGGAAATTTTTTCCTCCCAGACACAGTATAATACTTTTTTTCAAAAATTACATTATATTTTCCTCACTAAATCATCTTTAGTGAGGAAGTAGTTCATTCATACACAGAGCACCATTTTATCTATGCTCTATGCATCTTTTAAAAGCAGTTTACTTATGAAAACCATTTTCATGGTTCTATGGAGAATTTTCATGCTATATTTCTAAAGAGTTTATTTAAAAGTGGAGAGAATAACATCACTGCATTTCTCTAACTAACACTAATATAATTATGAGATAGCATGTCCTACATCCTCTTTATTTCCAACACTGCATACTTCTTTTTTTTTTTTTTTTTTTTGGTATTTTTTTTTCCTTTATTGGAGTTTGATCTGCCAACATAAAGTATAACAGCCAGTGCTCATCCCATCAAGTGCCCCCTTCAGTGCCTGTCACCCAGTCACCCCATCTCCCTGGCCACCTCCCTTCCCCTTCCACTACCCCTTTTTCTTTTCCCAGACTTAGGAGTCTCTCATGTTTTGTCACCCTCTCTGATTTTTCCCATTCATCTTCTCTCCTTTCCCCTATAATCCCTTTCACTATTTCTTATATTCCCCATATGAATGAAACCATTAATGTCTGTCCCGATTGACTTACTGCACTCAGGATAATACCCTCCAGTTCCATCCACATCAAAGCAAATGGTGGGTATTCGTCGTTTCTAATGGCTGAGTAATATTCCATTGAATATATCGATAAAGAAGATGTGGTATACATACAATGGAATGTTACTCAACATTGCATACTTTTTATAGCAGTACTCACAAGTACTTGATAGATAGTAGACATTATATAAGTATTTATTAATTTAATAATTTTTTAATATAAAACATTCATCACATCAAATTGTACACTTTAAGTGACCATTTTCTTGCTCCCAGTGAGGGACAGAATTATCCTGCTAAAAGAGTCATTACATCCAAATGATATTAATATCTTCTAATAATTCAAAGTTAATTTCATCTGTCATTAAATTACTTTAATGGTTTTCAGTCACTAATTGCCTCACCCCTGTTTAGCTGTCATTCCTCAGCATTATCAATCAGGTATCTGACCTTACACTCAGACAGAAATAGCACTTGCTAAAATTGTGAATCGCGTATCTTAGTGCTAATGAGGGTTTCATAGCCCTTTAGGGACAGCCAAATTTCAGTTCTTATTTCTGATGAAACTAATCACATGTGGTCTGACAAAGTATATTTTGGGTTGAAATAAGAATAAATGGTTTTATTTATGTAAGTTTTAGCAAAATCTCTTTCAGCGGATGGTAGACTAACGTTTAAGAAAACCCTATCCTAGGAAAACTTGGTACAAAATTAATAAGGTGAAATTCAGGTAGCAGTATATGAATAATCCTACATTCAGATTCAAAATAAATCTTATAAGACTGAATGCCAGAGATCCTTTTTAAGATCAACTTATGTGGAAAAGCTATACAAAAACTTAGTTCCAGTCAAGATGATATAGACACATTAAAAACTGAATTCTCAGGCCACATACAAAGAAATATACTCTTGCTTACCTCAAAACTTTAGAAAGCTAATGGAACATTATAACATTATAAAAATTTCATGAATCTATCTATCATCTATCTATCTATCTTTGTTCTCATGAAAATGAGAACAAAATGAGAATGATAAAGCCAGCAGTAGCAGGGCTTCCTTTATGTTTCTGGTTGAATAGCTGATAACTGACCTGCCATGCTGCTATAAACAACTAATATATCTAACTGTACAGTGGACCCTTGAACAACACAGGGATTATGTGTTTTGAATCCTGCAGGGTCAAAAATACACATATAACTTTGACTCCCCCAAAATGTAATTACTAATAACTTCTGTTGACCAGAAAGCTTACTGATAACCTAAAAAGTTGATCAACATATATTTTTATCTTATATGTACTACATATTATATTCTTACAGTAAAGTAAGCTAGAGAAGATAAATCATAAGGAAGAGAAAATACATTTACAGTATTATACTATATTTATTGGAAAAAAAAACTTGGAATGTGTGGGTGGCCCAGTGGTTGAGCATCTGCCTTTGGCTCAGGGCATGATCCTGGTCTGGAATTGAGTCTCACATCGGGCTCCCTGTGAGGAGTCTGTTTCTCCCTTTGCCTATATCTCTGCCTCTTTCTCTGTGTCTCTCATGAATAATTAAAAAAATTTTTTTTAAATTTGCACTTAAGTGCACCTGTGCAGTTCATACCTATGTTGTTCAAGGGTCAGCTGTATATATGTGTGATACCATTTCAATGTTTGAAGGCACTGGACGCCAATGAACACTGAGGTCCTTGAGAGAAGAGACACACAACAAGTGATTCACATTCATTCTGGCTTTTTCCTTCAAGATATCTTTCAAAACTATGATGCAAGGAAATAGAACACAAACTAGAACACATACTGAGAATAGAAAAGTCTTTCTAGATTGAGAAAAAAAAAAGAGATTAGAGTTTGAGTTGCCAAGGCACCTGCGGGCAGGTTACTAAAGACGGGAGACCTGCAGAAAATGAGCCCTGAATATTTTCCAAAACAGAATTTGCTTAATTCTTTGGATCACTCCCACCTGCAAATGCACAGGAAAAGACTTCAGAGGGCTTAGTAGGGAAAAACCCCTGGGAAACTGGAGAGATGAAAACAGATTTCAGAGGTCTCAGCAGGATGGCTGGATACTGAAATTTGGATATAGCTCAATGGAGAGACTTTGGTGAACATTCTGGACTTCTAATTGAGACTCCAATGGAACAAGTAATGCCCTGCAAGTAAAGCCATCACCTAGGGGAGTAAAGTCTGTTGTGAACGCATTAGGTGGAAAGCAAAAGCTGTAATCTCGTACACTGAGCACTGAACACAGCAGCAAAGTGTCCCTGACCACAGGATCTAAGCAGGTTAGGCTGGGGTCCTTTGAAGAAATGCCTTATCATGGCTAGTGTGGTTTATAATACATTATTGGGCTTCCACAAAGGTAAAATAAGATTCAGTGCTGTCAGGCAGTCCACAGGGAACTTACAGTTTGGCAAGTATTTTGATAGAGGAAAGGTTTGAGACGTAAGTGGCTAGGATTTCAGAAAAATAGTACATTGCTCTATAGAGTCCATAGGATAGATTAATCAGAGACATTTTTGCAAATCTTCCCCCAAGTTGTCAGTAACCTTAGTCATTTCTTTTCTGGTGGGAAGGGGTTCTGGGGTAGGGGGGAAGAAAAACTGGAACACCTAATAAAGTTGGGGTTCATTGTCTCCTCATTGTTCTTTTGGGCTGGGGTGACAAAATCTAAGGCACTGGTGAACTTGGGGGTAGTGGAGGCCAGCCTAGAGGGTGGGCAGCGTGGCCTTTCCAAATGGACACCCATGAAGCGCAGGAGTGGATGGATGGTGTTAGATTCTGAGCATATATGCTATAGGCCTGGCTTCACAATGGAATTACACATATGGGCTTTACTCCTAGTTGTCTGTTACTGAGCTTCGTGGAGACTCCATCCATAATGCATACAAATTCTGGGCACATTGAGGAGTTCATTGTAAGGACATTTCTGTGGATGGCAGTTTTACAATCTTGAGATTGCTTCATTAAAATTATAGTAGAATCATTAGCACACAACCTGCCAGCCAGATGGGTCTGATTTGGTTACATTGGGAGGGCCATTCTCCCTGGGATATAATTTGAGGCATAATATAAGGAGGGAACAATTTATTTAAGCATCATTCCCGTTGGCATCTAATGTAGAAGGAGGTGAGCTCTGGTGCAGCTTCCACACTTGGCGGTACTGTGGCTGAAATCCTTCTAATAGAGCCAGCCAACACTGGGTGCTTAGCCATCCTGCAGTGCACTTATATACCTGGCTGAGCTCCTCCAGCACATCTCCTGGGACTGGGTTAAACCCAAGGGGTCTACTAGCAACCCTATTAGTCCAGGTTGTACATAATAACAACAGTAGTCCCAACAAAGAATAACATTTGCATTTAACTAACTTGCCAGGGCTACCTTCCGAGCAAGCAGCTGGATACTGACCAGGGGAGAAGTGTGGTTGCTTCGGAGCAAGAGGACATTTACTTCCTTGTGTAGGGATCTGGTTATGTCTACTGATGGCAACACTGGATCCTGGGGTTCCTTTATTATATAGGGGAGGAAAAGTTATTTTCTCTACCCTTCTAGGCTCTTGGCTGAAACACCTTTGTAATAAAAGACAGATTAATAGAAGAAAAACAAAGTTAATAACATGCATAATTCCTGTATGCAAGGGAGATACCCAGAAAAACTGAGTAATTCCCAAAAATGGCTCAAGCCACCGCCTTAAAGAACATCTCCAGCTAAAGACCAAAGATGTTGGCGTTGGGAGCCAGTGATGGGAGGTTTCTAGGAAAACCACAGTAAATGAGGGTAAGGTTGTACAGATTTAAGTCTTTGCCTTCCCCAGTGATGATAGTTCTAAGAGTTTTAGTCAACTTCTTCTTCCTGGTACTGAGAAGATATACTTACAAATGGAGATTTCCCTCATGAATGTAAATTTCTCTTACAAAAAGGTAACTTCTCAGTTTTCAGAGCTTTTCCTGTGTCTACTATTTCTTGAAAATAATCAGCCTAAAATAATCCTTATGCCAAAGAAGCATATTTTGGGGTGGCAAACTACTTTCCTTCAGTGGATTTCATTTCCTAATGTGATTGGCATCCCTAGGCAGAGAGCTTCTTTCCCTCTCTGAGATCCACACAGTTCCATTAATGGGTCCTGGGGCTAGAATTCCAAACTCCTACAAAATTTTTGATGAATTTGGTTTAATTTACCAGTCTTTATAACCCAGATAGCGAGGCAAAGCTTGTTGTCTTAGTTGTGCAGCTGGTATTGGGCAATTGTCGGCGCCAATACAATCTGTATACTCATGATTTCTAAGTAATTTGGTAACTGTTTGTCCCCTTATAAAGGGGTCATATTGCACAAGGACACAAGTCATAAAAATCTGTTGAAATAGTTTCCTATTAATGCTATGCTAAATTACAACAAATTTAGTGGCTTAAAAATACACAAATTTACTATCTTACAATTCTGTGGGTCAGAAGTCCTAAAATCAACAGGGCTAATGTGCTGAGTAGTGAACACAGCAGCAAAAGGTCCCCGACCACGGGATCTAAGCAGGTGCAAAAGCAAAAGCAAAAGCAATGAGCAGGGCTGTGTTCCCTCTGGAATCTCTAGGAGAGAGTCTATTTTCTCACCTGTTCCCACGTTTGGAGGCTATCTGCATTCCTTGGCTCATGATCCGTTCCTGTCAATACCAATTTCTGCTTTTACCTTGACATCTTTTACTCTGCCTCTAACTCGATTGCCTTGGTCTTTTAAGGACCCTTGTGATTATGATGGAGACACCTGTATAACCCAGGATCATCACCCTATCTCAGTATCCTGAATTTATTCACACCTGCAAAGTTCCTTTAACTTGTTCACACACCTACGGGTTCTGGAGAGCAGAACATTAAACTTTTATGGTGGGGGCCGGGCATCATTCAGCCCACCACACTTCGTAAGTTGAACAGCCACAAGAGACACAAATGATAGTGTAAAATAACAATCAGCAGGTTCTGAGTGTGGCAACATGGGAGTGTGCCACTAGGGTCTCCCTTCAAGAAAGAACTTGCAAGATGGACCCTTAGCTGGCAGGCTCTAGTTATAGGTCCTTCTGCAGCCATCATGAGTTAGGGACAAATGGGGCTAGGCAGGGCTAGGTGCGGGGGCATAATATCAAGCTCACAAAAATCCAAAAAATATGGAGATGAAAGTAAACCAGAGATAAGCAAACCAGACTATCCAGTCCCAGGTGCCAGAGGTGGCGTCTTGTTATAATAGCTACTTGTGACCCACAAAGAATTACTGGCCCTTGGGTGAGAGAACATGAAAGACTACTAATTCTGGGAAATGAACAGGGGTAGTGGAAGGGGAGGTGGGCAAGGGGATGGGGGGACTGAGTGACGGGCACTGAGGGGGATACTTGACGGGAAGAGCATTGGGTGTCATACTATATGTTGACAAATTGAACTCCAATAAAAAAATATACACTCACTCACTCACTCACTCAATAACTAAATAAATAAATAGAATTACTGGACCCTAAAAAGGAAGTAAGCCATGGAAGGTGTTATCACTAGTCCTTACTCAATAATGGTATCGATGGATATGTTCAAAGGATTTAGGTTCCCTGATTAGGCTCTCAATACAAGACTAACCCTACAAGCCCTCAGTGGCAACCCTGTCGGAAACCCCCTCACTTCTGAGAGCTTTCTCTGTATGTTTACTTAATAAACTTCTGTCCCTTTACTTACTCTCCCATGTCCACGAGATTCATTCTTCGACTCCATGAGAGGAGAACCAAGCTCTCCCGCATCAATCACAGCTTTTGAACAAATGTCGGGCTCCTCCTAGGCAACCTCCAGACAATGAGCACAGCAAGGCTCCCACAGCCTGGCCCTTTCTGCCCGATGCGAGATTCTTCTACCAGGCAATCTTTGTCCTTGATTCCCTTTTTCGCTGGCTAACAGTGCCAGATCTGCACCACAGCCCACATTTCCTTGTCCACTTCTGCTTCCTCCCTCTTTCTTTTCACAGATGTCAGATCAGCATCACAATCTGAAGGCTTTTCCTGCCCCACTTTGCTCTTTTCCTCCGTTATCTTTCCTAGGCACACCCCCACTCATATATGCCTCACCCCATCCAAGTGTCTTCTTGCTCAGCTGGCACAAGTCAGGATAATAGGAGCCCCACCCCCACCCCCTGCACTTCATGTGGTTTAGAAGGAGAGTGAAGGAAGAGAAACTTCTAGAATGGAGTCACCTGGTAGATCTTCATGGAGGGCCGTGTGTTTGGAGGCTGTATAGGATTTGCATAGCAGCAGAGAGAAGATAAGGCAATTCTGGTGGAGGAGCATAAGAAAAAGTGGGGAAAACAAGGTATTATTGGAGGACAAGAGCTAGGTCCTTCCTGACAAGTTCCTTTGCTGAAAGTTAGAAGTGGACAGACTCTCCAATAACCATTTATGTGAGTCCTGATACCAGTGAGCATCATTGTGGGTTCATCCTAAGGTCTAAATACATTTATGTTATTTGTATTTATTGCAACTATTTATTTATTTATTTACTTACTTATTTATTTATTATTGGTGTTCAATTTGAATATTTTGTTAATTCAGAAGAGGAAGCTCATCTGTTTGTTTTCAGGCAAAAATAAGGCAACCTTTTTCTTAGCTGTTACCCTGAATGGAGTACATGATATAGTGTCCTTTGAACTCTCTCTCCTATAGAATCTTAGAGTGAGACTTCACTGTATAGATACACATATCACTCTTGTAGGGCACAGGCAAGACATTATTATTTTCCTCTCTTTATACCGAAGTAAGACCATGGTCGATCTAACCTCTAGGCTCTTTAACTGTGAGAGAGGAAAAAATGTCATTTGGCTAGGAATTCACTTCTTGGATACCCCTTTTAAATTCATGGGTTAGGTTCACAGTTGCTTTATAGATGTGGTGGAAATAGACACTTCTGCTTGAGTCTGGCCTTTCCTATTCATGGATTCTTATCAGGCTATATTTTCAAATCAGTATGTTCCCTGCAGAAAGCATGATACCCTCACTCTTCTTTTTAATTATTTTTACTTTGTATTAGCGTCAAATGTTTGTGTTCTATTGTTCCCCACAAGCACACCTGACCCTCCCCCTCAAGTGTAAAATTATCTTCTCACCCTAATAATTCCCATTTCTAGTGAAAAAGAGAAGGAACCCAGTGACAATCAGGAAAAGTCTTGGTGAGTTACAGATTTCATTTTAACCTTAAGAACAAGCCTGAAAATTATTCTCCAAGTGGATAAATTGAGTCCCAAAATAGTAACACACTTGTGCTGACAGATGGAGCTGCGGATAGAGGAATGTGTACAGCAATTGCTGCCTGGAGCACTTCCATCTGTCACCAGGTCTCTGCTCTGTCTGTATATTTAAAACTACTCTGTCCACTAATAGGCAATTGTACATGCCTTCTTCACTCATTCTGCTATGATGCGGACTAAATTGTTCATAAGGATCTCTGAAGCTATCATAATTAAAACAATAACCAGACAGTTCTATCTCTATGGTACTAAAATGTTATCATTTAAAAATACCACCTCTTGTGGTTTCCCCCCAAATAACACATCTAGGGAAAAGGAAGCAGATGAGTGGAATGAGGAAGGGAAGGGGAAGGAGAGGAAAATCTCCCACTCAAGTGCCAACAAACTTGCTTTCTTTCCTAAAAAAAAAAAATATATATATATATATATAAATATATATATATATATATATATATATTTCCCTCTTTCTCTTCCTATCTATAGAATTTCCTCTTTCTCTTCCTATGTATAGAAGAGTAGCCATGTGCATGTTAAGATTGAATTTATTGTTCTAGTTTGTAGGCAGCACAGTAAATATGAACCCAGAGTCTGCATCCAGACTTATCTAAATCCAAGAAGCTCTCCACTACTAGCTCTGAGAACTTGAGAAAATTTCTGAACCTTCCTGTGCCTCGCTTTTCTTACCTGTAAAAATGAAGACTACCAAGAACTATTCCATTGGTTTGATGAAAATTAAGTCAACATACCTGATAAGCTCTGACAAACCTAGTCTTTTGCCACTAGTGCAGAACTGACTTGGCCTATAACCTTTACTGGGATGTGATATAACCACAGCAGAGGCTTCTAGTCCCTACAATCTCAGGTAGGCTCTCCTAGACCGCAGCAGGACATCTCTACCCAGCCACTGCCTTTCTGACCATTGGCCTTAAAGTAGCCAGTTAATCAGCAGAGCTCAGTGGCTCTGCTGTAACACAAAAGTTTCATGACATTCTGGCCTTGAAAGACCTACCTCATTTCTCCCACCCTGAACTTTGTCCCCAGAGTCTAGAACCTCATTCTAGGCTCCAAAGTAAAATTGCTCCACTCAGGACTCAGGCTTTTATCACATAGTATTTATTTCCTTGTTTAGAAACTGTGAAATGTGTTAGCTCTTATTATTTGAAGATCTAGTGTAAAAAACAATTACCAGAATCAACAAAATTAAATGTAACTGGAATAGATAGGTTAGAGTTTCTCACCTAGGAAACATGAAACACAAGTAGGTGATACAGAAAACACTAAAGTATCTATGCAGTTCTCAACTTACTGAATCATATGTAAAGGAATAAACTCTATAGTAGTATTTTGTATTTAAGAAATATTTTTATAAATAAATTTTATTTATTTATAATGCGGATTGGGTTTATTTCAGGAAAATATATTTTTTTTTAAATGTATTTATTTTAGGGACAGCGTGCACAAGGGGGGGAGGGACAGGAGGAAGAGAGAATGTCAAGCAGACTCAATGCTGACTGTGGAGCCCACCATAGGCCTCAGTCTCACATCCCTGAGATCACCACCTGAGCTGAAACCAAGAGTTAGATGCTGAACTGACTATGCCACTCCAGAGCCCCAAGAAAATATTTTAAGAGAAACATTTCCACTGATTTCTTCTAATGAATATTAGTTATTTTTTATATTTGAATTTTGATCACCTGGAATTTCTTTTAATGAATGGAAAGCAATAGGAATTTTTTAATTTTATAAATGGCTAGTTATACCAATATTAATAGTTGATTAAATTCATGTTTCACCAATTATTTAACATATCAATCATTATATACAAAATTTTAATATATTCATATAATACTGAGAAGTCTTTAGTTACACTGATTTGTTTTCTGTTTCTTCTTTCCAAGTGTCTTCATTAATGTAAAAGTTTAATACATTTAATATCTAACCAAACCAGGGCCTCGTGTCTATGAATCCTTATTTTTAGAGCAATCCTAGACATTATTGAATGGTTCTTTTCAAAAAATTGTCCACCTTCAGTGTTATTTCCTAAAATCTCACAAAACAAAGTAATCTGTATAGTCACATTAATTGGAATGGCTTGAATTTCTAGGCTGATGTAGGGAAAACTGCATCTATACAAAAGAGAATTTTATATTCTATGTGTTTCAGTGACTTCCATAATTCAGGTAAAAACGTCACTTAACTGAAGCCAAAGCAGGACCTCTCTACATCCAATTCTGATTTTGTTTGGAGATGAACGGAGCAACAGGAGCCTGGAAATCTACCCACAGATCCATTCTGTGACGATTAGGTTAGTCAAGGAGTTCTCTAATAATACTTTTGGCAGTAAATGATTTGCAAAATAATTTGTGAAAGTGTCTTGAGAAATATTTCAAAGACAAATTGTGGCATAGGAAGACATGCTTCTTTCATGTGTAAAGCAGTTACTCATTCCTATCCCTAAAGTGCAGGGAGCTCCTTCCTTCACAGTTGATTTGAATGTCACTGAACCATCCACACTTTGTCACTTGATTCCCATTAGGAACGATAGGCTTTTGTCAAGAGGATGTTTGCAGCTTGTCTGGGCAGGCAGCTGGAGGCCATGGAACTGCTCATAACTAAATGCCCATTAAGGAATTAAGCTGATGCCCTGGCTGGCAGTAATTCTAGTCTGTAAGTAGCTAAGCCAACCAGCCATAAGTACCTTCTATACAATTTCCTTCTCTAGGTGTTTTAAAACACCTAAAATTTTCTCAAATAGGATGGGTGCTGAACTCCTTTGATCCATATTCATGTTCATTCAGAAATGCAAAGCTCAGTAGATTCCATAGGATGTAGGGAAACATTTTTTTTAAATGTCGGTCATTGGAATTTGAAAAGTAACACATGATTATTTTAATAATTTAAGCAGTAATTTGAACAATGCCTTAATAATTTGAACAATGAAGAAGCATCCGAATTAATGCAACCTTCTGAAGTAAGCATGGCTATACACTTGATTTAGATGTTTGAATTATATATATATATAATAATATATATAATATATATATAAAATTATGGATACATATACATATTTTCCTAGACCTTATGGGATGACTGCCTGGTTTCTCATCCCTGTGCTCCTCATTTTTGCACAGAACAAAGGCAAGCACCTTCACCCACTACAGTACAGGGCCAGCACTGCACAACACCTTCATTGTGAAATCTTCTACAGTATTTTCAGAGTACTGAAAAAAGGATGCATTCTCTTCTTTAAAAGAAATGACAAAAAAAAAAAAAAAGAAATGACATAGGGCACCTATAAGGCTCAGTCCGTTGAGCATCTGCCTCTTGATTTTAGCTCAGGTCATGATCTTGGGGCTTCACACTCAGCCTTGAATCTGCTTGTAGATGCTCTCCCTCTGTGCCTCCCCTTGCTCACTCTTTCTCTCAAATAAATAATATTTTTAGAAAGAAGGAAAGAAAAAGAAAGAAGAAAGAAGAAAGAAAGAAGAAAGAAAGAAAGAAAGAAAAAGAAAAGAAAAGAAAAGAAAAGAAAAGAAAAGAAAAGAAAAGAAAAGAAAAGAAAGAAAGATACAGTCAATCAACAACAGCTTTTCTTTATTGTAGAATCATACCTCCAAGTTGGGAAAATGCTGCAGAAGAGCAAAGGTGTAATCCCTGCCACTGAGAAACTGAGATTTCCCCCCTTGGTTCCTCTCTGAGGAGCCTAGAAGTCCTGATGCAGTATATCTTAAATTTGATCAGCCCCCTTCCAACCCCTCTGTGTTTCCACTCACAGGAACCCATGGCATTTATTGTGTCTCCCAATCAGATCATTTGACACTTGTTGGAACTGCTTGCATTATCAATTTTTATGTTATTTACTATTCCGCATGTTTTGTCTCTTTAACTAGGATGCAAATTCCCTGAGAAAAGGGACTTTGTGTTTTTCTTCTTTATATCTGTCAAGATGCCATTATTCTCATAATAAACACTTGATAAAAAGATGCATACAGATAAGTGGTCTCAAATTTTCACACACACCCACACACACATGCACACACACACACACACACACACACACACACATCTGTGTTTGAGTCCAACTTTCGCCAATTACAAAGCTGTGGAATGTCGACAATTTCATCCTTGACAATATTGGGATAAAATACCCGCTTCGCAGAACTATTGTCAAGGCTAAATATTACCTGTAAACATTTCACTATGTATTATGTAAATGCCAGGCACAAAGATGGTTGATCAATATTTATTGAAAAAAAACACAGCGATCTTGTTTTGTAATCATTAATATAATAGAATGAGATTTGAAAGTGATTTTAGAGATTATCTATCCTAACCTTGTTGTACAGATGAGAAAACACACAGAAGTGATATATTTCAAGACTACACACTAGGGTGCTACTCTACATATTTAATAAAAATGTTGTTTAATAAAACCTCACACCTTCAAGTACAAGTATTGTTAGAATAATT
Source organism: Vulpes lagopus (assembly GCF_018345385.1). Taxonomy (NCBI): domain Eukaryota; kingdom Metazoa; phylum Chordata; class Mammalia; order Carnivora; family Canidae; genus Vulpes; species Vulpes lagopus. The sequence continues at coordinate 10,528,936 of NC_054831.1, forward strand.
AATATGCTTCAAGGAAATCTTTTATTCAAAATTAACCTGTAGTTAATTTTGTAGTTAATTTTATTCAAAATTAACCTGTAGTTGATGATTGTAATCATTTTAGTAATCTCCCTGGTTAAAAAAAAAATTGTCTTTGAGCTGTTACATAAATACATTAGGCTAGGAAATGTGAAGATACCTGATGGTGAGTTGAAAAACTGTGTTCTCATAACATCTAATTTATGCAGATTTAAACATGCATATTGTGAAATCAACCATATCTGCCTGATGTTGAGGAAGAAATACACGAATAGGATTAACAATGCCCTGTAGAATACCCAGCTCCTTGTTATATAATACTTATATAACTAACTAAAATACTGAAATTAAAAAAAAAAACAGTAAAGAAAACTAGTCCATTTCTTCTGAATCTGTAGCTGACATCCGTGGACAAGGCATGCAGGCCATGTATGGAGATGCTAAGCCCCTGAGAGGAGGGCAACTGCCCACCCATCTTGACAATTATCTTCGTTCTCTTGCTTACTCTGTATTTAAATCTGCGTGATTAAAGAGCAAGCCTGCCAATGGAAAACGGTGGGCCAGGATTTCTGACAACCCTGCATACAACCAGCCAGCACTGATCCTTTACGCCACCCATGCCTGTCAGCACTTTTGCACTTGCCAGGAGAAAGGCCAAGAAAGCTGTACTTTAAATACCAAGCTCAGAAATCATTAGGCCATCAGCCCATTTTAATAAAGAATAAACATGTTTTTTTTTTCCAGGGAAAAACAGAAGCCTCATTTTAGGATTTGTCTTTTAAAACTCCAGTGAAATCTTTACAGGGAATCTGTATTATATACTACCTGTAATGCTGGCTTCTGAAATCAGTTGGAAAGTAGTTAATGAGAAACACACAACCATTTGAATAACCCTGCATAAACCATTTCTGTTCCCATAGCCAACCTTCCTGGACAGTTAGGCTATATTCCTTTAATTACGGGTTTCAACATTTTGAACACAAAAGGGACAAATGCAGTAAAAACCTCCAAAGGATGACCTTGGGGAAGAGCCTTCTAACTAAAATTTTACTTCCTATCCTAGCTTCCTGCTATATGGCTACCACTTTTGGATTTTTCTTTTCTTTTCTTTTCTTTTCTTTTCTTTTCTTTTCTTTTCTTTTCTTTTCTTTTCTTTTCTTTTCTTTCTTTTCTTTTCTTTTCTTTTCTTTCTTTTCTTTTCTTTCTTTCTTTCTTTTCTTTTCTTTTTTTCTTTTCTTTCTTTCTTTCTTTCTTTCTTTCTTTCTTTCTTACTTTTCTTTCTTTTCTTTTCTTCTTTTCTTTTCTTCTTTTCTTCTTTTCTCTTTTCTTTTCTTTTTTTTTTCTTTCTTTTAAAGATTTTATCTATTTATTCATGAGAGACACATAGACAGAGGGAGAAGCAAGATCCTCACAGGGAGCCCGATGCGGGACTCAACCCCTGGGCCTGGGATCATGCCCTGAGCTGAAGGCAGATGCTCAGCCGCTTAGCCACCCAGGCATCCCAGCTTTTTTTTCTTCTCACAATTCAACTTGAGTATATCTAAGTTATCTTTGGAGAAAAAAACACCCAAATGTTGAATTGAAATTGGATTAAAGGTATGAATAAATGATGCTCCATCCAACTCTCTCCCAGCCCCATTTCTGAAAGACAGTTGAGGCAGGAAAAGGGAGCATGGCATGCAGGTAATGGTTTTCCAGATGAGAGAAACAGCTTCTGAAAAGAGCTGCTGACAACCCCACGGCCTGATGTTGCATTGTCTGGCTCACTGTTTCTCTCAGACCTGTTGATAACTTTATTTTCCTCCCATAGAAAAGCCTTCTTTTCTCTGTTGAACTGAGGCTGAAATGGTCTCCAAAAAAGTGAGTAAAGGCAGCTGTACTTGGTTTCAATGCCATGACTTCACCTTCCCAGAACAGGTGGTAGTTACTAACTGCTGCCATCTCTCTTGGCCTAGCCAAAGACGAATTCTAAGTTCAACAGCCAAATTTAATTGAAAGACACAGACTTCATTCTGAATTTGACAGATTTATTACATAAGCAGATGATCTTCCCTGTTGTAGTTAGAGCCATAAATATCCAGATGCTGATATTGTGAGACTTTCAAGTAGAAGCTTAGGGGGTTATTTCGCATGGAAATAGCAGCACACTGCTTCCTTTCTGCATTTTTTCACTGTATATGAATTATTCATAAGTATAAAATACCGAGAATTATTTTTCAGCATGAACACACACAAAAAAAGAGGGAGGAGAACGTATCATAAGCCACTGAATTTACATCTTTACAAATAGCTTGAGATCTCAAAGGATTCTTAAGTGAGAAAAGCAGGACAGTTTTAACATGATTTTTTACGGAATATTTCTACAGAAACTTCTGGGCAGCTCATCGATGTAAACAGACTCACAGAGGAAATTATTTCTTTGTACCAGAAGTAAGATCAGGCAAGTGGCAGAAAGCAAGACATGGCTTTTTATGTTTGTGTGGATGAAAGAAAGAGAAAACAAAAATGCAGCCTCTAAGTCCTGTCACTCATCATTAAAGCCAAATTCTTCTTCCTCTAGTTATTTCTTAAGGTTTTGGTGCCCATGGAAATATTAATATCTGGGAGGTCACATGAAAAATTCTTCCTTACCTGCCGAAGATCCCGCCTTGATACTTCTGGACTTGTGCCTGCCAATGTGTTCCACCGGGGCCTCAGATAATTTTGGGGCAATGGACACCCCCTGGACCAAATTCTCAACACCTCAAAAGCATAGTAAGAGCTTGAGACTTGAGTGCTGTATGCCACAATCTTTATTTTAACAAGATCTTTCTGGAGGTTAGCATAGATGGCACATTTAGGCAAAAGCCAGGATCAGCTTCAGCTAAAGTGAGTGGTGCTCAGCATCACAAAGTTCTCTGCTGGTCGCAGGGCCAGCAGTGTAACGGTGCTGGTGTGGGCTGGGGGGAAGGTGTGTCATTGATGACAGCAATTGTGAAGTGAAATGTCACTCCTTTTACCTCTCGATACTCTGTCACTCTAGCCAGTGGCACATGTGGCCTTATGGGTAGAAACGCTTACAGTGGTACAAAAATTCTTTGTAAATGGAATTCTGCATAGCATTGTAAGGCTGTCTTTTACTTGGTGCCTCTGAAGTACGAAGGTCAAGGTCGTCAAGGTCTCAAGCCTTAAAATTTTCAATATTTGACAATTCAGAAGTCAATCAGAAATGAATTAGCATATTAAACACTTGGGAAAGTTATCTTGTAAGGTAGCAGTAAGAGACAGGCAGGGCTAGGTAAGGGGGCATGTGAACAGGTTCAAAGAAATCCCCCAAAATGCGGAGGTATAAGGAAATTGGAGATAAGGGAACACTCCAGACCACCCTGCCCTGAGTGTCAGAGGGGGAAGTCTTATTTATGACAATCTCCTGTGGTCAACAGAAAATAACCAGACCCTAAAAAGAAGTAAGCCATAAATGTGTTATCACTAGTCCTTAACCAATGGTGCTACCAGGAGAGGAGTCAAAGAAATTTAAGTTCCCTGGTCAGCTCTCTATAAAAGACCAACCCTAAAAATCCAGAGTGGCAACCCTGTCAGGACCCCTCTCATTCCTGAGAGCTTTTCTGTATCCTTGCTTAATAAAATACTATCATTTCACTCACTCTCCTTTGTCTTTGAGATTCATTGTTGGACTCTGTGAGACAAGACCTAGCTCTTCCGCTTCAGCAGGACAACTTTCCTGGAGAGAGTAAAGAGTGGAGATACACTTATTTGTAGGCTTTAAGATTCTCTTTACAGACTTCTATTTGCTGCTCAGGCAGTGAGTATACCTACGAGGAGATGATACTTCCCAATTGCTGTCATCAATGACCACACATAGTACATACCATGCTATGTGAGAACGTGGTAAGTGCTATGGGAAAAATATAGCAGTTATGGAGCCTCCATTCAATCAATAATTGCCATTTGGCATTCTCAGTCAGGTACTGTGTTAATTATAAGGGATTCAATAGACTCTTGATCCCTAAGGAATGAGGGCCCCATGCCGTGACTGTCATACTCCAGGACTGGCCAAGATGAGGACTTGTGTGTTGCCTCTCAACCTTGCTTGGCCATGGAGAGTATTGCTCATAGAACATAGCACTATTTCCCACTGGGCCCCACAATTTGTCTCAATACAATGTTCCAGGCAGTTTCCACCCATGAATCAGAGCAGGCCCTCAAGAGGAACCATGAATGGTGTAAAATTATAAATGTTACCTAACTACCCACTCAGCCCATCATGTTCCTCTTTAAAGGAAGTGAGACTGTGTTTTGAAAAATTCTTGCTAGTTCTGAAATTTAGCGTTTCTCAGGAAGCATATGAAAATATGTACCAAATGAATTGTATAGACACTAATATAGGACATCAGAATGGGGGGGGAATCCTCATTTGCAGTTTTAAAATTAGATTATCTCCTTTCACTTGTTCCAGTAATGTTTCCTAGAATACTCCTGCAAGATATTCCATGGAAAATGCCTAATTTTTGACTCTTAGAGTTCCACCCGGCACTTTAGCATATAAGTGCTCAGGAAAAAACAAAAACAAAACCCCACGCTTATTTCTTGTTATTCAACTGGGTCTCCTGAATACAACACAGATAAGATATGATTAAGAGGAGGACATCAGGAAAAACCAAAGTACAACCCAGAGGTTCTCTAAGGGCATCTGGGAATAAATACTTAGAAAGGAGAATAACAGAGAAGATGTAATGTTTGGTCCTCTCAGCATTTTTGCCATAGTCTGTCCCTGTTAGGCTAATGTTTTGTTTTGTTTTTTCATGTTTCACTGATGAATTTTTATTAAAGTTGTACGATGTTCTCATACTAAATTTAAAAAATATTCTTTTCTTAGTATTGTATTGTTACTCTTTAAAATACCTTGAAAAGCTTTCCTAGAATTATTTTGTTATGTATTAAATATTCTCCTAAAATCTCAGTCATTTCTTTCCTATCTCTCTGTCCTAGATTCTTGCCTTGCCATCACTACCACTTCTTTTGCATCTTTAATGCTTTATTCCATAGAAGCATTAAAGGAACAAAAGGTTTTCCTAGATCTACTATTTTTAAAAAATATATTTGAAAAGGAAAAGCCACTGGCAATATTTGATATGATATTGAAGATTCTTATTAACAAGTCTTCCCTACAGAGTTACACATTTTTAGGTTAAAAAAATTAGAAAAAAATTTCAGGCCAAGATGTAATAACAGTGACTAGATTTATCCTTCTGGGTGAACCAGCTAAATTACTGGACAAAATATATAAAGCAACAGTTTCAAATATTGGTGTCGGGCAGAGTAGGACGGGGATCATGACAGGAAATGGATATGACCTATGATTGCCCCAGATTACTGTCAGGTCATAGCATGGGGCTGAAGGGCAAAGTGATCTCAGCCTAGTGGTTTCCCTGAGTTGAGCACGGAAAGGTAGTCAAAGGAGTCCAAGGTGCTGAGAAGCTGCCAGTGAGAGTACCTGAAAGAAGAGAACTTCACACAGTGAGAGAGGTCCAGAAGTTTTCCCCTTTAGTTTTCAGCTGAGTATGACCGAGTACATGCATGTGAGTGAAACCTCCTGTGGCCAGAGAAAGAGCCACTCAAGAGGATTATGGGAAACCAGAACCAGAGATCACATCTGGTTGGAATAGTTAGTATCCCCATCAGCCAGAGTGGAAAAACTTCACAGTTTTCAGTGCATGAGCTCAGGAAAGTTTCCACGAAACAATGGGGTGAAATTAGCTCCCAGATAAAGGCAACTCTAATGCCACTTGACAAAGCCTTTAAAGCAAAAGATTAAGTTATTTTCATGTAGCTTAATTGCAGAAGAGTTAATAAAGATTGAAGAATACTTAGAGAGCTACAGAACTATCCAGCAAACTATAAGGTAAAGTTCACAATGTCTGTGATCCAATAAAAAAGATCCTAGGCATACAGAGTACGAGGAGAAAAATCAATAAAAAATGATCCAAAAATGACACAGGTGAGAGAATTTAAAAAGGACATTAAAAATTATAATTAAGCTCTGACTTCAGCTCAGGTCATGATCTCAGGGTCCTCGGATGGTGCCCTGGTTGGGCTAACAGCTCAGTGGGGAGTCTGCTTCTCTCTCTCTCTCTCAAAAAAATATTTTTAAAAAAGTTATAATAATTATATTCCATATGTTAAAGAAAATAGACAAATTATGAGATATATTAAATATAGACCTAGAATATTTTTTGAATATTTTTATTTTGAGATAATCTTAAATCTACATATAGTTGTAAAAAATAACACAGCAAGATCCCATGTAAACCTTACCAATTTACCCCAATGGTAACAAATTGCAAAACTATAGGAAAATATCATAACCAAGACATTGAGACTAATGCAGTAATGATACAGAACATTTCTATCACCACAGGGTTCTGCATGTTGACCTGTTACAAGCCCATCCTGTTCCCTCCCCTAAACACCTTTTTTCAACCTACTAACCTACTAACTACACATGTATTCTTCATATCTATAATCCTATCATTTCAAGAATGTTATATAAACAGAATTATATAAATTTAACCTTTTAGAATTGGCTTTTCTCACTAAGCCTAATTCTCTCAAGATTATCCAGGTTTTTGCTTATAGCATTAGTTCATTCCTATTCATTGCTGAGTTGTGTTTGATAGTATGAATGTGGGATGCCTGGGTGGCTCAGCAGTTGAGTGCCTGCCTTTGACTCAGGTAGTGATTCCGGGATCTGGGATTGAGTCCACATTGGGCTCTGCGAGGAGCCTGCTTCTCCCTCTGCCTGTGTCTCTGCCTCTCTCTCTCTCTCTCTCTCAGTCTGTGTCTCTCATGAATATTTAAAGAAATATTTTTTTTAAAAAAGATAGTATGAATGTTAGAACAGTCTAACCACTCATCACTGAGGAGCATCTTGATTGTTTTCAATGTGAGGTTGTTATGAATAAAACTGCCAGAAACATTGATATAAGAATTTTGTATGAATATAAGTTTTAATTTCTCTGAGATAGAGGCCTAGCAGTGCAGTTTCAGAGTCAGATAGCCCAGATGCCTGTTGTATGTTTAGTTATTCTACAAGCTGCCAAACTGCTTCCTGAAGGAGGCAGTGCCATGTTATATTTCTACTAGCAATAGATGAGTGATCTAGTTCTTTCACAACCTTATCAACATTTGGAATTTTCATAGGAATTATATGAAGCCTGTATATCAGTTTGGAAAGAAAATTTTTGCCATGTTGAATCTTCCAATCGATGAATATGGTATGTCTCTTCATTTATTTAGATCTTCGGTTCCTTTCATCATGATTATACAGTTTTTAAGATTCAAATCCTATACATGTTTTTTTAGGTGTACACGTATGTATTTCATTTTTGTGTGATTTTAAATGGCTTTTTATATTTAATCTTAGTGTCTGATTCACTACTAAAGTATAGAAAAAATGATTTTTGTACATTCATTTTGAATCCTGTAAATTTGCTGAACTTACTCAATAGTTGTTGGATTTTTTTTGAAAATTCCATGGTATTTTCTATATAAGAAATCATGTCATCTTGAAATAGAAACAGTCTTATTTCTTCCTTTCTGATTTGTTTGCCATTTCCCTCCATCCCTTTTCTTGCTTAGTACAATGTAGGTTATTCATAGATCCTTTTTATCAGTTGAGGAAGTCCTCTCTATTCCAATTTTTCTAAGAATATATATCATGAATGTGTCAAATTTTGTGAAATACCTTTCCTGCATCATTAGATATGTCATGCAGTTTTTCTTCATATGAGTGGTAAAGTGGCTGATTACACTGATTGACTTGTGAACACTGAGTTAGTCTTGCATTACTAGAATAAACCTTAGCTGGCCATGCTGTTTAATTCTTTTTATATATTATTCAGTTCTGACAGCTTAGATTTTGATAAGGATTTTTCTATATTTTATACATGAGGTATATTAGTCCATGGTTGCCTTTTTGTAACATATTTTGTTTTGGAGCTTAATACTGGTTTCATAGAATAAAGAAATATTCACTCCTATTTTCTGGAAAAGATTGTATAGAGCTGATGTTAATTATTCTTTAAAAATTAAAGAGAATTATCCAAAGAAAACTTCAAGGTTTGAGGTTTCTTTTCTAGAAATTTATGTTTATTGTTAATTCAATTTCTTGAATATTTATAGAGATGCCCAAATTATTTCATATTGAATGAGTTGTGATAATTTGTATTTTTTGAGGAATCACTTAATTTCATCTAAATTATCAAGTTTACATGTACTGAGGTGTTTGTAATACTCCCTTATACCTAGAAAATATAATAACCACAAATAATACTAGAAAAATAAAGAAACTAATAATAATACATATTCAAAATATTTAAACAAATACTTCACCAAAGAAGATCATTGGGTGGCAAATAAACACATGAAATGATGTTCAACATTCTTAGTCATTAAGGAAATGCAAATTTAAATCACGATGAGATGGCACTTAACCTTTAGTAGGTTGACTAAAATCAGTAACACTCACTACATACAGCAAACATTAGTGAGGAGATGGAGGAGCTGAAGGGCTAGAACTCTCATTTACACCTAGTGAAAATGCAAGATGGTACAACTACTTTGGAAAACAGTTTGGAAGTTTCTTATAAATTTAAACTTTCATCTACCCAATGACCTAACCATTTTACTTCTAGTTATTAACCCATGAGAAATGAAAGGATATCTCCACACAAAACATTGCACATAAATATTCATAGCTGCTTTGTGTGAAGAAACTCAAATATCCATCAGTAGGGGAATGGATAAACATAGTGTGTTATGTATCTACACATTAGAATACTAGTCACAAAAAAATCCACTATTGGTCTATACATAAACACAAATGCATTTCAAAATAATTAAGCTGTAAAAGAAGCCAGCCTAAAAAAAATCCAGCCCCCCAAAAAGTACATACTGCATTAATATCATTTATACTGTATTCTCTAAAATGCAATTTAATGTCTAGAGATTGAAAGTATATCAATGGTAGCTTGTGGATGCTAGTAGTGGGTAGGGGAGGTTAGGGATGGAGGGATTACAGAAAGATACAAGGAATTTGGGGTGATGACAATGTTCATTAACTTGATTATAATTATTTCCTATGTGTGAAAACATGTCAAACTTTATAAAACTACACTTTTTTTTAGAGGGGGAGAGGGGAAAGGGCAGATGGAGAGGGAGAGAGAGAGAGTCCCAAGCAGGATCCATGCCCAGCACAGAACCCCACATCGGGCTCTCTATCCCAGGATCCTGAGATCATGACCTGAGCCAAAATTAAGAGTCAGACACTCAACAGACTGAACTGCACAGGCATCCCAAACTATACACTTTCAATATGTATAATTTGTTCCATTTCAGCTATATCTCAATAAAGCTGTAAAAAAAAAAAAAAACTAGGAAAAAAAAAAGTACTTCAATAAGTTTACATCAATTTGCCCTAGTAGTCCCTTCATAGCCAGGTTCTTTTCTCCATAGAAAATGTGTGTGAATTTGGAACTACCAAAAGTTATTAATAAAAACAAAAGCACAAATAAAATGCAAGTACTCATCTCTAAAGATCAACACCTTAGCCATTCTAAGACATCATGTAAATGACACCTAAAAGAGAGGCTGATCATACTTTTATCTGGTATTGTGATATTTGATTTGTGAGGTTTTTTTTTCCTTTTTTTTTTTAACTTGGGTAACAGAAAGAAACAAACATGAGGATGGATGGTCTTGAAGAAAAACTTTTCCTGAAGATGATATTTTTATAGTCTGGCATCATACTTTGACACATGCATTCTCTGTCAGCAACTTAACAAAGTTGGTAACATTCTTAACATGCGATGAGTGCCCCGTCAATCAGTGCGTTAAAGTGTAGGGAAGCCTGAAAGATTTCAGATTAGATAAAAAAGCAACTGAACTTGTGAAAGCAGCACTATCACATTTTTATTTCAAAGATCAACCATGAGAAAAATTAGTCTTTAGCCAAAGAGTTTTTTTAACCAGGACCCGAAATGATATATATTTTTAAATATTCCATAAAACCTCTACCTTTAAAGGCTGATGAAGATTCCATCTTACATTTCTATAGAGAATATTTTTCTTTAAAAAGAAAGTTCTTTTGAGATTAGATACCATATAGTTAACTGAAAACATAAATATGTATTTTGAGTACCCTTAAAGTAAATTATAGAATAAAAGCACTGTTAAATTCTCAGCATCAGGGCAGCCCCGGTGGTGCAGCGGTTTAGCGTGGCCTGCAGCCCAGGATGTGATCCTGGAGACCCGGAATCGAGTCCCATGTTGGGCTCCCTGCATGGAGCCTGCTTCTCCCTCTGCCTGTGTCTCTGCCCCTCTCTTTCTCTCTGTGTCTCTCATGAATGAATAAATAAAATCTTAAAAAAAAATTTTCAGCATTATTAGCCAATCTCAATACTATTCATTTATTTGAGGATAGAGTTTAGACTAAACTTCTATGGAATCCATGTAGAATAAAGTAATTTTGGCTACTATACTGACCCCATGATCTCCCACAGTGCGTTTTATGTCTTCCCCTCAGTTATTAGCAGCTTTGTTTTCTTCCACAAACATTTACATAAGTCCCTCCATTATGGCCCTCATGTAATGGCTTATCTCACTCCATATCCTGATGGTCTCCATATTGAGCTGGAGAAACACAATCCTAGCAAATTAAATGAATCTTAGTTTTGAAGAAATGATTTTATGCATAACAAGGCTCCCATAATCCTTTCTCAAAGTATTAGCCTTATTCGTGTATCAGTGATTCAGTGGGATTCTCAGTTTTTAAAATTTGTGTAAACAAAACAAAACAAGAGACTCCCAGCTGGTTCAGTTGATAGAACCCTTGATCTTGGGGTTGCAAGTTTGAGCCTATGTTGGGTTTAGTGATGACTTAAACAAACAAAAATAACGAAACAAAACAAAAAACGCTTCTCTGACTTTTGATAGCTCTTTGCCCTAAGGCAACATTTCTCACAGTATACTCTAATCATTTACATCAGACTTGATCATTACTAATCAAAAAATGCTAATTTCTAGGTCTACCACAAGTCTCAAAACCATTGCCTATTTTTAAAATAGGGTATAGGTGATTATAGGGCCTGTTGAAGTCTGTGGTGCTAGGAAGCTGAATTAAGTTCCTCACATTCTCATTCCCACTTCATTCTACTGATGGCCACGTTTTAAGAGTATCTCTCGTCAGAGAGATCACTGTGTGTTTTCAGTGCCAAGGATATTAATCCAATTGAAAAATAAAACTTGAGGGGTGCCTGGGTGGCTCAGTCAGTTAAGTGTCTGCCTTTGGCTCAGGTTGTGATTCCAGGGTCCTGGGATTGAGCCCCGCACTGGGCTCCTTGCTCAGCCGAGAGCCTGAAGAGCCTGCTTATCCCTTTCCCACTGCCTGCTGTCCCCACTCCTCGTGTTCTCACTCTCTCTCTCTCTCTCTCTGTCAAGTAAATAAAATCTTTAAAAAAAGGAAGAAAAGAAAACTTGACAGGTGCCTAGGTGGCTCAGTCAGTTAAGCATCCAATTCTTGATCTCAGCTCAGGTCTTAATCTCAGGGTCATGAGTTCAAGTCCCACACTGGGTGCCATGCTGGGTGTGGAGTCTACTTAAAAAAAAAAAAAAAAGTAAAACATGGCAGTGAGGAAGGGAATCTATAGGTCACAACATAATTTTGAATGAAGTAAAACAAGAACATGACTCTTTTATGTCCATAACGTTGTTGACTGTGCCTTAGGTAAGTCAGAAATGATGGTAAACCAGTGCTGGACTATGAGTTGTCTCATGTACACAGTGCATAATGTAGAAAAGAAGAGAAAATGTGATAATGAGTGGAAAGACTTTCAACATTACAAATTTTCTAAGAATGAAATTTAAAAGTGTCCTTTTGGGGCAGCCTGGGTGGTTCAGTGGTATAGGACCACCTTAGGCTCAGGGCGTGATCCTGGAGACCCAGGATCAAGTCCCACGTCAGGCTCCTGGCATGGAGCCTGCTTCTCCCTCTGCCTGTATCTCTGCCTCTCCCTATCTCTCTCTCTATCATGAATAAATAAATAAAATCTTAAAAAAAATTAAAAGGGTCCTTTTTCCTGTCTTATTCCAAAGGTTAATACTTAATCTCCATGTTTTATTAAACACAAATACTAGTTCCTTCATATGGCAGGTCTCTGCACTCAGCCACTGTAGTTAACTAAAGTTTGGACTATGGACCAAGATTATGACTCAGTCCCACCTCTTCCACTTCAAACCATATGAACTTGGGCTTTTGACTTCAATCGGTCTGGTTCTAACTTTGCACAATAGTAAAATAAGGGTGGATATTGTTTCCTAGACTCATGGTAAAGACAAAGGCAGGTTATTATATAAAAGCCAATCCCACAGCCTTTGGTGCATTGTAGACATCCATTTACTTTTAGTTCCTTGTAGAGTGACTCTGTCCTATGTTTGTGTGGCATCCTGTGATGACAATGGAGAGAACAACTTCATGACTGCTACTTTTATCTTTTATGAAAATCTGTAGTTATGAACTAGATTTCAAAAGATAAATTGAGAAAATGGATTTTTTTTCTCCCAGTAATGATGTTGAATATGCTACAGATAAATGCGAAGTGACAGCAAAACTGTGCTTGACTATTGGTTGCTTCATGAGAATGACCCAGTGAATAATAGTGTCTCCTTAACTTGTGTTATCTATTCCGGGATCACAATTAGAGGTGAGGCTGAATATTTTAGTTGGTGAACTGGGAGCTATTCTTGACTCTTTCTGAGATTTAGTTAGTAAAGACACATTAAGATATGTTGTGAGTTTAATTCATGCTGCTACAGAGCCTAATTTCAAACTCCACCCAGAAATGAGAGTCTATCATTTATACCATAATTCTCATACGTGCTACCTAGAAGTAAAAACTTTTTCTTCCACTGAATAGGGAGGAAAATAACTTTTATTTTAATATCTGTGGTCCAAAATCTTTAGGCTTTGACTAGACATGATAGAAGAATGTACCATCTGGAAAGTGATTATACTAATTCAATTTTGTAAGCACCTCGTAAAATCTATCCTCTGCTTGTGAGGTACATTTATTATGTTTGCAAACTGAGCAAACCCTCCCCTCCCTTAAAAAATGTAGAGGAGACAGTAGTCTCCTTTCCAGCTGGAACATGAGAAGGTGTCCTTACACCACCACTTTACAGTATTAACATAACCAGCTTAGCTTGAAAAAAATCTCAAATTCAAATGTACATCATTGGCTTTCATAATACTATCTCCATTCTTCTCAAATACTTTCCTCAAGTTTTGACAATTTCATGCCCCTTTCCTGTTAATGTTTTATTTTTCATCAGTCTTTTAAACACAAGGCCTTGCCCAAATGTCATGACCATTACTTCTTTACACTGATGCCAGCTAAAATAATGTCTAAAAAAAATAGCAAAATGAGTATCACTCCCTAAAGTTAATATATTATTCTAGCTTTTTAAATGCTTCTCTAGTGTCTGATAGAGATTCTAAAGTTTGTCAATGTTTTGTCGTTTTTATCATATAAGTCACAATTCAGTTACTATACAAGTCACATACAGCATCAACCTGAAATCATTACAAAGTAAACTTGAACCACTTTGACCAACTAAATATGCAACATGGAAGAATCACCCTGGATAGTTTTATTATTTACATTGTAGTCTACTCTGCAGAGAAAAGTTAAAGCAGGCCTGGGGCCGCTATCTTTAGAAGAGGTTGCTTTCAAGGTTGGCTCTTGGCTAACTCTTGGCTAGGCTTCTGGAACTTTCCCTAATTGATAGGGTTATTTTCTTATGACTGTACATACAACATGATTCATGGTTAATGTTTGCTGGGAGTCTGAAAGTTTGCTAGTTGCTAGCAGAGAATGTGACATATGTGACCTGCCTCAACCATATATATATATGAATGTGCTCTGTGTGACCACTTATAGGAAAAAGAGAGAAGGGCACCTGGGTGGCTCAGTTGGTCAGGCCTCTGCCTTTAGCTCAGGTCATGATCCTGGAGTCCTAGAAATGGACCCTGCATTGGGTGCCCTGCTCAACGGCAATGGGCAGGGTGGCTGCTTCTCCCTCAGGGCCCCACTCCTCCCCCCCGCCCAAGCTCTCTCTATAAAATAAATACATAAAATCTTAAAAAAAAAAAAAAAAGGAAAGAGAGAGCATGGGAAGGTGGATAGCCAGACTACTGTATTCTTTTCCCTTGCAGATCCAGCTGTGCCTGTGTGCTGTGGTGTAATTACGACTCCATGCTGAATCTCTGAGATTTTCTAGCAAATCACTGAACATATGGGTGGTCTTGGAGGCCCCCCAAAAGAGTCACCTAATTACATAAAATACTAATTAGTATGAAATAAAGCAGGAAAAGTTGCCTCAATCCCTCAAGAAAGAACCATTAACTTCTTCTCTTTTCTCATAGCACATATGTTACTTCCCTGCTTAAAAATCTGCCATCACTATGCACTGTACTTGAGATCCTAATTCTTCATGAACATCTACCAATTCCCTCCCTACCTCCTCTCAATTCCCTTGTTCCCTTGCTCACTGGAATTTGGCCATGTTCTCCACCCCAGAGAATCAGGCATTATATTCACTCACAAAATGGGCCTGGTTTTCTCCTCCATTCTCCTGATGCCATTACAAATCCACTGTTCTGCCCCTAAAATTGACTTAATCTGAAGCACAATTAGAAAATGTGGGCATTGGATAATCTCCAAACCCGGTACTTTCCTCATAATTATTTATGAGCCAGAGGACGCCTAAAATTAAGTTTAGCTGGCAATTTCTTTATAGTAGTTGGTATGATGTCTGGCAAAATGTTAATATACACAATTTTTTTTATCACTTAAGGTGTGTTGACTGAAAATAAGGGTACTTTTGATTACCTATGATTAAAACCATAAGGATATTTATTATAATTTATCTCCCAAGAGCTCTGGGACTGTGGCTTCCAGGGCTGCTCAGGACCTCTGCAGTAGCAGACCACTAAGGTGACATTTCCGTATTTCTCTTAGCCTTCTCTTTTTTAGCTGCAATTTGACAGCTGCTATCACAGACATCACACAACTAACTATATTCACACAGAAATCATAGGTTAGGTGTTGTGTTAGTAATAAAATAGCTTTTTCTTCACAGGCTGGCTCTCTCCTTTATCGGGAAGCAGAATGCTTCCCGCAAGAGAACAGCTGGCTTCTCTTATAATGCATTATAGCCAGAAGTAGTTGGCATGCCATCCCCTGTATCAATCCTGGTGAAAATAAATAGCATTCACAAGACTGGCTCAGAGCAATCATAACTTGACCCTAATGACTGGAGGAAAGACTGGAACATGTGGCTACTAAATGAAGCAGGAATTACGTTAGCAGTAACTGTTGGGTAGGCCAGTGGTTCATCCAGAGTACTAATTAGAACACAGATCCAGAGGCCCAACCTCCTGTTTCTGCTTCAGTAGGTCTAATATGGAACCTGAAAACCCACATTTCTAATGACCTCTTTAACAAAAAAATTAAGATTTCATTTATTTACTCATGAGAGACACACAGAGAAAGAGGCAGAGACATAGGCAGAGGGAGAAGCAGGCTCCCTGCGGGGAGCCTGATACAGGACTTGATCCCAGGACCCCGGGATCATGACCTGAGCCAAAGGCAGACACTCAACAACTGAGCCACCCAGGCATCCATCTAATGACTTCTTAGGTGATACTGCTGCTCCTGTTCTGGGAAGCAAACAGCAACCTCTACCACACAACTCCATGAGTTCTAAGTGAAGTCCAGGGTTATCATGTTATTTACACACCTAGGTAAAGATTAGTGCTGATCTCATATACTGATGTGGACAAGTTTTAGTGCTGGTTTAGTACTCACCTACAAGGATAGGCAAGAGTTAGTACTAGCCTCCCAATCAGAGTGGAAACATACACTGCATTGATTCCAGTTTTCAGTTTTAAAATCAGTTTTGTGATGTGCTTCATCATGTCAAACATATAAGGGAATTACCATAAAATAACACAACTTTATTTGTGCAAAACGAATCACCTCCTTAAATCAAAATGTGAGCCTGTCCAGATCACTCAAAATAATAGGAATCCTCTTATGAAATCTAAATGTAACATAGTATTGTATTTTTCTCCAAACACCTGAATGCATAAAAAATGGGAAGGATAATAATGTTTTACATTTTCTAAAAATATTACATCCTAGGAAACAGAATCTTGGCATGGATTAGTGTCAAACCAAATGGAGGGCTGGAAAATCAGCCTGGTGAATACATTTTTATTGGTAGAGTTTAAGGAAGTCGAGATCTTATGTCTAAGAGACTATAGAACATATGCAAAAAGAATGATTTGGATACATTATGTAGAATAAGATTTGTATTACGACAGGCAGATAAGAAGGGAGCAGGTCATATGCTGAAGGAATGCCTATTAGTGCTGTATGCTAGCAATATAGACTTGTTGATGATCTATATGTTTCTAGTATGACCATGATGCCCTGTTATAAGTTTGTAGACAATATATAGAAGCAAAAAGTTTTACCCATGTGAAATGTCTAAGGAATAAAGAAAGATACAAGGAAAGAGATATTTCAATGGCCATAAGCTCAAATAGTATGATAATGAGTATCATGCCCTGAAGTAGATGGGGAAGGCTCCATAGAGGAAAGTTATGCTTCAGGTGATTTATAATTAAGGGAAAAGGAAGGAATTTTAACAGTGAGGGATAAGAATACGTTAAAAGAGAGAGAAGGAGAGAGAAAGAGAATAAGGAGGAAGTCTGGCTAATGCTAGGGCAAGAATTATAAACAATTAAGAGCATACTGGCTTTTGAGCTCATTTCCTTATCACGGTGAACTACAAAGCTGAGTAAACAAGCTTATGGCAAGAGCTGATTCAACTAAACTTTTTCACAGGGTAGATTTCTGAGGTTAGGACTTCAAGATTAAAGAGCTATTGGGTGTAAAAATAAGTTCTATATAAAATAGAGAAATGCTTTGCTGTGCCATAAGGGATTATCTTATAAACACACATCACATTTTACATGTGTGAGGAGCCAAAAAGGCCCATCTGTGCTCCAGATATTATTTAACCATCTAGAAAGAACTCAGGCTCTGCCTAAGCCCTATATTTGGATAAACACTCATGATCCCTCATAACTAATTGCTCTTTTGTCATGGATACTTCCATCGTCCTCTTTCTAAACCCCATATTTTTGTTAACTTTTGCTAGCACTTCCTACACATTGCCGGTGTTCTTTACGTAAGAAATCTGCGCTAATACCATAAAATTGCTTTGAGCGTTATTTCAAAGATAAAGAATTTGGGGAGGAGTACAAGTGAGGGAAGAAAGGCTTTCTCTTTCTACTTCATGCACTTCTGTTTTGTTTGAAGATTTTAACAAGTATTTACTATTTTTGATAAATGTCTAAACTAATAACTTTTTCTTGTGGTAAAATATATATATATAACATGAATTTATCAAGTAACCATTTTCAGTGTACGATTCACCGGCATTAAGTACATTCACTTTGTTGTGCAATCATCATGACTATGTACGTCTAGAACTTTCTCATCATCCCAGATTGAAATCCATTAAACAATAACCCTCATCCCTTCTCTCAGCAACTAGACACCATTATTGCGTCTTCTGTCTGTATGGATTTGACCACTCTAGGTACCACATATGTGAAATCATACATTATTTGTCTTTTTCTGTCTGGTTTATTTCACTTAACGTAGTATTTTCAAGACTCATCCATGTTGGAGCATGTAACCGAGTTTCATCCTTTTTTTAAGGCTGAATGTTCCACCATATGTCTATCCCACATTTTGTTTATCCATTCATCCATCAGTGGACACTTGACTTGCTTCCACTTTTTGACTATTATGAATAACACTGCTATGAACATGAGTATACAAATAAATGTTTATGGTCTTGCTTTCAATTCTTTTAAGTACATATCCAGAGGTAGAATTTCCGGATCATATGATAACTCTATATTTAAGTTTTTGAGGAACCTCTATACTGTTTTCCACATCATTTGACATCCCTACCAGCTAGGCATAGAGTTCCAGTTTTTCTATGCCCTTAATAATTCTTGTTATTTTCTGGTTTTGTTTCTTTGTTTTTAATATTAACCATTCTAATGGATGTGAAGTGGTATCTCATTGTGGTTTTGATTTGTATTTCCTTAGCAATTAGTGATGTTGAGCATCTCTTTGTGTGCTCATAGAACCATTTGTATATCTTCTTTGGAGACTTGTCTATTTAAATTCATTGCATATTTTAAAATTGGATTGTTAGTTATTTTGTTGGTTTTCATCCTTTTGTGTGTGGATATCCAGTTTTCCCAAAACTATTTGTTGGAAAGATTGCCTTTTCTCCTTGGAGTAGTCTTGGAACCCTTGTCAAAAATCATCAGACCTGTATGCAAAAGTTTATATCTGCGCTCTCTGTCCTATTCCATTGATCTATAGGTATGCCTTTATGCCATTACCACGGTTCTGATTATGATAGCTTTGTTGTAATTTAGTAGTAAAAAACAAGAAATTTGAGTTCTCTTAATTTGTCCTTTTTCAAGACAGTTTTAGAAATTATGTACTTTTGCCACTTTGCTATTTGTTTTCAATATACTCCTATAGTTTTATTGCCTCTCATTTTCTGCATTACTTTCTTCTTAGCAATTATTTGATTTTTTATAGTGAAATTTTTAAATTCCCTTCACATTTTCTTCTTACATATATTCTCTAGCTATCTTCTTTGTGGCCACAACAGGAATTACACTCCTGTTTGAATTTACACCAACTTGATTTCAACCACATACAAAAACTCTGCTTTTTCACAGCTTTGTGACTTAATCCCTTCCAGTAACTAATATCATAAAATTCTACTGTTATGCTTTGTGTGTCCAAAATATGTAATAATTTTAATGCATCAGTCTCTTAAATCATGTAGAAAACAAAAAGCCAAGTTACAAAAACCAAGATTACAATAATATTAGTTGATCCTAATATTTATGCTGAGGATAAATCTGAGCATCGTTTATAAAATTTATAATTTTATCAATTTTATAATTTAGAAAATTTTTGTATGAATATTTATATTAACAAATACGAGATGGCAGCTGGAGCTTGTAGCTATTTATATATTTAGTGTTTCACTTGAAATTATACATGTAATATAAATAAAATTAAATTTTATTTAGAGTATTTCCATAGACCATATTTTTATATAAATAATGGTTGGGCAAGTCACTCTATTAAAAGAAACTGATATATTTTAGTTTTAAATCTCTTCTCAAAGGATAATTGATTTTTGTGTTTAAATTTCAAGAGCAATATTTAAAACCTGCAAAATGTTTTCAATTCTATGATAAATGTCTTCAATATGTTTTGAGGTCTTAGGAGCAAATAATAGAAAAATATATTAGATAAAAGTCATGAGGAAAATAAAAACACTGAAATACAGATATTAGAATTCAAGGTCAGAAGAAGAGTTCTGCTTCAGGTGAATATATTTCCGCCTAAAAAAAAGTTGGTGTTTTTTTTTTTTTAATAAAGCTCCAGTTTTAATTATTTTGCACCTGTTAAAAAGCTAAAAGCCTTGTTTCACAGTATTTTCACTGTATTTTAAAACAGGACAATATCTATAACTTAAAATGTTTTTATGAGACTTCTGGTTGGAATATATTTATATAAGTCATTTTTATTTCAGCAAACTACGTGGTCTATGGCAAAATAGAGAACTGAATCCAAATTTTTAATTCAACCATTCCTTACATAAGTATAATTGGAAGTGGACTAAAAAATAAAATCCTAATCTAGGATGAAAAAAATTTATTTTATATAAATTTATTAATATATATTAATATATAATATTAAATATTATAATATATTTATATATTAATAATATATATATATATATATATATATATAATATAATATATATTATTATATTATAATATTATAATATATAATAAATTTATTCATGCTTTATATAATGAATATTTATTTTTATGTATAAAATAAATAGTTTCCTGAAGGGAAGTGCAAACAGAAATGATTCTATCACTGAATCAAAATTTTAAAAGTTAAAAAGCAGCTACCAAAGTTAAATAATTTTCAGATAATATTCTATTACATTAAGATTGTTAATTTAGTAGAGTCTTATATTCCAAAAAACATACAGCAAATATTAATGGTACATAGAAGAGGTTATTATCCAGATCATCATTTAAAGATAGTAGCGGTATGCCTGCCATAACCGCAAATGTTTTCCTTTCCACAGCTGAGGATTATGCGTGCAGGGAGAAATGCCTAAACATGGTTAAGGTTCTGGAACCAAATTACAATATGGGATGGGGAGGTCTCCACACACATTCAAGCAATTCTCTGCACACTAGCTGGAGAGCCTAAAATTCAACTCAATTCTAACAATATGTATTTGAAGATAATGTCAGGTCCCAAAGATTAAGTGCTCAGTCCTACAGTACTGCCTGCCTGCTTCAGACACCAGTCACAAATCCAGGTTATCATCTGCACTTTTGTTTTTTTATGGAGGCTTCATTACATAGACATGATTGATTAAATGATTGGCCAATGGTGATTGATTGAAATCCAGCCCCTCTCCCCTCCTAGGAAGTCAGGAGGTGGGACTAAAAGTTTCAGCCCTCTAATCAAAAGATTGATTCTCCTGAGAATTACAAAATCATCATATTAACATCACAATAAGCACTTTTTTTTTTTCTCTCTCATCACTCAGGAGATTACAAAGATTTTAGGAGCTCTGTGCTGGAAATGGGACAAAGACCAAATATGTATTTCTTATTATAAACCACAATATTACAGTGGTACTGCATAGTACTTAAAAGCAATCACCTGGAGCCATTGCCAGGTGTAGGCCTTTCTTAGTCTAAGACCTCCATCAAATTTTGTAACAGCTATGTGCTTTAGCTTTCTTGTTTGTCAAATAAGCATAAAACTAGCACCTCAAAGGTGCTCAAAAGTAGTAAGAATTCATTAGTCAATAAATGTAACATACTTAGAAGCGTGCATAGTATACATATTAATATTTTTAAGATGTAAGTTGTACTGATGATGATGATGCCCGAGGTAGGAGAGAAACACTTAAATGGAAGGGTATATACTATAATAGATTGAATTGGGTCCCCTAAAAATTTATATTTTGAAGTCCTAACTCCCACATGTCAGAATGTGACCTCATTTGGAAATAGGATCATTGCAGATAAAATTAATTCATTTGATAACCAGTACTGGTAGGATTAGATCTACTCCAGTATGACTGTTATCATTTTGAGAAGGCAACACTTGGACAGACATGTATACAGGGAGAATGCCACGTAAAGATGAAGCAAGAGATTGAGTCCTATTCTTCAAGCCAAGTTAGGCCAATGATTGCTAGCAAATCACCAGAAGCTAGGAGAGAGTATGAAACAGATTCTCTCCCATAGACCTTAGGCATCACCAACTCTGCCAACACCTTGATCTTAGACTTCTAGCCTCCAAAACAGAGAACAAATTTTTGTTGTTTAAGCCATATAGTTTGTGGTACCTTATTATGGTAGTTTTAGTAAACTAATATATGGTTATGTTGTTGATAATATATAAATCCATCTATACTCTTGATTTTCTGAAGTAAACGTACAGAGAAAAAAAGAAAAAAATTCCCTACTGTATTCTCCTATGTTTCACACACCATATTGTTTTGTGAACCTCACACAAGCTAGTGAGAAGGTCTCTAAGTGAACCCCTGAGAGAGACTGTGATTTCCAATAGGAAAGGAAGATTGGCCTTTGTCTATTGGTTGAAATCTATAGGGACTGCAGAAACTCACAGGGACACAGCAGTGGTGTGAGCCCTTTTGAGAAACCAACATAATATTTTCTGGAGTTTGAGGTTGCACATGAGCTCTAGACTGGTCCTTCCTTCTGTGGAGAATCCCATGATGTTTGGCTAGTTTGACTTGTGTTTTAGAGAGGCAGTGTACCACAGAGTTTAAAGGAAGCTGGCTCTAGGGATCCCTGGGTGGCGCAGCGGTTTGGCGCCTGCCTTTGGCCCAGGGCGCGATCCTGGAGACCCGGGATCGAATCCCACATCAGGCTCCCGGTGCATGGAGCCTGCTTCTCCCTCTGCCTGTGTCTCTGCGTCTCTCTCTCTCTCTCTCTGTGACTATCATAAATAAATAAATAAATAAATAAATAAATAAATAAATAAATAAAAATTTAAAAAAAAAAAAAAAAAAAAGGAAGCTGGCTCTGGAGTTGGAGTCCCAGGTCAAAATTAGAGATGTTACTTTCAGCAAGATACTTAACATTATTATATACCACCTTCCACATTGTGTCTCAGTGAGGATTATAATACTGCACTTCTTTTATAAGTTTGTTAGAGAAATTAATCATAATGTAAAATGTGTATAACAGTGTCTGTGTGTAGGTAGCATTCAATAAATGTTAATTATTATTACTACTCTATAATATAATTTTCCGAACAAGTCTGTATTCAAACAAAATGTGCAAGAATCTTGCAGTCAAAACTTGGTCAAATAATTTTCATGTAGATTATTTGTGTTCAATAATATTGGATGAATAGAGATACAGTCTAATGTCAGGAAATATAAGATCTGCATAGTTTTAAAAGAGGTAAGTAAATTCTCCTAAAAACCTCCTTCTCACTTCATCACACGTATTTTTCCTAATATGATCTGGAGTCAGATCAAGGCGTTGGGACCCAACAGTGAACAATCAGGGAAGCAGTGCTATCCTTATGGCGAATGCCAATAGGTAGAGCGTAAGAGATAGTTTGTAAGGAATTTAAGTCTAAGAATCTCATACTGAGTCACAATAGGGAGGGAGGTGGAAAGAGACGCAGATTGAGGATGTTCCTTGGTATTGACAAAGCAGGGGCAAGCCCTTTTTAGATAAAAGCTATCACAATTAAAGCATACAAATCTTCCACAAATGAAGTTCAAGCCATAAGTCCACAAACATCAACAAGTACCAACAAAAACAAGCCACTGTACATGAGTGCCAACAGAAATATAAAATGATGTTCTTATTTCTTCAAGGATCATGGATATTGGAATTGCCAAGTTCAGCAATGAGTTTAAGTATTACAGAAATAAATGATTCAAAGATGAGCATGTAACAAGAAATCATCAAAAATAAATAGGAAGAATTTTTTAAAAATAAAATCTAGTGAAACAAAACATCAAATTTTGAATTAAAGATTCAATAGATAGTACAAATATCAGCTTAGGCTTGAAACACTTAATGAATTAGAAGACATATTACTAGAAAATATATCAAAAATTACTCAGAAAGACAAATTCTGTATATTTTCTCTTATATGTGGTAACTAATCATTCTCAAAAAAAAATGTTCATAAGAGAGAACAGATTAATGATTGCTAGAAGCAAGGAGTGGGATTGGGAGAAATGGTGAAGGGGGAATTAGAGGTAAAAGAAAAAAAAACTCTTAGGTGAAATAGATGGAAACTTAGATACTGGGAACACACAGAAAACATTATACTTAAGGGTATAAAAGTAGATTCCCACCAAGATGGGGAAAAAATGTTTTTTATCTTCTACCTCTGCTACTATCCTAAGACTATTATAAGACTGCTAAAAGTCTTACTAAATCAATAAATTTGGTACAAAAAAAGTATAAAGATTTAAAGATTTGGTAGTTTGTGGTTTTCCAGAAATGCGTCCATTTCCTCTAGATTGCCTAATTTATTGGCATATAGCTGTTCACAATATGTTTTTAAATTTTTATTTCCTTGGTGTTGGTGGTGATCTCTCCTTTCTCATTCATGATTTTATTAATTTGAGTCTTTTCTCTCTTCTTTTTAATAAGGCTGGCTAATGGTTTATCTATCTTATTAATTCTTTCAAAGAACCAGCTCCTGGTTTTGTTAATCTGTTCCATAGCTCTTCTGGTCTCTATTTCATTGAGCTCTGCTCGAATCTTTATTAACTCTCTTCTTCTGCTAGGTGTAGGAGCCTCGGTTACCATCAAAAGATGAATGGATAAAGAA
The DNA here is from genome assembly GCF_018345385.1 of Vulpes lagopus. Classification (NCBI taxonomy): domain Eukaryota; kingdom Metazoa; phylum Chordata; class Mammalia; order Carnivora; family Canidae; genus Vulpes; species Vulpes lagopus. The sequence goes on from NC_054831.1 coordinate 10,553,061, forward strand.
GATGTGGTATATGTATACAATGGAATATTCCTCAGCCATTAGAAATGACAAATACCCACCATTTGCTTCGACGTGGATGGACCTGGAGGGTATTATGCTGAGTGAAATAAGTCATTCGGAGAAGGACGAACATTATATGGTCTCATTCATTTGGGGAATATAAAAAATAGTGAAAGGGAATAAAAGGGAAAGGAGAGAAAATGAGTGGGAAATAACAGAGAGGGAGACAGAACATGAGAGACTCCTAACTCTGGGAAACGAACAAGGGGTGGTGGAAAGGGAGGTGGGTGGGGGGTGGGGGTGACTGGGTGACAGGCACTGAGGGGGGCACTTGATGGGATGAGCACTGGGTGTTATGTTATATGTTGGCAAATTGAACTCCAATAAAATAAAAAAAAATATTCAACTAAAATTGAATTGAACTTCCAATCCAAATACAATTATTTGTTAACAATATCATTGTCTAGATAGAAAATGGAAGAAAGTCAAATGAGAAATTATCAGAAAGCATTAGATTCATAAGAGATTAAAAAACACCAACAACACTACCCAGGATCCCATTCATAACTGTCACACACAAAAGTTCTAAAATGCTTAAGCATAAATTTCAAAAACTTACAAGATATAAAGAGAATTATAGGGATCCCTGGGTGGCGCAGCGGTTTGGCGCCTGCCTTTGGCCCAGGGCGCGATCCTGGAGACCCGGGATCGAATCCCACATCGGGCTCCCGGTGCATGGAGCCTGCTTCTCCCTCTGCCTGTGTCTCTGCCTCTCTCTCTCTCTGTATGACTATCATGAATAAATAATTAAAAAAAAAAAATTTAAAAAAAAAAAAAAAGAGAATTATAAAAGTTTATTGAAGAACATAAAAGAAGACCAAAAGAAATGGAAAGACATTTAGCTGCTGAATGAGCTTTGTTATTGTATAAACTCCCTCAAATTAATCCATAAATTCAATTCAATCTTAATCAAAATTTTAGTTGAAATGTTTTTGGTAGAACTTGATAAATTCATTTTAAAGTTCATATGTAAGAACTATTTCTAGAATGGCAAATAAGAAACTGGTAACATCAGTTGCCTCTCAAGGGAGAACTGAATTATTGACTATATGGGAGGAAGACTTATTTAGTCACTGTTTACCCTTCTGTGTTTTTGTATATAATGTGTATTTATTTCCCAGACAACGAGCTAAAGAAAATTAAAGTATAGGCTTCATGTGGGGCAAATCTATTTTTTAAAAGGATGCTTTTGAAAAAATGTAATAATGGCAAAAGGAAAATATGTAATAAATAAATCCATAATAAAAGGGTTAATAAAAGCAAGAAATCATCCCCAAAAGTGAATATATCTGACCAGTCTCATTATTCTACATTATGACATAATAATATAAAAATATCAGTGCATTCAGGGAAAAAAGTCTTGCCTTCCCAGAAAACCTACTTAAAATGATAGAATTTTCCTAGTCATTTGTTTGACTTTCTAATTGGAGGCCACATGGGTTTTGTTTTTTGGTGTTTTTTGTTTTGTTTTGTTTTGTTTTGTCTTTCTCTTTAAAAAAAAAAATGTTTATTTATTTATTTAGTTATTTAGTTAGTTAGTTATTTTATTGGCGTTCAATTTGCCAACATATAGCATATTACCCAGTGTTCATCCCTTCAAGTGCCCCCATCAGTGCCTGTCACCCAGTCACCCCAACCCCCTGTCCATGTGGAGAAACGGGAACCCTCTTGCACTGTTGGTGGGAATGTGAACTGGTACAGCGACTCTGGAAAACTCTGTGGTGGTTCCTTAAAGAGTTAAAAATAGAATTGCCCTATGACCCAGCAATTGCACTGCTGGGGAGGCCACATGGTTTTAAATGGCTGTTGGTTTAGTCAAAGTGTGCTGGCTCAAGGCTGGCATTATGAAGGATAACTTGACGATATGTACATTGGGATGAAAGACAAATAGGTCAGAAAAACATGTGGTGTCTCACTGTACTGGCCAGAAACATCTGTCACTAAAATAAGATAGTGTGGTAAGATGGAGTTCCCCCAAAGTTAAAATTAAAACTTTCTATGATCTTAAACAGGAATGTGTTTGGCATGCAGTTGAAATGTCAGTCTTTTTTTTTTTTTTTTGAGCAAATTTATTTAATCTATATATCATTTCTGATTCAAGTTCAGTATTAAAAACTTGGACTTCAGGGAGAGAAAGGGAACAAGAGTCTAAGTATTTATGTTTTGAAGACACTAGTTAATCCACCCTCCTTCTGTTTCTCTCATAGTTGGGATCAATCGTTTTTCCTCTGTTCTTGCTCAGAAAATCATAGAGGAGTGTCCCTTATCTACTACGTCTGGAATCATAGTTCTCCCTCTTCCAAAAAATATTTATTTTAAATCAATTAGTGAACATCTAGGGAGATATTTTACTAGGCAAATAAAATAATAAAAAATATTATTAGTCTCAAAAAAAGCACAAAATTTTGAATAGTCAACAGTAATCTTAATATAGAACAAGTTTTTTTTTTTAATATAAATTCCTAAAATTAAGATTAAATTATTGAAAGCTGGTGCTGTAAAACATATATAAAGTATATATACACATGTATCTAAATCTTATATATATATATTTAAATTTATATATATAATTTTAATCTTTTGTTAATTATTCATGTATTGGCTTGTTGAGTTTTTATGTGCTTGATGCTATATTATAAGGTCATCCAGAATCTGTGCTGGAAATCTCTATGGGAAATACATAAATTTCCTAACAGTTTCTTTAAAAGTTAACAGATTACAAGCATTTATAAACTTCATAAGACAAAACACACAACCATGAAAATAGGTAGCACATTTGAGAAATTATGTATATTTAGCACCCTATAAATGATGTGTTTCTTAAAAATAAAACAACACTTAGAAGTCATCATTATTGGGATCCCTGGGTGGCACAGCGGTTTGGTGCCTGCCTTTGGCCCAGGGCGCAATCCTGGAGACCCGGGAACGAATCCCACGCTGGGCTCCCGGTGCATGGAGCCTGCTTCTCCCTCTGCCTATGTCTCTGCCTCTCTCTCTGTGTGTGACTATCATAAATAAATAAAAATTAAAAAAAAGAAGTCATCATTATTAATCCCACTTTACAGATAAGTTAACCCAAGCTCAGAAAGATAGACAATTATGTTCACAGAGTTAATGAGTATAAAAATGTGGTTCAAACCAATACGGCCTTATTTCAAGGCCCATGGTATTTGCTCCAAAATTTAAAATGGTTGTCAACTTTACTCATGCTTAACCCAACACCAGTCTCTGGACGACTCATTTCCAACTTTGCTCATTCTCTGTTCATTTCATTTATTTGTCCAATAAATACTTATTGAGCACTGTCTCTCTGTAGGTCACCATGTCATGGATTGAGAATAGAGAAGCAAAAATTATGGAGTTTTTAGGATTAGAGAACATTTCTGATCAATGGTTAGAAAATTGCTACAGGAGAGAGACACCTGTAAATACAATTGCTCAAAGACAAGGGACTGTGGCTGCTCAATAGATGTCAGAGGACTGGTAGCAGGTATTCTCCAGGCAGTACAATCATCTGTGAATAATGGTTGTATATAACAACAAGTAAAAACTAACTGGTAAGAGCAGAAGGATAAGGAAGTTAGAATGGTTGGGTTTGGAATCAGAGCTCTGCCATTCATGAGCTGTGCAAACTTGGACAATTCGCCAAACCTTCTCATGTTTGTTTCCTCAATTGCAAAGGAGGAAAATAATACCCAACTTCTTGCAAAAATCATAAGAAAAAATATAAAGTGCCAGATACACAGAAGATACTCGTACACAACCTTTACTGCTGTCATTTTCATTGTCCGTAAATTTTCCCATCACATACACCAAATTTACGCTGATGTAGAAGAGCATCATCTACTCTACTCTAAAGCAAATTATAACATAATAAATAGCAGTTACTAATTTAGAATTTTCATTTTGGAATTTAACTAAAAATAATGTTTCTTGAAAATTATTTCTCTTTTACAAGCTGAAATGTACAATAAGTACATTCAAAGTTGGTTATTGTCCTTCAAAAAGTGTAAGAGCTAAAGTAAGTTGTCATCAGTCAGGTCCCATACATGGCTCACCTCCAATATGATGTGAAGCTGAGGCCTCCCTCTTTCCTCTTGCCAGAAATCTTTGCAATCGGCTTCTCATTTAAATAATCTGCCTACGTTTAAAACCTACTGTTGTCTGGTTCCTCATTCCCAGAGATTCTAATTAAATTGTCTGAGATGAAGCCTTAATATCAGGATTCTTAAAGCTCCCCAAGCAATTTTATGTGTAGTCACGGTTGACTGCCACCACCTTGCCCATCCCTAAATAGTTTCATGATACACCTACCAACGATTGATCAAAAATCTATGTGTAGGTTGGAGTAGAAGAGAAAATTGATGAACTGTATAATGTAATTGAGGAAATTACCAGAATGCAGCACAAAAAGAGAGAAAGAAAAATGAATCCAAGATTAATAAATATGAAGGATAAAATGACAAAATCAACATGCTCTGTTTCCAAATAAGAAGGAAAAGATAATATGTAGATATCTATATGGCTAAGAATTGTTCATTCTTGAAAGAAGAATAAAAACCCTCAGTTTGAAGAAGCACATCAAATTGGAAGCAGGAAGATCCTCCAGAGGGCAGGTTGGCATTCTGAGTACATTTATATCCAAGAGGGGTCAAGATCTAGATAATAAATGGAATGTATTTGTAATTTAGTTATAAATGCATGACATACCATTAAAATCAGTAATAAAAATGATAACGTCTGTGTCAGATGCTACATTAGGCATTTATATTTTCACATCTAATAAAAATCCTATGGTAAAGTCATTATAAATTCCCATTCACATCTGAGAACACTGAGATAAGGAACATTAAATATAGGCTATAGAGGTTAAACATGGCAGAGGCATCATTTAAGCCCAGAAATATCTGGCTCCTGCAGCAAATGAGCCAAAGAATTAACTTTGCTCTGAATCAGAGAATGGACAATGTCCTTTGGGAGACCATTGGTCACATGAAACAAAAAGAAATTTTTTTTCTCATTAAGTCACCTGTGCAACTCTTTGGAAAGCAGGCAGAGAAGCAAGGTGCTACTCTTCTTGTCTCATACATGATTGCTTTAAAGCTTTTTTACAGCAGAACACACATTAGGCAGATAATTTCAGGATAGAGTAAAATTAAGATTGCATATTTTACTCTGCTTATTTACTAGAAGGTTACAGACCATTCAGGAAACACACGTGTGTTTTATTATGACTTTTTGACAATTCTTTCAATGAGAATGGCATGAAATAAAATGTTCTCTTTTTAATATATCAAAAAGAATTGAAAGTAAAGTGTGAACAAATATTCTCAATAACAAAAAAAAAAGTAATTCAAAACATTACTAGGAGACTGGTTGTTGGGTTGTAGGAGTGGATCTGGGAACGGTTTTATTTAGTTTTGAGAATCCATTGCATCTAGATTCTTTGCATTTTTGTAGTCCTGAGAACTGGATTGCATGCATAGATGTTTTTGTACATGTTGACATTTCCTGTCACTAGCAATTGCTAATAATGCATGCATCCAGAACGGACAAACAGATCAACCACAAGCAATGATAAGTATGAAAACTTTGCCCATAGTAGCCTAGCTATCTGAGAGATATTCCTCACAAAACTCTTTCTCATTTCCTTAGGTATGGAAGCAACCTGGTGCTTTCCCTGCCTCTTCATCACCTGTCCCAGGGCTGCTGCATTACACAGCTCAGTCTGGAGGAAGGAGGGGCATCATTCATAGTTGAGTTGTACTCCAGAAGTGCCATTTATATAGAAACCATAATGAGGAAGGTCCTTCCTGGGATTGTGCCACCTAAGGGCCCTGATCTGGCTACCTGCTTACCTTCCCTGCATGTTCTGGTACCACACTGGCTCTTCAAACACTTGCCGCATCGGCCTCCTTTTGTTTATCCAAACGTGCCATGCTTACTTTGCCCCACAGGCTCTGCACTTCAGCTCCCTCCCTCATTCATACAACAAACATTTTAAAAGTGATTTCATCATATTCTGTTCTGTGCTGAGCACTATACAATAACCAGACATTGAAAAGGTGCAGAAAAATTATTATTCATTTCTTCCTCATTGTCACTATAGAAAAACGGAACAGTTCAAATAAAGTAAACATCAAGCATACCATAAAATGGAATGCTATGTTCTTTATTATATTTTCATGTGTGTTCACTGAAGAAGAAAGAGTGTGATCATCACACTCTTGATCGTCAGAATCTTTAGTAAGAAATCCATCTTAAACTGGGTTAGCAGAAAAATGTAGTGGTGAAATGCTCAGATAATCTTTTGGGAAATCCAAAGATTGTATCTGGGACCCAATAAGACCTAGGAATCCAAATATTGTATCTTGAATTTTCCCCTTCATAGTTCTTTCCTTTTTATTATGAATTCCTCCTTGAGTTGACTTCTCTTTTCTTGTTGTATTATTCTTTTCTGCCTCAGGCAGCCTTTTGTGTTTTGCTTTGTTTTTTGGAGATTATGATCTGCATCTTCAGAGACCGTGATCCAGAAAGAAGATAAAGCCAGTCTGTTGGCAAACGTTTATCAAATGTATGGCTAGACTGCTTGGCTCAATCACTGAATGGAGGGGGATAAGATACCATGTCTAGGGATCCCTGGGTGGCGCAGCGGTTTGGCGCCTGCCTTTGGCCCAGGGCGCAATCCTGGAGACCCGGGATCGAATCCCACATCGGGCTCCCGGTGCATGGAGCCTGCTTCTCCCTCCGCCTGTGTCTCTGCCTCTCTCTCTCTCTCTGTGACTATCATAAATAAATAAAAAATTAAAAAAAAAAAAAGATACCATGTCTAACCATGCCCAGATCATATGTGTACATCCCTAAACTGGAGGAGCCTTAAATCTCTGATTGACAGTTCTTCCAGAATAACTAAGGTAAAAGATAAGTGGCTTCCCTTCAGAAAGTGGATGTTTTATCAACAGTAGGAAAAGGAAAATGTGTACTGGATAATGAAAACTATAGCTACCTGTCTTTATTCTGATCACCCTCAAAATGGAACCTAAGACAAGGAACTGGATGTGAATTATACCAGGAAACACAAATCAGGAAGTGTAGAAAGTAGGAAAGTCGAGGAGAAAAGCCAGTAAAGAATAAATTAATGACCAGGTCCCTGCTAGAGTGACTGAGACTTCATCCCACTTTGAATCTCCAGAAATCAAGTATATCTGAATATATCTGAGTATATCTGAGAATTGGCCACTAGAAGAAAGTGGGGATGATTACTCACTGATGACCATTCATTCCCCTTTGGCTGAAGTTTGTGCTGGTGGGGTGTTAACTCTTCATGCTTTCACTGGAATAAGAAGGCTCTCAAGTAGAGAAATAAGAGACATACTGGCCCTGCAGTGAGCAACTATTACATACCAGGAATGGTGCAGCAGGCAGCCAAGGGGATATGGGACAAGGTATCAATAGTGCTCACTGTGCTACCACAAACCACTACAATGTATAGAAAGTAGCATCCAAAGTAAAGCAGGGTGTGTGAAATTTTTTAATTTCTAATAAGATATAGGAAAAATAAAATTAGAACTTTTTAAATATTTTTCACTTGGTTTCTTCAGGAAAAAAAAATAAATTTTCTTCTGTCCATTGTCTAAGAAAATAAGAAATAAACTAGTCTTCTCTAATATTTAATCTATGAACTAACACTGTGCCTTTACTTGGTCTCCTATGGTGAGCAAGGTCTACTGTGGGAGGAGAAAGGAATTACATGGAAATAGTTTGGCAAGCTGCCTGGTTGTTTCCTCCATGGACTGGACATTTGAAGCTATTGCAGTTTACATGCGCCCAGTTAAGAGGATTTACAGATAATATTATTAACTAAGTTGACACTCAAAAATGGAAAGTGACTTATGGAGTTTGCTTTTTTAAAAAAGCATGGATGATAATGACTATAATAATGTAACACAGAAAAACAAGGAAATGCAGAGGTGAGAATTCTCTCAAGTCAGAGAACATATGCTATAATACATATGGTTTCAATACCATGTAATTTACTTAGACATATTAAATGTGTTAGATTTTGAAATATTTTGCATGTGATTGAAAAAAAAGTGTGTATTTCATCTTTGCTCCTGGCCCTATTCTTTTTACATATATTAAATCAAATTTTCAAACCAGTTCAAATCAATTTTAACTTCCTTGTTTTTTTTTTTTTTTTTACCTTTAATTCTGTTGCCACTGAGAGAAAGCTTTTTAAAATCTCCTATTAAGTTTGTGGAAAGATGTGTGCATATGTGTGTGTGTGTATTCAGGTTTTTAGCACATGGTATAAAATATGATTTGATCTCTACCACCTTTGACATGAAACTTAATTCACGTATTTGACTTCAAACATGTTAAATATGATATGAAATACAATTATACTTATTTTTCATTTAATTCTATTTAAAATGATAGCTGGATAGTAGCTGGATACAGTGAATTCTCATACAAAAGAATGTTTCATCTTGGAAAACAGATCTCCTATAAATAGATGTTCTGAATATATTTTTGTATATAATATAATTGTTGATTCATCAAGTCTCAGGAGCAGGTTTAAAATAATCACCTTCAACAAAATGAAAAATATCAAAGCACTTACATTAAAGAATTATTTGTGCATATTAAGCTTACAATTTGAAAAGTACATATGAATATAGCTTCTAGAAAGAAATGAAAAACACAAGTGAGAAAGAATAGGCTATAGAAAGAAGGAAAATATATTGGAGGATAGATCATTATTTTCTAATTATCCCAAAATATATTCAAATATATTTAGCTTCAGCATAAAGAAATCAGTTTGCATTTTAAATGTGAAAATCTAGGAAAGAAAATATATTTCTCTTTTTATACAAAATATTTGATGATTCCCAAAACAGGTGTATTCATTAACTATGAGACAAGACTAAATAGGCATTTAGTGGAACTGTGATGACACAGAATTGGCACTCAATAAACATTAGTTGGGTAAATGAAGAGCTGAATTGAAAGCAATCTAATGGCTGTGGTAAATAAAAATGCTCATAGGAAAATTGTGAAGGATCTGACTGCATGTAAACAAAAGTTCAAAATTTTAAATGTTGGCCTTCTGGTTTCTTTTTTAAAAAAATATTTATTTATTTATTTATTTATTTATTTATTTATTTATTTAGAGTAAGCACACTTATACAAGGTAGGGAGGGGCAGAGGGAGAGAGAGAATCCCAAGTAAACTCTGCAGTGAGTAGGAAGCCCAAAATGGGGCTCTATTTCATATCCCTGAGATCATGACTTGAGCTGAAACCAAGAGTCAGATGCTCAACCCACTGAGCTACCCAGGAACTTCAACACTTTTGGTTTCAATGCTTTACTCCATCTTCCTCAAATCATTAACATTCTCTGAAATTATTGTATTTGGACATTGCAACTACGCCTTAGAAACTATCTTATTGTGTAATAAAAGTATTCAGATACTCCCAATATTTGTTTTTAAAAGGTTAATCACTGCTTGAATGTCAAGAACAAAATCTTAAGCCCCCTGGTAGAAATATAGATGACTATCTGTTAGATCTCAGATGAGAAATATTTTTTTATACAGAGACACAAAAAATGTTAGCTAAATCGAAGAAAAGCAATTGCTTATGTTAAAATTAGCTTTTGTTAATCGAAAATGCTTTAAAGAAAATGAAAACACAATTTATAAACTTATACATACAACCAAGAGAGCAATACCTCCAAGAATATATAAAGAACTCCAAAACTCAATTTAAAAAGCATAAATGGGGGCACCTGGGTGCCTCAGTTGGTTAAGCATCTGCCTTTGGCTCGGGTCATTGACCCTACAGTCTAGGGATTGAGCTCCACATCAGGTTCCCTGCTCAGCAGGGAGTCTCCTTCTCCCTCTGCCCTTCCCTCTTCCCATGCTGTCTCGCTTTCTCAAATAAATACATAAAATATTTTAAGAAATAAAAAAAAATAAAAACATTGATGACCTGATAGAAAGAAAAGATTTTTAAAAAGAATGGTGTTGGGAAGATTGGACAACCACAAGCAGAAAAATGAAACTGGACTACTTTCTTGCACCATACACAAAAATACATTCAAAATGGATGAAAGATATGAATGTGAGGCAAGAACCCATCAGAACCCTAGAGGAGAATACAGGCAGCAACCTCTTTGACCTTACCCACAACAACTTTTTGCTAGACACATCTCCGGAGGCAAGAGAAACAAAGGCAAAACTGAACTATTGGGACTTCATCAAGATAAGAAGCTTTTGTGCAGCAAAGGAAACCACCAACAAAACTAAAAGGCAACCCATGGAATGGGAGAAGATATTCAAAAATGACATATCAAATAAAGGGCTAGTATCCAAAATCTATAAAGAACCTATCAAACTCAATAACCAACCCCCCCCCCCCCAGAAAATCCAGTGGAAAAAATGAGTAGAAGAAATGAACAGACAATTCTCCGAAGAAGACACACAAATGGCTAACAGACACATGAAAAAATGCTCAGCATCACTTGGCATCAGGGAAATACAAATCAAAACCACAATGAGATACCACCTCACACCAGTCAGAATAGCTAAAATTAACAACTCAGGAAACAATAGATGTTGGTGCAGATGTGGAGAAAGGGGAATCCACTTACACTGTTGGTAGAAATGCAAACTGGGGCAGTCACTCTAGAAAGCAGTATGGAGGCTCCTCAAGAAGTTAAAGCTAGAGCTATTCTATGACCCAGCAATTACACTAGGAGGTATTTATCCAAAGAACACAAAAATTTATCCAAAGAATACAAAAATTTATCCAAAGAATACAAAAATACTGATTCAAAAGGGCACATGCACTCCAAAGTTTTTGGCAGCTATGTCCACAATAGCCAAACAATGGAAAAAAGCCTTATTATATATGTATAATATATATAAATTATATACACAATGGAAATATTGTATATATTGTAAACAATATAATATATATTATTATTTATTATATATGATATATATAAATTATATAAAATATATAAATAATATTTATATAATAATATATTATATATATATAATGGAATACCAGTCAGCCACCAGAAAGAATGAAATCTTGCCATTTGCAATGACTTGGTAGAACTAGAGGGTGTGATGCTAAGCGAAATAAGGCAGAGAAAGACAAATACCATATGGTTTTACTGATCTGTGAAATTTAAGAAACAAAAAAATAGAGAAAGAGAAGGAAAAATAAAATAAAATACTAAAAACAGAGAGAAAAACAAACCAAAAGAGATTCTAAACTATAGGACACAAACTGGGGTTGCTGGAGGGGAAGTGTGTGGGAGCATGGGGTAAGTGGGTGATAAGCATTAAGGAGGGCACTTGATGTAATGAACATTGGGTGTTAAACTCAAATGATGAATCACTAAATTCTACCCCTGAAACTTAAAATACATCAAGTTTTAACTTAATTGAATTCAGATAAATTTTTTAAAAGGAAAAAAATAAAATAAAAAATCAATTGAAAAAAAAAGTCCCATTATGCCATGAAACAAATGAACGGATGTTTAACATCATTAGTGGAAAAAAATATATAATCGCACTGACTGACTTGTAGTTATTTTACTAGATACAAGTCCATGCCATTCAACTGGCAAATTTTAAGCCTGAAAAGAAACAAAGTTTGAATTCTGTGTTTCAGAATGTACTACGCAATTCTATTAGAATGCTACCTGGTGCAAGCACTTTGGAAAACATTACAGCATCGTATCTTGAAGTTGCACATCATATACCTAATGGGCTAGCAATTTCAGTTTTAGGAATATCCCAGAAGAAATTCTTACACAAGAACAAGAGTCAATACAAGAGTATTGATAATAACACTGTTCATAATGGCAAAAAAAAGAATCAGGAAACAACAAAAGTGTGCACCCTAAGATGGTGAGTGAATAAACTATTCACAAAATGGGATGCTATAGAATGGTCAAAATGAATGAACTATATAACAACATGCAACAACATGAGGAATCTAGGAAAAATAAAAGTGAGTAAAAAAAATGAATCCCAGAGGATCAAAAGATTTCATACCACATATTATTTTTATAAATCAACAAGCGAAGTAATAAGGTTAGTTTTTTAAGGAGTGCATATAGATGTAATCAAACTAGACAAAAATGGAAGCAAAGGGATGATGAAAATGACACCCAAGATGATGTTTGTATCAGATGGGTGGAGGCGGGATGAACTAGAGATTACATGTAAATCACATCAAGAACTTTGCTTTTATTTGAGTGCTGGGCTTAAGGTTGCTGACTACATAAATAAAAGGGAGCCAAACAAAAAGGTGTCATAACCAGGGGATATATGAGGACCCAATTCTGTGTACCTCATTCCAAAGAAGTAGGAACGAGAAACCAAAGTTATGGTCCCTGTAGGGGCAGAGAGTACTAGGTCTGTAAACAAAGAAATGGAGTAGGCCTGCCAAACTGAGGTCACCCGTACAATGCTGAGGATGGCTTTTTCAGATTCTCTGTAGTAATATGACCAGACAGCCTTTTGTTTGGAACCGGTGATGTACAAGGCACGTTGATGCACGTGTGTACACACCCTGTCTCATTTAATCCTTGTTATTAGATACATTTTCCATTGGAAAGGCAAGAAAACTGTTGTTCAAAGAGTTTACTTGTCTAAGGATCCAGAACAAAATGTAGTAGCGTTGGTATTGGAGGGGCAGGCATAATAGCCTGGACATGCTTAGGCCGGCTGGGCAGGGGTCTTAATAAAGAGATTCCTGGGGGGGGGGGTGCATTAATCAGAGTCCCAGCAAGAGACAGAAGGCATTTTCAGCTAATACTATGGCTCAAACTTAATGAATGGGATATTAGCAGAGTTATGGGCAAGGTCAAGGAAACTAACAGGGCTACTAAGTTTCTCTGGCACCAACAGGCTCTACCACTGGGGGAAGCAAGGGAAAGAAACTCTGACAAGAGCAGGAGCCTTGGAAGCGTGGGGCCATCTGGCTGGTGTTGTAGTCAAAGAGTGACAGCTACCGCCTCAGGCACAGACCTCTCCTGACAGCATCTCCTATTAGCCGAAGCTTCCTATAATATGAAACAAGGTCCAGTGATCTGGATCCAGTAGTATAGAGAGGTCAGTCCTCTTGGGGCCCTGGTCTTGAGCTCCTGGAAGTGGATCTCATGAAGAGAGTATAGCTAATGGACAGTAACAACCCAAGCACCTTTACAAAGCTGCCAGACTGACCATGGTTAGAGATTCCTTATTTGATAACTGTTACACAAACACATAATGTTTGCCCATAAATCAGTCATTGGCCGATCAAGCTTGCTCACTCTCTTTCTCCCAGACACACACCAATAGTATGGCCGGTCTACTGCTAGAAAGTATATATACTCAGTTCATGACACAAATTTAAGCAATACTTATTTCCCTTTCCCTTTTAATCATGACCCTAAAGAGTTCAAAAACTTCTTAAATTCTCTACTTATCCTATACTATACAACTACATGATGATTTAATAGCATGGCCCCAGGAACGGGAAGATTAACCTTTGTCTCAACATTATTGACGTATTTTAATTTTGGCATTTATTTCTTGCTTTGGGAGGGGAGAGTAACTGATATGAAATTGGAAAATATTTTGCAACTTGTGTAGCCATTCTATTAAATAATGATCATTTACATGAAAAGACTTCCTATTTTTCCATTCACTGGGTGCAATCCTGGTCTGTTCTATCTTTCTTTTCCATCTCTTAATGATATCTTTAGCAGATCCTTAGCTTCTGGTCGCATTAAGTTATGGTCATCTTATTTTTGTGATTACACCAACTTTCAGATATACAAAGGTGCACTTATCTAAATAAAACTTTCTTTGCACATTGAGTTCAGCCAGGCAATGGGCAGAGGCAGTGAAATACTTTGAGCAAAGAAATGGGACCAGTCTTCTCAAGATGCAGGCAGTAATAAAACCAATGAAAGGACTATCACCATCGCTAGGCAAATTTAAACAATGTCAGCAGTGAAATAGTTCTCCCCCGCAAAAAAAAAAAAAAAAAAAAAAATCTTTTATATAATCCAACTTGTAAACAATTGCCAAGGTTACTGTTGAATTTTAATAATACAATCTCAGTTTCAAATGAGAACATTTATCTTACTCTCCCCTTAATAAATGTAGTATTCTACATAGAAGCTAATTTGGGGAATTTTCAGTTAATGGAGTTGACCCTGAACACACATAGCATCAGCCACACGTTAATTTCAAGAGTAAGTTAGCAAAGTTTTGGAATCATTTCAACTTGAGCACAGTTCATGTTACCAACCCCTACATATTCTTGGATGTAAACAGGCTGTAAGTAGCCATAAACTTGTAAACAAGCAGGGGTAGCTGTATATAGATTTTCCTTTCTGAGTTATTATTTCTGATGTGATATTTTAGATGAGGCTAACAAATTGAGACACAAATTTGCAAAACAACCAGAATCAAACTTGAGGAATGTATAATGAATGATACACTGGGCTTTGAAACTGTTCCTTGTAGAGAATGTCGTTAACTATGAAAAACAAAGAGTAAAGAAATAGAATTTATACAGTGAAAAAAAGATTGAATTTTAAGGAATACCATGAGAAATGACAAAAGATGATGGCCTTGTAATGCCAGATACCAAAAAGACGGTATTTGAATGCTTTGATCATTTTCACCAAGAACTAGACACTAAATGAATCAAGTAAGGCTATTTAGCCATTTACTCTGAGCTTTGCAGAAGAAAAAAATTTGGAAATTTCTTCCAAATATAACAGAAGTCTGTGTTGAATTTTCTGGTGAAGATATTTTAGTGGAAATGTTTCAACTGTAGAGATATTTCATTGCCACTAGAATCAACTCTGAAGAAGTAAAGATCTAAATAGTATTGCAATTTCTGGAATTTATTATGAAATGGAATTTTTATGAATTTCTGCCAAACTTAACCTTATGTTTAAGACTTTTGTTAACTATTTTTAGATCTGTTGCTACATGTGAAAGAGACATTTCACAATTAAAATCAATAAAATTGTTCATCAATCAGATATGAGCATATTCAAAGAACACCTTTAATTGTAACTGAAATATTTGGAGAAAACTGAAATTACATCATTCATGGTTGTGATAGAACAATTTATTGGTACAGGTTTTTTCTTTTAAAAATATAACAATGCAATTGAAAAGTATCAATCCATTACATTTTCCTCTTTTGTACCTTAACATTTGCTTTAATTTTTTTAATATTCACTTTATTTTCATTTTCATTTTAAATTTCTTTTATTCTTTTACTGGCATGATTATATATATGAAGTTCGATTAAAATTTTCACTAACTGCATTTCTTATCTTGCCATAATGATTTTTTTTCAAGACTACTACTGAAAATAATCATATAGAGGATGGTGTTATAAAATGATCTGGCCCAAGTGTTCGTACGTCAATTATATCACAGATTATAGAGTATGTCTGTTCCTTCAGGAATTATTCCTCCTTGCTGTTTCTACTTCAATCCTTCTACTTCTAGTTCCTCCAAGGAATGAGAAAGAGGACTAAAGAGAAGAACCAAACATTGCTGACTGCATACCTGTCCTGCTGTTGGAATCCATGCTTGATGTTTGATGTCCTCTGGAAAATAATGACATTTTATGGGCTCCAGAACTTGGTTTCCTTTGGAGACCCTCTGGGAGCTCTACTAGGGACAATTCCCTGATGTGGCTCATGTGATTTTATCACTATCCATCCCAGCTATCCCAGCTTGTATTTTGAAGTACATCCCACACCCTTCCAGACTGCCATCTCTTTACATTGGCAGATCACCTCCTTGGGGGAGGGAACATCTGTATTTCTTTGTGTCCACCAAACCCAAGGAAAACCCACGAATTCTTGCCGTCCCAAACAGCAGGAACAAGGGCTACCTGAATAACATCTGCTCCTTTCCCACTTAGAATTCTCTAGAGC
Organism: Vulpes lagopus; assembly: GCF_018345385.1. Classification (NCBI taxonomy): domain Eukaryota; kingdom Metazoa; phylum Chordata; class Mammalia; order Carnivora; family Canidae; genus Vulpes; species Vulpes lagopus. The sequence continues at coordinate 10,569,098 of NC_054831.1, forward strand.
AGCAGGCACCTGTGTTGCTGTTCACGCACACCACAGCTCCAGGATGTGCCCTAAATTCCACACACAGCACTTTGCCCCATGGAAGCCCCAATGGGAAGAAGTGATTTCCGATGGCATGAGTTTCTACATGGAGTGCAATGTTGGTCTCCCATTCTTGCTTACAATTCCAGTCTTGCTCGGTGTTTTATTGTTGTTGCTGTTGTTGTTTTTGGCTTTGGGAACTTAGCACTCAGAATAGCAGAGAAGGGCTTTCCACAGGGACAAAAGCATCAGTGTGGACTTAGGCAGACTTGCGGGTTTTCTAGGCAGGAATGGAGAAGCCCCAGTTCCATTACTTCTGTTTTCCTCTGTGAAATAAAAAAAATGAGACTGTCTATGAGAGGTGCAAGAGAAGATGGGAAGGAAAAATAAAGTAAGATGAAAGCAGAGAGGGAGGCAAATCATAAAGGACTCTTAACTTTAGGAAACAAACTGAGTGCTGCTGGAGGGGAGGAGGTAGGGGATGGGGTAACTGGGCGATGGGTGTTAAGGTGGGCACTTGATGTAATGAGAACTGGGTGTTATATGCAACTGATGAATCACTGAACTACCCCTGAAACTAATAATACAGTATATGTTAACTAAATTGAATTTAAATAGGATTTTTAAAAAAGAGAGAAAGAAGTTCTGAAAGTTTTTTTTGTAAAATGTGTAAAGACTGGGAGAACAAGCTAATATAGGAGAGCATCTAATTATATAAATTGTTGAGCACAAAATCTTACCCATTGGGGAAGGGGACACACAGGATGAATGCACTGGACGACAAAGATCAACATCAATTACCCAGCATTGTCTGTGTAGACGGGCTAATCATTCATGTAACCACTTAAGGAATTCCTGAGATTTTTCACTCAAATTATTCCCAGACACTTCATTTCTGAAATTAGAAACATAGGGGATCCCTGGGTGGCTCAGCAGTTTAGTGCCTGCTTTCGGCCCAGGGCGTGATCCTGGAGACCCAGGATTGAGTCCCGCATCGGGTTCCCAGCATGGAGCCTGCTTCTCCCTCTGCCTGTGTCTTTGTCTGTGTGTGTGTCTCTCTCATAAATAAATAAAATCTTAAAAAAAAAAAAGAAATTAGAAACAGAACATGCTGAGAACAATAAAATGAAGCTATGGTGCACTTTAAACAACACAACATTCTTTTTCTTTCAACAATATTATGGCTTCTTACACATCTCTATATACATATATATATGCCTATATGTCATTATATATTCACATAGGTTTATATTATACATTTCTTTCTTTCTTTTTTTAAAGATTTTATTTATTTATTCATGAGAGGCACAGAAAGAGAGGCAGAGACATAGGCAGAGGGAAAAGCAGGCTCCTCACAGGGAGCCTGATGTGATATCAATCCCAGGATCCCGGGACCATGACCCAAGACAAAGGCAGGTGTTCAACCACTGAGCCATTTAGGCGCCCCCATTTATTTGTTTCTATGTGTATATATATATCCAACTATATATATATATGTGTCCAACTATATATATATATATATATATATATATATATATATATATATAGTTGTCCTACATTGCATTTAAAAAATAAAGCTTCCAGGGCGCCTGGGTGACTCAAGTCAGTTAAACAACTGGCTCTTGATTTCTGCTCAGGTCATGATCTCAGGGTGGTGAGATCGAGCCTTGGGCTCTGAGCTGAGTGTGGAGCCTGCCTGAGATTCTCTCGCTCCCTTTTCCTCTGCCCTTCCCACCCTTCCCGAACCCACTTGTGGGCATGGTTTCTCTCTCTCTCTCTCTGAAAAAAACTAAAAACCAAAAAATAAAAATTAAAGCCTCCAATATGTTTTAAGGAGCCTATTACATAGTTTAAAAACATTAGTTAAATGGATCTCAGGTAGATAATTGGAAGAAAAGTCTCTAGTTTTTCAATTCCAAGTGATCCATTTTCATGTAAACCTTCCATTCTACTGCCTCAGAGGTATTTACAGGACACATGGTGATCTCTTCCTAAAAGCAGCACATCGCCTCTGCTATTTTTAGTTCCCTAATTCTCTTTTCAACTGCTCAGTCCACAGCTTGACACGTCTTTGGAAATGATCCTTCGGTGGGCTTAGTATATTCTATAAAGGAGCAAAAAAGACCTCTTTTCATGCTTCATGTGTGAGCTTCCCACACCTCACTTGGGAGCAACTGCTTCGTGTGCTATAAATGCACATGATAGTCAATGTTTTCCTCATTTGCTTTTCATTAACGATCAGCACGCATGTGTTCAAAAGGAGAGCTATCTTATTTCCACACATAAGGAAGGACACTCAGAACTTTGATGTTGCTTCCTTAAGTGACAAACGCCACTTTTAGAGAGACGTTATTTGTTCCTGGTTGACTTCTTATGGTTTGCAGGGATAATGTTCCTCTGTGAGTCATCTAAAATGCCTCACATATTACTTTCGTTTGACATCTCATGTAAAAGACTGTAATTCCCATTTTCACAGAGGAATAATTTGCAGAACAGCTTCCTAACAGTAGGTCAGCGGTTTCTGTGTAAACCTCCTGCCTATAGGTATGCTTTCTTTTACATTGGGCAGAAGCATCACTGCAATTACCTGTGGTTTCTCTTTCTAAAATTGCCTGTTATATGTGTTTCCAAACAGAAAAAGCTAAAAATGAGAACTGATCTTACTTTAAGCAATGGCCAACAAGAGTTATTCAATTGAAAGGAACAATGTAATGTGTAGCAGAATGAGGAAGTGTGGTGGGCCAGAAGTGGTGGGGAAAGGCTAAGGAACCCAGAGCAAACACATGGGCGATAGTACAAAAAGAGGTCTTGCTTCCTGGAGGCATTTAGGAGGAAAATGAGTCTTTGCACTTCCACTAGATGGCTTTGTTTTGCCACCTTCCACAAGTACACTTTGAAGCAAGGGGCTGGTCAGTGGATCACTGGACAATTTGAAAGGGGAGTACCAGAAGAGAATTATGTCAGCCTGGTTGCATTGGATCAACTATCACCCCAACATCCATGTCTCTATGTGGTCCCCAGAACCTATCTTTCACGTATTGAGCTCTAGTCCAGGAGGGTACAGAAAAAAAAGCTCGAAGATTAAAATCGACTTCTAATATTTTAGACCTTGATTTGGGAGGTGGTTGGATAGCTGTATATATTTGTCAAAACTCTTTGAATTTTACCCTTGAAAGGAGTGTCTAATTATTTGTGTACTCAAACTCAATAAAGGTAATGTTAAAAGTTAACAAAAAACCTATTAGCTATAAAAATAATAGATTTTATGGAATATGCTTGCAATACCATGTTATTTTATGACTTTTTATTAAGATATGATTTTATGTTTAGAGTAGAAAAGAGTTGCTTGGAATAATTATGCCTGAAAAAAGTGTCATTATACTACTCTAGATTCCCTCACAACACGGAGAGCATACACAAAGTGCTCAATAAATATTTGTTGACTGAATAAATCCAAGAAGTGTAAATGAGTACCAGCTATTTCCAGGCACAAAAGTAAATATATGTAGTCATCAAATAAAGACTCTATGCAAAATAATAATAATAATAATAATAATAATAATAATACATGTACTCATAATTTAAAAAGGTAATTAGTCCTCTGAAAAGAATGTCACTTGAAGAACAACAACAAAATTCATTACCATGGAGAGAAACTGGATCTTCCTGGTTCTTGGGTAGAAACATAAGCTTTAGAGGAAATATAAGAGCAATTAAGACTGAGCTGTCCAAAATGAAAATTGATTATAAAGACCAGAAGGATCATTCATTTGTTCAATACTAGAGATAAAAATCTCTCTCTCTCTCTCTCTCTCTCTCTCCACAAGTACACATATACAAAAAGTTGATTTTCTCTGTATCTCTGAATGACACTGAGGAACACAGACAGGAAAAAGCACTTAATCGAGAAAATATTAGTGAATTATTGATTTGAAACTTTTTGATTCCTCAGGGTCTTCAAATCTCATAAATATTGTCAATAGATTCCTTACAAATAAAACCTCTAGGAAAAGTTATCTTTCATTTCCATGAAAACACAAAGCATCTTTTTCTTTCCCGAGGAAAGAAAGAAGAGGCCTTCTGGGATGGAAGGAACAATTCTCTTGTACCTAATTTGTCCCAGTGTTGGGAACCTTGGCTAAGGGAGAACTGTGGGCCTGCTGGCTGTCACTGAATTCACGCCTGTTCTCCAAGTTCAGTTCAGTGGAGACGTTGGATGCAGAGAATGGCTTTCTTGAAGCCACCAGATGAGTTTCCAGCAAGGAACTTGTGTAGATCTTGAAGCCACAGGAGAGTATTCTGGCTCACAGTAACAAATTCCAGGGGTCCATAAGCTCTTCTATTCAGTGATATTTCATAAACTTGCAAGAGTGTTACAATCACTCTAAATATTGCTACACCCAGACCAATCACTCATTATGTCCTATCTTTGGTGCAGCCAATTAGTAGACCTGACTCCTCATGCCCACTGGGGACTCCAGGGCTAAAATAACTTTTCAAAATGTTTGATGAGGTTGCTAGATCTTTTCAATCTTCCTGATTGAAGATTTGTTTTTCTCACTAAAGATAATTTACCTGGTCCCCCTATCTCTTTACTACTGAATACAATTTAGAGGAACACTTATTTACAGCTGCCTTTAAAAGTACATAAAATTGTGTATTAAAGGTTGCATTGTATCAATCAAAAAATGTTTCCACAACCAATGATAACATTTATTCATTTCTTCTGATTTCTTTTTACATACACTAAGAAATTTCCCTATTACCAGAAGATGTAGCAGTGATGTCCATGGTTAGCTGTGATATGAGCAAAATTTTTATGTGGAGTACCAATATTTGCATGCTGATCTTCTAACAATTGAGTGCAGGGTAAAAAGTTTTATCACTGTTGGCTCAACAGACTACCATCTGTGCTGAAAGCTATTTTATATTGGTCAGCAGGTTGTGTTCCCGAGACAACCTATTTATGTCATCACAAATGTTAGGAATATCACAGACAACTATTGAAAATATGAAACTGAATGCAAGATGAGGGTGTGTCATTTGGCCTATGAATCTACCTGCCTCATGGAAATCAGTTTCCTTTGTCCTCTTGTCCTTTAGCCATAGAAGACAGTTTGATGCTCTGGTATTATTTCTTTGCCAGAAAAGAAACTAAACCTGGGATTTAACAGGTTGTTCTGTGAAGCAAACCTGCATTGTAAATTAGGGGATGAAAGTGGTTTACAAATATGCTAGAGCTGACACTGGCCTTTTTGGGTTCCTATCAGGGACACTGGGCCTTCTGTTATTCCATGGATGCATCTGTACATCTTCAGTAAACATAAAAGCCTGAGTTGAAATGTTCCTCAGTCAATGCTTAGACTAATAAGAGTTTCTCCTGGAGCACAATAGAGTGACTTCTCCAGACCTTCATTCCCAAGTAACCCTACTTTTCATAGAGATCAACTCCGGTATTTTGTAAAAATCTGGTATGATTAGTCAGAGGACATTTTATAGAGTCAAGTGTGGTGATTTATAAGCAACTATTCACTTAAAGCCTTGTATTCATTCCCCTCCTCCAACAAGAGACAAAGTGGCAAAAACAAATGCTTATTGGCCATGTGGTTATCTCTTGGGAGTACATTTAGTTTGGTTAAATGTTCAAGAAGCTAAAAATGTCACAAAATGAAATGCTTTTACAAATTAAGCTGGAAATCTTTCAAGAATAGGGTTTGGACAAAGGCTTCTTATACTTCTAGATTTGAATGAATTAGGAAAACCTGCATGGGCTCATGAATCACATATAAGAATAGTATATTATACTCTTCCTCCCTGTGAAGTCCAGGTTTCTTTACAGTGGACCATGTGAATTTCAGAGTGGACAACACAGCCTTCTACCATGAGTGGCTGAGAATAATACTCTCACTCAGGGTTATTCTGATTTTAAAGATTTTATTTACTTATTCATGAGAGACACACAGAAAGAGAGCCAGAGACACAGGCAGAGGGAGAAGCAGGCTCTTTGCAGGGAGCCTGATGAGGGACTTGATCCCAGGATCCCGGGATCTGAGCCAAAGACAGATGCTCAACCGCTGAGCCACCCAGGCTTCCCTCCATCTGAACACTTGAGCTGTTTAATAAATAATGTTGCATTAATTTCCTTTGAAGGGAAATCATTTAAAGTAATTTGAGGGGGTGACTATTGTGATAATATTTTTGAGGGGGGAAGAGTTGAAGAATCAGCATTTTGCTGAGTGATTCTTGAGACTCTTATTGTCTCCATGGTCCTTTCTAGTCATATATGTGCTGCTGAAGTGAGCACACCTTCTAGTCGATTCTTCTTATGTTGGATAGTCTGACAGTAACCAGACTCACGCTCTGCATCACAGGAATGCCTGTGAACTCTTTCACATCATCCTGTCACTGACCACTGAGCTGTAGAGTCCAGTGTCACAGAAACAGCATTACACATAAAGTGACTTATTTTCTTATGTCCACTGTTTCCCAGGTGCCAGAAAGCAGGTATTTCACTTAACCATGCGATATTCAGTTTTCCTCTTCATTCCTTTTTCCTTTATCTATTAAATGCATATTCATTGAGTGTCTACTCCAGGCCAGGTACAATGCTAGGTACTATTAAACAGTGACCTTAAACAGATTGTAGTTGCTGGCCACCACGTCATCAATTTCTTTCCTCCCCATATGCTCAATCCTTTTTCCTATTGTAAGGAGGAGTTGATTTCCCCTCCCCTTGAATCTAGGTAGGCTCTGTGACCAATCAAATACAATGGACTTGATATGGTGCTAGATTCCAGGCTGGCTTTGAGAGACTACAGGTTTCCACTTCTTGTCTCTTAGTATGCTAGCTTGTGGAATCCTAAGCTCACCATGCAAGAATTCCAACTATCCTGAGGCTACCATCCATGAAGAAGCCCAGAGCTAGCTATGTGGAGAAGCAATGGGAGGAGAGAAGGAGGGAAGGGAGTGCAGGCTTGGCTGGTCTCTCACTGTTTCAGCCCAAGAACCCTACTGTATAAAATCATGAAATGAGTCCAGTCTCACTTGACATTTAACTTCAACTATGTGAAGGATCCAAGGTGTCAGTTTCTCAATGCAACCCATCAATTTTCCAAACTACAGAGAATAGGAAATAAATAGATCTTCTAAGAGACTAAACTTTAGGATGGTATTTACCTGACAATAGATACAGAATACATGCTCACTACCATCCTGGAGCTTAAAGTTTTGTGCAGACAGCAGAAGGCTAAGCAAATGATCACAAAATGAGTATAAAGTTACACTGTGGTGAATGTCATTGAGGGAGGATATAGGGGGCTGTGGACATATAAGAAGAGAACAGACCACATTTGGGTTCAGGGAAAGCTTCCATGGGCAGTGATGTTTGGATTGCAATCCAAAAATTAGGTACTATGTAACTAAGCAAAGAGAAGAGGATCTTATTTGTATAAGGATAGGACTCCATGCAAAGGGAGTAGTATGTGCAATGGCCCTGAACTGGGGAGGACCATGGTGCATTCAGTGGGCAGAAAGATGGCCAATGCAGCTGAGGGGTCAGTGAGTGGCAGATGATAAAGTCAGCAAGAGAAGATGGGCCGATCATGCCACACCTTATATGGAGTTAGGAATGTTTTTACTGAAGTGACAAGCATCTGAATTGTTTTAACTGGGAGAGTAACAAAATTAGTTTGACCTTCATCCAAAGACATACTTCCCCAACAGGGTTGCTGCTTGCCTCAAGTGTTATAATATGTGGAAGGTTTTTATAAAACCAAAATATATTTATGACAAAAGAGTTTTAGTGAGCTCACAAAGAAAAAGCCAGATATTAAAATCCAGAGGCAAACAGGATATTTTCAAGAAATATTCAAAATGAAGCAAAATCCCAGGATTTATCTGTATAATAGAAGATCAGTACTCTACTGAAGAATATGATTAAAATGTAATAAAGGAAAAGAAAAGCAAAACTACAAGTAAAAACAGTTTAAGAATATTTTCTGTTTGGCATGGTATGATGAAAAGCCTAAGGAATTAGAAGTCAGAAATTATGATTGGTCATGTTAACAATTATCCAAGTGATCTTGTGTCAGTCCTTAAACTCTACAGACATCATTTTCCCATCTGAAATAAAGAGATTATGATAACTTATCTTTTTCCAGTTCTAGGATTTAAATTATATCTACTGTCTATAAAATTATTACATATCTAAGAATGTGTGACTATATAAAGGGAAACTCCTTTATCATATTTTTTAGAATTTCTGACAAGTCTTAGGCCAAAACTGTATATTCATGACATTCTTGTACTAGTTTATCACTCATAAATTATGTTTCTTTCAAAGACTAACTATTCTTAGCAAAGTTACCAGATACTTGTTCTTTAATTTTCTAGGAAATACCTAAGAACAATTGATCACCCTGAGTCTTAACAGAATAAAATGTTTATACTATAAAAGATTGATTTTTTCCACTGAAAGTAACTCATTGTCACATTCTGGGCTTAATTGAAAAAAAAAAAAACTTAAAGTAATTTATTGTTTCATATCTACTATCTTCTAGTCTCATACAACCTATTTATAGTTCTTTTCCTAAAGAAATATGAAAGTTATCAAGCTACATTATGTAGCTTAACATTTTGTGTGTCTATAATATCCCCACCTGAGGTGAAACTTCAGGCTCCATCCATCATTAGAACTTACATGAATATGTATGAATAAATAGAAATGAATTTCTTATAGCACCTTCTATGTTCAAATCTGCTAGCTAGATGAAAGTGGGATATATATGAATAATACTTGGTCTCTGTCTCAAGCAATTTGCAGTTCACCTCAAAAGCAAAACACCTATGCAAATAAGTATATGGTAATTTTGGTGGTATTAAACCATGAAAAGAATGAAGTGGACTTCCCAGCAAGGTAGCATAGTAATGGTAGACTTCAGAAGACCATTTCCTATATATCATTTCTAAGAAATATCTTCAGGTTAAAACAGCTGAGATGAAATTAAAGGAAGTTATCAAAGGGTATAAAACAATATATCCAGGTGGTTTTAAAAGGCGTGTTTTGTGTTCATACACAACTAGGTTAGTTTTCCTACTTAATGTCCCTGCTGATACTAGCAGGTCATGTAAATAGTCTATGTGTCTGGCTCCACATCTATAAAATAGAATGATATATATCTTCCACACTAAGTTATTGAGAGGTAGTTTTATTGAGAAAATATCACAATGCCTGGAACATAGTTACACTACATAGATATTACCTACCAAGTTGATAATATTGGGAGAATTTCTAACTGATGAGAATTAACAGATGCTGGTGTCTGCAAGCTAGTTGCAACAGTACACATAGGTGATCACTGTTCACATATCTTAGGCAATACATAAAACACGCTGTACAAGCAAACCCGAGGATACAAAATACCTCTTGAAGCAGAGTCTCATCTGTAAATTATGAAATAGTGAAGACTGTAATTCCAGATCACCACTTTATTGATTTGGTAAAAGTTTTCTTCCACTAGATGTAGAACAACTTCTCTGATACCCAGGATCCTCACAGGAGTTCTGCTTTTCTCCAACTAAAGCTTTCTTTCAGATACCAAATTGAGAAAAGGTATAAAGAATTGCCAACACATTATAGAGATATCTTCCCGCAGAGATCTCCACTGTGAAGGACCCCAAAATTCTAAATGAGAATGGTGAATCTTTTGTAGACACCAGTCATTGAGTGAATAAAGACTTTTCCATGCTGAGAACACTGATTCTTCCCCACATACTCTGAAAATTATGACTATCTATGACTGAAGCTAACTTACTTTGAGACATTTGTTGACAACATCTAAAAAGTTAGCTGTCAATAAGGTATAAAATATGGAGACCATATAAATTAAGTGATGTATAATTAATGCATAATAATGTCTAGTTAATAAATATTCATTGATAATGCTCCTGTCATTGCAAGGTGAGTTCGTAGTTGAAGGGACATAATTATGCAAACAGTACAGGTTTCCAGGTTCTAAAACTGGTCTAAAAATAGAAATCCATGAACCTTCTGGAACTTCTGGCTTATTACATATATTTTACATAAATGCTAAGGTGAAGTCTAAAAAGCTGTACAACAAGGTGCTGTATTTCATATCTCTCTGCTTTTTAATGTGATCAGATTCTTATAAAGCTTAATTCTTTATAAAAATGAGAACTATAACCTCAAATGCCAGAGAGAAGATGTAAATGGGTGTCATGCATGCTAAGTCATTAATCTCGTGGAGAAACAATATGTGAGTGTGAGTGCACACAGAGCTGTGTGTGAAAGTACACAAATTATTTCTAACCTAATACTTGTAACAATAGAAAAAAATATCCACCACTTAACCATTCCTTAATAATTAACTGGCACTAATGTCAGCTGCTTTGCGTACCTTCCTTCTCCACTTTACAAACCACCTACAGAGGCAAATATGACCTAGAAAAGAACTGAGAATAAGATAAATTAATAAGCTATAAAAATCATAGAGCTAATAAGTTTCCATATCTATGACTCAAACCTAGGGTCTCAGCTAGTCTGGGCTGCTATAACACACACCATCAACTGAGTGGCCTACACAACAAATGTATATCTCTCAGTTTTGGAAGCTGGGAAGTCCAAGGTCAAGACACTGGCAGATTCAGTTCCTGATGAGGACTCTCTTCCTGATTTGCAGATGGCCTCCTTCTCACTGTGTCCTCACAAGGCAGGGGAGACAATGAGAGAAAGATTGAGAACACTTTGGTACCTCTCATAAGGGCACCAATCTCATTCATGAAGCTCTATGACCTAATTACCTCCCAGAGGCCCCAATTCCAAAACCCAGCACATTGGGGATTAGGGCTCCCACATATGAATTTGGGAGGAAGGGGACACATGCAGTCCATAGCACCTGGGTTTGAGTACTTCCATAGAGTATCTCCTTCTCATTCTGCCCTCCCTCCTCATGATTCCCCTTTGTTAACTACCTCGATTTTAAAGGAACAATTATATGCCTTTTCATTTATAAAATATACATTTCTCATATGTTGCATTATCGTTTCATGTCTTGATGATAAGGTTTCACCTTACTGTATTTTTAAAAGGTCAGGTATGATTTCCTCGTGTCTAGAAATGATGCTAATGTTGATGTTAAGGATCTGCTGCACACTCCTGGTTAACTTTCAGTCCCTTGTTTCTTATCTAATTAAAGATCAGCATGAAAGCCATTGGATGAGACTTAGCTTTGTTCAAGACAGAGAGCAAGAGCAGTAATTACATAATGTCTCCTCTCAAGTAAGACAGCAATTTCAAATATGTCATGTCAAGGTTTTAAATGGTTTTTACTAATGTGGTTTGTTTTGTAATACAATTGACATGTAACATTCTATTCATTTTAGGTATACAACATAATGATTTGATGTATGTATACATCAAAATAATTACCACCATAAGTCTAGTTAACACCTGTCACCACACGTAGTGAACGTTGTGTGTGTGTGATGAGAACTCTTAAGATTTACTATCTTAGTAACTTTCAAATATATGATATAGCATTGTTAATCAGAGTCATCATGCTGTGATTTCCTCGTGCTCATTTCAGCCCCAGAATTTATCTATCTTATAACTGTAAGTGTCTACCTTTTGCTGGTTGCTACTTCTGAGGCAAGATTGAAAGTGAGACTAAATAAAAATTGAGTGCTGACAGGTGACAGCAGTTTAGCAATGGGATTGCAGTAATGATTGTACAACAAAGCTGGTCTGGGGTAAGACAGTAGGAGTCAATCACAAAGACTCCAGGAAGAGTCCATCATGGCAGTTCAGGGCCACTGCATGACCCATGAGGAGCCATGCTCCCTGTAAACTTTGCAGCTACCTTTACCTCTGTCTGTCCGGGAGCTTGATTCTTGAGGTGCTATGCTTTCTTCATCAATCCAAGCTGATTTTCACTCTTTCAATCCAGGCTAGGCATTTATCTTTTGGGTTATTCTGATTATGGGTTATTCTGATTATTGAGGTTAAGGATTATTTCTATGATCCTTATGAGTTTGAAAGCATATTCCATATTTCATACAATTCCTTTTAAGATCAGAAAAAAATATAGAAAGTCCTTGTGAAGGAATAGTTGACCAGCAGTAGTGGCATAAAATCAATTTTCAATCAGCACTCCTGAAAAATAACTGTGTTTGCATTTATTAGTTCACAGTAGTTGCAATTTATTAGTTCCTTGAGTCCCTTGTTTGCATTACTAAGTAATAAATTTACATTTTAGGTAATATTTGTATAAACTAAGTGATTCATATATTTTAGTCAAAGCAATTTTCTAAACTATTTTATTCAAAAAATTCAAAATGCTGATGAAAAGAGGAAAGAGTGGGAAACTCATAAGGGATAATGCCTTGCTTATTAGCACAGAGATGGTATGACTCAAGAGCCATCATGGTGTATTTTGTCAATAAGCCCAAAGTGAAAGACTTCTGAATAGCCCTGCCAATTGTTACTCAAGACGGTACCTTGTGTATTTAGTGGCACTTTCCAAATCTCAGGGGCTGCAGCTCCATTTGGGGGAATTCCAAGAGGAGCTATACTCCAAGTTCCTTTCTAAAGGTGTTGAAGGAAAATGGACTGAAGCAAGTCTGTTTTCTGCATCGATGAGTCATAATTGATTTTAAATTCAATTTGGTCTTTTTTAGGTCCAGCACACAGCACTGAAATGTCTAAGGTATCTGGTATGCCCATGTGCTGAGAAGTGAAGATTCTGATGGCCAGGTCCTCTTGCTGTGTTTGGTGTCAGCTGCCCAAATGTGTACCATGAACTACTTGATGCCACCAACACCATCACTGTTTTAATATCAACAAAAACTAAAGATAGGACCCTGCGTGTTTTCCATCGCAGAGGAAGGCATGATTGCCCCCTTTTGCTGTGATATGCTCTCACTTTCTTTTCTTTCCATTTTCCCAGATATTTGATGTATAAAATAAATTCTGATTGCAGGGCTTTCAGGAGTTAACAAATGAAACAAATCTTGTTATCAAGACGTCCGTCTAATTGGAAATACATAAGGCCCTAGTTCTTAAACTCCAAGACTTAGGACCAGGAAATGTAATGTGAACTTATGATGTTTTTCTTACATACTTCAAAGATTGACTCAGGCTTCTTTTTTCCTTAATATATTGTACTCCTCTTTGTATTTATATGCATACCAATAATGACTTCTTTTTTTTAATTTTTTAAATTTATTTATGATAGTCACACACACAGAGAGAGAGAGAGGCAGAGACACAGGCAGAGGGAGAAGCAGGCTCCATGCACAGGGAGCCCTACGTGGGATTCGATCCCGGGTCTCCAGGATCGCGCCCTGGGCCAAAGGCAGGCGCCAAACCACTGCGCAACCCAGGGATCCCCAATAATGACTTCTTTAGTTCTATTCCATTTTCTTTTGAAAATTTGTTTCAAGAGGTTTATCATTTGGATTACTTGCCTTCCTAAACTTCGTAAGCATGTGTCATGTTTTCTAACAACTAAAGAATGTATACAGAGGTCCCATTATTCTGAAATCTTTTTCTCACTTTGCGTGTTTAGAAACCACTTCTCTTATTAACTTTACAGAAAAAAAGTAATAACGTTTGGTGTTCTCATTCTTCCCTTTGTTGCTTCTTCACAAGAAGCATAGAGTTTGAATGCATTCCAGAATATTCTAATTCACAGTTGAAAAGCACCTTCATGTATTTGCTATTTCTACTATTGGTTTTGGTCTATTTTATGTTTTATTCACTATCTATTCTTTCTAGAGGGAGTCTTAGAGTGTTAACTGTATCCTAGGGAATTGCAATTGAGTTCAAGAAAATTTTAAATCAATTGTTTTGGCCATAGACAAGAATTTAACAGTAATTTCCCATTCCTCTCATGGATCACCTTAGACTCCTTCACCTGTAAATAGCAAAAGGATTACTTGTGCTAAGCCAATCTTTATGCTAGTCTAAGCAACTCACATCTTTCCAATGGCACCTCATCTTCTTTCACTCTCTAGTGCCCTCACCAATAGTTTCAAAGAAAGTCAAAATCCTAAAGAGGGAAAACCTTTGAGTTTTTATAGAAGCTATCTCCTTCATTTGAAACTATCCATTGAGACCGCACCTTTTTTCTTTCAACCTAAACCAGTACCTGTTCGCTATTTTAAAAGATACTGTCCTGGTTGTTAATTGGCTGTTTTGCAGAAGGGCAATTTGTTCTCCCTTGTTTTCTTGGTTCATCTTTTCCCTTCTTAGACTAGTGCGAGGATAGTATCACCATCTCCCTTGTCCCGCCCCCATTCTGCAGAGAACTCATTTCCTGCACACCCATCCCCTTATTTGTTGCTTTCATCTTTCAATTTCTAACGTACCTGACATCCTTGAATATTCCAGGTCCCCCAAACAATTCCTTGTCTTAGCAAACGTTGTTGCCTCTAACACGTTGTTTCCATCGTCCAACCTTCCCACAATGCAATCACCTGGGAACACCCTACTTAATTCCACTTCCTCTGGGATGCTTTATTGTCTCTTTCAAGTAGAATTCATTGTTATCTTTCCCTCCTAACTCTTCCGTTTGTAAAATGGTTTGAAGCCTACCACCTTGTATTATGATGCAACTGCTTTCCTGATTTTTCCCCCTTCAGTGGGTGAAGGGTAGTTGGGAAGACATGCATTGAAAGACCCAATACTGTACTCTTGTCTATGTCCACACTGTATTAGTCAGGGTTCTCCTGAGAAACAGAACCAGTAGGATATATATATAAGGAGATTTATTTTAAGGAATTGGTTCCCATAACTGTGGAGGCTTGCAAGTCCCAAATCTTCAGGGTGGGCCAGCAGGCTGGAGACCAGAAAGAGCCAATGTTTCAGGTCCAGTCTGGAGGTGTCTTGCTAGGAGGAGGTCAATCTTTTCCTATTTAGGTTTTCCAATGATTAGAGGATGTCTACCTACATTATGGAGGGCAATATGCTTTACTCAAAATCCACTGATTTAAATGTTAGTCTCATCCCAAAATACCCTCATAAGAAACATCCAAAATGTTTGACCACAATATCTGGGTGCCATGGCCCAACCAAGCTGACACATAAAATTAATTATCACAAAGATTTTTTTAAAAGATTTTATTTATTTATTTGAGAGAGAGAGAGAGAGAGAATAGTGAAGGGGGGAACGGAGGAAGAGGGCCAAGCCTACTCCATGCTGAGCACAATTCCCAGGATCCTGAGATCACGACCTGAGCTGAACTCAAGACTCAGATGATTAACCAACCGACCTCAAAGGTACCCCCCATCATACAGATTACTTGCTTTTGTGCATGCACACCCTTGGCATCTCTCTGTGCCCTGATATCCTCTTCATACAAGGACACCAATCAGACTGGATTAAGATACACCCTAATGACCTTTTTAGCCCTAATGAATTCTTGAACAGTCCTAGATCCTAGTCACCGTGATCCTAAAATGGATAGAAACCATCTAACATACTGAACAATGGCTTCCACATGTTCAAATCATTAAAGAACATTGTAGGTAAGGGGACTTCAAAGTCACTTCAATTTCCTCGTTTTACGTAGAATTAAATTGGAGCAGAAAGAACTTAAGGAGAGGTCACCTGAGGCTACACAGCCTTCTTTACTTACTTTTCCTGACGTGACTAAGACACATTATAAAATGTAGTAAACTTCATATTTACCATAAAATCCCCAGACTGTGCATTTAGTTTTCTGGGGAGGAAAAATAAAAAAGGAAAAAGAGAGAAAACTATGTGTAAAATCAAATATAGTTAATGGTGGTCCTCTAGAGTCCAGAACCAAAGAATTTTCTTTTTTTGTTTTGTTTTTAAAAATATTCATGAGTTCAACTATGACTGGGCTGATTAACAATTCTAAAACTTTATCAGCTCATTCTTTGTGGGAGGAGATAAAAGCAGCTAAGGGCAGAAGCTTATAGAAAAGAAATGCAGAAGAGCAGAATGATGGGAGAAAGAACCAGAACAAGAGAAGAGAAATAGGAAGACCGAATAGGGTTTATTCACAATGTGCCTTAGGCTGAATGAAAAGAGTTTATGACAATGATGTACTATGCTATACACATTCATAAAGTAGTTAAACCATCAAAACCTTTTCTTTGAGCAGAAAAACAGCCACAGCTCATTCTTCAAGCAATCCCAACCTTTCTGCTGCCATTTATTATACCATTTACTATTTAATCCTAATTCGAATCAGTTGTTCCTGTTCAGGCAGGAGCTCCTACAAGGAGCTTTGAGGGGAAGAGAAATCATATACAGGCACTTGCTTTGTGGGGTTTTGAGAAAAATGAATGACAGTCAGGAAACCCACAGCCAGGGGAAAATACCAATCACAGGAACTTGAAATGTAGGTTGTAAAGAGGTAGTGGGAGGGTTTAAAGAATCCTCCTCTCTGCTCCTACTTGGAAAAAGATTATCTTTAATAATTATTATTGCAGTAGTTAGCATTCGCTAAGCCTTTAGTATATGTCAAGCACTGTGGGAAATTCCATGCGGCATCTCACTGAATCTTCACAGAACTCCTATGAAGATGCCACAGGGAAATTAAAACCCATGTCAGGGGGTTGGCAATGGGAAACAATGTCTCTGAAAAGAAAAGAAAGAGAATAAGCTTGTTACAGCTGAAGCCATATAACCAGCTGATTTGAGAAAAAGAGCTCCATGAACATTATAAAGAAGAAAGGACATTCCATTCTCTACTAAGCAAACGATTCACAAGCAATGAGGGTTGCAAGGCATCCTGCTATGGGTCACTAGGAAGAGACATTTCATGAAAGCCTATTATCCATATTGAGGTGGCCACTCTCACACTTGTCATGAAATGTCACACTGTCCTGCCAACCCCAATGCACCTGTTAAAAACATATTATATATTAAGCTTATTTTTTTCTTATCCTTTTTTCATCACAGTTTCCACCTTATAAGAGCTCCTCTTTCTTCTATGTTATTAGATCAAGTTAGTTTCTGAAGTCTGGCTCATTAGTTTTTATGTCCTCAATTCTTTGGTGGTGGGAGGGTTGGAAAACATGGCTCTATAGATCATTCAAGCTTGTTTTAGTTGTTAGACTGAGAGCAGCATTTCTCTTGCAACTTTCTGCATCAGAAGCAGGAACCCTTTACCCCTCTATCATATCATCTTATAGTACTTACTATAAGTACTAATATACTTACTATGTATATTAGTATTTACTAATTTTCTTTCTCTAGGTGGTGTATCATCTTTGCTATGTTTCAAATGTCTAGGAAGTGGGGTTCAGAAAATCTTTTTTTCTCTCTAGTGGAAATATTTGTATTTAAACCCTTATACTATCTTTTAATCTCCTTTTTCTCTTACATAATCTTTTACTATCCGATTTGTCCCTAATATGCTTTGACTCCCATCTATTAACTATCAAATAGTCAATGATCTTATTTTACTTCCCCCTTCAATTAACTTCTACTTCTATTTTTCACTTGCATTCATTCCACTTCTTCAGAACATGTAAGGTTTATTTGGCTTCTCTCCACTCCTGTTGCCATGTTATTTCAGTCATAATTGTACAGCTAAATGCATTAAGTGTTTGAAGTTTCTCTGGTTTATCTCTTAATAAAAAGAAACCCATCATATAGTGGAGCCCTTGAGAAAGGTCGCTGTATTTCATATTCCCTAAGTTATTGCATATTAAAACTGCTCTTCTGTGCCCTCGATATTTAAAGTACAGCTTGCCTGGAAAGTACATTCTTGGCCCATGCTCTTTTTGTGTTTCTTGAGAATGCTGCTTTACTGTCCCCTTGCTCTACATTCAGTTCTTAAGAAGTCAAATGCCAGCCTAATTTTCTGACATTTGTAGTTTTTTGTTGTTGTTGTTGTTGTTGTTGTTTTTGGTTGTGTGTGTGTGTGTGTGTGTGTGCGTGATTTATTGCTTGAAGACTCTAGGGTTAAAAAAAAAAAAAAAAAGGTCCTTGAGGACTAACAGTTTTGCTAAGAAAAGTCAGTTTATTGCCAAGCCAATTTTCTCAAATGAACTCTTTCTAGATCCTATTTCCAAAAATGTTTTATTGGAGTATAAACTATATTAGAACATATTACTTATGATGCTTTTTAGTTGTTTGCTCACTTTTCTTCTTCAAGGACTCCAATTTCATGTATGTTGGAATATCTTTTCCTGGCTTCCCTCATAATCATTTTGTCTCTGGTCTCTTATGTTGCTCCTTTTATCTAATTTTCATTCTCACGGCTCTTTTCCTACTTTTCCTCAATATGCCTTATGAAATTTTCCTTGATAGGGCACCTGGGTGGTTCAGTGATTGAGCCTCTGCCTTTGGCTCAGGTCAGGATCCTAGGGTTCTGGGATCAAGTCCCACATCAGGCTCCTCACAGGGAGCCTGCTTCTCCCTCTGCCTATGTCTCTGCCTCTCTCTGTGCGAATAAATAAATAAAATCTTTAAAATAATAATAATAAAGTAAATAAATACATTTCTCTGGGAATTTATTTTCCTTTGAGCCTCGTATATTTCTTTTTTTAAAAGATTTATTTATTTATTTATTTATTTATTTATTTATTTATTTATGATAGACATAGAGAGAGAGAGAGAGAGAGACAGACAGACAGAGAGACAGGAGGAGGGAGAAGCAGGCTCCACACTGGGAGCCTGATGTGGGACTCGATTCTGGGACTCGAGGATCGCGCCCTGGGCCAAAGGCAGGCACTAAACTGCTGAGCCACCCAGGGATCCCCAAGCCTCATATATTTCTGAGATTGTTTTCTTTTTTTCTTTTTTCAAGTTCTCCCAACTGCTGCACTAAACATACTCTGAAACAAAGGGAAATGTAGAGGAAGGTCATCAGAGTTCAAAGAGATAGAGGACTTCAAAAATTGCACTTAAAATATTTTATTTTCACAATTTTGTCAAAAATCTGATTAAACACATTACAAAGACCTCTGCAAGGATTCATAAAGGTCTGTCAGTCTGAGAGTTTCCAAAGCCTAAGATTTACTAGCATCACAGTAATTCCACCTCTGGTGACAACTGGACACCAACTGTATACAAAGTGCTTTGCAAATATCATTGCCTCTGATAATTTTATCTAATACCTACAGAGCAGTTCTTTAGGATAAATAGTGTTTTTAACACCCATTTTATGAAGAGGAAAATCAAGGGACAAATGAAAAATTCTGTACTAGAATACAGTCCTCCACCTCTAGAGGGTCTGTGTGTCCTCCTTCAGCCACTCATCTTTGATGCTCTCTGAATTATACACCAGGTGCTCTTGCTATATGCGCTTGCACCTCATCAGTTGTTTCTGCCTACTTTGCTTCCAACTCTACTTCCTTTCCATCAATCTCTTCTTTAAAATCTTTTCTAGACATGTGTGTTGAGCTACCTCTTTGAAGTCTCTAATCCTAGTTCAGTTTCCTACCTACTCATCCTGTTGCAATTCCTTGAAACAAGAGACATATGGGGCTTTTCCTACCTGCATAGCCCTCATAGCCATAGTAGTGTCTCCAGCACACTCACCCCAGAGCTATAAGAAATCATGGACACAGTGTTGGCACTATCAACAATTTGGCATATCCCCCTCTCCTGTACTTCCTGGCTCAATGACTACCCCCATCCGTGAATATAAAGGACAAAGAAGAGAGAGGGTGGGGCTCAGGGATGCCCATTAGGTTGTTATCTTGAATTAGCAGGCTAGTAGGTAACCATGGTATCCTTTTCTGAGAGGTAGAAGGTTGGGAGGAGGTAGCCGTTTGAGGTTTGGGAATCTTTGGTGACAGCAGCCTTCTCTTTAAAATGGAACCATCAAAAATGGAACTAAAAGTTAAGATAGGTATCTCGCAAGAATGAACACACAGCAAGATTTAATTTCATGCTTATTGGATGAAAAAAATTAAGCGTTGTATTTTAATGCCTATAATAATCCTAGCAACCTAATTTGTTTTCAACCTGGGAGAGTATGGAAAGAGTTTTAGAAATAGGACTTTTATTAATAGATTTATTTGTATATACAGATGTTTATTGGATTATTGTTTGTTTTGGTTTGTTTGTTTGCCCTTCAAACTAGGACACAATCTCCATAGGGAAATGAATCATGACTTCCTTGTGAACAAGGTGTAGTACAATGTATTTGCACATATTGGGCACTGGTAAACTCATATTGGATGAGAGACTAAAACAATAGCTTTAGCTATCAAATGCTGTAATGAATATAAAATATTATCAAAAAATGGATTGGATTCTGGATTATTTTAATATTGATATCACTAAGCATTTTTATTACTGAAATTAACATTTAAATTAAAAAGTTCATCCCCAGCAATAAAGTTATCATTCTTTGCTATGGCTCCCTTTCCACTTACATACGAATGTGCTATGAGAGAGGCTGCTGAAAGTGCTTAGTGGCTACAGTAATTTTAAAAATTCCTGTTCATTGCACATGGCTTAGAAAGTATGGCAAGGTAACAGGACTGTAGATGTGAAGAACAATAAGACAGCAAATTGTTCTTGCTGAAACTCGATGGCGGCAGCATCTTTGGCTAACATATATCAAACCACCTCTACTCTGCTTGAGGATGTTATTCAAGAAAGAATGAGCTGCATTGAAAAGATGTCACAAATCCACAATATCTGCAGCACCATTACTGTGTTTCTATGGGAAGCACTCGTACCTGGAGGAAATGCAGCCCTTGTAGTACATTAATGCAACAGCTTATGAGTTCTCCCAGGTAACGTAGAAGCTATTGTCGGGTGCCATGTTCCCCCTTTCCAGAGCTTCGAGAAATACCTCAAATATACAAATATGTATTTTAGTTCTATTTTTAAAATTATAATAAATTCTATAGTTATAGTTTTAAGTTTATTTTTATTTTTTCAATTATAATAAATTCTATATAAATAAACTGTGGCAGAACCTATGACTATGCTGCTGCTGTGGCAAAAGGGACTTTACAGATAGGAGTTAATTAAGGACCTTGAGATGGAAAGATTATTCTGGATTATCTGGGTGGGCTCAAAATGTAATCCCTGGATTCTCATGAGACAGAGGCAAGAAGGTCAAGGGAAGGAGAAGGTGATGTGACAGCAAAAACAGACACTGGAATCACGCGACCACAAACCAGGGAAAGCTGGCAACTTCTAATGTCTGGAAGAGACAGGGAATGGATTCAGATTCTCCCCTGGATCCTTGAGAAAGACAAGCCCTGCTGACATCATGACTTTAGACTCATGAGAATCTTCATCACATTTCTGGCCTTCAAAGGCAGTGAGTCAAAGACCTAACTAATGACAGAAGTAGGGCATGGTAATGGGGAGCAAAGGCATGGAGATGCAAGAAGAATTGCCAGAAGCTTCTTATTTTGTGTCATCTTGGTCTGCTGTGGTTGTTGACTAAGCCTCTTCTCAATTTTCTGCTTCCCAGGGGCCTCCTGCTTAGTTAGTTCATCTATAGCAGGAGGACACTGAACCATACACAGGTCATGCTTCCAGGAGGTGGCAACCACTAGTCTTGGGGTAGGGGTCAGACAACTCCTCAGTTTTAGAACTAAACTGTGTGGTTACTTAGCCTGTGTGTCTGAGGAGCAGAACTTGGTCATCCTATAAAGTAGATCCATAGTCTTTTATTTATTATTTTCTTTATGTTTGCATCAAAATGTTTATTGGTCTCTTCTGATTAACAAAGTAATATCAGTTAAGGAAAATGTTTCAAATGCACAGATCAATACACAGAAGAAAACAGATTTCCTACAGTCCCACCATCCAGGAATAACTATCTTTAACATTTTAATAAAAATCAATCTAGTTCTTTTTATCTAGTTCATATGTTTTTGTCTAAAAAGTAACAAGTTTTTCTACTTGGGACGTAGCAAGCCGAAAAGATCCTCCTTTTAAGGAGTGTGACTCTAAGGACAGTAAGTTAATGTGTTCAGCTATTTACTGATAAAGTGGAAGGTGGATGGAGATGTGTCTTGTTGAGTTTATCAACATCACCAATGCTTCTGCAGACAACAGGGAGGGATACTAAGAAGCTTTCAGAAAAAGTGGCCACAGTGGGGCTCTCTGGGTACTTCTTCCCATTTCTTTGCTGTTTCTGAGTTCATTACTGACCCTTGACTTCCAAACTCCTTAAGCTGCTGGATAAACCTCACATCCCACTTCTCCCTTCCATATCTATATCCTTGAAGCTAAGTAGGTCCCTTGCTTTATGCACTCTTAGGAATCCGGCAGGTCCTGCACAATACCCCTAAAATTCTATGACTACCATTGAATCTTGGATCCGAAACTTCCAAATCCTTACATTCTAGCTCCTCAGACTTGTTCCAGAAATCTGAACCAAGCCAACTGATTTCACATTAGAAGTACAGTGTCTGCCCACACCCTTAGGAGTTCAAATTCTGATGGCCACCATCCCGAACCATATGCCTAATGGCACCTCCCTCTTGCTGCTCCCATAATTGGTAGAAGCCTACATTTTGGAGAGCCATGCCACAGGTACCAGAGTTGAAAAGCCTGGCAAACCTAAGAAAACGAAAAGGAAAATTTTAGTCAAACTAATATTTTGGAGAATTCCATGCTGCCATATTCTCCATTTGCTTTTTTAAAATCTAAATTTCCCAACTGTTTTACATGATGTACAAAAAGTTTCAAATATCCCACATTAATTTATTTGAAACTTCATTGCTTCATTGTTTTGAAGGGTGCAGTGATCATTGCAATGGCAAAACACAAAAATGTTCTCTTGTGTTTTATACGTTAAGACTGAATCTCAGTAATCAAGAAATTTTTAGGGCTTTGAATGCACATAGATATTTTCCTTGTTTCTTTACAAGTACTGTACCCTAATGTGTGATGTGCATGTTATAGACCGAACCACTTCTCTGCAGCAGTGATCTTTTTCTCCTGATCCTTTAACTTTTTCTTTATTTTTAAATGGGGAATATATATCATGCCTGTCACGTATCTTGGGGAAAAAAAACCCCTCAATGTTAATCAGTGATGGGTACAGTCAGTACAGAGAGTCATGAGGACATGAAGAAACTCACAGGAGAGTGGGAGGAGGAGAAGAAAATATTATGATGCTCACTTCTTAGATTTGGCTTTGCTTTTGTACACAACCTGAGAATGAATTGTGACATGCAAGTTTTAGATGGCCAAGTCCTACATAGGGAAGAGGGATAGCCAGCACAATGATGAAAATGTGCTACAAATTCCAGGAACAATTTCAGTAACTGTTGCTTCCGCCTGTTGGCTAAGCTCTTTCCCCTACATCTCTGCTCTTCTAGCTCTTTCTGACCTGGCATAAACTTAAATGTTCCCCTTTGAGAAATATGTTCCCCAAACATTCAGTAAAAGGTACCAAATTCATTCATACCCCAATTGCCAAAAAGCTTATGACTCTGTTACCTTACATGGTCAAAGCCAGCCGACAGATGTGATGAGGTGGAAGACTTTGAGTTGAGGAAACTTATTCTGGATTATCAGGTGGCCCAGTCTAACCATGTGAGTTCTGGAAAGTTGTTAGAATTATGGCCCAGAGAGATAGCATATAATAAGGAAGTGACCCATCAGCACTGGCTTTAAGATAGAGGGAGAGAGCCATAACCCATGAAATTTGGCAGCCTCTAGAATTGGGAACAGCCTTGAGTTTACAGCTAAAGGGAAAGGAGGCCCTTGGCCCCATGATGATAAAAAACTGAGTTCTACCAACAACCTCGATGGCCAGGAAATAGATTCTCCTCCAGAACTTCCAGAACAGAATGAAGCATTCAGGGCCCTTGATTTTAGCCTGATGAGACCAATATCTAACTCCTTTTTTAAAATTTTATTTATTTATTCATGAGAGACACAGAGAGAAAGAGAGAGGCAGAGACACAGGCAGAGGGAGAAGCAGGCTCCATGTAGGGAGTCCGACGTGGGACTTGATCCCGGGTCTTCAGGATCACGCCCTGGGCTGAAGGCGGTGCTAAACCGCTGAGCCACCCAGGCTGCCCCAATACCTAATTTCTTTCTTTCTTTTTTTTTTTTGCTTGCTTTCCATTTAATTTTTTTAATAAATTAATTTTTATTGGTGTTCAATTTACCAACATACAGAAAAATACCCAGTGCTCATCCCGTCAAGTGTCCCCCTCAGTGCCCGTCACCCACTCCCCCCCACCCCCCCTCCTCCCCTTCCACCACCCCTAGTTCGTTTCCCAGAGTTAGGAGTCTTTATGTTCTGTCTCCCTTCCTGATATTTCCCACACATTTCTTCTCCCTTCCCTTATATTCCCTTTCACTATTATTTATATTCCCCAAATGAATGAGAACATACACTGTTTGTCCTTCTCCAATTGACTTACTTCACTCAGCATAACACCTTCCAGTTCCATCCACGTCGAAGCAAATGGTGGGTATTTGTCGTTTCTAATGGCTGAGGAATATTCCATAAGATGAATGGATAAAGAAGATGTGGTTTATGTATACAATGGAATATTACCAATACCTAATTTCTAACTGCCAGTACTGTAAGATAATATTTTTTAGTCATTGTAAGCCACTAAATTCATAGTAATTTGTTATGGCAGCACGAAAAACTGATCACAAAAGCTAGATCAGAAAAATATAATAGAGTGAAATGCAAGTAAAATTAGAGTACTAATGTGGTGGTGCAGTGTGCACACTTGACCTCTCACTCTGCCTCTCTGATGAGTCTTGTGATCTACAGGTTTATGTTCAGTGAAGCTGATCTTACAGAGACCTGTTCCAGCAAAACAGTCCAAAATTATTTTGTTCAAGACTTACAGTAAAGTGGAAAGCCTTTAAAAGATATTCAAAAATGTTTCATTAGTTGGCAAAGTCATGATAGCACATCTCTTTTTTCCACTATGGCTGAGATGCCTTTGCACCAGTCTTTCTCCTTCCCTCCCCTCCGACCCTCCTTCTCTCCCTTTTTCTGCTTCTACTTATCCCTAAATTGCCATTGATTATGGTCACTTAGAAGGCAATCATTTTCTTTCTTTAGTGGAACAGTAAAATCTAGAGAAAAAGCTCTAAATTTGTTTATAGGTTCTATACTAGTTACCCCATGGAATATACCAGAAGATATTTTTAAAAATTCTTTTTATTTTTTAAATTAAACTTTTTATGTAATTGTCACTTCACATGTTGCTGTAAGAAAGAAAAGAGAGCCCATATGCCCTTTATCAAATTGTTCATTCACACCTTAATCCCCCATGGAGCTTTTTGGGTGCAATCTGGAACCAGCCAACATATACAGAGGACAAAGAGACTAAAGAAAGTAGCAGGCCATTCCAAATTGGTAGATGACATTTTTAATAAGCAAGGAACTCACTTATGAAGCTTGTCCTGCATGGCTGCAGAAGGAGTAGATATCCAAACTCATCTCCAGAATCTTAAAAGTTTATATTGGGATGCCTGGGTGGCTCAGCGGTTGGGCATCTGCCTTCGGCACAGGGCGTGATCCTGGAGACCCGAGATCAAGTCCCTCGTCGGGCTCCCTGCATGGAGCCTGCTTCTCCCTCTGCCTGTGTCTCTGCCTCTCTCTCTCTCTCTCTCTTTCTCTCTCTCTCTCTGTGTCTCTCATGAATAAATAAATAAAATCTTAAAAAAAAAAGGTTTATATTGAGGTCCTAACAGGGTTCTGCACATGTCCATCCAGATGGGCTCAACAACACATTCCAATCTCAAGGCTTGGTCCATGGGGGCACTTTCTAGCACAAGGAAGACAAAGTGCAATACATCGCAAGGGTGTGGAGAGAGTGAGGAGGCTCTTATTGCCTGGGTCCAGCTGGCAGGTCAAACAACAGCCATATGCTCTCCATGACTTCCTCCAACACCAATTTACCCCAGTAGTAACATGTTGC